>NC_139386.1:88530000-93330000 GCF_054392235.1 Sus scrofa
ATGGACATTTACCTGAATAACTGTACCGAACTTAGAGCTAATAGGTGTACAAAGTGATGGGAAAGAAAGGACTCTTTAACTGTGCTGGATGTGTAGAGGTATGCATGTTTTAAGCACTGATTCTGAGAGATGAGTCATATTTTTCTTAGTGGGTAGAGACAGGAAGCAAGGACTGTTCCTGGAAGATATACCCAAACATCTGTGCCCCTTCCTAGTCCTGCTGAATGGACCCTTGAAGACTTGAACTTGATTGCAAAAAATGTAGGTAGCTACCCATAGGTCTCAAAACTATAAGAAAGGATACACACACACACACACACACACACACACACACACACAAATATACACATATACATACATACATATATATATCTGGACTGAGTCATGTGATTTTTTTTATAGAAAGTCAAGTAACTAGAATGTGGAGTGCATTATGAAGGGTGATGGGGACAGGCTTGGGTGTGAGTGGAGAGGAGGCTGGATTCAGATCATAGGCCAATCTGAAAGCCAGGTTAGGGAGTTTAGACTTTGTTCAGTAGTCACTGGGGAGCCATGGCAAGTGTAAGTGGATAATTACTTTTTAAAAATTCAAAATTCATCTGAGGTTTTACGACACAGGTAGGAAGACTTTACCTGCCTTGTTCATCTTTGTATTTCTAGAATTCAAAAGACAGCCACGCACATAACTGGAGCTCACTGTATCCTTGCTTAATGAATGAAGAAGCTTGAAGGAGACTCTGTGGAGAAATCACACAAGATTTAAAAGTCATTTAGGATTATTTCAAATTTGGGGGACAAAATTTGACAATATCCACCAAGACGCTCATAAATTCCTATTATTTAAACCAGTAATTCTATTTATGGGACTTTGTTCAAGTAATTACCCTAGATGAGGAAAAACTATGCATAAAGTGTATTAAAATATTGTTTTTAATAGAAAAAATGGAAATAATCCATCTAACAATTGGGAAACCGGTTATTGTGTGGTATTTAACATGCTGTTATTAAAATTATGATTATAAAGTCAATGTACTCTCAGAGGAAAATATTTATATTATTATATTAAATAACAAACCAAAAACCCTACCAGGATGCACAACTGAAGATAGAGTATGCTTATAAATTATGGGAGGGGGGGAAATCTCTCTGTTAAAAGAGTTTGGGGGTGGTAACATTTTTTCTTTCTTTTTCCTTTATCGTTCTGTGTATTTTCCCTGTTTTTCATAATGACTTCATTCTCTCAGCAGTGGAGAGCCCACTATGTGCCAGGCATTGCTCTAGGAACTGGGGAACGACAGTGGTGAATAAAACAAATCCTGCCTCAAAGAACTTACACGTTTTAATTGAAGGGAGAAAATTAACAAGATAAGTCACTTAAATGGCATATTAGATGACTAGTTATCGGCAAAAAAGAATAAGGCAAAGAAAGAATAAAGTCAATACTGCATTTGCTTTTTGCCCTGGACGGAGAAGCTATTTAAACCAGGTAAAACGAATTTCTGAGCTTGCCCAGCAGCAGAACTGAGAGAACTGAGACGCGCCAGCCCTGCAGGTGACGCTGCAGCCCCGGCCCGGCCGGCGGGTTTAGGTGGGGCGCGGGAAGCGCGAGGTAGGGCCGGTCACGTGACTCGAGGGGGCGGGAGGAAGAGAACCGCGAAAACACCGAATTTGGATCAGCACTTTCTCTTCAGAAAGGCGGGCGGAGCCGAAAACCAAACAAACGTCCTCTGCGCGCTTGGGGGCGGGGCAGACGGGAGCAGACGGAGCCTCCAGAGCCGAAGCCTTCACGGAGTTGGTTTTTCGGTTGCTGGTGTCTGTGGCTGAGAGGTCCGAGGTCGGGCTGAGTCTTGGGGAGCAATGGCGACCTTTGTGAGCGAGCTGGAGGCGGCCAAGAAGAACTTGAGCGAGGCTCTGGGGGACAACGTGAAACAGTAAGAACTCTCCGGACGCAGTGTCCAAGTCTCCGCGCGGGTGCTCCCCTGGCTTGGGGCTGCTGACCCACCCGGGTGTGGGTCCCCGCGGCCGCGAGGCCTGCGCAGCTCTTGCGTTGCGGTCGGCGGGCCCTCTAGGTTCCTCCGGCCCGGGCCGGGGCGGCGAGCAACCTCTTCTGACCCGTCTGGAGGGGCCGGGCCTCCCTGGGGACCCGGGAGGGCGCCTTCACCCGAGGCTGTGCCCTGGGTGGGGCAGGAAAAGCTCACTCCACGCCTTCACGCTCAAGGGCCTGTTGAGCAGTCGCGGGCCGTGCGCGAGGGTGTGGGAGGCGTGTGGCTCTCCCTTGGCCCGAGTCGGAGTCGGCACCACGCTGGGCGGCCAGCTCCTGGAGGGCTTCCTGGAGGCGGAGGCTTACTGTGCAGGCACTGTCGGTAAAGCGTGAACAACTATTTTGGAAGGCATACAGACCCTCTTGAGAAATAATAGTCACCCAACACTTTTGCAGTTATAGTGACATAGCAGTAGCGGACATTTATTGAGCACCTTTTCAGCGCGGTAATTGCTAATTGTACTATCACATCTAATCCTCACGGTGGAGATGTTATTCTCATTATTATTCCCATTTGATAGATGAGAAGACTGAGATCTTGAGCGGTTAAGTAATTCTTCAAAAGTCACAGCAGGATTGGGACCCTCGCGTCTGATTTCTGCCTCTGATACCTTACACAGGGTTGCAAAGGACCCCTGAGGTGCCCAGCCAGACTTTCACCCTGGTTCTAGTAGGGGACCGAGTTTACATAATTGGTAATTGGATCAAAGGCTAAAGTGGTCTAGTGTAAAATCAGTAATTCAGCAAAGGCCCAGGTCGTAGAAAGAGCCCTCCTGAGAAACAAGGACCAGTTTGGAAATTTTCTAAACGTTGTTATTAAAATTTTATTTTCAAACGTAAAAGAAACAAATTTTATTTTAATTTTTTTCTGTCTTTTTAGGGCCGCACCCCAGCATATGGAAGTTCCTAGCCTAGGGATGGAATCAGAGCTACGTCTGCCAGCATACACCACAGCCCCAGAAATGCAGGATCTGAGCCGAATCTTTGGCCTGCACCACACTTCAGGGTAATGCCGGATTCTTAACCCACTGAGTGAGGCCAGGGATTGAACCCACATCCTCATGGATATTAGTTGGGTTAAACTATTTGGGTTCCATACTGCTAAGCCACAACGGGTACTTCTAAAATGTGTATTTCTTAAACACCGTAGACTTTTCGCTTTGCTTTATATCTGGGATGCTTACAAACACTTGAAAGTGAATGTTCCATACTACAATAAATCTGAAGGACCAGGCTTGTGTGTATAATTGACTGATTAGATGTGATGGTGACCTATGATCCACAGGTTCCGGGTTGCCAGAAATGTTGAAGTTAGTATTCCCTGTTTGGTGTTTAAAGGCCAACACTGGCTGTCAGGTGTTGGTCAAATTGGTTGCCAAAGCTAAATTGGTACATCTGAACTAAATCTCTACTAACAGTGCAATCAAAATATGCCTTTGTGCCAGGAACAGTTCCTGGTACAGTGTTGTTCTGTATTAGTTTTTTTCCATTCTCTCACTGTCTTTTTCCCCCTTATGTTTCTTAAAAAGTGCTTCTTGGTTGAACAATCTGTGATATTGCTATATAGTAATTTCTCACATTTCCTCCATGAGTAGTTTGCTTTGGTTTGTACAACCTGACCATTTAAATTTGGTCATTGGTCATAGATAAAATATATAAGGGGAGTTTCGTCGTGGCTCAGTGGTAGCGAACTTGACTAGGATCCATGAGGATGCAGGTTCCATCCTTGGTCTTTCTTAGTGGATTAAGGATCCTGAGTTGCCGTGGCTTGGTGTAGGTTGGCAGCTGTAGCTCCGATTCTACCCCTAGCCTGGGAACTTCCATATACTGAAGATGTGTCCCTAAAAAGGCAAAAAAAAAAAAAAAAAAAAAAAAAAAAATTATAAGGTATATAAGAAACTCAGATATAAGTTGTTTTCTGTTTATGCAGTGGCCATAATATCCTTTATGTCAGGTTGTGTGCCCATGTCAGCTTCTAGAAAGACATGAGCTTTGCTAGCTAACTCCTTTTCTATAGTGTCAGGTTCAAATGGGTACCTAGTGAGGTTTTTTTGATGATTTAGCCTTTAATTTTCTCCAGCTATAGCCAGTGCTTCCTAGTCTGACCCACTATACTCCTCATCCATCACCCTCACCTACATAGAGGTTAACTTTGTTTTTGGTGTTTTTGAGGAAAATAGTCATTTGTTCATGGCTGTACAGTGAGGTAATACTTCAGCTTGATAGCCAGTGCTGGCTGTTTGGGCTAGAAAGCTTGCTACTGCGAAGGTAGATAGCATCATGTTGGCCTTAGTTCTAGAACAAGTTCACATATTCCAAATATGTATTTGCATCTTTCTTGTAAAATAAGGATTCAGGGCTTTTATTTATTTATTTATTTTTATTTTTTATTTTATTTTATTTTTTTTTGTCTTTTTGCCTTTTCTGGGGCTGCTCCCGCAGTATATGGAGGTTCGCAGGCGAGGGGTCTAATCAGAGCTGTAGCTGCTGACCTACGCCAGAGCCACAGCAATGAGGGATCCAAGCCATGTCTGCAACCTACACCACAGCTCACGGCAACTCGGAGCGAGGCCAGGGATGGAGCCCGCAACCTCATGGTTCCTAATTGGATTTGTTAACCACTGAGCCACAACAGCAACTCTGGGATTCAGGGCTTTTAAATAATGAACTTTTTCTCACATTACTATCCTCTTTTGTTGTATAGAATGGGATAGGAAAAGACTTTTGCTTTTCTGTGGAGCTTTATTTCATTTTTTTTTTTTTTATTGTTCTTGTCTTTAAAAAAAAGAGGGGGTGCATTTCATTGTTCACCGTTGAGAAATTATTGACTAATAGGCGTGTGACTGTCAGGTGAAACATGGTGCCAGGCTCTAGAATTAAACACGTTTTGCTATTGAATGAAATGGGTCTTGGGCATCTTTAAGACTCCATGAAAGCCATGGGTTTTCTCCAGGGGACAGGGTGAGGAGCCCATGAACCCAAGCGGTTACATATTTACTTAGCCAAACCTAAGCTAATTTATATACAGGAGAAGCCCTGCCATAGGTATAACAGGGCAGTGAGAGCATTAAACCTTCCCATTTAGAAATCTTTTTTTTTTTTTTCCCTCTTAGAAACCCAAATGAGCATTAGAAAGTAGCTAATTGTGAATTGAAAGTGATGGTAAAACATGCACTGAGTAATTTTTAGTTCTGTTTCATGAGCAAGGAGTAAGCTTCCTTAGGCATGGAAACAAGGGGTGTGAATGTGAAAAATAAAGTATTTTACTCCTATTTCTAATAATGTTGCTAAGGTATAAAAAGGTACCAGTTAACTAATAATTTTTTATTATTAGTGTTTGGTTTTCACTTTAAAAAAACCACTAAGTTTCTCATATGCATGAGTATTTTCTTTGTGGTGAGGTGTTTTAAAACCCATTACTTCAGCCAGATTAAAACTTGAGTTCATTTGAAAATAAAGAGGTCACCCAGAATCAGTATTAATGTCCATTCCTCAAACCATAAAACATACACGTTTTAAAATATAAAATATAAATCTTTCTTAAAATTGAGGTGTGATGGACATATAACTTTATATTAGTTTCAGGTGTACAATATGTTTCATTATTTATATATATTGTGAAACGATCATCACAGTAAGTCTAGTTAACAACTCTTACCATACATAGTTTAGAAAGTTTTTTTCTTGTGATGAGAACTTTTAAGGTGTACTCTCTCAGCGATTTTTAATGATGCAGGATTTGATCATTTTAATAATGCTCTAAAATATAAATCTTGGAGTTCCCTTCATGGCGCAGTGGTTAACGAATCCGACTAGGAACCATGAGGTTGTGGGTTCGGTCCCTGCCCTTGCTCAGTGGGTTAAGGATCTGGTGTTGCCGTGAGCTGTGGTGTAGGTTGCAGACACGGCTCGGATCCTGCATTGCTATGGCTCTGGCGTAGGCCAGCAGCTACAGCTTCGATTCGACCCCTAGCCTGGGAAACTCCATATGCCATGGGAGCGGCCCAAGAAATGGCAAAAAGACCAAAAATAAATAAATAAATAAAATAAAATAAATATAAATCTTAAGTGTAGGTTTCTGGGTAGTAGGTCTTTTAGAAAGGTGACAGTGTGGAGGGAAAGATACAGCTGTGGTTTTTGATTCATTGACTCATGAGTCTGATTCTGTGGCTACTAGTCAGTCCCTTTTAGGGAGGGCTTTCCTCTTCCAATGATATTCTGATTCCTGGGTGGCTTAAACAACAGAAATTTAATTTCTCACAGTTCTGGAGTCTAGAAGTGACATCATGATGTAAGCAGGGTTGTGGTCTTCTGAGGCCTCTCCTATTGGCCAGTGCCTGCTGTCCCTCTGTGTCTCTTCTTCCAGGGACACCAGTCACATTGGGTTAGGGCCCACCCCCACCCTGACGACTCCATGGAGGGCCTCTTTAAAGATACAGATACAGTCACATTCTGAGGAGCTGGGACTGAGGCCTTCAACATAGGGTTTTCGGGGGCCACAACTAAGTAATGGAAAATTTCCTTCCTTCCCTGGGAGTTGAGGCAGGTAAGGTGCACTTGGGGAAGAAGCAAAACCTGTGATTCTTAATATTGTTTCTGCTTCTGCAGATACTGGGCTAACTTAAAGTTGTGGTTCAAGCAGAAGATCAGCAAAGAAGAGTTTGACCTTGAGGCTCATAGACTTCTCACACAGGATAATGGTAAAATAATTATCTGGGGAGTTATTTTACTATTCTGAAGTTTTCCCAGATTTGCAGTAAATTAAAGTCTTTTCACTTAAAAAAATAAAATTTTGGTTTTAGTGGTATGTAAGGGCATTTAAATAAAGTGGATATTTAAAATTAAGTGTACAGAATGGCAGAATAGGGGATATCCAAAGTCCTTAAATGCTAGGACTAAAACAGTGGTTTCCTTATGTTGTAAATAGTCTGTATTTGACTTGTGACAATCTTCCCTTTTTCAGTCCATTCTCACAACGATTTCCTCCTGGCTATTCTCACACGTTGTCAGATTTTGGTGTCTACACCAGGTAAGGGAGTGGAAAAACTTCCAGGGATGTCAGTCAACAAACCCGGAACTGAAAGCTGGGCTTACTAGGCTTTAGCTTCCTTTAACAGATACATCTGTTGTTTGCAAATGAAATGCTGTTGGAACTGCTCAGAAGAAACATTTTATTATGTAGTAGTACAGATTCTTTCATAGAACCTTTTTTTTTGTCTTTTTAGGGCTGTACCCATGGCATATGGAAGTTCCCAGGCTAGGGGTGGAATCAGAGCTGCAGCTCCAGCACCTTAGGATTTGAGCTGCACCTGCGACCTACACCACAGCTCACAGCAACGCCAGATCCTTAACCCACTGAGTGAGGCCAGGGATCGAACCCACATCCTCATGGATACTAGTTGGGTTCGTTACTGCTGAGCCATGATGGGAGCTCCTCATAGAAACTTTTTAAAGCAGGTGATTCCCCTGTCCTTACACTGGCATTTGGTCTTTATTTCCCATTTAGCTCAGCTGGATTTAGATCACTTAAATGAGAGGTGAGGAAGAGGGTAGGTCATCAGGATGATAAAGCTGAGGAATGTGAAGAGAGGGCATTTGGAGTTAGGAGAAGGTTTCCATAGCCATAGGGAAGATAAGAGCTCTGGAAAGGTAGAGCTCTGGCTTATGTTGGCAAACTCTTGGTGAGAACAAAGGTAGTGGGTAGCAGCATGTTGGGGAGGTGTGTGGAAGCTAAGCCTGTTACTTCGAACTAAATGGGTATAGACAGAGTGGTTTCTTTTCCCCTAATTTTTTGGAGCTTCAGTGGTACATGTCACCTCTTATAGTCTTAATCAGTCAAAAACAATTTTTAAAAAAATTAAAAATTTGTCTCATGATAAAGCTTATCCTGGGCTTTCTGGTGATTGTTATTTTTCTGTCTTGTAGAGGGTGCTGGATCTTTGCCCTGGACAGGGGGTTCTGCAGCCAAACCTGGAAAACCAAAGGGAAAGAAGAAGCTTTCTTCTGTTCGTCAGAAATTTGATGTAGGTTGTTCTTCAGTAGATCTTGGTAATGACTGATTTAAGTACTGGTATGATGGAACTGGCTTTAGTTTTTCAATGAGTATTATGCTTCTGGTAGTAGAGTTGGAAAAAAAGGTTATGATTTGGGGAGAAAAAGGTGTTACTATATTTGAAGTTAGTAAGTGTTTCAAAGATTGTGAGTCCTAGCCGTCTGAATTTTTATAATTCTAGTTTGTTATTGCATAAATAGGTTATTGTTAGCACCTTTTTTCAATGATTCAAAAACCATGCCTGTGTTCTTTCTCCTCTTAAATATTTTTGTGGAATGAATAATGTTTCTTAGATTGAAGACTTCTGTTCCAGGGGTCCAGGAGGCTTAGAGCCTCTGGCAGGATCCTGGTGACACCCAGCTAGGCCTTGAGCCTTCTGGGGCTTCTCAGAGAAATCTTGAAGGCATTGGGCTATAAGATTTGTAAACATTTTAGTATAACATGTTTTTTACAGTTTATATCTAAGGAACAACGTTTCCCCAAAGTATCCCTTTTATAGATTTGACTGCATGTTGATAGCTTTATTAACATCAACAAGCATTTATTTATTTCTACCTTTGCCCTATGTTTTGTATTAATAATATTCCATCTGGAGGGCTTTAGTATCTTTAGAGAGGCATACTTGGCTCAAAAAGGCATGTTTGTTATAAAATACAGTTTTATACTTACTTGGAAAATGGAGAATCAACAAGTGTTGCTTTTTATAATACAAACTTCAAATGATACAAGCCATATTCAATACAAAATCTTATGTGTTGGGCTTGAGGAAAAGCCACCGGGTAATATCTCCCAGATGGGAGATATAAACGGGCTATCAGAATCTCCTAGACGAAGGCTGAGGTTTTATGAGTGGAAAAGATTGGGGAAAACTGTCTTTAAAGAAACTAATGACTATGTTTTGGAAAGATTCTGTGTTGAAAATTGTTAGTAGAAGATAGTAGTAACTGAAGAGTTACAGTTTTCTACATGTTCTTGGAGTATTTGTTATTAGACCTGTTATATTGGTGAACTAGTTTTTCTGAAGCATTAATTATATATTTATACTTTCAGAATATGCTTACTTTTATAAGTATACTTAAAACGCTCTGACTTGTTTGAAAATAGTTTTATATCTTCTCCCCAACTGTTACTTTTAACACAGAGCCAAATATTCTGTGATTATGAAGGTATTAATTGAATAGAATAAACTGTTGTGTATACTACCATTATTCCCCTTAATTCATGTCTTTATTGTTACTATGTAATGGGTATGAATCTGTGATTCTTTGTGCATGAGTTACTTTTTTTTTTTTTTTTTTAAATCCTTGTGGTATGATTTTGGTGGCATTCATTTGTGGGCTCTCCAGTCCAATACATTGGTTACTTTTGTATCTTATTACTTGCCACAGTAATGAATAATCTTGAAAAGTTTTCTTACCCATAGCATAGATTCCAGCCTCAAAATCCCCTCTCGGGAGCCCAGCAGTTTGTGGCAAAGGATCCCCAAGATGATGATGACTTGAAACTTTGCTCCCACACAATGATGCTTCCCACTCGGGGTCAGCTTGAAGGGAGAATGATAGTGACTGCTTACGAGCACGGGCTGGACAACGTCACCGAGGAGGCTGTCTCAGCTGTGGTCTATGCGGTGGAGGTTGGTTTGCTGGTGGCAGAAACAGTCTTACAGATTGAATGTGACAAGCTCGTGTGTGTTGTTCTAAGTTGGCATTGCAAGAACTCATTATCGATCTGATCTCAGAATTGTCATCATTGCTTTTGTTTTCTTTTGAGAGGAGAAACATCACAATCCAGAAAGTTGCCTTCAGTTAACAGACTAAGCTTTTCAGAAAAGTTACTTATGGCATAACACTTCTGACGTTTAATTTGTCAGCATGGGAATAGTTTTTAACCCAAAAAATGAGATTGCCAGTCCTAAAGGTTAAAATCACTGATCTTGCTGTAGTATAGCATTTGAAGAGTATTAGTAGACCTGACATCTGAACCATGGGATTCTTGTCTCAGTGCACTCTTTCATGCATTCATTTTATTCACTTACTTATTTGACAAAGCATACATTAGGATCTGTAGTGCATAGGTATTGTCAAGTGACGTTGGGTCATTCATCTGGGCTCTTTTTCCTCACATGTACCTCCAAGATTGTAATAGCTATCTCATGTGGTTATAAACATCAAATGAATTCTGTGTGTGGAAATTATAAATTGTACCATTATGTCCTGATGTGAGATGTTTTTATTGGTATAATTGAAAACACCATCCCAGCTCCTCTGTTAATAAATGGTAGGCCGGGACCAGTTCTGTCTCTGTTGTCAAGAGTACCTTCTCTTATGTACTTGGCTCTCACAAAGGTGAAGAAATACTAAACACCTGATTTTTCTGTTTATTTCCTATATATCTGTTATTTATGTGGCTTTTGAGAGAAGCAAGGTTCTTTTCAGGCAAGGATTTTAGTAGATTGGACACTACAACCCATACACCACTGATCTTGAAACTTTTGTCCCATTTTAAACCAAGCTTCAAGGTAGTTTGCCTTTTAAAAAATGTTTCTTTTTAGACTTTTATTTAACAGTATCTGAAAATCATTTTTGAGAGAAGAGCCAATTTAGAGATATAAAAACTTTAATAAATTTCTTGTAGGGCAAGCCCATCTTAAATAGAGCTGGATAAAATAGCAAGTCTCCCTTTGCTCTTTCCCATAGGCTCCTACTCTGGTTTAGCTCTGTGACTCTTTACATTCATTTGGTTTCTCACATCTTTATCCACTAAATGCTAATAAATATTTTTTTTGGTCAGTGGGAGTTTTATGGTTTAGTTTTAAAGAGGAGTTCATGCTGTTTTTCTTTTTTTTCTTGTTTTTACAGAATCACCTTAAAGATATATTGACATCAGTTGTGTCAAGAAGGAAAGCTTACCGATTACGTGATGGTCATTTTAAATATGCCTTTGGTAGTAATGTGACCCCACAGCCATACCTGAAGAATAGTGTAGTAGCATACAACAACTTGATAGAAAGGTATATGAAGTTTCTTGTGATTTTGCATCCTTTTCAGTTGGTTACGCTACTCTTATGTAATAGACGCCTGTTAAATACTTGACTGTTAGGTTTCTGCATGTTTAAGGTATCTCTGAGAGCAGTTCCGGTTTTATTTTCTTAAGTTGCGCCCTTGCATGGTAACTAGTGGAGTCTTTTGGTACTCTTTATATCAGAAGTGAAGTTGTAGTGTTTGGCTGCTGCCTGTGGTTTAATGTGAGTGCCCCCAACTTCCTGAGGTGCAGTGGAGTGGTCCCCTGCCACAGTGTGTCCTGGTGGTGGGAATGGGCCGGCTGTCACTCAGAAACATGGCCTGTAATTGTGGGGTCAATGCTGAGTTTCTTGATGGTGGGAGGAAGAGCAGTAGGTGTTTCCAGGTCCTCCTCTGGCTTTTGTGGTGGAGCCCTTGGCATCCTCTTGTGCAGGTCTCTTGGCTCCGATCTCTGGAACCTCTGTTTGCATGCCACTGGGAGCCCCCAGGACCTCTCTGATGTCCTGAGTCATCCCTCTGAGATGACCTGGATGACCTTCATCTCTGGGTTGTCTCTTTTAAGGGAGAAGAGCGGTAAAGAGATGACAAGGAGTTAAAGTTCAGAGAAGAAGGTGTGATTGGGAGGGCTGGCAGGAGGGGTGGAGGGGAGGAAGTAACGGGCAGGGAAGGCAGGAAAGTAAGAGTGAGAGATGTGGGGTGGGAGGGCTGAGCGGGAGCCCACAGAGCAGGTAGTGCTGACACCATGGCAGGCAGTGGGACTGGTGCCTGTTTCATGGCTCCGAAGACCTTGACACAGCTCATCAGGCCCATTTTGAAGAGCCCTGGCTTAAATCGGGTTCTCCATTCAGATTGCCATAGGTAAAGGTTTACCTTCTCAATCTCATTCGGGCATATCTGGGATTATTGTTCTCTTTTGCGAGTCTTTCTTCTTTAGAGACACACCAACCCCAAAGTGGCCCCTTGTAGTGCGTGCCTGCTGGAGCGAAGTCTGCCCCTGCCAGGCCTCCAGGCTGCCCTTTCCCTGCTGGCCTGTCCCTGTGGGGCTCCTGCCTTCCTCTTGCCTGCTTGTTTCTCCTACAGGGCTGCCTTTGTCTGACACCGACCCACGCTCACTTGTGCTTTCCAGCGAGCTCCCTCCTCACCGTTTGCATGTTCTCCAAAATTGCATAGGTTATCTCCTACTGTATTATGATACAAAAATTGCGCCTAACTTCCCAGCTGATGTTATATTTGGGTTCTATTCTGGGAAATTGGCAAGATCTGGCTTAGTTTTCTTCACCCTTTATTTTTGCCTGTTGCTCCTTTTGGCTTTATCTTCTTGCTTGTTATTTTTGATCCTCTTGTCTCCAGTACCCTTTATCTTCCTCTCCAAGTCAGTTTTTTGCGATTTCATTTTCCCTTAATTAAGAAATTAAGATCTCACTCATGCTCTCTCTCCCCCCCCCCGCAACTGGAAGCTCTTTAAGGGCAGGAAACAATTTTGGCTCAGTATACTGACTTAGTAAATATTTTAACATTGTGGAGAGAGGAAGGTAAATGCAGTCGCACTACATTTTATTTCCAGCCCAACAGATGGGCTGCCTTTGAAAGTTAAAATGACAGACTATTTGTGTATACCCTGGCTGAAAAATAATTGGATTTCTGATTCCCTTTAAGATTTATCATGAGAAGTGTTCTAGCAGCCCATCCCTATTCTGGTTGTTTGGTTATCTCCACCTTAGTTATGGGGAATATTTCTGAAATATTTTCTTTTCAGCCCTCCAGCCTTTTCTGCTCCTTGTGCTGGTCAGAATCCAGCGTCCCACCCGCCCCCTGATGATGCTGAGCAGCAGGCTGCGCTCCTGCTAGCGTGCTCGGGGGACACGCTGCCGGCATCTTTGCCTCCAGTGAACATGTACGACCTCTTTGAAGCTTTGCAGGTAACTCTTGGCTTCTTAAGGTTTACCAAGATTTATGGATAGGTTCAACGTTTCTTCAAGTCTACAAAGATATTCACTAGCTTTGCCTTTCTATGGCCTTTGGTTTTGAGTTTTTATTGTTTGTTATTGAAGCCATGAATACTAGCCTCATTTTTCAAATCCTGGGCTCAGTAGTCCTTCCTAATTTACCTCCCCCATCCGTCACCTCCCCAGTGAAAGGAAAAAAAAGAAAAAAGCCTCCTTGTCCCCTTATTCTTATTTTAAAGCCTTGCTATTTCCTTGTTTTCTTGTTAACCTGGTTTGGGATTCATTAGATTCTGACATAAAAGTTTAAAGATTTGCATGTCTTTTGTGTATTTTGTTGATATAAACCTTATTTTCATTTTCTATGTTGGAAAAATAAGTATGCTGAAGTATAATTGGAGACATACTGATTTTTTTAACCCCAGGTACACAGGGAAGTCATTCCTACACACACTGTATATGCGCTCAACATTGAAAGGATCATCATGAAGCTCTGGCACCCAAATCACGAAGAGCTGCAGCAAGACAAAGTCCACCGCCAGCGCCTGGCAGCCAAGGAGGGTCTTTTGCTCTGCTGAAATAGGATTTGAGGGTGTGGGACTTTCAGCAAATTCATTGATTATTGGGAGTTGAATGTTTTGGGGTCTGCATTTCAGGACTGAAGTGTATTATGTAAATATAACCTTTCCTATGGAAATGTGACAGTACACTTTACATTGCTGCTGTGAAGCCTTTAATATAAATCTGATTTTGATAATGACCCATATATCTCTGTATGTTTGTGTATATGTTCCCAGTTAAGGGAATAGGCACTGAGAAAATTCTGTGCCTGGAGTGGAGATGTTTAGGCATCTGAGGCTTCGTATCCTAAGGTCTGCATGCAAGGTAGGTGGCATTCTGAAACAAAGAAACTGTTAGAACTTAGTCCCCACAATCAGCAGGATGTCTGCGTGTTCAGGGACTTCACATATTCTGTATCTGGCAAGTCTAAAATTTCTGCATTTCTCCTGAAGAGAAAAGTTATCTTTTTTAGTGACCAGTTTAATATATAATTTAGTTTTTTGTGACCAGTTTAATTTTTAACAGATATAGGTAGTTACCTAAAGATTCATTACAACTCCAGAGAAAAGTCTTAGAAATGCTGTACTATTAGCCAAAATAAAGTCCTTTAAATTAAAAACCCAAATCAAAACAAGCTCTTAGAATGTAATTGAGCTTATAAAATGTCTCCTCATAACTCGTTTCTTTTATAGAGTTATTATTCCCAAAGACTTTGATTGGCAGGTTCATCTATTAATTATTGCTGTAGAATGTTTTAAGAAGTCCTTGTAAACATACCGGACTTATACTTGGTAATTATATTCCTATGAAACATCTTTTTCTATCCTTTCAAATGGCAGTGTTACTAATAACCAGATTTGTTTCTTTAGAGGTATGTTGCTTTTTATTAATTATTGGTGGGTATATTAGAATGCACAGATCAGTATAAGTAGGTCTAAATATATGTATAGATATGTATATATCGTTCACTATCTGGATCTGTGTATTTGGTTTTTGTACTTTAAATGTGGCAAATAAACCTTTTGGGAGGAAACCTACTTGTTTATTTATTAAAGAAAACATATAAGGAATACTGCCTTCTACAGAAATATGAACAACCTTGCTTTATGAGTGCTTAGCAGAAACTTTTCGAAAGAATGTACCAGATGAGAAAGATAAAAAGGAAGTTTCAATTAAGGCATGTCATTTCTTCCTTTTGTGATATGTAGATTTAAGACTAAAAAGAAAACATAAACAGCTTAGTTTCTGTTCTTGGCACAAGTCTGAAAAGCCCTTTAGAGTTTTAGGTAACCCAAGAATTTTTAGTAAGAATTTTCAACTGATACCCAACCACCTTTTGCTTTGAACCTTCCATGTATCTGAGCCTTAATGCTAAGTATGTGTTAAATTTCATGTGTCCTGTAGATGGAGAGGCAGCTATAAGCCTCGAACGTGTCCCGCTGCCTGTTGTAGTGGCAAGTTCCATAGAAATCTATGTAGCAGAGGAGCCTCCAGATTCCTCACTACTCTCTGGAACCTGATCTAAATTCCTAGAGTCGCCTACTCTGGTGGATAATTTCATACTTAGAATAAAACTTATTTTTCCCATAGAGATTTCAGTAATAACCTTAGCTGTAAGCATATCATTGTGCAAAACTAGGTTTGATAAGGCCCACCTTACTTTCTCCTGGGCACCGAGCACTGGCTTATTAGCACACATTCTTACGACCTTCATTACCCATTGCAGGGATCAACCAAGCACGCAGCTCCTCCAACACTTCTCCCATTGCCTGAAGTGATCAGTCGGACTTTACAGTGTCTGCTAAATGATAACTCACTTTGACCATAGATAGATGTGCTCAGTGGTTGACTCACACCAAAATGCCTCCAGTTTGAATGATGGTAAGGAAGCTTGGTTTTAAGGGTCAGACTTAAATGCTGTGGCCAACAGATTTGTTGATTTTCACAGCTTAAAAATGAACAAATGTCTAGATTATTCCTGAGTAGACTTAATATTTAATTGAATCTATGGGCATGGTAAATTGTTAGGACAAATTTTACTAAAAGCATACCATGAAAGGGCATGTAGGTTCATCACTGATTTTTTTAAAGAAATTTATGAAAACATGACACTAAGTTCTGTTTATCAACTTGTTAGCATGTTTCCATTCTCTTAAAATTAATATCCCTTTATGAATTTTTCATGTGATTTGGTAATGTACTATTTCTGAGAGTATTCAAAACATGACTGAGGAAAGGGCTGCTTTTGCCAGAGCCCTTTCCCCCACCTTTAAGCCAGATTAAAACCACACGTAACATTTTCCTTGGTCTTTAAAGACACCGACATTACTTACTGACGTCTCATGAACAGACTTTTTATTCAAGGGTGTAATATATTTTATTCAAAGGTGTAATTAATATATATTACTTCTCCAGTTCTCCAAACTGGAAAATTAAGTGTAAAGGAGAATTTGAAATGTGACTTTTTATAATGCTAGCAGATAAACAAATAAAACCACCATAGCCTATTATTGTCTTTATTATCAAAGTTTATTGTTGGAGTCAGTTCCTATCTACTGGGGAGTACAACTATGTCTCAATATGTGCTATAGTAACTCTAGGCCATTCTGCAAAATAGTTGTACTAGGGCTCGGTTAGGCATAGATCATAATTAAGTCAGTGGAAGAATGAGCCCAGAAAAACCCTGACAGTAGAGCCATTACTCTATTCAAGTTCCAGTGCTATGCAACCTGTAAGGCATCATCTATCAGCTGATGATGAGACTCAAGAAGGTGTTGGTGGAATGAAACAGGAGTTGAACCCATTTTCTACTCTTCTCTGCAATATAACTATGGCTCCAGTGCAGGAACCAAATATTAGGTCTTAGAAAATCCTTTAAGCTCCCTAAGCAAGTAAAATAGGACATAAAGAGGAAAAGACCAGAAACCAGAACAGTGGAGGATAAATTAAGTGAAATGGAAGGGAATGAAAACTTTTGGAATGAAACACAACTGGATTTAGATGCCATTTGAGATGACAATACAGTAGAGGTAAAAGCAAATGGGGAAACAAACATTCAAAGTTATTCAGATATAAGAAGTTAAGTGAAATTTCCCCTCTTAGAGGAAAACTGGTTTTAAAAAGAATGACTAATAGGAAAATGAGTACCTGAGTAGAAATAGGTGTTTCAAGATGCCAAGAACAGCATAATATATAAATGAGCTGGGTCTGCTGGAAGGGAAAGTGGTTATGGTAGTCTTTTATCCAGCTTTGACATTGGAATGACATTTATAGCAATGGCTTTGTCTATGAGGTTCTGGCATATTTTTTGTAGCACAAATAGCTTTGAAGGAATGTTTTCATAACACTCAACTTATGTGGGAATGCAAATTACTATAGTGTAAAAATTCAAAGGCCTCCCACCTATTTCTGCAGGATAGAAGATCAGAAGTCTTGAGACAGCTGTGGCTAAAGGCTCAAGCCCTCTCACCACCCTTATGATAAAACAAAACAAAAAGAAATTAACAAGTATCAGAGTCAGTGAGCCTTGTACCATGTAGACAGCAGATAATTTATGGTGATTTCTCCAGCAGGCAGCCTGAGAACAGAAGAGCTTGTGTACTAAATGCTACCCGATCATTAAATATAATAAGGAAAAACAGGGCCATTAAATGAGACCCTAAAAAAGTTTAGCTGCCAACCAGATTGGGAAGATAAATAAAACAGCATAGTTTATTTTAACCTGTATCTTCCACACTAACCTAGTTTGTCTATAGAAAATCCATCTGCTGGCTCCAGGCCAGTACGTCTGAATTTTGCTATGATCATCAGTATCTCATTTTTCCAAAAAGAGGCAATGTGTAAGTAGCAGGTGTACATAAATGACCATTTCTACAAAGCTTTCTCTGCAGTCTTGACCTGTGTGGGGACAGGTTCTACTGATGGAAGCATTTTTAAAGGCAGAAGAAAAAACATTTTACTTGAGGTTTTCTCCACAGAAAGGAAAGCAGTGGAGCTGGGCCCGTATGTAAGTCTCTTGTTGGTGCTGAACAAATGGTCTCATCTCCAGGAAATACCTTTGTTCATTCCTATTTACAGGTTTCCTTTAACAGACGCATGAAGTCATCTCTAAAACAAGAAAATGAGGCAGAAGTAGTTTCTTTTCTAACTATGTCTCTGATGAATTAAGGGTCCTAGACTTTTCTGGCACCTCATCGATGTTGGGCGGAGTTGAGCTGTTGCCCAGGATGGGATGCTCGGGCTGCTGTCCAGACCTGGGCTGCTGTCCAGACCTGCACTGTTTGAGCCCCATGGCCTTCTTCCATGCATCCACACCATGAGGAATCTTCTTAAGGACCTTCTTCCCCAACTGTTCCAAACACAGTTCCAATTGCTGGAAAAAAGAGAGAGTCACCCTAAGTGTGATTTAACCCTTGTATTTTACATATGGTATAACTTTTAATGAATACAATTATTCTGTTAGATTTCCAAACAGATGAGAAGGGCAGTTTTATGTCCATATGTCTCCTAATGTCTTATTCGCTGAGAACCCCTGTCTACTTCTATCACTGCCTCAGCTCAGAAACAGGGCCAATGGGAGTTCCTGTTGTGGCTTAGCAGGTTAAGAATCCAACATAATATCCATGAGGATGTGGGTTTGATCCAATCCATGGTTCTGCTCAATGGGTTAAGAATCCAGCATTGCTGCAAACTGCGGTGTAGGTCGGAGATATGTCTCCTATCCCACATCTCTGTGGCTGTGATGTAGGCTGGCAGCTACAGCTCCAATTTGACCCCTAGCATGGGAACATCCATATACCTCGAGTACGGCCCCGAAAAGCAAAAACAACAACAAAAAAGACAGGCAGATGTACAGAGATCAAGAATAGCTCATGGTTGTGATCAGAAATAAATGGAGCCCAGCATTGTTTTCTCCCTTTCCTCTTCTAGAAGCTTTCAATCTAGTCCTTTGGGCAGCAAATAGCTTAGAAAATTAAAAATGGGAGTTCCCGTAATAGCTCAGTAGTTAAAGAATCCGACTAGGAACCATGAGGTTGCAGGTTTGATCCCTGGCCCTGCTCAGTGGGTTAATGATCCAGTGTTGCCGTGAGCTGTGGTGTAGGTCGCAGATGTGGCTCGGATCTGGTGTTGCTGTGGCTCTGGTGTAGGCTGGTGGCTACAGCTCTGATTAGACCTCTAGCCTGGGAACCTCCACATGTCGCGGGTGCAGCCCTAGAAAAGAAAGACAAAAAAAAAAGAAAAGAAAAAATGAAAAAAAAATTAAAAACGCACAAAGGTGTTACCTAACAAGCTGGCAGGGTAAAAAGGATAAAAACGCACTATAATTCAAAGTTTGATATCCAATGGAGGCAGTATAATGGTCAGCAGAAAAGGAAGGCAGAATTCATGGAACAGAAGAGTAGGGAACATGAAGAAAAAAGCGATCTTAGTGACTATGAATGTAATAATAACTTCCTGGGATCTCAGAATTACACTGGGGTTCAATGATATGACTTGGAGGCAGGGAAGAAGTCACTCTTCAACTTATGTAGCATATATGGGGTGTGTAATGGGGTGGTGACAAGACTTCTCTTAGCATTTCATTTAGAGAAAGAGGCAAGTAGGATGGAAACACCTAATCATACTTTAAAGGAAAGGAAAAATGTCAAGATACTTTGAGGTCCTTTGCAAAAGGAGTGCTCTCTTCATATTAAATACTGTGTCTGGAGGAACAAATGAACTGACAATCAGGGAAAAAAGAACAAGAAGGTAAAATGAAATGCGTGTTTGTTCTGTGTGTTGCCCACTGTCTGTGGTGATTCTCCTCTCTCAAGGGGTATGTGGGGTGGGGGGGGGGGGCTCATTTCACTACCACACCCCACTTCCTTCACTTCCTTTTAAAGATGTTGCCCTTCTACACTCAACCCTGATAATTCCAGGCCCTTTCATCCTCAGTTCTCAGACTTTACTCACTGTAGTCCTGGATAAATATCCCGGTTTTTTGGTTTTTTGGTGTTTTATTTCAATTTAAAAATATCACCCTTCAGATGCCTGTGCAATTATTATACTTGCTCACTCCATATGAATGTCATTATGAGAATAAGATTTTTTTTTTTTTTTTGGTATTTTTAGGGCCGCATCCACAGCATATAGAAGTTCCCAGGCTAGGGGTCAAATTGGAGCTGCAGCTGCTAGCCTACACCACAGCCATAGCAATGTCAGAACTGAGCCAAGTCTGCAACCTACACTGCACTTAATGGCAACACCAGATCCTTAACCCACTGAGCAAGGCCAGGGATCAAACCTGTATTCTCATGGATCCTAATCAGGTTTGTTACCTCTGAGCCACAAAGGGAACTCCAAGATGATGTTTTAAAAAACACCTTTGAATTCCTAGCGAAAAGAAGCTATTCTTTCATTTCCCACTGGGTTACAGCAGATCACCCTAGGATGGAGATCTGAGGCCCAGGGGACCTGGTCCAAAGGTACTCCTGTCCTTATATCATGGCCCTAGAGGCTAGCCAAAGTGAGCACATTTGTTCCAAATGGATCAGGTATACACTCTGACCCTAAATATTCAGCAAGATTTTCAAGAGCAAGAAAAAAAGTTGGCTTTTCAGATAGTTTTTGTGAACAGAACCATGTCAGACTATGTTCCTTCAGCCTCAAATAATTTCAGCATTATGGCTCTCAGATTAAATGTTCTGGCAGCTCACTCCTTGTTCTTTTAATGCATTATACACATGCTCTTGGGCCCAGACTCAGAGCAAAACACTCACAAAGTAAGCCAAGCCAATAGAAGTTTCACATAAAGGAGAAAATGCTGATGGCTAGTTGCCTACAGCACTGCATCGTGGGCTAGAAGAGTTCCTGGAAACAGGAAAATAACGGCAAAAGAAAAGGTGTTTGGGAGTTCTCTCTGTGGCACAGTGGGTTAAGGACCTGACATTTTATCTGTGAAGATATGGGTTCAATCCCTGGCCTTGCTCAGGGAGTTAAGGATCCGGTGGTGCAGACCACAGATGTGGCTTGGATCTGGCATTGCTGTGGCTGTGGTGGTGGCCAGCAGCTACAGCTCTGTTTCAATCCCTAGCCTGGGAACTTCCATATGCCACAGGTATAGCCATTAGGAAAAAAAAAAAAAGCAAAGCAAAGGTGTCTGTCCAACCCAACATGACCCTCCGGGAAGGCCTGGGCATTTACTCCCCACCGCTCACCTTGGCTTTCCCTCAGTTGCTCTCTGTCAGGCTCTCCGTGTCACACTCTTTGGGTGGCTCCCCTCCTCCTGGCAACTCGCTCTCAATTTCCCATAGGACGTCATCTTCATCTTCCAAGTTGCTGGAGATGTGGCACTTCTTGAACCCTTGGACAATGGATTCACTTGAGATGCTGTTCCACGCTACCATGACCCACTCCAGAAAGAGGCCAAGGGGCGGCTTCTTGGCGTTCCCAGTGGGGCTCAGCGCCAGGTTTCCCGCCAGAAGCCAATTGGAGTACTGCGCCCGGACACTGTCATTCAGCGGTTTGTAGACCACCACATCTAACACCTGCAGCTGCGAGGTCAGGCCCCCCGGGATGATGACCATGTCAGTGTTCATGCTTTCCATGGAGCTCTTCACCGAATCCGTGGCGTGACCCCGGAAGCCGTTCAGGATCAGCATCCCCCGCTGCTTGGGCACGGCGCCAGTCCTCCGCCTCCACACCACTTCCAACCAGTCCTGCATCAAGTCCTCCGTCATCCATCCGTACCGGTGGCAGCGGATTTCCATGCCACTGGGGAACTTCCCGGGGGGGATGTACGTACCCCTCAGAATGATGTACGGAGGTAACTTCCTCCCATCAGCCAGGACGCCAAGCATAGCCGTGATTTTCAGTTTCTCCCTGCCTGGTGTCTTGACCAAGACCGGCTTTTCACCCTGGTTGTCCACAGTCACCCTTGAGGGCACCTCCAAGCAAATGGGCGTCTCGTCTGCATTTCCCATCTGAGCCACCTGGTAGTCGTGCGCCCTTCGCAGGGCCAGGACACTTCGCTGGTAGGTGACAAGCTTCTCAGTCAAGTCTTCGGGCAGCTGCTGGGGCACCGGCACCTTATGCCGCAGAGACAAGTCATACCTTCGCATCATTCTGCGGCACCAACCCAAGCTGGCCTTGAACCCTTTCTCTGGAATGTTCATTTCCTGGGCGATCTCGAGAGCTTTCAGCTGCATGGCCTCCCTAGTGATGGGGTCCCCCTTGGCCTGCATGTATCGAACGTACTCAGCCACACGTTGGTCCACAAGGGCAAAGCGCCCGTTTTTGGGGCCCCGGAAGGCGCGCCGCATGGCATGCGCATTCTGCAGCTGTGGCTTCACCTTGCGCCAGTCGCGGACGTTTTTCTCCAGCACCCCAAACTGCTTGGCCGCCTGGCAGTTATTAGTGCTCTCCGCATACTCCACCACCATGAGCTTGAACCCAGCGTCGTAACTACGGCGCATGCCCCGGCTGAACTGAAACTTGCCGGCCAGGTCGTCGGCCGAGAGGTCGTAGCCAGGGAAGCCCATGGCCATGTAGAAGGGGTACCCCTCGCCCCACTCGGGCAGCTCTGTGATGTCCCGAGGCAGACGGAGGCCAAAGCCGTCCAGGTGCTGAGGCTGGGGAAACTGGGAGGCCGTGTGCATCGGGCTTGCCCAATCCGGGGGCTTCAGGTCGGATTCTTCATTTTCTGGCAGAGAGGGGTGAAGATGATGCCCATCAGTAAAATGGTATCTGGTTCATTCCCTGTTTTTCTTTTCTTTTCTTTTGGTCAAAATACCAATAATACCTTAGTCCGAAGTTCACTAACAGCAATAGTATTATTTTTTATTATTATTTTCTTAAATGGTTTTTATTTTTTCCATTATAGCTGGTTTACAGTGTTCTGTCATTTTTCTACTGTACAGCAAGGACAGCAATAATTTTAATAACAGATAACACTCCTGAAGTCCCTATCCATGTACTAATGCCCATGGATTACCAAATCTATTTCTCGCAATAATTGTTTCTTTACTCCTTTGCAGATAAACAAAAATTAAGTAATACATCAAGGCGGTTGAGCTAAGAAGTGGCAGAGCTGGAAATTGAACACAGGTACCAAGCTTCGGTCATGTACTAATTTTGTGGGCCATGGTTGGGTCAAAATAATCTTTACCTGGATGAGAAGCCAAATATAACCCATACTACCCACATAATATTGCAGAATTTGGATCCTTATGGGCTGAATCACATCCCTTAAACCAAAAAATCTGTAACAATGCCACACTTAGCAAGGTTAAGCTTATATGGCAGAAAACTGGATCTTGCCTACCAATGTCAGAACTGGGTTTCAGAGTATGTTTCTATTTAGAAGATGGTGACAGAAACTGATTACGCCCCAGGGAAATCGCTCTATCTCACCAAAACTAAGATGCCATCAGTTGCAACATGCACCATTATATGCCATTAAGAAAAAAAAAAAAAGTGCCACTAATGAAACCATGACATACCACCAATCTTAAAAGGCATTCTCAATTGCAGAGATGTTAAAGTGATGAGAGAAAACATGTCTTAGAAGCAATAAAATGGCATTTTAAATGATCACTTATAGAAAGAAGGCAAGTAAAACCACTCTGGCTGTTTGGAAAGTATACTTATTCAACTCTTATCCCCCTATGCTTCCTGATAAAAGACTGTGTGCTTCTTAGACATATTTGCTCAAATGCGTACTCTAGCTGTCATTGCTTTTTCTATCCAAGATGAAATAGATAGGAAGCCAAGTAAATAACCCTGGATGCATGCTTCATCACACTATCTTTCTTAGTCTTCAGAGGTGTGTGGTATGCTACCAAGGCACCCAAGATGTGTGCCGGACCAAAGCCATACAAACTTCAATTTGCTTCATCTGCATACAAGGGTACACATAGAGATTTACTATCCATAGTCAACAGATGAAGAAAAGAAGGCTCAGAGAGGTGGATGAAGTTGTCTAAGGCCACACAACATGGGAAAGAAGGAGATTCTGAAACTCCAAAGCCCATAATCTTTCAGTCTTAACAACCCTGCCTTACTCTTAAGTAACCCACAGAATGTAACAAGAACTTAAAATCCAACGTCATAATTCTCCCATTGGATGGATGCTGGATTGGGTTCATCATAGTACCTGCAAAGGTTCCTCCTTGGAGCTGCCATTCGTCGGAATTCTGAGACTCCTCCTCCCCTTCCAACCGAGTGATCATGTCGGGCTTAGGGAATGGGAATTCTGTTCATAGGAAATAAAACAGGTCACAGCTCTGTGTCACTCTCTTGGATAACAGCCAAAACCAGTACTTAAGAAATCCTCCCCTCCAGTCCTACCCCACCACAGTCTTCTCAGTATGGAGATTTTAGGAAAGGGGTGGGGCTCAGGAATCCTTAAAGAAAAAAAATGTGATGGGAAATAGTTTGTCCTAGGGAATTTATGGATCTCTGCTAACAGGGGCTGGTACTAGCAACAACAACAAACTGCATTTAGCAGGGAAGTGTGTAGATGCAGCTCCTGATCTAATGAACACTCTAGTGCCTGTAAGAGCAAATGGGAAAAATCCCTCCAAATGGTTACATTCTAATAATATGGTTACATTCTACTAATGTGGATGTCAGTGATAGGAGGGGAGCAAAGATACTTTGGGACTATGTCCCCAAGCTTCTGAGACTGACAGGGTAACACTGAGGCCCGCCTTCCCTCCTAAAGAGCATATGAAGCACAGGCCCAGAACCGTGGTGACATTTCTTAGCTTATGTCTTATTTCTTTTTTTGATTGCTAATGCCTGGGTTGAATGAGGATGGTTCTGAGAGCTGGCGCAAGCTGCTGAGTAGAAAGACACAATATTTATATCCTGCCTAAATCAAAAACAGGAAATTAAATGGGCACAGACATTGAGGGGACAGAGTCCAAGTTCAGGAGAGAGAGAGAAAGTGGATACACCAGAGAAGAGAGACATGGAAACAATTCTCTGAGCTCAGAGCTTCTAGGAAACAAAGGAAAACAAAGCTTTACCCAGGGACAGGACAGTTTCATAATTCATCCTCATGACCTCCCGGTAGAGGGCCTTTTGTTGCTCCGTCAAAACTTCCCACTCCTCATCAGAGAAATATATGGCCACCTCATCGAACAGGGCCGGCACCTGGAACAGTGAACAGGCCTTTCTCAACAGCTAATAGGCACATGCAGACGGAGATCACACCCCTCATCTCACTGGGTGGGGCCTGGGCATACGTCTGTCTATGCTCACACGGCTCTGAGAAGCCAAACCAGGACCTGAGCAAGGTCCTCTGTGCCCTGCTGAGCACTTACTGTCCCCTCTGTTCACAGATAAGGAGCGCAGCACCTGGAGAAAACTCCCCACTGCCGTTCACTGGGAGACACTGGACTTGCACTCTCACACAGCGCAGGGAGAGCTGATCATGGCTTAGCCCCCAGCCAGAACTGGAACCAACCATGCTCAAGGCAACAGCCCGAGGCGGTCCCTCCCACCAAGACAACCCCGCTCTCACCCTCGGTCACAGCTCTCCATCTGCAGGGGCACCAGCCCCAGTGTCTGACCAGAACCCAAAGCCACCCAGGGAGGAGCCGTCCAGAGAAGAGCCCTCATCCCCCATTTGGCCTTTTCCAATCCACAAGAGCATGAGGAGAGAAGGGCTAATTAGAGCTTCCACTTCTGTAATGAGATACTAGGGCAAACTGGTTTGCTTTAATGCCTAGATTGGCAGCAGGAAGCCCTAAGGACAGAGACTAGCGCTCTCCTCTCCTCTCCCCACCTCCCTGCCCCCTGAGCCAGTGGGAGGGGGGCGCCTTGGCAGATGAAGGCAGCCAAGCCACCCCAACCCACCTTCTCTTGTTCAACTGTCAGCTCTTCTTTTCACCATGTGTTTTCTTTCAGTCGTTAAAAACCCTCCTCCAAAGCTCATGGTATTCAGTGGTGAGGAATCATGAGGCTGCTGTTTTCTGAGCTCTTCCCCATAGCTGTATCTACTGGCCCAGAGGATCGCAGTGATGTTTTTCATCAGCTTAGAAAAGTTCTATCTGCACAGCCACCAATCATTTCGATCTCATGGCCTTTCCTCCTCATTCCCACAGCTCACCTTGTTCCTCCCCATCCTTAAAGCCCCCTCCATTGGGAGAACCTCCTAGGAAAGGCCCCTGTAACTGCTTCGTTTATTTCCCCAACAACCTCATTCAATCAAGGAGGAAACTGGCTCAGAGAAGCCCTGTTTCAGGTCCCAAGTCACACAGCCAATAATAAATAGCAGCGCTGAGATTGGGACCTAGCGTTGTCTGACTTCAAGGCTCCAGCCCTTACAGAGGGCAGAGTGGTTTCCCTGGTATCCAGCTCCCCTGCCCCCACTCCCAACCTCCACATGCTCAGTGGTACTCAGTTGCCTATAGTTCCCTGAACAAATCATTCTCTGACTCTCAGACCTGCTGCTTATGGTTCTCTGCTGCCTGAGGTCCTCCCCGTTCTTGGCTGGGCAGATACCCAACCACCTTCCAAGGCTCAGCCCAGATGTCTTGTTCCCCAGGAAACCTACCCCAGCCTGGGCTGTGTGCCCCATGATGCCCTGGGCTCGGTGATCTGGTGGCACTTATCACACTGCAGGATCCTCTCAGTTTACTTACCTTCCACTAGAATATCGGCTCACTGAGGGCAGAACCTGGGCTTATTTTGCTTGTTTCCTTAAGCCTAGGACACTTCCTGCAGATAGCAAGCCCTTAAAAATGTGTTTCTGAATAAAGGATTTAAGCAAATAATCTCTAGACTTCCTGTTATGCTACTTGGAATCATTTCAAATAATCATTAAAATTTACCTGTCACAAAACTGAGCCTACTCTTTGGAGTGAGAATGGACAAAAACCCCAAGTAAAATACCAGAAGGTACAAGTGGATTGGTCTCTAGGCTCTGCTCAGACTTCATCAATCTGGATAGCCAGTCAGCCAGGAATTTTCCATCCCACTCCATCCCACTTCCCAGGCTTTTAAACAACTCTCCCTTTGGCTTTTTCTCTCCCTAGGAAATTCCAGATCTAGGCCATACCTATTTATAGTCCCTCTCCCTTTGCTGATAAAACAGGACACTGGGCTAGTTATGTCCGTCATTTCCGAGGGGCTATTGACATTAACACTCATAGAAGGTAACACATCCCAGGCCTGGTAGAAATACCAGAGCCCTGAAATGGTGAGAAGACTGCTGGAGGCCAGAGCTGGACTCACCTCCTCCCATTTATGACTGAGCCATGGTCCATCCTCAGACAAGCCCACATTATGCTCCAGATGTGTGCAGTGAAGTGAAGTGGCTTAGAAATTCTCCTCACAGCAACCTTCTGTGAGAATTGAGCAAGCCTGCAGCCAGGCCCTGCTCTGCAAGCCTCATCTCTTTCCACAGAGGCCTTTTATCTGGCCGAGCGCAGCAGAAGGTAAACAGGGCCAGCCCTGGGCTGAACTCAGTCACCAGGCAGCCTGTCTACCAGCTGGACACAGGTAGAGGCCCTCCATCCTTCGGAAGATCAAGGACTCATCAGATAGGTGAGCTTCCTTCAGTCTGTGTACACTGCCTCGCTTACCCAGCAAGCTGGCATTCCAATGCTTATCTCCAAGGGTAACCGTCCTCAAGTATTTACACGCGCCCTGGGCTCACTGACTGATGAGGTGGCTTAATCACTCAGTGGAGACATCGGGGATCTTAGGGCAGAGGGCTGGTACTGGTGCACTGATGGAGTGCCTGCTGGATGCCACGCACTGTGTAGGGCGCTCCCTCTTGCAGTGTTAAAATGTATTCCCTTATTGCCTCCTTTAAGTAATATGGGGATATAGGAGATTGCTAACCCAATTATATGGGTGAGGAAGCAGGGCTAACAAGTACCTTGCCCAAGGTCACAGAGTTACCAAGTCTTGACTCCCAAGCCGTGCTTTCTCAGCAGGTCACTTAGGCCTCTGCATGGTGGCTGGAGCAAACCCTGGACTCCCTTAGAAAGATGAGCTGAAGACGTCTCCCTCGGAGCCCAAAAGGGGAGAGTCACAGACTCCTCCGAGCACACATGTGCCCTGGCTGATTTGGGCTGCCTGCCCTACTTCTCTCACCATCAACCCCCTCCACTCCCCAACACGCACTGAGGGCTCCAGTTGCTGAAGCTGCTCCTCATTCTGCACAGAAGCATTTCCCTCTGGGGCTTTTGCCCCCAAATGGCAAGTCCCTCCCTTCCCTTGGATGGTTCCTCCTATGGCTAAGACCTGGTCCATTTTCCCTGTTCTCTACTTGAAATTGTCTTTCTACTCCAATTCTCCTATGAAATATTACCTTAATACCTTGTATGATTCTGAAGTTTGAAAGGCTCTTCTTGATCACCCTAACATTATTCTCTACAACCAAAATACATATTTAAGAAACAGATTGGATTCTTTTCTTCCCCTAGTTTAATGCTTGGGAGCAGAGCTTTTTCACCTTGGCACTGCTGACATTTTCCGCCAGGTAATTCTTCCTTGGGGGAGGGGGCTTGTCCTGTGAGTCCTCGATGTGTAGCAGCATCCTTGGCCTCTACCCAGAAGATGCCAGTAGGATGGTCCATTCTCCTAGCACACCCTGAGTCATGACAACAAAATGTCTCCAGATGTCCCCTGGAAGGGACAAGGCTGGGGGCAAAATTGCCTACTGCTCAAGACCAGGTCTGTGTATGCAATCTCTAGTTCTCTAGCCTGCAGGTGAGGTTTGTCCTGAGCTGGTTTCTACACGGCACTCCAAATACTGGGCAGTTGGATTCACCTCCCTGTCTTCCTCACAGGGCTGGTAACTCCACGAGACTAGGGATCTTGTCTTAATAACTCCTAGCACTGTGCTCAGTAGCTGCGGAAGGATGGCAGGCTGCCCGGATGCCACATGTGCCAGCCTCCCTCCTCCAGCTTCTCTGGTCACCTACCCACCCCAGCCAAGCAAAGTCTTCACCTTGCTCCTCTCTCACTGTCCCAACGCACTCAGATGGTCACTTCTACTGCACCTGTTTTCCAAGCTTCTCCAATCTGTCTAGATGTTTTCTGTTGGCTGATGTATCCTCAAAGCCTTGAGTTCTTGCTCAGGGCTAGATGGATCTCATTTCCTGCCCTCCAAAATCTCCCTAGCTGCAAGGGTCAGAACTGGAGAGGAAGCTGGGGCAGGCGGGCAGCAAAGCACATTGAAGAGACAAAAGCAGTCCAGCCTCCACAGCTAGACTGGCAAACCCAGAGCCTGGTGTTGTACTGTTGTGGCTTTTTTTCCCTTTTCGGGGGGTTTTGTTTTGTTTTTAATTGAGTATAACCTATATGCAATAAAATGTACTATGTTTAAAGTTCCAGATCCAGAGGTGATTTTAAGAACAATTGTCAGTGTACATGTGCATCCTAGGGCCAAAGCAGATAACCTTGCAGCACCCCAGTTCCCTCATGTGGGAGGGGAGCTGGACTGGATAATTTGGAAGGACTGTGATTCTATGAAAACAAATCTCTCATTGGAAACAAAGGATATTCAACACAATGGAAAACTAAGCAGTGAAAAGGAATGTCCTTTTGTTGCTTATTGAAAATATTTACCATTTGTGTTCAATTATGAAGTCCAATAAGTACTATGAATAATGTACATCACTATAAAGTCTAAATATCTGTTGCATTTACACTTTTATGAGTTTACTCTAAATCTATCACTGTTCTGTTTGGGTATTATTCACGGCTGCCCACCATTCCAATCCCTCCATCCAGGCCAGCTGGAAAGGCAGCACTCTCCTGTGTCAACTACAGTAGGGAACTGCTCACACGGAAACAACTCATCTCACCTCCAGAAAGCTCACCTCATATCAGCTCAGTGCCCCAAGATGCCTTTAAATGGTTTCAATGGTTCCCTTCAACCAGCAGCAGGTGACAAAGACTCTCCCCTCCCTCAAACTTTCCTCAGGTTCCCCTGAGCCCTCTCCTCCACTAGGCCTCAATCTTGGCTCCCAGCCTGCCCAGCCCAGTTTCTGCAAAAATCCTGCTAAGTCAGTTGAGAAAGAATCCCCCACACCTGATATCTCCTCTTAGTAATTTTCCATCTACTGAGCCCTCAGCTCTGCTCCTTGGCTATAAATTCCCACCTGTATTTATTATTGAGCCCAATTTCTCTCCCCTACTTGGAAAAATCTTGAAAACTAAACGCATAGTTCAGAATAGTCTTTCCTATCATCTTAACAAGTGTCAGAATACTTTTTCTTTAACATAGGTCAGCAAACATTTAGTTGGTGTCTACAAGGTGTCTGGCATTGAATAGGACATAGGGAATCCAGGGCTACAAGAAACAAACACAGTCATGGCCTACTGGACTTCCAATCTTGATGGCAATAAGCTACATGGCTGAAGGGACTCTTCCCATAACCAATTCTTCTATTCTTCACTGCCTGTGCTTTTTAAAGCCACAGGACTGTTTTCTCAGGAATACAAACACACTGGGCTGGGCTAGGCTATTTTCACTTCCTATGTCTGCCTGGCTCCCAGGCCTGCCCTCACAGCCACATGTGCACCCCACACCTTCTTACTTACCCATCCGCCCTCTGAGCAGATTCGGACCTTCTGCATATCTGTGGGACCATCCTCCAGTTCCCGGCTCCTAATCTCTTCTTCTTGTTCCTCTTCCTTCAGGACGAAATTGAGAGGGTAGGCTGTGGATTCCATTTCTGCAAGAAAAATTCAGTTCAGGAAAATCAGGTGCTAGGGTGACGAGGGCAGCTCAGCAGACATAAGCCTTTCTAGCCCCAAGTACAAGTTCTGCTGGAATGAAGGAAGGGCATGGAGTCAGGCCTGGGGAGGAAGGGCTATAGGGAAAGCACAAGGAAGCCAGAAGGTGACATATTAATTATGACTAAGAAGAAGGATAGCAGGCAGATAGCATACCTGGCTACCTTCAAATATTTAAAAATCTATCTGTGGAAGAGAGGCCAGACCGGTTCTGTAAAGACCCAAAGAGGCCGATGGGTAAACATTCTGGGGAAAGGTTTTTAAAAAGTGCATCAAAAGGCAGAACTTTCTCAGAGCCTGGTTGCTGGCTCAAGACAGGGTGTTGTCTTCCTATCAGTGAAGTCGTCTGAGCGAGTCCAGCACTTGCTCAACAGGGTTGTTCCTGTAAGGGACAGTTCAGCATCAAGGGGTTGGCTGGCTCAGAGTACCCATCGTCTGGATTTTCCAGATTCAAGGGTTCTGCCCAGGAGTCAGGAGAGAAAACAGTCATTCTGCCTTAAGCGATCTTCCAAGGCCAGGGGTCAGTTCACCCTTTGTGGGGAGTAATGCCTGGACACCCAAGAAGGTGCAGAAATCAGCTAGGGCCAGGCTCTGGGGCCCACCCCCACCGGGAAATTGCGTCCGGATCGCAAATTCTTTCTCTTCTGCAAATTCTCTTTGGCCAGGCTCCTAGGCCAGTACAAAGGGCCGCGCTCCTGCCCTCTAGGGGCGCGGGCAATTCCTAGGTATGGAGTGAGGGTGCATCTCGTGGGCCTCATCCTCCCGGGATTCCAAAGAAAAGATTCTTCCGGAGTTCAAAGTCTTCTTCTTGTATATTTCCCAAAAGGTCGGGCGAATGCTACCTGGATAGGTCTGGGGCGAGCGGAACCGGCTTGAGATCCCAGGAGCTGGGGCCCGAACTTGGCCTCGGCCTCCCCAGCCAGCTCCAGGGAGAAGGGTGGGGATTGGGGACGCCACCCCGCAGCTAAGGTGCGAGCGAGAGGTGCCCGCAGCCGCCGCCGCCCACCCGCCCGGCGCCCCGCCTGCCGCCGCCGCCACCGCGCCCCCGGGCGCGCTCGGGTTTCTCCAGCCATCTTGTCCCATTTCCCTTTCTCCGCGGCCCCGCGCCGGGAGCGCTCCCGCCGCTCCCCTGCCCGCGCCCGGCCCGGCCCGCCTCCCAGCCCGGCCCGCTCCCGGCCCCAGCGCACCTGCCGAGCGGCGGAGGCCGGCGTCGCCTGCCTCCCTTGGCGGGCCCGCAACAAAGGCGGCGGTGGCGGCAGCTGCAGCTGCAGCCTCGGCACCCCCGCCTCCACCCCCGCCGCGGCCGAGCCGCCCAGGGCCTGCGGGAGGGGCCGCACCGCCCCCGGCCCCCGGCCCCAGCCCCGCCCCGCCCTCCCGCGCGCACTCACCGCCAGGCGGAGCGCCCCGGCGCGGCCCGGGGCCGCGGGTGGAGACGCCAAGGGCTCCGGCCCGGCTGTCACAGCGCCATCCTTTGCGTCTCTCCGGCTTCCCGTCCGCGCGGCCCCTCGGGAGGGAGCGGGGAGGACACGTGGTGGGAGGAGGGAGGGTCCGGCCGGGAGCTGAGGGTGTTGGGAGGCGAGGGGAGGAGCGCGGCTGATGTCAGCGGGCCTCGGCGACGCCGGGGGACGGCGCCCGCGCCTGCTCCCGACCCTCCTCCCGGCGTGGCTTCCGGCGGGTCCGAGCTGCTCGCTCCTCCAGGCGGAGCTCCCGACCCTCCGCCCGGTTCTACCTCGCTGGCTTAGGCAGTCGAGCTCTCTGCCCTCTCTGCTCCCCCCTGGTGCAGTGGGTTTCCAATGTACCGTGAGCGACCTCAGCATTGACGATGCAGGAAAAGCCCGGATTTATGTTTGAACTGAGTGTAGTCTGGGCGCACACGTTCCTGTGCTCATTTGCATGAACCGATGCTTTGCACTTGCTTGGACGAGCACTTGGCAGTCTAGCCATGCTTCAGGCAGTTCATTAGGAAGAGTAGACCAGCAAAGGGGTGGTGGGGGTTGAGGACGGGTCTGGGATCTTTCAGGAAGCGTGCTCATATTCTAGCAGGCATGTTAGAACTTTGTACCTAATATACATATTAAAAGAACTTCCTGATTTTTGTAATTGCTGCCTGTTCAATCCCAAGTGTGCAATATCTTGGAGGAAATAACTATGTAGAAGAATCTCAGAATATTCAGAGGATTCCTTTGCTTGCAGCTCTGGACAGTACAACAAAAGTGAGCAGAGAAGCCCTACTTATTCCGGAAAATGATCCTGGGTTTGGGTTTTGGCTAGGAACTCTTTAAAGACGTTATTCTGATGCTTGTTGAAAAAGTAACTTTATTGGAGATTATTGGGACAGTTGGCAAGATAACGCATTGGAGAGCGATCCTGCTCAACTCTGAATACAGTAAAGGAGTTGGGAATTACAGCCCATAGCAGTTAGGGGGTCAGGGGATAGAAATTTATCAAGAGGAGACGTCAAGGATAGAGGGATTCTTGCTGCTGGTGGGGGGCCAGGTTGATGGGATGTCCAGGATGGGGGAGATTCTCTCAAAACTGACTTTGCAGGATTCTTGCTAAAACTGGGCCAGGAGGGCTGAGGACAGGAGGATATGTGTGTGTATATGTCCTAGGGAAGAAGAGGGCTAGAGGAGCCTGACTAAAATTTGGTCGGAGAGTTTTGACAAACTTTTCAGACTGTCCCTGAGACCTGAGTGTCTGCAGGGAATGATTTCTCTGAGGTTTTATGGCCATTCCCACATTTATTTATATGTGATTTTGACTTATCTCTGCCATGGAGAGACTACTGTGGAGCTCTCAACATATAGACTATTGAATGACAATCACATCTTTGAAGTGTAATTATGGTGGACAATCCAGGACCAAAGCGGTCTATTTGATAGAGAACTTTCAATTCAAAAATTGGGAGAGAAGAGGATACTAGATTTTTTTGTTTGTTTTTACGAACCATTCTTTTTGTGTATGAAGTTAGCATTTTTAGAGGGGGAGTAACATCTTGGGTCAAATTGATTTACATTCCCATCTTAAGTTATTTGAGAAAATGGCTGGTTCAAATGGAATGATGAAGAGGAAGTTGGGAAGAAGAAGGATTCTATGGGCACTTTTGGGGACTCACCTTCCTACAAGAAAGTGTTAATGCAGATTATGAGATAACCAAAGAGGAGTATTATGCTAGGGTTTTAGTCTCTGAGAGCCCAACTGTTCTCACGCAGCTTTTATTAGGTTTTCCCTGGGAAGAGGCCAACCAACAGTGACCCACCTGAATTCTTGACTTTGAACCCACAGCCCCATGATCTGAATTACTGTCATGAGACCTACCTGTGTACAAGTCCACAGTTGCTAAACAAGACTTACTCTTAGGAACAGAGTGTTGGAGTCAGCATAGTGCATTGCAGGTGTTCATGTTCAATTGGCTAAGTCACATCTCTTGTCTCTGCCTGGGTTTCCTCATATTCAGAAAGAGGGGGCTGAGCTAGGTATTGTCTGATCTTCCTCTCAGTTCTATCATTCAGTGATTCCTTTCTCCGTAAGACTTTGCCTTAGTCTAAATGTGGAGTGACTGAAGCTAGTCTTTGAGATGGTGGATGGCTTCAGTTCCTCCATTGGATGGATTTCTATTAGTAGGTGGTTAATAAATATGAGCAGAACACCTATGCAATCAAGACGATAGTTCTTTAATGATGTGATTGCTCTGATTTCATCTTTTCCTTGTTAAGTGTTTGCAAAGAGCCCACGTCCCAATGCTTACTAAACTGTAGTGTCTCCTGGTGAATACACATTTCTGAACTTTAGCAATGGCTGTGGCCCTCAGACAGCATAGCTACTGGCCCCCATTGCTCCATCCCTTAAGGACTGTGCTAAATTGAATGAAAGGTTTTGATTCTTTGTGGTAGTAGACTCTGCTGTTATGTACAGCACACCCTGCTGTGGTCTCAATTGTGCAAAATGTACTTCAATGCCCTTCATTTGGCATGGCCACGTAACATACACTGGCCAATAGAATGTGGGTGGAAGTGACTACATGTGAGTCCTGAACATAGATCGTAAAAGGTCTCACATGTTTCCATTTGTACCTCTGAGAGCTTTTGTCCTCTGCTGTGACCAAAACAGGCCTAGTTAGTCACTGCCCCTGCAGTCTGGGCTCTAGAATGAGACCTGTGCTACACAGCCATTCAGTAACCTGAGAAGAGATCAATGTTTTGTTTTAAGCTATTGAGTCCTGGGGTGGCTGGTTAGGTAGCATTTTTGTGGCAATAGCTATTTGAGACAGTGACAAGAGGCAACCTTGGACTTAGAGCTCCCATTGCTGGCCTCATGGGGATGCTCCAAGGTAGGGGAACAGAGAATTGCCATTTCAAGGTGGAAACCCTCAGATATGTGGACAGGGGAATCCTAGATTGAGAGTGTAGGAAGAGAACCAAAGGGGGGGAGGGAAGGTCACTGCTGACTGTATCTTTTGCTTCCCTGGGATTCTTGCACTTGGAGGAAGATCAAGATATGACCTCAGAATCCATATTTCCCAGTAAAGCCTCAAAATATTCCTGGGAGCTCTTGGTCGAACGGTAAGGGAAAACTTGCTCTAGACAGTTCTTAGAAGGCTTAGAAGGTTTCTGGAGAGGTGGTGTATTGTTAGAACAACTCAGACAGTTAAGGAACAGGTAGAAGTTTCTCCAGAAAAAGAGGAAAGAGAATTATAATACTGAGGATAGTACAGAAGTTCCCGCCTCCACCCCATTCTCAGGGGACACGACCCAAGACTCCCAGTGGATCATTGAAACCACTGCATTATAATACCAAACCGTTTTCTGTTCATGTCTTCCACCCACAAATTTGATACCTTTTCTATCTTAACTAAGGACTTATCCCACATTGGCTGTAGCTTTCGAGGTGCAACAGCAAAACCAACATGAGTTTCTTTTTCCTTTTTCACAGTTTCATGGATAGAAGATTCATTCTTACCATATCTTAGAGAAGTCAGCATTTAATTTTTTTTTCTTTCCTTTTTAAGTCAAGAACTTTCACCTTTTCACTCAATGGAAGCACTATGATTTTCTCTTTGGCATCTCCAAATTACCAGCATCACTGCTCTTGCACTTTGGAGCGGTTATTAAGTAAAATAAATATCACTTGAACACAAGCACTGCTGGTACTGAGATGATCGTTCTGATCATTGAAGGCTACTAAGCAACCAGTGGGAAGGATATGCTGGAAAAAGGGATGATTCCTGTCCCAGGTAAGACAGAAGGGGATGGTGCGAGAATTCATCATGCTACTCGGAACAGGGCACAATTTAAAACTTCTGAGTTGTTTATTTCTGGAATTTTCCTTTTAATATTTTCAGACCGTGGCTGACTATGAGTAGCTGAAACTGTGGAAAGGGAAACTGCGGATAAGGGGGGACTACTGTACTAGCTACTGTAACAAATAGCTGCCTGAATGTATAGAGAAATTTACCTTTCATTTATGTAACCGTCCTTTGTAGGTGTTCCACAGGTGACTCTCCTCCATGCTGTGATTTAGGGATCTAGGTTCCTTCCATTTTGTGGCTCTGCCACACTCTTGGGCCTTGTGATTTTCTATATCCATCAGAGTGAAGAGGAAAGTGAAGAATGTACCCCTGCCCCCCTTTTTGGCTCTAAAGTGACACACATCTCCTTTGCTTACATTCCATTGGTTAGGATCAGTTTCAAGGTGACATTTATATGAGAAGGGGTGGGAAGTATAGAGTGTATCTAGGCAGTCACTTTCCGCTGACAACTCCACACATTGAAAAGGTGGACCTAGATTTTTGTCTCTGCCACAGGGATGCTTTTTCTTTCAACCCTTTTAATATTTCACTCCACTCTCTTCTTGCTTTTAAGGTTTCTAAAGAGAAATCCAATGTAATTCTTATCCTTGTTTCTCTTTAGGAAAGATGCCCCCCCTTTGGCTTTTTTCAAGATTTTCTTTTTGTTTTTCTGCAGTTTGACTATATTTAGGTTTAGTGTGTGTGTGTGTGTGTGTGTGTGTGTGTGTGTGTTTCTTTTTACAGCCACACCTATGGCATATGGAAAGTCCCAGGCTAGGGGTGGAATCAGAGATGCAGCTGCCAGTCTATACCACAGCCACAGCAAAGCGGCACCTAAACTGCATCTGTGACCTTCACTGAGGCTTGTAGCAATGCTGGATCCTTAACTCACTGAGGGAGGCCAGGGATTGAACCCACATCCACACAGAGACAACGTCAGGTCCTTAACCGGCTGAGCCACGATAGGAACTCCTAGGTTTAGTTTTTCTGCTTACTATTCTCTGAGCTTCTTTGATGTGATCCAGGACCTGTCTCCAATAATGAGTCAATTGCCCTTTACGTGTTCCTACAGGCTCCAGCTGCAGCTTCTGTTCTTCATACTATGATTCTCTGTATTTGCCTGTCTCTCCAGTTTTGGGGGGTTGCAGTTTGTCCTGTAACCTCAATATTAAAACTCATTGATTTTCAGTTTGCTTAGCTTTTTTTCTGTTTTTGTGAGGATGGCAGTGATAACTTCCAAACTCTTTACATGGCAGACTGGACAAAGGTGCTTTAAACACAGAAAATACTTAACAAGAGTTAGGGATAAGGCCATGGCAAATCTGCTTCACCTTTCTGCTCAGAGGTGGCTCAACTCAAGAGCCAGTTTTTCCTTCACACTGGTGGAGTTGAGATTAGGACAGCCCATTCATACTGACTCCTCGTCTCTCAGTTTATGTGTTCTGCCTGCAACCCTCTCCCATTCTCTTGTATAATATGCATTTGTTCCTCTTAGTCTCAGTCTCTGAGGTGACACAAAACAAATCTAACATAACAGCCTGTCAATATGTAAAAACTTCTGTTCTGTTCCTTCAGATCTCCTCCAGATGTTTGTGTTTTCTTCAATAGTTCCTCATAGGGCATGGTTTCTAGTTTCCTGTCCTTTGTGATTACTTATGATCTATTGTAGTTTGGGATTTTCCTGAGATCCTAGTAATACCATAATCCTCAAAGGATTTTTCCCACATATATTTCTGTATGGATTTATTTCTTCTTTCTACAGACAGAGGAGTCTTTTTATGAGAAAGGAAAAAGCAAACGAGTTCTTCAGCAGAAAACAAAATCTTTCCTAGCAGAGAGTGCCAGATTGATTTTTCATGTGTCTTGTATGAGGGACACTGAATGATATAATGCTGCCCTCAACAAAAAATGTAGTCTCAAAATTCAAATAACTTAGTTGTCAGCTTTTGCTGCACAACATCAGGATGTTAGTAGGTGTAACGCGAGCAGAGAACTGACGTGTGCTTGCACCATGGGGCTGGCCTCTGATGCTCCAATGATTGGCAATGAAGCATTTCCCCTGGGTAGCTGATCCCTTGAGCCTGGTCTCCAGACAACATGTGGAGCTGACCTTAACTCACCTCACATTCTGGAACCAAGCCCAACTAGTCCACTGCCTGAAGCAAAGCTGCTGGTGGAGCCTAGCCTAGATCATCTGATCAGAGATTACCTAAAGACCAGTGGGCATGAAAATAAATGCTTTTTATGTAAAACACTGAGTTTAGGGGCATGAGACCCAACTGAAGAATCAATTCCCCCGAGGAAGATCTTCACTGTAGATCACTTGAGCATAAGAAGCAAGCCCTGCTGTCAATCTTTTGTTTGTATTATAACAAGCATGAGAGCTGTCCTCAGGGTGGACAGCGAGTATGTCTCTGGCTCTTGACCTTGGGCCTGGCCATGGCCTGAGACATACTCGCTGTCCACCCTGAGGCCATGGAAAAAATGTTGTCTCAGGCTGCTTAGGATACCTTCACAAAATACCATACCCTGGGTGGCTTAAACAATAGAAATACACTCATACCCATTCCAAGATCTGCCCCACCCGCCCACCCACCCAAGTCTCCCTGAATCACAACATCAGCTCAAAGTGGGATTCTCATGACTTAACATCAGTCTGCTTGATCAGGAGACCTATCAACTAAGAAGGCACGTACTCTATATAGAATGATGGAACAGGGAGCCATTAGCAACAATGAACACTTTGATTTGAAAGGGGGTAAGAATGAGAAGATGAGCAGGCATTTTCATAGCAATCCTTAATATCTAGTAGGCAAGTCAGGTCCCCCTGCCCTAGAGATAGGGAATGTTCCTTGGTTAGGGCTGGGGTTTGCACCTGGGAGTGACTCCAAAGCTCATGTTCTTCACCACCATGGCCCCACACTCTGGGAGGTCCTTCACTTTCCGCCTTCCTCCTTAGCCTCTTGTGAAGAGACTATAGGGAAACATGCCCTTCTTGGTGGCAGAGCAGCCTTCTCAATCTGTTCCCTGCCTTTAAAATATAGAAGCCCACAGAGCCTTTTACATCTTGAACAGACTCAGAGTTTTTTTCTTTTTAATGGTCTGGGTTTTTGAGGCACCTTTTGTTAGCACAGCTCTCCTAAAAACTTTGCAAGTTTTCTAAGTATTGGATTACAATCTGCCTCATGTGTCCAGAGGTACCTCTATGACTCTTTCAAGAATATGGCTCTCTCTCTAGAAATCTGGGGGGACTTCAGGGCCAAGCTTTTTAATATTTCTAGTAGCCCTTTTGTGCAGCTGAAAGGATCTGCTTTCTGTTACCTTAGTCCTTTCCAAGGTCTTAAAAAGAGTCATACTTTTGAATTGGTCTTTTTCTTGACTCTGTGTTTTAATAGCCAGTCCTGTGATTTGATGAGAATTAGTTTCATTTCCCAACGCTGCACTTTCTGTGATCTCTATATTCCCTCTAAACCCTGCTTGAAGTCTGGCCAGTTTTTGCCTCAGTTCATTTCTAAGCTCCCTTTGCTTTAGTGCTTTATCAAATGTAGGTAGTAGCAACTAGTCCACAGACAACAGGCTATCTTAAAACTTTGTCCTCATATCATTGGATATATTATCTGTCTTTTAAGTAGCTATAGGTGAGAGTTTCTTTTTTAAAATTTTTTTAATTTAAAAAAAATTTTTTATTTATCTTTTCGTCATTTCTAGGGCCGCTCCCACAGCATATGGAGGTTCCCAGGCTAGGGGTCTAATCAGAGCTACAGCTACCGGCCTACGCCACAGCCACAGCAATGCGGGATCCAAGCCGCGTCTGCGACCTACACCACAGCTCACGGCAATGCCGGGTCCTTAACTCACTGAGCAAGGCCAGGGATCGAACCTGCAACCTCATGGTTCCTAGTCAGATTCATTAACCACTGAGCCACGACGGGAACTCCTAGGTGAAAGTTTCATCAAATATTTTACCATTACAGAACACAGGTCATCATTTTCCAGCTTATAACAGGGCCACCTGCTTCCCAGTCCCTAATATATTTGTGCGATTTTATTATAGCAGCAACCCACCTCTAGTTACAAATTTCTGTATTAGTCAGCTTTTCCTATATAACACATACTCCCCAACTCAGGGTCTTACAAACACACACACACACACACACACACACACACACACATATATATACAATACATATATATGCATAAAATTAATATAAATATTAATACGTATATTAAACATTAATATTAATATATGTATTAATATTAATGTGTAATAAAACATATTTTTATTGAAGAATAGTTGATTTACAATGTTGCATTAGTTTCAAGTATGCAACAAAGTGGTTCAGTTATACATATACATGTATATATTCTTTTTCAGATTTTTTTCCCATATATGTTATTACAAAATATTGAGTATAGTCTCCTGTGCTATACAATAGGTTCTTGTTTTTTATCTATTTTATCTATTTTATATATAGTAGCATTATTCTCAAATTCCTAATTTATCTCTCTCCCCCACCTTTCCCTTTTGGTAACCATACGTTTTTTATGTTTGTGAACCTGTTTCTGGTTTTTTTTTTTTGGCTGTGCTCATAGCATATGGAAATTCCTGGGCCAGGGATCTAACCTATGCTACAGCAGCAACCTGAGCCGCTGCAGTGACAATGCTGGATCCTTAACCTGCTGCGCCACAGGGGAACTCCAGTTTCAATTTTGTAAATAACTTTGTATCACTTCATTAGATTCCACATACAAGGGATATCATATGATGTTTGTCTTTGATATTTTACTTCATTTAGTATGATAATCTCTAGGTCCATCCAGTTCTGCAAATGGCATTATTTTATTTCATTCCTTATTGTGACTGAATAATATTCCTTTATATATATATATATATATATATATGTACATATATATAGATGCCACATCATCTTTATCTATTCATCTGTTGATGAATGGGTTGCTTTTATGTCTTGGCTATTATAAATAGCACAAGCATTTATTATTATTATGCTTATGGGCCTGCATGTCAATTATGGTTTAGTTGATCTCAGATGGGCTTACCTGGGTAGTAGCTGTGCTTCAGGCAGTGGGTTGGTTGCACGTGGTTCCAGCTTGTGGGCTGGGCTCAGATGTGCTCATGTGTTTGCTTTGGGTTCCAGACTGAAGGGGCAGCAGCTACTTGAAGAGGACTCTTCTCTTGGTGGATTACTGGGAAACAAGAGGTCAAGACCCTCCATATGAGAGCACACTTCAAGTCTTCACTTATTTACTAGTATCTTTTTGGCAAAATCAAGTCATGTGGCCAAGCTCAAAGTCAAGGGGCAGAGAAACATACACTCTGCTTATCTTGAGGACAGAGTAAAGGTATGGGATAACATACCACAGGAACATAAAGAACTGGGACCAATAACTCATAATAAGTTATCATAAATAGTTATTTTTTATTTGCTTTTCTGCTGACTCCCTGTTATTAGGAGCCTGAATGATGAGGTGTAAAGATGTGGGAGGAGGAGAAGAATTCTATAATCCTACGATTAGTCTCAGTCTTTTCATGAGCCTGTTGTTCCTGCTCTGACCTTCTTGGGTGCTTCTCTCTCAGCTTCCCTTCCCCCTTAAGTGATACAGGAAGAGGGAAGTGGAGTTGGCTATTACCCTTTGCTTGCATCACTTGGGCTCTGGTAAAACCCGAGTTGATTAGGCTCTGACAAAATAGTTTCCCTTGAGGGCAGGATTTTGTTAAAAAGAACAGAATGCTATGGACTTATTTCAAAATGCCTGCTTGTCCTCTCCTCTTGCCAGCAACATGAGGGGAATTTTTTTTTTTTTTTTTTTTTTTTTTTATCTATGCTCTGAGGACCTGATGGGGCTCCTGAAGGTAAAACATAAATGTTAAGGGCTCTACTAAAGACTTGATTCCTGGAATTTTAACTTGTAGCTGGTGTACACTTAGCCTCTAGTAAGTGTTTCCATTCAAACTGCTCTGCCAGTGGGCTTCTGCTCTCGGGAAGTTGTGATTCTCTGTATTATACCTGTCTCTCGAATTTTCAGTGTGACGACTTGCCTTGTGACCTCAGTTTTCTCAGCAATCTTACAAGAGTTGTTGATTTTCAGATTGTTCAGCTTTCTTTCTTGGGAGGATGGGAATAACCACTTCCAAGCCTGTTACATGTCAGGTAGAAACTGCTTTTCTTATTAGGAAAAAAGACAACTTTATTCATGGAAAAGAAAAAAAAATCACTGAAATTCTCATAACACACATGTAACTGCTGAATATGATTATTTCTTAGGAAAAGTTGAGGGAATAACATCAAAATATAACTCAGTAAAGATGATTCGGTCAAGTGATAATTGGATAACATGTACACTTATCCCGTAGGTGTCCAAATATTTTTTTTTTTTTTGTCTTTCTAGGGCCACACCTAGCTAGTGGTCAAATCAGAGCTGTAGCTGCTGGCCTACGCCAGAGCCACAACAATGCCAGATTCGAGCCACGTCTTTGACCTACACCACAGCTCACGGCAATGCCAGATCCTTAACCCACTGAGAGAGGACAAGGATCGAACCTGCATCCTCATGGATGCTAGTCAGATTCGTTTCCATTGAGCCACGATGGGAACTCCCTGTCTAAATCTTAACATAAGGAGTGAATTTAGAACTTTTAGAGGGGGAGATGGAAACTAATTTGTTGGTCAGTCTTCTCTGAATATCACGGCTACCAGCCCAGCTTTTGCTGGGAGCTTGAAAGAAGACAGTTTGCTAAGGAGAGACAGGAACACTGGTGTTTTATATTGTCCACAGAAAGAGTCCATATGCTTTGGAATCCACTCAGTGGGGGGAGAGTTGACATCAACTGACAAAATTACAAAAAAATAAGTGACTTAGATAAAAGGGCACCTGCAGGAAAACCAGACTTTTTTTTAATGAAGTAATTTGAGATCCATTTCAGCTCATATTGGTGGAATCCTTAAAGTTCTAAACTTCAAGTATGGTGAAGTAGTTTGGTCTTAAACATTTTTTTTTAAAGTCTTTTTGGGGCCGTACTTGGGGCATACGGAGGTTCCCAGGCTAGGGGTCACATTGGAGCTGGAGCCGCCAGCCTATGCTACGACCACAGCGACAGGGTACCTGAGCCACGTCTGTGACCTACACCACAGCTCATGGCAAGGCCGGATCCTCAGCCCACTGAGCGAGGCCAGGGATTGAACCCGCATCTTCATAGATTCTAGTCAGGTTCATTAACCACTGAGCCACGATGAGAACTCCTAGCCTTGAACAGAGGTTAATAGTTGTCCTGCAGAGGTTATAGAAAAACAGTGATCTCATGAATCATCTATTGATCTTTTCTATCACCATAAAAGCATGTTACAATATTTCTCATTAAAGAAAACACCCTCTCTTTACCCCTTGTCTTTCTCCATGTACCTTTTTTTTTTTTTTTTTTGGCTCTCTTTTACCACAAACCCCTTTTAGTTGTCTACTCATACTAGCATCTTCATCTGTCTCCCATATTCCTCTCGAACACTCCCCAATCCTTTTTTCTCTCCTCCCCAGTACTCTCTTACAATAGAACTTGTCAAGGTCATCAGTAAAGTCTATGCTGCTATGATTAAATCAGTCTTCTAATGAGCTTGTGTTCCTGGGCTCTGACCTTCACAAGTGCTTTTCAGTTTACCCCTCTTTCCCCTCTTAAGTAAGACAGGAAGACAGGGCTGGAGCTGGCTACTTCCATCCCCAGTGCTTATTCTTACTTGGCTATGGTAATTGTTACAATACTGGCACCCATAGAGTCATGCCTCTTAGGATCCACTCCATGTGCCTCCTTCCTCATCACTTCTGGACTTGGCGATGGGGCTTGTGTTGACCGATGGGACATTAGCAAGTCTGAAGTAAGCAGAGTCTCAAGAAGCATATGTGCATTGATACTGGCTCTCTTAGAGCCCAGATGCCAAGAAAACAAGTCTGTGCTACCTGCTGGAGGGGTGATGTGGAGGCGAATCAAGATGTGGCAGCCCAAACTGACCACCGGATCTGCAAATGAGGCCATAGGGAAAGAGATAGCTCCTAGCCAACCTGTGGTTTGACTGTAGCTGCTTAAGTGCTCCTAAAGAAGACCATCAGCAGCACTGCCTAGGACTGGCATCAGAATCATGATGGTGTAAGACATTTTTTCTTTTTATCCCCCTTTTAAACAATGAAATAGATATCTGTCCAACAACAAAAACACCTTTGAGGGTGTTCTGGGATCTAGCACCATATTCCAAGGAAGCCAGGAGGAATCTTGCCCACCTGTGCATCTAGTAATAGGCTGACAGACCTTGGCATGAGCTGTGGAAGCAGGAGAGCCAGCAAACCCTCCCAGACCTCTCTCAGCACAGGAAAAAACCAAGAGAGTGCTGCCCTGGTTAGTTACCTGTGCATGAAAGAGAATTTGCAGAAGTTCAACTTTCCTGAGGAGAGATTCCAGCACACCATTCTGAGGGTTGGGGGGAGAGTTTGCTTGCAGTGGAGGTGGTGGTTGAGAGAAACTTTCCCATTCCCTCCCACTGTGGGGGGTGGTGAGGGGCAGTATGGTGACTTCTTCCTTGGGGAAAAGGATAGCAGCAAGTGTGAGTGCCTGGTTATTCCAGCTGTGCAGGGAGTGACTGGAGAAATCCATTTCTCTCCAGCAGCAACCAGTTTACTGAAGTGGGACCTCCACGACTGGGGAGAGGGAGGAGATTGGGGAAGAGGCAGAGAAGGGACTTCATTCTTGCTGAATGCACTCAGCAGGAAGTTCACTCAGAAGCCTCAGAGACTGCTGCACCAGGAATCTCTCTATCAGTTCCCTGGGTGCCTTCAAAGCCCCAAGGGCTAGCGCCCCCCCCCTCCCGCCTTGGTTCCTAGTGTGTACTTCCACAGAAAGCAGGTATAGAGAGCTCCAGTAGACAGGGAGATTTCAGAACACAGGCCGCTATCTGTGGGCAAACAAACTTGACTTATAGCGCCATCTTCTGGAAAACAAAAGAGGACATTCCAGTAGCCAACCTAGCAACTGGTATTAATCACAGAACACATAAAAGCTTAAGAATCCTGCCACAAGAGGAAGCAAGAAGAGTGCCCCAGGTGTACCAAGACAGATTAAACCCTAGATAATAACCCTCAAATAAAATCAGAAATGAAGGAGGAGACATTACAACTAATAATACATCAATACAAAGTATCATAAGAGACTTTTATGGACAACTATATGCAAACAAACTGGATAACCTAGAAGAAATGGATAAATTCCTAAAAACACAGAACCTATCAGGACTGAATGAGGAAGAAATACAAATTTTTTTTTTTTTTTTTTGCTGCGCCTCCATCATGTGGACGTTCCTGGGGCAGGAACTGAGCTACTGCAGTGACAGCGCTGGATCCTTAACCTGCTGCACCACAAGGGAACTCCAAGAAGTACAAAATCTTAATAGAACAATGATGAGTAAGGAAATTGAATAAGTAATCAAAGCCTTCCCAGCACAGAAAATCCCAGTACCAGTTGGATTAACTGGTGCATTCTACCAAACATTTAAAGAAGAATTAATACCAAGACTTCTCAAACTCTTCCAAAAAAATGAACAGGAGGGAACACTTCCTAACCTACTTTATGGTACCAGAATTACCTTGATACCAAAACCAGATAAAGACTCTATAAGAAAAGAAAACTATAGATCAATACCCCTGATGTAAAAATTCTCATCAAAATATTAGCAAACTGAAAATTAAAAGGTTCTTGCATAATTATGAAGTAGGATTTATCCCTGGAATGCAAGGGCATTTCAACATAGGCAAATTTAGAAATATGATACACCATGTTAATAGAATGAAAGATAGAAATATTATGATTATCTTAATAGATGAAGAAAATCATTTGACAAAATACAACATGATTTTATGATTAAAACATTCAAAAAATTGGGTATAGCAGGAACATACTTCAATATAATAAAGGGTATATATGACAAAACCACAGCTAACATTATACTCAATGCAAAAAATTGAAAGCTTTCCCTTTGAGACTGGGAACAAGATAAGGGTGCTTATTCTCACCACTCTTATTCACCATAGTAATGGAAGTCTTAGCTAGAGCAATTAGGCAAGACAAAGAAAAATACACAAATAAGAAAGGAAGAAATAAAATTGTCTTTGTTTACAAATGATAGGATTTTATATGTAGAAAATCCTAAAAACTCAACCAAAAAACTCTTGGAACTGGTGAATGAATTCAGGAAAGTTGCAGGATATGAAACTAACATTCAGAAGTCAGTTGCGTTTCTATACACTAACTATGAAACACTTGAAAAAGAAATGAAGTAAACTATCTCATTCATAATTGCACCAAAAATAAAATACTTAGAAATAAATTTAGCCAAGAAGCTGAAAGATCTGTACAATGAACACTACAAGGTGTAATGAAAGAAATTGAAGAAGACACAAACAAATGGAAAGATATCCCATATTCATGAATTGGAAGAACAAATATTGTTAAAATGTCCATACACCTAAAGTTATCTGTAGATTCAATGCAATTCCTATCAAAATTCCAATGGCATATTTCACAGCAATAAAAAAAAAATCCTCAAATGTATATGGAGCTACAAAGAACAAAAGGAATCATGAGAAAGAAGAACAAAGCCAGAGGCATCACACTCCCTGATTTCAAATGATACTACAAAGCTATAGTAGTTTTTTTTCCCTTAGAAGTGAGGCAAATAAGTGTTTATTGAGAGATAACAGAGAGAAGATAGGTGCGGAGAAAGCACAGGAAAACTGAGGGCGGGGAGGGATTTAAAAAGTATTGTACATGGAGTTTCTGTTGTGGCTCAGCAGTAATAAGCCCCACTAGTATCCATGAGAATGTGGCTTTGATCCCTGGCCTCACTCAGTGGGTTAAGGATCTGGCTTTGCCATGAGCTGTGGTGTAGGTCACAGATGCGTCTTGGATTCCTGAGTTGCTGTGGCTGTGGTGTGGGCTGGCAGCTGTAGCTCTGATTGTACCCCTAGCCTGGGAACTTCCATATGCTTTGGGTGAAAATCTAAAAAGACACACACAAAAGTATGGTACTGGCATAAAAATAGACATGTAGACCAATGGAACACAATGCAGAGTACAGAAATAAACCCTCATATATGCGGTCAACTAATGTTTGGCAAGGGAGCCAAGAACACTTAATGAGGAAAGGATAGTCTCTTCAATAAATGATGTTTGAAAAACCAGATATCCATATGCAGGGCAATGGGATTGGACCCCGATTTTATACTACTCACAAAAATTAACTCAAAATGGATTAAAGACTTGAACATAAAACTCTGAGAAGAAAACATAGGGAAGAAACTCCTTGCCATTGATTTGGGCCATGATTTTTTTGGATATGACACCAAAAGCACAAGTAGTAAAGGAAAAAAAAAAATCAACAAGCAGGACTACATCAAACTGAAAAAGCTTATGCACAGCAAAAGAAACAAGGAAACAGAGAAACAAGGAAAAGAAACAAAGGAACAAGGAAACATTTCCCTCAGAACAGAGGGAAATGTGCGCAAATCATACATCAAAGAGGTGTTAATACTATCCTTGAGTCACTTTGCTGTACAACAGAAATTGAAGAAACACTGTAAATCAACTATACTTTAATACAAAATAGGTGTTAATAATAGAAGATATATTTAAAAACAGCCATAACTCATAAGAACAACAACAACAACAAAACCCCCAAACACCCTGATTAAAGGTAAGCAGAGGAACTGAATAAACATTTTTTCTAAGGAATACATACAAATAGCCAACAGGTACCTGGAAGGGTGCTTAATTTAACATCACTAATCATCAGCGAAATGTAAATCAAAACTAGTCTGAGATATCACCTCACATCTATTAGAACGCCTATCATTAAAAAGACGAAAAATAACAAGTGCTGCCGGGTAGGTGGAGAAAAGGGAATTTTTGTTCACTGTTGGTAGGAATGTAAGTTAGTTTGGCCTCTATGGAAAACAGTATGGAGGTTCCTTAAAAAAATTAAAATAGAACTCTCATAGGATCCAGCAATCCCCTTTGGGGTATATACTCAAAAGAAATGAAGACAGAAGTTTGAAGAGATATATACGCACACTTGTGTTTATTATAGCATCACTCATAGTAGCCAAGATAAGGAAAAAACCTAACTGTCCACCAGTGGATGAATGGACATATAAACAAAGACATCTTATACAACCATGAAAAAAGAAGGAAATCCTGCCATTTGCATGCACACACACAGACACACACAATAGATGGATAAGTCAGACAAAGACAAATACTTCATAATATCACTTATGTGGAATTTTTTAAAGCCCAACTTATAGAAACAGAGACTAAACTGATGGTGTGAAGGTTACTAGGGATGTAGAGTGAGGGGGGAAAAGGGGAGCTATTGATCAAAGTACAAACTTCCAAAAACATAAAAAACTTAAAAAAAAAGTAAAGCTACCGGCTCTAAGATGAATACATTCTGGGAATCTAATGTACAACATGATGATTATAGTTAATAATACTGTATTATATGCTTGAAAGTTGCTAAAAGAGTAGATCTTAATTGTTCTCACTACAGAAAAGAGATCGTCATTATGTGATGTGATGGAGATGTTAGCTAAGAGTATAGTGGGAATCATTCTGCAAGATAAAAGTGTATCAGATCAACACATTGTATGCCTTAAACTTGCACAATATTATATGTTAATTATTTCCTGATGAACCTAAGGGGAAAAAAATCCAAAATAATACCCACCTAGCCTAGTCCAAATCACTGACTCACAGAATCATAAGTAGAAAATGATTCAATCACTAAGTTTTGGGGTTTTTAAATGAATAATAGATAGCTGATATACTCAATGAATTAGCAGCATTTAACAAAGTTGATCATGCATATTATATATATATATGTACATATATATTTTAAATTATGGTAAAGCAAATGTAACAAAATTTGCCATTTGAACCATTTAAAGTGCATAATTCAGTTATTAAAAACACTCACATGTTGTAAAACCATCACCACTATTCAATTCCAGAACTTTTTCACCATCCCAAACAAAAATTCTGTACCCATTAAAAAGAATTTTCCATTTCCCCCTCCTCTGTCCCCTGACAACCACCATTTTACTTTCTGTCTGTATGAATTTTCCTATTTTAGGTCTTCATATAAGTAGAATCATATAATATATATTTTCCTTTTGCTCCTGGCTTATTTCACTTAGCATAAAGTCTTTCAAATTTCATCCATATTGTAGCATGTATCAGAGCTTCCTTGCTTTTTAAGGCTGAATAGTAGTCCACTCTATTAATAGATGAGGAAAATCATTTGACAAAATACATGATTTTATAATTAAAACATTCAAAACACTCTATGTATATATCAAATTTTGTTATGTTTTGTCCTCAGGTAATGAAGATTTGAGTTGCATTTACATTTTGGCTATTATAAAAATGCTGGTATGAAGCCTGGTAAACAGGTATTTCTTTGGGTCCCTATATGTCTTTTTTTAATAAACTCCTTCTTCCAAGATATTGTTTTTCTTTTATTTCACTAACTGTTTCTTCTCAGCTTTCTTTATTGTTCTTATCTTCCACACCTTTGAACATTTGGATGTCTCAGAGCTCATTTCTTAGACTTCTCTGTCTAAACTCATATCCTTATTCAATATGGTCCCCTGGCTTTATATCCACATTTGAGATGAGACCCACATTTATGTTCCAGCTTGGAACATAACTGCAGATTCACATTCAACTCTCTACCAAAAATCCTTATTTTTATATCTGTTAGGTATCTTAAATTAGTCCAAACCTAAAATCCTGATATTACTTTCAAATTATTCTTCTATAGTCTTCCCATCTTGTTAAATAACAGTTCCATTCTTTTATCTTCTCTGGCCAAGTTATTCTTGACTCCTGTCTTTTTCTTTTAATCCATCTGGTAATCCTGTAGACTCTACATTCACAATACATCCAGAATTGGTCCTTCTCCACCATTATATTCCTGGAATAAACCACCAGCATCTGTTACCTGGGTTACTGCTGATAACCTCATAGCTGATCGCCATGGTTCCGCCTTTCTCCCCTGCAGTCTGTTCTCAATACAGCATCTAGAGGCAAGGCTCCTCTTCTGCTCAAACTCCTCCAATCAGCTTTGTAATATCCAAAGTCATTGCTGTGTCTTTTAAGGCTCATGCCATACTTTAAAAAATCTTATCTCTTAATACTCTCCCCCTGTTCCACTTTGGTCTCTTTGCCATTCCTCAAACACACTGCACACATTCCTTCTTCAGAGCCTTAGCACTTCTTGCTCTTTTCCCTGGAAAATTCTTTTTTACTTCCTCAGGTGTCTATTCAAATATCAGCATCTAAACACAGCCCTCCTTGACAATCATTTATGAAATAGCCACTTCCCCATGTCCTACATCTCCTATCTCTTGTATTCTGCTTTATCTTCTTCATCATACTTATCTAACATCCTTTACAGTAACTTATTTATCATCTGCCTTCCCCTCTGAAATGTAGGTTCTGGGTGTGCATGGACTTGGTCTGTTTTGTTAATAGCTGCTTCACAGGCAGCCAGTCCTTGGCAAGTAGTATGCACTCAATCAACTAACATTGAATGGACAGAGACAGCATGAGCAAATCTGCCTCGTAGTATATACACTGTAGCACTGCAGAATATACCCTCAGCTGGCAGAAGGAGCTGACCTAGAGAAAGCAGTTATTTGTTGTACTTCTATTATATTGTAGTAATTGTTTGCTCCAAAAATACAGCATTCATTTCAGTATAGGATAGTTATTTTTTCCTGGCAGTGGTAAGTAAGACCATTTGTATTTTGCAGCCACTTCTGGCTTGTTGTATACAATTAAGAATTGTACTAACTTACCTTTCACTGATGCAGTAGAAGAGAATAGGGAAGGGAGAGGGGTGTCAAAGAATATGTAAAAATTCAAAGATATATTTCTATACAAATATAGAATGAACATGTATCAGAGATTTATTAAACCCATTAAAAGAATTAGGAGTTCCTGCAGTGGCTTAGCAGGTTAAGAACCTGACTAGTATCCATGAGGATGCAGGTTCAATCCCTGGCCTTGTTCAGTGGGTTAAGGATCTGGTGTTGCTGTGAGCTGTGGTGTAGGCTGGTGGCTGTAGCTCCGATTAGACCCCTAGCCTGGGAACTTCCATATGTGGCCCTAAAATTAAAAAAAATTCAGTAAATAAATAAAGAGAGAAAGAATCAGTAGTAAACCTGGTGTCAAGAGCAGTTGAAGAAATTTAGGCACTTCATGACTTTTAGAGTATCGAATGCCAGGTTAGATGCAAACCTGGTTAGTATCATACTGGCCAATAAAATCATAGCTTTGTGGTTAACTATCTTTTAGTAGAGAAAATGTTTACAACTTTACCTGTTGAAAATCTGCAAGTTATCTTCTAACCTCAAAGAGGCTTGGACCCAATCAAAAATAAACAGCAAGTGAAACAAAGGTATATCTGCTAAAGAATTAGATACTTTTTGAGTAAGCCCAGGAGACAAAGCCCCAATATGACATTGAAAGGGCCCAGAGTTCTCCTTTTGCCTTATTTCCAAGCTTTGGTTAATTTTTTCTTAACAGCAACATAGACCCAATTAATCTGAAAGTGATTTCTACATATTAATTTAGAATTTTTTTAAAGGGAGGGATTTCCAATTATAAAATATTAGTGTGACCTTATTTTTCAGTCTCCAAATCAGAACTCCAACATGACAAGTGGGGAGATGAAGATGGACAAATGATAAGGCAGCTTATTTTAAATCGAGACATTCAGGCAATTGTGAATGATGCTTACTGTAAGAATATAAATTATTTTTCTTTTTTAGGGCCACACTTGCAGTATATGGATGTTCCCAGGTTAGGAGTTGAATTGGAGTTGCACTTGCCAGCCTGCATATGCCACAGCCGGATCCAAGCTGCATCTGTGATCTGTGCTGCAGCTGCAACGCCAGATCCTTACCCCACTGAGTGAGGCCAGGGATTGAACCAGGTTAAGAACCCCACTAGTTAAGAACTAGTGGGGTTCTTAAACTGCTGAGCCACAGTGGGAACTCCAGAATATAGACTTTTTGAATCTAATCTTTAGTTTTTCTTTTAAAACAATTTCTTGGTTAAGAAGTTTTTGTTTTGGGGTGTGTATAATACTTGGGGATTCATATAAACAGGGAAATGAATGTGGTGATGAGCTAGTTCTACGTGTTAGACCCCACAGGGGGTTGTGGACCAGTGGTTGTGAACCACCCCCGTGGTTCCTCCTAGGGTGGGCTTGTAGGGCTTGAAGCTGCACTTTAGAGACTGGAGCTGTGTTCTTCCCCTGCCCTGCCCCCACCCCTTTTTGGCACCCCCATGGCATATAGAGTTCCCAGGGCCAGGGATCAGATCCAAGAGGCAATTGCAACCTATGACATAGCTGTAGAACTGCCAGATCCTTTAACCCACTGTGCCAGGCTGGGGATGGAACCTGTGCCCCAGCGCTCCAGAGGCATAGCCGATCCAGATCCCATTGCACCACATCAGGAACTCTATGGAGCTGTGCTCTTAGTTCCATCAACGTGTGTCTAAGAACCTACTGGAGCCAAAAGAAGATGGCCAGAAATGAGGAAGGAATTAGATTATCTCTCATAGTCTGTGAATCACAGTAGGTATTGTTATTCCCATTTTACTGAAAGGAAAATGAGACTTAGAAATATGAAGGAACATTCATGCAGTTAAGGGCAGGACCGAGTTTACTCATCTCCACAGATGGTTATTTTTACTTTTTCTCTTTTATTAAAAAAGGTACCTCCCTCCTTTCATCTGGGGTGACTCAGCGCAGCAGGTGGTGGCAAATCCTCCCTGTCTCTGGCCCTTGTGTTATCATCTTAGGTGTGTTCCTACATGTAAAGCTCTTACCTAGCTCAGGCTAAGCACTTGGTGTACATTGAATATTACCTTAATTACCTCTCCTGCATGCCTTTTGCACACTGCCCCCCACTCCTTAAAATCTTATTTAATCTATCTTATTTAATCTTTGTAACAATCCTATGAAATTGGCAGGGCAGATATTATTGCTGTCTTTTTTTTTTTTTTTTTTTTTTTTTAGGGCACATCCGAGGCGTATGGAAGTTCCCAGGCTATGGGTCGAATCAGAGCTATAGCTGCCAGCCTACTGCACAGCTGCAGCAACACCTGGTTTACACTGTCTTCAACCCACACTACAGCTCATGGCAACGCCGGATCCTCAACCCACTGAGTGAGACCAGGGATTGATTCCCAGTCCTTATGGACACTAGTCGGATTCATTTCTGCTGCATCACAATGGGAATGCCCTATTATTGCTGTCTTAACAGATGAGAAAATGGAGGTTCCATAGATTAAGCTTCTTTCCCACGAAAACTCAGTCAGTAAGAGGCAGATGTGGTTAAAATAGGCATCATGATTGGAGACTTTGCAGACACTGTTGCTTTTCCACATGCTTCTTCCCTGCTTCCCACACCAAGGCCAGTGACCACGGCACTTTCCTCTCTGGAGCGTCCACTTAGTCTCTTCCTCTACCCCCTCCCTCCCTGTCTCCTCAAATATTCTGTATTTGAGGAAGTTGCTTTCGAAATTGAACAGAAGGATAGCATGCAACTCACAGCCACCTGCCTTGCAGTGAGCGAGGGCTGACGGCTCCCTCTGCTGTCCATTCCAGTAGGGCATGCTCTGGACATAAGCTGGGTGTCCTAGTGAAGGGACACAGTCCCTAAATTACTCCCAGAAATAGATACTGTGGTAAAATTCCAACAATAAGCTAGGAAGCAAGGTCTGAAAGAATTTATACTCATTTATTTGTTGTGTCATTAGAAAAAATATATGGAGATCTTGGAAATTCACATGGAATTATGAGAAGTATAAACAGTCTTATTTGTAAAAATATATATTATTCATATCAACACCAAGAATCTAATCCTAACTCTGCTATTTTTTATTTTTTGGCAGCTCCCGAGGCATGTGGATGTTCCCAGGCCAGGCATTGAACCAGTGCCACAGCAGTGATCTGAGCCACTGCAGTGACAATGCCAGATCCTTAACTCACTGTGCCACAAAGGAACTCCCTAACTCTGCTTTTGATCAGTTTTTTGATCATAGGGAAATTACTCGTCGCTTCTCTAACCACACTTTCTTCTTTATTGAAAAGTAAAAGAGCCAGTGTTGCCAAGTGCCTCCCAGAATGGCCATTCAGTGGGAAAATAAAAAAGGAAATAGGGGAGTTCCCTTTGTGGCTCAGTGGTTAATGAACCCCACTATGATCCATGAGGATGCAGGTTCGATCCCTGGCCTCGATCAGTGGGTTAAGGATCCGGTATTGCCATGAACTGTGGTGTAGGTGGCAGACGAGGCTCAGATCCTGCATTGCTGTGGCTGTGCTGTAGGCCGGCAGCTGTAGCTCCAGTTTGACCCCTAGCCTGGGAACTTCCATATGTCGTGGGTACAGCCCTTAAAAAAGGAAATAGGGTAGAGACAAAGACATGTGGGCATTAAAAATGCCTAAATGGTAGACTGCCTTAATGGAAAGATGTAGTCAGTTTACAACATTTTAGTTTTATCAACCATTTTATATACCTATTCTGGAATTTTGCTATTTTCATCTTTTTAGGTACATGTCAGTTATGGAAATGAATGAATTTGTCCTTAAAATTATTTGCCCACTTAATTTGATAGCCACCAAGAGTGAAGGCACCTTTGCTACACAAAGGGAAATCTTTCTGTTCCTGGGATATGAACCCAAACCCAACCAACCAAAGACCAAAACCCTTATTTAAACTCTTTATCACCTGTTTCCCACAGAGAGCTTAAGGCAAGATGGGAGATTTGGAGGGGGTAGCTTTTTGGAACAGGTGGAATTTAAACAGACTTGAGTGTTATGTTAAATAAAACATGGGAAGAAATGAATGAATATACCCCAGCCATCCTTCGAAGGCCTGGAACTTTACAAAAGGGATCGAAGCCTCGTGGTGCCAAAAGGGAAACTAATATAGAAGAGACTGAAAGGATATTTCAAAAGAAGCCTAGAGAAAGAGGCCGTTTGGTATGATAATTACATTTATAATTCATGGAAAACGTCAGAGCATTTACAATTTGATGAAAACTTAATGACCCTTTCATTCACCAGTAAAAATATCTAAGCAATGATATCACAGATCTGTGGTCCATTATTGTATCTATTAGAATGACTGAATTGGTGAAAGAAACAAGTGGAAGTTGGGGAGATGGTACTGGAGCTCAATCTCAGTGCAGAGAACAGCTGATGGATGAACAGTTTCCATCCGCAAGAGGAGTCCAGCAGATTCTTACAGGCTGCATAACACTGCAGATATCTTTGGATGTGGAAATTAAAAATGAGGCCAGGAGTTTCCATCGTGGCTCAGAAGTTAATGAACCCAGCTAGTATCCATGAGGACACGGTTTTGATCCCTGGCCTTGCTCAGTGGGTTAAGGATCCAGTGTTGCCGTGAGCTATGGTGTAGGTTGCAGATGTGGCTTGGATCTGGCATTATTGTGGCTGTGGTGTAGGCCAGCAGCTGCAGCTCTGATTTGAACCCTAGCCTGAGAACTTCCATATGCCTCATGTGGGGCCCTAAAGAAAAAGTAAGAAAGAAAAGAAAAAATGAGGCCCAAACTATGGAACAGAAATGTGTTTTTGTGGAGGTTCTGAGCCTCTTGTGACTGAGTTTTCTTGGGTCATTGTGCACATGATCTTTTGAGGTGAACTTTTAGAGGGGTGCTAACTGCTAACACCCAATGTGTAACCTAAACAATACAGTGGGGTTTTTTTTGGCCATGCCCACAGCTTGTGGATATCCCAGGACCAGGGATTGAACCCCCACCACAGGAGCACCCTGAGCCACTGCAGAGAAAATGCCAGATCCTAACCCACTGGGCTACCAGGGAACTCTAGCGATAAACTATTTTTAAATTAAGGTATGCACATTTTTTTTTTTTGTCTTTATAGGGCGGCACCCTCAGCATATGGAGGTTCCCAGGTTAGGGATCAAATTGGAGCTACAGCTGCCAGCCTATGCCACAACCACAGCAACACCAGATCTGCGACCTACACCACAGCTCATGGCAATGCAGGATCCTTAGCCCACTGATCCAGGCCAGGAATCGAACCTGCAACCTCATGGTTCCTAGTCAGATTCGTTTCCAATGCCCCACGAGGGGAACTCCAAGGTATGCACATATTTTAAGACTTGAGCCTATTGCACATTTAATATATTAGTGTAAACATAACTTTTACGTGTACTTGGAAACCAAAAAAATTGTGTGACTTGCTTTATTGTGATACTCTTTACTGCTATGCTCTGGAACTGGACTGCAGTATCTTGGGTGTACATCATAGCAGTGTGAACGAAGCGCCTCCCTTCTTTCTATTTCTTGCGATTCTTCTGACTCTTTCACAGGATTGTTTTATTCTAATAGGAATAATCTTAAGAGCATAGAAAATAAAAGTAGTAAAACAATTAGTAGGGAATGAGTTTGGAGTATTTATCACTTGTTTTTAACATACTTTATGTAATTTCAAGTTTTATGATTTAATTGTTTTGTATTTATGTCTGTTTTGAGATATAATTCACATAGCATAAAAGTCAGTCCTTTAAAGTTACATTGCAGTATTTTTAGTGTATTGGAAAAATTAAGCAACAATGAATGTTCATGCATAAAATGTCTCTGCATTTACCACTTATGGACATTTTACATAAAAGGAATCATAAAGTATGTGGGCTTTTATGATTGGCTTCTTTATCTTCCCATATTGTCTTCAAGATTCATAGCAAGGAATGAAATACTAATATAATCTACAGCATAAGCTAATTTTGAAAACATGGCATAGTTTAATTTTTCATAGCTGTGTTTAGCAACTGCTTACCAAAATTCCCTAAAATTTAACACTTGCCTCTTATGAGCTGGTTTGAGCCAGCTCCAGCCCATCACTGGGAGACAACTCAAAACAGGTACTGGATACTTATGAAAAATGGGTTTTGGAGCTGTCCAATGTGAAAAGGTTTCCTAGGAAAGGAAGAAAATATGACTATTATTTAGTAGTTCGAAACTGAAGTGAGAAGTGTAAATTATATGATTTAATTCCATTAAAATTGCTAATTTAATGGTAATCTAGAGATATTTCTTACGATCTGCCATTGTCTTCCTTTTCCCCTCCTGCTACCCCCTCTAACAAGGCTTTCTGAATAGGTTTTTTGAAAAACAGCTTTATGGAGGTATCATTTATATATCATAAAATCCACCCATGATCGGTGTACAACTAAATGGATTTTCATAGCTGCTTTCACTGGCAGGCCTCAGAAGATTCCCTCATCTTTTTCTCTCCACAGTGAGAAAACTAAGCAGAGTGCTGTGCTGATTTCCTATATTTTTTCTTCTCTTTTCTTTTTTGGCCGCACCCATGGCATTTAGAAGTTCCCTGGCCAGGGATCAAATCTGAGCCACCGCTGTGACCTATGCCGCAGCTGTGGCAATACACTGGATTCTGAACCCACTGGACCAGGCCAGGGGTCAAACCAGTGCTGCCACAGAGAAAACACCGCAGCAAGAACTCCTGATTTCCTGTCTTAAAGGTTACAACTTTGAATTTTGTCGAATGGTTTTTCTGCCTCTATTAAGATGATCATGTGATTTTTATCCTTTCTTTGGTTAATGTGGTATATCATATTGATTGATTTGGGAAGAGTGAGCCATACTTGCATCCCAGGAACAAACCCTACTTGATCATGATGTGCAATCTTTTTATATATCCTTGAATTTGTTTTGCTCATATTTTGTTAAGGATTTTTGTACCTACTTTTATCAGAGTTATTGGCCTTTAATTTTCTTTTTTTCTTTTTTCTTTTTTTCTTTTTGGTCTATTTAGGGCTGCATCCACGGGCATATGGAGGTTCCCAGGCTAGGGATCCAATCGGAGCTGAAGCCGCTGGCCTACGCCACAGCCACAGCAATGTGGCATCTGAGCCGCATCTGCGACCTACACAGGAGCTCACGGTAACACTGGACCCTTAACCCACTGAGCAAAGCGGGAACCTGCATCCTCCTAGATCCTAGTCGAGTTTGTTAACCACTGGGCCATGACAGGAACTCCTAATTTTCTTTTATTTTGTGGTGTCTTTGTCCGGTTTTGGTATCAGTGTAATGATGGCCTTGTAGAATGAATTTCAGAGTGTTCCCTCCTCTTTCATTTTTTGGAATAGTTTGAGAAGGATAGACATTTCTTCCAGGCTGTCCATTTTGTTGGTATATAATTGTTTGTAGTATTCTCTTGTGATTTTTAAAAAATCTCAGTGGTATTGATTATAATTTTATTTCTTTCATTGCTTATTTTGTTTATTTGAGTCCTTTCTCTTTTTTCTTGCTGTGTCCCACTGAAGGCTTATCAGTTGTGTTTATCTTTTCAAAAAGACATCTCTTGTTTTCACTGATCTTTTCAATTGTATTTTTGGGTCTCCATTTTATGTATTTTTCTCTCAAATCAAAGTTTACAACATTGAAAGCTATTTTATTTTATTTTCAATTAAAAATTTTAATATAGCATTTTTATTACTCAATTACATGTATAGTTGTGCAATGATCATCACAACCAAATTTTATAGCATTTCCAACCCAAATCCGCAGTGCATTCTCCTACCCCCCAAACTGTCTCATTTGGAAACCATAATTTTTTTCAAAGTCTGTGAGTCAGTATCTGTTCTGCAAAGAAGTTCATTGTGACCTTTTTCAAATTCCACATGTAAGTGATAGCCTTTGATGTTGGTGTCTCACTGTCTGACTGACTCACTTAGCATGATAATTTCTAAGTCCATCCATGTTGCTGCAAATGCCGTTATTTCTTGCCTTTTAATGGTTGAGTACTATTCCATTGTGTATATGTGCCACATCTTTATCCACTCCTCTGTCAATGGACATTTAAGTTGTTTCCATGTCTTGGCTATTGTATATAGTGGTGCAATGAACATTGGAGTACATGCTTCTTTTCGGGTTGTGGTTTTCTCTGGATAGACGCCCAGGAGTGGGATTGCTGGATCAAATGGTAGTTCTATTTTTAGTTTTCTGAGGAATCTCCATACTGTTTTCCACAGTGGCTGCACCAATTTATATTCCCACCAACAGTGTAATAGGGTTCATTTTTTTCCACACCCTCTGCAGCACTTATTTTTGTAGACATTTTGATGATGGCCATTCTGGCCAGTGTAAGGTGTAGTACCTCATAGTGGTTTTGATTTGCATTTCTCTAATAATGAGTGATGTTGAACATCCTTTCGTGTGTATTTTTGGCCATGTGTATGCCTTTTTTGGAGAATTGTCTGTTTAGATCTTCTGCCCATTTTTTGATGTGGTTGTTTGGTTTTTTTGGTATTGAGCTGCAGAAGGTGTATTTTAGTACATAATCTTGTATGCAACAGTGGCTTTCTTTTGGGGACAAACAATTAAAACAAATATTTTCAGTAAAGTGGATTTCTCCCACATTAGCCTCAAGCTGAAGGAAGAGCATCCTTGATGGTGGAATGCCAGACATCAGTCAGCAGGTGAAGCTGTGTTGGTATTAGTCTTCATGGAAGTCATACCTTCTAGTGTAACAGCTAACATTTATTGGGTTTCAGGCTCTGCCCTCTACTGCCACCCACAGCTCATGGTGAGCAGGCCAAAGAGAAAACAAAGAGAAGACATAGAACTAAATTTCATATGTATTTTTTTTTTCCCACTGTACAGCAAGGGGGTCAGGTTATCCTTACATGTATACATTGCAATTACAGTTTTTTCCCCCACCATTTCTTCTGTTGCAACATGAGTATCTAGACATAGTTCTCAATGCTATTCAGCAGGATCTCCTTGTAAATCTATTCTAAGTTGTGTCTGATAAGCCCAAGCTCCTGATCCCTCCCACTCCCTCCCCCTCCCCCTCCCATCAGGCAACCACAAGTCTCTTCTCCAAGTCCATGATTTTCTTTTCTGAGGAGATGTTCATTTGTGCTGGATATTAGATTCCAATTATAAGTGATATCATATGGTATTTGCCTTTGTCTTTCTGGCTCATTTCACTCAGGATGAGATTCTCTAGTTCCATCCATGTTGCTGCAAATGGCATTATGTCATCCTTTTTTATGGCTGAGTAGTATTCCATTGTGTATATATACCACCTCTTCCGAATCCAATCATCTGTCGATGGACGTTTGGATTGTTTCCATGTCCTGGCTATTGTGAATAGTGCTGCAATGAACATGCGGGTGCATGTGTCTCTTTTAAGTAGAGCTTTGTCTGGATAGATGCCCAAGAGTGGGATTGCGGGGTCATATGGAAGTTCTATGGATAGATTTCTAAGGTATCTCCAAACTGTTCTCCATAGTGGCTGTACCAGTTTACATTCCCACCAGCAGTGCAGGAGGGTTCCCTTTTCTCCACATCCCCTCCAGCACTTGTTATTTGTGGATTTATTAATGATGGCCATTCTGACTGGTGTGAGGTGGTATCTCATGGTAGTTTTGATTTGCATTTCTCTTATAATCAGCGATGTTGAGCATTTTTTCATGTGTTTGTTGGCCATCTGTATATCGTCCTTGGAGAACAGTCTATTCAGGTCTTTTGTCCATTTTTCCATTGATTGATTGGTTTTTTTTCTGTTAGGTTGTGTAAGTTGCTTATATATTCTAGAGATTAAGCCCTTGTCGGTTGCATCATTTGAAACTGTTTTCTCCCATTCTGAAAGTTGTGTTTTTGTTTTCTTTTTGGTTTCCTTTGCTGTGCAAAAGCTTTTCAGTTTGATGAGGTCCCATGGGTTTATTTTTGCTCTAATTTCTATTGCTTTGGGAGACTGACCTGAGAAAATATTCATGATGTTGATGTCAGAGAGTGTTTTGCCTATGTTTTCTTCTAGGAGTTTGATGGTGTCCTGTCGTATATTTAAGTCTTTAAGCCATTTTGAGTTTATTTTTGTGCATGGTGTGAGGGTGTGTTCTAGTTTCATTGCTTTGCATGCAGCTGTCCAGGTTTCCCAGCAATGCTTGCTGAATAGACTTTCCTTTTCCCATTTGATGTTCTTGCCTCCCTTGTCAAAGATTAATTGACCATAGGTGTCAGGGTTTATTTCCGGATTCTCTATTCTGTTCCATTGGTCTGTCTGTCTGTTTTGATACCAGTACCACACTGTTTTGATGACTGTGGCTTTGTAGCATTTCTTGAAGTCTGGGAGAGTTATGCCTCCTGCTTGGTTTTTGTTTCTCAGGATTGCTTTGGCGATTCTGGGTCTTTTGCTGTTCCATATAAATGTTTGGATTGTTTGTTCTAGTTCTGTGAAAAATGTCATGGGTCATTTGATAGGGATTGCATTGAATCTGTAGATTGCTTTGGGTAGTATGGCCATGTTTACAATATTGATTTTTCCAATCCAGGAACATGGAATATCTTTCCATTTCTTTACATCTTCTTTGATTTCTTTGATTAAAGTTTTATAGTTCTCGGCATATAGGTCCTTTACCTCTTTGGTCAGGTGTATTCCAAGGTATTTGATTTTGTGAGGTACAATTTTAAAAGGTATCGTATTTTTGTATTCCTTTTCTAGTGTTTCATTGCTGGTATACAGAAATGCAACTGACTTCTGAATGTTAATCTTGTATCCTGCCACTTTGCTGAATTTATTAATCAGTTCAAGGAGTTTTGGGGTTGAGTCCTTGGGGTTTTCTATGTATAGTATCATGTCATGTGCATACAGTGACAGTTTGATCTCTTCTCTTCCTATATGGATGCCTTTTATTTCTTTTGTTTGTCTAATTGCTGTGGCTAGGACTTCCAAAACGATGTTGAAGAGCAGTGGTGAGAGTGGGCATCCCTGTCTTGTTCCAGATTTGAGTGAGAAGGCTTTCAGTTTTTCCCCATTGAGGATTATATTTGCTGTGGGTTTATCATAAATGGCTTTGATTATATTCAGGAATGTTCCCTCTATACCCACTTTGGCGAGGGTCTTGATCATGAATGGATGTTGGACTTTGTCAAATGCTTTTTCTGCGTCTATTGAGATGATCATATGATTTTTGACTTTTTTTTGGTTAATGTGGTGTATGATGCTGATTGATTTGCGTATGTTGAACCATCCTTGTGAACCTGGGATGAACCCAACCTGGTCATGGTGTATAATTTTTTTGGTATGTTGTTGGATTCGGTTGGCTAAGATTTTGTTGAGAATTTTTGCATCTATATTCATCAATGATATTGGGCGATAGTTTTCTTTTTTGGTGGTATCTCTGTCTGGTTTTGGAATGAGGGTGATGGTGGCCTCATAGAATGTCTTTGGGAGTATTCCTTCTTCTTCAACCTTTTAAAAGAGTTTAAGGAGGATGGGCACCAATTCCTCTTTATATGTTTGATAAAATTCACCTGTGAAGCCATCTGGTCCTAAATTTCACTATAGACATATATTAATGCCTTTATGTGCATTATAATCAATATAATCATTATTAAGTCCCCCATCTTCTAGATAGGCCACTGAGACTCAGCTGGTTAGTGGTAATAGATTACCTAGGTCTGCAGTGACACCATGAAAGACTCCATGTTGGCACATCAGGCATCCTTTAAGCCCGTGAGAGGCACTATGGGCAGAGAAAGCAAATCCCATCCAGAATAGGCTTCAGTTCAGTAAGGACAAACCGATATTTCTTTTGTGGTGGAAGAGGTCTGATGCCATTAGCATGCCACTAAGTGGCTGGCCAGCCTCCTCAGGTGCCAGAGAACACTGTTAGGCTCTGCTACTGGCACAATGAACATTCAGCAGTGGCAGGAGCCTCAGTGAGAAGGAGCCCATGTTGTTGGTCTCTCCAGGGCGCCCACCCCTGACACCAGGGTCATCCTGGACCCATGGCATAAGCTCAGAGGTGGCTGAGAAAAGAGCCTGGCCAAGGAGAGAGGACCTCTGCTAGGTTATTGAGGTCTTTCTCTCTCCAGGGTGTCCATATGAGAAGCAGAAATCCACACTCTGGTGCTCATGCCCATGGATCTCACCACATGCCTCCATGCCTCTCCAGTCTTCCAATTTTGCTTCTTCTAGGATGCTGATCAACCAGTGAATCTATTGTCACTGTGCAGGAGTCCAAGTATAACTCCATTTGAGGTAAGTCAGCAGGCACGCTGCTCACTGTTCTGCCTGCTGGGAGGATTTCGCTTCATCGCTGGCTTCCAGATCAACAACATACCTAGGTAATCAGCTACATGCCAAGGCCAGAGATTTTCTTCCTCCATCAGCTGGTTATAGGCCACCACCTTCCCCAGAAGTCAGCTGGAGAAAGGTCCATGCATCAGAAAGCGATGACTTAGGGACCCGAACCCACTCTTCATGCAACTTATTTATGCTCTCCTTACCTGCTCAGGCTGGATCACAAATGTTTTATTTCCATCATCTGATGATTTGCTTCTGTTCTCTGTTAACCTTATGACTTAGTGGATTTGGTAATTCCTGGCTCATTAAGGGCAGCTTCTGTGGCATATCTAGGACATACACTTCTCCTGGCAGAAGGCAGGGACCCAAGAGGCCAAAAGAGCCCTGTATGAGCATTTGGAATTTCTGGTCTGTCATGGTGTAGACACATGCACTCATACCCCATTGTCACCTAGCCAAGCATGACAATGGAGTGTGGAAATATATTTCACCCATGAGGGGGGCAGGGCAAGAGGGGGACTGTATGATGCTCTTACAGGAGAAAACAGACAACTGGGGATAAAATACCATCTGCCACACTCTTTTTTTTGTTTTTTGTTTTTTTGATCTTTTATCTTTTTAGGGCTGCACCTGTGGCATTGGAGGTTTCCAGGCTAGGGGTTGAATCAGAGCTACAGCTGCTGGCCACAGCCACAGCAATGCCAGACCTAAGCTTCGTCTGTGGCCTATACCACAGCTCATGGCAATGCCAGATTCTTAACTCACTGAGCAAGGGCAGGGATTGAACCCACATCCTCATGGATACTCGTCTCGTTCATTAGCCATAATGGGAACTCCCTGACACACTCCTGAATCCTTCTTTGACCACTCCTGCCTGTCAGGTTCCCTTCTGTAGTCTTTCTATAATACCTGTTGTCCATATCACTCACATTTTTCTCCTCAGTTGTGTTGAGTTTTTGTTATTCTTTTGTTTAGGTTTATTTTTCTTCCCAGTAAGCTTGAAAATAGGAACCAGGGATTACATTTTCCTTAAATCTTTTAACACAGTGCTAAGAGCATCTTAGTTTCTCAACATGATATAATGTAATTAATCTACATCATTTTTTTAAATCTGGTAGCTTGAAGATCCTTGAAGGTACACTCAGGGGACATTTGCTGACTATTATTTTATAGGTATGAGAAGCTACTTCTCCTAAAGCCAGTTCAGGAAAGAGCAAGATCAGAGAAGGAAAAGAAAGCTTGACAAATATTTGTTACATGCCTATAGATATACACCTCCTTTGTAGAGCTTACAGTTTAGAAGGTACAAATCCTGGGGTATCTTCTGATCATCACAGAGAAAAGACTGATTTGACCTTCATTTTAAAAAATGATTTAGGGGTGTTCCCTTTGTGGCTCAGCAGTTAAGAAACTCAAGTAGGATCCACAAGGATGCAGGTTCGATCCCTGGCCTTGCTCAATGGGTTAAGGATCCCGTGTTGTTGTGAACTGTGGTGTAGGCTGCAGACTCAGGCTCAGATCCTGTGTTCTGTGGCTGTGGACTAGGCCGGCAGCTGTAGCTCCAATGTGACCCCAGCCTGGGAACTTCCATATGCCACAGATGCGACCCTAAAAAGAAAAAAAAAAAAGATTTGGTGAGACGGACATTGGCTGTGTATTACATCATTCCCTCATAACATTAATGTAGAATGTCATTTTTTTCTTTTGAGCTCTTTTATAAAGGTACAACTTATATATCATGAAATCACCCACAATATGTGCAGTTAGACAAATTTAGTAGTCAAATTTACCCATGCAACCATCACTGTGGAAAGTCATTATTTATTTATTTATTTTTATACTTTATAATGATTTTTATTTTTTCCATTTTAGCTGATTTACACTGTTCTGTCAATTCTCTTCTGCACAGCAAGGTGACCCAGTCACACATACATGTATATATTCTTTTATCTCACATTATCTTGCTCCATCACAAGTGACCAGACATAGTTCCCAGTGCTATACAGCAGGATCCCATTGCTTATCCATTCCAAAGGCAATAGTTTGCATCTTTTAACCCCAAATTCCCAGCCCCTCCCACTCTCTTACCCTCCCCCTTGGCAACAAGTCTGTTCTCCATGTCCATGATTTTCTTTTCTGTGGAAAGGTTCATTTGTGCCATATATTAGATTCCAGATATAAGTGAAATCATATGGTATTTGTCTTTCTCTTTCTGACTTATTTCACTTAGTATGAGAGTCTCTAGCTCCATCCATCCATGTTGCTGCAAATGGCATTATTTTGTTCTTTTTTATGGCTGAGTAGTATTCCATTATGTATATATACCACATCTTCTTAGTCCAATCATCTGTCGATGGACGTTTAGGTTGTTTCCATGTCTTGGCTATTGTGAATAGTGCTGCAATGAACATGAGGGTGCATGTTTCTCTTTTAAGTAGAGTTTTGTCTGGATATATGCCCAAGAGTGGGATTGCTGGGTCATGTGGTAGTTCTATGTATAGTTTTCTAAGGTACCTCCATACTGTTTTCCACAGTGGTTGCACCAATTTATATTCCCACCAACAGTGCAGAAGGGCTCCCTTTTCTCCACACCCTCTCCAGAATTTGTTATTAGTGGACTTATTAATGATTGTCATTCTGACTGGTGTGAGGTGGTACCTCATAGCAGTTTTGATTTGCATGTCTCTAATAACCAATGATGTTGAGCATTTTTTCATGTGTTTGTTGGCCATCTGCATTTCTTCTTTGGAGAAATGTCTATTCAAGTCTTTTGTCCATTTGTCAATTGGGTTGTTGGCTTTTTTGCTGTTGAGTTGTATAAGTTGTTTGCGTATTTTAGAGATTAAGCCCCTGTCAGTTGCATGGTTTGAAACTATTTTCTTCCATTCTGTAAGTTGTCTTTTTTTTTTTTTATGGTTTCCTTTGCTGTGCAAAAGCTCGTCAGTTTGATTAGTTCCCATTGGTTTATTGTTACTCTTATTTCTGTTCCTTTAGGAGACTGACCTGAGAAAACATTTGTAAGGTTGATATCAGAGAATGTTTTGCCTATGTTCTCTTCCAGGATTTTGATGGTGTCTTGTCTTACATTTAAGTCTTTAAGCCATTTTGAGTTTATTTTTGTGCATGGTGTGATGGTGTGTTCCAGTTTCATTGGTTTACATGTGGTTGTCTAGTTTTCCCAGAACCATTTGCTGAAAATGCTCTCTTTTTCCCATTTTATGTTTTGCCTCTTCTATCAGAGATTAATTGACCATAGGTGTCTTGGTTTATTTCTGGGTTTTCTATTCTGTTCCATTGGTCTGTGTGTCTTGATGACTGTGGCTCTGTAATATTGCCTAAAGTCTGAGAGAGTTATGCTTCCTGCTTGGTTTTTGTTCCTCAGAATTGCTTTGGCAATTCTGGGTCGTTTGTGGTTCCGTATAAATTTTTGGATAGTTTTTTGTAGTTCTGTGAAAAATGTCATGTGTAATTTAATAGGGATTACACTGAATCTGTAGATTGCTTTGGGTAATATGGCCATTTTTATAATATTAATTTTCCAACCCAGGAGCATAGAGTATCTTTCCATTTCTTTCATTCCTCTTTAATTTCCATGATTAAAGTATTATAGTTCTCAAAATATAAGCCTTTCACCTCCTTGGTCAGGTTTATTCCCAGGTATTTGATTTTTTGGGCATGCAATTTTAAAAGGTATTGTATTTTTGTATTCCTTTTCTAATATTTCATTGTTAGTATACAGAAATGCGACTGATTTCTGAATGTTAGAATTGTATCCTGCTACTTTGCTGAATTTGTTGATCAGTTTGAGTCGTTTTTGGTTTGAGTCCTTAGTGAAATTCAAAGTCCTTAGGGTTTTCTATATATAGTATCATGTCATCTGCGTAGAGTGACACTTTTACCTCTTGAGTGTTCCTTCTTCAACCTTTTGAAAAAGGAGGATGGGTATAAGTTCCTCTTTGTATGTTTGGTAGAATTTGCCTGTGAAGCCATCTGGTCCTGGACTTTTACTTGTAGGGAATGTTTTTATGACACATTCAATTTCATTTCTAATGATCGGTCTGTTCAGTTGATATATTTCTTCTTGATTCAGTTTTGGCAGCATCTAAATTTCTAGAAAGTTGTCCATTTCTTCCAGGTTGTCAAATTTGTTGGCATACAATAGTGTCATTTTATATTTAACCACTAGGTGGTAACATTATGTGTAGTTAGATATAATGTATTCAGATTCTTTACTTGCCAACAAATTCTAGTCTGTTATCACCAACAGCTGTTAGGCAAAAGTCACAACTAGTCCATTAAGCCAAATGTTTTTGGTCATCAGATGCTCTGGGTTGTTTTTTTTCATCTGTAAAGTGGATTAAGGCAAGAATCTAGTTTGTTCATTTAGTTATTAGACTTCAGCTCTTTATTATGTCATCTTACAGTCTTGTGACTAAATGCTAATCCCTGGCTGGCCTCTGTCTTAGCCAAGATATCCAAGGTCAGGAGTCCCTGAGTGGCTCTGTGCATCCTTCTGACCACAAGGAGTGCTTTCTGTGAAATGATGGGCCTCTCTGAGCATCAGAAAGGAGACTGGTGATTTGCTTGCTCACTGCTCCAGAGCTATGATGGAGATAAAACTGTAATTTCTAAGGCTCAGGCTGGTCTCGCCTTACATACCTATCTAAGCCTTATGTTACAGGTAATTTTACAGTCAGAAGGACCTGGGTTTGAATCTTAACCCCCTCACCACTTTTTAGCTACATGACTTTAGGCAAGTTATAGTTTCCTACTTGCAAAGTGTGGGCAATACCAGTTTTACTATCAATGGCTTCTGAAGGCCTTAGCGTGAATTATAACTTTGTCTCTATCCACATTCATATTTATATCTACATTCATATTTCTATCTACTAATAATACTGCCTTACCACTAGACAATTATTATTATCAATAATTAATAATAACAATTTATTATTAATGTACTTCCTGATCCCTTTACTTCTCACATTAATTCTTTTCTAGATGGGGCAGTCTACTCACTGACCCCAAATATGTTTCTCTCATTCTCACCTTCAGATGGTGATGAACTAGGAACAAACAGAAAGATGAATGTCCTTTCCTCAATCATCACTTATCAAAATTCTATCCTTCCTTTGAGATTCACTTAAAACACAGTTCTCTCTCCATCACAATTATCATGTCTTAACATTTTATGGTCTTATTTTTTCTCCATTTTGGGAATGGGTATTTTGATTTCCTAAGGAGAGGATAAATTCCTTAGGACCAGAGCTATGCCACGGACTTCAGTTTTGTCTCCTAATGAAGGTTGCACAGTGCTGGGCACATGGAAGACTCAAACCACTTAGGTTAGGGATGTGACCTGGAGGAGCTGCTGACTGTTTAAAGTTCACCCAGAAGGAGAATGTGCCCATGGTTTGAGGTATAGAAGCTCACACCAAAATTTCAGTTTAGTTATTCAGAATTTGAATTATTCTTTACCCCAGGCTTTGATGAATTTTTTTCAAGGATCTTGAAACATGTATTAATTGAAACGTATGATATATAATTATATATATGTTTTTTTCCTTTTTATGGCCATGCCTATGGCATATAGAAGTTTCCGGGACTAGGGGTCAAATTGGAGCTGCAGCTGTCAGCCTATGCCACAGCCACAGCAACGCTGAATCCGAGCTGCCCTCTGCTCCTGCACTGCAACTTGCAGCAACACCAGATCCTTAACCCACTGGGTGAGGCCAGGGATTGAACTTGCATCCTCACAGAGACAACTTTGGGTCCTTAACCTGCTGAGCCACAATGGGAACTCCTTTTAAAAAAATATTTTTTTTGGTCATTTTTTTATTTAGAGTATACACTCTGTCTCTCTCTTTTTTTTTTCTGGCCACACCCGCAACATGTGGAAGTTCCGAGGCCAGGGATCAAACCTGCACCACAGCAGGGATGATGCAAATCCTTAATTGCTAGACCACCAGGGAACTCAACATATAATATTGATAAACATTTTGTAAAAAAAAATATTTATAAAAATAAATATTTTCATGAAGTGTTTAGCACAGGGCCTGGCACCTCAGTGATTACCAATGCTATTATTGTAACATATCTTTGTCTTTTCTTTCTGATAACATGTTCCACCATTTTGTGATTTTTCCATTTGTCCCATTTGTTCTTTTTAGCTTTTTTAAAAAAATTATTTTATTTATTTATTTTTGTGGTCTTTTGCCTTTCCTTGAGCCGTTCCCTCGGCATATGGAGGTTCCCAGGCTAGGGATCTAATCCGAGTTGTAGCCACCGGCCTATGCCAGAGCCACAACAAAGCGAGATTCGAGCTGCATCTGCAACCTACACCACATCTTACAGCAATGCCAGATCTTTAACCCACTGAGCGAGGCTAGGGATCGAACCCTCAACCTCATGGTTCCTAAGCGGATTGTTAACCACTGAGCCAAGACGGGAACTCCTCATTTGTTCTTTTTTCCTAACTTTTTTCTTTTTTCCTCACTTTCCTGACTATTTTTCATTAAGAAAGTTTTAAAAATTATTTCATTTTATCACCTCTACTATATTTTGGCTAAACAGCTTTGCATTATTGTTTTAGTAATTACAGTTCAGATGACAATATACACCCTTGACTTACTACAATCTACCTTAAATTAGTATTTTTCACTTTCCAAGTAATGCAATAATCCTACAAGAGTTTAAGTCCTTTGTTTCCCTCCCACATTTTGTGCTACTGTTGTCATATATCTTTTTCTGCATGTGTTATAAATACTCTCCTCTCTGAGTCCCAGGATTATGTTTTTTTTGTTGTTGTTTATTTGTTTGTTTTTGCTTTTTAGGGCAGAACCTATGGAATATGGAAGTTCCCAGACTAGGGGTCTAATCAGAGCTACAACTGCCAGCCTATGCCACAGTCACAGCAACTGGAGATCTGACCTGTGTATGTGGCCTACACCACAGCTCAGGCAACGCCAGATCCTTGACCCACTGAGCAAGGACAGGGATCAAACCCACATCCTCATGGATACTAGTCAGGTTTGTTACTGCTGAGCCACAACGAGAACTCCAAGTTCTAGGACTATGAAGATTATGGTTTGAAAATCATTATATATCTCCATTCTAATAATAATTATTTGTAAAATTGTTAAGATCATTAAAATAAAATCATTTTAATTGGCTTGAGAAATTATGTCTATCTTTGCCTTTTGAGAACCCTGGAGATGAAGTCATTCAAGCTTTAAATCTCTACCATTCCTAGTTTCAGGGCCAAGGAGTGAGGTTTTTTATTATTAGCCTCACTCAGATGCCAGCTGGTGTGGTCCAGTATTAATCTTGCTTCTATAGATCTAAAACTTGATATGCTTGCTTGTCTGCCTTTGGAATCTGTTTACTATATGATTTGTATTTGTTTACCCTCTTCTATCTTCCAGATCAACCTCTCTCCTCAGTTGGTTCTATCCATAGTGGTTAGGTATCAGCCTCAGTTTACTTATTAGCATTTTTTATCTACTGCTAGGAATGAATGCTGTATTTGACTTCAACCCACTTGGTCAGAGACTCACCATCCTGCTTAAATCTTGTCAGATGGCATCTCTTGGAGATCCTTCTTAGCTCTATAACCCAGCTAGTAGCTGGGATTCTTTGAAAAACAAACAGACTGATACTCCAAAGGGTATCTTGGTTTATTTGACTTTGAATTTCACTCGACACTGGAATTCACTTATTTGAAGGGGTAGTCTTCTATTCAACTGGGTCAATTCTTCTCGTTCCTTTAACCCAGTCAGTTTGGGCTTCTTTTCTCTATCTTTCCTAGACCATATTGCTGAGGTTTTAGCACTTTTCAAACCTGAACCTCAGAAGTGGAGACTAATGAGAGTAGTAGTTCTCAAAGTCTAGTCCCTTGATCCCAGTAGGTCCCTGAGATCCTTTAAGAGAGTCTGTAGGGAGAAGATTTTCATAATTATATCGACTATAGAAGTTCCCATTGTGGCTCAGTAGAAATGAATCTGACTAGCATCCATGAGGACACAGGTTCGATCCCTGGCCTCAGTCAGTGGGTTAAGGATCTGGTGTTGCCATGAGCTGTGGTGTAGGTCGCAGATGAGGCTCAGATCTGGTGCTGTTGTGGCTGTGGCTGTAGGCCAGTGGCTATAGTTCTGATTCAGCCCCTAGCCTGGGAACCTCCATATGCTGCGGGCGAGGCCCTAAAAAGACACACACAAAATTATATCTACTTTGTTTTTTTTCACCGTGTTGGCTTTTGCACTAATGGCATGAAGGCAATGGTGAGTAAAAGGGCTGCTTCCTCAGGACAAATCAAAGCAGTGGCACCAGACCACACTAGCAGTCATTGCATTCTTCCTTGTCATGCATTTGCAGTTGTTGTTGTTGTTTTTTTAAAGAGCCTGTTTCACTGAACAACATCCTTGGTGAATCATGAATTTTATTAAATCTCAATCCTTGAGCTTTTGTAATATCTGTGTAATAGAATGAGATGTGTAAAAAGCACTCCTATTGTATCCTACAATATGATGGTTATCTTTAGGGAAAAAAGACAAAGAAACTTGTGCCTTTGTTTAATCTGTGAGATTTTCTCATGAAACACCAATTTTATTTGAAAGAATGATTGACACATAAACTTGGTTGTTTTGACTTGGGTATTAGGCAGACATTTTCTGAAAAATGGATGAAGTGAGCCCTGTCACTTCAAGGAAAACAATTGACAGCATTGGTGTCAATGATAAAATTAGAGCATTCAAGCAAAGATTCAAACACTGGAAAACTCGTATTTTCTATTAAAGCCTTTTATGATGAGAAATGTGATTCTTTGGTATTGTATAATGATATAATGTCAATATTTGGAAAATATGCCAACACAGGGAAACCAATATTTTCTAAATAATCAATAGATGATGCTACAAAATCATGCCTGGTTAAAAAATGTATTCAAGGTGCAAGATAGACCCAAAGATTTTAATGTAATAAGACTACAAACAGTTCATTGAGGCAGTTTCAGATTTAATACTGCAAATAATCTGTAAGAAGCTATCATTTGTAGAGTTTTGTTTTAATATCAAAGAGGAATAGCCTCAGTTATCTGCAAAGTTTATTAAAATATGCTTCCTTTTTCTAACTATATCTGAATTAGACTGTATTTCCTTCATAAACTCCAATGAAAACAACATACTGGAGGAGACTGAATACAGAATCAGATATGAGATCCAGCTGTCTGCTGTCAAGCAGATATTGAAGAGATTTGCGAAATGAAAAAATAATGCCACTTTTTACACTAAACCGTCACACAGATCCCTTTCCACCTACTTACTGGCGCCTCAAATTCCGTTAAAATGACAGAGTTGCCATTCAACAAGTGCAAAGAAGTTTACAGTGCTCAAAGTGAAAGACGGGGGCAGAGAATTTGACTAAAAAAGAGAGGAATTGATTCCCAACACTGTCACCTTATGTATTTGGGGAAATTACCTACATTTTTGTCCCCTAAATTCCTTGACTCTAAAATGGGCTAAACTTTCTCTCTGTGAGGCCACTTCAAGCTCTAAGGAACCTGTAAGAAAATAATGACAAAATAATCCATTATAGCTCAAGGTTTTCAAAATCACAATTACCCTATTTAACAAGAATAATATCTTATTATGTTATATGTAAATTTAAAACTAAAGTTTATAAAAAGTGGCTGTCAAAAAATTTCAGCAAAATCATAGTAATGGCATGCTAAAACTTTACCCATTAGAGACAGCAGAAGACATAGATGCCCAATATTCCTTCAATTCAGCATTTTAAAGATCCTAATTAATGTAGTAAACCAGAAAAATAAATGAGATATATATCTTTGAAGAGGTCTGGGTGTGGGGGGCCTACTCTTCTCCAACTGTTATTAGTTGAGGGGGCACTGGTGAGACACTGAGACATTGGGAGAGCTATTGGCATTTTTTGTCATTTCTATGGTATCTCATTTTTGAAATTGTATTTGCTTAGTTTCATCATTTTTCTATACATTTATTGGGTGTTGTATTTCCTCTTCTGTCAATTTCTAATTCGTATTTTTTGCCCATTTTTTAACATTATCCTTTGCTTTTTCTTACTAATCTCTAGGAGAGTTTACATACTTTGAGCATCGAGTGCTTATTGGTTATATTTACCCAAATATTTTTCAAGTCTACTTTTGACTTAACTTTGCTTATGATTTCTCTGTCATAAAATTAAAAAAGCCTTTTTCTTTTTACAACCACACCTATGGCAAATGGAATTTCCTGAGCCAGGGGTCAAATCAGAGCTGCATTTGTGGCCTATGCCGTAGCCACAGCAATGCTGGATCCAACCTATGCCACAGCTTATAGCAACGCAGGATCCTTGACCCACTGAGTGAGGCCAGGTATCAAACCCACATCCTCAGCAGACTATGTCAAATTCTTAACCCATTGAGACACAACAGGAACTCCTAAAATATTTTTATGCTGTCAATTTACTAATTCTTTCTCTTGTGACTTTAATTTTGGTATTTTGTTTAAGAAGGCCACTCTTACTCTCAAAACAAATATATGTTTTTTTATATTTATCTTATATTTTATATTTTCATCTAACCCTCATACAAAGTTTAATTGTTATAATTATTTTCTGTGGATTATTTTTGTGTGTGAGGTGCAAATCTCATTGCAGTCTATTTTCCAAATGGATAATAAATACCTTACACTTTTAATGAATAGTTGATATGTTCTTACTGATTTAAAATGCTACTTCTCTGATAATTTAAACTTCCTTACTTTCTCAGAATCATTTATAGGCACTTTACTATTAATTTATTATTATTTATTATTCATGCATACTTGTTTAAGAAACACATGTGTACATAATACAAAATACTATGCTATATATTCTAGGTGTTTGAAACATTTGAATGTAAATGTTTATCACAAGATGGGGAAGAATCCACAAATGGTGGTATCTTTGGGAAAGTTTGGAGATTAGATCTAGTAAACAATGGCCGCTGCCTCTTCTAATATTTTAGTATTTCACATGGGGAAACTATTCATATATTATATTCTTGCATGAAAATAAATTCAATGAGCAATACTATTAAAATTAGAAAAATATAATGCCATTTTTAACACTAAAATTTGTTTCTTATGAAAAAGATAGTTATTTTCATTAAATATATCTATGTTAACAGGTATTTGGTTTATTATTATCATTATTAAATCAACAGGTAAATATTTTTAAAATATCAGATTTAATCTCTAGTATGATAAATATCAGCAGATGCAACTCACATGAAGAATTCTTTTGGAGTCTTCAATGGGTTTAAGGATGTAAAGGGAGTTAAGAACCACTAATATTACTTAGAATAGGGTGGAAATATTACTATTTACTAGATGGATAAAGGTTTATATTTTTCATATCATTCAAGATAATTTGCATAATTTATATTTTCTTTATGCAAAAAATAGCCAAGGGATAATTTGTTTTGTAAAAAGTATTACTCATTAGGGATAGCCTGTTAAGAATATGTTTAAATATTAATAGCAAATGACTACACAACAAAACAAATTAGGGCTAGAAAGAAAAAAGTAATCTCTTAAATTAAAAAAAAAAGTCAAATAGACACAGAACATCCATTACCAAATTCCCAAGGGCAGAAACTTGGATTTAGTTGATAATAAAGAAGGAAATTCTAAAATGGAATGTATTTAGTACAAAAACAAGCCTTTCTTCTCATCTAAAAGAAATCTGAGATCAATGACAATACTTTCACTGATTATATTTGTTGCAGATATTTAGAATGAATGAAAGTTTTTTACTGTAAATATTCATCCTGTAGGGTATTGCAATTAGCTTGAATTTGTTAAACTGTTCACATCTGAAGTGTAGAACTCTGGAGTTCAAGTTGTAGATTTATTGTTATTAAAGTAACAGCTAGAATTGGAGCACAAAGGGCCCCTTTCCAGTGGTCCAGATACTTTTGCAATTGTCTTTACTTGTCATTGAATTATAGCTATAGATGTCAGGAAGTTTTCATTCTTTCTTCAGTTCTGTGAAACCATAAAATATTAATACATTTATGATGCAAAATTTAAGTTCCATACTTAAAAAGACAAGACATTCCTCATGATATGCAGATGATATGATACTATATTTAGAAAACTCTAAAGATTCTACAAAAAAACTACTAGAATTGATAAACAAATTCAACAAAGTAACAGGATACAAGATAAACTGTAGAAATCTGTTGAATTTCCTTATACTAACCATGAAATATCAATAAGGGAAAGTTAAAAAAAAAAAACCAAACAATTCCTTTGCAAATTGCATCCCCCCCCCAAAAAAATACTTAGGAATACACCTGACCAGGAGGTGAAAGACTTATACACTGAGAAGTATAAAAACATTGATAAAGGAAATTGAAGGTGATTTAAAGAAATGGGAAGATATTCCATGCTCTTGGATTGGAAGAATTAATATTGTTAAAATGGCCATACTACCCAAAGCAATCTACAGATATAATGCAAGCTCTATCAAATTACCCATGACATTTTTCACAGAACAAGAAGAAATAATCCTAATATTTGTATAGACTCACAAAAGACCAAGAATTTCCAAAGCAATCCTGGAGAAAAAGAACAAAGCTGGAGGCATAACACTCTCAGACTTCAGACAATTCTACAAATCTACAGTAATCAAAACAGTGTGGTACTGGCAAAAACAAAAAAAAAAAAAAAAAAAAGAGAGAGAGAGAGACATATGGATCAATGAAACAAAAGAGAGAGCCCAGAAATAAACCCACACACCTATGATCAATTAGTCTTTGACAAAGGAAGCAAGAATATACAATGGAGAAAAAGAGTCTCCAGCAAGGAGTATTGGGGAAACTGGGAAGGTGTTTGTAAATGAATGAAGTTAGAATATTTCCTCACACTAAACACAAAAATAGACTCAAAATATCTCAGACACTTATAAGACATGACACCGTAAAACTCCTAGAAGAGATCATAGGCAAAACACTCTCAGATGTAAATTGTAGCAATGTTTTCTTAAGTCAGTCTCCCAAAGCAATAGAAATACAAGCCAAAATAAACAAATGGGACCTAATCAAACTTAGAAGACATTTGCAAATGATGTGACAGACAAGGACTTTATTTCCAAAATATAAAAATAGCTCGCCAAACTCAATAACAACAACAAAGACAACAACAAAACCCAATTGAAAAATGGGCAGAAGATCTAAATAGACATTTTTCCAAAGAATACATCCAGATGGCCAAAATGCACATGAAAAGATGCTCAACATCACTATTAGAGAAATACAAATCAAAACTAGTATGAGGTATCACCTCAGACTGGTCAGAATGGCCATCACCAAAAAGTCAGATAAATACTGGAGAGGATGTGGAGAAAAATGAACCTTCCTATATTGTTGGTGGGAATGTAAGTTTGTGTAGCCTCTATGGAAAGCAGTAGGGATGATCCTTAAAAAACTAAAAATAGAATCACCATGTGATCCAAAAATCCCACTTTTGGGTATATATCTGGACAAAATGCTAATTCAAAAAGATACAAGTACTCCATTGGTCATAGAAGCATTATTTACAGTAGCCAAGACATGTCTATTGATAGATGAATAGGTAAAGATGTGGAATATATATAGAACACACACACACACACACACACACACACAGTGGAATATTACTCAGCCATGACAAGTATGAAATAATGCCATCTGTAACAACATGGATGGACCTAAAGATTATCATACTAAATAAAGTCAGACAGAGAAGTATAACTATCATATGATATCATTTATACATATCTAAGAAAAAGATCCAAATGAATTTATTTACAAAACAGAAACAGACTCACAGACATAGAAAACAAACTTATGGTTACTAGAAGGGGAGGGTGGTGGAGAGATAAAATAGGAGTTTGGGATTATCAGATATAAACTACTATATACAAAATAGAAAAACAGCAAAGTCCTATTGCATAGCACAGGGAAGTATATTCAGTATCTTGTAATAAATCATAATGAAAATAATCTGAAAAAGAATATATAAAATACATACATATATACGTATAAAATGAATTACTTTGCTGTACACCAGAAACTAACAGAACATTGTAAAACAACTATACTTCAATGAAAAAATAAAATAAAAAAAACTTAGCCATAGGTTTTTCTCATGTATGTTTAGTTTTTGGTGAAAGATATTTTATTTAGTTTGCTAAGTTTTTTTTAAAGGGCCACACTCATGGGATATGGAAGGTCTCAGGCTATGGGTTGAATTGAAGCTGCAGTTGCTGGCCTACACCACAGCTATAGCAACACCAGGTTCGAGCCATGTCTGTGACCTACACTGCAGCTCCTGGCAATGCTGGATCCTTAAACCACTGAGCGAGGCCAGGGTTTGAACCCACATCCTCATGGGTACTATTTGGGTTCATTACCACTGAGCCACAATGGGAACTCCTTAATTTGTTAAGTTTTTAAAAATCATATGTAAACGTTGAATTTTAGCAAATCATTCTTCTGGCATCTGCTGAAATAATCATAAAGTTTTTTAAAGTTTTCCTGTTTCCTTCTGATAACATGATGAATTACATGGATTTAATATTTTTGCTTGGGAGCATGTGGTTTGGCTATAAGAATGCATACCATTTACCAAGACTGAAAGATTCTCAGCCATTTTCTTTTCAAGTATTTTTATTCCCTTTTTCTCAATTTTTCTTCTCTGGGACTCAATTAGGCATATGTTGGACCTTTTCACTCTATCCTTCCTGTCTTTTAATTTCTCTTTTCTGTTTTTCCAAACTTTATCTTTCCATGCTACATTCTGAATAATATCCTCAGACACATCTTTTAATTTTCTAATACAGCCTTCATTGTGTCAAAACTTCTATTTGAGGTAATTTCTTAAACAATTTCAATTATCATAATTTTTTGAGGATGTTTCATATCCATAGCCTCTTGTTCTTTTATACATTCATGTTAAAAATACATTAAAAAGATTTATGTCTTCTTTTCTTCTCTTTAATCATTTTAAGTATACTTATTTTAGAGTCTCTATCTGATTGATTTTCCACTTTGTTTATTCTCTATATTGCAACTAGGATGATTGTTGTAAAATGAGAATCAGGTTATATCGCTCCCATGTTCAAATCTCTTTACAGGTTTTCCATGATAATTACAAACATCCCTGTGTTCCTTCTGCCTGATTTCTTCTTCTCCCAGATATTTATGAAGCTCCCTCCCTCCATTCCTTTAAGTCTCTACTCAAATGTCACATACTCAAAGGGCCTCTTTTAGCAGATTCCTCTAGCGGTCCAATTTATATCTTCTCTGCCTCATCTCTATTTCCAGCTATGGCTGTGGTGAATAGTAGGTATGGGCTTCAAGCTAATCCATTAAGTCATTCCACTTATGCCCAGGGAGTCCTTCAGTGCTCAGCTCTCTGGTGTTACATCAGTAGGCCCAAGTATGCATCTTGGAAGTGATAGGATTAATATGCCCATGGGCAACCCTCAGTCAGTGATAGATGAGAGCTAATAGATAAATTTTCTTGCCTCCTGCCCTTTGTGCAGATGATTCTGGGAAGAATAAAAACCTTGTTGCCCTTGGCATTAATAATACACACTTACACTGGCATTTTTCTCCTTCCTTGTCTACTTTTTCTGTTTCATCACTCCTCTTCCTCAGAATCAACTCCCAGATAAGTCACCCATTTGCAAGTCTCTCAGACTCTGTTTTTTGAGTAAACTCAATGTAAGACATCTTCCCTAACCACCCTATTTAAAATCGCATCTCAGAGTTCCCATCTCAGCTCAGTAGAAACGAATCTTACTAGCGTCCATGAAGACAGGGGTTCGATCCCTGGCCTTGCTCAGTGGGTTGAGGATCTGCCATTGCCGTGTGGTGAAGGTGGTGGATGCTTCTCATATCCTGTGTTGCTGTGGCTGTGGTGTAGGCCAGCAGCTACACCTCAGATTCAATCCCTAGCCTGGGAACCTCCATATGCTGCAGGTGCAGCCCTAAGAAGACAAAAAATAAAATAAAAGTACATTTCATTCTGTTTGTTCTTCCATTGCTTTGCCTCTATCCTTAGCATATATTACTGTCTAACATCAGAGTATATATTTACATGTTTATTTATAGACTACCTCATTTGAATGTTTTGTATTGTTTTTTCACTGTAGGGTCCCCAGTGCCTATAACAATGCCTAGCATGTCATATACACTGAGTATACATTTATCAAATGTGAAAGATGGATGAATGGGCAGTTAATCATGCTGCTTGCTCTATCTTCTGACTCTTCCTCTTGATGGTATCTTTTGACATGTGTTTTATAATTTATTGATTGTCAGATCATCTTATGAGAAACTTAGAACATTTTAAAAAGGGTCCTATGTATCCCAGACTGTTGATGTTTTCACCATATTGGTTTTATGTTTTATTTTGTCAGACTCTCTAGGGACATTATTACTTGTAGACCATGACATAGTGAACAGCAGCCACTTGTAATGCATGTTAGATTTTCCTTGATTTCTAATATATTTTACCTGATATACCCTAATGAATATCTTGAGCATTAAGGTTCATGGCTATTATAAATCCATTTGAATTTTATGACTTAATCAATAGCAACTACTTAATTTTTTGCCCTTAAATCTTTTAAAATATGATTTTAATAAAAGTAAATTCTGTTTGGGGATTAAGATGGTGGAATAGAAGGACTGGAGCTCACCTTATCTCATAAAAACAACACAATTACAAGAAAATGCTGAACAACCTTCAACCAAACAGACTGGAAACTTTCAAAAAAGATATCCTACTCCAGAAGACAAAGAAGAGGTCACATCAAGATGGTAAGAGGGGAGATTACACTATATAAGCAACCCCATACCTGCTGAGTGGGCAGTCCACAGACTCGAAAGTAACTGTATCACAGAGACTCACCTACAGGAGTAAGCGTTCTGAGCCCCACATCAGGTCCCCATGCCTGGGGATCTGGTATTGAGAGAAAAAGCCCCCAGAGCATCTGTCATTAAAGGCCAGTTGGGCTTGTGCACAGGAGTTTCACCGGACTGGAGAAAACAGAAACCCCATTATTGAAAGGCACAGACAGAGACATTTGTATGCAATGGGTCCCACAGCAAAGCAGAGACTCCATAGGAATCTGAGTCAGACCTGACTGCAGTTCTCCTGGGAAAACAGGGGGTGACTATGGCTCATTGTGGGGGAAGGACATTGTAGGCAAAGGTCTCAGGAATATTCATCAGCATGTGTTCTTCTAGAGGTGGCCATTTTGGGAAAATCTGGCCCCACCCATCAGCACTGAGAAGCCCTGGGCCAAACAATAATCCAGGTGGGATCACAGCCCCACTAATCGGTTAATAGGCTGCCTAAAGACCCCCCAGGTACACAGATGCCTCTAATCTCCCCTGATACAAAGCCCCACCCACTGGAGGGATAAGAATCAGCCCCACCTACCAATGACCAGGAACTAGCCCCTCCCATCAAGAAGTCTACAGCAAACCCCCCACACCAACTTCAGCCACAAGGCCAGCAGACATCAGAAGTAAGAGAGGCTATAAATCTACTGTCTGTAAAAAGGAGACCACACCAAAAACCTATAATAATGAAAAGGCAGAGAACTATAACTCAGATAAGGGAGAAAGAAAAAAACCCAGAAAAACAGTTAAGTGATCTGGAGATAATCAGCCTCCAGGAAAAAAAGTTTAGGCTGAAAATAGTGAAGATGATGAAAGACACGGGAAATAGACTGGCGGCAAAGATTGATAATTTACAGCAAACATTGAGCAAAGAAGTACAAAATTTAAAACTTATTCAAGCAGAGATGCAAAGTACATAACTGAAAAAAATTCATTAGAAGCAGCCAACAGCAGAATACAGGAGGCAGAAGAACGAATAAGTGAGATAGAGGACAGAATAGTGGAAATCAATGATGCACAACAGAAAAGAGAAAAAAGATTGAAAAGAAAGAAAGACAATCTAACAGAACTATGGGACAACTTTAAATGCACCAACATCCATGTTATAGGGGTGCCAGAAGGAGAAGAGAAAGAGATAAAGGGACAGTAAAAATATTCAAAGAGATAATAGCCAAAAACTTCCCTACAGTGGGAAAGGAACCACCCACTCAGATCCAGGAAGCACAATGAGTACCATATAAAATAAACCTAAGGAAGAATACCCTGAGACACATATTAATCAAACTGACTGAAATTAAAGACAAAGAGAAAATCTTAAAAGCAGCTAGGGAAAAGGAACAAATAACATACAAGGGAACCCTGATAAGGTTATCAGCAGATTTCTCAGCAGAAACTCTGCAAGCCAGAAGGAAGTGGCACGATATAATTACAGTGATGAAAGGAAAAAAACCTCCAACCAAGATTACTTTACCAAGCAAGGCTCTCATTCATATTTGAAGGAGAAATCAAAAGCTTTTTTTTTTTTTAAGCAAAAGCTAAGAGAATTTAGCACCACTAAGCCAGATCTACAACAAATACCAAAGAAAATTCTACAGGCAGAAAAGAAAAGGCCACAACTAGAAACAAAAATTCTACAAATGACAAGGATCACCAGTAAAGACATATATACAGTAAAGGTAGGAAATCATCCACATACAAATATGCTACTAAATTCAGAAATCATGAGAAGAGGAGGGTACAAATGCAGGACACTGGAGATGCACTTGCAATTAAGAGATCAACAACTTAAAACAATCTCATATATATATATATATATATATATATATATATATATAGACTCCTATATCAAAACTTCAGAGTAAATGCAAACCAAAAATCTACAATAGATACACACACAAATGAGAAAAAGCAACTCAAACACAACACTAAAGATAGTCATTAAACCACAAGAGGAGAGAACAAGAGAAGAAGGGAAGAAAAAAGAGTAACAAAACCAAATCCAAAACAGTTAATAAAATGGCAATAAGAACATACATATCAATAATTACCTTAAATGTAAATGGACTAAATGTCCCAACCAAAATACATAGACTGGCTGAATGGATAAAAAAATAAGATCCATATATATGCTGTCTTCAAGAGACCCAATTCACTTCTAGGGTTTTCACATATAAATTGAAAGTGAGACGATGGAAGAAAATATTCCATGCAAATGGGAATCAAAAGAAAGCTGGAGTAGCAATACCCATATCAGACAAAATAGACTTAAAATAAAGAATATTATAAGAGACAAAGGACATTACATAATGATCAAAGGATCAATCAGACAAAAAGATATAACAATTGTAACTATATATGCACCCAACATAGAACCACCACAATACATAAGAAAACTGATAACAACCTTAAAAGGAGAAATTGATGATAACACAATAATAGTGGGGACTTTAACACCCCACTTATAGCAATGGACAGAACATCCAGGCAGAAAATCAACAAGGAAACACAGGCCCTGAATGAAGCATTAGACCAGATGGACTTAATAGATATTTATAGGACATTCCATCCAAAAGTAGCAGAATACACATTCTTCTCAAGTGCACATGGAACATTCTCTAGGATTACTCACATTCTGGGCCACAAATCAAGCCTCGGTAACTTTAAGAACATTGCAATCACATCTAACATCTTGTCTGACCACAGTGCCATATGACTGGAAATCAACAACAATAAAAAAATGCAAAAAACACAAGCATATGGAGACTAAACAACATGCTACTAAACAACCAATGGATCACTGAAGAAATAAAAGAGGAAACTAAAAAATACCTAGAAGCAAATGACAACAAAGATACAACACTCTAAAACCTATGGGATGCAGCAAGAGCAGTTTTAAGAGGGAAGTTTATAGCAATACAAGCCTACCTCAGGAAACAACAAAAAACTCAAATAAACAACCTGACTTTACATCTATAGCAGCTAGAGAGAGAAGAACAGACAAGACCTAAAGTTAGCAGAAGGAAAGAAACCATAAAAATCAGAGCAGAAATCAATGAAATAGAAACAAAGAGAACCATAGAAAAGATCAATGAAACGAAAAGCTGGTTCTTTGAAAATATCAACAAAATTGATAAACCCTTAGCCAGACTTATCAAGAAAAAAAGAGAGAGGACTCAAATCAATAAAAGTAGGAATGAAAAAGGATAAGTTACAATGGACATCTCAGAAATACAAAGGATCATAAGAGACTACTACATGCAACTATAGACCAATAAAATGGACAACCTAAAGAAATGGACAAACTCTTAGAAAAGTACAATCTTTCAAGACTAAACCAAGATGATACAGAAAATATGAATGGATCAATCACAAGTACTGAAATTTAAACTGTGATTAAAAAAATTTCCAACAACCAAAGTCCAGGACCAGACGGCTTCACAGGTGAATTCGATCAAACATTTAGAGAAGAGCTAACACCTGTCATTCTGAAACTATTCCAAAAAATTGCAGAGGAAGGAATACTTTCAAACTCACTCTATGAGGCCACCATACAAAAATCCTAAACAAAATACTAGCAAATTGCATCCAACAATACATTAAAAAATTGTACATCATGATCAAGTGGGACTTACCCAAGGGATGCAAGGATTCTTTAATATCCTAAAATCAATCAGTGTGATACACCACTTTAACAAACTGAAGAATAAAAACCATATGATTTCATAGATGCAGAAAAAGCATCCAACACCCATTTCTGATAAAAACCCTTCAGAAGTGGGCATAGAAGGAACCTATCTCAACATAACAAAGGCCGTATGTGACAAACCCAGAGCTAATATCATTCTCAATGGTGAAATGCTGGAAGAATTCCCACTGAGATCAGGAACAAGACAGGGATATCTGCTCTCGCCACTACTCTTCAACATAGTTTTGGAAGTCTTAGCCACAGCAATCAGAGAAGAAAAATAAATAAAAGGAATCCAAATTGGAAAGGAAGAAGTAAAACTGTCACTATTCGTAGATGACATGATACTATACCTAGAAAACCCTGAAGATGCTACCAGAAAACTGTTAGAGCTCGTCAATGAATTTGGCGAAATTGCAGAATACAAAATTAATACACAGAAACCAACTGCATTTCTATGTACTAACAATGAAAGAGCAGAAGGAGAAATCAGAGAAACAAATTCCATTCATGGTCACATGAAAAAGAATAAAATACTTAGGAATAAACCTACCTAAAGAGACAAAAGACCTGTACTCTGAAAACTATAAGACACTCATGAAAGAGACTGAAGAGGACGCAAACAGATGGAAAGATATACAATGTTCCTGGATTAGAAGAATCAATATTATCAAAATGACTATACTACCCAAAGCAATCTACAGATTCAATGCAATCCCTATCAAATTACCAAGGACATTTTTCACAGAACTAGAATAAAATATCTTAAAGTTTTTTTGGAAGCACAAAAGTCCCAGAATAGTCAAAGCCATACTGAGAAAGAAAAACAGAGTTGGAGGAATCAGGCTCCCGGACTTCAGACTGTACTACAAAGCTATAATCATCAAATCTGTATGGTACTGGCACAAAGACAGAAATATAGATCAGTGGAACAGGATAGAAAGCCCAGAATTCAACCCACGCACCTACAGCCAACTAATCTGTGACAAAGGAGGCAAGAATATACAATGGAGAAAAGACAGTCTGTTCAATAAGTGGTGCTGGGAAAACTGGACAGCCACATGTAAAAGAATGAAATTAGAACACTCCCTAACACCATACACAAAAATAAAATCAAAATGGATTAAAGACCTAAATATAAGACCGGATACTATAAAACTCTTAGAGGAAAACAGAGGACACTATCCAACTTAAACCATAGCAATATCTTCTCAGATCCACCTCTTAGAGTAATGACAGTAAAAACAAAAATAAACAAATAGGACTTAATTGAACTTAAAAGTTTCTGCACAGAACAAAAAGACAACCCACAGAATGGGAGAAAATATTTGCAAATGAAGCAACTGACAAGGGGTTAATCCCCCAAATTTGTAAACACCTTCTGCAGCTCAATACCAAAAAAACAAACAGCCCCATCAAAAAACAGGCAGAAGATCTAAACAGAGTTCTACAAAGAAGACATACAGATGGCCAAAAGACACATGAAATGATGTTCAACATCACTAATTATTAGAGAAGTGCAAATCAAAACCATTCTGTAACCATCTTACACCAGCCAGAATAAGCATCATCAAAAAGTCTACAAACAATAAGTGCTGGACAGAGTGTGGGGAAGAGGGAACCCTATTACACTGTTGGTGGGAATATAAATTGGTGCAACCACTGTGGAAAACAGTATGGAGATTCCTCAGAAAACTAAAAATAGAACTACTATTTGATCCAGCAATCCCACTCCTGGGCACCTATCCAGAGAAAACCATGATTCAAAAAGATACATGTACTCCAATGTTCATTGCAGTACTATATAAAATAGCCAAAACATGGAAACAACCTAAATGTCCATTGACAGAGGAGTGGATAAAGAAGAAGTGGTACATATACACAATGGAACATTATTCAGCCATTAAAAGGCAAGAAATAATTGCATTTACAGCAATATGGATGGACGTAGAAATTATCACGCTAAGTGAAGTCAGTCAGTGAGTGAGACACCAACACCATATGCTATCACTTACATGTGGAATATAAAAAAAGGTCACAATGAACTTCTTTGCAGAAGAGATGCGGAGTCACAGACTTTGAAAAACGTATGGTTTTCAAAGGAGACTGGTTGGGCAGTGGGGGGATAGGCTAGGGGTTTGAGATGGAAATACTATAAAATTGGGTTGTGATGATAGTTGTAAAACCATAAATGTAATAAAATTCATTGAGTAATTTTTAAAAAAGTAAATGCTGCTCTTTTCCAATTTGCTTGATATAATATGGACAATTATGTTCATCTTAATCTTCAGGTAATTTTGTTTTAGATATGTTTCCTTTAAACAACCTAGAGTTGGATTTGCTTTTAAGCCTAATACAAGGGGGTTTAATCTTTTGATGTGGAAGTTTACTTCATTTACCTTAATTTATATAATTTGTACTTCTTGTGTTATCTTGCTATGTTTTCTTTTCCTTGTTCTTGTAAATTTTTCCTTATTTTGCTTTATATGCTTTTTTTCCAGAGGAAGTCATAGATTTTCTATCGAGGGCCACACTGAAGTTATTTTTTTTTTTTTTTTTTTGGCCAATACGCAGGGCATGTGGAAGTTCCCTTATCAGGGACTGAACCAGTGGCAATGCTGGATCCTTAACCTGCTGTGTGGGTGTTTAACTACATATTTAAAGTTTCTTAGAGTCAAGTGAAATTGCTGTTTTAAGACTTTACCTCACTTTGTAATCTTTATACTGTCACTTACCTCACAATTACCTCTGTTAGGGAAAGCCAGGACTTGGGAAGAAGAGAAATGCTAGAAACAAAAATGGAAACTGTTTCGATAGTGCCATTTTGGTTTGCCTGCACATAGTTGCCAAAGACACAGAACTACTCATACCCTGCTGTATTGAGACAAATGCTTGAAATATGAGCCTCTAGCTTTGCACTATTACCAAAATTCTTTTTTGTCTTTTTGGGGAGTATTTTTGCTCCGAGAGTAAGACAAAAACAACGATGGCCTAAAAATCAACTGTAATCCATTAACGTTTCTTGGAGACTTTCATTAGGCAGTGGGGACACTGCAGTTAGTAGAGAAACTAAGAACTAGTCATTTTTATGTGTCTGTGACATTTAAATGTGGCTGTAGACATGAAAAGCCTGCTAAGGAAAATGGACCTCATATTTTAAATCATCCTACTATGATGGAATATGGATAGAGTTCAAAGATCCCCTAGCTTTCTGTGAGCTGTCTGAAAAAAATTTTAAAGGAAATTTGTAATTTGGTTATTAATACATCAGCTTTAAATCATTGACGTCAGACTGATGAATTTGTGATCATGTTTACATTCACCATCTACTAGATGTTGCTTTTATTTTATTGACTACTAAAGACACGTGTTAGTAATAACACCAAGTAGACATTTACTGTGGTTCACAGCTTTTGCCAAGGGAAACAAATATACACAGACACATAGAATGGTCTAAATGAACTCTGTAAGGGGCTAGGGAATAAACTTCCAGAGGTCTACGATATTCCAAGGTTCTTCAATTTTGAATACTTATTATAAAAATAGAATCATAAGCTCATTTGCCTTAAATAGTAAGCTTCTTGAAAGCCGAGATCATGTCTTCAATTTTGTATCCCAGTGCCAAAGACAGTGTCTGGAATATTGTAGACTCATAATCATAAATATTGAAAGAATGCAATGCTTCAAAGTTAAACATACTCTCTTTTTTTTTGCTTCTTTAGGATCGCACCTGTGGCATATGGAAATTTCCAGGCTAGGGGTCGAACTGGTGCTGCCACGGAGACCTACACCACAGCTATAGCAACACAGGATCCAAGTCACTTCAGTGAGCTATACCATAGCTCAAGGCAGTGCTGGATTGCTGACCCCCTGAGCAGGGCCAGGGATTAAACCCGCATCCTCATGGATACTAGTGGGATTTGTTTCCACTGTGCCACTACAGGAACTACCTCCTGATCATATTTTCATGCCAGCTTTTGAAAAATTATGAAAACCTAGAAATAAGGCTACTGAGCTGTAACTGACATTAATTACTTTCAGTGGGTTGAAGCTTAAATTTATTTTTAGCTTATTTTTGAAAGGGCCCAGGAACCAATTATCTCTATTATTTAATCTCTGGATTTAAGTCCTACCTTTGCGGTTAGGAAACCAAGCTAAAGGAAGAATTTTTGTCTGCTTCAGAAAATCCGCTCTCTCTTAATTACTTCTTTGTGAGCTACCCCTTGAGCTACTAAATATTATGTTACTCAGTCAAAACTGTCAAGCTGTCTTTATGTCTGTACTGGAGAGAAAATGACAAGGTACAAGATTAGGTTAACCTCACAGTGGAAAAATGTAAACAGTTGTCAGCAGTGAAAAGAAATATTCTTGCACAGTTATAACATCTACATCACTCAGTTATTTCAAGCAGTTGCATAGCCCTTCTTACCTGTCAGAGAGCACTCAAAATTCACAAATTATGTATGGCTGAGAGCGTATTTTTAAAAAAGTGCCCCAAACATGACCTTACTCAGTGGGGTTTACCTTACTTCATCTGTTTAGTAATTGTAATCCTGCTTCTAATAAACCCCTTTTGTAGTTGTATTTTTTTTTTCATTCACCAAGTAAATATTTATACAACACCTGCTAGTGCTGCTTACTTTTCTAGGTGGTGGGGATAAAAAGAGGAAAAGACATGGTCTCGTCTATCTGCACAGCAGAAAATAGCCTGACAAGACATTATGAAATATTATATAAGGAGGGGCATAGTGGAGAGGCAACTGTTCTAAGTGGGGGATATTGCACATGTAGTCATTTTATATAAAGCTGATCACTGCTACTTGGACAAAACCAATCTTATCACAATTCGAATTGGAAAATTTGGTAAAATATTCTGAAATGGCTCTCTGTATAAAACATCACACTGCCGCTTTTCTAGTTTTTAAGTTTCTTGCATCTGTGGCATAGAAATAGCCATGTCTGCAACCTACACCACAGCTCACGGCAATGCCAGATCCTTTAACCCACTGATCAAGGCCAGGGATCGAACTCACATTTTCATGGATTCTAGTCGATTCCTTTCCGCTGAGCCATGATGGGAACTCCTCACTGGAAGTTTAGAACAGGAATTGAGAAACACATTCCCCTCATGTGGCTGGGCCTGTTAACTCAACCTGGGAAGCTGTGGACAGTCATATTCCACACTACAGGCAGGGACCCGAGGAAGATGCTCTGGGAATAGAGAAGAGGAGGAATCAGTGGTCTGAGCAGACACCTGGGAAGGGGAGGGTCCTGTCTGAGTTTCAAGCCATTTTCCAGTTTCTTATCTTTTTCCTTTTTCCTTTTTTTGGTTGTTTTGCTTTTTAGGGCCACACTAGCGGCATTGAGGAAGTTCCCAGGCTAGGGGTTAAATCAGAGCAAAAGCAGCAGGCCTACACCACAGCCACACAACACAGGATCCGAGCCGTGTCTGTGACCTACACCATAGCTCACCGCAATGCCAGATCCTCAACCCACTGAGTGATGCCAGGGACAGAACCCGCATTCTCACGGATACTCGTCGGATTCATTTCTACTGCCGCAACGGGAACTCCAGCCAGTTCTTCTTGAAACCAAACCATGTGTTTGTCCTGTGTTAGGTAGTTTTGCACATTTATCAAAATGTCCTCTCTTTTGCTTAATTTAGCCTTATACTCCAGAGGACTTGAAAAATAGGGCATTCACGATTGACTTATCTGTACGACAAACCATGTATTAGTTCTTATTCCAAAGGCTTCAGTAGGAACTTGGTATAAACCACTACAGTTCTTTAGGCATCAGTATGACTACATCACTACTTGCTGTGCTATGTGACAAGTTAAGTTTCTCTAACTTTACTTGTCTCTTTTTACCTCAGAAACTCTGATTAGCCGTCACTTAGTTTTTTTAATCACTTACGTGTTACATTCTCTGCAGTTGCTCTGAGACAATTAAAGCCTCTTCCTTTCAGTACCAGGGCAGCCATGACCACAATCAAATTTGGTCACTGGTCATCCAGATGATCTCAAATACACTTTTTTTTTTTGTCTTTTTGCTATTTCTTTGGGCCGCTCCCGCGGCATATGGAGGTTCCCAGGCTAGGGGTTGAATCGGAGCTGTAGACACTGGCCTACGCCAGAGCCACAGCAACGCTGGATCCGAGCTGCGTCTGCAACCTACACCACAGCTCACGGCAACTCCGGATCGTTAACCCACTGAGCAAGGGCAGGGACCAAACCTGCAACCTCATGGTTCCTAGTCGGATTCGTTAACCACTGCGCCACGACGGGAACTCCTCAAATACACTTCTATTGATTTTTGAAAGAGTAGTTTGTAAATTCTTTTGGAGAAATAGCATCCATCCTTTTAGAGAAGAACTAACTAATGGATTGTGTGGTGAGAGTAAGGGCAGTGCCCGTGTAAGCCCTTTAATATGTTCCTGGGCAAGGACTTTCTTCAGCGTTGCTTTTTTGCGGGGGGGGGGGGTCTTTTTAGGGCTACACCCATGGCATATGAAGGTTCCCAGGCTAGGGGTCCAATCAGAGCTGTAGCTGCTGGCCTGTGGCACAGCCACAGCAATGCAGGATCTGAGCTGTGTCTGTGACCTATACCACAGCTCACAGCAACGCCTGATCCTTAACCCACTGAGTGAGGCCAGGGATTAAATGTGCAACCTCATGGTTACTTGTCGGGTTCAGTTAACCACTGAGCCATAACAAGAACTCCAACACTGCTTTTTGATAACAGTTATACCAGATTGTGACATCTGGTAAGGCTAGAGGTGTCAATGCTATTAGCTTCCAGAAATCCGTGTCTTCCAAGCTGACTTGATCCTTTAGCTACCTTCTGTTTGCAGAAGCCCTTTTGTTCTCTGAGGTCCTCCTATAGTTTACCTACTACCTTGAGGTGGGCGAGCCCAATATTGAATACCACACCACCATTTTGGCCTGGCAGGATCTCCAAAAGTTGCTAGTGTTGAACCAGTAAAATCTGGGCACGGAGTCTTAGCCAAAATCTCATTTTGTCAGTTTGTTCCTACAAAAAAATGAGACTAAGAATAGCTGGTGAATATTAACTGGCATTCCTTGGACATTATGTAACTTATTTATTTAAGTACAGTCCATGTAATCAGCTGTCTCTAGTAAGGATTTTATTGGAGATACCCAAAGGATTGTTTGCTTTGCCTAACATATTGCTTTAATCCTGCTATTAGGTTGAGTCATTCCGGGAGCTTCCTTAGAGGTCTGCCTCTGCATTGAACTGAACACAATGGAAAAGGCTGATGTTCATAATCCGGAGAATGAGTTTTTAACATTCTTTCGTCTCAGAAAATTCTAAGTCTGCTCTCTCTTGTCTCAGATTTTGCCCATAGGGTTTTTCATTATCATCTGCCCTAGCTTTGTCTTGAAAGATCAAATTAGATGGCATTAATTGTGTGTTTCATAATTTAATTTTGCAAAAACAGCTACTGAAAGGCACTTTGTAACCTTGTAAAACTGAAATTGCCTTTATGAGTCAGAATCCTGCCAGCAGGTGGAAGTGGTGTGCTCATTTTAGCAATGGAAACAAATTTCCAGAGAGATTCCTACAACAGTGCTTCTTCCATCCACCTGCTGCCTCACTAATTTTCTCTTTCCAATTTGGAACAAATTCTGCAGTTTTACAATCCACAGACATCCCCATTCTGGGAAAAGAAGGAAAAAAATCTTTTATCCAAATTATTTGAATGTGAAAATTCACAGTCAGTGCGCCTACAGAGATAGTTACTTGGATACATTTAAATCAAATATTTATACTCTGGTTTATATTATTTATATGTTTTCGACTTTGAAAAGGTTTGTATTTTTTGTTGAAGTTGCAGATGTCCATCTTTGTCTAAAAAGACTCCAGATAGTTATATTTTATGAAGCTTCACTTTTCTTTTTTTTTTTGTAGGGGGAGAAGTGAACAAAATAACCTTTGCTAGAAAGCTAAGTTCTGAAATAACTAAGGGAATTCTGAAGGCTGCCCAGATGAAAGGGCACTAAAGGCAACCACAGAGATGGGCTGGGGGCTATAAATAAGGGCCAAGGAATAAGTACAGTAAGTAGTAAGGACTGGTGACTGGGAACAAAAGGGGTGGAGAGATTTGGATGATAGCCAGTGAATTAGAGAGATGGGCAGGAGTTCCCTCTTCCTTAGGCTCTGTGTCACAGGTGCAGCAGAGCCTGGCTTCCTTGATAAGTCCAGATTTATTAAAGGAGGATGCAGTGGCTAAGCTCCTATGACTCTTCTTTCAGCTCATGCCCTCCCATTGTCCTAAGTGACAGAATGGATTGTGTCCCATGGGAATTCAGTATTGCTGGTGAGTCTAGGTCACCTTCTCTAGTTTTCAAGGCTAGGGTCTAGATGAGCAGTACAAGGTATGGCAGAGATTGGATGGATGAGGGGGGAGGTTGAAGTAGAATTTCCAGAGCATTAAGAAGAGTCCAGGTGTATTTTGTTATCAGTAATGGACTTGTGTGTTTAAGGAGGGGGCAGACAATGTTTCTTGCTCAGATGATCTGTCTTGATTCCCGGTGCCACAGATAGCAGTGAGTTACTTGAAGGTTGAAGTGGCTCATAGTGTCTCCAGGTAGTGATTGATTATAAAGGTAATGGGAGAGCTTACAGGTGTGGGGAAATAGTATTGTAAAGGAGGTTCTGGGTGCAGAGCAGTAATTGGCTAAGGTCAACACGGCAATGATCTTTGGGTGTAAGGTCAACACATTTTCCAGCCTTTAGGCATTTTAGTTAAAGTCTTCATTATCTACTATTTTATAATTGATACTTAATTTTGGGTCAGTTATTTTTATAAATTCCAATATGTTGAAAAAGTAAATTCCAACAATCAGTGGGTTACAGAAATAAAATATGGAAGTTTACAACAAAGGAGGTGTGTTTCAATTTTTTATCTGTTGAGTATCAGTCTCCCTCTAGATTATGTAGCTCTGCACAGCAAAGGGACTTTTTCTTGTCTCCCTAGTGCTGAGGTCAGTGCCTGGAGCTCAGAAATATTTGTTTTACTGATGAATGAATATAAATGAATGAAACTGCACAAATGGGAGTTCCCATCATGGCTCAGGGGAAACAAATCTGACTATCATCCACAAGGATGCAGGTTTGATCCCTGGCCTCACTCAGTGGGTTAAGGATCTGGTGTTGCTGTGAGCTGTGGTGTAGGTCACAGACGTTGTTCGGATCCTGTGCTGCTGTGGCTGTGGCGTAGGCCACCGGCTACAGCTCAAATTTGAACCCTAGCCTGGGAATCTCCATATGCTGCAGGTGTGGCCCTAATACGATTAAAAAAAAAAAAGACAAGAAAAGAAACTGCATAGATGAAACATACTGCTAGCACAGTGTTAGAACAATGGTTCTTTTTTTAGTTTCAGCGTAGGATCATGCTTTAATTGGCTTTGTCTTCTAATTAAACAAGATGCTTAAGCCAGCTAAGGGAAGGATTCCCTAGTCATGCTTTGAATTGTATCCAGCTAGGGTACCAAGCTATGAGCCACACACTGTGATACTCACTGAAATCCCAATAAACTAGGAAAACTGGGACCTGTGAGTCCATGTCATTGAGGTATCATTGCAGGAGTATGACATTGTCTTATGCTGTACAAGACAAGGCAGCTGGTGCCCCTTCCTCCTGCAGCATAGGGGGTTGACTGGAGTTGCTCATTCCCTGATTGGCTAGGATTTCCTTCAAGCCTTTGGAAACAGTGACAGCGCAGCTGTATGATTCAAACCACAGGATCCACTTTAGGTGTTCCTGGCTCTTAATCCCTACTCACTATTGTGCCTTAGGGCAGCCAACTGTATGTACCTGTTTCATTATTTCAAACATGAAGGGATATTAATGCTTCCTGGCATCTACAGAGCATTATATAAAGTAATTAGTTCATGTTTCAAATTGTTTCACATTTATAAGTATCATTATTTTGAAATAGATTCCTTCTAAGAGTCAGGGGAAACTGCATGTCAAAAATACTAAGCTTATAAAAGGTCTTCTTACTTATTTGCCTTCCCTCAGGCATGGGCCTGCCCAGTGGGAATCAAAATTGTTTGCTGAAGCTTTCACTGGATGGACGCCCTCATTGGGTATTACCCGCCTCATTGCACTAGGATTCTTAACGCAATCTGACAAAGATGGAACTCTGCAAATATTACTTTTTTAGATGAATAAAGAAATTTTAAAAGACATACACAATATCAGACAAAATAGACTTTAAAACAAAAGACATAAAGAAAGACAAAGAAGGACACTATTTAATGATTAAGGGATCCACCCAAAGAGAGGATGTTACTATCATCAACATATATGCCCCAAATACAGGAGTACCCAGATACATACAAAAAATACTAAGAGACATAAAGGGAGAAATTGATGGGAATACAATCGTAGTAGGAGATTTTAATACCCCACTCACACCAATGGACAGATCCTCTAGACAGAAAACCAATAAAGCAACAGAGATCCTAAAGGAAACAATAGAAAAGTTAGACTTAATTGATATCTTCAGGACACTACATCCAAAAAAATCAGAATACACATTCTTCTCAAATGCACATGGAACATTCTCAAGAATCGACCACATATTGGGACACAAAGAGAATCTCAATAAATTTAGGAGCGTAGAAATTATCTCAAGTATCTTCTCTGACCACAATGCCATGAAATTAGAAATCAACCATGGGAAAAGAAATGAGAAAACACCTACTACATGGAGACTCAACAACATGCTCCTAAAAAACCAATGGGTCAATGAGGAAATCAAGAAGGAAATTAAACAATACCTTGAAACAAATGATAATGAAGACACAACCTCTCAAAATCTATGGGATGCTGCGAAAGCAGTGCTCAGAGGGAAATTTATAGCGATGCAGGCCTTTCTCAAAAAAGAAGAAAGATCCCAAATTGACAACTTAACCCTCCACCTAAACGAATTAGAAAAAGAACAAAAAAGACCTAAAGTCAGCAGAAGGAAGGAAATTATAAAGATCAAAGAAGAAATCAATAAAATAGAGATTCAAAAAACAATAGAGAAAATTAATAAAACCAAGAGCTGGTTCTTTGAAGAGGTAAACAAAATTGACAAACCCCTGGCCAGACTCACTAAAAAGAGGAGAGAAAGAACCCAAATAAACAAAATTAGAAATGAAAAAGGAGAAATCACAACGGATACTGCAGAAATACAAAAAACCATAAGAGAATACTATGAACAAATATACGGCAACAAGTTTGACAATCTGGAAGAAATGGACAATTTTCTAGAATCTTACTGAATCAAGAAGAAAACTGAATCAAGAAGAAACAGACCAACTGAACAGATCGATCACTAGAAATGAAATTGAAGATGTCATAAAAACTCTCCCTACAAATAAAAGTCCAGGACCACATGGCTTCACAGTCGAATTCTATCAAACATATAAAGAGGAACTAGTGCCCATCCTCCTTAAACTCTTTCAAAAGGTTGAAGAAGAAGGAATACTCCCAAAGACATTCTGTGATGCCACCATCACCCTCATTCCAAAACCAGACAGAGATACCACCAAAAAAGAAAACTATCGCCCAATATCATTGATGAATATAGATGCAAAAATTCTCAACAAAATCTTAGCCAACCGAATCCAACAACATATCAAAAAAATTATACACCATGACCAGGTAGGGTTCATCCCAGATTCACAAGAATGGTTCAACATATGCAAATCAATCAACGTCATATACCACATTAACAAAAGAAAAGTCAAAAATCATATGATCATCTCAATAGACACAGAAAAAGCATTTGACAAAGTCCAACATCCATTCATGATCAAGACCCTCGCCAAAGTGGGTATAGAGGGAACATTCCTGAACATAATCAAAGCCATTTACGATGAACCCACAGCAAATATAATACTCAGTGGGGAAAAACTGAAAGCCTTCTCACTCAAATCTGGAACAAGACAAGGATGCCCACTCTCACTACTGCTCTTCAACATAGTTTTGGAAGTCCTGGCCACAGCAATTAGACAAACAAAAGAAATAAAAGGCATCCATATAGGAAGAGAAGAGATCAAACTGTCACTGTATGCAGACGACATGATACTATACATAGAAAACCCCAAGGACTCAACCCCAAAACTCCTTGAACTGATTAATAAATTCAGCAAAGTGGCAGGATATAAGATTAACATTCAGAAGTCAGTTGCATTTCTGTATACCAGCAATGAAACATTAGAAAAGGAATACAAAAATACGATACCTTTTAAAATTGTACCTCACAAAATCAAATACCTCGGAATACACCTGACCAAGGAGGTAAAGGACCTATATGCTGAGAACTATAAAACTATAATCGAAGAACTCAAAGAAGATGTAAGGAAATGGAAAGATATTCCATGTTCCTGGATCGGGAAAATCAATATTGTAAATATGGCCATACTACTCAAAGCAATCTACAGATTCAATGCAATCCCTATCAAATTACCCATGACATTGTTCACAGAACTAGAACAAACAATCCAAACATTTATATGGAACAGCAAAAGACCCAGAATCGCCAAAGCAATCCTGAGAAACAAAAACCAAGCAGGAGGCATAACTCTCCCAGACTTCAAGAAATACTACAAAGCCACAGTCATCAAAACAGTGTGGTACTGGTATCAAAACAGACAGACAGACCAATGGAACAGAATAGAGAATCCGGAAATAAACCCTGACACCTATGTTCAATTAGTCTTTGACAAGGGAGGCAAGAACATAAAATGGGAAAAGGAAAGTCTATTCAGCAAGCATTGCTGGGAAACCTGGACAGCTGCATGCAAAGCAATGAAACTAGAACACACCCTCACACCATGCACAAAAATAAACTCAAAATGGCTTAAAGACTTAAATATACGACAGGACACCATCAAACTCCTAGAAGAGAATATAGGCAAAACACTCTCTGACATCAACATCATGAATATTTTCTCAGGTCAGTCTCCCAAAGCAATAGAAATTAGAGCAAAAATAAACCCATGGGACCTCATCAAACTGAAAAGCTTTTGCACAGCAAAGGAAACCAAAAAGAAAACAAAAAGACAACTTTCAGAATGGGAGAAAATAGGGTCAAATGATGCAACCGACAAGGGCTTAATCTCTAGAATATATAAACAACTTATACAGCTCAACAGCAAAAAAGCCAATCACCCAATGGAAAAATGGGCTAAAGACTTGAATAGACTGTTCTCCAAGGAAGATATACAGATGGCCAGCAAACACATGAAAAAATGCTCAACATCGCTGATTATAAGAGAAATGCAAATCAAAACTACCATGAGATACTACCTCACACCAGTCAGAATGGCCATCATTAATAAGTCCACAAATAACAAGTGCTGGAGGGGCTGTGGAGAAAAGGGAACCCTCCTGCACTGCTGGTGGGAATGTAAACTGGTACAGCCACTATGGAGAACAGTTTGGAGATACCTTAGAAATCTATCCATAGAACTTCCATATGACCCCACAATCCCACTCTTGGGCATCTATCCAGACAAAACTCTACTTAAAAGAGACACATGCACCCGCATGTTCATTGCAGCACTATTCACAATAGCCAAGACATGGAAACAACCCAAATGTCCATTGACAGATGATTGGATTCGGAAGACGTGGTATCTATACACAATGGAATACTACTCAGCCATAAGAAAGAATGACATAATGCCATTTGTAGCAACATGGATGGAACTAGAGACTCTCATACTGAGTGAAATGAGCCAGAAAGACAAAGACAAATACCAAATGATATCACTTATAACTGGAATCTAATATCCAGCACAAATGAACATCTCCTCAGAAAAGAAAATCATGGACTTGGAGAAAAGACTTGTGGCTGCCGGATGGGAGAGGGAGGGAGTGGGAGGAATCAGGAGCTTGGGCTTATCAGACACAACTTAGAATAGATTTACAAGGAGATCCTGCTGAGTAGCATTGAGAACTATGTTTAGATACTCACATTGCAACAAAACAAAGGGTGGGTGAAAAATGTATACATGTAAGGATAACTTGATCCCCTTGCTGTACAGTGGGAAAAAAAATAAATTAATAATAAAAAAAGGCATACACAATGGAATGTTACTCATCCATAAAAAGAAGGAAGTCTTGCCATTTGCAACAGTATGAATGGACCTCAAGGACATTATGCTAATGAAATAAGTCATTGAGAGAAAGACAAATACTGCATGATTTCACTCATAGGTGGAATTTAAAAAGAGGTGAGGGGTGGAACTTCCTCATGGCTTAGCAGATTAAGGATCTACCATTGTTGCTGCTGTGGCTCTGGTTACTGCTGTGGCGAGGGTTCAATCCCTGGTCTGGGAACTTCTGCATGCCATGGGCGTGTCCAAAAAAAAGAGTCTAAGGGTGAAGAGAATAGGTGAAGGTGATCGAAAGGTACAAATCTCCAGCTATAAAATAAATCCTAGGGGTATGTAATGTATAGTAGTGACTTTTTAGTTAATAATACTGTATTGTGTATTTGAAAGTTGCTAAGAGAGTAGATCTTAAAAGTTCTTATCACAAGAAAAAAATTGTAAAAATAACTGATATTTAAAAAATTTTCAAAACCATATCTTTCTGGAACCAATAACCAAAGCCCTCTATAAAATATTCCAAAGGTAGGTATTTTCCTTTCTATCTTTATCAGGTTAAATCTTGCATTTAATTTATTCTCTGCTTGTCTGTTGATCATGAATGTGGGAGAGAATTCTTGGACTGTTACATTATAACAGGTAAAGAGTGTGGTACTGGAGTTCTCACCATGGTGCAATGGGTTAAGAATCCAATGGCAACAGCTAGGGTTGCTGCAGAGGCACAGGTTTCACCCCTGGCCTGGTGCACTGGGTTAAAGAATCTGGTGTTGGCTGCAGCTGCAGTGTAGTTCAACCTACACTGCAGGCTTGGATTCAGTCCGTGGCCTGGGAACTTCCAAAGGCTGTTGGTGTGGCCATAAAATTAACAAAAAAAAAAAAAAAAGAAAGAAAAAAAGAAAAAAGTGTGGTTTTAAGGGGATTCCCTTTATCCCAATCCAAGTTCCATATCCACGCTCCTTGTCTTATGCTGAGGAAAACCTAGAAGAGAGGAGTTGTTATCAAATAATTTTATTTGTCACACTTATGTCAGAGCTTTAGATGTGTTTTTTTTTTTTTATAAATTTGTAAGAACATGGGATTAACTTCTCATATCATCTTACCTGCAATGTCTGATCCACTTCCTCCTCTCACATTCTATGCACATTTCTCAGGTCTTGTTGCTTAAAATTTTTTTTTTAATTCCCTACTCTTTCTCATGATCTGTTTCTATTCCAACACTTATTATAGCTGTGCTAGATGTCTAGAATCTCTTAGGTTTCAGAATCTGCAAAAAAAAAAAAAAAAAAGGTTAAAACAAATAGGTTATGTTGGGAGCTTCAAGTTAGTTCCCTCCTAGCTCTGTCATTTTGCAATTCAGGCTGACAGAGAACTATCTGGATGCAGTCTGGGAGAACAACAAAAAGACAAGGTAGAAATTTACACTGGGAAATTTTAAATATTTACAAATGGAAAATTTAAGTACAAAGTCCATGAAAATTTGGATAATTTCTGAATTATAATTCTGAATCATTTAACAGAGAGCACAAAAAGGCTACAGCTTTGACACTATCCCTTGTTCTGACATGTCACCTAGCACATTGTGACCTTCTGATTTTAATATATTTCTAGTATTCCTTTTGTCCAAAAATCATCTCTTTTCCATATATACCCAGTTACAGCTCTTCTTTAAGACTCGACTCTGGGAGTTCCCATTGAGGTTCAGTGGTAAGGAACCTGACCAGTATCCATGAGGATGCAGGTTCAATCCCTGGCCTGGCTCAATGGGTTAAAGATCGAGCATTGTGGTGAGCTGTGGTGCAGGTCACAGACATGGCTTGGATCTGGCATTGCTGTGGCTGTGGCATAGGCCAGCGGCTACAGCTCCAATTAGACCTCTAGGCTGGGAACCTCCATATAGTGTGGCCCTAAAAAAAAGAAAAAAAGAAGAAAAAATAAAAATAAAAAAGAAGAAGACTGAGCTCTGTTAGTTGAGAAAAACATGGTTGAAACTAAGATTTTTGTCTCCTCTTTCAAGTCTGTCTTGACTCCTTTAATTCTCTTTGATGTTCTTTTCTATACCTATAGTTTGTAATATGGAATTTAAGACAATTATATAATTTTCTAGTTTTCTCTTATTCATTATTTCATTTGCTTCCTATTCCTCCTCCAATGAGATAGTGAGATTGTTAGGGTAGGGATATGACCATTCTCTTTGAGCCCCAGCACAGGTGCTCAGTAAAGGAAGGAATAGGCTCAGTAGTCTTAGGGCCAAGCCATTTGCATCTCAACTTTGTCTTCTTTTCTGGTAATGCCCATGACATGCAGAAGTTCCTGGGTCCAGGGATCTAACTTGCACCGTAGCAGTGACAATGGTGAATCCTTAACCACTAGACTACCAGGGAACTCCTCAGCCTTATCTCAATGGTAGAATTCTGGAGGAATTCTCTCCCAGGAAGGGAGCATTTTTTAGGATATTAGTTTTGCTTTTTCCTTCCTCTGTATCCTCACTCACTTCTCTTGGTGGGAGGAGAAATTGCTTTTCCAAAGGGTGAAGTGACAGACAGTCTGTTGAAGGACCTGAAGCAGACCCGGAGCCCTGCCTATCTCAAGTAGGTTTTTCTTCTGCCCTTCCAGGGTGGGAAGCAGACTCTGGTCCTCCATGCCTCTGGTTAGAGATGAGCTCTCTGAAGAACTCACTGTCATAGGCACTTCCCAAAGTCTGGACATGAGGGAAAAGAAATAGGATTGTGGGTTGAGCAAAATTTTCTAATTCATTTTGAACTGGAAGACGTTATACTTTGAGTGATAAAAGCAATGCTATATTTTAATCCAAATTTTTTTCTTCTATGTCTTTTTTTCACTTGCTTTAGAACCAACAAGGTGTATGTGTATGTATGTGTGTGTGTATATATATATGCATATGTATATATATATATATGTATATGTGTGCATATATATATATATATCACTTCCAAATTTGTAACAATTATATATGAATTTTCTTCAAGGAAGTTTTCTTTTTATGGCTTCACCTGCATCATATGGAGGTTCCCAGGGGTTGAATGGGAGCTACAGCTGGCTGCCTATAGCACAGCTATAGCAATGTGGGATCGGAGCTGCATCCGCGACCTACACCATAACTCACGGAAATGCTGGATTCTTAACCCACTCACTGAGCGAGGTCAGGGATTGAACCGGTATCCTCATGGATTCTAGTCAAGTTCGTTAGCTGCTGAGCCACGAAGGGAACTCCTAAAGATTCTATATTTACTTCAAAATGTAGTTCATAACTCATTAATCTTAGAATTAAAAAAAAACTCATACTGTCTTAAATTTCATATTCATTTAATATCTAGAACATCACCTACTCGTATAGAGCTATTATAGTTTATGAACTGTTAAAAAGGGTCTAATATTAATTTTCATTCTTAAGTCATAGAATATACAAACCAAAAAAGAAAAAAATAAAAATTGCTTATGACATCAACCCAGATGTCACTACACATTGTACAAAGTTTTGGACTTCATATTTCTTAATTATACATATACAAAATTTAAGCATACCATTTGTAGTTGTAACCTAATTTATTATTTAACTATTTTGTGAACATATTTCTCTCTCTCTCTCTCTATATATATATATATGGAAACTCAAGAAATATTTGTTAAATGAATTGATGAATTTTAATGCTTTCAGACTTTTCTATTATGTAATTTATTATTGTACATTTTATTTTTATTTTTATTTTTTTGGTTTTTTTAAAGCTGCACCCACAGCATATGGAGGTTCCCAGGCTAGGGGTCTGATCTGAGCTACAGCTGCCAGCTTACGCCACAGCCACAGCAACACCTGATCCAAGCTGCGTCTGTGACCTACACCACAGCTCATGGTAATGCCGATACTTAACCCACTGAGTGAGGCCTGGGATCGAACCTACAGCCTCATAGTTCCTAGTCGGATTTGTTTCCACTGTGCCACAGTGGGAACTCCATGTTATGGTACATTTTAGATTTTTTTCAGATTTTCATCATTATCAAGAAAGAAAATTTTTTTTTTTTTTTACTTTTCAAGAAAGTGGTAGAACCACGGAAGTTGTACCACCTCATTCCCTTTTCAGTCAGCTGGCTCTTCATCAATTATTCTCATTATTCTTGGGCAATAAGCACACAACCATGGTCACCCAGGAGAAATCATCCAGGTACACTGTATTCTGGCAGGGCTTGTCCTATTAAAAAATTAATTCAATAATTAGAATTCATCTGAAAACATCTTGTTACAAAATAAATTAGAATTCATGAATCGAGTCATTTGACCACACCTTGTTCTTGAAACATACTATTTATAGAAGTAGTCAATGTTCATGCCTTGCTTTTGTGTAACTTATCTTTAGACACGTGTACTATTGAGTGAGAGTTGCATAAATCCACAGGTTTTGTACAGTAAAGGAAGCAACCATTAAAAAGTAACTATACTACTATGAAAAATGATAATTTTTTAAATAAAACACTCAATCATTTGCATGACATTTTCAGAGCTATTTAGTAGACTTTGGAAGAGCAGACAAATGAAAGTCCTGCGCAGAGTACAAAATCCCACTAGTTCAGCGTGGATGGGAGATTGTGTGATGAACCATTTATAGAGAGACAGGGGTCAGCAGAAAAAGCCCAAGATCCCACCTTTGGCTATGCTTTCTAGTTGCCTTTTCTATGCAAATTTGTTTTTCTTTTATTTATTCAAAAGGTTGACTAACACTAAAAAAACAAACAAAATACCCACCCCATTCTTTATCCACTTACTAATAATGATCAAGCTGGATAAAGTGTTAAAAAATTCTTTGTAATTTGCCGTAGTAAATTTGGCTATCTACTTTTAATTCTGGAGAAAAAGTACTATGCATATTACTTTAACATGAGCTTTACTGATCAGTGAGTTGATTATGAAATTTAGTGGAAAGAAAAAGAGATAAGAAAGGATAAAGGAAAACCCACAATTTGAAGAAATAAGTTTTTTTATTTTTGAAATTAAGGAACATTCTTCGAGTTCCCATTGTGGCTCAGCAGTAACAAACCTGACTACTATCCATGAAGACTTGGGTTCAATCCCTGGCCCTGCTCAGTGGGTTAAGGATCCCATGTTGCTGTGAGCTACAGTGTAGGTTACAGACTTGGCTCAGATCTGGCTTTGCTGTGGCTGTGGTGGAGGCTGGCAGCTGCAGCTCCAATTCAACCCCTAGCCTGGAAATTTCAATAAGCCATGGGTGCAGCCCTAAAAAAATTAAAAAAATGAAAAATAAATAAAAATAAAATTAAGGCACATTCTTTAGTCATTAAAAGACAATAATTTTAAATGTAACAAATCATTTATTTGTTATATGTATCATTTATATAACATTTATTTGTTATATATTTTATTTATATAACAAATATATCCACTACCTGAATATATTTTTCTCTTTTTAACTAATGTCTTTAACTAATGTCTTTCTAAGAAGGATAGGGTAATAGTTTCCTATCACTGCTGTAACAAATTAGTACAGATTTAGTTACCTAACTAATACAAATTCATTACTTTGTAGCTCTGGAGGTTAGAAATCTCTCTGTTTAAAACCAATACAGTTCTGTATTTCTTCTGGAATTTCTAGGGGAGATCCTTTTCCTTGCTTCTTCCAGCTTCTAGAGGCTGCCTACATTCCTTGACCAGCGGCCCTCTAACCTCTTCGAAGCCAGCAATTGCATCATGTGACCTCTGTTGTCTCCTCACAACTCCTCTGATTCTTATGCCCCCCTCTTTCCCTCATCAGGACTTTTGATTACACTGGGCCCACCTGGGTGATCCAGGACACTCTCCTCAAGAGCTTTATCTTAACCACACCTGCACAGTCCCTTTTTCCATGGGAAGTAATACATTCACAGGCTCCGAGGGTCAATTTTTAAAACAGTGCTCAGTAATTATGAGGTTGGTCCTAGGAGTGGTCTTCGGAGGTGGTTGTGTATATATTGTGGAACACAGCAGCTGCCGTGTTATTTAAGCCACAGTGGGAAATATGGAAAGAGCTTAAATTTTGCTGTAAATAAAATTCAGTGTGTCTTCAAGAGACTTTAGTGAATATTTGCACTGCTTTGCGATGCTTTTAGTATATAAGACTGATGTTCCTTCTTTACTACAGCCACACAGGCGTCTCAATCCACATCCTTCACCCCGCTCAACTGTCTCCCTCTTATTCCATTGGATTTGAACAGGGAGACAGGTAGAGTGCACTTTAGCTAAGTAACAGAGGCAGAATCTTGGGAGGGTTTCATGTAGTCAATCAGAAGGAGAAGAAGGCATTGGGGGGCAGAGTACTCTTCTGGCACCCCCAAAATGACACCAATAAGGAAGTTACCTATCTAATGTATGGAGAGGGCTGCTCTGAAAGCTGAACCAAAGGACCAGATCAGCCAGCTTGTAGTTGTGTTCAGTACTTAGGTATCAGTATAGCTTTTGTCTTAATACTTATATTATGATTATTATAGTTATATTATAATTACATATTATTACATCCTAATTATAAGTATTATAGTCATTATAATCACATATTTTATCATTATAATTATATTAGTATTAATAATTATATTGTTATATTATATTATGGCTATATTATGATTATATATATATTATGTTATAACTATATTATAGTTGCTAATATAGTCACTTATTAAAAGTTTAGAGTGCTGTATTGAAATAGTCTGAAATATATTGCACTTTTTTCTTTAGTTGTTTCTTCAAAATAAAAAGGTTGTTTGCAAATGAACTCAAAAGCATTTTTAGTTTCTAATAAGCTAAAGCCCAACATCATTTTCCTTGTGACTTTTAGTTTCTATGCTGTAAACATAAGCTTGAAAAAAAGCCTAATAAAAATTTCATCTTTCATTCTGGATGAGAATGTGGCAAAATTACTCAGAAGTAAGAAAAGAATCACATTGAAAATAAAACGATAACGTAAAATTTTATTTATAGATTCCTAAGAGGAGAATCTAGCTTTGTGAAACCAATTTGGTTACACATTATGTTGCAAAACATTCTTAAGGTTTGAACAGGATTCCTTTTAATGGAAAGCTTTTCTTGGGCTTTCATACTACTTCTAGAAGTAGGATGTGTTCCTATTTTTAAAGAAATAAATCTATTTGTAAAGTGTATCTAGATGACATCTTCTTTAGTTATAGTCATATTAATACTGGGCATACTAAATGGGCATACATTACTGACTTAACATACTGATCCAGGATGAGTAGAAACCATTACATGCTTTTTCTACTCAGTGTTCACTCATTCATTTCCATTTTCTATGATGAATGTATCTAAAGTATGCTAAGCCAGCAGCCAGAAATGCCAGGCAAGCTGGTGCCATCTTTATCCAGGAATGCTGTGAGGATGAGTGACTGTCCTCATTAGTAACCCGCGTCCCCAGGGGCTTGATGGATGATCCGCTCTTTCTGGGTCAGGATGGCTCTTCGAGCCCCAGCCCACTTCCCTGGCCCCTGGTATGGAGTGCATGGGCCAAAGAAAACTTCCACGGCCAGCTTTGGATCTGAGAGGAAGAGGATGAGCAGGTTGGGTTTCACGCCCATCAGGGAGGCGATCTCATCCATGTACTCAACGTGATCCACGTGGATTGTGTGGCGAGGTGTCCTCACGTATCTGAAACAAGTGGGAGGACAGGGTTTTGCATCATCTGAAAGTTACCGGTTTACTTCTGCTTCCTTTAGAGGTGACAAAACCAGAGAACTAGAAAGCTAAATGACAAACCCATCTCCCCTCAGACATTGAAGGGGAGAGTGTCCATGGAATCAGAGTCTTCATGCTCCTGTCCCTTCATTTTTGTCTGCACCAGGGTGACGGAACTGCATATTGGTTTTAGCAGAGATTCCTACCCTCTAAGATATTCATTTTGTAAATGAAGGATTGTAATCCAATTAAGTACTTCCTTGTGTGTTGTGTAGGTAGAATGGAAAACCCTTAACTTCTAGCCCCCTGCATGTAGGGGTTGGATAGTCAATCAGTCACTGAGCACCTGACCCCAGGTGCTTGGTGGCTATAGTGGGGTAGGGATGCATTGGGTGTGGCTGTCTCTGTGGAGCACGGTGACTGCAGCACTGTTGGGGAATGGCAACTCTCTGGTGGCTCTGCCTTAATCCAGATGCTTTAGCACGATGCACAGCCAGGGACATGAAACAGTAGAGGCCCCACTCATATTGCAGGTTTGATTTTCATTGTAACAGTTTTACTTCTCACATCTAGAAGTAAAGCATTTCTAGGAAGGAGTGACTTTTTAAAATATGTGTAAATATGATTTACGGAATATCAGCAGCCCTGTTGTGTGGTTGCTATACAATGTGGGGCAAGGGTATAGTATATTTCCTGATGCAAGAACCCACAGTCATTTTCTTTTCTTGTCCTTTTTTTATTTTAGGGTTGCACCTGAGGCATATGGAGGTCGAATACGAGCTGCAGCTGCCGGCCCATGCCACAGCCACAGCAACACCAGATCTGAGCCACGTCTGAGACCTACACCACAGCTCACGGCAACACCAGGTCCTTAACTCACTGAGTGAGGCCAGAGATCGAACCCGAATCCTCATGGATACTAGTTGGGTTCGTTACCACTAAGCCACAATGGGAACTCCCAGAATATCATTTTCAAGATGTGAGAGCTGGCACCTCTCTTGCATGACCTAAACATTTGTTCCATGGAGTAGGACTTCCTTCATTATATAAAGTTTGTAGCCTTCACATCTGAGAACAGAAGGCTTGTTTTAGGTACTGTTATATAAGAAGGAACAACAGTGTTGCTATTTCAAACCGCTCTCCATTGTCATATTGGAAGTCCTTAGCAATCGGCTTGCCATAATAAGTACAAAATAGATTTTTAATGAATGAATTAGAGACATTTCACCTCTTCTTCCAAATATTGATGTGAATGGAACTTGAATACTTTATCCACCAATGGTTTTCTTTGTGTTGCCACTTTTATAAAACTACTTATAAAGTGGAGTGGGCTAATGAGAATGCATTTTGTTTATTTTGTTTACACATTCAGTCTTAAAAATCTTAAAATGATGTAGCAAGGTAATTAAGATATTAATCTGTATATTTTCTATCTGTATCACCCTTCTCCACCATTCTATCAAAGTAGTCAAGCCTTTTGCATTTCCATGTCTCAGACTTTTTTTTTTTTTGTTAGTGGCCAAAGAAATAGCTTCCTTGCAAAGTATTTCCACTTCTAGCTTTTGTTTGCTTAAATTCTAGACTCATGGAAGAAAATGCAATATATTTGAAGGCAATAAGAGGGAAGGGGAAGAGATTTCACACAGTTTGTCAGCTAGAAGTGTGGTGGGAAATAGTCTAGGAATCCATGGCAAGATTTCAGCAGGAATATCTGTGTTGGGTTCCTGGGGAGATTGGACTCTGAGCTCATCTTAGCTGAAGACCTCATCCTCAGCAAAGATCCCTTCACCCTATCATGCCAGGGAAACCAAACAGCCTCCAGACTTTAAGAGTGTACTTTAGACTTAGGCAGTGAGGATGCCAGGAAGGGATGTGATGTGGTGAAAAATCAGAGGCTATGCCCATGTTTGTGTAATCCAGTAAGTTCCCTGGATTCTACTGAGACCCAGGAAGAAGTACCAACAATGACTGAGGTTAGAGGCTGAAATTCAGATTAAATCTTACTTTAAATAATCATTTATGATTATTTGTTGCATAACTGAGTTAGGTGACTGAGATTCTTACTTGGTTTTGTGCTGCATCATTAGTTAGGCTGTGGAGGAAAAAATCCACATAACTGATTGAGATGAAACATGGATTTTGATTCCAGATTAGGAATTCCATGATCGCTATGAGAGTTCCCAACTCATTGTTACTAATTATTTATTTGCTGTTTTTTTTTCATAGCACTTTCCCTCTGGGCAATATCTGCCATCACGTTCTTCTTCACTGAAGGTAACTGGCTCAGCCCTAGAAGAGACAATTAAAAGTCTGTCAGGATTCCGAGTGTTCAAAGGAGAGAACTAGTGGCAAGAAGAAACTAAGGATTAGATTTACCTGAAATAGTAGGACTTTCTCCAATATTTATTCACATACCTTTGAACACTTGTATGGCCCAGAGAGACTGGAGTTCTGCAATAGGCAGGATGATGCCCAGTGGCTGGATAAGGCCAATGACATCCAGCGTTGGCTTCCCCAGGTCAGGAGGAAACAAATTTATAGAGGGACACTTTATTATTAGTAACATTGATCAAGACACCCAGGAAAGGAAAAGAGAAAGTGTATCTTGTAGCAAAGATGACAACATCAATATTCTCCTCTATGCATCATCAAAGATGGCATCTGTTTCCGTGAACTCCTTCACGCTGGATTTCACTTGGACTTTTCCAGAAATTATGTGATTTGGCAGGTCATCATTGACAGTTGGATGCTGACTTAAAGGTCTAGATATAAGAAACCAAAAATTCCAATTAAACAATTTTGCAAAAGAAAGCCATGCATATGAGAAGAGATTGAAGGCAACAGTTTGCATGTTCCCCTCAGATCTGTGCTTATCCAACTTTCTGCCTCTAGTAGAAGAGAATAATTTTGTACTCTGAGTGCTTCAGTGGCTTCCTCAGTTCTACCTTTTTTTGTAGACAGATTTTATTTTGAAAACTTGTGTAGTCTTGCATTTTAATTTTTTTTATTGTTAAAATATTTTGGACTACTTAGAATTGAGGAAAAATCCAGTATGTTATAAAGAATTGAGGAAAAATCCAGTATGTTATAATGGATCCCAGTTTGAAAAGCATAGTCATTGAGATTATCATTAGCCTTCCCTCCACCTCACTTCCTACTCAATTATTTCTTTCTTTTTTTTTTTTAATCTTTTGTCTTTTTAGGGCCACACCCGAGGCATATGGAGGTTCCCAGGCTAGGGGTCCAATTGGAGTTACCGCTGCCGGCCTATGCCATAGTCACAGCAATGCCAGATCTGAGCTGCATCTGTGACCTACACCACAGCTCCTGACAACACTAAATCCTTAACCCACTGAGTGAGACCAGGGATAGAACCCTCAACCTCATGGTTCCTAGTCAGAGTCTCTTCCACTGAGCTACGATTGGAACTCCCCTACTCAATTCTTATCATTTGCAGGCAAAAATCAATCTCCAAGTTAGATTTAGAACACATTTGTTATTTTTTAAAAAAAGACATCTGACCACAAGTACTCATTCAAAATTTGTTAATGATTAAACTCTTGTCTTAAATAATTCTGCCCCTAGGCATTGAATCCACACTCGAGAGAGAAAGAAGGAGAGGGGAAGGGCAAAGATTTTGTTGCTGGAGAGCATGAATCTTTCTCTAGGCAAACGTTAGCCTTCTCAGAAAGCCCATTCAGGAGTTCCCATTGTGGCGCAGTAGTTAACGAATTCGACTAGGAACCATGAGGTTGCGGGTTCGATCCCTGGCCTTGCTCTGTGGGTTAAGGATCCGGCATTGCTGTGATGTGGGTCCCAGATGCGGCTCGGATCTTGCGTTGCTGTGGCTCTGGCATAGGCCAGTGACTACAGCTCCGATTAGACCCCTAGCCTGGGAACCTCCATATGCCACGGGAGCGGCTCAGGAAAAGACAAAAAAAAAAAAAAAAAAAAAAAAGCCCATTCAGTGATCTTCCCTTTACTCTTCTTGTAGAAAACTAGATCACATGACCACTCTGACCAAGCAATCCTCAGGTGCAAGGAAGGAGCAACTCCATAAATAACCAGGAGGCTCTATTACAGACAAGATCTGAACTGCAAATGGGATAGAGGGAAAGATGTGAACCAAGATACAAGCTAGAAAAGCCAAATATATATAGAAATATGTGTGGCTTAAGTAACTTGAAGGAGAGGAGTGGAGAATAAAAGTGCAAGGCCCCTGAGGGCAAAAAGAAAATTTCTATAAGTATATAAATAAGATTAGATGCTGCTCTTATAGTTACCATGTTGAAAATAAATTAAAATTGCTAACAGACTGAAGAATAAAAAGATTAAAAAGTAAGACTCTTGCAAGTAAATCTTGGAGACTCCTTTTGCCATCCTAGGGCAGAGAAGACCTTCTTAATCAGCTTTAAACTCAGAAATTAAAACAGCAAAGATGGACACATATGAGTATTGAAAATTTAAGACATTTGTATTTTTAAGCACCACAAACTAAACTTATGGAAAAAGAATATGATTGGAAAAAAATGTAATACATACGATATAAAATAGATTTCTTTCTAAGATAAACATGAAAACTCATAACAATCAAGAGACATCATTGGCCTTTGGTTTTTATCATAACCAGATGGATTAATTTTCTAAAGTGCAGTTCCAGTCAACTCACTCATCTGCTTTCTTTTCTTCTCTCGTCCTTCCTTGTTGAGACAGTTTGGCACATTTATTAGAATTTCACTTTGCGAGGGATCCCTTTTTTTTTTTTCCTCTTTTGCCTTTTTAGGGCCGCACCCACGGCCTATGGAGGTTCCCAGGCTAGGGGTCGAATTGGAGCTGTTGCTGCCTGCCCACACTGCAGCCATAGCAATGCCAAATTTGAGCCGCCTCTATGACCTACACCACAGCTCACAGAAACGTCTTATCCTTAACCCACTGAGCAAGACCAGGGATAAAACCGGCAACCTAATAGTTCCTTGTTGGATTAGTTTCCACTGCACCATATTGGGAACTCCAAGGGATCCCTTTTTTTATAAAATGTTCATTTAGAAGTTATGTTATACAGTCCTGGATAGTTCATCTTTATTTATTTGGGTTTAATTGTAGAGAGATTGCTCACTATCTTTTCCTTCTTTTTTTATTTTCTTCCGTGTCGAAGTATCTGTTCTGATTTATTTGTTGAGGATAGACCCTCAATTAAACCTCTTTCCTTATTACAGATGACTCATTGTGTCAGGATTTAGAATTCTTAGGTTTGAAGAAATTTTCACTCAGAACCTGATTATATTCCATTGTATTCTGGGTTTCAGTGTTGCAAATGTAAAGTCTGACAGAAATCTAGTGTTTTTCCCTTTTAGATAAACTGTTCTTTCTGATTAGAAGTATATTCATAGAATTCACCTAATGGTGTGTGTGGGTTTTCAATAATCTTCCCTGGACTCAGTAGTCTCTTTTTAATCTGAAATTTTTCTATTATTAATTTAAATATTATGTCTCCTCCATCTGTTCTCATTTCCCTCAACCTATCCAGTGACCACTTTCTGCTTTAATCTATCTACTGTCATCTTTAGTTCAGAAATGATACTTTTATGCTTTGATAGAAGAATATGTTTTGTCCCATGCTTGAATTTCCTTAATATTTTTATGCAAATTGACCTCTTTCTCTCTCTCTCTTTTTTTTTCTATTTTCCTAGGCCAGTGTTCTGATTTTCTGACTCCTCTTCCTCTCTTTGGATGCTGACTTCATTATATGGGATAACATTTTTCTTTGACAGCTTCCTGAAGGTAAGGTCTGGTTATTGGAGTATCGCTTGTGGCAGCTGTTTTGCAGGTGGCAAAAAGGGAAGAGGACCACCTCTTTGGGCCCAAGATACAAAACAAACAAGCAGTCTTTCTATTGTTGGGGTACCTGGAGAAAAATTTTTTGTTCTACATCCTGGGGACTTTCCTGGCCTCAGGAAGGACTCAGCTCATTTATTCTTTTTTTTTTTTTTTTTTTTTTTTTTTTTTTTTTTTTTTATCATCATCAGTGCTAGGGCAAGGTATTCTTCAGGAAGGGCTGATGATGACTTTCACCAAAGAGTTCCATACCAAGTTTTGCCCAGGATCTGATGACTTCTTGTTCTTACCTTGGAGCTCTCTGAAACTGATCTCTAGACACTTGCCTTTTCATGAGGGAGAAAGACTTGTAGAGCTTAAATACTTAATGGATTCCTATTGCCCTTAGACTACACCACCTGTCTGGTTCAGAGGACATAGTCGATACAGCTGAGATAGATAGGAAGGAAAGGGACTCATGTACACACTCTGTTTGCAGAATCTTCCTGTCTGATTTCTCCTTATAATCCAAGACTTTAAAGAAGTGACTGCAATTGTTATTCTGAAGATTCTGCTTCAGAACTTAATAGTTATTCAGTTAAATGATTTTTATCCTTTCTGATTTATATCTCTGACTCAGATCTCTCCTCTGAGTTCCAATCTCATCTAGTTAACCACGTGCTGGTTACTTATCTCTATTTGACTGTCTCATAGGAATATCAGACTTAACATAGACAGAGAAGAACTCTTAATTTTCACTTTCAAACTTGTTGCTTCTCTGGATTGCTTTCCATCCTACTTGCAGTAAATGGCCCAATTGTCAACCCAAATTATCAAGTGAAAAACCTGGGAGTTCTTGATTCTTCCCTTTCTTTCATTCCCCTTCTGTATTCAACCAATCAGCAAGTTTTACTTCCAAATACTGTCATGAATCTATCCACTTCCTCCCAAATCCTATTAGAGGAATCCAAGACATTTTATCACTCTCTTCAGCCTCTCCTTTTCCTTTGATTCCACAGGTAACCCCTAGGTTTTCCATTTCCTACGTAGCAGTCTGAGGGATCCTTTAAAAATGGGCATCAAGTCATGACCATTCCATGCTTAAAATACTAAAACATTTCTCACTCTTCTTAGAATAAAATTCAAACTTTGCACCATGGCCAAGGAAATACATAATATGGCTTCTGCCTCCCTTTCTAGGCTTCTCTCATACAATTCTCTCCTGAGTGACTTTGCTTTCATCACCCTGGTTTCCTTTGCGCTCCTCAATTTGTACTGAACTACCTAGTTCAATAATCTTGTACTTTTTTTTTTTTTTTTTGTCTTTTTGCCATTTTCTTGGGCCACTCTGGCAGCATATGGAGGTTCCCAGGCTAGGGGTCCAATCGAAGCTGTAGCCACCGGCCTACGACAGAGCCACAGCAACGTGGGATCTGAGCCGCATCTGTGATCTACACCACAGCTCATGGATCATTAACCCACTGAGCAAGGGCAGGGATCGAACCTGCAACCTCATGGTTCCTAGTCGAATTCGTTAACCACTGCGCCATGATGGGAACTCCCAATCTTGTACTTTTTTATCCTTCCATTTGAATCCTTTTCTCCCAACGTTCTTCGTTGGTTGCTCCTTCTTATCCTTTAAGTCTTAGTTTAAACATACCCTTGAGAAATGCCTTCTTGATCATTCTATTGCTTTACCTGCTTGCCCCTATGCATTGCTTTTTATCACATGATCCTTTGTGGCTCTTATAACATTGTATTTTTTTAAACCATTCATCTCTCTCAAGTAGAGTTATGTTTTGCTTTGCATCCAAGCATAGGAGATGCTCATTATATATTTTTAATGTATGAATCGATAATCACCCATATTCCTTTGTCTTATTTGCTAAAACATTTCAGGAATTTCTCTTTTAGGATTGCTCTTAGAGATAACTAAGTAGTCATATGAGAAAAACTGTTGGTTTATAATCCCTGACCGTTATTACTTAGATTGATACTTTGGATGATACTTTTATTTTACTCTTTAAATCTCATTTTTTTCATTCTATTATTTCTCTTTTCTTCAGCTTGGTACTGATCCCCACTTCTCTCTTTTGCCTTTTTACCAGAAGCTGCAGCCTCCATAGGATAGACCTTGAATCATAGTGTTACTCAAGCTGAGAAAGGGATCCTTAGGTATCTGCCCTTCTATGTGGTCTTTCTGACATTTGTACCCCAATCTCAGTTAAACTGATTATTTCTTACTTTGAACTTCACTGTACCCTAGAAATCCTACCCTGACATCTGTCACGGCATCAATTATACTTCCTTGCTAACCTGTTTTCATGTCCATCTCTCTCTTCTAGACTTAAAGCCTGGTTTAAAGGATGGGCAGTATATTATTTATTTTTGGTTTTGGCACATCACAGTTGAATATAAATGATTGCCGAATGAGAGTGAATAAATGGTATCAAGACAAAATCACATTTATGCACAATAATGTATATTATATATGCATCATAATATGTGATTATATTAACACATGCATGAGATTAATTGACCACGATAAATGTTAATTGCCAGAAGTTGAATTATCTTCAAGGCAAATTCACTTTTACATATATACATAGTCACAAATTAAGATACTTCAGCTATCCCCTATGCTGAGGTTGAAGGCCATAGTGTGCATGATTGAATATTGAATTCATTTTCTTCTCTAAGCGGTTATTTACCATTGCCGTACTTGCCATTTTATGAAGAAATGATTGAACTGAGTGAAGAATGAACTGTCCATGGGATACCCATTTTCCCAAACACGGTGTAAAATCCATGCTCCTCGTCAAGTACTGAGGAATACCTGAGGGAGACAGAGAGCAAGCCTGAGGAGAAAGTACCCTTTACATGATTCTTCTATTAGTATCCTACCCATTACCCAGTTTAAGAAACGTTGACTACTGAGACTTAAGTAAGTCTCACCATTTGTACTTTTCCAGAGTTATGTATTGATTTCCAGAAAAAGGCTGCTATATGATACTAAATTTCTGAACAAAACCCAGAAAATTTCATTTAATACTCTGTATGTTTCTGAATTACTGTTTTTAAAAAAATCTCTGGATAGTGATGCAGCAGTGCTTCATGTAAATAAGAGTTTGAATTAAGAAGTGACTGAATGAGCATCTTAACTACTACATAATTCTACAATATTGTTTACATTAAAACAAAAATGTACATTAAAAATTTAATCAACGGAATCATTTAGGACTAGTATCTTGCTTAATAGAATGTAACCGAATCACTTTCAAATCTTTTTGTAATATTTTGTTAACTTTTCTACATTCAGATGCAATTAGAAAATGTATTGAATTATATGTTTAATTTTGGTGCTTTTGCAACCTTGAAATGATTACACTGAATCTCAATACTTGTTGATCAAATCTATGACATAGAAGATACATTAGACTGGTGCTAGTGAATAACATTTACCTCTTGAAATGTTTATTTAATAATCTTTAACTATACCCTTAGTAGGTGACTTAGTAATACTTTCTCCTAAAACTTAAATGGTAAAAAAGATAAATATGTAAACTTAACCAAGGTAGCTGAACATTCTAGGAGGTTGGGCTTTCCATTAATTAAGATGTAATTATTAAGGTTAAAAATACTGAATTCAAAATTTTTCTCATTTTCTTTTAAACTCAGGGTGTTGCTAATTTTTCAAGGGAAGAAAGAATAGAGAATCATAAATGAAGTTCTTGGATAACTTGCTTTTACATGAAATTAAATACTCCTAAAAGAGAATTCATTATTTCTTCCTATCTTCTTCCATCACTGTAGATACAATGATCCTAGTTAAAGAGGATCATATGTTTGTCATCTTCATTGATTTTCTTCTTTTTCCTGTTCTTTAGTTGTACTACCAAAATCTACTGATTCCAGATGGGCTCCCAGTTTCTTGTCTTTGCCACTATTTGAAATCATTTCAGGACCCAGCAGCTGCTATGATAGTAAGAAAAGTCAGATTCGTTATCTAAATTTTTGTTTTATCTACGCTAATGTTTTACCTCCTTAGCTCAGTTAATTGTCATTTTTCTACATGTGTTTTCCATTGCGAATATGAAGTACTGTTTTGCATTGATCATCTGCTTCCCAAGAATTTAGACATCTTGAGGCCAGGGCCCATGGATTTTGCGTTTTTAGGGTGCACCAGCGGCATATGGAAGTTCCCAAGCTAGGGGTCGAACTGGAGCTATAGCCGCAGGCCACAGCCACAGCAATCCCGGATACGAGCTGAGTCTTTGACCTACACCACAGCTGGTGGCAACGCCGCATCCTTAAGCCACTGAGCCAGGTCAGGGATGGAACCCCAATCTCATGGTTACTAGTTGGATTTGTTTTCACTGAGCCACTATGGGAACTCCTGCTTTCTTATTTTTGTTCCTCATGGATCAAACCTTCATTCTGAATGGCACTCATATATGCAGAGGCTTTAACTGGTGAAAGTTGTAGTTTTCTCACAAACAGACCTGTTTTGCTACATGACTGAGTTCCAGAATTCCCAATGCCAACTACTATAATTCTCTTTCCTGTAAAGTTCTCAGGAGTTTTATATTCCTGACTGTGGAAATAACAGCCTTCAAACTTCTCGATGCCTGTGGTGGAAGAAGAGGATTTCTCATTATAATGAGTATTTTTCACATTGCTGATTCAGCACAGAGAGGAAAGTTGTGTTCTACATAATTTGAAAGAGCAAAATTTTGAATCTGAGTCAGTAAACATCCCCCTTGACTTAAAAATTTAATTTTATATTTCAAAGAATTCAAGGAAAGAGGTAGTAAACTCAGAATCAGTACCTGTGGATACTAAATAAAGACTGGTAAACTTATTATGTAATAAATGGTAGATTTGTCTTAGCGCTGTCCAAAATGAAATTTTCACAACAATTTCACTACGAAATACTTTTATTCATTATGACATTGTTTCATGCAATCCTAAACAAAATGATGAAGCAGGAAATTGGCTGTTATTGTTTTGTCTTGTTTTATTACTTTCTAAGGACATGTAAGGCCTTTCTCCATCAATTTGACATTTCCTTTTATGTCCAAGTGTTAGACTGCTCTCATACTGCCCCTTGCTCTGTTGATGGCTATGTAACTGTCCCCCAATGTGCATCTACCATTTTCAGAGACTGTCACACCCCGAACATGGGTAGTTCTTTGAACATACTGGATATTAACTTTATCAAGTAGTAATGTAAAACTCATCCTTCCACTCTTGCAAGCATCTAACTGAGTGTTTTCATTTGGTATATTTCTTCTCTGTGCTTCAGGAGGTAGAGGACATCACAAATTTATTAAATTTACTGAAAATTTTAATACAATTTTTTTTGTTCCTCTGAATTTCTTATTTTCTGTTTTGTTTCCCTCCTTCTAAAAAGAATCATGGATCAAACTTTCTCTACATCTTTGATGGGCCATAGCCAAGCTTAATGTCTAAGTCACATAAATGTACAAGATTTCTGGAGTTGCCTCATGGCATTGTGGATTAAGAATCCAGCTGCAGTAGCTTGGATAATAGGGTGTGGTCATATAAAACAATGAGATTTCTATTTTCCTGGGCTTCCCTCTCTCCCACATCCTATTTGAGACACATATCATCTTTTATATCTGATGTTCTCATCCTGATGATTGACACTATTCCTTTGAATATAGATATGAAAAAGATAACCACACATTTACAACTAATAAACATGTCTTCATAAAGCATTCACAAAACCCTTGTCTGAATATATAAAATACAGTAACACTAATCCTAATTAAAAAGAAGATTCAAATTTGACAAAGTGCTTGGTGTGGCCAAGAAATGCCCTTCTATATTTCTGAAATATGAAGCATGAATGTCTACTGTGCTCTCTCTTGGCTTAAGTTTATTTTTTGTGTGTGTGATGGTTCACATACAAGGAACACTCCTGTTTATTTCTCTTCTTTGCTTGGATTGCATAAGTTTGATATAGTTGTAGAAATTAGCATTCTGTCCACATTTTCTAAACCCAGTATCATGGTTTACTTCACAGGGTGGAATAGACCTAAAGGTTGTTACTGAAAAAAAAGCATCTACTAATGAAGTGTTTAATCTCATTGGAAGTTTTCAAGGAAATATTAATTTGATAGTGTAGATTTCAGTTGAGAACTATTGGCACACCTGCTGCACTATCCTGATTTCCTCTCTGTGGTCCAAGTTTACCTCCAAGAATGATGACTATCATCACCACTACCAGTGCCTCCCTAGCTTTAGGAAAGTTTCCTCCAAGATCACTTTCTCAGCTCCTCTCCTCTGTGCTATCACTGTACCTGGGGCACATTTTATTTTGCTGCATTAAAAAAATGTCTCTGTATTGTTACATTTTTAGATGTCTGTCTCTCCTCCTAAGGAATGAAGTCCTTACATATAAAGCCCATGTCATTTATCTATGTTATAAGGATAGGGAACAAATTAGAACAGAGGAAAAGGATTCTAAACAGTTATGTGATGTGATGGGATGATTTCTGATGTCTAAAAGGAGTAGGTCAGAATTTAGTGCCTAGGCTTTCTACTCAAATTTCCCAATGTCATTAGTGTGTTGTACCCCTTAACATCTACTTAATGGGAAATAAATTCCATTTAAGAAGTTAATTAAAATTCATTAAACAGCAGATCATGCTCCAAGTCTTTTTAGTCAAGAGACTGGGCATTTCTTTATGGTTCCTACCAGTAGAGTACACCCCTTCCCTCTCACCAAGGTCCTACTCTGGCTTCTTTTCCTGTAGCACCTATACTGTCATATATTACCATAGCAACATGTTTCCACGCAGACTCAATCTACCTGAATAGCCCTCCAACACTTCTGCTGTGAAAACTTAAAGATTTAATCACCGATTTAATTCTAGTTTTATCCTGATGGAACACCTTTTTTTACTGTAACACCTTTTCTCTCTAATGAATTTTGTTGGGAATCTTCTACTGAGTTACCTGAGAAGTGTATCTTCTCTTCCAATCAGGGCTTTTCATAGCAGAAAAGTGTAGAAAATAATATAAATTGGGGATTCCCTACTATATGTAGAGTGGTACAGGGGCATGGCAAATGGGTATGGGTATGCTGGATTTTATGAATCCCCTCAGGCAAGAGTGTCCTGGGGCTGCTGGCTCTCCTAGGCATATCAAACAGCCAGAAGCCCCATATGTTTATTCATTTTTCCATAAATAGTTCATTATATTTGACATTATGCTATAAAATAAAAATGGGAAGTATTGATAAAAGACATATGTATACATATCAGCTAGATATTGTCATTTTGCTATGTTTGTTTTAGAATATCTTTGAGGGCATAAGACATTACAGAAGCAGCTGAAGTTCCATATCCTCCCCCCATGCCCTTATTTTCCCACTCTTCCTAAAAGTAACCACTACCCTGCAAAAAGTGTGTATCCTTCCTGTGCATGTATAAAGCTAGAATTATACATGCATGTTTACTTAGCAATCTACATTATCATGTCCTTGTGAATTTTGCCTAAGTGACCTCACACTGTATGTAAGCATTCTTTCATAATTATGTTTTAGTTGGGCTATATATATATATATATATATATATATATATATATTTGGCAGATTTATCTTTACTTAAGTATTTTATTTATTTTATTTATTTATTTTTTTAATTTATTTTTTTATTGTTACTTCCCCAAACACACTTTTTTTTTTCCCCACTGTACAGCATGGGGACCCAGTTACACATACATGTATACCTAATTTTTTCTCCCATTGTCATGCTCCGTTGTAAGTATCCAGACATAGTTCTCAGTGCTACACAGCAGGATCTCATTGTTAATCCATTCCAAAAGCAATAGTTTTCATCCATTAACCCAAGCTCCCAATCCCTCCCACTTCCTCCCCCTCCCCCTGGGCAACCACAAGTCTATTCTCCAAGTCCATGATTTTCTTTTCTGTGGAAAGGTTCATTTGTGCTGTATATTAGATACCAGATATGAATGATACCATATGGTATTTGTCTTTCTCTTTCTGACTTACTTCACTCAGTATGAGAGTCTCTGGTTCCATCCATGTTGCTGCAAATGGCATTATTTTGTTCTTTTTTATGGCCGAGTAGTATTCCATTGTGCATATATACAAAAAAGACAGTCTATTCAGCAAGAATTGCTGGGAGACCTGGACAGCTGCATGAAAATCAATGAGCTAGAACACACCCTCACACCATGCATGAAAGTAAACTCAAAATGGCTTAAAGATCTAAGTATAAGACAAGACACCATCAAATTCCTGGAAGAGAACATAGGCAAAACACTCTCTGACATCAACATCATGAATATTTTTTCAGGTCAGTCTCCCAAAGCAACAGAAATAAAAGCAAAAATAAACCAGTGGGACCTAATCAAACTGACAAGATTTTACACAGCAAAGGAAACCAAAAAGAAAACAAAAAGACAACTTACAGAATGGGAGAAAATAGTTTCAAACCATGCAACTGACAAGGGCTTAATCTCTAGGCCTTATATTTTTACAATTCCTTTTTTTTTTTTTTTTTTTGGTCTCTTGTCATTTTAGCACCACACCTGCGGCATATGGAGGTTCCAGGCTAGGGGTCTAATAGGAGCTATAGCTGCCGGCCTATGCCACAGCCACAGCAATGCCAGATCTGAGCATGTCTGTGACCTACACCTCAGCTCACTGCAATGCCAGATCCTTAACACACTGAGCAAGGCCAGGGATGGAACCCACAACCTCATGGTTCCTAGTCAGATTCATTTCCACTGCTCCATGACAGGAACTCCTATAATTCCTTTTGTTATTGATTTTCAGTTTCATTATGATGTGGTTGGAAAAAATTCTTTTTTCTTTTTTTCTCTTTTTTGGCTCCCCTACAGCATATGGAGTTACTAGGCCAGGGATCAGATCTGAGTTGTAGTTGTGAACTAAGCTGCAGCTGCAGCAATGCCAGATCTTTAACCCACTGTGCAAGGCAAGGGATTGAACCAGTATCCTAGTGCTCCCAAGATGCCACTGATCCTATTGTGCCACAGTGGGAACTCCAAAAGATTCTCGATATGATTTCATCCTTCTTAAATTTGTTAAAGATGGTTTTGTGGCCTAACATGCTATCATTGAGAATGATCTATATGCACTTGGGAAAAATGTATTTTCTGTTGTCATGGGATGGAATGGTCTCTGTGTCTCTATTAGATTTATTTGGTCTATGGTATTGTTCATATCCACTATTTCTGTATTGACGAGCTCTTCATTGTTGAGATTGGGATACTGCGGTCCCCTACTATAAATAGTATAATAATAGCATTACTATTTCTTCCTTCAATTCTGTTAACATATGCTTTATACATTTAGATTCTTTGATATTGGATACATATATGTTTATAATTGTTATATCTTCCTGATGAATTGATACTTTTATTATTATATAATGACCTTTTTCTCTTGTGACAGTTTTTGCCTTCAAAGTTTTTTTTTTTTATCTCTATAAGTAGACCTATCATGACCTTTTGCATGGAATATATCTTTCCATCCTTTCACTTCCAGCCTATGTGTGTCCTTAAAGCTAAATTGAATCTCTTGTAGACTGCATCTGGTTGGCTTTTTTTTTTAATTCATTCAGCCAATTTATGTCTTCCGATTGGGGAAATTTAATCCATTTACATTTAATGTAATTATTGTTATGTAAGGACTTACTATTGCATTTGTTAATTATTTTCCATCTGTGTTTTAGTTCTTTTGTTTCCTTCTTCCTCTCTTGTTGTTTTCCTTTTTGATGTAATGATTTTCTATAGTAGTATCCTTTAATTCCTTTATCTTTCGTGTATCTACTAAAGATTTTCCTTTGTAACTATAATAGGCCTTATATAAGCCATTTTATATTTATAACAATTTATTAAGCTCATAGTAACTTTACTTACAAGTGTCTATACTTTTACCTCCTCCCAAGTTATTGATATCACAATTTATTTTTTTTACTTAGTGTATCCTTTAAGTTTGTGCAGTTATAGTTATTCTTTTTTTCCAGCACTTTTCAAAACTGTTTTATTCCATCATATATGTACTACATTACACTCACTTTTTTGGTTTATTTATTTATTTATTTATTTTTTAGGGTCACACCCATGGCATGTGGAGGTTCCCAGGCTAGGGGTCGAATTGGAGCTATAGCTGCCAGCCTACACCAGATGCATAGCAATGCTGGATCCAAGCCATGTCTGTGACCTACACCACAGCTCATGGCAATGCTGGATCCTTTACCCACTGAGCAAGGCCAGGGATCGAACCCGCAACCTCATGGCTCCTAGTTGGATTCATTTCCACTGCACCACTATGGGAACTCCTTTATTTAAAAATTTTTACTGAAGTATAGTTGATTTACAACATTGTGTTAGTTTCAGGTATACAATAAAGTGATTCAGATATATATATATATATTCTTTCTTTTAACATTCCCTCTCATTGTAGGTTATTAGAAGATATTGGATATAGTTCCCTGTGCTATATAGTAGGTCCTTGTTGGTTATCTATTTTATACATAGTAACATGTATATTTTAATCCCAGTGTCCTTATTTATCCCTCTCCACCTCTATCCTTCATAATCATAGGTTTATTTTCTATGTTTGTGTGTCTATTTCTGTTCTGTAAATAAGTTCATTTGTATCCTTTTTTAGATTCCTCATATAAGTGATATCATGATATTTGCCTTTCTCTATCTGACTTACTTCACTTAGTATGATAATCCCTAGTTCCATCTGTGTTGCTGCAAATGACATTGTTTTGTTCTTTTCAATGACTGAGTAGTATTTGCATTTTTTAAGAACAAAAAGCCTTTATTTTGAACTACAGTCAATAAAACAAATGAAAAAAAACTAAATTAAAACTTATGAAATCTTTTAAAAATTCTTTGTTACTAATGTAAACATACATATGCTGAAAGCACTTTTAAAAACTTTTCAATTGTAATTTTTACCAGAACTTCTATAACACCTACTATAAGCTATTAGGCAAATTCTAATTTTCTGGTAACCAACATACTAGGAATTAATAGATATTAAATCTGAAATTTAGGAAATTAAATACATGACAAGTAAGAGTAAAGAATAGGAGTTGCTAGGAAACTATCACCACTGAAGCTTTTCCTTAGAGATGTTTTAAACTTACAGTGAAGATAAACAAGGTGGGTCTCCTGAAACTCTGTCCTTTTCTTTCCATATGCACAGCTACAATACAAATGCTTTGATGAGTTAACAGAAGAGGAATGGAATGCATTTTGTAATCCACAGGATCAGATTTGTGGCAACTACCAGTAAATATTTGAGAGTCTTTCCTATTATCTCAACTTTAAAATTTAAACTGAATTATAGCTACTTCACTTACAAAGTTAATAGCCGGCAAAGCAAATTAGTCTTTTTTAAAATGGGTGTAATTTACTTCATCAAAACCAATCCACTTCCCCATCCTTAGAACCAAAATAATGTGGATATTGGCCTGTTTTTAATACTTTTCGAGTTCAGATGGAAATTTTACTATACTCAGTCTTTGCTTTTAGGAACTAGCCTGAAGAAAACTCCTTAAAAAAAAAAAAAAAAGACTCAAAAAAGAAAGAAAGTTCTAGGAATTAATTCAGCCACAAGTCATTTCAATCTTCCTATTAATGTAAAATCCATTCACGAATTGGCCAAATCATGAATGAATTCCCCAAACTCCTTCAAAAATTATGAGTTTCAATTTCAAATCAAAGAACTAGAAGAATTTTCAAAGAACCCTATATAATTTATAAAAGGTAGCTATTTACCAGTTCATATTCCATCATATAGGCTTACTGGTTATTTCATTGTGGCACATATTTCAGAACATAATTTTTCAGAAGGGCTCACTGACAATCCAACCACTTTAAAGAATTTATCATTTATCTACAGGCTAGATGTGGCTGGTAAGTATATCTAGGACACAGCAAGATGACGTATTCTAACCTCAAACACAGGAAGCAATCAGAGGGAAAACTGAAACAAGACTGCAATGTACAAAGTACTAAGGTAAGTCATTCTTCACCTAGGTCAGCAGTCGCCAGTAAAATCATGTGCACAAATTTAATAAATGAATCTGCTCTAGTTTAACTAATGAAACTGCCACTGAACTGAGAAAGGGAGATAAGAATTACTCTTGCAATTCTAGCTGATGAATTCATTAGATTTTTATAAGGCAAATAATGTGGAGCATTAGAACACAATTTCTAGAACTATTTATCCTGTATTATTGTGAAATCAAAGTACTGTGTTATTAAATGAATTATTTTACACAATATGACTATCAGTTTACTTACAATTAAAAACATTTTTATAACAAGGATGGACTTATTTTCAAATTTCTAAATGAGTCAACTGTTCATTTACACAGAATTGTCTTTCCTTGAAGCTGAAGAGGGAACAGCATAAAAATGAGTGTTTCTGTAGACCCTTTATTTTTGATGATCAACAGTTTTTTAGAAAGGCAGCTTCAGTTTTGTTACATAAGGTCTGAGACAGTACAAGAATCAAAGGTGTCATGAATTCACCTGCAAACAACTTTATGCCTGAACATCAGCTAATTCTGGAGGAAGCAAAGTCTTAGGATGCATGCTCTCAAAGAGCTGCTTGAAGGTCTTAGGGTCTGGCATTTGTGTCCTACAAACAGTGCAGGTATATATTAAGGTAGCTTTGGCAACAGTCTTTTTGTCATGTCCTTGTTTCTTCTTTTGTCCAGTTTGCTTTTTGGCCTTTTTTTTCTGATGAGACTGAATTTTCTGCAGTCTATGAGCCATATCCATACTGGGACAGTCCTGTGTGGGAGAAACTAAGCATCAGGTGGGGGCAAGGGGAGGCAGCAGAAGAGGAAGGGGAACAAGTCCAGAACTGCTTAGGCAACCTCCACTCCCCAAGGAGGGGAAAGGGGAGGGCCTGGAACATAACAGCCCCTGGCTCACACTGCAGCCATCCTGTACTGCATCTTTATCTATTCATTTGTTGATGGACATTTAGGTTTTTTCCATCTTTTAACATATGCAAATAGGCCTCTTTCAAGGAAATACTGGAAAATGCTTGTTTTTTAACCTCATTCCTCTGCACTGAGTCCTGGGAAGGGGGTAGCTCTGGAGGGTCCTGTGAACCCATAAGGACCTATTTTTTTTGGTTTCCATAGTTTTGTGGATCTCAGGGGATGCAAGCTCTTTGGAGTCTTTGGAGCTAAGCTCCCATCTCAGGTAGGAGCCCTAGAAGTTGCAGTGGGTCCAAAGGTTTTTCTCCTCAGGGAGAATTTGGGATTGGAAATTCTCTTGTTTTTATGATGCTGTGCCATGGATGGGGAGTGTGCTTTAGCCTTTTCTACCCATTTCCGTGTGGGTGATGTATGCCTTTGCTCATTTCCCTGATGTGTAGGAGTTATTCAGCTAGTTTCTGGGTTTCTTTCTTAAGAAATTCCTCCATGTTTAGCTATGGATTTAATGTATCCATGTGAAGAAGTGAATTTAAAGGCTCCTATGTCATCTTCTTGGACCAGAACTGCACTAATTTCTTGATTAGTGTTTTGTACACTGTTTCATCTTGCACCTCATTATTTCCTTTTATGTTAAATTTCCTTTACTTTGAAGAATATGCTTCAGAGTTCTTTAATTAAGTGTTAATGATAGTAAATTCTCAGTCTCTGGGGAAAAAACTTAGCTTTATTTTGCCTTCCTGAATTATAGTCTTGCTGGGTATATAATTTTAACCTTGGAGTTGTTTTTCCTTTAGCCTTTTGAATTGTTTTCTCTCTTTTCTTGCTGATAAAAAAGTTGTTAATATAATTTTGTTCCTTTGATGGTAATGATGTCCAGATAGTTTTCTTCCTCTTTATGCATGTATTTCAGGGTTTTTTTTGTCTTTAGCATTATGTAGCTTCATAACAATATTTCTGAGTTGGAATTTATTTTAAAGCTTAGCCTGCTCAAAACTATTCAATAGGAGGGTTAATGCTAATAATGAATTCTAAAAAATCTCAGTCATTGCCTCTTTGATTATTGTCTATCTTCCATTTTCTTGATTCCTTCCTTCTAGACTTCTGATTAGCCATATAATCAGCTTTCTCACACTAGCCCAATGTGTCCTAATTTTGTCTTTATTTTTATTCTACTACTTTATTTCTCACATTGTATGCTGGATAATTCCTTGAATATATCTTCTCGTTCTCTGATTCCTCCTTCAGCTATGTCTAGTCTAATTTCTATGATTATATATATACATATATATATTAAATTCTATGTTTTTTCATAGTTCCTTTTTGTGAGTTATATTCATTCTTTTGTCTCCTTTATAATTTTAAACTCATTTATATGTCTTTGATATCATGATGTTTTTCTGAGATTGTTTCATTTTCTCGCATTTGAACTTGTCGTCTCAAATGTCCTATTATCTCAAATATTTCAGAGACTAATTATCCTATTTTTATGTGTGTAGGGAGACACAGAAAAATGTGTGGGACAGTATCAACTGGGACAATTTCTATTTATGTCATTGAAATTTTTTGTGGATGACATCCATGGCATGTGGAAGTTCCTGGGCCAGAGGCCAAACCCATGCCACAGCAGCAGCCTGGGCCGCTGCAATGACAATGATGGGTTCTTAACCTTCTACACCACAGGAGAACTGCTGCCGTTGAAATTTTTGATTTCACCTTCAGTGGAGATTTTCTTTTCTTCTGGGAATCCCATGCAACTTGATGTAAGAGCAATTTTACAACTGCTTTTGTGGTGTACTCTAGCTATATTATGGTCTGTCAATTTCTTGTTTTGGGAATCCAAACATTGTACTTAGTGTAAGTTTGGACACCACACTCGTATATGTAATAGGCCTGAAGTTTCTATTTCTCATTGGAACATATTTTCCCATTCCAAAAACCCATACAAAATAAATCTCCTTAATTCTTCCCTGTGATAAAGGTTAAAATTCTTCTTGACTCTATTTTATTCAGAGGGTAGCTCTCTAAACTTATTCTATGCAGGAGTCATCCTTTGAAATGTCTAAGTCATGTATTCCTTATACTTAGTCAAGTTTTCAAATTCTAGCCCATAAACCATAATATCTCTTTCGCCCAGTATTTCCTCTGGCCATCATGATATCAGCCCGTTTCCAGACAGCAGTGGTATATAGGGATCTAAAGCCATGCTGTGAAACCATTGGAGTTAGCAGATGTTGCAGGAGAGGAGGATGCAAGGGTGTGAAAGCATTCAGGAAATAATTTGTCTTAGGCAGGCTATGGGTATAAATGGGACCAGATGGTGGAAGGTCAACTCAGTCCAATATTCACAAACAACACATTCCAGACACCACTCATTGCTGGCACTAGGGTTTAACGTACTTTATCCCTTCAAGGTTGACTTAGAGCCTGGGAAGGGCTGCGCCTTAAAATGAAGGCCTTTAATGACTACCACTAAGCAGGGAAGGCTGACAAGAGGCAGGAAAGTACATGTTCAAGTACTTAGTGTAGTCTTATGTATGCTCAATTAAAACTTCAAATGCAAGTTTAAAAAAAAGTCATATGCCAGTTTAGTGGTCTTCAAAGAGAAGTCAGTGAGTGAAACCATCCACTGGGGACCAAGAAAAACATATTAGACTTTTACTGTACTTTTATTCTAAATGTAAGAACTACATTAAGCCTTATTTAATGTGTGCATTGATATTGACATATATCTGTGTCAAAAGGTGGTGGCACATGCCGTTTGTAGTGACTCTGAGGGATCTGGAGGGGCTGGCCATGGTGCCCTCACTTGGTCTGATGTTCTCAGCATCTTGTGGCCTGTGGCAGTTTATGTGGGGTTATAGATTTTATCATTTCAGTTCAACCAAACTAACCTACAGAAAGGAACATATAGCTTAAAAAAGATTACTGCTAAGAACCCTTGATTGAAGATAATATTAATAATATTATTAGTATAGTAATAATTGTTAATAATCATTTAACAAGAATGTCTGAGCTGATGTTTATCCTATTCCAAGTATAAGCTCTTCATCTGACTCATTAGAGCTAAAAAATAATGATGATATCATCAGATTCATCAACTTCTTTTGTTTAGTCAGTGTGGAAAAGTACTCAAGTGCCATATACCAGAATTTCCTACCCTTAATATACTTCTCCTAAAATCCATTAGTGACTCACCTTTTTCATTTACAATATGATTTGATTTGTGAAGGGTAATTTATAACAGAGACTGTCGAACTATGGCCCCATGGGCCAATTTCGGCCAACAAGAATGGTCTTTACATTTTAAATAGGAGAAAAAAAGGATATTTCATGAGATGTGAAAATTACATGAAATTCAAATTTCAACACCCATGGATAAAGTTGTATTGGAACACAACCTATTATTATTATTATCATTATTATTATATTATATAATATCTATGGCTGCTTTGCACTACAATATCTGAGTTGAATAGTTGCAACAGAAACTGTATAGCTTGCAAAACTGAGAATATTTATTATCTGGTCCTTTACAGAAAAAGTTTGACACATCTTGTCTTATATACACAGATTGTAGAACTCATGATATGTGAAATAAAAATCTCAATATAAATTTTTAAAAAGTCTCATTGCAGGATTGTTATATGAAATTGATCTCATCCATTAGTAAGTGACAGACACTGTTCTAGTTGCCTGGAGTGCATGAGTCAGGAAAATGAAGTTGCCTGTCCTTGCACAACTTAACCTCCTGCAGGAAGAACCTGCCAAAAACCAATCAACATGATAAATAAGTAAAATATAGGGCATGTTAGAAGATGGTAAGTGCTAAGGAAAAAGAAAGGTAGAGAGGATTGGGAATATAGCTGATAGAGTAGGGGGAGGAAGTGACTTATTCTTTAGTTTGTTTCCCTAAACTTAGTAACTTATTATCATTTTACCCTCCAACTTCTTTTGTAAATACAGGACCAATCACCAACTTTAAGTATTTTCTGAATCAAAATAAGTGATGGGATGCAAAATGAATTAATGGGCTATAAGTCTTATGTGTTTCTCTGAGTTGCTGGAAAAAGAAATACAGATAAAATGTTGTAATCCTTGGAACTAATATTTCCAGAAACAGAAACCCAGTTCCAAAGATGGGGAAGCTCCTTGGCAGATAATGTACATAATCCTCTAAGTTGGACCCTGGGCACAAGTCAGTACTTTTCCAATGAGATTAAGTAGAAATAAGTATTGTTTTCCACACCATCCTGTTGTACCATCATCTCCATAATAGTAGCTGACCTACCAGCTAAGCTACTCTGCTGGCTCTCACTCACTAGTCATGTTCTTCGCTTTATTTTAATCACATATAATTGTGTTTAAGACCATTCTTTAAGAGTCATTCTAATGTCAATGGCAAACATGGAAACAGGTGATGATGATGTTGCTGTGGTCATCTGTGTCCAATCTGGAAAAGTTTTCTCCACTCCGCTTTGTCTTCTCAGAGTACCTCTCTCTCCTTATTTGTCACCCCCTCATTCAAAGCTTACTGAGTACATTCTAAGTATGGCAATCTGCTATCTGCTAAGTATCAACAAGGATGCAATAACAGATGAAGAAAATAAAAGAGCAGGAAAGAAAATAAAAGCAGAAGATATAATTCCAATATTTGAAGTATTTACATGTGTGAAGACATACTCATAAAATTTGATGTTCTCACCATTTCTTTTTGTTTATTTGTTTTTTGTCTTTTTTGTCTTTTCTGGGCCCCACCCACGGCATTTGGAGGTTCCCAGACTAGGGGTCTAATCAGAGCTGTAGTAACCATGGGCCTATGCCAGAGCTCACGGCAACATCGGATCCTTAACCCACTGAGTGAGGTCGGGGTTCGAACCCGCAACCTCATGGTTCCTAGTTGTATTCGTTTCCACTGCGCCATGAAAGGAACTCCCCATGTTCTCCCATTTATGTTCCAGCAATCTTCCTTTAAATTTTTATTTCTTTCATTAAATGGTGTAAATAAATGCTATTTATCTTGCCAAGGGAAAATGTGCTGGAACTATCCACTAAAAAGATCTTTCACTAGCATGGTTCTTGGAAAAAAACTAGCAACTTCTTGCTAGTTTTTCTTTCTTTCTTTCTTTCTTTTTTTTTTTTTTCTTTTTAGGGCCTCACCCATGGCATATGGAAATTCCTGGGCTAGGAGTCGAATTGGAGCTGTTGCTGCCGGCCTACGCCACAGCCACAACAACGTGGGATCTGAGTCACATCTACGACAGACACCACAGGTCACAGCAATGTCAGATCCTTAACACACTGAGTGAAGCCAGGGATCGAACCTGGGTGCTCATGGATTCTAGTCAGATGCGTTTCTGCTGAGCCACAACGGGGACTCCCTCTTGCTGGTATTTTTATTTTTATTTTATTTTATTTTTACAGCCGCATCTGCAGCATATGGATGTTCCCAGGCCAAGCAATGCATCAGAGCTGCAGCTGGGGCCTATGCCACAGCCAAGGCAACACCTGATCTCTGAGCTGTATCTGTGACCTACACTACAGCTTGTGGTAACGTGAGATCCTTAACCCACTGAGTGAGGCCAGGGATTGAACACCCATCCTCACAGAGACAACACCAGGTTCTTAACTTGCTGAGCCACAATGGAACTCTGTTAACTTCAGTATTTTTAGGTTAAATTTTTTAAAAATTGCGTTATAACTGGCATAAAACATTATATTAGTTTCAGGTGTACAACATATGATTCAATATTTGGATATATTGCAAAATGATCACTGCAATATGTCTAGTTAACATTTATCACCACCATACATAGTTATAAAATTTTTTTTCTTGTGATGAAGACTTTTAAGATCTACTCTCTTAACTTTCAAATATGCAATAGAGTATTATTACAGTCACCATGCTGTGCATTATGTCCTCAGGATTTATTTATTTTATGACTGGATTTTTGTACATTTTCACCTCCTTCACCCATTTCACTGACCTCCCACCCCCTGCCTCTGGCAACCACCAATCTGTTCTTTAAATCTATGAGCTTTTTTTTTTTTCTTCCTTGTTTTTTAGGGCCACACCTGCAGCATATGGAAGTTCCTGAGCTAGGGGTTGAATGGCACCTGCAGCTGCTGGCCTATGCCACAGCCACAGCAATGCAGGTTCTGAGCTGCATCTGCAACCTACAGAAACACCAGATCCTTAGCCCACTGAGTGAGGCCAGGGATTGAACCCACATCCTCATGGATCCTAGTTGGATCATTAACCATTGAGCCATGAAGGCAACTCCCTGAGCTTTTTTATTTTATTTTATTTTTTATAGATTCCACATAGAAATTAGATCACACCTTATTTGTCATTCTTTGTCTGACCTGTTTCTCTTAGTATAATGCCTTCAAGAGCCTTTATATTTAACCCAATAGTGTTTAATTTATCCTTTTAAAAGCATCTCTGTAGACTGAGTAATGCATTGGTTCAAGGCCTGTACCATAGTCACCTATGATTTGATGTGAGTCACTTCAGGAACTTCTGGACAATTTTCTTCCTGCTGACTTTCCCTCTGACTGCTTTATTACTTGGATCTAATATGCAATACCTAGTCATCATAGTAATTAAATATTTTAAGGTAATGGTAATATGAAGAGGAAGAAAATTTTCAAAATTAAGCACATAAAATAATTTTATGATTTAAAGAGGGTTTACCTACTATAACAATAAGCATATTGTGTGGGGCAGAATAAGATATTTTATTTAAAAATCAATACAAAATGTATTTCTTCTTTCTTTTTTGTACAAGTTTCAGTATTTTGTCCTTAAGATATTTGTTTGGAGGAAAAGCTTGTGTTTTTTTGTTTGTGGTGGTTTTTGGTTTTTGGTTTTGTTTTTTGTCTTTTTTGTTTTTGTTTTTTTGCTTTCTAGGGTCAAACCCATGGCATATGGAAATTCCCAGGCTATGGGTAGAATGGGCGCTGCAGCGCTGGCCTCACACTGCAGTCACAGCAATGCGAGAGCCGAGTGGTATCTGTGACCTACACCACAGCTCATGGCAATGTCGAATTCTTAACCCACTGAGCAAGGCCAGGGATTGAACCCGCATCCTCATAGATACTAGCTGGATTTGCTTCTGCTGCACCACAGTGGGAACTCCAAAAGCTTGGGTTTTTTTTGTATTGAATTACTGTGTTTAAGCAAGTCAGATACAATCCCTTTTGAACAGAAAATTGAAACACAAAAGCTATTAGGAAATCAGAAGGAATTTACCAGGTTGAGAGACTAGAGGATGGTATTGAGAAGCAGCAGACAAAACCAGTAAGAAATAAGGATGAGAACTCAGGTGCTTAACACTAGGAGAAGAGGAACTATAGGGTCATAAGAGAAACAAAAGACAGAAAGCAAATCCCAGATTCAAGTGCTCTGGACTTAAAATAGCTGGACCCACATGGTGGAATTACCTCTTAGCTGTGGGACTTGCAGGGTCTTGACAAGATCAGATTATTTTGACAAACCCTTTTCCCTCTCAAAACTAACGGTTGCCAGTTCCTCTTGACTCTTGCATTATTTGTTAACTTTCACTCAACTGTTGGTTAATATAGCCCTTCTGTCTCTTTCCAGATCATAAATGAATGATGACATATCTAGGAAAAGACCTGAGGAGATTATGCAATTACAAAAACCACTTTCTTGTCATATGAGACTAACATCCTTTGTAAAAGGGAATGGCAGTAATGCAAAACATCACATAAGACTCCAGCGAAGTGAAAGAGACAACATGCAACTCAGGACAATGTTTGGAATGTCACCATAGGGAATACTGGTCAAGTCTTGATGGCTGAGCTGAATGCTACTTCCCCAAAGTGTGCATTTTGTCCTGTGTTCTCATAGATTCCTGAAAAAAAATGGAAGCAGAAGGAAAGTAGAGACACAGTAGGGAAAGGCAGAAAAAGCACAGCAGCCACTATTCTGAGCATTTTTCCCACATACATGTACAGTGTGTGAGAGTCAACTTTTAGTAACCCAGGAGCAGTGCAAGCAATAAAGATGACCCTAGAAAAATGTTTCAGGGGCCTACAGTGATGGACTTACTGGGGAAGATGTAATAATTGACTCTCAGAACAGCACACCTGTCCCACCTCAGTGATCATAAGGCCAAGTTTACCTTACTAAACTCACCAAGTCTTTCTGGTATCTCCATGTGAAATGTCTGGATATACTTTTTTTTTCTCTATATGTTTTGTGCTAATTCAGTTTTGTTCTGTTATCCTGTGTTTGTTTTACATGTGCTTTAAATCATTTGTTAGCCTTATTCATCTCTGGATTTTTGTTTGTTTGTTTGTTTTTGTCTTTTTTAGGACCTCACCCACAACATATGGAAATTACCAGACCAGGGGTTGAATTGGAGCTGTAGCCACAGGCCTACACCACAGCCACAGCAACACCAGACTGGAGCTACATCTGCAACCTACACTACTGCTCATGGCAACACCAGATCTTTAACCCACTGAGTAAGGCCAGGGATCAAACCTGTGTCCTCATGGATATTAGTCAAGTTCATTACCTCTGAGTCTCAATGGGAACTCCTGAAGGTATTTTTAGATGTGATTAGTGTTTAAATCAACAGACTTTGAGTAAAGCAGATTACTCTTCATCGTATAGGTGGGCCTCATCTAATCAGTTGGAAGCCTTAAGAGAAAAGACAGATCCCTAGAGAAGAAGGTATTCTGCCTACAGTCTCAAGACTGCAACATTAACTCTTCTCCCAATTTCCAGGCTGCTGGCTTGTTCTGCAAATTGCAGACTTGCTAACTTCCATAATCACAGAGCCAGTTCCTTACAAAAAGTTTCTCTCTCTTTCTTTCCCTTTCTCCCTCTCTCTTTCTCTATATCTGGTTCTTTCAATGTATAGATATCTAACTATCTCTATCTATATACTTATTTCTTTGTATTTATCTGATTGGTTCTGTTTCTCTGGAGAATGCTGGCTAATACGCCCAGTGGACATTCAATAAATATTTGTGAGATGAATAAATAAGAGGGAGAGTGGGGATGTGACACAACTATGCTTGTTCCAAATAAACATATTGCCCAGGAGTGTTAGAGCAGGGTATTCCATATGAAGACACTATTTCATAGGAATTCCCACTATGGCTCAGTGGTAATGAACCCGACTAGTATCCATGAGGACATAGGTTTGATCCCTAGCCCCACTAAGTGGGTTAAGGATCTGGTGTTTGTGAGCTATGGTGTAGGTCACAGATGCAGCTTGGATCCCATGTGGCTGTGGCTGTGGAGTAGGCTGGCAGTTGCAGCTCCAATTCTCCCCTAGCCTGGGAACTTCCATATGCTCCAGATGTGACCCTAAAAAGCAAAAACAAAAACAAAATCAAAAGACACTATTTCATGGGAGTTCTCTTGTGGTGCAGTGGGATCTGTTGTTGGCACTGCAGTAGCTCCAGTCACTACTATGGTGCAGGTTCCATCCTTAGCCTGGGAAATTTCACATGCTGTGGTTGTGGCTAGAAAAAAACACTGTCTCGTGAGTTATTACCTGAAGAATGCTTTGATATATACACTGCCTTTCATTGATGTTCAAACACTAATCAGTGTATTAAAATATACATAATGGATATGTGCGTTCTCTGCTTTGATGACTCAAAAATGTTTAAGGAACTGGTTTCTTCTAGAGTGGGACTGTCTTGGATCTTGGCATGTAAGCCCACGCCAGCTCTAGTGGAGAATTCTTTTTAAACTAGGACAGAGCCCTCCAAGCTATTAAAAGAGAGGATCATATATTGCATAGAAGTGAGCTATGGTGTATACAGTTTGCAGTTTAGAAAATGTCATCCAGTGTAAGAATAAAGATAGAGAAACATTACATTTATCTAATTTAAAAAACTGTTTTATCCAAGGCATCTTGATTTAATGAATTTTTAAAGTTTGTGCGTATGTTATAAATGCATGCTATGCATAATTTCCTATAATTCTTCATATATTTAACCAAAAGTCATTTCTCTATCATCAAACACAGTGCTCACAGTCTTGTATTACTGGGTTCACCAAATACCATTCTCTGAGAGAGGTATATTAGAAACTGAAGAATTGATTTAGATAGAAAGATAGACTATTATTTAACCTTTATTGATTATAAAGGAAGAACTATGATTTGGGAAATTAAATAAGTCTCTACTAAAGGAAATTATAGTACAGTTCAAAATGAAATTGAAAAGTAAAGGTTGTTCTACTCTGAGCTCCTTTTCCCCTTTAACACTCAGGGATTTTTTTTTAGACACTTAATAAAGATTGACATTTTATTCTACTTTATTATTAATATTATAACCATCGATTTATTCCTATTTGTAATACATATCTTAGTCTGTCTTTTACTGTCTAACCTAGTGTCAGTAAACTGTTTTTGTAAAGAGGCAAATAAATATTTTAGGCTTTGTGGGCCATATGGTCTCTGTGGTAACTACTCAACAGAAAACAGGCGGGAACAGTATATAAACAGATGGGCATGGCTGTGTTCCAATAAAACTTTATTTACAAAAATAGGCAGTGGAAGACTTCCCTGTGGCTCACAACAAAAATAGGCTGTAGACTGGCCAAGATTTGGCCTGTGGGTCGTAATTTTCTGCCTCTTGTTCTAACCTTTGGTGCTAACTTTCTTGTATCTTATAGAAGATAAGACTTTGTCTTATTCAATCAATTTGAGAGTTTAACCTGTTTGCATGTTCATATTTTCAAAAGTGATACCTTTCTTTCTTTTTTTTGTCTTTTTGCCTTTCTAGGGCCGCTCCTGCGCACATGGAGATTCCCAGGCTAGGGGTCTAATTGGAGCTGTAGCCACTGGCCTACGCCAGAGCCACAGCAACTCGGGATCTGAGCCTCGTCTTCGACCTACACCACAGCTCATGGCAACGCTGGATGCTTAATCCACTGAGCAAGGCCAGGGATTGAACCACAACCTCATGGCTCCTAGTTGGATTCGTTAACCACTGTGCCATGACAGGAACTCCTGTGATACCTTTATTTCTAGCATTGTGTTTTATGGCTTTGATTTTTTTTTTTTTCTTTTTATAGCTGCACTTCTGGCATATGAAGTTCCCAGACCAGGGGTCAAATTGGAGCTGTAGCTGCCAGCCTATGCCACAGCCACAGCAACACTTTGAGGAGGTGATTGAAGGGTGAGTACATAATTTATCATGTTTGCTTTTTCATTTCTTAACAATTTTGGAAGCCTCAATAGAGATGGGGCTTCCACCTGGGGTCCTGATTGACTATGACATGTGGAGCCCTCCTGCTGACTTATAGAAATAAACACTTGTGATTCTGAGCTATGAGGCTTGGGGGCTGTTTAAAGCACAACAAAATCTACCTTATCATGAGTGATAGAGAAACCGACATTCTGAAGTGGGAAGCTGCCAAAAAAAAAAAAAATCCAGAGAAAGGAATACTGAGAATCCAAAATTTGAGGGCTTGCTTGCAGGACTGGAAGAGAGTAACTGATACTTTTTAAAAATTATTATTTTTTTGCTTTTTAGGGCCGCACCTGAGGCTAGGGGTCGAATAGGAGCTACAGCTGCTGGCCTACGCCACAGCCACAGCAATGCCAGATCTGAGCTGTGTCTGTGACCTACACCACAGCTCATGGCAATGCTGGATTCTTAACCCACTGAGCAACCTCATGGTGCCTAGTCCGCTTTGTTTCTGCTGCACTGCAATGGGAACTCCAAGGCAACTGATTCTTAACCCAATAAATAAAATACGAAACTGGGAAATCTTTTGAGTGACAAAGTTTGATTAAAACTCAGCCTTCAAATCAGCATCAAAATAAGGGTTGCAGCACCACACCTATTGTTATAGCCCCTAGTGGATTAAGGCGCCAAGGTCCAGCCAGGGCACTGGTGCCCAATATATCTATTCAACTGGGCAAAAAACCCTCTGGGTTTGTTCTCCCATTGATATATGACAGGGCCAAAGAATTTGCAGTTCACTCAAGACAGGGGTGGGGAAGAGAGAGAAAAAGAAGAGGTCGGAGTGTATAGGTGTCAGTGGAGGCAGGAGGAGAAGCATAGTTGGGAGAAGAAAGAAATGCAGCAATATGGAAAGTACATATAGGGAAGGCTGTGGTCCTTGCTATTGATATTTGAAGCTGATTGAAACTGAATAGACAGGAAGCTAAGTTTTTGAGAGAGCTGTACTGTCACAAGAACCATCGGCCGAGACTAAAATAGACATAACCTTTTGAGACTGAAAATGATCCTTGAGCTCCCAGACATCCATGAATATAGACAATAGACAGGAATAGCTGCTTAGGAAGGAGGGCTGAGTCCATAAAATCTACTTCAGGGGTGGCCAAGGAGGATAACTGCACAAGCAGAACTGCCAGGGAGTGGAGCTAGGGGCACAGAGAATACTGAACTTCCAGAAAGTGGAATTAGGACCGAATCAGACACATTACCCAACCCCAGTACAGTATCTCAGAATTACTATAGTGTGGGCACGGGTAAATGGCATATTTTCAGTAACCCTTGCAAGACTGGGAACGTAACACACGTTTAACCTCCCTTCATCTCCATCCCAACTTGTGTTCACATAATTTGAGATTTTTTTTTCTCTTTTTTTAGGGCCGTACCAGAGGCATATGGAGGTTCCCAGCTGGGGGTTGACGTGGAGCTGCAGCTGCCAGCCTACACCACAGCTACAGCAAACCGGGATCTGAGCAGCACTGGTGACCTACGCCACAGCTCACAGCAACAACAGATCCTTAAGCCACTGAGCCAGGCCAGGGAATAAACCCATATCCTCATGGATACTAGTCATATTCGTTACCACTGAGCCACAAGCGGAACTACTCATTTGAGATTTTTAGATCTAGGTTTCCATTGTTATTTATTTATTTAAAAAAAAAAACAAAAACTAAGGGTCATTATGTAATTTGTTTTTCCAGAAAATAACATTGGCATTTGTGTTCAGTATTGTATTCAGAACTGAAATAATTCTTGGACATTTCCATGTTTAGTTGGTTTCAGCGAATAATTCCAATCTTGTGATTTCTCTATTTTTGCACTCTTAACTGTCTTCTGTTCTTTGAATAATTTCTTCAAGAAAAGTGAAGGAACTGTGACTGGGCAGCTGTATTATTTCAGGCACTACATGTAGCTCTAAAGATTTCCTAGGTTTTTCATCTCTAAACTGGCAGTGACCCAGTGAGCAGCCTCAGGCCAGATGGCTTAATATATCTGTTTCTTTTGTAGAGGATGAAAGGATACTAAAGCTTTCTGACCTCTGAGGGATTTTGTACAAAATATTACCTGATGTCAAACATTATAATATACATGCAATTTTTGTTTCTTTGAAATAGACACCATCAAAGATCCAGGACAAGTCTATAGCAAGAAACACCTTTCAAAACCACTTTCCACTTGCACTGAATCCCTTCAGCGTATTTGGGTTCAATGGAACTTGATCATTCAGGTCTAAGTATTTCTTGTGTGCTCCCGCTGATGTGAGTTCTGTGGTAGGTGTTGTGTGTGCGTAGAAGCTGACAGAGTTGGGGGTTTTTTCCATTCATGGACCCACGGGCAGGGCCAGGCTCAGGCAGGACTGGCTGTGACAGAGGGAGACCCTCTCTAGTCTTTCTGATGGAGAAGACCTCTCGCTCACTTACAGAGGGTGCTCAGCTGGCTCTTCATGGTGCCAGAGGGTCTGCTATCTAACGTCTGTGCATTTGCTCCAGAGTGAGAGCAGAATCTGTCATTTTTCTAAAACCTCTGTGCGGTGACATTCTCTGCTGAATTCACTTCCCATGGACATTTAAAATAAGTTCATAAGTAATCTCAGCCGCATGGTTACAACTATGATAGGACAATCGTTCTCAAAGCGTGATTCCCCATAGGGCAGCAGCAACATCACCTTGGAACTTGCTTGAGATGCCAATTCTTGGGTCCCACTCCAGACCTATGAAATTATAATCTCTAGGAATAAAGTGCGACAATCCATGTTTTAACTTCTCTAAAGGATTCAGCTGCACACTGAAATTTGAGAACCATTGTTGAAGAGGATCATTTGTCAGTAAGAGGTCAGACCAAAGCTATTAAAAAATGAAAACAAACATGAAAAACTTCTATGCTAGCAATTACCCTTACTTGATGATGTTTATATGATGAATCTCCTAAAATGCATGGTCAGGGGACATACTAATGTGGGGACAATTGAAATAGGTATCAGATGTAAAGCTGAATTTCAATATTGCATTTCTGGATTAAAAAGTAAAGAGAGGAGTTCCCGTCATGGCTCAGTGGTAACGAATCTGACTAGCATCCATGAGGATGTGGGTTTGATCCCTGGCCTCGCGCAGTAGGTTAAGGATTCAGCGTCACTGTGAGCTGTGGTGTAGGTTGCAGACACGGCTCAGATCCCGCATTGCTGTGGCTCTGGCGTGGGCTGGCAGCTACAGTTCCAATTCAACTCCTACCCCAGGAACTTCCATATGGCACCTGTGCGGCCCTAAAAAGCAATAAGTAAGTAAATAACTAAAGTAAACAGAGAATTGAATCCTAACTAGACCACCAAGGAGCATCTAAAGTAAAGAAAACTTCTAATAAAAGTGGAAATTTTCACTTTACTTGAAACCTATTAAAAACAAAAAACAAAAACCTTTATATGTAAGCCAGGGGGTTTTAGCTTTGTTCCACAGAAAATAAAGAGTCAAACTGGTTTTAAGCAGGAGAGCAATATGTCTAGATTTGGCTTTTAGAAATCCAACTCTGGTGGCAGTTTAAGAGATGATATGATGAGGGAGAGAGTCTGAATGCAGGGAGAAGGAAGGTGGAGATGTAGGAGGCTCTGGTTCTGGTTCTGATTCAAATATACTCAGGGAGTGGGTATAGGTGGGGAGGGTAGGAATTCTTCCAAGTCTGTCCTCAGACCACCTCTGCAGGTTCACCTCTGTCACTCATTCCCACATACGTGTGCTATGGTCACTTCCTGAATATTCTATAATTCCAGGCTGGTCTGCTCACCCACACATTGCATATTTGATGTCCTTCTATTTTTCCAAGGAAAACTCCCAAACTTCTTTAAAAGATCTATTTTCCTTATCGCTATAATTCCTTCCTCACTTCCCCTTTTGCAAGTCCTTTGCTCTCTCCTCTGTGTTCCAATAGTACTTATTGATATATTTGCTATAGACAGATGTGCCAATGTTCAATATTTATATATCTGCTTATGTGGCTACTTTTTCTTGCTAAATTTTGAGCTCTTTGAGAAGAGGGTCAATATCTACTTGTTTGTTTGTGCAACAAATATTTTTTAAGAACCTAAATGTGTCAGGAACTATTATAGACAAAACAGTAAATGTCTCTGATACTTTGAAGATGGAGATAGAAAACCAAATAAATAACAGAATAACAGTTAATATGTATTATTAAAGTGAAAAGATACATAAGGGTGAGAAGTGCTATTTAATATGGTCAAGAAAGATCTCACTTAAAAATGTAACATTTGAGCAAAAACTTGAAGGGATGACAGAGTGAGATTGGTGGCTATACAGAAAGCAGAGTTTTCCAGCAAGTGCAATGGCCCTGAAGTGGGAATAGGCTTGGCTTGTTCCAGGAATGAACACAGAATAGAGCAGTAGTAGATGAAGTCAGTGGAATAGTGGGAAAATTAATCATGAAAGGACTGGCAAGGCATTGTTAGGATTAGCCTTTACTCTAAGTGAAATGAGAACCAATGTCAGTTTTGGACATAACCTGTCATAATATGATTTATATTTAAAAAAGTGTTATTTGTCTGCTATAATGAGAATAGACCACATAGATTAAGAGTGAAGCAAGGAGTCTTGGGAGGAGACTATTACAATAATACAAATGAAAATGGTGGCAGGAAGTAAGTTAGGTGGTAGCAGGGGAGGCCATGGGAAGTGGTGAGATTCTGGACTTAATTTGAAAGTGATGAGATTTGTCGTTAGAATGGACATGGGATATGAAAGAGAGGACTCAAGAGACTTGAAACTTTGGGGTTTAAGACTGCAAAAATGGAGTTTCCACTTGTTGAGATGGGGAAGACTATTTTGAGGGTTAAACTGCCTAAGTTTGGTTTAGTTAAGTTTGAATAGGCTGAAGAGGTATGTGGTAAGGAGAGTCCAAGGTTTAGGGAGAAATCAGAGCTGGAGACATGTGATTGGGCACCATCAGTGCATTAATGGCATTACATCCATGTGACTGGATGCTCTACAATGCATCAGCTTATTTCCAGTGCTTAGCACAATGTCTGACACAGAATATGCTCAATAAATATCTTTTTTGAGTAAATGAAAGAATGAATAGTTCAGACAAAATAAACAAACAGCTGAAGTGATGTTAGCAAGGTGGTGGGATAGGAAGTAATGGTCTGGAAGCTATGCACAGACAAAATTGCATTTGTGGGAGCTTTGGGATCCAGGGAGGATGTTGCAAGACCCTAGTGAAGCCCAAGACAGAGGAGAACAGCTTTGAGAAGGTAGGTCTGTACCCTGGTGGCAGGATCTCCAAAGGTGGTTCCATCTACAGAACCAGAAGAGCCTTGTCCTTCTATGGATCTGGTTTCAGCCCCAATTGGCCATGGCCTGGAAAACAGCTCCTCTGCCAAGTTACCTGGGAGGAACCATGCCTGTAACAGGACCACAAGCTGCAGACCCAATTTCAGATCCTGGAGGGCTCTGTGACCTATAAGTCCCACTCTATTGCCAGTCTGCAGTCAGTCCTGCCAGCACAGGGACTGGTGGGAGACACAGCCATCTGTGCCTCAGTTACGTGTCCACTGACCTCAGTCCCAACTACAGATCCTGAAGTGGGCCTGTGACCCAGCTCTAGTCCTGCTCTCCATCCTACCTGCTTAAGGACTCTATTAACTCCCATCTATTCCCCTGGTAGTAGGCCTTCTGGTGTCAGTCCTGGCTATAGAGCTTGAAGCAGCCCTAAAACTTGGTTCCACCATCACCTGCCATGGTTCAGAGGCCTGTCCTGACCAGGGAACTTGTGGGAGGCATCCTATCCAAGCCCAAAGCGGCAGGCCTGCTCATCTCAGTTCTGACTGTATGTAATATCCAAAACAAAAATGTCAATTGTAATATTAAAAACAAAATGAGGGTGGAGTTCCCATGTTGGCTCAGCAGTAATGAATCCAACTAGTATCCATGAGAACATTGGTTCAATCCCTGGCCTTGCTCAGTGGGGTAAAGATAGAGCATTGCCATGAGCTGTGATGTAGGTTGCAGATGTGGCTTGGATTCAGCATTGCTGTAGGCTGGCAGCTACAGCTCCAATCCAACCCCTCGCCTGAGAACTTCCATACGTTAAGGGTGAGGCTCTAAAAAAGACCTAACTCTTAGGGGCAAGAAGGGGGGGAGGCAAGAAAATGTAACTTTCCTATGCAATCAAAGTTAAATTGCTAAAAACTTAAAATAGACTTGTTATTATAAGATATTATATGTGAGCCACATAGTAACCAAAAAGTAAAAACACCTAGAGTCACAAAGGGTAAAGAGAAAAGGATCAAAGCATACCACTACAGAAAATTATCCAATCACAAAGGAAAACAGCAAAAGAGGAAAAAAAGAACAAAGGAATAACAAAATGAGCTGCCATACTTCCTAATTTCAAAATATATCATAAAGCTATCATAATCAAAATAGTATGGTACTGCCATAAAAACAAGCACATATACCAATAGGACAGAATACATAGCTTAGAAATAAACTGGAGTATATACAGTCAACTAATCTTTGACAAAGATACTAGGATCTCACAAATGGAAAAGGATAATATTTTTTTAATAAATCATACTGGGAAAACTGGCTATCCATATGCAAAAGGATGAAATTGAACTATTACCCCATGCCATATGCAAAAGTCAACTCAAATGTGTTAAAGACTTAAATGTGAGATCTTAAACCATAAAAGTCCTAGAAGAAGACATAGTGGAAAAGCTCCTCAACATTGGTATTGGCAATTATTTTTTGCATATGACAAAAAAAGCAGGCAATAAAAGCATAAATAAACACATGCAACTGTATCAAAGTAAACATTTTCTGTGGAGCAAAGGAAAAAATCAACAAATTGAAGAGGGAGCATATGGTACAGAAGAAAACATTTGCATACCATATATTTAATAAGTAATTAATGTCCAAAATACATTAGGAACCCATACACATCAATAGAAAAAAAAATTAAAAGTGGGCAAAATGTTGAATAGGCATTTTCCCAAAGAAGATATAAATGGTCAACAGGTACATGAAAAGATCCTCAACATCACTAGTCATTAGCGAAAAATGCAAACTTAAAATGAAATATCACTTCACACATGTTAAGAAGGCTATTATAAAAAAGTCACAGAGTTCCCGTCATGGAGCAGTGGTTAACGAATCCAATTAGGAACCATGTGGTTTCAGGTTTGATCCCTCACCTTGCTCAGTGGGTTAAGGATCCGGCATTGCCATGAGCTGTGGTGTAGTTTGCAGACATGGCTTGGATCCCTTGTTGTTGTGGCTCTGGCGTAGGCTGGTGGCTACAGCTCTGATTAGACCCCTAGCCTGGGAACCTCCACATGCCACAGGTGTGGCCCAAGAAAAGGAAAAAAAAAAAGATAAAAAAAAGTCAAAATATAAGTATTGGTGAAGACATTTTCCTGTACACTGTTGGTGAAAATGTAAACTGGTATATCTATTAAGGGATATAGTACGGTGGCTCCTCAAAAAATTAAAAACATAATTATCATAGGGTACAGCAATCCCACTTCTGGGCATATATCCAAAGGAAATAAGAACAGGAACTGGAACAGATATCTGCATGTCTATGTTCAATGAAGTGTTAATCACATAGCTAAGGTATGGAAGCAACCTAAGTGTCCATCAAGGGATGAAGGGATAAAGAAAATGTGCCCCCCCCCACACACACATACATATCACACACACACATACAATGGAATAGTACTCAGAAAAGAAGGCTATCCTGCCATTTGCAGTATAGTGGATGAAACTGGAGGATATTATGCTAAATGAAATAAGCCAAATATTAAAGGTGAATACTGCCTGCTTTCACTTACATGTGGTGGTGTGCAAATTTTAACTCTTAGAAACAGCAAGTAGAAGAGTAGTTACGGGGGTCTGGTGGTTAGAGGAAATGGAGAGATGTTGTCAAAGGTTCATTAATAAAGTGAATATGTTCTGGAGACATAATATACAGTATGGTGACCATAGTTAATAATACTGTTTGGATACTTGGTATTTGCTAAGAGGGTAGATCTTAAGTGTTCTCATCACACACACAAAGGTAACTATGAGGTGATTAATATTAATTAGTTTGATTTTGGTAACCACTTCACTATATGTGTATATTAAAACATCACATTGTACAATTTAAATATGTGCAATTTTTTATTTTCAATCATACCTCAAGAAATCTAGGGGAAAAAACCTGTTTTACAGAATATCAGCACTAAGCTCAGGCATAGACAGAGATATGAGTGCCTGAATCAGAGATTAAAATATTGCATCTCATTAATTGTAAAAGTCTATGCAAATGTAAATATTTGCTCTTTTTCCCAGTTTCATTTTATTCTCAGTATTTTATATAGAATGTGGTATGTTTATTGTAGAATTTATTCATATGTTTTTGGCAGTATTAACAGAAAATAAAATTATGTATATTTCTTGATTCCATTATCCCCTCTCTTTCTCCCCTTGGCACCCTCCACACCCTGCAAATACCCTAAATAATACTGAAATAACCTGTTACCCCAATACCCATGGTTCTACAGAATATGACCCTAGTGGAAAGAGTTTCTGGTGAAGACATTTGTTCATTGCTAATTTTTCTAAATCATCTGAGGAGATACTTTTCCCCAGCCTGTGCTTTATATGCAAAACCAAGAATTTGCCAATTATAAATAGCCAACAAATTGTATGTTTACATAAAAGGAGGCTAGGAAAACTTGGTAATTTAGAACATTTGTCATAGTATAGAAATTAAAAATACTTTTCCAGAGCAAGATTTATATAAACTGTTTCATTTGAAAGCCCCAATTTGGGGATAAGCTTTAGTTCAAGTGGTTGTTCCATCCCTTTGGACTTCTGAAATCTCCAGTTTTGCCCAAATATACACGGGAGATTTTGGAATTATTAGACAATTCACTGCACTGGTCTAGTCTGAATTGGGGGATAAACACTTGCACATGCCCTGTCTCTTCATCAGTGTGTGTTCCTGTTAGCCTATAATGTAATAATGATCATAGGATTATGCTTTAATAATGACCAGAGTGAGGACAAAGAGGAGAAGGGCTGCACAGAAACTTTTAAGCCAAAATGGCACAGAGTTCAGAGGCTGGACAAGGGTGAGGGTGCGTGTCTTCAGGGGCTTGATGATCCGCTCTCTCTGGGTCAGGATGGTTCTCCGGGCCCCAGCCCACTTCCCTGGGCCCTGCAAGCGGTACTGGTAAGGTGTGCATGGCCCAAAGAAAATTTCCAGGGCCAGCTTTGGATCCCACAAGAAAAATGAGAACAGGTTGGGTTTCACTCCTATTTCCGAGGCAATTTCATCCATGTAATCCACATACTGCACTCTGCGAGTGTCACGGGAATTATTCCGGTATCTGAAAACAGAAGGGGAAAAATAAAACAGAAACCTCAAATCCAGTGACAACCTTTATCCCTCCAAGCACATCTTCTTTACATGTTGATGATTTCTCCAAAAAGTAAGAGAGAAAATGAGTTTTCTTGTTTTCATTGAGCATGGTCTCAGTGGTTTCTAACAAAATACTCATGTGGTGTGTTTTTCCCCATCAGATCCTTCCAAGAGTCTTGGATGCTAATAGGTGGGTTTCAGATTTTTGTCTTATTCATAATATTCTTTTCCTAATTCCTGTACTTTGTCCATTAATTTAATTCTCAATTAGGATATAGTCTCATTTTGGTACATTGGTGGTAGAGAATATGCTATATGAATCATAAAGATCAGTTATTTAGATGTGACATTAATTTGGTTTTAAGTATTATTGAAATGCAATTCCTGGCCCCTTCTTAAATGAAAATTACTAGATAACTGACTGTTTTTAGGATAAAATCTTTTGCTCATAGAGAACATGCTGTAACATTCACGTTGTAGACTCTCAAGAGATATTTGCTGAATAGAAATAAATTACATTCCCAGAGTTCCCGTCGTGGCGCAGTGGTTAACGAATCCGACTAGGAACCATGAGGTTGCGGGTTCGGTCCCTGCCCTCGCTCAGTGGGTTAACGATCCGGCAATGCCGTGAGCTGTGGTGTAGGTTGCAGATGCGGCTGGGATCCTGTGTTGCTGTGGCTCTGGTGTAGGCTGGCGGCTGCAGCTCCGATTGGACCCCTAGCCTGGGAACCTCCATATGCCGCGGGAGCGGCCCAAGAAATAGCAAAAAGACAAAAAAAAAAAAAAAAAAAAAGAAATAAATTACATTCCCAACCCCGATAGTTGAAAATTTTCCATTAAGAAGATGTGGCACAACCTGTAAGCTTCTGAACTCACACTGGAATCCTAAGACTCTGTAATGATTTGCTGTCTCATTTCCGATCTTGGCTTCTTTTCAACAATTTAAAGAGTGAAACAGTCCTTCATTTCATCATACATTTTAGTATTCTTTACATCCCTACAGGTATGATATGACATAAATTTATAATTGTATGGCATATCTAGTGTTCCTCGAACTTTAAACAAAATTCTGAAGTTTCCATGTTGGACCATTCTGTATCCATTCTGTTCTGTAAATATTCTACATGTGATATTCATGCTTGGTTAAGAGGAAATGAAAACATTGACAATTTGAGATCTCACTTAGGCATATAGGCAAACAGCTCCCCTTTAAACATTGCAGGTTTTTTTGTTTTTTTGTTTTTTGTTTTTTGCTTTTTTAGGGCCACACATGCAGCGTATAGAAATTCAGGCTAGGGGTCAAACTGGAACTACAGCTGCCAGCCTGCAACACAGCCACAGCAACGAGGGGGATCCAAACCGTGTCTGTGACCTACACCACAGCTCACAGCAATGCCGGATTCCCGACCCACTGAGCGAGACCAAGGATTGAACATGCATCCTCATGGATATTAGTTGGATTCAGCTCTGGTGTGCCACAATAGGAAACTCCCCCCTTTAAACGCGTTCAATTGATTTTCATCAAGAAGAAAGTCTCTTACTCTTTTGCAAATTTTTTTCTCTTCTTTTCTATGTCAGCCATCATGCCACTCACTGAAGGTAATTTGTTCAATCCTAGGAAAGAAATTTCAAATATGAACATAATTTTCTTATTGAAAAGATATGAATTCAGGAAGAAATGGATATTACGAGAGTTAATGTGGAAGAGAACATCATGAGTGAGGTGGATGGGAGTGGGGAGATGGATCCAGAAATTGCTCAGAAATGCCCTCCATTCATTGTTTTTATCAGAATCACATGCCTTACAAGATGCAAAGGCATGTCCTCTAACGAGTTCAGATCTTGACCAGAAGGCCTCAAAGCCCACAGAGAAGGACGGACTGAAGGGAGCTTCATCCAACTAACAAGGCACAAGGTAGGGTGTGTATAGTCCTATTACCAGAATATTCACTCTGGCTCTGCTTTAAATAGTGAGTTTAAATGAATAAGCTCACTATTCATTCATTCATTCATTTATGTTTTCACTTAGTTTTCTAATACATATTGTAGCTGCTAATGGTGACTCAATGTCTCCTGATTGTTTTCATTGGGTAGAGATTTAATTTTCCATCTCAACTCAGGAAAGGCACTTTCCTATAATTCTTCATTTCTTTGAAGGATGACATATGTTGAGACACACAGAATGTTCTAGGAAAATAATGGGAAACATTTTAAAGGAGAAGTGAATGAATGAGCAGGATTATTATAATCTGATTGACATCATTCCATAAAGCTAGGTTTGAATCTGTCCTGATCGATTTCTTCTCAACTTTGGAATTAATGATGTAATAAAGAATAATAATAAAGAATTACAACCACAGTAATAAAGAATTACTAATCTTCATTCATTTGATCATTATTTATTGAATGCCTACAAAAGTCAGTTGCTTAACTGTTAATGCTCACCACCCTGCAAAGTACATGTCAATATTTCCATTTTTCTAAGTGAGGAAATTGTGGAGGTCAAGTAATAGTTCAAGACCATTCAGTCAGTATGTGGTGGAGGAACTGGGTTTAAATCTTGAGTTCATTTGGTTCCAAGCGCTTGCTCTCATAGTGGTGCTATGGTGCTATTTCAGTTACTCTATATCTTTGCCATAATTTTCATAATTCACATAACTCACAGCTCATAATGCTGTGACTCTGCTGGTCCTTTTTATATTGAATTTGAAAGACAGGCCAAAAATGTCTCTTTAATTTAGGCTCATTCCAGAATGTAGATACAGCTCGCATCTGGTGTGGCTGTGGCTGTGGCTGTGGCTGGCAGCTGTAGCTTCAGTTCGACTCCTAGCCTGGGAACTTCCATATGCCACACCCATGCCCCCAACCCAAAAGAATTATTTGCCAATAAGTTGCCACTTAATGATATCTTAAGGAAGTAGTTTTTTTTTTTTTTTTTTTGGTCTTTTTGCCTTTTCTGGGGCCGTTCCCGCGGCATATGGAGGTTCCCAGGCTAGGGGTCCAATCGGAGCTGTAGTCACTGGCCTACACCAGGGCCACAGCAACGTGGAATCCGAGCCACATCTGCTACCTACACCACAGCTCACAGCAATGCCGGATCCTTAACCCACTGAGCAAGGGCAGGGATCAAACCCGCAACCTCATGTTCTTAGTCGGATTTGTTAACCACTGACCCACAACAGGAACTCCGGAAGTAATTTTTTTAATCTTAATTTTCATACAGGAATTCTAAAGTTTAAATAGATGTCAAACACTGAAGACAAAATTTCCAGTGGTAGAATTTCAGAGACAGTTAACTTCAGATATGTTTTGTAGCAGAAGACTTTTTGCAGTGCCTTTGAAATCATGTTTGAAAAGGTAGATGGTTATCTTTTCTAAACATGCATAAGGTCAGCACATACCCTTGAATACACGTGCAGCCCAGCGGCTCTGGAGTTCTGATACGGGCATAATGGCTCCAACTGGCTGGAGGATGCCTATGAAAGCTAGTGTTGGCTTCTCTAGCTGAGGAGGGAAGACAAATTTAAACATGGAGCACTGGCTGTCCAGAACTGTTGAATTATTTTCTAAAAAGGGGAAAGAAAAAGTGTATCCTGTGGCAAAGACAACAACGTCAACATCCTCTTCTGTGCCATCCTCAAAGATGGCTGATGTCTTTGTGAACTTTCTAACATTTGGTTTTATCATCACTCTTCCAGTAATTATGTGGTTGGGTAGGTCATCACTGAAAGTAGCTTGATGGCTCAGAAATCTGAAGAATAAAAATATGAATCCAGGAAAATTAATATGTTTTTTTGGAAAGGAGTTCAGCTAAGAAAATATTTAATTTTTGGTCAAGCTAAAAAAAATCGAAAAACCTACATTTTTGTTTTACAGAAGATTTTTTCTCCCTCAATACTTCTTATGAATTATTTACTGAATAAGCATTCTGTATTTATAAGAATACCAACAATTATTTAATGCCTACCATAGGCAGAGAAAAAATTTGGAAATGTTCATAAGGTTTTTTTTTCCCAATTTGGATATATTTTATTTATTTTTCCTTTTTAAATTTAATTTTATTGAAGTATAGTTAATTTACAATGTTATGTTAGTTTCAGGTATAAAGCAAAGTGAATCAGTCATACATATAAATATATCCATTATTTTTTCCCATGTAGGTTATTACGAGCTATTGAGTAAATTTTCCTGTGCTATACAGTATAAGTTTATATGTTGATATCTAACTTCCTTAAAATAAATTTTTTTGGGGAAGGATTTTTTTAAAGCATTGGAAAAATGCTTATAATGGAACAGAAAAATCTGATTATATTTTGATTTTCCTTTTATTTTTAGAAACTACATGCCATTTAAAAAATTTTACCAGTTATTAACTTTTAGTTATTTAATTTTTAGTAGTTCTGCTTCCACCCTTGACTTCATACGAGTGTTCCTCCACTGAGCAACCTGAGTAATCTTTTTAAATGTAAAATTATTCCCTGATGTGTTGCTATGTCACTGAAAATATAATCCAAAGTTATTGCCACTCCCTGGTCCTAAAATTCCCTATGTAACCTGGTGCCTGCCTACCTCTCTGAACTTTTTCCCACCACTTTCGGCCTCCACCAGTACTCTGGTTACACTGGGTTCTTTTCTCTTCCTGGAGTACATTATGCTCATTCCTGCCTTTGGTCTTGGTATTTCTTCTGCCTGGAATGTTATTCTCTCAGGACCTGCCCTCTTACTTCCTTCAGACCCCAGTTGAAATGCTCTCTCGTGATGTAGACATTCCACAAGCACCTCATCTAAAAAGAGATCTCTCTCCTGAACCCTGCTTAATGTTTCTTCATGGCACACATTACTCCACATAGTTGCATTATATTTTGATTTGTTGGTATCTCTCTTACTTTCTAGGATGCCTAGTAAGAACTTGGACTCTATCCAGGAGTATCATCATTCTACCTCAATATCCAGAATCTTGCTTGACTATGGTAGAAACTCAAATATATTCATCGAATTTATCTAGGCTCTACAGATTGTCAATTTCATGGGTTTCCCCATTTATAATTTACAAAAGATAGGCAAATAGGGATTGCAATTCACCAACATAAAAAAAAAGCCTGAGAAAATATATAATCATCCCCAAGGCCATATGGAAGATAAGTACTAGAGATTTGTAAGATTATATATCCATAACATATATATATCATATACTAATACATGTATTAGTATGCTAATATACTAATATAATACACATATTAAACTAAAACTAAAATATCTTTTTCACTAGTGAAGACAAAATTGATTTGTCATCTATAATTTTAATAACATATTTTAACTGAAATATATTTATATTCCTAACAGTTGGGTGAATATATATTCACCATACGTTTTCTTTTATCTTTCCTAAAATTTTCAAGCAAAATTTTATTGTATTAATATCATATTGTATTAATCATATAGTGTATATGTTTATATTTGTCCCAGATTTTATTCTTTTCAACTTCATGGATATCTCTTATCAGTTTGTGTTCAGTGAAATCCATACTCACCCTTTCTCCATACCCATTACATATGCAGATTTTTAATATGTCTTTATGGGGCAGACCTTCAGTCCACCTTCATCATTTTCATTGTGCTTCTCAGAAGACTTTTCTGGTTGTATTATGTATCTCAAGGTAAATGTCCAGAATATACCACTCTACATTTCAGATGCATACAAGTCATGTTTTCATACAAAAGTTGGGTAATCTTTCCTGTTTATTTCCAGCAAACTTCCTGAATGAGTCTTAGCTTTTGTGAGTTTGGGGGTATGGGAGTTGATTAGTCCATTCTTCTAACTCACATACCTGTTACCTATATAGTAATGAACACACAATGGGGCTCAGAAAATATTTTAACTTACTACTCTTGATGCTGTTGACCATTCCCTTCTTGATATTTTCTCCTTCTCATCGCTGTGTCCTGACTACTGATTCTCCTACTTCTCCACTTGTACTTTCCCTCTCAGTGTTTTTGATTGCTACTCTTTTTCTTCTTCCTTTTTTTTTAGGGCCACACCTGTGGCATATTGAAGCTTCCAGGCTAGGGGTTGAATCTGAGCTACAGCTGCCATCCTATGCTACAGTCACAGCAATGCAGGATCCGAGCCCACCTCTGTGACCTACACCACAGCTGGATCCTTAACCCACTGAGCCAAGTCCAGGGATCAAACCCGTATCCTCATGGATGCTAGTTGGGATCATTTCACTGAACCACAATGGGAACTCCTGATACTCTTCTTTAGATTTTTCTTTAACATTTGGGATCTGTTAGCTTCTTATCAAGACCCTTTTCCTCCCCACTCTTCACCCCAGATCATTGCTTCTTAAGGCAGCATGAGAAGAGGAGCGTGTGTGCACATGCACGCGCCCAAGGGAGAACACCAGAAGTGCCTGTTCGAATTTTACTAGTCTCCCTCTTCCTAATCCTGACAATCACATAATCCCCCCTGGGACCCTGCCATACATCTTCAGGGCTGATGACTCCACGCCTAATCTCTACTTTGATTTTCATAATCATCTATCCTAATGCCTGCCACGTAGCTCTGTTGGGATACCTCACAAGTATCCCAAATACAGTTTTCTAAAGCTTAAATCGTCAACCAGCCTCCTTATATCTCCCAATGTTGCTTTCCTCCTGAACTCCTTACCTTTGTAGGATGGTACACTTCCTACTCTATCATTCAAGCTAGAAACTTGTATTTGTGGATAATCATGCTTATATTCTTTGTATTTTATGATGTCTTGACATTATAAAAAGCTTGTTGGCCAGGGAGAGGGCTAGCCTGTCTTAAAGATAGCAAAGGACCCTGCCAGAAGCACATCTTTCATATGTGAACCAGCCACTCCCAAGTCTGAACTTCAACCAATTCCCTCTAGTCTGCAGCCCCAACCAACTGCTTGTCTCATTCTCATACCCCGAGCCAATATTCCCCCTGCTCTAAATCATCCCAGGGCCAGGAACCAGGCTAACTAGAGGCCATCTCTATATTCAAAAGTTCACCACAATTATTTAAACTAACCAATCCTAAACGGTTTATTCTGCTCTGCCTTGCAAGTTCCATGGGAACCCTAACAAGTCTCTGGCCTCAGCTTTTCCTTTATTCCTATTTCTCTCTGACCAAACATAGTGTTTTCATGTGGCCTTGCCATGATCTGGCGTGTTTTCTTCTCTTAGGAAATATAAGTAATAATTCTTTAAGTGGTATTGACCTCTTCATGTTGTCACTCAGTTACCTCCATAAATTAAGATCCCATGAGTATAATTTTAATATAGTCAGAAAATTAATAGCATGATAAAACAACACAAAATTGTTGGGCATTCATTATGTGCTAAGGACTAGTAAAAACTACACATGGATTTTTTTTTTTCTCTAATGCACAAAAAACCCTCTGAGTTGAGTTCCTTTTATCCCAATTTTATATATAAGAAAGGTGAGGCACAAATAGTTAAGTAAATCTGATCAATATCACATAGATAGAAAGTGGAGAAGCCAGGATTCAAACATAGTTGTATGGATTCAGAGTTCTATTCAAGACAAAGAATTTATTGCGTTTCAGCACAGGGAACTATATCCAATCTCTTGGGATAGAACATGATGGAAGATAGTATGAGAGGAAGAATGTATATATGTATGACTGGGTCACTATGCTATACAGCAGAAATTGGCACAACACTGTAAATCAACTATAATTTAATAAAAAAAAAAGGATGTTTTGGATTTCAAAGAACTCTACCCCAAGTCTCCCAGCTTATTGATAGAATCTTAAAAGATTCCTGATTTTTTTTTTTTTTTGGCCTGGAAAAATGGAGTTTATTTTTCTGACACAATATATCATCTGCTTATCCACCATCTGAAGGTCTCAAAGCCCTAAGTGCATAGTAGCCCAAGAACATGCAGGGTAGAGGCAGATGAAACTACCAGAGTGTCCTGAAAATTCAGTTTCTTTCCTCTAAGTTCAGTGAATAGAATGGAGACATGAAAAAAGAAAGGATGACTACATTCTCCTAAGATAGCTGAAGTCTGTTTTTAAGGCGAAGTCTATTTTCAAAACATGAAATCTAAATCATCCTTATGTTCCAAGTTTGACCTGCTGACTCCAAAAGATAGGAACAAAATTGTTAAACATCCTAGAGCATACATACCTGTGTTGAGGTAGCAAACCATAAGTGTCATGGTTAAAGCGAGCATTTAATTTCTTCTCTATCAAACTGTTGATTAAGAATGTAGGGTAAACTTTGTTGAGGATGGCGTTAAAACGAGTGAAGAGAACAGTGTCTATAGGCATCCCATAATCCCAGACACGGTTCCAAATCCATGCACCCCGCCTTGTGCTGAGAAACACCTAGGAGAGAATGCAAAGAAATGTAAAATAGATGCTTCACGATATGACAGTTTCCTTTCACTGGATCATTTTCTCGGTTCTTCAGATATCTCTCATTTGGTTCATGAGAGGAAATGGATAAGAACTCTCCTGGCTTTTTAGCTTGAAAAGTTCTTCTGTTTTCAAAGACAGGTAGCCCAACAGATACAGTCTCATACATTCAGACACATCTGACTTGTTGCTCATAGCCCCAGAAATCTCCTTAAGCCTTCCTCTGGATTTTACCCACAACCCTTTTTAACCTTCTCCAAAACAGTGTTTGGTGCTTGCAAGCTCTTAAATTCCAAATTCTGGAAAAACAAGATGATGCAAAAAGACTTGAGATCAACGGGTTGACACAAGGAATCCCATCCATCTTCTAATTACTGTGTTATAGTATCTAGAACACTTAGTTAATCCGTATTCCTAGAAATATAAATTTTGAAAGAATTACAGTAGGAAGATGTTGTCAAGTGTCATGTCAATGAAAAATAAAGGGATTTAAAAAATGGTTTCTTGCTAAATTCATTTTTTTTTTTGGTAACTCTTGGATAAGTCAGTAAAGCCTCCACACTCTGGTAGATATAAACAATATGGCATTCACTAAAGTCTGAAATGTTTATTTTTATTCCATTCTCTTCTTTTTTTTTTTTTCCTGGAATGGATTATCAAAACAGCTATTAAGGAAAGAGGTGTGAGGAGTAATTAACAATCAGCACTGAAGCAGGGTATGGGTAAATACTACACACATTTCATGCAATGCTCACATCTCAGAAGGTAGTGGGCAAGTTGCGTCTCAGGAAAGAGAATATAGAAAACCAACCTGTGCAGCCATGTGACTGAGCTCACTCGCCACATCAACTCCAGAATTTCCAATGCCGATCACAACAATTTTCTTGCCCTGAAATTTCTCTGGACTCTTATATTCCCAACTGTGGATACACTGACCTTTGAAACTTGTGATTCCTGTTGGCAAGAACAGAATTGCTCAAGCATTGACAATTATTTTATTTTATTTTTAGAATACTGCTGGCGTATTCTAAAGCTTATTGATAAACTTAAAGGCTATCCTATTTAAACTTCTTATTTTCTGGTCTACTGTTCCTGGTCTGTGAATTGTGCTTGCCTAACGTTAGACAGAGCAAATTCTCCTACAGTGTTGTCCTAGATCAAACATTCTATGTTCAAACAAACTCTCAGGTTTATAATAAAGTCAGATATGGCAATTTTTTATTTCCTTTTTTCTTATTCATACCCTGCCACACCTTCAGAAAGGGCCTGACTCCTATTTATGTACCCTTATTGTTATTTAAAACCACTGCCTGGACCCAACCCTGCCTTGCTTTCCCAACCCAAGCTGGGTTGTTCCCACCTCTTCTTAGGCTCAATACACTCTTCCTGCCACAGTATTCATTCTGCTCTCCTACTGGGACAAACCCTCACAGACTCTGAATCTGTGAGCATGTAAGAGCTTCTTATTTTTGCTTTAAAATGTGCTCTGACTTAAGCAGAAATCTCACATGGCAAAGCCATCATATCTGGTTGATTTTGTAGCAGCATTGGGCGTGACCATATGGGCTGCACTGCTCCTCCTATAACCCTAGACAGTCCCACTTCATCCTAATTGTGATCCATTCTGCATCCTGTTCTTTTTCTCTAGAGAATCTGCTCCCAAACTCCAACTTTCCCCTGGAAGCAGTTCACTGATGCTCACCCAGTGAACTCCTGGCACAGATCTAAATATTCCTGAACTCAATCTTTGCCCAATTCAATCTTCCATCAAATTTCTGACTGCAGGTATTTTTATTATTTCCCCTACTCTTGGCCCTGCGACAATTCCTCTCATTCCCTGAAGAGAATTTTTGTCTGCTTCATTTTTATGGAACACTGAAGATCTTAGGTGAGTTCCTCAACACCTAAAAGGTACTATGTTTTCATTTCTCCTTCCTCTGTCTCCTTTCCCCATGAGAAAAGTTTCTCTTCTGTTGAAAATGAACCCTTTGCCCTGTAGCTTATTGTGGGAGGAGACCTTGAGGTCAAAAAAACTTGGGCTAAATCTCAGCTCTTTCACCACTAATGGCATTTGTAATGTGTAAATTGGAAATTGTTTCACCTAGCTCATAGGAATAGTGTAAGGATCCCTTTAAATGCTCTTATAATGTAGTAAGTACCTGAAAAATTAGTTGAATGCTCTTCATTGAATGTCTTCAATCCTATCCCATCCTCTCCCACTTTCGATAAACATCTCTGAGACTTTGTAACCTTGCAGCCTGTACATTTTTTCCCCCACCATACAGGCAGAATCAGCTCTTCCCACAACTTCCTCTATCTCAGGAAAGGGCAACTCCATGGCTCAGGACAACTTTAGAGTTATCATTGATGCCCCTTTTTATTTAATCACATCTCACATCTGATCTATCAGCAAATTCTGTGATCTCTGTATTCAAACTATATTCACAATTGAAGCATGACTTTCTATTTCCACTGCCACCATCCTGGTCCAAACCAACATCATTTCTCAACTGAGTTAGCAAGAGTCTCCTTCCTGGTCTCCCTGCTTCCATCTTTACCAGTTCCTTCCCCCAGATCTTCAATATGGCAGCCAAAGTGACTGGAGCATGCCACTCCTCTGTTCAAAACCTCCCAACAACTCCCACCTCAAAGTCAAAGCCACCATCCAAATGATGGCTTTTAAGGCCCTTCTTGATCTGATGCAATGGTCAGGTACACTCCCACCTCAAGGCCTTTGTAGTTTGCTCTTCCTTCTGTACCACATGCTTTCCTCAGATATCTGCCTCACTCCCTCAGCTCCTTGGGGATAGTGTTCAAATGTCCCCTTCTCACTGAAGCCTTACCTGGCCACTTTAGCTAATCTTGTATCACAAGCCCCTATCCCCAACTACACACACCCTTGCACTTTCTGGTTAATATTTCTCTTCACAGTTATTGCCTCAAACATGTTTATCCTTTTTGTGTCTCTCTCCATCTACTCCCTGCACACTTCTTGGGGACAGAAATTTTGTCCGTTTTACTCTCTGCTGAGCCTCTGGCACACAGCCTGTGCTCAGAAGATAATTCTTGAATGAAAGCTGAATAAATCAATACAGGAATATTTAAACCTCTAATGAACTAACTAATAGACCTCTTTTGACCAGTTTTAACTTTTTCTATCTTCTCATGCACTGGGAAACAAATATTCCTAACAATGGAAGTGAGGGCACTCTAGCATCTCCTGAGGAGTTTCCAGGTTCAGCCCTCTTTGAGAAGACTGAGTGTACGCCCTACTCCTAGAGATAAACAAGGAGATCTTGTGCAGATAAATCTTCTTGCATTGTTCCTTCTGTGCAGGGTGCTTAAGCTTCCAAATAGAAAAAAAAATAGCACTGCAGTCTCTTTAAGATGTACAGTGACACTAGCACATAGCTGTTTATATTCACAGTGCTATGCATATACATACACATTCAAGAATAAAGCTAAGTATTAATACATTTTCTGTAGTTTTGATCTTACAACTTACACCAAACTATTACTAAAAAAAATCCCACAAAAACCGAGTTCCCACATTTTACTTTCCAACTGTGGTAAAATATAGCACCTCCTCTTAAAATAGACCAGAACTAGTGGTGATAAGATAGAAGTAATTTACATTTTCAATTTTATAACATGTATTACTTGAATGAAACCTGAAAGAACATGCATTACTTTATAATCAGAAAATAAATATCATATTCATTTGGGAAATAAAGTCACTTACAGAATTATAAACTTTCTTCAAAAATAACAAGAGCAATAATGACAAAACCCCACAAACCCAGTACCTTAGCATTTAGTAAGACATACCTGGAAAGTCCTGGAGTGGCAGCAAGGGATCAGTATAAAGGCCGCTACACACCATAATCCCATCAAAGACATAGGATTCCTGCTTCCCTTCAGTCTGGACCACAACATCCCACTGTCCTGTGCAAGAGAAGTCAGAGCGCTTCCTCACGCTGCACACCTTTGACTGGGGATGAGATAACATCATATTTGTGACCACTCTTCCCTGCTGCCCTCCTGTCCAAGAACTCTTGGACTCAATGGATAAAGTTTGGTTACAGCTACTCTCTTCTGAGTGCTCATGCAAAAGTTCCTTTCTAACTGGTCTCCCTACCAAGGCCTTTTAGGTGGAGATGTAGCCCAGTTTGTTCCAACTGCAGTCCTGAATGCAGCTAGTGGTGAGTCAATACCAGCTGCATAGTCTGGCTTTTCAGCCAATCCACCACAATTTTTCCTGAATGAAGTGAGGAGTGAAGCTCTTGCCGACTTCCCTAAAAATGCATAAATCTCACCTCCAAGACTGAGTGGATGCCTTACTGCCTTTTGCTCTGGTCTGGCTCTTGGCTCTACCATGAGGGTTCCACATATGCTGAGTGTTCTCTGCCCTACTTACCAGAAACTGGATGTGCTTCAAAAGATGAAAGTGTTTGGCATACATCTGGAGATACTCTATGATTTTTGAATTGTGTAAGTAGTTGGGAAAATGATCAGGGAAAGGGTAATCACTATAAGCTGTCATCTCCTTTGAAGTGTTGCAGATGGTAGATTTATAGACCGTTGGCCTGCCACTTTCAGTCTTCTCCTACCAAGAAAATAAGGGACACCTGCTAAAGTATATCAACTTTAAGAACAGATCAAAGTATGGTTTTCTTCTTCAAAATGAATAGCCATTGTTATATTAACAAAGCCCATGATAGTGATGCATTCATATACAAAAATACCCCTAATGATAAGTACAATCTCTGCAAATATGACCAGCCTTTCCTATAAATGAAAGCTTTATGGGTGTCACCTAGTGAAACCAGATGACATAATACAGTATTTGGGGGCATTTTACTTTGGTTGTTGAGCTGTATCATTGCATGGCTTGGTCCAGGAAACTGCCATCAAATAGTTTCTCTGAATCTATTTCTTCACCTATAAATAAGTGCTCACCTACCTCACAGAGTTGTTGTGGAGACCAAATAAGGCAAATAAAATGCTTTAAGAACCTCATGCAGGAAAACAACAATTGCATGCAAGTGTTATAGGACCAATTGCGGTTGTATGCACAGGGTTCAGTGGGCATCAGGTTGGGAGATTGGAGAAAGTTTTCTGGAGACATGTCTGTATCAGTCAGGGTCCAACCAGGAATGTGGAAACTACTCTGTCAACACTTGAAACAGGAAATGTAATGCAGAAAATAGGTTGCCTAGGTAGTGAAAGACCTGAAAAGCCATTGAGGCATTGGTGAGACATCTCAGAGATTAGCAAAAGTGGGCAGCCAGCAACACCTCTAGGCTAGATCTTGGTAGCTAAGAGTTGGTATGTTTCCACCTTCCTTCTTTTCCTCTCCATGGCAGCCTTGCAGGCTGTGTGGTCCAGTGGCATACTATAAGTTGGGTAAGGGTCACTTAATCACATCTGACTGTGATGCAGGCCAAAATGAACATTATGCTAAGCCCCTGAGATTTTTATAGAGTTTTGTCTTGAGATTTCAGAGTAAGTGTTAGTTATCTTGACTGATATATATATTCTATTGAACTGAAGATAAAAATCCAAATTCATATATTACTGTATATGTAATAAGCCAAGGAGGTATTCTAAAGAATTTTTAAGAAGTTAAAAGACCAGAGACAGAGAATAAAGCTATAATCAGCCACATTTAGAGGCCAAGTGGAAAAATACTGAGAAGGAAAATCAGCAAGAGAGTGAAATCACAGAAGCTAGGGACAAATGTTTTTAAAAGGAGTTGATTTTTAACATTATTGGATCCTGTTGAGAAAGCAATACAATTCTGGGCAGAAAGTCCACTCAGTTTGTCAACTTTTATTGTTAAAAGCAATGACAGCAGTTTTGGGGAAGGGCTGGGATGTCTATCATGTAGTGTACAATTCTCCTTCAAGGAGCTAGGCTCTGAAAAGAAGAAGGACTGAACATCATCCTGGGTGGGGGGGTGGGGGTGGGGGAAGGAAGGAGTGGGATTCAAAGCACAGGGGTAGGTTCTAATAAAAATAACAACTATTAAAAAAATAACTATTACGCTGGTAGTTGAAGACAAATTAGTGCTGTATTCCTTGCATTCCTATTTCCCAGATACAGAAAAATGCCATTATATATATTGAAGCATAAATCCATTTGAACTTACCTCATATCTCCACAGGCCTCCAATGTCATTGCTTCCTTCAAAACAGATGGGCTCCAGTCCCTCCTCCAGACAGATCTTAATGGCACCTAATCCACTGATACCAGCACCAATCACTGCAATTCTTTTTCCTGGCATTGTGTCTTGTATCAGGAAACACTATCATAAAATCAGATTTTTATTTCCATGTAACTTTTTTCTATCATGCAAGATTAGCCTTTTTCCTAAAATTGCTAGTTAATTCACTTAAGGAATATCCCACTCAAAGCTGTTATGCCATTTGTAGGCACATCAAGTGACAGAAAATCCTAGCTCACATAGGCTTTCTTATTTTCAAGTACAAAGTTGACTTTTTAAAAAAATTTTATTGGAGTATAGTTGACCTACAATGTTGTGTTAATTTCAGGCTGTATAGCTACATGAATCAATTATACATGTACATATAGCCATGCATTTTCAGATTCTTTTCCCATATAGGTCACTACAGATTTGAGTGGATTTCCCTGTGCTATACTATAGGTGCTTGTTACTCAGCCATTCCATATATAGTAGTATATAGACCCCTAGCCTGGGAACCTCCATATGCTGCAGTGTGGGCTAGGAAAAGACAAAAAAAAAAAAGGCTTATTAACATAACCCTGTACCATTGATGTTTTGCTACTACTTGAAGATGTATCCGGAGGGCTATAAGCAATGAATTTGCCTAATGACAACAGCAGTTGTCATAGCACAGTACAGCAGTTAATCATATAGCACAGGAGTTCCAAGTACTCAGCAGAATTACTCAGCCAACACCCTGGACCACGCAATAGCAGAATGAGCCTATATAAACAAGGAAAATGAATCACAGAAATGCATGGATAAAGGATATTGCATTTATTAATTTGAAAAGTAGAGCCAAATATTGTCCATTTTTAAATGCCAAGCCTTTTACATTCCCGTTAAAATAAATGAGTTTGTTTGAAATATCATCTTTCAAATGTCAAAACTATGTAGTCAAATACTTTTCTTAAGAGTATTTAGATTTCTTGGCTGTTGAAATGAAAAGCTATTAGCGCATATGACTTGTGTTTAGTATATTATAGGTATGTCCTTGATCATTTATATCCCCTCAATCCTTCAAGCAGCTCCCCTTAAACTCTAGTTTTCCATCAAATTTGTCCACTTATCCTCTCATTCGGAACAAACCCAAATAAAACCTGGCGGGCCAACTCCTTCTCCATATATGCAGCCGTCACTACCTCTGGCCTGTCTTCTGCCTAGAAATGGCGGAAGAAATGATACTAGGTTGCTCTTCTGATGAATTCTTGGTCTGTTTTTTTCTTTCCCTTGTCAATATTCCTTTTAGTTACCTTTTTTCTTTCCATTGCATATATAGAATACACAGATATTTTTCTAATCATGCAATTATATGGCATAAAATTAAAAAAAAAAACTCTTTAAGCTCCAGGGTATTTGAGGAAATAAAAGTCATATATCTAACCTGTAGCAAGAAGAAAAACAAAAGCAGATTTTTCTCTTGAAGTCTCCAGGTTCCGAGGTAAGAAATGAGCAACAGTGTACTTATCTCCTAAAGAGACCACTGCTTTCTTCTTCGCTCTCTGCTATGATGATAGTCTACCAAGGTGTTTTATATGATGGCTGATTTGGGAAACTCCTCCCAGTGCCTCTTTCCTTTTCACCTGGCTTTTAAAACTGGGGTAAAGAAACTGGCGTGTCATCACATTTTTCTTTGTTTTTCTTTTTGTCTTTTTAGGGCCACACCAGCGGCATATTGAAGTTCTCAGGTAAGGGATCAAATTGGAGCTGTAGCTGCCAGCCCACGCCACCACCACAGCAACACAGGATCCGAGCCACATCTGCAACCTACACTACAGCCCACAGCAACACCAGATCCTTAACCCACTGAGCAAGGCCAGGGATCAAACTTGCATCCTCATGGATACTGGTTGGGTTCATCACCGCTGAGCCACGATAGGAACTCTACATTTTGCTGAACAGTAATTTTGTTGGTCTCATAAATTCTAATTAAATCAAGGTATGATGAAGCCCAGAAAGAATTTCCTTAAGACAGTGCATAGCTAATGAATCGATCTATAATGAAACTTGGAAAATATGGGGAAATATTTTACCTCCTGAAGTGATAGAAAAATGAAAGTAAATACATTTCAATTGATAGAGCATTTTCACCAAAGCTATAATAGGAAATGGGAGCAACTGAACAAAAGCATCCTTGTACATAACATTTTGTATGATTCTGATTTCTTTACGGTGAATTTCTGCAACTTCCAGGGCTGAATCAAAAGGCATTTGAGGAACAGTTGTTCTGATATTCAGTATATCGTTTCCTATACAGATTAAATTAAGGCAGTTTCATTATGAATAAAAATGTTTGAAAATACCTTTACTTCTCCTTGTTAATTACAAAATATTCCATTTTCTTAATGAAACCTGCCGTTCTTTGAATATCAGTAAGCCTAAACTCTGCACATATATTTTTTGTCCATTTGTATTTCTTTGGTGAATTAGATGAATACCATTTCTACATTTTCTATTCTTTTTGTTTAAAGGACACCTTATGTCATAAATAGAAACCCTTTTTCCTCTCATACATTTCCCAAATTATTTTCTCTCATTTTTGTCATTAGCTTTTAAAAATTATAAGATTTTTCCTCCGTTTTGATCAAGTGATACATATTTTTTCCTTTAGAGTTAGTGGATATTGTGTCATACTCATAGTCTTTTCTATCTCGGGATTGTAAAATTTTTCATCTATATTAGTTTTCTTCTTATGGTTTTATGCTTTTATTTAACTCTTTGGTATTTCCAGAGTTCACTGTTGACATATGGTTTAAGTCAATACTTCAACTCAATCCTTTTTTTCAGTTGTTCACTGGGTGTCTCTGCCCATGTTATTGAACAAATCATCCTTTCCCTAGCATACTAGAAATGCCATTTTTATAATATATTCAATATTTATACATTTGGTTTTATTGTAGGTCTTTAGTTTTTGCTCCACTGGTACTTCTTTACATTCAGATATCAAAATCACACTCTTTAGTTACTGCTGTTTTAAAGGATGTGTGATATTTCCCGGTGCAGCATCAAATTGTTACTTCTTTTTTTGATATTTTCTTGACTTTTCTATTGTTTATTTTTCTAAATGAACCAAACTTGTATTAATTTTTCATTTAATAAATATTAATAAAATATTTATTAAATTTATCAGCTAATTATGGTATAATTGACATCTTTATAAGACATCTCCATTTATTCATATTTTTTGGTATCCTATTGTAAAATTTTCTTTACATGAGCTCACAAATTTTACTGTTGCTTTCTAGCTACATATCTTATTATTATTGGTAATGTTAATTTTTCCATTATATATTTAAACTTACTGCTGGCATATTAATTAGTAGTTATATATAAGGTATGTATATATTATATAGAAAACTATATATATTCTTTTAATAATTCATATGTACAAACATAATTTCAGTAATTTCAAACTCTCATTCATTCTAAGTATTTCATAAATTCTCATGTCAGACCCCATAAAAAAATCAAAGAATCAAAATGATAATATAATTTAGTTTCTCCCTTTTTGATAGGTATTTCTTTCTTTTTTTTTTTTTTTTTTTGTCTATTTCTTTGGGCCACTCCCGTGGCATATGGAGGTTCCCAGGCTAGGGGTCGAATCGGAGCTGTGGCCGCCAGCCTACGCCAGAGCCACAGCAACGCAGGATCCGAGCAGCGTCTGCAACCTACACCACAGCTCACGGCAACGCCGGATCGTTAACCCACTGAGCAAGGGCAGGGACCGAACCTGCAACCTCATGGTTCCTAGTCGGATTCGTTAACCACTGTGCGTGCCACTACGGGAACTCCGGTATTTCTGATAACTGTATTTTCCCTCTCATTTCCTGAGTTGCCTAGAATTTTCAGAACAATTTCCAACAGAGGCGATACTGAACATGTTCTCTTGTGTGTTTCACCCTTGAGTATGATGCTGGTTCTTGGTCTGAAGAACATTCGTTATGTCATACTAAGGAACTATTCTTCTCTTTCTAGATAGCTCTGTGTGTGTGTGTGTGTGTGTGTGTGTGTTGTGTGTGTGTGTACACACACATGCATGTGTACATTTGTCTGTGTTTAATCAGAAAACAGTATTGATTTTATTGAGTATATTTCTGCATCTGTTAAAATAATCATACAGTTTTTTTCATTTCATCTATTTCTGTAATGGATTTTATTAATAGATTTCCCCACTTGAATCATGTTATTTCTACATTAAATCTTACTTGGTCTTGATATCCTAATATTTAAAAATGTTGAGAGTTCTCACTGTAGCTCAGCAGTAGCAAACTTGAGGATGAGGATGCAGGTTTGATCCCTGGCCTCGCTCAGAGGGTTAAGGATCCAGCATTGCTGTAAGCTGTGGTGTAGGTCACAGATGTGGCTTGGATCCCACATTGCTGTGGCTGTGGTATAGACAGGCAGCTATAGCTCCAATTCCACCCCTAGCCTGGGAACTTCCATATGCTACCAGTGTGGCCCTAAAAAGACCAAAAGAAATAAAAAATAAAAAAAGGAAATGTTGTATTCTATTTCTCAGAACTTTAGTAAGAGTTTTTGCATTTAAAATTATACATAAGATTGGCCTATTACTACTTTTTTGTGCTATATTCATCATGATTATGCTATCTTTGTTATCAAGGTTATGAAAAAGCTTTTGTATTTACTTTATACTTTGCACGGTTTCTATAGTATAATAATCATCTATATGTTGAAGAATAACATTCATTTTCCTGGGTAACTGAGCCCGGTTATTTCCTTTTACTTCTTTAAACTCTGCATTTTATAGGATTTATATATTTTTCATGTACCAATGCTGTTAATTATTCTTTTTGTTGAAGATTATTCATTTATATGATTTTCAAAGGTTTCACCTGCTATTATGTATACCATTATGACTTTTACCATTCTGTTAATTTATAAATATCCCTATGTTGTTCTTTATTAATTTTGTATATTGCGTGTTAGCTTAATTTTACTTTGAACTAATAGAACTTATCCAACCAGTCCACAGTGAGATAAGAAGCTTGCACAAGGATATAAATCAATGCATGGTTGGTTTCAAGAGAGAATTACAACACCATCAAAAATGTTAGGGAACATCATCAGTGTCTTTGGTGACTTAGTCAATTTACACTTTTGCAGAACTCCTTGTCTCATAGTAGATAAATTACAATCAGTTTGCGAATACAACCACACTGAGCTAGAACCTCGTTTATTTTATTTTACTTTGCATTCCATACAGAATCAGCTTTTCAATTAATTCATCAAGTCTACAATTCTTGATTTATTAATTCATTTGCTGCTTTTATTTTTATTTCTTTTATATTTTCCTTAGGTTTATCTTATTTTCTAACTTCTTGATTTGTTTTTATTTATCTTATTTTTTCTCCTTTTTTTATTTATAATGATTTTTTTATTTTTTCTATTATAGCTGGTTTATAGTGTTCTGTCAGTTTTCTACAGCACAGCAAGATGACCCAGTTACACATACATGCATACTTTCTTTTTTCTCACATTATCATGCCCCATCATATGTGACTAGACATAGTTCTCAGTGCTATACAGCAGGATCCCATTGCTTATCCATAAGATATATTTACCTTATTTATTTTTAGTATCCTTTTTTTCTTTCTGTTTATAAATTTTCCTTTAATTAGGCATGTCCCCTCTTAAGTTGTTAAGATATAATATTCGTTAGTTCATTATTTTCTAAGTGGTGTGTAATTCTGGTCAAATTTCTCACCTTTAACTTGAATTATTTGCCAGCTCATTTTTTAAAATTTTGTTTCATTTTATTTTTTTGCACTTTTGCTCTTAAATTCTAATTGCACTTGCGCAGTTATCAAAAATATTGCCTAAATAATTGCAATTGACTGATTTATTGATACTTTAATACATGACATGTTATAAATTATAATATAACTTATAATTAAGTTATAGTATATACATTATATATATTATGAGCTCTAAAACAAAGGTAGTTTTTTCTAGGGATTGAACTCAGTATATGTTTCTTTTCTTTAGTGTTCTTATTTAATTTATCCCTATTATCTGTTAATAAATAAAATATTTATTGGCAGGTTAGTAGTATATTTTTAATTAGATTTGCCTCACATATTTTGATTCTGTTATTTAGCACACAATTCTAATACACCTCCATTGTGGATCAAGCTCTTCATTGTGTACAAAATGACTTATGAATCCTTTATATTTTTGCATGCACTCCACTCTACTTATTCTTTTGAAATTGATTTTGTTTACATTTGTTCACATGTTTTACGTAAGTCTTTATACTTTATCTGAGTCATTTTATTATAGTATCTCTCTCTTTTTTTTAAACAGGTCATTCCTTTCTTGACATGCATACATCACATTTTCTGTTCTGCTGATGCTATAAATTCAATACCGCTTCTCCAGCCACATCAGTTATGAGCGTAAAGTATATCATGTAACCTCAAATCTCTAACAGTGGAAGGTTTAAACATGAATGGATGATGCTAGAATAACGCTGCTTCCTTTGATGTGACAACTGAGCAGCCATCTCCCTCCCCCTCAGATGATTCTTCAGCATGTTAGAGCAGTGAGGAATGATTTTGGTCTCATAACCAAGTTAGAATGAAGACATTGGCCACTTAATACACATGCTCCATTTTTTAAAAAATTCTGAATCTTGGGCAACTGTTCTCTTATAACTACTTTACAGTTTCTAAAAGCAGTTATCGTCCATAGCTGGAAGGACTTAAGTCTTCTCAGATGAGCATGCGAATGAATATGGAGATAAACAAAAAATAAAATTAAAAAAGATGAGGTCTAATAGGGGAGCAGCTGGATAAGAAAATCAAAAAAAGAACAGTAATTTAAAGTTTATTCCAACTATAATGCAGGTTATTCTATTGAAGGTAGCAACTATTGAAGGTAGCATCACATGACATACTTCTGAGTCCATTCCCAAGATATTCTGTTGTACTTATCTCTGTCTGTTTTATAGATCCATGTAACCTCTGGCACTAGGGGGTCATCTGGGTTTAGATCACATATCAGTGAACAAATGGATGAAAGAACTTTAGAAATAGTTAAAGCAGGAGACCACTGTGATCTTAGAATATCAAGACAAATGCTGCCATTACTGTTAATATTCAGATGATAAATTCTTGTTGTAAATGCAACCTCAGGTGGTTTGAAAGGGTAGTCTGTAGGAAAATGAATTGTCAAAAAGAATACACAACCTCGTTGTGGGCTGCCATTAGGTCCCATAACTGTGGCTTGCCAATGAAACATAGCATCCCCAACTGGACCTGCAGAACATTGTGCTGGAGGGTCACGGGCGCTAAGTTCCTTATCAATACGTTTCAGCGCCATAGTCTGTGCTTTTCATCTGGCTCCTCACTGTCTAGGTGTGTGCTCAAAGGTCTGGCCCAAACTCTTGATTATCTGGGCAGCTGAGAAGAATTGTCTCTTCGTCACCAGCTCCGCCAGACAGGCGCAGAGGGGCCAGGGTCTCCCTCAAGCAGCGGCCTGGGCCTCCTACCCGTGCAGTAGCTGGTGCCTCCCTGGCCCTACGTTATAGTATATCTCTTAAAAGGAATATATGGCTAGATTTTCTTTAAAAGTATATGTTGCTTTTAAATACCTCAAGAGCAAAACAAAATAAAACATAATCTATAATTCTCTACTGACCTTCTCAACTAGACAGGCTGAATCTATGGGCACAATTTCACTTTTTTGCATTTTCCACTGCTTTTCCTAATATTCATTTAGATTTTTTTTCAGACTAGTTGTTTAAACAAATTATAATTCCTTTATATAATCATCTCTTAAAATAATTAATGCCATTTTCATATTTTTTGAGACTGTATTTAGAACAATTATGAAGGTTGGACTATATGAATTGTTTCACTATTTGCTAATAATTCATCTGTACCATGTTTTCCCTATACTTTCGTTCTTATTTTGGCTGATATATATTTTGAAGTCAGTTTTGTTTTAATTGAAGTAAATAAACACACAAAAGGGTGCTGAAAATATACATTATAAGATGATGAATTATATCAAAGCAAATACCCTTATAATTACTATCCAAGTCAAGGAATAAAAGATTTTCAGAGGACAGAAGCTCCTTTCATGCACTTTCAATCTCTATTCACCTTTTCCCCCAACAGTGACCACATGTTAGTCTCTACAACTGTGACCAAATAATAAATGAAATTAAATAGTATTATTTTGTGTATGGCTTCTTTCATTATTATGTGTCCAGTTTGTGACTTCTATGAATAATGTTGGCATAAATATTCTTACATATATTCATAATGAGCATAAGCAAGCATTCCTGATTAGTATACACCTCAATAAATTCAATATAGATTTCTTTCTCACTTTTTTTTTCCTTTTTGAGGCCACACCCATGGCCTATGGAGGTTCCCAGACTAGGGAGTGAATGGAGCTGTAGCCACTGGCCTATGCCACAGCAGGATCCAAGCTGCATCTGCAAACTACACCACAGCCCACAGCAACTTTGGAGCCTTAACCCACTGAGTGAGACCAGGGATCAAACCTGTGTCCTCATGGAGACAGTCAGATTTGTTTCCACTGAGTCAGGGAAGCTCCCTCTTTTTCTTGACATTGCCTTTTGAAATGCAAACATTTCACATTTTATTGCCTAACTTACTAGTTTCTTCTTTAATTACTTGTGCTTTTTGGTGTCATAGCTAAGAAATTATCGCCCAACGTATGACATGAATATCCACTCCTATATTTTTGGAAGAGTTTTGTAATTTTAGGTCTGTAAAGCATTATGAATTAATTTTTGCGTATGGTATGAGGTAGAGACTGAAATTCATATTGTTGCCTGTGAATATCCAATTGTCCCATTTTTTTTTATTGAAAAGACTACTTTTCATTTGAATTTTATTGGCCTCTGTTGAAAATCAGCTGACTGTAAATGTAAGGGATTATTTCTGGACTCTCAATTTATATGTTTGTACTTAATGCTAGTAAGATACTGTTACTGACTTCATGACTGTTGCTTTGTTGTAAGTTTTGACATTGGGAAGTGTTAAGTCCTCCAACTTTTTCACTTCTTTTTCATGTTGTTCTGGTAATTCTGTATCCCTTGCCTTTCTGTACGAATTTTAGGATCAACTTGTCAATTTCTGGAAAAAAAAAATAAAAAATAAACACCCGTGATTTTCGTTGGGATTGTGTTGAATCTGTACAATAATTTAGGAAATAGAACTGTATTGACAATAATAAGTCTTCCAATACAGTTAAGTCCATGCAAAATGGAATGTTTGTCATTTATTTTATCTTCCTAAATTTCTTTTCAACAATATTTCATAGTTTTCAATCTATGTCTTCCACTTCATTCAATTTGTTTCCTAAGTAGTTTATTTTTCTTAATACAAGAGTTAATGGAATTCTTAATCTCATTTTCAGTGTATTTATTCCTATTGTGTAAAAATACAATTAAATTTTGTATGTTGATCTTCTATCCCACAATATTGCCAAATTTATTAATTCCAGAAGTTTTAGTGCCTTTTATTTCTTTTTCTTGTCTAATTGCTCCAAACATATTCTTCAATACAATGTTGAATAAAAGTGGTAACAGAGGAAAAACATGGTTTTTCTACATTAAGTATTATGATATTGATTGTAGGTTTTTTCAGAAAAAATATCAGGTTGAGGAATTTTAATCATAGTTACATAAAGTTTTATCATGGTGTGTCATGTTTTGTTAAAGATATCTCTGTATCTGTAAAGAAGATTATAGTTTTTGTTCTTAATTCTACTATTATAATGAATTACATTAGTTTTGAGAAATTGAAACAATGTTTTGTGCCTATGAAAAATTTCACTTGCTTATGATGTATAAACTTTCTTTATATGTTGTTGGATTCAATTTTCTAATATTTTGTTGAAGATTTTTATGTCTATATTCATATGGGACATTGGCTTGTCATTTTTTTATTATGATATCTCTGCCTGCTTTTGATATTAGGGTAATAGTGGCTTCATAAAATGATTAGAAATCTTCCTCCTTATTTTCTGCAAGAGTTTTTATTTATTAATTTAATTACTGTTAATTCTTTAGATAATTTGTATTCATCACTGAAGCTATGTGGGCCTAGAATTATCTTTGTGGAAAGATTTTCAATGGCTAACTTAATCTTTTTTTTGTTAAAGCTCTATTAAGATTTTCAATTTCTTACTGAGTCAATTTTGGTAATTTTAATTTTTTCTGGGAAATTTTCCTTTTAAAATAATTTTCAAATTTGTTTGCGTAAGTTATTTATGGTATCCTTTTATAATCTTTTCAAAATTCTTTAAGTTTGGTAGTAATGTCCCCTCTTTCATTCCTGATTTCAGTAATTTCAGTCTTTTTTTTTCTACCTAAAGTCTACCTAAAGGTATGTTATGTTGATCTTTTCAAAAAATACTTTGATTCATTGACTTTCTTTATTGTTTTTCTATATTCTATTACATCCATTTTTACTCTAATCTTTACTATTCCCATATTTCTGCTTGCTTTGTATTTACCTTGCCCTTCTTTTTTTTAAGTTCCTAAGGCGGGAAGTTATTTATTTTCCTTATTTCTAATATGGACTTTATGGCTATAAATTTTTCTCTAAACATTGTTTTTGGTATATCCCAAATATTTTGGAATGCTGTATTTTCAATTTCATTCATCGCAAAACATTTTTTAGTTTCTTCTTTGACCCATTAATTACTTAAAAGTATGTTTTTCAATTTCAACATGTTTGTGAATTTGCCAAATTTCTGTTTCATGTTGATTTTTAATTTAATTATATTGCCAGAAGAAAATACAGTTTGTATGATTTCAGTTATTTTATAATTGTTGATATTTCTTTGATAGCCAGACTTTTGTCTATACTGGAGAATGTTCCTTGTGTTCTGGAGCCTATGTATTCTATTGTTGAGTGGAATGAATGTTCTACCAATGTTGATTATGTCTGATTTCTTACTAGTGTTGAAGTCTTCTATATCCTTGTTGATGTCTTCTCTAGTTGTTCTGTTTACCACTAAGAATGGTATATTGATGTTGCCAACTATTAATATTGAATTTTCTATATCTCCCTTCAATTCTGTCAGTTTTTGCTTAAAGTATATTTAGGCCCTGTTGTTATATACACATATACTTATTATATCTTCCTGATAAATAGACTCCTTTTTGTCTCAACATTTTTGTCTTAAAATTCTATTTTGTTTGGTATTATGGTATCAGTATAGTTACTCTAGCTTTCTTATAGCTGTTATTTTCATGGTATATCTTATCCTTTTTTGTCTTTTAGACTATTGTATTTTTTAATGTAAAGCATTAAAATACAGACAGCATACAGTTGGATCTTGTTATTTTTTTTTGGATCTTATTTCTTTTCTGACAACCTCTTCCTTTTGATTGAATTGTTTAATTCATTCACTTTTAATGTTATTTTAGTGTAATTGATTTTATGTCTACAATTTTACTTTGTTTTCCACATACCTTATTTAATTTTTCACTGTTTCTCCTTTAATGACTTCTTTTCTAGTAAGGGGATATTTTCTAATAAACATTTTAGTTCATTTATTATTTGTTAATGATATTTTTGAGTTATTTTCATAAAGGGTACTATAGGGATTACAACAAAAATCTTATTAAAGAGAATTCCTGTTGTGCCACAGCAGAAATGAACCTGACTAGTATTTATGAAGATGCAGTTTTCAGCCCTGGGCTCGCTCAGTGAGTCTGGTATCCAGCGTTGCTGTGAGCTGGGTATAGGTCGAAGATGTGGCTTGGATCTGGCATTACTGTGGCTGTGGTGTAGGCCAGCAGCTACAGCTCCCATTTGACCTCTAGCCTGGGAATCTTCATATGCCTTGGGTGCAGCCCTTTTTTAAAAAAAAAAAAGGAAAAAAGGAATTCCTGTTGTGGCTCAGCAGAAATGAATTTGACTAGTTTCCAGGAGGATGCAGGTTTGATCCCTGACCTTGCTCAGTGGGTTAAGGATCAGGCATTGCTGTGAGCTGTGGTGTCAATCACAGCTGCACCTCGGATCTGGTGTCAATGTGGCTGTGTTATGGTCCAGTGGCTACAGCTCCGATTTGATCCCTAGCTTGGGAACCTCCATATAAGTCAGGTGTGTCCCTTAAAAGACAAAAAAAATTTTTTTAAAGCAAAACTAAAAACCTTAGAAGCTGCTTGAGATTTTACATTTCCTTAATTCCAGTAAAATATAGAAAATTTATCCTACTATATTGCCATTCCCTGTCCCTTTGTGCTATTATTGTCATATATATTATGTCTACACATGTTCCAAACACAAAAATACAATGTTATAATTGTTGTTTTATATAATCATATCTTTTAAAGAAACTAAGAAAAGATAGCTTTAGAAAGTTTTCATATTGATCTTTTTATCATTCCTAGTACTCTTCATTTCTTTGTGTGGATTCAAGTTATTATTATTGTTTCTTTACTCCTCTATAGCTTCATTCTCTTCACTCACTTTTTTTAATATTATCTTTATTATTTTAACATAATTTCCTATAGAGGCACTCTTTGTATTTTTTAATGTAGATTCACTGTCTAATATTACTTCCTTTCAGTTTGAAGAAATTCTTATAGTATTTCTTCTAAGGTGATTTATCTGCTAGTGATTTTTTTTCCTCAGTCCTTGTTTAAAAATGTCTTTATTAAAAAAACAATTAGGAGTTCCCGTTGTGGCACAGTGGTTAACGAATCTGACTAGGAAACATGAGGTTGCAGGTTCGATCCCTGGCCTTGCTCAGTGGGTTAACGATCCGGCGTTGCCATGAGCTGTGGTGTAGGTTGCAGACACAGCTCAGATCTGGCATTGCTGTGGCTCTGATGTAGGCCAGTGGCTACAGCTCTGATTAGACCCCTAGCCTGGAAACCTCCATATGCCACAGGAGTGGCCCTAGAAAAGGCAAAAAAAAAGTCTCTATTTCACCTTTTTTTTTTTTTTTTTTTTTTTTTTTTTGGTCTTTTTAGGGCTGCACCCATGGTGTAAGGAAGTTCCCCAGGCTAGGGGCTGAATCAGAGCTGCAGCTGCCAGCCTACGCCACAGATACAGCAACTCAGGATCTGAGGTGTGCCTGCCCCAGCTCACGGCAAGGCCAGATCCTTAACCCACTGAGCAAGGGCAGGGATCAAACCCGTGTCCTCATGGATACATGTTGGGTTCATTACTGCTGAGCCACAATGGGAACTCCTCACCTTCATTTTTGAAACATAGTTTTACTGAACATAGGATTCTTGTGGACAGGGTTTTTTTTTTTTGTTTGTTCGATTTAAGTACTTTAAATGTATTACCCCACTGTCTCCAGGTTTGATTATTTCTGATGAAAAATAGGCTAGTAATCTTATTGGGGTCCCATTATATGTGATGAGTCAGTCTTGTCTTGCCACTTTCAAGATTTTTTTCTTTGGCTTTCACTTTGAACATTTTAATGATAGTATGTCTAGATATGGGCTTCTTTGTGTTTATCCTACTTAGTATTTGTTGAACTTCTTGGCAATGTATATTAATGTGTTTTCATAATATTTGTTAAATCTTTGGTCATTTATTAGAATTCTTTTTTTACCCCCTTCTCATTCTTCAATCCTTCTGACACTTTAATTACATAAATGCTGGTGCATTAAATGAGGTCTCAGAGGCTTTGTTTATTTCCCTTCCTTTTTTTTCCTTTCTTGTCTTTAGGGTATATTGTCTTGAGTGATCGTTCTTTCACTGTCTTTGTGTTCAGCCGGCTCAAATATAGTACTGAGCCCTTTAGTATATTTCTCATTTCAGTTATTGTACTTTCACCTATAAAATTTCTATTTTGTTCATTTTTAGCATTTTTATCTCAATGATATTCTTTTTTTTTGTCTTTTCTAGAGCTGCTCCCATGGCATGTGGCGGTTCTCAGGCTAGGGGTCTAATTGGAGCTGTAGCTGCTGGCCAACACCACAGCCACAACAACGCCAGATCCAATGCATCTGTGACCTACACCACGGCTCATGGCAATGCTGGACCCACTCACTGAGTGAGGCCAGGGACTGAACCCGCAACTTCATGGTTCCTAGTTGGATTCGTTAAACCACTGAGCCACAACGGGAACTCCCCTCAATAGTATTCTTTTTAAATTTTTAAAAAAATTTTTAGGGCCACACCCACAGCATATGAAATTTCCCAGGCTAGGAATCAGAGCTATAGCAGCTGGCTTACGTCACAGACACAGCAACACAGGATCCAAGCCACATCTGCAGACTACACCACAGCTCATGGCAACACCAGATCCTTAACCCACTGAGTGAGGCTAGGGATTGAAACTGCATCCTCATGGATATTATAGGTTTGTTACCACTGAGCCACAGTGGGAACTCCTTTAAATATGGTTTAATTTAGATCCTTGAATGAATTTATCATAACTGCACTGAAGTCTTTATCTGCTATGTCTGACATTGTTGTTCCCTCAAAGGTGGGGAGGGTGACCACAAACTATTTTTTTTCCCACTCAAGCGTCATACTATCCTATCTCTCCAAATGTCTCGTGATTTCTCGTTGAAAATTTGATATTTAAGGTAATATATTGTAATAAGTCTGGATTCTGATTAGTTCCCCACTCCCACTCCAGGGCTTACTGATGTTGCTGTTTTTCTTATTAGTTTTGTTTGTTCAGTGGCTTCTGTGAACTAGTTCTGTGAAGTCTATCTTCCCTTCAGTGTGCAATATCTGATGTCACTGCTCAATTTTTTCCCCTTCTTTTATATTTTAAGCCTAGCTTTCTGATTCAGGATAGCTTAATTTTCAGCCAGGAGGTTATGCTTAAGCTCCTTGAGTCAGCAAGGCTTATGCTCTTTTCTGATGGATTTGTCTCCCATGTTCTTCCAGGGACAAGTATAAAATTCTGGCTGGTCTACTACTTTATTTTTTGCTACTAGGTTCATGAAGTGGTCAGCCTTCTCTTAATTTCTCCATGAATTCCTCTACCCTCTGTTCCAAAACAGATAAAGCCCCTTCAGCAAAGCTCTGGAGCTTCTTGTCTTGTCTTTCTCCTCGGGCAGATGCTGTGTTGGAAGTGGAAATAAGGATAAGTTGGTGGCCTACTTCTTGTAGAATAATACCATACCCTACCAACTGGAGATACAAGATGATGATGGACACATTTTTTGGCATTTGCTCTTCATGGCATGAAATCTCTGCCCTGTGAGCAGGAACTGGGAATAGGAGCAATTAGAGCTCCAGTATTCTTGTCCTTCTGACCATGCTACAAATGAGTTAGGTGGAGGTTTGGAAAAGGTGTCTTGCTTAGACCATGCCTCTATAATTCGTGGGACTCTCTTCTCCATTGTGCTCCACAGCTACATTTGGAGTAGACATTGAAGAATATACTTTCTGAAGGGGCTTCTCAGATTTCACAACTCACTTTCTGATGATACAGGTTTGGGAGCCCAGGTGATGTTTTAGAGTTAGTTCTTTGAATGCATTATCATCACTACAAAGGTCTGAATAGTCACAGACCTTTATAAATAAGGTTTGTATTTCCTTTGGTATTATAATCTCTTCAACACCTTTATAAATTTTTAGTTTATTAGCTTCTGGCATATTTTATATACAGAAGGATGTAAATAACCATAATCAATGTGCTTCCCTAGACAACCTTCTTAAGCCTGCTGACTCTCCTCTTATTCACTGGTCTTTGTGCCTTACCCATCCTTCTCTCACTGAATTTGGTGGTGCCTATCTTGAAGTTACCTGCAACAACAGGCTTGAGCAGGAAGGCAACACCCTTAATCTGATAATGTGTCTCTGGGCTGGATCACTTTGCCTCCCAGAGTTTAGAAGGAGGCACAGTCTTGAGAATGACATTGTCTTTTGTCCTAAGTTGGTGGTAGAGAACATTTCCTCCCACCCCGAAGCTGACATTACGGAGTATTTACATTTTGGGCTCCAGGTAGTATGAGCCACCTTTAGCAGAGCTGTATATCTTTTCCTTTTGCTTGAAAAATAGCTAATTCTTACAATGGAGAATTTTTATTATAAAAGCCAAAAAAATAACCCCCTACATTTTCCAATGATTTTCTCTAGAACTAAAGGTCAAGAATGTGATCATCCTTCCAAGGTATCAAAGATGACAATTTTAACAACTATTTTGCTTTTATGTGTATTAAAAGATCATATGCTTTTCAGCCACAGTACCTATGTTATCACTGATCTTTGCCCAATCATCTAGCCAATGCCTTCAAATTTTAGGTTTTTGCAGTAGGGTTGCTTAAGTAGGTAGAATTCTATCTCTTTCATACAACAATGAGAAACAGACAACCCAGTGCTGGTAGGGCAACTCTACCACCCTCAACACATGGATTTCTTCTTTGGCTCTAGGGTGTTTTGTATAGGTCTCATAAGCTCATCTATGTCCCAGGTGGTTAGAAGGGAAGAATTGAGGCCAAGCTGCTCATTCTCTTTAAGGATACAACCTGGAGGTGGCACCCATCACTTCCACTGACATCCATTGGACAGAACTTAATCCAATGGCTACATCTACCTGCAAGGGAAGCTGGGAAATGTAATCTTTAGTTATATAATCAATTTACCCATCTAAAACTTGGGAATAATATTGAAAGGTGAGCCAGTAGATGAATTTTGGTTAATAGCTAGCTGACTCTGCCACACTGAGTATTGGATTATAATTAAGTAGACATGCCTTCTGCCTAATATTTTTAAGAAAAAATATTTTAATTCTTAAGATTCAGACCAAAAAAAAAGAAAAAAATCCTTTTTTAAAAATACAAAATTACTCCAGTGATATTTTATCTGAGTTGAAGTGGCAATAGAACTGGAATTGAAAAGTTCCAGCTTTATCTCTTTGTCATTTCTTCTCTGAGATGCTCAAGAAGCTACTCCTCTTACACCAAGAACAGATATAAGTTGTATTCAATCCCCTTCTTGATCTAGGTTCATGCTATGTAAACTTTTGCTCACTTCAGTCATCATGGACTTTGCGACACCAAATAGCCTTCACAGTGTTTCTTCGGTTTGCAATATGCAGATGGCATTTTGTGATGTCTGCAGAGGTGAGAATCTCTGGGTCATACACAGTAAAATGTCCAAACACTTGTGGTCCACCTTTTCTCTTAGATGGGCAGAAATTACTAATTAAAAAGAAGTAATTAGAAAGAAGACATAAAAAAAGAAGCGAATGATACCATTCACTGTTAAATAATGCAGAAATCTTAGCAATATAGCCCCAAATAAGAAAGAATAAGATTTTCTTAATTCTAGAATGCAAGGGTCACTAATTCATCCTTTACATGTCACACACACACACACACACATAAAATTACTACCACAATCTCATCCTCATTTCTACCTTCACATCTAGATCTATACAAATGACCAAAATTCAGTCTTCACTCACGATAAATTCAATCATCTTCCCTTTGTGAAATAGCAGTAATTGGGCAAAAAATTCACTGATAAGTTGTCTGTGCCTAATATGGCTAAATGATTAAGACATAAGGAAGTGTTTGTTGGGGTTGAGAATTGATTTTAGGATGAAGATCAGCAGATCTTGTTGGAAAGCATAAGCTGTAGTAAATACTAAAGAGAGAAAGTTCAGGGACAGAGGAAAAGATGAGGAGACAGGAAACAAAAGCATACCCATAAAACCCAGCCTTTATTCCTTACCAGCATCCAAGGCAAAAGACTTTGGCAGTGGTCATTTAATAAAAGAGCAGGCCCTATAATGGATATAAGGTCTTTCCTGTCTCCCAAATCTATACAGCTTGAAAATAACTACGTAAACTCTTTACTAAAAAACTATTTGAAATTTCATTGGGGCCTGATAGGTATGTGCTTGATTCAGGAGAAAGTAGGCTGGTCATTATCTCCACTGTATGTCTGTGGGGGTGGGGAGATAGTACTTTTCTGTTGTTGATCAGCTTATGGGCATTTCAAGCCCCCAGGGGTGAGTAAGGACTAAAAATCTACAGACTGCACTTCCTATCTTTCCTTTACCATCACTTCCATGCAATCCAACAGCAAGTTCTTTCAGCTCTACCTTCAAATTTTTTTTCCAGTCTGATCACTTCTTGCCATCTTCATCTCTCCTCCTCTATTTTAAATACTATCACCCTTACCTGCCTACTTATAGAGCCTCCTAACTGGCCTCCCTGCCTCCACTCTTGTTTCTTCAATCAGCAACCATAGTCGTCATTAAAAGTATAAGTCTGATCATGTCAGAACCATGGGCTTGAAATTCTCCAATGGCTTCTGAAATATAACCCACACAACCTTACCAGAGACCTTCAATCCAGGCAATTTCCTGCAACTCTCTCCATTGTTCATTCTGTGCCAGCCTGACTGGTCTTCTTTCATCAAGCAAAGCTTGATTTCTACTTAAGGACTTACCTTTGCACTTCCTGTTTCTCTACCTGGCATACAGAGGGGAGATTCTTTTTGTAAAAACAATTATCTGTTCACCTTTTCAGGATCCCTGTACCTAGACAAAGCCTGCACGTAGTAGGCACCGACTGAATGTATAACCTATAGTAAAAAGTTTGACATGTTCATTGACGTGGCCCACATTTTTTAAAAGGTTGTAATCAATGGGTTGATGATTATATAGTTGGCTGAAGTATGTAGGCGTACTATTAGGATGCATAATTCCACTTCTAAGAATCTTCAAAGATCAAGTAATCCAAAATGTAAAGAAGTACATAAATATGTTTATTAATGTGTTATTTCTAGTAGCAGACTTTGGAAAAAAATTAAATATCCAAAGTAGTGTAAATTTAACAACTCAGGGGACTATACTTGTGTCAGGCCAGATTCTTCACATGGGGCTGAGGGAAGCTTATCAGTGAGGCCATGAGCTGAGTGCATTTAGCCACTCTATCCCGTGTCCCCTGGGAAGGTTTAAGACTAGGGCCAAAAGGGGCCCTAACAGGGTCTTCCCAGAGCTTCGAGGAGGTGAGTTCTGAGATAATGGGCTCTGAGCAAGGGCAGACTGGGCAGGAGAGGCCATGGACCTTGCCCGTATGGAAGAGCCCAGCAAATGCCTCCTTAGCCAGAGCTTGGAACAGACTCATGACCAGCACCCAAGTGAGTTCAATGTGAGGTGAGTACCCTGCATGGGGTTCTCATAACCCATGCAGACTATTCTCCCTGTTCTCTTTAAAATAAATTTTAAAAATATTTCCACATAAATAGAACTAGTAGGAGATTGTTTTATATACATATATAAATACAAATACACATATACATGTATACATATATACATGTATACGCAGTCTTCTATCGGAGAGAGAGAGAGAAATGAGAGAGAGGAATTTGTTTTAAGGGATTGGCTCATGCATTTGTGGGATCTGGCAACTTTGAAATCTATAGGGCAGGCTGGCAGTTTGGAAATTCAAGTAAGAATTGATGTTGCAGTCTTGAATCCAAAATCAATAGGGCAGACCAGTAGACTGGAAACTCAGGCAGGATTTCAATCTTGCCATCTTGAGGCAGGATTTCTCCTTTCTTGGGGAACCTCAATCTTTATTCATAAGGCCTTCAACTGATTGAATGAGACCACCCACCTTACAGAAAGGAAGATGTTTATTTAAAGCCAATTGACTGCAAATGTTAATCACATTAAACAGATACCTTCACAGCTTCACAGCAACTCTAGATGAGTGTTTGATCACATAGCCTTTCCAAGTTGACACATAAAATTAAGTATCACAATTATGAGGCCTAAAGGAATGGTTGAATGGACTATGTGATTATGTTAAAAAATGCTTAGATATGACATTAAGAAAAAAGCAGAATGTAAAACTCCATATATCCCTTGGTTATAGCTAGGTTAAAAATACATAAGAAAAAAGACTGAAATAAGAATACTAAAATGCTTGTAATTTTAAGCTAGAGTGGTAAGATCATGTGTGATTTTTTTCTCACATGCCTAAAATTTTTATAATATTATATTATTTTTATGATGGAAATATAAAAATATAATAGGAAACTTTCCCTTGATGCTTATGCTTATGCTGAAAAAACTTTAATAGAAAATTACTACTCAATGATTAAATTATTTAAAACAAAGAGACAAGACAACACTTGCTGACGTTAAGGACATTAAACACTCAGGCTTTTTAGTGAGTAGAGAATTACCACATATGTATCCTTAATATTTTAAAGACAGCCTGAACTATCATCTTGGCAATCAGGCCTATTTCTTGAGAGGTCAAAAATTCCTGAAGATCCCAACCCAACCCCTTGATCACTTTCTTTTAAAAAATGTTAGCCACTTCAATGAGCATGTCAAACCCCTTATAATAGGTTATATATTCAGCGCCTACTACATGCAGGATTTGTCTAGGTACAGGGAGTCTGCAAAGGCAAATGGGAAGTTTGTTGTTCTTAATTTTGTTTACTTATTTAATGATTCCATATTCCACTCCACAAAGAAGCCCTAGAAATAAAATAAGTATCAGCAAGTGTAATACAGAAAACAAAGGAAGCAATTCCTTGGGTGAAAAGAAAGAATCAGGAAGAGTGCTGACCTAGGGTTGTTTTGACCTTCAACTGAGTAGGGACCCACTTGGGGTTAAAACTGTGGTGAAAGCATATCAAAACAGTTTAGAAATCAAAAGTTTGAGGACACATGGTGAATAAAAGTACTAATAAGCGTGTTGAGCCTACAGAAAACACTCTAGCTGTCTTGTGTCCAGCATCTGATCTTGGCTTATGTCCTTAGTCAAAATGCAAACTTCTGAAATGGCTTATGGTACATCTAATTATGGGAGGATTCAAAGGACTGAATCCACCCCAAATTCCTACATTCATGTTCATAGGTGCTGACTCAAGTTTTACTTTATGGGTAATGAAAAATAAATTGGAAGCTTATATAATGAACTTTTGCCTTCTGTTTCATGATAATGAATTGTGACATTATGAAGCATCTTAATAACTTATTAAATATTTTAGCCCTTTAAAATCATCACTAATATTTCTTCAGTTAATTAAAGCCAGTAAGCCTATTTAATGGTTAATGTGGTTACTATAATTAATTAAGAATAGGCAAGGTAAAAAGTCTGTGACCCAGGGGATTTTTTTTTTTTTTTAGTGACTTTGTGGGATATGGAGAAGGTACCATCCTTAAAAATCAACATCGATATCTTAAAATTTCTTTGAGACCTCCTGAAATGAGTGCAGAAAGGTAAAAACGGGAAGCTAATTTTCTTGTTACATCCTAAGTAATTAATTTACATACACACATGTATATAGTTCATTTGACTATAATATTAACTATCATTTATAGATAATTGATAGTCACATGATGCTTCTTTCCTTAAAGACAGCTAAATCCATCTGTTTCAACAGAAGTAAATATTCAAAATGAAACAGTTAGAAACATTGCACATAGAAAAAGAACTGAATCATGTAGGTCAGAAGAATTTCTCACCTTTCTAGTTTTTGCTATCACCTGTGTGAATTAGAGAACTGCCTCCTTTTAAAAAATCTGTAGAGTAGGAAGGATAATATATGAATACTTGTATCATAGAATTATGATATGGTTTAGATAAAAAGCTATACTTAAAGATACTGTCAAAAATGGAACATAACCTACACCCTTAGTTTTTTATTACTTTATTTATTTTGATGGTTTTCAAACATATTTGAGCATCAGAATCATAAGGTACTTAAAATAAGTAAATAGTGAATATCTCTCTGGGATTAATTCACTAAATCAAGCATCAGAATCATAAGGTACTTAAAATAAGTAAATGGTGAATATCTCTCTGGGATTCATTCACTAAATCAGAATGCCCCAGGGAGGAATCCCAAATCAATATTTTTATTAAGCTGTACCACAGATGTACATCATTTCTAAAAGAATAGACATAATTTATCAGATACTATGTTACAGATATTTTGAAAGGTAGGCACTTTCCCCATGCTTGGTATGTCATTACACCTCACAAGAGTTCTGGGGGTCGGTATTATTATGCCCATTTTTCATATGATGAAAGATTAAATAACTTGTCCCAGGTCCTTAAGGTCACACAACTATCACATTGTGGAAACCTTATTAGAAACTTAAGATTGTCAGATTGCCCAAAACTTTGCCACTGGTTTTCAAGTTTTGGGTGTTTGTAGCATATTTTAGGACCAGAGTTCCTAGCAGTATATATGACTCAATAAGAGACAAGCCATGGCTAGACTATAACAGTGCCCTTATATAACAAGGTCCAAATAGGGCAGTGTCACTTGGCTGCCCATCTATAGTGTGATGATGTTGAAACAGCATGTTACTACCTGACCAAACCGTCATGCTCTCATGAAGTAGAGTTATTTTTCTTTGGTACTGGCTTCCTATTGCACTGTGCCTTTCATTTATTATGTACATTAATATTCTTGATGCCTAGCTAATAGTCACTGTCCTAACAGTACAGGCACTTAGTTTGACAAAACTTAATTTTTCACAAAAGAATTAAATTGAAGAGTTTCTGTTTGGCCCAGTGGAAATGAATCTGACTAGTATCCATGAGGATGTGAGTTTGATCTCTGGCCTCACTCAATATGTCGGGAATCAGCATTGCCATAAGCTGTGGTATGGGTCATAGATGCAGCTTGGATCCTGCATTACTGTGGCTGTGGCATAGGCCAGCTGCTGTGGCTCCAATTCAACTCCTAGCCTGAAGCATAAACTCTAAATGTTCAGTATGAAAAAAAAAAGTTATCAGAAATACTAAGAAGCAGGAAAATAAGAACTATAATCAGGAGAAAAATTTTTTAAATATTTTTTGCCAAAAATGAGAGATGATATAAAGAAAAAAATTAAATAGCTATCATAGCAGAAAATGTAGAGAAAAACATAAGCATGAGAAAAGAAACAGAAGACCTAAAAAAGACCCAAATGATATTTCTACAGTTGAAAAGTACAATATGTGAAATGAAAAATGCATATTTGAGGTTAATAGCAGAATAAATACTGCAGAAAAAGAGATCAGTGAATTTCTTTTTCACTGATCAGTGAAGGCATAGCAGTACTATCCAAATAAGGGAAGGAGGGGAAAAAATGACAGGAAAAAATGAACAAAGTATCAATGATTTATGAGAAAACATTAAGCAATATAATATATGTAATTGGAGTCTCAGACTGAAAAGAAAGAGAAGAGGACAGAAAATGTAGGTAAAGAAATAGTGGTCAGAAAATTTCAAATTTAATATCAACTTTAAGCCCAATTATCCAAGTAGCCCAATAAACCCCAAATTGAAAAAAACTTAAAGCAAACTTACCTACTCATCTAGGTACATCATAATCAAACTGCTGAAAACCAGGAATAAATTAAAATAAATTAAAAATTAGCCAGAGGGGAGTTCCTGTCGTGGCGCAGTGGTTAACAAATCTGACTAGGAACCATGAGGTTCTGGGTTCGATCCCTGCCCTTGCTCAGTGGGTTAAGGATCTGGCGTTGCCGTGAGCTGTGGTGTAGGTTGCAGAGGCGGCTCGGATCCCGTGTTGCTGTGATTCTGGTGTAGGCCGGTGGTTACAGCTCCGATTCGATCCCTAGCCTGGGAACCTCCATATGCTGCAGAAGCAGCCCAAAGAAATAACAAAAAGACAAAAAAAAAAATTAGCCAGAGGGATTTCTCTCATGGAACAGCATGTTGGGTCACTACTGTGACCTGGGTTTGATCCCTGGCCTGGGAACTTCCACATGCCTTGGGCCCAGCCAAAAAATAGAACAGAAGCCCCAGGGCAAACAACAATCCAGGTGAGATCACAGCTCTACCCCTCAGTAAACAGGCTACCTAAAGACCCCTCAGGCACACAGCTGCCTCTAATCCCATCCAGAGACTAAGCCCCACCCACCAGAGGGATTCGAATCAGCTCCACCTAACAGGGGGCAGGCATCAGCCCCCCCCCCCATCAGGAAGCCTACAGCAAGCCCCCATACTGACTTCAGTCACAGGGGAGCAGACACCAGAAGTAAGAGGCTACAATTCTATTATCTGTAAGAAAGTCACCACACCAAAAACTTATAAAAATGAAAAGACAGAGGACTATAACTCAGATGAGGGAGAAAGGAAAAACCCCAGAAAAACAGCTAAATGAGGAGGAGATTCTTAGCCTCCAGGAAAAAGATTTTAGACTGTTTATGCTGAAGATGATGCAAGACATTGGAAATAAACTGGAGGCAAAGATGGATAACTTACAGGAAACACTGAGCAAAGAGATACAAGATATAAAACTTAAACAAAAAGAGATGCAAAATACAATAACTGAAATAAAAAAACTCACTAGAAGCAGTTAACAGCAGAATACAGGAGGCAGAAGTACAAATAAGCGAGGTGGAGGACAGATTAGTGGAAATTATGGATGAAGAACAGAAAAGAGAAAAAAGACTGAAAACAAATGAAGAGAATCTCAGAGAACTCTGGAACAACGTTAAACACACCAACATCCGTATCATAGGAGTGCCAGCAGGAGAAGAGAGAGAGAAGGAGACAGAAAAAATATTCCAAGAGATAATAGCCGAAAACTTCCCTAATATGGGGATGGGATCACTCACTCAAATCCAGGAAGCACAACGAGTATCATATAAAATAAACCCAAGGAGGAACACCCTGAGACACGTACTAATCAAACTGACCAAAATTAAAGGCAAAGAGAAAATCTTGAAAGCAGCTAGGGAAAAGAAACAAATAACATAAAAGGGAACCCTGATAAGGTTATCAGCAAATTTTTCAGCAGAAACTCTGCAGGACAGAAGTGAGTGGCATGATATACTTAATGTGATGAAAGGAAAAAACCTCCAACCAAGATTACTCTAACCATCAAGGCTCTCATTCAGATTTGAAGGAGAAATCAAAACTTTCACGGATAAACAAAAGCTGAGAGAATTCAGCAACACTAAACCAGCCTTACAACAAATACTAAAGGAACTTCTCTAGGCAGAAAAGAACAAGAGAAGAAGGAAAGAAAAAAGAGCAGCAAAAACAAATCCAAAGTAATTAATAAAATGGCAATAAGAACATACATATCAATAATTACCTTAAATGTGAATGGACTAAACGCCCCAACCAAAAGACATAGACTGGCTGAATGGATGCAAAAACAAGACCCGTATATGTGCTGTCTTCAAGAGACCCACTTCACTTCTAGGGACACATACAAATTGAAAGTGAGAGGATGGAAGAAAATATTTCATGCAAACAGGGATCAAAAGAAAGCTGGACTAGCAATACTCATATCAGACAAAATAGACTTAAAAATGAAGAATATTTTAAGGGACAAAAAGGACATTACATAATGATCAAAGGATCAATCCAAGAAGATGTTATAACAATTTTAAATATCTACACACCCACCACAGGTTCACCACAATATATAAGGCAACTGATAACGACCTTAAAAGGAGAAATTGATGATAACACAATAATAGTGGGGGACTTTAACACCCCACTTACAGCAATGGACAGATCAACTAGACAGAAAATCGATGAGGAAACACAGGCCCTGAATGAAGCATTAAACCAGATGGACTTAATGGCTATTTATAGGACATTTCATCCGAAAGCAACAGAATACACATTCTTCTCAAGTGCACATGGTACATTCTCTAAGATTGATCATATCCTGGGCTACAAATCCAACCTCGGTCACTTTAAGAAAATTGAAATCATATCAAGCATCTTTTCTGATGACAATGCTATACGACTGGAAAGCAACAACAAGAAAAAAACTGCAAAAAACACAAACACGTGGAGACTCAACAACATGCTACTAAACAACCAATGGATCACTGAAGAAATCAAAGAAGAAATTAAAAAATACCTGGCAGCAAGTGAAAACGAAGATAAAACACTCCAAAACCTATGGGATGCAGCAAAAGCTGTTCTAAGAGGAAAGTTTATAGCAGCACAAGCCCACCTCAGGAAACAAGAAAAAGCTCAAATAAACAAGCTAACTTTACATCTAAAGCAGCTAGAGAGAGAACAGACAAGACCTAAAGTTAGTAGAAGGAAAGAAATCATGAACATCAGAGCAGAAATCAATGAAATAGAAACAAAGAAAACCATAGAAAAGATCAATGAAACAAAAAGCTGGTTCTTTGAAAATATCAACAAAATTGATAACCCCCTAGCCAGACTTATCAAGCAAAAAAGAGGACTCAAATCAATGAAATTAGAAATGAAAAAGGAGAAGGAACAATGGACATCACAGAAATACAAAGGATCATAAGAGACTACTACATGCAACTATATGCCAATAAAATGGAAAACCTAGAAGAAATGGACAAATTCTTAGAAAGTACAATCTTCCTAGACTAAACCAAGATGAAATAGAAAAGATGAATGGACCCGACACAAGAACTGAAATTGAAACTGTGATTAAAAAACTTCCAACAAACAAAAGTCCAGGACCAGATGGCTTCTCAGGCAAATTCTATCAAACACTTAGAGAAGAGCTAACACCTCTCCTTCTGAAACTATTTCAAAAAATTTCAGAGGAAGGGGTACTCCCAAACTCATTCTATGAGGCCACCATCACCCTGGTATCAAAACCAGACAAAGATTCCACAAAAAAAAGAAAACTACAGGCCAATTTCACTGATGAACATTGATGCAAAAATCCTCAACAAAATGCTAGCAAACCGCATCCAACAATACATTAAAAGGATTGTACATCATAATCAAGTGGGATTTATCCCAGGAATGCAAGGATTCTTCAATATCCGCAAATCCATCAGTGTGATACACCACTTTAACAAACTGAAGAATAAAAACCATATGATCCTCTCAATAGATGCGGAAAAAGCCCTTAACAAAATCCAACACCCATTTCTGATAAAAACCCTTCAGAAAGTGGGCATAACAGGAACCTACCTCAACATGATAAAGGCCATATATGACAAACCCACAGTGAACATCATTCTCAATGGTGAAAAGCTGAAAGAATTCCCACTGAGATCAGGAACAAGACAAGGATGTCGGATCTCACCACTGCTCTTCAGCATAGTTCTGGAAGTCCTAGCCACAGCAATCAGAGAAGTAAAAGAAATAAAAGGAATCCAAATTGGAAAGGAAGAAGTAAAACTATTGCTATTTGCAGATGACATGATACTATACCTAGAGAATCCTAAAGACTCTACCAGGAAACTGTTAGAGCTCATCCATGAATTTGGCAAAGTCACAGAATACAAAAATCAATACACAGAAATCGATGGCATTTCTATATACTAACAATGAAAGAGCAGAAAAGAAAATTAGGGAAGCAATCCCGTTTACCATCGCATCCAAAAGAATAGAATACCTAGGAGTAAACCTACCTAAAGAAACAAAAGACTCTGAAAACTACAATCCACTGATGAAAGAAATCAAAGATGACACAAATAGGTGGAAAGATATACCATGCTCGTGGATTGGAAGAGTTAATATTATCAAAATGACTATACTACCTAAGACAATCTACAGATTCAATGCAATCCCTATCAAATTACCAAGGACATTATTCACAGAACTTGAACAAAATTTTTAAAGTTTGTTTGGAAGCACAAAAGACCCAGAATAGCCAAAGACGTCCTGAAAAAGAAAAATGGTGCTAGAGGAATCAGGCTCCCGGACTTCAGACTACACTACAAAGCTACAGTCATCAAAACCGTGTGGTACTGGCACAAAGACAGAAATATAGATCAGTGGAACAGGATAGAAAGCCCAGAATTCAACCCACGCACCTACAGCCAACTAATCTATGACAAAGGAGGCAAGAATATACAATGGAGAAAGGACAGTTTGTTCAATAAGTGGTGCTGGGAAAACTGGACAGCCACATGGAAAAGAATGAAATTAGAGCACTCCCTAACACCATACACAAAAATAAACTCCAAATGGATTAAAGACCTAGATATAAGACCAGACACTGTAAAACTCTTAGAGGAAAACATAGGCCAAACACTCTCTGACATAAACAACAGCAACATCTTCTCAGATCCACCTATCAGAGTATTGATAACAAAACCAAAAACAAACAAATGGGACCTACTCAAACTTCAAAGTTTCTGCACAGCAAAGGAAACCCTAAACAACACAAAAAGACAGCCCACAGAATGGGAGAAAATCTTTGCAAATGAATTGACTGACAAGGGATTAATCTCCAAAATTTATAAACACCTTCTGCAGCTCCATACCAAAAAAACAAACAAGCCTATCAAAAAATGGGCAGAAGATCTAAACAGACAGTTCTCCAAAGAAGACATACAGATGGCCAAGAAACACATGAAAAGATGTTCAACATCACTAGTTATTAGAGAAGTGCAAATCAAAACCACGATGAGGTACCATCTTACACCAGCCAGAATGGCCATCATCCAAAAGTCTACAAACAGTAAGTGCTAGAGAGGGTGTGGAGAAAAAGGAAACCTAGTACACTGTTGGTGGGATTGTAAATTGGTGCAACCACTGTGGAAAACAGTATGGAGATTCCTCAGAAAACTAAACATAGAACTACCATTTGATCCAGCAATCCCACTTCTGGGCATCTATCCAGAGAAAACCATGACTCGCAAAGACACATGTACTCCAATGTTCATTGCAGCACTATTTACAATAGCCAAGACATGGAAACAACCTAAAGGTCCATCGACAGAGGAGTGGATCCAGAAGATGTGGTACATATACACAATGGAATATTACTCAGCCATTAAAAAGAATGAAATACCAGCATTTTTTGCAACATGGATGGACCCAGAAACTATCATGCTAAGTGAAGTAAGCTATACAATGAGACGCCAACATCCAATGCTTTCACTGACATGTGGAATCTGAAAAAAGGACAGACTGAACTTCTTTGCAGAACAGATGCTGACTCACAGACATTGAAAAACTTATGATCTCTGGAGGAGACAGTTTGGGGGGTGGGGGGATGTGCTTGGGCTGTGGGATGGAAATCCTGTGAAATCAGATTGTTGTGATCATTATACAACTACAGATGTGATAAATTCATTTGAGTAATAAAAAATTAAAAAAACAAACAAACAAAAAAAAACCATAGAAGAAAAAATGTAGCCAGAGAAAAAAAGACACATTGTATACAAGGTAAAATGATAAGATTGATAACAGATTGCTGATTAGAGGACACTAGAGCACATCGCCAAAACACTTAAAGAAAAAGATCAGCCTAGAATTTTATATCCAGTGAAAATAACTTTCAAAATTGAAAGTCAAATAAAGACACTGTCTGACAACCAAAATTGAAAGAACTCCTCACTAGCAGAGCTTCACTATGAAAAAAAAAAAAAGTGTTAAATTTCTCTGGGAAAAAGGAAAGTTTTACCAAGTGGAATAATTAGATCATTTCATTATGAGAGGAATGAAGGGCACCAGAAGTGAAAATATGGAGATAAATATAAAGGTATTTTTTGTAATTAAACAATGCCTTTAAAAGATAATAGATGCTTGAGGGTAAAATGAATAGCAATGTACTATAAAGCTTAAAATATATATAGAAGTGAAATGTATCCTAAGAATAGCATGAAGGACAGGGGAGATAATACTGGGTTGTACAATAAACATTATTTGACAGTGCAATAAGTTAAACACATATTTTACAACCCTATAGCATCTACTAAAACAAAGCAAAACTAATTAAACTATGTACCAGTAAATATTTTAACATGTTCTAAGCAATAATTCTATATGTGCAACAAAAGATTCAATTAAAAATAGTCCTTATTTTTTTCCATTATGTTTTATTACAGGATAATGAATGCATTTCTCTCTACCATACAGTAGGACCTTATTGTTTATCCATTCTGTAATGTAATCGTTTGCATCTGTTACCCTAACTCCCAATCCATCTCTTTCCCACACTCCTCCCACTTGGCAAACACAAGTCTTTGCTCTACATCTGTGAGTCTGTTTCTGTTTTGTAAATAAGTTCTTTTATGTGATATTTTAGATTCCACATATAAGTGACATCATAACAGTATTTGCCTTTCTCTCTGATCTATTTCACTTAGTATGATAATCTCTAGGTCCATCCATGTTGCCGCAAATGGCATTGTTTTATTCTACTTTATGGCTCCGTAATATTCCATGGTATGTATGTACATCTTCTTTATTTATTCCTCTCTTGATGGACATTTAGGTTACTTCCATATCTTGGCTATTGTGAATAGTGATACTATGAACATTTGGGTACATATTCCTTTTTAACTTATAGTTTTATTCAGATATATGCCGAGGAATAGGATTGGTGGATCAGGTGGCAATTCTATTTTTAGTTTTCTGAGGAACCTCCATACTGTTTTCCACAGTGGATGTACCAATTTACATTCTCAACAACAGTGTAAGACAGTTCTCTATTCTCCATACCCTCTCCAGCATTTGCTATCTGTAGACTTGTGTAATGATGGCTATCCTGACCAGTGTAAGGTGGTACCTCATTATAGTTTCAGTTTGCATTTCTCTGATAACTAGCGATGTTAAGCATCTTTTCATTTGCCTATTGGCCATTTGTAATAGAAATGTCTGTTTAGGTCTTTAGCCCATTTATTTTGTTGGGTTGCTGTTTTTTTTTTTTTTTTTTTTTTTTTTTTGTTATCAAGTTGTATGAGCTGTTTGTATATGTTGGAATTTAAGCCCTTGTGTGTCTCATCATTTGCAAATATTTTTTCCCACTGTGTATGTTGCCTTTATTTTTTTTTTAGAGTTTCCTTTTCTGTGCAAAAGCTTGTAAGTTTGATTATGTCCAATTTTTTATTTTGGCTTTTATTTCTCTTGCCTTGGGAGACTGACCTAAGAAAACATTGCTGCAGTTTATATTAGAGAATGTTTTGCCTAAGTGCTCTTCTAGGAGTTTTATGGTGTCATGTCTAATATTTAAGTCTTTAAGCCATCTTGAGTTTATTTTTGTGTATGATGTGGGAGAGTGTTCTAACTTCATTAATTTACATGTGGTTGTCAAACTTTCCCAACACCACTTGCTGCAGAGAATCAATTGTATATTCTCACCTCCTTTGTCAAAGATTGTTGACCATAAATGTGTGGGTTTATTTCTGGACTCTCTATTCTGTTCCATTGTCCATATGCTTTTTTTTATGACAATACAACAATTTTTAAATTATTGTAGCTTTGTAGTATTTCTGAAGTCTGGGAGGATTATACCTACAGCTTTGTTCTTTTCCCTCTGGATTGCTTTGGCAATTCTGGGTCTTTGAATTGTGCTTTTTTTTTAAGGTCTGGATAAAGGAAAAGATCATATTCAAGAATTAAGTTTCCACTTTCAGATTAGGGTTTGACTTAGCAAGCAAAGTCAGTGACAAATAGGCAAAAGATTTGGGGCACTCCACCCACTTCTCTCTCTCTCTCTCTTTTTTTTTGTTTTTTTTTTTTACTTTTTAGGGCTGCACCCTCGGCATATGGAGGTTCCCAGGCTAGTGCTCAAATTGGCGCTACAGCTGCCTATGCCACAGCCACAGCAACGCAAGATCTGAGCCAAGTCTGTGACTTACACCACAGCTCATGGCAACACCTGATCCTTAACCCACTAAGTGAGGCCAGAGATAGAACCTGCAACCTCATGGTTACTAGTCAGATTAATTTCTGCTGCACCACAATGGGAACTTCCCCACCCATTCCTCAATCCCCTCTTTGGACTAGGTTTTCCAAGCAAGTACATCATTTGTAAATATGGCTTATAACTCCTATGTGTATAAACTTCTACTTAGAGCAGGGTCACTCTTTTATTCATTGATATATCATTGGTGCCTGATATTGCAGGTATACAATAGTATTTGGTGATTTACTAGAAGTATCAGAACCCTCTAGAAGAGCAACCCTCTAGACTGAGCACTAGGAGTCATTGTTTGCATCTGGGTGAATGAAAATAGAAGATGCTATCATTTGTGGTCAGGTATTTAAAACCCCCAATCCTTTTCTGATAAAAGTCCCATTCTTAACTCACCTGAGACCCTAAGTTAGAGTGCTTACTGGACAGATTCCAGCTCTGACTTTTGTGCTTAATCTTGATTTAGCAAAACTAACTCTGACATTTTTCCTTCTATCCCAGCTGACCTCAGCTTGACAATTGACCTCAGCTTGACAATTGAAACCCTTTTTCCTTTTTCTTCCCTCTATTAATAAGTTAATTTGGACTCTTAATCTGAACCAGAATCCAGATTATTCTTACCATAACAGTTTAGCACAAGGAGCCTATATTTTTTTGTGTACTATATCACAGGCACCATGCTAAGCCTGAGGAATGAGATGTGGAGCTCTTGTCATCAAGGAACTGGAGGGCTGCAGAAAAGGCAAATACATAAGCAGCTAATTATTACATATTGGGCTAAAAGTTACAAAGCAGATATGATGGTGGCAAGAGCATTGAAGTACACTAGCCTATTGCAAAAACTTGGCATATGCAAAAATACAAAAGCTTGGGATATGCTATTCTTCATTTCTTGGATCTGGTAACAACCTGATCTCTGCACCTAGAGAGGTGGCCCTGAGGACATATCTCAGCAAAACATGAGAGCAGGTATATGTCATGATGCTAAACTCTCAGTTCTCTCCCTTGTTTATTGGTGATTTCCTCTCACATTGAAAATGGAAACTACAGGTCCCAGACTTACCTTTTGTCATTTCTTCTTGTTTGCCAGCAGATGAAGAAGCAATTATACCATGTGATTGGACTAACCACTAAGTTAGGGGCTAACAGTCATGTTTATGAAAGCCTTCCAGTTCTATGTAGATTATACAATTAATCCAGATGAATTAAGTCAAAATGGATTTTAAAAACACAATTTATTATATCACCATCAGAGAAACAAGCCTCTGGTTTCACTCTCAGCTACATATTGCAGATGCTAGATCATAAATAATTGTTAAAGAATTGCAAAGAAAGGAAAGTATAAGATGAGGCAGTTACACTTGACTGAAGCCAACACCAATGGACTCATCTTGTTAACACAATGTGGGTTTTTCAACCTCAGCATTATTACATTGATGATTGCATTGGATGATTCTTTGTTGATGGGTGGGGAGGGGGCTGTCCTATGCATTGCAATATTTTTTTTCTTTTTTAGGGCTGCACCTGCAGCACATGGAAGTTCCCACGCTAGAGGTCGAATAGGAACTACAGCTGCTGACGTACACCACAGCCACAGCAACATGGAATCTGAGCTGCATCTGCAACCTATACCACTGCTCACGGCAACGCTGGATTCCCCAACCCACTGAGAAAGGCCAGAGATCAAACCCACATCCTCATGGATACTAGTTGGATTTATTTCCCCTGCACCACATTGGGAACTCCCATTGGAGGATATTTAGTAGCATTCCTGTCTTCTACTCACTTGACACAAGTATCACCACCCATTACCGGTCATAAAAATCAAAAAGAGACATTATCAGGTGTTCCCTGGTGGGTAAAATAACCCTTTTTGAAAACCACATACCTAATAGTCTATAGTAGTCCAGTTATAACAGATGTATTTTAGTTTCATCTCACCAAAATAAGTGAGGCTTTTTACTATAACACTCATCTGTATAGTTAACAAGTTGAGCTAAACAATGCCCACAAACATTCTTACTTTAATATTCCTTAATTCTCTAAACCTCTGTCCTTACACTATCACCTGGTTTTATTCCCAATCTCTCTCTTTTTTACATTTTCTTCATCTACTTTTTTACAAGCAATAATTAGGAGTTCCCATCGTGGCTCAGTGGTTGATGGATCCAACTAGTACCCATGAGGATGCAGGTTCAATCCCTGGCCTTGCTCAGTGGGTTAAGGATCTTGTGTTGCCGTGAGCTGTGGTGTAAGTTGCAGACGTGGCTCAGATCTGGCATTGCTCTGGCTGTGGTGTAGTCTGGCAGCTACAGCTCTGTTTTGACCCCTAGCCTGGGTATCTCCATATACCATGGGTGTGGCCCTAAAAAGACCAAAAAAAAAAAATTTTTACAAGAGGCAATTAAGTGTATTCTGTAGGTCAAACCTGGAACTGATATGTGGTTAAATAAGTTCCCTGCCCTCAAAACATGCACAGGGGAGAGAAATGTGAGTGAAGAAAAGCAGCTTGTACACTTCAACAATGTGGCCACTGTAGAGGCCTGAGCCTTGAGTGTCTGTTGGGTGCACGTAGATGGTGGGGAGGGTGGCAGAAAATAGAGCTGGGCTTCCTCATTCATTCCTTAAGTGACTGCATTATTCACAGGAAATCTAGAAGCTGGTTCTATGAGAAGGCTATTGAGTTTAGCAGTTCTCTAATATCTGAGCTCTACTTTAGTAGCTGCGCTATTGGTGTCATAGACCAAGGCTTATCCTATGTCTGCCACAAAAATACAGAAGAGATGATAGTACATTCTCAAAAAGGCTTAGTTCATTCAAGGTAAAGTATATCTCTCTTCCTGGATTGAGGCCCATACAAATGAACAACAACAACAACAAAAAGAATGGCTGTCTAAAGAACTCTCTACCCTATTCACCCAAGGGCCACCTTCTGATTGCCCAAATGCCTGGGCAAGAAATTTTGGGCATTTGCCAAGAGCCTACCTAAGTCTGTGTGTGCCTTTTTAAGCTGAGGCAAGGGTAAGACATGAGAATTGCAGGACAATAAATTAAGACTTTGCTAATTCCTTCTGAAAAGCAAAGCCTCTGCTTTACCCTCAATTTGCAGATAGATTATTTCTCTATTCATTTAAGGGCCTGACTCAGTCAACTTTCTTCCTCCATAGAACTATCTCACCACAGAGAAAGAATTCCATTTCCTAATCCTGGCCCTAAATGGCAGACAATGGAACACGGGGAAAGGTAGTTCATATTACTCTGCACATATGTCTAAAGAGTCCAGTGTCCACCTGGCCCTAATCCATCTCTTGGGACAAACCCACATCTCTGCCCCTTGAGATGGGAAGTACAGAAGGGCTTGGGCATATAAGGGTGGTTTTCATCTTTGAGTCACGTCCTGAAGTTTTTTTCTATTTTCCATTCTTCTGATGCCAGTGACGTAGCCCAAACTGACTTTATTTTGTGGCTTTAGATTTTGGACCCTTGTCCAGGTGTTTTAACATACTCCAGTCCTTCCCTTTGTGGCTTTTCCAAGTGGTGCCCTTCCATCATCCAGTCAGCAAACCTTTATCACAGGCTGATGATATGCTGTTATCCAAGCATCACCAACTGCTCAGAGATTAACCTGGTACAGTCCACAACCTAGAGACAAATAATAAGCAATAGTTCCAATGCGTATGTTACAGACAGTAAAAAAAAAAAAAAAATACATTAATAGAATAAAAGTGGCACACACACAAGAACAGGAAATTTATGACTCCAAGGGAGGTGGAGGCAGAGAAATTTTCTCAAAAGGGGCATTATCTGAGCTGAGTTTCTGAGAGTCCATAGAAATGTATCACTCAGATAAGAGGCTGACTTACTGAAGAATCTGTGTGTACATAGACACAGAAAGGAGTGGTGGTCTAGGCAGGTGGAAAACTACAGATGCTGAAGATTCTCCTGGAGGGCAGAGCAAAGGGGAAGGGGATGAGAAAGGACAAGATATTTTCCACTGCCTAATGGGGAAGGAGTCTGCTACTTGCAAGATTTTTCCTACAAATAATAAGGCATCACTGAAGACTTTCAAACAAGACAGTGCCATGATCAGATTTGGCTTTGGAAAATTACTCTGTAAATAAGAGTTCCCATTGTAGCTCAGTGGTAATGAACACAACTAGCATCCCTGAGAACGTGGGTTTGATCCCTGGCCCCACTCAATAGGTTAAGGATCCGGCATTGCCTTGAGCTGCAGTGTAGTTCGCAGACATGCCTCAGGTCTGGCATAGCTGTGGCTGTGGCATAAGCTGGTAGCTGCAGCTCCAATTCCACCCCTAGCCTGGGAACTTCCACATGCTGTGGGTGTGCCCCCCCAAAAAAGAAAAAAAGATTACTCTTTAAATAGTGGAGAAAATATCAAGGCAGGAAAACTGACCAGCGAGCACTGCAGGAGGTAAGCCATCATGAAATAAGGATCTACATTGACAGAGGCTGCAGATATGGACATTAAGGAGGTCAAGATACAGAACTCGGTGACTGATGAAGTGATTGATTGGTGAGGGAGAAAGAGGCATCAAGCAGACTGGCATGCCTCTGGTCTGGCAGCTGGCTTCATTGTGATAGCCCCCACCTCTTGGCCTCTGTTTGGACACATGGGCAACTGTGCTCACCCTGTTGAAGTGTATGAATGGCTATTCCTCTCTCCCCAGTGCGTGTTCTGATGGCAGGGATCTTCTCTTATTCAGTCAGTGCTTGCTCAGTATTTGCCCCACAAAAATGCTCAATTATTGCCGGTAGAATTGATAAATGAATAAAGAAAACTTAAAGGGAGAGAGAGAATAAAACTGGAGACAGTGCAGGGACAGATTTTAGAGAATTAAACAACATTAAATTAAGGGTGTATGTGAAGGCCATTTCCTTCCACCTATTAATTCTACAGATGAGGAAACTGATGCTCAGAGAGGTTAAAAAGACAAAAAGACTAGGTCGGGGGCAAGTTGGGGGAGGAGAGACAGTGCGTTCAGGTTTGGTTGTATTGCATTTGTGATACCCATGGTAAATCCACATTCTGATTACCAATGTGCTGTCAGAATGTGGCGCTCAGGAGAGGGGTTGAGTCTAGACCTATAGGTTTGGGATTCAGATCTTATGATGATCAGGGTAGGCAATGCTATTACCACCTCATGAAAACAGGTGAAGGCAGGAACCATGAAGGCCAGTGGGGAAGGTCTAGGAAGCTCAGAGCTAGCATCAAAGAGTAGGAAGCACAGCAAGTTATGTATCTTTCCTGTACTTTCCTTTCCCCAACCTTGTATGTACCTACCTTACAGAGTTGTCATGACATTTAAATCAATAAATATTTGTTAAGCCATTAGGGCTGTGCCTGGCAAGCAGTAAACTTTATGCAAATGTGAAAGTTAATATATAAACACCATTACTTGATGGTGGACAGAGGATAATAGCTCTGAAAAATAAGTAAACTATGTATGGTAAGAAAGTAGAAGGAGGAGTTTCCCTGGTGGCTCAGCAGAAATGAATCTGACTAGCATCCATGAGGAAGTAGGTTTGATCCCTGGCCTCGCTCAGTGGGTTAAGGATCTGCTGTTGCTGTGAGCTGTGGTGTAGGCTGCAGACAATGTTTGGATCCTGTGTTGCTGTGTCTGTTGTGTAGGATGACAGCTATAGCTCCAATTCAAGCCCTAGCCTTGGAACCTCCATATGCCATGGGTGCGGTCTTAAAATGACAAGAGAGAGAGAGAGAGAGAAAGAAAGAAAGAAAGAAAGAAAGAAAGAAAGAAAGAAAGAAAGAAAGAAAGAAAGAAAGAAAGGAAGGAAGGAAGGAAGGAAGGAAGGAAGGAAGGAAGGAAGGAAGAAAGAAAGAAGGAAGAAAGAAAGAAGGAAAGAAAGAAGGAAAGAAAGAAAGTAGAAGGAAACCAAATGACTGTGGGAACACCAAAATCTAAGGGAGAGAGAGTTTAAAGAAGGAAGGAGCACATATAAGTGATATCATATGGTATTTGTCTTTCTCTTTCTGACTTACTTCACTTAGTGTAATAATCTCTTGTTGTATCCATGTTGCTGCAAATGGTGTTATTTCATTCCTTTTTATGGACTAGTAATATTCCATTGTGTGTATCTATTACATCTTTTTAATCCATTCATCTGTCAATGGATGTTTAGGTTGTTTCCATGTCTGGCTATTGTGAATAGTGCTGCTATGAATATAGGGGTGCATGTATCTTTTCAAATTACAGGGTTTTTTTTGGATATATGCCTAAAAGTAGGATTGCAGGATCATATGGTAGTTCTGGCTTTAGTTTTTCTGAGGACCTCGATAATGTTTTCCATAGTGTTTGTATCAATTTACATTCCCACAAATAGTATAGGAAGTTTCCCTTTTCTCCACATCCTCTTCAGCATTTATTTGTAGGCTTAATGATGGCCATTTTGACCAGTGTGAGGTAGTCATGGTTTTGATTTGCATTTCTCTAATCACTATTGATGTTGAGCATCTTTTCACGTGCCTATTGGCCATCCTTATGTCTTTGTATAAATTTGGTATCACTTACACATGGAATCTAAAAAATGGCACAAACGAACTTATCTGCAAAACAGAAACAGACTCACAGACATAGAGAACAGACTGGGTTGCCAAGGGGATTGGGGGAGGGACCGGGAGTTTGGGGTTAGTAGATGCAAACTATTACATTTAGAATGGATAAGCAATGAGGTCCTACTGTGTAGAACAGGAAACTATATCCAATCTCCTGTGATAGATCATGATGGAAGATAACATAAGAAAGGGAGTGTATTAATACATGTATGACTGAGTCATTGTGCTGTACAGCAGAAATTGGCACAACATTGTAAATCAACAGTACTTTAATTTAAAAAATAAAATAAAATAAAATAAAAGGATGGAGAAATTAGGTGACAAATGCCAAAGAGAGACAGATAGGGAAGCACTGAAAAGAGTCCACAGGCTGTGGCAATCAGAAGTTCATTGGCAACTTTAGAGTCCCTTTGGCGGAGGTTCAGGGAGAAAATGGGTAGGCTGAGGAGTGGGTGGCGTTGGTGGGCAGGAAGGAGGAAAGGATAACGTGGGCATTTGGCTCAGAGCAAGGCCGGGCAGAGATGTGGAGAACACTGACCAGGGCACGGTTAAATCAGACCCTAGTCGAACCACACAAGAGCACAGGGCAAGCCTTTCCTCCAGACGCCTAGAGTCTTCATCTGTAAAATGAAAGAGGACTTAATCTCTACATTTCTGCCAGCTATGATGACCTAATCTTTTCCTTTTCTCATTACAAACATTCGATGATGATCGAGCTCTTTTTGACTTAGAAATGGTACCTGAATTAGCCAGTGATTTCCTTTTTTAAATGTTGTTTTGAATTTATGGAGATGGAAGCTGTTAGGGGAGGATTTTTTTTTTTTTTTTTTTTTGTCTTTTTGCCTTTTCTAGGGCCACTCCCACGGCATATGGAGGTTCCCAGGCTAGGGCTCGAATCGGAACTGCAGCTGTCAGCCTACACCAGAGCCACAGCAACGCGGGATCAGAGTCGCGTCTGCAACCTACACCACAGCTCATGGCAACGCCGGATCGTTAACCCACTGAGCAAGGGCAGGGATTGAACCTGCAACCTCATGGTTCCTAGTCGGATTCGTTAACCACTACGCCACGATGGGAACCCCAGGGGAGGATTTATTTTTAATTTACAAAGATGTTATCAATGTACAATTTCACATTTGATCCTCAGGAATGTAGGTTTTTGGTATTCTCACCTTATCAATGAGGGACACACCAAAGGATGGGGTAGTTTTTCAAAAAGTCGCAAAAGGAATAAGCCAAGATTTTAATCCAGATTTGCTGGCAGCAAATCCCATGCCTGATATTTTGTGGGAATAACTGGGGTAGGTGGCAGAAAACTAGTTTAGAACTGGACCTCTAAAGAACAGACTTTATTTATGAAAAATGCCTGTCAGTGTAAAATGGCTATTTCTCAAAACAATGCATTTTTTTTTTCCTCTCTCTCTCTCACATTCTCTTCTCCCACAACAGGATATAACCTCTCATAAGATTTTTCATTTGAAGAAAGCAGGATAACCTGACCCCCTTGCTGTACAGTGGGAAAATAAAAAAAAAAAATCTTTTGGTTTCTCCCATAGTAGTAGAATGCTTAATAATACCATCAGTTATATTTTACTAGGTTAATGTGGTTATATACACACCTAGACAATTTCAAAGCACTCGTGCATTCATTTTTCATCTGATTCTCCTAGCCACTAACAGGAGTGATTCGTTCCATTCAAGGGGTAAGAATCTAGTGCTGAAAAGACCATGTGACCAGCCAAGTTCTCACAGAATTGCCCAGGAGCACCTCTTGGACCTTCTGTCTAGAGATGGTGCCAACCTGGGGTGTCACTATTACAAGTACTGATCAGATAACATCAGCAGGTGCCTAGCTTCTAAATGGTGCTCACACTTCAGTGAGACCTAGGGAAACTAGGGCCCCCCCACCCCTCTCATGCCGCCCTCATCTTTACCATCAAGTTGTTGGTTGTGGTACTTTTATCTCCTACTCACTGAAACCTAAGAGAAAATAGAAAGTAAGGCATGAGGTGAAGGGGAGAGAAAGGAAGGAGGAGGAGATGGAAAGGAGAAGAGAAAACCTTAGCAATAGTTACAGTGATCACCAACGGTGGCCATGGATGGTGCAAATATTTGTGTAAAGTGCTGACTTTATCATTCCACAAAGCACTTATGGGATATCTAAGAGAGACTTTGAGTGCCTTGGAAAATAGTGTTAGATAAATATGGGGGCTATAAAAGTGGAAGACAATCTCAGACATATCACTTCAGAGTTAGAAGAAATAAAATTCCTTTATTCATCAAAATGATCAATGTAAAGTAAAGAAAGCAGAGCTTTTTGTTTCTGGGCAGGGGAATCAGTCTAGTTTTTCTAAGGATTAATGTAGTGTAAACATGTTTACCACCAAGAAAAAAGCCTATAGAAATATTGCCTCTCTCCCTCAGTATGAGGATGAAAGATTGCTAATTTGATCTCAGAAGAAACTATTTATTTATTTACTTGTTTATTTATTTGTTTGTTTATTTATCCTTTGTTCTTCTAGGGCCACACCCATGGCATATGGATGTTCCCAGGCTAGGGGTCTAAGCAGAGCTATTTGATAAACAACACTAATGAATCTAACAATGAGACTGGTGGATTTATAGTTGTTTTTCAAATGTTTTATAATGTTAAAATATCTTTTACACTATCATTTCCTCAGATTCTACTTGTAAGCCAGAAATTGGAAGTTGATATATACCATAATAACCATTCAAAAGAAGGCTATTAGCTGAAGATTCTTTAAAACGTACATTTTTTTATTCAAACACTTTAAATGGACTGAGATGATAAACATTTTTATGTTAGGAAGTATAGTTTGATTAAAAGGTTTTCTGGCTTCACATCATGGTAATATGCAGTTTGTCAATTATATGGAAGAAAAAACCTTCAACAAGACATTCTGTTCTAAATAGTTATGTGTTGTTAGAAAAATATGTATTTTGCCTATGTACAATGTAACAATTTGCATACTTCAGCAAGCAATCAGCTGTAAAGAAAATACATATCACACTAGTAGGGTGTTTAATATTCTAGGATGTAAACTCCCCAAAAATAGCAGTTTAAAGTGAATAAGAGTGAGTGTGTACAGAAAATACACTGTCTTTGGTATCAGTTAGGGTCAAATGCTGAACCACCATTTTTTATACGACCTTTGGCAATCTACACTAACAGTTTCTATAAAAGGAATTTGAAATTCTTCCCTCATACATATCGTTGTGAAATTGATCAAATAACACATGCAAAGCACCTAGAAATGTGGCTAGCTCATGGTAGATAAGTAAATATTCATTTATTTATATGTTAACTGAATATTGGGCAATTGAAATTATACAAAAATGCTGCCATATACTAAGGGCAGTGGATATCTTTTAAATTCTACTCTGTTATGAATAAATATGTAGAGACCATATAGTCAAGGCGCCATGATCTACATGTTCCTACTGAATGGAGATACAATCAAATAGAATTCCATGAGGGTTTATGTTACTTAACTGATGCTCAGCCAGTGATCTTAACATTGCTGGGTACAGTGCCATGTGCATAGCGAGAATTAATAAACAATGATGAGGAAGACAATGACAGCTGGTCAAACCTTCTCCCTCAGTGATTCATGGAGAGTAAGCCGCTCAGGGAGTAAGCCAGGTGAGGGGAATGGAGCCATCCAAAGGCAGCAGGGATTGCCTCTGGAAGTGTGTGGACACTTGGGTCTCTGTAGCCTTTGCTTTATTCTATCATGTTCATAGGTCATCATGAACACTGCAATAGCCAGGTTGGCACAGAGAAACTGGGACAAGGTTGGCTCATGAGATGGGCAGATGTCTTCATGTACCATCCGGGGTCCTCCTGGATTTGAGAATCCACTTCTCTCTTATCAGGAAGGCTCTCTGGGCTCCATCCCATTTCCCTAGTCCCTGCTGGTGGTATGAGTATGGGGTGCATGGTACAAAGAAAATTTCCACTGCTAGTTTGGGATCAGTGGGTAAGAGAGATAGCAAACTGGGTTTCATTCTTGCCAGAGAGGCAACTCTATCCATGGAGTTGTTGTAATCTTCTTGAAGCCTGTGCTGAGGGTTCTGAGTATGCCCCAAAACAAACCACACGGCTCACATTGACTGTGCAGAAAGAAGAGAAACTGTTAATGACTTTGCAGCTTCTGGGGCCACACGTCATCCTGGAAGGCTCAGTCTCTCTCCTTCCCTTTTGCATAGACTAGTGTTATCTTCAGGGCAAGGCTCAAGTCCCTCCCCTTCTGACCACCTGAATTCTCCAACCAACTACCCCTGCCCTCACTGATTGCCCTCATCCTTGTTTGTCTGTACTTTGTAGACTGTCTGGGTGTGGTCTGTGCACATGGAATCTCTGCTGAAAGCTATCTGTAGGCAAGATCTTACAGTCTTTTTTATCTTCTACACAGGTTTCAGCAAATGTTTAGGTAAGGAGGGGACACTTACTTAAACATTCAATACAATTATCTGATGGTTCTTTTAGAGAATCTGGCTCCAAAAGGTTGAATTTAGCTTTATTCTTATCCTGTTCTAAGTGTTCAGGTTATTATCCTTCTTTACAAAACCTAAAAATAGACCTATATGGAAGTCTCCTAAAAGATAGCAAAAAGGAATCTAGAAAATATTCTAGTTGCCTTAGGTCTTTTCTTGATCAGAGCATTAAAATTATTCCTCCCATTTTCAGAATATATCCTAGGACATACTTGTGGTCTTAGCTTGTGTGAAGATTCATTCCCTCAGTTGGGAAGCATTTAATCACCATTAGGTGGTAGCTCTTTGCTTTGGGAATGATTTTATTGATGCCTTGATCCCATCTGACTACCATAGTTCCTGGCACATTACAAGCACTCTGGCATTTGTTTCATCAGTGAATTCTGCCTTGTTGCTCTCATTTCTGCCTTATGAAATATTCTTTCTCTGCTTGTAGGATAATCAAATTGCACCTGAAAATTAAAAGCAAGGACAGAATAAATGTATGCAATAAGGAGCTTTCAATCTTTTCTTTGAGTATTCCTGGAAGTTGCCTCCCTGATGTTAGAAGCTATGTCTAAAATCTGACTCATTGGCATTTCTGTCATGACTCAGTGGTTAACGAACCCAACTAGTATCCATGAGGACACAAGTTCAATCCCTGGCCTCGCTCAATGGGTTAAGGATCCGGCACTGCGGTGAGCTGTGGTGTAGTTTTCAGATGAGACTGAGATCCTGCATTGCTGTGGCTGTGGTGTAGGCCGGCAGCTACAGCTCCGATTTGACCCCTAGCCTGGGAACCTCCATATGCCATAGGTGTGGCCCTACGAAGACAAAAGACAAAAAGAAAAATAAACTATCTGACTCATAGACTTCACTCTCTTAAGTCCATAAACCCTGCTTTCAGTAACTGCCTGTGGATGGAGAGCCTTGCCTTTTTCCTATAGCCTCTCTTCTCCAGACAGTATCAACCATCATGTCTTCAGAAAAGGGAAATGTGTTCAGTCCTATGAAACGAAATTTCGTAAAAGGGCTCGGGAAAGACTTGTGTGGTTCCAGGATAGTAAAAGGGTGGAATTCTGGGGCTGAGATTCTTCAAATCTGATTAAAAGGACCTGAGAGGGCAGTCCTAGAAAGAAAATGCCTACCTGTCTTCTCCCTGTTAGCAACAGAGATAGGAGTTTTAATTCCTATGCTGTTAATAGAATTGCTCTAAAAAGGGGGAGGGTGGGGATGGCTTCCACATTTGTAAGCTTGTCTGAAATTATTTTTCCCACTTTTCTTTTTCTGACTTTTTAAATTCTCCAAAAAGGAAAAAAAAAAATGAAAGTCTGGCCTTGTTATAACTTTTCAATAAAATCTGACTAGAAGATGGAATTATTTTAACAGAAAGAAATACAGGAATAGTAATATTGGTTGTAATTGACCAGTCCTTTCTTTGAAACTGGCTTCATTTTAATACTTTTCTGGTGCGAAGTGCCCAGCAGTAGCAGAGAAACCATGGGAATTCATTCAGCTACATTTTCCTACCTCTAAACATGCAGCTGGTCCAGTGACTGCGAGATTCAGTTGTTGGTGTTACTGAATGGCTGGATTAAACCAATGAAAGCTAAAGTTAATTTTCCAAAAGTGGGAATGCACAATAATATAGAAATATTTGGTCATCAGTGATATTCACATAATCTTCAAAGAAAAGAAACGAGAAGGTATATCCTGTGGCAAAAATGATCACATCAATATTCTCCACAGTGCTACCATCTTCAAAAGTGGCAGCTATTTCCATGAATTCTTCCACAATGGATTTGACTATTATTCTGCCAGAAATGGTGTAATTGGAAGGTTGCTATGAATGCTCACTTGAGAGTTTAAAGATCTGTAAAACCAGGGACGATAGTTCATATTAGCCTTTGACTCACTTCATTTATTTATTCACGTATCCACTGATTTGTTCTAGAAAACTTTACTGAGTACTCTTTATATCCCTTTTGTTTGTATAAATGAGACGAAAATATTCTTAGGAAAGGTTAAGACTCTGGGATGATCCTTTTCCTCTTCCACTTTTTCTTCCTTTATAAGGCCATTTCATACTAGGAAGCCAGTAAAAAGCCAGGAAGACAAAGTTCCCATTCCCCAGTGAAAAAGATTTCATCTGGCTTTCCACCCTTAAACCTAGCTATCTACACTAGTGCAAAAAGAGGCAAGATAAATGCTAGAATGTGATTCTCAGCTTTGATTCTGATTCTCAGCTCTGATCAAGCATTTATCACAAAGACCTATTCCTCATTCTCTCTGTGCTGTGATTCCCCAGCTCTAGCCCATAGCTCTTGCCAGGTGCTGAGAGCTCCAGTTGGAACTTCACATGAATTTCACATGGTGGTCAGTGGTCAGGAATGTGTATCTATAACAAAGTTTAATTTACTAGGTACTATCATATAATCAGAATTCTGAGGAACTGAAATTTACATAGGTGAGGAAATCCTTTTAATTCTTTCCTTTTTTACTTCGTGTTCTGATGAAAATATTTCTAAAATTTATTATGCTCTTGTCTTATTTCTTAAACAGTGCATAATCAGCATAAACTTGTCTTATTGCTCAGTCTCATCATATCAAGCACCTTAATTACTGTTCAAATGCTATAATGCACTTTTAATGTCTCCTCCCTGTGCTGTTCAGAATTACAGCTCTTGTTACCGCATCTGTAGCCAGCAGTATTTCCATTCTCTCTCTCTTTTTTTACTGGCCACACAAAAAGCATGTGGATGTTCTGGGTCAGGGATTGAATCTGAGCCACAGCTGTGACCTACACTGCAGCTGCTGCAATGCATAGTCCTTTAACCCACTGTTGCAGGCTGAGGATCAAACCCACGCCCCTGCAGTGACCCAAGCTGGTGGAGTCTGATTCTTAAACTATTGCGCCATAGTAGGAACTCCCCATTTTCTTTTGCTGCTATGACCTGACAAACAAGACAACGCATGTTTAGAATTATTTGTAAAATAAGTATTAGTGTGTTCTGAGTGATTATCGGCAATCCTGTCTCATTAGTGAATTGTACAGGCCATATTGCATGGAAGTCTGTTTGGCCTTTCTAGTTCTTATAATCACATCAGCTGAGACAAAACAAATATCCCCTAAAGGGTAGCATGAGTACCTCTCCTAAGGATTTAGACTGTGGTTTGTGTGATTAAATCTTGGATTTAATTTATTCTCTGCCCAATTATTCAACACAGATGCCATCATGGTCTTCCTGATGATATTAAAGCGAGATGAAAAGGACAGTGTCTGTGGGTCTAGCCTTCATCTGACACACAGTTCAATAACCAAACTCTTCAGGTCTAAGAAACACCAGGAATAAAATAAGAATGTGTTCAAAGCAGGGTAGTCAGGCAGTTGTGGGGCAGGGCAAAGAAATAGAAGTGTCTGACCTCTTTAGTAAAAACAGAACCACATGATCTACTTCACCAAGTAAAGGATGTAAAAGTCTGGAAACTAAGACTGAGCCGGAAATCCTCCCTTCCCATCACTTCAACACCTTGTTGGATCTTGGGAACATTAACCCGGCCTTCTTACTGCTCTGGAAATCTTGCTGTGGATGAAGGTCTGTGAGCTGACAGAAGGGCTGAAAAAGATGAATGCCTTCAACTTTTTCCCAAGTTTTAATGTGTTTTCCTCTTTTTAAAAAAAGTCTTAGTAGGGAGTTCTGGTTGTGGCACAGCAGAAATGAATCTGACTAGTACCCATGGGGATGTGGGTTTGATATCTGGCCTCACTCAGTGGGTTGGGGATCCAGCGTTGTCATGAGCTGTGGTGTAGGTCACAGATGCAGCTCAGATCTCGTGTTGCTGTTGCTGTGGCTATGGTGTAGGCTGTAGGCCGGGAACTACACCTAGACCCTTAGTCTGGGAATTTCCATGTGCCACAGGTACGACCCTAAAAAAAGCGAAAAAAAAAAAAGTCTTAGTAAACCTGGACTTTTTAATGTGGATGGTTTAACTATGTTTCCTGCCAGTCTATAGGCTTCTCAAGATCAATTGCTTTTTTCTGTCTGTATCAAATTCCCCAGCAGAGCCTGGGTCCTCTCACCCCTGGGTGTCCTGAGCTCTGCCAGTCACCAGCTCTGGATTAGTGTGAGCACTTCCTCAGCTGAAGCTCTTAAATCTTACATCTTGCAAGGGGCTGGAATCAGCTTTCCTCTTTTTTCTTCTCAATTCCCACCCCCACACCTCCCCATGTCCTCATCCATTCTCTATGTCAGCTATTTACTTCTGTATGGATTAATCTTAAATATACATCTCTACATAAACAGTTTGGATTCTTACATATTTCTTTTGTCAAATTGGTGGCCATTGCTTATTTACAAAAAAATACAAGCGTGCACACAACTTGATTATTTCTTTTATTCTTAGGTTGAAAGTGTGGCAAATACACTAGCAAGGTGATCTAAATTTTAGTACAGGCTTTTCCCCTTAACTTTCTGCCTGCCTCTACAGTAGCTGGTAATGTCTGTGTGCCTCAGTTTTTGTGGCTCTAAAATAGAGAGTTGAGCTAAATAATTTCTTAATCCATATCCAGTTCTAAAATTTATGATATTTTATCTATTACATGACTTTACCTCATTTAATTGGTCCAAATAACTACCATCAGAATTTAAGACATCAAATTTTATCATATTATTTTTCTGACACTTTTTTCTAACATTGGATAGTTTTTAATGAGAAATATTAAATATTTAAACATATAAAAAAGTAAATATGATCATACAACAAACATATATGTGTGATGGTACATATATCCACTTGTCACGTATGGCATATTGGTAGGTGATCAATACTCTCAGAATGAATGAATGATCTGGACCTTAGAGAAGATGCAGTTGCTTTAAAATAGCTGTTACTTTCTAAGAATGGCCAGCAGAGGGCGAGCTTATACACTGACAACACTGACCCCTGGCTTAGATGAGTTAATTTGGTGTTTAGGCTCCATTCAGCATACAACTAAATTATTGTGCAATTACTTACCGCATTTCCAACTGATCTATATGCACCTTTTTAACCATATGAAATGAGCACAACTACACATGTGTAAAAATTGTTCACAAACCTCAAAGTGAGTAGCATGTTAAATAACTATTTGGAAAACTTGTAATACTTAAGTCACCTATCTAGATCATTTGAAAACCTCCCTCACCCCCTGCTCAACTCTTCTTTGCATGTGGTAGGAATATTTATAAATCATGCAAGTCAGGGTAGCAAAATGATGGGCTGAATTAATTATCCATGTTTCTGCCTGTTTTACTTCACTAATATTTTACACTCACATAAACACACTCCTTATCCCCACTGTTAACATTTTAAAAAAATCTTTCTGAAATCGCATATAAATGTACAACCTTGTTTTTTTTTCTTCTATAAATGCTATAATGAATGCACATGTTCCTACAATTTGAGTTTTTTAAAAGGGTATCTTTGATAATTGACTTGTAATGGTGCTTCATTCTCTCTAACGACCATGGAGTCTTCCCCAACATGAATGTATTAACTAGCAGGGATCTTGGCAAAGAGTGAAAGTCCTATTTCTGGTTGTGGTTATTGAGTATCTGTTTGGCCCAGCCAACCTGCTCAAATTCTGCTGCCTCCTGTGTATAGATCTGTTTTTAGTGGAAAAGCATACAAAGAAGGCTTAATCTTAGCTATCCTAGATTTTTATCCTAGGCAGGTGGAGAATCCTATGTCAACCAAACACAAGTTTAAGAAAACAGGCCTCCACTGCTGTGTGGCTGAACGCCAAGTGCTCCTCAGTGACAATCACAAGGATTCTCATTCCCAGAAATCACTCTGGATGAGCATATTCCTTCCTGTGGAAATAAATTAATTTTGAACTTCTCAATCCCTATGTAAAGGGGAAAAAAAGGAAAATAGCATTTTAGATTTAGAAGCAAAAAGATGACTTAGCTGTTATATTGTGTTTGCAGTTTCATAGCTATCCCATCTTAAAACTAAAATCTCTGTATAGTACCACATTCAACTTCTTTTCCATTGGTTCTCCTGTGACATACTCATCAATTGACAGCAACAGAAATTTGGTTTACTATAGTATACACATGAAGTTATTTTACATACACTTTTAGAAATTCATTTTGATAATACTCAAATTCAAATTCATACAGTGTACTATGTTTTTTCTCTGATTCCATTATGGATGCCCATAATTGGAAAATTAGAGTCATCTGGTCCAAGCTTGCAATATATTTTAATATAGTCTTGCTATGCAAAATGTGATCTGCAGACCAGCAGCAGCAGCAGCAGCATCACCGGAAACTTCGTCAAATGCATATCCATAGGCTCAACTGCAGACACATTGAATGAAATACTTAGGCAGTTAGAACCAGCAATATGATTCAGCAATATCTCTGGGTGATTCCTACGATATCAAAATTTGAGACCCATTGATCTAAAAACCCCTCCTTCATGATGATTAGTTTCTGCTTAAATACCTCCTGAACTGGGAAACTCACTGCCTCACGGCAGACAATTTCATTTTGGGACATGACTTTTGTTGGAAAATCTCTTCTTCTTTGGAGCTAATCTCCTCCCTGTAACTTCTACCATCAGCTCTCATCCTGCCCAAGAATGCACACAGTATGGACTCCATCTTTTATATGATGGTCATCTGATAGTCAAAGATGGTAATGGTTCTGCCCACCTCCTCTTAACAAGTTCCCTTCTCCAGGCTAAACAGCTTCAGTAGATGACATTTGCCTGACTGTTTACTACCCTGTGATCTAATTCTATTCCCTTTTGTCACCATTCCTCTGGACAGGGGTGCCAGAGCACAGCACAGCACTCCAGTGTGGCCCGACCATATGGGTAAAACAGTCACCTGTTTTTGGTTGAAATGTAAGTGCTGCTGACTTGAACTTTGACATTCTGATTATAACAGACTTTTTCCTTCTTAAATCTTAAAAACTGACGGCAGTCAGGTTTTCTTTTAGTTGTGTTATTTGGCTTAATAACATCGTTTGCCATCAAGAGAATTTTAAATCCACTTCACTTAACCATAGACCATTCATGCTTAGGATTCCCTGAGTTGGGAAGTTTACATACCAAGGAAAACTGAAGTGGTAAATAAAAGAACTTTGTCTAGATACTCATGTTGCAACAGAAGAAAGGGTGGGGGAAAAATGTAATTGTAATGTATGCATGTAAGGATAACCTGACCCCCTTGCTGTACAGTGGGGAAAAAAAAATGAGAATGTTTTAAAAAAAAAAAAAGAATCGGTGTGATTCTCACAGTCCATGACTGTATCAGAAGCAGATAACATTTGTTTCCCCTCAGCTTCACCACAATATGCCTTTGGCCAATGGAAGTCAGAATGATTCCTCATATTGTATACCTTTGTCTGAGAACAAAAAGACATGTTACCTGATCCTTGACTTCTCCTAAAACTGAAGGACTGGATCGGGTCCAACAGAAGGCATCCAATTTATTTTCCAGATTCCAGGGAAAGTGGATCCCGAATGATCATTTTCTTGTAGATATTCTTCAGTTTAAAAATCTATAGTGAGGGAGTTCCCTTCATGACTCAGCAGTTAATGAACCCAACTAGGATTCATGAGGATGAGATTTCAATCCGTGGCCTTGCTCAGTGGGTCAAGGATCCAGTGTTGTCATGAGCTTTGGTCTAAGTCACAGACATGGCTTGGATCCAGCACTGCTGTAGCTGTGGTGTAAGCCAACAGCTATAGCTCTGATTCAACCCCTAGCTTGGAAACTTCCAAATGCTGTGGATGTGGCCCTAAATAGTGAAAAAAAAAAGTCTATAGTGAGATTTTACAATCTTATTTATATTCCTTCCAAAATTCTCACAAAAATTGAGATGTTCTTAAGGAGTAAGTTATTTGGTTTATTTTATACCTGTTTCTTGACTCTTCCCTCTTCCATATAGCTTATAAAGCAGATATATGTACCCAATACATCCTTGATTTCAAATATGCCAAGTGGATCATCATATGAGTGGATTAAAAGACAGATGAGATGAATAACATATGGACACTTGTTGAACCGTTGTCTTTTTGGAGATTTATGTCACATTAAATGCTACCTAGTAGTAAATCAGACCATCCTGTGAGGTGGTGAATATCCTGCAGTAGGGAGGTAATCAAGCAGGAAATAGATGTCCATTCACCAAAAAAATGAATTGCAAGAGAGATAAAGCTGGCATAGCCTTTCCAAATGTAAGGTTCCGTGACTCTAGAAAAACGATAATGATGATCATAGTACCTAATGGTTACTGAGTGTTTATCTTACAGTAAGCACTGATCAAAGTATTCTACATGCATGAATATGGAAAGAGATACCTCTGCAAAGAGGACTGTAGTAATAGTTTGAGTTCGTGCAAGGAAAATTCCAAATAAAATTATATGGTTGCTATAAACATATGCATGCAAAAGACCACTAGGCAGGCAACAAGTTTTTGCAAATTAACACAGTATTGCCTCTAACTCACTAGCCAGTGTCCTTAAACCAGGAGAGTCAATCCCCTGAAGCTGCATGAATTGTACTTATGTGCCCAATTCTGGAGAAAGGTGGCAATTGCTTTCATCAGATTCTCAAGGGTCAAGATTGTATAAGAAAATTCCAAAGTTCACTTGGAAATAGATGTACTTCACAAAGTCAAGGTGCTTGGCCTACATCCTTAGATACTCTAGGTATGAGTTATGTGAGTAATTTGGAAAATAACTGGGTATGTGGAAGTCACTAAAACAGGTCTCTTCCTCAGAAGAGTGTTGATGGTCACAGATCTGTGATGCAGGGCTTTCCTTCTTCTGACTGCTCCTTTAGAAAGCAAAAGAAAACATTCCCAATGGTTCTGATGGGATAGTTCCTGACGAATAATGAAGGAGAGGAAGGTTGTGCTTTAAGAGTCATGTGCAAATATCTTCTGTGCCTAGACTACTCCAGCACCGGCAAGGACTCCACAGGACTCCACTGAGACAGAAGACAATGACCTTGGCACTTACTTCCTCAACTTACATCCTATTCATCCTCCTCCAGCACATCTCTATCAGCCCCTAACAGATGATGTTATCACTTCCCTGGAACCCACAGCTCATTAGTGACTCACCCCTAGGGGCCCTGGGTAGCTCAGCACAGTCCCAGACCGTCCAGCTCCAGGACCTTCCTGAGGTTATTGGGTGGGATCCTGGTCTCCAGCAACCTCCTTGGAGGAAATTGCAGTGGAGCCAACCTTGAGGCAAAAGTCTCTTTTTGAGTCATTGTTAAACTGCTCAATTACTCCCACTTCAGCACTTTGCCTTCTAACTCCCACTTCTCATGCATTCACTTGGTTTCCCTCTAGGAGGATTGAATCAAAGTCCTTTCCAACCCCCAAACTAAATGCCTTTTGCAGTTAAGTAGGGAGGGAAAGAAGTACATCTAGAAGGGAATAAAATCAATACCAGAACGGGGACTTACAGTAGACCAGATAGAAATCTTCCTTTCAGCCACTTTTGAATCTGACCTGCAAGACCTCAGTTCTTCTGGAGGCCAGAGGCTTGTAAGGGTTTAGAGTGTTTGATTCTCCTGTTGACTGCCTGCCCTTACTGACATTCCCAATGGCACCCTCTAAAAACCTATCACAGTCTTCCTTTTCTCCACATAAGGGGGGCTTCATTTGATCAGAGTTCAGTTAAATAGGACATCTTTTGCCTGTTCTGAAGAATTTAGCTGTACCAACATACCTTCCCAAACTTAATGATGATTTAAGACGGAAGGGGCAGAGAAAGACTGTTGAATAACAATACTGTAACCAATGACAAGGTTAGGTGTTCCTACAGAGGCTACTGGTGAAGAACTGATTACTACTTCTGAGGCAGAATAATAATTCAGGTAGTTAATGTAGGAACATGGGCTTCGAGATTAGATAGATAGATAGATATGGATATGGATATAGATATGGATATATATATAGATATAGATATAGATTGCTTTTTAGGGCCCCACTCGTGGCATATGGAGATTTCCAGGCTAGGGTTCAAATCAGAGCTACAGCTGCTGGCCTACACCACAGCCACTTGGAATCCTAGCCATGTCTGAGAGCTACACCACAGCTCACAGCAACATCGGATCCTTAACCCACTGAGCAAGGCCAGGGATTGAACCCGAAACCTCATGGTTCCTAGTCGGATTCATTTTGACTGTGCTGCAATAGGAACTCCCGATATATTCTTGGATATGGTCATTAATTAATGCCTGTAACTTAAGGGTTCCAGGGAGTAACATCTCCACTGGCCTTGTTTACTACAGAGAGTATATCTGTTTTGTGTCCAGATGGACATAAATTTCCTACCCACTCCTCAATTGATAGAAAAGGAATGAGAGGAATGTCGACTCCCAGGAACTCCCAGTATGGGGAAGAGAAGAATAAAGGAACCATATTCACCTTTAAGACCCCTATTGGACAAGGACTGATAATAGGTAAACTGGGCAAGGCCAATGGGAAAAAGAACAGATATCTGGGCCCCAGGTTGATACTTCCATCTCTAAGAGATAAAACCCCCAGAGAACTATAGAGAGGGGACTCTTCCTCCCCCTCCCAGTGTCTGTTCTGGGAGCTATTTGCTTTCCTGTAATAAAGATTTTTTCTTGCTTGCTGCCTGTGTGTTTGTAAAGTTCATTCTTCGGCTCCGGAACAAGAACCCAGATTTCGGTAACATCTTTCTGGTAACAGTTTCTTCTTATAGATTAGGAAATAGGAGTTGAGAGACTGCCCAGCTGAGGATTCCAATCTCCTCTTCCAAAATTATTTCCCAGCTTTAGGGCTGCTTCTCCCACACCCAACCTGTGTGCCCACAGCACCTCCAGGACACCTGGCTCAGCACAAATACTCTGCCTTGTACTGTAATGAATTATATCTGTGCCTTCTTTCCATTGCATAAACTCTGAAAACTGGGAACTGTTCCTGTTTACCTTTCTATTCCCCACAAGGAACACAGCTTCCAATTCATGGTGGATTCTTGTTTTACATTTTTGAGTTGTAGGTTGAATGTGCACTGCATTCCATCCTAAGAACACTGAGACTTACTTGGCATCTCCAGAGTCCTCCAGCTGTGTTGCTCCAGCCCTTCACCCAAGCAGCACTTAATGGCTCCCAGATCACCGACCTCAGCTCTGATCACTGCCATTCTCTTTTTTTACCACATTCTTCTGCATTTTCTGGAGGAACTGAGACCATCATCAGTGCTGCGAATACAGGTAAATGAGGATGCACTGCCATTCAATTAAAAGACCTCTCTGTCAGCAAAGATCATGAACAATTCATTTAAAAAAATAAAAAAATAAAACAATGTCCTAGAATTTTGGTTGTTTCCTGCCTTCCCAGCCTTTCCCAATAGGATCAGTGATGATCAGATCCACTTGGTTCCCAAATCTACTCACCACGGGATGAGAATGTGGGCCTGAGTACAAGTTTAGGATGTTAATTTTTAAATCTCCATGCCCTTTACCCTCTGAGCTATTGTCCCAGTGAAGAATATGCCAGGGAAGAAAAGCAGAAGTTCCCAGTTTGTGTTGTTTTTGTTCCAGAAAGTCTCTGGGCCAGATGGAGGTAAGGGGTTAAGGAAAGAACCAGTAATTGAATGTCAGGAGGCAGAGAGGGGCCATGCCTGGATTACTAGACACCACAGGCCTCTGGAACCAAGCTGGTGTTGTCAGGGCCTACCCTGCCCAGTCTTGCCCCACTGCCCTCCCACCCACCATCTTTTTTTTTTTTAATGATTTTTATTTTTTCCATTATAGTTGGTCTACAGCGTTCTGTCAATTTTCTACTATATAGCAAAGTAACCCAGTCACACACACACACACACACACACACACACACACATTCTTTTTCTCACATTATCTTCCATCATGATCCATCACAAGTGACTTGATATAGTTCCCAATGTCATAGAGCAGGATCCTATTGCTTATCCATTCCAAATTCCATAGTTTGCATCTATTAATCCCAGATTCCCAGTCCATCCCTCTCCCCCCACCCCATCTTGCAACCTTTGGCAACTACAAGTCTGTTCTCCAAGTCCGTGAGTTTCTTTTCTGTGGAAAGGTTCATTTGTGCCATATATTAGATTCCATATATGAGTGATATCATACGTTTCTGACTTACCTCACTCAGTATGAGAGTCTCTAGTTCCATCCATGTTGCTGCAAATGGCATTATTTTGTTCATTTTTATGACTGAGTAGTATTCCATTGTGTATATATACCACATATTCTTAATCCATTCATCTGTTAATGTACAGTCAGGTTGCTTCCATGTCTTGGCTATTGTGAATTGTGCTGCAATGAATATACAGGTGTATGTATTTTTTCAGGGAAAATTTTTGTCCAGATATATGCCCAAGAGTAGGATTCCTGAGTCCTATGGTAGTTCTATATTTAGTTTTCTGAGGAAACTCCATACTGTTTTCCATAGTGGTTGTAGCAATTTATATTCCCACCAGTGCAGGAGAGTTCCCTTTTATCCACACCCCCTCCAGCATTTGTTATTTTTGGACTTATTAATGATGGCCATTCTGACTGGTGTGAGGTGGTACCTCATAGTAGTTTTGATTTGCTTGTCTCCAATAATCAGTGATGTTGAGCATTTTTTCATGTGCTTGTTGGCCATCTGTATATCTTCTTTGGAGAAATGCCTATTCAGGTCTTTTGACCATTTTTCAATTGGGTTATTTTTTATTTTATTTTTTTGCTGTTGAGTTGTATAAGTTTTTTGTACATTTTAGAAATTAAGCCCTTGCGAGTTGCATCATTTGAAACTATTTTCTCCCATTCCATAGGTTGTCTTTTTTTTTTATGGTTTCCTTTGCTGTGCAAAAGTTTCAGTTTGATTAGTTCCCATTGGTTTATTTTTGCTTTTATTTCTGCTGCCTTGCTACTCACCATCTTTAATGGAAGTTCCTCAGTGCTCTGCCTCTTAGCTTGCCCATGGTGTGGCTATTTCTGTACTTAAATAAATTCTCACAGCAATCTTATATTTGTTCAATGTTTAGTTGACATCTTCCTAGCACAATAGTAAGCTTTTTTTTTTTTTTTCCCAACCTGGTTCTCAAAAAAAGTGTGAAGGGCAAGTATTACTACAAGCCCATTTTCCCTAAGAGGAAAACTGTGACTCACTGAAGATAAGGCATTTAAGATCTGCAAGTAGCAATCAGTAAAGCAAAGCCAAGGACAGGGGCCAACTGACTTCTGGTCAGGTGCTTTCCCCCAGCACGTCCTGGAACCTGCCCACCACAGTTCTCAATGCCCACTCACCCACACTTCCTCCTGGGGAATTCCTGCCTGGACCACCTACTGTCCTAAAGAATTGTGCTTTATTTTATTTTATTTTATTTTATTTTATTTTATTTTATTTTATTTTATTTTATTTTATTTTATTTTGTCTTTTTTTTAGAGCCGCACCCGCAGCATATGGAGGTTCCCAGGCTAGGGGTCTAATCAGAGCGGTAGCCGCCAGCCTATGTCACAGCCACAGCAACGTGGGATCTGAGCTGCATTTACAACCTACACCATAGCTCATGGTAATGCCTGATCCTCAATCCACTGAGCAAGGCCAGGGATCGAACCCGCAATCCCGTAGTTTCTAGTCGGATTTGTTAACCACTAAGCTACAATGTGAACTCCAAGAGCTGTGCTTTAGATGGAGTATTTTTTCCCAGTCCTGGTCTCAGCTTACAAGCCTGGGGGTGAGCTCCTAACCCTTCAAGGGTTAGCACTGAAGGAGAGAGGTCAAAAAGATGTGACCTATACAGGGTTATAGAGGTGCAGAGGAGTCTAGGAAAGTCTTTAAAGTGAGGATATCACCCAGCAGGGAGAGAGGAAAAGAAAGAAGCTGAAGAGTAATGGCCCAGATCTTAAAGAAGGAAATAGAATGTCCTTGGCTTCCCCAACACCCACACTGTGGCTCTCTGTATCCTTGAAACAACCCCATCATCTTTAGCTGGCCAGAGTCTGTGCCATGATTTACCGCTAACCTGAGTCATAGTAAGGTCAGAGAACTGAGCTCTTCCTACAAACAGTGCTGGTTAGACAACTCAGATGCCACTGTGTGGCATTACAAAACAGAAGCATGGGACACATGCAGAAATAAAACTAGCTTGAAATACTGGGTCTTTTCTTCATTATGAACCTCTTGGGATATTTATTTAAACTATTACTTGGTTCCTCAATTTTTAAAATTTTATTTTATTATAGTTGATTTACAATGTTCTGTCAATTTCTGCTGTATAGCAAAGTGACCCAGTCTTACATATACACTCTTTTTCTCATATTATCTTCCATCACGTTCTATCACAATTGATTGGATATATTCCCTGTGCTATACAGCAGAACCTTATTGCTTATCCATTGTAAATGTAATAGTTTGCATCTACCTACCCCAAACTCCCAGTCTATCCCACTCCCTCCCCCTCTCCCTTAGCAACCACAAGTCTGTTCTTTTTATCTGTGAATCTGTTTCTGTTTTGTAGCTAGGTTCATTTGTGCCATATCTTAGATTCCACATATAAGTGATATCATATGGTATTTGTCTTCTCTTTATGACTTATTTCTGACTTAGTATGATAATCTCCAGTTGCATCCATGCTGCTGCAAATGGTATTATTTCATACTTTTTAATGTCTGAGTAGTATTCCATTGTATATATGTACCACATCTTCTTTATCCATTCATCTGTCAATGGACATTTATGTTGTTTCCATGTCTTAGCTATTCTGAATAGTGGTGCAATGAGTATAGGGGTGCATGTGTCTTTTTAAATTATAGTTTTGTCCAAATATATACCCAGGAATAGGATCATATGGTAGTTCTATATTTAGTTTTCTGAGGATCCTCCATTCTCTTTTCCATAGTGGTTGTACCAATTTACATTCCCACCAACAGCGTAGGAGGGTTCCCTTTTCTCCACACCCCCTCCAGCATTTGTTATTTGTGGACTTATTAATGATGGCCCACTAACATGTAGTGTTAAAGCAAAAGCAAGTAAAGTGAAAAATTTTTTATTGATCTAAAGTCGAATTCCCTCTTCCCACCTCCATTGAAAGAATAGGATATGTAAACAGTATACAGAATATTGAATCTATTTCATGTCTTCTTTAAGACGATTCCCAGGGCAGCATTGCTGAATCCTTATTGTACAATTTCCATATTTTTTTTTCATAGAATAGCACTGCTGGCTGGGTTATGGCCCTGCTGCCTTCTGAATCATGACAACAGCCTGCTACCACAGCTGGCTTTGCATTCTGAGTGCTTTCTGTAAAAGTAACCAGCTTTCAGGAGTTCCTATTGTGGCTCAGCAGTGATGAAACTGACTAGGATCCATGAGGATGTGGGTTCCATCCCTGGCCTCGCTCAGTAGGTTAAAGATCCAGCATTGCCATGTGCTATGGTGTAGGCTGAAGATGTGGCTTGAAACCTGTGGTGTAGGCTAAAAGCTGCAGCTCTTATTAGACCCCTAGCCCAGTAACTTCCATATGTTGCAGGTGTGGCCCTAAAAAGCAAAAAAAAAAAAAAAAAAAAAAAAGTAAACAGCTTTCCAGAAAATGACTGTAGGGATTGTTCTCCTAAAGGGCCAGAGGTACTGTAGAAGTGATTACCTAGGAAAAGGTAATTTTTTGATCAGAAAAGCATGTTCACCAGTCTATTGAAATCAGCTCATCATGCCCAATTGTTAAGTTTAAAAGAATTTGCAAACCTATTATTAAACCAAATTATTAGTAAAATTTATGGAAATTTACAACTAAATGGATATTGTTAAAAATGAAGATAATAATTCAAACCCTATCAATTCCTAATGATTTTGTTACATTTTACTATTATCCATACTAATGAGGTTTTTGTAACTTGTGTTTGTAACACGTTACATAATGAAGTGCTATTATGCATTTCTTTCCCAATTCCACATTCAGTGATATCATTTAGTTGCTTGAAATTGGGCTTGTTGGGGGACTTCCCATTATAGCTGAGCAGTAATGAAACTGACTAGTATCCATGAGGACATGGGTTTGATCCCTGGCCTTGCTCAGTGGGTTAAGGATCTGGTGTTGCCATGAACTATGGTGTAAGTGGAAGAAGCAGCTTGGATCCCGCATTGCTGTGGTGTAGACCGGCAGCTACGACTCTGATGCAACCCCTAGCCTGGGAACTTCCATATGCCACACCTGCAGCCAGAAAAGAAACTGGCCTCGGTGGGAGTATTTACACCTTAAAATCAACAAATCAGGGCTTCCTCTGTCCCTCCCGCAGAACCTGCTATTGACCATTTGCCAGCCGGTCACTGATGTGCACCAGAATAAACTTGATTTCCTCAGCTAACAATGAGAATTAAACATTCAGACGAAGACAGTGCTTTAGAATGTGCATAGAGGATGCTGTAAACATCTGCTCAACAACCTCTAATGCCTGAGAATGAAAAAGTCCCATAAAATTGCTGGAACTGAAGCTCCATGGCTTTGTTTCTTGAAAGCCGCTGTGTGTAACCCCTTACTCTCCCTGGGAAGCACTTCCTTGGAACCAAACCCAAGAAAGATATTATGTCTCAACTGCCTTTTAGTATTCTGGCTGCAAACCTATAATGAAAAAGGCAGGAAAAGTACATTAAAAGCCTCATATTGATCCATCAGGCTTTTTATGATCATAGGCACAGAAATGGAGTGGTAAATCAGAGGCTATTATCTTACTGTGATAACAGCAGGGCAAATAAACAGGAAAACATTTTAAGAAGTGTAGGTATGGGCTTAAGTAAGCAGATTGCAAAGAAGCCACCACCCTTGGGACTTCATCTTCATCTAGGCAATAAAAGAGCCAGTGATTTCAACCAGGGGTAAACAGAGGTACAGTCTTTCAAATAAGATCCTGAACATTCCAATACAATTGCTAAAATCCAGTACCCTTGGAACAGTTTGCATGTTTTGAATTCAAATTAAACCAAGAAAGTATTGCTAGAAATTTATGAGGTAAGAAGAGTCATTTATCACCCAGGGTTAGGTCACAGTTAAATGAAAGTGTCAAGCCACAGATTTTTTTTTTCCTGCCCAGGAGACTGAATTGTGAGATGTTTGCAGTAGAAGACAGTAAATGCTTGCTTTAAAACAAAACTACACAGAAGTTACAATAATAAAAGTAAACATTCACTCAGGTGCTATATTAAATCTGATCATAATTATTAGGTAAAACAGGTACAGATCTTGGCAGGGATTCTTTCCTCCTTTCAAACTTTCTCGTTTTGGTGATTCTATGAATTCTGGAACTCAAAACACTGACTTCTATGACGCTCAAAAAAAAAAAGCACTGTTTTGGGTATTTCTTTTGCACACAGCAACTGTTGTTTTCTTGAATCAACTTGCTCAATGTTTGCTAAAGCAGTTTTCTTGTGAGTTACTATTGAAGTTGCTCATAAAGCATTTATGAGCAAATAACCCAATTAAAAAATTGATTTGTTAAAAGAACAACTGTGGTGAAAGAGACATATTTTCTTAAGTTCAAAAGTAAGTGTGCTTATCACCTTGTTCTTCTCTGCTTTGACTTTTTTCAGGGGAAGCCTGGGGGAAAAATGTTTGCATGAGTTGGGGGATTGCTTCTAGGTTAATCTGCTTACTTAATAAAACCAATAAAGATATTTTCTATCTGCCCCTATCACTATCATTTCTGTACTCATTTCTGAAAAAAAGAGAGTGACTCCTCTTCATATCTCTACTTTGGAAAAATATTTGCACAGAAATTTGTCTTACCAAGTGAGTCCCAGTCTTAATGTGTGGCTTCTATACTACACAGATTTCTACTGTTGAAGCATTTCTAGAAAAATCAAAATTATTTCCTTTAGTAACCACATCTAGTCACAGTCCTTTTGTAATGTATTAAATCAGACTTTGAGTCATGTGGATTTATAGTTACAACATTTGTGAAGGAATGCAAAACAAGACACAACACACATTTACAATTTATACCTTAGTGAGGAAATAGCATAGCCTCCTAACTGGTCATCTACTTCCTATATCTACATATAGAAGACATTGGAATATTAGAGTCCTTTCTAGGTGTTTGAGGGGAGGGAATGGGGGGGGTTCCAGAATCCCCCATGGACACCAAAAGCCTTGGATGTTCAAGCCCCTTATATAAAATGATGTACTATTTTCATATAACTTATACAATTCTCCTATACACTTTAAATCACCTCTAGATTACTTACATTTCAATGTAAATGCTATGTAAAAAGTTGTAAATTGAAGGTCAATGTCACATAAATAGTTGTGCCAAATTCAAGTTTTGCTTTTTGGAACTTTACAGAGAATCTTTTCCCCCCAAATATCTTTCATCAACCTGGGTTGGTTGAATCTGAAAACACAAAAGGCTAATGGTACTCATGCCACTCGACCCACCTCCCCCCAACCCCCATAAACCTCTGACAGATCCACGTGGTCTACAGATAAAACTGAAAATCTTTAATATGGCACTCAAGACCCTCCAAGATTTGGTTCCAACCTTCCCCCTACAATTATACCTGGATGAATTATGAAATTTTCTTTGAATTAGGAATTGTGTTAAACCCTTCAGATTCATTAAGTCATTTAACAATCACAAGAATCCCATGAAGTAGGTGCTATTATTGTCAACATTTTACAAAAAAAGGAAACTGGGAGTTCCCGTTGTGGCTCAGTGGAAACGAATCCAACTAGGAACCACGACGTTGCGGGTTCCATCCCTGGCCTCGCTCAGTGGGTTAAGGATCCAGTGTCACCGTGAGCTATGGTGTGGGTCGCAACTTCTAACCATCACTGTCCACTGCTCCTGTGTTTCAGGAACCTGCTGATGCCATTCTGCCCTCACTCTAGCGACCTCTTTGGATTGGAATGCCGTTTTCCAGCAACCTCTGGCCATCTTTCAGGATCCTGTTCAAATGCTATTGCCTCCCTTCCCGAATCCCTACTTTCCTCACCTCCCTTTGGGAGTTCCCTCCCTCATCCCCTCGTTAGGATTCTTAAGGCATTTCACCTGTTTGCTCAAAAAAATCCATCACTTCTACAGCACCTTGAGACCAGTGTCCGTCTCCTTTTTTGTCTATATTCCCCGCAAAGCCTTTCCGGAATCCAATAGATTTTGCTGAGTTTAATTACCCGGCCGCTTCCACAATAACCCTTCCTAACTACTAATGCTTACACTGGGTGGACAGCAGGGGGCAGCAAATGCAGTAAAAATTTGAGACACCAGATGAAAACCTAGGTGTTGGGAGGCAGTGCGGTTTAAAATCTTTTAGTAAGACAATATGGGTTCTGATCCTGGCTCCTTCTCTTCTTAGCTGTGTGGTCCCACACACTTTCTTTAATCTCTTAGCTTCAGTAAGGTTATGTATAAAATGCGATGCTAGTAAAGCCCTGTGGGGACATAAGAGCTATGGTACCCATGATCACATTTCAGCTAAATGAGCCATTATCATTAGGTACTTGTTTAGTCTCTGGTGACATTTTTTTTTTTCCAACTTGTTCCCCACTGGCACCATCTTTTCTACCTCATCAAAGAACACTGTCATCCCCCTAAGTGCTTCACCCCAAACTAGAAATCTTCCATGATTCCTTCCATTCTTCCATCCCCCATAACCAATACAGTAGAAGATTATACTGACTTTGCCTCTCAAAAGTATCTAAAATCTGTGTGTATCTCTTTATCACTGCTGCCATTGCCCTAGTCCAAAGCACAATTTCTCTTTCTTGTGTTGTTTTATTACAGTGTAGTTGATTTACAATGTTGTGATAATTTCTGCTGTACAACAAAGTGATTCAGTTATATGCATGTACACACAGCCATCCTTTTTCAGATTCTTTTCCCACATAGATTATCACAGAACATTGAGTAGAGGTCCCTGTGCTATACAGCAGGTTCCCATTGGCCAATCATTCCATGCACCCCGGTGCGAAACATAGTTCTCTTGTCTGAGTTTCTGAAATGGCCTCCAAACTGGTCTTCCTGTTTCCACTTTAGCCCCTTCAAACCATTATCCAACATAGTATTTAATCACCTTTTCAATTTTTTAAAATTTTTATGTTATTACTTTTTCTTTTTACAGGTGCACATGTGGCATATGGAAGTTCCCAGGTCAGGGGTCAAATCAGAGCTGCATCTGCAGCCTATGCCACAGTCACAGCAACACCATATCTGAGTTTCATCTGTGATCTCCTCCACAGCCTGCAGCAACACAGGGTCCAAAACCCCCTGAGTGAGGCCAGGGATCAAACCTGCATCCCCACAGAGACAATGTTGGGTCCTTAACCTGCTGAGCCAAAAGAGGAACTCCCTACTCACCTTTTCAAAATGCATAACAAATCACACCACTCCTGGCTTGTGGCTTCTCACCATCCTTAGAACATAACCCAGCTCTGGCATGATCCAGCCCCCGCTCCTCCTCTGACCCCTCACGCCACTGGTCTCACCTTTCTTTCCAGCCCACTTGCTTTCTTACTGCTCCTCAAGCATGCTGGGTCTGTGCCCTGTTCTAAGAGCCCTAGCTTTACTGATTTCCTTCAACACATTTTTACACAAGCTGTTTTCAGTGCCTAGAATGCTTTGCTTTCTAGATTTTCAATAGGCATCTCCTAGTTACTCAGCCTTCAACTTAAATGTCACTATCATATTTTATAAATATAATTTGTGTATATAACACACACATACAACTTTTTGTTTGCTTGCCAACTAAAATTTAAGTTTCATAAGAGCAGGAACCTCATTTTCATGTTGAAAACTATATCCTTAAAGGGTATAAACCTTACAGGGTTAAACAATTACTTGAGATGTGGCAGACACTTAATAAATATCTATTGTCTAATTGAATGTTAATAATGCAGAATAATAAATAAATAATAAATTTGAATAAGAGGAATCCACATTAACATATAACATCTACAAAATAGTCATATTCTCTCTCTCTCTCTTTTTTTTTTTTTTTCTTTTTAGGGCCGTTCCTTTGATATATGAAAGAACTGGAGCTGCGGCTGCCGGGCTACACCACAACCAGAACAACATGGGATCTGAGCCACGTCTGCAACCTACACCACAGCTCATGGCAACGCTGGATCCCTGACCCTCTGAGGGAGGCCAGGGATTGAACCCCCATCCTCATGGATACTAGCAAGATTCATTTCCACTGTGTCATGATGGGAACTCCAAAATAGTCATGGTTTTACATTGAGCAAACAAACCAGGTATTGTGTTAAGCAGTTGGGAAGCAAAAGTTAGACTCAGTCTCATCCCTCAAGGAGTTTATGGTCTAATGTCATGTTTTTATTATGGTAATTAGAATGTAAATGTATTCTCTGTATTATTCTCTTATTTCTTCATCTTTCCCTTCATTGTTGCCCACAGGGCCTAGGGGAAGGGTGGGTAGTTTACCAGGATAAATACAGTCTGTAGACTTTGGCAGACTTGAGTTCAAATTCCAGTCTTCCCCCAACCACACATACACACACACACACACATACACACACACACACACACACACACACACACACACACACACACACACACACGAGAGGTTATATGGTGTACCCTTCATCTATAAGAAAAGGAAGAGAACAAGACATCTCTGGCAGGGCTCTTTGATGTTTAAATGAGCTAACACCTATAAGACACCTTTTCATAACTTTTTACTTAGCTGATCCTCAAAATACCAGATGTCTGATCCCATGATTTCCTCCAGATATAAACCTTGGTTGAAATATGGATGTATCTCCTCAAAAATCCTATTTTTGAGGAACACAATAGCATAATGGTTAAGTGTGTAGGGCCCCAGGAGTACCAGATGGGTAAACAGGGACACATTATTTAATTTCTCTGAGCCTAAATTTCCCTTCAGTAAAGGACAAGAATGGCAGTACCTACCTCACAGGACTGCTTTGAGTGTTAAATGAGCGATTGCCTGTGAAGAACTTACAACAATTTTAAGCACACAGCAAGCATTCAGTAAAGGTTAGCTACTATTCTGGTTATTCACTGCTGCGTTTACAAACCACCCACACTTAATGACATAAAGCAACAACCATTCTATTATGTTTCTGGATTTTGTGGATCAGGGACTTGGAAAATGCATTGTGGGGACAGCTTATTTCTGTGCCGCAATATCTAAAGCCTCTGCTGGAAAGTGAGGGAGTGACTCTATAGCTGGATGCTGGAATCGTCCGAAGGCTTCTTTGCTCACAGAGCTGGCATTTGACACTGGATTTTGGCTGGGAGCATAACAGAAGCTAACACCCACAGGGCCTCTCCATGGCACTTGGCTTCTCTCAGCATGGTGGCTGGCTTCCATGGCTATCCCAAAAGATAAGAATTTCTGAAGGCCGTGGCTCAGAATTTGGCACAGCATCACTTCCTCCGACTTCTTCTGGTCAAAGCAGTCCCAAGTACCTCACAAGTTCAGGCGGAAGGGACACAGACCTCACCACCTAATGGGAGGGTGTCAATGTATGGTGTGATAAGAGCGAGTGGTGGTGGCTATCTTTGGAAAATACAATCTACCACGGCTATTATTATTAATGTTATGCTTAACAGTCATAAAAAATATTTCAGACCTAAGGGGTGCCCTCTCCAGGGCATAAGAATTGGGATCAGACAAATGAGAAGAGAGAAAGGGAGGGTAAGCCCTAGCCCTAGACCGTCACAACTTAGAAATTATTGTCTTATTATTAATCTTACTGAGAAGATGACAAAATATAGCTAAGAGAGATGAAGCAACTTGTACCAAATTGTCCAGCTGACAAAAGAACCAGGATGTTTTTCTTTTCAATAAACCATACACTTGGAAAAGTAACAAAAAAAGTAGTTGGAAGGAGAAGAGTTAGGAAGATGGTGAAGAGAGGAAGAAAGAAATAGAGAAAGTCATAGAGAGGAAATGGGTAGAAAAGCAAGGAGAGTGTTGCCCATGACATTCTCTGTTTGAGACCCCAGTAGTTCTTTGGATGCATTTCACATTTGGTTTTGAACTAAGATGCTTCTGGGAAAACTTGAGCCCTGGAATAACATTGGCAAAGTCCTTTGGATCTTTGGAATGACGTCTGTTCCTTCTGGATAGTCTCCAGGATGGAGAAGTTGATGACGAGTGGAAATATACCAAGTCGTGACTACTGAAAATGCCTTTCTTCCGGTTTTTCCCCTGTAATCGTGTTTTCCTAGTTACCTCGACCGAGTTTCCACAACTGGGTCATGAAGCTCCTCTAAATCTAGCCCCTCCCTCAACCCCCCAGTAGATTTCTCCCTGTGCCTCCACTGTTGCTCTGGTCACTTAGTGTGCATTTGACTTGGGGTCTTGTTCAGTCTGGTGTTTGGTCTCAGATTATGGCTTTAAGCCTTCGGGGACAGAGGGCATTTTGCACTTTGGTGCTTTGCAGAGTCCCTGTTTGTAAAGGCAATATCCATGGTGGATAATCCAGGCTTGTCCTTCACTACCCTTGCTTCCCTGCCTTCATGCTACTCTGACTCACCATGAACAACTGCTCTAAGAGCAACCCAGAGAATGGCACTTGCCTTTGTTTTTTTTTTTTTTGTTTTTTTTTTTTTGTCTTTTTTAGGGGAGCACCCGCAGCATATGGAGATTTCCAGGCCAGGGGTCCAATCGGAGTTATAGCTGCTGGCCTATGCCAGAGCCACAGCAACGCCAGATCCAAGCCAAGTCTGCGACCTACACCTCAGCTCATGAACGCCAGATCCTTAACCACTGAGTAAGGCTAGGGATCAAACCCACAACCTCATGGTTCCTAGTCAGATTCGTTAACCACTGAGCCACAAAGGGAACTCCCAGCACTTGCCTTTTAAAGGCACTTCAACATGAAAGCACCAGTCTTTCTACTGAAAGGCTTCCTTTATAGCCAGCTAAAATATCAAGTTAAACTGGTAGGAGTAATCCTAGTTCTCTGTTTTCTATACTCAGTGGTCCTAAAGACCAATAGCTACAAAAGCTAATGTAATAGACATTCTTACAACTAATTAGTTATAAGAGAAGGAAGCTAGTTATTCTTATTTTTGTTAGTTCTGCAAGCTTTTGCCAAGTATTTATGATATACTAGGTGCACTGGGAATACAAATATGATTAAAGTACAATCTCTGCTCTTCTAGAGTTTACAATATAGTGAAGGAATCATAAACTTAGAGTCCATGGACTGGACTCAGATAGTCTGTGAACCCCCAAATTACATGCAAAGCTTTGGGGGGTATGTGTATTTCTCTGGGTGCAAGGTAAATACCTTTTACCTGATTCTAATCAGGGACCATTGCACAAAAGATGAAAACCCACTGAAATATAGATATAGTCACAAGCAAGTGTCACATTCATGATCACAGATAAAGAGAGGAGGAACAGGGTTTACTGTGTGTAGTCTCAGGAGAGAAGATGTCAGTATCTAATCCAGGTGGGACTGTGCAGGGAAAGCGATGGTTCATTACCAGCTTGCGGGTGCCTGATGTTGAAAAGACCTACCTGAGCACTGGGACAGAGAAGGAGGCTAGTTGCTGATGGAGGTACAATTCCTCTTCCTTATTTTCCATGGATTTGACATTTTCGTTATTATGCTTCTCCATGTGACTCTTTATTCATTAACCTAGGTGAGTTGCAGAACACAAGCATATTATGTGATACTGAAGGATACTTTCTTCTTGGCCTCAATCTGGCATTATTTGGTCAAAAAGATCAAAAGTTCATTTTGCAAATGATTTGCATAGCACTTGTACATTCCTTTTAAGAGCATTGTGCTCTAAAAAGGTTACTACTATCTTTCAAAGTTTGTCATTCTTTGCAGGTGTTCCACTGCTGGGATATGTAAAATATACCATGTATATAATACTTATATATGTACATATGATGTGATATATACATATATAGTATCATTCATACCAGCCTCATTTTATTAGAAGTGGAAATTAGAAAGAAAGAAGAAAATTTAGAAAAAAAAGCAAAGGGTGAACATTGCCCCCCCCCCAGTAATCAATTTTGTGACATGAATTGTATTTCATTGACAGTTTAGGGAAGCCTATTATCATGAGAGAACAACTTACAGCTTTTATAAACCAAGAAAATCATGACAAGTACTATAATAAACCTACGTTAGATCAAGTTATGCTGCTTTTATCCAAAGGCTGCTGAAATACCGAGTAAAAGGCAAAGTCTGACATCTAGAATACGAAACAGATTACAGTGAGTTCCTTTGCATGATGATATTGGGTATTTCAGAAGGAATAACATTAAAGAAAGCATCTGATCAAACATACAATTCTGTCAGTACAACAGCAGAATCTAAAAATAATTTTAGCTCTTACTTCCTAAACATCCAGTTATAATGGTTTAATAACCTTTGTCACACACTGAGAAACTAACTCTATTGGAACGTATTCAAGTCATCAACCATTTACTGAACACCTATTATTAGCAAGGTGCTGTGCTAAGCTTTGCAGAGGATACAATTATGAATAAGAAATGGTCCTTGCCTTAGGGAAGTTACAGAATGGTGAGACAGATTCCTATACTTATAAGAAACTATCAGTCAAGGCTGAAAGTATCAAATGCATAATAGTGAAAAATTCAAAATGCAAGGGAAGCAGAAATGAAGGAGAATGTGTGGAAATGCAAAACCTGAGAAGGGTTTCATGAAGGAGGTAGAACCTGAATTGGTCTAGGAAGGTGTAGGATGTCACCAAGTGAAGAGGGGGACAAGGTCACTTCAGGCCTAGCATGGAGCAAGAGGCATAGAGAAGGAAATGATAAAACATATCCTGGGAACAGCAAAAAAGCCATTGTGGTTAGAAACAAGTATCCTGGGCCCGGAGGTGGGGTAGGGGGCAGGTAGTAGAAAGTAACACATCTAAAAAATTGTCTTGAAGCAAGAACCTTGAGAGTTTTAAATACAGAGCAAAGAATTTAAACTTTTCCTTAGGCATAGCCTATGATTTGGGATTGGGGAGAGGACTTTTTGAACAAAAGTAATAGCATGAAAGTTTAGAAATTGGAGGAAGAGAGACCACATAGGAGGTTATTACAATAGAGCAGGCAAGTGGAAATTAGGCACTGGACGAAGATAAAGGCATGAGACTGGACTCCAATGAAAGCTAGTTAGAATTACTGTCAAAGGTCTTCTGGCATGAATCCTGATATACAGAGTAAACAAAAATAGGCAATATAGATGCTTCTCTAGATCAGAAGCTCAGCAAATACAGATTCTCTGAGCCAGAGCAGTTCTGGGGCATTGCATTTAATCATGGAAGTCAGGTTAATGGGCAAGGAGAGTTCCATAAAAGCTTATCTGAAATTGGGAAGGGTAAGATCAATCAGGTAGATTATCCATCCAGTGATTATATTTGATTAATCTACTCTTCGTGGAAAATAATTGCATCTAAAAATGTTATCTGATTGGAAAGCATTTTAAGTAAACCCCCTGGCAAAATGTGGTACTTGCTTGAATAATTACTTGTGAATACAAGAGATTGCTATGATGAAGGTCAAAAACCCAGGTTCAAATCTTGCCTGTAACTGGAAGTTCTGGCTGTGCATCAGCAGTGTATGAACGTAACTAGTATCCACGAAGGATGAAGGTTTGATCCCCAGCCTCACTCAGTGGGTTAAGAATCTTGGATTGCTGTGAATTGTCGTGTAGGGCCAGCAGCTGCAACTCTGATTTTACCACTAGCCTGGGAACTTCCATGTGTGGCCCTAAAAAAGGAAAAAAAAATTGCCTGTCACCATCTAACTTGGTAATCCTTAACAGCTGCTTAAATTCAGTAATTGTTACTTTCTTCATCTGTAATATATTGACAATAATACCTATCTCATTTGACTATTATGACAATTAGAGGAAACAGTGCATACAGAAATACATGGAAAAAAGAAGTGCAGTAGTACTGACTTCCTGCTTTTTTGTTTTGTCTTGTTTTCTTTTCAAAGCACTTACACAACCATTCAAGTCTATGCTTGGGCATGGTGTAGTTTTGTTGGATTCTGAGATAGTGGCCACATGGTCAAATTTTCCAAGGGAGGGAATCTCAATACTGCAATACTTTGAAAGTTAGCAAAATAGACTCTTATTTAAAATCTACCTGACTTTGAATGGATAAAGAAGATGTGGTATGTATATACAATGGAATACTGCTTGGCCATGAAAAAGAATGAAATAATGCCATTTGCAGCAACATGGATGACCCAGAGATTATCATACTAAGAAATAAGTTAGAAAGAGAAAGACAAATACCGTATGATATTACTTATGTGTAGGATCTAAAATGAACTTGTTTACAAAACAGAAATAGACTCACAGACATTGAGAACAGACTTGTGGTTACCAAGGGCGAGGAGGTAGGGGAGGGATGAACTGAGTTTAGGATTAGCAGATGCAAACTGTTGTATATAGAATGGATAAACAAAATCCTACTATATAGCACAGGGAACCATATTCAAGATCCTCTGATAAACCATAATGGAAAGAATATGAGAAAGAACGTATATACATGTATAACTGAATCACTTTTCTGTACTACAGAAATTAACACATTATAAATCCACTATACTTGAATGGAGTACATTTAAAAAAAATAAATAAACCAAATAATATAAAATCTATCTGGCCCACAATTTTATCTATATCTCACCTGTCTATTCTTGATGTCAGGACTTTTTTAGGTCAGTATGCATACCTGAGATCTTTAGGATGGAGAAGCCAGAGTTGCCTGCTGAGCAAGCTCCCTTCAACAGGGATGTAGTATGGACAAAACAAACATGAAGAGGCAGATGAAAGTCTTCCAAACAGAATGAGAGCAACCCAGGTCAGGAGGGGGAGGAAGAAAACTTCTCACTTGGGAAGGCTGACCTGCTTCTAAGAAAGGGAGAGGCAGATTAAAAGAGAAGGAGCTGACCAGCATATCTTCTGTGGGAAAGAAAAACAGGCAGCAGGGTAGAATATCTAAGTCAACCTTTTTTTCTTTAAATCCTCCTGAAAGTAGATTCAGCACGAGAGGTTAAGATGCCCGTTCATGTGTCTTCCTGTCTGTGGCTGTCCAGTTAGGCTGTTGTTGGTGTTGTGCTAAGTCCAGTCAATCACTCTGCTAGATCCATGAACCAACAGAAAGTGTTCACACTTGAAAGCAGGTATACATGGCTAATCCTCATAAATATTATGCTAAAACTCTAATTGCAGTTTGCATAACCCAAAAGACCATTCTAAAGAAAACAAGATGGAATTCCCTTTGTACCTCAGTAGTTAACAAACCTGACTAGGATCCATGAGGATACGAGTTCGATCCCTGGTCTCTCTCAGTGGACTGAGAATCCGGTGTTGCCATGAGCTGTGGTACATGCCGCAGATGCAGCTCGGATCCCGCATTGCTGTGGCTGTGGAATAGGCCAGCAGCTGTAGCTCTGATTAGACCCCTAGCCTAGGAACAGGTATAAATATTTGGCATAGCCAAACTCTCCATCTAAAAGAGACAGCATACTCCTAGAAGAAAACATAGGCAAAACACTCTCTGACATCAACATCATGAATATTTTCTCAGGTCAGTCTCCCAAAGCAATAGAAATTAGAGCAAAAATAAACCCATGGGACCTCATCAAACTGAAAAGCTTTTGCACAGCAAAGGAAACCAAAAAGAAAACAAAAAGACAACTTTCAGAATGGGAGAAAATAGGGTCAAATGATGCAACTGACAAGGGCTTAATCTCTAGAATATATAAGCAACTTATACAGCTCAACAGCAAAAAAGCCAATCACCCAATGGAAAAATGGGCTAAAGACTTGAATAGACTGTTCTCCAAGGAAGATATACAGATGGCCAGCAAACACATGAAGAAATGCTCAACATCACTGATTATAAGAGAAATGCAAATCAAAACTACCATGAGATACCACCTCACACCAGTCAGAATGGCCATCATCAATAAATCCACAAATAACAAGTGCTGAAGGGGCGGTGGAGAAAAGGGAACCCTCCTGCATTGTTGGTGGGAATGTAAACTGGTACAGCCACTATGGAGAACAGTTTGGAGATACCTCAGAAATCTATCCATAGAACTTCCATATGACCCCGCAATCCCACTCTTGTGCATATATCCGGACAAAACTCTACTTAAAAGAGACACATACACTCGCATGTTCATTGCGGCACTATTCACAATAGCCAGGACATGGAAACAATCCAAATGTCCATCAACAGATGATTGGATTCAGAAGATGTGGTATCTATACACAATGGAATACTACTCAGCCATAAAAAGGAATGACATAATGCCATTTGCAGCAACATGGATGGAACTAGAGAATCTCATCCTGAGTGAAATGAGCCAGAAAGACAAAGACAAATACCATATGATATCACTTATAACTGGAATCTAACATCCAGCACAAATGAACATCTCCTCAGAAAAGAAAATCATGGACTTGGAGAAAAGACTTGTGGCTGCCTGATAGGAGAGGAAGGGAGTGGGAGGGATCGGGAGCTTGGGATTATCAGACACAATTTAGAATAGATTTACAAGGAGATCCTGCTGAGTAGCATTGAGAACTGTCTAGATACTCATGTTACAACAGAACAAAGGGTGGGGAAAAAATGTAAATGTAATGTATGCATGTAAGGATAACTTGATCCCCTTGCTGTACAGTGGGAAAATAAAATAAAATAAATATATAAATAAATTTCATCTCCAAAAGTGAAAAAAAAAAGAAATACCCAAATCATCACTCATTTAGTGAGGACAGGCTAGATTGCTATGGGCTAAACTTTTGTCCCCCCAGGATTCCTGTATTGAAGCCCTAATGTGATTGTATTTGGAGATGGAGCTTTTGAAAGATGATTTGGTTTAGATGAATTCATGAGGATGGGGTCCTTATGATGGGATTAGTGACCTTATAAGAGGAGACCAGAAAGCCCTCTCTCTTCTCTCTCTTTCTCCCCACAGAGAGAAGACAGCCATGTGTAAACCAAGAAGACAGTTCTCATCAAAAACTGAATTGATCAGCACCATGATCTTGGACTTCCTAGCCTCCAGAACTGAGAGGTAATAAGTTTTTCTTCTTTTTTTCTTTTTTTTGTCTTTTTGCCTTTTCTAGGGCCACACTCGCAGCATATGGAGGTTCCCAGGCTAGGGGTCTAATTGGAGCTGTAGCCACCAGCCTACACCACAGTCACAGGAACACAGGATCCGAGCCACATCTGTGACCTACACTACAGCTCAAGGCAACACCGGATCCTTAACCCACTGAGCAAAGCCAGGGATCAAACCCACAACCTCATGGTTCCTAGTCAGATTCGTTAATCACTGAGCCACAACGGGAACTCCTAAATTTTTCTTCTTTAAGATACCCCATCTATGATACTTTGTTATGGAAGTCTGACAGTTTAATATAATTATGCTGCTATAACAAACAACCTCTCCCCCCAAATATCAGAGGATTAAAGCAACAAGGATGTTTTCCTGCTTGTGCAAAGGTAGCTGTGGTATCAGGCAATTCTATAGGATAGCTACCCTAATTGTGAAGACTTGGTGACCCAGGACATTTTTATCTGGTTGCTCTACCATCTCAGCATGGGAAGCTACTGACAAGTTTAATCATTTATGAAGGTAGCTCCCTATCAGAGGCTGTTCTGGAATGGGCTTCCAGTTGATCTAATTTTTCAGAAGGCCAAGTGTACTCACAACAAGCAAAATGCTTATAAGTCTCAATGACCAAAATGAGATTTGGTGTCGGGGTTTTTGCTCCCAAGAGGGGTGTACATAAGATATCTGTCTTTTTCATGTACCCTCCTAAATCTCTTTGCCACTTTCCCCTGATAGTCAAAAGAGAATCAAAGCAGAGACAATCAGATAAATAGTCCTCCTTCATTCTTCTACCAGTGACCAAGTGAGTATTTAGGTCTTTTAAAAATAATCAAAATAGCTTTGTAAGGTTTGTATGCTAATAATTTTTTCAATTCTGCAAATCGGATCACAAAATAATTATAAACACAAAATGTGGTTCAAATTGCCTCTTACCGTTTCTAGGCAAGCAGGAAGATGGTGTTAATTTGCTGCGCTGTTGCTCAGTGCATCTCTGGGGCTATTAAAATAAATGCTACATCACAACAGCATACAGCATCCTGAAACAGGGAATTCATGGCCCTGAAAATTTCATAGACTATCACTTAGCAATTATATCACGTAAGCCTCATTTCGAGTCTCTCCAATCATGGAGACCAAGAGACCTGTGTTAATGGATATTTGGGCTGTTTAGGGGAAAATATGACTCTAAGAATATGGATCCCTCAATCCCCATTGCTATGAGGTGGCCGAGTCTCTGCTTTCTAACAAGCAGAATTAAAGAATTAAAGTTCCTGTCATGGCTCAGTAGTAATAAACCTGACGAATATCCATGAGAATGCATGTTCAATCCCTGGCCTCACTCAGTGGGTTAAGGATCTGGTGTTGCCATGAGCAGTGGTGTAGGTTACAGATGTGGCTCAGATCCCGCATTGTTGTGGCTGTGGCGTGGGCTGGCAGCTGTAGCTCAGACTCGACCCCTAGCCTGGGAACTTCCATATGCTGCAGGCGTGGCCCTAAAAAGAGATATTTCCTTTCCCCTGGGACTATGCTGTTTAGAATTAAAGTTCAAACTTTAATATTGATGAATGACGAGTGGAAATAGAGCAAAAAAGATGAAGATTAGAATTTTCCAGTGTTTCCTTTTCCTCTTAGCTGTAGTCAATTTTTGTCCCTAAGAAGTGATAGAGGCAGAAATGATAGTGTAGAATCTGGGGCCTGATGGGACAGGCATGCCAAATATGAATAGGCTCTCTTCCTTTGATTAGAACTTTCCAGTTTATAAATCACTTCCCAACCTCATGAGATTCTCAAAAAATGTGAGGTTGGTTGACAGAGTTTTCCTTGTTTTCCAAAGTCTAATGGAGTGAAGATCTCGTCATTCATGAGAAGGGGAGCCAGAATGCAACTCAGGCTTTCTGATTCCTAAGACATGCTCTTCCACTATATCATCACTGATATCTTATCTAGATTCTAGTCAAAGGTTCTGTTTACAATAGCGGTTTAACAATAACTAAGAGACCAAGAAAATTTTTCCTTACAGAGTTTAATTCAAAACACCAAATCTGTCTCCTTAAAATCCTCAGCCTACCTGGCCATGAAGGAAGAGAAACAGAAGCTATGATGGCTATCATAGGAATCCAGTGGTAGAATTGAGAGATTAAGGTTATGATAAGCGATAAGAATGCTTTGGAAGAAATATTGCATGTATGGTGGCATCTGTGTGATATTTTCCCAAGCCAGATGCATTTGGGATAATGACTTCACATAGAAAAGGAACTTTCCATTGTTTTCTTATTTCTTAAAAATATATAATCAGGAGCTCTTCTTGGAAAATATACTCTAATAGATTAGCTATTTTCAAAGTGACATTTTAAGGGTTCCAATGGCTGCTCTTGTGAGATCCAGTGGGGATCATAGGACCATGAATGACATACTTTGTTCTGACTTTCCTGGGAGTAGCTGCCTCTAGGACCTGGGCTCAAAAAGAAGGAAATAGTCTGTCTTTCCCTGTCCTTACACTTGGATCCTAAAAAAAAAGTGCTGAAAGAATCTTTCTTCCAATGATATACTTTTTAGAAATAAAATAAATTTTCTAGATTGTCAATGTCATTGGTCATATCCATGAAGATAATACAGATGACAGTGAGGTGATGCCAAGGTCAACTGTGGGTGCAGAGGGTACATTGCAGAATCTGTAGGTTGAGGCAGCACCCTTGCAGAAGGGACTGGAAGTCTTGTTTTCAAAAGACTGACACTTCAGCTTTAGGTTACTGATAATAGCTGTTGTATATATGTCACTTTCTAAATGTTGAAACAGGAGATGGAGAAACCAAGACTCTTGGAGATGGGGAGGAAGAAGAGTAACCAATCTCTAATGGGACAAAAGCTAAGGGATATCTAACATAGGCTTCTGACAAGAGGACAAAGATCATTAAAAGGAAGGGAGAGGTAACTTACCATATAGGATGCTCTATACTGTACTTTAGGTGCCTCTTCCTTCTCCAACTCACACTCAAGCCTAGTATATAACTTGGCTCATCAACATGCTGTCATCATCAACATCATCCACACTATCAAGCTTTAAAAAGTTGATAAAAAAAATAAATTGCTGCTCATAAGTCAGCTTAGTTAACACATTTGGGAAAGCCAGGGGAAAGCTTTTAGCCTGTTGGCATATGTCAGTGACAGCTGCCAAAATAAGCCCTTGGCTTAGGGCTCGAGGGCATAGAGAAACCCAGGTGGGCCTGAGAAATTAGAGCAAAACTCTGAGTTCAGTGACATCCAAAATCTTGCCCCTAAACTTTCCATTTCCCCTTTGTAGGATTATCTCCTGTCCCCACCCCCAGTATACCAAAGTCCCAGATCTCTTCCTTTGGCAAAGGTGATGATCATAGTTAACATAATTCAGCTTTCACCTAGCTTCTAGAAGCCAAAGAAATGTATCTTGCGATACACACACACACACACACACACACACGACGTGTTTTTAACAGTTTTTTTTTATTTTTTAAGTTTTATTGAAGTATAGTTGATTTACAGGTTGTGATAATTTCTGCTATACAATACTGATTCAGTCATACATGTACACATTTCCATCCCCTTTCAGATTCTTCTCCCACACAGATTATCACACAATACTGGGTAGTGTTCTCTGTGCTATACAGCAGGTCTCCAATGGCCAATCATTCCATATACCTCAGTGTGCATATGTCAATCCCAAACCCCCAGTCCATCCCTCCCACTCCCTCTACCTGTCCCCTTTGGTAACCACAAGTTTTTCAAAGTCTGTGAGTCTGTTTCTGTTCTGCAAATAAGTTCATTTGTATCCTTCTTTTTAAGACACCTTATACAAGTGATAGCGTGTGATGTTTGTCTTTCACTTTATTAAAGCACGAATACATGCATTAAAGTGCACATAGGTGTAAAACAATGAATTTTCACAAGACTAGCATATCCATGTAACTAACACCCAGATAAAAAAATAGAACATTAACAGCATCCAGAAACCAATGCTTTGCTCCCTTTTAGTCGCTAGAACCCGCAAGGCTGTCACTCTTACTTCTAGCAGCGTAGGTTAATTTTGTCTGATATGTACTTCATAAAAATTAAATTCTACAGTATATATGTTGTATATTTTTCTCTCAACATTAAGTTCATGGGATTTATTGTTTTACTCAGTTACTAATTATTTGTTCTCATTACTGCATAGTATTTTGTTGTGTGACTATACCATGATGTGTTTATCTAGTCTAATGTTGAAGGGTATTGGGCCAATTTCCCTTTTTTTGGCTATTTTACATAGTGTTGCTATGACTATTCTCATATTTTGGGTGGAAATATGTATGCATTTCTTTGGGGAGGTGCTTAGTGAAGGAATTGTGGGGTCACTGGAGATGCATATGCTCTTCTTAAGTAGATCATGCCAGTTTTCCAACAGGAATACACTATTTATTGTAAAATCAGAACCACAGAGAGTTCCAGTTGCTATCCATCCTCCCAAAACTTGATGTCTTGCAACTTAACCATTTTAGGGGATGTGTTCTATTCTGGTCTTTTGCTCATTTTAGCTATTGAGTTGAATGGTTTGTTTCTTATTAATCCGTAGGAGTTGTTTATATGCTCTGATATAAGCCCTTTGTCAGATATAAGCATTGTAAATATTTTCTTCCACCATATGAGTTGAATTTTCACCATCTTACTGGAGATTTTGACAAAAGAATGTTTAAAAATACACCTAAATTCTTTGGAGTTCCCGTCGTGGTGCAGTGGTTAACGAATCCGACTAGGAACCATGAGGTTGCGGATTTGGTCCCTGCCCTTGCTCAGTGGGTTAACGATCCGGTGTTGCCGTGAGCTGTGGTGTAGGTTGCAGACGCGGCTCGGATCCCGCGTTGCTGTGGCTCTGGCGTAGGCCGGTGGCTACAGCTCCGATTCAACCCCTAGCCTGGGAACCTCCATATGCCGCGGGAGCGGCCCAAGAAATAGCAATAACAACAACAACAACAACAACAACAAAAAGACAAAAGACAAAAAAAAAAAAAAATACACCTAAAATACTTTACTGAGACATCACTACTAAAAGATTAAGAAACTTCATTCAGCTGTACAGAGAAAGACCTGGACTTGGCCTGGCCCAGTTGAGAGAAGTAGGAAGCCTATGACCTAGAATTAAGACAGGATAGATCATAATAATAATATCTATTATAGAGTGATTGCTTACTACATGTCTAGAGATTATGATACACATATTATCAAAGTTAAAACTTACAAATTCCTTATGACCTGAAAAATATCATCAACCTTATTTTCAGATAGGATGCTGTGGCACAGACAAATAAAGATAACTCCAAACCTAGTGTAAACAGTTCTAAACTTCTGCTTTCAACTGCTATACTATTTTTTTGCCAAGATCACTCTAAAGCATAAAATTGATCATATTTTCTATTTAATAAGGATCTAATTCTAGCTAAACATGGCTCTCAGAGGTGTTTCAAATTGGACGGAGGGGGCTCAGCACTTACACAATGCTGAGCTATCACTGGAATCAGTCTGACTCACACTTCATTCCAGCAAGGGAAAATGTAAATAAAGACCCCTACATCTGAGAACTGATGATATATGGTAAGTTTAAATCCATCCTCTCCACACATACACACACACACACACACACACATACACACACACATACTGTGTTCCCCGTGGCTTTAGTGAACAGTGCCAAAATGGCAGTAAAAAAGGAAGGGTTGGCTTATTGGCAACACCATCCTCAGTCAAGGTGCCCAGACAAAGTGGCAGTCACTGCACTTTGTACTCAGGAGGAGGAAACATGCCCCATTTACAGGAAGGAGAAGTATTCAGGAAAAATGTCCAGGCCACAAGGGACCCTGGTCCCCACTCAAGAACCCCACTCAGCTGAAAGGCAGATGTGCCTGTGTGTTGCCATTCTGCCTCTCCCATTCTTTAATTCTAGAATAGCAACAAGGAGAAAGGGAGCCATCATGCCCCCCCAACACCAGTCCCAATTTCTTGTCACCTTTAATGCCATTAGGACCAGCACTGTAAAGAAGTCAAACAGGGGAGTTCCTGTCATGGCTCAGTGGTTAATGGATCTGACTGGGAACCATGAGGTTGTGGGATCAATCCCTGGCCTTGCTCAGTGGGTTAAGGATCTGGAGTTGCCATGAGCTATGGTGTAGGTTGTAGATGTGGCTTGGATCCCAAGTTGCTGTGGCTCTGGCGTAGGCTGGTGGCTACAGATCCGATTTGACCCCTAGCCTGGGAACCTCCATATGCTGTGGGAGTGACCCTAGAAGAGCCAAAAAAAAAAAAAAAAAAGTCAAGCAGGTATTCAGGAAGGATGTTCATCATTTAAGAGCAGGCCGTGAAGTTCCCTTTGTGGCTCAATGGTTAAAGAACCCAACTAGGATCCATGAGGATGTGGGTTCAATCCCTGGCCTTGCTCAGTGATCAGGGATCCGGTGTTGCTGTGAGCTCTGGTGTACGTTGCAGACGTGACTGTGGCTGGGGCATAGGCCAGCAGCTGCAGCTGCAATTCAACCCCTAGCCTGGGGACTTCCATATGTGCACGTGTGGCCCTAAAAAGCAAAAAAAATAAAAAATAAAAAAAAAAGCAGGACACTGTTCATTGTCTCTCAGCCCACCCACACCCCAGGCTCTGCCCTCGCTACTCCTACGCACTCTACAGCCAAAAGTTCTGTCTGTCTTCAGTCATCCAGACAGCTTTTGAAATGTTACTTTCTGCATGTAACCTTTTATGATGTGAAAGAACTGCTCTCTCTTTGGTCAGATTCCCTCAGAGTCATCTTCACTCATGCTTCCCACTTCAGTGTGGTTACATCTTTGATAGACCAATGTCTGGACTGTGTTTAGTTGCAGCATTTGTCTAGGATTTGGCTGTTGGTATATCCTTCACAGGCTGACACATAACCCTGGTGTCCCTCTCCCACAGTGTCAACAAAAGAGAAAGAACTGGACAATACAAAGCCTATCACGGATAGAGAGCCTCTTACCAGCCATCACTGCTGCTAATGATGAAGAATCCAGGAGCTTAGATGTATATTGAGGTCTCAAAATGGATCCAAAGAGGTCAATTCCAGCAGCCTGGTTTTCCCAGCAGCTGTGAACAGTGGAGTGAGTTCTGCTTCTGGTTGCTCAGACTTTCTGGGGAGAACTTGAAAACATCAACATTCATCATACACTAGAGGGTGCCATAGTCTTTAGTAACAGTCCACCTAGGAAGCCTCTGTTTGTAAGCCTTGAAGCCCCAAGAAAGGGAGCTGGACTGGCCATTAGGTCATCAGTTAGAGTGGATGCCTGAAATATCAGATGAACTTTTACAAAATATTTGGCAGATAGGATCTATACCACTGTTAGAGATTTTCAAAGGCATTTCCACAGTGATCTTTTAAAAGTTATCTTTAGGAGTTCCTGTTGGGGCACAGCAGAAATGAATCAGACAAGGAACCATGAGGTTGTGGGTCCAATACCTGGCCTTGCTCGGTGGGTTAAGGATCCGGCATTGCCGTTGCTGTGAGCTGTGATGTAGGTCGAAGACACGGCTCGGATCTGGCCTTGCTGTGGCTGTGGTATAGACTGGTAGCTGTAGCTCTGATTAGACCCCTAGCCTGGGACCCTTCGTATGCTGCAGGTGCAGCCCAACAAAGCAAAAAAATAAATTAATTAATTAAATAAAAATAATAAAAAATAAGTTATCTTTAACAATATTAATAATACTTATATGCATATTATTTAGTCTGTGCCAGGAACTGTTATAAGTATTTTATAAACATCAGTGTATTAAATCCTCCTAACCCTAAAAGACTACCTAAAATTTGTACATAAGGAAAGAGGCAGAGAAGTTAAGAAATTTGCCCAAGATCACATAGCTGCTAAGAGGAAGGGCCAAGATTCAAATCTAGGAGTCCATCCTGGAGATCTAATGCATGGTGATTATTGTCAACACTACTATATTATAAACTTCAAAGTTGCTAAAAGACTAGATCTTAACTGTTCTCACCAAAAAAAAAAAAAAAAGACATAATTATGTGATATAAGTGTTAGCTAATGTTATGGTGGTGATCATATTGCAAACATATAAATGTATCAAGTCAACACCTTGTACTTCTTAAACTTACACAATGTCAATTGCATCTCAACTTTAAAGAAAAAGAAAAAACAAATCTAGGCATCCAGGTTCAGAATCTCTACCAGTCTACCTCACCCACATGTCAACACAAGCATCATTCATTCAGTTGCCACATGTCTTGTCAGGAGTAACAAATTTCCCCAAGCCCCCTGGTTAAGCAACCACCATGCTCAACACTTCTTGTTACCAAAAAGTTCTTTCTTAGCACTCCCTTGAACACAGCTCACATCCTTTATGTCCACCCTAGACATTCAGACCATATTGTGACGTTTTAATTGACTATGTCTCAACGATGGCTTCTGACTGCCATAGTTCTAAACACACCTGACAAAAATCTCTCTTGGATTTCAACAGGCTATTAACTCACATTTCTTTAACTCCTGTTTCCAAACAGTGGTGAAAAGGCCTGAGTGAAAGTGGCAAATCAGCTTCAATGACTTGACATTGCACTTGAACTAATTAACTTTACAAAACTCTTGGCTTACTTACATGGAATATTAAAGAAAGAATTAGGTTTTAAGAGAACTAAACAACTTAATATCCTGGGTTTTTCTTTTTCCTTTATTAAAAAAAATAGCATATTTAAAGGTCTTCCTTCTTGTCCTCTGTTGTTGGTGGAAATCTATTAAATGCACTCACAATTGAACTTGGGTAGAATCTAAACTTGATTCCCCTTCTGACTTCACTAGCCACTCCTTGTGGGACCTCACTGCAGAATTTTCTCCTTCTGTGGAGAAAGAGAGAGAGCTTCCACCTAAGAGATCTTTTCTGGGAGAGTTGTGGGCAAATTTTGGTGAATAAAGTTACATTCTCGGTACATTTGGGAAGAATCTTTCTATCATAAAGAGTGCTATGGTTATAAAATGAGGAAGGCTTATTTTATTTGTATTGTTAAATTCCAGTTTATATATATGAGATTGTCTGAAGGGGGGTGGAACAAGTAGATTCTCTGTCGACATCCTAGCTCTAGAAAAAGCCCAATTATTTCAGTGGCTGGAGCATACAGACAAAGTCTGAGGACTGCTATGAGGGAATTTGGTAGAATCAGAAAGCTTGGATTCCCTCCTGACTCCAATCCTGGCTATAAGGATTTCTTAGCTTCACTGTGCCTCAGTATCCCCACCTACAAAATGGGTGTAATAATAGTGCCTACCTCATGGAGGTGGAGTGGTTATAAGAACCACATGTAAAGCACTTATAACACATGTAAAGCACTTATAACAACACTGGCTTTGAATTTGTGCTCAGTAAATACATGTGCTATTAGTCAACTTGCTTTTATAGTAACAGTCATTGTTGTCATTTCCAACAGTGCCTAATTGTCCTGGGTGTGTGGGTAGGGGGTGTATTAAAGTTGTTGTCTTTAGAAGTTACAAACAGCATCTGGGAAAAAAGGAAAACAGCTTTCTCAGAATCCCTGTGCATAACATCATCACAACCAGATGTCCAGCTGTGACTCTGAATGCAAGTGAGGGATGGTACAGCCAAGCAAGAAAGTGTTATCCACTAGAAAGAGTAGGTATCAATTGTTGCTTCTGAGTGGTAAGGCAATTCCAGGGATGCTTGAAAAAGAATTCCTGCTGGGGTGAATCTGAGCTTGATCTGGCAACCAGAGCTCCATCCAGGGTCCAACTACCAGGTGTGCCTGTATGAGAGACCCCAAAACTTGTGTGGTCTAATTAAATGGATAATGTTGTCTCCAATTCTGCTTAATGGAAGCATTCCAGGTTTCTGAGGAATGACAGTCACCAGTCCTTGGAATTGGAGCCTGACCTATCATCTCATCTCTTGTTTATATCCCCTAAGAGCTGGGGATATAAACTGAGTCATAGGATGTTGACTGGATAGTTCATGTTACTCAAGAAATTGTCAACCAGGAGTTCCCGTTGTGGCTCAGAAAGTTAAGAACCCAACTAATATCCATGAAGATGTGGGTTCAATCCCCAGCCTTGCTCAGTGGGTTAAGGATCTGGAGCTGTTGCAAGCTGTGGTGTAGGTCTCAGATGTGGCTCAGATCCTGCATTGCTATGGCTGTGACATAGGTCTGTAGCTCCAAGTCGAACCCTAGCCTGGGAATTTTCATATGCCACAGGTGTGGCCCTAAAAAGCAAAAAAAGAAAAAGAAATTGGCAACCAGATCTCAAGAATGTAGACCAAGATGGCATTATAAAATGGCCTCCAACCATGGCCAAACACCCCCTCTCAGGCTGATTAAGAGGGAGCTAAACCTGTTTGTTAACACAAACCAACAATACAGAACCTACCCACTCATTTCAGTCTATTTTAAAACTTAGGGGACTGCAGAAAGAGATTTATGGAGCCATTGAAGTCCTGAATCATGGGCTTATGGGTTATTTTCTCTTCCCCAGACTATGTGAAAGAGTCCCAAGAAAATCATTGTTGAAATTGAGGGTACCTGTGGGAAGGGCAAAATGATATATTATTCTCAAACTGGACATCTGCTTAAGGGATAGATTTGCTGGTTGTTGGAGCAGAGAAAAAAAGGAATAAAAATAATGGTAGGGCAGGGGAGGGTAGGACAGCCTGTGCTCCCACTGTTGGTCACAGTAGGATGCATGGATTTTCCATGAGCAACACAAACACAGCAGAAGGTTTGTGCAGGTTTGTTACCCCACCTAAGAAGGCTTAGCTGTAGGTAAGGCAGCCCAGTCCCTGCAGCTGGAAATGGCAGGAGGTTCTTGGAAAGTATGAAGTTAGAGTTAATTGTCCCATGTTGGAGAGCTAAGGCACAGGGAACCCCTTGAACCTCACTCCGATGCAGGGCCTGGAAGGATGCAATTCAGGCCTGATACACAGGGCTTTTGGGGGGGCAGCCAGTGTTAGGAGAAACAGCAACCAAAAGAGAACCCTACCAGGTGGCTGTCAAGGGAAAACTGGGTGCACAGAAAAGATTCCTCAGAGGTTACTTTGATTTTGAAGTTAATATGCCATTTATTTAAAAATCCATCTCTTTCTGAAGCTTTTACATTCAGCCTACAGATCTTATTATTCTATTTATAGTTCTAGCCATCATTAACAATTGATTTTTAAGAAGCTTTAGTTAACATTTAGTGTCATTTACAAACTTAGTTCAACTCTTTCAAACATTTTAAGTCACATTTATACATTAAATTATTAAAATACTTAATGTGTCCTTTAACTTCCCTGGGTGTCTGATTTAACACACACACAAAAATCTTCCCAATTGCTTGAATAACTCTTAATCAATCTAATAAATTAAATTTATAAAAATCCAAAACTTAGTACTCCTTAAATATTCTAATGCAAATGGATAAACTTAGTAAGATTTTTACTTAAAGTTACAAGTTGAAATTTATTAATCAATTAACCATTTTGAATTAGAATCACAAGATTGACCTGCTACTCTAATATGTCAAATTCTCTTAATCAATGCAAGTACCTAATATATATCTATATCTATATCTATATCTATATTCCTTATTTCAAAATACTATAAGTTTAATTCTCTTAAACATCTGTACACATAATTCCAAATCTTGGGGCTAAAAATGTACTTTCTCACTAATAAAATAATTTGGACCCCTAACCACTTTGAAGGATTCCTTCTCAGTTGTTGAGATTGAAAGAGAATCAGCTTAGAGACAGGGGGACTTAACCCTCTGAGCCCACACCATTCAGTTTCCAGGTCACTCATGGAATGGTGAATCCTCTAACTACCTGCTTCTTTACTTGACTATATTTGTATTTATTTAGCCCATAAGACATTTATATGCATTCCTTCCTAGCTTTTTCTATTCTTTAGGCCACAAAGCTCAAAACTTTAAGAGCTAATCAAATGGGTTAATTAACTGATATCCAACTGAATTCTGGATATCTTTTAATACTCAATCTGTCCTTAAACTAACCAACTTCAAGGTCATTCTATGTACAATGTCAGCAGCATAAAGCTTTTTGAGAGCTTTCTTCTCCATTTTATATTTGGAAAGAGTGGGACCCATGATGAGAAAAGCTGTTGGCCAGAATCTGGACAAACTACACAGGCCCAGGGCTGAAGGCTCCTTCTGTGATCTGTGCCCCAGGCTCCAATGCCAGAGTATGCTCTCTTCAAGCTCTAGGCCCAAGTGAATCCCCATCACCCCACCACAGCTGTGCATCCAAAATAAGGGAGAAATTCCTGTAGGGAACCAAAGTAAGGAGATCAGAAGGGGAAATTAAATCCTTTGGTTGTAGTGTATTAAGTCATTGCAGCACTCACATTCAGCCATTCATATCATCCAAGAAGCCCTGAATAAATGTTTCCATAATGAGACATGCAGAAAGGAGCTTGTCACCCTGTGATAGTCTTTCTGCAAAGAGTTTGATTTAAGGTTGGTATCAGAGCATGAACCATGTTAAAATACAATTACAAAAGAAACAGGAATTTCATTAGTGAATTGCAAGGAACAGCTTGGAACTGAGGAGGCTGGTGAGAGCTGATAGGTGTTAGCAGGGAAAAAGGGGGAGGAGTGTGTAATGGGAGAAGCCACTGTCCCTCTGGTGCCCCTGGAGGCAAGATGGGGATGTGGACATTAGGGAGGGGGAGAGAGAAGAGGACTTCCTCCTTTGAGTTGGGCTTCATGACCCTCTCAGAGGATCTGGAGCTTCTACCTCCTACAAGATTGACCATCAGAATTGCTGCAAACCTTGCGTCCTACATCTTCTGACCACCTCCCATACAACACACATGCCCTACTTTTCTGTTAATAGGACCTTGATTGGCTGCAGAAAGTGCCATGTCTAGGGAATTTGGGTAAAAGAGAATTGGACAACTGGAGATTGAAGGTCCAATTCTATCACGATCAGTGTGACTATGCAAGTACCAATAACTTATTAGCAAGTCACTAAATCCATTTCTAAATCTTAGTTTCCTGTCTGTGATGAAGAGGTCCCTGGCACATAACAGGCACTCAGTAAACAATGCAAGGCTGATTATCTTTGGTTCCAAGTGGGTGGATTACATCAGTGGTCTCAAAAATGGGAGATGCATGCAACCCAGGTGTACAAGATACCTCAAATGGGTGTGAGAAGAAAATATTAGAATTTCTATCAAAATATCTTTTTAATCTAAAAAGGAAGACAATTAAACTTCATTCATCCTTATTTAATAGATTAACATAGTTAATTTTGTAAAAGTGTAAAAAGGCATAAAACTTATGTGTGGCTAGTGCACATAGTAAACATTATAGATGGATTTGCTATAATTATATAATGTGTGTCTTTGTGTGTGGTGAGCACTCAAAATTACTTTTAATTATAGAGATACACAATTTAAAAAAAAATTTTTTTGTTTTTTTTTAAGGCCACATCTGTGACATATAGAGGTTAGGTTCCCAGGCTTGGGGTCGAATCAGAGCTGCAGCTGCCGTCCTACCCCATGGCCATAGCAACACAGGCTCTGAATCATGTCTGCGACCTACACCACAACTTGTGGTAATGCTGGATCCTTAACCTACTGAACAAGGCCAGGGATTGAACCTGCATCCTCTTGGATACTAGTGGGGCTCGTTTCCACTGAGCCACAATGAGAACTCTGTACAGTTAAAATTTTTGACACCATGTCTACACAATTAATACTCCAGAGGGGTAAGGAAAAAGAAAGAGAGAGGGAAAGAAGAGCAAGAGAATAGAAAAGGAGAGCTCTCAACTAGACTAGGGTATCCACAGAGGGAGAGCATTTGCTCTGAGGTACTTCCTCTTACTCCTCTATCATGACTCACTGGCCAGGGCTTCCCAGCTATGATCTCAACAGAGCAGAAGTCAGCTTTGCTTCATTCTCCTTGTATGAAAGTGGCCTAAGAGTTTCTATTCCTATTTTTTTAATTTATTTTTTATGTTTAATTTTATTTAAACTTTTGTTTAATTGAAGTATAGTTGATTTACAATGTCATGTTAGTTTCCAGTGTACAGCACAGTAACTTAGTTATAAATATACACACACAGAAAGTTTTGTCTGGATATATGCCCAAGAGTGGGATTGCTGGGTCATATGGTAGTTCTATGTATAGTCTGGGCACTTATGATGGAACATGATAATGTGAGAAAAAAGAATGTATACATGTATGTGTAACTGGGTCACCATGCTGTACAGCAGAAGATGACAGAACGCTGTAAACCATCTATAATGGAAAAAAATAAAAATCATTAAAAAAATACACACACACCCCTTTTCTATTTTTTTCAGCTCTTTGCCCTTATAGGTTTTACAAAATATTAAATATAGTCCCCTGGCTATTGTTGATTATCTATTTTATACATAATATTGCATATATGTTAATTCCAACCTCCTAGTTTATCCCTACCCCTCCACCCCCTTTCCCCTTCGGTAACCACAAGTTTGTTCTCAAAGTCTATGAATGTCTTTCTGTTTTGTAAATAAGTCCACTTGTATTTTTTTCCCCACATATAAGTGATATCACAAGATATTTGTCTCTCTCTGTCTGATTTACTTCACTTAGTGTGATAATCTCTAGGTCCTCCCATGCTGCTGTAAATGGCATCATTTCATTCTTTCAATGACTGAACAATATTCCGTTTTATATATATATATATATATCTCCTGCATCTTCTTTATCTATTCATCTGAGAATGGACATTTAGATTGCTTCCATGTCTTGGCTATTGTAAATAGTGCGGCAATGAACATTGAGGTGCCTGTATCTCTATTCCTTTTGGAAGCGTTAAGTGGCAGTTTCTTTCCTTTGGGAATAGTTGGTATCTTCCCAGTCTCCTTTCCTGCTCCCTTCCCTCAGGTGGTAGTGGTGGGGGGGAGCAATTAAAGCCTGGGTTTAGTCCCATGTGGATGAGTATGTTTCAAAATGCAGCTTTGTATGTGGTATCTGACAGAATCTCAAAAATCAGGCAGACTTTCAGGTCCTGACCAACATGGAGTTAGCCCACCACAGCTCATCTACCCAACTGATTACAGTGAAAAGCTCTGAGCACAACTTTGAAAAAAAACCGACTGCCCAAGGACTCTGAAAATTACACACTAGCATGCCCCCCCCCAAATTCATTTAAAAATGTTTTTGAAAAGTACAAATTTCATCCACACTAGGTTGGGAAATTAACACTTGAAGAATAATCAGGAGAGGTTTTTGGATATTTGTCCTCTTTGTCTCTCAGCTTTGACCCAAGTTTGGCCCTAATTGTGGATCCAGGCAGCAAGGATAAATAGCAAAAACTTTAAGAAAAAACAACATATCCAAATGTGTGGGATGCACCTAAAGCCATGCTTCCACGGAAGTTTAAAACACTAAATGCCTCTATAGAAAGAAGAAAATCTCAAATTATAAAGCTTCCCCTTAAGAAACTGGGAAAAAAAAGCCAATTGAACTCAAAGAAAACAAAATGAAATAATAAAGATAAAAACAGAAGTCAATGAAATTGAAATGAGAAAAACAATAGAAAGAAGCAATGAAACCAAGCAATAGTTCTTTAGAAAGATCAATAAAGTTGCTAAATTTCTAGCCACACTGACAAAAGGAAGGAAGGAAGGAACGGAGGGAAAGAATGGAAAGAAGAAAGAAGGAAAGAAAAGAAAAAAACACAAAATACCAACATCAGGAGCAAAAGGAGGGAAATTACAGCAGATACCACATATCCTAAAATGATGATAAGGAAAAACAATGACAACTTTATACCCATAATTTTGAAACTTTAGATGAAATAGACCAATTCTTCCAAAGATGAAAATACCAAATCTTATTTTAAAAAACTAGATAATCTAAACAATCCTATCTCTATTCAGGGAAATTGACTTTGTAGTTAAAACTTTTTCAATAAAGAAACTCCAGGCTCAGATGGCTGTGTGAATTCTGCCAAATATTTAAGGAACATAGTATACCAATTTCCAAAAATTTGGAGAAGTGGCTATTTCACAAACTTTCTTTTTTTCCCCTAAATTGACTCTGAGACCTGGGGGTTTGCTGTTCCTTCTTTAGCTTCCTGGGCCTGATGGAAGCTGTCTCAACCATCGCTGGTACCCACGCAAGCCCAGCTTAATAATATGCTGACTCATTATCATTCTTGATCAGCCAACCAAGTGATACTCCAAGGACATCATTGAATTCAGCCACCATGGAGGCAAACTCTGAGCCAAGAGGCTACCCATCCCTAGCCCATAATCTATAGAATACAGAGCAAGGAGGGTCAATTAAATCTTGATTCAAAACCTCTCATCTCTCATCTCTTCTGTGAATGGGTCATGTTCTATAAGGTTACTGGAGCCTCAAATTCCTTTCTAATGGAAATTTTGAATGAAATAAAAACACTTCTTTATGGGAATAATGGAAAATTAAATGAACTAAACATCAGAGGTGTAAAGCCTGTAATATGTACTTGAGAAATGTTTAATTTCTCCCTCACATCGCCCTGCTCTTCCAATATGGGCAAGTTACTCTGGGACTCTTCTCCAAGGTCAAAGAAGTCCTAGCCTTCCCTGAAACAAGCCAGGTAGGACTTACACCTCCAAAATTTCTTCTCAATCAGACCAGTTTAGATAGAAACCTACGTATGTCTCATCTTAACCATTTCACCTCACCTCTCACTTCAGCCCAGGCTAGTCCCCAGCACCCTACCCTCTCTGGGATCCTAACTTCTCCAGACACACATTCAGTACATGATGCCCTGGGCCAGCATGAGTGCTGTATGCATGCTAAGGCTCTCTACCTTGTTCTAGGATGGCTCCAGCTGAGGGGAGGAGTGGGGAGGGGGACTGTATGTGTACCACCTCCAGAGTTGCATCAAACCATAGAGTCTCTAGTGTAACACTCTGCCGACATGTTCAGTTAGTCTCCAATTGGAAGGAAAGAGACTAGGGCATCAAGCTCTTAGGCAGAACCTCACATGTGATGTTGTACTAACCACTCCTTGAAATAAATACGAAAGACAAAGTTCCCCCCACATTGTTCCCACCCTGTATCCCAGCCACAGTTGGGCTACTTGCACCTTCTCTGTGTTCTCACAGGCTTGCTCTGGGAATCTCAATCATTGCCATTAACTCTCCATATCCTGGATCTATTCACCCATCTGTATCATCCAGCAGAATGTGAACTTCATGGCTGGAAAACTGTCTTCATCTTTGTATACCCAGTGCTTGTCGTGGGAGCCCAATAAATGTTTGTTGAGTGAATGAAAAAAGTCCCTCTAAATGAATGAAAAAAGTTCCTCCTATAAACATGCCATCTAAACATTGTACATCTGAGCACGTAGGCCTAGCATTTCCCCGTGGTGTCATAAATGGATGAGTCTGCTTGAATAATTCTCCAGGATAAACTGGCTGCCTTCTGGGCTTTTCTCTTAAATGCAGACTGCTATCAAGGCTGTTAATACTGTTTCCCTGGGTATACCACAGAGGATGCCAGGCTTTATTAGTCTAAGGTGTTTGCTTCATGTAACAACTTTCTTCTTAATGAGCTTGTTTATCTCACCATCTTGGATGTTAATATTGTTGAGAGGGAAGCATGCTGATTGACTGGTACCAAGCAAAGATGAAAATCTCCAGGGAGAGCATCAAATACATGCTACGTGCTAACAATTAGTCGTAACTAAACTCTCTTTCAAAAGAAAAGCAAAGGAAGAAAGGGAAAGAGATGGCTTTAAGATGAGCGATAAAAAATTGGACTTTGAAAAGTTGTTTGCATTTTTTTTCCCTAAGCTTTCAGCAAGATCCATGAGCTAAACTGATAATCTCAAACTCTGCCTTGCAGGGTGAGCCCAGGGACCGACTGGGCTAGTGGCTCACCTCTGAGCCTCTCACTCTGCAGGGAAAAAAATATGCTCTGAACATAAAGACAAAGTTGAAGGTTGAACAGTCCATCCTTATCAATGTTTCCATTTGTAATTTGAATTTTCACTATAGCAGTCTGCTTATTAAAATATAGCATTTCCGGAGTTGCTGGCGTAGCTCAATGGTAAAGAAAGGGACTAGTATCCGTGAGGATATGGGTTTGATCCCTGGCCTCACTCAGAGAGTTAAGGATCCGAGTTACCCTGAGCTGTGGTGCAGGTTGCAGACGTGGCTTGGATCCAGTGTTGCTATCGCGGTGGCCCAGGCTGGCAGCTATAGTTCCAACCCCACCCCTAGCCTGGGAACCTCCATGTGGTGTAAGTGTGGCCCTAAAAAGACAAAAAAAAAAAAATTAAAACAATAAATAAATAAAATACAGCACTTCCTTTGGAGAATGGCTTCTGCACTGGTTTTTCCCTATTTGCTAACTACCTCCTCTCCAGGCCCCCTGTCCACTCTCCTCTGCCCTGTGTGTACATTCTTTTTTTCTCTTCTCTCCTCCCCTCTCTTCTTCATTCCTGTTCTCTCATCTCCTTTCCTTCCCTTCCTTTCCCTTCCCTTCACTTCTCCCCCCCACCCCTCCTCTTTTCTTCAATGCCCACCTTCTCTGCTGTGGGCATAAAGTAAATGAATAGTTGCTTTTAACCGTGTTGGAACTTTGCCAGGGGATGGAGAAAGAAGTTAAGCATTTTCATAAAGGAGTGGCTGCAGTGCTAGAATGTGGAATCCAGAAGAAGAGGAAATGATGGTATGATAAAAGCAAGGACAGTGGAAAAACTGGTAGGACCAATGGTTGGTGATCTTAATAGGGTAGAAAGTAACAGGTGAGTCAAGTAGAGGAAAGGATAGAACTTTGTGCTGGGAATCAAGATTTTGGATGACCTTGTTATTCCTCATGTCTTTCTTATTCTTGTTTTTCACCTTAGCATTCAGTGCAGTGCCTGGCATATAGCCAGCAGCCCCAGAATGAAATCTGCAGAAGTGGATGACTTGTCAGTCTCAGGAAGAACCAAACTACGTAAGAGGAAAGATATTTTGTCTCTGCTGTTAATTTATTTAATATGCATATTGCCAGTCAGTCCTTTCCTCTCTCCTTGTCCTCTCTCCCTCTATTCTCTCCCTCTCTCTCTCTCCCACTCTCTCTCTCTCTCTCTCTCTCTCTCTCACACACACACACACACACACACACACACTACAAACACACAATAAAATCCAGCAAATCTTATGCTTTCTGCTTACCTGAACTTCTGACTCTGGTCTTATTTTAACCTACTCACCTGAGCCTAAAATGCCATCCCTCTGTCCTTTGTTTCCTATAATACCCCTTATCATCTCCTCAGTGAAACTTTTTTGAAGTCCTTCAGCCCAAATAACACGGTTTCCCCTCACGTTCATGGCAGATCATCAGAGCCCCAGTTGTGGCACTTGCTTCATTTTGCCCTAATGACTGACTTTAGTTGTCTTTGCCGCTTGACCGTTAGCTCCTTAGGGGGAGTTTCCAAGTCTGATTAGGTTCTGTGTGCTCCATAGCACAAAGCAGAAATGCCGCAAATCTTTGTTGAATAAATAAATGAATAACCAGAGTTTTCCAAAGAAAGGCCCTATCTAATCAAATGATAACTCAACCGGGTTCTGGCTCAGGGTGAAGGAAACAATAGAAGTAATGAATAGAAAGCTTTTTCCTGAGCTCAGAGAACAAAGTAAATCCCTGTATTTATCAGCAGAGATGGAAATTGAAAGTACTGACTTGAAGAATGGTCCATTAGGTTAGCATTTCCATAAGGACAGAAGAAAAGCCCCAGCACTCAGCTCCCCTGTTTCTCCAGCTGCTTCTAGCTCTCTGGCCACAACAAATCTACTAATGCTTGCTCGATATATTAAAAATAACAGGTGTTCCCATCGTGGCTCAGTGGTTAATGAATCTGTCTAAGAACCATGAGGTTGTGGATCCAGTGTTGCCATGAGCTGACGCGGCTCGGATCCCACGTTGCTGTGGCTCTGGTGTAGGCCAGCGGCTACAGCTCCGATTAGACCCCTAGTTTGGGAACCTCCATATGCCAAGGGCGTGGCCCTAGAAAAGGAAAAGAGACAAAAATAAAAATAAAAATAAAATAAATAAAAATAACAGTAGTAACCATAAGAGCTAACATTTATGTAATATTTAATTGTGCTCTTCACACTTGTCCCATTTATTTCCCACATTCCGTGAAGGTTTGTTTGTAAATATTCATCTTTATTTGTAAATGCCGTGTTGTTTTTTTTTTTATCTCTCTCTCTCTCTCTCTTTTTTTTTTTTTTTTTTTTTTTTTGTCTTTTTAGGGCTGCACCCATGGCATATGGAGGTTCCAGGCTTGGGGTCTAATTGGAGCTGCAGTTGCTGGCCTACACCACAGCCACAGCACTTCAGGATCCAAGCTATGTCTGAGACCTATGCCACACCTCACGGCAATGCCAGATTCTTAACCCACTGATTGAGGCCAGATATCGAACCTGCATCCTCATGGATGCTAGTTGGATTCATTAACTGCCGAGCCACGACGGGAACTCCTAGAGCTAACATTTATATAATGTTTAATTGTGCTCTTCACACTTGTCCCACTTATTTCCCACATTCTGTCAAAGTTTATTTGTAAATATCCATCTTTATTTGTAAACGCCATTTTTGCTTTATCTTATTTGCAAGATATTATTTGTATTTGTAAAAACCCATTTTTATAGGCAAACAAGCTGAGGCATGAAGAGATTACAGTATTTGTCTAAGGATATTTAACTAGTAAGTAGGCAAACTAAAATCTCAGTTCTAAATCATTTGAATCCAAATCCTGTAGGCTTTTGATTTTTTAAATTATTTCTTAAAGAATCCCCAGGACTCCACAGGGGCATGTATTGCTCTGAAAATCATATCAGAGGATTGGGAAATGAAGGCCCCAAGGAACTTGGTTGACCCAACCGCATAGAACACAGACCTCTTGTCTCTCAACCCAGAGCATCTTCAGCCAAGATACGGCACTCCTCAGGGTAGTAAGAACATGGAGAACCCTTCCACCTTTTCATTCTGAATCCCCTATTCTTCCTTAGTAAAGGGACCCAAATCTTGAGTTATAATATAATCCACTAAAAATGGCCCTTTTGGGGAACCATCACTTCCAAGGAGAAAGTGGCTCCCACTCAAGCAAAACTGGTCATATGAAAGAGGTCCTTGGAAGAGAGTCATTCTGAGGTCAGAGGTGAGGAGCTACCCCAGCTTCCTGAGTCTGGAGGACCATGGAAATGAGAGCTTTGCTTATAAGGAGCTTAACATGGGGTTGAGCCACAGAAATGTAAAAAGAAAAATGATGGAGGAAGAAATACATTCTTAAAAATCCTGAATTTTGTTTTGTTTTGTTTCCCTGCAAAAGGGAGCATGAGGAAAGGCTATTGTGAAGAAAAAGAAAACAGACAGATAGAAAAGTTAATTTGTAGGAGGCAGACACCTGCACATAAATAAATGAGAGTAGGCAGTTCACTCAACATTTGTTTCAGTTCTCACATCTATAAAATGAGATGGGACCATCTTTCCCTGCATAACTGAGGGATTATTTTCAGGATCCAGCAAGATCGCATGGTGATCTTGATGTCCTAAGGCAGCCAGTGATTGCCTCAGGGCCACTAGTAGCCATCTGTGCCATGTGTGCATGTCCCTGATTAATGTGACACTGTCTCTCAAACCAGGACCCAGGAGTATTCTCAAGAGTGTAAGTGATGGTACAAGAATTTTTAAATTTTGCATTTACATTTGGCTAGTCATCTAAAAAATTTTCATCTAAACATTTTTAAAACCATCTAAAGAAAACCTCCTGACCTAGTCTTACCCTTTGATTTCTGTATCCACAGTAGGCTTGTCGGTACTGGCTTTGCTGGTGCTTTCTCTTCTCCTTGACCTCTCAGAGTGAGAATGTCACCTATCCTTACTCTGTTGATACTTCTGACTCTGCTCCTTGGTCCTTTCCTCTTCTCCTTTTATACTCACTCACCTAGGGATCTCATCCAATCACGTGGCTTTAAGTATCATATATAAGCTGCCAACTCCCAGATGTTAACTCTGGCCCAGACCTCTCTACTGAACATGAGCCCAACTGTCTACTCATCACCTGCACTTAGATGTCTGATAAGATGACCTTATATCTTGGGGGTGGCCTGGGACAGTTCTGGATGACTCCTGTTGTTCCGGCATGATTATTGATAGCATCTCCACACTCAAAAGTGTCCTGGTTTGGGTAGTAAATTCTATGATTACCTTGCCAACCAGCTTCCCAAACTCAACATCTCCAAACTGAACACTTGATTTTCACGAAATAGCCCTATTCACTCTCTTCCTTATCCCAGTCAAGGGCAGCTAAATCCATCCAGTTGCTCATGCCAAAGACTCTTAGCTCCTTTCTTTCCCTCACTCCATATTCAAACCAAAGGGAAATCCTTTGGCTCTTAGGAACACACCAAGAAACTGACCATCAGCTCCACCTCTGCTGCTACCATCCTGGCTAGCACCACCATCATCTTTCATACACCTCTTTGTAAAAGTCTTCTACTCCAACTTCCTTGCCCACAATCTAACCTCAAGACGAAAGCTAGGGAGATGGAACTTAAAGATAGGTCGGATCATGTCAAGCCTTGACTGAGAGTCCTCCAATGAGATTCCATTCTCCCAAACTAAAAGCCAGAGTCCTTACCCATGCCCATGTGGGCTTAGGAGAATTGGCTACCCATCACCTCTCTGACTACTCTCCCCCATCACTCACTCCCATCTGGCCCCACCATCCTCTTTGCCAGGCACTTACAGCCTTAGTATTGGCCCTTCCTTCTAGCTGCTGCTACTCTTCATCTCTTTCAAGCCTTTGCTCAAATTTAACTTTCTCAATGAGGTCTGATGGTACCACTCTGTTTAACATTGCAACATCTGCCCACATCCCCAATCCTGATCCCCAATCCACCTACTCTGTCTATTTTTTCTCTCCATAGCCTCTCTTAGTTTCTAACACACAATATACTCTACATATTTATTAATCCTCTTGTTTATTGACAGTCTCCTCCATTATGATGTAAGCTCTACAAGGGTAAAATTCTTTTTTTCTGTTTGGTTTAGTGATGTAGTCTGAGTACCTAGAGCAGTTTCTGGAACACAGTAGGTTCTAAGTAAATAATTTTTGAATAATACTATTTTATTTGTCCAAAGCTAAGAAGAAAAGAATTTAGGAGGATGTATTTAAAAAATGAAGTCTTCTTATCAATTGAAAAGCATACGATGTTATGGTGCAAATGTTTCACACCAGTTTGAATTTTTAAAAGGAGTGAAAGAAACAAGCCATCACTTGGCAGATGAGAGTATAAGTACGATGAACTCAAGAGAATTATTCAGCACTTAATACCTTATGCACATTTAGATGTCAAATCAGTTTCACAAACCAACCTCAACCATCACATTAAAGTAATGCCCATTTGAACTGTATTTCATTTTGGCTTCATTTAGATTTAATTTATAAATTCATTTTGGTTTTATAATTGTATAGAAATTAATAAGCACAAGGAGTGGTTTCACATATATTCATTATTTAAAACACACACAAAATAGTAATTTAAGTTAGTCCTCTGGATTCATAGAAGTTTTTCTTCCTTTAAAAAAGACCCACACAGGAGGAGTTCCCATCGTGGCGCAGAGGAAATGAACCCAACTAGGAACCATGAGGTTGTGGGTTTAATCCCTGGCCTTGATCAGTGGGTTAAGGATCTGGCATTGCCGTGAGCTGCGGTGTAGGTCACAGACGTGACTCAGATCTGGTGTTGCTGTGGCTGTGGCATAGGCTGGCAGCTGTAGCTCTGATTAGACCCCTAGCCTAGGAACCTCCATATGCCATGGGTGTGGCCCTAAAAAGACAATTAATTAATTAATTAATTTAAAATAATTTTTAAAAGACCCAGACAGTAAAGTTCAGAAAAACACTGATCTAGAACGTATTTGAACTTTTTAGGGCTACATCAATCAGAGTGCCCTCAACCTCTTATCTGCCCAGATGTGAGGCAAATTCAACTCATTGGTAATTCTGTCTTCCAGGTCAGCCAAGCTCATTACCACTCTCATCTCCTGCTGTTCAACGATTTGCCTCATTAGTCCCCCAAGCATAATTAAGTGCCCACCCTGTGCCACAAGGTGACCTAGGTGCCAGGCATGCAAACATGAAGATGGTGGGGTGTCTGCTACTTTGAGCCACTTTAACACCGTCTTCCCCACAATCTAATACCTTATGTGTCAATAGTATTTGTAGTTCACAAAGTGCTCTAGTGCTGTGTTGCTTTCTTTCTACTAGCATCACCTGAAAGATGGGGCCAAGACTGCATTCTTGCTACCTGTCTGACCTGCATTGTCAGGCTCTGCTGTAAATGTCCATCTGCTATCTGGACACAGAGTGTTACATGGCACCTTCAGGGCATGTCACCAGATCTGCTTCTTCCTTGCTTTGGCTGAGGCCAACTCTTGACCCAGAAAGCCTTGTGAGCACCAGGGAACCAGTTTCACTTGGACTTAATGTTTTCGGCATCTGTAGTTGTAGCAAGCACCCTTTCCTGCCTTCAGCCAAAGCTTTGTCCTGCCCCTATAGCTCAGGCTGTTCAAAATGTCTCTGTGGATTGTTTCCCCCTTTTATTTCTCTCCTATCAGTGCACCTGTTAAAAACAGATAAAAATTGACAATCCACACACATCAGTGTTGGATGGACTTTTTTCCTGAATAATGCTTTGCATTCAGATAGCACTGTTCTCTTAGAGAAGTTGTTATCCTCATCCTCATTTACTAGATGAGAAAATGGATGAGTGGGGAAGTGATAGTTTTGTCTGATAATAATCACACTGAGAGGGGGTGGAATTTTCCAATAACTATGGTGTAAGCAAAACACTTCCATCAGAAGTGCAACCTCAGGACAGAGGGCATAGAGAAGGAGGCTGTGCAATATTAGGTTTACAGAAATTAATAAAAATAACTTCCATTGGCTGGCATGTGGTAGATGCCTGATAAACATTTGTTGTATGAATGGTTGACAAAATGATGTCACACTATCTCACTTTGTCTTCCTAACTGCTCTGTGCGGTAAAGTGGAACCAGTATATATTCCAAATTTATGGTGAAAACATTGAGGGGCTGAAAAGCTCTCAGTATTACACAGCTCAGGCCAGAACAAAGGTTTCTAACCACAGAATCATGGCCCATAGTATTTGGAATCAGTTTAGAATCCTGATTCCTTCACTTACTAATAGTATCATTTGGGTGGTAAATGGTAATAATAATAATAGCCCTGTTTTTGGAGTTTTGATGAAAGTTAGAGATAATTTCTTAAAGGATCTAATATAATGTATGGCTCAGAAAAGAGGACCAATGAATTGTGGTGATAATTCATATTTTATACTAAACTATCTCCATATATGATCCTTCTTATTGAAAACTCTACTTTCAGAAAACGGAGATGCAGTGTACAGAGAGATGGAAATAAAACTTATCAAACAGAATTCTTAACCAGCATCAGTCCTATAGCAGGAGAGGCTGGGGGCAATGGAAACGTGGGAAGGAGGATGCTGATATAACCAGCTTTGGACTAAATAGGGCATGCTCAGGCAATTCCCCTTTGGTGCTCCCTCCGACCAACATCTGTCCATTCTCCAATTCCCTCTGTGATGTGCAGACCTTTCAATGGTCCACATGGCACTGAGTTTTACATTAGTTCTCCTTACTTCTCAACTTACTGAATCTTATTCAACTACCAACAGGTGATCCGTCTTCTCAGTCTGGTACACAGGCTGACATCCCAAGGGAGTGATGAAATCGGTGGTCCTGAGATCCATCCCAGGGGAAAGGAATTCTAGAGTCATTCATTGTTCAGTAAGAGCTGTGCTCGTGTTGGGACCATGAAGATGGTGGAAAAACTGCAGCCAGCCTGGAGAAGCTCATATCTTAGATGGAGAGAAAGATGAGTAAATCAATGTGTAAGGATAGCTTCTTACTGTAGACAATTGGGATTGATAAAGCTTTGTGGAAGAGGTTGTTTGGATCCATTCTTACTAGCTACTGTTAATGGGTTCTGTTCTATTTTCTTTACCAAAGATGTCTAAGTTGATCCAGACAATAACTCTGGAGTTATCATTCCCATTTTAAGAGTTGAGAAACCTGAGACTTGGGGAGGCTAAATAGCACACCTAAGGTTTGGCTAGAAGCAACACAGAGAGCTAAACCCTCTATCTGTCCCATATCTTCCTTGTACACTGTTCCTGGAAGGGTGAGAAATGGCAAAGGGGAAAAGGTAAGTCATTCTAGGTCCAAAAGCACAGCCTGGGAGAAGAAACCCTTAATAATCTTAATAATGAACTCTGAGACTTTTTTGTACATTTTCACCCACGTTTCTTTGCTCAGGTGTGTCACCCACTCCTTCCTTACCTGGCACACAAAACATCTGCTGGCCAAATCTTTCCCATCATATCTCCCAAGACCACGGGCTTGGGAGTCAGACAACCTGGGAGCAAATCTTATCTCCACCACCTACTGAAGCAGAGAGTCAGTTAATACCCTTTATGACTCAGTTTCCTCATCTGTAAAATGAGAAACAAAACACTACCTTCCTCACAGAGTTACCATGAAGAGTCAATGATTTCTTAGTGTAAAGCACTTAATACAATGTCCGACAAGTGACAAATGCTCAATGAACATTGCAATATCCTTGTAACTATTACTATTTTTACCATCTGCAGGAGCCCTCAATTTTGACCACACTCCTCATTTCACTGTTTCCTAAACACACCTTGCACTTTTCTATCCCCAGGTCTTTTGCTTAATGTTCCCTTCAATTGAGCTGCCCTTTATTCTGTCTCTTAGAGTTTTTTTAAAATTCATCTGGAATACATAGCAAAGTATCCTGCACACATCAGGTCCCCGGCAACTCTCTGTTTAATTAATTATCAAATAGGTGTTTCCATCATGGTTCAGCAGTTAGTGAACCTGGCTAGCACTCATGAGGATGCAGGTTCAGCCGTAAAAAGACAAAAAGACAAAAAAAAAATCAAATAGATGTTAATAACGCTATTAGGAGTTTCCACTGTGGCACAACAGGGTCAGTGGCATCTCTGGAGCATTGGGATGCAGTTTCAATCCCCAGCCTGGCACAGTGGGTTAAGGATCCGGTGTTGCCACAGCTGAGGCATAGATCGCAACTGCGACTAGGATCTCATCCCTGGCCTGGAAACTCCAGATGCTGCAGGGGGCCAAATAATAATAATAATAATGATAATGCTAAATATATAATACACTAGAACTTATCCAAAGCTCAACAATCATGTAGAAATCAGAATTTCTTATAGTGTCATGTTAGCAGATTGACTGCAAGTGTTTTCTGAACCAAAGAAAATTTAAGTTATGTGCTCCATGTCATAAGAACATGGTGTGTTATTTTATATTCTAATTCTTTGAACATTAGTAATCACTTTATAAAATGTTTCATTTCCATCTTCTATCTTCTCTGCAAAAAAGGAAGCCAACTGTAACTGGTTGTGATAATATCACCTTGAGTTTGAACTCAAATATAACAGTGACAACATTTGCATGTAAACTTGAACTTTTCAAACCAGTCTCCCAGGCATCACCTTCATCTTTTCAAATTTTCCAGCAGCATGGGCACAAATGACTTCAGGGTGGAGTCCAGTTGAGGCCAGAGTCAATATCTTGGGGAGTTCTTATTGTGCCCCAGTGGGTTACGAACCCGACTAGTATCCATGAGAATGTGGGTTCAATCCCTGGCCTCACTCACTGTGTTAAGGATCTGGCATTGCCTTGAGCTGTGGTGTAGGCTGCAGATGTAGCTCGGATCCAGCATTGCTGTGGCTGTGGTGTACGCCAGTAGCTGTAGCTCTAGTTTGACTTCTAGCCTGGGAATTTCCATATGCCACAGGTATAACCTTAAAAAGGAAAAAAAAAAAAAAAAGTTCCAGAATCAGCAGATTGCAGCAGCATCCACAACAAGCCTAGAGCTTCGGGAGAATAAAGCTGCAAGTTAGGTCTGTCTCCTTGCTCCCTTCCCAGAATAGACAGAATCTGGCTAGGTCCCTCCCACCAAATGAGACAGCAGCCTCAGGTAAAGAAAGAATAAACATTTCTCTTGGCATCAACCTCTGTCCCCTTAGAAGTTTCCGATACAAATGTGAAAATTGTTACCTGATGCCACTCAAGCCACCCATCTCCAGACACCTGCCATTGGTATAATATAGACCAAGCTGCACAGTCTGCTGGAACTTTGAGAACTTACATTCAATGCATGCTAAAGAGCTGCTTACCAGGAAAGACTGATTTTACTTCATTAACTCATCTGCAACCATGTAACACACTGCCCCAAATTTCCCTGGTGAAGAACATGGCAAAAGAAAACTAAAAAGACAAAGAGGAAAGCGAGAACTATTTTGCCTTCATGAAGGCAAGAAGGGAGAAACACATTTTAAACGTTTCTAGAGTAAGATTTTTCTCCTCTTAAAATAAGATGTTCTCCTTAAATCCAGGAGTACTGTATATTAATGAATCTGGCTATAAGCAACAAAAACTGTAATATTTAATTAGCTTAAAGGTTATGTTATATTCAGGGAAAGTTTTTAAAAGATGTCTATTTTGAACACAAAGAAAATGTATACACTGTTTTTATTTTAATAAAAGCAGTAGCTAATAATGAGAACTTACCATGTGCCATTGTTGGAAGCATCTTAAATACATTTACTCCTTTCATTCTTATAGGAACAATTTGAGCTACTTATTATCTTTATTTTATATCAGGAGGTTAATATGTCCAAAATTACACAACAAGCAAGGGATAAGGGTGAGATATGAACCATGGTGGTTTGACTCCAGGGTCCATGGCAGTTTCCTCCTACCCCCGCTTAGCACATAGTGAACAAATTTTCAAACTTGATCTGTTTGAAAGGGCATTAAAGTATTAATCTGTATATTGGGTCAGTCCTAACTTAAGACACTCCCTCCCTACCTACCACCCATTCTATCATTTCCTGGGATATGTGGATGCCAAGGTAGGGCCAGTAACTCAAAGCCATCTCCCTAAACCACCCCAGGAAGCATGGGAGACAATAGACAAAAGCCAAGAAAGCCAAAATCCTTGAGGGATAAATAACTTATAAATTCTAACAAAATGCCACCACCAGGGGTCACAGGATCTAATCCCCTTGGAGATGTACAGCCACTAATAGCATGTCCCTAAAGGAAACACAGGAATCTCGAAATTAAATGTGTGATGCTTCTAAGGAGTTGGCCAACCAAGGGGAATGATAATGGGTGGGCAGCTGCTGTTAAGTTCTGAAGGAGCCCTGAGGCCACCCCCTTGGGGAGGGACAGCAAGGAGGTCCCCTTTATTTTTTCTTTTTAGGGCCATACTTTCAGTGTATGGAAGTTCCCAGGCTAGGGGTCGAATCAGAGCTACAGCTGTTGGCCTACACCACAGCCTACACAGACCTGGGGAGGGGAGCTCTGGCACCCACCTAAGGATGGATTTCATTTTTGTTTCAGGGCAGGGTCCCTCTGATGGCTGGAAGTCAGAGGGGAAACCAACGTGAGATCTGAGCGGTGTCTGCAGCCTATACCACAGGTCGCAACAACGCCAGATCCTTAACCCACTGAGTGAGGCCAGGGATCAAACCCACATCCTCACAGATCCTAGTCGGGTTCATTAACTGCTGAGCCACAAAGGGAACTCCCAGGAGGTCACTTTTTGGAAGTCCCTGTAAACATTTCACCAGCATTAGGCTCAGCATAGCTCTCCTTCCCTTTCTCTCTCCCACCAGCACAGGATTCTAACTCCATTTGAGGAAAAGTTTCTTACTATTGCCAGAGTGTGAGAAGAAACCATTGAAATGCCAAGTAAGGCTGATCATGCATCTTAAACCTATTGGACTCAAGTTCCCTAGTGGCCTCAATAGTCTCCCTCAGCAACATCCCCCTTCCTCAAGCCAGCTCCAGATGGCTGGAAGAACACTCATCATCATCTCTGTTTCTGAAACAGCTTGGAGAGGGTGCTGGTCAGCCTGCAGGGTGAGGCTAGCATTTGGCTTTGATCCTGCTCCGAATATTGACAGAAGAGGGATGAGGCCACTCTGCAGAGGAGGCCAGTGCCTTGCTTCCCCCTGGGCTCGAAGGTATCCACAGTGCATAAGCCAACCAGCCAGCCATACCCTTCCTCTTTGACTTTGAACTCCAGGAAGCCAGAGGCAGCCTATGCCTTATTAAAATTACCTTCAGGGAAAACAAAAACAAAAACAAAATCAAAACTTACATCTGTTGGAATTGCCTTAATCCCGCAATCTTTGGCCACAGGTGTGTTTCTTTAAAAACATGTATTTTTACCTGTCTTTGTTATAAATCAAGTGCTGTGCTAAGCTCTAGGGTAGAGAAAGGGAAAAGAAGTGATGGAGAAGACAGAAAAGATGGGCATAGGCACATCTAATATAAGGGAAAAATGAACAGAAAATGAAAACAAAACTCAAGGTCAACCAGACATCTATGTTGAGAGGTGAAAAGAACAGCTTAAAAAGAAACACACCCACTCACGCCTGCAGGCTGAGAGCAGGTTCTGGGCAGGGAGAAGAAACTGAGTATTAGACAGGAGCCATTAAATTCCAAGCTGGAGCCCCAGAAGCAGGAAGACCTGGCTGGAAAAATCCTCATCCATTTTGACCTGGGGAGGGGAGCTCTGGCACCCACCGAAGGATGGATTTCATTTTTGTTTCAGGGCAGGGTCCCTCTGATGGCTGGAAGTCAGAGGAGAAACCAATACAGTCTTTTGTTTGTCCTCACTACTGTCCCAGGAAGAGAGGATTGAAAGGGAACACGTTACTGGCGGTGTTTCCCTTGGGAAATGCCCTGCAGAGTAGCCTTAGCAGAGAACAGGGTCTCAGAGAGCATAGGTCTGAATTCCAACTTGTAGGGCCTGTGCTCCCTGAGATAAGTGCTTTGCTTGTCCCATAAATGATGCCCACTGACTTCCCTCCCATACCAGGGCAAATGCTTGCCCCACTGGGTGCCTCTCTCAGAAGTCATGACAACACAAACTGAGTTTACAGGACAGAGGAAGAGGACACCAGCTGCTTACAGCCAGCTCTGGGGGGAGAAAGGAAGATGTATAGCACTGGACAGCCTCTGTGCTTTCTGAGTACAAAGAATCTCTAGCAGCTCCTGATTGATCAGAAGTATTCCAAGACACTCTAGTCATAGCTGGAACTCTCTGTGCCAAAAGGATTTTAGAATGTCGATAGAGTCACTGTGTTCCACCGCACTGTGATTTGTGCATGGTGCAAGTCTATTACAAAAGCACCTGAGTATATCATTCTGCTAAACATGGGACGTGATTGCAAGGGGCACTCAGTTAATATGCTGATACCCACAAGATCCTCGGGCTATAAAAATACACTGCTGTTCTGCTATATAGTTACTGCTCCAGGATCGATGCTGTGTGCAAGGGGAGTTCTATTCCCAGTAGCAACTTCAAGCAGCTTGCAAGAAGGGAAACTTTTAAGAGGCAAAAAGTTTATCTGTAACTGTTACGAAGTGCTAGTGACAGTCTGCCCGGGGAGGGGGGGGGTGTGTAACCATCACTGCGAAACTCTTAGGAACTCCTTTAGCTGATTGGAGGACGACTTGGTGACTCACGGGGCCAGTTCAGGGGGAAAAAAGGACTGGAACATGATTTTTTTTTTCATTTGCCAATTTGTTTGTTTTTTCACCCAATCAATAATTATTGAGTATCAAGAACCATTCTAAACGGTGTGAAAATAAGACCTGATCTCTTCTTTTAACTTGGACATCATTGCTTTGGGGGAGAAGATGAAGCAGCACAAAAATAATTACAATAACAAGTTTAGAAGCTTACATGTGTACAGAGATCTCCATGCTTTATTTCATTTGACATTCATAGAAAATCTATGAGGTAGGTAGGAAAATATTATTGTGTCAGAGTCAACCAGGCAAAGACCACTGGAAATAAGATTGTGGTGAATAAAGTTGGATTATTATCTGCTGCAGCAAGGAACCTGCATACCATGAAGACCTGTGAGGTGTCTCCAAAGGAAGGGGACAGGAAAGAGGTCCTTTTAGGGTTTGGAGAGCTCAAATAGCCATGGGAAGGGCTTGGCAGGAATAAACTAGAAAGTTGCTGGAACAGTACATGGCCTTGTATTTAGAACACATGGGTCTGTTCAGAGTCACTGTTAGATTAGTTTGTCTGTGGTCTTATCTTGGACTTAGAGATTGGAACAGACTGGTGTTGAAAGAGCAGAAGCTTAGCTAGCTTGTGATGAACATCATGCTTTTGATTTGGTACAGCTTATCTCTTGGGCCAAATATAGTGCTGTCCATTTGGAAAAACTGTGGTGTGTTTTTCAAATCTCAGTACCCTCCCTCCACAGTTTAGCTGTCAGTGAGATCCTTATTCTCTTTATCAATTGTTATTAATATTATTTAAGTTTTACAAGTGAAGATACTAAAACTCAGGATTCAAAAATGTCCCCATCCTCAGGAAGCTTTGCAGAGGCCCAAATAAATGAAGGTCTCTTGGGAGTTCCCATCATGGCTCAGTGAAAATGAATCTGACTAGTATCCATGAGGATGCAGGTTTGATCCCTGGCCTCGATCAGTGGGTTAAGGATCTGGCATTGCCGTGAGCTGTAGTGTAGGTCACAGACGTGGCTCAGATTCTGCGTTGTTGTGGCTGTGGCGTAGACCAGCTGCTACAGCTCTGACTTGACCCCTGGCCTGGGAACCTCCATATGTCATGGGTACAGCCCCAAAAAAGACCAAAAGAAAAAAGAAAAAATACCCCAGGTATCTTGATTTTAAAGGGTGGCACAAATAGGTTACCTTGACCGAGGAAATCTGTTCAAACTACAACTTCTCTCTTGCGCTATACGTCTTTGCATGACTTTCCTTCTTATTTCCTCAAACACAACCCAACTTACAACATGTAGCATCATAACTGAGTGTGATCCTTGGGAGTCAACTGCTCAGCTTCAAAACATGGATCCATCTTTTATTAGATGAGTGGCCTGAGGCAGGTTGCCAAGCTCTCTGTGCCCTGGCATTTCTGCAACTTTAAAAATGGGAATAATATTGGCAACTCCCTCATAGGGTTATTGTAAGGATTAAAGGAGATAATAAACCTGAAGTGCTTAGAGGAGTGACTGCCATAAAGAAAGTGCCTGATTAAACAGTTATTATTATTATTATCCTATCATTCCCCTTCAACACCCATTCCAGAGTCTGACAAACTGACAGCTATGGGGCAGATCGGTACTCCTCACATTTTAATTTGTGATCTGGAGGTCTTGTTAAAATGCAGTTTCTAATTCTGCAGGTCTGAGATGGGACCTGACATGCTATGAGATTCTGTGTTTCTGAGGAGCTCCTGGGTGATGCCTGCTGGGACCACATTTTGAACAGCAAGTCGCTCTCAATGCATAGTTTCCTCTGCATCAGTGTTTCCTGAAATATTACTGCAATGCAAATTTGGGGCCTGCTATTCCCAGACCTCTGTGTCACTCTGGGATAGGGCAGCAGTCTGTGTTTGAATAAGCCCTCCAGGGGATTCTGACTCTCACTAATGTTGGAGAGCCACTGGCATGGAGGAGAGAGTAGTTAACCTGAGTAAAGTCCGGGATTGAATTCTGGATTTGTCATTTGACAGCTGAGTGCTCTGTCACTTAGTCCTCTTAGCCTAGTACTGAAGCCCCTAAATAGTTTATACTTCTAGGCCTGTGAAAGACCCAAGGCCGAAATTGGGCAGTGTCTTACCTCCCTGGACTCCCAAATACATTGCTTCTCTACTGCTTCTGTAAAATGGGACAAATTATATGTACTCTGCTCAGAAAGTTGTTTCTAACCTCTAATAAGATAATGAAAAGCATTTGGAAACTAGCATGATTAGAAATGTATTTAATGAATGATTAAATGAAGACATGAATTACAATTGGAAAGTTCAGACTGTTTATTTACAAAAAAATCATTTGTTGTTATGTATGCCTGTGTGCATTCAAGTTTCCTCACTAGCTGTAGACTTTTTCCATCAGAAGTGGGTGACTGTCTGATCATGATTGCTTAAAGAGCTAGGGTATTTTATTTTAGCACTATTAATAGATCAATGAGGAAAACAACCACCTAGGTAAAATGATTCATACATTCCAGGGCACAGATACCTTTTATATGAATATTTCCCCACCTTTTAAACTGTTACACAGTTTGGAATTTCCTGAGGCACCGGAAGTTGTCTGATGCAGCCATTCTTACCTTAACATCTGGCCCTTCAACCACACTGGATATTTATGCGTGAGGCTTTTTATCTGGCTCTGTCAACATACTCCCCATCTGGTACTGTCTATAATTAGGCAAACCTACTGTGAATATGACTCAGTCACTCCGACCTCAATCAAGAAATATTAATTGATTCCATGTCTTGGCTATTGAGAAAAATAAAAAGTCAGAAATCTAGGATCTCCAAAAAAAAAAGAAAGAAATATTAATCGAGAAGGATGATAGGAATTTTATTTTCATGTGTATGTTCAATAAATCTAAAAAAATTAATAACTATTACTGAATACCTGCTAGGTTCAAGATATAGTGGTAGTCACCAAAATTTCCTGTATACCCTCCTGTTGCCATAAAACTACCTACACAAATCCAAAATATGTGCCTCCAAGACAAATCACACCTCTCACATTTGAGAATAATTTTCTAATTATGCCATCCCAGGTAATCTTAACTAACCAACCAACATGCACCAATCTCAAGCAGAGACAGAACATGGTGGTGGAGGTGACTTTGAATCAATCAACAGAAGTTCTGGGTTCTCACCTCTAGGCTGCTACTAACCAGCTCTATGACGTTTCCTCTGCCATTTGCCCTCTAAGACTCATTTCAATTTTATGCAAAGTGTGAATTTTGAGATGACCTTTCTAACATTCTCTTCAGTGCTCATGGACATGCCTGAGGTGAATATAGTTACGAATTGTTCCTATGTCACCTTTCTGTGTACTGCTTATGCTTTCTCCTTTCTCCTTCACTTATACTACGTGTAAATGTCTTTAAGGTAGATGATACAGGCCATGCTGCTTTTGAAACATCCTCCATAGAACATAGCCTCAAGGAGCATTCACTTTATATAGCAGGCACCTGTCAAACTGTCTCTTTTCATTTTTAACAAACCCAAGAAACCAACATGTCCTCCCAGGAAGCATTTTCTCTGTGTTGCTTTATGGCTGATACCACTAGTCTTATGGATCTGTGTTATTGAGTCATCATGAGGTGAGAAAGACCCTGGGCATTGTCCTGCCACTATATTCAAAGAAAAGCTACAATTCCACAGACAAACCTTTAGTGGTAAAGAAAATAAGAGGGAAAGCTGTGCTGAGCCCCATCTCAAAAAATGTGCTCACTGCTCACTGACAGAGCAATTGGCAAAATCATTCATGTCAAAACAAGTGCCGCTGGAGTTTCCGCTATGGCACAGTGGGTTAAAAATCTGACTGCAGGAAGACTTCCCATCATGGTTCAGCAGAAACGAATCTGGCTAGTATCGATGAGGATGCAGGTTTGATCCCTGGCCTTGATCAGTGGGTTAAGGATCTGGTGTTGCCATGAGCTGTGGTGTAGTTCGAAGACACAGCTCAGATCCTGCATTTCTGTGGTTGTGGCATAGGCCAGCAGCTCAGCTCCAATTTGACCCCTAGCCTGGAAACCTCCATGTGCCAAGGGTGTGGCCCTAAAAAGACAATTTAAAAAAAAGAAAAAAGAATCCAACTGAAGTGGCTCAGGTTGCTACAGAGGCATGGGTTTGATCCCTGCCCGGGACTGTGGATTAGAAGATTTGGCATTGCCACAACTGCAGTGTAGGTTGCAGCTGCAGCTTGGATTCAGTCCCTGGCCTGGGAACTTCCACATGCTGCAGGCATGGCCATTATAATACAACAAAACTAAACTAATGCCCCTATGTGGAATCACAGCATGTCTGTCTCAGAAATTCTCAAGTAGCTTTCTTCCCCTTATGAGAAAACCAAAGCCTAGAGATAAGAAGAGATGGGCCTAAGGTCAGCTCTCTGGTTAGGGTCACAGCAAGGATCTACCCATCCCTACCTTCCACTCCCAACACTCCAAAAGCTTGAATTCCAAGTACAGAGAGAATATGTGACAGCATCAGAGACAGCTGTTTGAAGAGCTTTAGTCCAAGATAGCTCAGCTAGGAAGCTGATGCATTGTGTTACAAGGTGGACAGCCCAGAAAATTATCAGACACAAATGGTGAACTTTGATGGGGACAAGTGCCATGGAGAATGCTCAGGGAAAACTGCTCAAATATAATATGCTGTAGAAATATTATACACAGTAGAATATTCTGACTTGTTATGTGCATAAGCAGCAGAGAAATATTATCACCCTAGGGGTCTAGAAACTGAACATGAGTCAGCAGCACGGTGATATGGTTTAATAAAGAAAGAATGGAATTCAGAAGAAGACGGAAGCATAGAACATTAAACTCAGCACATTTGAAGGCTCTCACTCGCTTTTATTATTCTCTAATTGTATCTTGTGTCTAAGTCTTGTCTTCCCAATGAGATTAAAGGCTCCCAAAGGACTTGATTCTTCCCTTATATCTTTTTATTTACCACTAGCAAGAAAGTATGCATTGAGAGAGAGAGAGAGAGAGAGAGAGAGAGAGAGAGAGAAGTTGGAACCTTAGGAGAGTGCTGTTGGTGTTCTGGGATTCTATAATTCCAGAATCAATTTGTTTAAAAAACATGTATGTAGAAAAATGGAACATGATGCCTAAATTAAAATAGTTGGCTTAACATAAGCCTACAAAAGAGATACTTGAAGGGACAGACAGTGACAGTAGTAGCTGTCATTTATTGAGTGCCTGTTAAGCCACAGGCATTGAATATCCATCATATCTAATCCTTACAATGATCTTGCAGAGTAGGTTTTAGTAGCCCCATCTCATAGTTAAGAAAATTAAAACTTTGAGAACTTAAATGGCCCTGCTCACAATCATAAAACTACTAAGTGACTGAGTTAGAATTAGAACCCAGTGCTGCTTGATCTTGAATTTCAAGTCCTTTCCATGGGCCCATACATCTTGCAAGAAATGGAAAACATGTGTATCTTATGTTTGCTGGGACAGAGAAACAGATTTACAGGCAACAGGATCTTCAACTTTGTGGGATTAGCACCTTTCTGGCTAGGAGAGTGGTTCATGGAGAGCCCCACCATCCCAGCCACACAGCTGTGGAGGATGAGATGTGGGCATGCAGGGTCTGGTGCTGAAGGACCCACAGCGGCTGGTGCTCCAGCAACTGTCAGAGGTCCTGGAGTCAGAGGAAGATGCAAACCCCAGCTGCTCTGGAGATGGTCCAATTCCATCTCTATTTGTGTCCCTTCCATGTGCCTTTGGCTGACTCATCCTGCTGCTCTCCGTGAAGGAACTCAACCTCTGTCCTTGTCACAAGAAAATAAGAAATCTTAAAACAAACTTTTCCGCTGTAAGTTGTGGAGAGAGACAAGCAAGAAAAGATCGCTGTTACAGCAAAAAGAGTGGAAGTAAATAGAACAAAATGTTAAGTGTTGGACATAAAGTTGTTTTTGTTGTTTTTTACTTCCTCTGATACGTCTATGAATTTTCTAGATTTCCAAAATAAAAATACTCTTCTTTCGTAACAAGGCAAAAAATCACACACATTTAAAATTTAAAAAGTGGAAAAATATACAAATTTAGAAATAGGGAAATTACCCACAAGAGTTTTTTAGGAAAATACATACAATGATTAGGCCTATTCAATTATAACCTTTTCTTGGACTCCCCACTGGTGAATAATTCTCATAATTTAATCCTGTTTTTGAGATCAGAAACATCTTTCTCCCACACTGTAAATTATAACTGCAAGCAAACATATAAAGAGTTTTTTTTTTTTAAATGTCAGCAAAGTATACAAGTTGTAAAGTTGACTAACACAGCAGTAGACTTTGGAATACAGAAACAGGCAGTAAACACCCAGGTAGTCACAGAAAAAACATGTCAGGCAAAGGTGCTTCCTCCCCCAAGGAATTTGAGCCAGGCTGGAAAGAACTCCTGAACAGCCAGGAGAGCAATTGAGGATCCCATTCGACTGTGGCGCTGGGAACTCCAGGGCAGAAATGTCCCACCACTATGCTATCAACACATAGAAAAGAATACCTCTCCAGGCTAGGAAAGATGCATCGACAGCCAAACACGAGTGTTTAGACTCCCTTCATGTCTCTCACTTTACGGTTGTGTGTGTCTGGTCTCAGAACAATCTTTTCAAATAGAACCAACTTCTTTTTTTTTTTTTTTTTTTTGTCTTTGTCTTTGTCTTTTTAGGGCCTCATCTGCATCATATAGAAGTTCCCAGGCTAGGGGTGGAATCGGAACTGTAGCTGCCAGCCTACACCACAGCCACAGCAATACAGGATATGAGCCATATTTCCACAGGATCTGTGACCTACACCACAGCTCATTGCAATGCCGGATCCTTAACCCACTAAGCAATGTCCCAACCACCAGGGTTGAACCCGCAACCTCAAAGTTCCTAGTCAGATTCATTTCCACTGTGTCACAACGGGAACTCCAGAACCAACTTCTCATTCAAACCAAATTGTCCTGGAAGATATTTCATAGAAATTTAAGAGGTGCCCCTCAGAACCCGCAGATCTTAAGGAAGATTGATGAAACAACTCTGCAGTGGGTTCTCTGAGATGGGGAGCTCGGATGTCATAAGATCATTGTTCAGAGTTGTCACTGAAGAGTGTTTTAGAGCAGACCTTCTCAAACTCTGTGCTCATTGGAATCACTTGAAAGTGTTCAAATGGTGATTCTGATTCTGTAGATGGGACTTGAGATTCTGTGTTTCTATCAGGCTTCCATAAGATATTGATGCTGATGTTCTAAGAACTACACTGTAAATAGTAAAAAGGTACTGGAGATCATCTAGCCTTCAAATGACAAGAATGTTTCTTCTTGAGTATCCATCTTGGATTAAGATTGATCGACTGTGGAGCTGGAACCTGGTTTTGTGAAAGAATGTGAAGTATGTGAAGTAGCTTTAAGATCCAGAAGAAAATTTGTATAATCAGTTAGTGATGTCTGGTATGAAGGAGAAAGGGCAACATTTCTTTATCCTTGACTTATTTCTGTGTCCTCATTCCTAGAATAATTGATTCAGACATTCTCCTGAAATAAATATTGTTTGACCAGTTATCTTCTGAAAGGCTAACTAGAGAGAGCTGTGCTATAATGAAAACAGCACTTATCTTGGAGACAAAGTCCTAGTTATGACTCCCAGTTAATCTTTCTGAGTCTCTCTGAGCCTCAGTTTTTTCTTCTGTAAAATAGGGATAATAAAACCAAATGACAGGGGTATCATGGAGATCCATTTTAATTAAAAACTATGTAAACTCCATGGAACTACACAAATAAAAATATATTTTATATTTTTTGAATTATTGAGTGGTGATTCAGTGTGGCTGGTGGCACCAGAGTTGAGAAAACGTATGGAAACTCAGGTGTACAATATGGTTTGTACAGTCTAGTCTGAGAGATGTAGCATGTACAGGTAGAAGGGAAGATGTTGTCATGTTAAAAGAATATGGTGTGAACTAGGTATTTAATTGCTAAGGAGATTCCAAGAGTGAGCTGGAGTTGGGTGGAAATAATCCTGGGAAACTCTCAGGAAGTTAGTATTAAGCTAGCACATGAAATGAAGGCTCTGTGTTTATAGAAAGAATTAGCAAATTGATTAAGGAATCTAACTAACTTTTTCCTCATCTGTAAAATGAAGATTAAAATAAAATCCTGCAGGGCTTTTGTGGGGATTAAATGAGATGATATATTTACAAATAGCTTACACATAGTAAGTACTCACTGCTTGATTTTTTTTAACCCTTAATGCTTTTTTTTTATTTGAATGAATAATATGAAATCATGATTCAAAAAACCAAATTAAGAGTTCCTGCTGTGGCACAGTGAGTTAAGAATCCAACTGCAATAGCTCAGGTTGCCAAGGAGGCATAAATTTGATAGCTTCCAGAGAGATGAGAGACATGAGAACAAGACTTGTCAATGTATCCTTTATTAAATGATTGGATTTTTTTAATAGCCAAACCTGTGGCATATGGAAATTCCTGGGCTAGGGATTGAATCTGAGCTGCAGCTGCAATCTATACCACAACTGAGGTACAGATCCTTTAACCCACTGGGCTGGGCCAGTTGTCTTTTTGTTTTGTTTTTGGGTTCCTTTTCCGTGCTAAAAATTTTAGGTTTAATTATGTCCCATTTATTTATTTTTGGTTTTATTTCCATTACTCTAGGAGATGGATCCAAAAAAAATATTGCTATGATTTATTTCAAAAGGCACCCTGCCTATGTATTCCTCTAGGAGTTTTATATTATCTGATGATACATTTAGATCATTAATCCATTTTGAATTTATTTTTGTGTGTGGTGTTAGAGAAGGTTTTAATTTCATTGTTTCACATGTAGCTGTCCAATTTTCCCAGTACCACTTATTTAGGAGACTGTCTTTTCTTCATTGTATATTCTTGCCTCCTTTTTATGGTGCATCAGTTTATTTCTGGGCTTTCTATGTTGTTTCATTAATCTATATTTCTGTTTTTGTGCCAATACAATAGTGTTTTGATTACTGTAGCTTTGTAGTATAGTCTGAAGTCAGGGAGCCTGATTCCTTCAGCTCTGTTTTTCTTTCTCAAGATTGCTTTGGCTATTTGATGTCTTTTGTGTTTCCATACAAATGTTTAAATTTTTCGTTCTAGTTCTGCAAAAAAAAAAAAAAAAAAAAAAAAAAAGCCACTGATAATTTGATAGGGATTGCACTGAATCTGTAATGTGCCTTGAGAAGTACAATCATTTTGACAGTATTGACTCTTCAAATGCAATAACATGGTATATCTTTCCATCTGTTTGTGTCATCTTTATTTTCCTTTATCGATGTCATAGTTTTTGACGAAACTATGTACAGGTCTTTTGCCTCCTTAGGTAAGTTTATTCCTAGGTATTTTATTCTTTTTGATGTTATGGTAAATGGGATTGTTTCTGTAATTTCTCTTTCTGATCTTTCATTGTTGGTGTAGAGAAATGCAACACATTTCTGTGTATTAATTTTGTATCCTGCAACATTACTGAATTCATTAATGAGCTCTAATAGTTTTCTGGTAGTGTCCAGGATTTCCTACCTATAGTATCAAGTCATTTGCAAATAGTTTTATTTCTTCTTTTCTAGTTTGGATTCCCTTTATTTATTTTTCTTCTCTGATTTCTATAGCTAGGACTTCTAAAACAATGTTGAATAAAAGTGGTGAGAGGGGATATTGTTGTCTTCTTCCTGGTATTAGCAGAAATTCTTTCAGCTTTTCACCATTGAGAATGATGTTAGCTGTGGGTTTGTCATATATGGTCTTTATTATGTTGAGGTAAGTTCCCTCTCTTTCTGGAGAGTTGTTATCATAAATGGATGTTTGATTTTGTCAAAAGCTTTTTCTGCATCTATTGATGTGATCATATGGTTTTTATTCTTAAATTTGTTAATGTGTGTGATTTGTTAATCAAACTGATTGATTGACAAATATTGAAAAATCCTTGCATCACTGGGTTGAATCCTACTTGATCATGATGTATGATCCTTTTGGTGTATTGTTGAATTCAGTTTGCTCGTATTTTGTTGAGGATTTTTGCATCTATGTTCATTTGTGATATTGGCCTGTAATTTTCTTTTTTGTGTGTGGTATATTTGTCTGGTTTTGGTATCAAGGTGATGGTGGCCTCATAGAATGAGTTTAAAAGTATAACTTCTTCTGCAATTATTTGGAAGTGCTTCAGAAGGATAGGTGTTAATTCTTCTCCAAATGAGGTTCAGTCTTGAAAGATTGTACCTTTCTAAAGATTTGTCCCTTTCTTTTAGGTTGTCCATTTTACTAGCACATAGTTGCCTATAGTGTCACTTATGGTCCTTCATATTTCTGTTGTATCAGTCATAATTTCTCCTTTTTCATTTCTAATTTTATTAATTTGAGCCCTCTCCCTTTTTTTCTTGAGTCTGGCTAAAGGCTTGTCAGTTTTTTTCAAGGAACAAGCTTTTGGTCTTATTGATCTCCTCTATTATTTTACTCATCTCTATTTCATTATTTCTTCTCTGATCATTATGATTTCTTTCCTTCTACTACTTTTGGGTTTTGTTTTTTCTTTCTCTAGTTGCTTTAGGGGTAAGGTTATGTTGTTAATTTGAGATTTTTATTGTTTCCTGTGGTAAGATTGTATATGGCTATAAACTTCCTTCTTAGAACCGCTTTTGCTGCATCCCATAGGTTTTGGATCATTGTGTCTTGTTGTGTCTGTCCTGTTGTGTTTTTTTTTTTTTTTCTTTCTCTTCTTTGTATCCTTAGATGTAGAATATCTTTTCTGGAAGGTTTCAGTCTTTTCTTATCAAGTGGTTAGTTGTGTTTTTGGTGTGATCATGAGAGGTAAGCCCATGGCCCTTCTTCTCCACCATCTTGAAAATCTCTCAAATATCTCTCGTTTTTAAAAAGCCAGATAAATTTTTACTTCTTTGCCCAGGAATGAGACAAACCAATTTTTATCATATGTCCCACTAGATGAGGGGTTTATTGTAAAAGGATCTAACTCAGGAACAGCCAAATGGAAGAGATGCAGAGGGCAAGGCATAGGGAAAGAATGTGGAGCTTCCATGCCATCTCCAGACACCACAATCTGAGCATCCCAAATCTGTAATCTTATTCCGCCTTTCTTACATGAAATGTAATGTATGATATACACTATTTCACACTTGAGTTTTTCACTTATCTTCTTTTCATATACTTAATTAGATAACGTATCTTATCCCTATTTTTAAGAACAGAATATTATTTTTCTGTGTGGTTATATGTAGTTTATTTTTTATTGAGACATAATTGACATTCGTTTCAGGTGTATAACATAATGATTCAGTATTTGCACATATTGAAAAATGATCACCACATCAAGTCTAGTTAACATCCATCACTGCACATAGTCACAAATTTCTTTTTCTTGTGATGAGATCTACTCTCTTATCACTGTACCATGGTTTGTTTATCCAGTCCCCTGTTTATGGCCATTTGTAGTTCTTATAAATATGCTACAATGAATACCTTTGGTATGCCCATTATTTTTATGTGTGCACTTAACTCTATAGGTTAAACTCCCAGAAGTAAGATAAATACATTAATAAAGTTAATAAATATTGGCGAATTTCCATCCATGGGATGGGGGTTTGTACTATTTAACAGTTCCACCAGCTTATGTCCCTATAGCCATGCCAACAGATTATGCTATCAAATTTTGGATGTAGATACCACCTTTACCACTTACTCTACTAAATTATTTTATTAATCAGGTTTATTTCTAAACTTTATAGTTTGTGTTATGGTCCCTTTTCTTATCAAATATTATTACCCCATTTTGATTATTAAGGTGGTATAAAACATATTATTATCTAGAGAAGCTAAAATCTCTTCATTGCTCTTTGTTTTCAGACTTTTCCTAACTATTCTTGCTTGTTTATTTTTATATATGGACTTCAGAATCAACTTGCCCAACTCCATGGAAGGAGTATGGCATGTATTTGTTACTGCTTTCATTTGAATTTAATTGATTGTATAAACTAAGGAGAACTGATCTCTTTATGTTCAGTCTTCCCATGCAAGAACACAGTATGTTTTTGCATTTGTTGAGCTCTACTTTTGTGTTGCATCATTATTGAGTATATTTCATGCCAAGTAATTCACAAGTAAAAAGGCAAAAGGGCAGACTAACAAGTTATGATCACAAAAAGCAAACAGATTAACTCGTCCAAATGTGAAGGGACCATAACTCTGAATACTGCAAAAGTGGTAAGAGGTAAGATTAAGTCAGAAAGGAAAAAGTGGGAGAAAAACATCATTACCATTTGGGTTCAATGCTTTATATTGGTTATCTCATTGAATTCTCAGCTCATAGATCATAAAAGTGCAATAATAAGTGTAATATTTGTCCTTTAGGATTATTTTATCCATAAGATAACACATTCAAAGCATTTAGCATAATGTGAGCCATAGAGAAACCAACTCAACAAATGTTAGAACTTGTAATGCTGGGAGTTCCCATCATGGCTCAGTGGAAACAAACCTGACTAGTATCCATGAGAATACAGTTTCAATCCCTGGCCTCCATCAGTGGGTTAAGGGTCCGGCGTGCAGTGAGTGGTGGTGTAGGTTGCAGACGCAGCTTGGATATGAGGTTGCTATGGTGTTAGGCTGGCAGCTACAGCTCTGACTCAACCCCTAGTCTGGGAACCTCCATATGCTGTGGGTGCGGCCCTAAAAAAAATTGTAATGCTGATGAGAATAAAAAAGCAGGAGGAGCAATTGAGGCTCTGATATATGAGATAATTTGCAAAAGTTTTTACAGATCCATATGCAAACACAGGTCAACCAGTTTCTAAAGCCCGTGCTCTTTGCATTGTACAGCTATGCTTCCGGGGGAGTTCATGTAATTCAGTGTTTAAGGATTTGCTACAAATAACTTGAACAATGTCCTATTCCTGAAGTCACTCTGTGAAAGTCATTAAAAAAAAATAACAGAAGTGGAATATAATATATGGCACAAATGAACCTATCTACAGAAAAAAAAATTCATGGACATGGAGAACAGACTTGTGGTTACCAAGGGGGAGGGAGAAGGAGTGGGATGGACTCAGAGCTTGGGGTTAATAGATACGAACTATTGCATTTGGAGTGGGTAAGCAATGAGGTCCTGCTATATAGCACAGGGAAATATATCCAATCACTTGCAATGGAACATGATGGAAGATGATATGAGAAAAAGAATATGTATATATTAATAAAGAAATATATTTATAATAAATAATATATATGTATATATATGCAAAACTGGGACATTTTCCTGTATAGCAGAAACTGACGAACATTATAAATCAACTATAATAAAAAAAGAAACAAAGACAAATAACATTTAAAAATAATAACAGAAGGCGAATTCAAGCTATCTTAAGTATGGTATGTATAAAGGGATTATTTAACATGTACTCAATCATGGAAAGAGCTAGAGAAAGAGTGGCCTAAGAGATTGCTAGGTTCAGATATTTTAATGTTGTCAGATTGATTTCTTTTTTCTATGTCCCTTTCACACCTCTTGCCCTAGTTGTTGATTCCTTTTGCTGTCCCTTTTCTCTTCTCTGCTTCCCTGTACTTTATGACAACAGCCAGAGGCCAGGCTCACATCATTTCTCCAGGCTTAGAGCCCCACATCAAGCTCTTCAGTTTAGCTCCAGTTAGAAAACTCCTGTGAGTTCGGTTGGCCAGGCTTGGACCACAATCTCATGGCTCTGGCCAGAGGCTAGAGGGGTAATTGGCAGTTCCCACTAGAAACACTTGCTTGAAGGGAAGGAAGAGAAATTGCCCAGTTGAGATTTGAACCTCCATATGCTGCAGGTGCAACCCTAAAAAGACAAAAAGACAAAAAAAAAATTTGGAGATTTTGAGTTGAAGAATGTTAGGGCCTTGGGCAGAAAGAACAACAAATGACAATGACAAAAGTAAAATAAAAAAGCAACAAGGAAAGACCCAGGGAAATATGGCCATTATTTTGTAATAACTTTAAATACAGTGTAATCTATAAAACTATTGAATTGCTCTGTTGTCCACTATGTTGTACACCTATATTTATAAGTAATATAATATTGTAAATCAATTGTACTTCAATTTTATAAAAGGAAATTATAATACAGACACTCAGTTGGGCTATCGTGCAGCTCTTTCAAAATGTGTTTTAATCTTAATGATCATGGGAAAATGTTTATGCTGTGGTAATAGATTTAAAAAAGCAGAAAAGCCAGTTGTATGAATACAACATGTAAAAGTAAGAAACAAGAACTTTTACATAGAGAAAAGACAAGAAAAAGAAGAAAAAAACCCACCCAATATGAGCACTACTTATCTTTAGGTGGTGTGACTACTAGTGATTTTTCTTCCACCTAATTTCTTTGTTTTGCTATTGTTTCTATTATGGTTGTAGTTTAGATTTGGCCCCAAAGCTTTTGTTTTGCTATTGTTTCTATTATGGTTGTAGTTTAGATTTGGCCCCAAAGCTTTTTTCTTCTTAAATCATTTATCCGGAGTTCCCGTCGTGGCACAGCGGAAATGAATCTGACTAGGAAACTATGAGGTTGCAGGTTCAACCCCTGGCCTCACTCAGTGGGTTAAGGCTCCGGTGTTGCCGTGAGCTAAGGTATAGGTCGCAGACAGGGCTCAGATCCTGAGTTGCTGTGGCTATGGTGTAGGCCAGCAGCAACAGCTCCGGTTAGACCCTTAGCCTGGGAACCTCCATATGCTGCAGGCGCAGCCCTAAAAAGACAAAAAGACCAAAAAAAAATCATTTATCTTATTTTTATCAAGGTAGCGCTCAAGTGTCTAAAAGCAGCAATCCCTTACTACCACTACCAATACCCACTACCCTGTCAGTCCCACTATCCAGATCAGTCCCTTTGGAGTCTCGCACTGTCTCTTCTAAATAGTATTTTAATATGCTAAATAGCATATTTAATAATATGCTCACGTTTTTCTGTCTTGCTTTACCCAGTTTAAACCATATCTCTTCATTTCTTTTCCTAGTATATGAAGATTTAACCTGTTAAAGTTATCTAAACACTTTCCTTCCCACTATGGTCCCTAGATAATTATATTAAAATTATTATCTAGGAGTTCCCGTCGTAGCGCAGTGGTTAACGAATCTGACAAGGAACCATGAGGTTTCGGGTTCAATCCCTGGCCTTGCTCAGTGGGTTGAGGATCCGGTGTTGCCATGAGCTCTGGTGTAGGTTGCAGATGTGGCTTGGATCCCGTGTTACTGTGGCTCTAGGCCGTGGCCGGTGGCTACAGCTCCAGTTTGACCCCTAGCCTGGGAACCTCCATATGCCACAGGAGAGGCCCAAGAAATGGCAAAAAGACAAAAAATATATATATAAAAATAAAATAAAATTATTATCTAAGTAGAGAGAGAGTATATGATGATAATGATGTAAACACCATTAACTGTTTGCCCATCAGTGCCCCTCTTTCTTGTTTTCCTCACTTTTGGTGAAAAAAATCCTCAAGTAGCTTCTTAAAGTATGCTTGGGGATAAGTATTTAGTCTTTACATATCTAAAAATATCTTCTACCTTCATCCCTGATGAATAGTTTGACCAGATATAGAATTCTAGATTGAACGCTACTGAAGGGTTTCTCAGGGATGTCCAGAATCCAAACCACTACTGAGAAATTCAGTGCCATTCTTGACTTTGGAACACATACTTTTCCTCTCTTTAGAAGTTTCTTTATCTCTAAGGTTCTAAAATTTCAAATTATATGTCTTTCTTTTTCCCCATTCATTATGTTGGCACTTAATGGGCCCATTCAAACAGAAGATGTGAACACTTTGCTTCTGAGAAATTTCTGTATTTTTATGATACTGTTTCCTCTGAAAAGCTTAGGATAATAGGAGACATTTTGAGTCACTCCTACAAGTTTGCTTGTTCGTTTGTTTTGTTTTTTTTTTTTTTTTTTTTTTTTTTTGCTGCTATTGCCCATTTCTTTCACGTTTTATAATTTTTTCCAGGACATTTCCAAGGGCCTTCTACAGACTTAAATTTTTTATTATAAAATTTTTCATTCCAGGAAGCTCTTACTGCTTTTCTGTTCTATTACCACAACATCCTGTATTTGACTTGTGATTACAGCATCTTTTCTTACATTTATAAGCATACTCTGTAGTTTTTTGTGTTGAAATTTCTGTTTCCTGGAGAACTACTGGTTTTCTCCATGAGGATTCTTTTTCCCCTGTTCATTTCTTTGCTGTTTCCTGCTTCCTCTTTTATGTTTAAAGCTTTCAAATATCTGTTGATCCTTTATTTTATGTTTATGTTTAATTTGGGGGAAGAGGTGGTTGTCAGCTGTTGAACTTCTGAACAAAGTGACCAAGTAGTGAGGCAGTCTTTTCACTGGGGGCTCCAAGATGTCAATATGTGGATTCTAGAATTTCCTGCCCAGGAACAGTGAGCAGAAGAGAATAATTAGGCAGGGATCCCATGTTCTGGGTGGTGCTGCGGACCCCTTGGTCAAAGACATAGATGTACTCTTCCCCTTTCTGGCCCCACACCCTCTCCTTAGAATCTCCCACTTCCTTGGGGGATTGGCAGATGGGGACAATGTAGTTAATTAGCTGCATAGGGTGGGTAAGAGAATTTGGGAGATCTAACCTCTCTGTAAATCACCTTTCAGCTCTTCATCTCACTTAGGCTCTCCAAAACTTTAGCATTCCACTGTACTGAATGTCTCTGGGGTATATGTTAGGTGAATGGGTCTCCTTTTCATCAAACTCCCTCTCTCTAGGCCCTTGAGTATAACTTCTCCACTCTGCTGGTCAGTGAGCTCTCCTCCATCTGCTCTCCATTTCTAAAAATTTGTTGACTTCTGTTCTGTTGTCCTTCAAGTTTATTTCCTTAAAAAAAAATAATTTAGCAACCAATTTGGTGGACTTTCTGGAGAGCATAAAAACAAATGCAGTCAACTAACCTGATTAATTTGAAGTCTTGCTTTCTATCTCTGTTTTTAACTTTTTAAAATGAGCACACACTGTGTTCGTAATGGAGATAATACACTTTAATTTCAAGTGGATAATTAAAAATCAAGATGTTAAAAAAAGACCAAAAACTAAATAGAAAATGGACAAAAAGATGCTTTGCTTTACTGACAATGGGAGGACTAAAATTAAAAGTATACCTAGGTACCATTTTTTCATCATTTTATCACTACAAACATCTCACCAATGTATAAGAGAATAACAATAATTGACAAGGATGTGAATTGGCTGAAGCCCTCATACACTGCTGTATAGATGTACAATGTTGCAGTTACTTTGTAAAATACTTTGGTGGTTTCTTAAAATGTTAAACATAAATTTACCATAGGACCTAACAATTCTACTCTCAGGAATCTACCCAAGAGCAATAAAAATATATGTCAACACAAAGACTTATATGAATGTTCATAGCAGCATTATTCAAAACAGTCCAAAGAGGGAACAAGCAAAAGGTCCATCAAGGGAGTGGATAAATCAAATGTGATATATCCATGCAGTGGAATACTCCTCAAAAGTAAAAAGGAACAAAGTACTGATAAATGCTGCAACATGGACTAACCTCAAAAATGCTGTGGTAACTGAAAGAATCTAGACACAATAAACCACATATTATATGATTCCATTTTCATGAAATTTTCAGAAAAGTCAAACCTAGGGAGAAAAAAAGTAGATTAATATTTGCCTGAGACTGGGAGTGGGAGTGAAAAATGACTGAACATGGGCATGCCATTCCTTTTTAGGGTGATGGAAATGTTTTGAAATTAGATTGTGGTAAGAGTTGCACAACACTGAAAATATATTTTAAAATCATTGAATTGTGCATATAAAACAAGTGAATTTTATGGTATGTAAGTTAGTCTGCAATAAAAATATGGAAGGAAGGAGGAAGGGAAGGAGGAAGGAAGGCAGAGAAAAAGCTTGTGGATTTGGCATTGTGAATAGTCAAGAATCCAACCACAAAAGCCATCATGGATCTAAAGTCTCTTGTTTGAAAGGAAACAAAGAATTAAATTTTAAAAGCAAGTGTGAAACATGCAAATCCCAAGTTTTCAGAGAAGAGAAAGCCTTGGGTTTTTCTTGTTGGGGTCCCCAGGGGAAGGACGTCTTTAAAATAAAATATAAAACAAAATCACGTTTGGCTAAATTATAGCAACACAGTAGAATATGCATAATTCAGATTAAACCAGTCCCAGTGTGAGTCAGATAACAAACCATAGGAATGATTATCCTGGCAAATAAAATAAATTAATGGTTCAAGAAGTGTATTTTTTATTCATTTTGAAATAGATCACACACTAACTCCCAGGGAACTAAACGAAATTTTAGAGCTGACGTGTGGGAGGTACCACGTAATTAGAGCTGATTTCATTTTGCCCTCTCTTTGAGGAAACTGATAAGCCAACCTTGCGTTGAAATAGTAAAACTGAAAAAATGCAAGCATCATTTGAAAACCAAAGGACAGAAAATCTTGAAAGAATAGATTCTGCAGAGACTCTGGTAGATTGTTTAGCACAGTGATCCTACTCTAGTGCTTACTTCTGCACAACCAGGAGGAATCATCTTGCTGGCAAGTTCCCCCAGGTTTTATAGGTGGCCATCATAATGACAGATTTTCTCTAAGATCCTGGTTGGGGATGCTGTCCCTTGTTCCATTAAAACTAGAACTTTTTTTTTTTTTTTTTTTGTCTTTTTGTCTTTTTGTCTTTTCTAGGGCCGCACCCACAGCATATGGAGGTTCCCAGGCTAGGGGTCTAATTGGATCCCCCTAGCCACAGCAACGGGGGATCTGAGCTGCATCTGTGACCTACACCAGAGCTCACGGCAATGCTGGATCCTTAACCCACTCAGTGAGGCCAGGGATCGAACACACAATTCCATGGTTCTTAGTCGGATTCGTTACCCACTGAGCCACAATGGGAACTCCAAAACTAGAACATTTTTTAACTTCACCAATGCCCCACATGGCATCAGCAGTTAAGACCATGGTCTCTCATGTCTGGTGACTTGGGTGCTCATCCAGCTCTACTCCCCACTAACTTCAGAACCTCAAGCTACTAACTTCCCCTTCTCTTCATCTGTAACGTGGGGATGGAAATAATAGCATCTCCTCATAAGGGTGTTTATCAGGGTTAAATGAGATCATACAGGCTAAGTATTGTAGAAAGCACCTGGCACCTAGTAGGGGAATTCAATCATATAGGCTAGGCTTTCTTCCAGGAGAAAAGCATTCATAGTACTATTATTTATTATTCATTCCAATGTGACAAGCATTATGTTAAACACACAGCACATCAACAATTAACAACTTGCCAAGCTAAGTTTTTTTTTTGTTTTTTGTTTGTTTGTTTGTTTGTTTTTTGCTATTTCCTGGGCCGCTCCCGCGGCATATGGAGGTTCCCAGGCTAGGGGTCTAATCAGAGCTGTAGCCACCGGCCTACACCAGAGCCACAGCAACGCAGGATCCAAGCCGCGTCTGCAACCTACACCACAGCTCACGGCAACGCCGGATCGTTAACCCACTGAGCAAGGGCAGGGATCGAACCCACAACCTCATGGTTCCTAGTCGGATTCGTTAACCACTGCGCCACTACGGGAACTCCCCAAGCTAAGTTTTGATCCCCAGTTTCAGATGAGAAAACCGAGGATCAGAGAAGTTAAATGATTCACTACAGTTCACATAGTGAATATAGATATGAGATTTGATCCCAGGTCTATCATGCACCAAGTTCTAACATACCTCTCAAAGATAAAATTAAAAACTAAGTCATTAGCATTTCTATGACCATACCTGACCTCCCAGAACTCTAGTATGATACCTTAATATGTTAATTTAAGATATTTTATGGAGGCCTTTTTATGACTAAAGCACGAGAAGCTACAATGATTACCTGACCTGGACCCATGAACTTAATTCTGAATATCTGAGTGGGTTGCAGGAAACAGTTATGTACATATATCATGTTTTGATGAAACAGAACAGAAAAATGTGTTAAGCGGAAGGATAAGAAAGGGCTGTGGATGCACAGAGGAGGAAGAAATTAATTCTGACAGAGTGATAAGGGAAGGCCTCTGGGAGATGCTGCAAATGAGTTGTACCTTGAAGGTTGCATGGATTTTTGATTAGCAGAGAAGTAATGAGCATTATGGGCCTAACAAAGGTGAGGAGGCAGGAACATCCTGCATGTTTGGGGATCACACAGGTGATTGGTGAAAAAGACTGAAGAATACACACAGGGATATAAGAGAAAACAAGGCTGGAAGATGAGCAGCGGGTTGAAATAGCTCAAGAAGCCCCTGAATGTCTCTTTAAAAGACTGGACTTGATTAAGAAGTCAACAGGGAGCCGTTGAAAGTTTTATGAAGTCAATTCTAACAGGCTGCCTCAAAGATGGAATGATAAAGCAGATTGATGGAGACTAGAGGCAGGAGGAAGGAAGGGGGAGAAAGACTCAGTGAAAACAGTCCACCTTGTTCTTCTTCCAGGCAGCTCTCTTCTAAACAACTTCCCAAACACAAACCTCTGTGTGCATTTGTAATATAAACACCCTTCTCCTGACTTCCTCAAGGGAAAAATGCTTGAGATGCAGCAGAGTAGGGCAGCATCTCCATCCCTCTATAGGCACCAACAGGGCAGTGATTTTCACAATGTTTTGCAGAGCTTTGGTATTCCACAGAGAAGGCTGAGCCAGGGCAGCTCTGAGACACCTACCTTTCGACCAGAGCGGCAGCCTGTGACCAAACATGAGGACTGTGTTGTCTTTTGTTTACCACAGTGTCTTCAACCTAACACAGTGTCTGGCACATAGTAGGTGCTTAATAGCGCCTGAATGAATGAGTAGATGGGGGAATTACTTTCGAGATTTTATTTGGGTGCAAACATTCCACAGAAGGAAGAAGGAAAGATGGAGAAAGGAGGAGGTTTGAAATACCTCTTCTGAGTGAAAATATTTACCAAGTTTGCAGCAATCCCATGAGAGTTTTTTAACAAACCTGAGCAAAAGTGCTTTCCTGTATATGACCTAAATAGTTTATTCAGTATCATAAGCCCCTTTTCCCTCCCCTGCCCTTGGTACAATAAAGGAGAATTCATCATGATAATGATTTGCTTATTGGAGGCAAATCATAAACCTGTTTCGTGTTTTAGTTGTTTTGTCTTTATCAAACACTATTCAGCAGAGCATGCATTGTATACCATGGGAGAAGATGCTGGGAGGGTTGTGGGGTGGGAGGTACCTATAAGACCAACCCAATTAAGAAATCAAGGCAATAGAATGTATTGGAAAGAGAGTTGCCTGGATAGCTGGCACAATCTGTGGCCCAGATCAGCCCTTTATTGCTGCCTGATCTTCAGTGAACTTTCTAAACCTCAGTTTCCTCCACTGTTTTTTGTTTTGTTTTGTTTGCTTTTTAGGGCTGCACCTGCAGGATATGAAAGTTCCCAGGCTAGGGGTTGATTCCAAGCTGTAGCTGCCAGGCACAGCCACAGCCACAGCCATGGCAACACCAGATCCCAGCCTTGTCTTCGACCTACACCACAGCTCATGGCAACACTGGATCCTTTAATCCACTGAGCAAGCCCAGGGATTGAACCCACATTCTCATGGATAGTAGTCGGTTTTTTAACCTGCTGAGCCAGAATGAGAACTGCCTTTTTCCTCCACTATTAACTGAGAACACTAAATAATACCTACTTTATATGATGGTTTTGGAGAGTAAAACTTAAATATATCAAATAGCTAACAATGTCCAGCATACTGAGGTGCTTAGTATACTGTACCCTTTATTCGAACAAGAAGTAACACAATACATCCATATGGTCATATTTATGCCTATCAAAGTTAATTTAAAATATTAGTAAAACTTTTCTCAAAAAATAAGTGATTTAAACAGGAACGATTGGCCTATGACTATACTCACACACACACACCACCAAAAAGATTTACAAACTCAAAATTTAAAAGAAATCATCACTGTCTTCATACAGATGGCTGAGAAACACATGAAAAGATGTTCAGCGTCACTCATTATTAGAGAAATGCAAATCAAAACCATGGTGAGGTACCACCTTACTACACCAGCCAGAATGGCCATCATACAAAAGTCTACATACAGTAAGTGCTAGAGAGGGTGTGGAGAAAAAGGAAACCTAGTACACTGTTGGTGGGATTGTAAATTGGTGCAACCACTGTGGAAAACAGTATGGAGATTCCTCAGAAAACTAAACATAGAATCACCATTTGATCCAGCAATCCCACTCCTGGGCATCTATCCAGAGAAAACCACGACTCGCAAAGACACATGTACTCCAATGTTCATTGCAGCACTATTTACAATAGCCAAGACATGGAAACAACCTAAATGTCCATCGACAGAGGAGTGGATCCAGAAGATGTGGTACATATACACAATGGAATATTACTCAGCCATCAAAAAGAACGAAATATCAGCATTTTTAGCAATATGGATGGACCTAGAAACTATCATGCTAAGTGAAGTCAGCTATACAATGAGACGCCAACATCCAATGCTTTCACTGACATGTGGAATCTGAAAAAAGGACAGACTGAACTTCTTTGCAGAACAGATGCTGACTCACAGACATTGAAAAACTTATGATCTCTGGAGGAGACAGTTTGGGGGGTGGGGGGATGTGCTTGGGCTGTGGGATGGAAATCCTGTGAAATCAGATTGTTATGATCACTACAGATGTGATAAATTCATTTGAGTAATAAAAAAAAGAAAAAATAAATAAATAAATAAACAAAAATAAATAAATAAAGTTGTGAGAAACTAGAAAAAATAAAAAATAAAAGAAATCATCACTGTCTTAAAAAACTTAAGAATCTGGACTTCCCGTTGAGGTGCAGTGGAAACAAATCTAACTAGTGTCCATGAGGATGAGGTTTGATCTCTGGCCTCACTCAGTGAGTTAAGGATCCGGCATTGCCTTGAGCTGTGGTGTAGGCTGCTGACAAGGTTCAGATCCTGCATTTCTGTGGCTGTGGTGTAGGCTCTGATACAACCTCTAGTCTGGTAACTTCCATATGCCATGGGTGTGGCCCTAAGGAAAAGCAAAAATAAGTAAATAAATAAAAAATTTAAGAATCATTATTTAGCAGTATCGAAGAATACATAGAATTTAGAGATTGAAAATGAAAATGGAGATCTTAGAGCAGGGTTAGTTCCTAATTTCAGCCTGTGGAGCTACATTAGAGTCACAGCCTTCATACTCACACTTGAAAGGCAAACACTGAAGTCATGGTACCATTCATTGATTCACTCATTCATTCATTAGTTCAACAGAGTACTTCCCAATGCCAGTCTGATAAACGAAGTTGCCCCTGAAAAGCAAGAGGCCTTCAGAAAGCAGAGGGGCTAACCACCAAGGGAGATCTTACCAGCTCAAGCAAAGGACAAAATGTAGAAGATTAAGAAAAATCTAGGAAGTTCCCATTGTGGCACAGCAGAAATGAATCCGACTGGGAACCATGAGGTTTCTGGTTCGATCCCTGGCCTCGTTCAGTGGGTTAAGGATCTGGCGTTGCCATGAACTGTGGTTTAGATCGCAGATGAGGCTCGGATCCTGTGTTGCTGTGGCTGTGGCGTAGGCCAGCAGCTGTAGCACCAATTGGACCCCTAGCCTGGGAAACTCCACATGCCACGGGTGCCACCCTTAAAAGCAAAAAAAAAAAAAAAAAGAAAAAAGGAAAATCTAAACCAGCCAATATTCTAGGTTAAGTTGTTAAAACCTGGCAGTGCTCTTTTTTATCCCTGTTCCCTATGTGGCACTTTGCAGCAAACTGAATTAGTGGCCCCATTCTTTACCCCTCCTTGTATCCACTACCATTTCACCATGCCCTCTCAATAGGACAGAAGGCCAGCAGAAACCTGAAAAACACTTGTAAGCTAAGCCTTCCCCTCTCCCTAGCCAAGAGAAGATCCTGCTCAGATTGGTGACATGTGACAGAGCCAAGTCAGCACCAGCAGATTCCCAATGTGAGGGAGACCAACCAAAATCGACAGGGTCACTCAGTCAAGGGCAGCCTAGGTCAGCGAATGTGCAGATCAATGAGGATATCTGACAATTGTTCCAAGCTCAATTTCAGGGCAAGGAATAACACACCACATTTGGGACAATAGCTAACATGTACACACTCCTTTTTACTTAAGAAAAAAAAATCTCCTCTGCAGAAGAAAATCTGAAGAGCATTCAAAATCAAATTTAAAACATGCATTCTAAAGTTTAAAGAATAACCCCACAGGAGGGCTTCACTTTTACCCTGAGAATAAAGACTCTAGTTGAAGCAGTGACTTTCTCCCGCCCCTTACCCCCTCACGTGTGTGTTTGTCTGTGTGTGTATATATGCGCGCGTGTGCACAAAGGATGCGAAGGATGCTAGGAAGGGGTGTGAAGCATAAAACCCTTTCCTCAAAATGAATCTTACTGAGAATCCCAGTGGGAAATACTGGTAAAAAGCCAGAAATTTGCTTGAAGATGAAAATATCCTCCTCAGGTCCCCAAAAGCACATTCACCAAACCCTAGAGCAGTATCAGGACAGTTATAAAAGTATACTGTGAAGTGAGAAATTTATTTTATAATTTAATACTAGAAGAATCACTAACTCTGATTGGACTACGCAGAATGAAGTTCAAGTTGATCTTCAGATCTAAATGTTGGGAGTCAGCAAAGGCAAGATGAGGTCGGCATCCATGTAGGGAGGGAGCCTAGCATGGGGTATCACAGCCCCCAAAGTGAGAGGAGACTGTCCAAATAGAGAAAGTCTTGCACAGTGCTGCAGAATTCAAGTGGCGGGGGGAGGACATCTTAATGTGTCCTACCCTTTTTTTAAAGGGGGTGGCAGCAAAGGTAGAAAACAGATATAAGGAGGGATCTGATGAAATGAATAGGTCTATTAAAGACCAGGAGAGCCGGGCTTTCACTGCTGAAGGAGGGAGTTACAAATCCTAGGAGAACTAGGTTTTGGATTGGAATTATGGTTATTCATGTGAACTTGAAAATTTTAACATAGAGAAATAAAGAAATAAATATGAAAGTAAATGTATACACGAAAGTATATACTAGCCTACATATGACCTAGCTCTATCCTAAGAAAGCGCCTGGGAACAGTGACACCCCAGTTGCAATGAACACACTGGGTTCCCAGATCTTGACATTTAAAGACCGTTCTCACCCAAATGGAGCCCAGTTCCCCTTAGAGAAATGATTGATTCCAGATTTGGGATAGGAAAAGTGAAAGATGAAGCTACACTATATTATTGCTCCAGAAAACAAGCATTCTAGAACAATGGAAACTTGACAAAAGGATACAGAAGCAAACTTCGAAGGATCCTCACTGGTCAGATTGAGGACAATTTGAGCATAAACATAAATAATGATAATAATGAATCATAACTGATTGACCACCATAGACTTCTATGAGCACATACCATATAAATAAATAATTATGTATATTGTAAGTTTGATGAGAAATGGGATATTTACATAGTTTCATAGTACCTCCCTATAAAATATCTAATAAGTAAAAAGGGGAAAAGAGTATCTCCTCAGTGAAGAAGTCTGCCAGACACTACGTTAATCAAATGATCAAAGTAACTCATTAGTAATGGAACAAATAAAACTTATGAGACGCTTGAGGATAAGATGCAATAAGAACACAGCATCATCACTTCCGGGATATTCCTGCCAAAGATGTATAACCTGAAGATAAGCATGAAGAATGGCCAAAACTAAATTGAGGGCCATGCAACAAAATAATTGGCCTTTTCCTTCAAAAATTTTAAGGAATTGGGAGTTCCCATCGTGGCTTAGCAGTTAACGAACCCGACTAGCATCCATGAGGATGCAGGTTCGATCCCTGGCCTCTCTCAGTGGGTTAAGGATCCGGCATTGTTGTGAGCTGTGGTGTAGGTCGCAAATGCTGCTCAGATCTGGCATTGCTGTGGCTGTGGTGTAGGCTGGCAGCTACAGTTCCAATTGGACCCCTAGCCTGGCAACCTCCATGTGCTGCAGGTGTGAACCTAAAAAGACAAAAAAAAAAAAAAAATTTAAGGAATTGAAAGTCAAGAAAAGGTTAAAGAACTGTTCTAAACAGATAACTAAAAACCATGAAAATAAAATGCAATGTGTGATTCTGAATTGGATCCTTTTTCTGTAAAAAACATTATGGAGCAACTGGGGATCTGATAGTTAGATGGTAATATATTGTTTTCTTTATTTTGATGATTGGATTAAGGTTTTAGAGAATATGCTCATTTGTAAAAATACTACAGTATTAGAAGGTGATGGGCGCAGCAGATTAACAATTTCCTTTCAAATGACTGAGGTGGGAAATGCACTTTATTCTTGATATAATTTTGTTTCAAAATAGGAAATATTAAAATGAAACTTCATAGTAAACTGTCACAGAGAGTCTCCTGATGCATATCATTAAAAGTTATAGAGGTGTTATAATCATGATAACATGATTAAAACTGAAACATTTGCTCCACTGATTTTTGCTAAGAGTGCCTCAGCCTTTTTGTTCATTGTGTTCCCTACACATCCAAGTGTAAATATTCTCCAACTTGCCCTTCTCTACCTCACTAAGAAAGGTATTAACCACCGTGCACTTAAAATTCTTAAATACTTATGTCAATGAGGTTTTTTTTTTTCCTATATTCTTACTAAATACAAGTGTGAATGGTAACTTCTTTTTCATTTGATCAAAGACAGTCAAATTTCTTGAGGCTTATAATTGTGTTCCACAGGAATCCACAGAAGGATCAATGATGCCTGGTAGAAAGGTCATTGGGCTGGACTGCACCCTCTGGAGTATTCCCTGAGATTATTTAGACTGAGCCGATGATTTGGGAAATCAACATCATTCCTGTTAAGAGAGTTTAGGATCAAGTTAGAGACAGGAGGCAAAGACAGGCGAAGAGCAAGACTGGTGGTATCCCAGAGCTGATAGAGAGGGGTGACAATGTGAGACAAGGGTCAGAACACTAGCGTGGGGCTTTGCTCCTTTTTGGAGAGTTTTGGCTGGGCCTCTCCTTTTGCAGAGTCCAGCATGAGATGTAGAGTGCGCTGAGCTGTCCTGACTCTTTTATATTGGAATGCCTCCCTTTTGCTAAACCAAATGGATATTGTCTGGTCACTCTAAAAGATGGGTGGTTTAGCAATTTCTTTTGGAACTATGCCTTCTCAGCATCCTTTGCAGGCTCTTTACCTTCTGCCTACCCATTAAATAGTACTCTCCCCATAGTTTTATCTGCATCTCCTTTTCTTACTCCATCCGGACTTCAGGTACATTCTTTGATCCCTGAAGGAAGGATAGCTGGACTCCTGGTAATCTGTGTGTCTCTTTTATTTTCCTGATGAAAATAGCTTTCCTCCTATTCTCTAAGTGGTCCATGATCACACAAAGAATACTGACAAGTTCTCTAGATACTCCACAGTCTATATCGTCAGGTCAGATTTCTCCCTGATCTCCAGACCCATCTATCTAAGAGACATCTCTATGGCGATGTGCCCTCCAATGGACCTCATCCTCTTCCCATCCAAGACGCTCCCTATTTCCTTTATTTCAATGAACAGCACCGTCATCAGCTCAGTTGTCCTAGTAAGACATCTTAGCATCACCCTAGGTTTCCTTCTTTCTTTACAACTTCATGTCCAGTCAATCTTCAGGACCCAGTATTTCTCCCCCTCTTAATAGCTCTTCCATTCATCTGCGTCTCTCAATCTTTTAGACATGAGGTCATTTCCCTCTTAGTTCTCGAGCCACTGCACAGCCTCCTGCTGTCCCTGCCATCAGGTTTGCCCATAAAACCACCTTCACACTACAGCTAAAGTGATGTTTTACAAATGCTAATGTTCTCATATTTTATCCTTGCTTAAAACTCTTCTAAGTGTGGAGTTCCCATCATGGCACAGTGGTTAACGAATCCGACTAGGAACCATGAGGTTGTGGATTCAATTCCTGGCCTTGCTCAGTGGGTTAAAGATCTGGCGTTGCCGTGGGCTGTGGTGTAGGTTGCAGATGCAGCTCTGATCCTGCATTGCTGTGGCTCTGGTGTAGGTCAAAGCGGCCCTAGAAAAGGCAAAAAGACAGGAAAAAAACAAAACAAAACAAAACAAAACAAAACAAAAACCTCTTCTAAGTGTTATCTTTCTTTCTTTCTTTCTTTCTTTTTGGTCTTTTTGTCTTTTTTTTGGGGGGGTGTCGCATCCAAGGCATATGGAAGTTCCTAGGTTAGGGGTCACATTGGAGCTGCAGCTGCTGGCCTACACCACAGCCACAGCAACTCAGAATCTGAGCCAGGTCTGTGACCTACACCACAGCTCATAGCAATGCCAGATCCTTAACCCACTGAGTGAGGCCAGGGATCAAACCTGAATCCTCATGGATGCTAGTCAGGTTTGTTACTGCTATGCCATGAAGGGAACTCCCAGTGTTGTCTTTCTCATAAGATAAAGTCTAAACTTTTTCATACGTCTAATTCACTAAATAACCTGTCCCCAACTAACATTCCATCTCTCATCCCTTCATTACCCTCACTCACCGTTTTGCACTCTATGGCCCAACCATGTTAGGTTCTGTCCAGATCCCTAAAAGGCACCATCATGTTGGAAGATTCTGAAACTTCGTACATTCCCATGTCCCAGGACCATCTGGGTCCCCACCTTCATATCCAGTAAGTAACACAGAGCCTAGAACATTGATAAGCTGTGGTGGTTTAATGTGATGTCAACTTGGCTAAGCTGGAATGACTTTTCCCAGAGCTCATCTCCGTATGGCTCCCGGTTGTTAGAACTAGCCAAAAGAGAATTTATACAAGGTTCAGAAGACAGAAGTGAAGTGGCAGTCATGATACTCTGAAGCTATGTGGATGGAGGCCATGAGGGATGCAGAGGTGTACATGGAGCCAGTTTGCCACACCAGTGGCATATGGAGATTCAAAGGGGGTCAAATTGAAGCTGCAGCTGCCGGCCCATGACACAGCCACAGCAGCACTGGATCCAAGCCATATCTGCGAAGTTTACCGCAGCTCATGGCAACACCAATCCTTAACCTATTGAGCAAGGCCAGGGGTCAAACCTGCATCCTCATAGACACTACGCTGGGTCCTTAACCCGCTGAACCACAATTCCATTCCTGACTTCCATTTCTGCAGACCTACAGCAACTCAGACCTATGACCAGGCTGTGGATGCCCAGATATAACAGCTACAAAGAGACAACCTTCCAGAGACAGCAGTCCCCTTTCACGGTCCCAATGCATTAGCTGGATGTGCCTAAGGTCTAGATTGTCCTGCAGGCTCTGACTTTCCCATTCACACAGGCCCTCCAGGAGGTCTGATTAATAACCTTTCTCTGAATTTCCAAATCTCCTTTACATACCTTTATTTTTCCAGGCTTTTTCACATTTGTGTTAGGACTAACTCCTCTAATTTCCTTAGTCCCTGCAATCAGTGGGTCTGATTACCTGACAATCCCTGATTCTGCTGGTGGGTTAGCTTGTGTACATCCTTCACTATGTCCCCTCTAAGGGAAGCTTCTCAGCCTAGAGCCGTAGAGGGCTCAGTGGAGGACAAAGAGTGCAGGTGTTGCTTCTCCTCATGGCTACCTGTCCCCATTGCTCACCTTGTGGCTCTTCTTTGATTCTTAGTGCTCTATACAAGGCCAGGATGTCTGGATGACCACACAGATTCTTTACACTCTCATGAAACTGCTCTACAGGCAGCTGGCCACAGATCAGAAGCTTCCCACACCTCCACCCAGGAGGCTGGGGAAGGAAGAGGCAGGGCTATGCTGGGAACCTTTTTATGGTCTAAAACTACCCAGGGAAACATACTTCAGATCCACGTGGGCCCTCAAAATTCTGCTTCTAGCAACAAGAAGTTAGCACCCAACATCCCCAGGATTCAAAGAGGCATACACTAGAAGCAGAGAATGGGTCCTAAGCCTAAGCCAAGCAGGCTGCGTCACGCCTAGGGGCAAGCCTTATCCAAATACACTGCACAGGATGGGAAGGCTCTATGCACTCCCACCTCAAAGGCCCAGCTCTTCGCTGAGAGGCTAGGCAACTCCATGCTTCCCCCCCTCCAGAAGCATCTCTGCTTGCTTGTGAGGGCCCTTCATGGCAGTTTTCACACATGGAATCACTATGTCGTTACGCTCCTTGAAGGCACTATGGGTGACTGTGAGCTCCTTGAGGGCTGGGACCATGCCTGCAGCCCCTGAGTTTTCAGGTCAGCTCTGGGGAAAGAGGTATGTGGAGGACGCTGGAGAATAAGAACCCCAAGTCTAAAACAGAACAACAGTCTGGCAGTTGGGATGCTGGACTAGGAAAGGAAGCAGAGAACCCCCAAGCCATTAAATGAGGTCTGGAGGCATTTGAGCGTGTCACTTCTTATATTATAGCAGATACTATGTATGATTTGAATGTTCAATGGGGTTTTTTGAAAATAAATAATACAGAGTTCCCATCGTGGTGCAGCGGAAACAAATCTGACTAGGAACCATGAGGTTGTGGGTTCCATCCCTGGCCTTCCTCAGTGGGTTAAGGATCCGGCATTGCCGTGAGTTGTGGTGTAGGTTGTCGATGTGGCTCAGATCTGATGTTTCTGTGGCTGTGGCGTAGGCTGGCGGCTACAGTTCCGATTAGACCCCTAACCTGGGAACTTCCATATGCCTTGGGTGCGGCCCTAAAAAGACAAATAAATAAATAAATAGTAGACTTCAGAAAGGAGTGATGTAGGCAGAAGAAGGAATGAAAAGGAAGGAAGGTAGAGGCAGAGGGGGGCAAAGGAATTCCTTTTTTATCATTATTATAGTTGATTTACAATGTTCTGTCCAAAGGAATTGTCGATCACGGAAAATATGGTTATCTCTTCAACACGTCACATCCTCACCTCAAGCTAGGGCAGGAGGCCTACATTTCAACAAAATCCTTCTGGAAAAATGCTCTGCCAAAGAAATAGCACTGACATGGATATTTCTGGATGGGCATGGCTAGTGTGCTGTGTGTTTAGGGAGCTGTTGGGGCCCTGCTGAGTCATAGAATCATCCCACCTCAAGTGCCTGCTGGACACTTGACACTGTGCTAGGTAACTTGGGTACAGGGAGCAATAAGAAATATCCCTTCTGAATATTTTTATTTAAAATTTTTTTCTGCTGCTAAATAAAAATTTGACCTATCCTCCCTGCAAAAAAAAAAAAAAAAAGAAAGAAAAAAAAAAAGAAAAAAAAATCCCCAAAACAAAACAAAAGATCCTACTTCTGCTTCTCTCTCAGGCTTTACTCCCCTCACCTTATCCCAGGAACTCTGTTCAGAAGTAGAGGTATTTTCTGTTCGTTTGTTTTCTTTTTGGCCTCCCTGTAGCATATGGAGTTCTCGGGCCAGGGATCAGATTCGAGCATGCAGTTGTGACCTAAGCCACAGCTGTGGCAATGCCAGATCCTTAACCAACTGGGCTGGGCTGGGGATCGTGTCCTAGGGCTCCCAAGATGACACTGATCCCATTGCGCTACAATGGGAACCAGAAGAGGCATTTTAAATACCCATTATACAGAAGGGTATACTCAGGCCTGGAGAGATTTGTGAGTTGACTAAAGTCAGGGAGCAAGTTAGTGGAGTTGGGACCACTCTGTGTGCATAGACTAAAGAAGCTGGCTTTGGTTGCATATAGATATAGGTAAAATATAAACATAGGTATAGATACAGCTGTAGGTGTAGATACTGATGTAGATATAGATACAGACGTAGGTGTAGATGCAGGTGTAGGTGTAGATGCAGACATAGGTGTAGATATAGATGTAGGTGTAGATACAGATGTAGAGACAGACCTGCTGGCCTAGTTCCACCCACCCCCCACCCCCAGCATACCCTCAGCCTTAGGGAACACTGAAGCACTCATGCAGGAGTACCTCCCACATTCCAGTGGTTCCTTTTAGGCTGAGCAGAGATACTTGCAGATCACAGATGGAGAGCGCTCCCTCCATGACCTCGTCTCTTGGGCATTCACAAGCTGCCCTGCATGGCCTGGTTTTGCCCACTTTATACTCTGCCAGGTCACACGATGCAACCAGGCCCCCTTGTTAGCCTGCGTGCCCCACCCCACTTCTCAGGCAGAATAGCATGTGCTCCCTAAACAGAAGTCAGCCTGCCTGCTCAGGGGTCCCTCCTCAGATGAATTCTTCAGAAGCACTTCTATAGTGGCTGTGACCACCTGTCGCTTGTAATTCAAGGCTTAGTGGCCGATGCCCCGTGAGCCATGAGCTCCCTGAGGGCTGCATGTGTGTCTGCTTTGTGTGCCCCCTAGATCCTTGGAGTGAACCTGTCAGGAGATCGACAGCAGGTACTCAACAAAACACTGAAACACTTGTGGTGTGGGTGGAGTTCCTAAAGGCCCAGGAATGCAACCCCCTTTGTCTGCCCCTCCCTGTGGGTATCTCCCTTTCAGTGTCAACCCACCATCCCAGGGGACATGAGTAACCAGTGACCCAGGCAGTAGATTTCCACACCTTTTCCCAGAAGAATCTCACTTAGAAAACAGCTGTTTTATCAGGAAGCCTTGGCCTCCTGGGGATTTTCCTCGTTCATTTTAATGCTGACTGATGGCCCTGTTCTTGGTATCATAGTTTCGGAGATCATCATTCCACAAGAGAAAGAACCATGTTTCTCAATGTAAGAAGAGACCGGCAGAGCCCTTAGTTTTAATCAGAACTGCATGGGTATAAAGTGATTATAAACTGTCCCCTGTCTTTTCCACGCATAAAGTGGGCTAATTATCCTCTACCCCCAGTCAGTGCACTGAGACCATGAAAGCCATTTTATCATGTTAAAGGGTTTGCCCCCACCCCAGACTAAGTTTGACAGCTGTATGCACAAAAACCCTGTGATATCTCCATCATAGCACTTACCTCACCATGTTACCTTCACTGCCTCAATGTCAGTCTCCTCTCACCCCAGCAATGAGCCCTTGAAGGCCCTGGAATCCCAGAATCCACTCACAGTTCATGTTTAGAGGCAGAGTGCTATGGTAAAAAGTATCAGGGTTTGAAATCAGACTGACCTGAGTTCAAATCCTAAATCTGCCCCTTTGGATGCTGAGTCTGGCTCAACCCTCAGTTTTCTCATCTGTGAGATGGGCTGCTCACTACATGCCCAGAAGGAGGATAAGAGAGAAACTGCACATGATACGTTCCTGGCCTATACTATATTATATTATGATTAACTTTCATTATTTTGTTAATAAGCAAATTCTAAGAAAATCATTAAAAAGAAAAGTTAAACCCAAAAGTTGTCATTAGAACATTTTCAGTAAAAGAGAAAAAATTTTAAAACATGGCTGTCCGAAAGTAAGGCAATGATTTATTATAATACTGAGTTCTTTGGCAGAGAAATTCTACCTCTAGGAATATATTCTACAAAAATACTCTCACAAAAAAGTGCCAGAGGGGAGGAGGAGAGAGTGGGATGGACGAGGAGTTTGGGGTTAGTAGATGCAAACTGTGGCATTTGGAGTGGATATGCAATGAGATTCTGCCGTGTAGCACAGGGAACTATATCCAATCACTTGTGATAGAGGATAATGTGAGAAAAAGAATGTGTATATGTGTATATATATATGTATGTATAACTGGGTCACTTAGCTGTACAGCAGAAATTTACAGAATATTATAAATGAATTATAATAAAAAAATTAAAAATAAATAAAGCCACAAAAAAAGTGCCCAGGGATATGTGCCCAAGAATATTCATTGGAGGATTCCTTGCAATAGAAAAATTTGGAGAAGTTCCCTTCGTGGCTCAGTGGCTAACAAACCTGGCTAGGATCCAAGAGGATGCAGGTTTGATCCCTGGCCTCACTCAGTGGGTTAAAGATCCAGCGTTGCCATGAGCTGTGGTATATAGATCACAGACATGGCTCAGATCCCATGTTGCTGTGGCTGTGGTATAGGCTGGCAGCTGCAGCTCCGATTAGACCCCTAGCCTGGGAAACCTCCATATGCTGCAGGTATGGTCCTAAAAAATAGCAATAAATAAATAAATAAATAAAATAGAAAAATTTGGTGATAATATCTTAAAATTCCATGCAGCCATATCAAAAATGTGTATTTAACAACATGGAGGAATGGTCATGGTCCTAGTTGAGTGAGAAAAAAACAAAAATAAACACCCCAAAATTGTGGGACATTGTGTATAACGTGAGCCTATCTTTGAAAAGAAAGAGAAAAATAAACAGAAAAGCCTATATATTACATAAATATACAGAAAAGTTTTGAAAGTTTACATACAAAACTTTAGAATATGGAGGTTTTTTGTTTTTGTAGTCTTTAAATTCTATAAAAACATGATTTTTATATTTTTTAATATGTAACTAAAAATGAAAAAAAATAAAGGTTTTGAAAAGGGGACATGTGGACAAGTAAAGCCCATAAAACCTTGCAAGTAGGAGAGCCCAAAAAAGTGTTTTTATCCAAGAGAAGGGCTTACAGCAGAGACAGGTGCATAAAGAATGACAGCCCGTCAGAGATAACCACAGATCAAGACTTGGCCCCCTGCCTCATGGGTCCAATAATGAAATCAGTCGCATGGTTTGAGTACCCAGCATATTCCAGGAACTGGGCTGAGTGTGTTCGAGCATCACCCCACTTCATTGCCACAGAAATCCTATTAAGGGTGTACTATGGCTACATCTGTTTCCCAGATGGGGGAGAAAAGGGAGGCTCAGGTATGAACCTGTTCATGTTCACAAGGCTAAAAAGCCAAGGAACCATGAATAAAACCCAGATTACTCCAAATTTTGAGCCCAAATTCTTAACCACTGAGCTGCAGTGCCGTCATAATTTTTCAGTCACCCACGATGATCCCCTCATATGAATGAACTAAACCTATAAGGGATAAATATATAAACCAAAGGCCAGTGTAATTATTTATCACAGTCATACCCTTGTCCAGAACACCTCCCATCCCTGCACCACATTTTTTTGGAAGCTGATGCATAGAGAATCAGCAACTAGGAGTTGGATAGTTCAGAACCTATTTGGGGAAAAACATGATGAGCAGAGCCAGGAAGTTGAAAAGCAGAGTGGCCCTAAAGGCAGACAGGCCTGCCCTCAAAACCTGTATCTCCCACTTACCAGCTAAGTGACTGGCTTAGCACACTAGGGACTGGTGTTCTTATCAAAAAATGTGGATGATAATGATCCTATGTCAGAGGGTTATTTTAAAGGTTAAAGGTAAAAATCTATTAAAGTACTTTAGCATCTAAAATACAGGTGTTCAGCAAATGCAATAAAATGGCTAGTACATTTTTCATATAAATAGAAAATGTGATGTAGCATGGTTTTAGTATCTGTCACCACTCCCCCTTACGTGCTCCTCTGAGTGATCACATCACCAGGATCTGGCAAGTGCAAACCCTCCATCTCATGGATAGAACTGGATAAACCCCCTTCTAGCCACCTCTCTCTTCCATGCATCATCCAGACTGCACCCCTTACTCAGGCAGATTACCACACTATTGATTTAATTCTACCTCTCTGTAGAAACCTGCCCATCTCATGAACACACCCCAGTCCCTTGGATTTCATTTAGGTTTTTGCCAAATCTCCATCAGCAACACTCTCACAAATTATCTTTTAGGGAGCTCTCTCCTGCTAAAGCAAGATTCTTTTTAATTGGTCTTAGCTAATTTTCACTTTCTAAGTGTGACCTCTACTAGCATTGTTAGCTGTGGGTGATTAAATCAGACTGGAACCATGATTCAAAATTGACAAATTCGAGGGTAGGGTTTTTTTGGGGGGGTGGGGTGGGGATTGATTTTTTGGCTGTGCTTTTTTTTTTTTTTTTTCCTTCCACCCTTCAGAGTCCAGAGATAGGAAATCAGCTGACCAGCCGACTATTCTTTCTTACCTGGCATAAATCTTACTCTCCTGGATGACTAGGAGATTGCTTTACTCAGCATGAAACAACAGACGGGATGATTTATAGTCAGAAAAATGCTTCCAAGCTCTTGTCTGATTTTTCATCACAGATTTCCTAGGTCGATCTCATCCTGATCTTTGTCCTCTCTGTCAATTCCAACTCATATAACTAAATAGATAGACATAGTTCACGATTCTAGTCCTGGCGGAAAGTGTAGGCAAGTCTCTGAAAATAAGCTTTAGGTGCTTTCGATACAAAGGCAGCATATTTTTCTGGCAAAAGTCACCATTACTCAGCAATCTGACAACTGCACTGATGAGCTAGCTACCTGTACAGACTGGAGCAAAGGGCTCATTGCTGGATGTTGACAAAACTCTTACACCTGTCAATGCCCCAAGGGAGTCACCAGTGAAGGGGGTGGGAGGGTGGTTAGGAGCAAGGAGTGTAATTGCAGCCTGGCTATGGGATTCTGAATCCATAGATTGCAAAGCTAGAAGGGCCTTGGGGAGCATCGGGGTCTGCTTACAATGAAATTACCAGAAAACAGGTTCAAAAGACAGGTTCTCAGATGTATTAAAAGACTTGAATCAGGAGGTCGGCTTCAAAAGTACAGCAAAGTGAGTCAGTTATTCATATACTTATATCCATGATTTTCAGAGTCTTCTCCCGTATAGGCCATCACAGAGTACTGGGTAGGGAAACTGTTTTTAATAGGCTACTCTAATGTATAAACAGGTTTGGAAAATACATGCTGATCTAATCTAAACCTCTCGTGTTGCACAGGAGACTGCCCCCTACAGAAGGGATGGGTTTGACATGAAAATAGTGACCCGGGGATTAAGGAACAGCTGTCAGACCAAAATATTACACATAACCAAGGCTTTCAAATAAATTCCCCACATCACCAGAAAAGAATGCTTATGTGATGGACAAATGGGGAGTCAGTGACTCAGAGAAACCAGCACCTCCCCCAGCCCTCGCCCCCCCCCTTCAGTCTAAGCTCCTGTCACATTTCAAGACTCACAAGCACAAGAGACAGAGGAGAGAAATCAACTGTCAATTTGCAGGGACAGAAATTACTCCTGCCTATTTGTCTAAGCATCTCCCCATACTTAACTACAGACTGTTTCTGCATTCTTCAAACACCTCTAGTTCTTGCTTGGTACAAATGGGGGAAAGCCTTTTTTGTTGCCATGGCACCACCACAATAAGCTGTTTTCAAGTGTTAGGTGTTCTGAAATGACAGACTCTCTTTTAAGAAAGAGAATGCTGAAGGTGTTGGTAAAAATTGCCAAGCTTCATGTATCAATGGGCTGTCACGAATCAGTACTACCACTCTACCAGGAATTTATTCCTGAGACCAGAGAAGATAGTTCTAACAATCTACCCCAAGCCTGGGTCCCAAGTGGATGTGACGACAGTTCTCTCTTCTGGCCATGCTTCCAAGCTAAGGGGTTGCAGCCAGGCAAAGACCTCTTACGGCTGCCTGTTCATGTTATCATCAGATGAAGGTTGAAATGCTCAGGTCTGAGTCATGGAGGAAGTTCTGGTCCAGCGGAAAATAACCAGACACTGATGTCCTTCTTTTTCTTTTTTTTTTTTTTTTTCTTTTTACTTGGATACCTCTCCCCTACCTCCAAAAATGAAGACAAATTATCTTCAAGCTTGCAATTCCTGGAACAAGATGGACAATTGTACCTTGTAGTATCTGTGTTCTAGGCCCAGAGGCAAGCTAGCTCTTTAACCACAGTTTTGTTTATAACCTTGTGGTCTAGTTAAACATGTGATATATGTGTTCTTGTCTTCCTCTCCGTACTGCAAGCTCCTCAGGGTCATGATTTATTCCTCTCTGCCACTGGCTGGTGCATCTCAAGTACTCATTAATGTTTATTAGGTGTTCAAAGTTTAAATTAAAAAAAAAAAAAAAAAAACAGAAGTGTGTGTGTGTGTGTGTGTGTGTGTGTGTGTGTGTGTTGGGTGCCATGGGCCTGGCTTAGTGAGATGAGAGTGAGAATAGGAAGAAAGAGAAGTTTCAAAAGTTCCTTTCACAGCATCTCCAGAAGTAGCTGTTGGCAAAGTTTGGGTGACATTTGCTAGCAAAGTTTGGTTGAACCCCTAAGAGTTCATTTAAATAACAGATTTCAGGTCCCCATACCTGGAGTTTCTGATTTAGCTGGGCTGTGAAAAGACCCAGGAATCTTTCTAATTCAGATCCCCAGGGCATTCTGATGCATGGTAAAAATCCAGTAGAAGATTAAAACGGAAGGGTGAAGGATGCCTACACTGTTAGCAGCTCTACCTTTAAGTAATTTACAGGATGTGTTAGGAGTTAAAAGCTGTGCGTATTTAAACAATTAGGCATGAAAAGAAACACAGTAGAAAAGAGTACACATTAAGATGTAAAATGACCTGATCCAAAGCCAAAATGAAAGTCAAACAGTAAATGTCTGTGGTTTTCAGACACCATCGGGGGAGGATTTCGTAGAGAAGTAAGACTTGAGGTCTTTAATTGCTGGTAGAACTTTCTTGGCAGAGGTGGAGGGGGCATTTCAGGACAATGTTTCTTATCTCTACTGTGTTTTGAAAATGCCAGAGAGTTTATGAGCAATATTGAAATCTGATGAGGTCCAGACTAGGGGTGATGATCTTACATTTCTGCCACAACTTGGGAGTTAGAGCCTTTGGGGTAGGGCTATGAAGGCACCTGTTTCCTGATTTTCTGAACACTCATCATTCCCATGGTTTGCTCCCAGGCTGCCATATTTCACATCAAAGTCTTATGTAGATATTGGTATAGATGTGGATATAGGTTTGGACATAGATATAGATGGTATTTAAATATAGAATAGACATAAATGATATAGAAATGGAATATATGGATGATATAGATATAGAATAGATGTAGATGATTAAGAAACAGATATAGATGATATAGATATAGAATAAACGTAATCAATATAGATATGGAATAGATGTACCTATTAAGCGGCAAATGCAAAGCGGAGCAGCCTCTGTGTGCTCTCTGTAGTTTCCTGTCTCATCTTTTTAAGCAAATTCTTTTAAAATTAATGTCAGTTGAAGGCAAATAAGGGCATGAGAAGAATAGAAAAGACTTAGATGGCTTTATAAATAAATCCTCTGATATCAAGCGATTAAATAACCATTTGTTCTTGGGAAAATTGAAGGAAGCAAAGTAAGAATCTGCTGTGTCAGTAAAAGCTTACAGAGGAAGATAAGGGCAGGAAAGGAAAAAACCGCAAAAAGGGATTAGGAGAATAACAAAGGCTTTTTTGTATACCTGCCCCAGCACAGAAGGCAAGAACTTTGCAGATGTAAGCCTACTGACAAATGGGAGGCGTATTAGGTAAATGATTAGTACAAAATGATCCACACGCTGAGCTTCGCTCTCAGAGAAAAAGACAAGAAGCAGCAGTGGACAATTAAGAGCTATAGTGATAAGATCAGAAAACCATTGGGGTAGCGGCTGCCAGACCCGGAGAGGGCTCGGACAGCTGGAACGCAGGCAAATTAGCAGAGTCTCCGTTTCCGGAGAGCCCAGGGAATTGGTAATGAACCTGGATCTGCCACAGCTGACTCATCAGTGGGAACAGCAGAGTGGGGTACCAGGGGCTGCAAAGAGCAAAAGTGCAATTCCGAATTTCTCAAGAGGCCTCGGAAACGAGTGGCCAGTGCCAAGAAATAGTAGCATCAAGTTGTAGCTATTTGAGTGCATAATCCACAGAGAATATATGTAAATACATTCTATCTGCAAGTTAATGCTACTGAAAGAAAGGCTGATCTGTTTAAATAACTGCATAAAGAAATAAATACGTAGGATAAAGTATACCAGTCATGAAGTTGGTGTGTTTGTATAATGAGACTAAAGTGATAATACATTAAAACAAGTCCTTTCTCAGAACTCAGGGGGCTAGATTCCATTTCCTGTTATTATTACCAGTGTTACTGAAAAATAATTACCTCTAATTTATGATTGACTGTGTACCAGGCACTAGTGCTAAGCACTCTACATCTAATAAACTCATTTAACCCCCAGCGCCTTCTTATAAGTTTATTTTCATTTTTTGGGTAAGAAAACTGAAACTCAAAGATATTAAGTAAATTATCTAAATTCCTATTACTAGTACAGAGAAGAAGCAGAATAACCCAGATGTGCCACCAAGCAAGTCACTGTCCCAGTCACTGTTCCTAGGTCACAAAGGGTCCTTTCACTTCCTAAAGTCTTGGTTTTATTCATTTGTGTCGTAATGGGAATAGGATGTCACTAGAAGTCCTTTAATAATATGTGGGTGGCATCTATTGTAAACAGAATAGAGGCTTAGAATTTGGATAGTTCTGAATTTAGATCCCTCTAGCTGAAGCTTGGCCTCTGTTGGCTTGTGCCAAATATAGATGCAGAGGTAGACTTCTGGGTGAAGGAGAAAAAGATAGCTTTGTTGTTTTGCCAGGCAAAGGGGGCCACAGCAGCCTAATGCCTTATAGACTGTGCCCCCCTTGGAAGAGATTGGGAGGTGGCTCTATAGCTTGGGAGTGAAAAATAGGGCCATTAATAAGCTCAAAGTAGATGAAAACTTGCATTGTTTTCCAAAGGTGGTGTTTAGGATTGTTTCTGATGATCCTTCTTTTGGAATGAAGAATGCTTCATCAACATTTCCATTTGTTGAGGGTTTCAGTTCTGTGGAAGGATTCAAATATACTTATGTTTATTCCTTAAGGAGGAACCAAGACACTGCTCCAAGGCTGTACTATAGTCTCTTGACTCTTCCTCCCTGGTCTCTGCATCCCCTCCCTTCCCTGATCAGTAACTGTTTGAACCTGCTTTTTGGAACTCAGGGAATGTCATGGAGGCTGAAGCCCATTCCCCCAAAACAAGAAATGGGGGACACAGAAAAACTTGTGTGCCCAGGAGCCCCACAGGGCTCTGCTCAGTTTCACTGTTATGTTAGATAACTCATTCCTGCTTCAGTTCCCTCATATATAAATAGGGGAAAATCACACCTAATTCATAGGGCTGTTGCAGAATTCCATGAGTGCTCCCAGTTGGTGCCCAGTAGCTTAAACAGTCTATGATTTTAGTCTAAAATATATCAACTTGACTGTAATTACATGAAAACCAAAAGATAAAATGGTAGTTCTTGAAAGAAAAATCTTTTTAAAATTAATGTAATAAGTTAAATTTATTGAAAAATCATTGGTTTCTGAAGGTGTTATCTGGAGTGGAAAATGCTATAATAATAAATTACTTTAAAGGGGGTGTTCAGCCTTTGATCTTCCACAATTTAGAAAGAAAAGTTATGAAGGTTTTATTCCCTTAAGTCACTCAAAATTGAATTCTGAATCTAATAGCAGATTCCAGAGCCTCTGAGGATAATGAGGAAATTATCTTCTAAAGGGAATCTGTTTTCAATGAAGTAAAACATCACATTACCCAATCGCTTCCAATAAAGGGAGTGCATACATGTAATAGAAATATTTGGAGAACTTTATGCTATTTTGCCCTAAGACAATGAGCTTTTTTTAAAAGTGACAGCCAGCATTCATCTTTATAACTTCTACCCCATGCCAATTTTAAATCCTCTATTAGCCATCATTTACTTCAAGAGAGAAGATGGAATCACAAATTGAATTTAAATAGTTTCTTGATGTCCTTTTTTATATTTGATATGGTCAAAATCAGCCCTCCCCTTAATCAGTTATTGCAGAATCCTCATAGAGAGCCAAACAGGAACTGCCAGATGGCTGACTTGGAACAAAAACGAAACTTCATTCCCCCACTAAAAAAATGTGAAAATGAAGGAAATATAATAGCAACCAAGACTAACATCTTCCACTTCCTAATGATACAATGGTCTGAGAGAAGAATGATGTTTTTTGAGCACTGACTATGTAGATGTTTTCCTTAGATTTAGAATTCATGGTGCTCAAATGCATTGTCATGTGTGATGCTTAAAACAACCTTATGAGGTGAGTGTTGACGCTTACCCTCATGATATAGCTGAGAAGATAGAAGCATAAATAAATAGCTTGCCAGGAGGTTTTTTTAAAATTTTTAATAATTTTTCTTTTTCCATTATAGTTGGTTTATAGCATTCTGTCAATTTTACTGTACAGCAAAGTGATCCAGTCACACACACACACACATATGTGTATACATATATATATATATAGTCTTTTTCTCATGTTATCTTCCATCATGCTCCATCACAAGTGACTAGATATAGTTCCCTGTGCTATAGAGCAGAATCTCTTTGCTTATCCATTCCAAAGGCAATAATTTGCATCTATTAACCCTAGACTCCCAGTCCATCCCCCTCCCTTCCCCTCCCTTTTGGCAACTATAAGTCTGTTCTCCAAGTCCAATATGCTGGAGCCCAAGCTTTTAACTACCATGCCATATACCTGGGCCACCTCTGGAGTGGTCAGGGTTAGCCCCTGTCCTGGCTCAGCCAAGGATGCCATGAGTTCATTCTAAAGACGAACCTCCAAGATTTCAATTACCATTTTACAATATAATGTTTTGTTAACAGTAAAAATGCTCATATTTGGGTATCTTATTACTGCTTTCAAAGTATTTGATATATATACATTCCTTGGACACTTATGACATAGGCAGGCACAAACACTGTTAATTTCAGATAAGAAAATAGGCTCAGAGGGACACAATGATTTGCCAATATCACCCAGCTTTTTGGAGACAGAAAGGATTCAATCCAAGACTTCTGACTCTCACTCCAGGGCTCCTTGCACTATAGCAGCAATCCCTGAGAAAACATCAAATCCTGGAATCTGCTGGTGGTTCTGCAACCAGGAACCTGCACCCCAAGATTGATACTCAGCAGGCATTTATTTTCTACCCCGGGATGACATAAAGCATTTTATTTTATTAATCTAGTTTAAGCCACCTTCTCAATCCTAACGATAGGCATGGAATAGGATAGTTACACAGGTGGTCGTGGAAGTCTCAATAAGGGACCATAGACAGAGTGGGAAACCTAGGGGACTCTGGGAGATCCCAAGTTAATAACTGTTCAAGAGAGCCATCAGAACAGAGGCAGGCTTGCTTGACTAGTGGAGGCACAATATATGCCTCAGGTTGTTGGATAGGAGATACATTCGAGTTCAGACCAAGGGCAGAAGTTTGAGAACTGCCTTTCTGCTGATTTCAATAAACACCATGACAGTCCTAGTCTGACCTTATAGGAAGGTCAGATACTCTCTTACCAAGAAGGAGCTACCACTTGAAGAAAGAGGATTAGTCTGTCTTTTCCCACCCCCACTCCCCTTGGCTTATAAAACTGTAGCCTACCTGACCCTTGAGACAGAGCCTCCTTGCCTGCCCTCTTGCAACTCTCACAACTCTCTCCTATCTTAATAAATCTATTTCTTGCCTATCACTTTGTCTCTCACTCAATTCTTTCTGTGCTGAGGCAAAAAGAACCTGGACCTCAGTAAGTCCAGACACCAGGGGAGTGATTCTAATTTAAAAACTGTGCTTTCAAGGAGTTACCATCGTGGCGCAGTGGTTAATGAATCCAACTAGGAACCATGAGGTTGCGGGTTCGATCCCTGCCCTTGCTCAGTGGGTTAACAATCCAGCGTTGCCGTGAGCTGTGGTGTAGGCTGCAGACGCGGCTCGGATCCCGCGTTGCTTGTGGCTGTGGTGCAGGCTGGTGGCTACAGCTCCAATTTGACCCCTAGCCTGGAAACCTCCATACCCTGCGGGAGGGGCCCTAGAAAAAGGCAAAAAGACAAAAAACAAAAAAACAAAAAACTGTGGGTTCAAGTCCCAGTCTGGGTCCTGGCTGGATTCAAGCCATAAGTGCTTTCAGTTTCACTAGGATGTGAGCCTAATTAACACAGGTATTTTAAAAGTGAGGAAACTGAAGCTCAGATTAACCAACTCACCCCAGGCTACAAAGCAATTAAGTGATCTGGGAACCACGTGACCCAAGCTGGATTGAGCACACATCCATTTGATTGCAAAGCCAATGGTCCTCAACACTAAGACATGGTGGTATCCTTCCAGAACCTACAGAACCAGGGTCTGTTTCCAAGATAGCCCTTACACGCTATACTATTTATCTATTGATGATGATAATGTAGCAGCTAAAGCAATGCATTTTTATTATCTCACAGTCCCTGTGGATCAAAATCCATATATTTATTGTCTGGATTCTCTTTAGGGCTGCAATTAAGGGAGTCTTCCAAGGCTGTGGTCTCATTTCAAAGTTTGATTGAGGAAAGAGCTCCTTTCAAGTTCACATGATGGTTGGCAGGACTCAGGATAGAGAGTTTTCATTTCTTTCCAGCTGTTGACCCAAGGCAGCTCCCAGTTCCTTGGCCAAGGCCATCCTCAGTTCCTTTACACATGGGCCTCCACCACATGGCCTCCTGCTACATCGAACACAGTGAGGATCTCCCAGAATGACAGTTTATGATCTTACATAACATAATCTGGAAATAACATCCTATCATCTTTACCACATTCTATTGGTAGGAAGCAAGTCACAGGTTCTGCCCACCCTCAAAAAAGGAATGACACAAGCTGTGAGTATCAGAAGGAAGGATAATTGGAACCATCCCAGAGTCTGGCTAGTACCAGTCCCTCCTGGATGCCAAACATACAAGTCTAGGCTATGGAGAACACTTCTAATTTGATGGTGCCTCTCCTCTTAAGAAATTTTTAAAGAGCAAACAAGAAAGATAATTTCTACTTCTTTGATAAAATTAGGACACATCTATAACCCAAATCACAATATAGAGGAAAGTGCCCAGATTCTAGGATGAGTTTCATAAGGATGCACGAAGGACCAAGAAAGGGGGCCCAGGACTTAAGCGTTTAGACAAGGCTAGAAGAAAAGTGTTCTGAAAACATGGGCACATCATTAGGGCAAAACCACAGTGTAGTATGAGGATTTTCCATAGATTCTTTTTGGTACAAAAGCTTAAGAAGTTGAGAAGATAGGGCTAAATGTGGATTCACACAGACAAGCCACGTTTGCAAGAAGCAGTCTATCAGGATGGCAAGAGGAAAGAGAGAGGCTCTAAATTGGGAATCTATTGCTGTGCCAACCTGGTTTGGTTGGGGAAAAATGAACACAAGAGGAAGGTACTCACACAGACTCAATCCCATCCTAGGGAATCTTCCTGCTGGCCTGAATAGAGGTCTGACTCTGCCCCCCCACCACCACTCTGGACACAGATGCACATCTTCAGCAAATAACTGGTCCAGAAAAGACACAGCTAATTCAAAGATGATTACTTAAATGAGTGCAAGATTATAGAGAATTAAAGGTGGGGGGAAATCAATAGGAAAAGCAAAAACAGTTGAAAACTTTTGTAGGACTTCCATTGTGGCTTAGTGAAACGAATCTGACTAGTACCCATGAGAACTCAGGTTCAATCCTTGGCCTCACTCAATGGGTTAAGGATCTGGCTTTGCAGTGAGCTGTCATGTAGGTCACAAACATGGCTTGGATCTGGCATTGCTATGGCTGTGGCATAGACTACTGGCTATAGCTCTGATTCGACCCCTAGCCTGGGAACCTTCATATGCTGTGGGTATGGTCCAAAAAAGATAAAAAGAAAAAAAAAAAAAAGAATTTTCAACAACATGGATGGAACTAGAGACTCTCATACTATATGAAATAAGTCAGAAAGAAAAAGAAAAATACCATATGATATCACTTATATCTGGAATCTAATATATGGCACAAATGAACCTTTTCATAGAAAAGAAGCTCATGGTCTTGGAGAACAGACTTGCGGTTGCTAAGGGGGAAGGGGAGGAAGTGGGATGGACTGGGAGTCTGTGGTTAATAGATGCAAACTGTTGCCTTCGGAATGGGTAAGCAATGAGATCCTGCTATATAGTACTGAGAACTATATCTAGTCACTTATGATGGAGGATAATGTGATAAAAAGAATGTATATATGTATGAGTGACTGGGTAACTTTGCTGTACAGTAGAAAATTGACAAAACACTGTAAACCAGCTAAAACAGAAAAAATAAAAATTATTAAAATACAACAACAAAAAAAGAAAACTGTTGTAATAGAGCAGATGATAAATTCAACGAAACCATATCACATTTAAAAAAATAATAATAATGAAGGAAATACCTCCATAAAAACAAGTTATGGAGCAGAGATAAAAGAGTTCGAAGAAGACGTGGAAAGACAGTAGAAGTGGATAAAATATGAAACAGAAAAAAAGAAAAGTAAAAATTATCAAACTATCACAAAAACAAACAGAAAAAAGTTGACAGCACCACAAATGTGAAGAAACACTGTTGAAAACACAGTAAGGATGTGAAGAACGGGACAGAGAAACAGCAAATAAAATGAGATGAAAAATTTTTAAATGAAATCAAAGTAAATAAATGCTTAAGATAAGAAAGAGAAAAAATATCAGATACACATAAATATCAAAGATACACATACAAAATAATACAATCCACATAAAGGGGAAAAATATTATTTAAAGATATAGTTAAATAAAACTTTACAATAATTAAAGGAGTTTTGTCTCCACCTATTGAGAAGACAAAATTTCTCTCCTTTTGCTCTATGACCAAAAGGAGAGAAATTCTGATAAAATAACAGGACTTCAAAGATAAAGAATCCAGAGTTCCCTTCGTGGCACAGTGGAAACTAATCTGACTAGGAACCATGAGGTTGCAGATTCCATCCCTGGCCTGGCTCAGCGGGTTAGGATCTGGCATTGCCATGAGCTAAGGTGTGGTTACAGATGTGGCTTGGATCTGGCATTGCTGTGGCTGTGGTGTAGGCCAGAAGCTGTAGCTAGGATTAGACCCTTAGCCTAGGAACCTCCATATGCCGTGGGTGTGGCCATAAAAAAAAAAAAAAAAAAGATAAAGAATCCTTTGGGCAACTAGGCAAAAATGATTGAGTCCCATAAACAGAGAAGAAAAAAGCTGAATCATAAGCAGACTAAATGATAAATGGCTAAGCGATGAAAGAAAAAAAGTGACAAAACCTTCCAAAGTCCTTGAGGAAAGATGAGACCCAAGAATTTTATTCCTTAAAAAGATTGGTTCAAATATAAAGACAGCATGAAAATCTCTAGTCAGCATGCTAGAACTAAGAGCTTACCATGAGTCCCTCCTGGAGAAAGTATGAGCACAAACTTTATTCAACTAAGAAATAAATAGAGAAACTGCTGCAAAAGGCAGCAATGAGTATTGAATCTTTAGCTTTAGGTCACAGTCTCAACCATATGTGGACATTAGAGTTACAGAACCAAATGAAATGTCAGGAACTTTGCAATGTAGATGTGAAAAAACTAGCAAAGTTCGGAAGAAGTGAAGACAAATGGTGGAAATAACGTGTTATGATTTATCTTTTATATATAGGTGAAAGATATACTATCTAAAACTGCTAAACCAAACCATTTATATATGGTTAAAAACAGGAGGTTTAATGAAAAAAAAATTTATAGAAATGGAAATTGAATGGTGTAGAAGACGGAAGATAAGGAGAAAAAGAGGAGGTAAACTGATGTTATTTCCTCATTGAAGATAATCAAGATACTATCTACAGAAATAAGTAGTTGGTGTATTATATACAGATATAGATATAAAGATGACTGCTAGAACAAAATTCATGAAACTAAAATATATATTATGTACTACATAATTTGTATAATTGTGATGGTTGATTTTATGTGTCAACTTGGTTGATGTGGTACCTAGATATCTGAGAAAACATTATTCTGGATGTTTCTGTGAAAGTGGTTTTGTATGAGATTAACACTGAAATTTTAGAGACATATTAGTCATATATATGTAATTCTAAAATATGCATAACTCTATTCTGTGATGAAAAGTGGCCATAATTTTTTTAGAAGGTGCCAAAAATATTTGCAAAAGTTTACCCTATATTATGCCCAAAGTCCATACATTCTAAAATGTAGAAAGAGTATAGTCATTATTCTCTGGTCACAAAATAATAGAATTAGAAATCAATTAGCAAAGCTAGAAAAAATAAGAAAGTCTTTCCCTTATACAGCTATTAGTTCAAATAAGAAAAGTGAAATTGCATTTCATCAACAAAACAGCATTATTAAAACAGTGTCATAATCTACAAGCAGCACTCATAAGATGTGCATTTATATTAAGAAATAAAAGGAAAAGTTTACACTTATATAATATTTTAAGAATAAATAAGACCCTTAAACTTATATTAATATATATTAAAAAATAAAATAAATGAAGAAACTGAGAAAAACAATAAAATGTCTAAAAAGTAAAGGAAGAAAATATTATACATAAAAATAGACTCTCATGATTTAGAAAACAGAATAATTATGAAACTTAAAAGAAAAGCAACACATTAACTAACATTAAAAAGGTAGAATAGGGAGTTCCCTTCGTGGCTCAGCAGTTAACAAGCCCGACTAGCATCCCTGAGGACATGGGTTCTGTCCCTGGCCTTGCTCAGTAGGTTAAGGATCTGGCGTTGCCATGAGCTGTGGTGTAGGTTGCAGACGTGGCTCGGACCCCGAGTTGCTGTGGCTGTGGTGTAGGCTGGTGGCTGTAGCTCCGATTAGACCCCTAGCCTGGGAACTTCCATATGCCACAAGTGCAGCCCTAAAAAAAAAAAAAAAAAAGGTAGAATGATGTAGAAAAGATACCACTTAAAAAGTCAAAGGCAATTGACCAACCAGTGAGGAAAAAAAAGTCCAGTTCAAATCACAGATAGAAGGCTAACTAATATCTAAAGGACTCTGACTAATCAATAAAAGGTCAATGACCCAATTTTTTAAAAATCAGAGTACGAGCAGAAAATTGAATTACAGATGTCTCCTAAAAGCAAAGAGATGCTTGACCTTATTCATTAAAGTGAAAGGTAAAATGATAATGTTATCCTTTTTTTATAACCAACTAGATAATGTAAAATCAAATGTTTGGAAATGTTATGTTGGCAATAATGTAGAGAAAAAGGCACTCTCCTCACATAGCTGATGGTGAGACATATTGATAGAAATGCTATTGAAAGCAATGTGACGCTATCTATCAAATCATAAAGCAAATATACTTTTACCCAACGATTCTACTCTTAGGACTTTGTCTCACATACATACCAGCATACATATGAATGATATGTGCACAGTTATTCATTACAACATTGTTTATAAAACAAATCTGTTGGAAACTACCTACTAATAGAAAATTTTAAAAAAATCATGATTCATTCTTTTTTGTTGTTTATTTATTTTATTAAAGTATAGTTGATTTACAATGTTGTGCCAATTTCTGTTGTACAGTAAAGCACACAAAATTCAATATAATACAGTTATTTAAAAAAAGATGAGAGTGTTCAATATAAATTGACTTGGACTAATCTCTGAGATGTTATCTATTGTTAAATAAAAAAAGAGTCAATTTAGAATGCCAACATTTGTTCTTTTAAAGAATAGGAAACATTTACCTTTTTTTTTTCTTATGCATGGACTACTACTGGCAGGATATAGAAGACATTGATAATTGCAGTTGCCTGTTGAGAAGGAAAATTGTTAGGGGGTGCAAGAATGGGAACAATCCTTTTTACTAGCAACTTTTTGAATATTTTTGCTGTTGTACCATACTCATTTATTTAAAAATGAATGACTAAGGAGTTCCCATCGTGGCGCAGTAGTTAACACCACAGGTCACGGCAACTCCGGATCCTTGACCCACTTAGGAGGGCCAGGGATAGAACCCATGTCCTCATGGATCCCAGTGGGGTTCATCAAAAGCGGAGCCACGAAGGAAACTCCCAAGTGGGAACATTTCTTAAAATATCCTCTTCTTTTTTTTTTCTCATGTTATTTGCATCCAATGCATTTTTGTTTTTTATTGTGATGGAATTTAATCTTCAGGACTGTTAACTTTATTTTTTTCTTTCAGATCTACTAGCAGCTCCAATAAATAGAACACAATTTCCATAGAGCAGACAGACTTGCAAGCAGGCATAGGGAATATGCAATTCAAGGGGCTTTAGGGAATAGCACATGGCCACACTCCCTTAGCCTCTGCTGGGTTCTAATCTCTGGATTAGAGCAATTAAATCCACTAGGAACAGGTTTTCCTAGATAAGCTGTTTTTTGTTTGTCTGTCCCTTCAAACCAAGAGAAAGTATACTCCTGAGTCCACACTGCAGAAAATGAGAAAATTAAGTTCATCCTCTCATCCATTGCATAAAATCCTTACTAAGCATGTATTGAACACTGACAAATGAACGAGAAGAGGCCTATGGCACAAAAGAAATTTAAGTGTCATCTCTGCCTCAAGAATTTACAGTTTAGGTGGTGAGATCTAAAGAGCACATATGTACATTTGCATTTGATTCTTTTTTTGTTTTTTGTTTTTTTGTCTTTTTAAGGCCTCACCTGCAGCACATGTGTGTTCCCAGGCTAGGGATCTCATTGGAGCTACAGCTGCCGACCCACACCACAGCTCACGGCAACATGGGATCCGAGCCACATCTGCGACCTACACCACAGCTCATGGCAATGCCGGATCCTTAACCCACTGAGTGAGGCCAGGGATCAAACCCTCAACCTCATGCTTCCTAGTCAGATTCGTTTCCCCTGCACCACTACGGGAACTCCCTGCACTTGATCCTGAATTGACTTCACACGTCCCTGTTCCACAGCTGACAGGATTCCAAACATTTGGGCTCTGCAGGAAGAGCCTCTAGAAGTTTGACACAAATGGCCCTGTATTAAATGATCTTCTTTAGTCAGGCTGCAACAGAGTTTTCAAACAGCTCTCATGTTCCTTTGAAGCCCAGAGAGAAAAGAGGAAACTTAAGATCTCTGAGAGCAGTGGGTTCCCTTCATGGCTCAGTGGTAACAATCCCTACTGGTGTCCATGAGGACTCAGGTTTAGTCCCTGGCCTTGTTCAGTGGGTTAAGGATCCGGCATTGCCATGAGCTGTGGTGTAGGTTGCAGATGTGGCTCGGATCCCATGTTGCTGTCACTGTGGCGTAGGCCAGCAGCTACAGTTCTGATTCGACCCCTAGCCTGGGAACTTCCATATACCACAGGAGTGGCCCTAAAAAAAAAAAGAGAAAGATCTCTGAAAGCAGTTGCATTGTTTTTCGGGGTGCTGCAGTGTCAGCTGATAACTAATATCCAGAGGCCATCTCAGGATGAAAATTTGATTTCAGGAGTTCCTGTTGTGGCTCAGTGGGTTAAGAACCCAACACAGTGTCTGTGAGGATGTGGGTTCAATTCCTGGCCTCGCTCAGTGGGTTAAGGATCCAGTGTTGCCACAGATGTGGCGTAGATCACAGATGCGGCTCAGATCCTGTATTGCTGTGGCTATGGTGTAGGCCTCAGCTGCAGCTCTGATTCTATCCCTAGCATAGGAAATTCCATATGCCACATGTGTAATTGTAAAAAAAAAAAAAAAAAGTTGATTCGAGATCAGGTGTCAAGAATGGAGAGAATGAGAGTCAGGAAGAGTTTATACCTTTCTTCACTGTTCCTTTGCAGCTTTCAGAACTGAAACCCGTGAGGATGTGAATTTGATCTTTCCTAATACATGAAGTCCTCCACTTCCAGAAGTACAGCAGGAATTTAGAGAAGGGAAAGGCCAGGGTGGGCTGGGTCCTTATGGAAGATTGTCTGGGAAGGGATGGGGATTTGAGCTGAACTCAGAAGCTAAGGAGAGTGTCCTGTGAAGGTCAGTCAAGGCGAGTGAACTGTGCGAACCAAGCTTCGGAGTCTGGGATGGACTGGCCTGAGAGGGTGGTTGAAGAGCCATCTGTAAAGGAAGAGCTCTGAAGAATCTCTCAGTGTGGGGCCAACATGGGGGTCCTCTGTCAAGACCTCATGCCTCCTCTAACTGGAAAGCTCATTTCCATTTTGAATTCTGGACATCCCAGTGATTCACAACTACTAGAAAACATCTGAGACCCAAGGCATTTCTAGTTGGACTGAGCAGAATTCGAATTTCCTGCCACACTCCCAGCTCTATACCATTTTATAGGCCCTATCCTAATGCTGCAGGTGTGGCCCTAAAAGGCAAAAAAAAAAAAAAAAAAAAAAAAAAAAAAAAAAAATTGGAGTTTCCACTGTGGCTCAGCGATAATGAACCCAACTAGTATCCATGAGGACGTGGGTTCAGTCCCTGACCTTGTTCAGTGAGTTAAGGATCCTGCTTTGCTGTGGCTGTGGTGTAGGTCGGCAGCTGTATCTCCAATTTAACCCCTAACCTGGGAACATCCATATGGTGAAGGTGCAGCCCTAAAAAGCAAAAATTGAAATTAAAATTAAAAAATAAAAAAAAATAAACATAGACCCAATTCCTCTGGTCTATAAAATGAAAATTTTAATATCTACTTTGCAGAGTGCTCATATTGATCAGATGTAATTTATATAAGGGATGTGAAACATAGTAGGAATCCCAAATTGGAAGTTATTTTTACTCTTGGACCAAGTTACTGTGCTCCTTGAAAAAAGATAGAGATGAGAAACCAGCTCTCCTTACAAGCTCTGGCGCTCTTCTCATGAAGGAAGGGGACTGCTACCTACTATGCCCCTGAGTCCTGGACCTTCTGGGCCACATAGGTAATAAATATTCAACTACTGAATTAATAAATAAGGTCTACTTGCCAGTGTTGGTATTTATTTTCACATCATTTTATTACTGTCATAAAAGTCTGTATGAATGATGTGACTATCCTTTAGAATTTGTATTACATAAATTTTAAAAATTTTATTTTTATTCGTGAATAGTTGATTTACAGCATTGTGTCCATTTCTGCCATACAGCATAGTGACCCCGTCATACATATATATACTTTCTTTTTCTTATACTATCTTCTATCACGTTCTATCCCAAGAGATTCAATATAGTTCCCTGTGCTATAGAGTAGGACCTCATCATTTATCCATTCTGAATGTAATAGTTTGCATCTACCAACTCCAAACTCCCCAGTCATCTTACTTTCTCACCCCACCCCCTTGACAACCACGAGTCTGTTCTTCATGTCTATAAGTCTGTTTCTGTTTTGTAGTTAGGTTTATTTATGCCATATTTTAGATTTCACGTGTAAGTGATATCATATGATAATTTGTCTTTCTCTTTCTGACTTACTTCACTTACTATGAGAATCTCTAGTTGCATCCATATTGCTGCAAATGGTATTATTTTGTTCTTTTTATGGCTGAGTAGTATTCCATCGTGTATATGTATCTTAATCCACTCATCTGTCAATGGACATTTAGATTGCTTCCATGTCTTGGCTATTGTGAATAGTGCTGCAATGAACATAGGAGTGCATATATATTTTTATTTTTTAAATTGTTTAAATTTTTTTATTTTATTTTTTTGCTTTTTAGGGCTGCACCCACAGTAATGGAAGTTCCCAGAATCAGAGCTGCTGCTGCTGTCCTACACCACAGCCACAGCAAAGCAGGATCCCAGCTGTATCTGCGACCTATACCACAACTCATGGCAATGCCAGATCCTTAATCCACTGAGTGAGGCCTGTGTCCTCATGGATGCGAGCTAGTCAGGTTCATTTCTGCTGTGCCACAATGGGAACTCTGATATATATTTTTAAATGAAAGTTTTACATAAAATTTTAAAATTTAGATTTATGAAAATGGGGCGAGAGAGGAAATTGGACATCAGACTGCGTGCCTTGATTTTTGCTTTGAACAATAGTAAGTTTAGTCATAACTCTGGTTGCTCCAAAACATCCAAATGATGCATCCTGATGATCACTGACACCAGAAGGTTGCCAGCTTCCAGACCTTGAAGTGAGGCTACTGATGCCAAGAGCCAGGAAGGAAACTTCTGAAACTTGAAGGTGCAAATCGCAGGTGTCCCCAGCCCAGGTCTGGTGGCCTGAAAGTTAGCCTTGGTCCATGCTGGCTTTACTATCAGACAAAACAAGTGTAGCACTTCAGTTTCTCTGTTCCTAAGGGTTTAAGAGCACTTACAAATTACAAGCAAATCCTACTGCTCATGGTGGTACCATGACTTTCATGGACCCCTACCTCCATAAAAAAAGAAAATATTTTAAATTGTATTTTATGCATTGGAATAGAAATGAATATATTAAAACATTTTCTCTGACCAAAAAGTTCATTTTTCCCCTGATTTTATTTTTTTTTATTTTTTTTTTTTCTTTTTGCTATTTCTTTGGGCCAGTCCTGCGGCATGTGGAGGTTCCCAGGCTAGGGGTCGAATCGGAGCTGTAGCCGCTGGCCTACGCCAGAGCCACAGCAATACGGGATCCAAGCCGCGTCTGCAACCTACACCAGAGCTCACGGCAACGCCAGATCCTTAACCCACTGAGCAAGGGCAGGGACCGATCCCGCCACCTCATGGTTCCTAGTCAGATTCGTCAACCACTGTGCCACGACGGGAACTCCTGATTTTAAAAGAAATCAGGAGTTCCTATCGTGGCTCAGAGGAAACGAATCTGACTAGGAACCATAAGGTTTCGGGTTCAAATCCCTGGCCTCGCTCAGTGGGTTAAGGATCTGGCGTTGCCGTGAGCTCTGGTGTAGGTTGCAGACGCGGCTTGGATCTGGCATTTCTGTGGCTCTGGTGTAGGCCGGCAGCAACAGCTCCGATTCGACCCCTAGCCTGGGAACCTCATGTGCCTGGGTGCGGCCCTAAAAGATTTTAAAAAAGACAAAAAAAAAAAAAAAAAAAAAAAAAGAAAGAAAAGAAAAGAAATCAAAAGGTTTTGTGGGCCCTAGGCGCTGTGCCTACTGTGCTTTCTGGAAATTTGGCTCAGATGGGGTGAGAATTAAATTTAAAAAAAGTGATGACAGGGAGGGAAGAATTGGAAATAGGAAAAAAAAATCACATCGCTGAGGACCACAGAGTGGTGAATTAGAGAAAGCAGCAAACGAACTAGCCAAATCCTTGAAAGTCCTCAAAAGCACTCTTACTTTGTCAGAGGTTAAACTCTCCAGGTCTTGAAATTTTGCTCATTTTACATTCAGACTGATTACAGCTTCGTACAAAGCTCCAAGGTGATCACATTTCAGGAGCAAATGTTTTCTGATGACTTTGCATTTGTGTATCTAAAACTGGGATTCCGTGAATGCTAACTGCTGCAATTTGAGTTTCCAACTGAATTGTCAAGTGGCGATTTTGTTCTCTCACTTGTAAACTTCCATGTAATGTTCACAGTTTCTTTAATTTTTCTCCTTTCCTGTCATCCCAAAGTGAATGTCAGTCCCTGCCAGCCAATCCAGAACCCCCCAGAAAGAGCTGGGACAATCATGGAAAACCTTATACAGTGCCATCAGAAATTTCACTCTTAACTTGCCCCCAGACTTGTGTTATTCTGGCCAGAGATATGCACACAACCAACACACCTGATACCCTTACCTGCCAGGCAGAGTCACCAGGACCTCCCTGGAAATATCTAGTAAACCTACAATGTGGGCACTTACAATGGCAGCTACCCCAAGGTAGGAAGTCTACCATTTGAGATGCTTCTTGCTATTGGGTTGTGAAAGTAACAGTTTTTCTAACAATCTTAGTGTTACTATGCAACGGGCCTCCCCTCACCGGCAAATCCAAATGGAACAGGGTATCTACTTTCTAGGGGAGAGGAAGACATGCTTTCAATATACATCAGTGCTGTAGTTTTTGCCCCAGATGAAAAGGTGCCCTAGGCTGTTCACTTCAGTGTCAGAGTACCTACTCTGAATTGCTTTCCCTTTATGGCAGGAAGGTTACACTGACTTATCCCCTCTCTTTTAACCATGTTCCCACTCTAGCCGCCAATTGCATTGAAGTTGTTTTCCTCGAGGGAGCAGGACTAATACCTATTGACTACTTACTATTGAACTAGCTTCATTCTTTCCTATGCATCATCTCAATTATCACACCTTTTGGAGGTGGAAGTAAATGTCCTTTATAGGTGAGGAAACGAGGTAAGGAAATTGAGAGAACTCAACCACAGAAATGAAAGAAAACTGTGAAACACCAAATTTACAAGATAAGTAAGGATATGATTTTATTCAAGCTGTTGCAATACAGAGAATGTTAATTAAGGAATATCTCCAAAAAAGAAAAAAGTAAGGGGACCTGGGTTTTGGAGAAGCAAATAAACACAAGAGTCACCTACAAGTCTTATGAGAGTCAGGAGGAAGGGTGGAAATTGATCTTGGAATATACAAAGAAATGATGGTTCTTGGAGTTCTCAATGTGGCTTACTGGTTAACTAACCCGACTATTATCCTTGAGGACGCAGGTTTGAACCCGGGCCTCGCTCAGTGGGTCAGGGGTCTGGTGTTGACATGAGCCGTGGTGTAGGTTGCAGACACAGCTCGGATGTGGTGTTGCTGTGGCTGTGGCTGTGGCTGGCAGCTGTAGCTCTGATTTGATCCCTAGCCTGGGAGTCTCCATATGCTGTGGGTGCAGCCCTAAAAAGACCAAAAAAAAAAAAAAAAAAAAAAAGACCAAAAAAAAAGAAAGGGTGGTCCTCTGTGGCTAGCTCTTCCAGGACAAAGGAGGGTGGGGATTTCTTTTTGGTTTTTTTTGTTGTTGTTTTGTTTTATGGGGTTTTTTTGGTTTGGGTTTTGGCAATTTTTTTTCCATGCCTACGGCATGTGGGTGGAAGTTCCCAGGCCAGGAAGTGAACCTGAGCCACAGCAGTGACAATGCCAAATCCTAACTGCTAGGCCACCAAGAAACTCCCTAGCAATCATTTTTATTTTATTTTGTTGAAGTACAGTTGATTTATAGTGTTGTGTTAGTTTCCGGTGTACAGCAAAGTGATTCAGATGGATGGATGGATAGATAGATAGATAGATAGAACTGAATTTTCTTTTTAGATTCTTCTCCATTATAGGTTATTACAAGGTACTGAATATAATTTCCTGTGCTACGCAGTAAGGCTTTATTGTTTATCTATTTTATATACGGTAATGAGGGGATTTCTTAACTGTTGCAACTTTCTGGAGCACAAGGTTCAGAAAATAGTTCAACATTGTCAGAACCTTTTTTTTTCCAGACAAATATCATTCATTGCTAAACAATTCAGAAGTGACCATAAACTTCTCAAGAAGGCAAAGTAAGCTCTGAGAAATAGTCCAGGTTTTTCCAGGAGGGTAGGGGAGAAATCTTCTATATCACTACCAAACAAGATAGAGTTTGCATGTCTACCATTTACCTGCAACTTTCAAAAGTGAAAGATCTGAAAATAAGAATAATGCAACTGGCAAGGGAATTTATTTCTGGGCAAAACAAGATACAATTCAATCCAAAAGATGTTTAGACAAAATATCTATGAATGTAATGAGTAACCATATTTCAAAGAATGGATATTATACATAATTTATAAAAATAGACAAATACAATCTTTATAAAGAAAAAAATCTTCATATTGAACATATTATAATCCTGAGACATACCATATCATAAAGATGTCAAGTGCTTAGTTAGAAAATGTCGGGAATATGTGATGAATACCAAGCAAGAAATTCTATAAGCCTGTAATAGGTTTTAACTATCTGTATGTTAATAAAACTTCATAGGTAAATGATATTAATAAACCTCCAGATATAATAAAGCTGTACTTGAAAACTATTGCCCTAGAAGTTGCAAGATTTAAATTAAACAAAGTTGCAACAAAGTTAACATTTTTTTTAAATACTGAAAATATGACTAACACTACACTTGTTAGTCGAATACAAGGCAAAGAAGAACCAGAACTCTGATAGACAGGAATATCTTATAGCCATCGAGGGCACTGACAAATCTCTAGGAATTTCCCATATGACATTCAATCTGAAATATTTGTATTAATAACATCATCCATACAAATTTAACTTAAGGAAGGCCAAGCATCTCTTCTGATCTGACAGCTCTTGGCTTGCAATTCATCAATAGTAATGTATCAAATAAATTGTATTATTTCTAGCAACTCTCTTTTTGCAAGATGAAAGAACAAATTCTCTGTGATTTTATAGGGCCCCTCTGGGAAATCTCAAAGACAGTTTTAGGTGCAAAAGATATCATTTATAATTGGATTTGGGGGGAAAAAAGTCAAAAATTGCTAGGAGATTTGAATACATAGAAGAGAATTGGATCATGGACGCCTGAGACACATCGTTTTGCTTCTCATTTCAAAGTGACAATGAAACATTCAAAAATAAACATTGTAGGTAACATGCTCTTTCCTAAGTGAGAAGCTTTTATTTTCTTAAATCATCATGGATATGTTAAAATCAACATAAACCATAAAAGGTTATTCTGTGAAGACACAAAACCTTTGCAATTTAAGGGAGGTTACACAGAAGGCAAAGAGTTACATTTTATAGCCTCATATTTAGAGCAGACCAATGATTCAAGAAAATTTTGACATTTTAACAGAGATAAAAACTATGCAGAGTTCCCCGTTGTGGGAGAGCAGAAACGAATCTGACTAATACCATTGAGGATGTCAGTTCGATCCTTAGCCTCCCTCAGTGGGTTAAGGATCTGGCATTGCGGTGAGCTGTGGTGTAGGTCGCAGATGTGGCTCAGATTCCACCTTGCAGTGGCTGTGGCATAGGCCAGCGGCTACAGCCCCGATTCAGCTTCTATCCTGGGAACATCCATATGCCATGGGTGTGGCCCTAAAAAGCCAAAAAAAAAAAAAAAAAAAAAAAAACCAAAAAACAATCCCAGGTTTTCATCAGCATAATATTTGATACTAAAAGTCCCTTTTGAAATCTTATAAAGAAACCTATCAAATCCGAGCTAGCTTTGACCACAACAAATAAAATTTCCTTTCCATGATTCTTCTACAAGGTTTTGTATCCATTTAGTCTTCCTCTTTCCTATTTTTCATTTGGCAGCAGCCAGTCACTACAGTTTAGGACCACGCTACTCTCTCACTTCACTTACAAAAGCACATCCTGCCTCCCTTGCATACAGAGTTGGTTCTCTCTGCCATCTCATTCACATATATTGATTCTAACTTTTAACCACAGTAACTTCTATTCCACAGAGAAAATTAGAAGGCTGATAAATGTGAACAATCTGTCACACCCCAGCATTGTGTGGCAGATTATCAGAACTCAAAATACCCTACAGCCATAACATGCCTTACAGTACAGTGTCTCAAAGCGGTGAAAACTGAACAAGCTCATCAACAGAGCCAAAAGAGATGGCCTCTCTGCCGCATATAAAAATAAGAAGCAAATGTATTTAAATCTAAAATTATGATTAGTAATTCATATTTTAGTACTTGGTCTTGCTTGGAGATGATGTACCTATCCAATGAATACACATTAATTAACTCAATTTGTACAAGTTCAAGGTTTTAGGTTACCTAATGTTCTTGAAAAGGATCCTCAAGCTTACCTACTGTAAAACATAATTATTGTTGAAATATAATTTTCAGCATAATGATTCAATTTAGTCAAATACAATACAATTATGTTTTTTATAATCTTAACTAGTAAGTAGAAGTAATACTAACTTATTTGATAGGTGAACATGTGTACATTTAGAAAAGCTATATCCAAGTAGAATAAAAATATGTTTCTATTATATTTAATGTTAATAATTCGGAGAAAACAGTGGTTTTTATTAAACCAAAAGTATTAAACTTTGATAAAGATTTACCTGAATTGTGTGAACTTGAATTCTTAAAACATTTCTGAGTTAGATTATATAACAATACCTCTTTTTTTTTTTTTTTTATTGAAACTACCTGAGGCTTAATTTCTGGGAAATTTTTTAGGAATTCTCCATCTACGCAAGCAATTATTTACCTCTAAGGCAATCAAACTGGAGCTCCTATGAGATTTTATAATCTAATTTGGTAATGCAATCCAGAAGTAGGAAAATATTACACATTCACATGGTGGAAGGTGAGAATCTCTCTGAATTACAAACATAGAAACATACAGACACATACAGAGAGAAAACTTATAGCATCAAGTCTAAAAATTTCAGCTATAGGTCAAGCATAAGCATAAAAATACAAAATTCACCTGTCCATAACAAGGAAATCTTCTCTTCCCAGTTGTTACAAATTCTTAATTGGCTTGAGCTCAAAGCAGACAAAATGACAAACAGAAAAAACTAATTCTGATTCTTTGAACTCTTTCATCCAGCAAAGAAAAGACCTGTTTTGTTTTGTTTTCTTTTCTTTTTAGGGCCGCACCTGTGGCATATGGAGTTTACCAGGCTAGGTGTTGAATCAGAGCCACAGCTCATGGCAGCACCAGATCCTTAACCCACTGGGGGAGGCCAGGGATCAAACCAGCAACCTCATGGTTACTAGTTGGATTCATTTCCACTGCACCAAAATGGGAACTCCAAGATCTGTTTTTGGTTTTTTTTTTTTTTTTTTGTCTTTTGCCTTTTTCTAGGGCCACACCCGTGGCACATGGAGGTTCCCAAGCTGGAGGTCTAATCAGAGCTGTAGCCACCAGCCAATGCCACAGCCACAGCAACGCAGGATCCTTAACCCATTGAGCAAGGCCAGGGATCAAACCCGCAACCTCATGGTTCCTAGTCGGATTCATTAACCACTGAGCCACAGTGGGAACTCCCAAGATCTGTTTCTTGACATCTGCTACATTTACATTAATCTGTTTACAGAGAACACCAGTTTGTCAGATGATAAAACCAAGAGAAGCCAGGACTGGAGGTCAAGTGAGTACTCAAAAAGCATCAACATCAAATACTTTCTACCAGCAGGCAAGAACCCAGAGCACAGGACCAGGAGTTGAGCCCACTATTGGGGCCCCAAGTCACAGTCACAACAGGCTGTGAGAAGCTTCCATATGTAGATGAAGTAAGTACATAAAAACTCAAAGATGAGTCCAAGCCTATTAGAGTCACAGCGTCAAAACTGTGAAAGAAAAAATGCACTGGACAATTAAGGATGTGATTTTACTTAGGCTATTGCAACAGGGAGAACGTTCATTAATGAGGAATATCCTAAGGAAAACGAAGGGGACTTGAGATTTATAGAGGCGGGTAAACAAGCGAGTCATTAGGAATCTTACAGGAGTCCTGGGAAAGGATGGGGACTGATTTTATCTCAGAATATGCAAGCACCTGGGGTCTTTGTGGTGAGTCGCTCCAGGAACAAAAGATAATCTTGTATGTAAAGAACTTAACACATTGCCTGGCCCAAAGTAAGTGTTCAATTCTTGTTTTTTGTTTGTTTTAATTTTGGCTGTTTTATTTTATTTTTTAAATTGAAGTATGGTTGACTTACAATGTTGTGTTAGTTTCAGGTGTATAGCAAAGTGATTAAGTTATACACACGTGCGTATGTATATATGTATGTATATTACATATATATTACAAAATATTAAGTAAAGTTGTCAATTCTTGTTACTTGCAATTTTAGATCACTCTGTATGGAGAACAGATTGATGAGATAAGAGTAAAGTAAGTCAGAAAGAGAAAGACAAATATCATGATATCACTTATATCTGGTATCTGATATACAGCACAAATGAACCTTTCCACAGAAAAGAAAATCATGGAGAATAGACTTGTGGTTGCCCAGAGGGAGGGGATGGGAGAGGGATGGATTGGGAGTTTAGGGCTAACGGATGAAAACTATTGCTTTTGAAATGGATTAACAATGAGATCCTGCTGCGTAGTGCTGGGGGAAAAAAAAAAAGACTTCAGTTAGAAGGCTAGTGAAAGGAGATGAGACTCTTAAACACTAAATGCCTGATTTCCAATAGTGTCTCTGAGGAAGTGAAATATTTATAATCACATTCATAAGGATATGTGTTGTGATGAACTTTCTATTAGGAGCCTATAGACATAACCAGAAGGAATGCAAAATTTTCCGTTTCTAACACCAATTTTATAAATAAAGAATGCAGAGAAAACCACTCCCCAAAGAAGAGTGGGGGGATTTTTAACTGCAGCTTCCAGGAGTACAAGGCTCAGAAAAAGGCCAACACTGTTAAAAGCTTTGTTTTATATGTATATAAATATATATGTTATATAAAATACATATATATTTTATTGGAGTAGACTTACAAAGTTGTATGTATAATATAGTATATATATTTTTTTGTTGTTGGAGTATAGTTGACTTACAAAGTTGTATTAGTTTCAAGTGTACAGCAAAGTAAATGTTATACATATACATTTATCAATTTCTTTCAGATTCTTTTCCCACATGAGGTATTACACAATATTGAGTAGTGCTATACAGTAGATTCCTGTTACCTTTCTATTTTATGTATAGATAGGTATGTATATGTCAGTTCTAACCCCTTAATTTATCCCTCCTTAACATTTTCCCTTAGGTAACCATAAATTTGGTTTCAAAATCTTTGAGTCTGTTTGTTTTTATAAGCTCTTTTGTATCATTTTTATTAGATTTCACATATTAGTTATCTCACGTGATATTTGTCTTTGGTTTACTTCATTTAGTATAATAATTTCTAGGTCCATCCATATCACTGCAAATGACATTATTTCATTCTTTTTTATGGCTGAGTAATATTCCATTGTGTATATGTACCCCCATCTTCTTTATCCATTCTTCTGTTGATGGCCAGTTAGGTTGCATCCATGCACTGGCTATTGTAAATAGTGCTGCAATGAACATTAGAGTCCATGTATCTTTTTGAATTGCTGTTTTCTCCAGATATATGCCTAGGATTGGGATTGCTCAATCATATGGTAGTTCTATACTTAGTTTTTTTGTTTGTTTGTTTTTTGTTTTTTTATTTTGGGTGAGGCTGAGCATCTTCTCAGCCTTTTTATTTTATTTTATTTTATTTTATTTTTTTGTCTTTTTTAGTCCCCCACCCACAGCACATGAAGGTTCCCAGGCTAGGGGTCAAGGAGGAGCTGTAGCCACCTACGCCACAGCTCACAACAACGCTGGATCCTTAACCCACTGAGCAAGGCCAGGGATCGAACCGGAAACCTCATAGTTCCTAGTCAGATTCATTAACCACTGAGCCACGATGGAAACTCCCAGTTCTATACTTAGTTTTTTAAGTAAGCTCCATATTGTTCTCCATAGTCGTTGCACCAGCTTAATTCCCACCAATATCATAGGAGGATTCCCTTTCTCCACACCCTCTCCAGCATGTATTGTTTGTAGACTTTTTGATGATGGTCATTCTGACTAGTGTGAGGTGATACTTCATCTTTTCATGTGCTTTTTGGCCATCTGCCTGTCTTCTTTGGAGAAATGTTTGTTTAGATCTTCTAACCATTTTTTAATCGGGTTGTTTGGTTTTTTTGGGGTTTTTTTGGTGTAAATCTATATGAGTTGTTTGAATATTTTGGAGATTAATCTCTTGTCAGTAGCTACATTGGCAAAGATTTTCTCCCATTCTGTGGGTTGTCTTTTCATTTTGTTTATGGTTTCTTTTTTTTTTTTTTTTTCCCCTTGCTTTTTAGGGCTGCACCTGCAGCATATGGAGGTTCCCAGGCTAGGAGTCAAACCAGAGCTACAGTTGATGCCCTGCACCACAGCCACAGCAATGCCAGATCCAAGCCACATCTGTGATCTACACCACGGCTCACGGCAATGCCAGATCCCAACCCACTCAGTGAGGCCTGGGCTCAAACCCAAATCCTCATGGATACTAGTTGGATTTGTTTCCACCAACGGGAATTCCTGTTTACAGTTTCTTTTTCTGTGCTTGTTTTTTAAAGGTGAAATCCTTTCCAATCTTTTCCTTTATTTCTCTAGCTTTCCTGGCATTGGTTCTGAATAGACATAAAATGCATAATAAATACCTGTTGCACTAACTTCAACTGAATATGGTGATGGAGGCTCTATGTACTAGGAAGGACTTAGGGAGGGCAGAAGGGGTTTACTGTACTCCAGAGTGAGGGGACTCGGGTCAGTCTGTGAATGCCAACAATGGATAAATCCATGATTTATTAAAATTGGTCACTTTTCAAGGGTTCAAACTGGCTCTGCTACTGGGAAAGTGAAACAATTTTTCAGAGACTTACTTTTCATCTCTAAAATGAAAATATAATGATATGGTAGACATCTCTGAACCTTCATCTACATAATAACACTAAAATGCCTGCCAAATGTTAGGTACTCAGTGTTTCTTCCCTTCTCCCCTCTCTCATCCTTACCTGTATGCAGAGCACTTTATGACTCAGTTACAGCTCAAACTCATGGTACTGGGATATTCTCACACTACAGTTCAAGCTCTGCCTGGACAAGGAATATGAATAATACACCTTTGAATCATCTTTGTACGGTGAGCGTAGCAAGTCTCAGTGAATGTCGTGATCATTGCTGTTAGATGGGCATAGGCTAAGATGCTATAGCAAAGAACCCCTAACAGAAAGTGTCTTCAATAAGAGAGGTTAATTTGTCATGAATTAATCTAGAGAGCAGCAGTCCAGACTGATGGAATGTTCCATGTGACTATTTGAGGATCCAGTTCCTGCTATCTGTGTCTTTGTACTTAGGCTCCCAAAGCAGACTCAGTAGACCTAAGTCCATGAACAGACCACCTGCTTTTTAAAATAAATTTTATGTCATACAGCCATGCCCATTTTTCTACATAGTGTTCACAGCTGCTTCTGTGCTACAACAACAGAGGTGAAGGGTTTGTACAGAGACCATACGGCCCACAAACCTAATCTAGCTACAATCTTTCTCTCAAGAAAAAGTCTATCAGCATTGCCCAAAAGGCACTCATGGTTCTGCACAGTTGAAGTTGGGTAGTTGCAAAGTCTGTGTTGCAGGAAGGGGGGAGAAGATGGATCCTCAGAACAAGTAGGTTTTGTTTCCATTGGAGATGATTCAGACATGGCATATATGACTTCTGCTCTCATCTCATTGGCCCAAACTTTGCCACATGGCCACACCTAGCTGCAAGAGAAGTTAGGGAAAGTAGCCAGATACCAAACTTAAAACCCAAAATTTCAGTCATTAAGAGAAAAAAAGGACTGCAAACCACATACCTGAGAGAGGATGAGTATTTAGAGCATACAAAAAAAAAAATCTCAAAACTCAACAAATAAATTTTAATTGTCTCCAAAGTGAGCAATCTAATTAGAAAATGAGCAAAAGATATGAACAGACATTTCACTGAAGAACATATACAGATGGCAAGTAAGCCCACAAAAGATAATCCACATCATTATTCATTAGAAAAATGCAAATTAAAACCATAAGCAGATACTACATCCCTATCAGAATAGCTAAAACAAAAAATAGTGACACCAAATGCTGATGAGGATGTGGAGAAATTGGATCACTCATACATTGTTGGTAGGAATGTAAAATGGAACAAGCCACTTGGCAGTTTCTTATGAAACTAAACATGCAACTACCATACGCCCTAACAATTGCACTCTTGGGCATTTATCCCATAGAAATGATGCTGTCAACCAAAAACTTGTACACAAATGTTTATAGCCCTAAACTTGAAACAATTACATATTTTACAGTTGGTGAATCATTAAACAAACTGTGGTATACCCACACCATGGAATAGTACTTAGTACTCAACAATAAAAAACATAATATTGATACATGAAACCACTTGGATGAATCTCAAGGGAATTATGCCAAATAAAAAAAAATCAGCCCTAATGTGTTACATCCTGCAAGATTACATTTACACAACATCTTTGAAATGTCAAAATTATGGAAATAGAAGAAATCAGTGGTTCCAGGGATAGGGACAGTAGTGGAAGGCGGAAGGGTAGGGTGGGGGAAGGAGGAGGGAGAAAGAAAAGAGGACTGGTTATGAAAGGGCAAGGCTAGGGACCCTTGTGATGACGAAACCGTTCTCCATCCTGACTCTGGCGATGGATAGACACAAACACAGGTGATAAAATTTCTTAGATCTAAATACAAGCACACAAATGAGTTCAAATAAAATTCAGAACTGGAAGAAGGAAGGAAGAAGGAAGAGATGAATCCTGGGGGAGAGTTAGAAGGCTCCACAACCATGTTATTGTTCTGGCATAAGGATTTGAGATAGACAAATAGTCTTATCACTCTGAGTACGCTTCTGCCCATTTCTTCTGAAATTTGCTACATGGCATGAAAATACTAGCATCTGACTGGCGGTATCTCTCCCTCCTGCCCTCCCAAAAAAGGAGAAAATATGAGAGCAGCAGCTGTTTCTCTGCTAGTTAAATAAGGAATTTTTATTATCCCATAAGAATTCCCCATGGAAAAGATTAGAGAATTAGAGATAAACTCCCCCTTTTTACCAGATAACAAAATAATAAGCTGAACACTTGAGGGCTTTAACAGAGCAAATAACAATGAGGTTGTTTTCCTCTTTGTAAAACTTGGGTGCATGAATCATTTAAATTGCAAGAAGGATTCTTGAAAGTGGCAAACATAAACTCTTTTAATCATCTGAGCATTTCAAGGCAACAGGAATCGCATAATAATGCATGGTCCGGAAGGAATTAAAGTCTGCTTGGCCAAACTAAAAAAATACCTTGCACTCTTGGAATGTGGACTAGTAACCATTAGCCCTGGGACCACCTTTGCTGCCCAGAAAGGGTCATTCAATTTCCCATCTGTTGGTCGTGCACATTCATGTGAATTGTTTCTTTACAATTCCAATATGCCATGAAGGCAGGCAGGAATTTCTGTCTAAGGTTCTCTATAGGGGAATGACCATCAAGAGCTTTGACTGAAGCAAGAACAGCTGCTAGACCCATTCCAGTAGCCTGAGTTAGGGGCCAAAGGAAACAGTGATGGGCTCTGCAGACTCCTGAATGCTACTTTCTTCTGCTCCCTGGCTTCTTTCCAAATGCCAAGGCACTCCTTTCTATGTACCATGTCTCTGATATTCCAGAAAGATTCCTTAAGGGACCAGGTTAGGGAACTGTCTTCTTTCTTTTTTCTGTTTTTTTTTATTACTCAATAAATTTTATTACATTTATAGTTGTACAAAGATCATCACAACACAATTTTATAGCATTTCCATCTCAAACGCCCAGCCTATCCCCCCACTGCCCAACCAGTCTCCTTTGGAGACCTTAAGTTTTTCAGAGTCTGTGAGTCAGTATCTGTTCTGCAAAGAAGTTCATTGTGTTCTTTTTTTAGATTCCACATGTCAGTGATAGCATATGATGTTGGTGTCTCACTGTCTAATTTCACTTAGCATGATAATTTCTAGGTCCATCCATGTTGCTGCAAGTGCCATTATTTCTTTCCTTTTAATGGCTGTGTAATATTCCATTGTGTATATGTACCACATCTTTATCCACTCCCTTGTCGATGGACATTTAGGGTGTTTCCATGTCTTGGCCATTGCAAATAGTGCTGCAATGAACATCGGAGTACATGTGTCTTTTCAAGTCATGGTTTTCTCTGGTTAGATGCCCAGGAGTGGGATTGCTGGATCAAATGGGAATTCTATTTTTAATTTTCTGGGGACTCTCTATACTGTTTTCCACAGTGGTTGCACCAATTTACATTCCCACCAATAGTGTGATAGGGTTCCTTTTTCTCCACACCCTCTCCAGCACTTATTGTTTATAGATTTTTGATGATGGCCATTCTAGCTGGTGTAAGGTGGCACCTCACAGTGGTTTTGATTTGCATTTCTCTAATAATGAGTGATGTTGAACATTATTTCATGTGTTTTTTGGCCATCTGTATGTCTTCTTTGAAAAATTGTCTGTTTAGATCTTCTGCCCATTTTTTGACGGGGTTGTTTGTCTTCTCTCTTAATGACAGTGCATTTATCCCTGAGTGAACGTTGGAAGAGGACTCCAACCCCAGGGCCCAACTCTGGTCTCACTTTATAGGATTATTTTATTTATGCATCTTATATGTATTTATTAAACATCAAGATGCGGCAGCCTTCATGAGAACAAAGGTTAAATCCCAGGCAGAGGATAACTCCAAAGGTGACCCTGACTTCCTAACACTTCAGATTCTCTGGCTTTCCCACTACCAGGACTCGCGAGAGGCCTGAGACTGGCTGGTCACTTTGTGGCCAGTGTGGACAAGGTTGAGCCTCGTCTGTGCTCTGCATCCTTTGTTACCATGAAATTTTTTAGAGTTTTGCTTAGAAAATGCCATTCCATATCGTCAATGTAATCAACTGTGATTTGTCAGAGTCAGTGGTTTTGAAGTTTATTGTGCATCATTCACCTGGGGAGTTCCCATTGTGGCTCAGAGGTTAGCAAACCCGACTAGCACCAGTGAGGATGCTGGTTCGACCCTGGCCTTTCTCAGGGGGTTAAGGATCCAGCATTGCCTTGAGCTGTGGTGTAGGTCACAGACATGACTCGGATCCCACATTGCTGTGGCTGTGGCTGTGGTATAAGCCGGCAGCTACAGCTCTGATTAGACCCTTAGCCTGGGAACCTCCATATGCTGCAGGTGCAGCCTTAAAAAGACCAAAAAAAAAAAAAAAAATGGAATCACCTGGAGGGCTCATTAAAACAGTTTCTGATTTAGGAGATCTGGGGAAGGGCCTGAGAAGTCACATGTCTAACAAGTTCCTGGAGATGGCTGCTGATGCTGCTCTTTGGGACCACACTGTGCAAACAAACCACTTACAACCATCTCCCTAGAAGTTCCTCCTTCTACACATTTCCTCACTCTTGGCCATGCATGATACAATGTTTGGGGAGGCAGAACTTCACTTCTTCCTCAGCTGGCAACTTAGCTTTTCTTCTCTGTGTAGGCGGGGCCAACAAGTTCTTTGGACACAGACCTTTATTAGAGAAGAATCTTTGGAAAGAGCTTCATGGTGATGTAACTCTAAAACCAGAAGGCATCCAGGAGTGGAATAAGAAAAGGGACTCTGTGGCCTGATGTCTCCCCAGATCCTCTTGCTGGTCAGAGCCCTGGGAAGGGAATGGACTGCTTTAAATAAGGAGCCCAGGGGGTCTGTTGAGGGAGAAGGGACTCAAAATTAGCAACTGAAAAAAATACCCACTGATTATCTCATGGTTTCTGAAGACAGAAGTCCACATATTACTGACCTAGTTTCTCTGCCTCATGGGTTGAGATCAAGGTGTTAGCCAGGCTGTTTCCTTTTGGAGCTTGGGGGTCCTCCTCCAAGCACACATGATAGTCAGAAAATTTGATTTGCTGAGATTGTAGAACTGAAGCCCCCATTCTCTTGCTGGCTGTTGGCTTGGGGCTGTTTTCAGCTTCTGGAAGGTAACTGTGCTTCTTCCCCACACCATCTCCCACCTGCACTCAGCTCCATCAGCCCTCTCACATTTAGTATATCTTCCTTGCCCTTCAGGCCAGCAGGAACATAGCTTTCTAACTTCTTTTAAAGCCTGCTTTGCTGAGGTCAGGCCCATTCAGGAAAATCTGCATTTGATTAACTTTTGATCACTAATCATGGAAATGATAACCCATCATATTCACATATTCTAACCCTATTCAAAGGAAGGGGATTATACATGGCACTACCCAGGGCTGGGCATGAGGTGGGTGAAACTGGGGAAGTGAAGTTTGAGAGACACCTTGGAATCCTGCCTAGGATACCACCTTGACCCTGCGATTCAAATATACTAAATCATATTGGGGAGGATTCAAGTTATTCTGGTCAAAGTCAAACTTACAAGCAAGGGTACCTATGGATTAAAAAGTACCTACAAGTAGAAGGGGTTGGGAATGGTGACTTGGTCTCACACGAAGGTTCAAAGTCTCCTGGGAGAGGGATGTTTGGGGACAAGAAATTGGCTAAGGCTATACTGAGATTTGCTTAGGAACAATGACCAAGAAAAGCATAGTAGAGAGACTGGAAAGGTGAACAGGGCCCAAATGCTAGAGAAGTGCGAGTCCTAAAGGTAACTAGGACCCATTGGTACCTAAATGGGTAGTGGTGTGGTCAACCTTGTATTTTAGAAGATTACTCTGGCTGCAGAGTGAGAAATTGATTAGGTAGTGATAGCAGCAAAACTGGAGGATTTAAGGGGCTTCCATAATCATCCAGGTGAGAGATGACAGGGCCTAAACCAGAACATAGTTATGAGGGCAGGAGTTAAGAATATACAGCATTCCCCACAACAGGAACAGCCCTGTTATTTAGTAGTTGATGAATGCCAATGTCTCTGCCTTCAATCAGACCTCATCATCTCTCCAACTGACTATGTCAACAGCACACTCCATCTGTTGTTCAAGAGCTCTGTTGTTAGAAAGGCCAGGTCCAAATTTCTTGGTCTAGTATTCAAGGCTTTTTGTGATTTGGCCTTGTTCTTCTCTTCTGCTTCAACTTCTGTCTTCTTTCATCATGCAGTCTATAGACTAGTTACTTTAAACATTTCTGTAGTTCCTGAGTGAGGGAGACTTTCCACATCATATCCTTTCTGCCTAGAAAATTGCCAGAACTCCTACTCATCCCTCAAGGCCAAGCCCCAGCGCCCTTTTCCTCATTCTATAACTGTAGTAGGCTGAATAATGACCTTCAAAGACACCCAGGTTCAAATTCCTGGAACCTATTACCGTGTTACCTTATATGATAAAAAGGGACTTTGTAGATGTCCCTTAGTTAAGAATCTTGAGATGGGGAGATTATCCTCGATCAGGTAGACCTTAATTATAATCACAAGACTTCTTATAAGAGGGAGGTAGAGGAGATTTAACTGCAGAAGAAGATGTGACAACAAAAGCAAGAGGTTGGAGTGATGCAAGGAAGAAGTCATGAACCAAGAAATGCAAGTAGCCTCCAGAGGCTGGAAAAGGGTAAGGAAACCAAAGCTCCTCTAGAGTCTCCAGAAGGAACTAGCCCTGCTGGCCCCTTGATGTTGACCCAGTGAAACTGATTTCAGACATCTGGTCTCCAGAACTATAAGAGAAAAACAAGTGTCATTTTAAGCCAAAAAGTTTCTAGTAATTGGTCACAGCAGCAATAGAAAACTAGGGCAAATCTCCTCAGTGCTTCATCACTCATGAACTTATGTTGCTGTTGAAAAACTAACCACATATTTCTTTTTTTTTTTTATTTTCCCACTGTACAGCAAGGGGATCAAGGTATCCTTACATGTATACATTACAATTACATTTTTCCCCCACCCTTTGTTCTGTTGTAACATGAGTATCTAGACAAAGTTCTCAATGCTACTCAGCAGGATCTCCTTGTAAATCTATTCTATGTTGTGTCTGATAAGCCCAAGCTCCCGATCCCTCCTACTCCCTCCCTCTCTCGTCGGGCAGCCACAAATCTATTCTCCAAGTCCATGATTTTCTTTTCTGAGGAGATGTTCATTTGTGCTGGATATTAGATTCCAGTTATAAGTGATATCATATGGTATTTGTCTTTGTCTTTCCGGCTTATTTCACTCAGTATGAGATTCTCTAGTTCCATCCATGTTGCTGCAAATGGCATTATGTCATCCTTTTTTATGGCTGAGTAGTATTCCATTGTGTATATATACCACATCTTCCAAATCCAATCATCTGTTGATGGACATTTGGGTTGTTTCCATGTCCTGGCTATTGTGAATAGTGCTGCAATGAACATGTGAGTGCATGTGTCTCTTTTCAGTAGACTTTTGTCTGGATAGATACCCAAAAGTGGGATTGCGGGGTCATATGGAAGTTCTATATATAGATTTCTAAGGTATCTCCAAACTGTTCTCCATAGTGGCTGTACCAGTTTACATTCCCACCAACAGTGCAGGAGGGTTCCCTTTTCTCCACAGCCCCTCCAGCAGTTGTTACTTGTGGATTTATGGATGATGGCCATTCTGACTGGTGTGAGGTGGTATCTCATGGTAGTTTTGATTTGCATTTCTCTTATAATCAGCGATGTTGAGCATTTTTTCATGTGTTTGCTGGCCATCTGTATATCTTCTTTGGAGAAATGTCTATTCAGGTCTTTTGCCCATTTTTCCATTGATTGATTGGCTTTTTTGCTGTTGAGCTGTATAAGTTGTTTATATATTCTAGAGATTAAGCCCTTGACTGTTGCATCATTTGAAACTATTTTCTCCCATTCTGAATTCAGCAAAGTAGCAGGATATAAGATTAACATTCAGAAGTCAGTTGCATTTCTGTATACCAGCAATGAAACATTAGAAAAGGATTACAAAAATACGATACCTTTTAAAATTGCACCTCACAAAATCAAATACCTCAGAATACACCTGACCAAGGAGGTAAAGGACCTATATGCCGAGAACTATAAAACTTTAATCAAAGAAATCAAAGAAGATGTAAAGAAATGGAAAGATATTCCATGTTCCCGGATTGGGAAAATCAATATTGTAAAAATGGCCATACTACCCAAAGCAATCTACAGATTCAATGCAATCCCTATCAAATGACCCATGAAATTTTTCACGGAACTAGAACAAACAATCCAAACATTTATATGGAACCACAAAAGACCCAGAATCGCCAAAGCAATCCTGAAAAACAAAAACAAAGCAGGAGGCATAACTCTCCCAGACTTCACGAAATACTACAAAGCCACAGTCATCAAAACAGTGTGGTCCTGGTATCAAAACAGACAGACAGACCAATGGAACAGAATAGAGAATCCAGAAATAAACCCTGACACCTATGGTCAATTAATCTTTGACAAGGGAGGCAAGAACATAAAATGGGAAAAGGAAAGTCTATTCAGCAAGCATTGCTGGGAAACCTGGACAGCTGCATGCAAAGCAATGAAACTAGAACACACCCTCACACCATGCACAAAAATAAACTCCAAATGGCTGAAAGACTTAAATATACGACAGGACACCATCAAACTCCTAGAAGAAAACATAGGCAAAACACTCTCTGACATCAACCTCATGAATATTTTCTCAGGTCAGTCTCCCAAAGCAATAGAAATTAGAGCAAAAATAAACCCATGGGACCTCATCAAACTGAAAAGCTTTTGCACAGCAAAGGAAACCAAAAAGAAAACAAAAAGACAACTAACCACATATTTCTAACTATGGGTTTACAAGTCTATCTTCCCCTCTAGATCATGAACTTCTTAAGTATAGGGATTATGTCACTCATCTTTGCATTCTCAGTGTCCCACACAGTGCTTGGCCATAGTAGATCCTCAGTAATTCTTTGAAGAACAAGTCAAAGAAAGGGATGGAAGGAAGGAGTCAAAGTAAGATAAATGCTCCATTGGGCATCTTCCCATGATGTTTGTACTCCTATCACCCTCTTTATTCCTTCCTACAAGGTTTTGTTTTTTCTTTCTGACCATAGCACTGCAACCCCTCAGTGGAGAAGTCAGGAACTGAGGAAGGATAAGGGAAAACGTGGCCAAGAAGATGCTCTACTCTTTCCCAGGTCAAAACGTGCTCTTCAAGAAAAGAGGATACTAGAGAAAATTGTGACATATCTCCTGGGGGAAAAAAAATCACCTGTCCTTGAGAACCAATAGTCTTGAGGGATGCTCCTATCAGGCTGTGGGAAATCTGCACCACAATAGAACATTTCTGAGCATTCACATCCTTATGGATGCTGGATATGGTGCCCTGCCTGGTTGGTCTTGGTGAGATTTGGCAGCCCAATTCCTTCTTCCCTAGTCCTTTTGCCAAACCACTCCTTCCAAAGGATTATTATACAAATATTTTCTGCAGTGAAATCCACACCTAAGGACATACCTACAGCTGCACTTTAATATTTCCTAACTCTCCATCAGCAGTACACTGACAAAGCACTTCTCAGGATATGACCCCTCTGGCATGGCTACATGTAGCCAGTGTTTGCTGAGTCTTCCCAGTTTGTCTCTTGACTGATGACCTCATCTGCCACATTCCTGAGGCAACTCACTGCAGACTCTGGTGTTCTATTCCTGAACTGAATGTGGTCAGAGCAGGATTCAGAATGACACATGCAGACAAGTCTGCCAGGGACAGCTGAGGCAGGATTTCTTGTGTCCACGATTGGGTGTGGGGGTAGAAGTTCTTACATTAAGTTGTGCTCAATTATGAGCATTACCTGCTTTATAGTGTTTAATACTGAGACACTGAGAAGGCATTCTTTTGGTTCTGGCTTTCTTTAAAAGCAAAGGAAGTCCAAATGAAGTGAATTATGGAATTAATGGAGGAAGGGATCCCTTGAGCATTTTGGTCAGGATGGGTCTGCAGGTGGAAAGGGCTGAGCTCTGCAGAAAGATGCTGCACTAAATAAAACTAGAATTTTTAAGCAAATGGATTAGATAGACTCCTGGACCAACAAGAAAGATGCACTCAGCTGAGCAGTAGCCAAAGACATTAGGAAATTAAGCAAAAAAAAAACAAAAAAAACAAAAAAAAAAAACAAAAAAAACCCTCAGAATTTAGGAGCCAAAGCAGAAGATGTGAAATGCCTCAGCTAAGGACTGACTCCAATACAAGGTTTTACAGTTTGTAGCCTACCTTCAGAAGCATGTAGATCTCCATTCTCCACAAATACCAGGCTAACAGACATTGTTATATTGTTCCTTTTAGTTTGCATAATGCTGGACGCGAAGGTCTTCAAAAACTGTTGATGGATGCTTCTTGATTCAACATGATGCAAACATAAGAAAGTAGTTATTTATAGACGAAGAAACTGAAGTTTGAACTTGTTTACAGACTGAGGGGCAAAGACAGGACTCAACTCAAAATTTAGCCCAATGGCTTTAGGTCCACTTTTCCTTTCTGCACAAATTAATAAGAATCGTGTGTATTCCTACAGCTACATTTTTGCTCTCCCTTGCAAATTATGCCATCCTAAATCATTTTACTGAAGCTAATAGGAAGTAATAAAATGAACATATTTCACTTTTCATTCTTTTTCTTTCCCCAACGAGAGGCAAAAGTCATAGGTTAAAAAGCAATTAGGTAATAGACCACTGAATGATCAAAAGCTGTTTTCCCCAGAAGACCCACCAATTTGCAAAATGAGGTCAAAATACTCATGCTTTAATTTAAAGAGCTTCAAGGTAAGCACCAACACGAATTTGGCCAAATGACGTATAAGTCTGTGATGCTCTGTATGAACAGAGAGTACCGGGACTGTGGAAGGACAATGGCTACACTGGAGCAGGGAGATCTGAGTTGGGTCCCAGTTCTGTCACTTCCAAGCAATTCCAAGCACTTCCACAAGTCCCTTAAGCTTTCTCAGCCTTTTCCCTTATCTTTGAAACTGAACTAACAGTATCCACATTACAGGATTGTGGTGAGGATTACAAGAAAAAGTAATAGGGACTTCAGGTTTCTGGTCCAGCAGGTAAAGAGCTTGGAAGTTGTCACCCTATCCTAACAACAAATAAATGCTGAATAAACCAACCAAACAAACAAACAAAAACAAAAACAAACAAACAAACAAAAAACCCTCTTCTCAGATTCATCTGAGAAATGAGATTAGAGCGCAAACCACTGGCCCCCATATTGGAGAGACAGACAAGCAGATACACAGGCAAATAATCACTGTTTACTGGAGCAGAAATCTCTGTGGAAACCAGTACCAGGGTAGAGAAACCTGAACTACAACTGACAAATTTCCGGAAGCTCAGTGTGGACAAGTCTGAGAGTTAAAAATTCTAAGGAGGAGTTCCCATTGTGGCTCAGCCATAACAAACCCAACTAGTATCCATGAGGACACAGGTTTGATCCCTGGCCCTGCCCAGTGGGTTAAGGATCTGGCATTGCCGTGAGCTGTGGTGTAGGTTGCAGACAAAGCTCAGATCTGGTGTTGCTGTGGCTGTAGCATAGGCTGGCAGCTGTGACTCGCATTTGACCTGTCACCTGGGAACTTCCATATACCTCAGGTGTGGCCCAAAAAAAAAAACACCAGTATTTCTGAACCACAGTTTTATCAATGGTAATCATGATCACCAAAAATCACGAAAGCTCTAAGAGGGCCTTCATATGAAAGCCTTATCCTTTTTTTCAAGGTTTATCTCTAAGAGCACTACCATATTCTCAGAGTGAAGATAAGAGAAAAATCTCTTTATGCTTCTGACTGGAGAAGGAAGAGAAAGGTAACCATTTTGAAATAGACCAGAGTATTCTATTATTTTTAACAAAGGCTTCTCTCAAGAGAAACTTATTTACCAAAGCCTAATCTATGGGGTTTAATTAGAGCCCAGATGACTTGGGGGAAGAAAAATACCCACTATAATCCCCCTAACTTTCCACATGGGGAAATGGTAACACACAGCTCCAGCCCCCTCTAGAAATCCTGTTCTACATTAGGAGGGGAAAAACTGAGAAGCCCTTGAACTTACAGTTCAGAGGCACAGATTCACTGAAAGACATAGCTCTCATGATTGAACTATAGAATGCTTCTGTTCCCTACAGACATTACCACCACATTACTCATGACCTATTCATTATAGTTTCTTTTACCCAATACATCATGTCCAACACATCACGTCCAGCCATCGAGAAAAAAATTACGAGTATACTAAAAGGCAAAAAACCACAATCTGAAGAGACACAACAAGCATCAGAACCAGATATGGCAGGAATGTTGGAATTCTCAGACCAAGAATTTAAAACAACTGTGATTAATATGATAAGGGCTCTGATGGAATTAGTACACAGCATGCAAGAACAGATGAGTAATATAAGCAGAGAGATGGAAATTCCAAAAGAGAATCAAAAAGAAATGCCAGAGATCAAAAACACTGTCATAGAAATAAAGAATGCCTTTGATGAGCTCATTAGTAGACTGGACACAGCTGAAGAAAGAATCCCTGAGCTTGGGGATATGTCAGTATAAACTTCTAAAACTGAAAATCAAAGAGAAAAAACACTGAGAAAAACAGGAACAGAATATCCAGGAAATGTGAGACAACTACAAAAGGTATACCAAATGTGGAATGGTAATACCAGAAGGAAAAAAGAGAAAAGAACAGAAGCAGTATTTGAAACCATAATGACAGAGAATTTCCCCAAGTTATTATCAGACATCTAACCATAGATCTAGGAAACTCAGAGAATATCAAGCAGGATAATTGCCAAAAAAGCACACCTAGACATATCATATTCAAACTGAAGAAAACCAAAAGTAAGGAAAAACATTATTTTTTGTCTGCACCTGTGGCATGTGGAAGTTCCTGGGCCAGGGATTAAACCCTTGCCAAAACAGTGACAATGCTGGATCCTCAACCTGCTAGGCCGCCAGGAACTCCAAGAAACATATCTTGAAATAAGCCAGTGCAGGGGAAAACACCTTATCTGTAGAGGAGCAAAGGTAAGAATCACATCCAACTTCTCAGAAACCGTCTAAGCATGAAGAGAGTGAAGGGAAATATTGAGAGAAAAAACTCACCAATATAAAATTCTGTATTCTGCAAAATTATCCTTCAGAAGTGCAGGAGAAATAAAGACTTTTCAGATAACAAAAATTTAGGGAATTTGCTGCCAGTAGATCTGCTTTGCAAGAAATATTTTTAAAAAGAATAGGGAGAATTTGGTAAGAGGGCACAAACTTTAAGTTAATATGAATAAGTTTCGAGGATCTAATGTATAGCATGGTGACTATAGTTGATATTGCTCTATGGAATAATTGAAATTTGCTAAAAAGAGTAGACCTTAAGTATTTTCATGAAACAATAACAAAAAAGTTACTATGTGAGAAGATGTGTGTGCTGGAGTTTGTTTTTTTGTTTGGCTATACCCACAGCATGCAGAACTTCCTGGGCCGGGGGTTGAACCCACACCACAGCAGTGATCCAAGCCACAATAGTGACAATGGCAGATCCTTAACCACTGAGCCACCAGGGAACTCCAAGATGGATGTGTTAAATAACTAGATTGTGAGAACCCTTCACATTGTATGTGTATATCAAATCGTCATGTGTACATTTTAAATATAATACAATTTTATTTGTCACTTGTACTTCACTAATGCTAGAAAAAAAGAAGAAGAGTTCTTTAAAGAGAAGGAAAATAATATAGGTCAGAAACTCACATCTACGTAAAGAAAGTAAGACCATTAGAGAAGAAATAAGTAAAAGAAAATTAATTAAAAACTTTTTCTTATTAGTTAATGATCTAAAAAATCAAACTAGTAGTTCCCCACTGTGGCTCAGCAGTAAAGAACCCTAGTATCCATGTAGGTTTGGTCCCTGGCCCTGTGCAGTGGGTTAAGGATCTGGAGTTGCTGTGAGTTGCAGTGTAGGTCATAGACGTGGCTTGGATCTGGTGTTGCTGTGGCACAGGCCAGCAACTGCAGCTCCAATTTGACCTCTGGCCTGGGAACTTCTGTATGCCATGGGTGAGGCCCTAAAAAAAAAAACAAAAAAAAATAAAAATAAAAATACGATGACAACAATGCGTTCGATGCTTATAGCTTATATATAAGTCAAATGAATAACAACAATGATATAGGAGAACAGAGGGAAGGTTTAAGAATATTTTGTTGATATAAGACACTTCATTTGTAAAGCAGTATGGTATAGTCTGAAAGTGGACTTAGAGTAGTTGTAAACATATACTGAAAACTCTAGGGCAACCACTAAAAAATAAAGTATGATTGGATGCTAGGAAAGAACAGGCTAAAGAAGAAAAATCACATAATTATATCAACAGATATAGAAAAAAACATTTGAGAAAATTCAACACTAATTTATGACTTAAAAAAAAGAGGAATAGAAGGGAACTTCCTTGAGTTGATAAAGAACATCTACAAAAAACCTACAGCTAACATCACACTTGATGAAAAAGTTGAAACTTTCTCAGAAGATTGGATACAAAGAAGCAAGGATATCCTCTCTATTTCTTTTCAAGATTGTATTGGAAATCCTAGCTAACGCAATAAGACAAGGAAAGAAAATAAAACTTATATAGATTGAGAAGGAAGAAATAAAACTTTGTTTGCAAATGTCATTATTATCTACGTAGCAAATTAGAAAGAGTAATAAAAACTCCTGGAACAAATAATAAATGACTACAGTAAAGTTGCAGACTACATAGTTAATATATAAACGCCAATCACTTTCATACACATCAGGAATAAACAAATGGAAGTGGAAGTTAAACACATAACCGTTTACATTAGCACCCCCTGCCAAATGAAATACTTATGTATAAGTCTAACAAATATGTACAAAATCTAAATGAGGAAAATTACAAAACTCTGATAAAAGAAATCAAAGTAAGTAAACAGAATATCTTTCTATCTTCATGGATAGGAAGATTCAGTATGTTCAAGATATTAGTTCTTCTCAACTTCATCTACAGATTCAACAGAATCCCAATCAAAATCCCCACACGTTATTTTGTGGGTAGCAATGAATTTATCATAAAATTTATATGGAAACCAAAAGACCTAGGATAGACAACACATTATTGAAGGAGAACAAAGCTGTCCTTAACTGCAACTCCTCTGCTATTCTCAAATAATCCCATTTTCACTGGTAAGATTAGGACAGCTGACATGTGCATTTTTCCCTTTCAATATCTCTTCCTTCTTACAGGATCTTGAGCAGCAGCCATCTTGGACTACGAAGTGATGTGGGCAATGAAGGCCACCTGTAAGGTCAAAAAAGGGATTCAAGGAGCCTGGCTCCCAAGGACCTCATAAAGTGGAGCCACCAAACCATCCCTGGAAAGGCTACTTCTAGATTTTTACATGAGAGAGAAAAAAAAGTTCTGTCTTATTAAAGTCAGTGTTATTTGAGCCCATTTCTTGCAGCTAAACTTGATCATAAGTGATATGATTGCATAAATTAGTTACATCAAGTTGAGTGAAGTATTGAAATATACTGAACCTCAGTTTTCTCTTCTATAAAATAGGCATAATCATGAGGACAATAACCCCTAATTCTGGGATGATTGTGTGTACTGAATTTAGGTAACTTATTTGAAAAACACCTCTTACAGTGCCAGACACGAAATGTGTGCTTAAGAAGCAATACGTATAAGAATTATAAATAGGAAGTTCCCATTCGTGGTACAGTGGAAACAAATCCAACTAGGAACCATGAGGTTGTGGGTTTGATCCCTGGCCTCGCTCAGTGGGTTAAGGATCCAGCATTGCCATGAGCTGTGATGTAGGTTGCAGACATGGCTCAGATCTGGTGTTGCTATGGCTGTGGTGTAGGCCAGCAGCAACAGCTGTGATGGGACCTCTAGACTGGGAACCTCCATATGCCACTGGTGTGGCCCTAAGAGAACAAAGACAAAAAGAAAAAAAAAAAGAAGTGTTATAACTAGCTCTTTCCTACAAATCAATTTTGGATCTCCCAAGTGTTTGACAGTGAGGGGAAAATTTTTCTTACAGGCATGGTATGGCCACTGGATTCTATATTTCTTCCCATAGACTTTTGTGTCTTAGCTCCTATTCACCAATGGCCATACCACCGCAATGAAAGGGTCATTCCTTTCATCTCTTTCCCCTTCCTCACCTTCCCCAATGACCTTCCTATCTCCCTGAGAAAATAGAAGGCACTAACCCAGAACACCCACACCTTCCTCCTACCCACCCACTTGTATCTATGCCAGTATTGTTCTGCCTTACATCCTGTTACCATAGACAAGTTATCTTGTCCTGTATCCAAGGGCAATCCCTCCTCCAGATCCCATACCTTTTCACCCACTCAAGGAAATGTCCATTCTCTCTCCTACATCATCTTTTTTTTTCTTTCTACTTCATCCTCACAAGCACACAAACATGCTGTCTGATTTTTTTAAATCTCGACTGCACATGCCCTGCCAAGCTTTTCCCCACTTCTTTGCACAACTTCAGAATTTCCAAATGGTCTATAGTACTTACAGCTGTCTCCAAATCCTGTCCTTCCATTTCCTGTTGAGATTCTCCAGCCAAGATGTTGTCCCCATGGCAGAGAAACCAGAGACCTCCAAATTGTTAAGTCCAATGGTCAACTATCCATTCTCATCTCACTTGACCCATCAGCAACATTTGACACAGATAAACAAGTACTTCACCTCAAAACTCTCACCTTATCAGCCCCCAGCTCACCAGCTGCTCACTCTCACATCCCCTGATGGTTCCTCCTCATCTTCTGTGCAATGCCTCAGAACTCATTTCTCAGCACTCTTCTGTTCTGTATCTACATTTACCCCCATGCAGAACTCATTCAGTCTCTTGACTTTAGAAAAATCAGAATCTGTCTCAGCACACACAGACATAACTCAAATTTCTAACTACTTTCTGCATTTCCTTCTACATTCCTACCCCTCCTTCAGGTCTCTGCTCAGATGTCACCTTCCCAGTGAAGCCTTACACAGCACTCTTATGTAAATCTGAAAACTACCACCATCTCACTCAGCCACTCCCTATCTCCCTCCCATATTTCCTTTTTCTTCATAGTACTTTTGACTTTCTAATATATTGTATAACTTATTTACTGAGTTTATTTTGTGTTGCCCAATGCTGGAATGTAAGCTTCCTGAGAGCAGGGATATTTGTCTCTTCTGTACTGCTATTGTGCCAGGCACATAATAAGTGCTCAATAAATACTTGTGAAAATAAATGGATTAATGTCCTTAAAGGAGCTATTGTAACATTAAGGAAACATCCATTTTCACACAAAATTGGTGACCTTTATTTCTAACTACACCCTTGTTTATTCTCGCATCTAAGAAAGGACCCAAGCTTCATAGCTGTACGTTGAATATAGCTGGTATGTTCAACTTCCAAAGCACATTTACAGTGTTGCTTCCAGAATTCTCAGGTATCTGAGTCTCACAGGAGTCAAGGGACTATCTAGTATGATAGACAAAATGCATCCCTCCGTAGATGTCCACTTTCTAATTCCCAAAACTTGTGAATATCACATGGTAAAATGGATTTGGCAGGTGCGTGAAGTTTACAAATCTCTTTTTTTTTTTTTTTTGCTCAAAAGTTCTCTTAATTATTTTTTTATTTTTAAAAACTTTTATTGAAGTATAGTTGATTTACAATGTTGTGGTAATTTCTGCTGTACAACAAAGTGGTTCAGTTATATATATACACAAATTAATTCTTTTTCAGGTTCTTTCCCCCATAGATTATCACAGAATATTGTGTAGAGTTCCTTGTGCTATACAGCAAGTAAAAATCTTATAATAGAGAGGTTACCTCAGACTATCCAGGTGGACCAATCTAATCACTCTTAAAAGGAGAGAATTTTCTCCAGCTAGGAGAAGAGATTTAGCAGAAAGGTCATAAGATTTGAAATGTGAGCAAGACCTGCTATTGCTGACTTTCCCTCACCCTAGCTGTATTGAGATATAATTGACTCATAACTTTGTGTAAGTCTAAAGTGTACAATATGTTGATATGGTATATTTATAATTTGCAAACGATTACCCTCTTAGCGTTAGCTAACATCTCCATCATGTAATATAATTACCACGTCTTTTGTGGACCTTGACGATTTTCTGTCTTAGCAATTTTTAAGTATATAGTGCAGTGTTGCTACTGTAGTCACCATACTGTGCATTAAATCCCCAGAACTTATTCATCTTCTAACCTGAAGTTTGTACTCTAACCACCATCTCCCCATTTCCCTCACCTTCCTTGTAGCCCCTGGTAACCACTCTTCTACTCTCTGTTTCAATGAGTTCAACTTTTTAATTAATTTATTTCTTTTTTCTTTTTAAGCCTTCACCTGTGGCATATGGAAGTTCCTAGGCTGGGTGTCCAACTGGAGCTTCAGCTGCCAGCCTACACCACAGAGCAATGCAGGATCCAAGCCACGTCTGTGACCTACACCACAGCTCATGGAAATGCAGGATCCTTAACCCACTGAGCAAGGCCAGGGATCAAACCCACATCCTCCTGGATACTAGTTGGGTTCTCAACCTGCTGAGCCACAATGGGAACTCCGAGTTCAACTTTTTAAAACGCCACATGTAAGATCGATCATTTAGTATTTCTCTTTCTTTTCTGGCTTTTTTCACTGACTCTAACACCCTCTAGATCCATTCATGTTGTCACAAATAGCAAGGTTTTATATGTTTGTGTATATAACATCCCTTTGTCCATTCATCTCTTGATGGACACTTAGGTTGTTTCCGTATGTTGGCTGTTATAAGTAATATTGCCATGAACATGGGGGTGCAGATATCCATGAGCTAGAGAATGCAGGTGGCCTCTAGAAATGTAAACAACCTCTCAGGCAGGACACCAAGCCCTCAATTCTAGCACTACAAGGAACTGAATTCTGCAAATGAATGAGCCTGGAAGCAGATTCCTCTAGGAGCCTCCAGTAAGAGCCCAGCCTGGCCAACACTTTGATTTTGTCACTGTGAACCCCTGAGCCAAGAACCCAGCTGAGCCACCTTTCATTAGAGATAATAAATGGGTGTTATTTTAAGCTGTTAAATTTGTGATAATTTGTTAAGACAGCAATGTAAAATGAATACACCCAGTCGCTATCTATCACTGGACCCTGAAATGTTTATAACAAGAGAGCTTTTCTCCAACCCAAGAATCAGGCCCACTTTGAGAGATCTGGCTTCTCTTGGCTTCCCAAAGATATCAAACTGATGCTTTGAACTGTTGTTAAAATACAACTTTTGGAGATCTGTCATGGTTCAGTAGTAACAAACCTGACTAGTATCCATGTGGATACGGGTTCAATCCCTGGCTCCACTCATTGGATTAAGGATCCGGGATTGTTGTGAGCTGTGGTGTAGGTCAGCAGCTACAGCTCAGATTCAACCTCTAGCCTTGGAACTTCAATATGCCATGGGTGCGGCTCTAAAAAGACAAAAAGGCAAAACAAACAAACAAACCCCCACCACTTTCTTTTGATTCCCCTAGTGTCAGAAATTCAAATGAACTACAATAATAAAGGTTGTTCTATATCTTTTTTTCAGGTTTTGGGGGAAATCTTTGAGAGACTTTCCATTTTGCATAAGCTGGGCTGTGTTTAACTAATGGTCTAATTTTCTATTAAGCTTCAGGGGAAGTGAGAAATGGCTGCTTTCATAGAATTAGCAAATGCCACCAAAACTGAAGGTCAAACACAGTTGACATTAAATACAGTATTTCCAGTGGGACAGAGTCGGGTGCGTGAAAGACCTGTTCATACAATCTCCCGCAAAGCCTATTCTCTGGGCATGCAGTGAGTACTAACATAATCCAGTTAAACTCTCTCAGTCCCTGGCCTTCCCACCTATGACCTATATTAGCCACAGTAAGTCCATTTTCATAGGAAAAAACCCTTGGTGACCAATGTGGAGAAGAGCTGTGTGGCTGGTTCCATATTGCAGATGTTACATTCATTCATGCAGGTTTCTCAGGGGCCCCCAACCCTGCCAGCTTTCAGGATCATTCTGAGCTGAACACTGATTTATCCCCTCATGTGGCTTTGGATAACAGAGAAATAAAAGAGGACCAGACACGGGATGGATTCCAGCTGAGCTAAGTTTGCACAGGAAACTCAAGCTTGAACTAAGTTCCCTGGTCACCTGGGGGCTTCAAGAAGCAGAGAGAGGCAGGCATGTAAAGGAAATATGCACAAACTTGGGAGCCAGGTGTGAATCTCAGCTCCACCACTTAATAGTTGTGTATCCTTAGATGTGATTTTAACCACTGTGACTTTCAATTTCCTCATCTGCAAAGTGGAGTTTATGGAGTTCCTGCTGTGGCTCAGTGGGTTAAGAACCCAACATAGTGTCCTTGAGGATGTGGCTTCAATCCCTGGTGTTTGGTGGGTTAAAGATCTGGTATTGCTGCAAGCTGCAGCATAGGTCACAGACACAGCTCTGATCCAGCATTGCTGTGGCTGTGGTATAGGCCTGCAGCTGCAGCTCCAATTCAACCCCTAGACTGGGAACTTTTATATGCCACAGGTATGGCCCTAAAAAGAAAACAAAAATTTTTTAAAAAGGGAGGGAGGGAATAGTATTAGATTAAAAGTGAAATAGGGAGTTCCCATCATGGCTCAGCAGTAACTAATCTGACTAGTATCCATGAGGACACTAGCCTCATTGGCCTTGCTCATTGGGTTAAGGCTACGCCATTGCTGTGAGCTCTGGTGTAGGTCACCAACACTACTCAGATCCCAAGTTGCTGTGGCCGTGGCGTAGGCTGGCAGCTGCAGCTCTGATTCGACCCCTAGCCTGGGAACTTGCATATGCCTCAGTGAGGTCCTAAAATAAAAAGACAAAAAAAAAAAATAATACGATCAATTAAGTAATATACCCTCCCAACTTCAGAGTTTTCCACTATCCTCACTTTGCTTTTTTTTTTTTTTTTTTTTTTATCTATGGCACTTGTCACCATCTGACATCAACATATTGACATGTTTATTGTTTAAACATCTATCTCCCTGCTCACCAGAATAATGTAAGCCTCCTGAAGCTAGGGACTTGGCTTGTTCACTGCTGTATCCTTGGTACCTAGAAGCAACAAGGGGCAGGAGAACTTCGCGGTTAAGAGCACAGGCTCCTGAACCAGGTTTCTGGGGTTTCAATATGGACTGCAAACTATTTGCTATGTGAACCTGGGAAAATTCTTAATTTCTCAGTTCCTCAGTTTTTCCATCTGTAAAATAAGGGCAATAATAGAACCTCCCTCTAAGAGTTATCCTAATGATTAAGCAGCTAATACATGCAAAGCACTTAAAAGAATGCTAGGCACACAGTAAGTGGTCAATAAATATTAGCTAATAATAATAATAATGGAACCTGGTATATTGTAGGTGATGACTAAGTATTGGTTTAATGGATGATAAATTTTTCCAAAATTCTTGAAACTATGCCTAATGCAGAGTAGGCCCACAAGGAATGATAACTGCACGAAGTAGCACACTGGAATATGTTTAATAACTGATTCTCAGAAGGCAGGAAGTGGATTCGTCATATTTGCTGGTGTCACCCATTGTGGCTGATTTCAACTACCAACCTGACACCCGTGTACAGATATTTGACAAGAGGTGAACAGTAACATTCCATTACAGAGAATTTCTATCATACAGGTAATAATAAATACATATAACCCTGAGAACATAGAGATTAAGAAAAGAACTAGGAAGTAATGAGTTTTAAGTGTTTATTACATTTGTTTTAGTGTACATTAATTGTAAGTTTGCATAATGTAATTTTAATAATTGCTGAATTTAATTTTCAGTAACAGGCTCTCAATTTTCCTGAAAACTTAACAGTTGATTCTTCTGAGCTGGTACAAGTTAACTTCAGCACACAACTGGCTGTACACATGTTATTCTTCTTATCACTGATAGGTACCCTTTCCCAGCCCCAAATAAAGAAAGAAAGAATGACATAAATGCTTGTGCAGCAATCTAGGGCAGACCTCTCTCCCAGGCGAAGCATGGAATCGATTTCAAAGAGGACATTAATTGATCCCCTTCTAAACACTTGGCCAAACCTGGTGAAATAGGTCAAGTCCCAGGCCAAACCCTTCTATGGGACAGCCCAGACTTCCTGACTGTGCTAGAATTTCATTATCTCAAATACTGCTGGAAATACATGAGCCGTTAGCCTAGACTTGGGTATCTCCGGATTACATGGTTATGTAAGAGACTAGACTTTAGGGATTTGTGTAAAGAAATGAATGGACAGGACAGTTGTGAAGGTCACAGTTGTGTCAATAATCATTGTCACAGCTGGGAGATGTGCATTCTCCCACTACTCAGCTTTCTTACTCTCAGCCACATTCAGGAAAATATAAAATACAAGAAAATTCAGTTTAGTCTGGTCATCTCTCTTTGCTCCACTGATTATAGCCTCCAAAGTAAGCTCCTCAATTACCCAGGGCCATTTTCAGGAGCAAGGGCACCTGTCCTATCATTAGGGCAACCAACCATCTTGATTACCTAGGAATGTCCCAGTTTTAACACTGAAGACCCAGAGTCTCAGGAAATTTTTCAGTCCTGGGCAACCAAGGCAGTTGTTCTCTCTTAACACTTGGCCCCTAAGAATCCTAGCTTTCAGTCTGCCAGGAGACCCCCAGACAATGATTCTCCAGGAGTCCTTCAGACAAAGGACCTTCTCCAGGGTCCTTTAGACAAAGGCTGTGAAGCAGGAGCATGCATAGATCCATGAGGCCAAGAATTAGAAGTCGGGGCATCTTCGTCAATAAGGGCTGCTATCACAGAATTTCTCAGACTGGGAGGCTTAAGCAACCAACATTTAATTCTCACAGTTCTGGAGGCTAGAAGTCTAAGATCAAGGCACAAGACTGGGAAATATAGGTCAGCTGGGTGGTCATACACCCAATATGGCAGGGAGGCAGCCGTCTCCAACACATATATAATTGGGAAGAACTGTGACTGACCACCCTGCAGACGTGTAGGGGAGAAGTTCAGATACACAACCACTGGATAAACCAGAACTAGATTAATAAATCTGCCTCAAATTAGGGATTTCCAACAAGTAAATTACCACTTCTAAGTAGACAAGCAACTCTGCCCCTACCCCTCCAAAATCTACAGTGCTGTCCCTAGGCACCTTACCAATGTGCCTTCGCAGTGCCCTGTCTAACCACCAGGGCTCAACTGCCCAATCCGCACACAACTCGTGTCACCACCTCATCTGCCTGGAATTCCAGTCACCATCAGGGAATAGAAGATGCTGAGGAAAATAAAATTATCTTCTGGAGAGAGAGACATGAGGACTCTGTACCAGACTCAGACACCAGAGCTGCTCCCAGCAGTACCAGCTAGCCCCTCACTGTTGTGTGTGCCAAGGAGTGCTTAAGTGTTTTTCTGTTCCCTGGGGTTCCTCTTAGCTCTCCTCTTGCAGTTGTACACCACAGGAGTAGCACGTGAGCACTCCAGTGGTTCCTAATAGTGACAGAACATCCCTGCGGAGACTCCTTGTCCTCAGACGGTTGCTGCTCCCACAGAGTAATGGAAGTGCAGGTGCAACACCACCTTTAAAGGATCATCAATGCTCCATTTTCCATGCCAAGGAGGAGACTGTGCCAAGATGGGCATTATGTTTGTTAAGAAATTAGTTAAACAGGAGTTCCTGTTGTGTCACACTGGAAATGAATCCGACTAAGAACCATGAGGTTGCAGGTTCGATCCCTAGCCTTGCTCAGTGGGTTAAGGATCTGGCCTTGCTGTCGCTGTGTTGTAAGCTGGCAGCTGTAGCTCTGATTAGACCCCTAGCCTGGGAACCTCCATATGCTGCAAGAGCAGCCCTAAAAAAAAGAAAAGAAAAGAAAAAGAAAAAAGAAAAAAAAAGAAAAGAAATTAGTTAAACAAACATGTGCCAGACACTGTCCCAAGTGCTGGGAAGAGAATGATAAATAAGACACGTATTTTTTTCTGTGTCTCCTATTGCCCATCTCCAACCCACACAGCAGCTGAGTGCTTTTTTCTGAAGCATAAACCAAGTTTCATCACTCCCCTGCTTGTAGCAACTCCTCGCTCAGCCGGTTCACCTCTTCAGCATCATATTCAGCTCATTAGAAATAGACAAGGAGAGTGGGGAAAGAACTGGGATGTGTGATTTAGAAATGTTGGCTTGCTGTGGGCCCATCTCCAGGAGAACATCTTAAATGCTGGCCTAGGCAGAAGTCACATAAAGAGAGCCTTGAGCATGCAAAACTAGGTCCTCAGCCTAGAAAGGCAAAGGGTTCTTCAGGGGCCATTTGAAACGTGCTTTCTCTCCAACAGGGTTTCATTAGAACACGGGTTTTCTCATTCCATTCTTCACATTCCTCCTTACAGCAACTGTTTTCCTGTCAAATCCCCAGATACATCTTTCTAAAGGTGATCGTGCACTCTGCAAGACCCTGCACAGTCCTGAAAGCAGTTTGATTTGCTAGGAACCTCTGAAAGAACCACCCCTGCCCCCTCCACCAACAACCTTGTGTATTCCCCTGGAATTTGCTGTCTTTTCACCAAATGCACTTCCTTCGTTTCTCCTGAGGTCAGGCTCAAACGGCCACCCTCTCCATGAAGCCCTCCCAAATACACCTCCATACCCCCCTATTTCTAATCATTTATTTACTCTGTCACTTTCCAGCAGTTATGTATTTATGGGTTCAGTTTTGACTCTGTCATTCTCCACTTGTTGATATGTCATTGCAACTACAAATTCTTTTGTTTTTATTCCAAACCTGTAGAATCAAATGTGTTGTGGAATTCAGAATTTCTCAAATTTTAGAAAAAATGATAGAGGTGCTGGGGTAGCACCTATAATCAACCCTTTTCCTATTTGTTCAGTGAAATAGTCACACCAAGCAGGATATTCACACTATGCAGGACACGTAAAGTTTATAATCAACTTTTTACCAGTCTGGGTCAGGTTTTGCCATAAATGAGTTTAGCATTTCAGAAGCATAGGTCTGGGCTACTAATAATAGCCACTACTACCGAACCTTCCCTGACCAGATACTCTGTTCTGTGCCTGTTATCTCATTTAACTCCAGCAGGGTCATGGGAAAGAGGTATTGTTTTCCACACATGATAGAGGAGGAAAGCAAAGTTCAGAGGAGTAAGTAATTTGTCCAAGGTCAGACTTCTAGAAAATAGAGGAACCAGCATTCAAATCCAAGGCTATCTGACCACAAGCTTCAGGCTCAATGTCAAGTTTTCATACTGAATGTGATTCTCCTCCCATGACAGTGCTCCACATACAAGATTGAACATATAAATGCTTGGCAGTGAGGCAAACAGAAGAGCACTTAATTTGTTTTTATTTGTCATTCGCAAGTTACATTTTCCTTCTTCCAAAAAGACTTTATAGGACATAAAGTGTCAGTTTCGTAAAGAAAGCACCATACCTCTGAAAGTCCAGATACGACCACGGAGAATGAAGTCACATACCTGTCAGCTGATGGGTCACATCAGGGAGCACAAGAACCACACTGACCACCACATGTATTCTCATCAGCTCACACAGAATCAATGGTCAACATTTAGAACCCATAGGATTTCAATTCAGAGTCCAAAGAGTTTCTCTAAATATTAAAAGTTTTTTTAATTGTTCATCATTTTTTCTCTTGAGAAATCAGATATTTCCACCATACAGTGTTTTTGTTCCTTCTTTGCAATAATCAGCCAATGCTGAGGAGTAGCTTTAGGTGAGGTAAGCGTCCCCCAGTTAGCAACAGTTCCCCACTTCTGCACACCTGGATTTGGAGGGAATTTGAGTTTGGGAAGACTGTATCTGATAGAGTGAGCCGATAGCTAATGGCTTACCCTGTCATATTGTCCAGCAGGCTGGCACTCTGTTTTCTGATCTCACGGAGGCATGTGGGTTGCATAGTTTTGTTGGTTTTGTTTGTTTTTTTTTTTTTTCGTGTGTGTGTGGGTTTTTTGTTGTTGTGGTTGTTGTTTTTGAGAGTTAAGTTTTATTTGGAGTGAAATTGGGACTTTAGCCTGGGAGACGGCATCTCCGGTAGCCCTGAGAAAGTACTCCAAGGAGGCGAGGAGGGAGCTAGGATACATGAGTTTTGCAACAAAGGGGAGGTAGTAGGAATAAAAGATTTACAGATAGCCAGATTTACAGAAGATTTACAGAAAACCATTTCTATGGGAAGACATAAAGTTCTGGGCTTACTGGAATCACTCCTTTGATAAGCTTTCCTGAGTTCCCTCAGGGCTCATTGGCCCATCCTTGGGAGTGGCTGTTGTCACAGATGACCATGACATCTTTATAGTTTTTACAATACAAGTCAAGGACTTCCAGTAAGGATGATACTAGAAGATCGTATTTTCAGCAAAGCCACTAACAAATAGCAAGAACAGCTTGAGAGATAAAAACAGAGAAAGAGAGGCAGAGGGAGAGAGAGAGGGTGGGGAGAGAGATAGAGAAAGAGAGAGGGGGGCATTTATTTGGGCCAGAAACAGAAAAGAAATTTGAAGTGATGAAAGAAAGTAAAGTACATCTTTAGTTTCCAGAAGGAGGCAGAGGTGGCCCAACATCAGCTTCTAAGAGCTTAATTTTCTCATGTGAAGCAGAGAAACCAGAACCTAAGTCACTTCTTGAACCCAGACTCTACCACCTTGAAAGGAAGTTGAGAAAAGCTGCAACCAACTGTTGCTTGGGGTCAAGGCATACATAAGGTTCTAGGATCAGAAGACCTAGATGAAACAGACAGTGTCACAGTAGGACAAGGCCACAGCCACCTTTTTTGAAAAACCACCAAAAGAATGGAAATATAATTTCTATTTTCCTAACTAGCAGAGAGAAGACAGAAAGGAAAAAGTGAAATTCACCAAAAGGTAGGGAAATGAAAAATAAAGAGAAGGGAAATCAAGGAAGAATATACTGGAGAATTTTAAAATGTATGTATTCTGGGGTTTCCCAGTTTCCCAGATGACCATCCAACATCCAAGTTTACCAGTTTCATGACCTTTCTCAAGGTCGGTAAAAAAACACCAGGAATCTGTGAAAAGAGGCAAATGTTCCTTTTCCTGTCAGTGGGAAGCCAGAGGCTTGCCCATTGTCATCTAAGGCCCACACTATGGGAAGCATTTATCTTCAGACCCTCAATTCCCAGCACCAAACCCCTCACAGGGGACATCTTGTTGTTTAAAGAGCTCTCAGGAATAAACAGAAGGATAACAGCAAAATCCAGACAAGCAATCATGCCAAATCTTGTCAAGTGCACCAGGGGCAAAAGGACCTTGAACTATCTGCCCACCTCCCATCTTGTAAAGAATGAGAGTGGAGTTCCTCTTGTGGCGCAGGGGAAACAAATCCAACTGGTATCCATGAGGATGCAGGTCCATCCCTGGCCTTGCTCAGTGGTTTGGCAATCTGATATTGCCATGGTGGTGTAGGTTGCCGATGCAGCTCAGATCTGGCATTGCTGTGGCAGTGGCGTAGGCCAGCAGCTATAGCTCCGATTCAACCCCTAGCCTGGGAATCTCTGTTTGTTGTAGGTGCCACCCTAAAAAGACAAAAATAAATAAATAAATAAAATAAAAGTAAAGTAAAATTAAATAAAATAAAGTCAAATAAAATAGTAAAATAAAATAAAATAAGAGCAATGATGGCCCTTCCTCTGACCACCAGCTCCACTTCCTCTCAGATACTCGTATAACACTGGTGATTGGATTCTGAGCAAATATGCCCTCCTGTCAATCTCCTAAACTGAATGGAGGCAACGATTTGTTAGTTGTCTGAAAATTTCCAAGCGTTCCAAATCAGCTCAATTTCCTGGACCTGGGAAAGAAAGCTCAGCAGGCTCTGTGCCCTGGCATCCTGGGAGCTGAGGTGCTGCCAAGTCCCTGCTCTGGGAGCCAGCGATGTAATGGAGATAAGGTAAATTGCATTGTTGTTTTGGTTTGGACCTGAAAGGCAAACATCCAATTTGAGATCAAATAAATGGATTCTGGGCCTGAATAAGCGTTTTCAATAGGCTTCACTCTAGAGCAGTCTGAAAATCAGAAAGATGTACCAGCAAAATTATGCCTATGTTTCCTGAACTAAAAAAGGAGGAGACCTCCCCCACTCGTCAACCAATTCCCAAGGATAGGATGCATCTATACCAGGCCCTATGTTTTACATTTAAAAAAGTAAAGTCACAGGCTTAGGGAATAGAGAAGGGTCATATACAATTTTGACTTGAGTGAAGACAAACAGAATTTTAATTTATAGAACCAATGATTCCAAAATTAAAACAGCTAAGGTTTATTTAATGATTACTAGGTGCTTCACACTGCTTCAAGTACTTTATAACTATACAATATTGCCAACTCACTATTTGCAAAATAGTAATAATAATGATAATGATAACACCCCCCCACACACACACACTATGAATGAAGTAGGTACTATTACTATTCCTAATTTACAGAGGAAAAAACTGCTAGTGCCAAGATTCAAAATTAGGACTTCTGACTCTAAATCTCAAGAGCATAACTACTAATCTATGTAGAAAGCAGTCTTACAATGCATTACATTAAAAAAAGTTTTTCAGGATTTATGAGTCTCACCTATAATAAAGCACACACCTTCTTTCCCCCTCCAAATAGCTATATTTAGCCCTGCCTTTAGTTTATAGAATTTCACATTGTCAGAGAAGCAACATCTCAAAGACAGAGGGATCCTCTTTCAAACCTAGGATTGGTTTTGGCCCCGCAAAACAATTTCTTTTCTCTTTGCTAGGGATTGGTGGACATGTGACACAGATCTGGTGATGAGACGTGGCGAACTCTGCTAGAGGTGTTTGGGGAAGGTTTTCACTCCATGATGAATAGATATACTGAAAGAGTCCTCGACTTTTTTCCTTTTGTGAATGTGTGGAAAGCATGATGCTAGGAGTTGAGACAATTATTCTAGGCTTGTCAGCCTACGGACAAAAAAAGCCAACATGCTGAGGATGGCAGAACAGAGAGATTTTTAAACACCTGGGTGTCTAATGACAGAAGGAGTCTACACATCAAACCTGGACTCCCCCACCTCCAGATTCTTGCTATAAGGATAGTTTTCGACCTTTGTGGCTTAAGCTATCGTAAGGCATTGTGTCACTTTGCCTCCGAATGCATCCTAACTTATACATATATCCTTTGAGTATGTATAGAACCTATGTTATGTCTATACATTTTTTTGCCTTTCGTCATTCCAGTTGACTTGTAGCTACTTGGTCAGATAAGACCAGTCAGTCAAGGGAGGAAAGGAAATGTATCTGAGCAGCAACTTATCAACACTGTTCTGGAAAAAAAATTTTTTTAATTTAAAAAGGCTCAAGACTGCTGTGCTATCATTTACCAATCCCTGAGCCCAAATCTTTCTTAGATGCATTCACCTGCAGGCTATGACTCAGCAGTAAGCAGAAAGAAATAGATCCCCAGTTTCTTCATTAGTCAAATCAGCTATCTGAACAAGGTGATCTTTAGGAAAATTTCAGCACTGACATTTTATGCTTCATGTTCTATCCATCTATCTATTAAGAAGGGTTATGTGCTAATTATTTCTAAAGACACCCTATAAATAGTGACAATATCTTTAAATACTTGATAAAATTGTAACAATTCATCATAGCCCTAAGTCCTTCCTCTCTGCAGACTTCAGTGCCTCATCAGGAAAATGTAGATAATGAGGAAAATAAATACTTTCTAAGGCCCTTTTCAGCTCAGTCCCTCTTGAATCTGGCCAGATTCTTAAGTATTTGCATAGATTTTTTCAAAGCTTATGCAGTCAGGTCCTGGTAATGTCTGGATCATATAGAAGACTTTTCTGGAGCACATACCTAAAGTAAAAGTTAACTGACTTAAAACTGTGAGCTCCTCATTCCCCAGCTTCTCCTAACACACCATATGGAACATAGTTGGTTCTCAGTAATTACTGGTAATCCAATAGCCATTTTTTAAAGCCTTTTACCTTTCTTCCCTTTTTTACTATAGTATAGTTGATTTACAACGTTGTGTTACTTTCAAATGTATAGCAAAATGATTCAGTTGTATGTATGTGTGTGTATATATATGTGTGTGTTTTATATATATATATTATTTTTCATATTCTTTCCCTTTATAGGTCATTACAAAATATTGAATATAGTTCCCTGTGCTATATAGTAGGTCCTTGTTTAGCTATTTCATAGATAACAGTGTGTATGTGTTAGTCCCAGACTCCTAATTTATCCCTTCCTAACACCCCCTTCCCCTTTGGTAACCATTAAGTTTGGTTTCTATGTCTGTGGGTCTATTTCTGTTTTGCATATAAGTTCATTTGTATTTTTTTTTAGATTCCACATATAAGAATTATCATATGGTATTTGTCTCTGTCTGTCTTCCTTCACTTCGTATGAGAATCTCTAAATCCATCCATAGAGCATCTACTATCTGACAGAGATTTTAAATAGGGTATCTCAGCTCCTCATAATAATCCTGCAAGGGCAGTAGTTTTACATCCAGAACCTGAATAAAACTCTCCTGCCTAGAGGCCAGTCTCTGCATGGTGTCCCATCCAAAATAAACCCTAACCCAAACTCAACAACTTGAAAACTTAGTAGGTCTTTAATGAAGTCTTGGAAGATAGGGCAAAAGGGAGAATTACATGGCAAAACATAACAGCAGCATCTCCTTTTTACCCATCTTTCCTCCTAAAACCTCCCACAGCACCACGAAGATTCCCATCTCCATCTTCTCCAAACACTCTAACAAAACTCCTGCCTCTTCCCCATTCTAGTTCACCCCTTTTGGATCTATTCTGTCCTTTGGGGAGTGGTCTTATGCCTCTAAGTGTTTAGCCTCTCTAAGGTCTCCTGTTTTCCCACTGATTCTCCAAGTACGTTCTGTAAATATCAATGGCACCAGCCTCAATCCTCTGACCTGGAGCCCATGCTCATCCACCACATCATGCGATAGACATGCACCATTCTCTTCATGCAAACTGCTCTCCTCATGTACATCTTTGAAGCAGTGACTGACTCAGAACCACCCAAGGAACTTATCAAATATACAAACGTCCTGGTCTGCACACCAGTCCCTCTGAATCAGAGTGTCCTAGGGTGAGATCCAAGATTCTAAATTTTTAGTAAGCTTCCCACATGGTTCTGAGGCATAGTCAGGTTTTGATGTACCGCTTTACTTACACCAGAGAGGCTTTAGAATTCAGCAATAGGGTCACTCAAGCCCACAGGAACAGGAATATTCCGCCGACTCCCATTTTACTGTCTGGTCTTCCTTTCAACCTGGTGTTCCAGGTACACAAAAAAATCCTCCATTCCTGAGCCCTTTAGGTTTCAAAAATATGTTAGTCAGCGGTGACGTGCAGCCAGAATGCTTTCCACAGAGAACTGGGACCGGAGAGCCATGCGGGCTGCGAGAGTGCCCCAAAGCCTTGCGGGTCTTTGCAACACAGTTTTTGTGAGAAATTATACACAAAAGTCACCACTGGGACCGCCAGAAACAATTTCTCCCTGAGGTGGGGCAATAAGAGCCTAAGCTTGACTGCCCTCCTTTCTGGGGGACTGGTGACAAGAGGGTGTCAGATGGTGACAGAGCAGAGAGTGCTGAGAGCTACGGAGACAGAGACAGACGTCAGAAAGCAAACCCTTCACAGAACCAGGAAGTGGGCCCCCAAGGAAGAGGAGATGCAAACAGCAGGATTTTCATAGAGAGAACCACCCCCCACCCCCCCGACCACCCCCAGCAGTGGCTTCCTTCACAGCATGTGGGCCCTGAGCTAAGAAAAAAGACACTCACTGGGCTGAAGTGACACCTTAAGGAAGAGGAGGAGGGCTTGAGGCCTCAGATCCCAGGGCGCCCATGAGGATCAAACCATCAAGAGGATGGGAGGCCGGGCCTAGGCCAAGGGCAAGCCTTTTATCACCCAAGTGCTCACTGCAAGGTTCTCCCTTCTGAGTCCCCCTCCAAGCCCTGTTTTATTTGGAACGAATGCCAACATCTGGCAGCTCTGTATTGGACCCCTGAAAAAACTTTAGCCCCTGAAGAGAAAACACCCTGACCTCATTAAAAGGTGATCTTACCACACAGATTCTGAAGACAGCTTTAGCAGGAGGGCCAGTGCATTTTGAAACTCAATTGCGTTGCATGATTAGAAGCAATTACTGTCAACAAACATTTATCAACGATCTACTGATGCGCTAGGCCTGAAGAACATGTGGGCAAGAGTGAATCAACCCTTTGGCAGAGCACAGAGTACCAGAAATCAGAACACAGGATCTGACAAGCATAACTGTCCTTGTGAATCTGCTGGAACAGAAAATTTGAGCACAGATCTACCTCAGAAAAACCAAAATATTTGCTTGCTCGAAATAAGGCTGGAAGGGTCAGTGGAATCATGGATCAAAACAGTTAATCAGGAAGTTCCCGTCATGGCTCAGCAGTAATGAATCTGACTAGCATCCATGAGGACACGGGTTCAATCCCTGGCCTCGCTCAGTGGGTTAAGGATCTGGCTCTGCCAAGAGCTGTGGTGTAGTTCACATACGAGGCTCGGATCCTGCGTTGCTGTGGCTGTGGTGTAGGCCAGCCCCTGTAGTTCTGATTCGACCCCTAGCTTGGGAACCTCCATGTGCTGCAGGTATGGCCCTAAAAAGACAAAAAAAAAAAAAAAAAGTTAATCAGTTGTACACACTTATGATTAAGTCCAACGTAATCATAACATGAGTTCAGATCCAACGCCGAACACAGCTACAGCCATCTGTACGAGTGAAAGAGACTTACCCTTCTCTAGGCAGATTCCACAGCCCAGTGCAACCAGTCGAGGTGATCACGTCTCTGGCTGGCTACAGGGACAGGCACACAGGGAACTTTTTTGTTACTTCATGCCCCTCTGTTTCTCATACATCCAAGTATATCCCCTCCCCTTTCCTTTTTGCAGTATTCCTGCCTTCAGTCTTGTTTTGAATGGACTGGCATTGCCCTTGGTTTCTAATACTGGTTTTCAGCATTACTTTAGGCAGTGGAGCACTTGTAGCAAAATAAACTTTCTATGCAACTCCGATATTTTAAGTATAAAAACAGATATCTCTGAGTCTGTCCTACCCCCAGACCCACTCCAGCCTCAGGAGCAACCCTGGAATCTAAGGAACAGAATTACTCTAAAACCTCAGTCAGCACCATTTTTTGCCTCTGACACAGAGACTCTAAACTACCATACCAATATTGTTCTCCTTCTTTCTTAGTAATTAATTCATCAATAATTAATTAATTAGTAATTAATTCATCAATAATTAATTAATTAGTAATTAATTCTAATAAGAGTGGGAATGAAACCAATTAAAAGATGGCATTTCCCAGCCTGTCTTGCTACTACATAAAGCCAATACTGATTAAAGTCTGGCCAGTGATAGGTAAACGGGAGTGTTATACAAGACTCCCAGGAAGGCTTGTTAAAACTAGGAGTTGTGCCTTTTCTATTCTTCTATTTTTCCTCCTTCCTGCTTTCTCAAACATGGGCATGAGGGCTGGAGCTTCAGCGACCATATTGGACCATTATGTTGCTTGGAAATTAGAGGCTATAGAGATTGTGAAACAGAAAAGATAGACAGAGCCTGTGTTTAAATGACTTCGTGGTGTTGTCACACCAGTTCTGACTTTCCTATCTCTGGACTTCTTTTATGTGAGAAAATAAGCTCTGTGTGTCTAATAAAACATTGCTTAGGTTTTTCTATAATTTGTAGCTATATCAACTCCTCACTACAGAACTTGTCTATAGTTAAAAAACTTTTCCAATAAAAAATTTCACTTTCTTAGGTACCATGTATGTCAAGGAAAAATTATGAAGAACTGGGATAAATGCACCAAGAAATTAAGGTATATAATGGATCAAATTCGTTTATAAAACTGATAATAATAGTGCTTACTATATGCTAGGCTGTCTGCTAAGCATTTGTGTGTACACTTTCATTTACTACTCAAGTCAACCACGTCAGGCAGGTGATGTAATGAATAGTTTTCAGATGAAGAAATCAAGTCTGAGAGGAATTCATAATTTGTCAAATCTTCACAGCAGAGGAGTTCCCGTCGTGGCGCAGTGGTTAACGAATCCGACTAGGAACCATGAGGTTGCGGGTTCGATCCCTGCCCTTGCTCAGTGGGTTAACGATCCGGCGTTGCCGTGAGCTGTGGTGTAGGTTGCAGATGCGGCTCGGATCCAGCGTTGCTGTGGCTCTGGCATAGGCTGGTGGCTACAGCTCCAATTCGACCCCTAGCCTGGGAACCTCCATGTGCCGCAGGAGCGGCCCAAAGAAATAGCAAAAAGACAAAAAAAAAAAAAAAAAAAAATCTTCACAGCAGAGCAGAAATTTGAGACTACATCGCCTTTCTATAACAAACTTCAAATGAAAGATTTAAAAGTCTAAGCAAATTAGGTGGGTCAATAAAAGGCTTTTTTTTTTTTTTTTTTAACATCCACATCCACGGCATATGGAAGGTCCCAGGCTAGGGGTTGAATTGAAGCTGCAACTGTCAGCCACAGCCACAGCCACGATAACTTGGGATCTGAGCCATTCTGCAACCCACACTACAGCTCACATCAATGCTGGATCCCCGACTCACTGAATGAGGCCCAGGATCGAACCTGCACACTCATGGATACTAGTCAAATTTGTTTCTGCTGAGCCACAAAGGGAACTCCAAAAGGGTCTTTTCAAATACTTAATAATAAGGACAATTTAAGGATAGTATGGCTAACTTATGTTCTCCTTTGTGATTTAAACTTGAAGCAAGGCAGCTCTGCAATCAGACCAAACTGGGTACAAAGCCTTACTCTTATCTTTTCCTAATGGTGTGATCTTGGGCAAAATTCTTTAACTTCTTTCAGGCTTAGTCTGCCTTGCACTGTGAGGTGTGGGTTAATGAACTAATGCATGTGAAGTTTAGAACTTAGTGCTTGCATGTGATAGGTAAGCTATTCTCAGTTTCATAACACAGGGCAGGGTAAAATGAGAGGAATGAGGTAAGAGGCAATCCACTTATTTTCAAAAGGATTTGAGGAGTTCCTGCTGTGGTGCAGTGGTTAAAGGATCTGGTATAGGATTCAAACCCTGGCCTGGGAACTTCCACATGCTGTGGATATGGCCATAAAATTTTTAAAAACAGGAGTTCTCGTCGTGGTGCAGTGGTTAATGAATCTGACTAGCAACCATGAGGTTGTGGGTTCGATCCCTGCCCTTGCTCAGTGGGTTGGCGATCCAGCGTTGCCGTGAGCTGTGGTGTAGGTCACAGACACGGCTCGGATCCCACGTTGCTGTGGCTCTGGTGTAGGCTGGCAGCTACAGCTCCGATTCGACCCCTAGACTGGGAACCTCCATATGCCGAGGGAGTGGCCCTAGAAAAGGCAAAAAAGACCAAAAAAAAAAATTTTTTTTTAAATAAAAATAAAACAGGGAGTTCCTGTTGTGGCTCAGTGGTAACAAACCTGACCAGTATCCATGAGGACATATGTTCGATCCCTGGCCTCACTCAGTGGGTTAAGGATCCCACATTGCCATGAGCTGTGGTGTAGGTCGCAGACATGGCTCAGACCCCACATTGCTATGGCTGTGTTGTAGGCCAGCAGCTGTAGCTCTAATTGGATCCCTAGCCAGGGAACTTCCATGTGCTGCAGGTGTGGCCCTAAAAAGACAAATAAAATAAAATAAAATAAAATAAAATAAAATAAAATAAAACAAAACAAAACAAGAGGACTTGAAAATAGCTCCTTGGAAATCTGACAGAACAGAAAAATATGCATGGTGTTTGCAAGCCTTCTAATTATGAGAAGCTGAGTAAGATATCTCTCTTTATTCTCAGTTTTCTCAACTGTGGAGTCACAATTTCTTTTACACGGGGTCATTGGAAAAAAGAAACAATTAGCCTTGGAATGCTGTGTGGTATTTGTGATTATTATCAGAGCTAGGCTTCACTAACTGGCCATTTCTTAATTTTTTCCAAATGAAGTGACAAACTACCTATCTTACTTTCTTATTTTTCTTATTTCAAGCTGCTACTAGGATTTCTTACATATTGTGGAAATTAATACCAAAAATTATGATTCAAAAATAACTAACCCTCGGGAATTCCCGTCGTGGCTCAGCAGTAAGGAGCCCGACTAGTATCCAGGAGGATGTGGGTTCAATCCCTTCCCTCGATCAGTGGGTTAAGGATCCGGCATTTCCGTAAGCTGTAGTGTAGGTCAGACACAGCTCAGACTGGATGTTGCTATGGCTGTTGTGTAGGCCAGCAGCTATAGCTCCAATTCAAGCCCTAGCCTGGGAACTTCCATATGCCATGGGTGCGGCCCTAAAAAAGGCACACACACCAAAAAAACACTAATCCTCATAAATGAAGAATCAGAATTGGATAATAGAAAAAATAAAGTATGGCAAGAACTCAGAATGGTAATTTTTTCAGCGATAATGGTAATTTCTAAAATCATAAAACTTGTTAGGAGACTACATCAACATGTAAAACTTATATGTATCAAAAAATACAGTCAACAGAATGAAAAGGTAACCTGTGTGATAGGAGAAATGCAAGTAATATATCCAATAAAAGGTTAATATCCAGAATATATAAAGAACTCCTATGAATTAACGACAGAAATAACCTGATTTTTAAAATGGGCAAAAGACTTAAATAGATATCTCTCCAAAGAAAATATACAAATGGCTAACAAGCATATGAAAAGATGTTCAACATCACTAATTATTAGGGAACTGAACATCAAAACCACAAGGAGATATCACTGCATACCCATATTAGGATGGCTACTATCAAAAAGATAGAAAATAACAAGTATTTGAAAAGATATGGAGAAACTGGGAAATTTGTGTACTGTTGGTAGGAATATTAAATGATGACCCATTATGGGTCCTTCAAAAAAAATTCTATTAAACATAGAATTACAATGTGACTCTGCAATTCCACTTCTGGACATGTAACCAAAGAAAAAATCAAAGAATGTTTTTGTTTGTTTTGTTTTTTTGGGGGGGTTGTTTTTTGGTTTTTTTGTTTGTTTGGTTTTTTCTTTTTGTGACTATACCTGTGGCATATGGAAGTTCCCTGGCTAGGGGTTGAATTGGAGCTACAGCTGCCAGCCTACACCACAGCCACAACAATGTGAGATCCGAGCTACGTCTGTGATCTACACCATAGCTCATGGCAGTGCCAGATCCCTAATCCACCGAGCAAGGCCAAGGATCAAACTCATATCCTCACGGATACTAGCTGGGCTTAGCCACAATGGGAACAAGAGATATTTGTATACCCATGTTCATAGCAGCAATAGTCAATAAATAGCTAGAAGGTAGAAGCAGCCCAAGGGTCCACAAACAGATGAATGGATAATCAAAATTATATATACCAATAGTTGTAATTCAAAAATGCTAACCCTAATAGGTGAAGAATCAGAATTAGATGATAGGAGAAAAAAATACGGCAAGCACACAGAATGATTATATATTATATATGATGGAATATTATTCAGCCTTAAAAATGAAAGAAATGCTGACATGTGCTACAATGTGGATGAGCCTCGAGGACATTATGCTAAGTGAAATGAGTAAGTTGCAAGAAGACAAGTCTTTTATGATTTCCACTCATATGGAGTAGCTAAAGTAGCCAACTTTATAAAAACAGAAAGTAGTATGGTAGGTTCCAGGGGCTTGGGGGAAGATAAAATGAGAGTGGTTGTTTAATGGGTATAGAGTTTAATTTTGCAGGATAAAAATATGCTGGGGATTGCTTGCACAATAATATGAATATACTGAACACTACTGAACCGTATACTTAAAATGGCTAAGGTAGTAAATTTTATGTTATGTGCATTTACTACAATTGAATAAAACTGTTAGGCAAATAGCAATAGGAGGAAGTATAAAAGACATGGAATGGAAGAATGAGCAGGTGATAAAAGTACAGCTACACTATGTGGGCATCAGAAACCCACTTGACAACCACTTCCATAAAAGTTGTGCTCCAAATTAAATTGGCCTGTTTTGAATGTGCTCATCTAAATGGAATGCTGGCAGGGTGAAAATACTACATAATCAGGAATAAATGGGAACTACGTCTGGTTGGAAGCAAAAGGCCCACTGGGGCATGTTGGAGGCTGGTGTTGGAACTGGCCTCGTTTAACAAACTCATTAATGACCTAGAAGAAAACGGAAATAGCCGCTGCTAATGAAATTTGCAAAGATAATGTTGGCAATGCCCTGGACTTGGCCATAATAGCATAAGCATCACTGGGATAGAGAGAGATTTTCCACTAGGTAGTTAATTGGATTAAACCAATGACTTCCTGGGATAAGAACACTTGCTCATTTCCAACTCTTATCTCCAGAGCAGAAAGCAAATTCTGAAATGTGATGCAGTTCATGAAACCATACTTGATAGAGGCCAGTAGAAGAATGGTATTTTCCCAGAGCACGATTCTGCCTTTGTCCTTTATTTCTAGTTGGAAGACAACAGAATCTATACTTTAAAAAAATATAAGAGGAGTTCCTATTGTGGCTCAGTGGGTTAAGAACCCAACATAGTGTCTGTAAGGTTGCAGATTCAATCCCTGGCCTCCCTCAGTGGGTCAAGGATCTGGCATTGCCTTAAGCTGCAGTGTAGGTCACAGATGCAGCTTGCATCTAGCATTGCTGTGGCTGTGGTGTAGGCTGGTGGCCGCAGCACCAAATCAACCCCAAGCCTGGGAACTTCCATATGCACAGGTGCAGCATATGGTGATAGAAGTACAGTAAGATATAAGAAAGGAGAAGTTGAGAAAGGCAGGGGAGATACCATGTTGTTTCCATGGAGGAAAGTCTGGGCAAGACACCCACATAAACTTAACTTACAGGCCCTGAAGTTTGTCACAGACTTTTGTCACCTTTTTCCCCTATTTAAAACCTGTCAGTGGTCTCCCAGGGCACTCAAGTGAAGTCTAAATTCTTTGACAAGGCCCCAAAAGATCAGCCTTGCCTCACCATCCTGCCTCATCTTGCACCACAGCCCTTCTCACCCATGTAACGGTCATCAGCTACTCTACTCTGCCTGCCCAGCAGCAGTTTCCCAGCTATGCCAACAGCACCACTCTTTTTCTTGGCAGACTTACCCCTTCCCCACTCTGAGTCATCATTTCATCCCTAACCATTGTGCTTGGTTCAGGGGTGAACAGAGGACTCAAGCTGTGCCAGTCTGATTCCATGCCAGAACTTACAGAGCAACAATCACTAAAGAGTAGCTCACGTGATGATGAGGTGGGCTGCTGAGAGACTGACCTCAGCCTATAGGGTTTCTCAGATGAAAGTGCTGCTGGCATGTTGAGTAGGATGATTCTTTGTTACGCAGCATCATCATTAGCATTTAGTGTTCCTGCGTTTGCACACAAACTTCCCTAAATTGTAAAAACAACAACCACAAAATAACACCTGAATATCACTCATGGTTGAGAACTACAAGACTCAGAACTCTTTGCCATGTGATGGAAATCTAAGAGTGAAGCAATTTGCTTGGGATATTCTGGTCTTCAGTTGACGTGTCACTTCCAAAGAGGTCTTTTCCTATGTCCCCAACCTAATAGGACATATGTCTGTGTAATGACACTACTTATTAGGTATAATACTGAACCAGTTTGAAAGTAATGCTTAATTGTGTGCTTATCTGCTTCATATCTCTTTTCTCCTACTAGACTGTAAGTTCTATGAAGAAAGGGGCTATTTTGGTTTCCAAAGACTGACATTCAATAAACATTTGTAGAGAAAGGAGACAAGGAAAAAGGAAGGTTGCTTGGAAACTAGTAACACTTTTTAGTGACTAGCATCTCAAGCCAACCTACAAAAGCCTGTTTAATCTAAGAACTTAAATGTCATCTCCCACACTGCTTTTATGAGAGACAGGAAGAGCTGGGATTATAGTAGGGCCCCAGGAGGCTCTCTATAAAACCAGTTCTGGGATTTCCACTGGCTCCTAAGAGGATACATCCCCATTCAGAAGAACAGGGACTGGAAGATGGAGGTGGAGGGTGGGAATCTGGCAGCGGTTTCATCAGCCCTTACTCCTGCATTCCCTCACTGCAGCCTTTACAGTGATGGCAGAAGCTCCAGCAGCTGGGGGCAGGGGGGCAGGTGCTTTCAGAGAGGGATCATATGTACCACTTTGGAAATCAGAGACCTGTCTTCTAAAATACTCCCTCTGCAGGAACCATATATTGTTTTGTGGTCACACAATACTATATTCCCCTTCCTCACATACTCCCATCCCCTCAGGGGAATGACTCTCCCTTTTATGGGTAGCCTTGATAGGATGGGAAAGCCAGAAGCCTGGCTCCCGCTTTGGAAGCCAACAGATCAAATCCTTCCTGCCATGGGCTGTCACAGAGCAAGCACAGCCAATCAGCTCTCTCCCAGAACTTTAAATATTGAGCAAGCAATATAAAGACTTTGAAAAAAAATAATTGGAGGACATTCGCCCAGGGTTGTAACCCTGATCATGACGTTCCTGCTGCCAGATTAGTCCTGACTTCTAGTTTTCTGGCCCTCAAGGGGTGTTTTGAACTCCTACCCATTTCTAGGCTTAGTTCTCAAATCTTGGACTCTTTCAATAAGATTCCAATAAAATCCCCTTCTGTCTGAATTTTCAAGGTCAGAGACATTGTGTGCCATGCAAGAGTCTAAATGGATTTTCTGAGGCCTGACCAAGTCATTCATTGCAGTTTCACATTTGCATTCATTCATTCCAAATATAGTTAATGAAAGTCCATTATGCCTCATGTGCTGCGCCAAGTGTTGGGTATACAAAAACAAATAAGATTCAAGCCCAGCCTAAGAGGACACATTCTGCTTGAGGAGGTGAAGAAAACACTCAGAAATTGAAGTTGGAGTGGTATTATCTGTTGCAGAGAGTCCTCAGAAAATGATGATCTAAACTCCTTCTCTCCCGTAGGCACATCTTCAGTCTCTCCCCCTCTCCTAGTCCTAATGGCTTCTGGAGCCTGTGGATAGCAGGTTTGAGTGAAGATTCAGGAACTGTGGAGTCTCTGCCGAGAGAACTTGTGCCAACTTTCTCCATGATGGACTAAGCAGGAGCACAGGAAGCCATAGTTGGAGAAGTCCAGAGTTGGGTCATAAGCACGGGATCACAGTAAGAGCTGGGATCCTGGGGAAGTTACCTGGGTTTTCAGGCTCTAAAAGGCCAAGAAGGATATGACTCGTAGACTGAGTCCTCCCTGCTCCAGAGTTGAGGAAAGCATGAGAAAGCCAGGGAGCAAGGAAGATTCTTCCAGAGCCCTGTAATCTGCCGGCATCCACACCACCCTAGCCACAGGGAAAAGGACAGCTTTGACTTCTACCACTGCTGAGGCTGCTGCCACATAAAAGGGCTTAAATGAGTAGTTCTGGGTCTCAGGGAGCTGAAGTGTCTCTCACCTAGGTGCCAGAAAGAAATTCCATCAGAAAACACTGAATGCATGTGCAGTGAGACAAAGCTGCTTCGGAAAAATGCCAACATTTTTAATATAAAAATAATGAGTATTTAACGGGACTTGAGAGCAGCACATGCAACAACAATGTCTTCTGGAGCCTAAAAAAAAAATCTCAACAAAGAGATTCAGGAGAGAAATCAGAATAGAAAGTGGTCATTGATGAGAACCAAATCAGCGGCCCAAATGGTCAAATATAAAAAAAGTCTTAAAGCATGAGGGAAAAATATAAAGAGATGGAAATCATGAGGAAAAATTTGAGACATGGAGACTATCCAGAAGACCCAATATGTGCATCATGATTGTTCTAAAAGAAAAATACAGTTATAATAAATAAGTCCATTTCTTCATGTATCCCTTTATTCTAAGAGTAAATATCCTGGTAATATTCCAAACTTTGGGTAAAAAGAAAAGCCTACCAAGCATTCAAATAAAAAGAACATAAACTCTATATGGGGAAAATAATCATAATGGCATCAGATTTTTTTACTGCAACCGTAGAAGCTGAAAAATAGTAAAATAATATCCATAGGCACTGTGAGATTGCAACTAAGATCGTGCACCCAGTCAAGATTATTCACTTATTAGAATGAAAGGAAAATGCATAGGAACATGCCAGAAATTCTAGAATGTATCACCCCTAAAGTTCATCCTTGGAAAAGAATCTAGGGAAGATATCCACATGCAAAGAACAAGGTTGGATCCCTACTTAACACCATGCAAAAAATTAACTCAAAATGGATCAAAAGCCTAAAATTATAGCTAAAATTATAAGACTCCTAGGAGAAAACATAGGAGTAACTCTTCATGACCTTGTGTAAAGCAATGGTTTTTTAGCTGTGTCACTGAAATTACAAGCAATGAATGAAAATATAGAAATACTGAACTTAATCAAAAGTAAAAATGTCTGTGTTTCAAATGACACCATCAAGAAAGTGAAAAAGACAACCCGTAAAATGGGAGAAAGAATTCACAATGCGTATATCTGATAAAAGGCATGTATCCAGAATATAAAAAGATCTCTTTTCAGTTCAATATTTAAAAGGTAGACAACTCAATTTTTAAATAGGCAAAGGATCTGAATAGACATTTCTTCCAATAGACATACAAATGGCCAATTTAAAAAAAAAATGAAAAGAACGCGGATAAAATTAGCCATTAGAGAAGTGCAAATCAAAATGACTTGAGGGAGTTCCCACTGTGGCTCAGTGGTAACGAACCCGACTAGTATCTATGAGAGTGCCAGTTTGAGCTCTGGCCTCGCTCAGTAGGTTAATGCCTTGCTCACGGCATTGCTGTGCCCGTGGCCAGCAGCTGCAGCTCTAATTCTACCCCTAGCCTGGGAATTTCCATATGCTGTGGGTGTAAGTCTCAAAAAAAAAAAAAAAAAAAAAAAGCAAACCTACAATGAGATATCATTTCACAACCACTAAGATAGATATAATTTAAAACTTCAATTAAAATTTTTTAAAGACAGATAATAATAACTTTTAGAGAGGATAGGGAAAAGTTGGATCCTTATATATGGCTGTAGGAATGTAAAATGGTGTAGCCACTTTGGAAAATAGTTTGGCAGTTCCACAAAATGTTAAAAAAAGTCACCACATGATTTAGCAATTCCACTCCTAGGTATATACCCAAGAAAAATGAAAACATTTGTTCATATGAAATCCTACACATGAAAGCACATAACAGCATTATTCACAGTGGGAAAATGGGAGCAATTCAATGTCCATCAACTAACAAATGGGTAAAAATGTACCATATCTATACAATAAAATGTTATTTGACAATAAAAAAGAACGAAATATTGGTACATTCTTCAACATGGAAGAGCCTAAGGAACATTATGCTAAGTGAAAGAAGCTGGTCACAGAAGAACATATGTAATTCCTTTTACATGGAATGTTCAACTCTATAAAGACTGAAAATATATGAGTTGCCACCTGGGGCTGGTGAGAGTGGGAGGGATGGGAATGGGCTGACTGTGAAGGGTAAGGAGTTTGGAGGAGGGAGTTGCTTCAGGGCATAGAGAAAATGTTCTAAAGTTATGTCATAGAGATTCACTGCGTGACTAAACATACTAAAAACCACTAAAATGTACACCTTAGATGAATATCTCATTAAAGATGTTTACAGCCAAATTAAAACTAATGTTTTCAATCATACAAGCCACATTAAAAAAAAAAAAAACCTAGAGGAGACTTTAGCAATAACAAAGTAGGATAGATACTTTTGAAAGGAAGAAAAAAAACAAGAGACTGAATAATGAGCTGGCAGTAATATATGAGTAGTTGAAGCTAAATGGATAATAATGAATTACCTGATAGGAAATACATGTGTTTTTAAAGGCCTTCTGAAACAGAAGATCTATATACTCCAAAAAAATAACTGTCCAAACTAAACGTACTCAAAAGCCTAGGAATAGCAAAACCTGGCAGTTGGGGGAAAGAAGGGGAAATAAAAGCTTTCCCTTTTAAGTTCTCATCTTATTAGGGCGGAATGAAGCTTGGCATGACATATCTTGTGGGGCTAAATGTGCATCTTGGTGGAGGAATATTGTTGAATATTGTTTTCAAACAATGTAAGAAACATGTGTCTGGTGATTACTGCAGAGAAAGTTAATTAAACATTAGTCAAAGGGAGGAGTTCCCTTTGTGGCTCAGCAGAAACAAATCTGACTAGTATCCAGGAGGATTTGGGTTGGATCCCTGGCCTTGCTCAATAGGTCAGGGATCCAGCATTGCTGTGAGCTGTGGTGTAGGTCACAGAGACAGCTCGGTTCCCACGTTGCTGTGGCTGCGGTGTAGGCTGGCAGCTGTAGCTCTGATTCACCCCCTAGCCTGGGGAACTCCATATGCCCCAGGTGTGGCCCTAAAAAGCAAAAAAAATTTAAAAATTTTAAAAAAAATAAAGCATTAGTCAAAGGAAAAGCAAAGTAGAACTTTCAGATGAACAAGGGAAGCAGAGTGGGGAATGGAATAAAGAGCAGCTTGAACAAACCTGCCAATATAAGAAAAGAAATAACAGTGTGAAATAATACTTTATGTCCTCCAATTAGGTTTGGCTGAAGTTTTCTCATGGTTACACTGGGTTTACAGGTTTTTGGAAAGAATACCACGAAAACGAAATACCTTTTTTGTCACATCATGTCAGGTGTTAGATGACATCCATGGAACATCCCTGGCGAAGGGAGTGTTTACCGGGTTTCTCTGCTGTAAAATGATCATTATTCTTTTCCTACTCAATTGTTTGGAAGCCAACAAATAAGTCTCCAACCTCGTGGATGGGAAAGCAGAAGCAAGGCAAGAATTCAGCACCACCTACAGGAATGGCAGTATCAGCATTTTGAAGGGCAAAGGGAACACTGAAATGAGGCTTTGAATCTTTTCCCTTATACAAATAAATGTTTTTAAAGCATAAGCATGAAAGTATTAAAGTCAAATCTATCAGTCATTACAATAAATGTGAAATGACTGAAATTCCCATTAAAAAGGAGAAATCGTTCAATGGGAGTGATGGTGAGATAAGAGTAGCCAGATACTGTTTACTATAAATATGTTTAAAACAAAGTGAAGATATCAGTTAATTAAAGGAATGAGTACCAAACAACTGCTTTTTTAAAAGAATGGAGCCAATATCAAACAAAGTAGAATTTAAATTTAAAAGTATTAAATAGGAAAAACAAGGGAACATTACATATTGAGACAAGGCTTACAGCATAATTTAAGAAGACAAAATGAGTTACAAATCTGTGTGCTTAAAGCAATTATAGCAGCTAAATGCTTAAGGAAAAAACTATTAGAAATGTAAGGAGAATTTAGCAAAATTTCAAATATAGTGAGAGACTTCACTGTACATCTTTCATATTTAGACAGATCCAGTATACAAAAGCAAACAACAAAGACATTGAGAAAATAAAAAAATCAAATTATAGATATATTTAAGAAAACTACTCATTTTTCTTCTTATGTACCTGGTATATTTATAAAAATCAATTGTGTATTTGTCCATGAGGAAAATATTATTTGAAAAAAATTAAGGTAGTTTAACAGGATTTAATAAAATGAATAATGAAAAAGTAATCAAAAGAAAATCTTAACTTTTAAAAATTAGAAATTAGAAATAACTTCCTGACTTATATAGAATATAATAGTATATACTTATACTATTCTGGTTTTTCTCTACAGAAACAGAATTGGAAAACAGGGACTCAAATACATATACACCATATCGATGTATATGTATAGTAGCACTAGTAACAATAACTAAAAGGTGGAAATAACTCTAATGTCCATCAGCAAACGAATGGATACACAAAAATGTAGTATATCCATACAATTGAATATTATTTAGCCACTAAATTGAATAAAGAACTGATGCACGCTACAACATGGATGAATCTTGAAAACACTATGCTAAGCAAAAGATGCCAGCCACAAAAGATCACATATTGTATGATTCAATTTATATAAAGTGTACAGAATAGTTAAATCTATAGAAACAGAAATTAAATTAATAGTTGTCTAAAGATGGAGAGCTAGGGAGAAATGAGAAGTGATTGAGTATGAGATTCATTCGTGGGGTAACAAAAATGTTCTAAAATTGGTTATGATACTGATTGTGTAACTCTAAATATTCTAAAGCTATTTAATTGGTTTCCTCAGAAGCTGGTTTCCCAGTACATAAGAATATACTTTTGAGGATGTTTATTGCATCATTGTTCATACTAACACAATAATTATTACAATTAGAATTACAATTGAGGTTATAGAAATAAAGTGACTTTTGATCTATAGGGGGATGTTTGGATTAATACAGTACATTCATACCATGAAATATGATAGTCATTAAAAAGCATGAATTCATTTCCTAACAATTGCCTTTAAAGAATTTCCATGTGTTTTTATGAGAAAGACAAATTGTTCAACTCTGTATATAATGTGATCACATTTCCATAATATAAGAAATGACTAATACCTGCTTGCTACTCATATATTTGTGTATATGTATGCACACAAACACACACACAAATGTTGTACATGATAATCACAGCATAAGGAGAAGTGTGGAAGAATGCCCCAGGAGGGGTGGGTCATTGGAGGTGTGGGGGAAAATGATGATGGACTTTCCAAACAGATACCAAAGCCATCTATGTGTCTGACACCTGGGTTTAAAAACTGAAAATATTGGAGTTCCTGTCGTGACTCAGTGGTTAACAAATCCGACTAAGAACCATGAGGTTGCAGGTTTGATCCCTGGCCTTGCTCAGTGGGTTAAGCAAATGTCGTGAGCTGTGGTGTAGGTCGCAGACGCAGCTTGGATCCAGTGTTGCTGTGGCTCTGGTGTAGGCTGGCAACAACAGCTCCGATTCGACCCCTAGCCTGGGAATCTCCATGTGTCGCAGGAGTGGCCCTAGAAAAGGCAAAAAGAGGAGTTCCTGTCGTGGCACAGTGGTTAACAAATCTGACTAGGAACCATGAGGTTGTGGGTTCGATCCCTGCCCTTGCTCAGTGGGTTAATGATCTGGCGTTGCTGTGAGCTGTGGCGTAGGTTGCAGACATGGCTCGGATCCTGTGTTGCTGTGGCTCCAGCGTAGCTACACCTCTGATTAGACCCCTAGCCTGGGAACCTCCATATGCCGCAGGAGCGGCCCAAGAAATGGCAAAAAGACCGAAAAAAAAAAAAAAGCTGAAAACTTTAAAGCCACTAAAATCTAAGATCGGTATAATTTAAATGTTAGCTTCACAGGATTCAGTCTCCATCACTCAGTAGTTGTGTTAGCACCACTTATTTGGGGCACATTATTTAAACTCTCTGTGCCTCAGTTTCCTTGGCTGAAAGGAAGATGAAAATAGTACCTAGTTCAGAGTACTTACTTGTAAGGATTGAGAAAGTTAATATGTACAAAACATTCAAATTGTGTTTGCCATTTTTGCTATCCATACTGCTGGTTCCTTTTGCAAATTTCATGCAAAACCACAGCTTGTCCTGTTCAGCAAGTAAACAGATGGTTATTTTTCTTCTTGTTGGCTTTTCTTCCTCTTCTCCCCACCTTTTTTTCCCATAATGGAAGGAAGCATGCTCCTGGCTTGTTCTGTGGCCACTCTGAAGTCATGGCAACACTGAAATGAGATGTAGGCCAAGCATCAGGCAAGGCCAAGTGATAATACAAACAGACTTAGCAGATTAGAAATATGGACAGCACATAATAAAATGAGATGTATCTTGGGAGAAAAAATGCAAACTAATTTCCCTAAGAAGAAAGTAGTTCAAGACAAGTTCAACCTGAAAGGGAAGAAATGTGCACCCAGGGAAATGGCGAAAAGGAAAGGGGAGAGGAAAGGGCACTGGCAAAAATGCAGCCAGAAAGTCCCTGTCCTACATAGCACGAGCCCAGGAAAAAGAGATAACACCTCATGGGATGCCCACGGATAAACATCTACTCATCCTATGGACTGTTCATTTGTACTTGATTTACATTTTCCAATTCTAACAGAAGCCAGGGGTCAAGTGGTTGATGTAACTGTACACCAAGAATATTTTTTCCGTTGCATTTGTCATTATTTTGGCAGTTTTCACAACCAAATTAGAGCAATCACGGGGGGTCTGAACCACTGCTGGGCACTGGGCCCTCACGACACGCACAAATACCAAATCTACTACCAAGGGAGGTCTCGGTCACAGAGCATAGGCACAGCCTTGGGTTCCAAAGCTATTGCCAAAAAATATATTCCAGCTGGTGCTGGGTGCTGAGCACTCATGCTGTGGCTGCCTCTGTAAACCGAATGTCCCTAGAGCCTGTCTTTCCTCTCCTGTAGGTCAGGTCACCTCAGGAGGCTTTGTGTCTGTAGACAAGAGCAATGAACTCCTCTTAATTAAGAACTAAGGCTTTAGTGTGAAACTGATCAATAAAGACAATCCTACTTGAAATCCTTCCCCATCTTAATTGGCTTAAAACTAACATCAATGGAGAAAACAAAGAGAGGCAGAATGTAATTAGCCTAAGGAACAGGTCTGGGAGGACCAGGAAAGCAGCAGATCCAGCAGAGGCTATGATACCTTTATCACATTCCTCCAGGGATGCAGAACTCCCGGTGAGGAAAATGATCAGCCTGGGAGGGAACCCCAGACGGTGACGACCTGCTTTCTCATTGTGGCAGAAAATGTCCTCGAGAACTAAATTTACCCCCGAAGCAGATCAATGTGTTTTCTGATTTCTCCTTTCAGACAATCTTGTGGATCTACCCCCAATACCTCAACATCACTGATTTGACTCTTCATTTAAATCCCCTTTATACAGGCTCCCAAACTAATCTCCCTCCCTCTCTGCCTTGAAGCCCCCCACCCTTACACACCACCCTTGAACACCACCCTCAAATTCACTTGTCCTTTAAACAATGAAATGTGTGTCACACAAGTGATTTCCCTAAAGCACTAATCTGATTATATCAGTGCCTCATGCCCCAATTTAAAACACACAGTTAATTTATTCAACAAAGTTTTAGTATGCACATATGTGTGTCTGGCACTGTGCTGGGCACTGAGGCTATGATGATGAAAAAAAGCAAAGAAGCCCCACTTTCATGAAGCTTAGAATATAATGGGGGAAGAAAGACAGTCCAGCGCTTACGTGGTTTGGCAACCAAGAAGACATGGTTAAATATTGTGAAGAAGAAGGGCCTGTGAGAGTCTGTCTCAGAGGCTCCATCTAGCCTGGGAGGTCAGGAGAAGGCCTTCCTGAACAAGCAACATGTGAGCAGAGATCTGAAACATAAACAGGAATCAACTAGGCCAATGCTTCCAGTAACCTATTAGCAGGCTAAGGAAATTAATTCATGTGTCACAACCAACGTCTTTTGAAATGAAATAATAATAGACTAGACTAGAGTACAGGAGAAGAGAGAAGCACAGAAGAAAACAAAACAGAGAACGGATCAGAATGTATTATAGGAAGCAAGGGTTAGTATCATTTCATGAAGTGTTTGTACTGGGTTGAATATAAAATGTATTTCTTACTGTGGACTGTGAACTAGACAGTGGCGGAAATAAGTAGGATGGAAGCACATCCCAGGAAGGGAACAGCCTCTTCAAAGGCTTAGTGGTAAGAGAAAGCATGAGATGTTTGCCTTCATTTATAAGCTGAGAAAGAACACACTCATCATCCATTCAGCAGATACTTTTAAGTTCTCTTTTAAAGCAACACACACAATGGGAATCACAAGGAAGAATCAGGTGGGATTCCCTATCTTGATGCGTTTTATGTGCCATCAGGACAGACAGACTGGTATGTAAGTAAATATCAGATAGATTTGAAAGAAAAAAACCCTGCAGAATAAACAGAATATAATAAGAAGAGGACGAAAAAGTTCTATCTAAGAAGATCTCAGAAAGTTTTATGAAAAAGGAGGCTTTTTCTTGAGGTCTGGAGAGACAGGTAGGAATTCAATAAGTAAAAATGCTGTGGGAGGAAACGACGAAGAGGTGCAAACATTCCAGGATGGGGAAGTGGTGATGAAGGTATGGAAAAGTAGAGGGCATATCTGGAGAATGGTGAATTGGGCCAGATCAATGAACCTGGGAGTAGAGAGAGAGAGTCGTTGGAAAGAAAGGCAGGAGATGGTAGATGGAGTCTGGATTGTGCAGGGTCTTGCCTACCTTGTTAAATAGTCTGGACTTTGCAGGCAAAAAAGAACCAGTAAAAAAAAAAAAAAGAAAAAAGAAAAAGAACCAGTAAAAGTTTCTGGTCAGAGTGTAACCTACTAGCTGATGTGTATTAGTAAGATTCCTCTGGTAGCAACATGAAGTAGAACAGATTAGTGGAAGTGGCAATGGGTAAAACAACTAAGAGGAAATCGCAAATCCCTGCATTACATTTATTAGGACCTTAACCATGGCGGGCAGTGGGGATGCAAGGGAAGGCACATCAGCCCAAGGTGGGCTGGGAACTCTGGGGGTCAACAGCTTCTCACAAGGATCAGAGTGGGTCAGCATCTGTCTCAGCCTCCAACTGTGATAACTCAGACAAGTTCTCTAACACTCTCTGCATTGGTTATTCCCTCTGTGAGTTGGGGAACATAACTCTGGCCTCTGATACAATCAGCGGAGCTGGGGAAAATAGAATGCATTCAACCACGTAAAGCATTTATAGCTCACTGGAGTAAAGGTGCCTTAAATCTACAACAATCTCAGCAGCCCCCAAGAAAGCCAATTGTTTAGAGTAATAGGATTAATGGGTGGCATTTTTTTTAGTCCTTACCACCTTCTTATTGTTGAGCTGCCTCAATTTCCTTTTTAAATGTTTTCTTACTTTTTGAGAATGAAAATTAAAGACCCGAGGGTCATGATAGAATTAAATGAACATTAAAGCAGGCCAGTTTCTATAACAAATGCTACCATTAATGCATAATAAATGATTATTTCCAGGAGGTACTACACATCATCAAATCTACTGATGTCCTTTATTTCTATGCATCCCAGATTCTTGATTCACTAAAATATATTAGATCATAATCTGTTAGGTAAGCAGAGATCTTGTTCACCTGATAGATCCCTATCACCTAACACAAGCAGACACCCAGCATTGACTGAATGAATGAATGAACGAACTACAGGGTCTTCCCTAGTGAGTATATTCTCCTACCAGTGAAATATCATAGAATTATTTTTTGAGGAAAAAATTAAACCTTATTTATTTTTTAATTTTTAAAATTTTTTATTATAAATGATTTACAATGTTCTGTCAATTTCTGCTGTACAGCAAAGTGACCCAGATATATATATATATATATATATATATATATATATATATACTTTTTCTCACATTATCCTCCATCATGTTCCATCACAAGTGGTTAGATATATAGTTTCCTGTGCCATACAGCAGAATCTCATTGCTACTCCAAATGCAACAGTTTTCATCTACTAACCCCAGACTCCCCATCTATCCCTCTCCCTCCCTCTCCCCCCGGCAAACCCAAGTCTGTCCTCCGTGTCCATGATCTGTTCTGTTTTGTACAAGACAGATCACTTGTGCCATATTTTAGACTCTACATATAAGTGATATCATATGGTGTCTGTCTTTCTCTTTCTGACTTACTTCATTCAGTATGAGAGTCTCTAGTTTAAAACCAAACCACTAGGAAAATACGTCACAGTCTTGAAACAGCAAACAGACAGGCTATATTATCATTTCAAGTAATACATTGGTAAAAAGACCACATGGTCCTCATCAAAACAATAAGGTGCCAGTACTAGGGCAAGAACAAAGGCCTTGACAGAAGTGGTATCTGGTAATGAGGGCCTGTCCCTCTTTTCAAAGGAGTCACAGCTCGCTCCTGAGTTGCTTACTTTTCCCCCCTTGACCTTCATGTTGCCAAGGGATTGTATCAATAGAGCTCTGTTATTTCAGGTGGCAAAGTAAGCAATACTGGGTTTAGGCTTTCATTGTATTCTGTTTTATTAAAACCAGATTTTTCCAAATCCGGTATTTCACAGCTCTCTTAATTAAGCAGATAACAGTTCCTCTTTCAGCTCATTCCTAAATCCTAGTGGTCAACACAATCAAGATCCCCTTTCCCTTCAAGGGTGAGTGTCACTGCAAGATTGTTCTGTCCCTCTGTTGCAGGCCTCGGGGCCCACCGTGGCTGCCACTGAGAGGGAAGATTCGCTTCCCATACCAGTGTGACATCGTCTTTCATGTTTTTGCTGGGTCTTCAGGCTGAAAGATCTAAATGTGTGAGCATTTTAAGAAAGGCGCATCTGCATCATGATGGCCAGAAATGAATACTCTCAAGGACCCTTTCAAAGTTCTTATCCAAACCACCGCTCCCAACTCCACATCTTAAAAATAACTTCATGCCCCTGTATATAAAAGAAAACCATGCATAACAAAACCCCAGAAGTCCCCTTTCCCCTTCTAAATTGGTGAGCTTGTGGATTTTGTTTTATTGTAGTTGGTGGGAAACGGCGATGTGTGTGTTGATCCTTATGGTAAATAGGAGAGTGGCAACAAACAGCAATGGGGAACTTCAAGGCTTCTCCAAGGAGCTAAAACTCAAAGAGCCTCCGCCAGCAGAGATAAAAATTGCTGGACCCTTCTCAGCCCACCTGTCTCACTGTAATTGTTACAATGTTTGTAAGGATCTCCCCACCCCAGCCAGAGGTGCATGGCAGTGCTTAATGCAGGGGTGCATTTTCTGCATGGATGCCTGACTGTCCTCACAGCAACTAGCGCTGCACCGAAACCCGAGGCCCTGCAGAAAGGGCTGCCAAAGAGGCAGAGGTGGGGGAAGCAGAAGGCTTCACCAGAGGATTTTTAACCTGGTCTGGAGAAACCCTTACCCCATCCTGGCTTGGGGGACAAACTGACCTTGCACGTGGCAAGAGTGCACAGATTTCATCAGCTCAGCCAAAATTCCAGAGGTTTGCTGTGGATGAGCCCAGGGACGTCCCAACCTGGGTCTGCATCTTTCAGGTGTTCTCTCTCTCTCTCTCTCCAGATTCTTCACCATGGAGTCCACTGCCTACTATACCCAGAACTTCTGCAGCTCTGCCATGGCGACCCCCAGCTGCTCCCTGCCAAGCTGGCATCAACATGGACTCCCCACACCACCCACCTTGGGCCTGCCCCCTCTGCCTGCTTCCCCCATCAGGTCACCATGACAGCTGGTGGCACATCCTTTCCCCATAGAATTATTTTAATCACAGAGTTCTTTTGCGGCACAGCAGGTTAAGGATCAGCATTGTCACTGTAGTGGTTCAGGTCGTTGCTGTGGCGTGAGTTCCATCCCTGGCCCAGGAACTTCCACATACCATGGATATAGCCAAAAAAGAAAAAAAAAAAAATACAACAACAAAAAGAATTATTTTAATCAGACCTAACAACATAAAGGAAAATGTCCAATGGGCCCAAACACATTTTTTTCCAAAGGGAAAAATATATTTTTTAAATGTATATATATATATATTTCTAAAATTTCTGAATTTTATTTCCTACAGACTGACTTCTAATGTTTGCCTCATTCTAATTTTTCTTAAGGAGCTGTACATAAATGATATGCTGAGGCAGAAAGGAGGTGTGATCAAGACTCTATGTTACAAGTGACAAAAATCTATTCAAAATGGTTCATACCATGGAAAGGCACAGGTCCAGGCTCATCTTCAGGCATGACTGAATCCACATATTCAAACAATGCCAGCAAGTGTTTGTCTCTCTCCATCCCTTGGCTCCCCTTTCCTCTGTCTTGGCTACATTCTTGGCTGAACTTTCCTTTGTTTGTGTAAAAAAGACCAGAAACTCTAGGCTTCAGGTTTTTACCAATCTAAAAATTCAAGAGGAAAAAGAGCTATACTTTTCCAATAGTTTCTGCTAAAGTCCCAGGGTTGCCTCTCATTGGCCCAGCATGGGTCACATGTCCATCCCGGAGCCAATCACTGGGATTTTAACTGAGCAAGGCCAGCCCTGGAGCAAGGAAAATGAGATCAGCTCTTCTTGAACCACAGAGACTATAAGCAGAGAAGGAGTGGGAAGAGGGGTAAGTCCCCAAAAGAAAATCAGGTGCTATTAACAACAGATGCTAGAAGACTAGACTGGCAAATGCCATCATCTCCATCTGCCTAGAATGAAGTTGAATAGGGCCATCAGATGGGCTGTCAGAAAGAAAGTGATTAAGCCTTTTGCTACAATTGATGGTATGCATGTGCTTAATGATAACAGATGAGATCCAGTGCCAGTGAACAGCTGCAGAAAAGGAGCCAGCAGGGTTGAGAGTAGAAGCCAAGCAACAATCCATCTTACAGCCTAAGAGTTCCCCCAAGTCTGTTTTACTACACGAAATGCCCAAACTGACTCAGGCACTTTTCAAGCTGCAAAACTTGCTCCCATGCTCAGTAGATATATTTTAAACTGCTTTATGACCAACAGTTAAACAGGAGGAAATTAAGGGAGAAAAATCAAGGGTACAGCTTCATGCATAAAACTCAGCCATACAATTAACAGAGCCCACATTAATCACACGTCAGTTAGGCCTCAGTGGTTTGATAGTTATTCGTCGACAGAAAAAAGCCAGTCCTGATAGTCAAAAAAGGCTGATGCCAATATAACTGAAAGACTTAAATGTAGGGCCCCTACCATTACTTAATCAGGTAGCCACTCTATTTGTGGTATTTGTGCAATATTTGGTAATTAGGTTTTTTAGTGTCTCTCCCCCTTTAGTTGCAGCTCTTTATCCCACCAACATTACTTTATCTAGATGTTCTGGTAGAAGATGAGATGTGTTTTTAATAATAATAAAAATGCTTGTATTTGTAGATCACTTTGTACTTTATAAAATGGCTCACTGGAGTCTTCCAGCAGCTTTTGCAGATAAGCAGGACAAATATTATTCTCCCCAGTAACTGCTGGAGTGTCTGGCTTGGACTTAGACTTGAAAAATGCCAATGGAACCCAATTTTCTTGGAGGCAGAATAAGGCATCTACTCCTTGTGACTGTGGGGCTTATGGAGCTTTTGTTCTGGAGTAAGGCACAGAACAGAATCACCCTTAGTACTTAGAGTCCCTGAGGTCACAAGTCAGCCCTGTGCAACTACAAAATCGTTAAATACACCTGGGTTTAAATAGAACAATAATTATACAGAGAGGGAAGAAAAGCAATCAAATAGAAAACATGAATAGATGTATTTCACAAGATAATAAAAAAGCACTCTAATGATGCTCACACTTGTATTGTGGTTAAGAATACTTCATAACTTCTCAAAATGCATTATCTCATTAGTCCTGAATCTCTACAGACCAGAAGTACTAGAAAGTCCACAGAACTTTGAGAAATATGATAAGAAAGAGACAAGGTCCTGCATTGCTGAAAGACCTCATCTCTTTTTGAGTTGATGATATAGTAAATATATTCAGGAAGTGGTTCTTTGTTTTAATAGAAAAATACTGGCCCCTTGGCTTAATGCTGGCTAGCTTTTTGCATGACTCTGGGGCCAATTCTTGGAACTACTATTCCCAAAAATGATAATTATAAAAAGGCAGCTGGATTTACTCTCTAAATCACTCACTTCTCCATTCATTTAGTCTACAAACTTTCAAGGACACAGTGCCAAGTTCTACAGTGGTGCAAGGGATGTAAAGATGGAAAAGTTATAGTCCCTGAACTCAGTGGCTAGACATGCAAGCCAACCATTACAGCAGCAGCAGTAGCAACAAATAACACCAGATATTTTTGAGGACTTACCATAGTCTAGGCACTGTGCCAAGTACCTTCCTTGTATTATTTCTTTTAATCTTTCCCACAGCCACTGAGGCAGACAATATTATTAATGCCATTTTACGGGTGAATAAATTGAGGCTCCAAGTGGTTAAGTGACTTGCCCAAGCTCACATGGGCAGTTAGAGGTGGACCTCAGAGCCAAGCTCAGGCAATCTGACCCCACAACACCTCCTCTTTGCTCTGTAACTCATACTTTGTATGAATGCACTAGTCATGACATGGATGAAGTTCAGTGGTAGCACAAGGGAAGGAGCAGTAATATACCCAGGAAGGAGTTAGTTAAACACCACAGGAAAGAGAGGATTTGAGCTGAGACCTAATGGATTTATAGCATTTTTCCCAGGCTGAATAGCTTTGTAAAGAGCATTCCAAGCAAAGGGAGCAGCATGGCCCAAGCACAAAGGCAGGAAGAGAAGCCGGGTACATTCTGTGATGTACAACTAGATCTGAGTGGCTTGGGCAGTGAGCAAAGGCTGGGGAGGACTGGGAGGCAAGGCCAGGGAGGAATGCAGGATCTGAATACTGTGCCTTAATTATATAAGGTACCTAAACCATTGTCTTCAGCTATGAAACGAATCTGCCATTTAATTTCTTCTGGCAATTCATAGCTCTCGCTGCCTGATTAACATCAGAGTGAGTTTGACCTTAGTCAGCCAGGGTCTGGTTTCCTTGGTGAACAGGCTCATTTTACTGTTACTGTTTAATGTCAAAGGTCTCTTCTCATAAAGACTTTAATATCATGTTTGTTTGGGTTTTGTTTTTAATCCTAAGAGAGATTGTAAATGTTATAAATTATCGATGGAATCTAAGCTAATCAGTTTAGATTCAAATTTGAATTCATCAAGTTGTATCCTTACTCCACATAATCACAAATGTGTATAAATATAATTGAGTTTAAAAGACTAGAAGAAAATAGGCCAATATTTTAAGAGTTGCTACTAAATACTGGAAATTTTTCTATAGTTTCTAAATTTTCCATAATGAGCATGTAACACTCTTAGGAGTACAGAGAGGAATATTTGTAGAGGGAAGACCAAATCAAAGTAGGAGTTCCTGTTGTGGCACAGTGGAAATGCATCTGGCTAGCAACCATGATGTTGTGGGTTTGATCCCTGGCCTTGCTCAGTAGGTTAAGGATCCAGCATTGCTGTGAGCTGTGGTGAAGGTTGCAGACATGGCTCAGATCCTGTGTTGCTATAGCTGTGGTGTAGGTTGGCAGCTTGTAGCTCCCATTTGACCCCTAGCCTGGGAACATCCATATGCCTCAGGTGCAGCCCTAAAAAGAAAAAAAAATAAAAGTAATAAATAATAAATAAAGTAAAATAAAAATAAAAGTAATGCACACACATAAATCAAAATTCAAATTTTCCCAAAGGACTAATAATGAAAATAATACCCTGTTTCTCACGTCTACCCTTAATCTCAAACCCCCAAAGTCAACCCACTAGCTCTCTAACTTGTTTATTCCACAGTTACATAGAAATACTGTAGTTTTTCTATGATTCTACAGTATGCAAAAATTTATACACTGTGTCTCAGTTTGTCCCTTTTAGACATTCAACTTGCTGCTATAAGATTTAGCTCACTATTATCAGCTCCCATCTGTCCTGCCCAGCTTCCCAACATAGTTATAACATATTTACTTCTCTATTGTTTGGTTACTTTTGAAATGTTGGGTAACAAACATACACCATCATTTCTTATTCCGCCAAATATAGTCTGTTCCCTAATAGCCCCGCTGGTACAGTGAGCACTCCTAGCCTTATCATTAGCTCTGCTATCTCTCTTTTTTGACATTCCAATCTTAGAGCAACCCAGGTGATAACATTTATATGTCATTCTGTAATGAAAATTAAATATCCCATGCTTTCTCTATCAGTTCATATTTTTTTGGTTTCGGGTTTTTTTTTTTTTTTAGGGCCCCACCCGCAGCACATGGAAGTTCCCAGGCTAGGGGTCAAATCAGAGCTGTAGCTGCCGGCCTACACCACAACCACAGCAATGTGGGATCCATACTGTGTCAGTGACCTACACTACAGCTCACGGCAATGCCAGATCCTTAACCCACTGTGCAAGGCCAGGGACTGAACCTGAGCCCTCATGGATCCTAGTTGGGTCATTGCCACTGAGCCACAAAGGGAACTCCATATCAGTTCATTTTAAAATCTGAAAACCAATACCAGCATTGACATTATTGGGATTATGTGAGCATTATTCATGGAGGAATCAAGTGTATTTGTGAGTGTAATTTCATTCTTCTATGTATCTGAGTTTCTTCTGGTTCTAAGACTATTTTTAAATTTTTCATTACATCAGGTATTCTATGAAGTTTCCTTTTTTTCTTCCCAGGAGCCCCTTCTCCCAGGGCCCTCTGTCCTGCTGGACTGTATGTCCGCCAGGTGCAATGGACAGTGCGGTTGATTCCCCAAATCCATTCCATCCCAAACAATTAGGTTGAAGAGATAGTCATGCTCTTAGTGAGGGTGTTCCCAGGCACCTCTCCTAAAACCCCATCACCCTACAGCACTTCCTATTCCTCCTCTGTTTTATTTATCATACTAGCATATGTCATCTAATTGCATAGCTGCTTATCATCTCTTTACCTGAATGTAAGCTCCATAAAGGCAGGGCATTTTGTCTGGTTTTGTTCTTGTTTTTGTTTGTGTGTGTCTTTTTTAGGGCCACACCCTCAGCCTATGGAGGTTCCCAGGCAGGGGTTGAGTTGGAGCTGTAGCTGTGAGCCTATGCCACAGCCACAGCCACAGCAACACCAGATCCCAAGCCATATCTGCTACCTACACCATAGCTCATGGCAATGCCAGATCCTTAACCCACTGAGCAAGGCCAGGGATCAAACCTGCGTCCTCATGGATACTAGTCAGATTCATTTCCACTGAGCCATGATGGGAACTCCCATTTTGTCTGTTTTATTTTCCACTTTATCCCCAGCACTGAAAAATAGTGCCTGGCACAGGAGGCACTGAATGAAAGAATCAAAATGACTTTATCTCCTTTGCTAAAGACTGTTCTGGCAATGGGCTGCCTCATAGGCCAGTATGGGCCCATGAGCTATGGAAATGTATTTGCTGGAAAAGAAAAGTCAGTCTTTCTCCTGCTAGTTATGAACAAAGAAGCATTTGCTCAGGTTGCTTCTGGCAGCCACGTATGACCAGGAGGAAAAGCAGCTTTAGGAGGCAGCTAATCCAGGAAGAGCAGGGCAGAAAGATGGTTAAAATCCTGGACCTTTGTCAAAATTTGAACCATTGAATCAATCTGGGAGACCTCCCTAATTTCAGTTTTTGTTTAAGCCAATTTGAGTTGAATTTTCTATTACGTGCAGACAAAGAATCTCACTGGGTACCTTAGCTCTGCTGAAAACCTGTCATCTTAGGAACTCCCTTCACTGCCTTTATGAACCTGAGTCACACTTTCCTGTACCCCATGTCTTCCTCTGTGGTTTACTTGCTTGTTTTATTGGGACACATACTGGATAGCATTCTGAGAAGTCATTTTTTTTCTAAGCCATTGAAATGTTTTCATTTCTCCCTCATACCTCCAAATTTTGAAAGCATCATTCAAATTGCCTTTTACCACCTGCTGCTATTGATGGGATATTTACATGAGATGGCTTTATTCTGGAAAATAAAATTGCCACACCTAGAAAGTAAAAATACAGATATGAGACCACATTTGTGTTTTGGAAAAACAAGAAAATATCTGTGACATACTTATTCTAAAAAATTATTTATTGTATTGTTTATTTGAACTTCAAATTTAAGTAGGTGTCCTGTATTTTGTATGTTAAACTTATTGGGACATTTTAGAAAGATATTTTTTCTATCCTTAATATTCTGAAATTTTGCCATGTTTCCAGTTGAGACTCTTTAAAAAAAAAAAATGCTTTATATTAGTGTTTCTGAGCCCCCAGAAAGAGGGTATGGTTGTTATTGACATGTTTAAATGTTGAGTCACCATTATTTCCAGGCCCTGGCTCTCTGTCAGCCTGGACTTGAGGAAATGGAGAAGGAAAAAAAAATTAAAAAGTTTCTTCCATCTTAGAGTTTGAAAATCTTTAAAGAGAGTAATTATCAGAGCAGAAGCATGGTATGGACTCTAGTCTACTCCGTATAGGTCTCGATTGTCTAGTAGAGTTAATCTGGTTTCAAACCTTGCCACCCAACCAGCATTTCAAACACATAACAGTGAACAATCTTAGGAAAGGGCCAAGAGTTCAGGCTGAAGGGCTTTGCTTTGTAATATTCTGGACACATCTCCAATTTCCCATGTAATTGCTCCACTGTGAACAAAGCATGGAGATACACTATCTCCAGAGGGGAAGGTTTTTCACTGGCAAGATACATAGTCCCTGTGGTTAGCTCTGAGTGAACCAGCCAGAAAGTAAATGAAGAAGCAGAGATAAGAAATGATCACCTTGGAAAGCAGTGGTAAAGTCAGGCAAGGTAAAAACAAAAAACAAAACAAAACAAACAAACAAAAAAACCAGGGCAAATAAATTAGGAGAACTGCAGAAATGAGACGGAAGAGATTTTAAAAATTGACTTTAGGCTCAGTGAACTGGACATGAAATTCCTTAGAAATTACCTAAACCAGCCCCTCCTTTATAGGTGACAATACCCAGACTAAGAGAGTGGAGGAGACTTGCCCAGAGTCACAGAACTAGACTAGACCAGTTCCCCTGATTCCCAGTCCAGTGTTTACTCCACTCCGTTGCTGCTGTGGTTTGGGACCTATTGCACAAGAGCCCTATTTAATCATCTTGACAGCCTCTGAGAATGATAAACTTTCTCTGCAATGATCTGACTCAGTTCAGGGTAGCAGCTTCACCAAATGCCCCCATTAAAATGCATTTAACTCCAGAGCAAGATTTTAGGGGGCTTAAAAAATGTTCCCTTGACCAAAAATATTGCCTGCACCCACCTTCCTGTGTGCCTGAAATTAAACCTTGATAATATCTGTTGTAATGCAAATGACTACCTTTAACATTTTTCTTAGATTTTTGAGGAGGCTCCTTAACAAAGAAGAAAGTCTTAATGGTATGTGACAACAGACAAATACATTGTGATTGGACAGGGGTAGGAAGACTGGGACCCATCATGTACAAATAGCAGCAGGTGCCTACCTCACCATCAACATTTCGTATCAGAACAAAGCAACAGATTGCTTTGTGCTCTAATCATTTGCCTGTCATCAGATTTTACTTTTGGTGTCTGATGTCACAGTAAGATATTTTAGTAGACCTACTTTCCTTGATTACTTGAATAATTCACATTTTGTATCTGAATATGGGGTGTTTTCAGCAGAACAAAGTCCCTTGAAATGGCAATTTTGATTTCAGCATTGAGACTTGGCTTGCCTGGACTCAAACTTGAGGAAAAATTTATTTCCCACACGTCCTTTGGATTTTTGAAGGTCATTTGCCTCCTTCTCTCTGTGGCCAAAAGTTAAGGAAGATGAAGATAGCCACTGGGAGTTCCCTGGTGGCCTATCAGTTAAGGATCCAGCATTGTCACTGCTGTGGTGTGGGTCACTAGGGTCGCTCAGGTTCAAACCCTGGCCCAGGACTTTTGCATACCATGGCTTCAGGAAAAAATAGAAAGATAGGCATTGGCTTTTTGTTAACAAAGAAGTAATGTTAATTAAAGCTGGTATAATATAGAGTTGATAGAGGCCAAGGATAGATTGCTATGCCTTGTTAAGAAGAGAATGCAGGTGGAAAGGTGGGGAAAATTAATGTAGACAGCCTTTTAAGAAGCTTGTCTATGACCAAAAAGAGAAAACCTTTTATTGGAATGTTTGGTTGGGACCTCCCATTGCTAAGAACCCAACATAGTGTCCATGAGGATGTGGGTTTGATCCCTGGCCTTGTTTGGTAGGTTGAAGGATCCAGCATTGCCATGAGCTTTGGTGCAAGTCACAGACGTGGCTCAGATCTGGCACTGCCGTTGCCATGGCTCCGATTCGACCCCTGGCCTGGGAACTTCCATATGCTGCAGGTTCAGCCGTAAAAAGAAAAAAAAAAAAGAAAAAGAAATATTTGATTGGATATTGATTGGTTAGTTGGTTTTAAAAGGTGGGAGACAGAAGCATTTCTATTACCTTGGGGGAATGAGTCAGGTCCTCAGCTTCTTCATCTGCATATTGCAGAAATGCTAATACCACTGCAAACAAAGTGTCTGTCCAAGGTCATTCAATTAGCCAAAGCATCGGGATTAAAATCCAGCTCCTTCAATAGCTTGTTGACTTGGGCACATAAGGTCTCTCCATTTCACAACTGTTTTTGGTTTTCAGTGGGTCCTAGACAGATGTAGGTGGCCATTCCTGTACAAATACATTTGAAAAGAGATGCAAGGTCGTCTTGGGCATTTCAGGAATAAGAAAAGTAAATACTTGGTCAAGTAAACACTTTTCATTCGTCAGATGCTAGGGTAAGCACTTAACCTATAATAAGCTATTTAAGCCTCACAGCAATAGATGAAGCAGATAGTTATCTATTCACAGTAAAAGAATTGCAGCTCAAGGAGATTAACTTGCCCAAGATCCTACCAGCAAAAGCCAAATCAAAGAACTGATGGCTTAAACCACTAGATTATCCTATCTCTCACAGGAATGCAGATTAACACTGATTTAAAAATTATAAATTAGTTAGTAATATTTTTAAATGTCTTGACTCATTTTTTTCTAAGCACAGCCTTATTTTTGTCCTGTTTTACCTTATTTTACTTTCAAACCAATGCTTTTTACTTTCAGACCAATATTTTACTTTCAGAGATAGCTAAAGCAGAGAACACTATCTCCATTTAAGAAGAGGAACATTGGAGTTACCGTTGTGGTACCGCAGAAACAAACCCAACTTGGATGTAGGTTCAATCCCTGGCCTGGCTCAGTGGGTTAAGGATCCAGTGTTGCTGTGACTGTGGTGTAGGCCGGCAGTTTCAGCTCCAGTTCAGCTCCTAGCGGGGGAACATCCATAAGCTGCAGGTGCAGCTCTAAAAAGGAAAAAAATAAAAATAAAGAATAGGAACATTGAAGCACATTCTCCTCTCTCCCTCTCTCTCTACCTCCCTCTGTCATGTGCACGCACACACATGCACATGCACACTACCCATTAGGGGGGAAATAACAGAGCTTGGGCAACTCAGTGGCCAAATTTGCTGCAGAGCTACCAGGACCCTAAAATGAAGAGATTCAGTCCTCTGCTGTTTTTAGCCAGTAGCACCTGGTGTCCAGGGTGAAGAAAATAAACCCATTCCATCAAAATGCCAGAACACAGGCCCTCGAGCTGCTTTATCAGAGGACCAGGTGAGAGGATTCATAAGTAATAACCAAGGAAACTATTTCCAAGTGGAACAAACTCTTAAAATAATAAATGTGGCAGGAGTTCCCATTGTGGATCAATGGTAATGAACCCAACTAGTACCCGTGAGGATGAGGGTTTGATCCCTGGACTCACTCAGTGGGTTAAGGATCCAGCATTGCTGTGAGCTGTGGTGTGGGTGACAGACGAGGCTTGGATCCCAAGTTGCTGCAGCTCTGGCGAAGGCCGACAGCTGTAGCTCCAATTCGACCCCTAGCCTGGGAACTTCCATATGCCCTGAGTGAAGACCTAAAAAGCAAAAATAATAACAATAATAATAATAATAATAAATGTGACCAATCTTGACCACTACTAGACGTCTTCCCTCTTCCCAGGGATCTACCGTGAGTCTGTTGGCAAGATAGAACTCTGTGGTGAGGAGGTAATTTGCATTTAGCTTTAGGAATAAAAGAGTAAACACAAGTTGGTCCCACAGATTGATGATAATTAACAGAGTAAAAGACAATATCTATCAGTTACAAAAAGGAAGCACTGGTTTGAAGAAGAAAAGTCATCCCAGGTCTGGTTTGTTGATAATTTGGGGGCAAGGGCTATGTCTTATTCATCTTCGAATACCCAGCACCCAATATAATGTCTGGGACACAGTCAGTGCCCAATAAATTTTGTTTAATGATTAGTGAACCTTAGCCAGAATATAATGATGGCCATGTCTGCCACTATGTTCCAATTCTCAAAAACCAAAAATATGTTTATGATTATGTTTATAAAATCTACTTAGTTGAACAAGGAAGATACTGAAATGATGTAAAAAAAAAAAACCTCTAGCCTGGGGAGTTCCTTTCATGGCTCAGCAGTAACAAGCCCGACTACGATCTATGAGGATGTAGGTTCAATCCCTGGCCTTGCTCAGTGAGTTAAGGATCCTGCGTTGCCACAAGCCGTAGTGTAGGTCACAGATGTGGCTCAACTCCCATGTCACTGTGGCTGTGGCATAGACTAGCAGCTGCAGCTCTGATTCAACCCCTAGCCTGGGAACTTCCAAATGCCACGGGTGTGACCCTTAAAAAAAAAAAAAAAAAAGAGCCAAAAAAAAGAAAAAAAGCGAAACAAACTCTAACCTGAATTTCCCAGGGAATTTCCTCAACTTTTAACTTCCATGGCTTGTAGCATTCTTATTTAATGAAAGCAATTCCATTTCTGTGCGTAAATTTCTAAACCAACCCATAAAATCATTTTATCTGAATATAGAAGAATAATAGCATTCAAATATATCATAGAACAATTATCCCATGGTAATCACATTTACTTGGCAACATGTATTTGAAAATCCAGTGTAAGATGGCAGAGAAAGAACTCCTGCTGGTGTCCCACTTCAGATTCAAGAATTCCTTCCTAAATCCCTTTCTATTATGCTTTACCTTCCATGGCCTATATCCATATATCTATCCAAATGAAACCTGCTTCTCCTCCTGTTTCCTGAGTCTCAGTGAGTGGCACCACCATCTACCTATTGATTCACGTCTGAAACTTTGGAAACATCCTCCCTCAGTACATCCCCTCACTCCCACACCACACATCCATATCCAAGCACACACATCTAATAGGCTATCAGGTACCAATGATACCAATGATTCTACTCAGCTACTGCTTTAGTACAGGACATTATCTTTCTAGCTTATTGCAGATGTTTCTGGGTTCCAGAGAGTAGAAACCTGTAAATATAATAAGTCTTCTTGCCATTCCTATGCATATAAAGTTTAACTGATCATAAGTCAGAAGAGAACAACAGTGAGCTTAAGAGATGTGACCTTAGAAGTGGATACACTCTCCAAAAAAAGGCACACTTATTCTTCAGGACCTTGGAGAGAACCAACCAAGGAAGTCAATAAATAGAGCTAGGCAAGTACTGCAACACTGGGATGGTAAACAAGGCAAATGTTGGAAGGAAGTTAGGTTAGACTTTCCAACCACAGGTTGTCACTGATTTTTTTCCATTATAGTTGGTTTACAGTGTTCTGTCAATTTTCTACTGTATAGCAAAGTGATCCAGTCACATGCACACACACATATATATATATATATATCATATTCCATCATAAGTGACTAGATATAGTTCCCAGTGCTATATTGCTTATCCATTCCAAAGGCAATAGTTTGCATCTATTAACCCCAGATTCCTAGTCCATCCCACTCCCTCCCCCGTGGAAACCACAAGTCTGTTTTCCAAGTCCATGAGTTTCTTTTCTGTGGCAAGTTTCATTTGTGCCCTATATTAGATTCCAGATATCAGGTTGTCTTTCTGATCCTTGAGTACATCAAGTCATATGACAGACTTTTGCTCCAGTTGTTTCCCTTGACTGCAACCCTCTACCCCTATATCTTTGTATAGCTGTTAGTGTCTCACCATTCAGGTCTCAACCCAAATGACTCGGCAGGAAAGCCTTTCCTCAGTCACCCTTATCCCATTTCCCCATTTCACTTTCTTAGTAACAGTTGACATTATTTGAAACTCTGTTATTTCTTCATTTGCTTAAGTGACTGTTGTCTCCCTGGCCTTCACAGAAGGTAAGCTCTGTGGGTGAACATGAGATTAACTGTCATATCTTTAGTGTTTAAAACATATCTGACACCCAGAAGGCACACTATAAATATTTGACAAATGAGCAAATGAAATAAGACAAGCCATGAGAACAGGCAATTAGATTTGAAGTTTAGAAGACTAGTGAGGACCTCGAACTAAAGAGTTGGAGCTAATACCAGATACTTACTGGTTTTGGAGAAATAGGATTCAAGATGCCATGTATAGATTTGTATTAGCATGACCCAGGTGGGGACAGGCATCTAACACACTCATTGAGTGCCAGGGAAATACTCCTTTTTTTTTCTTTCTTTTTTTTTTTTTTTTTTCTTTTTAGGGCCGTACCTGTAGGCATATGGACGTTCCAAGGCTAGGGGTCCAATTGGAGCTACATCTGTGGGTTTACCCCACAGCCACAGCCACATCAGATCTGAGCCACATCTACAACCTATATACCACAGCTCACAGCAACGCCAGATCCTTAACTCACTGAGCAAGGCCAGGGATGAAACCCACAACTTCATGGTTCCTATGAGGTTTCCGCTGAGCCATGATGGGAACTCCCCAATACTACATTTTAATTTCTAGAATAATTAATACATCTTAAACTAATAAAACAAGACAGTCCCTTATTTGGGCCTCTGCGAAAGCAACACTATTTCCGACTCATTTCCTCTAGAAAGTGATTTAGATTTTCTCAGTGACATTAGGTGCAACTGACCAGACAAATCATTGGGTGGGTTTGACCACTTCAGAGGTCAGTGGGTAAGAACCACTGCCCCAATCCCTCATTTCCAGAATTCTTAGGAAGGCTTGGGTTTTACCATTTGTCTCTGTCAATGGAAAAGGCTTATAGTGGTGGTAGGACAAATTATATGCCCAGGATTTGAATTTAGTAAACCACATATTATTTGGCTGGTGGTTTTAAATATTTTTAATTAACCACCCCAATTTTAGAAATCAACAGATTTCACATAAAAAATAAAGACTTCCAGCCCCTTTTTAAAACACAGTTGTTCTAGGAAGTCTCTTTTGGCCCAGTGGGTTAAGGATTCAGCATTGTCACTAGAGCAATTTGGGTCACTGCTGTGGCACTGGTTCAATCCCTGGCCTGGGAACTTTCATATACCACAGGCATGACCAAAAAAAGTTCTTGAAATTGAAATATTGACCCTTGAATTCCCACATGACAAAAATCACTTGACATGGAGGGGCCACTGCACCCCTGAAATGGTAGTTGTAGTCTCAGTGCTGCCACAGTCCCCAGGATTCCAACTGGGTAATACCAAGCCTGCTTCACTTATTTACTTTAACTGCATGGCTCTTGAAGGCATTTGAGTTTGAGGTCCTCCACTCTGAAATAAAAGGATCAGATGCTCCTAAGAATTGGAGACATGGGAATAATGAAGAAAATAAACTATCTGTAAGAAGTCAAAGTGTCCATTTTCCAAAAAAAAAAAAAAAAGCAACCAATTAGTGCTACATTGCTACGGACATTAACTTGCATGTGTTAATTATAAAGATATTTATGAGGATATTGACACTGTATTGCACAGTGTCTCCTTAAAAGAAGGGAATTGCATGCATGTTTAATGGGCACACATGTGCATACAGGTATGCACATAATAGTCAATAAATATTTATAGAATAGATTAATGAGAGGCTCAAAGTGTTAATCAAAACCCTAAACAATAAAAAAAAAATTTTTTTTTAATTTCTTGGGCCGCTTCCGCGGCATATGGAGGTTCCCAGGCTAGGGGTCGAATCGGAGCTGTAGCCACCGGTCTACGCCAGAGCCACAGCAACGCGGGATCCGAGCCACGTCTGCAACCTACACCACAGCTCACGGCAACGCCAGATCATTAACCCAATGAGCAAGGGCAGGGACCTAACCCACAACCTCATGGTTCCTAGTCGGATTTATTAACCACTGCGCCACGATGGGAACTCCTAAAAAAATATTTTTAACTGCTGCTGTACACCTTACAGCTTCTGAGCCCACTGTACTTCTCTTTATTTTTCCTTTTATTTTCTGCAGTTGTAGCCCGAGACTGAGAATCGAGATTTAATTAAAACCCATTAATTAATTGCAAATAAAACTGCTAGATCAAGTATCAGTTACTCTGTTTGCATTAGTTTAACATGGTCTGAAAGTGCATTCATTACTTTAATGAAGCCAGAACTCCTTGGTTTGGACATCTTGGTTCTAGCCGGGGCTCTGCCACTAACTGACTATGGTTCTTTGAGCAAGTCACTTGGCTCTCTGACCAAAGTTTGATCATCCATAAAATTATATGATCTCCATGGCTTCTCTCTGCTTTACGGTCTCTTATTTCTATAAAAAACAAAGACAGTGAGAGATAAGAGCTGGAAACTCAGAGCCAGCAGAGTCTAAGGAGAAAAGACCAAGAAGGGATTTTTTTCCCCCAATAATTAAGGCAAGGAAGCCTCCAAATGCCTCGGTTGCAATCCATGGTGGGACAAGAGAGGATCGTGAACTCATTAGCCGAATGTTGAGTAAAACTCAGGGAAGAAAAGAGAGTAATGAGAAGGGAGTCCAACTAACTGAAGACTGAGAGAATTCTAAAGAAAAAAAAAAAACATGGAAAGTTCTGCTAATTAAGCCATTTAGAAACTGAACAACTGAATATAATTCTTACTGAAGCAATAAGAAAAGAGCTAGAGGATGCGTGACAGTAACACGTATATGTGTTAATAGACAAAAACAGAATTCCCCCAAGTAACTTAGGACAAGCCCCATGAAAACAAATAGATGGCAGGTGGGAAACAGCACCTGAATTTCAATGAGAATTTTTTGTTTGTTAGTTTATTTATTTATTTATTTATTTATTTTGCTTTTAAGGGCTGCACCCATGGCATATGGAAGTTCCCAGACTAGAGGTCAAATCAGTGTTGCAGCTGCCGGCCTATACACCACAGCCACAGCAACACCAGGTCCGATACCACAGCTCATGGCAATGCCAGATCCTTAACCCACTGAGCAGGTATCAGACCCGCATTCTCATGGATACTAGTTGGGTTTATAACCACTGAGCCACAACAGGAACTCCTCAACGTGGGTTTTTAAAATATAGAGAGGAAGCACATAGTAAGTGCTCAGAAATATTTGTTGAATTAAATTCTATTATTAAAAGCTCTGGGAGTTCCCTTTGTGGCACGGTGGAAATGAATCCGACTAGTATCCATGAGGAATGCGGTTCAATCCCTGGCCTCTCTCAGTGGATCAGGGATCTGGTGCTGCTGTGAGCTGTGGTGTAGGTTTCAGAAGCAGCTCAGATCCTGAGTTGCTGTGGCTGTGGCATAGGCCAGCAGCTACAGCTCCAATTCAGCCCCTAGCCTGGGAATTTCCATATGCCTCAGGTGCGGCCCTAAAAAAAAAGAAAAGCAAACATAAATAAATAAATAAATAAATAAACAAACAAACAAATAAATAAAAGCTCTCATGTGTTTCACTACCTAAAAACTGTCACTTCAAAAAGTTAAAAATACAAACAACCTCAGTGATTATTCCTTTTTACAAAACGACTTGCTACAAATATATTTTATACTGAAATGTTTTCACCTTTAAAGCAAAACATGAAAACACTTCCATTTACAAAGATTTTTCATTAACAAACATATAAAAAGAGTTCAGCATCAATGCAGTATTTAGTTTTGCATCCACTTCACCTAACACAGTATCAGACACGGATGGATACATAAATTTCAATGAATGGATATGTCTTTTTGGCTATCTACTGCTGTATAACAAACCACCCCAATTCAATGGCTTAAAACAATGACTTTATCTTTCGTGATTCCAAAGGTAGACTAGGCTCAGTGGGCAGTTCTTCTGGTGGTTTCATTTGGGGCCTCTGGTGTGCTTGCAGTCAGATGGCAGCTTGGCACAGGTTTATCTGGAGGCTCACTAGGCTGCTGGGATGATGTGGCTTCCGTATCAAGTTTCTCCCTCTCTACGTAGACTCTACATGTGGTCATTCATCAATGAATGAATATGAAAAAATTATATTTGAGTGAGTTATATTTTTATATACTATCTGTAAAGTTCTTTTCTCCACTCAAGAAATATTTGTTGAGCCCCTACATCTGGCAGCACACTGTTCTTGTGTGTGGAGGAAAAATGGGGTCTCCTTTGCCCCACTCATATGTTAGCCCCTGAAGAATCAGAGAATTTAGAATTAGGGAAAAACATCTTTAACTGAAAGTTGGGACATTTAGTTGAAAATTTTTTAGTCTCTTTGTCATTGGCTCCAGCCTCCTCAAGCCTCAGGGGAAGTAGTTTTGCTGCAATAGCAGCAGAAAACCATTGCAAACTCTTGGGGGAGCAGTTACATGATGAAAGTGGTATGTGGGAGGGTTCATTTGGCAGCAGAAATTAGGGTTAGTGAGACACAATCTTAGATGCAAGTTGACCTAGGTCCAAACCAGTGTAGATGGAAAAGGAAGGAATTTGATTATAGATCTTGGTGAACTATAGAAAATGAATAAGAAACATGCCAAAGATTAGTGAAACTGGGAGAATAATGGTGCCATCAATAACAAAAACAAGAAGGAAGAATGGGGACACTTGGAAAAGGAGTCGTGTGTGGGAAGAATAGATCCATCCAGATTTGGACTTACTCATTGGGATAAGAGGACAATTGAACAGGGCTATGTGATAGGCAGCCAGTGGTTAATTTAAAAAAATGAAAAGAATGAGCAGCAGGCTAAGGATAAGAGAGAGAGAAGGGTGGGGATTCAGGAGCCGATGATCTGCTTCCATACTTGACCCCCTTGGCTTCAACACAACCTTACCCCACCAGCCAGTGAAGAGGGCCGTCCAGGCCACAATCAATGTCTAGATCTGAGACTTGGAATTCTGCAGGCCTGTCAAGTCACCCTGCTTCCTATGAAGATCCCAATACACCAGGAGAATCCAGGAAACACAGGGGAGAATGGATTGCTAGCAAGGACAGGATACCAAAGACCACTTCTTTGTGGAGTAGCCAGTAACTAAGTGAGTAAATGAGAACCCAAAACAGATCATTTTCTGACTTCCCCCCAAATTATTTTCAAAGGAGTACAATGTCACTACTTATTGTTACGGACGGAATGTTTGTGTACCATCTCAAACTTATTTATTGAAGACCTAACCCCAATGTAATATTAGAAGTTGAGGCTTTGGAAAGGTGATGAGGTTTAGATGATGGCATGAAGATAGAGCCTTCGTGATGGGACTCGTGCCCTTATAAGTAAAAGTATAGACATCAGAGCTTTGTTTCTCTACCACATGAGGATACAGCAGCAAGGCAGCCATCTTCAAGCCAGGAAGAGAGCCCTTACCAAAAACCAAACTGGCCAGCATCTTCACTTTGGATTCCCAGCCTCCAAAACTATGATAAATAAATATCTGTTGTTTGAGCTACCCAGTCAGTGGTATTTTTTTTTTAATAACAGCCCAAGTTGACTAAGACATTTATCCTTTGAGTAGGTACTATATTCTATATGGGATTGAACTTGGTGAACTCCCAATAAGCTCATAAATGGTTTGACATAAGTCAAGCTCCCTTTGGGAATAGCTTGTGTCTCCAACACCTGTGGTGCTGGATATTCCTGCCTTTAAGCCATGACAAATAAACAGTGCTTGTGTAGATGATGGCTGAGAACTTGAGTTCCTTTAGTTTTGTTGTTCTATGTGACCACTTGTAGTTTTTTTTTAATTTGTACTTAAAAGTTTAAAACAGTGGGAATTCCTTCTGGGTGCAGTTAGTTAATGATCCAGCATTGTCTGTGGTAGTGTGCATTTGATCCCCAGCCAGCACAGTGGGTTAAGAATCTGGCATTGCCACATCTGTGGTGTAGGTCACACCTGCAGCTCCAGTAAGATCCTTGGCCCAGGAACTTTCCTATGCTGTGGGTGTGGCCAAAAAAGAAGGAAAAAATGTTTAAAACAGTGAAACAGAGTGACTAGAGAGAGCATTTGAAAATATGCTCAAATGAATCTGAAGTCCAAATGCTTCTCTCATGTACTCTCGAAACCAAAGGACTGTTGGGTTAGGGGCCAATTCTAGCTAATGATAATATCAATCAATCTCAATAGTAGCGTAGTAATTGTTTAGCCCTTACATATCAATTTTTCTTTTAAGAAGGAGTGTTTTACTATTATTTGCTGGCATATGATGATAATAAAAAACAGACCAGCTTTCAATTAGCTTTATAATTTTAAAAGTGTCTCTATAGAAAATACACCCACTCATCACCTACATTCAGGGTAGACCATTCCCACAGCCCTGTCCTTGGTATGCCAGATAGAGCCTGACTCTGAAAAACAATAGCATAGTGATGTGACACTAAACGGCCTCAGTTCCCAGTGTGCATGGACACAGATCAGAATGAAAAGACCTATACTGGACTGAGGCCACTTCTGCATAGATTGCACAACCCACATGGGATAATTTGACTACCAGAAAAGTCAAATAACTTGCCTGAGTACCTAGTTAGTGAATTGCTGCCTAGGACAGACTTCTGGATCTCACCAATATCTGTCTTCTTTCTTTCCTTGGTAAACTGGTGGCTCATGTTCCCAGTCCCCTTGCATCTAGGTGGGGACATGCCACTCGTTCTAGCCAGTGGAATGAAGCAAGAAGTGATTCTTGACATTTCCAACCTAAGCAGCTAAAATAAGTCCTATCAGATTCTCCATGTCTCCTGGCTGGAGACAGAGAATCCAGTGGAGGACTCAGAGAACACAATAGATGGAAGGAGCATGGATCCCTGAATCTCTATATACAAGTGTGATCAAACGCAAGCTGGCCAGCTGGAGGGCGAGATACCACATGGAGTGGAACAAGCCAACTAGCTAAGTCCTCTTAGACTAGCCAGCCCCCAGCCAGATCTGTAGATTAGCACAGAGGTATGGGACAGCAAATATATAAATATATGGGTGGGCTGTGACATAAAATAGAAATATATCTTTAGGGTGTGAAGCCATTGGGATTTTGGTGTGATTACAGTTGTTTCTCCACAGTGACGCCTTGCCATGATTTGAATCAAGGTCAGTTTGACCCCAAAGCCTATACTCCCAGGGGCCACAGAGCATGGCTGGCAATAGACCCCACCTCCTAGCCCAGATTACCCAAATTACACATGGCTAGCCAGAAAACTATCCCTAAAATCCCAACACTCATGATCTCACCAGCGGTACTAGACTCTAGAAGAACCCTTGGGAAAATATCTGTGGCAGTTAACTTTTGCTACATAACAAAACACTTCAACACCAAATGGCTCAGAACAACAACAAAAAGAAAAAAAGAAAAGGAAAACATTGTTTTAGCTCACAATTTTGAGAGGCTGCAGTTTGGGTCTCCTGCACCTGAATGGTTCTTCCAGCCTGAGGCCAGACTCTGCTAATATCAGCTGGACACATACATCATACATCATGCATCATACATCCGTGATCAGCTGCAGAGTTAGCTGGCAGCTTGTTGTTTGTGATGGCTCATTGCTGCTCATGTGGTGTCTCTTCCTCCAGGAGACTAGCTTGAGCTTGATCATTTTGGTGGTAGCAGTTGCAAAAGCAGCTCCAGTGTACAAGCACTTTTCAAGATGTTCTCTTTGGCCAAATCAAGACAAATGGCTATGGCAAAAGTCAGTGCAGGAGGGCCTGGATACAGAAGGTGGGAACAAATTCGGTCATTACTACAATCAGTCTACCCCAATATCCAAGTCACTGTGTGGAGACCAGAGCACAACGCAAATGTGTCCTAGCCTTTATAGCTCATCAACTGGTTTCTTCCAGCCTCTGACCTCCAAGTTTCCAGCAATACAATGGGAGTACAATCTATGGGACAACATCATCAGTTGGCTTTTTGTTGTTGTTGTCGAGTTTATTGGAAACCACACTTGGGAGGAAGTGACCAAGTCATTGCTCCTAGGGCCGGTTTGGCAGAACCCTGGAGGCAGAGAGCCTTCTCCATCTGACAGAAGGATGGTTCCGCTGAGAAACCATCTTCCTGCAAAAAGTGAGTCATGATAAGAATAGAGTGCCAAACCTCCTTCGTACTCCTCAGTGTGGCAAGGTGGATGTGACCAAGGCCCTGGTGAGTGCACTGTTTTTCCTAAGAGGGAAGGGATAAAAGGCTGTCAGGAAAAAGAAAACTGCTATTGGAGCTGCTGCCCAATCTGATTTCTCTTATTAAAGTTTCCCTTTTGTCTTGATTTCTATGTTCAAGATCTTCTCTTTGTGGTTTGCTGTTGTTTCTATAAAAATGCCTTTCACTTGGCAACATCTTAGCCAAGAAAAGCAAAATATCTACCAAGAAAAAAGCACCACATATCTGTCATTTCAATGACTTAAAGCCAGAGCAATAATGAGTTGTTATGAGCTGAATAGTGTTCTCTCAAAATTCATATGTTAAAGTTCTAACCACCAGTATCTCAGAATGTGGCTTTATTTGGAAAGAGGGTCACTGCAGATGTAATTAGTTAAGAGGGGGTCATACTGGACACACACACAGAGAAAATGATGTGTGATGATAAAGGCAGAAATTGGAGTGTTGCAGCAGAAGCCAAGGAGCACCAAAGATTATCAGTAAACTACTGGGAGCTAGGATAGAGGCATGGAACAGCCTTTGGAGGTAACCAACCCCCCCCCCCCCCAATACCTTGATCTTGAACTTCTAGCCTCCAGAACTATGAGACAAAGCAGTTCTGTTGTTTAAGCTGCTCGGTTTGCGGTACTTTGTTTGGGTAGCCTTAATGAACTAATGTATGAGTGAACAGCAACCCATGACATGGGCTCTTTCAAATTCATATTCTTTCTTAATCCTTGCCACCGAGACTGTTGGCCCCAGTTCCAGGTGAGAACACTGAGGCTGGAGCAGCATGGCCAAAAGCCAGATTCAAACCCAGGTCTCCTGACCCTGTCTGTGCATTTTACTTTACAGGTTTTGGTTGTATAATGGTTGCTGACAAAGGGTGATGGAAAGGCAAAGATTGGAGCAGCAATTCTAAATGTAGCTATACCCCTGTTGTGCGATAGATTGGTTTCTGAAAGAATTAGTTCTTAATTGATTCCTTATAAACTCAATAATATTGTAAGTGCTCTCTGGCAGTTTCCTATTTAAAGGAACCTTGTGGGAGATCCTTTTGTATAGCCCAGGGTCTCTGGATTGTGAATGATCACCCACCTGTCTCCAAATTCATTTGCTTTGCAAGTGTAATATGTTTTCATATGAGAGATTTTTGTGAATGCAGTAGCCTGCCTTCAATCCTGCGCCTCTGCCTTGGCTGGTGGGGACTCAGTAAATGCTGGCTGTTCCCGTTGTGGTTAATGATGGCAATGAAGCACGCCCACCAGCAGCACTACCTTTTAAATACTCGTGGTGTCTGAAATGATTTCCTCCCATTTCAAGCCATTTTGAGCATCCTCAATTTAAAAGCATTGCTTGGGTAGAAAAGGGGAAAAACATCATTTTGTTAAATGCCAACATTTAGCTATTAATTACTCCCTAACTATTAGTGAGCTTTGTGTTAATTACTATTCAAAATACCTAGGTGTTTGTAAATTAGCAGGTGTTTCATTTCCTTTTCTGGGTCTGCCTTTAGGCTGTCTGTGCAGAAAGATTCCCCAGGGGGATGCATATGGTTCACTGGACTGGGGACAGCTATGGCCAGAGTGACTAGAATTTTACTACTTTAATAAGAGCCTCTATTTGGGAATGTGGGTTTTCAGGGGTTTTGACTAGTTCTAAGAGTCTTTCCTGCAACTGTGTGTATTTTTAGTTAATTTGCTAATTTCACAGGCATCATCTAAGTATCTACTCAGTGCCAGGCATTGTGGTTGGCCCTCAAAGATGCAGAGATGAAGCGGATTCTGCCCCGCAACTGTGTTATTATTAGCTAATTTGCCAATTTCACAAGCATCATCTGAGTATCTACTAAGTACCAGGTATTGTCCTTGGCCCTCAAGGTAAAGAGATGAAGAAGACTCTGCCCCTCCTTCTCACAACCTCACCATCTATCGGGAAGATGCACGTGGGAGTCAATAAACCCAACAATGTGATAAGTGCTATATTAGAAGGCTGGAGAAAGGCACAAAAAAAGGTTGAGGGCACAGAAAAAAGAAGCGCTACACTTTGATGGAAATGGCAGAAACCATTTCCCAGAGTTGGTGGCATTCTCACTAAATCTTGAAGGATGAGTAGGAGTATGCCAAATGCATAATGTGACAAAGGACATTTCAAGAAAGGAGAGCAGTGCACACTGAGATGCAGCTATGAGAACCTGGTGCTTGGAGACTGGTGGGTGACTAGACACGGGAGGTGATGAGGGCATAGCAGCAAGTGAATTTAAAATAGTTTTCTGGGACAAGATCCCAAGGGAGCTTGAACATTAGTCCATAAGAAATGTGGAGTCACCGAAGGATTTTATCTTGGAAGGAGAGCCTGATTACATTCGGTGGAATGGAAGATGGCCTGAAATGTGAAAGGCTGGAGTTAGGGGTTTACCCAGAAGACAAAGGCAACAGTTGGAAGTCTAAGCTAAGGAAGCAGCAGTGGAGATAGAAAGGCCATAATTTAAGCAATAATAAGGTCATATTCTAAGTTTGTCACTGGGAAGTAAGAGAGACAAGGGAAGGATTGCGATGACCACACCTCAGGCTTGTGCATCCAGGTGTACTAACCAAAAATGGGGGATGCAGGCAGAAGAGCATCGTGCCTAGTATATTTATTTTTTACAATGATCGTCACAATCAAATTTTATTTTATTTTATTTTTTGCTTTTTAGGGATGACCCGAGGCATACAGTGGTTCCCAGGCTAGGGGTCCAATCGGAGCTACAGCTGCCAGCCTATGCCACAGCCACAGCTACTGGGGATCCAAGCCACGTCTGCTACCTGCACCACGGTTCCCAGCAATGTCGGATCCTTAACCTGCTGAGCGGCAAGGCCAGGGATCAAACTCACATCCTCATGGATCCTAGTCAGGTTCATTAACTGTGGAGTCATGACGGAAACTTCATGCCTAGGATATTTAGAGTGCAGAAATTGTAAGGAAGCTTTCGGAAGTGAGAAGCATGCTGACGCCTTCAAGGGTTAGTTTGAGACCTACTCTCTCATTCTGACCCAGCTGCTTTTAAGAAGTTGTACCTGGAGTCACAGAACAAATAAATGGGTTCTCTTCACATTCACATAAACAGGAATCACTGGCTCTTATCAACTAATAATGGAGAGTTTTTCAGTCAGGTTTTCAGTTAATACATAACAGAACCCCCTCCAGGTAACTTAAGCCGAAAAATAATTTATTAAAGGATATTAGGTAGCTCAGAAAATCTCCAGGAGGGCCAGAAAGCAAACCGTGGAGATGATGTGACCAGGAACAACACATGGACCACACTGTGGCTGGCCCCCGTGGAGACCCCACCAAAGGGCATGACACAGCACAGAGTTCACATACCCAGTCGCAGCGACCAGGTTCTGGAAATCTAAAACTCTGCCCTGCTGCTCCCAAGAGCCAAATGTCCCATAGTCATCCTCATCAAAAGGTGGGTTACAGCCCCTGCTTCCTCACTCTACTCTTTTTCTAATTGAAGATTCCTATCAGTGTATCTGAATAGCAGAACTTGGGTCTGTGAATATACCTACTCCAGGGTCAAGAAAGGCTGGGAAAGTGAGTGCCTGGCTTTCCCCTGAGGGAGGGGAGATTTGCAATGCAGAAAATGCCCCAAATATCGAAAGGGCTTTAGAACTTGTGACTAGAAAACAGACAAAGAGAGCTTCAGAAGGCCACTGTTTAAGAAAGAAGCTGGAATTAAAGATTCTCTTCCTCCAGGGTTTTGAGAAGCACTGTTTTTATAGACATCATGACGTTTTACTTTGTACAACAATTCTTTACCTCAGACTGGAAAACTCTCTGTGGCAGATGAAGTATCATTTTTAGCTTCATGAGCCTTATTGTTGGTGCCACATACTACAAAGAGCTCAATAAACGTATCTGTCTCCAAGCCCATAACAACTACAGAACTCTCTCTGCTTATTTATTCAGTGAGCCTTTCCTGTGAGCCTACTATGTGTCCTGACCTACCTTTAGGCATTGCAGCTGATTCTGCAGACATATTGGGCACACATGTTTATTATGTGCAGTCAGCAGGGCCTTCTAAGCAATGTGCATAGATAGGATACCTGGCATTTGTCACACTACGATAATCTGTCATCATAGGAAGCCTCACAGTTTGCCCTGAGGAAGAGGCTTTCATGGTCATTCAAGGAGGTGAGAACTTCCCTTGACAGGACCACCTACTCCACCTTCTTGGTATTGGCTTCTAGAGACTCCACCTCAATAAAAAGAAGCCAGAAGGGAAATGATACTGAGTTCCAAGAAGATATAAGGAAAGTATCTTACAGACCATTCATGTAGACTCTTTAAAATGAGATTTCTAGGAGTTCCCATCGTGGCTCAGTGGTTAACGAATCCAACTAGGAACCATGAGGTTGCAGGTTCGATCCCTGGCCTCGCTCATTGGGTTGAGGATCCGATGTTTCCGTGAGCTGTGGTGTAGGTCACAAACTCAGCTTGGATCCCACATTGCTGTGGCTGTGGCATAGGCTGGCAACTACAGCTCCGATTAGACCCCTAGCCTGGGAACCTCCATATGCCGAGAGTGCGGCCCTAGAAAAGACAAAAAGAAAAAATAAATAAATAAATAAAATGAGATTTCTAGGCCTGAGAGAGAGGCTTAGCCTGCTGATAACTTTATCCCCATCTGCTTCTTCCCAGGGGGCAGTCATCAGCGATGCTCAACCATCCAGGCCATCAGTTCCCCTGCAGCACAGGGAGCTGCCCAATTCTTATTCCTTACCCCAGCAGAGCTGCTCCACCCAGGATATCTGAATTACTATTAGGAAAGAAAGTCATTTATCATAACTTTGCTGCCGCAGAGTTAATCAGGATCCCCATGGGCAGAAGCAAGGCACTGGAGGATGGCTTCACTTCTCAGTCTTGAGTTTCAATGTTGAGATATTAGGAGGCCTCAGAGGGCTCAGGTTTGTTTCCCTGGAAACACAGGCAGAGATAGTCTTCAAGGAAGCCAGGCAAATCCACTGTGACCAGGGGCCCAGGCCAACTCTGCCAGATGACTTCATCAATGTCCAGCACACTGGGGCAAGCTGACTCCCTAGAACCAAGAGTCAGTTAGTGCCCCGCTCCCACTGATGGTGAGGGCTTCTGTGTTGTACTGCAGTAGAGCTTTCAGGAGGGTTTAGTGTAGACTTCCGATCTGAGGCAAGGTGGAACAGATTACATGGATTTTAAGAATCTTGATATTAGTCTCTTTCTCCCTACTATGCCCTAGGTTTCCATGCTCTAGATTTTCATGACCATGGCATTATTCCTTTGGATCTAAGGCTTCTTAAAATGTCAAATATTAGGAGTTCCTGTGGTGGCTCAGCAGAAATGAACCTGACTAGTATCCATGAAGATGCAGGTTTGATCCCTGGCCCCAATCAGTGGATTAAGAATCCAGCATTGCTGCCAGCTGTGTTGTAGGTCACAAACGCACCTCCGATATGGCGTTGCTGTGGCTGTGGTGCAGACCAGCAGCTGCAGCTCCAATTTGACCCCTAGCCTGGGAACCTCCATCTGCAGCAGGTGCACCCCTAAAAAGCAAAATAAAGAAATAAAATAAAATAAATAAAATCTTTACGGGATCTCATCTTAAGCTATTTTATGTCTGTTTCTACTTACAACCAAGAGGTGTTGAAAATGGCTTGTTACCCTCTCTCCTTAAACAACTAAAAAACAAAGTACATGGAACAATAGGTTTTAGACATTGGAAAACACTAGGTTCCCGTCATGGCTCAGTGGTTAATGAATCCCACTAGGAACCATGAAGTTGTAGGTTCGATCCCTGGCCTTGTACGGTGGGTTAAGGATGTGGCGTTCCAGCATTGCCAAGAGCTGTGGTGTAGGTCGCAGACGCAGCTCAGATTCGGCATTGCTGTGGCTCTGGCATAGGCTGGTGGCTACAGCCCCAATTAGACCCCTAGCCTGGGAACCTCCATATGCCATGGATGAAGCCCCAGAAAAGACAAAAAAAAAAAAAAAAAGAACAAAATATGAATGACCTGTGAAAAAATTTCAAGTAGTCTAATATGTGTGTAATTGGTGGTCATAATGATAGGAAAAGGAAAGAGAACGATGTAGAAAAAATATTTGAAGAAATAATGAGGAATTTTTTTCCCCAAATTCGATGAAAAATACAGACATAGACCCTAGAAGTTCCAAAAAAAAAAAAGTTACAAAGAGTAAAACAAAGCACATCAAGTTCAGATTATGTAAAACCCATGATAAAACAAATATCTTTAAAATATTCAGATTTTTTTTAAAAGAGACGTATCACATATAGAGAAACAAAGTTAAGAATGACAAGCAATTACTCTTTGGGAACAATGAAAGCCAGAAGAAAGCAAAGTAACATCTTTAAAATACTGAAAGAAAAAAAAATCATCCACCTAGAATTCCCTAAATATTTATATGTTAAACAACACATGTGCAAATAAACAAAGAAGAAATCACAAGGAACCATATCAGGTTTTTTGAACTGAAATAGAGACCCCAACATCTCAAAGTTTATGAAATGCAGTGAGAACAACACTAAGAGAAATTACAGCATTAAACACATATTGGAAAAGAAGATCTAAAATCAATAACCTAAGATAATACCTTAACAAACTAGAATAAAAGTAAATTAAATCTAGCGTAAGAAGAAGAAAGCAAATAATGAATACAATCTAAATCAATAAAATAAAAAAGAGAATAACTAGAGAAAATCAATGAAACAAAAGCTTGTTCTTTGAGAATACCAATGAAATTTATAAACTTCTACACAGATTGATCATGAGCGAAAAAGAGAGAGAAAACACAACCAATATCAGAAGGAGAGAGTGGATATCACAGCACATCCTAGAGAATTAAAAGAATAACAAGGGAATATTATCAACTTTATGTTAATAAATTCAGCAACTCAGATGAAATGGCATAAATTTCTTTTAAGAGGCATAATCTACTGAAGCTCTCTCAAAAGAAGTAGATACTTGAATAGGTCTTAAACTTACTATTAAACAAATTGCATGTGTAACTAAAAATCTTTCTGTGAAGAAAACTCTAGGACCCTAAGACTTCATTGGCAAGTTCTACCAAACATTTAAGGAGAAATAATACTAATTCTACACAACCCCTTTAAAAAAATTTTTTGAAGGAAAGTAGGAGGGAAGAATATGAATGTATTACAACCTTACATGGCAAAAGGGACTTTGTAGATGGCATTAAGAATCTTGAGATGGAGAGATTACCCCACTTTATCCTGATGGGTCCAATGTAACCACAAGTGACAGAGAGAAGCAGGATAGTTGGAATGAGAGAGAGAGATTAGAAGATACTACAATCCTGGCTTTGAAGATGAAAGAAGGGACTGTGAGCCAAGGAATACAGGCAGCCTCCAGAAGCCATAAAAGGCAAGGAAACGGATTCCCCCCCTAGAGCTTCCAGCCCTGCCAGCACCTTGGTTTTCATCCAGTGAGATTCATTTTGGACTTTTGACCTCCAGAACTGCACGGTAATCAAATTTTTTTGTTGTTGTAAGCCACTAAATCTACGTTCTTTTTTTTTTTTTTTTTTTTTTTTGCAGCAATAGAAAACTAATACTACATAGAGAGGGAACACTTCCAACGTACTCTAGGAAGTCTGTATTATCTTGATACCAAAATCAGAAAACAACATGACAGGAAAGAAACCACAGAATATGAACACTAAATGTCATTACCACATTTTCGCAAACCCAATCTAACAGTATATAAAGAAGGTACTTCATCATGCCCAAACAGGGTTTAACTCAGGAAGGAGATTATGATGTAATACTCCATTGTTCTCCAATCCTCTCCAAATTCCCTTAATAGACCTGGCCTCCAGCAACTCATTCTATATCATCCTCCAGCTTTCCCCCCAGTCTACCCCTAACTCAGGATTTATCTGCATCAGCCTCCTCCCCATTTCCTAAATACATAAAGTCATCTCCATATGCTCATGCTTTTGCTCAAGCTAGTCCCCTACAAACACTGTCTTCTCCTGCCCTCCTGATGGAGAATATTTATTCATTCTTTACAGCCTACAAAAGAATATCTTCTTGTGTTCTGAGAAACCCTCTTGGCCTCAGGCTCCTCCTCCCCATCTCTCCTATCTCTCCCATAGCATGCTATTGGGATTCTATTATGGAACTCCACCTTCTGTTATAATTATTACTTTCTTCCTCGACAGTGAGTTCCACCAGGGAAAGAATGGTATGCAGTTTATCTTTGAATCCTCGGTGGCTAGCATTGGGCCTGGCATGTGAGAGACCCTTCAAAAATTATTAATCAATAAATACCTTAGTAGAGAAAATTAACAGCCACTTTAGATGTGTTCTGGGGAAAAGAGGAACTAATCCAAAAAAAAAAAAAAAAAAAAAAAGATCCTCAAAGGAACTTGGAAGGGTTGCAGAAACAAGCACATCATCTTTTCCACTCAAAATTACATCATCTGACTTACATCTGCTCAGAGGCCTACCATGTCAAAGCATTTATACAAATAATATTCTATTTGAGTGCAACAAGGAAGATATGATTAACTGTATGTTCGCTTTTGTTTTTGTTTTTGTTTTTGATGAAGAAATTGAAGCTCAGGAAGGGTAAATTATTCACCCAAGATTATGGTATGAGCTAGTGGAAGAGCCTTAAGATCTGCTCCCAGGAGTTCCCGCTGTGGCTCAGCAGTAATGAACCCAGCTAGTATCCATGAGGATTCAGGTTTGATCCCTGGCCTCACTCAGTGGGTTAAGGATACAGTGTTGTCATGAGCTATGGTGTAGATCACAGATGCAGCTTGGACCCGAAGTTGCTGTGGTCATGGCGTAGGCTGGCAGCTGAAGCCCTGACTGGAGCCCTAGCCTAGGAACTTCCATATGCCACAGGAGCAGCCCTAAAAAAGAAAAAAAAAAAAAAAGTTCTACTTCCAATCTGGCTGACTGTTCCCTACTCTGACTACTCCTTCAAGCATATGCCACTATTGTCCATCCCTGTCTGCAGGAAGTAAAAAGTAATAGGACCTTTCACTGGATTCTATGCATTTCATGTGCATTTGTGAATTGACTGCCCTCTGGGTAATCCCACCATAGGTAAAGGTGCTAGAAGACTCCCCAGCACCGTAGGAGCCCCTCTGACCCCTAGACATTTTAGGCGTCGCTTTCACCTCCAACAAAGCCTTCAGCATCCTTTACTTCTCCTCCCAAAACACTAATAAAAATTGAAAAGAGAAATATTTGAACTTTAATAGGTATGGCCAGCCAGGCCAACAGCCAGGAGCCTTTCCCATTTTACATGTTAGAAATTACCTAATCTCCCAGACACAGCCTGGTGATGGTGTGATGGTGTCTTCCACCTGAGGAGCATTGGGGGTCACTGCCTCAGTCTAACACAGCTGGGGTGATCCTTTTATTCTTGTGTGACATGGATCTTATCACACTATTTTCTCAGTCTGTCTTGCTTTTAATTTCTGCTTATATATCTTCTGCTTTACACATTCCACTCAGTTGTCTCCACATCCTCCTGAAACTTGGATGAAGTAGATAAAAATCTATTTTGCTTTTGCCTCTACTTCTTACTTCGAGAATTTCCTTTAGATTGCCTCTTTTCAGGTCCCATTATTCTCTGTCATCTGGAAAAGGAGTTGAATTCTCTCCCATTGATCATTCTTTTTTTTTTCATTTGTTTAATGTCATATTTTAATTTCTTACTCTTTGAGAAGGAAATTGTTCAATCTTTCTATAACTTTGCAAAATGTATCAATTTTGGGTTTATTTTAGTTATTACCATAGATAGCATGCTTAGAAGGATGTTGGTTCAGCACACAACATAGAACCCGACATAGAGTCTGTGAGGATTCGTGTTTGACCCCTGGCCTCCCTCAGTGGGTTAAGGATCCAGTGTTGTTTGGATCCGGTGTTGCTGTGGCTGTAGCATGGGCCTCAGCTATAGCTCCAATTTGACCCCTAGGCCAAGAACTTCCATATGCTGCAGGTATGGCCGTAAAAAGGAAAAGGAAGGAAGGAAGGAAAGAAAGAAGGAAGGAAGGAAGGGAGGAGGGAAAGGAAGGAAAAATGTTATCCCTGTGAAGTGGCTTTTGATCTCCAACAGCCACGAAGAACAAATAATAAACTTTGTTTAATGCTTTCCAGCATGAAAATTAAGTCACAAGCCTGAGGACACAAGCAGAGCGGGCTTAAAGCCCCCTAAAAATAGTAATGGTAATAACAATATCTGACAAAGTGGTAAACGCTCATATACACACACTTTCCAACCAATGGCCCTCTTCAACTCTTAACAACTATATAAGGTAAGCAGGGAAGGGCAGTTTCCAGAAATAATACAAAGAATAACTGGAGTTCCCCTCGTGGCTCAGCGGAAAAAAATCTGACTAATATCCATGAGGATGCAGGTTCGATCCCTGGCCTTGCTCAGTGGGTTAAGGACCCGGTGTTGCTGTGAGCTGTGGTGAAGGTCTCAGACACAGCTTGGATCTTGCATTGCTGTGGCTGTGGTGTAGGCCAGCAGCTACAGCTCAGATTTGACCCCTAGCCTGGGGGAAATCTCCATATGCCTCATGTCACTTCTCAACTCTTGGCCTCATTCTAACTTACACAGTTGTTTGCCCTTTAATTGACCCAGACATGGAACTCGGACTATTGTTTAATTTACAAACACGCACACACAGGCACATACACACACACGTATACCCACATGCAATGCCTTTGTAAACAAGAAAGACTGTATTTAAGGTTTTGCAACAAAGAGGAGTGGGTTTTTTACATGAAAAAATGATGCAAACCTTCTACAACTGGATGGACATTAGACCTCCGTCTTCTAACGGGCAAGTCTTCCTACTCATCTAAGCAGGCCACCCCTTGTCTTCTCCTCCTCCTCGTCTTCCCTTGGTTCCATTCTCCGCCCATCACCCCAGTTTGTATTCTTTACTATTGGAGAACCAACTAACATCTTTTTAAATTATTTATTTATTTATTTTTAGGGCTGTACCCATGACATATAGAAGTTCCCAGGCTAGGGGTCAAATCGGAGCTGCAGCTGCCAGCCTACACCACAACTCAGGATCCAAGCCGCATCTGGGACCTACACCACAGCTCACAGCATCACCGGATCCTAACTCACTGAGCAGGGCCAGAGATCATGGATACTAGTCAGGTTCCTAACTGCAGAATGACAACGCATACTCCTATTGTTTTTTTAACTGAAGCCAAGTAACATCTTTTTACCAGGTCTCAAGTTCCTGTGGTCAAATTCTCATCTTTTGCCCCAAGCAGTCTATCAAAGTGTTTCCCAAAACAAAAACAGGAGGAAATGGGTACTGAGCCATGAAGATAAGCTTTGCGAATTATGAAGATAAGCTTTGCGAATTACAAATACAAGCAAGGAAACTGAGGCTCAAAGGCTTTATTTATGATACTACCTGAGATCAGTGAGTTGATATCATTTCCAGGTCTCTGTCAACTGAAAGACCCAAAGCCTCTGAGACATAACTTTCCAATAAAGCTCCCAGTGCAAGGCCATGGGCCTATTTTAAGACATAATCAATTGTGCTTCAAACATTTTGGGGAAACTGTATGGCCTTCTTCACCCAGCTCTGTGGGGTGTTTGTGAAGTGAAATTGATGTGTGACCTGCGTGATACTTGTCTCGTGTTGGTACAGGATTCTGGGTGTTGTCCCTCATCGCCTCAGGAAGTGTAAACATTAATGTTATTTTGCTTCCACTGTGCGGGTGATACTTACTGAGCAATACAGATAAAATTAGTTTCTCTTCCAGTAAACACAATACCCAATTTAAAGAGATTCTCTGTTTTTTTTTTTTTCCTCTCCTTTTGTATTGTTTTCTCCCTCTACTTCTCATCCCCTTTATTATAATGTGATTTGGTCTTGCTTTCCATTCATCAATCAATAGTTTCCAGCAGTAATAAAAATAAATACATGTTCCAAATGGTAAACGTTCACAAAGACTTCTACCCTTGTGTTCTATTTATTGAGCCTGGACTGAGGCCAAGGAATTTTCTGAGTAAATACAACACACATTAGAGCACCCCATACAAGCAGTCCCTGGGCCTCCACACACTAGCTCTGCACAACCTCCTGTCGGATCTCCAGCCCTATGTCCTCAACACAATTTAGATGGGGCAGTCCAGGAGGGATGGGACCCAGATTAAGGTGGAGATCCCACAGCCAGTGCTGAGATCCCACAGGGACAGCATGGTGGCAGGGGGCAAAGGGGGGCAAATCCAGGTAGGCAGCACGAGGGAAGTCTGCAAGCAAGTACCATCAGGGTTCAATCACTAAGGTGAGGTTTGGGGATCTCCTTGCTTCCCACCAAGGGAGCAAGGGAGTGTCCAGAGTGAGATAGGGCAAAAAACAAAACAGGAATTCCCATCATGGCTCAGTGGTTAATGAATCCGGCTAGGAACCTGAGGTTGCAGGTTTGATCCCTGGCCTTGCTCAGTGGCTTAAGGATCTGGCATTGCCGTGAACTGTGGTGTAGGTCACAGATGTGGCTCAGATCCTGTGTTGCTGTGGCTCTGGCATAAGCCAGCAGCTACAGCTCTGACTGGACCCCTAGCCTGGGAACCTCCATATGCCATGGGAGCAGTGCCAGAAATGGCAAAAAGACAAAAACAAACAAACAAAAAAACAGAGTGAGATAGGGCAACAACTCCAGAAGGACTGGGACACCGGGCAGGTTACCAAGATGAGGCCCTCAGCTCTTTTAACATATATTTTGTGGGGAGTTCCTGTCATGGCTCAGGGGAAACAAATCTGACTAGCATCCATGAGGATGCAGGTTCAATCCCTGGCCTTGCTCAGTGGGTTAAGGATCCGGCGTTGCTGTGAGCTGTGGTGTCAGTCGCAAACGTGGCTCAGATCCCGAGTTGCTGTGGCTGTGGTGTAGGCCAGTGACTACAGCTCTGATTCAGCCTCTGGCCTGGAAACATCCATATGCTTAGGAGGGTGGCCCTAAATAGCAAAAAAAAAAAAAAAAAAAAAAAAAAAAAAAGACAAATATTTTGTGAACAATCACTATGTGTTGGGCATTGTTTTGAAGGCTGAGGAAATAGCCATGACAAAATTAAATATTGCTCCTACCTTCATGGAGCTTATAATCTAACAAGGAAAATGGATCATAATTAAATAATTAATCCAGAAACAATTAATTACTTTGAGGGAAAAGGGGGCTTTAAGGATGCACAATAGTGAGAACACTGGCTGGGTCTGAGAGTCAAAAGCATTGCTGAGGGAATGGCATTTAGGTTGAGCTTTGAAGGATGAGTTGGCCACATAAAAAACATTTGCCAGAGAGAAATGACCTCAAAGAAGAGGGAAATCAGCATGTGCTGGGTAGTCCTGCCTTTGAAATATTTGTTAATCACCCACTATAACCTGGGTACTGTGCTGAGCATTTGGGACACAATGTGAACAAAAAGGCAAAGCTCCCGCCCATGTGGAGCTTACATATTACTGGGATGGAAAGTGGAAAACGCATGGGGTGAAAACTGGACAACACTAATACCTCAATATGGCTAAATGTGAGTGAGACATCTAGGAGATTAGGCTGTGGGGTAGGAAGGGGCCAGATTATAGTCTTTTTCATCCCATGGGGGAGCATGGGATCACAAGGCGCCACTTTGCTGGATTCTGTAAAGGTGATGGCAGCCCCTTTCTCATCTTCGTATCTCCAGTACCTAATACAGTGCCTGACAGATGGCAGCTGCTTAGCATATGAATGAATGAATGAATGAATGAATGAACGGCTTTAGACAGACCAGTGAACAAGGAGAAGTGTGCTTTAGAAAGATACTCCTCAGAGTTCCCACTGCAGCTCAGCCAGTTAAGAACCCAACATAGCGTCCATGAGGATGCAGGTTTGACCCCTGACCTCACTCAGTGAGTTAAAGATCCTGCATTGCCACAAGCTGCAACATAGGTCACAGATGTGGCTCAGATCTGATGTTGCTGTGGCTGTGGTGTAGACTGGTAGCTGCATCTCCAAGTTGACCCCTAGCCCAGAAGCTTTCCTATGCTGCAGGTATGCGTGTAAAAGAAAAAAAAAAAAGTAAGATAATCCTCAGTGTAATGTAGAAAATGGGATTGAGACAAGTAGACCAGCTAGAAGGAATTGCAATTGTCTAGATCAGTAGTTGCCATATAGGTTTGCCTGTTTGCTTATTAATTATATACATCAATACCACAACCTTGATATAGTTACTTATAAAACATACACAAATAGGAAGTTTATTATTTTCTTCTGCTGCTCCAGTGAAGAATGTTCTGGAGACCAGTGCCCTGAATGATGAGGACTGAATGGTGGTAAAGGCAAAGGAGTGGAGAGGGGTGTGTTGGAGGTCAAGTAGGAGCTCTGATTCCCACAGACCAAAGAGCTAGACAGCCATTGGCTCTGAAAAGAAGGACTGCACATGGCTAGACAATGCTGTCGAATTCCTGCTTCAACAAATTCTACTATCTAAATTATTATCTGGCCCATGTGGAGGAATCTGGTCAAACACACCTCACCCTAGATTAGTTGGTGTTTGGGAGGATAACCTGAAGGTGGAAGGGAGAAGAAGGGAAGGTGTCTAGAAAAAATCTTGAGGAGTTCCTGTCATGGCTCAGCAGAAACTAATCTGATTAGTATTCAGGAAGATGCAGGTTCAATTCCTGGCTTCTATCAGTGGATTAAGGATCCAGCATTGCCATAAGCTGTGATGTAGGTTGCAGACACGGCTCAGATCTGGTGTTGCTATGGCTGTGTCATAGGCCAGCAGCTATAGCTCTGACTGGACCCCTAGCCTGGGAACCTCCATATGCCGCATGTATGGCCCTAAAAAGACAAAAGACCAAAAAAAGAAAAAAAAGCATTGAGACCAAAGCAAATCCAGAGATAGTGACTGCCTTCTGCTGAGGGTGTTTACTGTGAGTGAACCTCCCACCTGGGGCCTCAAGCTGTGCAACCAGTTTTACAGTTTCTCCCCACCAGTCATGAATCTGAAACTGATAAAAGAGAGGCAGTAGTCAGGAGACCCATCCATACTGATGACTGATCCACTTTGGAAATTCCTACAGGCAGGAATGGTGTTTTCTCCATCTGCCCAGATTCACACTGCCCATCACCTACCCCAGTGACTATGCTCTCTCTCATTTATTGAGTACCCCCATATGCCAGGCAATGACCTAGGTAATTTACATCTAGTTAACACAGTAGCCCTGTGAAAGAGACATTGTATTCTCTCTGTTCCCATGCTATAGCCAAGGAAAACAAGGGTAAAGCACAATGATATTGTACTGATAGAATTTGTCCAAACTGAGATTAGGACTCAGGTATGTCTGATTCCAACTGTATTACCTTTTCACTACACCTGCGTCTGCCTCTGACAGACACTGGGAGCCACGGGCTCTGGTCCCAGCCTCCCTTTTTGGGCCTCATGGATCCCCATGCCTGCCCTCTCAGGTGCTATGCTCAGCTACAAGAAACTTCCCACTGCTCCCTAACACACCATCCTCTCCATCATGCATCTCAACTTGAATGCCAATGTGCTGGTCCACGGACCGCATTTTGAATAACAAGGACTCAGAAGCTCACTATAAATGCAGAATCTCATTTCTTTCCCACCTCAGACCTACTGAATCAGAATCGTTAACAAGATCCCCAGAGGATTTATATGTGCATTATAATTTGAGAAGCACTGATCTCAACTAAAAATACTCTTTCTTTTATTCCTCCCCAGACCACCCTTTACCTGATATCATTTGCACATTTACTATGTGCCAGGCACTGTGCTTAGAACTGAGGATGCAAAGTCAAATGAAATATGAGGCACACACTCAAGATGATGATAACCTATTCATGAGAAAGACATGTAACTAAATAAGTATTTTGCAAAGTGCGAGTGCTATGAACCAGGTAGGAAGAGGCTGTAGAATCTTACATGCTTCACTATCTCTAAGCATCATTATGACACCAGAGACCAAGAAAAGGCTCCAATGATATTTCCAGAAGAAAGTAAAGGAGAGAAGGTAAGAATAGAAAAGGAAGGAAGGAGAAATGATAAAAAAAAGGAATTGCTCCAAACTATAATTCTAAAATGACAACTCAAATAAGATATACCCTTCAGTGACTTCCCCACAGGTTGTCTTCGCTTGGACACCTGGATACCCTGATATAAAGATCCCTGTAGCCCCCAGTCCACCAAACTCTCCTTTTCTCATGTGATTTACTCGGACGATGCTGTTATCATTCATTAAGCAATAAGCCTAGAAATCTGGATTTATCCTCGACTCTTCCTTCTCCTTTGATCTTTCTCTAAAGCAATTAAAATTTTCTGTTATTCTCAGAGTTCCCGTCGTAGCACAACGGAAACGAATCCGACTAGGAACCACGAGGTTGTGGGTTTGATCCCTGGCCTCGATCAGTGGGTTAAGGATCTGGTGTTACCGGGAGCTGTGGTGTAGGTTGCAGACGTGGCTCGGATCTGGCATTGCTGTGGCTCTGGTGTAGGCCGGCAGCAACAGCTCCGTTGGGACCCCTAGCCTGGGAACCTCCATATGCCATGGGTGCAGCCCTAAAAAAAAAAAAAAAAAAAGAAAGACAAAAGACAAAAAAAACTTTCTGCTATTCTTTTCCTTCCTGCATTTATTATTCAGTGTCCAATGTATGCTCTGAGCAGGAGTTCAGAGGTAGAAAGGATCATTTTCAGCAGAAGTGCTCACAGGAGTTCTTACGAGAGAGAGTCACAGTGTACGGTCAGACAGAAATTGGAATTCTGGGCTAGCCACTTGCTAGTTGTGACTTTGGGATAATCCCCTGATATCTTTACACCACTATCTGTAAAAAAGGCTAATGATATTACCTCACAGACTGAAGTAAGGAATCAATGAAACACATTATTGCTATTATCACTGTCACAGAGCAGGGTTGGCTATGAACATGTGGTCAACCATGCAGCTTAAAAAAAGGCAGAGAAGAGGAAAGACTAGAGTCCAGTTGAGGGAATGGTGAATCACCTGCTGGGTCTGTTGGTGGGAAAAGAGGGGAAAAAGGCTAGAAAGGCTTCTTGGGGTCCCATCATGGAGCACTTCAATACCAACTCAGGAGATCTGCAGTGAATTTGATAGTAACAAAAAACACTGTCTACAGTAGGGGGAATCAGGATCAAAATTTGCTCTGCCTTGATGTGTGTGGGGAGAGTGGCAAAGATGGAGAGAGAAGAGTCTTCAGCTCGAAACAAAACAGTCAGGAGGAGGCACTCACTTGTAGGAAGCCTACACTGAGACAAAGAAGCTAGTGGCATGTCCAAATGGAAAAATCTAGTAGGCAGATGGACATTCAGGAAATGTTTGGGCTGAAGGGACAAACTTGGAAGACATCGTAGAAAATCATAGTTAAAACCAATAGCATGGGTAAATGCCCAGAGGGAGTTCAGGCAGAGGAGGAAGGACCCTTAAGAAATATGACCCTGGGGGAAGCAGGAGAAGCAAGAGGAGTCAAGAAAAGCCAGACGGTGAATTCTGATTTGCAGAATCATGGAATTATAAGAGCATCAAGCTCCGCAGATAAGGACCCAGAAAAGGACTTTGTGGCAGAGACAGGCATGAGTGACCTTCAAAAGGACAGCTCACAACCTAGGGCGTTCTTGGTAGTCTCTGCAGCCTATTGTAATGTGAGGCTGGTGGGAAAAGGTTGATAAATCTTGGCTACTTGAAGCAGGGGCTGCACCTTGGGGTGAACACATTCGGCAAAGTAGCCTGAGTCCATTGCCAGGGTCTTCAAGTAGAGCTTAGCCTAGCCTGGAAGGGAAATTGATTACTCTGATTTGAAATGCTCCATTTACTACCCCCCCCCCAAAAAAAAAGAGTTGTTTCTTTAATCCTCTGCTCCTGGACTTTGAGGATCCATTTAACCTCTTGCCTGCTTTCAAACCATCTAAATTAGATAGAAATTATCTCCATTGTAAGCAGTTCCAGAGGTAATTGCTCAACAACTTTTGGTAGTCTGTTCTACAGTTTCAGAAAACCCTTGCCAACGTCAACTAGAAAAATGGGCCATTGTGACCGAGAGTTTCTAAAAAGCTCACTTGACAATTTGAGTCATGAGTCAACCCATAGGAAAAATAAAGTCAGAGATCGCTGTGCTTCTGGAAAGACTGAGCGTGGGGTCATCAGCCTGGAAAGACTGAGCGTGGGGTCATCAGAGGCTGAGGGAGTGGATTCTAAAGGGGCAGCAGAGGTTGGCATCCTGGAGACTATGCTCTGAGGCTCTAACTCAGGGAACTGAGAGGCTCTGTCATGTGCAAGAACATCAGAAGCACGAAGTACAAAGGAGTGTTTGTGCTGTGCCCTGAGAATAAACTTGAATGAAGTTATTCACAAGAAATGATTGTCATCTAGATCCTCTGTCATTGAAGTTTTTCTATTTTTTGGTGTCTAGGACTGATAATCCTTGAGATGGTAGATAGTGGTATATAGTGCTCAAAGACAAAGGGCATCACTTTTACATCAAGGAGGGATGCTGGGGGAAAAGACAGTGGGTAGACAAAAAGGTACCATGCAGAAAGAAGTAGAATAAAAATATATGCTGGCTGTAGGTAAGGAGACAGTGCTCATAGTTAAGTTACGGGAAATAGCATTTTATCAAATTGAAAAAAAAGTAAATTTAGTCATTCAACCATTTATTGAGCAGCTCCTAGGTGCCAGGCAATAGGATGGGCCACAGGACATGATGACCCATCTTTTGGAGGGGTGTACCACCTATTAAGGGACACAAATGTGAGCAAACATCTGTGAGAAAGCAGGAAAGGTGCTGACAGAGGCAGGTGCATCATGATGCTAACAGGGACAGAGGACACAACTTCTCCAACAGAGAAAGAGAAACTTAGAAGAGCAGCATAGAGACATGGTTGCACTGCTGAGTACTTGGCTTTGAGCTACATGGAGTGGCCCATTGGCATCTGCAGACTGAATGTTCATGGATAAAAACAGTCTCCACCAAGTGATGTGAAAATTCTCTATCGTGAGGTAATTTGCTGAGATACAAATGCGAATGGCCTGCTAGGTGGCTGGAGCGTACTTGCCAGTCACTTACTAATGGCTTGCCTGGCATTTGTGTCCCAGCACAACTTAGCTCTTCTCTTCTCATGACACCTGTGTAGCAATTCTCACACTGTGATTGACTTTTTTTTTTCTTTTCAGAGTCAAAGAAATATGGAGTTAATAAGGCACAGATGTAATGAAGTAAAGAATTTATTTTAATGGCAAAATTTATTTAAGAAGCTTTAGAAATTACCTTGGCCCCATATTTATAGAACCATTAAGAGTCTTAAAAAGATCCCTTACATTTTTCAGTTACACTTTACTGCTTTTTATAGTGGAAATTATATGTCATGGTGACATTCATGATTCTGGAGACTCATGAAGGTCATGGATGAGCCCTTTGAGAATGTCAAGGGTCCACGTCTGTGAATAATGAGTTATATTTCATCGGTACTCTACGGGATATAACATAGTCTCATTTTAAGTTTGAAAAATAAAATATATTCTCCTTTATATGATTTTCCTATAATTTGGAGAAGGCTACTCTTGCCCTTCTCTGTTTATGAAGATTTAGCATGTATTACCAGAAGACAATGAATAATATTTATCCACAAACCTGCAGCCTGACAAAAGTTAAATCAACAAAGGTAACTAAATTCCCCTGAACTGAAAGCTTTCTCTTGGTCTAGTTCCTAAAACCTAATAACCTCTAAGATTCCAACTCTGGCCCCCTCCTCAAAATACACTCAAACTTAACACGACAACCTCAGTCTGCTTCCACTTCTGTCTTTCTGTTTCAGCTATTAAGATCCCATGTATTTAATTGCCAAAGCTGGAAAACACAGAATTGGCCCAACTCTTCCCCCAATATCTAATCAGCTACCAAGTAAATTGACATTACTCTTAAATGACTCAAAAACCATCAGGCCTTTCCAGTCCCAATGCACTGCCCTAGCTCAGGGCTAAATCATCTGTCATCACAATATCCTGGCAGTGCCTCTAACCCGTCCTTCCTCTATCTGCCAAGTTGATGGAGAGTAATTTTTCTCCAAATGCAAATCTTGCACGCATTAGTTTCCATCAAAGATCAAAATATGGTCCTATCAATAACTGGTTCTTGGCCAGTGAGTCTGATGCCCACAGTTTCAACATAACACTTGGAGAATTGCATTGACTATGAGCTGTTTATTTCCCTAAACATGCTGTGTTCCTTCATACTTCATGCACTTTGCATTTACCAACTCTCATCCTATACCACCCTTTCCCTCATCTCCTCTTGGCAAGCCTCTACCAGACCTTCCAGATCCAATTCAAGTGCCACTACTTCAAGAGAGCCACATGTAAATCTCTTAGTGGCTCTCTTCTCTGGGCTCCTCTGGCTACAAACTATTAAAGCATGTGTCATAGTTTACAGCAACAACTTGTTAACTGAGTTATCTTCTCCAGAGATCCACAAGCTCTTGTCTTTGAATTCTAGTACTTAGCACACTGCTTGGCTCCTGCCAGGCAGTTAGTGCCTGATGAATGGAAAGGACCTGTGACTGAGCTCTGTGGCTATGTGGTAAAATGAGAGAAGGGTAAAATGTTATCAAAGGGCAAAAACTGCTTTTTTGTTAACTCCAAAGTGAATCAAGTTTCCAGGAAAGTTAAAATAAGGATGAAGAGTGCTTTTAGATCCAACTGACTTTTAAATTACTCATCATATCTGTCCTAGCTAAAGACTAACTCTAGCCAGTCTCCTGTGCTGCCTAAGTCAGAATATTTCACGCTTGGACACCAGATCCAGCGAATGCTCAGTGGTAACAGAAGAAATTCTTATAGAGAAGCTACCGGCTTTGTAAATATAAATGTAAAAAAGATGCTCCCTAAGAATATTTGCTAATTTTTTTTCTCTTTGCCATATTAGACCACAATATCCAACTCAGGGCACCATATGTATACAATGTCCAACATCTATGGTGGCAGCTTCCATAAGACAATCACAATGATGTTGGTTTTTGTTCTCTTAGTCATTACTCACAGACAACTATGTGCAGCTACTATGTCCCAATCACGACGCAGTGCTCTGGACACGCAAAGAAAAGAATAGATCCCTGAGATTCCAGGCTTTCTGTAGGATAGATGGATTACTACAGACAGATATCCTGGACTTGTATTATTAAGCAGTTACTATTTTAAATCCAGCCAGTTCCAAAAATGTTCTCATGTTCCTCTTGTACTTAGCAGGTCACTGGATACCTTGGGTAACCTCAAGAAGGCGGCTAAGCATTCTAATCCAGCTAGTTGGTCATGCAAGGTACAACCTGTCTTGGGAGGCAGCTACATTCAAAATGCAGTGTTCAGGGTATGTCCACTACTGCTCTAATTCCCCAGCATGTGGTGGGGGGTTGTTGAAAGAGTGTTTTCTAAGGAGGAAAAGATCTGGATGAAGGCAGGGGATGAGTAAAAGCTTGAGCTCGCGCTTCGATCTACACTCTTGGCATTGTGGTGACTTGGTGTTAGAGCACGGAAGGACTCTTTGGGTACCCTCCCTATATACACGCGTGGAAAGAAAATCTTCCAGAGCAAACCCAGTCAGGGAAAGATGTAAATTCACTGCATTTAGCACCATCCTGGAACACAGGCTTCAGCCTTCTTCAAGGTAAAATACTAGGGGATCTCAAGCCTAACTCTAAGAAACGATATTATAAACAGCGGACCAATCTCAGATGTACTTGCTCCCCTACCTTTAGGCTGCCCCAAACATTCACTGTCGGGTTCCCACTCAGACTCTGGACAGCGCCCCACCCTTCTTGGCTCCATCTACCCAACCCAGGCTGGGACCCCAAAGGCCTCACGCCCACCCCCCCACACCCCGGGCACCGCCCAACGCAGCCCCACCCCCGCCGGGCCCCACGTGTGGAGCCCCACCCCGGCGCTGGAGGCCCTTTAAACACCCCCACCCTTACACTGTACCCCCCCACACACACCCGGACGGCAGCCGGAGAGGGACAAAACTCATGGCGTACAGCCAGTTTCCTCCGTGGATCTCGTCCAGAGCTGCCCAGCTCGTGGGGCCCTCCACCCGGGGCCACAGCCCCTTGGCGCCCCCAGCCCTCGGCGGCCGGGCAGAAGAGTTGTCGCCGCGGCCCAGCTGTGGGGCGGGGCCGGCGGAAGCGCAGGTCTCCGCCGCCGCCGCCACTGCTGCCTCCTCCTGCCGCACGGGCCGCCCGCTCGCCCGCCGCTGGGTGCGCTGCACGCGGGGGGCAGCCGCGGTGCAGAGGTTCATGCAGCGGCGGCGGCGGCGGCGGCTGTTGCTGCTGCTGCTGCCGCGGAGGCAGACAGACCCGGCGCTGCTGCCGCCGCCGCCGCCGCCGCCCTCCCCCGGCTCCATGCCGCCGCCACTACCGCCTCCTCCTCTCCGGCAAGGGGCGGGGGGCTCCGGCCCGGGGTGGGCACCACTCCTCGCAGTGCCGCTCCCCTCCCTGCCCTCCGCGCGGGCCCTGGAGCCGGCGGGGGCGCCCGCCGCCTCCTAGGAGCGCACGCTCTGCGCGCCCTGCCCGAGAGAGGGGGCGGGCGTGGGCGGGGGCGGGCGTCGGGGCAGCGGGGGACCCCGCGCGGTGCGAGAGGAGGGGGCTAACTCGGAGGATGCCCGGCAGCGGTTCCCCGCTCCTAGGCGCGGGCTGAGCCGGACTCGGAGCGGGCGGCGCGTCGCCATGCCGGTGTGACGGGCGCCCCCGGCTGCCCGCGCGGTCCCCGGCGCTGCCCCACACCACGCCGCGCCGGCGCCGGGCGGCAGGATGGGCTGTATCCAAAGCATTACCTGCAAGGCGCGGATCCGGCGCGAGAACATCGTGGTGTACGATGTGTGCGCCACCATCGACCAGTGCCCCACGCGCATCGAGGAGACCTCGCCCATCGTCCTGCGCTACAAGACTCCCTACTTCAAAGCTTCAGCCCGCGTGGTCATGCCCCCCATCCCCCGCCACGAGACCTGGGTGGTGGGCTGGATCCAGGCGTGCAACCAGATGGAGTTCTTCAACACCTACAGCGACCTGGGCATGTAAGCAACCGGCCGCGCGGAGACGGAGCTGGGTCCCTGGCCCCAGTCTCTTCTCCTCACCCCGACCGTCCTCCCCAGCTCCTTCTTACTGCTCTCCCCGTCCTCTTTCTAAACCTTCCTCCCGCCTCCTCTTCCACCTCCCTCCTCCCTACGCTTTTGTTTCAATGACAGGGCGGGTGTGTGTAGGGAGGCTCCTCGCGAAGGCATTTTCTCGTGGTTTGCTTCTGACTCCCCGCGAACGCGAAGAGAACGGTGAGGGGCGGGCAGAAAGCGGTAGAGAGGGTTCGAGAGGCGGAGACGGGGGCGGCTGGCAAGTGCCCTGGGAGTTTCGGGGCGCCGTCTGTGCTTTGTGAGGCTTCCTGGGAAGAGTTTGGGGGGACCTGTAGAGAGGAGTGGAGTGGAGTGCCGGGGGCGCAAGGGCTGTGCCGCGCGTCCTTTGGAGAAACCCGAGCGGGCTTGGAGGAGAAGCTCCTGGGCGTTCGGACTAGACTTGGTAGTTCTGCCCTTGTCCCTCGGGACAGGAAGCCTGGAGGAGTTTCCATCCAGAACCTTGAACCCGGCAGAGCTGCCTCTCCGGCTCGGCGCCCTCTGGGCGAGTTCTGGGGTGGTGGGAGAGGGAAGGCACCGGGCGCGTCCCAGACGAGCAGGGTTGATGGCCTTGTGCGAGCCGCCTCTGGCTGACGTGGTTGCAGTGTTTCCGGTGCTCGAGGAAAGTATGGGTCTCTTTCGGTCTAGGGTCTTTACTTCAAAACTTTACTAAATTGCGACGCTGGAAGGGATTCCTCGGCGCCCACCGCCGGAATTCTGTTGGCAAGCTGGGAGCTCTCCAACTTCTTTCAGCAGCGCCGTTTCCAGCGCACTGGGCTGGGCGGCTGCGGTTGAGACCCGGGATAGCGGTGACTCCTCTGCCACCAGGGGCCGACAGCCTGCCCCAGAACTGCAGACAGTCGTGTCCAGGACTTTTTTTATTTACTAAATTTTCATAACTCCCTGCCAGCCTCCTTTCAGAAGCAGTTGTCAGCTACAGTGGCTAAAAGGTTTGGGGCCCACATTCTACCTGCTGTTACAGTGTAGGCTAGAGCACTCTGATTAGCTTGCAGCCTATAGGGAAACACTTTCCTGAAAAGTCACCCTCATTTCATTTATTAATCTAAAACTCTAGAGTTCCCAAGGTTCAGCTTTTGAATATGGATATAGAATGGGGGAGTTTCCATTTTAAAAGGTCAAACTATCTTTTTAACAGCAGTTTGCAGGCTTTTTATTGCACTCTGAGAGCCTGTAAGTTAACACTAGTCATAGGTGCTAAAAGGAATTTTGACAGGTCGCTTTGTTTCTCCCCCCCTCCCACCCCCACCCCAAAAAGCTGAACTTTTCTCTTTAAGCATAAATGCTCAATGCTGGAGGAAGCTCCTTCCTAGTGAAGATGTGTGACAGCCCAGTTTCCTCTGTGCCTTTGCTCATAGAGTGTTCTTGTCTTTCTGGAAGGCAGCTGGATGTGAGAAATGGGGGACATATTATTTTGGGTGAATCATGCCATTTAAAATCAGACATACCCTCAAAAGAATGATTATATCTGAACACATATGTCTCTTGAAGATTTTTTTTTTTAAAGAAACCCATTATTTCCAGCCAAGTCAGAGAAAGCCCCAGACAGGACAAGGGTGCCCTCTCTTTTGTCCTCCTGGCCTGGCCTTAATGGCAGTGTGCAGCCTTGCTGAGGGCAGTAATTGCAGTCTGGGGCCCCTCTGGAGGAGGCTAGGAGGGACTGAGCCAAAATAGCCTCACTTTTCCCAAGACCGCACAGCCAAGGCTCTCTGTTGCCTCACATTTCTTGTAAATTAGTAATCCGAAGGCAAATAAATCATTCTTTCCATAAAAGAAAATATATTCTGCCTCAGGAGAAGCAGACCTGGTTGTTGAACTTCCTTGACTATGAGAGGATGTGTCATCATGGGAACCCACTTTAATGGGCATGAATTGGTGCCTGCTCAGAGGGATTATTCCTTGACCTTCCTTGCTGATGTCCTGCCTTTGGGATTGGGGTGGGGGGGGAGTTTTGCCTTTAAACTACCACTTTCAGTATTTTAAGATTCTTGGTTTTCATGTTGTTGATGCTGGAGAGCAAGAAATCATCAAGCATTTTATTCGAGATCTGGGCTCAGGGTCTACCTGTCTCTTCATGACTTCAATATATTGATTGCTATATGTTTAAGGCCATTTTGGAGCCCAGATTTGATTGAACCAATTTCCACCAAATGTTTCTGCCCTGAAAACTTTGCCAATGTAAACTTTTTGATGGAAACTCACAGTGCATGAAAGTCACACTGTCATCTATTAGTTATTATGTCCACTTTAGCCAGTACCTTTAGTGGAAAAAGCACCGCAGGCTGGATTTTTACCCCTGTGCAGTGCTCTCGTTATATGAAGCCTGATACAATGAGAGGGTGTAGGTTAGAAAGCTGCCTTTTCAACATCTAACAGGGGCTATGCCAGAGGAAATCTGAAATTTAAAGTGCCAAGGGAGTTCCCATTGTGGCTCAGAAGGTTATGAACTCTTGACTAGTATCCATGAGGACGTGAATTCGATCCCTGGCCTTGTTCAGTGGGTTAAGGATCTGGTGTTGCTGTGAGCTGTGGTGTAGGTCTCAGACTCAGCTCAGATCTGGCATTGCAGTGGCTGTGTCATAGGCCCCTAGCCTGGGAACTTCCATATGCCACAGGTATGGCCCTAAAAAGCCAAAAATCAAATAAGATGCCAAGAAATGTCTATCTATAGGTTTAAAAGAAAATGTGAGCTTTTGTAGTTTAAATTCTCAACATTCTCAAGAAAGAATAGGGTTCTAAAGGAGTATTTGAAATATTTGATGATCAGGAAGGCCAGAGCTTAATTTAAACTTGAACTCAAATGACTTAGAACTTCTTCCAATGATTCCATAGGAAGCAGGCTATCAGTGCTTGTGGCATCCATTTATTTGGCCCCAGTGAACCCTGTTGATGCAGCCCTGCTGAGACCACTTCAAGGCTTCATCGTTCAGGGAGGAAGGGCCACTGGATTTCCTCAGTCAACCTATCAATAAACAAATATTTACCAAATCCTTCTGGTGTACCAGCTCCAGCAAAGAAAACAAAGGAATAAGCACTCAGCTTCACTGTTGCTCAGTGGCATGCAGAAAAAGGCAGGGCTCCCAAGGGTGTAGGAAAAATGCCAGAGAGATGGACGGGGGACCAGGCAGGGTTTTCTAGATGTGTAAGGACTCAAGCGAGGCATGGATAAGATTCAGTGAGACAAGGAGGAGGAACTAGTTCTAAAGGGGAAAAAGCAGCAGATGCAGAGAGGTAGGAAACTAAGATAAGGTGTTTTAAGAGGGCCTACATAAGCGATAGTGGAGCCTTCAAAAAGAACAGTGGGAGAGAAGGTCCACCAGGTCTGCTCAGGAGGGCCTGAGACAGTATGATCTGGAAAAGAGAAGGTTGAGATCAGGTCTTCTTAACCAGAAGAGTATGAGGAGGCTCTTCATACCTTTAACATGCCTCTAGGGCATACAGGAAATTTTCTGTAAAGGCGTTAAGACCGCTATGATGGAACAGTTCTGAATGCTAGGCTATAGGACCCAAAAGGTTTCCTGAGTGAGGTTTGGGCAAGAATGGGGTTCGTGCCCTGGCCTCACTCAGTGGGTTAAGAATCCGGCATTGCCGTGAGCTGTGGTGTAGGTTGCAGACGCAGCTCGGATCCTGCGTTGCTGTGGCTCTGGAGTAGGCTGGCGGGCTACAGCTCCAATTAGACCCCTAACCTGGGAACCTCTATAAGACAAAAAGACAAAAAAAAAATTTTTTTTAAATAAAAATAAAAAGAATGGAGTTCATGTACCAAGACTGAAGGAGGTAAAGCCGAGGTCAGGGGGAGAGCCAGCAGTGGCTAAAGATCCTTCCCATCCCCTTTGAGCCCATGTACATTGTCTTCTAGAGATGGGGGGAACGCTCTGGTCAGCCCAGGGCTGATGGTAGGGAACTCGGAGAACCGTGGCCCCTGGGTGACACTTGAGCAGGTCAGAGCTCACTCCTCTCGTTCAGGAGATAGCTCCTGCCCATCTCACTACTCCTCTTTTGAGCCAGTTGAGGTTTTGACTATACCTAATCACCTCTGTTGCCTGCTCAGTTCCATCCAAGCTGGTTTCTGTCTGTTCCAAATTTGTTTCCTGCTCAGTTTCGCCTGGAATTTCCATGATGCCAGATCCAGCACACTTCTGAGACACTCACTTTTTCATCAGTATTCCACATAGTTGTCAGCATCCTGTGTGTTGAATCACTTCCATCATTTAGCTTTCATGCTATTTTTCTGGCTATTCCTCTATCTGACCTCAAAATACAGTTCTTCAGGACATTTCTCATTCTATACTGGCTACATGGTAATTTCATCCATCCCAGTGGCAGCAGATGGTCTCTGTGATATGCAGTCACCTGCAGTGTAGACGTTTGTGTCTACGCACAATTTCCACTTGGCTGTCTGAAAGACTTCTCAAAGGAGCTTAATGTATCCAAACCTGCACTCTTGATCTCCGCCAGAGCTCCCATGCTGAAGCTGCACCTCTGCCATTCTTTCCCATCATGGTAAATAACACCTCCAATCCCTGGGTTACTGTAGCTGAAAATCTGTGTATCACTCTAGATGCTTCCCCACACATCCAGTCCATCTTCAAAGCCTGCTGATCCCGTCTCCCAGATAGCTCTAATCCTTGCATCTTAGCACATGTCACCATCAACCATTATTTGCTCCAACAGAGGATTTCTGATCAAACTTGCCACCTCCACTCTTGCCCTCCCTCCAGATATTCCCCCGTACAATAGACAGATTGACATTTCACTTTTCTTTTCTCTCTTTTTTTTAGGGCTGCATCCACAGCATATGGAGGTTCCCAGACTAGAGGTCAAATCAGAGCTACAGGTGCCAGCCTATGCCACAGCTGCAGCAACGCCAGATCTGAGCCTCATCTGCAACCTGTGCCACAGCCCAAGGCAACAGCAGATCCCCAACCCCACTGAGCGAGGCCAGGGATGGAGCCCGCAATCACATGATCCCAGTCAGATTCGTTTCCGCTGTGCCGTGATGGGAACTCCTAGAGTGACATTTTAAAACACATAAATGCTGTCACTTTCCTGCGTAAACCCTTTAATGACTAATGACTTCCCATTGCAATCAAGATAAAATTTGAAAGTCTCTTATCACTCTTTAAATTTCTCTTCTTAAGCCCTGTGAGCCTTTTTCCATTTCTTCAAAGGAACCAACTTCATCCCACTTCTGAACTTCTCCATGGACTGCTCTCTGCCTGAAATGCTCTTCTTGCCCACCCTTTTCTAGCAAATTCTTACTTCCTCGTTCGTTACCTCCTCAGAGAGGCAACCCTGAGTCCACCATTTAAATTAGACTTCTCCTGTTCTTTTAGTTGTTACAGTTAGTAAGCATATAATTGTATGTTTATTTAACATCTGATTCATCTGCTGGAATATAAGCTCCATGAAAGCTGATATCATATCCATTTTATTCTCTATGAACAGCGCTTGGCCCATAGTAGATGTTCAATAAACATTTGATAAAAATAAATAAAGGAGCCATTTTTCTGATCTCGAGTGGTCTGGGTCTTTTTTTTTTTTTTTTTTTTTTTTGTCTTTTTAGGGCCACACCCACGGCATATGGAGATTCCCAGGCTAGGGGTCGAATTGGAGCTACAGCTGCTGGCCTATGCTACAGGCACAGCACCAGGGGATCTCAGCCATGTCTGCAACCTATACTACAGCTCACAGCAATGCCGAATCCTTAACCCACTTAGCAGGGCCAGGGATTGAACCTGCATCCTCATGGATCCTAGTCAGGTTCGTTACCGCTGAGCTGTGATGGGAGCTCCTGGCCTGGGTCCTTTTCAACAAACCCTGTCTTTTCAGAATTGACTTTTCATATTAAATCTAGGGCTAACCCCACAGAGCTCTTGAACCCTTGACACTCCAGCAGTCACTTAGGACATAAAGAGTTTAACTTCAATCTGCTTTTGTGTCTTTTGTTTGTTTGTTTGTTTGTCTTTTTAGGGCTGCACCTGTGGCATATGGAGGTTCCCAGACTAGGGGTTGAATCGGAGCTACAGCTGCTGGCCTATGCCGCAGGCACAGCAAGGCCGGATCCAAGCCACGTTTGCAACCTACACCACAGCTCACAGCAACACCAGATCCTTAACCCACTGAACGAGGCCAGGGATCAAACCCGAAGCCTCATGGTTCATAGTCTGATTCATTTCTGATTCGTTTCCACAACTCCCTGCTTTTGTGTCTTTGATCTGCATTCTCCCACCAGATCTGCTGCTCCTTAGCCCAGGGCTTGTGTCCATCACTTCCTCTGTCTCCCTGCAGTGTTCTGAACACCGGGAGTGGAGTTCAGCAAGCCCTGAAGCCTCATCCTCATGCCACCTGCTACAGAGTGACATTCAGTGTCTGTCCAAGGATATGGGATGTAGAAACCTATTAGAGCACAGTTCCACCTGCATCATTAACTGGTGCCCTGAACGCCAGGACTTCTGGAGGTGATAGCCCTTGCCATTGCTTAAATACCTTGTCCAGTAGGGTCATTGCCCTGAAAGCAAACACTTGTCTTATTTGTGGCTGCACATGCAGTGTGGCTTTGACAGTGACCCTCAGTGGTCATAGAGATGACTCCAGGCATTTTGCTTTTTGGGACCAGCTGGGCTCATCTGTCTAGGGAGCTGTACCTGGAGTCTCCAGGTACATTGTCCAACCAGGTCCACTGCTCCTCAGCACAGGGCTCACATCTGTCACTTCCTCTATCTCCTTATGGAGACTTGCACCAAGAGCCGTCCCCCATTCCTGTTGCACCTCCAGTCAGGGAGCCTCATGATCTGGAAGTAGCCAGAGCTGCTCCTCACCAGAAAAACAGGGGACCCCCCCCTCCAAGTCCCAGAGCATCAGATGAGAAAGCAGGATCCAGTTCCCTTATTAAAGTCCTGAGTGCCCTTGAAGGGGAGGCAGCCTAACCCTTTGCCTCTAATCTTCTCCATCTCGGCAAAAGAGGAGCAGCAGAGGATTAGCTAGTCTTATCAGGAAGCATTAAGCTCACTGGAGATAAAGCACAACTCTGGAGTTGAAGGGGGGTGGGAGGAACAGGGGAGGAAACCAATGATTCAGAAGAGAAGTGCAAAAGTAAATGGAAGTTCACAATGAAATGTAGTGTGTGTGGCCTGGGATACTGCGTGGGCTTGAGAAAGCAGGGACGGGTGACTCCTGCAGGATGTCAGCCACCTTCCACGTGGCAGCAGAGGTGCATGCTGTCTTGGGGGCCAGGTCTGCAGATGCTTTGTGTTCCAGGTTAAAGAAGGCTGGCAAGAAAAGGAGTTCCTGTCGTGGCTCAGCATAACAGACCTAACTAGTATCCATGAGGTTCGATTCCTGGCCTCTCTCAGTGGGTTAAGGACCCAGTGTTGCCGTGAGCTGCAGTGTAGGTCGCAGACACAGCTCGGATCTGGTGTTGCTGTGGTGTAGGCCGGCAGCTACAGCTCTGCGTGGGAACTTGCATATACTGTGGGTGTGGCCCTAAAATGACAAAAAATAATAATAATAGTCATAATAATAATAAAAGAAGGCTGGCAACTGAGTAAGGAAATTCAGAATCTGGTGTGGGGCACAGGATCCCAAGTGTCCCCTTTCTTTCTGATTTGTTATCACTCTGATATTGTCTGGCCCTCCCTACTACAACCCTGGGTGCTAGATGTTATTATAATGCCTGATAAGGAAACCAAGGCTCAGGGGAGGTCAGATGGTTGGCCTGTGACCACCCATCTAGTAAGTGACTGAGCCGAAATTTTGTGAGAGGGTGGGGCCTAGAGAGCAAGGACTGGGTCCATTCATTGCTGAGAAGCTCATTTCCTGGGAGCAGTCTCCTTAACTCTCAGGGATCCCCAAGTTGGCCCATCTGGGCTGCAGGTTTTAGCCCCATGCTGCCTCCTCAGCATCTTCCCTACAGGTCGCATGTCAGCCTAAAGGGGCACCCCACAGCCCTGGTAGACAGTCACTCAGACCGTGTAGGTACTGGACTTGTGACCATGTTCATTCCTCAAATTCCAGCCAATTGCTGTTTGGATAGGTGCTTAGGAGGAGAAAGAGGACCCCCTTTTAGTAGTGGGAAAGACCCCTGGCTCTTCCATTAGCTCATTGAACATTCCGCTGACACCCAGGAATTCTTGTGCTATTAGTCCTCTTTCCAAGCCCTCCTCACCCTGCCCCAGGCCACTGTATTAGCCTGTGGACCCTGCTTCCTCAGTGGCTCTGCCACAAGCCAGTTGGAACTGTTCGCTGTGCCAGTTGACGATATAGCTGCTGGCTCCCCAGCACAGGGATTCGAGTCAGAAGACTTGGCTTCCTTTCCCAGCCGTGTGGCCTTTGGCAGATTCCTTCACAATTTAGTGTCTAGTTTGCATGCATGTAAGTCAGCATCAAACAGATCTGTCTTATCCCTTTGGCCGGGGGTCAGGAATCAAGTGAGATGAAAACTATAAAAGGGTTCTCCAAATGGTAATGTATTGTGCACCTGTTGGTTTTTTATTAGTATGAAGTATGGCTGTTAGTACTACTAAAGTGCGACTCTGGATCAGTGTCAAGGAACAGGGAGGTCGTGGCCCCCAAGCAGAGAGGAACATTCACACTTTGGAGAGGGGTCCCTTAAGCATCAGCCACCACTCCTCCACAACCCCACTTAGAGCCGGAGGGGAGGATAACAGTTCGCTTTGTACGTTGGCTCTTTTCCATTCATACTCAGAGGAGGGTCATAGCCTAGTCCCACCCAGAAGTTGCCCTCCCAGATCTGCTTCATGCTGTGGACTCTGGGCAGCATCCAGGACCCTGTCCAGTCCCAGCCCTTGGGTGCGATGCCTGCCACTCAGCCCATCCCACCCCAAGCCCTCCCAGGGTTTCAGTACCCATCAGGCCCTGGATGAGAAGCCAAGGACTTGAGGTTAGGGTGACACCAGAGCCCATAAGCCATGCTGTCTGTGCTCAGGAAGGTCTGGGGTTTCCAGCCTGGGTGGATGATGAGACCCACACCTGAAATAATGTGTATGTGAAACTATTTCTAAGATATCTTTTCCGGTATATTTTTAGTAAATCGTTAACATATATTTTCATGATTTTGTCTCTGTATAAGGGAACTTCCCATAATCCTAAAATAATCATGAAACCTATTTAGGGCAACTGTTTTTTTTTTTCCCCATTTTAGATAAGCAAGCTGATTAGATAAGTAATGTGCTCAAGGTCATTCTGGCAGGCCCTGGAACAATCAGGGCTCCCAGCTCCTGCCATAGCGCCTTCCTGTGCCAAGTGCATGGGCAGCCAACCCAGGACAGGAGGTTGGGGATGAACAAGGTTATCCTCAGGGCTGTGGACATTGAGTACCTCGGGCTCAATCTGCACGTGGACACTTTGGGGGCATCACTGGAATAGCTCAATGTGTTCAATAAAAGCAAAGGGAAATTTTCAACCTGTCAGATTAAGGCAGAATAAACAAGGCCATGTGCCACCTCATGGCACCTTGGTGGGGTACTGTGACAGGCCTGCCTCCAAAAGCCTCTGGATGGCTCCCCCTCTTGGGGCCTGACCTTTCCAAGCTGGCGTGTGGGCTGTGTCCGGCCGGGGTGCTGAGAGGCTGTCAGAGGTCTGGCTAATGGGAAGCAATAAATCAACACCCTCAGTCAGCAAGCTCTGCAGCATCCTGAGGGGGCAGGCAGGCCAAGGAGGTCAAGGCTTGTGGGCAGGGGTGGTGACTGGGACAGCCTTTGGCAAGGCTAGGAACAGCCCGAAATAGGCTAATGAGGTGTTGCCTTGCCCTGGGCATGGGTGGGGTTGAGGGGTCAGCAGGGGGTAAGTGAGGGGAGGGAGAGGCTCAAGGGGATTCTGAGAGAGAAGGATGTGGCCCACTTGGCAGAGCCTCCATTCCAAAATGGTAGCCTCCACGCCAGAGCCTGGGGAACTCACTTCAAGACCAAATTTTAAGTGACTCAAATATTTGAGACTCTGTTTCAAACTTCTGTAAACAACCTTCACCTTTTTTCTTTTTTAAGAAGGATAAGAAATTTGTGCCAAAAAATAAACCCAAACTCCTGTTGAAGATTTCTTCTTGGCCTTCAGAGCCAGGGAGCCTGTCTTGCTGGGACACTAGTACACTTTAAGGAGTGGGCAGGTATCTGCTTTTTTTTTTTTTTTTTTTGGTCACCCCATGGCATGTGGGGTTCCTGAGACAGGGATCAGATCCAAGCCACAGTTGTAACCTATGCCATAGTTACAGTATCATCAGATCCAAGCCACAGTTGTAACCTATGCCATAGTTACAGTATCACCAGATCCTTAACCCACAGTGCAGGGCCAGGATTGAACCTGTGTCCCAGGGCACCAGCACCAACAGATCCCACTGCACCACAGTGGGAACTCCCTAGGTATCTGCCTATTGTCTGAGGCCATGAACAAGTTTCTCAGCTTAATAATCACAGCCACCATTTGTTGAACACTTACCCCATACTAAATGCTGTGTGTGCGCTGTGAGTCAGATACCACACTTTCCCTGTTAGAAGTGATAAAACCAAGGTCCAGAGAGGGTGGGTAACTTGCCCAGCATTATCCAGCGCATAAGTGATAGAGCCAGGATCAGAAACCATAATTCCAGTGACTTCTCATGATGTTACATTAAGGCCAAATGATTGCATAATAGATTGATTGATGAGCAGGGAGCATTCAGGATATTGCCTGAGTGTGCTTTTGCCCTTGCTGAGGAGACCTGGGGAACAAAAGGTTTAAATCACATTGCAAATAACCAGTCTCCTTGCCTCCCAGCTGGTTTGCTCAGCCCGTTAATGAGACTGGGGTGACCCAGGCACTGTCCCAGCACCCAGGTCAACACCCTTTGCCCTTCCAGCTGTCTCACAAGTAGCTGCTTCCAGCTGTCAGTCATCACAGAGTCCAGATTGCAGGACAGAGAAACAGCCGTGAAAATGCAAGTTGTGGGTGGGGGTGGAGGGGCATATAGTCATCCTTGATTTAGGCAGTGGGAGCTTTAGGGCTGTATAGGGAATCATCCAGCCCAGCTGCTTGCTTTACAGATGGGGATGCTGAAGCCCAGAGAGGGGCAGTGAGTGACACAACAAGTGAGTACTGGAACCAGGACAAGACCCGGGTCCCTCGACTCTACAGCCAACATCTCCACCACCAGGTCCTGAAGGAGAGCAGGTGGCTAACTCCGTGCGTCCAGGCTGGGGGCACCCCTGCCTGTGAAGCAGTCATCAGGGTCACCACTGCCAATTTTTCCATCCCTCACATCCCTCACCCTGTTTGCTGAGGGGCCAAATCTATGGGCAGAGTTGGCTACTGACCAAGAGAGGAAGCAGCACAGCCCTTGGCAGCACAGAGAGGAAGTTAAATGGGCCCGAGGGATGTCTCCACAGTTGCCAGGAGTGGAGAGACCAGCCCATCCCTAATGTCCATAGGCAGTGATAAGCAAGCCAGAAAGGAGAGGGGCTCCCGGGGGACCACCATCACAGATGGCAGGAAATGGGAAGGCTCGCTGGCCCGAGGGAGGAGGGAAGTATGGGAAAATTGGAAATTGACATTCAGCCTGGAGGCCAGCAACCCCGAAACCATTTCCTCCCCCACTCAACACCCCCGACCGCCAGTCCAAGTGCTGATGCCATTCCTGGGCCCTGGGCCTCCTGTCCACCAATGGGCAGGGTAGCTCCTTGGCCCCTGACAGCTCCAGAAGAAATGAGATCCAAGTGATGCCAGGGATGACAGATTGTAAGGGGGCCAGGGCCCTCCCCTGACAGCAGGGCTCAGCTGGGCAGCCCCCGTTGAGCAGAGCAGATGGGGGAGTCTGAGAGGGAGATCCTAGCAGCCCAGAGACTCTGTTTCTGTTGTGGCTTTTAGTTGGGTTTTCTCCATTTTTTTTTCCTTTTATTTTTTGTGGAATTGATACATTTTTGCATAGGGTTGTGATCCGAGATCTAATTGTGCTATGTCTGCTTTCTCTAAAGGATGTGGGAGTGGGGAGGGCCAGGGGCAAGCAGGTGGGCGCTACTACACAATTTGCTTTGCCCTCGTTGGATCCTGAGGGCTGAGGGCTAGGTCAGAGGAAGGGGGGCTGAGTTTGTTCCTCCGGGCAGCCTGTCACCTCGCCCTGGCTGGCCGACTCCAAAAATCTTTGCACTGGGAGACACTTCTTTGGTGTTCTCACTTGCTGCTGGTAATAATTCCTTTCTTCTCCTAAAATAAATAAATAAATAAACAAACAAAAAACTTTGCAGCTTTGCACTGGTCCAGGCTGCCTCTCATGCAGAAGACTCTGGAAATCCAGGGCAGTGTCAGGGGATCTGCTTCCCCGACACACAGTCCCGTTCCAGTCTTGGCCCTCCCTCTCAACACTGGTGACCTACCTCCAGTCCTCCCTGGCGGCCTCCCTGGAGGAGGAGACACCTTCAGGTCTCCTGGCCTCTTTGGGCCTCTCTCACTGTGCCACCGACCTGGCATGGCCTTTTCAAGTCCTTTACTCTCAGGGCTCCCTGTGAAGGCTCAGCCAGCCTTCCTCCCTGTCCACCTCTTGCACTGTCTCTGTGTCTGACTTGGTGTCTTCCTGCTTGGTCTCTGGCCCTCTGCTTTTCTTACTCCAGCCAGACACCCTTTTAAGCTGCTGGGCCTCAGCTGTATGCCTGTCCCCAGGCCCCTTTTCCCACTGGATCCTCCCTGTCGGGCTCACCCTCTCCCTCGGAAGTGGGAAACACAGATGCAGAGGAGGCTGCAGCCAGGGGAGCCCCCAAGTCACTCTGTCCTCAGACTTGCCAAGCCCATGCCAGGCTTCCAGTTTCATCATGTGAGTGGCTTTCAAAAGCCAGGGATGATCTTTATGAAGAAAATTGCCAGTGACTTAAAGGGGCAACCAAACTAGAGTTTTAGTGAGGAAGCTGAATCACAGGACCAGAGCACTGGGTGGACGCAGGGAGGAGGGGGTTGACTGGACAAGCACTCAGGGCTAGTCAGTGCAGTCAGTTTGGGGTGGGGGCGGCGGGCTCACAAAAGAAGGTTCACATCGTGCTCTCCTACCCTTGTCTTCTCAGCCACCATCAGACAGACCTGGGTGCCAAGAGCAGAGCCTAAGATTCAAGAAAGAGGACAACTAATGGGGGGTGGACGGGGCCCAGGGATGCCACAGTCAGTCTAGTTCCTCTAGTTTTCAGGGAAATCAAGCCTGGGCAAACTCTTGACCTTTTGTCCTGCCGGGTGTGAACCTGGGAGCAGGGGTGGGGTTGGGGAGGGTCCAAGCAAGGATGGCAGCTGCTCTTACCCTACCCCCGATGCCAGAGAACAGCCACACTCTTTCTCTGCAGAAAAAGCCCCTTAAGGTAAAAGTCTACAGCTGAGGGTGGGAGCTGGGGATGCTTAAGTGGCCCCTTTGAGACGGCAGCATCCTCCTGTGCTGGCCAGTGCCAGGGCTCCTCCCAAATGTCTTTTCAGAACCTGAATCCCAGAGGGAATCTAGACCATCTGGGTACCTGTGGGATTGCTTAATCACTGCTGAAAAGACTTTCAGAGATGGAGATGGACCTGCTGTATAATTAAATGGAGAGGGGGTCCTGGAGGAAGGCTGATGGAAAGGGGTATTGGTGCCGTTGTCATGCTTAAGGGCCCGTTTCTGCCACCAAAACCATCAGGCCTCGGTGCCAAATGGAAGGGGGAGTTTGTCCACCTGAGAAGGTAGCATTTGTCTGCATGGGAACGTTTTCATGGAAATCCTGTCTGCGGACCTAAGGATCTGTGCGCACAGTTACTTTTTCATTAAGTGGCCAGTTCTCTTTCGCCACAGGGATGAAGAGTGATATGGATTTGGCACTGAAGCCAAGCCACTCGGGCACAGCCCCCGAGGGGAATGCTTCTAACCACGTGCGTTTGAGATGGCTTCTTCTCCACTCACATAGGGCCACAGTTTTTGTGGTTCCTGTCAGTGTCTTCAGACTCAGAATAGAAGAGTCGTAGGTGCTCCCCCAACTGACCAAACTACCATGGCTGATTCAGTAAGAAATTTGAAATGGAGGATTTTTCTAGATTGTTATAGCCTACCACATTATGATTTGCCAGAAAGAGTAAGGATACTTCTAGATCAGAACACAGGCAAGTTTCAGTGGTTATTCTGAGAGGGAAATCCTCTCCCTGGAGGCCAAGAGGTGTTTTTTCCAAGACTTACCCTCAGCATCTTGTCCTTCCTGAACTGTCTAGGAATTGTCAAAACTGGGCTCTAGAATTGCATTCTAACGTTTATGACTTTCCACGAGAGGAAAAACATCTTGGGATGTTGCACCATCCTGAAAGAGCATAAGTGTGCTCTTAGAAACACCTCTGGTCACATGGAAGCAGAGCAGCCGGAGAGAAGAGGGTAGGATGGTCGGTCTGGCTTCGCTGGGACAGGCCAAGGGTTCAGCGTATATCTGGAGGTCAAGAGCACAGATCATTTTACAAAGTTGGTCTGAACCGTTACAACTGCACGTGCCATCATTTCCAGTCTCAGGTGTTCATTTTCCCAGTTGCCATCCCTGTTTGTCAGTGTTGTGATCTAGGCATGACCCAAGATAGAACTGGAATAGGTCTCCCTGGCAGAAATCACCTTCCCTATGAGCTTACAAATCCCAGTTCTTATCGCTCCATCCAACTTCTGAATATTGCTGATGGGCTTCTAGATATGGTGTAAACGAATGTGTTTTCACTATTTCTTATGTCTATCATCTCAAACTGGTTAGCTGTGTTATGCAAATGTGCTGGATTCTTGCCAAGATTTATCTGCCTGATCAATCAATTACTGAGACAGTCTGTTGGAATTTCTCTCTCTTGCTTGTGTGTTCAAGACTCTTCCTGAAGGGCTGTCCAGTGTTACTTTATCCATTTTGAGGCTGTGCCTGAAAACTCTTTAGTTTTCAGTTTCCTCTTCACTTCCGATTTATTTTGCAAGCTCAACCATGGATTCAGTAAGAAATTTGAAGCAGAGGATTTTTCAAGATCTTTATAGTCTACCACATTGTGATTTGCTTATTAGAGTCTTCTGTTCCTCGACTGTAGATAGAGTTTTTAGAGGCTACTTTTTCTAGGATCAAGTGAATATCTTTCAAAGCAAACTGCCCATCTCTTATCAAAGGCAAGGCATCTTGATAAGAAAAGCTGAGGTTTCAGAGTTTTCTTGTGGTGTGTCAAGTTAAGGATCCAGCATTGTCATTGCAGCAGCCCTGGTTGCTGCTGTGGTGCAGGTTTGATCCCTGGTCCCAGAACTTCCATATGTTATATGCCATGGGTGCAGCTCTCCCAGAAAAAAAGAGTTGAGGTTTCTTAGCACTCTGAGATTCAGGGTGAAGAGGGGAACCAAGACACTGTGAGCACCTTGGGTTTACAGCCTAGGACGAGAGAGTCCAGCAAGACCCCATAATGCACTGGAGACGGCCAACAGGCAGAAACTGCTATCTTGGTGGCCCAGTGTCTCTAAGGTGAGGTAAAGGACTCTGCTGAATGACCTCTGCATTTTCCACCCATCCTCAAGTCAGCCTTGACAAGCCTGAATGTTCTGCTAGAGCTGAATCTGCTTTTCTTCCTTTTTTTGACTTTTTATGGCCACACCTAGCAGCATATGGAAGTTCCCAGACTAGGGGTCCAGTCAGAGCTGCGGCTGCTGGCCTACACCACAGCCACAGCAACATAGGGTTTGAGCCACGTCTGTGACCTACACCACAGCTCACAGCTTAAGCCAGATCCTTAACCCACTGAGTGGGGCCAGGGATGGAACCCGTGTCCTCACGGATACTAGTTGGGTTCATTACTGCTGAGCCACAGCAGGAACTCTGAGGAGCTGTTTTTCTAAGAAGCTTCAAGACCCCGCTTGAGCATAGCCATCCTCAGCGTTTCTCTGTAGCATCAGAGACTCAAGTTGGCTCCAAGATTCCCTGCTCTTCTTCCCTGGGCCTTATCCCTGAGGCTCATTTTGCACTGGCATTTGGCTTCTGGCAGGTGGTAAGCTTGTTTTGCGTCCTTCTCTTCCAGATGGCTCTGAGAAGGACCAACAGGAGGGAGGGTGGGAGGGCACCCAAGGCAAAGCTGGCTGCTGTTTGGAAGGCATAACCAGGGCCTTCCGAGAAGGTGCCCGAGCCGGCACTGCCCTGGCACTCAGCAGGGTGGGGGTGGGGATTCCCTCCAGGGGTCAATCTCAAGGTGTTTGGGGCCACATAAAGCTAGACTCCAATGATGCAAGGTTAGACTGGCACTTCAGTGTTTACAAAAACGCTTTGGCTGTATGTTAATTCTGCTGTGCTTCATGCTCACTCTTAGAGATGGTATTGCTGTTGTCTGTGTAACAAGGGGAAAACCAAGGCTCATTAAACTTCAGTGATTTGACAGGTTTACTCAGTGAGGAAGTAGCCATGCTTGCCATCTGATTCCAGATTGATTGTTCTCATTAGGTAGCTGATATAGACTGGCAAAGAAAAAGTGATCGAACTTTAGAAGCGGAAAAAATGGTGGAATTCCCTGGTTTTTATTTTTTTTACAGCTTAAAAAAAAGGGGGGCATAAAAAGAGGTAAAAGGGGGAGTTCCCTTTTGGCTCAATGGTTAATGAACCTGACTAGGATCCATGAGGATGCAGGTTCGATCCCTGGCCTGCAGGGTTAAGTATCCAGTGTTGCCGTGAGCTGTGGTGTAGGTCACAGACGCAGCTCGGATCCTGCATTGCAATGAATGTGGTGTAGGCTGGCAGCTGTAGCTCCGATTTGACCCATAGCCTGGAAACTTCCATATGCTGTCAATGTGGCCTTGAGAAGCCAAAAAAAAAAAAAAAAAAAAAAAAAAGAAGTGAAAGGAATTGTGTAAGGGCTTACAAAAAGTGGCAGACCAGCTGAGGTCCTCGAAGGATTGGATTGATTTTAATACCTTGTCTGTGGTTTTTATAACATTTTAATTCGGTGAATTTAATTTTTTGTGAAAGCTTATCATTTCTCTGAGAAACACACTCCGTAATAGAATGACAGTCCACAGGAATGACCTAGCCTAATAGACAGTTGTATTGAGAATCACGGATGTGAACAGTCGTTATCAGCTGGGCCCCCGACTCCAAGTGGTAGAATGAATTGTCTCCTCCCTCATGACCACTCAGTGCCTGTCAGAAATCTGAGCTGTTATCTCACCCCCTTGACCATCAGGGTAAGTCCTTTCCTAATCCAGGTACCATCATTGATTCATCACCAAAGGGGCCCAGTACAAACATGAGCTGCTCGGTGTTTTACACAGATTACATCCCATTTAAAGTTCATTTAAATTCATAGTATCTCTATTTCACATGTAAAGAAACTGAGACTTTTGAAAGAGCGTGTAATTTGCCCTGGAATCAGAATTTAACAGCAGGTTCAAAGGACTCCACATCTATGCTCTGACCACCATTATTAGGACACTATTATTAGGATATCTAAAAGAGAAAAATTAACTTCAGATTCCAAGCAGGCCTTTAGAATGCTGGGGACCGCAAATAATTTCAATATCTGATAACAACCCTATTGCAGACACTTCCCAAACCTCAAGTATCTGAAAGGTATTTCAAGATTTATCTCTAAGTCAGAAAAACACACTCTAAAAGAATAGCATCGGAGATTTAAGTTCTTTGTGTTACCAGCTCTCCAGACCCTTCCGCTCTTACCTTGCATTCATCTGGGGTTTCAACAAGGCTGGACCGCAAAGCTGGAGATGGATGTTGTAGTTGTCACTGTTAAAGACAAAGCCTTAGATTAACAGGAAGGGTGTGCCACAGTGGAGCAGGGCATGGGGTTCAGAGCCAATGGTCACTGAAAATTCATTGCCTTCACTCCTCTTTGACTGGAGGCAACGTAATATTAAAAAGTGTGGACCTCGCAGCCTCTGTACATGGGTTCAGATCCTCCCTCCACCATTTACCATCTGTGTAACTTCAAGCAGCTTAACTAATCTCTCTGTGCCTCTGCTTCCCCATCTATGAAAGGAGGTAATAATAGTTCCTCCATCATAAAGTTCTTAGGAAGATTCAATGGGTGAGTTCACATTTATGAAGTGCTTAGAGCAGTGCCTGATGTGTTGCAGATACCATATGTTGGGTGTGGGTTTTTTTTTTTTTTTTTTTTTTGGTCTTTTTAGCACCATACCTTTGGCATATGGAAGTTCCCAGACTAGGCATTGAATTGGAGCTGCAGCTGCTGCCACAACCACAGCAACACAGGATCCAAGCCACATCTGCAACCTACACCACAACTCACGGCAAAGCCCAATCCTTAACCCACTGAGCGAGGCCAGGGTTCGTTACTGCTGAGCTATGACAGGAACTCCATTTGTTACATTTTTTTTTAATGGGTGAACAAATAACTAAATGGACAAATATTTATTGACTACTTGGTATGTGCCAGGACCTATGTTTTTCCTATAAAGAACTCAGCAGTTGTGTAAAAGCCCTTTATGCAGCTGGATTAGCCAGCCAGAAGGTGTTTTGAGAACCTTGGTACTTGGTGCTTTGCTGGGCCCACCATAAGCTTCATGGACAGGGGGCCCCCTCAGAGGAAAAAGAACCCTGTAGACTCATAAAGACCGGTTGACAACCCCCACAATTTGCCTTTTCATCCAGCCTTCTCTGGGCAGAATGGTGCCAGTTCCCTAAAGCATCCTTGTGGGTCCTAACTTGCCCATCCCTGGACTGTCATCAAAGAGGGTCTGGGCTGAGTGGGCAGCAGCCAGGAGCAGATTTCCCCAGGCCTCCTGCTCACTGATTCCCAACTGCATGTTATTTTCCTGGCATTGTACCTACTTCTTATCTCTGAAAACACAGTGTCCCAGTAAGAGATGCCAGCTGTTACCTCCAAATGATCCCTGATTCTTTGCTGGTTGTCCTCACCTCACACACAGCCAGCCTTTCCCATCCTGGTTGTAAGCCTGGTTTCTCTTCCTCATGTCCATTTCTGGCTTAAGCAGAAGCACTTTGCTCTTTCCTGACCAGCTCTCTGCTCATCTCTCCTAGATGTGGTCTCTCCTGAACCCAAAGCAGGTGAGAACCAGACCGAGAGCTCACAGCCCTTGAATTAGGCTCTGAGCTCAGATTTCTTAGAACCCTGATGGTGCTGTATGTGGGCCTGGTGTTGGGACTGTAGGTTGTAATCACCAAGTCATAAACTGAGCCTGAGCCCTGAATACCGAGGCTAAGGAACTAATACATCCCAAAAAAAGGAAGCCCAGGACCATTCCAGGCCCCTTGAGCCAAAAATGAAATGGACGACAATGCTCAAGAGGCTCTTTGCCTCTGCAGAGAGGCTGATGGAGGTGGCCCCTGGGACTCGTTCCCAGCTCTTTAGCCACCTTGCCATCCTGTTGGCCTTATGGGTTCTGGATGTGAGCACCAGCTTAATGTGCCACCCTGACCCAATAATAAGGTTAATTCAGAGGTAGAAAAGTGATTTAGACAGGTTCCTAAATAAACCCCGTGCTTTGTGGTCCCAGATGCCATAAAACCCTGAGTGGAGAAAGGTAGAAACTGGCCCTTGAGGTCAAAAGCATTTTCAACAAAATGGCGGTGGCAGTAACTCTGAGACATTATTCCACTGAACTGAAGGCCTAAAGCACTCCCCTGAATTGTCCTCAGGGAAGATTCTGTCCCTTCCAAGCCATGTTACTAATAACTATCCTTCATCTCAGTAGTAAAAGCTTACAAAGTGCTTTTGCCTATAGCATTTCTTTTGCTCCTCACAGTAGCTATGAGAATAAAGGTGGAGGAGGTATCATTTCTCTTGCAAATGAAGAAACAAAGACACAGAAGTTAGGTGACTTTCCAAGGCCAGAAGGTGCAAGACATACACTAACAAAGCATCTTCTGATTCATTATGCACTTGGTCCACTTTACCCTCCTACTGGCCCTCTGGGTCCTGAATTTGAGCATCAGCTTAATATGCAGCCAACCACAAAAAAAACAGTCAGTCTCCTTTACTTTGGAAAATTTGCATAGATGGGCCCCATTGGGTGCCACAAATGTGTTGGACTTGAATTTGTCTTTGATCCTACGCAGACCCTATACAGGACAGTCTACTGACTTTTGCTAAGATAATGCCTTGTGGCCACTCTTAAACTCATGAAGTAGGGAGGGATTTGGAGAAGATGTCTGACTCTTCCTTCCCCTCCTCCACACGGCCCAGAACAGGTGAATGTCCTATACCACACAGACACTTCCACATACCCCCTTTGTCCACTGAGAAGTCCTTGTTCCCTTTGAAAGCACAGCAAAGTGCTGATGGCATAATGGCATCTGGTACCAACCTGCAGGTTGCTGGGGAAGGCAGGATGCCAGGTGCGCTCTGGGATTTTTTTTTTTTTTTTTTTTTTTGCTATTCAGACGGGTTGGGCAGGGGAGTGAGGCAGGTGAAAATTATCCAAAATGTAAAATCTTGCCTCCGTGCTATGTCTAGGCAGCCCTCTGACTTGGAAAGATGAACATGATAGAAACAACCTGGATAGAAGTGATGAGAGTCTGAGGCAGCGATGGTGATGCCTGCAGTCCTTGGCCTCCTGAGGCTGTGGATGCCACACAGGGGTTCAGCACTTTTTGTCCCAGGACCACTTCTTTCGCTGTGACTAGAAAGGACTCACGCCAACCTAAAGGCATCCTACTGCTTATCTTCTTTGGCAAAGTCTGAGATCCAGTGAGCTGGGAGTTAAGGTGTGCCTTTAAAATGATAGGGGGGCACATCCTTCACTGTGACTAGAATGGACTCACGCCAACCTAAGGGCATCCTACTACTTATCTGCTTTGGCAAAGTCTGAGATCCAGTGAACTGGGAGTTAAGGTGTGCCTTTAAAATGATAGTCATGGGAATTCCCATTGTGGCACAGCAGAAGCGAATCTGACTAGTATCCATGAGGTTCAATCCCTGGCCTTGAACAATGGGTCGGGCAACTGGTGTTGCCGTGAGCTGTGGTATAGGTCACAGACATGACTTGGATCCCAAATTGCTCGGGCCGTGGCATAGGCCAGCAGCTACAGCTCCAATGCAACCCCTAGCCTGGGAATTTCCATGTGTGCACATGCGGCCCTAAAAAATGTATGTAGATAAATAAATGATAGTCATGGAGTTCCTGCTGTGCTGCCGTGGGATCCGCGGCATCTCTGCAGTGCCAGGACGCAGGTTCGATCCCCAGTCCAGCACAGTGAGTTAAAGGATCCAGCACTGCTGCAGCTGTGACATAAGTCACAGCTGCAGCTCGAATCTGATCCTTGGCCTAGGAACTCCATATGCCTCAGGTAACTCCCCCCCAAAAAAAGGTAGTCATGTCAGGCAGGTGTTGAGTCCCCCACCCACCCCCGCAATCTTGACTTTTTCAAAGAAACCCCAGACTTCTCCCTCTCCTAGGCAGGGGGTTGGAAGAGAGAGCTGTTTTTGTTTGTTTTTGTTTTTTTGTTTTTGTTTTTGTTTTTGGAAAGACAAATGAATTCCTAAGGGAGCCTCTATGTAAGGTACCATCAAGGAGAACAGAGAGGAGGCTTCCTAGAAGGTCTCTCCTTCCCCTGTGGGCTCTATTCCTTTCTATTCCTTTGATGTGCTTTTTCCCCTTTGCAGCTGAAGATTTTGCCCTGAGCAAAGTTGGTTTACACCTTGTTACTAAAGAAAATAGCTGAGGTTTGAGAGATAAACAGCCACCCACTCCCTGTCTGTCAAGAACCCAGTACAGCTTAAGATGAATGGGGGGCCTCTGTCTGCTCTGCCTTCTTCTGTCTCCACCTGCCCTATTACACTCTGATTCTTCCTGCTCCATCATGAGGACAGCCAGCCAGCCTCCTCCTCCCTGTCCCGGCCTCCCACCTTTCATAACTGAGCTAATCCTTCAGGAAATATTTAATGTTCATGTGCTTCCCTTGCATAGAAGCAGTTTAAGGGTTCCTGTGATCCTGCATTTAAATCTGTCTCTTTCATTTCCTACAAATTTATTGCCATCTGTTGATTTCATTCCTGTGACACCCACGTCAAGATCATTCATAAGGAGGATCAGACCCATTCCTGGATCCCCCCTTACTCACAGCTCTTCCCTCCTTTCCAAATGCCGATGCATGCGTGGATCTGTGAAAACATATTTCTCTCCCTGTCTCTCTCTCTCTCTCTCTCTCTCACACACACACACACACACACACACACACACACACATTTGACAGACTGGCAGACAATTTTACGTTTTCATATTTTATTTCCTGAATAATTAGCAGTAGAGACCCTACTGTGCCTTGGGAACCATGGGGATCACACCCACTAATTTGGGTTCTGGTTTCTTTGGTGCCTTTTGTCAGCTGTTCTGGCCGCCCCATCATTACTTACTCCTTGATGAAATCTCCTTTTTTATTTTCATCAAAGGTAAGTTAGTAGCTTGTGTTTTATCTGTCCTCCAGCCCCTAAGGGCACCTGTTCCCTCCCCACCACACTTCTGTAAGGTTTGTAGGGTTCTGGTAAGGGCTAAATGAGAGCATCTTTGCCATCTGTTCAGCTCAGGGCCTGATGTGTGGTTAAGAGCTCAATACGTGTTATTGTTGGTGTTTTCCTGTCTGCCAGTCTTGCTGTTGAGAAGGACTTACTTAACCAGTCCTTCTCCGATCTGATAACTGGAGTAAAACCCGCAGAGATTCCTGTTCCCCAAACCTCCAGGGTGCTTTTGGTGGGAAAGTTGCCCCATCAACCAGCTGTCTGACTATGACGTGATTGCGTGTTGACTTAGCTCTTTGTCCTGCTGGTGACCATGAGGGCAGAGACAGTTACTGTGCACCTTACATGTCGTTACCCCAGTGAGCACGTCATGCATATCTGTTGGACCACAGCAGATGAGCCCTTGACAGGCATTCTGCCTGCTCCCTGGCCCAGCCTTCAGTGTCAGGGGAGCATCATTGACAGATGAGGGTGTCCACTTTGTAGATACCTAATGCCCTTCTAATTCAGCTACTTTCGCTTACAGAGGGAGCCTGGGCTTTAGTATCCAAAGGCCAGATTGCAGTCACAGCTCTGCTGTTGGTTGGCCATAAACTCTGAGCAAGTTGCCTGATGTCTCTAGGCCATCTGGAAAATGGAGGCATTAATAATAAGATATCTACCTCACAGGGCTGTTTGGAGAGTGAATGAGATGATGAGAAACCATTTCATAAACTTCAGGGCACTTCTCCTCCTCTCCATGCTACAGACCAGTGGTCAGGACTGTTACAAACCATCCCCTCCCACACACACACACAAAAAAGTCTTCTTTGGTTTTTTTTTTTTTTTTTTTTTTTTAGGGCCACAGATGTGGCATATGGAAGTTCCCAGGCTAGGGATAGAATCAGACCTACAGCTGCCAGCCTACACTACAGCTCACAGGTAACACCAGATCCCTAACCCACTGAGTGAGGCCAAGGATCAAACCCATATCCTCATGGATACTTGTTGGATTTGTTTCCACTGCACCACAGTGTCAACTCCCAAAAAGCCTTCTTCTGTTTTATCATCAAGCCTTTTCTTAAAAAACTCAGCTCTTTCCGAATAACCAGCAACTTGGCCCAGTGTCTGCAGTAAGGAAAACTGAGGCCCACCTTATGACTTATTCAGCATCAGCAACCTGGCAAAGGACAGAAGCCTTAGGCAGATCATTTCTTCACCCAGCCCTGAAGCAGAAATGATGGGGCTGCTCTCCCTCCTCTGGCTCACTTAAGTCAAGTTTCAGATTTATTAGTCACGCTAACTATCGTTTCCTGAAGGCCCAAAGCTCTGTAATGCTACTGTCTGGCTTCCCAGATTTATAATCACAGTTGCTCTGCCCCTAACAATGTCTGCAGTCTAATTTACATATTCACTTTCAGCATCCAATCCAAATCCTCCCAGGCGGCCATCCCACTGGGGTGTGTTCTCTCCTCTGATTGTGGTCTCTGCTATTTGCCAGCAGCTCAGCCTTCTCTCTCTGGGGCAGGGGGAACTCTTAGGAGGCACATGTCGTTGGCAGTGGATTGTGCTGTGGATGAAAGAATGAACAAGGGACCTGCACGTTCAAAGGCTTAGTGAAGGGGGGATATGATGGGTAGGAAGCAGTTCTTCTCCTGGGATATCCTAGTCACTGCTAGAGAGGTTATCTTCTAGCATAGAAGAGTCTGGCCCTGCTGTACAGTGTCAGAAACACATGTGCCTTACAATCCTCTTTCCTGCTCATTTAAAGCAATCCTCCAAAAAGGTTTGGAGAAATCCTCCTCTACCCTGCCCCCTGTACTGCATGGGCTTCATCACATCCTGCCTTCAGGGGGCCCCTGGCAATGGCAGTGGGGATGCTGCCACACTGTCTCTGCATCCCAGAAGAGTCCAGCCTCTTACCTTCCAAAGCAGGACAGCCCAATGTGGACTTTCATGAGAAAGCAACAGTAACAGGATTGTTCAACTCTGTGGTGGAAAGAACATACTGTGTGCTATTCCTAGGGTAACACAGGTCTGGCTGATGGTGTCCACAGGAAGAGTAGCCCATGGGATCTGCTAGTCTCGTTAAGACCAGCCCTGCAGCCCCTTCTGCCACCTGCATGTCATATATGTATGAGGGTTCAATCTGAAACTAGTGGCAAACGCAGACCCAGCACATCATGGTGGTTGTTGGTGCTCAAATGCTACCTCCTCCTCCAGGAAGCCTTCCCCACCTCACCAAGGCTGACTTAAAGGCCCCTCCTTCTCTGTTCCCTGTCAGCTCAGCCCCTGTGTCACTGTGGCCATCTTGTTTGTTTGCTTGGGTTTCTCTACTGGACTCTAAGTGTCAAGTGTGTAGAGACTTCTTATTTCCATCTCTTATCCCCAAAGCCCAGCATAGTTCATAACACACACTCACCTCTCAACAGTGCTTGTTGAATGAATAGTCTAACTGAATGAAAAACCATAGTGGTTGGTTTTGTTTTGGCAACACCTCTATATGCTACTCACAAGGACAACATCAAAAGATGGGAAATACATTAGTCTGGGATTGGTTTTACCTAGAAAGTTTCTTCATCATGGAGCTTATCTCTGCTATTTTTGATGTTGGCCTAACTGCTACTAAATAAAACTCTGAGCCCAGGCCTCTCCTCCTAACAGCTATTCTACCTTTAAGGGTCTCCATATTCTTAGCTGTAAAATGGGAACAGAGGCTGGGTGGGAAATTTTTCATTTCTTTTATTATAGCTGATTTACATTGTTCTGTCAATTTCTGTTGTACAGAAAAGTGACCCAGTCAAACATATATACACATTCTTTTTCTCACATTATCCTCCATCATGTTCCATCACCAGTGACTGGATATAGTTTCCTATGCTAATAGAGCAGGATCCCTTTTTTTAATTTATTAATTTTTTTATTAGAGTGGATTTTAGGTAGGCAAATTTTTAAATGTCTCACTTTCTGATTCTGGAGCCCATTCAGAGAATACCCCAAGATGGCAAAAGATCTAGATAGTCTTTATATGATGCTCACGGGACCATCAGTGCTTCAGGAGGGAGGAAGAAGACTCAGGGACATAGCAACTGTCTTAAAGTATATGAGGTGCTGTCATATAGAAGATGAAAAAGATTAGACATTTTCAAAAGGCCCCAAACACTAGAAATAAGACCAAGTATTAATTTGTTCAGCAGGTATTTATTGAGCACCTGCCATATTGCAGAGGCTCTTCTAGGCAATAGGGACACAGTAATGAATAAAACAGAAATCCTTACCTTCATGGAGTTTACTTTCTAGTGACCAGAGACAATCTAAAAATAGAATAAATGTATTGGGTAGGAGCTTCTCGGAACCCTAAAATTGGCTGCGAGCAAGCTATTCAGTCCCCTGTGTTCAGGGGTATGTTTATTTCTGTTTTGGGGGGGGGGGCGTTTGTTTTTGGCCGCATATGCAGCAGCTTGATGTGAGATCTCAGTTCCCAGACCAGGGATGGAACCCGGGCGGCAGTAGTGAAAGAACTGATCCTAACCACTAGATCACCAGGAAACATCCCAAGGGATACTTTTAATACTTAGAACTTGTTTCTGATAGTTGGTTAGACTAGAGCTTGTTCTTAGCTCTGCAATTTTATGTGTCTGGGACTAGTTGAGATGACTGATCTCTCTGTATTCTAACATCTTGAGGCCAAATCATGACCTCCACACTGTAGCACTTCTCACCCGAAGACAGACAAAGTAGACACCGTGGCTGTTTTTATGAAAGGCACCAAAACCTAGGACTTCATAAATGTGCATAGAGAGGGGTGGTTGCCTTTTCTCAAGATCACCATGATACAGAGGCTGAAGAAGGAAGAACTCAGATGATAGGCATCTTGGTTGAGGAACCAGTGAGGATGAGTCAGGAAGAGGAGATAGCAAGTGGGGTGAGGGTGGGGGGCCTTTGATGAAGAGAGTTCAGAGGGATCAAGAGTAGGAAACAGAGAGGAAATCCCTAACTGCAAAACCAAGAATCCCAGCCTCACTCTCCTGGAAGCCCTAGTACCATCGTTGTCTTTGAGGAGCTGGGAGTCTCTGTGCAGCATCCCAAGGTCCAATGACATGACTGACATTCACTGACTAGGTCTGGGTTATCTGCTTGGGAGAGCAGGCTAGAGGGGACGAGCAAGATATAAGAGGATAGAGCTTCTGTCCAGCCCCATGCTTTCCTCCGTAGCCTCGCTGGGACCCACTGCCCCCCAGGGGACCGAAGTCTGCTCCTGCTGTTAGCCTTGATTTCCGCCCCCATCCTGACTCTTCCTGGGCCCTCCATGTTCGGCTGTCGAGAGAACGCCTGCAGGTGTGGAGCAGATGCAGCTGAAGCAGAATCTAGGGCTCCACACGCTTCACTTTGCTCTCCGTATATAGGGCTGCCTATGCCTTTCAAAGTTTCCGTGTCTATTGATAGCATCACAGTGCAGTAGCAAGAACGGGGGCCTGGGAGCTTCAAGTTTTGGGATTCTGGCATTTCATTTGGTTTTCAGAATTTCTGCGAGACAGATAAAGCAGGAATTATCTCCTCTAATCTGCAAGTGAGAAAATAGTCATGGGGACTCATTTATCCATATTTATGGAGCTAGAACCAAGTATCAGGACTAGGATATTAATGACATAGTGAAAAAGCACTGGACTAGTCATCAAGAATCCTGGCTTCGAATTTCACCTCTGTTAGTGTCCAGCTATGTGACTTTGAATTCATTAATTTTCTGATAGGCCTGATTTTATTGTCTATAAAATAAACAGGTAGACTAGAAAAAGAAAATATGGCAAATAGGTAACATCTTTGGTCCAGTTAATCCTGTCCGCACCTGTGGCAGACATGACTAATCAATCACAGCACATTGCTCTCCTGAGCAGCCCCAGAGTCCTCAGTACCATGTTCCCAGGTGGTCAGCAGCCACTGCTGAAAGTCAGAGCTGGCACATAAAATGAAACTGCTTGTCGTTTCCCAACTAGTTCCCCAGATTTTTTTCTAGTCTAACATTCTGGGCATAGAAACCCAGTCTCTCTTCCATCCCATGCTGTTTCCACCAGGTCAGCCTGGAACATTCCTATAGATCATTAGAAAAAGGAGTAGGATGAGATAATCTAGGTTCAGGAGCTTTCTCTGTCCCTTACAAGCTTAGTGTTCTTGGGTTTAATCAGAGGGTAACAGCACCTACTTTGCACGGTAGTTAGGAGAAGTGAGGTGGATAAGGTGAGCAAGCACTTTACTAAACTGGAGAGTGCAGAACAGGCACATTGGTTAGCAAACAGTAAGCACCTGCTGAGTGCCAGGCGCTATACTAACACATGGGGTAGAGTCTTATTTGTATTGGGTCAGGCCAGAAACTCGAGCATCGCACCAGGCACTAGATCCTTTTTGTGCCCAGGAACAGAGAGCCTAGTCTTTTGGTCTAGAGCAGACACACCCCCAACTGTGGGCAGGGTAGCCCAGGGCCTTGGACAGAAGGTGGATTTGTCCATCACGTAGCATTACTTCCCATAAGCTTTTTTCTTTTGGCAGATCTTCCTCTTACCCTCTTCACTCACTCATCTGCTCTTTGGCTATTTTGGTTTAGGTTATTACTTATCAGTAAAGTCCTGCTGCTGTAGGGAAAGAAAGAAGTAAGGGGTCACAGTTTGCAGTAACATTGGCAGTGAGAGTTGTCAGCATTAGCAGTAGTCGAAGCAAAAGGATGAGGTGTCTAGATTCGGCTGTCCTGTTACCCACGTCACTGATGCCCTCTCAGGGGCTAGCACACAGCTAGAAGTCTGCTTTCGCAACCTCACACCCCATCCCTGCAGGCTCAGGCTTTCCATTACCCAGGCTCAGGGAAGATTAACATGTCATCTTTAAAGCACTTGGCACTTCTTGGAAAAAGCCATGCTGTGAATTCAAGCATTGGTGTAAGATTGAACTCTTATTAATTCTCTGACACTCTCCATGCATTAGAATTCTTAGAGCCTTGTTCTGTTACATCTTCCATATCCTTTGCCAGTTCCCAGCTGGTCTCATAGACAAGCAAATTACTGGCAGGGTTTGGTTAAGGCACTGTACTTAGCCTATCTTAAGGAACTGGTGAATAACAGTTCCCCGCAAAGGGGCTACCTGAAAAGATTGAGTGTTGAGCCTTGCCATGTTTATACATTTCCTTCTGCTGCATCTTGCAGATGCAGGAACCCCTGGGGATCTCTTGGGTCTTGGGAGACTATCTCTTCTTAATACATCAGAAAGCAACTTTTGGAAAATGGGTTTGGTCCGTACTGATTCTAAAATATCTCAGATTATTAACCTTTGCACTATCTCTGTGGAATGCATACAGATTGTAAATCTATTTAGAGGAGAGAGAAACACGTTTGGGCACCAACCTCACGCTCTACTGGACAGATGCCATGGTGTTGAGTTAGAAGTACTCTGTGCCTCTTGTCAGTTGAGGCTGGTAACCCAGAACCCCGGCACCACAGTGGAAATTGTTCCATTTGGAATTCTCTCTGGCTTGATTGCCTCTCCATCACTTTGCTCCCCTGACTGCAAAAGGAGACTCAGAGAGTGCGATCTATCTGCCCTTTCTTTGAATCTTCAAGGAGAATGTCTTCACCCAACACATCTAATTCTATTGGTCTGAATGGAAAAGCAGCAGAAGTGTATTCCTTATGGTTAGTGAAACAGACAAGGAGCAATGCATGCTTTCATTATAAATCATGCTTTGGAAGGATTCAGGGAATGTGACGTGAAGGTTTCCTGCTATCCCATCTCCCAGCTTTAGACATTTCAGTCGGTTAACCATTCCCAACATACCTTTGTTCGGCAAGCAGTTGTTTTCAGAGCTTTGGACTTTGAAAACAAAAGAATACACCTTCAAGATAGCGTTGCTGTAAATACTCTAACTAGAGATTATGTATTCCTGCCCCTCGGACTATTTTCATCTTTCTTCTGGGGCAGGCAGAAACCATGTCCACATAGGTGTCTAAAGAAAATTCCTACTGAAGCAAGTCCTACCTGGAAGTCATCTGGAGAAGGTAAGGGCCTGTCAGTGCAGTGAACTCTTTCAGGAAATTTGTAGGAACCTCCAAATTGGCCTAATTAATGTTTTTGCATAATAAACATACCTGTGTTCATTGTAGACTTAATTAGCTTCTTTAAAAAGTAATTCTTCAGGTGAAAGATGTTAATGGCTTCTCATCCTGACCCGCTGAGCACAGCCAGAGAGCTTGATAGTTTTAGGCCAAATAAAAGGAAGTAGTACTTTACGCTGTAGGTAGTAAATGTGTGAAAATCGTTACTCCTAGAAGCGGTATGGGTTGAAATTATAAATAGATTCTAGGAATGAACTTTGAGAGAGTCACGGATGACAGATATAAATTGGGTTATTAAAAGGAAGTTAGGGAACATTTTTCTAAATGGCTTCAAGTTAACATTATAGATGACTCCTCTATGACCCTCTCTGACACCACCATCAGGGGCTCTGGGTAAGGTGGGGTGAATGTTGAAGCACCCACCTGAGTGCTTTGAATTCTCATGCTCCATTCTTTTTAAGCCACTTTAACTAGTTTCACTTCTAGCTTTTCTTTCTCTTTTTGTTCCTTTGTTTTTGTTGTTGATGGTTCTGATCTCTTTCAATCAGCCACATCTTCAGAACTCTCTGCAATGATTTGGAAAACCTAGAGGCACTACAGTCCACCCAGAAGACAGGACACCTGAGCACCCATCATGCCTCTGCCACTAACTAGTTGCTTAGCCCTAGGGTGTCACTACAGTTCTCCTGCCTTGCTTTTCATATCTCAAAAAAAGGGAGTTCAGTGCAATGCCTTTGGAGATCCCATTGGTGGTAAAATTTTATGAATCTGTAAATAAATATTCAGGGACTTCCTCGAACAAAAGAATCATGGGGTGGAGGAACTGTTTTGCCTTATTTTTCAAAAAGGATAAAGTAGAGGATTTACCTCTTCGGACAGGAAATGAACATTGTAGAGACAGTGCAAGGAAACCCGTGTTGGCATCAGGAAACGCCCCGTAACTTCCATTTCTTTGAACCTGGTAGAGGAAGTGAGAGAAAGAGAGTGGGGAGCTCACAGTGTATGTAAGCAACAGGCAAAAATCTGAGTTCAGATATGACTCAGTTACTAGCAGATCCGTCTTTCAAATGGTAAAATGGACATAATAACATGGAACCTGTAGGGTTGTGGTGAGGCTGACATGAGATTAGTGGCATAAAGTGTTTTGTCCTGGTACAGAGTAAGTGCTCAATAAATAATTAGAGAAAGGAGATGGGAGCTCCAGAGCAGGATGATTTTAATGGCAAGCTCTTCATGAGTAGCTGTGGTCAGGGAAGGAGAAGCCAGTGCAGCTGAAGGAAGCAGCCTGGGAGAGGTTGCAGCCAGCAGCTTGCAGCTCGCAGTGTGCAAAGAAGGCTGCAATTAAATAGGCATGAGATTAACAGCAGAAAACATTCCTAACCACCAAAAATCAGATTCAGCGTTCCATGTTAAATCTGTGGGTTTTTTCTTTAAGCTTGTTCTACTTTTCAGATTAGTACTGTTTAAAAGTTATATACATTTTAATAAATCAATGGAAATAACTGTTAGACACTTGTGGAGTTTGGGGAGAGGTGCCCTCATGAAATAGATGTCTTATAGTTTGGTTCGCATCACTGCCACCTGCGGGCAGAGTATGCAAATTGCAGGGTCTTTTAAGAAATTGTACCTTTGCGTGTAGTTTGGGAAAGAGAACTCTAAACCTAAAGTTATACAAAAACAAGAAGCATCCTCTCCTGAGAGGTCTTGTAACCTGTTCATAAGAAAAACCAAAGAGGGCCTTATTAGGAGTTTCATCCATTGCATGCAGCCACTGGATCAGGACATTCAGTTCTGTGAAGCTCAGCCCTTGTTCACCTTACATGAAGCCAAGAGAAGATGCTAGCAGAAATCCTGGTCTCAAAGATAAGACGTGGGCCACTTAGTCATTCCCAGAGTCAGCACTGCCCTTTTCCTGCCAAGATCCTGCCAGTTTAATAAACAACCCATACTTTCCCTCGTTGTTGGAAGCACAAGTTGCCCAACAAATCGCCAGCACTGCTGATGACCTTGGACTGGCCCCAGATATTGTTCCTATATCCCTGAAGAGATAAATAGGACAGTGGACACCTCTACAAACTGCCCTTCCTACTCTCATCATGAATCATCTTGGGAAGGCAGTAGATAGAAAGCATTGTTTCATCACTGAAAGATTTTTTTTTTTTTTTTTTTGTCTTTTTGCCATTTCTTGGGCCGCTCTCATGGCATGTGGAGGTTCCCAGGCTAGGGGTCTAATTGGAGCTGTAGCCGCCGGCCTACACCAGAGCCACAGCAACACAGGATCCAAGCCGCATCTGCGACCCGCACCACAGCTCACGGCAATGCCCGATCCTTAACCCATCGAGCAAGGCCAGGGACCGACCCCGCAACCTCATGGTTCCTAGTCCAATTCATTAACCACTGCTCCATGACGGGAACGCCTCATCACTGAAAGCATTATAAGATGGATGAGCTGGTCTTATAACTCGTCACTGTTTATCTAATGATACTTTGGGGTCATTAGCAACAAAGCTGACCTTACTGGTTCCCATAGTTGATGAATATAGTATACTTTATTATTATTTTTATTTTGTCTTTTTAGGGCTGGATCCGCAGCATATGGAGGTTCCCAGGCTAGGGGTCTAATCACAGCAGTAGCTGCCGGCCTACGCCACAGCCACAGCAATGCCAGATCCTAACCATGTCTGTGACCTACACAACTCATGGCAATGCCGGATCCTTAACCCGCTGAGCGAGGCCAGGGATCGAACCTCATGGTTCCTAGTTGGATTCGTTTCTGCTGCTAGACGATGAGAACTCCCCAAATATAGTATACTTTATAGTGGTTCCTTCAGAAAAGACAGCTGGAAGCGATTGGCTTTTGAACCTGGGACCTTCATCCTAACGTGAGAATCTTTGTTTAATTAGAACACTTTGGCAAGAGGGAACAACTGTTAGCTGGGAATCATGCACTGAAGGAATGGGGGACAGGAATCTCCCTCTGCTGCACCTTATGGTGGTACGAGGACAAGGGAGATAACACATGGCACCCAAGCCCATTGTAATGGGGGCTGACATTCAGCAGCCACTCACTGTGCCTGATGCAAACACCTCATTTCATCCTTGGCAGTTTCCCTGTAAAGGTCAGTCGTAGTAGCATCCTTGTTTCACAGAGGAGGGAACTACAACATGAAAATTACATAACTTGCCTGAGGTCACACTGTTAAATTGCAGTGCCAGATTTTGAACTTGGGCAAATGTCTGTCAACCTCACTGTGTCGTTTTCTTCATACTGTGAGTGTTGGGGGAGAGGGAAGTTTTAGATGCATTCCCCTAAGTAACAACGTGAGAACAGAAAAAACAAACACCTTTCACTTGTTTATGCGAACGAACTCCTTAATCTCCATGTTATGCAATAGTAATGACATCACTGAACATGTCATATTCATTTTATTACAAGTTTTTTTTTAATACTGGCAGCTAATGCCCAGTCTTCATAGCCTGTTGTGCTTATACTAGAGACATTTCTTAACAAATTTTTTAAACTGGGGAAAACGGCACTTAGGTGAGTTTTTCTGAGTTTCCCGGCTTTAGCTTCAGATTGAACCTAAGTTTTTCTCAACTGAAGTCAACAGCTTTGGTCAGAGTGAAAGCAATACATATATGTCATTGTCACTGCACCTTTTAAAACCTAGGTCTTCTGCATTCAGCTGAATATCTCCTGCAGTGTGGGAGCAGGGCTTTGTAAAGTCACATCTCTCATCCTAGACAGGTCATAAGCGTAGGCCGTATAATTAACACATTGCCCTATAACCTTGCTTTTTCTTTCATAAAACACACAGGATTTTGGAGGTATCCAATTGGGAACTTTTTCCAACATTCCTTAGAGATCATCCAACTTACCCTGAGTCCCAGTGATATGGAACCTCATGCAGTTTTATACAGTTGTCTCTATTCTTTCTCATATTGAGCCCAAATATGTCCAATTTTGTGCTCTCCAGGAATCTCCAGTTCTCATGAGATTCCCCCAAGATATGCCTACTCTCAGATCCACATGGCTGAGCTGTAAGTGCTTAAGGAAGTGGTCATGGTTCCCAAGCCTCTACTCTCCCCTTCAGTCTTCTTCAGCCCCTTTCCATCCCAGCACTCTCCTGCAGATGGTAGGTTTTGGGACATGGACCCGAATGCTCAGAAGAAGTGGCATCTGTGTCTGTCAAGCCCTGCAGGCCAGCATGCTATCCCTCTGCTCTCTGGAGTCAAGGAATTCCATGACCCAGCCTCAGTGTAGGGTATTGACTTTCCTTGGGCAGCTTCCCAGGCTTCATACTGCACTTTGAGCAAGGAGAAACAACCTTGATGCTATTTGTTCTCTGAAGAGCACTGTCTACCAGAGGGTTCACTTAGCCACTGATGGGAGGGGAAGTATTTCCCTCTCTCTGGCATCCTTCCCAACATGGTCCAGTGGAGTTGCTTCAACCCTGGAGCAGTCTAGTCCTGCTACTGGCACAGGAGTCTGCTGTCCTCTAGGCTGCCGGCATTGCCTCCTCCTGTGTTGCTCAATTTGGAGGAGCTATAGAAAAGCATCCTTGGAGTTCCCGTTGTGGCACAGTGGAAATGAATCTGACTAGCATCCATGAGGATGCAGGTTCAATCCCTGGCCTTGCTCTGTAGGTTAAGGATCTGGCGTTACCCTGAGCTGTGGTGTAGGTCACAGAGGTGTCTCGGATCTGGCATTGCTCCGTGGCTTAGGCCAATGGCTACAGCTCCAATTTGACCCCTAGCCTGGGAACCTCCATATTCCCTAAAACGACAAGAAAAAAGAAAAGAAAGGCATCCTGGAGCAGGAGAGGGGGTGGTAGACCAAGTTATCTTGCATGGGCCCACACCCTTGTGGTCACTTTGACATCTACCAGGCTTAATAATAGCATCTCGGTCAGGTCCGGTGCTTCTGAGTTCCTGCCATGCTTTCTGGCTGTGCAGATGAATTTATAGTCTAGAAGAAAGAACACAGGACTGAGAATCATGGACCTGGAGTTTAAACCCATTCCTGCCACTTGAGCTGTGTTATCTTGGGATACCACCTGACCTATGTGTGCCTCAGTTTCTTCATATGAATTATGGGTTAATAATGCCTGTTTTACATTAATCCAGGATTTTTCAACAGACTTAGTATTGACATTTTGGCCCCAAACAATTCTTCAATGGGGGCTGTAGGAGTGCCATCCTGTGCATCATAGCATGTTCAGCAGCATGCCAGGCCTCTACCCACTAGATGCCAGCAGCATTTCCCTCTTGTGACAACAACCAAAATTGTCTCCAGACATTGCCAAATGTCCTATAGTGGGCAAAACTGCCCCCATTTGAGAACCACTGCATTAATCATAGGATTGTTCAAATACACTAAATAACAGTATGTGCAAATATAGCACAACATCGTTGTCATCATCATCCCTAAGCACTTTGGTCTTCTCTGATTTGACTATAATTCTGTAGAAGCAGAAAGTAGAAGCAGCATCTTCTATTATCAGACCTCTACATGGTCCATCAACTTACTTGAGAAGTCTGCACTTCATGCAATTCAAGTAAGTCTCCTTTTAATGTGTTTAATATCTACTGTGTGTGAAGTGAAGAGCCAGAAAGATGAGTAGCTGTGCCTATTTTCATGGGTGATAAATTCCAGTGGGAGGAATATTTAAGCACAGAAATGACTGGAATACAGGGTGTACATACCTGAGACTAGAAAGAGGTGCTTGGGTAGCAGACAGAAAAGGCTTCATGGAAGAGGTGCTGGTTTGGGAAAGGCCCTGAACTTGACTGGAACTTAAGTAGGGAGCAGCGTGATTAAGGGCAGAGAAGCACATAGGGCTAGAGGACAAGGCAGCAGGAGATAAGGCCCTGTGGCCAGCTTATGAAGGCTCTGAAAGCCACATTTGCAGGTTGTCCTTACCTTGGTTGGCAATGGGGAGCCATGGAAGGTTTCTGAGCAGTGAGATGGCTTGGTCTGAGCTGTGATTAAGGAGTGCGGTGAATTGAAATGAGGAGAGGCCAAGCACAAGATGACTGGGGCACCAGACTAGAGTAATAGTGGTGGGAGTAGGCAGGCGAGGAATTGGAGGAGAAAGTACAGAGGGAGAAACAACAGTTCTTGGGGTGGGGGAAGGAGGAAGGAAGGAGGGAGAGGGAACTACAATTTTGAATCTGATCCCTGAGAAAGGGGCTTCCATTAATAGAACAGGAGGAGACAGAGGAAAGACTAGGAATCTGGAACTTTGGGCCCGGGAGGGGGGCCAGAGAAAAGCATTAAATGTGTGGTTTTCCCAAATCCTTCTGCAACCATGCCTGACAGTCTCATGCACTTCCTGTGGGAAAAAGCACTCAATCCTTTGCTCAGTGCTTTGTTTGCTCAGTGGAGATGGGCTGCTCAAATCCATTTATCTTTTTTTTTTTTTTTAGGGGCTGTTTATGTGACCCTCAAAAAAAATAACATTCAGTGAAAAAAAGAAAAGAAGCACAGCCTGGGGCCTGAGTCCCTGTGTGCAAAGCACCTTTTATGCGAGAAAGAATCAGAGTTTGGAATTAACTAAGTTAACAGCAGGAGCAGAATTGCACACAGAGCATATGCCATATGCTGGTTTTTTTCCTAATATTCTAACAATGCATGGGGACACTCTAAATCTATATACCCAGGGGTGTGCCCACAGCAGGGGCCCTGAACCCAAATTGATTCAGCTGGGCTTCTTGCCGCTGCTCACACACCCAGGCAGGAAAACAGCCTGGACCCTTGAGTGTGTCAGCAGCTATCGCCATGTTTATGTTCCCACAAATGGCTTCCACCCCACCCAGGGACACCTCTGTCACATTCCCAACCTGTGCCCCCAGCAGGTGACCCAGCTTTGGCTTATTTTCCCTCCCCCACACCCCCTTCGATTTTATTCCAGCAACCTCTACTGTTATGATGTTGAGATCCTTCAATGCATCTAAGAAGGGACAATCAAAGGGATGGCTCCCAGGACACCCATCCATCTTCCACCCTTCATACATGTGTAGTCATTAATATTTATTGCCTATCCAGTTAAAAGGGGTGCTCTGTACATCTGTGGAGCTGACACAGGAAAGAAGGTGATCCTGCCTCAGCCACTCTTGCTGACAGCCTGTGCCAGGTTGGCTCTTGGGGGAAAGTGGAAGGAGAGACCCAAGGATCAAGTCCCCTGGCTCCGAATTATGAATATTGACAGTGGGAAGCAGCTGTGAATGATTCTCTCCTCTATTCTCCAGCAGATGATCAAAGAACAGTGCCTTACGTGTGGATAGCTTCTCACAATTGATCAAGCCTTTTCATCTGCGTTAGCCCAGTCGACTGTCACAATGGAAAGTAGCATAGGTATAAGCCCCTGCTTTGTAGCAGACTGAGATTTGGAGAGATTCTGACTCATCCAGGGCCACACAGCTCCTATGTGCAAGTGCAAGGACGGGAACCCCAGTCCCCTGACTGCCGGTCCAAACTCCTGCCACCTGATGACTTCTGTCAAGTCCATCCCCTTGGCTTCCTTTGCTCTGCCACAGGCTTTCTCTGGTCCATTTCACTGCTGATTAGGGCCACCATGGAGTGAGGAACCAATAAGGGAGGAAGAAAATAAAATGCATGAAATAAGTGACTGGGGAATAAATAAAATAAATGAGGAGCAAATAAATGAATGTGAATGAATTAAATAATTAACTAGAGGAATAAATACAGGAATGAAAGGAGATGCCATGCAAAGAAGAAAAGTTTAGCTCCTGGGAATAGGTCTAATTAGGGTGTCAAAATGATATTTGTTGGCTGAGGTCTCCTATTTCTCGGCTTACACATTTCCTTTAGCTCCAGTGTCCTAAGCGTCTATTTTATACAAGTTTTCCAATATTCCTACAATAAAGCTTATACCTGGAAGGCCAACTACACAGGTTGTTTTTTTTAATCCAATAGCAAAATGCCCTGTCACATACGTGGCTTTACGTTTTATACTGATTATTTCCAAGATTATCATGGGTGCATGCTCAGTAATTTTGTGCAGATCAGTTTGCCATCTGCCCAACCAGGGCTGTTGCAGGTGAGGTGTGATCTTGGTACCATCCGCAGCTCATGAGTTAACCCCAGCAGGCCATCTATATGCTCTGTGATCATGGTGTGGCTGTTTCATGGACTTCCCTACACACAGGTGCAATGGCTGTTCAGACATATTTGTGAACTAAATCTCTCTCTTTATACCAGCAAGTTTTCCTTTGCCAATGTCTGTTCAAACTAGCAAGACATTTTTAGGTCATGAGTTCCATTTCTAGTAGTATCCCTAACAACCATTTATTAAGCACCTATTGTGTGTCTAACACTTTAAAGAGAGCTCCAGGAACATACAGTAGGACCGTAGCTGATGGGAGAGGGACTGCAGAGACTCCAAGTTGGGAACCCCTGGAGCACCAGATCACAGTGGACTCGCAATGTATGGGGACAGATAAAGGGGGTGATGCTCCACAGACCCAGGGAAACTCCAAGCTCCCTGCTGGATTGGTGGTGATTGGGGTGGAGGCGATGAATGCATATCCTGTCTCTGTCTGAGGCAGGGTTGAACTTGAGACAGATTGTCACTGACTGCAGCTCCAAGATGCTGAGGAGAGAGATGGGGGAAAAAGAGGAACTGTCAGCATTTTTCAGAGCCCTGGTACATATATCATTTCATTTAATCTGCACAACCCTATGAGGCAGGGGTGATTGTTTCCATTTTATAGGTAAGGATACATGTCATATGTCATATGTCCAGCCACCCAGTGAGACAGAACACCCAGGCTTCAATCTCAAAGTCTGTTGTTCATTCCACTATGCCAGAACTGGATAAGGAGATCTCTAAGATGCCTTTCAAGTTCAGAAACTTCTGAATCTTGGGTCCCACCCAGCCTAACTGGGTGGACAATGGGAGGATATCAAGAAAATTCCTGGTTTGCCAAGTGCAGCCAGTGGGTATATAGTGTTAGGATATGCATGTGGGCTGTGGATGTGGTGAGAGCTGGTTAATTCCCAGCTCTGATACTTAGAAGACATGTCACCTCAGGCATAACCTTTATCTACCTCAGTTTCCTCATCTGTAAAATGGAGATAATAATGGTACTTGCCTTATGGCCCACAAGGCCCTACCTCATATGACATCTCCTTACCTGTTCTCTTCATCTTTCTCACCCTGGACCTCCCTGGCCTACTCACCACTCCCTGAGCACCCCCTGTCACCCTCCCATCCTCAAGCCTTCACACTGGCCGTCTCTTTGTCCAGCATAATCTTCCCCCCAATATTCGCATGGCCAATTCCCTCACTTCCAACAAATTTTTGCTCAGTTACCATCTTCTCAATGAGGCCTCCCTGGACCATCCCCCAGCACCCCCGGTCCCTCTTCTCTGCTCTCCTATTGTATCCATAGTATTTTCCCCAACCTAGTCATGGTTTACCTTGTGGGTTATCACTTGTTTAGTATGTTGATTGCTTGCCATCTGTACACAAGTCAGAGATCTTTGTTTTGTTCACTGCTGATATACAGGTGCTCAGTTGCATCGTTAAAAGGATTAACACAGATTTACGAGGATTAAATTAGATAATATTTGTTAATAGCTTAGTTAAAGCCTGACCCACAGCAGGGACTCAATAGAAGGCTGCTCTCGTTGTATCTGACTTTCATATTGATTCTTTTGCTGTTGGGTTGTACTGAGTTCAGGTCCTACTGGAGGGAAACACAGGCCATGTGCTGTGGCCCATCCATTATGGGCACAGGCCCCCCTTGCCACCCACCTTCCTGGTGTACACAAATAGGCCATTTTATGGAGCGTGATGACCCACTGGGGCAGGTTATCAGAGTCAGTTTCAGTATGCAACTGGTGAAACCAAATCGGGGAGCATTTGGTTGTTTATTTAAAAGAATGATGGTGAGGAGTTCCCAGATCCTTAACCCACTAAGCCACAAGAGACTCCTGTTCTGGGAGTTCCCGTCGTGGCGCAGTGGTTAATGAATCCGACTAGGAACCATGAGGTTGTGGATTCAATTCCTGGCCTTGCTCAGTGGGTTAAGGATCCAGCATTGCCGTGAGCTGTGGTGGAGGTCGCAGCTTGGATCCCGCGTCACTATGGCTCTGGCATAGGCCAGTAGCTACAGCTTCAATTAGACCCCTAGCCTGGGAACCTCCATATGCCGTGGGAAGCGGCCCTAGAAAAGGCAAAAAGACAAAAAATAAAAATAAAAAATAAAGGAAAGATAGTGGGAAAAAAAAGAGTTCCCATTGTGGCTCAGCAGTAATCAATCCAGTGTCCATGAGGACACAGTTTCGATCCCTGGCCCCGCTCTGTGGGTTAAAGATCCAGCATTGCTGTGAGCTATGGTGTAGGTCACAGATGCAGCTCGGATCCAGCATTGCTGTGGCTGTAGTGTAGGCTGGCAGCTGCAGCTCCTATTCTACCTCTAGCCTGGGAACTTCCATTCTACTCCTGGCCTGGGAACTTCCATATGCCATGGGTCTGGCCCTAAAAAGCAAAAATAAATAAAGAAATAAAGAAGGAGGGTCAGTCAGGGACTGCCTGTCTGTCAGTCCAGCTACTGTAGGAACATACAGCTAGAGAAATGTCACAGCTCCAGGGAGAATCCCCCCAGCATGGCACACCCCAGTCATGCTGGCCTTATCAAGTTCTGCGTGGAAAAGAACTGTGATTGTGAGAGCTCAGTGCACAAGCCTCCTTTTTTGTGCCAGTAGGCAAGTCTCAGCGAACTTAGGGGAAGCCAGATTTGCTTAAAGAATATGGAGATAAGTTGGAGAGAGAGAAAGTGCGGCTGAGTCAGCCAGAGACATTCCACAGAAACAGCCTGGTGGGCACCAGGGCTTTGCACAGGTTGTTTGGTGTCTGTGCTCACCCCCACCTCCCCAATACCATGTCCTCCAGGACTCAGGTGAGGTGGGGCTGGACTCCCCTGACCCCTTTCCTTCCACACCCTTGCAAAATCCAGCTCCCAGGGGCCCAAGTAGCTTTTTCCCCTTCTTTCTTCCTCCTCCAGTCACCCAACAGAGAAACTTCTGCTGAGTTCTATAGGACAGTATTCCATGAGTGCCAGCTCAGCCATCACTAGGCACAGGAGGATGGCTGTCACCATCCCTGCCCTTGAGGGCTCACAGCCCAGCAAAGCCAATGGAGTTTCTTCAAGCCATTTCTAGAGGCAGTAATTAGGAGCACAGACTCAGAGCCGTGGGTCCAGCGTTCAAACTTGGCTCTGCTACTATTTAGCTCTGTGAACTTGGGAAAGTTACATAAACCATTATATCTCAGTTTCTTTGCTTCATAAAATGAGGACTAATCATAGTGCCTACCTCATAGGGTTATTGTGAGGAGGAAATTGAGGTATGTCAAGTGCCTAGAGCAGTGTCTGGCATATAGTGAATATTATATATGTTTGTTTTTTATTGTCAAGATTAATGTTTAGTGTTATTCTGTAATAAGTGCTCTAAAGATGCACAGGTGTGCTAGGAGCCCCCCAGAGAGACTTGAATCTGGGAAGGCTTCCTGGAAGAGGTGGCATGAGCTGAATCTAGAAGGATGAAGAAGCCAAGCCAAGAAAGTGGAAGATGGTCCAGGAAAGGGGTGTTGGAAATCACAAGCACAACATACCGGAGTGTGCTAGCAACAGCAAGGAGGCTGGTGTTGCTGTTGTGTAAGGTTCCAGGCGGGACATTGAGGAATGAGGCTGAAATGAGGTCAGATCATGGTGGGGGGGCGTTCATCAGCTCAGCAGCCTTCTCCTGACTTCTTTTAGCCCAGATCCCACTCGTCTTCCTGCTTCGTCTAGGCCTAGGTACCAGTCACCTTCCCCATTCACTGGCCACAGGAGTTAGGGATGGGCGTGTGCCCTAGCTGGCCAATCATAATGGCCCCTGGGATGGCCGCTGGGGCCAGGGTGGATCAGGCCACTGCATCTGGTGGCTTGTTGCTGGAGGAGTGTGGTTCTGGGTGACTGAGGGCCTCTTCCTGACCTGCGGCATGATCCCCAGTCCTGGCCCCTCAGGTCTAGGAGCTGCCCAGGTTCCTGTGGTCCTTCTTTGCATGTCGTGAACTTCCCCACTTTCTTGCTAGCCAACCTGTTCTTTATTTTATTTATTTTTTTTATTTTTTTGTCTTTTGTCTTTTTAGAGCCACACCCGAGGCACATGGAGGTTCCAGGGGTCGAATCGGAGATGTAGCTGCCCGCCTAGGCCACAGCCACAGCAACACGGGATTCAAGCCACGTCTGGGACCTACACCACAGCACACGGCAACACTGGATACTTAATGCACTGAGCAAGGCCAGCGATCGGACCTGCATTCTCATGGATACTTGTCGGGTTCATTAACCACTGAGCCACAACAGGAACTCCCAAGCCTGTTTTTTAAAATCTGGGCTTCTTCAAGTGGGTTTCTGACATTTGCAAATGAAAAAGGCCTGACTAATAGACCACATCAAGGAGCTGTGATTTCATCCTCTGAGCTGTGAGGAACTATTGAAGGGTGTTAAATTGGGGTCGGTTGGGCCTTTCAGAGACATCAGCCTGACAGCACCATGGTGGATGAATTAGCGAGGAAGGTTGGAGATGGGGACACCGGTTATGGGCTGCCATCCTTGTCTAGGAGAGAAATGGTGAGGGCCTGACCTCAGGTAATTGAAGTGGGGCCAGAGATGACAGGCCGACCTGAGAAACCAGAGGCCGTCAGCTGAGGCGGCCAAGAGCAGGGGGAGCCAGACCCTGATGAACTGTCAGCCGTGTCTCTGCCCATTATGCCCAGGGCCTGAGGTCCCTGGACCAGCTGCACGTGGTCTGGTGTGTGGTAGGGCTGACCTGGCATGGAAGGTCAAGGCCTGGAAGCAGCAGAGGCAGCGAGAACCTCTCTCCTCCCTTTGCTGCGAACCCTGTCTGCTAGACGCACTGTCACCACACCGCATCAGGTCTGACCCCCAGTGCTCTGCTGTCACTACCTAGGGGTTTGTTTTAAATGTGTTTGTCTATTTTCCCACCTTCCTTAGAGGGGTTCCTCATCAAAAGCAGGCCCTGCTGGAGTTCCTGTTGTGGCTCAGCAGTAACAAACCCAACGAGTATGACTAGTATCCATAAGGACTCGGGTTCAAACCCTGGCCTCGCTCAGTGGGTTAAGAATGCAGTGTGGCTGTGAGCTGTGGTGTGGGTCACAGATGCAGCTCAGGTCCAGTGTTGCTGTAGCCACGGCAGCTGCAGCTTTGATTCAACACCTAGTCTGGGAACTTCCAAATGCTACCTGTGAGGCCCTAAAAAGCAGGAAAAAAAAAAAAAAAAGACAGCAGGCCCTGGCCTCTACTGCTTTTGTACCTTCCTCCAGGACTCCCAGCCTGACTGTGTTTGCACCACACAGGGAAGGGCCTTCCCTAGATGTGAACAACTTGCCCATGAAATCCTAAAGACAGAGAGCAGAGGCTCCAGAGAAGGAAGAGTAGAAGGAAAATGGCCTAAGAGTGGGGAAGTAGCATTTTGAAAGTAACTTCTATGGAAACAAACTCAGTATCCATCAACAGAAAAATGAATACAGAACATATGGTATGCACATACAATGGAATACTACTCAGCCATAAAAAAGATTGAAATTTTTCCCTTTGCAGCAACATGGATGGGCTTGGAGGGCATTACACTAAATGAAATAAGTCAGACAGAGAAAGATAAATACTGTATGGTATCACTTATATGTGGAATCTAAAAAGTGCAACAAACTGGTGAATACAACAAAAAAAAGAAGCAGACTCACAGATACAGAAAACAAACTAGTGGTTTCCATTGGGGAGAGGTAGCAGGGGAGGGGAAATGTAGGGGTAGAGAAGAAAAAGAAAAAAGAGTTATTGTGGGATTATATGAAATCATGTCTGTGAAACTTTTAAAAATTGTTAAGTGCTATAGAATATTTTTTGTCTTTTTTTTTTTTTGAGGGCCACACCCACAACATATGGAAATTCCCAGGCTAGGGGTCAAATCAGAGCTATAGCTGCCAGTCTGTGCCACAGCCACAGCAACTCGGGATCCCAGGCTGCATCTGTGACTCACGCCATAGTTCACGGCAATGCTGGATCCTGAACCCACTGAGCAAGGCCAGGGATCGAACCCCAATACTCATGGATACTAGTCAGATTCATTACCACTGGGTCACGATGGGAACTTCATAAAGTACAATAGAATTTGAAGAACCATTCAATAAAACAATTTTTAAAAGAAAAAAAAAGTTTAAAAAAAGGTACATTCTATATACCAGAGATTTTACAAACATCATTTCATTTAATTCTCACAATAATCCTGGTAGACACGTTCAATCCCCATTATATAGGTGAGAATGCTGAGGTCCAGGAAGATCAGGTGACGTACACAGCACCATGCAACTGCTAAGGAAGAGGAGGATTTGAGCCAAGCTTCCTGGTGATTCTCATCTTTAGATAGAATTTTTTTTTTAACCATTTGAGGGTGTTGCTGTTATTTCTAGTCTGACATCTGTGATTATCTAGGATATAAGTTGGGTGACACAGCATTGGATAATAAACTTTACAAACATATGTAGATATCAAGCTGATGGTGTTTTCCTTCACATTTTTTATCTGATTTAAATAGAGGTGGGTTGCACTTGTAAGAGAAGCAAGAGGAGGTACAGACGTTTTCTTTGGTTGGTACTGCCCCCAGTTTCAGAGCAGCTACCATCACTGGCTGCTAGAATCCTTGCTCATCTGGCGTGTGTTCCACCTCTCACACTTCAGGAGGATCTGTGTCCTGAGCATTACGGCCTTCTTCTGGTTATCAGCTATGGCATCAAGCCATAGGTGCCCTCAGACCATGCTTATCCCCTGCCTTAGAGAAGATTCTACTTCTTGTCTTGGCTGAGACAAGAAAAAAAAAAAAATCCATCTTCTTAATCACTTCCAGTTCTTCAGACTGATGCTTCAGCAAGTCCACCACACAGGTCTGGGAATTAATCTGTGATTCAGCAAAGTAATCAGAGATGCAAGTATGTAACAGAGAGCTGTTCTGAACATTGAGGAACGTAGGCAGCATGTACACACCAGGTGCTGTGTAGGGCCTGATTGAGAGTTGCCTTGAGGGCTGTGCATCCCTCTGGGAGGCTGCTGAGTGAGTCTTATGTGCCCCGAAGGAGGGCTCTACCTTATGAGGAGGAGTGTGAGTGGCAGATAGGAGTGAGGACCTGCAGCCAGACAGTCCACTCCATTACTTACAACCTTGAGCAAGTTGCTTACCTGCTCTGTGTCTCAAGTTCCTCATCTGTGGTATGGCAATGGTAGTGGTACCTAGCCCGTAGTGTTGTGAGACTTACTAAGTTAACCCACGTAAAATCCCTGGGATAACCGTTAGTACATGGGTGTGAGTGCTCAGTGGGTGTGAGTGAAGATCGTTTCCACTCTTAGACCCTTGTCCTGGGCCTCCTGCTTTAGAGGGCCATGCGCCCCACAGGGTACAAAGTCCTGAAAGGCCAATTAGGCATGTCTGGACTCCTCCGTCCAGACTATGCTCAGGTACCAGGACTCCAGAATTCCTTACTGAAACAGCCTCATACCCACTTCCAGGACTCTTCGGGACCTTTTCCCAGATCTGCCTCCTGAGGGTGCACTGCACTACCTTGGGAGCCCCCAGAGGCCCTGAGTGACCAAAAGGAGATCGTATGGGTGGAACTGGACCTGTGGACATTGGTGTCCATGCCCAGGTATGATCAGCCTCCTGTGGACCTTGGTGTCTACACCTGTGCGTATGTGGCCCCTCATGGCCCTTGATAACGCGCGCGCACTCCGCGCGTGTGTGTGTGTGTGTGTGTGTGTGTGTGTGTGTGTGTCTCTTCGTGGACACCCCCGCGTGAGTGCCATCCCACACCACCATTGTCCACCAGAACTCTGTAGAGTCTGAGAATTTGAAATTTGAATCTGGTCTTTCAGACATGAAACTGTAGAGTTGTCAAGGTCGGAGAAGACCACATAGTTTATTTAGCAATTTGTAGGCTTGATTTTTACCTTTTAAATATTTAGTCATATAGTGTATGGGCTTTAAAAAAAAAAATTCTTGCCCCAGACCCTGACAGTTTTAGGGGGATTGGGGGAATGTAGTGGTACGGTGGTGAAGAGGGAGGTGATGCTGTGATCTGATGCTCTGGGGACCAGCACCTGGAGGTGATGGTGTGTCTGTATGGATTTGCTTTCTCACTTCCTCTCGCTCTGCAAACTGGCTAGGTAGAGAAAAGGCAGAAGTGTTGGAAACTTAGCTGTAAAGAACAAGGAGTTCCCATGTGGCACAGTGGAAACGAATCTGGCTAGTATCCACTAGGATTCGGGTTTGATCCCTGGCCTTGCTCAGTGGATCAGGGATCCTGCATTGCCATGAGCTGTGGTGTAGGTCACAGACACAGCTCGGATCCCATGTTGACGTGCCTGTGGCGTAGGCCGGCAGCTGCCGCTCCAATTTGATCCCTAGCCTGGGAACTTCCATGTGCCACAAGTGCAACCCTAAAAAGCAAAAAAAAAAAGGGAGAAGAAGAACAAAATAAACGGTGTGTGCAGATGCAGCCGGGGGTTCTGGAGTCAGGCTGACCCTTCCTGCCTTGAGTGTTCATCGACTCACCCTGGTTAACTGTGGCCTGTCAATGGAGGTTCTTTGCTCCCCAGCCCCCCTTCTTTTGGAAATGGCTTTTAGCTCTGCCTGTTTTCTCCACTCACCTCACTGCAGATCCAGCTGGAGTCTTGTGTTTTGCTATCTTCAGCATCCCCGGCTGTGGCCCTCGGAGACCCCTTTCCGGAGCCCCTGGGGTCTGACTGAGCACAGTTATCTGTACATCTGGCACTCTCCCCAGCCAAGATCAATCTACATAATTCACACCAGCATAAACAATTGTATTTCCACACAAATCGGGTTCGTTTTCTCCTCATCTCACTCCTCTGTCTCCTCTCTCCTAATGACCTTCGGTGTTTCCACTGGCTCTGATTTCAACATGATGTGCTGTACAAACAATGCATCTGTTCCTCGAACCCATCTTCCTGCAGCTACAGGGCACCCTCCTAAGTGGGTGAGGTACAGTCAGCGAGCAGCTGCGTGAAAGAAAATCTCCAGCTTGTGGAGATGGCACGGTGCAATAGAAAGCACCCAGACACACACGGGTTCAAAGCCCAGCTCCACCATTTAGTTGCTGTGCATCTTTGGATCAGTTACTTAACTTCTCTGAGCTGTGGGTGCTACATGTATAAAATGAGAGTAATCATGCTGACTTTATGACTGTGCAAGGATTTAAAGAGACAGCATATGCAAAGCCCTTAGCACAAGACCTGGTACAGATAGTCTCAATAAATGTGAAGACAAGATTTGATTTCTCTTTGATACCCAGCACCCCACCCAGCCTGACACAATACCTGCTGGTTCTCATCTTTAAGTTGTGAGGTCCTGACGCCACCAAGGGGGACGGGCTGAGTTCAAAGGTACAAGTAACAGTAGGTCCACTGGCTGAGCCCCAAGCAGAGCAGCCTCTGTTGATTCATCATCTCGCTCAGCCTTAGCTTTCCTCCCTTGGCTGAGAAGTGTCATCCTTGAAATTCAAGCTTGTGTGTCACCAGGCAGGAGCCCCTGTGAGCCCAGGGAACCACACACATGTCAAGTGTATCGCCTTGGCAAGGTTTGGGAAGTCTCAGGTGGCCACTTAACAACCCTCCTCCTTTATTCTCTTGACCGCTTACGTTAGGATGGCTGATGCTCTTTAATCTCCTGCATGAATATTCATTCTTATCTGTCCAAGAGAGATGTGTAATAGAAGTGGAAATGTGAACATTTTAAGGGCTTGTAAGTGGCAAGGAGAAGGAAAACTGCCTCTGAGGGAGGCAGCTGGGAGAAGGGTGAAAGTGGGGGCTGGCTTTCAATTTACACTCTCCTGAACCAAATGTAGATCATTCTAATAGTCTGATTGATTCTTGTCAGTCTGGGAAATCTCCCACGTGGAAAGTGGAGGTCTGATCTGGGCCTCAGATTGGCTGTTTGTCCCTTTAAATACGATCGTGGGTAGATAGGGCTGTTGTTTTTTTTCTCCCCCTCCCTTTGCATCATCTCCTTTGGAATCTCTTATTTCAAAGGAAGGTAAATATCAGGTACTCATATGTTTTGCTGTTTGTAGCCGAGGCCACCAAAGGAATTGAAGGCAACTAGGTGTGTTAAAATCATTTCAACCCATCAGGGCTGCTTGGAGTAATTTCCCTGGAAACCTGTGAAAAGGATTTTCAAGTTGAACTCGAGACAGTTGTAAATGTGTCCTTTTGTTGGATAACAGAAGGTGAATGCTAATGCTGAGAGGGGCTGGAAGCTGGATGAGAACTTGTCTTAGAAGCTCTCACTGCCTCCCAAGGCCACAGGCTTCCTGGAGTGGAGTTTAGAGCCAGCTCTGCAGGGTTAGAACTCGCAAGTGTGAGGCCCATCGCTTGGCTGGTGGGTGAGCCGAGTGACCGGTCAGTCCACCTCTGCCCCTCGGGCTCTGTGTCTGTGAAATAGGAACGTGGTGGTGCAGAAGTGCTGGTGCACACAGCAGCCAGGATTGGGACACTGTGCACTGACCCAGGCCTGAGGGCCAGATACTGTGATTCTTGTCCTGACTCAATCCACTAGCTCAACCCAAAGGGAGTCCATTAACTATGCCAGCCTCTGTTTTCTTACCTGTAAAATGGGGGATTGGATTAGACTGAAGGGTGGCAAACTTTTCGTCTAAAGGGCTGGATAATGAACATTTTAGGGGAGTTCCCACTGTGGCTCAAGCACAGTGGGTTAAGGATCCTGCATTGCAACGCTGTGGCTCAGGCCCTGGAACTCCGTATGCCATGGGGAGGCCAAACAAACATTTTAGGCTTCATAGACTATGTGGTCATTGTTGCAACTACTCAGCTCTGCCACTGTTGCACAAAAACAGCAAAGACAATATGTAAACTAATGGGCGTTGCTGTTCCAGTAAAACTTTATGTGAAGAAACCGGCAGCAGGTCAGTCATGGATTAGATGACCAATCAGTTCCTTTTTTTTAATTCACAATTTTTCATTAACAGCTTTAATGAAGTATAATTGATATACAAAAAACTGTACATATTTAGTACTTAATTTGATGAGTTTGGTCATGTGTATATCCCATGAAATCATAACCTCAATCAAGGTAATAAACATATTCAGTAAGATTCTTTCTGGCATTAAAGTTCCATGTTTTATCTTGTGAAGGCACAAAATCCATCAGAATGTGAAATCGTTGGTTCATTTACTTGCTATATGATTAACTGAAATTACACATTAAATGGCTATCTTAGTATATACTTTTAAAAGTCTCATAGATGAGTTCCCACTGTGGCACAATGGGATTGGCGTTGTCTCTGGAATACTGGAACCCCGGTTCGATCACCAGCCCGACCCAGTGACTTAAGGATCCGGCATTGCTGCAGCTGCAGCGTAGGTCACAACTGTAGCTCAGATCTGATCCCTGACCCAGGAACTCCATATGCCATGGGGCAGCCAAAAAAGAAAACCTCGTAAAATATCAGACTGTTAGAGCTTAAAGGGCCTTAGGGACCAACACCTGCTCCATCCCAAAGCCTTTCTGTGAGTTCCTAACTCCTGGTTACCCCTAGTCTGCAATGAACACCTCATCTCAGGAGACAGCTGGCTCCATCCAGGCCCCTCCCACTGTTATACTGTCAGCAAGTTCTTGTGGAGGGCAGACTCTGCTTCCTTGTGACACCCTGCCTGTTCCCCCTTGTGCGTGGTTCTGTTGCTACGCTCTCTTTCTGCCCTCATCTCCCACAGATGACTTGCACTTCTCCTGTCAAGTCCAGCCTCAAAGCCAACCTCTTCCCTTCCAATGGAAACCTGGTCCACTGTCCCTGGCTCCCCACCCCCTCCCCAGCTGCCTCATGTCAGGCTGGCTCACCCTTGCCCAGACTTTTAGAGGGAGCAGTCCTGCTCCTGGACGACTGCCCATTAGCTTTCCATCCTAACTGCACTCCCAACTCTACCTCTCAGAGCCCACTCGGTTCAACCCTGTGCCCTTCCCAACTACCCATAAACTCTGCCTGTGGCCTGGACCCCAATCCATCTAGGAACATTTAAAATACATGCTAACTATTTAGGTACTTAAAAGTCCACTCCTGGAGTTCCTATAGTGACTCAGCCAGTTCAGAACCCAGTATAGTCTCTGTGATGATGAGGGTTCAACTCCTGGCCTTGCTCAGTGGGTTAAGGATCCAGTGTTGCCACCAGCTACAATGTAGGTCACAGGTGTAGCTCAGATCCAGTGCTGCTGTGGCTGTGGTGTAGGCTGCTGCTCTGATTCGACGCCTAGCCTGGAAACTTCCATGTGCTGCAGGTGTGGCCCTAAAAAGAAAAAATAATGATAAAGTCCACGCTTTTCCAGACCAGTCAGACCCCCAGTGCCTTCAGGCTATGTATATACCCACAGTTCAGTCATTCTTGCCATGGATAAAACAGCTAACTGCCTTCTCGACAGAAATCTATGTTAATGAAGGCATATGTCCATAGAAAAATAAGTTCCATTAAGGTTGGAATGAAACAGCGGCCGTAGGAACTATGCTTCTTGGATGGGAATAAATAGATACTTATGTTATTAGCCTATCAGAGAAGCAGCAGCTTGTGCTGATGAGGAAACACGGTATCAGGGATGCCAAGACTGTAACGGCAGATCGTCTAAATGAACAAAGAAAAACTTGCTATTTGGCTGTCTATTATTCTGCTGTTCCAGTTATTGAGCACCCAACAGCAAATTACATGCTCCACACAATGCAAAACTAAGCAAGAATCCTCCTTGGGGACTTGTGTCTTCCCTACACTGAGTGGAGAAAGCAGAAAGAGACCACGGCAAGGGAGAAGTCAAGATAAGAGTCAAGGGACGTGGTGACCTGTCAACCAGGACAAGATGGCAGAGTGGATGGCAGAGTGGCACCTTTAGAAACACAGGGTCCCAAGACCCTAGTCAGGTTAACAAACCTGACTAGGATCCATGAGGATGCGGGTTCGATCCCTGGCCTCTATCAGTGGGTTAAGGTTCCGGTGTTGCCATGAGCTGTGGTATAAGTCACGGACATGACTCGGATCCTATGTTGCCATGTAGGCCAGTGGCTAAAGCTCTGATTGGACCCCTAGCCTGGGAACCTCCATATGCCATGGGTGTGGCCATAAAATAGCAAAAGAAAGAGAGAGGGAGAGAAGGAAGGAAGGGAGAAAGAAAGAAAGAAGAGAAAGGAAGGAAAAGAAACACAGGGTCCCAAGACCTTGGGGTCATCTGTTCTCACCCACCCATTTTACAGATAGTCCTTGAGGCCCAAGGAATGCTCAGGGCCATGGAACCAGTACTTGAACCCAGCCAGTATTCCCCCCAGGAGTTGAGAGTGGGTGTTTCAGCTGAGGAGGGTTCATTTTCCATAGGACAATCTGAATGGAGAAAACACCCTGGAAGATGAAATACATAAAGCCTTGGGATTGTTGAAAGGAGACTCTCTTCTTCCTAAAGAGAGCCAGAAAAGAGGGCTTTTAATCTTGGAGTTCTCGTCGTGGCTCAACAAACACAACTAGTATCCATGAGGACATGGGTTCAATCCCTGGCCTTGCTCAGTGGGTTAAGGATCCAGCGTTGCTGTACGCTGTGGTGCAGGTTGCATATGTGACTTGGATCTGGCATTGCTGTGGCTGTGGTATAGACCTCGCAGCTGTAGCTCTGATTTTACCTCTAGCTTGGGAACCTCCATATGCCATGGGTGTGGCCCTAAAAAGCAGAAAAAATAAATAGAAAATGGGGCTTTTTAACTACAGGATACAATTTGTGGAAGGCACTTCCTTCTGTGTTCACTAGGGTGTTGTTTGGTGTTAAACTGTGACTTTGCCAGTCTGTTGATGAAAGTTTACTCTCCAAACATACCTTCTTTATAGAAAGAGTAGACTCCTTTTTTTTTTTTCCTTTTTGGGTCACCACCCACGGCATATGCAGGTCCCCAGGCTAGGGGTCAAATCGGAGCTGAAGCTGTAGGCCTACACCACAGCCACAGCAACACTAGATCTGAGCTGCGTCTGCGACCTACACTCCAGCTCACAGCAACGCCAGATCCTTAGCCCACTGAGTGAGGCCAGGGATTGAACCCGCAACCTCATGGTTACTAGTCAGATTCACTTATGCTGTACCACAACGAGAACTCTGGAGTAGACCCTGTCTGGCTGAGAAATGCACCTCTGGATAGAGCCAAGCCTAGTGTATGTGGCAGCAGTGTATCCCTCCTGAATACAGGAAAATGGCAGTGCAAGGTGGCCACCTGTCATCTGGGACCTGGGGAACAAGGGCAGGTCCCATCTCTGGTTCTGGTTGCTCAGATCGGAGTCTGCACACATGCTTGAGCAGTTCACAAGTGTGGCTCCAGGAGCACTAGTGATGGCCGTGGTATGCATGGTATCCACGGCATGCAACCAGGCCTCCACCTGAGAAGCCTGACTTAGATCTTCACAGACTGAGCCACCCACTCTGGTTGAGCTCCAGCAGGAGGAAGAGAGGCTAGGAGCCTGTGCAGTCTCATACAGAGTCACAAAACACCTAGAAAGAGAAAACAGTATGATAAGATAATAGCAGTGTTTTATGTCTGTCTGGAACTTTAGTATTCAAATCTGTTTCACACCTGTGACCTCATTTCCTCTTTAGAGAGCTAGGTATTATTATTCCCCTTTGATGGACTAGGAAGTAGAGGTTCAAAGAAGTCCAGGGACTCGACTGCGATAACACGTAGGCAAAACTGGATCCAGAACACAGCCGACTTTGGGCTTATTTCATAACTCTTCCCGCCAGCCTTGGTATCATCTCCTCTGGAAGGCCTTTCCTAAGACCTCAACCCCTCCAAGTGCCCCCTTAGCACTGACCGTGGGGTCCTGGACTCCCTTTCTCTGTCATCCTTCCCTAGACCATAAGCTCCCTGAAGGCAGTGCCACGACTGTTCATCGGAATATCCCCAGGTCCTAGGACATGCCTGGCACGTAGAAGTCGCACAGCAGACACGCAGAGTCCATTCAGCCTGGCTTCCAAGGCCCATAGGATCCACATCACTCCTGGATCCACAACCCTGCTGACCTCACCTCAACCCACCTTCCCCAAGCCGACCTCAAGTGCATGAAGTGCTTCCCCACCCCAGGGCCTTTGCCCTTGCTGGTCCCTCTGCCCAGAACCCTCTGCCTCCACTTATCCGAGAAACTCTCTCCCTCACTTCATGCCTATGTTTTCTTAAAATGACAATGTGACAACATGCCCAAAGAGGCCTTCCCTGCTCCTCTGTTTTAAAAAGCAGCCTCATTCCTCATTACCTTTCTCCTGCTTGTTTGTTGTTTGTTGTCTATTTTCCCTTCCCTTCAGTGGAAGCTCCCTGAAGGCAGGAGCTTTAGTTTTTCTTTTCTTTTTTTTTAATTTTTTAAAATTATAGTTGATTTACAGTGTTCTGTCAATTTCTGCTGTATGGCAAAGTGACCCAGTTATACACATACATACATTCTATTTTCACATTATCCTCCATCATGTTCCATTATAAGTGATTAGATATAGTTCCCTGTGCTATACAGCAGGATCTCATTCCTTATCCACTCCAAATGCTGTAGTTTGCATCTACTAACCCCAAACTTCCAGTCCTTCCCACTCAACCACAGGGTTTAGAACTGTCCCTGGGACTCTGCAAACATTTGTCAAGAATGAATGAACATGGAGTTTCCATCGTGGCTCAGTGGTTAATGAATCCGACTAGGAACTATGAGGTTTCCGGTTCGATCCCTGGCCTTGCTCAGTGGGTTAAGGATCCAGCGTTGCCGTGAGCTGTGGTTTAGGTCACAGACGAGGCTCAGATCCCGAGTTGCTGTGGCTCTGGCGTAGGCCAGTGGCTACAGCTCCGATTCCACCCCTAGCCTGGGAACCTCCATATGCCACGGGAAGCGGCCCTAGAAAAGGCAAAAAGACAAAAAAATTGAAAAAAATGAATGAACAAATGATGCTGTTTCATGTTAAGGCACCCAAAGCTTCTTCCTTATTACAGCTGGAGAGCACAGTGTTACCACTTGCCCCGCCTTGTCTCATCCCTCATCCTCTTCCCTACCCACCTCCCCCAAATTTGAGAATCTCCATCTCTGTGTGAGCAACGAGAGGAGGCTGAGGGGAACCTTTTGCACAAGACCAGATGATCTCCCTGGTAGTCAGGAGCCCTCAGGGTCCACATGGGTCAGACAGAGTCTAAGATATTGGCCAGCACAGCCATCGTTTCTGAGTTTTGAGGCGGGGGAAGAAACCCTCCAAGAATCTGAGCTACAATGTTGTCTATTTAAAAATAAGGAATCCACATTGTTGTACTCTCCTGGGCAGGCTCTGTGTCTTCGATTTCTGTGTCCTCCAAGGTGACTAGCGCAGGGCAGAGGAGTAAACGCCACTGCCCCACCCCCGCTCGATTACAATGCAGGATGGACTAGGTTTTTTCAAGTCCTGCTGGAAATCTCCTGGCTGGAAACCCTCCCAGATGCCCAATTTTCTTGCTTGAAGTGCATTTCGCTTCTCCTTGAAAATTAATACAGGAGAATTTGTCTCCATTTTAAACCCCATCCTGGTGGCAAGAGTAGAGTGTTCAGCGTCCACACAGAACTTTCTAAATGCGTGGTGTGTACAGAGCATGGGGGGAGTGGGGAGTTGGGGCTCCTGGAGCTGGGATGCAGAGGACTAGGGGAAGGGACAGGTCACCCAAAGGAATTTCTGTGGACTCTAACTCAGGGGACAGGCAAACCGACCCAGGAGTCCTCTGTGTCAAGATTTAGGAAGAACTCTCCACAGGGCTGGGATCAGGAAATAGGGCTGTGGAGCTGTCTCCCAGAGAAGTGACGTGCCCCACTCCTAATTAAACGTCTCCCCTCGGTGACCAGAGCGGCAGGGGGCTTGGGCCATTCCTACCAGGAGACCCAAGGGAAGGCAGACCTGGCTTTCTCTCTGGGGACAATGACTCAGACCTCAGGAATGTATTCTTTTTTTTTTTTTTTTTTTACTGTTTAGGGCCACACCTGCGGCATATTGAGGTTCCCAGGCTAGGGGTTGAATCGGAGCTACAGCTGCCATCTATACCACAGCCACAGCAATGCAGAATCCAAGCTGCAACTGCGACCTACCCCACAGCTCAGGGCAATGTCAGATCCTCAACCCACTGTGTGAGGCCAGGAATCAAACCCGCAACCTCATAGTTACTGGATAGATTTGCTTCTGATGAGCCACTACAGAAACTCCCAATGTATTCATTCTTTTGATAAATCCATCACATGCCTAAATATACAGCAGCCCTGTCCTGGGCCCTGGGTACAGCTGCTTCCATTCTGGAGGAGACAGACAGGCAGATGTATTGGGACATGGTGGGCAATGAAGTCAGAGCACAGAGAACTTTGGGAGCCTCACTAAGGAGCCCGTCCTTCATTCTGTGAGTGATAGGGTGCCACTGAAGGCTTTTGAGATGAGGAGTCGTTTGCTTGAGTTTTCATTTTCAAAAGGACCCTCAGAGGGGTTCATAGGAAGATGGTTGACTTGGAGTCATCACAGAGGTCCCCCGCTTCCCTTGACCCACGAGCGCCACCTTCCCCAGCTGGACAAGGTGCACCTGCCATGTGCTCACGCTGCACCTGAACTTCTCCCTGCTCAGCATCCTCATGCAGACTCACCTGTTCTCCTGTTGTGTCCCACACAGAAGAGCAGGCACCAACTCATGCTTATCATTCTCTCCCAGAGTCCAGCACAGAGTCTGGAACACTGCTGGGACTCACTAAATATATACATATTTTTAAACTACTGTCAAATGGAATTATTGCAGTAGTGCAAGAAAGAGAAAATCAGGGTCTGGGTGAACTGAGGGGAGGTGAGAGGGAAGGACGTGCAAGATGATGGGCAAACCCGTAGCGGGTCAGGGCTCCTGGGAACCTGCAGAGCAGCAAGAGGATACAGCAGCCTTCTGCCCCTTGTTCCTCTCCTGCTTTTCTCGTTTGTAAGGTAGGGATGTTGTAAAAATGAAACGAGAGTGAGAAGTGGGAGCTCACCTCCCCTGGGATTGGTGAACGCTGGACTGCCTCAGTTTCCCCAGTATGATCAGTCTCTGGACTAGTGGGAGCTGAGCAAAAGAGAGGCACAGTTCGAAAGAGGCAAGGGTTCACTTTTCTACCTTCTACTCCTCCCTTGTGTCCTAGAGAGTAGCCACTTTCTTGGGGAGACCACCTCAACCAAACAGTTGTTCCTTCCTCTCGCAGGCCCCTGGATCCTCTGGCCTCAACTGCCAGTCTTTTCTAAAAGATGACAGATCTGCACCAGAATCCATTCTGAAAAATCCCAGCCACTCTCTGACTGGTGAATAAGTGAGTGAACAAATGGCCTTTAGCCCGAGCTCCGCCATTTGCTGTGACCCAGGACACCCTCCCTGAGCCTCAGTTTCCCGGCCTCAAAATGGGAGGTTCTGCACAGTTGGTTTCAAGAATTCAGTTAGATAATGCATGTGTGAACACCTCAAAACTCCCATGTGCAACAGAAAAGTCTTTTCATTGCCATACATCATACCCCCAAAAAGTCCCCATCATAGAATGTGCACAGAGGAAGGCCTTTGGCTGAATAGCGAGTGGATAAAAGGTGTCTCTTTGATTTACTTACTGTCCTGTATGTTATTATGTTAGGTAGATCCCAGCACGGTTGGAGGTGTTCCCGATTCTGATGGGCTGCCTCCTTTTAGCCTGTGTTTGACCTTTGCCTTATGCATTTGGATCCTAACCCTGCTCCTGCCACAGCAGCATCTTCCCCCAATTTCCCCGTCCCATGTGACAGAGCTGAGATCTTGCAGCTGCACCTCTCCCTGCGTGCAGCCCCATCTCCTTACCCTCCATTCAGCAGCCCCTGTGTACCAGGAAACCCCAACTCATTTCTGTGCAGGTATGTTCAATATGAGTGTATGGAAGCCTACCTAGAACAACGTAGCAGGGCCAGAGCCTCTCTGAAGGCCTGCCACTCTGATAAGAGATAAGTGGGATCCTAAATTTCCGATGTCACATCAACAACTCACTGATTTGAGCGTCATTTGTTTGATCAGATTCCTCTTTTAAAATGCAGAACTCCATGTTGCTGCAAATGGCATGATTTTGTTCTTTTTTATGGCTGAGTAGTATTGCATTGTATATATATATAACACACCTTCTTAATCCAGTCATCTGTCAGTGGACATTTGGGTTGTTCCCATGTCTTAGCTATTGTGAATAGTCTAGTCACTTGTGATGGAGCATGATAATGTGCGAAAATAGAATGTATACATGTATGTGTAACTGGGTCACCATGCTGTACGGTAGAAAAAAAAATAATGTATCTGGGAAATAAAAATAATAGTAATAATAAAATATAAAATAAAATGCAAAACTCCAGAGTTCCCATCGTGGTGCAATAGAAATGAATCTGACTAGTATCCATGAGGATGCGGATTTGATCCCTGGCCTCATTCAGTGGGTTAAGGATCAGGCATTGCCATGAGCTGTGGTGTAGGTTGCAGACGCAGCTCAGATGTGGCATTGCTGTGGCTGTGGTGTATGCTGTCAGCTGTAGCTCCATTTGAACCCCTAGTCTGGGAACCTCCATATGTCATGGGTGCGGCCCTAAAAAGGCAAAAGACAAAAAAAAAAAAATGCAAAACTCCTAATAGTTCTTCACACCTGGATGAAAATGAATGCTGTAATATACTTAATTGCTCATGTTTCTAAAGCGTTCTTTGTGTTCGCTGACCACACATTTAATTTAATCTTCAGAACTGTGATGGAGTGATTTAGCCCTGCTTCACAGATGAGGAAACCAAAGCTAGAGCAATGAAGTCTCCTGAACATACAGCTATAAATAAGAGAGGTGGGATTTCAAATCCAGCTTTTTCCCCCTGCAAAGCTTCTCTTTTCACTAGACCCCATTGTCTAGTGAAGCCAGGAAGCCAGTAGGGGGCAGGACCCTGATGAGGGAGAGACATGCATCCAGAGCTTGAAGAAGGGGACTCCTGTCTGAGGAGCAAACTGGCCCAGAGGTCCGTTGTGAGCATCAGCTTGCTCATCTGCTGCCCACCCACCCACTCACACCCACCTCCTCACCTGGACCAGGGCAGGGCATGCAGGGGCTGAGAGCTGGTGACCATCTTCAGGCTCAGTGACCATCAGATAAACACAGCCAAACCTGATTCATTACAGTCAATTTCTGTAGCTTAATTTTATTTATTTATTTATTTATTTTAGGGCTGCATCTGCAGCATATGGAAAATCCCAGGCTAGGGGTCTAATCGGAGCTAAAGCTGCTGGCCTACACCACAGCCACATCAATTCGGGACCCAAGCCGCATCTACAGCACAGCTCACAGCAACACCGGATCCTTAACTCACTGAGCAAGGCCAGGGATCGAACCCGTATCTTCATGGACACTAGTTGGGTTCATTACCACTGAGCCACAACAAGAACGCTATAGTTTTATTTTTTTAATTAGAAAACAGATTTATTTTTTGTTGTTTTTTTTGTTTTAATTTAGCTTTTTTAATTTTCATTAGAGTATAGTTGATTTCATGTTGTGCCAATTTCTGCTGTACAGCATAGTGACCCAGTCACACATATATAGTGTATACATTCTTTTTCTCATTTCTTTTCCTGTGGTTGATTTCTAGTTTTATGCCCCCTTTTCTCATTTTAATCTCTCATATTTCTAATTTAGCCAGTTTAACAATGCACTTTAAGTGGATTTCCCAAGAGTACAGACTTCAGAGTCTAATGGGTTCATATCCAGAGAAGAAGTAGGCTGGGCTCCATAGAATCTTGCTTTGGGCTTGCGTCTGTATTTTCCTTTGACCTTTTTCTCTGTTTTGTGTCTATCCAGGGACTAGGGTTGTGAGTATGATTATAATAGAAATGTGATAAATGAGAAAGAAAGCTAATCCCTTTAGGCCATATGGCCTAAAGATGGAAATGACTAAGCTGAAAGAGAACTGCAGACAGAGCCAATGAAGAGATACACTCCCAAGAATTTAGGCAGAAGCAGCAATGCCAGAGAGGCCTGGCTGCTTCTGCAGACAAGATTGTAGAATTACGGCCAGGGAAGGCCGTGGCACTGAGTAATGTCTCCTGATGTTAATCAAGTCTTTGAGAACCTGGATCATGCAACTTACTGAACTCAATTTATATTCTCTTAGGCAAAATCACTATGACCTGGATGGAAATTTAGCCAGAGAGCAATAAAGAATGGAAAGCCACAGGTAATGAACTAGCCTCTGGGAAGCCAGGAGCCCTACTCTCTGGCTGATTTTATTTTAAATATTATAGAAAATTGCCTGATACTGAACATTTACCGAGTACTCATTGTGTATTAGGAACTGTGCTTGAATTTGGATGACCTGCATTCATTGGATCCCCTCAAAAGCCCTGTGTGGGGAGTTCCTGTCATGGCTCAGTGGTTTATGAACCCAACTAGTATATGTGAGGATGAGGGTTTGATCCCTGGCTTCGATCAGTAGGTTAAGGATCCATTGTTGCCATGAGCTGTAGTGTAGGTCACAGATGTGGCTTGGATCTGGTGTTGCTGTGGCTATGGTATAGGCCAGCATCCACAGCTCTGATTCAACCCCTAGCCTGGGAACCTCCATATGCCAGAGGTTCAGCCCTAAAAAGACAAAAAAAAAAAAAAAAATCCCTGAGCAGAAGGCATCCTGGTCTAGCAACCGCTTGACAGTTTTCTGTTATAAAGACATATTCTTGGACCTTGTGGGTTTGAATTTTCTCCCACATCAGGTGGCCAAAAAGAAATGGTAATTCCCAGTTACTTGAAACTAAAGCAAGAGACGTCACATTTCAGAGCAGACTTCCAGGTACAGCAGAGACACTATACATGAACCACAGTCTATGTGTCCTTGCTGGCTGACAGCTGTTCTAGCCTCTGTCACAAGTTGCCTTGAACTTGTCTGAAACTTCTAGCTTTCCGTCTGCATTGGTAAGACCATCATGTCAAGAGTCTTGACTTGACAACCAAGCTCAAAAGCAGAGGCCCATGTTTTGGGGTGCAGAGAACAAATGTGAAACCCAACATAACCCTATTCTTATTCCTGCCCTTGAGTCCTGGAGCAAGTACGTCTTTTTAACAAACTACATACTTTTGGGGTTCCCTTGATTCAGAAACAAGTGGATTCTCTGGAAAGTGCATTCCTTAGACAGATCCAAGCCACCTAGACCTCATAGTTGCTTGCTCCAGGGAACATATGAAAGAGAAGGGTCAGGTCCAGCCAGCATTTATGAGACGGGTCAGGAAACCCTTACCTCCAGTGGCCCCAAGAGCTGATTTTACAGAGAGGCCTAATGTTTTCTACCCTCCAATTTTGGTCATTGAAGATGATAGACAGTTCATACCAGTCACTTGGTTTCTCACAACTGCAGCAACCTGCTTCATATTTGCTCGGCAGAGACCTTTTAGAGTCTTGATCATTCCTATCAACAGTTATAGGGCACAGGACTTCCCGAAAAAGCTTGATTGTATAGTACCAGCCCATGTTCACACTTGCAACTTTTTTTTTTTTTTTGGCTTCATCAAAATTAAAAACCTTTGTGTTTTATTTTTTTTAATGATTTTTATTTTTTCCATCATAGCTGGTTTACAGTGTTCTGCCAATTTTCTACCATACAGCAAGGTGACCCAGTCATATATACGTATACATATACATATATACATATACATTCTTTTTCTCACATTAGTCACGCTCCATCATAAGTGACTAGATATAGTTCCCAATGCTATACAGCAGGATCTCATTGCTTATCCATTCCAAATGCACAACTTTTTCTTTCTTTTTTTTTCTTTTTAGTGCTACACCTGTGGCATATGGAAGTTTCCAGGCTAGGGGTCAAATCAGAGCTACAGCCTCTGGCCTGTGCCACAGCCATGGCAACACAGGATCTGAGCCACATCTTCGACCTACGCCACAGCTCACAGCAACACCAGATCCTTAACCCACTGAGCAAGGCTAGGGATTGAACCCACCTCCTCATGGATCCTACCTAGTTAGATTTGTTAACCACTGAGCCACAAAGGGAACTCCCTGCAACTTCTTTTTTTTTTTTTTTTTTTTTGTCTTTTTGCCTTTTCTTGGGCCGCTCCCGTGGCATATGGAGGTTCCCAGGCTAGGGGCCGAATCGGAGCTGTAGCCACCGGCCTACGCCAGAGCCACAGCAACGCAGGATCCGAGCCATGTCTGCGACCTACACCACAGCTCATGGCAACGCCGGATCGTTAACCCACTGAGCAAGGGCAGGGACCGAACCCTCAACTCATGGTTCCTAGTCGGATTCGTTAACCACTGCGCCACGACGGGAACTCCCCTGCAACTTCTTAATTCTCAGTATTACATGCAGGGAAGCTGGAGGCTCCAAGTTTGTGCCTGTCCTAGACCATGACTTCCCATTATATCTTCTTTCTCACTCTTTACAGGTCTAGTTCTGCTCAACTTCCTGGAGCCTTGCCCTATGACATAGCAGGAACTGAGTCTTTCATAGTTGGGGGCCACAGACTCCACTCTCCTAAAGCTGAGGTCTTCTCAGCTTTGTGGCATCTGAAGTGCCCTGTGCCCACCTAGCCACCAGCCAGCACGCACGTGACATGTACTCACAGCATCAGTGAAGCAAACGGGGAAGTTAACTCTCAGCTGGGCTTTGGGTAGCACCACTTGCTTTGGCCTCAGCCACAGGAAGAAAAGATAATGAATAATGTCCAAAACAGCAGAAGGAAGAGAGCAGTTAGTCTCTTACTGCCTGACTCTTCAAAGATGCCCAGCTGTGCAGAGGGAGGATGTGAAGTGAGGATTTCATGGTACCCAGGGTCAGGGCCAGTGATAAATTCTGCTCTTTTCCTTTTGAAGGCAGTTCTTCATCATCTCTTGATCCTAGGACCAGCCTGGTTTCCCTGGTGACTAGGCTGACTTCCAGAGGCAAGAGTCAGAATGCAGTGACATGCAGGCAGACCTGCCGTGATGGGTGTTGAGGGGAGGAAGGCCACCTGGGTAAGGAGAAGATGAGAACGTTGAAGCAAGTCTCTTGGATGACTTCAGGGCAGTCAAAATGAGTCCCCTCCGGAGTTCCCATTGTGGCTCAGTGATAACAAACCTGAGCCTATCCACGTGGACACAAGTTCAGTCCCTGGCCTCAATCAGTGGGTTAAGGATCTGGTGGTGCTGTGAGCTCTGGCATAGGTCGAAGATGCGGCTTGGGTCCTGCATTGCTGTGGCTGTGGCGTTGGCTGGCAGCAGCAGCTTCTATTCAACCACTAGCCTGGGAATCTCCATATGCCAAGGGTGCAGCCCTAAAAAGACAAAAAAATAAAAAATAAAACTAAAAAAAATAAATGTTTTAAAAGTTTCTCTCCTTAGTCCCCATCTGGTATGACAAAACTGAGGCACAAGGAGGCCGAGTAGCCCACCCTCAGTCACACATCATAAAACCAGAAGTTAGATCGATCTTGGAATGAGTTTCCCTTCCTTCCCAAGGAAATGCTGCCACTGACCAGCCATGAGGAGGTTGTATGCTTAAAGCTGTTTCTGTTGGAGAAGAGACGGGTGGACAGTGACCACGTGTGGGGCTGTTCTGGCTGGCCAGTGGGATGAGCTTCTAGCCCGCAGGTGGGAGCAGACCCAGCTCACCGCCCCAACCAGAGCCGCCAGCCCACATGCTAACCGGCCACTACCCATCCCCAGCACTGGCTCCTGGGGGAACCACAGGGACCCAAAGGGGACCTGAAGGTCCAGACTTGTGTTGTTCTTTCCAGCCAGAACAGGTCAGGATAAAAACTTGCTGAGAGCAGCAGAGAAGTTCCCAGGATGACTGGCAATTTGTGTTTCTTAGAGACAGACAATATGTTGGAAACAGATGTCATTTTAAGCTAAAAAACCTATGGTTATGTTGCTTAGATGATCTTCTTTATTTACTCTAACCCATAATCCAGAAGCCATTCTAGATCGAATGTGGGCCGTTAAGCACTCCTTTGAGAACCACAGCTTAGTATTTTTAGGTGTTGCGATTGCCAGCTGGGGAATTACATTTCTCTCTGAAGCTGGCTGCATTTAGGATCTGATTGTCTCTGTGTTTATTCAAACTGATCACTGGTCCTCGGCAGTTGGCACCTCACTCCTCTTTGCTGGTAGAGGGACCCCACCCACAATAGTTCCTGATTCCCTTCTCTGCTCCAGACGCAAAAACCTCCAGGGAGGGTCTGTGCCTCATTCACTGTATCTGTCACTTGGGCAGTGCCCTGCCTGTTTCCCCCAGCCCCTTTCTTGGCAGGAATAAAGAAAGGGATGACTGAGGAAACCTAGGGGTCCCTGGGGGCTCAAGAGTTCTAGGCAAAGACAGGAAATGAGGATTCTGTGCCAGGGCATCGCCTGACAGTCTCTGCCTGGAGGTGTCAGCTGTACCACTCTAATTGAAAATAGTTGTGATGGGCATTCCCATTGTGGCTCAGCAGGTTCAGAACTGGACTAGTATCCATGCATTTAGGATCTGATTGTCTCTGTGTTGGATGCGGGTTGGTTCCCTGGCCTCGCTCAGTGAATTAAGGATCCAGCATTGCCACAAAATTGTAGCAGAGGTCACAGATGCAGCTCAGATCCAGTGTTGCCGTGGCTGTGGTGTAGGCCAGCAGCTGCAGCTCTCATTCAACCCCTAGCTTGGGAACTCCCATATGCCACAGCCCAAAAAAAGAAAAAGAAAAAAGAAAGAAAGAAGGAAAGAAAATGGTGGTGATGGACCTCTTTCGCATGCAGTCCTCAACCTCCTTTCCTCTGGTGGCACCTGACGGTCCAGGCCATGGAACTGGGAAACTGTGACATGTACCCAAGCCCCCAGGTGTACCAGAACCTTGGGCCAGCACAGTCCTGCCTCTGTGTATCTGACTGCTCCATCTCCAAGAGCTCTCCTGCTTGCCTGCCCTGGTTCCTGGCCCACTGGCCACCTTGACTGCTGCCTCCCCCTGCCCCTCTGCCTGCTTTTTACCTGTCCAGATTCCCCCGACAGAGGTGCATGTCTCACCTGTGATGCCTGTGCACTCCTCCTCTGCCCAGGTCCTCCTGGGCCTGGCCTGCCACTGAGGTGGGACTAGGACAGCACAAGGGGTCTGTGCATTGAGTTTTCCAGGTTCAGAGGAAGGGGAGAGAAGGTCCAGTGAGCCCTTGGGAAATGAGAAAACGCAGCCACCTGAGACCTAGCCTCCTGAGCCCCCCCAGGTGTGCCAGCATCCTTGCTCCTGCAGGCCCCAGGGTGGGTGCTAATGCACAGAGCTCCGTCTGCCTGATGAGGACAGACAGGAGAACCTTAAGTGTCAGAGCAGCCTGCCAGCTTGGCCACCTGTGACTCGCCACCTTGGCCAAGCTGCCTCAACTCCCTGAACTTGTGTTCTTCTATATTAAACCGGGTCTAATAATATCTGCATTGTGCAGAGAGGTGGTTCTGAGGATTAAAGGAAGAAATGAATATAAATTGCTGTGTACTCTGTGGCACATCATAGGTGTGTTAATGACAGTGACTAGTGCTACTGTTGTGTGGCTGTCACTGCACAGAAGCCCCATCTTATCCCTCCTCCGCACAACTCAGCCTCAGTTGGCCCCAAGCGTCATCACAGGGCTCCTTCCAGAATATGTGACCATTTTGATTCACGGCAGTATCCTTGCAGAGCCAGAATGGTCACTGCAGAAGAATTAAGGCACATTCTGTCCCCGCATCTATAGAACACTCTGGGGCTGTCAGCCTTCTAAGTAAAGTACAGACTGTTTGAAGCAGAGGGAAATCTGCCCTGACAGAACATGACAGCAGGAATCCACAGACTCATGGCAGCCCCAGTGCAGCACAGCCAAGGGCAGCACTGGGGCCGCCGTGATTGGAAAATGCCCACTGCAGCGTTCTGGCAGGGAGCAGATGTCAGGCTGGCACACACACCTCTGGGGGCAGAGGCCTCGCCACCGTGTGGAGACAGTTCCCACGGGGAGCACAGGACACTTCTTCCCTTTGTAGCGGGGTGGCGGCCTTCCACTTCCGTCCCCCACCCCCACCCCCGGCTGCAGCCTGCTGCTCCATTGGGACCAACTGGACTTTCATCCCCACCCCCTTGTTTGCTCTTCATTGGCCACCGTTTTCCTCTTGGCTGTGGACATGAGTGCTTTGCTAGGCACAGTCCCCGTCACACGGCCTCTGCTCTGAGGCTGTGTTCAGCGCTTGCTTTTGAGAGCAGCCCTGCATCCCAACCTCCTGCTTCCCCGCCTTATGCTGGACCTCTGGCTCTATAAAGCATGGACTCCAGAATACACACACACACACACACACACACACACACACACACACTCATTCACACTCCCTGTGTGCCCCCTTCCCTGTTCACCGCATCCTCACCTCTCCCCTATACACAGCCATTGATCCCAAGACATGCAGCCCCCTCCTACAGCCCGATCCCTATGTCAGCCAATCAGGAGGCATCAAATCTTCCCTGAAAATCAATGCCTGCCTTACCTCCAGTGCCTAATCTACCTCTGCTCATTGTCTCCTTTTCTTTGAAAAAATGATAGGAAAGAGCCCTTTCCATGTGACTTGCTTGCCTGCCATTGCCAGGCCCTTAAGAAGCCTCTGCTGATCAGAATTCTTTTATTCTGCAAAGAATTGCTCTGACACACTTATCTCTCAAAAGTTTGTCCTCCATTCTTGTGGCACAGGTTCTAGCTTTTAAAGCCTTTACATGTGAGAGGAGTTCCCGTCTTGGCACCGTGGAAACGAATCCAACTGGGAACTATGAGGTTGCAGGTTTGATCCCTGGCCTCCATCAGTGGGTTAGGGATCCGGTGTTGCCATGAGCTGTGGTGTAGGTCACAGATGAGGCTCCGATCTGGCATTGCTGTGGCGGTGGCATAGGCCGGCAGCAACAGCTCTGATTAGACCCCTAGCCTGGGAACCTCCATATGCTGCAGGTGTGGCCCAAAAAAGACCAAAAAAAAAAAAAAAAAAAAAAGGCACGTAATGCCCCCACAAGACCCCTTTTTTCTTGGTAAGAGTAGTGGGAAGGGCAGTGACTGAAAATTAGAATTAATGATCAGCCGCACACTTTTCCTGCTATTCATGACTGCTATTCACAGCGAGACCTGAGACATGACTTGGCCATGTCTTCCCACCACTCCTTTCTGCCCAGTACCTTTTCTGGGTCATTTCTCACAAACTGACATGCCCCACTTTAAGGACCCAGATTTGTATATTTAAAGGAAGTTATAAAACAAGAAAACTAATGGGTGCTTATTTATATGTTACATAAAGATTTTCCTGTTCTAAACTGCTTCTCTGAGAGGCTTCTTTAAGAAGAAGCTGCCACAGGCATTCCCGTCATGGCTCAGCGGTTAGCAAACCTGACTAGTGTCCATGAGGACCCGGGTTCTATCCCTGACCTTGCTCAGTGGGTTAAGGATCCAGGGTTGCTGTGGCTGTGGTGTAGGCCGGCAGCTGTAACTCCAATTCGACCCCTAGCCTGGGAACCTGCATATGCTGCGGGTGCGGCTCTGAAAAACACACACACACACACACAAAAGAAGTAGCTGCCACAACATATTTGTTTACACAACATATTTGTTTCTTTACATATTCCTTAACTGCTGCTGAAGTTCCAAGTGGACTTGAGAGCAGAGACTGGGGTTTCAGATTGGCCCAGGTTTACTTCTAGCCTGGCTACCCAATGCAAGTTAGAAAGTCTGATATCCAGTGTGCTTGTCTGTAAAAAAGACACTGTTGGGAGGATTTAACAGGTTTCTTATTCCCGCATTCATCAAAATGTGGACTAGAATGACATTTCTGAGGGCCTCTTTTACTCTCACAGTATCACACACAAGGAATGGGGCAAATGTTGTCAAATTTAAGGAAATATGTGAGGGATGGTTGGACCTAAGATAAAAACTGTGCTTCAGGAGTTCCCAAGGTGGCTCGGTGGGAATTAGTACTCAGGAGGATGAGGATGAGGGTTCAATCCCTGGCTTCACTCAGTGGGTTAAGGATCCAGTGTTGCAACAAGCTGCAGCGTAGTTTGCAGATGCAGCTTGAACCCAGCGTTGCTGTGGCTGTGGTGGAGGCTGGCAGCTACAGCTCTGATTCAACCCCTAGCCTGGAAACTTCCATATGCTGCAGGTGTGGCCCTAAAAAGACAAAACAAAAAACAAAAAACTGTGCTGTGGAGTTCCCATTGTGGCTCAGTGGGTTAAAAAGCTGATGTAGGGAGTTCCCATCATGGCTCAGTGGTTAACGAATCCGACTAGGAACCATGAGGTTGCAGGTTCGATCCCTGGCCTTGCTCAGTGGGTTAAGGATCTGGCGTTGCCGTGAGCTGTGGTATAGGTCGCAGACACGGCTCGGATCTGGCGTTGCTGTGGCTGTGGCCTAGGCCAGCGGCTACAGCTCCAATTCAACCCCTAGCCTGGGAACCTCCATATGCCGTGGGAGTGGCCCAAAAAATGGCAAAAAGACAAAAAAAAAAAAAAAAAAAAAAAAGAAGAAGAAGAAGAAGCTGATATAGTTTCCGTGAGAATGCAGGTTTAGTCCCTGGCCTCATTCAGTGGGCTAAGGATCCATCATTGCCACAAGTTGCAGATGCGACTCAGATCTGGAATGGCTGTGGCTGTGGCGTAGGCCCAGCAGCTGCAGCTCCCATTCGACCTCAGCCCAGGAACTTTCATATGCCATGGATGCAGACATAAAAAGAAAAAAAATTAAAAGTTTTGAAAAAACTGTTCAGCATACTCAAAATTCACTTTGGGGAGCCCCTGCCCAGGGGTCCCAAGCATCAGGTCTGGATTCTGGGTGGACAAGGCTGGCTGGCAAATGAGGGGCATGGGGTAAAGGAGAAGCCAGGTCTGCAGCTAGGATGACAAGAACAGGCTTAAGAAAGCTTGAATCATGGGAGTTCCCATCATGGCTCGGTGGAAATGAATCTGACTAGTATCGATGAGGATGCAGGTTCAATCCCTGGTCTCAGTCAATGGGTTAAAGATACAGCATTGCCATGAGCTGTGAATGTAGGTCACAGATGCGGCTCAGATCTGGTGTTGCTGTGCCTGTGGCATAGGTCAGCAGCTGCAGCTCCAATTCAACCCCTAGCCTGGGGACCTCCGTATGCTGCAGGTAAGGCCCTAAAAAGCCAAAAAAAAAAAAAAAAAAAAGCTTGAATCTTGGACAGAGAATAGACAGGGAGCCAGAAGTGAATCCACAGTTAAAGGTCTGCAGAGAAGAGGCCAAGAAGGACTAACTTGGGGCAGGAGAGCCGAGAAGGAATTGAGACCACTGACCACCAGCAGGGGTCCCTTTAGTCGAGCCCCCAGAGGGTAGCATCAGGAACATCAGGCAGGTTTGGAGTGCAGGCCACGTACAGGGCAAGGCAGCCTGGGACTGAGCAGGGCCACGGCCCCACCATCCACAGGACACTGTGTCATGGCTCTTTGATCCCCCTCATCAGTGCTCGCCTCCTCTGGCACAGATAATTAGCACTGATGGTAACTCATTGGCTAATTATGTCTGATTCATGTTTACCAAGCCTATTATAGACCTTTTGGACAGATCTTTCTGAGAGTCAGGTTCTGGAACATTCTTCAGAAAAATGGACTCATGATACATAAGGCTCCCACCCTTTTTTGTCATTCAGATAAATGATAGCTCAACTGAGTCAACCATAGAGTTCCCAGGTCCTCCAGGCCATCCTGCCTCCGCACCAGCAATGGGGAGCGCAGTGGGGAGCGTGGTAGGAAACATACAGAATGTGGATGTAGACTCAAGACCTAGCTCCTAGATAGACAGACAGATAAGATGAAAGGGATATAGATCAATAGATAAGATGATAGATAAAATGAGAGATAAGATTAGATAGATGAGATAAATAGATGAGAAGTGAGAGACAGAAATCATAGAGATGGAGACTAGAGTTTTCCATATCTACTGCCTTGGTATTAAATCAGCCATGGTTAACATTTAGAAGTTTATTTTTCCACTACCATGTTCCACTACCCTGTACGGCAACCCTTTTGGTGTATAGCAGCTCTAATCTCTTATTTCTTCAAGGATTAAACTATTTGAAACTTATCAAAAAAAAAAAACCCACGAAAAACAAAACCTATCACCGTCACTTACTAACTGTTGGACTTTGGAGAAAAAAAAAATAGCCTTTCTGAGCTTTGGTTTCCTTGTCTATTAAATAGAGGACATATTGTCTGTTGCATAGGATTATCATGAGGATTAAAGGAGATCATTTATAAGAGGAGTGTTTTGTGAAAAGCAGGATGCTGAGCCAATATTTGGCTAAGATTGTTTTCCCATTCATTCAGACCTTGTGGAATGTCTCCACGGCAGCAGGAGGTGGCAGGACCCACAAAAAGTCATGCTTGAGACCCTACTTCCTTGCACCAACCTGAACAGACAGCCCTGGGGCAGGTGTCAAGGCCACCACTTCCCTTCAGCCTCATCCTCCCTCACCCTTAGCCCAACATTATGTTCAAGTGATACAGAAATGACATCCTACCCTTTCTGCCCACGCCACGCCTTAAGGCTTCACTCATGCTGCTTCCTCTCCTGTTACTCTGTCTGTATCCAGATTCCACTTGGAAGCAGCAGGAAGTCTGCATTCAAATCCTGCATTACCCTGGGGTCTTCCCCTCCCCAAACCTCCATTCCTCCCATTTAAAATGAGGACAAGGCCAATTCCAGCCTCACTGGGTGGTTGTGAAGATTAATCAGCTAATGGGTGTGAAGGGCCGTGAACGGTGCCCACACAAAGCAGGCCCCCATCAGCTCTGGCTCTTGTTATTATCACCATCCTCTCCCCAGCAAAAGCACTGCTGTTCCCATGATGACATGTCTCTGTCCCCAAATAGCCCAGATTGTATTGGAGTGATCTGCCTCTAAGTCTGTCTTCCCTGAACACTGTGGACGTCCTCTGAGGGCAGAGACCCCGTCTTAGGAAGTCTTGACTGTCCTCTGCACCCAGGACAGAGTCAGGCACATGGTAAGGGTTCGAGAAATCATGAAACTGATTTAAAATAAGCCATATCTCGGAGTTCCCTTGGTGGTGCAGCAGAAACGAACCCAACTAGGAATCATGAGGCTTCAGGTTTGATCCCTGGCCTCACTCAGTGGGTTAAGGATCTGGTGTTGCCGTGAGCTGTGGTGTAGGTCACAGACACGGCTCGGATCTGACATGGCTGTGGCTGTGGCATAGGCTGGCTGCTGTAGCTCTGATGAGACCCCTAGCCTGGGAACTTCCATATGCTGTGGATGCAGCCCTAGAAAAAAAGACCAAAAGGTAACAACAACAACAACAAAAAGAGCCATTTCTCTGGGTAGTTTCTTTCTTTCTTTCTTTCTTTCTTTCTTTTTTTTATTTTTTTTTATTTTTTGTCTTTTTTAGGGCTGCACCCGCAGCATATGGAGGTTCCCAGGCTAGGGATAGAATCAGAGCTATAGCCACCAGCCTATGCCACAGCCACGGCAACGAAGGATCTGAGCCTCATCTTTGACCTACACCACAGCTCATGGCAATGCCGGATCCTTAACCCAATGAGCAAGGCCAGGCAGGAATTAAACCTGCATCCTCATGGATGCTAGTCATATTCGTTTCCACTGAGCCACGATAGGAACTCCAGGTTTATCTTTAATATTTATTTCTTATTTTTCTTTATTGATTTTGATTGGGACAGGATTCCTTTTAATGGGGCTGATCATAGCCATAGAAGGATGGATGTAAGCTATGATCTTGGATAGCTCTTACCCCATTATCAGCATCAAAGTGGCCTCTTCCTTTGGCTCATTGCACCTGCTTCTCCTGGTGACTTTTGCCTTTTCAGCCCAGTCTTCCTGTGGCAGGAGGGTCAGTTTCAGTGGCTGGGGCATGGGTCTGCCCCTCCAGGAGCTGGGCAGGTGAATGAGCAGATGGTTATGATGGTCTTGGCTTGGAAAATGACAGCTATGTGCTCAGGAGCCCAGAAATGTGATCCACATGGGACAGGGCTTCCTGTTTCCCAGTTTTCATGTTGACATCTTTCAGCCCACATGAAAGTGGACACTCGGAAGAATGGCAGGCCTGGGAGGGACAGGAGGAGTGTTGCATAAGTGACCTTGGTACGAACCTTTGTATTATAAAAGGGCTACTTCTGCAAGAGGCTATTACCAGCTTCCTGTTTGGCTTTCCATCTCTGCCTCTGCTATTCAGCTTCACCCTTGCAGCTGGGAAGACGAAGAGCCCCAGTGTGGCCCAAGGACAGTGTAAGCCGAGTCCCTCGGAGTCCATGCAGCGTTTTTGGCCACAGGGCTCCAGACCATAAGGAAAAGCTACTATTCAACAACGCCCCCGCCCCCACTGCAGTTATGTTAACAGAGCCCCCTGTCTCCCAGAGAGGTCCCCGCTGCTGAGTCCACAGGATACATGTAAAATATCACGTGTCTCAGACACCGGAGGGCAGGGCTACCCCTACCACAGGGTCATGGCAATATGGCCCCTACATGGAACCCTCTCCCACCTCTTGGTCCAGATCCTAGCTCCCAAGGCTCTATGGATGCCTTGCTTGCCCAAAACCCTATCAGGAGCAGCAGGTACCCCTTTTGGGGGCCTCAGAATGGAGCATCCTTCAAGGCTACTCCTGTGAAATCCTAAATTACCAGTCACTGTCATGTCTTCTACTGGACTCATTCTCCCATCTCATAGAGCCCTCTGCCTTCCCCTGCCTCCTTACCTCCCAGGTACATCATCACCTCTTTTCCCAATACCCTCCATCGTCTTGCCTCCTCTGCAGACACTCACCTTTCCACACATTCATGAAATACTGCAGTGCGCTAGACTGTGGCAGGTGCTGGGTGATCATAGTCAGTGTGTCCCAGTCCTCATGACGAGAGACATTAAGCCAGAAACACTAGTAGGAGTTTGGAGTTAGTAGAAGCAAATCTTTACACTTAGAATAGATAAGCAATGAGATCCAAGGGAACTATATCCAGTCCCTTGAGGTAGAACATGATGGAAGATAATATGAGAAAAAAATTATATATATATATGACTGGGTCACTTTTCTATACAGCAGAAATTGGCACAGCATTGTAAATCAACTACAATTTTAAAATTTTTTTAAAAATCTTAAACACACTCACACATATGTAATTGCAAACAGTGATATGTTCTATGAATCAGAAGAACAGGGTTTGATAAGAAAGACCTAGTTCAGTTCATAGTTAGGGGAGGGAGGGTGTGTACAGATCAGAGAAGGTCCCAGAGGAAGTGATACTTACACAGAGAGCTAAGGATTATTCGCAGTTACCCGTGTAAACAGTGGGAAAGTGCTTTCCCAACAGCATGTGCCAACGCCCTGAGGCAGAAAAGAGCCTGGCATGTTTCAGGACCACAAGGGAAGCTAGTGGGGATGGCGCAGGGGAACACAGGGAGTGCAGTGTGAGATGAAGCTGGAGTCAGAGGCCTGGTTAGACAGGGCCATGTGGAGCAGGTTTCAGGAGTCTGAATTTAATTCTGCTTGTGATAGGAAGGCTTTGAAAAAGTCATAAACTGGGGAGGCCACCGACCCAGCAAAACCCGAACCCCAAGTAATCCAGCATCTGCTTCCTCTGCCCCTACACCTGGGAAGAAATCACAGAGAAGTCAACTGGGCTAGACTGGTCAAGGAACCCTTCACAGAGGGTCCCAGGGTGGAAAAGGCTTAGCTGTTGCTGGAAGTTATTTGACAAAACCTGGAAGTTGTAATGGGCATAAAACCTACCCTTCCGCTTATTTCTTATGTCACCCACACGGTGGATCCACTAGGGGGCGCTATTTCCATTTTACAGCTCAGACAACTGAGGCCTAGGAGAGCCATAATGGCATTCCTGGAAAGGGCCATGCAGGTGTGATGCTGGTGTTCCTTCTGAATCTCTGGCAGCTCCCACGCAGCTTTGATGGGCTCCTGAATAAAGGAAGAGTTGTACAGCTCCTGATTTCAGCTGAACATCTAAAGAGCATGAGGTTCCAGAGGCCTCTGTTGTAAGCTAGCTCCCCTGCTGGCTCTCAGGCTGGCACCAGAATCATCAAAGCAGAGATGATCCATCCAGAGGCAAAAGCCAGTCCCCTGGGTGTTTGATGGAGGTGACCAACCGCTTGAGCAGAATTGGCTCAAAGCATCCAAGCCGGGACTTGGGCTGCCATCTTCTGCAGAGGGCAGAAGGAAACAGCTGCAGACACAGGGCTCCCCCGACCCTTCCCAAATCAGTTGCCTTTCAATACGCTGATAATGAACTATCTGAAAAGGACATTGGTAAAATAATCCCATTTACAACAGCATCAAGAATGAAATACTGGGAGTTCCTGTTGTGGCTCAGCGGAAACGAATCTGACTAGTATCCATGAGGATGCAGGTTTGATCCCTGGCCTCGATCAATGGGTTAAGGATCTGGCATTGCAATGAGCTGTGGTGTAGGTCACAGATCCTGTGGAAATACGGCTCATATCCTGTATTGCTGTGAATGTGGTGTAGGCTGGCAGCTGTAGCTCCAATTTAACCCTTAGCCTGGGAACTTCATATGCCATAGGTACAACCCTAAAAAAAAAAAAAAAAAAAAAAAAGGAAGGAATGAATACTATAACAAGCACCCTCAGCTCTCTGCAACCCCAGAGCATTCTCAGCAGCACTCCTCATCGTCCTCCTGGCGCTGTGGTCATCACACCCACCAGGAGCAAAGTCACAGCCAGATTTGTGTCCCCTCCCCCATATTGCTTTGGCCACAGAAGAACTTTGAAAATTACATGTTAAAGGAATTAATCAAACAATCAGCAAACAAAGCAGATATGGGGGGGGGTGGACGATGATAAATCAAGTCATCTCTCAGCATCCACAGGGGATAGGTTCCAGGACCCTCAGGGGATACCAAAATCTGGGGCTACCCAAGTCCATGATATAAAATAGTGTAGGATTTGCATACAACCTATATACATTCTGCCGTATACTTTGTCATCTCTAGATTACCTATAATACCTAACTCAACATAAATGCTGTGCAAATATTTGTAAGTACAGTGTAAATGCTATGTAAATAGTTGCTGGGGCACATGGAAAATTCAAGTTTTGTCTTTTGGAACTTGCTGGAATTTTTTTCCCCAGTCTTTTCAGTCCCAGGTTGGTTGAATTCGCAGATGCAAGATGCTCTGACGAGGAGGGCCAGCTGTAGTGTAACACAGCACAGTCCTGTGGGAGGCAACCAGTTGAGGGGAAGAGCATGGCATCTCTCTTGGGCTAAATCCCAGCCTTGCACTTAGCAGGTGGGAGGATGTAGACAGGTTACCTAACTTCTCTCAGTCTAAGTTGTGCATTTCTAAGTCAGGGCTTTGTCTCCTTCACAAGGACAGTTATGAACACAAATTGAGTTGACAGGGGACCTAGCCTGTTGCCTGAAGCCTCGTAGGAGCTCTAGCAGTGGTACTTTCTGTCTCTGGAGAGACAAGTGCTCAAATACGGGTCACGGAGGCAACTGCTCAGGTGGCAGATCCCAGCTCCATGGGTCACCAGCCACATGAGTTCCGGCGCCCATTAATCTCCCTGTGTCTCAGTGTCCTCCTTTGCAAAATGGAATGTGGGCAGTAGAAGCCACCTAGTAGGGTTATTACAGATTCAAGAGAGCATGTGTGTGAAGCACTTACCTTGACCTTCACCCCAGGCGGGAGGCTGGGGCTAGGCGGAGGGGGGTGGTTCCCTTCCCACCAGGACACGGCGTATTGGCGGAACACTTAGACACCCCTCGATGCTTTAGAATCTCTGCCCTACCCTAACCCTAACCCTATCACTCCAGCATGATAATATCCACGTGAAGTACTCTGCCCACCCTCATAGGTGTGCACTCCACTCCCAGCACACAGACGCCCTTTCTGTGTGCTAGGCAGAGACCTGTCTAATAAACCATAGTCACAGCCCTGCTACCAGAACACACACTGAGCCGCCAGCAATCTCACATTGTCTGCCTCCGGTTTTGCTGCTGCTGGTAACTCCCTGCATCTGCTGCCCTGCTCAGCGTGCAGTGAAATATGGCATTTGACGAACACACACAGTGGAGAGTTAATGAAAACAGTAAACTCTGATTTTAAAAATCTGTGCCGCTACACAACTCCACCTCTAACGTCAGCCTGGTCCCTCCTATGTCCCCGAGTCTGCCTCCCTCCTTGGCTTTGCCTAATGAACCTGACCCTTCCCCCACCCTTCCCTGCTCCCTCCTTGGCCATTATTTGGTGGGAAATGGGAGCTCCCTGAAGATGAAGCAAAAGGACTTGGCAGCTGGGAGAGGGGAAATGGGCATATCCATATTCTGTCAATGCAGCTTCCATCTTCCTGGCCACATCCTGTCCAGCGCCGGTGAGAGAAGATTGCCCCCAGCAGCCAGCCAACGGCTCCCAAGAGTCTTGTTCCTCTGGTGCTACACCTCTTCTGGGGACTCTCCTCAGCTATAGTGTCACCTGTACAGAGAAGCAGTGTTTTGGGGATGGTGGGGGAATCAGGTTAGGGGACCCAGGTCAGTGCTGGCATTCAGGAGACTTTGGTTACGGGCAACAGGTGGGCACAGGTACTAGAGTGTCATGTTCCTGCCAGCTTAGAGAGCTGCTTGCTCTGTGACTTTGCCAAGTGATTTAATCTGAGCCTCAGTTCTCTTACTCGGAAAAAAAAGTGGGGGGGGGAGTAACAGTGCCTCTTTTGAGGTACCTATCAAGCATTTAGTAGAATGTTTGGCACATACTAAGCCCCCAGTAAATACTAGCAGCAGAGTTCCCGCTATGGCACAACTAGATGGGCAGCATCTCTGCAGCACTGGGACCCAGGTTCAATCTCCAGCCCAGCACAGCACAGTGGGTTAAGGATTTGGTGCTGCCACACCTGCAGCATAGGTCACAACTGCAGTTTGGATCTGATCCCTGGCTGAGGAACTCTGTATGTCACAGAGTGGCTAAAAAAGGGGAAAAAACCTGTCAGGAGTAGTAGCTGTATTAATACCTGACTTCTGAGAGTCTCCCCTCTGTCTGCCTTGATATTCTCACCTTGTCACCACAGCTGTTTTGCTCAGTCTGATTGTCCTGATCTTGTTCTTGCTCCAATAAATAGTTCTTTGACTTTGACTTTATTTCCTGGTGTCCAGACTTTAGGCGCCTCTGGATCACTGAGGCCAAGGAGCGCCCTCCATAGGCCCTGCATTGACCTACCCTGGTACCCAGATCCTTGGGCATCTTGAGCCCCAGCCTTGGCTCAGTGGCCCAGACCAGCGTCTGTCAGCCTCTTCTTGGTCTGTCTGTCTGCCTCTCTACCTGCCTCCCCAATTCTGGTCCCCCAGAGCAGCCAGAGCCTCGAGGACCCTTCCCCAGGGCCAGCTGATAGGGTGGGCAGGAATGGAAGGGGCATCCTCATCTCTTCCCCAGCCTGGGATCAGTGAGCCTCAGGCAGCTCTGGTCTGGAGCTTGGTTGAAACAAGAAAACAGTGGGCATGCCGTGTCCAGATCATGGTCACTGCTCACTAGGCCCTGAGACCTCTGTAACCAGAGGTGGGTGAAACCTAAGAATGCTTTCTGATACCAGAGGGTGGGTGGTGCCCCTGTAATGAATGATTCATTCATTCATTCATTCATTCAGCTGGTGAATATTTAGTAAATTCCTGTTCATCTTGGGGAAGATTTGGCAATCGTGTCTTTACTGACATCTCCTTGACCTTGAAGACTCTTTCCCCTAAGTAGTTCCCACATCAGATGGCTGTTCAGGCCCACAGAGAGGAAGACTTTCTGAGATCTGGCCCCCACCTCCTTCCACATGAGGTCAGGATGGCAGAGTGGCTGTCTCCTCCTCCCAGCCAAGCTTCCTCACATCGTCTTCATCAGACGCCTGTACCACTGTTGGATTCAGCCCCCAGAAAACTAGCCGTGTCTTTATAAACAACAGTTAAAGCTGCAGATGTTCTGTGCTAAAAGAGTCAATGAGACTGCAGGGCGCGCAGTGCCAGACTGTGTCAGCTCAGCAAGACAGGGTAAATGGAAGGACCCCAACATGTCCTCCTCCAGAAGATCCCATATGAGGAATCCCACTTGAAGAGCACAAAAAGAAATAAGCAAACCACACCTCCTCCCAGTCAGAAACAAGAGGAAAAAATGTAAAGAAAAGAAAAGGCTTTTCACTGTGGCAGGAGCTCCCAGATTCTAGGCTCCCCTGGGAGCTGTCAGAGAGGCCTCGCTTGGGATCCAGGCGGAAGTAAAAGATTCAGTTGACAGCCATGGCTGGATCATGTACTGCCAGCACTTGGCCCCTCTGGACCCTTACAGTTGGGGGCGGGGCGGGGGGGACTGGGTGGGGGAGGGGGACGACTCATGGGCAGTGCTGATTGTCAGGAGAGCACTCAGCTCCAAGCTTGGAGCCCCCAGGATGCAGGGCCCAATGCGTTTTCATCCAGTCCCTTTGAATTCCTTTGGCTGTCATGTTAGGTTTTTCCCCTGGACTCTTGAAGAGCCTTCGCCGCCTCATCCCCTTTGTTGCCAACTGGAACTAGCCTCATTAGCCGGCGCTGCCTGCTCTGCCAGAAACACTCGGCCAGCTCATTGCGGCAGCTTGAAGGAAGCAGCTGCTCTGGGCTCATCTCTGGAGGCGCAGCGAGCCCTGTCCTCAAGACGCCCACAGCTTTGAGAGTTCCCACTGTGGTACAGTGGGTTAAAGATCCACCTTGTCTGTGTGGAGGTGCAGGTCGATACCTGGACTGGCACAGTAGTTTAAGTATCCGGCATTGCCGCAACTAGGGACATACGTCGAAGCCCTGGCTCAGATTCAGTGCCTGGCCTGGGAACTTCTATATGCCACAGGGTGGCTGAAAATGGAAAAAAAAAAAAAAAAAAAAAAATACCCCATGGTCTGGAGGGAAGACGGGCCTTGGAGATTGGCGAATGCAGCGCACTGAAATTCACACACCGTTGGAGTTCCCACTGCGGCACAACAGCATCAGCTGTGTCTTGGGAGCGCTGGGCTGAAGGTTTGATCCTGGATGGGCACAGTGGGTTAAGAATCCGGTGTTAGGTCATAACTGTGGCTCAGATCTGATCCCTGGCTCAAGGGAACTCCGCCTGCCACAGGGCGGCCAAAAATGAAAAAAGAAATTTGCATGCAGTGGGGCAGCCCCTCTTAGATGACTTAGTCGCAAATAGGGGATGAAAAGGAGCCGAACATTGAAAGAGCTAGGGGAAGAGAGTTCTGGACAAAGGGAACAGTAAGTCCAAAGGACCAGAGGTGGGAAGGAGCTTTTCTTGTTCCAGGATGAAAAAAATCGGTGTTGCTCGAGAGGAAGGAGCCAGGAGAGGTGATGGAGATGAGAACCAAGAACTGGCAGGGGCCACCTAATGCAGCCTGGGTGGTGTTAAGTGCTGGAAAAGCCATCATAGGAGTTTTCAGAGAGGTGAGGGATGATCTGACTTACGTTTCTTAAGAACCACATTGGTGGCTTGTGGGGGCAAGGGAAGCTTGGACCTGGGGGGCCCACAAGGAGGTCACTGCAGCGCCCTGGGGGGAAGAGAGATGGGAGGAGCAGGATGGTGACCTCGCACATCGAAGAGACAGGTCCTGGTGTCCAACCCATCAGGAGGTCTGGCTATCACCTCAGGTTGGTTGTCAGCTCCTTGAGACCGAGCACAGACCCCAGCATGCCTAGCGCTGTGCCTGTGAGTGGCCAGCTCTGAAAGGGACACAGCCTGGGTCTGCCTGCTCCCACCCCGCCCCCCGCAGGCATGCATAAGGATGCTCCCAGGGTAAGGCCACCTCAGCCCCCAGCTCTTTCTGCAGCTCAGAATTGGAGCCAGAGGCAAACCAGCCTCAGACATGACCGAGAAAGCTGGCCGCCGACCCAAGACCTCAGGGCTGTCAAACAGGACAAGCCAACAGAGATCTCTGAGAACCCAGCTGGGACAGAGGGTTCAACAGAGGAACTGACCTTCAAGTGGTGAAGGATAAATACATACTGAGAAGGTGTCTCCAGGGGAAGGGAAAGCCAGTCTAAACAGAACATGAGAGTGGCTGACAAGAGAAGCTTTTCGCTCACACACAGAGCTTCGCCCAACACTGACGTCTCTTTAAAAACACTGGAAATTGTCTTTTCTGCTGTGGGAGAAAAAAAAATGCCTCCCTGTGTGCCAGAAAGAAAAGGATGTGGTCAGGAAGGAAGGGGGCGGAGGGGGAGGTGGGAGGGTGGTATTTACAGGCTTCTTGGAGTCTGACATAAACAGTGCAGAATGAAGAAAAACCTAATTTTAAAACTTACTCTGTAATCATGGTGCAGGCCATCTGAGAATCGGGACGTGTGCCAGCGCCAGGGCTGGGATTGGTGCCTGAGGGGGCTGGGAGGCTGCCTGGGGGCAGCGGGCTTTGTGACACCCCAGGTGACACAGGGCATCAGCTTCAGGATTCTCCTGCTTCCCACCCCCCCTCCCCGCCCCACGCCCCCACCTCAGCCTTCCCCCAACCCTGAGCCCTGCCCCCACCCGCTCCTTCCAAAGGGGCTGATCTCCATCCCAGCCTCCCCACCCACCACCCTCTGTGAACCACTGTTTCCAGTGCCTCTTATGGAGGGGTGTGAGGGGAGGGAAGATGCTGGGGCCTGCCTCTGCTAGGTCCAGAGTGACGCTGAGCAGGAAGCTTCCTGGGACATGGGCACGTGGCTTTTCTCAGTGCTAGATGGAAAAGACAAGCCTGAATTCTCAGAAAACCTGGCATTCTCTTTAAACTTTCCTGGCTGGTAATTCTGTAGGTTCAAGCCTTGATATAAAGAGACAAGGTGGGGGAGTTCCCACTGTAGCACAGTGGATTAATGATCTGGCTTGTCTCTCTGGAGGCACAGGTTCAATCTCTGGCCTGGCACAGTGGGTTAAGGATTCCAAGTTGCTGCAGCTGTGGCGTAGGTCTCAGCTGTGACTTGGATTCAGCCTCTGGCCCAGGAACTTCCATATGTGGCCAAAAAATAAACAAAAAAGGTAGAGAGAGAGAAACAAGGTGAGGGCCTCTTTCTCCACCAAGTGCAGCGAAGGTTGCACGGTGGTCAGTCTCTTCTTTAAGAGCAGGCTCACCAAGAAGGATAGACCACAGACTCTCAGTACAGGGCTTGTGATGTGATCAGGACTGATGCCAGCTGCAGAACTGACCCTCTACCATGCCTACCCTAACCCTTCAGTTGCTGGACTTGGGACAGAACCAGGGATCAAGGAGAAACCTGGGTACCAGGGAGGATGCTTGTTTGGAGAGGAGAGTCTGTTTAGCAATTGTCCCCAAAACATTTTAGTATCTTAACAACTGGTAATAGCAGCGTGTGCCAGCTAATATCACCCATGACTGTTGCCATTATTTTTCAGAGCCTTTGGAGCTCAAATTTAGAACCAGGGAGTCACTGTAGGCAACACATGTGATTTAGAATCAGATCTTGGGTTCACAATTCAGTTCCGCCCCGCGCTAGCTGTGTGACCTTGAGAGGGTTCTTTATTGTGGGACGGAAAGTGGAATGATGCCTGTCTTACGCAACTAATGAAAGAAGTAGGTCCAGTGTTTTCTGAGAATAAATGTTAAGATAAACAGACGTCAGTAAAACTAACATACTGAAAGAAAATTCAGGATTGGAACTGTCCACAGTTCCAGAGCTGTGGATAGAGATTTCCTACCTCTTATCCTTCCCAAATATTTATAGGGTCCAAGGGAAGAATGAAGTCCCACACACCATATTTTTAAATAATAATTTTCTTTTTTTTCTTTTTTTGATTTTTTGTTTGATTGGTTGGGTTTTTGTTTGTTTTTGTTGTTGTTTTTGTCGTTTTAGGACTGCACCCACGGTATATGGAGGTTCCTAGGCTAGGGGTCAAATCAGAGCTACTGCTGCCAGCTTGTACCACAGCCACAGCAATTTGGGATCCAAGCCACAGCTGCAACCTACACCACAGCTCACAGCAACACCGGATCCTTAATGCACTGAGCAAGGTCAGGGATGGAATCTGTGTCCTCATGGATACTAGTCAGATTCAATAATTTTCATTTTAAGCCAGACTAACAGACTGCTAAATGTATGAATCAGACTAATGGAGTGCTAAGTTCTATCTTCTGACCTTGACAGATCTATTTTGATGACAATATGGAAAGCCAGGTTCAGGTTCTAAACCTGACTCCTCAAAGTTCTGTGTCAGATGCAGTGGCATTGGAATACTTGGCCATAAGCCACTGGTTTTGTTTCTCTTCCTTCACCTTGCTCTGTACCACATCAAGGTATGGCCCATCCCACCTATGCATGTGGCACGTAACATATGCATGTCCAAACTCCACGAATGCCCCCAACAAACAGCCTTGGGCCCAGGGGTCCACACACAGGTGGAGTGAACTGCCCTTGGGAAAATAAACTGGGAAAAAAGGTCTGTGTAGACCCTGGAGGCAAGTTTGGGGCCATCTGGGATGGAGCCCAAATAACCAGAAAGTAGTCGAGAAGGAGAGCACAGGTTCTAGGTGGGCACATCCTGAGCCCCACAGACTCCTTGCCCAATGTGTAAGGGCATGGCCAGAAGATACTACAGTGGGTCCCTTTAAAGTATAGGGCCAGGCAGGGGCTCCTCTTCCTTAAGCCTAGGGGCAGTCCCATCCCAGATCTCAGAACCTCCCCTTGGTTCTCTCCATGTGTGGTTCCCCCGACTCCCACCCCACACTCCATCAGAGACATGAGTATCAGCTGTATCCCTGCTCACATGCCCACTCCCTATCTTCAAGAATGCTTTTGCTGGCCCCCCCACTCCCCTGATGACCACAGGGCTTCAGTGGGAGCAAAGCAAGACTCCTTTAGAGACATTGCACTGGCCCTCATGGACACCAGAAGAACTGGTTCAGTCTGGTTGGAGGCCTAAACCTCAACCCAGGGACCACTTATTTGAATGAAATGCTTCACATGAGTCTGTTTGACTGAGATTTGCCTCTTCCTTCTAAAAATGGGACTCAAAAAGCATGCAATAATCAATGTTTTCATGATTAGCTCCATTGGCGAGTCCATTAGCTGTGAGCTTTGGGTCAATGGCTGCTTGTCTAAAATGAAAACACACACTGTGTTTATCACAGTGAGGAGAAGGGTTGTTGGAGAAGGAGGGGAATGAGATGATAAGAACTAGTGTGTTACAGTTTACAAAGCAGTGGCTCACATATCATCATTTGATCCTTGTAATAGCCCTGAGATTTAAAAGGTGGGGTTATTTTTCTTCCCATTTAACATAGGAGCAGCATGAGGCTGACTTGCCTGAGGTCAGCCAGCTGTCACCTTGGGACTGACAGTGAAACCTCCTGAGGGCAGTTTTAGTGCTTCATCCATTCACTACATCAAAGTCTTCAAGGACAGAGTTGAGCTTTAGAACTCAAAGGCGCAGGAGCTCCCATCATGGCTCAGCGGTAACGAATATGACAGTATCCATGGGCATGTGGGTTCAATCCCTGGCCTCTGCCAATGGGTTAAGGATCTGAGTGTTGCTGTGAGCTGTGGTGTAGGTCACAGATATGGCTTGGATCTGGCATTGCTGTGTCTGTGGCGTTAGTCAGCAGCTATAGCTCCAATTCGACCCCTAGCCTGGGAACTTCCATATCCCATGGGTGCAGCCTTAAAAAGACAAAAAAAAAAAAAAAAAAAAAAAACTCAAAGGTGCTCTTCCCAAAAGTGTGATGCAGTAGAAAAGGCAAGGTTCGTGGTTATGAAGATTTGGCTTTAAATCCTGGCACTGCCCCTTCCCATCTATATGGCTTTGCTCATTTAACTTTTCCTCATGTATGCACAACATATAATAATTCCTGCTTTATATGGTTACTGTCAAGTGCTTGCATGCGGAAAGGTTCAGTGACTGTTCATTTCCTTTTTTTCTCTAACCCTGCCCCATCTCTGTTCCCTGTTGATACTTAATCTTCACTGTCACTCTGTGCTGTGTATTTCCTTTCATTATCTCATTTAATTCTCATACTAAGTGCATCAACTAACTTATGCCTTTTTGATAGATGGGAAAACTGGCATAGATAGGGCAAATAACTTGTCTGCTCAAGTGGCAGCTAGTGAGTGACTAGTGAGTTAGTTAGGTTTGCAAATCTAGGCAGTCTGGCTCCAGGAATCCTACCTTCAGCTATTTTGCTTGATCAGCTCTCTACTGTATCTCTTCTCTCCCTTTCATTGCCCAACTTTTTGAAGAAACTCCCAAACTCTCCATTTTTTTCTTACGGAATGGCCTCCACCAGCATATCTTTACTGCTGTCTTGATAGTTAGTAAATCTAACAGCTTCTTCTTAACCCCACTCTCTTCCATTGGTGTGGCTTTTGACACTGATGACTCCTGAAATTGTCTTGACTTTGTAAATGAGTCCTCTCCCTTCACTGGCTATTCTGATTTTCAGATTCCTCTGTCTTCCATCCATTTAAACAAGTTCCCTAAGATCTCGCTTTCCTTTCCAGAGACTTCACCCATCACCATCATATCAACTGATTCTCTCCATGAAGATAGTTGCCAAAGTTATGTCACTAGGCCTGACTTTCTCCTAAGCTCCAAACCCATTTTTGTAACCCCACAAAAACAGCCTCGTTCTAACTGAAATTCAGTCTCCTCCTATCTTCCACGTCAAATCAATTCAATATATGTTTATTCAACAAATAAATTTGAATGCTGTCTGTGTGCCAGGTAGTGTTGTAAGCACTAGAAATACTGTTGCTAAAACGCGGCCTCTGTGCACCAATGCTGAAGATGAATCTTGGAGATAGAGTTTTGGTTGGAGGAGAAAGAATAGCTTTATTGCTCTGCCAGGCAGAGGGGGACACAGGGAGCTCATACCTTCAAAAACTGTGTGTCCCAACCGCAGAGGATTTGGTGAGGAGGTTCATAGCAATGGTTCAAGGGCAGGATTGCTGATAAGGTTCATGGGTGTATGTAGGGCGTGTATTCTTTAATCAGGCCTCAGGGGGTCTCCTGATGAGCTTCTGTGGTTCTCTAGTTCATCAAGCTGTGGCCTCTCTGGAATGAAGAATGCTTCATCGGGGGCATCTTCCTTTTGTTGGGGGTTTTTAGTTATGTGGAAAAGCTCAAAGACATTGTTATGCATATTCATGTCCCAGAGCACTATGGGGTCCTGCTTGGGTTTTAAAGTGGCAGTGAATAGAACATAGGAAATCCCTGCCTATGGGGTTACATTTGAAGTGTGGGATGAGAGATATATCATTAGCAAAGTTATATAGTATACTAGACAGTGCTATAGAGAGAAGTAAAGTGGGGGGAGTGTGGAGGGCTGGGGCAGGAAGTTGCAGTTTTAAATATGGCTGTCATGGGGAGTTCCTGTTGTGGCACAGCAGAAATGAATCCAATTAGTATCCATGGGGATGCAGGTTTGATCCCTGGCCTCACTCAGTGGGTCGGGGATCCATCATTGCGGTGAGCTATGGTGTAGGTCGCAGACATGGCTTGGATCCCTCATGGGTGTGGCTGTAGCTATAGGCCAGTAGCTGTAGCTTTGATTCAACCACTAGCCTGGGAATTTCCATATGCCATGGGTGCAGCCCTAAAAAACAAAATTAATTAATTAATTAATTTTAAAAATATGGCTGTCAGGAAAGATTGCACTAAAAATATGATATTTGAGCCAGGGATGACAGGGATAAGGGAGCAAGCCTTTCAGATCCTGAGGGAAGAATGCTTCAGATAAAATGAAGGGCGAGTGATAAGACCCTGCAGTGGGAGGTTGCCTAGCATGCTCAGTGAACAGCACAGAGGCCAGAATGGGCCAGAAGGAGAGAAAAGGAGATGCAGTCAGAGAAAACATGAGAGCCCGGTGATGTAAGGCCACATAGATCTTTTAAGGACCTGAGCTTTCTCTGAGTGGTTTAGGAGCCATGGAAACATTTCGAACAAAGGAGTGACACTATTGTGCATACATCTAACAAGGTCACTGTGGCTCCCATGTTGAAAATGGACTGGGACAGCAGAGTGGAGATGCGAGCAAGGAGACGCTTTAGGAGGCTCTTGCATTAACCCAGGAAAGGCCACTCTAGCTTGGTGTAGGGTAGTGGTGATGGAGGTGAGGGGAAAGAGTTTATTCTAGATATGTTTTGATGGCATCCAAAGGATTTTCTGATAGTGAATACATGGAAAGTGAGAGAGTGTTCAAAGGTGACTCTCTGAAGTTGTGGCAAGTGGGCAGTTGAGTATATGGTTCTGGAGCTCGGGGAGCAATCCAGGCCCGAGATAGAAATTTGGAAGTTGTCAGAGTATAGATGGTACATATAGTCACGAAAGCAGATTCACCAAGAGATGTAGGCAGGTAGAAAATAGAAGAGGACCAAAGACTGAGTGAGACCTGGGCCCCTCCAGTGTTAAAAGGTTGAGAGAAGAAGCAGAACCAGCAAAGAATATCAGAAAGGAGATATTGAGATACTAGGAGAAATGAGAGTAGTAAGCATGCATCATGTGCAAGACATTGTGTTCTGGGCAAAGAATATAAACTTATATTAAAAAATATAAATCCATCCTCACTCTTTAATGGAGGAGTCAGGGCTTCACACCTTGAAATACCACTATGGGTGGGTCCAAGCATGGGTGTGGAATGTCAGTGACAGTGAGACCGCATCCTGTTACTTCAGAGAATGATTTTACTCACGCGCGCGCACACACACACACACACACACACACACACACACACGGACCACTCAACCATTCAACCAGGCTTGGCTCTTCTGAGTGTTTGGTGGTTGCTTTACTTTATCCTCTCTTTTGTCTCTGATAGTCAATCAGTTTCCAGCCCTCAGAGAATCTCCCTTTGCAGCATCTCTTAAACATGGCCCCTCCTCCATTCCCTCAGCCACCAGCATAGATGGAAACCTCATTAAAGATCACCTAGAATGGGAGTTCCCCTTGTGGCTCAGCAGTAACAAACCCTACTAGTATCCATGAGGATGCAGATTCCATCACTAGCCTCATTCAGTGGGTTAAGGATCCAGCATTGCCATGAGCCGTGGTGTAGGGGTCATGGTATAGACTGACAGCTGCATCTCCGATTCGACCACTAGCCCCCTAGCCTGGGAACCTTCATATGCTGCAGGTGCAGCCCTAAAAAGCTGGGGGGGGAGGGGAGGAAGTCACCTAGAATGTTGTAAAAGCTTCTAGATATCCTTATTCCCCCTTCCCTTTAGGGCTCTAATTCTCCTTTTCATATCACCCTTCTCCCTGGCACAAAAGTCCCACCACCCCTAGGAGGAAGCCCAGTGCCTAAGCCCACATTATGGAAGGCACTTCACAGACTGATGCTACCCTCCCAGCCAGCCTGGTCTCCACTCTTCCCAACACAAGCATTCCTAGATGATCCTCCATGTTCATGCTGGATGTCACATGTTTGCCCATGATGGAACCTCCCACCTGGGAGTGCTTCTCTTTAATCCCACCACTTTACTTCCCATTTCCTCTGCAGATTTTCCCCCTTACTGTGGCCTTACATGGAAGTCCATGTCTCTGACTTCCTGTATCACTCAGAGTATGTGTCATATAAAAATGTGGGTATATGGTGGCATGAATTGTCATTAAAAATATTTATATTCACCAATTCATTCATTTTTCATTTATGTGTGGCTTGTTCATGTCCCCCTCAAGAATAAATCATTTTCAGCATTAAGCATGGTGCTAATCTAATAATAGATCCTAAATGAATAGTAAGTGTTAGGTTTGTTTTTTTTTTTTAAGGTGAGTGAATATATATAGAGTATAAAACTGTGATAAATCACTTCATTATATACAAGTCTGCCAAGTTCCAGGTATATAGAAATGAAAGTGATTCAAATAAAACATTTATTTATTCCTTCAACAAAGATTATGATCTACTACATGCCAGTAATGAGCTGGATAGTAGTGATTAAAAAAACAACTCACAACCTCAAGCCTGAAGGAAACTGTAATCTAATGAGGAAGACAAACACATAAACAGACAATTCTAATGTAACCTGGGATCTGTAAAGATCTGGATATATCCATGGGAGCACAATTCTAATGTAACCTGGGATCTGTAAAGATCATGGATATATCCATGGGAGCACAAATCTACTCCCTATTCACTAGGCATAAGTCATAATAAATTTTGGCCACTTTATCATTGCATACATCATCTCCACCTTCCTGGAGATGATGTATGCAATGATTCACAAAATGAGTAGTTAAATACAGTGAGATTTTGGAGGGGAAAGAGAAGTGCAGTCAGTCAAAGGGCACAGCATGAGCAAAGGGGCACAAGTGAGAAACAGCCTGGTATGTAGGGACGAGGCCAGACCTCAGAGGGCCATATATGTCCTAAAAAGAACTTGAATTTTATCCTGTAGGTGATGCCAGTGATGCCCACGTAAAGGAGCCTTTGAAGGGTTTTAGGTATAGAAAAGACATAATCAGATCTGCCCTTTTGAGCACCAGTGCAGCCTAAAAGATGAATTGGAGGAGGATCAGGGGTGGACATAGAGAGGCGAGTATGGACCATTACAGTAGATTAGGTAAGAGATGCTGAGGGCTTGGATTAAATGAGGACAATGAGACTGGATGGAGAAAAGAAGATAAACTCAAGCATCACTTATGGAGCAAATGCAAGTAGCTGTGGCAGTCCAGGAGCGGGGAGAGGAAGTGCCAAAGAGAACTCTGACTTCTGGCCTGGAAGATGGGGTGAGCAGCGGGCTAAAGCCTGCATCTGAGACAGGGGGCAGGTCTAGGTTTATGGTGGAGATGGTGAGTTTGGCATGGGCTATGTGGAATTCGACATGCCTTTGGCATTCCATTCGAAGAGGTCCTCTTAAATGGTCATAGAGTGATTCCAGTGTTGTTACCATTCTTGGAACTTATCAGGAACCTCTTTGAAAGCTACTATCAAAGCCAACTTCTCAGCTATGTAAAACAGTCATGCATTTTATAGACATAACTCTTTTTGCAAAAATAAAAACTAAAAATCCACCACATTGGAATGTACATTAATACCTATTTTTTCATAAAAGTAAGAAAAATGATATGATAATTTTCCAAAAAAAAAATCTACTCCCTATTCACTAGGCATAAGTCATAATAAATTTTGGCCACTTCCAAAAATCAAATCCTCCCGTAATGATATAGTCCTGGGGTCCCTGGGGCTGTGGAAGAGAACATGCCTTAGATCCAAGAGATTTCCAATTGAGCAATGGCAGAAGTCACAGCAATGGATGGAATGAGTATGTAGCCGCCTCCCCAGGTCACCACACCCATTGGCTACACTGAGCCAGGTGCTTTTGTTTTGTTGTGATGATTGAGAATCCTACTTTATGTCTCTGTTCTAGAGACTACTTCAAGACAAGGTGATCTTTCTTGTCTTTCAAGATAGGCATAAGAATACAGCTTTATTATATTATCTCTGTTTTCAGAAAATCTGGGACCCAACTAAGCTTTGAGATTTTCCCATAATATCTAGACTCTGAGCCCAAGTCTCTGCTCATGTAGCTCTGGGCAGGAAAATGGAGGCACAAATATGAATTGTAAAGACTCTGTAGACAAAGTAATTGAATAGAATGGCAAGAGATCCAGTCCTGAAAAGAACAGTGTTATAGCAAGCCAAATTCTCCAGGCAACATGCCAGAGCTGGCCCAGTGTTTAGTTCAGGAGAGTAAGTTTGATTTTATACTACTGAGAATACTCATCCTCTGGCCCCACAGAGGATACCAAAGGCCAGCAGGGCCCAGACACTGTAACAAAAACAAAGAACAGGATTGAGGCAACACAGAAAATGAATGGCTGGTGACTGAATAATTGTCTCAACCTTTGACTGGGGGAATAAATCTGCCTCCAGTGTGGCCATTTCATTAACCCAACGGGCAGATTTTTTTCTCACTTGACCTGACCCATGTATAATTATATCCCACTCAAACAATACTGATTCCCTTTTGTACAGTAACAAGTGACTATAGATTTACCTGGGAGCTACTCCTTGGCTCAATTAAAACTAGCATGGGTAGAAAAATGTGTTATCTCCAACTTTCTCCATCAAGTCAATTCTTACTTAGTTTCTGCCAACCATTATACACTACAGTTATAGTAGCATGGAAGCAAGAGAAAAGTTTCCTGTGTGGCTGTGAGCTCAACTCCTCTCCAGCAATCCAGGCTTCTCTTCCCTTTGGGCTGAAGATAACTAGCATAGAGAGTGCTGTAGTGACAGCAAGAGGCAGCAGTTTGTGTCTCCATGTCCCCATGTGAAGGATTCTGAGACATTTCAGTATTAACCTGGCAATGCAACTCCCTCTGAGGCCATGAGTATAAAGTCCTTCAGGATCTTCTGTCACTTCATAGGAGAAATTTATTTATTTATTTATTTATTTATTTATTTTTAGGGCCGCACCTGCTGCACATGGAAGTTCCTAGGCCAGGGGTTGAATCAGAGCTGCAGCTGCCAGCTTATGCCACAGCCACAGCAACATCGAATCTGAGCCACGCCTGTGACCTACACCACAGCTCACAGCAATGTTGGATCTTTAACACACTGAGCAAGGCCAGGGATTGAACCTACATCCTCATCAATCCTAGTCCGGTTCATTACCACTCAGCCACGATGGGAAGTCCAGGAAGAACTTTATATCAAACAAGACTGCCACCTCTAAGCTGAGGAGTGGAGCAGTCTCATTTCTTTCTTTAATTATTAAATTCTTATAAAACAGTGCTGAGAATCATTCTTGGTCTCAGGAAATTTTGGATAAATGGAGGGTGCTTAGCCAGACTCTACTAACTAAATGTCTGCCCCTATTAGGGACCAGTCCAGCTCCCCATGGCTGCTCTGAGAGCTGATAGTTCATTGGATAGCTTGACTCTCCTCCACTCTGGCTTCCTCCAGCATCATGTAAGGGCACTTCAGAAAGCAGTGTAGCACAGTGGTCAAAAGCATAGACCTTGGACAACTCCCAGCTCCACCTCTTACAATCTGTAGAACCTTGGCATGTACCTTAACATCTTTAAGCTTCCATCCTCTGATGTGTAAATGGAAATAAAAATGTATTTATTTATCTTGTAGGATATTTTGAGCATTAACTAAGAAAACATAATTATTCAGCACATTGGTTGGAATAGAGTAAGCATTCAATAAGTATCAGCTTGAGGATGATAATGACAATGGGGGAAAGACATGGGCTGAGATAGGGCACATAGCTTCCTCCTTCCTTCTGTTCAAGGTTGGGGGCAGTCAGGAGAAGTAGCAAAGTGCCAAGAATGGCAAGTTCATTAAACTAAGCAAGTAGACTTCCAGCCTGGACTTAGAGTTGATGGAAGAACAGCATATTTGAGGCTATATATGCCAGTCTATGGCACAACTTGTACATCGAGGTGGTTTCCCAAAGGTGACCACTATCTCTTATGTAATGAGTTTCTATGTATATGTTTTATAAGTTCTGGATTGGCCATTGACTGTAATTTAAACAACTTTCTTCGATGAGTAGAAATTCTACTCCCGTGATTTCCTAGGAAATCAGTATAACCTTTGACCTTACCTCCTTTTGCCCTTCTTTGCCCCTGTTTCTTCCTTCCAAGTACATCAGATTTCAGCTACCACCTTCTCTTAACAAACAAACCTTACACACACATACTTCCTGGGAAAGTGGGTCTTGCAATGGAATGCTTCTAGAAAGTCCATTACAACTGCACCATTCCAAGTAATTGATGCCTCTTGTGTGTATCACTATTGTTTCTTTGAGCTTTTGGCTTCCAGTTGGACCAGAGGTGGTTTAATTTAACTTGTTTTTGGTATTGCTTTTGTATTTTTGTTTTGTTTTGATTTGTTCTCATTTAATCCTGAAGCAGCACAGCATAGAACTTTTTGGCCTGAATTCCCCCTCTGAGCTTCCCATTTTGCCCAAGTTGACTGTGTTCGTAAGTGGTGGGCACCTCTCCAGCTTTTGAAAAATTCATTCAGCCTCTTCTTTTCTTGTGCATCTCTTCTGCTTTGCCAGGTCAAGCTGGGAACTTCCTGACTTGAGGGAAGGGAGAGTAAAAGCCATCAGTGACTCAGATGGGGTGAGCTACCCTTGGTACGGGAACACTACAGAGACTGTGACCCTGGTTGGCCCCACCAACAAGATCTCCAGGTTCTCCGTCAGCATGAATGACAATTTCTACCCCAGTGTGACGTGGGCAGTGCCAGTGAGTGACAGCAATGTGCCTCTGCTCACGAGGATCAAGAGGGACCAAAGTTTCACTACCTGGCTGGTGGCCATGAACACCACCACCAAAGAGAAGATCATTCTGCAGACCATCAAGTGGAGGATGAGGGTGGACATTGAGGTGGACCCTCTTCAGCTCTTGGGGCAACGTGCCCGGCTGGTAGGCAGGACTCAGCAGGAGCAGCCCCGGATCCTGAGCCGGATGGAGCCCATCCCCCCCAACGCACTAGTGAAACCCAATGCCAACGATGCCCAGGTCCTCATGTGGAGGCCCAAGCGGGGGCCACCTCTGGTTGTGATCCCTCCTAAGTAGAAGCAGACTGGCCTGACTGTGTGTGGAGCACATGCCACTGAGACACGCAGGGAGGTTGCCAGGGGTGGCAGGAGCCAAACTGAGTTTCTGAGCCAAAGCAGACCTCGCAGTTTGCCAGCCTTTGCAGCCACTTGTGAAGAGTGGAGCTGCTCTTTGGGTGGTAGAACCATAATCCTTAGGAAAAGTCCCTTCCTTTTAGGAATAAAGAAATCACTGATTTGACAGACTTGCTGTGATTACCATGCAAGTAGCCATATTTTGGAGCTGACCAGGATGATTCTTTTATCTGAACTCTTGACCATTTCTTTCCTGTGAGATGCAGGGGATGGAAACGAAACTAAACAGTGCCTGTGGTAAATGCTGCTTCCCAACCAATTTGAAGTGAGAGTGAGAACATCCACACCAGGTGTTTGTAAGAGAGTCCCACTGTCCAGCTGGAGGGTGCTGGGGAAGGGGATGGAATGAAAGTCAGGTGGTGAAGAGAATGGGCAATGGAAAGAGAAGGGAATGCTTTGTTACTGAAAAATAATACCCGTGGGAGTTCCTGTCGTGGCTCAGAGGTAATGAACCCAACTAGTATCCATAAGGATGCAGGTTCGATCCCTGGCCACACTCAGTGGGTTAAGGATCTGGCATTGCCATGAGCTGTGGTGTACGTTGCAGACACAGTTTGGATCTGGCATTGTTGTGGCTATGGTGTAGGCCAGCAGCTACAGCTCCAGTTCAACCCCTAGCCTGGGAACCTCCATATGCTGTGAGTGAGGCCCTAAAAAGACAAAAAAAGAAAGAAAAAGAAAAAAAGAAAAATAATACCTGTGCATGTATTAGTTAATCATCAGATCAGCTACACACTCCCTGGAATGAAAGAAACACTTAGAAAACTGGCTCCATTCTGAAGGAGAGCGTCCTAGGAACTGTCCGAGGTGCTGACAGTGGTTCTAACTGATGGAGACTCTCAATGGTTCCATCTACCCACCTCTTTCCAAAAACTGCTTATTCAGAGTATCCTCAGTCACAGTATTTGGATAAATAGTTTCTGTATTCTGTAGCATCTGTGATATATTGGTCCTTCACCAGATTTTTAGTGAGATCTGAGTTGTGATTTACAGCTTCTTATTCTGTTCCCATTACCAGCCCTACGTTTACAAAAAGATAATTATTTATGAAACATGAACCCATGTAGGGTTTCAAGAACATTTCAACAAATAAGAATAATATTTTTATTCTTTGGATTTTTTTTTTTTTAGTTTCTGAATGATTGAACACATAGAATGAACATGTTTGCATATGTGCACACACATTCACACATGCAAGCACACAGGCCAGAATGCAGATAGCATAATTACTAGCAGATTTGCCAGCTGTACTTGCATGTGTACTTATAGCTTTTATGCAAACACTGCACATACTTTGTGTATCTATATGTTTATTTTAGCTCAGTTTCACAGAAGCTAAACTTTAACTACTTGAGCATTTGTGAGGAAGTACTTAATAAATGCTTAACTTCAGAGCTCCTAATGAAAATCTGAATCACTCACAGTAGGCAAACTTGTATTGCTGAGATCCGACCAATAGAGATGAGAGACCATACTGACTTTAGTCAGGCCAATAAAAACTTTGAGGTTTACAGTATTTACAATAAGGACTTTTCCGGCTCTTCTGGCTCAAATCACCACAAAAAGAGCTTTTCCCTTTATTCTCAATAGTACTAATTTGATAGATAGATAGATGGATAGATAGATAGATAGATAGATAGATCCTTGTTCAAAATCCCCCATGCCAATAATTATAAAATTCTCACAATGTCATTGCGTAGTCTGTGGGTGTATATTGCCAGCTTAATTTCAGAGGTGAGAGAGTTAATATTTGGAGCAGTTACTGCACTCCTGTAGTTGGCTCCAATGATCTGTCTTTTATCAGAGTTTGAAGATGGAGAAGGAAAAGCAGGAAGACTTGTTTATTACTTTTATTAACAATGCAGTTTAATCTAATTTATTTCAGGTTCTAATCCCAGAGGATGGTGCTTCTTTGCAGGGTTAACAGATCCATTCTAAATTATGTAGTGTTAACTCACACCCCAACCACCAGCTACTCTCTCATAGATTAGTTATTGATGGCAAGCTGAGCTATTTATAACACCACATTAATGACACATCGGTGACTCACAGAAGACCTGGAGACATTCCATTTAGAAATAATTCAGCTATTACATTTGGATTCCCTGGCCGTTTCCATGCCTCCTTATTTTATGGAAGAGGTAGCCCCAGAGAGCTCCATGGTTTAAATATGAAACTGCTTAATTTCCATGCTGACATCAGAAACAGGAATCTCTCCCTGTGATTGAATTAGATGCTATCCTTATGGAATTCTGGAGTGTGGATACTGATCTTGGAATCTAATCCATGTGGCCTTACTTTAAGAAAACCTGATGTTTAAAAATCAAAAATTTTAACAGACAAAATATTAATCAGAAAGTATTTTTATGTTACAAAATCCTACACAAGATTTCTGCCCATGAAAATAAGATATGACTTACACAATTACATGCGCGTATAGCATAACTTTTTCAGAGGTACATCTGTATTTATAAAGCAAAGTGCTACCTACTTAGATAGACTTGTTCCCACTGAAAACTCATACTTTTCAGAATTTTAAAAGAAATGACCCCAGGCCAGTTTTCTGGAAAGTTAAGTAATAACAAAATTGAGAAAAATAGATGTGAAAGTGCTTATAAAATTTAAAAGCACTGTGCAAATATATATTATGACTATTGTCAGTGATACTTTTGTCAACTCTATGGTTGGGTCTCTCAATTCTGAAATCAGTTTGGCAGAATGCTCTATTGCTCTGCAGCCTATTACTTTAGAGTTGCTTTACAAGGAAATGTTCCCTTTTCTTTCTCTCATCCTTAAATCATTACGTTTCAGCTTAGTCAGGACATTGTTAAATGAAAGTCTCCCCAGCAAGAGAGAATTCACCTTGAAGTCTCTGTTAGGGTCACCTCCACCCTCCCACCAGGCCTTTCTTCCTCTGACAGTCCTTAAGTCTGATACCAGGTGCCATTAATTTAAAGGGACTTGGTAGTTTCCACTGTGGCTCAGTGGGCTAAGAACCTGACTAGTGTCCATGAGGATATGGGCTCGATCCCTGGGCTTGCTTAGTGGGTTAGGGGTCCGGTGTTCCCCTGATCTGTGATGTAGGTCACAAATGCAGCTTAGATCCCGCATTGCTGTGGCTGTGGTGTAGGCTGGTAGCTGCAGTTCCTGTTTGACACTATCCTGGGAACTTAAATATGCCATGGGTGCAGCCTTAAAAAACAAACAAACAAAAAATTTAAAGAGACTTATGTGTGACTTGATTAGGTTTTAGTTGGCTGATCTTAGTACTATCTTTGGATTCTAAACACACATACACATAACAGTTGACTGTTGGCACAAGAGTTTTTGGGTCCTATGTGGAAAAAAGCATTTCATAAGTCTTAGATGCTTTAGTCACCCTTGAGATGTTTTATTCCATGATCTCAAGGAAATTGAAGTCCAGATATATTAGCGCATCTGTTCAGGCTCAAATAATTAGTAGCAGAACCAAGAAAAGACCCTGGGTCTCCCATATCTCATATTGTGGCATGGTCCCACGGACCTGAGAACCACAGTTCTCATCTTGTCTCTACCAAAACATTGTCACTATCCTTGAGTCATTCACCCTCTTAGCACTAAAGACAATTAAATCCATCCTTGAAAGAACAGGGGAAAATCCTTTTAACAATTATGTCCAAAAACAAATGTCCCTGATTCCCTTTTATCTGTGTCAGCCGTTTTGAGATTGAACTCTTAATCTGGGCCTTTTGCAGCATTTTACCTCCCCAGGTCATTGCTTTGGTCCACAGCACCTGGGAAAGTTGGAGGCTGATTCCTTCTCTACCTCCCATCCCATGGGCCTTTTTACAACTCCCCTCCCCTTTCCTGGTGCTAAGAATATCTCACTGGTTAAAATAATGTTCTCAGCAGCAGTTTCGAGCAATAAAATAAGAGACCTGTGATTTATGGAGTGTTTCCCCAAGGGCTTCCGCATGCATTTTCTCATCCCCAAACAGTCTCATGAGTATAATATTGTTGATATTGCTATTATTATCCCCATTTTACAGACAATAAATTGAGATCCAAAGGGGCTAAGTGACTCATCCAAAGGCTCACAAAGAGAAAAATGTCAGAAGTTAGGATTCAGACAGAGCCACTTGGCTCCACACCCCATGCTTGTTACATGTTACTAAGATGCCACCTCAGTAGCTCCCTGCCTAGAGGGCACAGAAGAGAAGGAGGGAAAGGAGAAAGCAGTTCACTTTCACCTACACGGTCATGTCATCCCTCCCAGTCTGCTAAGTGGACATATTAAAATAAGAGAAGTAACACTGCTTTCTAATGTAGAAAATCATGTAATCCCCAGGGAGATTTGCCCAGAAAAATGCCTGTCAGGGTCTGCAGTGTGGGTGAGCTGGCTGTCACTCAGCAGCTCTTAGCACAGTACCGGTAATTAGTGGAGTAGGAAATCTGCTCTCTTGGTCTCAGAATCCCTGAAACACCATGAGCATAAAAGGAGGAGGAGCGCATGCATCCCACAGCTGAGGTCCCAGCTGAGCAAGGCCCTGCCACCCGCCATCCCTCAAGGCAGCAGGGGCAGCCTCTGGGGTGGAGGCATTGGAAACAATGGCTTTCCAAGCGCCTGTTGGCACATTGAACGTTCTTGTTCAAACTGAGGGCACAATTAAACATTGCCAGAGCCAGCTCCCAACTGAGTTGCAAAGAAAGATGTAAACACACACACAGACCCACTACACTCACACACGCTTCAAGCTGAAAAGAAAATTAATCAAAACCCCAATGAAAGCCTGAACGCTATAATTAAGCCTAAATGATCCTTAGATAGAAAGAGAGTGGAATGAGCAAGCTCAGTGCACATGGATATTTTTACCCTAGAGTCTTACTGCCATTAATTTCTTTTGAGATCTTGAGTACATCTGGTTCCAGTTTGCCTGGTGGGACACACCAGCTTGTGGAAGGCCTTCAGGAGAGTTGCCAGCTCAGTGGCCAGAGGATGGCCAAGGTTATTTGGCCATCCTTAAGCAGTGCTGTAGGAATGCACCTGGGGAGATGGAGTGCCTTTGCTTATCTCGGTCAGCCACACGCCCTCCCATGGTGGATCCCATCCCTAACTAACCTCAGTCCTCTTAACAATTCATTTGAGGTGTGCAGTGCTTTACAGTTTACAAAGGGTTTTTCATTTTCTTTGGGTAGAGTATAAAACATCTCTATTCAAGACAGAAAATCTTAGTATGGGTCTAATCTTTCTGTTCCTATTGTCATTGAGAACAGTAACACCCATTTGATTAGTGTGTTACAGTTTGCAAAGCACAGACACAATTATTTTGTCCTTTTATCCTCAACCATCCTGGAAGATCTGCTTTATGTCCTTCAGGTTACAGATGAGGGAGTTGAAGGTCAAGTGGCCAGCCCAAGGTCATACTAGCATCAGTGGTGCTCTGAGGACTTGAGTTTCAGTCTTCTGGCTCCACATGTTTACTCCATTCTCAGGGAGCATTTTTTGTCTAGTTAAGAGTACGCACTCTTCTCTGCCCATCCTGCCACTGCTATTCCTTGGACAAGGCTGACTGACTAGCAGAGGGTGTCTTTGCAGAGCTGCTCTGATGGATCGCCGAATGCACTTTGACAAGACAGAATAAGCTTTCCCAAAGAGTCTGGGTTCAGCTCTCAGGCTCTGTGCCTTCAAGTGATTTCCTTCCTCCTCTGCATTGGAAGGAAGGGTTCTCTGAGGTAGGAGTCCAGAGCCCAGGACCTCAGCATGACTTGATGTTTTCTAAAGCCTGCTAGTGAACTAGACTTTCAGCAAATCACATAATTCATCTCAGCCTTGATTTTCCCCTTTGTTAACTGAGCCACTAATACAGCTCAGCCAACATCGTGGTCAGGAAGACACAGTGGGATAACATCTAGAAACACTCCAGAATGTCTAAATTGCCACCTGATGTAAGGTGTTGTCACATCAGTAGAATCCCAGGACACAGGACTAGCTGCAGATCCTCAAGCCCCATCAACTTAGAAGGCCAAGACCATCTCAAGGAAACCCACTCTCCCTGCCAAGGGAGCCTGGCCTTGGGTAGGATGGGGGCTTTGAGCTTCCCCTGATTCTGCCCCAGATACCTTGATGGAGAGGCCTGGACCCTGGCAGTCAAGCAAGGGAGACCACTGCATAACCCTGTAGAAAGCAGTTCTCAGCGTAATTTAGAGCTGGAATTCCAAGAGGCATTTTAGAAAGGAAAAGAGGCTGATCAGATCTGGGCCAGACTTGAAATCCCAGCACGGTTTGCCTAGTTTAAACCTACTGGGGAAGCCAGCCAGGGACAGCGACACTGTCCCTACCATGAGCTCAGGCAAGAGATACAGAGGGGAAAATAATTGTGATTATTATATACCTTTATGTGGGTCTCTCCTGGCCTGTCTCTACCTGCACAGTTTTTGATGCTGCAAATCTTGGCTGAGACTCCACAATTTGAAGGTAATATTACGGATTTGCTCACATAGGTACACACAAAAGGAGGGAATACTTCTTCCTACACTGTCCCCTCCCCCGAGGCCATCTCACCACACTGGAGGCATGTTTGGCTCGGGCCCCTCTCTCTCTGTCTGCCTGGCCAGCTATGGCCCAATTTCACATTGTCCTGCCTGGACTAGCTACACAGCTTGCTTCAAGGCTACTTCCCAAAGACCCCTGCCCCCATACTCCCCATCTGTGCCTCACCCCCCAGTTGGGCCCTACCACAGGCTTTCTAGGGAGAGAGGTGATTTTTGCCCAATGGAGAGTAGTCCCAGAGAAAACCTTCTCACCAAGATAAACATGACACCAGGCCTTTGGGCCACAGGCCATGTGACCACACAAAGGAAGCTCTTCTCTGCCTCTAGGCTCCAATTTGTCCTTGGCTAACCCAGAAAATGTGGTCTGACCCTTCAAACAGCTGGATGCTAGGTCAGAAATGCCCAAGAGAAGGGAGAATAGCCATTTAGATGACAGCAATGAGGGGAGAAGGCCAACACACAGAGCAGAGGCCCAGCTGCATTCAGACCTCCCTGGGGATCATCAGGGGCTCTGATGGTGCACCTGAAACATTTGAATGGAGAGATGGCTGAGTGTGAGTCTGCTCTCAGCCTGGAGGATAGGCTGTTTTGCTTCAGGCCAGGCCCGGTACTAGCGTAAACCAACCAAGGTGCCTGAGCTGGAAAATCTAAGAAGGCTCTCACTCCTGTTTGCAAACACCAATTCTGCATCTGATGAGAGAGACCCCCCCCTTCAGTGTCTGTCTTGGGCACCTGGCTTGCCTCACCCCAGCCCCAGCCCTGCTTCATACCATCTTCTAGACATCATTCTTTCCACAAGAAAAGCAGATATGGAAGGGTACGTGAGGCCCCTCTAGCTACTCACTCTTGCAACAAGTATTCACTCTTTTTTTTTTTTTTTTTTTTTTTTTTGTCTTTTAGGGACACACACGAAGCATATGTGGATTCCCAGGCTAGGGATCCCATCGGAACTGTAGCCTCAGGCCTATGCCACAGCAACACTGGATCTGAGCCACGTCTGTGACCTACACCAGCTCACAGCAATGCCAGATGCTTAACCTACTAAGTGAGGCCAGGGATCAAACCCGTGTCCTCATGGATGTTAGTCAGGTTCACTAACTGCTGAGCCACGATGGGAACTCCCCAAGTATTCACTCTTGCAACATGTTTACTGTGTTCCAGGCAGGTAGATGATACTCACAGAAAACTTTGGGAGCTACTCATTTTCCCCTTCCAGGTCACACATCACAGGAACCCCTAGAAACTTGGCAAATGCTCCCTTCATCTGCCTGTGAGGGGAATTCGCCTTTCTGGCCCTAGCAATCCAGGAGGATGGCTTAGGTGACAAGGCAGCACTCTGTCAAGCTCGTTGAGCTATTCCAGGGAAAGGCGCTGGGAAAATCCACAGCCACATCAGTATACACATCAGTATACAGGCTCTGTGAGGACAGAAACAGCTGGTTGTCTCTCCATCTGCTCTCATTCCATCCCTTCAATACAATTAGAACAGTCCACACAGACATGATCCAATGAAATGTTAATTGGAAAAATAACAAGAAAGATAATACATGCACTTCAGGCTGAGAACTATTTCATTAAACTGGGCTTTGAAAATAAGACAGCCAATTAGATTATTTCTCACTTCACTCCCTCACATACCGGAAACTATAAGATGCTATTACTTCTAATTAATTAGCAAAGAAAGAACTCTGTGTATACATGTTCAATGAACAGGGACTGAGTTGCTACCCCACCTCCGTCTTCATGTACAGTGCTCATGAATGAGCATGCACACGCGCGCACGCACACACACTCGCGCACACATGCACACATGCATCAGAGACTAACGATTCATTTACTACCCCACCTGAAGAATTTGGATGGATCTTCTGAAAAAGCAAGAAATTACCTGCTCCTGAGAGCCACTCACAGAATCAAACAAGAGAAATGCCTTCCTTGGTCATGTTTATCAGAAAGGAAATGGGGCATTTCTTGGGAGAGAATAAACAGCTTTAAACTCAATAGGATTCCAGACTTTCTGCAGCCGGGACAATCTTGTCTTTTCAGCAGAGAAGGAAGCATTTCCCAAGCCTATTTCAAATGCTCAGGGTGGTCTCAGGGCCCAGGAAATCTGAGACACCCCCCCCGCCCCCCGCTGAAGTCTGATTTGGAATTGGCTTTATTATGCAGCTCCTCTCCTCAGGTCACCTGTACTTTTCCATCTGTGAAATGGGAAGAAGACCTGTCCTGAGTGCCACAGTCACCCCCTTAAAGTTTTTAAGCTTGTGAGAGCACATCGATAGAGAGCTCTGAGCCTCTGGTGACTTGCCTTGGGGAAAACTGATAGATGGAACTTAATCATGCAGTTAAATGTTTTCTGTACATAAAATATATATATGCTAGCCCAAAGGCACCCTTACAGTACAATTAGTGTAATACAAGTAATATGATAATGAGCATAATAGTCACGTATGGTGGTCATCATGATGATGTGGCTGTCGCACACAGGCATCTCTCCAGTGTGGTCCAGGAGCAGCAGACAGACTCTGAGGTTGTTTCAAAGCCTCTACACACCTGTACCTACTTGGTACCCCATGCTCCCCCATCACCCACCATGTCTGTCACTCTGGGCCATGCAAGACATCACTCAGAGCCTGGCACAATCAGTGTCTCTGACCAATCCGTCACCTCAGGAAGGGGAACTGGCATTTATTGACCCTAGAGCATGGCAGCTATTCCAGAACACAGGGTGTATGGTTTCTAGGCTATTAAGTCCCCATCTGTATGTATAATGGGGATGTCTGCAAACCTCAAATAACTGGAACAAGTTTATTTGACCCTCTCCATAAGAATTTGGGATTTGTTTTCTTCCTGAAACTGAAACCATGCATAAAATATCTGAAAAGGCAACAAAGTTCATTTATAATTTAAAAACTTGTTGTGTCATGATAACAGTACATCCCTGTAAGCAAACACAGAATATCAACAACACAAAATATAAAGTGATCAGGAAGTGATCAGGGAAGAAATAAGATGTCCAATACTTGGACTGACCTCAGAGCAGCTCCTTTCATGTATTCAAAAATACCCCCCCTTTTTGCCTTTTTTGGCACCCCATGGAACCTGAGCCACAGTGGCGACCTATGGTGTAGCAACACTGGATCCTTAAGCCACTGTGCCAGGCCAGAGATTGATCCCGCATCCCTTCACTCCAGATATGCTGCAAATCCCATTGTGCTACAACAGGAACTCCAGAAATACCCTTTTTATCTAAAAAGTTTAGTTCACCCACTTCCTGAGGACCACAGGTATACAAGTATCCACAAAATAGAAAAAAAGAAAAGCTGAGGGACAACTTCAAGTTGAATAATACAGACTCATGTTCAAAAAGTTTTAGCACAGTTGGAATATGTGTCCATGCACAGGAGTACAGGGTGAGCCATAAGGTTCTGGTGAATCAGCGATTCTTACAAATTACTTTATGCCTTTGGATGCTGAGAAACAAGGTCATGGGGGAGGTATGGAATTCCCACCCATATCTGTAGATCGTTTTGTGCCTTGCTAATGGGTTGTACCTATAGACCATCTAGAATCCCTTAATATTATTTTAGTTTTGAATCATTTTTAAGAACCACGTAAATTCTATAGACTATCTTGATAATGTGGTGTATATGTAGATACTCATAGTTTTGCATAAAATTTCAGGGTCATTGTCCCCATGCAGTCTACATATGGAGCCCAGATTATAAACATCTGTTTGGCACTGTCTTAATGTCCATTTTATTTACATGTTTCCATGTCTACATACAGGTCGCCTAGTAGGACAAGGCACCCCCAGGAGCAGAACCACATGGCAGAGACTAAAGAGGAGGAAATGAGCAGTGGCTGGTGGCTCCAGAAGCTGAAGCCCTGGACAGCTGACTTCCCATTAAAATGGATGCCATCCTACCTTGTCTCCTCGCCATCCTCCCATCCCTTCATCCCATGACCTGTACCCTCCTCTCACCCCACTATGTGCCGTGCCGCACTCCCCATGGGCTGGCTGGGCTGGCTGGCTGACTCCTGGGGAGCTGTGTTGAAATAGGAGTTGTGCCTGCTGTATCTTTTTGTGTGGAAAGATTGGGTCCATCCAGATCTCAAGTCCATCCCCACCCCTCTAAGTGAAGCTGGGATAAAGAGCTGGTCAGCTCAGACTTCAGACATCTAAAATATTCCAGCATCGGTTCCCAAACCCTGCCTTCCTTCCCTACCCTTCTGGGTGAAAAACAGAGGGAATGTGTATCTCCCCTCTTTCTCCCTTCTCTACGTGTGTGACCACCGTTAATAGTCTCTCTAGATTGCTCTGATCCTTGGAGAACCAGGGCCAAAGCAATCCTCTTTCCCCTACATGGCCAGGTTGGGTGCCTTCCAGTGACCAAGGGCAAAGAGTATGTCACCAGGATCAGAGGGGTGAGGGAAAAACCACCCTAAAAGGGCAAAAACTGTGTGCATTGTTTTCTTTATTGCCTTGCTTATTGTTTGATCGATTTATTACACAGCGGAAAATCTACTTCCATTTTTGAAGCATCCAGCCCCAGAATTTGTCTTCTTGACCCCCAGGGCACAGTGAATTAGTCCTCTTTGAAGTCACAGAAGACGGGGAAAATTCTCTCCCTTTGCCCAAATAGCTCCCCTTCACACAGATTTTCAATCAGAAGTGGGGTTAGAAACTACCAGCGAGTGAGGCTGTAAAGCCACACAAATCAGCAGAGGCTCGACTATCCCACAGAAGCTCTCAGAACCCTCCCGCCTCCCCTACCCCTTCGCACCAGCCCTCCCCCTCTCCTCCTTCGTGTGCATGGTGGGGATGGGCCAGTCAGCTCCAGCCTCACCATCTCAGAACTAGACTTCTCATTTGCTGTGGTGCTGTCTTTTCAACTAACACCACGTGCATGTTAGAGACACGTGAGGAGCTTACCAAAAAACCCATGCTTGGTCCCCTCCCTGAATCATTCCAGCAGAATCTGTGGGGTTAGAGCCTGGCACTGCTGTTTTTAAAAAGTCACCCAGAGGATTCTACTATGAGACTTGGGTTGAGAAGCCCTTCTAGTGTCTTCTCTCCTTTGCCCCTCCTCAAAGCCACGTCCTTCTTCCCCTATTTCCCAAGCTTTCTTTGGCACCAAGAATAAGAAAAGGCCATTGAGGAATTATGACTTCTCTCCCCAGTCCTCCAGCCCTGAACCTTCCATCTCTGCCCCTTCCCACAGAACCTTCCACATTAGGTCAACCTACCTGAGCAGATCCCTGGAGGGCTAGTGGGTCCCACCAGTTCTACCTGGAGACTGGTGCCTGCACCCAGCCTGGGGGCTGCTCTCAGGTGACTTCTAGCTGTCCTTGGAGCAGAAACTTACCTTTGCCATATTCCCTAGCCATTTGCCCTTCCCCCAGGCTCCCAAACTCCAACGTTGGAGACATTTGGGTCTCCAAATCCCAATCCAGGTGGGAAGGCCCATGCCCAGTCTTAATAACCCAAGCCTTGGCCATTTCTGCAGAGCCACCTGAATTGATTGAAGGTCCACTGATACAGAGGAAGGAGTCACATTGTCCCAAGCCAGTCCTTTCCCCAAGAATCGGACTGCATCCAAATCCCAGACAGCTAAGAAGACACACCACACTTACAAGGTTTCCACTGCTGAGTGTGAGTAAATGTGTGTGTGAATGTGGTGTGTGTGTGTGTGTACACATGGGCACACAATATATAAACCTTAGAGATGCTTAACTATATACTAAGTTCATAATGGGCCCAAGTGAATTCTGTATTAGATATATACACAGAATGTTGTAACATCTACAAACTGTTAGACACCCTCCCCCAAACATACACTCACACACACACACACACACACACACACACACACACACAACCTAAGGAAACCTGCAATGTGGGAAGAGTTTTTTGCTACCCTATCTCCCCCATCTGAGTAGCCTCCCAGGGCAATTATTATGTCACCCACACTCCCAGCTGCCCAGCCTGTCCCCCTCTCTGCCCCCCACCCCCTGCCGCCCTATCCCACATTGCCAAGCCTTCTTTCCCCATTAGTCAGAATGTCCCTGCCCTAAGTCCCAGCTCTCAGGGTCCTGCTCTCTGGTAGGTGACAGACAGTTTAGTCAGGGGGTGCTAAAGAGTTGAGCGGTACCCCTCCCGGGTGGCATTTATGTCTTAATAGGGGCTACAGATAATGCCTTAATCCAAAGGAGTGGCTCTAATAGTGGGAATTTCAGGCACAGTAGTGGGCCAGTAAGGGAGATTATTTTTGTATCAGAGGGGGGCTTTTCGGAAGCCCCCATCATACCTATCTCTAAAAATCAAACCTTCATTAGTGCATAAGCACAAGCAAGCACACTTAAATTATATACATTTTCCACAGTTTTGAGACACCTCCCTTCTATTGGCCCTATCTTTAAAAATGGGGGAAAAAAAAGATTAATTTAAATCTCACTGGGAAATGTAGCCTATTTTTCACTGGCTTCCAGCCATCTGGCCCACCCGACCCTGTTCCATTCCCTTTCTGCTCCTTCTCTTTTCAACTATCATCACATCAGTTCATTGACGTGTGTCCTCTCTGTACCCTCCTTACCCACCTTCCTCCATGTACTTCCTCCCTTTCCTGTTCCCCCAGCGGGAATTGTGCTGTTTTTCAGTGTCGTCAGGACAAAGAGCAGGTTAAAAGCATGAGCATGCGTATGTCACTTTGAAGAAAGAGAACCCAGGTATTCTGCTACAGTTTGGAGCAAACCCCCATGAAGGAAGAGATGAAAGCTGGCTCTGCAGAGTGCCTTAAAAATGACTTTATTTAGGAAATTCTGAGTCGTCAGTCTTTGGATGTTACATGAACAGATGTTGCATTTCACTTCTCTGGGATTAAAAAAAAAATGTTAAATACAGTATGTATTCAACAACGGTAACGAAGTATCTTTTCTCTTTTAATCTGGTCCTTAAAGATGCAGTACCCGATTTTCCAAAAAGCCCGGGGAAGGTCCCAGGAACAAGGGCAAACACAGGAGCCCTGCCCAGCTAGGAAAACTGGCAGACTAAGGCAGACTGCTGCAGTCAGTGTTGGTCCAGAAGGCAAGTCTAAGATGAGAAAGAAGCTGGCAGACATTGAGTAAGGAGCAGAAAAGGGTCCTCACCCTTCTCCCTGATGAGACACAATCCTAGCCTGTAACTCCGTGCTGGGAAAGTGGGGGAGAGAACATTCTAGAAACACAGAGGTTAAACCTTGCCCTTCCATCCCCTCCCACCATCTCTCCTTCCTGAAGCACCCTTCGACCAGTTTCCACTCCACTTTTTTCTAAATTGTTGTCTTTTAGCTTAACACTTGCCACCCAAGTTCTGATTAAAACAAGATATTTGGAAGTGTCTGAGCTCTCGAAGGCAATTAAGGCTTCTGGGATGCTACCAGCACTTTCTCATAGCTAAAGTTTCAAATAATCAGACCACAGCTAGGCAAGAGGGGGAAGTGTAGTCGGGATGGAGATCCTGAACTGTACCTGGATTCTGAAAACCCTTTGGGGGTGGCAGAAACCCACCCATCAGATCCCTGTTCCGCCTCTCCCTATGGCCTCCCCCCAGCCCTGCTTTTCTGCTTTGGAAGCCAGTGGCTAGTAGTGTTTGGTGTCATCTAGGTAACACCTGTTCTCTCCATCACACCTTTTATTCAAATCTGTCCTGGCTATTTTAAATAAGAGATGTGACCATTCTACGGGGCCAGCAGTTTTAAGAGGGCTAAGGGTGGCTAGTTCCACTAGTTCATATTCTCTCCCCCCCCACACACAGGACCACCACCACTCAATAGAGGAAAAACAAGAAAGAAAGGAAATCCAGATACTAAAATAAAGAGTAGTTAACAGAGGTTTACACTCCCAGAAAAAAAAAAAAAAAAGTTCTTTATCATACATGTCATGAGGCAAGGGGAGTACATTTTTAAACATACGCATTTATAGTCTAAGACCCCCCCTAGAGTCACCAACTCAGCCAAGCAGCACATGCTCAATTCCATGGGGAGCAGCTTTGTAGACATATTTTAGGAAAGAAACTCCTGCATCTTCTCCATCAGAAACATGAGCTGAGGTATACACTCTGGGAGAGGGCAATTTGCACTTTTTCCCTAGATCATTCATTCTGAGAAATAAACAGGGCACTGGTGATGGCTGAGCACACCAAGTGTGTATGTGTGTGTATACGCTGGTCTCCTCCACCATCCAAAAGCAGAGCATGTCAGTGAACGCTTTCATTAACCGAAATCAAAGAAGCAATTACCTTAGGACACATTTTGCTAACGGATGTACAGAACAAACCGAGGTAAAGCACAGATGCTCCCAGACACAGTTCAGAGCCACGGTGTTGTGATGCTGAGATGCTGAGTGTAGTTCCTGGGGAAGGAGCTTAGAGGTGCCACACTCACTGCTCTGTTTGAGCGCTGCCTCTATAAGGGCTCCTGCAAAACAAACACTAAACTTTCCCTTTTCACCTTTAAAGCAAAAAATCTGGTGGTCTAGAGGGTTAAGGATCCAGCGTTGTCACTGCAGCAGCTCAGGTCACCGCTGTGGCACAGTTTCCTTCCCTGGCCAAGGAACTTCCACAGGCCACAGGGAAGCAAAAATTCTCTTCACATTTCTTTTTGTCAGCAAAAATAGGTACTAATATAGGTCTTTCATAAAAGTGAGGTATCATAGATGAACTTACCAAAGCGGGAGAGATCCGTTTTTTGATACTATACAGCTCAAATATATGAATGAGGTTTGAGAAATACAGTGACAGTCAAGGCAAACAGAAAATATAAGTGGCATTTCTTTCTCACTCAAAAAAAAAAAAAAAAAAAAAAAAAAAACGACCTGGGAGTTCCCATCACGACTCAGTGGCTAACAAATCCGACTAGTATTCATGAGGACACAGGTTTGATCCCTGAATCAGGGATCCCGCATTGCCATGAGCTTTGCTGTAGGTCGCAGACGTGGCTCAGATCCTGTGTTGCTATGTTTGTGGCATAGGCCTGCAGCTGTAACTCCGATTCAACCCCTAGCCTGGGAACCTCTATATGGTGCGGGTGGGGCCCTAAAAAGACAAAAAAACAAAAACAAAAAAACCCTGTAAAATTCTATGTTAAACTCTGTAATGGTTTGGAAAAGAAAACAAGGATATGTTTAATTTTTTAAAAAACAGATTATGTGTGTGTGTATGTATAGATATATGTATACATATATATGTGTACGTACACACACACACACATATATAATCAGTTTGTTTTTTAAAAATCAAACACATTCTTATTTCCTTTTGCAAACCATTACAGCATATATATATGTATATATATATAGAGAGAGAGACATATACACACACAAATACACACACAGTTGAAAAAATTGGGGGGAGCAAATATAGAATATTTAAACAAAAACTATGTATTTATTGTTACCTCATGAAAAATAGCACAACCTGCCTTATCAACTTGGAATGGTCATATTTCTTTTATCTTTCAAATAAATGACTTGAACTTTCTTACGTCCTGTTAGCAGAGAGGGCAAGAGTACCTTCTTGAGCTGTCTCGGCCCACCCACCCCCAATTTCTTAGGAACCCTGGGTCCTGAACTCACCCCAAAGAGAGTCAAAACACCTAGCAGAAAGAACGGGGTCGCATTAACCCGTTCCTTCCCTCCCTTCCTCCTGCCTTTCCTTCCAACTACTTGAAGAAAGACATCCACAATGCCCAGGACACAAGCTGTCCCCCTGGGACAGCTGTCAGCACCATGCTTTGCTCACTGTTCTCAAAATAAGCCAACAGAGCTGGACTGGAGGCCCTTCCTACGTTTGTGCTGAAATCACCTTCCTCACAGATTCCTAAGCCTCTGCATTACACCCAGATCAATGACCTGAGCCCTGTCCGGCAATTTCATAACTCGCCCTGCTTTGGGCTGGGTCTGCGCTCCTTGAAGATCCCAGGTCCTAGCCTGGGGAGGAGGAGTTGGCTCTCATTCCTCATTTTAAAGAAAATCCCAGGTTCCCTTTGCAAGGTGATGTGCTTCTTCCATGCCCCCTCCCCTGAAAGCCCACATTTGCATGAGTGAAGGAGATCACTGGACAGATCCACAGAGCAAAACAATTTTTTTTTTTTTTTGTCTTTTTAGTATATGGAAGTTCCCAGGCTATGGGTCAAATCATAGCTGTAGCTGCCTGCCTGCACCATAGCTACATCAATGCCATACCTGAGCTGCATCCGCGAACCACACCACAGCTCACAGCAACACTGGATCCTTAACCCACTGAGCAAGGCCAGGGATCGAACCTGCAACCTCATGGATATCAGTCATGTTTGTTACCGCTGAGCCACAGCAGGAACTCCAAAATTTGTTTTAATTCAACAAATATTTAAGTGACCAACATATGCCAGACACTATTCTGGATGCTGGGCCTTCCTCAGTGAACCAAATGCAAAAAATCCATCCCTTCTGGAACGTCCATTCTGGTGGAACAGAAGACAGACAAAAAGCAGAAAGAATAAGGAAATTGTAGTGTGTTCAGTGGAGAAGTGTGTTTGGTGGGTGGGGAAAAGGACAGGGAAGAGGGATCAAGAGTTCTACAAGATCTGGAGTTCCTGTTATAGCTCAGCAATTAACCAACCCGACTAGCATCCATAAGGATGCAGGTTTGATCTCTGGCCTTGTTTTGTGGGTTAAGGATACGGCGTTGCTGTGAGCTGTAGTGTAGGTCGCAGACACTGCCCCAGATCCTGTGTTGCCATGGCTGTGGCAGGATGACAGCTACAGCTCTAATTCAACTTCCCTGTGCCGAGGGTTTGGCCTTAAAAAGACAAAAAAAAAAAAAAAAAAAAAAGGAGTTCTAAAAGATCTGCTTCTGGGTCATTTACTGTGCGGGCTCTGTACTAAGAAACAGCTGTCAATTGCACTTACTAATAACAATAGCAATAATAATTATGGCCTCTCCGGGCACCCCATTTAATCTCTGCATTAACAGGTATCCTTGTCCCTGTAAGGCTTGAGATCTACACTTCATACATTCCAAGGCAGCCTTGGGTTTATTGTCTCCCCTCTCAACCCATGAGGACTTCCTTTACTGCAGCTGAGAGAGGTTACATGACTTTCCCAAGGTCACATGGCTACTAAGGGTCAGAGTGAGAATTCCAATAAGGCTCTCTCATTTCTATTGGGTGATTTTCTCCGTGCATTTGTAAAGAGTGCAAAACACAAAGCCAGAAGATCCAAAACTGAGACCCAGCATTGTGTCTACTAGTTGTATGAAACCTTGAAAAAGTTCCCTGCAAGCGTAAGATAAGACTGGATTTGAAATTACTTTATAACTCATAAGGCACGGTACAACTATGCTGTTTTGGGGCAACTCTGCAGACTGCCTCAACACTCCACTTACCTACTATCTGTGTGATTCATTAAGTAAATAAATATAATTAAAAGGAGTTATTTTTATAGCATGCTGCACACAACTCCCAAAGCAATTCTTACTCAGGTTGGAAAAATTAAAACAGTATATATTTTCTGTCTGTAAACTAATTATCTGATTCAAATAGAGTCAAAGCTAGCTCAGTTTGAAGGTGTTCTGTAATAGCACATGCATAATCACACTCCATTTATTAAAGAAGTGCTGGTATATGGTCCTTGTTAGGAGCTGCTGAGCATCAGTGTGGAGAAAAGGGCACTCACGTGACAGATCCCAGGGGTATAGTTGTGGCTGTGAACAAGCAGTTAGATTTCTTGTCCTTCCAGGCCTCTGCATCCGCTTTGTTATCTCAGCAATTGGAGAATGCCCACCAGTGAACAGAAAGTGTCACATTGGCCTGAAAGGCAGGCAGCTGTACTGAGCCCAGTAGTCTAAGCTAGGAAATAAGACTGAATTCAGCTTCTGGGAAAGCATAGAAGATGCAAACTACAGAAGGAGAGGTACTATGGACTGAATGTTTGTGTCTCCCCCTAATGTGTATGTTGACACCTTAACCCCCAAAGTGATGGTATTTGAACAGAGCGTTTTTAGGAGGTAATTAAGTTTGAATGATGTCATGGGGGAGGAGCCTCCATGATGGGTTTGATGCCCTTATGGGCATGAAAAGATACCAGCCCTTGTGCTCTCTCTCCCTTTCTCCCTCTCTCCTCTACCCCCATATAAGGAAATCAGGAACGGGTCCCTCACTAGAACGCAATCATGCTGCCACCTTGATCTTGGGCTTCCAGCCTCTAGAACTGTAAGAAATATATGTTCCTTGTTGTTTTAAGCAATCCAGTTTATGCTATTCTTTTTCTTTCTTTCTTTCTTTTAGGGTCACCCCTGCGGCATATGGAAGTTCCCAGGCTAGGGGTTGAATTGGAACTGTAGCTGCCAGCCTACACCACAGCCTCAGCAACACAGATCTGAGCCGTGTCTTCGAACTACACCACAGATCAGGACAACGCTGGATCCTTAACCCACTAAGCAAGACCAGGAATTGAACCTGGATCCTCATGGTTCCTAGTCAGAATCTTTTCCGCTGAGCCACAACTGGAACTCCCCAGTTTATGGTATTCTTGTTACAGTGCCCAAACTAAGACATTAGGCATACACTCTTTTCTGAAATGGTTCTGATATCTAACTGCCCTATCCCTGTGCTTCTACAAAGAGAACGTACTTGCCTTCGAGGGGGGAAAAAAAGTTCTTCCGTGGAAATTAAGTGTGCCTTTACAGAGCTACCAAATGCTGCCTGGTCTCTTCTACCCGTAGTCAGGGTGGGAGACTTTAGAGGAACAAGGAAAGACAATAACCTCTTCATCCACCCTCCCAGCTTGGCAGTTGTATAAAAGGTATCCTCCCCCTGCTTCTGCATCTCCTACCATCAAGATTCCAAGAGAAGCTGGATAAAAGCACCCAAAAGATGGATGTTCCTATTATGGCTCAGCCGGTTAAGAACTGGACTAGTATCCATGAGGACGTGGGTTCTATCCTGCATCTTGCTCAGTGGGTTAAGGATCCAGCTTTGCTGTGACCTGCGGTGTAGGTTGCAGATGTGGCTCAGACCTGGCATTGCTGTGGCGTAGGCTGTGGCATAGGCTGGCAGCTGCCTCTCCAATTTGACCCCTGGCCTGGGAACTTCCATGTGCCACAGGTGTGGCCCTAAAAAGAAATTTTTTTTTTAAAAAAAAAGCATCCAAAAGGCAGAGATAGCTTGATGAGCCCAGGTTCAAAATCAAGGAACTAGGCAAGCCTCATTTTCATAAGGAAGAATAGAGAAGGAACCAAGATAGAAGGTGAAAGAACTCCAGGAATAAATTCAAAGGAAGTGGGAAGTGCTAAAATCATGATGATCACAGTTTTCAAACCAAAAGTTCATGTCCCAAATAAGACAGAGACACAAAATAGTTTAAATCACATCTCTCTGCAAAAATCAGGAACTTGCCTTTGCCTCGGCCCCACAGCCCAATCCATGATATAGCAATTGTTCACTCTAGTGAGATTATCTACATTAGAAATGATGGGAACCAATTATTTTCCTCTCACTTAGGAAAGACAAAAAGAAATGGGCACCAACCGAAGCTGTAGGGATCCCTTGTTAAGATTCAGAGAGAGTGAAAAATGGTGTCTGGTGGAGAATTTTTCTTCTCTTCTGAACATCCCTCTCCCATCCCAGATGGAGAAGTCCATACGGCAGCAGCAAGCACAGCAGGCTGGAGAATGTGTCCTGGGCAATTCTGAGTTAACTCTGGCTCTTCCTTACAAATACTAAAGTAGTAAACTGATGGCTAAAAGGACCCTCCAGGAGTTCCCGTTGTGCCTCAGTGGAAACGAATCCTACTAGTATCCATGAGGACGTGGGTTCTATCCCTGCCCTTGCTCAGTGGGTTAAGGATCCAATGATGCCATGAGCTGTGATCCAAGCAGACATGGCTTGGATCTGGTGTGGCTGTGGCTGTGGTGTAGGCTGGCAGCTGCAGCTCCAATTCAACCCCTACCTGGGAACTTTCATATGCTGCAGATATGGCCCGAAAGAAAGAAAGAAAGAAAGAAAGAAAGAAAGAAAGAAAGAAAGAAAGAAAGAAAAGAAAAGAAGAGAAATAAATAAGTAAAGACTCCCCCAAATACCACCTCTTTGAGAGAAGCCACTTCCAGGAGGGGCAGTGCCTCTCAGTGGAATGCAGGGGAACTTAGGAGGCCCATGGGCAGGCTCCCTTTCGAGATTGTCAAGAGGTGGCAGGACATCTGATTCTCTGGACTCCTTAATGATGTTCAAATGCTTCCTCAATGTCAAATTAAGAGCTACCTCAGGGCTGATGTCCTTCTGTACTGATAATTTGGTCTGAGAAAGAAGTGAGCCAGTGCCTGGAGAGTTAAGGGCCCAGAGGCTCCCTGACTTCCACGCTCCATTCAGTCCCAGATTCAGAGATTTCAAAGCAGTTCCCGCTGTATAAAACCTAGAAGTTTATAAGGTTTTGCCCCCAGTCATATCTCACTTTATCCTACCAATAACCCTGTGGGGGTGTTTTTAGCCTGGTGTTACATAGGAAGAAAACAAGAGATTCAGAGAGGTAAAAGATGGTTAATAAATGTCAAGCCAGAACTTCAATTGGAGTTTCTGGGTCTCTAGTCTATGCAGTGCACTTTGTAGGGCCCCAGCTTGGAAGCTGAGAAAGAAGACAGAAGCTCACCTATCATGAGGTCATGCCATTTTAGAGATGGGAACACTGAGGTCCAAAGTCATTGCATTTTTCCCTTAGCCACATGACTAGCCCCAAACACAGGTGTTGCTCCCTCCCCAACACCCAGATGGTTAGGGTCTTGCCCCAGGTCCAAGGATGCAGAGGTGGCCAATCCATGGAAAGGGCCCTTTGAGAGCTGACTCAGCATAAGGTCATTCTCAGCCTAAGCTACTCCTTACCCTGTCAGGTGGAGTCGGGCAGGGAAAGCCCCAACTTATTTCCAGTGGATTTGTGTTCTACTGGAAAGCTACTGCTGTCTCTCTTCCACCAGAAATCAACCCTCCTGGCACAGTCAGCCTCCGTCACAAGAACAATCACCAAGGCTAGAATTCTCCCTCTGAACCCTGGATAATAGCAAGTCACCTATTTCACGTGTAGCACCAGTTCCGTGCATAAAGCTACAGCGGCGATGAGAGGACCAGGGAAACCACCTGCCTTTGGCTGGGAACCCTAAACACCACTGAAGCCCACAGAGGCCTGGCCCCTGCTGGAGCTAGTCCATCCCCAACTATTCCAAGTCAGAGCTCGTGTGCCTGCTCAGTCCAGCACTGGGTCCTGACTTCTAGTCAAGCTCCTTCTACCTGAAGGCTCACAGAGGACCAAGGTTCCCTCTACCATGGGAAGTGGGTGCTGAGGCAGCTGTGTCTGGGAGCCCTGCGAAGGCCCAGCAAAGACTGAGTGCCACCTCCTATCCCAGCCCTGAGAAATCCCCCTCACCTAGGCCCGTTCTAAGAAGAGTGACTTTAAGGGACTTCTAGGTTGACGCCGACGTACCTGCTCTGTGAGGGAAGATGGGATTTCTACCCCTCCCCCACCCTCTCCCCTCGTGGTTTGCTCCTGTGTCCCCCACCTATTGCACACCCCCCTCTCCCCTAGAGACAGAGGAAGGATACTGGGAGGTCTTGGGGTGGACAGAACAAAGACCAGCATCATCACGTGTGCGTGCGTGTCTGGGGCAACGAGTTACTCAGTAACCAGACAGCCTGAGATTCCAGGGGGCAGAGAGGCTGCTGCAAAAGCAGCAGGAAACAGCCAGGGGCTCAGCTTTGTATTTCCTCCTTCCCAGCAAATGAAAGACCTCTGTGCTGGTGAGTTCGGGTAGACAGAAAGCAGAGGCCTTGAATGAGGAGATTCTCTTTTTTTTTTTTTTTTTTTTTTTGCATTTTAAGGCCACATCTGTGGCATATGGAAGTTCCCAGGCTAGGGGTCAAATTGGATCTACAGCTGCTGGTCTACACTGCAGCCACAGCAACACCAGATCTGAGCTGTGTCTGCAACCTACACTACTGCTCACGGCAATGCCAGATCCTTAACCCACTGAGCCAGACCAGGGATTGAACCTGAGTCCTTGTGCATGCTAGTCAGTTTCGTTTCCATTGAGCCAGGAAGGGAACTCCATATAAGGACATTCTTATGTCTCTGTTTCACACTTTAATTGCCAAGTTACCCTAAGAACCTACTGCCTGTGGAGAGAGAGAGCATGTAATGGGTGGCCCATTCAATTGAACAAATATCCGAGGAGCATCTACTATGTGGGGGATGGGAGAGGAGCCGGCAATGCCTTCCTAGTCCCAAGGCCCCGGTGAGATTGTGGGGATGCTTTCACCCAGTCTGGCAGAGGGGCTGAGACCTCTCTGAAAGAGGACAGGGGTCCCAGCAGAGCAGGGGCTTGGAAACTCGGCAGAAGAGTGTGCCAGCTATTTCTCTTACAATCTATAACCACCTATCTTCTACTATATTTTAAATATATATACACACATATGTATACTTATATATCTTATATAACTTATGCCTCGCAGCAGAGGTATAAGATGGACCCAGTAACCTCCCTTCAGTCCCATTATTCAGCCTTCAGAACTACCCATGTCCTTATTATTTATTCACCTCTCACTTAGGGCACACCTGCTATGAGTCGAGCACTCTTGTAGGAGTGGGAGACTAAGGAGCAAACAAGGCAGGCAAAGCTCTGCTTTCAGGCACTTACATTCTAGCTGGGGACTGGGCAGTGATTGATAATAAAGGCAACTTGTAAGCAAAATACATGCCATGTGAATCAGTACTCTGGAGGAAAAGAAAATAAAAAATGAAGATATAGATTGATGAGGGGTTTAAGATGGTATAGTCAGGGAAGTTTCCCTGAGAAGGGAGCATTGAAACATACTTCAGGAGTTCCCATCATGGCTCGGTGATTAATGAATCCGACCAGGAACCATGAGGTTGCAGGTTCGATCCCTGGCCTTGCTCAGTGGGTTAAGGATCCAGTGTTGCCGTGAGCTGTGGTGTAGGTTGCAGACGTGGCTTGGATCCGGCGTTGCTGTGGCTCTGGTGTAGGCCAGTGGCTACAGCTCCAATTGGACCCCTAGCCTGGGAACCTCCACATGCCACAGGTGTGGCCCTAGAAAAGACAGAAAGACCAAAAAAAAAAAAAAAAAGAAAGAAAGAAAGAAACATACTTCAAAGATGTGGGTACATCATGCAGATACCTAGGGAAGGCAGCTTTACCAGGAGAGAAAACAAGCTGTGCAAAGGGCCTGAGGCTGGATATGGGTGCAATTGAGGAACAGACAGGCCAGTGTGCAAAAGACTGGAGTGAGCCTTGTCCTTAAGACCCAGCGTGCCAAGAGCTCATTCAAGAGCCCTAGGGGGTCTGAATTGACACAGCTCACTGGTCTTCATCAGATGTGAGCCTGTCCTGGCTGGATGGCCAGTTTCCCCATTAAGATTCTTCAGTAGTTCCTAGGCCTTTAACATGTGATGGAGGTGAGTTCAGAACTCTGAATGGAGAAAGGAAGGAAGAAAAAAAATTAAGAAGCAAGTATAGGACATATGGGGCAAGACTGTAGATGTCTAGGCAGAATATTGTTTCTGTTTTTTTGAGATTTTTTTAAGGCCACACCTGTGGCTTATGGAAGTTCCCAGGGCAGGAGTTGAATTGGAGCTGCAGCTGCCAGTGCACAATCACAGCAACGCCAGATCTGAGCTGCCTCTCTGACCTACTCCACAGCTCACAGCAATGCCAGATCCCACTGAGCTGGGCCAGCGATTGAACCTGCATCCTCCTGGATACTAGTCGGGTTTGTTACTATTGGGTTTGAGCCACAATGGGAACTCCTAGACAGAACTTTGTGGACATGTCACACCTCTGCACAAGCTATCCCCTCTCCAAAGCCCCTTGCCCCCTGTCCAACTCATGCTTCAGGGCCAGTCATACCATCTGCTCACACATACCTCTGTACTCACATCAGCTGTTCTGCATTGTTTGTTGTGAGTTTCTTAAGGTCAAGAGCAATACCATATTCCCAGGACCCCAGAATAGATCCTCACTGAATAAATAGGTATGAAATCCTAGGATGAGAGTTTTCTTTAGAACCTAGTGCTCTGAGGGCACTTATTTCAGCCGCAGGAAGAGTATCTACATGGTGCAAAACAATTCCTTCTTGGAGATATTTTCCTTTGCTGCTGCAGCTGTGGAAAGATGTACTGGCCCTTAAAACAGTCTGTCCCATTCCCCATAATCCTGGGACTTGAAATTCTCAGGGTAGGGCAGGGCTTCTCTGGAGGTGGAATCAATGGAGCACTGCCCTGTCTTCATGAAGACTTGGAGAGGTGATGGAGGTGAGGGATGTGGCTGAGGCCTTCCTTGGTGGACAAGGCTGGGAGGCCCCATCACTGGTATTAAGTTTGTATAAAATAAACTCAAGCAGGTGTCTGCATCAATGCCATTTTTAGGGGCCCAGAGGGAAAAAGAAAAGTTTCATTGGCTTTGGTTGCTTATCTCTTGGAAGGTGTGATTTCAGCCATGGCATTTCATACTTTAAGAGTCCAGGGCTTCAATCCTGGGCACATATCCAGACAAAACTATAACTTGAAAAGAGACATCAGAATTCCCTGAAGGCCTAGTAGTTAAGGATCCGTCATTGTCACCGCTGTGGCACAGGTTAAATCCCTGGCCTGGAAATTTTCACATGCTGTGAGTGCATCCAAAAAAAAAGAAGAAAAGATACATGAACCAAAACATTCGTAGCAGCACTATTCACAATAGCCAAGACATGGAAACAACCTAAATGACAGAGGAATGGATAAAGAAGATGTGGAATATATACACAATAGAATATTACTGAGCCATAAAAAGGAATGAAATAATGCCATTTACAGCAACATGGATAGACCCAGAGGTTATCATACTAAGCAAAGTAAGTCAGAAAGAGAAAGGCAAATACCGTATGATATCACTTAACATGTGGAATCTACAACATGACACCAAAGAATCTCTCTACAAAACTGACACTGACTCACAAGACGTAGAGAACAGACCTGTGGTTGCCAAGGGGGAGGGGGTGGGGAAGGGAAAGATTGGGAGTTTGGGATTAGGAGATGCAAACTTTTATATATAGGATGGATAAACAACAAGGTCCTCCCATACAGGGTTAAGAAACTTTATTCAATATCCTGTGATGTCATAATGGAAAAGAATATGAAAAATAATATATATGTATAGCTGAATCACTGCTGTACAGCAGAAATTGACACAACATTATAAATCAACTATACTTCAATGAAGTTTTTTTTTAAGTCTAGGACTTATTCTTGAATGCTCCTATCACAAAAGGCTGTTTCACAGAAGCCAATTACCAGTGGAGGTCACACTTTAGTGAGAAGAGGCCGTTGTGGAGTTCCTGTCGTGGCGCAGTGGTTAACGAATCCGACTAGGAACCATGAGGTTGCGGGTTCGGTCCCTGCCCTTGCTCAGTGGGTTAACGATCCGGCGTTGCCGTGAGCTGTGGTGTAGGTTGCAGACTCGGCTCGGATCTGGCGTTGCTGTGGCTCTGGCGTAGGCCGGTGGCTGCAGTTCCGATTCAACCCCTAGCCTGGGAACCTCCATATGCCGCGGGAGCGGCCCAAGAAATAGCAGCAACAACAACAACAACAAAAAGACAAAAAAAAAAAAAAAAAAAAAAAAAGAAGAGGCCGTTGCTCAGGTGCGACTATCCAGGTGCAACCAGGTCCTCCCCCAAATGCCCACAGAAACCCACTGTGCTATGGCATCTGTCTTTCACACCTCATGCACTCACAGCTCTGCTCCTGTTTCTTAGCCATCACATAGAAGCACATCAGTGGCCATTCAAGGTACCAGGGAGGCCGAAATATTTGTCGGGGGTATCAGGGTGTGAGAAAATAAGTCCTTTGTAGAACAAATGTGGAGAATGCTTATTTTTTGTTAAACATTTCAAATCATGTTTTCTGGAAAACTGGCTCCCAGGCAAGAGAAGCCACATAAAAAAATCTTGGAGGCAGGAAGGCAGCCTGATCTTGGCACCGCCTGTCGCTACGTAGGTGCTTCACCATGGCGGAGTCGTGTGGCTGTGGACAGGATTTTTACCAAATGTATTCAAAGTGTTGTCTTGCTGGCTATTGGAATTCAGAGCCTTCTTTGCTTATTACAATGCCATTTGCAACAAGGAAACAGGCCTGTGTGAACTGGAGAAAGTGTGACCTCCCTGTTCGGGAAAAGGCAATGCTGGAGTTTGCACTTACTATATCCTGAGCTAATGACATAACAGATGACCATTTCAAAAAGCTTGAGGTGCATGGCTTTAACCAAGAAGATGCCTGGGATATAGCTGCAATTTCAGCTTTTTATGCCATGTCCAACTGCCTTGCTAATTTTGTCAGTATGGTTCCCAACAAATGATTCTATTTGATGGGCAGAAACAGTAATGTCAAAGACATCAGGAGTGAACCTGCTCCTCCTAAAGTATAAAACCTGAACCAAAAGGCCAGTGTTTACATTTCCAGCATATTGCATTATTATCATTATTATTATTTTACTGGCACATTGCATTATAAGACATCAGTTAGGAAGTAATTTTTTAAATCATTTAGTCAATGGAGGGAAGACAGTTAATAAATGTGTCCCCTGCCTTCTCGATGAGATAGAGCCTAAGGGACATATGATACCTGAACCTAGGGGGAACCTTTCCAATTTTTTAGTTTTGTTGTGATCTGAGAGGAGTAGTGGGGCAAAGGAGTTCAGAGGATGCTTTAGGCATTTCTGATGAACTGCTATCTGTGAATTTCAGCAATTGAAGTTGAACATCTTTTAGCTGTTTTAAATAGTTTTATTTTAAAAATAGTTACATATTGTAAATCAACAGTAATAAAAAAACTTTTAAAAAATTAAAAAATAGTTACTTGAAATTACATAGAAATTGGTCTATACAGGCAGTAGTTTGAAATCAATTCCTTGTTAACACGATGGTTTTTAAAGGCTCTCAGAGGCAGTAGGTAAATAGAAGTAGGCACAGAGTCATTCTACCTTTACTGCCATCTCCATTAACCTCCAGCAAGTTTTGCTTTTTCACTGAGAAGTTGTAAAATCATGATCATCTCAATAGAATATTAGTCCTTATGCAGTTTATTCTTATTTTAGGTTTTAGTAAAAATTATTTGGAACAAGAGAGGACTCACATTTTAAGAAGTAACCAAAAAAAAGCAACAAAATGACATTACTAAATGACTTGTTCTCTGTGTTATAACTACCACTTTCACAAGTTTGCGGCTATCTTAACTTTTCAAGAATCATTTTCATTATCTAACTGATAGAGGTATATGCAAACCTACAAAATGTTTTTGTTCCCATTTGGCTTCTTAAGAGTCTCTAAATAGCCAGTAAACAGTTTGGGGGCTATAGTGAGTTTATTTTGAATTGTCTCAACTGTGAAATCTGATTATCTTGATATAGCACAACTCTTGTTGCAGAATACGGTGTTTTTCTGTTGGAACTGTATCTTAAATACCTTGGAAAATGTAACTATTTATTTTCTTTAGGAAAATGTAAACTTTTAAAGAAAAAAAAATTTTTTTTGGCGTTCCCATGATGGCACAGTGGAAACAAATCCAACTGGTAACCAGGAGGTTTCGGGTTCAATCCCTGGCCTCACTCAGTGGGCTAAGGATCCGGCACTGCTGTGAGCTATGGTGCAGGTCACAGGTGCGTCTCAGATCCTGTGTTGCTGTGGCTGTGGTGTAGGCCGGCAGCGGCAGCTCCGATTTGACCTCCATATGCTGCAGGTGCGGCCCTAAAAAGCAAAAGCAAAAAAAAAAAAAATTATTTTTATGGCCACGCCTGTGGCATGTGGATGCTCCAGGGCTAGTGGTGGACTCAGAGCTGCAGCTGCAGGCCTATGCCACAGCCACAGCAACATTGATTCCGAGCCACATCTTTGACCTACATGGTAACTTACAGCAACACCAGAGTCTTAACTCACTGAGTGAGGACAGGGATGGAATCTGCATCCTCACAGAGACAACGCTGGGTCCTTAACCCATTGAGTGATGACAGGAATGTCAGGAAAATGTAATCTTTTAAAGAAGAGTTTTGAGAGAGTTCCCGTTGTGGCTCAGTGGTTAACAAATCCAACTAGAAACCAAGAGGCTGTAGGTTCGATCCCTGGCCTTGCTCAGTGGGTTAAGGATCTGGCCTTGCCGTGAGCTGTGATGTAGGTCGAAGACTCGGGTCAGATCCTGTGTTGCTGTGGCTGTAATGTAGGCCGGCGGCTACAGCTCCAATTCAACCCCTAGCCTGGGAACATCCATATGCCGTGGGTGCGGCCCTAAAAAGACAAAAAAAACAAAATAAAGAGGAGTTTTGAGAGGAGGGGTGGGGACATAGAAAAGAAAAGAAAAAAAAGAGGGAAAAAATAAAATTGAATTTTATTTTAAAAAAATCTTGGAGGCTGAGATGATTAAAGCACAAGAATGAAACAGAGGAGAGTCTGAAACACAGTCCTTCAAACAAAAAGAAACAAATATCTTATTGTCTCTAGGGAGAAGAGGCTTGGAAACTAAGAGTAGGGTGAGAGGAAACCTAGTTTTCATGGAACACTCTTTTGCCGTATTTGATCTGTTTCTATGTATGTTTAATCTTTTTTCAAAAGTTTTCCATTCATCATATTTAATACTTATAGCCTTTCTCACATCTTAAAATTATATTCATACCATTCCCATGTATTTCCTTTTCAAGAAGCATTGGAAACTACACTTCCTGAGCCTCCTAAGTGCCACCTGCTTAATGACGCTCATTTCACCTTGACAACAACTCTGCGAGGTAATGAACTTGGCAGGTTTTACAGGTGAAGAATCGCTCGGGCTGAGGGGCTCCACCCAGAGCCCCTGGTTGGGAAGTGGCAGTTTTATACTAAAACCCCAGCCATCTGGCTGAAGAGTTCCTGTCTGGTCATCTTCTTACCTCTGGTACAAATCCTGAACAAAGGGATCTGGATGAAATCAGAGAAAGGGTTCCAGGGAAAGGATGCTCTATTTCATAGGGACTGAGAGGCAGATGAGGAAACAGAAACAATCTCCTCCTTCCTCTGGCCTGGACACATCTCCTGTTTCCTCACTTGCCTTTGCTGGGATGTTTGCTTCGCCTGAGTCTCAGCAAATACCTAGCTCTGCCTTGTCTCCTGGACGCTGTGGACAAACAGCAGTTAGCTCTTCTCACCTTCTGTGAGCCTTTAGTGTTCCAGTGTCTTCTAATCAAGCCTCCATCCACAGCTCAATCACTGCCTCCCTCTCTCTCTCTCTCTCACACACACACACACACACACACACACACACACAGTCACACACACATTTCTGCATCCACTCTCAGATCTATCAAAATGACACTCTTAGGCCAGGATATTGACTTAATGTTAGACAATTAATCCAAGAGACTGGAATTAACCCTTAATCCAAGTATGAGTAGGAGCAGAAAGAAGGAACAGGATCTCTATACCACGGCTGTATTCTCATGCCTAGGGGCATAATGACAGATGCATGTTTTTCTTTTAGGAGCCTTGGGGAACCCCAGTACCCTGCAAGCTATACATTGAATGTTTGTTCCTACCAAAATTCATATGTTGAAATCATAATTCCCAATGTGATGATACTACAGTGTGGGGCCTTGGGGGGTGATTAGGTCAGAAGCCTTCATGAACAAGATCACTGCTCTTATGAAGACTCTAGGACTTCCCATTGTGGCTCGGCAATAATGAACCTGACTAGAATCCAAGAGGATGCAGGTTCGATCCCAGGCCTCATTCAGTGGGTTAAGGATCCAGCGTTGCCATGAGCTGTGGTATAGGTCATAGACATGGCTCGGATCAGATATTGCCATGACTGTGGCAAAGGCTGGCAGCTACAGCTCCGATTTGACCCCTAGCCTGGAAATTTCCATATGCTGTGGGTGCGGCCCTAAAAAGACCAAAAAAAAAAAAAAAATCCGAAACAAAACTCCAGAGTGTTCCTTCATCCCATCCACCAGATGGCCACCTGTGAACCAGGAATTGGCCCTCACCAGACACCAAGTCTGTTGACAGCTTGATCTTGGACTTTCAGAACTGTGAGAAATAAATACTGTTGTTTATAAGCCACCCAGTGTATGGTAATTCATTATAGCCACTCAGATTAAGACACCTCTTAAAAATACCTGTTCCCACCCCCAGTGGGCAATGCCGTGACTTCCTTTTGCAGGAGGCTTTGATCCTATTAAAATGCACTTGCCCCTGAAGGGCAGCTTGGGGTGTTGGTGCGGGTGCTGGATCTCCACCTCCCCCAGAGCCACTTATGTGACTCTGCAGGCAGTACCCACCCACACACAATTCAAGGGATGTCATTTACATCATAGCTGGAGGGGTTAGATATTTTGATGACAACTTTTGGCACAAGGCAGTTAAAGGTCTGGTACTGGTTCTGCCTTCCCCTGACAGGACAGAAGCTACTTTATGCATTCCACCTTGCTGCCCTCCTCACTTTGGCAGGGGTGCAGGCACCATCAACTGTGTCTGCCTGGGTCTCTTCTTTCAACCAGGGACAGTGCTCCCTGGTGTCTTCAGTCTGCTTCTACCCCATGACCTCTTTCTGCATTTTGACCAGGACATGTGTCCTGCTCTCTGTTGAAGATCTTGCATGGGGACTCTAGCCCAGGACTTCATAGTCAGTGGCAGAGGTGTGAGAAGTGGTTAGAGCAGACAGTCAAGGTCCAAGGGAGCTCCTGAGGTCTCCCCGTTGAACACTGCAGGCTCTAGCTGTGGAGGGGCTTCAGCTATCCCGCTGTTGGCTGCTCTGCCAAGGCCGCCAGTGCCCCTGGGGCTCCGTCATCCCCCCAACTTGGTGTGGTCCTCTTTGCAACCATAGTGATGACTTGAGTGACCAACACTGAAAGGGCTGAGGTTCTGAAAGGCTCTGTCCCCTCCTGTCACCGTTCCCATCATAGTTTCCCCAAATGCATGCTTTGCTCTCTCTGTCTTTCTCTCTGTTCGTACAGCTGTCTTTCCCATCAAACTGGGGGTGTCACCCAAGACCTAAGCCAAAAGACATTTGCAGATCCCCACATTCCTACCCCGAAACTCTCCCACCCTCCAACAATCCCCAGAAGTCCCGCACTTCAGCTCCCTGTCTTTCCAGGGTGAATTCTCAACCCTCCAAGTTTCAGCCTCTGGGAAGCCAGGCAGGGCCCCCTCTTGGCCATGACTCAGATATCCAGTACCTTGGAGTTTCACTCGGCATTCTTTATTATCTATGGAATTTTTCTTTCCCATAAAGTTTGCTGGTGTATTTATTTCTTTCATTTTAAAAGCCATGAAATTAAACTCCCCCACACATTTTCCTATGCCTGTGTAGACAGCAATACACCCCAATTAGCCTTTGGGGCTCTGCTAAAAATAGGGTCCCTGGCAAGTGTCTGGGCCTACCAAGTCCTTAGGTCGATGCAAAGCCAAGGCCCCCTCTACAGCTCCTTTGGTGGATTTCTGCCTTTGTTTCACCCACACAGTCCCTGAGTGGAAAAAGCCTCTGTTCCAATGGGGCACAGCCTCCAGAGCCTTAGTTGGTACAGCCATTGAGAGATTATTATTTATAGCTCCTTAATGTTTTCTTTCCATTCCTAGGTTCTTAGGAAGACATAAAATGGGAGACAGTCTTGCACCTGTCCTAAATACTCACCTTGCTGCAAACAATGGCTTCTGGTGATTTAAGTCCCACTGTCTCAGTGGGGCCAGGCAGAGGTCCCCACAGCCCTGTAATTATACTTCTTTTTCCAAAGGGATATGAGCTAGCCCTTTTGAACTGTCTGGAACAGGGCGGTGTATTTATGTGTAAGCAAGCCAGCCAGCCAGCGAGGGCAAGCCCACCAACCTGAGAGGGTCGAGGGCTTGATCCATGAATTAATCCAGGAGCCTGGTAGCACTCAGGGCAAGCAAGCCATCAATAAAACATCAAAGGCCAGTGCCATTAGAGGAGGCAAAGCAGGATATTTTATTCATGACTGTATCTTAAAGGGGCTTGCTCATGACTCACAAATTATTCATGAGATTCTTTCTATTTTCAAATGCAAATTACAAGGGCGTTTAAAGGGGCAGTTTAACTTCTGTGGTACACCCCACTTTTGGTACCGCTCTGGGCTATTTTGGGGAAAGACTGTCCTATTCCAGGTACAGAGCTTCTGTCCTTTCAGAGTTCTGTCCCATAGGATAGTCATCACACTTCCCTCCTGAAAGCATCTCCCAGCCAATCAAAAGGCAGGGAAAACACCTGCCAGCAGGTCCCAGCCAATCAGAACCAGAGGCCAGCTGCTGCCACATGGCCCCAGTGATCATCTCCTGCCCTGCTGATGGGCTGAAGGTAGGATCTGGAGACAGATTCTGAATCTCCCAGGGTGCTTGTTATATGTACAAACTCTTGGACCTCTCTGACTTCCCAATTCAGTACTTCTGAGATGGGGTCTAGGGATCATTCTAAATAAGTTACCCCATGTGATTCTTACACAGAGTGTATTTTAAGAAGAACTGAGCTAGTCCAGAGGTAGCCTGACTTCAGCATGTATAGCGTCACCTAGACAACTTTTTAAGACATAAATAGCTGAGTCCAATCCCCAGAGTTTCTGATTCAGTAGGTTTAAGGTGGGGCCCTGGGAATTTGAATTTCCAACATGTTCCCAGGTGATGCTGAATGCTGCTGGTATGGGTACCACACTTGGAGAGCCACTGGCCTCCTGAAAACTATTGAAGCCTGAGTTTGACAAAGGCCTCACATCTGGAAAAAAGAAGAGTCTTTCCCAGAAGGTCCCCAGGCCCCAGGCCTATAGAGATCACTGCTTCCCATCACATCCCATTAGCCTTTCCCACTTTCGAGTGTGTTCCCAGGGCTGTGTGGCTTGCCAGAATATGGCCAGAGCAGTGACATAATTTAAGTATCATGACAGCTTTGAAAAAAAACTTGCAAAGCCCTTCTCTTCAATCCCTTGTCTTAGAATTCTCCACATAGATTGCAGAGGCATCTGCTTTATAGAGTACCCCACCTGCATTTCTTGACTCAACAAACACCAATTAAGAACTTACTGGAATTCTCATTGTGGCTTAGTGGAAACAAGTCCAACTAATACCTATGAGGATGTGGGTTTGAACACTGGCCTTGCTCAGTGGGTTAAGGATGTGGCGTTGCCAAGAGCTGTGGTATACGTCACAGACCTGGCTCAGATCTGGCATTGCTGTGGCTGTGGCATAGGCCAGCAGCTGTAGTTCTTATTAGACCCATAGCCTGGAAACTTCCATATGCCATGGGTGCAGACCTAAAAAGCAAAAAAAAAAAAAAAGAACTTACTTACTATGCTTGGAGTTCCTATTATGGCTCAGCAGGTTAAGGATCCCGTGTTGTCTCCATGAGGATGCAGGTTCCATCCCTGGCCTCATTTAGTGGGTGAAGCCTTCGGTGATGCTGTAAGCTTCAGCATAGGTTGCAGATGAGGCTCAGATCCAGTGTTGCCTGTGGCATAGGCCTGCAGCTGCAGCTCTGACTCAACCCCTAGCTCAGGAATTTCCATATGCTGCAGGTGAGGCCATAAAAAGACAAAAATTAAAGAATTTACTATACTTAAGCACTGGAGATGGGAAAATACAGAGTTGCTGCCCTCAAAGAACACAGTACACAATGGAACACAGAACACAGTGCAACAGAACAAAGAAGCTCACAGAACACAGTACACAGGTTCAAATACAAACAGGTAATTTTAATGTATTGCAGTTATGGGCAACACTGGTGTTAGGGGAACACTGAGAGGGACATGTAATCCAGCCTGGCTTGGGGGAGAGGCAACACTGGAGCTGAGTCTGGAAGGATGCGAGGAATCAGCTTATAGAGAAGAGTGAGGAGAAGGGAAGATTAGCTTAAGCAAAGGAACAAAGATGAGAAATAACATTGATAAGTGACAAGTCCAGGAACAGGGAAGGTGGGCTGTTGCAAGTCTTCGGTCTGTTTGACAGCATCTTCAACACTTTGGAGATGATGCAGTGGGGAGTGAGGAGGAGGGACAAGCTGAAAGTGAGGAGTTTCTTCAGCTTTTATCCAATGAGCCAGAAAGGAGAAGAAAGTAGAGGCCTGAGCCTATGATGCTGCATGAATGTGACCCTGACCATCAGCTTCCAGAGGATCACTGTTCCTGTTGGGAGTGTAGACTGGTGTTGGCAGGCAGGTGGTTGGTAAGGTTTCTGAAGAGACCTTGCAGCTGGCCTTGGAGAAGCCAGGATCCTGATGGGGCTTCAGGAGGATCCTGCTGACTCACTCACACAACAAGTCTTCTTCTACCCCTTGCTTCCCAATGTCCAGATTAAACCCAACCTTTTGGCCCAGCTTCATCATATCCTTTGCCAAGAAGACTTCCCTGCTCTCCCATTTAAAAGTAAATTTCCCCTCCCATCCTAGCGGCTTCGGGAGCATTTGATCTGTGTCCCACTTATAGCACATAAGGCTTCCTTGTGGGAGTTCCTATTGTGGCTCAGCAGAAACAAATCTGACTCACATTCATGAGGATGCAGGTTTGATCCCAGGTCTTACTCAGTGTGTTAAGGATCCGGCTTTGCTGTGAGCTGTGGTGTAAGTAGCAGACGCGGCTCCAATCTGGCATTGCTGTGGCTGTAGCACAGACAGGCGGCTACAGCTCCAATTCAGCCCCTAGCTTGGGAATCTCCATATGCTGTGGGTTCCTTATGTACTTGTCATTTCATCAACTAGACCAAGTTTCTTGAGGGCAGAAGCTGTGGCTTATTCATTTCTGAATCAGATACATAGCACCTGGCATAATGTCTAGCACACAGTAGGATCTCCAAAAATGCTAAAGAGCTGAAAGAATGAGTTGAATAAATAATTGAATGAAATTATTTCCAAGGGTGGCCTCATTCCCAGGAAGCCGGCTAGCCACCATGTGCTTGGAAGGAATAGCCAGGAGGAGCTAAATGATGATCCCTGGGTGTTAATCACAGACAATCAGCCTCAGCAAGGGAAGGGGCCCTTCCCAAACCTCTCCCCCATGCCAAAAGTCTGAATGAGTGATTCAAACCCATCCAGCCAGAGCACCCAGCACCCAACAAACAGACAAGGGCCACAGAGCCCCAGATCCATCAGAAGCTGACAGATCGCTCTGTGCCTGCTCTGCAGATAATTAGCTGTGTGCACTGGGGACTACAGGCACTTTGGGAAAATAATTATAACAGGTCAAGGGCTCAGCCAAAGCAAAATCAAAATGAAATCATATGGACCGCTGAGGTCAGGAAAAAGATGCTCTGGTCTTTGAAATCCCATCAACGTAATTAGGAAAGGAAGGTAAAGCTGAGAAGGAAGATGAGAGAGAGGAGAAAAGTCAGATTCCTGCCCTTGATTTAACTGGAGAATCGCAGATCCAGCCTACAAGACATTCTTCTAGCTTCATGTTATCACGCAGATGAGGGTGGTGGGTATGCAAGGTGTGGGGTGGGGTGGGCAGAGGAGAGCTGCCCCATGTGAACTGCTCCTCTCCCTTTACATATGTTACAGAGCTCACTCATGCCAGTCTCTCTCCTCCTTGAGGCCAATATAAAGGGATGGTATCAAAGGAAAAGATTAAAATCACAATGCCCTGCTGCGAGGTTGCTGGGAATAAGGAACCATTCCAATTATTCATTCCCAAAATCAGGTAGTCATGTGTTAAGTGTGATCTTGTGCCCAGGTCTGTGTTGGGCTCAGAACAAGTGGGTGAAAAAACAGTCAGAATCCTCCCAACCATCAACAGCTCATCTCCAGGCTGGGGGAGAAAACTAAGGCTCATGAAACCATTAGAGAAACCATATGGAAAGCTGCAAGTCCCTGTGAAGCAGTGACATACCAAGTGGAGTGTGAGCTTGGAGCATCCATCTCCATGCAAACTATAGGCAGGTGCCCCATGCGGAGAGGATTTAGAAACAACAAAATGATTAAAGGTAGGTCTCCTTTTTTTTTTTTTTTTTTTTTTTTTGTCTTTTTAGGGCCCCACCCAAGGCATATGGAGGTCCCAGGCTAAGGGTCAAATCAGAACTGTAGCCACTGGCCTATGCCACAGCCACAGCCACATGGGATCCAAGCCTTATCTGCAACCTACACCATAGCTCATGGCAACGCCAAATCCTTAACCCACTGATCGAGGCCAGGGATCGATCCTGTGTCCTTGTGGATGCTGGTCGGTTTCGTTTCCACTGAGCCACGATGGGGAACTCCAGTATGTCTGCTTTTTATTATCACTTTTGTCCCAGCTAACCAATATCTGTGGTGGAATATTCCTCCTCACAGGCAAAGATGGCTCTTACATATGCCACTACATTAATAATCCCAAGAAAGACAAGGGTCACATAGGTTAGAGCACTTTGAAAAGACTTCTCAGGTGAAGAGAGTTTGAGGTTGAGTTTGAGGTTTGGGAAGAATTTGAACAGTGAGAGATCGGTGTAAAGATTCAGGCCACTTTGAGGATCATCTCCTGACCACACCTGCTCCAAAAGACTTCCTGTTGGTTGTCAATCAATGGGCTGGTGGAGGAGGAACCTATGATTGTGGTTTGGTGCTCTGGAGCTCCTCATTGGACGGAGAAGGGAAAAGCTTGTCTCTTGCAAGCAGGCCATGTGGTGTGCCTGGGGCATGTGAGAGGGTACAGGCAAGATTCTTGGAAAAGAAATGAGATATACTAGACAGTTTTGATGGGGGTCCCTGGGCATTGAAAGGAAAAGAGAGTGCATTTAAAAAAAAATAGAAAGTGGAAAGACAGCAGAGTTTATTTCCTGGATTCCACAAGGCTAGTAACAAAAATGGAGCTCTCAAGAGAATCCAGTCCCCTGAGCTCCAGGGTGAGGCCTCTCTTCTGGGGACAGGCTTAGAAGCAGTGTCACTTCTCAGCAGGGGGAACTGAGAGGCGGCTCCAAGTCACTGAAGGGCTGTCAGGAAGGAGAAGGATGAGTCTAACTGCATAGTTTCAGAGGCAGAATAGGCTCAGTGGGTAGAAATTATAGGGAGGCAGATTTCAATCCAACATTAGCCTGGTGTTTTCTTGCCGTTAAAGATTTCCCCCCACTCCCTGTTTGGTACACTGCTTGAAAGGTGGTCAGCCCCCAGTCACTGCACGTGATCAAAAAGTAGTTGGACAACCATTCCCTGGAAGATTGTAAGATACCTTGGGGAACATTCTGGCAATGAGCACCAGGTCTTGAGGGCCACCTGTAGGTGGCTCTGTATATCTGAGATTCCATGATTTTGAGTCCCTTCATTGGCCAAACTCTTGGATTTAAATCGTGCTGCACAATATCTAGACTCACCCAAACCAACGGGCAAGAGCAATTGAAGGTCCCCAGGGACATACCCTGCTTATTAGCCCAGCCAACCATCACTAGAGGGAGACAGGAGAAGCACATGTTCTCCTGCTCATTAACAGTCAGAGTTAGTAAAAAGAACACTGGGGAGGTCCCGTCATGGTTCAGTGGTAACAAACCCAACTAGTATCCATGACGATGCGGGTTTGATCCCTGGCGTTGCTCAGTTGGGTTGAGGATTTGGTGTGGCCGTGAACTGTGGTATGGGTTACAGATGTGGCTTCAATCTCTCATTGCTGTGGCGCTGGCCAGAAGCTACAGCTCAGATTCAACCCCTAGCGTGGAAACTTCCATATGGCACAGGTGTGACCCTAAAAAGACAGAAAAAGAAAGAGAGAAGAAAGAAAGAAAGAAAGAAAGAAAGAAAGAAAGAAAGAAAGAAAGAAAGAAAGAAAGAAAGAGAGAAAGAAAGAAAGAGAGAGAGAGAAATTTTTTTGTAATTCCCTTGTGGTGCAGTGAGTTAAAGATCTGCGTTGTCACTGAAGTGGCTTAGGTCGCTGCTGTGGCGCAGGTTCTTTCCCTGGCCCAGGAAATTCTACAGGCCATGGATGTGGCCCAAAAAAATTTTTTTTTAATTTTTATGTGTGATAGTGGTATTTTAATTGTAGTTCTTTAAATGCTTTCCTTTAAAATAATCCAGAGGGCAGGAAAGGTAGGCGGGGTAATGAATGAAATAAAATTGGATTTGCACTGATAACCATTGACATTGACGGTACATCAGGGTCCCTTACACTATTTTCTCTTGTCTATACCTGAAATTTTCTCTAATAAAAATGATAAATAATGAACAAGGACATAAGGGGCAAGTCTCTTGGCAGATTTCATGCTACAGCTTGCTAGAGCCCTCCTAGGGTTTCAGATGCTTGGCAGGGAGAAGAGGTAGGTAAGCTCCACAGATAAAAGGAAAGGCCAGGGCAGAAAGCAGAGAAATAGAGAAGGTGAGTCCCAAGCTCCAGGTCTACAGCTCTGAGGTTGCAGAATCCCCCAGACCACCAACAGGAGAAAGAGTCAAGGTCTAATGGTGAGAGGTCCAAGCCAGGAGGCCTAACTCTCAACCCGGCTGGTGGCCCAGGAGAACTCCCATATATCCAGTACTCTACTGCTTACTTACAATATTCTTCAGGTGCCTTGCCTCATTTCATCCTTACCATCCCTTTGAGATTATTCTCTTTCTCCTCCACCTTTTTGATGAGGGAACAAAGACTCAGAGTGGAAAAGTGACTTGCCCAAGGTTATTTGTCTGGGAAGAGGCAGAGCTAGGACTTAAACCCAAGTCTTCCCTACAAAGGTCATGTTTTCTACAAAGGGCCTGAATTCCTTGAGGAGAGAAACTTTTTTTTTTTTCTGCATTTTACATTTTTATTCTTTGAATCCCACATGCAAGAATCATTCTGGGAGCTCCTCTTATGGTTCCTCTAATGGTTAAGAACCCAACATAGTGTCGGTGTGGATGCAGGTTTGATCCTTGGCATTCGTTCAATGGGTTAAGGATCCCACATTGCCACAGCTGAGGTGTAGGTCACAGAAGTGGCTCAGATCTGGCATTGCTGTGGTTGTGGCATAGGCCTGCATGTGCAGCTCCAATTTGACCCCTAGACCTGAACTTCCATATGCTGCTGGTATGGACCTAAAAAAAAAAAAAAAAAAAATCATTCTGGAAGCATCAAAAGAGTTCAGAACATGTTTTCTGAATGAATGAATGGATGGATGGATGGGTAGATGAATGAATGGATGTGAGCTGTGGCCGGTGTTCATTATCAGTACTTTTCTCAGAGTAACATTTATCATTTATCACAGCCTTGTCTTACAGGTGTAAGTGAGCATGTCTGCTTTTTCATAAATTCCCCAGTGGCCCGAAAGGACCTTCCACCTTTATGTGGCCCCTACCAGACATGGCCAAGAGGCAGTCTGGGTAAAATAGTTGAGAAAAGAGGGACAAATATTCCTTGGCGTGGTAGTTACCTCCTTAAGAAGGCACTACAGTTGTTATTTTTCTCTCTCAATGAACAATTACAGCTTTGTTGTTACAGAATGAATAACACTCTAATTTATTATTCGCATACTGTTTTCTTAAACTGTTGACATATGTCAATTTTCTGACTTTTATAAATTTTTTCCTCTCCCTCTTTGAAAAATCAAGTTGGGATGTTGGCAACTGCAACCCGACTCTGTCTCTCCGCTGGCGACACTCACCTCAGGGTCAAATACTGGTCAAAAATATAGGTAAGAACTATACTCCATGGAATAATATTATAATTCTCCGAGCCTGTCATTGGGTTGGCAGAGACTAAATGGATATCCGAATTGACTTAGAATTCCAAGTGCCACGTTCTGGCAAATGGCAAGAGCTGGCACTTTCAGGCACACTCTAAACAGAATCGATTGGTTAGCAGGAAGTGGGGAGGGAGGGCTGGGAAAATGCAAAGTTTAATTTCCTTCCCTGGCACCCTGCCAACTGGATATAACGGCAGCTGCTAATATATTTCAAACAGCTAGTTTCACGCAACGCCGGCAGTATAAAAGCTGGGTTTTTGTCAAACCCTGGGAAGCTAAAATGGTGAATTGTGAGTGAAAGCCTAGGACTGGCACAGCCCAGGGGGGCATGCTCACGGGTCTTGACCCTGGCAGCTCCAGCCAGGAGCAGCTCTTGGCCAGCCCCAACCCAAGGTCCTCCCTACAGCCTGGAGGGCAGTGTCAGAGTGTCTGCCAGAAGCAGCATGTCACTGAAACCACCATGCATTTGGAGTCGGCACTCTTAAGGATTTCAGAAACAGAAAGACATCAAGAGGGCTCAGACCCAGATAGGCACAGAGTAACTGGGGTTTTTATTTTATTTTATTTTATTTTATTTGCATTTTAGGGATGTACCTGTGGCATATGGAAGTTCCCAGCCTAAGGCTCGGATCAGAGATACAGCTGCTGGTCCACAACTCAGCCACAGCAACACCAGATCCAAGCCACATCTGCGACCTACACTACAGTTCATGGCAACATCGGATCTTTAACCCATTGAGCAAGGCCAGGGATGGAACCTGTGTCCTCATGGATCCTAGTCAGATTCGTTTCTGCTGCACCACGATGGGAACTCCAGTTGAGTTTTATAATAAGCAATGACATGTCTGTGCACCTCTGACTCATTACTGGGACATCTGTGGTGTCTGTTCTGGATGTGGGTGAGCCCCCCACTTCTTTGTTGATTTTACTGAGACAGTGACCAAACAGGCTGGACTGACCTCTGACCACAGCATTCTAAGGTACCCCTCTTCCCCACCCTCCAAGGACCTGGGGGAAATACATCCTTAAACCCCCTGAATACCACTGAGGGAGAAACATATGGTGAGAGGCAATGAAGGTAAATGGAGAATCCCTCAAATTACCATCTAGCTCAGCCCTTGGAGGAAACTGTGCCAGGTTCCTGGAGAGAGAAGGGCTGTAATTCAAAGTGATGCAAATGAAGATTTCCAGCACTTGAGGCACTGAGAGCTTTCTGTTGACATTGACTGAAAGAGGATGTACTCCCTCCTCCTGGTAATGAGGAATGAACAGCAGCAGGAGAGGCCATTCAGAGAATAGAAGCTGGAACCATTGCTACCAGTCTTCCCCATCACCCAGCCCCAACCTCGGAGCTGTTCATAGCCAACCCGAACTGAATCTTCGTGGTGGTGCTCTGAAGTGGGAACCAGGACCCACTGCCATCATAGAAAAGGCTTTTCCAGGTTTTAGGTCTGGGTCTCTTTGCTCCAAAGAAGTACAACTGCAATGTGGAAAACACACAATAAGTTTTTCTCATTAACACATGCGTCCTTTTTTTTTTTTTTTTTTTTTTTTTTTTGTCTTTTTAGGGCTGCACCCAAAGCATATAGAAGTTCCCAGACTAGGAGTCAAATCGCAGCTACAGCTGCTGGCCTACACCACAGCCACAGCAATGCCAGATCTGAGCCATGTCTACAACCTACACCAAAGCTCAAGGCAACAACAGAGCCTTAACCCAATGAGCAGGGCCAGGAATTGAACCTCTGTTCTCATGGATACCAGTTGGGTTCATTACTACTGAGCCACAACAGGAGCTCCAACTCATGTGTCCAGGGCTGCTACCTTCAAATGCTCCTAGAGCTAAACCAGACAGATGGTGAAAGGCACCTGGGTACTCAGTCACTTTATGTCACTCACATACACACAGGTTCCATCTCCAAAGTAATGAGAACAACCTTTGGGGACCATGTGGGATGAGACACTTGGCTCCACTCCAGGGTCCCCACCCCAGACTCTGGACTCCAGGGCTTTATCCCTAGACCCGAATGCAAAGCATGCTGGGTTTACATTTTCTTGGGGAGAGGGTTTATTGTTTTCACCAGATTTTCCAAAGGGAATATGCCCCTTAAAGTTCCAAATCACTGATCTGTGGGCAGAAACTGGATAGTTTACCAACAGACCCAAGGGTCTGGCAGCGCTTCCCAAGTACAGGTTGATACTATGACTTTAAATATCGAGGATAAACAAATTAGAAATTCCCCGGATTTTTATAGCCTTTGTAATTTATCAAAACTACTAAACCTAATCTTCTCACAAGAAGGTCCCAGGGTTTGTTTCTTGGCCAGTGTACGGCAAAGGCTGGTGATTTCACACTGCAAATAGCTCTCTAGTGTTGAATTTTCATTTGGTCTTCAAAAATCCAGGATATTTTTTTCCATGTTTTTTGGTGGAGTTAGTGTTTCCCACCCAAAAGTCAGTTCATATACTCAAAATATAAAAGATGCTTAGTAACTGATTTGATGGAATGAAAAAATGAATGAAAGAATTTGAAGACAGATTTCCTGCTGCACTATAACACACTTTCAGATGTCTCCAATTATAATGCTTAAAACCTTTGCCTTTTTTTAGATTAAAATACTCATATTCATCATTTATTCATTCATTCCTCAAATGTTTGTTCAGTACCTCACTTAAGCACTGACTGAAAACTCTGTGACAACAGGAAGCCTAGAACTATGTCATACTCAGCTTTGCGTTTCCAGTGTCTTCTGGTACATATGAAATGTTCAATAAGTATTTGTCGGGTGAACATAGGAATTCTAGATGTCTTCTTTTTTCCTTTTTTTTTTTCTCTTTTCTTTTTTTTTTTTTAGGCCCACACGTGTGGCATATGGAAGTTCCCAGTCTAGGGGTCAAATCAGAGCTGTAGCTCCCGGACTACACCACAGCCACAGCAATGCTGAATCCAAGTCATGTCTGCAACCTACACCATAGCTCATGGCAATGCCAGACCCTTAGCCCACTGAACGAGGCCGGGGATCAAAGCTACATCCTCACGGATACTGGACAAGTTCTTAACCTGCTAAGCCACAATGGGAACTCCTTTTTTTTTTTCAAGGAAGTGCCAAACACATTCACACTAATAATTTGATTTATGTACCCACTTCTAAAATATTAGCAAAGAGGAAGACTTGATGGCCCTTTGGATAGTCATAGTGTAGAGACTTGAAAAATTGTAGCAACCCATTCATATGTTACTTCAACACATATTCATTAAGCACCCATCACTATGTACACATGGAGAATACAGAGATGAGTCTGATCTCTGCCAGGTGATGCATGATTTCAGTAATTTTTACTTGATTCCACAATCAAGAAGATAAGGGGAAGTTAAGAAGCATGACAGTCTAGCCAAGTTCTAGAAACAGCTTCTCAAAGGTGTGATGTATAACCAAGATGAAAAATGAAAAGGACTGAAGGCCATGCAAAGGGGCAGAACTGGGGGTATCACAGGACACACCTGGGAAAACTCTAGTTATGGCCTGAAAAATCCCCCATCCCCGGTTCTTCAAACAATGAAGACACCTGGAAGTTAAATATCACCTCCACCCTGGGGTCTATTGAAGGCCTAGGAGTAGTTTGAAAGGAAGAGATAAAACACTTAGATCTGATTTCACCTTTACCTGCCTCTCCCTTTCTTTCTCAATAATAAGATCCTTGGTGAATGCTAAGAATGGGCTTGACAGGGGAATTTTTCTTTGAAGAGGGGAAAGCACTTGTGAGGCCTGAAGGTAAGAGATAACTGGTCCATTAGAGTAACTGAAAGAAGCTCAATAAGGGGAGGGGAGAGATGAAGCTGGAGAAGCAGCAGGAGCAAATCCTGCGTAGCAATTTGGTCCATGACAGGGATCTGTCCCAAATCCTAAAAACAAAGGGGTTGGGCTTAAGCAGGGCTGTGACAGCACTCATATTTGTACTTTTAAAATATCTCCTGGCTACAGAGACTCCATCAGGAAGCATTTGTCCAGCTAAGTAATGACAGTGACCTAGGCTGGGTGGTGGCAAATGTGAAGAAGTAGATGAATTCCAGAAACACTTAGGAGATGAAATCTAAAGAGCCTAATGGCTCTTAGAGCATGTATTGAGCTCTTTCTATAATGACAAGGCATGAATTGTCTTATTTAGGGCTTGTGGCATAGCAGGTTAAGGATCCAATGTTGTCACTGCTATGGCTCAGGTGGCTGTTTGTGGTGTGGGTTAATCCCTGGCCTGGGAAATTCTGCATGCTGTGGGCATGGCCAAAAATAAATAAATAAAAGGCATGAGTTATCTTCTTTAATTCTCCTAACAATCTCTTTGGATTGTTTCTATCATTATCTCCATTTCTTTTTTTTTTAACTGACAAATTTCCATTTTATTTTATTACAATTCAGTGGAGTTGGCTTTAGAAATTTGAGTATCTTACATGAAGCTTTCTTTTTAAAATTTTTATTATAGTTGATTTACAGTATTCTGTCAATTTCTTCTGTATAGCAAAGTGACCCAGTCATACTTATATATACATTCTTTTTCCCACATTATCCTCCATCATGTTTCATCACAAGTGATTGGATATAATTCCCTGTGCTATACAACAGACCTTATTGTTTATCTACTCCAAAGGCAATAGGTTGCATCTACCAAGCCCAAACTCCCAGTCCATTCCACTCCCCTACCCTTGGAGACCACAAGTATGCTCTCCAAGTTCATGAATTTGTTTCTTTTCTGTAGATATGTTCATTTGTGCCAAATATTAGATTCCAGATATAAGTGATATCATATGGAATTTGTTTTTCTCTTTCTGATTTACTTCACTTAGTATAAGAATCTCTAGTTGCATCCATGTTGCTGCAAATGGCATTATTTTGTTCTTTTTTATGACTGAGTAGTATTCCATTGTGTATATGTACCACATCTTAATCCATTCATCCATCAATGGGCATTTAGGTTGTTTCCATGTCTTGGCTATTTAATAGTGCTGCAATGAATATAGGGGTGCATGTATATTTTTGAATGAAAGTTTTGTCTGGATATATGCCCAGGAGTGGAATTGCTGGGTCATACAGTAGTTCTATATCTAGCTTCTGAGTTACCTCCACACTTTTACATAGTGGTTGTAGATTATCTCCATTTCTAAAGAAGAAACTGCGACTTCAAGTGGAGAGAATTGTCAAAGTCCACCCAGGTTGTAAAGGGCAGAGCTGAGATTCAGGCCCAGCACTCAAGCTCCCATCCTCCCACCCTTCCCTCTCTCTCTCTCTCTCTCTCTCTCTCTCTCTCTCTCTCTCTCTCTCTCTTTTTTTTTTTTCTTTTTTTTTTTAAGGGCTGCACCTGTGGCATATGGAGGTCCCCAGGCTAGGAGTTGAATCAGAGCTATAGCTGCCAGTCTACACCACAGCCACAGCAACAACAGCAGCGCCAAATCTGAGCCACATCTGCAACCTACACCACAGCTCAGGGAAACGCCAGATCCTCAACCCACTGAGCAAGGCCAAGGATTGAACTGCATCTCCATAGATACTAGTAGGGTTCATTAACCGCTGAGCCATAACAGGAACTCCCTCACCCTTCCCTTTTAAGCCTTATGCCCTATTATTTGGGTGTCTGGCTTGGGCAACAGAGAGAATAGTGGTACCATTTACAGAGGTGGAAATCATAGAAGGATTCATGAGTTTGGGTGGGAAGAAAGTTACAAGTTCAGTTTTCAGCATGTTTATGGGACACTCAAATGGGAAGGAGCAGTGGGTAGAGCTCAGGAACTAGGTTCAGTAGTAAGTAGGATCCACACATAGGTTGAGGGTTACCAGCACATGAACAACAATTACACTTCACAGCTTTCCTTCTTGAGAAAGATGCTGAGTTTGGGAGCAGACTCAACACTTTCGCAGTGGAGAGGGAGTGGGAAGGTGCCAATGGTAATGAGCCCAGTTGAGTCAGACCCTAGGACCTCCAGGATGTCTTCTCTTAGCCTCATCCATCTCTGCCCCCGAATCATGCCCAATAGCCTCTCAAAGGGCATGCTGTCAGGCCCCAGGCACTCTGAAACCCCATCTTCCCAGGCAGCCTTTTGGCACCTGCTTCATGACAATGCCACAGGAGCTGCTTTAATGCTGATTAACTCCTCCTTTAAAAAGTCACGTTTCCACACTGCCTGCCAAACGGTAACAGACAGATAATGTACTGTGTCATTAGCACATCCCTGTCTATTTAAAAACCTCCAGAGAAGCAAAGCAGATGAGCCTTGGAGTTAGCTCAGCAGTGGGGATTATTGCTTGGCTAATTATAAGCAGCATTCTCAGAACTCCAAAAAGATGTGAAGGGGAGGGGCACAACCCCTGTCTTCCCTGAGGAGCCAAGAGTAGCTGTTGAAACATACCAACTCAACACTCAACACACAGGAAACTAAGAAAGACATGACACCCAGGTACAACTCTGGTCCCAGACATAGTTCTTCATCCATGACACAGTGTGTCACCAGTCCCCAGGGATCCTCACATAGTGTTTGACCCTGGTGTGGTCTTCTCCCCCCATGAATCAAGGCTGGCATTGTCTGGCGAGTGGAAGGTAGAAGAAATGTGATTTTCAAGGCTCTAGGTTTTTCTATAATAAATGACACTGCAGCTTCCACTTTGGTCTCTTGGATTGCTCACTCAGACACCATGTTGTGAAGACACTCAAGCAGCCCTGTGGAACCGAGACCACCCCCACACCCCGCCCCAGCCAGCAGCCAGTCAGCTCCAACTCTCCAGCCTTGTAAGTGAGACACTCTGAAGTTGAATATTCCAGTTTCAGTCAAGCCTTCAGATGATGCAGCCACAGCTGACATCTGACTGGAACGTTATTTATAAAAGACCATCAAACCAGAACCACCCAATCAAGCTACTCCCAACTTCCTGACCAACAGCAACTGCTAGAGATAATAAATGATTATTGTTGTTTCAGCCTCTGAGTTTTGTTACATTAGCTAATACAGTTGATAAAAAGACTGAGCCCCCACTCTGCATCAGGGACATACATGATCTCATTTAATCCTCACTGATAAGGGGCTACCAGCTCCACTTTATAGATGAGAAAAACCAAAGTTCCTATTGTGGCTCAATGGTAATGAACCTGACTAGTATCCATAAGGATGCAGGTTTGATCTCTGGCCTTGCTCAGTGGGTCAAGGATCCAGCTTTGCCATGAGCTGTGGTATAGGTTGCAAATGTGGCTCAAATCCTGCATTGCTGTGGCTGTGGTGTAAGCCAGCAGTTGTAGCTCCAATTTGACTTCTAGTCTGGGAACTTCCATATGGCATGGGTATGGTCCTAAAAAGACAAAAACAAAAAACAAGGCACCAAGTATACAAGACTGCAAAGCCTGCGCAGTCCAACAGCTAAGAAATGCAGAACAAGGGTTCAAATTCTGACCTGCCTGCCTTCAATGCTCCAGCCATTTCTATCACCATATTCTTATTTCCCTGAAAATAAGCTGCCCAAGACCCTGGTTTTAGCTCTGCCACTAAATAGCTTAGTAATTTGGAAAAATTTTTTTCATTCCTCTTAGGCTCCTTTTCTTTTCTATAAAGTGGGAGGTTCAGTCTTTAGCCTCTGAGGTCTCCCTTAGCACTAATATTCTTTGCCCCTGTAGCCCTATTTCGCTGTATCTACCTTCCTCCTAGGACAGGTTGTTCTCAAAGATTTTCCTCTTGCTGTTCCGCATCACCTCAGGAGGAGTTAGCTTCATTTGCAGCACAAGGGTCTTAGGTGAGCTGTTAAGAAAGCTTTGGGAGTGCTAGGAAACCCAAGTTACCCAGAAAACATAAGAAACTTCCTTCCTCAGAAGATTCTCAAAACAATGTTAGTAACTACCTGTCTATGAGCTCTTCGGCTAGCTGAACAAATTAGGAAAAATGAAGTTAAGTTTGAAAGAAACCAGGTGATGAGCCCTTAGTCATTTCTATCTTGCACATAGTATTTCAAGGAGAATTTGTGGAACCCATAAATGAATAACTGACTTCTTCCCTTGTGTCAAGTGGGAAAGTAGGCTGTGTGACATAGGCAAGTTATGTAACCATTCTGAGCCTCGATTTACTTATCTGTAGATAGTAATGAACTCAAAAGTATTGTAATAATTTTGAGACAGAATAGTGCCTGTCGAAACTTTGGCAGAGTCTCTGGAAGATGGAATGTATTCAATCAAAGAAGGATTATATTGATGCCACAGAGATGAAGGACACTTCATTAGTCTCCCTGACAGTTGGGATGCAGTTTCCTTCTGTTCTATGAACACTTGAAAAGCATTGGCATTGTGGAAGAAGAGTAAATTTTGGCAGGAGAAGGCCAGATGGTAGACTCAACAGTGCTTCCATCACCTTCCAGCTGCTCAATATTTGCTTTGGCAGCACCTCTCCACTGGGGCTCTCCAGCAGCAACTCTCACTTTTGCCATGTTCACCCCCAAAATCCACCAGTGCATTTAGGGGCCACCCACTCCTAGCCCAAGCTTAGGAAATCTATCCATGTTACCAGCCTTGATAGGAATCTGACTCCTGATTGGTAGCCACTTTGGGACCATCCATTCATAAAAGGGACTTTCAGCTTCACCAACTGTATAGTGTAGCAACCACTTCCAGACATCTCCCAGGAGAACTCTTAAGAAGATACCATTCCCTCTTACCTACCTCCAGATCAGGCCTCTGCACCCACCTACTCAGAAGACTTATTCCTTTGCAGCTCATCCATGCAAAGAATTTTCCAAGATTTTAGATCCAGTATGGGTCTCTAAGAGGCAGATCCATATGTAATGCCAATTCTGTTCTGACTCAGAGGATGTCAAATGCTTTCTTATCACTCAGCCAGCACAAGAGAAAGGAAAGGATCCTGACATTAATGCTATCAAGAGTATGTAGTCCAAAAAGAGATCTGGCTTCATCAGGGGCTGTTGATGGGCTAACTGAGTTAAACCCTCTCATTTCATTAGGAGGAGGAGACCATAATTACATCTTGAAGCCCATAAGTAAGGAGTCATAATAGTTAAATAAGTGAGGAGGGCTCCAGAACATTCAATAATACAATCAGGTTAGGCCCAAGGAGAAAATCTAATCATGGGATCAAAGATGACCCTTGTTTTTCATTCATCCTCATTGGGATGGCTGGTGATGATTTGTTTTCCATTCATTTCATTTGGCTCAAAAAAGTATGCTATTTCCTTCAATCTCCCCATCAAAAAAAAAAAAAAAAAATCAGGAACTTCGCCAAAGTTAATAAAAACAAACCAAAAAACAAACAGCAACAACAGGCAGCCTCACTTTAAGCCAGAAATCTCATACCCAATTTAGGGATAGGGAAACCAACTCAAAGTTGATTTGACCAGTTACTTCAAGTCACTTTCACATCTGTATTCAATTCACTTTCGCATCTGTATTGTCCTTTACCATTGACAGACTTGGCACCCTCACTGTCATGTTTAATTTATCCTCACCACAGCACTTATGCCCAATTTCCAGGTGTATAAAATAAACTTGTAGGTGCTTGATTCAACATTTACTGAGCAGCTACTCCCTACCAGACAAAGTGTCAGGTATGGGGAGGCCTTCTGTTACACAGATGACTTGTCCGTGGTCATAGATCCATCACGTGGTGGGGCTGGGATTTGAGCCTTGTTCTTCCACCTTGTGATGTGGGCCTGACTGTGACCTTAAAGCTGGGCCTGCAGAATCAGCCCCTCTGACTAGGAGAAAGAGGTAGAGTGTTTGTCCCCTAGCTACGTACGTATTTGTTATCCTGTAACTATGATTCTCTAGTTTGAAAAGTTTCATCTTAAACCATTTATGTGAAGTTAGTTTTAAAATAAGAGATCTGGGGAGTTCCTGTCATGGCTCAGCGGTTAATGAATCCGACTAAGAACCATGAGGTTGTGGGTTAGATCCCTGGCCTTGCTCAATGCGTTAAGGATCTGGTGTTGCCGTGAGCTGTGGTGTAGGTCGCAGACATGGCTCAGATTCAGCGTTGCTGTGGCTGTGGTGTAGGCCAGCTGCTACAGCTCTGATTAGACCCCTAGCCTGGGAACCTCCATATGCTGCAGGTTCGTCCCTAGAAAAGGCAAAAAGACAAATAAAATAAAATAAAATAAAAAATAAAATAAGAGATCTGGGAGTTCCTATTATGGCCCAGTGGAAACGATCTGACTAGTATCTATGAGAATGTGGGTTTGATCCCTGGCCTTGCTCAGAGGGTTAAGGGTCTGGTGTTGCTATGAGTTGTGGTGTAGGTTGCAGATGCGACTCGGATCCCACATTGCTGTGGCTATGGCGTAGGCCGACAACTTAGCTCTGATTTGACCCCTAGCCTGGGAACTTCCATATGCCTCAGGTGCAGCCCTAAAAAGCAAAATAAAATAAAATAAAATAAAATAAAATAAAATAAAATAAAATAAAATAAAATAAAATAAAATAAAATAGTAAAGTAAAGTAAAGTAAAGTAAAATAAAATAAAATAAAAAGAGATTTATTCTTTTTTTTTTTTTTTTTTCCTCCTAAGAAGGATGAGAAGCCTGGAAAGACAGACAAGAATGTACTGAAGGAAAATGAAAAGGTCCCATCATGTGAGCATGAGGGCTTTGGATAATAAAGCTATCTGCCTTCCCTTGCAAATGGTCTTTGGTGCCTGGAATGTCCTGGCACAGGGACCATTATTTCCCTAAAAGAATAGTTCAATACAACAAAAGTTACATCTTGTCACCAGTCATTCTGTTATCTATATATGAAATTACCCCCTATGGATTTTTTCTTGCTTATGAGATTATAATTTCCTCAGGACAGCAACTGTGCCTAGCCTGGTGCCTGACAATCTGTAGCTCAATCAATATTCATTAAACTTAAATGATCTCTACAAAGACATCTGTGTGTTTTAGGTGTAATTCAATTAGAGAATACTCTTGGGAAATTAGGCTTTCTGCATGGAAGAGAGTATTCCAGGTAACTGGGAAATATTTATGCACCAAAACTTTCCTAAATATCCTCAGGTAGGATACCATTCCTTCCTCTCTGCCTCTACTCCTTTTATTTTTACCCTTATTGTTACACTGGATTACAATGATTGGTTTACACTGGAGACATCTCATATACATATATATATATATGTATGTGTGTGTGTGTATTTTTTATTTTTATTTTTTATTTTTGTTTGTTTGTTTGTTTGTTTTGCTTTTTAGGGCATATGGAAGTTCCCAGGCTAGTGGTCAAATGTGAGCTACAGCTTCCAGCCACAGCCACAGCCACACCAGATCTGACCAAGCCTTGTCTGCAACCTAAACCAGAGCTCACAGCAATGCCAGATCCCCAACCCACTGAGCCAGGCCAGGCCATTAGTATCCTCACAGATACTAATCAGATTCGTTTCTGCTGAGCCACAATGGGAACTTCCCACCAATTTAATTTATATGCTGACAGCTATGACCTTTCTGTATTTATGTCTCTCCCACTCAACTGTGAGCCCCCTGTGTCCTTTGTCTGCTTCCTTTCATGGGGCCTGGCACAGAGTGCATAAGGGCAGAGGGGAAGGAAAGAAGGGAGGGAAGGAGGGAGGAAAAGGCAAGGAAGAAGAAGTCATCTGAAAATCCTGGAGAGCAGATGGGACAGGGCAGAATCACCAAGCCAAGATCAAGAAGAAAATGAAAATATAAAGAAATGAGACCAACACCTTTCCCTCAGGGATATTTGCTAATTTCAGAGGATTTTAAAGCTTCCAGGCAGTAGCAAGACAAAATTTGATAGAGAGGGCCTCATAAACCCTTCGCACTTTTGTTTCAAACCTCGAAGAGCTGTGAGGATGAAACACAGGTGGACCAGTCCTTGTAGTAACTATGGCTCAGCTTCCAATAATCTCAGCCCCTGAAACTGGATGGTGATCCCTGATGGCTCAAGGATGAAGTCAGAAAAAGGCATTTTCAGACAAACAAAACTAGAGTTTGTCTCAAGCGGACCTATATTAAAGGAAACCTTAACATGAATGTCCTAAGTAGAAGAAAAATTATCCCAGATGGAACGACACAGAGGTAGGAAGAAACAAAGAGGACAGAAAAGGGGAAATATGTGTAGAATATTGGCTAAAGAAACCAATAATGAATGTGTCTTATGGAACTTAAAATATTTATGGTGAAATATACAACAATGGAGGCATGTAAGTCAGAAGGGGATATATGGAGTTTAAGTAAATAATATCTTTGGATTTTCTGAGAAAGGGGTAAAAATACCAATTAATCATGGACCATGGTAAGTCAAGGATGCATATTACAGTCTCTTAAGTAACTAATAAAAGGACAATGAGAGGGTATAACATGAAAGCTAATAAAAGAGGGAAACGAATTTTAAAACTCAGTCTAAAAGAAAATGAAAAAGAGGAACTTGAAGCAGTTGGGATGAAGAAAAGCACAGAGTAAGATGAGAGAGTTAAACCCAAAATACATCAATGATTACATTAAATGTAAGTTGGCTCAATGCCCTGATTGAAAGGCAAGATTATCGACCTGGATGTAAATACGAAAAAACCTTCTCCTCTTTAAAGGGGACACATGTCAAAGAGAAGGAAACGGAGAGGTTGACAGTAAAATTAAAAAGTATGTCCTACAAATGCTAACTCAGAGAATGCTGGTGAGCTCTTTCAGAGTTTAAGGCAAAAGCATTGCTAGAGATTTAGAGATGCTTCATTCTGATAAAAAAGCTTAATTCACCAGGAAGACATAACACTTTAAAATTTTTATGTATGTAACAATTTAGTTTCAAAATAAGTGAAGCAAAAACTGATTCAACTGCTAAGGGAATAAACCAATGAAAACAGGGGAGAGATTTAAATACATCTTTCTCAGAAAGTGAGTGAACAAGCAGACAAAAATTAGTAAATATATAGAAAATTTCAACATGTGCAACAAACCTAACCTAATTGATGTATTTAGAACACTGCACCCAGCAACTACATATTTCATATTCTTTTCAAGCATGCTCAGAACACTTTAAAAAAATTACCCAATGCTGAGCCATAAAGCAGGTCTCAATCTATTTCAAAGGATAGAAATCAAACTGAGTATCTTTTTTTTTTTTTTTTTTTTTTTTTTTTTTTTACTTTTTAGGTCCGCACCAACAGCATAAGGAGGTTCCTGAGATAAGGGTCCAATCGGAGCCACAGCTGCCAGACACAGCCACAGCCACAACAACAAGGGATCTGAGCCAAGTCTGTGACCTACCCCCACAGCTCATGGGCAATGCCAGATCTTTGACCCACTGAGTGAGGCCAGGGATTGAACCTACAACTTCATGGTTCCTAGTGGGATTCTTTACTGGTGTGCCATGACAGGAACTCCGCAAACTGAGTATGTTTAATTCAGCCAGGTATCAATAACAAAAAGATTACCAGAAGTCGCTATATGTTCAGAAATTAAGAACTACACCATCTAAATAACTAATGAGGGAATTACAATGAAAATCAGAATGTAATTTAAATAAGAGTAAAAATACTATGTATCAGAACTTGGATTCAACTAAATTACTGATGTATTAGAAAAGGAGCTAAAATTCAATGAATTCTCTATCATTTTATACAATTGCAACAGGCCTCCCCCAATTTAATATACTGAGCCAAACCCCAAGCCAGCTGAACAGATTAGCCACTCTCCAAGGCTGGATCCACCATTTCCTGAATGCTACTTCTTTTTCTTTCTTAGCTTAGCCTTTCATTTAGAGGTAGCACATGCTCAAACAACTTTCTGAGAAAATACGGATGGAAGATAATATCCCCCAGTTCTTACAAGTCTAAAAATAATTCTGCTCTCACACTTGACTATGAATTTGTATAGGTATAGAACTTCAGGTTAAAATTCCTTTTCTCTCAGGACCCTGAAGGCATTTTTCCATGAACTATCAACATCTAATGTTGCTGATGAGAAAGCTGACGCCAGGCTGCTTCTCATTTCCTTGTGTATGTTCTGGTTTTGTTTGTTTTCTCTTGGGAAGCTTTTGGGAGCATCTTTGAGTTTTGAGTTTTACAATGATACATCAAGATTTCAGGAGTTCCTGTTGTGGCTCAGAAAGTTAAGAACATGACGTAGTGTCTGTGAGGATGTGGGTTCAATCCCTGGCCTTGCTCAGCAGGATAAAACAACTTGGATTTGGTATTGCCATGACTGCAGCACAGGCCTGCAACTGCAGCTCGGATTCAACCTCTACCCTGGGAATTTCCATATGCCACAGGTGCAGCCACAAAAAAATGAAAAACTGGAGTTCCCCTGTAGTGCAACGGGAATGAACCCAATTAGTATCCATGAAGATGTGAGTTCAATCCCTGGCCTCAGTCAGTGGGTTAAGGATCTGGCGTTGCAATGAGCTGTGGTATATGTCACAGATGTGGCTTGGATCTGGCATTGCTGTAGCTGTGGTGTAGACTGGCAGCTGTAGTTCCGATTTGACCCCTAGCCTGGGAACTTCCATATGCCTTGGGTATGGCCCTAAAAAGCAAAAAAAGAAAAAAGAAAAATAAAAAAAGATTTCCATCATTTTGCATTGATTGTGTTGGGAATATGGCAGGCTCTTTCGATGTGGAGATTTTGCTCTTTGACTCTAGGAACTGGCTTCTATTATCTCTTTGACAATTTTCTCTCCCCAATTTTATCTGCTTTCCTTTTGCAGGACTCCTTTATCAGCTGTGGAACTTCTCATATTGATCTATCATGTAGATCATTTAATTTCTTTAAAGATAATTCCCATTTTTATTTGTTTTTCATTGCATGTTTGTTTGTTTGCCTGAGTTAAGGGAATACATACCTTGATGTTAGGCATTCAGTTTGGGGAGTGAGAGAGAGGTTGACAGTTCCACACATGGTTTCAATTACTTCCTCTCTTTATAGCCCAACATATCACCACCCAACCTCCTGCAATTATACCTGGTGTCCATGTTCCAGTGCCTGTTGGCATCTAAGTTTTCTTCTTTATCGTAGTCCTTCCTTTCCTCGACTTCACCAGATACCACTCTTTCACCTATTTTCCACCTTCTAAAAAGTGTTGTAATCTTTTCTTCTCTTCATTGTATAGATTATAAATTTTTTTGAGATTTTGCTATTATTTCAAGGGGTCTTATGGAGAGGAGATAAACATATGTACTCAGGCTCCTGTCTTTACTTGGAAGCTCAGCTTCTATTTCCATACCTGTCTACCCACTATAAAGCAGTAAACAGGAGTTCCCATTATGGCACAGCAGAAATGAATCCAACTAGTGTCCATGAGGATGCGGGTTTGATCCCTGGCCTCACTCAGTGGGTTAAGGATCTAGCGTTGCTGTGGGCTGTGGTGTAGGTTGCAGACATGGCTCAGATCTGATGTTGCTGTGACTGTGGTGAAAGCTGGCAGCTGCAGCTCTGGTTCAACCCCTATTCTAGGAACTTCCCTATGCCATGGATGTGGCCCTAAAAAAGCAAAAAACAACCAACCAAAAAAAGGCAGTAAACAAAAAGCCACCATGTGTTTTTTCATCTCTAATTTTGATGCCTAACACCAACATGGCTAACCATCATCCCTTAAATGTTTGTTGAATTGAATAGAATTGCCTAGTGTATATTATGCATGCTCAGTCATCCTAAGCTAATTGCCAAGTCCCTAAGGAAACCTACAAAGATATGCCTTTAATAAGCTACGTCTCCAAACTAGAGTCAGGATACATTTTCGGACAACTTCCAGTGCATTGACAAGGACCACACATGTGAATGTTTTAAATCTGGATGATCCCTGAGAAATCTGGGACTCAGGTTAACCTACTACTCTGTCAAATCTCTAGCATCTAATAATGTGTGCTTCTTATAGAAAAACCCTGTTAGTGTTGCTTTTTTTTTTTTTTTGATGATAAATGAAGTTAGAAGAAATGTCACCTACCTCAATACTGAGAATATCAGGCATTTTCCAAGTTAAAAAGCAAGAACGGCTTCTTTTCTCAAAGGGAATAACTGCTGAGTATTGTCCCAGATGTTGTACTTTTATTTCCAGTTGATAAAGCCTCAGGATTTTGATCAATGAATTGGGAGGTTTTCCCTTTTATCAATGATTTAGAATCTGGCTGGTGGCTGATGAAAGAGTTTAATTCACAGGGGATTGATTTTCTAGGTATTTACAAGGAAGCAGTCATTCGACTCACAGAAAGAATGATAGCTCATTTTTCTCCCTTTGTCTGAGCCGGCCAATAACCTGGGAGAACAAGAGAGCAGCACAGATTGAAAGGTCAGCCTGGCAGCGTATACAGAACTCAGGGAGAGGAGAGAAGGTAAATCTTTGACTGTCCTGAGATATTAAAGCCCAGTGAAAATGCTAATAAAGTCGTGTGGGTCAGAATCTGAATCCACTGGCTTCAAGTGTCACTCTGGCCCAGATATTCCATAGCAGAGGGCAAAAAGCAAGGGCTCTGGAGTTACTCAGGTTCATCTGACTCTTCCACTCTCCAACCATCCTGGGATTTGAGGAAGTTCCTTGACCTCTCTGAGCTTCACCTTCCTTATTGGTGAGATTATGGATGGAAATGAAATGAGAACGTGAATGTTAAAGAGCATGCCCAGTGACTAGTATGGAGCAGTGGCTCCGAAAACGCTAGTTCTACTTTTCCCATTCTGTCTTGGGAAAGAGAGCTGTGGACCCTCCCTAGAAAGCCATTCCCCTCAATTGACAGCCTACTAAGGATGACCCCTCTGCTCAGGTGATGGAACCCGCTAACTAGTTAGTTAGATTTGTCACTGCTTCTCCATTTTAAGTCCCCCTTCCTCTCTTGTTCCTCTCCCTGTTTTCTCCTTCTTTCTCTTCCCCTTTCCCTCCTGTTCCCCACCAAGTCCCATATCATGTAATAGAAAAGGACATGGAAGGCAGGCACAGTTGAGGACTCAAGGGTGGGGAGGGAAAAGGGAAGCAAGAGAAGAGAATGATCACACTGCTGCCTTGGTCCCAATAGGGTTTTTTCTCCTCTCACCCTAGGCACTCTCATCTATGCCTTTTACTTCCGATAGCTTGATGGTTTCTAATTCTCCATCTCCACCCCAGCTATCTCTTCTCTAGAACTGCATACCACACACATTCAATGTCTCCACTTCTGTGTCCATAAACTCTTCAAGATCAACTTTTAAGCTGAACTCAACCTTCCCCTACCTGCCTGGTTTGCCTCACATCCCACTTATCCTCCAGGACAGTTCATTTTAGGTAGTAGCTCTGCTGTTCACCCAACTATTCCAAACCTCCTTGAAGTTTCCTCTCCATCAACTGCCTCCTGCATCAATCATCAGATGCTTCTAAGTTAAACCCCTCTGGACTCTTATTATTCGCATATTTAGCCTCCTGTATTGGCTCTCCAAATCTCATTGTTCCCTCATGATTTCCGTCTCTTTGTATTTTTGACCTGTGTGCTAAGATATTTCTTTCACTTGAAATTCTAGGTGTTAATATGATTTACAACAGTGATCATCTCTTCCTTAATTTTTAAATTTAAAATCATAGCTATTTGTTTGGTTTTGTTCTCTTTTTTCCTGGTTCCAGGAGGTCTTTCTTTTTCTTTTTCTTTTTCTTTTTTAAACATTGTATGACTCTCCTTATGTTCTTGTATTATTTTTTAAGTAAGATCAAATATCACCTCTAGCCATTTTATTCCAAAAGGGTTACCTCTCCGAGCATTTTCTACTTATTATTGCTCTCTGTGGCTGAGGAGAATCCCCTGGGTTCATTACATTTTCCTTGGTGAGCACTTGGCTTGTTTTGTCTTAAAACCTCCATCAAGCTATCAAGAATGGCAATGAACTCAGAAGCACTGGAAAGCACAGCAGTCTCTTACCCAGATGACAGGTTGTCTCTCTCCTGCTGAAACCTCTGGATGAATATCTCTGCAATCCACGTCATTAGCAGCAAAGACCACAGCTCACAGGGATAGAGAAACCCAGTCCATGTGGCAGTTGTAGCTCAGCTCCTTGAGAGCAGGTGGACCGTCAGGTGTTCCTAGGACCACAGGAGCCTGGAACTGACCTTCTATGGGCAGTAGATCTCCATGGCTCAAGATCACTGTAACAACTCTATTTTTTGATTCATGGCTTTTCCCTTATCTCCAAGATCCTGCCTTACCCAAAAGGCTAAACGCTATTCTCAGAACACTACACCTACAGCTGGCAGTTGGATTGGAACTAGGGCAGAAAAGCAGAGGACACCTGCTCCAGCTACCCTGCCTCTCTCCCATCCATTGCCATGTACCTAGAACACACACCATCATCTCTCTTTTTTTTTAAGATTTTTATTTTTTCTATTATAGTTGATTTACAATGTTCTGACAATTTCTGCCATACAACAAAGTAACCCCATATATATATATATATATACACACACACACAGATATATACATACATACTATAAATATATATATGTATACACACACAATCTACACCATCATCTCTTGTCTGAGTCATTGCCTCCTAAATGATTCCACTTCTGCCTTCCAACAATCCGTTCTTCCTATAGCACCTCGTTAACTCTTTAACAAATGAACAAAGATACGTTTATCTTTTTTTCTACTTAAAATATTTCAATGACTTTCCAGGGCTCTTGAGATAAAGACCAACACTTCTGACATAACCTACCAGGCTCTGAATAACCTGGCCTTCTTGGAAGCCCATCTAGTCCTAGGCCAGCTGTATGAAGTCATCCCTTTCATAGCAGGAGGAACAATGGCTGCCGAATCAGAGTACCTGGATTCTAATCCTATTTCCTCCATTAGCCAACTGTCATTGACCAAACCATTTCATCTCTCTGGACTTCTGTTTCCTCAGCTGAAAAATGGTGATATCCTGCCTACTTAACAGGGTTTGGGGAACCTCTAATAAAAAATTATTTGTGTGTTTTGAAACAGCAAAGCAGTATAAAAATTGAGCTCTCCAAATGAAAAGTATGATGTGAGAGAAGCTATAAACTTAAAACACGACTTCTGGAAGTTCCTATTGTGGCTCAGTGATAACGAGCCCGACTAGTATACATGAAAATATGGGTTCAATCTCTGGCCTCAGTCAGCAGGTTAAAGGATGTGGCATCACCGTGAGCTGTGGTGTAGGTGCAGATGCAGCTTGGAGCCCTCGTTGCTGTGGCTGTGGTGTAGGCCAGCAGCTACAGATCTGATTTGACCCCTGGCCTGGGAACTTCCTCATATGCCCTTTTTAGAGTGCAGCTAAATATAATGACTTTTGCCAGCTTGTCGCTGATACCTGTAACTTCCACCCTGACTGGGCTTCCTTGGACTGGAGCAGCATGAAAACTGTAACCCACTGCTAAAATGTACATGATGCAGGAGAAAGAAGGGAAAAGGATAGAGCATTGAGTCATTAGAGATCAAAGCTATGGAGGAGCCTCAAGAATGTATTGCTCAGATTGGCTAATTTTCTGGGGCTAGGAAATGAGAGGGATAAGGTTTTACGAGTGAGAGAAGAGAGGGGAAGGTCCCAGGTGATACCCAGAGAAGAAGACCCCGGTAAGCACAGTATTGGCATTCCCTGGCCAGTGCCATGGCATCAGGAAGGTCAGCATCCTTCATCCTTGAGCAGTGCCTGTCTCCCTCTTCATTTTATTTTGGAAGTATTTCTTCCTTTTAGACAATTATCTGCCTCCTCTTGGGGCAAAACATTTCATGTAACGTGGGACAAAAATTAGGGAAAAAATTCTTATCCCTTGCTTCCCTTCAACCAAGAATGCCATATAACTTCTTTTTTTTTTTTTTTTTTTTTTTTTTTTTTTTTTTTTTTTTGGTCTTCTGAAGCATATGGAAGTTCCCAGGCTAGGGGCTGAATTGGAGCTGTTGGCCTGTGCCACAGCCATAGCAATGCAGGGGATCCAAGCTTCATCTTTGACCCAGACCACAGCTCTCAGCTATGCCAGATCCTTAACCCACTGGGCGAGGCCAGGAATCGAACACAAGTCCTCATGGATACTAGTCATATTCATTACTACTGAGCCATGACAGGAACTCCCCCATATAACACTTTACCCTCATATTTCATCTAAGATGTCATCAATTATAAACACCATAATTTTATGTAATACTAAGAAAGAAAATTTTTTTCCAGTTTTAACTATGACATGACATCGATTATTAAGACTTATCCCAAAGAGTTCCCATTGTGGCGCAGAGGAAAAATATCCAACTAGTATCCATGAGGAGGCAGGTTCAATCCCTGCCATCACTCAGTGGGTCATGAATCTGGCGTTGGTGTAGGTCGCAGATGGAGTTCAGATCTGGCACTGCTGTGGCTCTGGCCAGCAGTTGTAGCTCCAATTTGACCCCTAGCCTGAGAACTTCCATATGCTGTGGGTGCAGCCCTAAAAAGCAAAAAATAAATACATAAATGCATGAGACTTATCCCAATTTCAGAGACGATAAATGTGAAAAAATGTACATGTTAAAATCCATGAAGTATAATGTCTATACATTGACTGGGACAATATATCCAGCCTGATGCCACTGTCTGGCATAGTACCCTCTATCTGCTAGAGCAGGGATTTTCCATATACTCAGAGTAGAAAACAGTTAATCGCTACCAAGGACTTTTGGTAATTATCATGGGGATGGTAAACTTACACTTCGGTTTCTCTTGGAGTATAATAGGGGAAATTCTACATACATAACAGATATAAAGGACTTTTTAAAAAAATAAGTTGATTTATAATATTATATTAGTTTCAGGTGTACAGCATAGTGATTCAAAATTTTTATAGATTATGCTCCATTTATAGTTATTATGAAATATTATTGGCTATATTCCCTGTACTGTATGATATATCCTTGTAGCTTAATTTTTTTTCTTTCTTTTTAGGGCCACACCTATGGCTTATGGAAGTTCCTGGGCTAGGGTCAAATTGGAGCTGCAGCTGCCACCCTACACCACAGCCAGAACAACGGAGGATTGGAGACACATACGCAAACTATGCCACAGCGTGTGGCAATGCCAGATCCTTAACCCACTAAGTGAGGCCAGAGATGGAATCCACATCCTCATGGATCCTAGTTGGATTTGTTACCACTGAGTCACAACGGGAACTCCCCCTCATTTATCTTTAATCATGTCAAAGGATGGTCCATCTGATAACAATTGTGATTTGTAATAATTATTATAACAATTTTACCTAAAACTTTTTTAATAATTAGAAATAAAATACATGATCACCAGCAATGAGGAAATTTATTCACTCAACAATTACGGAGGGTCAGAGGTGTGTCAGGCACTGAAGGCGTGAGATGAATAAGACAACCTCTGCTCTTCCATGGGAAAACCTGTGCTACAATTGAGCACAAAAAACTGAAAGAGCAGAAGTTGGTTTATGTCTAACAATGACAAAAACAGCAGCAGCAGCATAGAATGACTCCTCTCTAAGGATGATTTCCAGGTTTCCCCAGCATTTTCACTATGGCCATTGAACCATTGACAGTGCTATAGGTAGCTTTCTCCTTCAGGTGGGGAGACCAGAGCTTACAGAGATAAAGGGTCTTGACAAAGTTCACACAACTCACAAGAGACAACAATGAGACTGAAACTAGATTGGGGATTCGTAGAACCGTGTTCTCTCTACTGCTTCCCACTGCGTCTTCTGCTGGTGCACAGTCTGGGCACAGAAAAGATACTCATCATGTGCTTCTCAACAGATGGAAGGATGCTTGCTAACACCTTAGGGCATATTCTTCACATGGGAGCCCCATGGGTGGCCTGACCAAGAGATACTGCCAGCTGCCACTGCTGCTGATGGTCCAGAATTACATGGTCACTGTGGGAGGCAGTTGGCTTCTTGTAAAGAAAATTTGCTATTGGTAATGAATATTTGATGCAGGTGCACACCTGCAAAGTAGATAAGTTATGTTTTCATATATTGATAGGTGAACTGATTAATGAACTATATTGGTTATATAAATGTGTGTAATCCACTAATGTGCATTGGTGCCTAGTACAGTGAGCCAATCTTAAACTAACAACTGTTGAAAGGACCAACCTGTTTAAAGCATAGATTTGCTCTATTTGAGGACAGGGAATTAATAGATTTCTTCTTCTTATAAATAATAGACTGATCTTTGCTTTACAATGTTACCTCTGTAATGGAGTATTTGTCTTTCTACCCCAACTTAGATAAAGCCCTGCCACATGGTCGCCTGGACTGAGAATGCAGTATCTTTGTGAATCAAGGAACATGCACTGCAAGGCAGGGAGGAAGAGGGGAGAGCATGGAGAAAGCACCAAGGGAGAAGTCAGGTGGGATTAGAAAGAGCAGTATTCCCGCTTGCTAATTATTAAAGGGCAGTTTTCCTGCTTGCTAAGAGTAGAAGGTGAAAATGGTGAGTGAGTTGAACTCTCCTTTTGAGGGGTGGGATGTGCCAATGGAAAGTCAGTGTTTCATCCAGAAAGTAACCTTAGGAGGGTTGCATGCATTTTCTGGCTCACTGATCACTTTGTCTACAGGGGAAGAAACTCTTACCAGCCCCCATGCTCCACCTGCTCTTTCTACTACCACAAACCTTGCCTGAAAGAAAGATAGACCCAGGATGAACTTAGTCATCAACCAGTGATTTCTCGCTTTCATTAAGTGTGTTATAAGATATTTACTAAGAAATACAGAATCAAAAGGCTGTTGAACTCAGAGGACTAAATCTGTCCTACTCTGTAGAGCCCTGAGAAGTATGGGGATATTCCCAAAGCCCCACAGAGACAACACTTGAATTGATTCCCGCCCACCTTCCTGTCCAGCTCCTTCTTTTGCATCACGCTCTTCCTTGCTTGGCAGCCTCATGTGTCCTCTGCTCGCTTAGGTAGTAGGTAGCATGCTATCTTCTGTTCCCATGTGGTTCCAAGGGAGCTGGGTAAATTCCCTCCTTAGTTTTCTGGCATCAGCCATAACTGGATGCGTGAAATCAAGGAAATAATTGCAGCCTTCACCATGGAAAACATCACAGAGCAGGCAGAGCATGTTACACAGCGTGCTCCTGGGGCATTCCATCTAGATTGCTAGGTGTCTAACCTTCTGGTTTTTTGTCCATAAGCCTTAATTCCTCAAAGGGAGTCATGGGTCAATATGAGGGGACACAGTGACTCACTTCCCCAAATCTTAGATGTGAGAGAAACAAAAATGCTCTCTGAAAGATTAATGAGCATGCCATGTACCACACACACTATGCCTGCCTCACTCCCTTCCCAGGACAAAGGAATCCACTACCACCCTCTCCAGCCTCATCAAATGTCTTTCCATTTGCTGTCCCAATCTAGGTCTTATTTCTCCATCTGCCTGAGACCCTTCCCCTCCTCCCTCTTGATTTGATCCCTTTTGATTCTATCACATCTTGTCTTGATTGGCTCCCTTCAGTCCTCAAGGTCATGCCCCTCTCCATGTGGTGGCCACAGCCAATGACCAGATGATTTGAGGATACCAAGGCTCAGCCCCCTTGCCTCAATTGGGGTCCACTCTGCAGAGCCATCTCAGCACCAGAGTTCCCTATAAAACTGTCTGGAGCCTTGGTTGCAGCCTCATTGCAGGCCAGCTTCTCCCTCTGCCCAATCCTGCTTCCCTAACTTTCTTACAGGTGTATCTCCTGAGAAACTCTCCAGTCAACTCTCTGCACACAACTGTCCATGTTTCCCAGAAAGCTGAGCTAAGGCAGGTGGTGTCAGAAATGGCCCTGGGAAGAATATGCTAAAATGCAACCCTGGCGATCCCTCTCACCACTCATCTGGCAATGAAAACCTCAATGCTGGTGCCAGGTGGAGTAAGGATAGACCCTGATGTATGTAGCAGTACAGCTGTTAGGGCTGTGGAAAGGGATGCGCTGGCCTGTGTAATATCTTGGGCACTGGAGAGGTTTAAGGGAAATGGTTTCTAAGAGGATCATGGAATTGGTGGCAGTTGGTGAATGTCATTGATTCATTAAAGAGACGTCATGACAGGTTCAGAGTGGGATTAATCATCAATTCCAGGCAAAACGTGAAACCAAAGCCTCATTTTGGCAGCATTTAAGGAATTCCTAATCTCTGCAGTAGGGCCAAGAAGTACAAAGAATCAGGCTTAGGACTCAGATGCAGGATGAGCAGTTCTGTAGAGAAAGATGAACCTGGCCCTAGCAAGTCTTCTGTGCCAAAGTCCGTGTCCTAATAGAGAAGAAGTTGGACCCTGAAATGTGAGACCAGGACCTCTGAGAGGATGCCACTGAGAACCCTGAACTTAAAGATTTCCCTGGAGTCAGTGGATCCATAGACGTGGCCTGCTCCCCACTGGCGGCAGATTCTGAAGCTCATGTGGAGGCTTCCATTGAGGCAGTTGTCTTACAAGAAGATGCCTGTTTCCCTCAGGCTTCACCTCCGTCTCATCTCCTGGCAATTAGGCCAATTGCAAGGGCCAAACCCTGGCACAACTTTGCTGAGGATAAGCTGGGCCCACTAAGAAAGAAAGAGAACATCTACTGAAGTTGCTGCAGAAACTGACTAACATGTAGGAGTCAGAAGACTGTACTTGGGACTGAATCCTGAGGTGCTGGATCAAGGCGCACAGAATGTGATGTCGGATAAAGGAGAGTTTATTTAGCTATAGAAGCTCTCGGAAGGTCTATCTCCATTTGGGAGCTCCCTGGAGGACCAGCTGAGGTCTCAGCTACAACTACATTGAAGGCCAGCTTCTCTGTCTCTTCCTTAGAGGCCTTTCAACCTTCTCTAGGTAACCCTCCAATCAACTTTCTGATGCAACTGTCTATCAAGTCTGTTTCAGATCCTCTCCAGTGTGCTCCTGGTCTGTTTCTACCTCCTCTATTGTAATACTTATCACACTTGCTCACTCTTCTGCCCCAGTACCTACCATAGTACCTTGAACCCTGGCACACAGTAGTTGCTCAGTTAGTTACTGCTGAATAAATGGTGAAACAAATGCGACTTAGGGAGACAGAATGGCTCTCAGTCTATAAAAAGACCTGATGGAAAGAATTACTATGTCTAAAGAAAGAAGGGGAAGGTCAGCCTTGGAAAAATAATAAAAGGCAAATGTTAGGGCAGTATTCATCCAAACAGCATCCAGAAGACAGGTACTTTAGCCATGATTATGACTTATTCTGATCCTATTAAGCAAGTCTGTGTCTAATGTGGAGATACAAGAAAGAGCTTCAGCCAATGAGTTTATAGCATTTTCAGTCCACATGAAGACCCTGCTGTGGAGGCTGGTGCCCCAGAAGTGACCTTAACCCGCTGCCCTCACACATTTGGTCCATCTGCTAGCCTGTTCTTATCCTGCTTCCAGGCTCACCAAATAACTCCATCTGTGGAGGGGTTTCTCACATAGGTCTGTTGACAGGTCATGGGGACTAGGGTATTAAGTTCATGGAGCAGTTATACCTCCTCTTACAAGCGAATTAACTTACATTCTGATTTTATATGTCAGTCCTGTTTAAGGTGAGTCCAACCCCGTGAGATGAATCTGTTCTCCCTGTACTGACAAGTCACATTTTTGGCCCTGGGAAGCCCAGGGCCAGAACCCAGACTGTGGGCGAACCCACTAAAGTGATGATGTACCCCCACCTCCTTCACATGTTGACTATGGGGATCTTGTTGGCTCTTTCCAGGGAATACCCCAACTTCCCCATGAGGTAAGAGCCTATTATCTATTTTGGGATTTCCATGAAGAGTAGGACAAGAACTAGGGGGGCAGTTTCCTTTTTATCTCTAATAATATTACCTGGTGCTAGGTTTAGTCATTATTTTTTCTTCTTCTTTTTCTTCTTCTTCGGTTTTAAAAATTTCTATTTGTCTTTTTAGGGCCATGCCTGCAACATATGGAAGTTCCTGGGCTAGGGGTCAAATTGGAGCTGCAGCTGCCAGACTACACCACATCCACAGCAATACAGGATTTGAGCTGCATCTGAAACCTATACCACAGCTTACATCAACACCAGATCCTTAACCCACTGAGCAAGGCCACAGATTGAACTTGCGTCCTCATGGATGCTAGTAGGGTTCACTGCTGAGCCACAACAGGAACTCTGAGGCTTTAATATCATCTCCTTCTTCTTCTTTTTTTGGGGGGCACACCTGGGGCACAGGAAGTTCTTGGGATAGGGGCCAAATTAGAGCTGCAGCTGCCGGCCTACGCCACAGTCAAGCAACACAGGATCTGAGCCACATCTGCAACCTACACTGTAGCTCACGGCAATACCAGATCTTTGACCCACTGAGCAAGGCCAGGGATTGAACCCTCAACCTCAGGGATACAGAACCTAGTCAGGTTCTTAACCCACTGAGCCACAATTGGAACTCCTAGAGTCACTAGTTAATGAAGACTAAATGAAGTAAATGTCCCTGTGGTATCTAGGGTCCCTGGGAATGAGGGAGTCCCTCCCTCAGGGTGACTGGTGAGGAGGTCCCTGAAATCTGTGGACTGAAGTGGGTCCTCTTTCACATGGGGTCTGGGAGCCCTGTTGCTTTATGGGACCCCAGGAGGGCTCTTGGGCCTGCAGTTGGGCTCTGAGTCTCAGTCTGGGAACTAACAATCAGAACTCTATTTGTTTCTCATGGCTGGGAATAAAACCATTTGTATCCTTTAAAAAAAAATCCTTTGATGCAACTGCAACTGGAGGGTACTATGCTCAGCGAAATAAGTCAGAGAAAGACAAATACTGTATGTTATCACTTATATATGGAATCTAAAAAATAAAACAAACTAGTAAATATAGCACCAACAAAAAAACAGAATGAAGCTATAGAGAACAAACTAATGGTTACCAGTTGGAAGAGGGAAAGGGGAAGGGGCACGATAGAGGTAGGGTATTAATAAGTATAAACTACTACGTATAAAATAAATAAGCTGGAGTTCCCATTGTGGCTCAGCAGGTGAAGAACCTGACAGAGTGTCCCTGAGGCTCCTGGCTCAATCCTTGGCCTCGCTCAGTGGTTAAGGATCTGGCATTGCCATGGGCTGTGCTGTAGGTCGCAGATGTGGCTTGGATCTGGCATTGCTGTGGCTGTGGCATAGACCAGCAACTGCAGCTCTGATTTTACCCCTAGCCTTGGAACTTCCATATGGCATGGATGTGGCCCTAAAAAGGAAAAAAAAAATAAGATAAATGAGATATTACATTTCATAAAAAAAAATTGCAAAAATTTTAATGGAGGGAAGCCATGGCTATCTTAGAGTGACTTCTCAGAGGAGAGATCTTTGGACTGGACTGGAAATTGTTTTGGGGGGGTTTGTTTTGTGTTTTGTTTTTGTTTTGTTTGCTAAAGAAAGCCACACCCACAGGATATGGAATTTCCCAGGCTGCCAGCCTACAGCTGCCAGCCTACACCAGAGCCACAGCAACTTAGGATCTGAGCCTCATCTGCATCCCACACCACAGCTCACAGCCAACACCAGATCCTTAGCCCACTGAGCGAGGCCAGGGATCGAACCTACATCCTCATGGATACTAGCTAGATTCATTTCTGCTGCACACAATGGGAACTCTCTGGACTGGAAATTTTAAAACGGAGCTCAGCCCCTGCAGTTGTGAAATCAATTTTCTAGGCAGAAAGAACAAGCGCAGAAGTTCCCGTTGTGGCTCAGTGGAGACAAATTTGACTAGGATCCATGAGGATGCAGGTTCCATCCCTGGCCTTGCTCAGTGGGTTAAGGATCTGGCATTGCCATGCATGAGCTGTGGTATAGGTCACAGATGCAGCTCAGATCTGGCATTGCTGTGGTTGTGGCATAAGCTGGCGGCTACAGTTCTGATTTGACCCCTAACCTGGGAACCTCCATATTCCATTGGTGTGGCCCTAAAAAGACAAAAAAAAAAAGAAGAAGAAGAAGAAGAGGAAGAAGAAACAAGTGCAAATGGCCTTAGACGGAAGTGGGTAGTTACATTCAAGACATAAACAACCTTATGTGGTTAGAGTGAAGTGAAAGAGAAAGAATAGTGTGTGATGGGCCAGAATCTGCACCATGTTGAGCTACAGCCAGGATTTGAGTTATTGACTTAAGTAAAGGGAGAATTGAGCAGAAGTTTATAATAGAGAAGACATGATCCACTTTACAATTTTAGACCTTCAATCTGGCTAATTTTCAAGAAAGGATTCATAGGAGAGAAGTGGCTCTTTCAGTAAATCGGAGTCTTAGTTTGGGTTTCCCCAGAAGCAAACCCTGAGACAAGGATTCAAGTGCACTTTGTTTATTTAGAAGATGCACAAAAAGCCTTTGTAGGAGATTGAGGAAGGAATACAAGAAGGGAAGGCAAATTGCAAAGGGTGTATTATTAACCCAGTTATCATAGTGAGCAACTGGAGCTTAATCCTGCAGAGCTTCAAAACACATCTCAGAATCATTCCATCGGAAAGGTGAGGGAGGTGGGGTATTTATGTACCGACTTCCAAATTGAGGTTGTTGTTTGTGGTAGCAGTTGTTACTTCCCTAGTGCTTCCACCCACATCAGGTGGGCAGAGTGGCCTTTCAAGACTGGAAGAGGCAGCCCTTGGGCACTAAGATGCAAAGTCTGAGGGATATGAGTGGGCACCAACATCATCTGAAGGTCAAATACAATGAGGGCTTGAAAGAGGAGATGGTGGTGGAGATGGCAAGAGAGAATGAATGTGAAGTCAAGCTGATAAGCCTTGCCAGATGAGTATGAAGAGAGATGGAAAGAGAGGAAATCAAGGATAATGCTGGACTGGGGAGCTAAGCAACTGGGTGGGTAGAAGGACCATCTAATAAATGGGAATGATTGGTGGTGGCATCATCTCTGAGGTAAAAGAACCAAGAGATTTGTGTAGACATGCCTGTTAGACCTCAGAATAGAACCACCCGGTAGACAAGTGGCTACAGAGGTTGAGCTCATGGAAAATGTCCCTGCACACAGCCTCCTACCCCCACTCCAATCAGAATAGCATGTTTTATAACAATTCATACCCATGTTTTAGGCTGGGTTCCTTAGGAGACTTCATCTGAATTAATGATAACGACACTGGGAAGTATTGGCCAAAGATATACTAGTGAAAATAGGCTGATTGCAGGAACTTGAGAAACAATACTTACCGAAGAGCAATTGTGTGCCAGGCCTTGTATCAGATAGACTATGTCACCTACATTATTGCATGAAAGCCTCCAGTAACCCAGGATATAGAGTCTATTATTGCCATTTTAGAGCTGGGAAAATTGACTCAGAGAGGTGAGGTTATTTATCCAAGTTCACACAGCTAAGAAAGGGAGGAGGGGAATCGGGCTCCCAAGGTGCAGATCTGCCCTCATTCCCTGGCACCATATTGCTTGGCTCGGTAATCAAAGCAGACTTTGTACTTCCAGCTTGGATCCCAGAGTTTGGTTGCTGAGGGATTTTGGCATCGCTTTTCGGTCAGTTGTAGAGACTCCACCCAGAAGAAACTGGACAAGAAGGACCAGATGACCATTTCCCAAGTGATGTCTGAAGAACAGCCTCCGCCAAATAAAGATCTCGTGATCACCAACTTGAGGAAAGGCTACATAGCATATCCTTCTCTTAGAGGGTCACGGTGTGTGTCAGAATGTCAGCCACCCTGGTAACACTGCAGTTTAACAAAATAAAACCTACCTTTTTTGGTCTTTTTTTTAAGGGCCACATCCATGGCATATGGAGGTTCCTAAACTGGGGGTCGCATTGGAGCAGCAGCTGCCGGCCTACACCAGAGCCATAGCAATGCCAGATGCAAGCCAAGTCTGTGAACTACATTGCAGCTCACAGCAATGCCGGATCCTTAACCCACTGAGCGAGGCCAGGGATCAAACCCATGGATACTAGTCGGATTTATTACCACTGAGCCAGGACAGGAACTCCCTAAACAAAACATACTTTTGTTTAATTTACCATTTCCCAAACCTGCTCTGCCACTGGACCCTGACAGCCCTATTACCATCCCCAGAGGAGTGTTCCAAGGAAGGAGTTTGAAAATCTTACACATGACTCAGTCAGCACACCTTGGTTCTCATCTTATCTCAGTCACCTCAGTCCCCTAGCTTGCCCTGTGACTTGGAACACGTTGCTTATGTTCTCTGAAACTCAGCCTCCCCTACTCTTAGGATGGCATTTGCAACTCCTCTGTTTGACAAACGTTCTTTGAGCTTATGCCAAGCACCGTGCTAGGACTGGCAAGTCCACCAGTGAGGAGTATGGTGTTGGTAAATGCAAACAATTACATTTAGAATGGATAAGCAATGAGGTCCTACTGTGCAGCACAGGGAACTATATCCACTCTCTTGGGGTAGAACATGATGGAAGATACTATGAGGAAAAGAATACACACACACACACATATATGTATAGATGACTGGGTCACTGTGCTGTATGGCAGAAATTGAAACAGCACTATAAATCAACTATACTCCAATAAAAATAAAATAAAATAAAATAAAGATCAAAACAACTGGAAAAAAGAACTAAAAAAAAAAAAATCCACTTAAGGTTTTTACCAAAGCAGACAGAATAAATGATAATTTTTCTACAATGAATCCTAAGCTCGCTAAGAAGTAGCCTTGAGGGAGTTTCTGTTGTGGTTCAGCAGAAACAAATCTGACTAGCAACCAAGAGAACGCGGGTTCCTTCCCTGGCCTCACTCAGTGGGTCAAGAATCCTGTGTTGCTGTGAGCTGGGGTACAGGCCACAGATGCGGCTCAGATCTGGTGTTGCTGTGGCTGGGGTGTAAGCCTGCAGCTGTAGCTCCAATTCGACCCCTAGCCTGGGAACTTCCATATGCCACACCTGCAGCCCTAAAAAAAAAAAAAGAAAAAAAGAAAAAAAGGGGGGAGTTACCATCTTGGTGCAGCAGAGGCAAATCCAACTAAGAACTGAGACAGAATATTAACTCAGGTTGTCAGTGTAGGAGCATGGGCTTCTATGCATTCTTTGAAATGGCCACTGATTAACATTTGCGGCTTAAGGGCTCCAGGGAGTCACATCCCCCCAGGCCTTGTTTACTACAGAGAGTGTACCTACCCCCAGATGGACATTAATCCCTAACCCCCTGTGACTCAGTTTACAGAAGAAAGGGCAAAGAAACTATGAGACTTATGGGACATTTCCACCCCTGAGACCCTTTTGGACAAGGACTAATATGGATAACTGAATAAGGCCAATGGGAGAAGACCACATCTCTCTGGATCTCACATTGGTACCCTCCCCAAATTTAAGGAATAAAAACCCCTACAGGACAATAGAGAAAGTGGCGGACCTTCCCCCCACCCCAGTAACCCTGGGAGCTATCTACTTTCCTTTAATAAAAGTTTGCTTGCTTGCTGCTTGTATGTTTGTGAAGTTCATTCTTTGGCTGCCATGAACAAGAACCCGGATTCTGGTACCATCTTGTTGCATGTTCAATCCCTGGCCTCGCTCAGTGGGTTGAGGATCCAGCATTGCCGTGAGCTGTGGTGTAGGTCACAGATGTGGCTAAGATCCCGCGTTGCTGTGGCTCTGGCATAGGCTGGCAGCTGCAGCTCTGATTAGACCCCTAGCCCGGGGACCTCCATATGTCACAGGTGCGGCTCTAGAAAAGACAAAAAAACAAAAAGACAAAAAGACAAAAAAAGAAAAAAAACAGCACAAGACAGAGAAAGAGAAAAGAAGTAGCCCTGAGAGCAGGGCTAGCTACATAATTTGTAGGGTCAGTGCAAAGGGCTCCTTACTCTAAAAGCAGGTGGAGGTGGGGGAGAGTGCAGTTAAAGGTACTAAAGTATAAAGCGTTTTCCTTCAAAAACTACTGACTTAATTATAAACCATCATAGGCCTGATGGTGATACATGAATCACAATATAAATTTATAAGTTGGAAAAATATAATATTTTGATATAATTTTATATAACAAAATAAATTATAATATGTTACTAATGTGATGTCTTGATTGACCATGGGAATCTTCGGGCCAGCTTTTCTGGAAATGCATTTATTAGGTTCTCAAAATTTATTCTGTTAGCAACTTCATTTTTAGTTGATGTAATTGAAAGCATCTCTCTTGGCAAATGCAAGATCGCAAATAATTTTTCGTAATTTCTTTTTATCTTGAGAAGGATCTTTCTGCTGATACAACTATTTCTGGAACCGTTAAGAGTATTTTATAGGTTCTGACAACATTGGTATAAATTTCTGATAAATTATTTCAAAATGTAAATTTTAGAACATCTAGAACTGATGATTCTTGCAAAACAATTTTTCTAAAAAGATTTAACTCTTCATACAATTCAGTTTTATGTTCGTTTGAATTTAATTTTAAATATAAATTCATGCAATGGCATTTTAATGTTTCCACTGGCATTTCCTGTAACTTGTGGAGGATGTATAAGAAACCAAAAGTGGCATCATGGTTTGTATATCATTCAAAACATCTGTATATGCACTATATGGCTGTATCTTCAATAACAAAATGAAATTAACTTTTAAATTGCCTTCATTAATAATTGGTTCATCCAAAGCATAATATGAAAATTGTTCTTTTCTATTGAATGTGATGATCCTTAAATTTGATTTCTCTTTCTAAGCATGTTTGCTTTGCAAATGTTGCAGCAGTTTTCAAACCCAGAGACTATAACTCTTTGAAGAATTATAATAACTCTCATGTTTGCTTTATTGCAACATCCATGTGTACACTTATATCTTGTAATAATTTGCTGACACAATTTACTGCCTATTCCTGCTGTTCCTGCCCTGGCACTCAGCCTGGAGTTAATATTTGTCCAGGTGGCACAGGGACAGTTTCTAGGGATGGACAGACAAGCTAGCCTTTCGCCATAGACTCTAGCACTGGCCACCATGGAACTCTTCCTCTCTCCGGCCTTAGCAGTACTGCTACAGCTGCTACCATTGCCAATCTGGCCCAGGAATGCATGCAGGATGGTCAAGCCAACTGCTCAGCATGTATGTTGCCCACTGCTTGTCATGCTTGGAGAACTGGCCTATACTTGCATGCATGTTGCCCAGACTATCTCCTCTGCTTGCATGCATTCTCCATCAGACCTCCTTACAAAACACAAGTTCAAAGATAAGATTATTAAGAATTTCAAGACAGTGACAGCAGAGCATAAACCAAGAAGGTTGCTTCTTCCTAGAGTAGGGCACCCAACACCCATAAATCCAGCCCTGCCTGAGAGACATCATTGAGGCAGAATACTAACTCAGGTAGTCAGTGCAGGAGCCTGGGCTTCTATGCATTCTTTGATATGGCCATTGATTAACATTTTTGGCTTAAGGGCTCCAGGGAGTCACATCCCCCCAGGCCTTGTTTACTACAGGGAGTGTACCTACCCCCAGATGGACATTAATCCCTAACCCCCTGTGACTCAGTTTACAGAAGAAAAGAGCAAAGAAACTATGAGACTTATGGGACATTTCCACCCCTGAGACCCTTTTGGACAAGGACTGATATAGGTAATTGAAAAAGGCCAATGGGAGAAAAACCACATCTTCCTGGACCCCACGTTTGCACCCCACCCCATCTTTAAGGAATAAAAACCCCTATAGGACAATAGGAAAGGGGGCTCTTCTCCCCCCTCCCAGCAGCCCTGGGAGCTATTTTCTTTCCTCTTAATAAAGACTTTGGGAGTTCCAGTTGTGGCTCAGTGGTTAACGAATCTGACTAGGAAACATGAAGATGCAGGTTTGATCCCTGGCCTCACCCAGTGGGTTAAGGATCCAGTGTTGCCATGAGATGTGGTGTAGGTTGCAGATGTGGCTCAGATCTGGTGTTGCTGTGGCTCTGGCATAGGCTGGCAGCTACAGCTCCAACTGGACCCCTAGCCTGGGAACCTTCATATGCCGCAGGTGCGGCCCTAGAAAAAGACAAAAAGGAAAAAAAAAAGCTTTACTTGTTTGCTGCCTGTGTGTTCATGGAGTTCATTCTTTGACTGCAGTGAACAAGAACCCAGATTCCAGTATCATCTTTCTGGTATCACCATCATTAACATTATTCCTCAGGTTTTCTATAAACCCTATGACATCCTTCAGCATCATTTTTGAATCCCTACCATAGGCATCTGCCTTAAAGAACTACATCAAGACCTACAGCTTGGCTTAGGTCTCTTCTAGCAGATCTTCCCCTGGCCTTATCAAACCAAGGGATTTACTGTGCTGGATTCTTTGAGAACAAACCTTAGCCCATCTTCCTTTGACTTTCCAATTCATCTCCTGCCCAATACCACTGTATTTACTTTTGAAATCCTCTATTGGTATGTCCATCTGGTCCCAAGATTTCATCTCTCCTGCAGGTTTTGCTCCCTTGGCTTTGCTGGGTTCCAACATGGTTTTTCAAATGGCAATAAGATTGAGTTTAAAAATAAACTAAAGGAGTTATAATTGTGATAAGAACTAGCCCAGGAGCAGTGACTAATGGAGGTGACTGTGAATTAAGTGACTAAGCAGTCATTGGGCCAAGAAACTATAATGAAATAAATCTCAGCTAGGATAGAGAACAGCATCCGCCTCCCCAGCCTTTTCCCCACAGCTCTCTCTGCTCTCCACTTCGCTTGAAATGTTGAATTCTAAATAAGAGTTGTCATCTTTCTCCTCAGAGACAGCCCCTTGGAAAGTCCTGTAAAAGAATAGGAACTAACAGGCTCTCTCTTTTTTCTTTCTTCTTTTTTTTCTTTTTAGGGCCACACCCATGACATATGGAGGTTCCCAAGCTAGAGGTCAAATAAGAGCTGTATCTGCTGGACTACACCACAGCCACAGCAATGCCAGATCAGAGCCCTGTCTGCAACCTGCACCACAGCTCCTGGCAACACTGGATCCTTAACCCACTGAGCAAGGCCAGGGATCAAAACCATGTCCTCATGGATACTGGTTGGGTTCATTACCACTGAGCCACAACCAGAACTCCAGAACTAACACCCAATACTGTCGACTTTTAAAAAAAGTCATCAAAACAGTGTGGTACTGGTATCAAAACAGACAGACAGACCAATGGAACAGAATAGAGAACCCGGAAATAAACCCTGACACCTATGGTCAATTAATCTTTGACAAGGGAGGCAAGAACATAAAATGGGAAAAAGAAAGTCTATTCAGCAAGCATTGCTGGGAAACCTGGACAGCTGCATGCAAAGCAATGAAACTAGAACACACCCTCACACCATGCACAAAAATAAACTCAAAATGGCTGAAAGACTTAAATATACGACAGGACACCATCAAACTCCTAGAAGAAAACATAGGCAAAACACTCTCTGACATCAACAGCATGAATATTTTCTCAGGTCAGTCTCCCAAAGCAATAGAAATTAGAGCAAAAATAAACCCATGGGACCTCATCAAACTAAAAAGCTTTTGCACAGCAAAGGAAACCAAAAAGAAAACAAAAAGACAACTTTCAGAATGGGAGAAAATAGTTTCAAATGATGCAACCGACAAGGGCTTAATCTCTAGAATATATAAACAACTTATACAACCCAACAGCAAAAAAGCCAATCAATCAATGGAAAAATGGGCAAAAGACCTGAATAGACATTTCTCCAAAGAAGATATACAGATGGCCAGCAAACACATGAAAAAATGCTCAACATCGCTGATTATAAGAGAAATGCAAATCAAAACTACCATGAGATACCACCTCACACCAGTCAGAATGGCCATCATTCATAAATCCACAAATAACAAGTGCTGCAGGGGCTGTGGAGAAAAGCGAACCCTCCTGCACTGTTGGTGGGAATGTGAACTGGTACAGCCACTATGGAGAACAGTTTGGAGATACCTTAGAAATCTATACATAGAACTTCCATATGACCCCCAATCCCACTCTTGGGCATATATCCGAACAAAACTCTACTTAAAAGAGACACATGCACCCGCATGTTCATTGCGGCACTATTCACAATAGCCAGGACATGGAAACAACCCACATGTCTGTCAACAGATGATTGGATTAGGAAGACATGGTATATATACACAATGGAATACTACTCAGCCACAAAAAAGAATGACATAATGCCATTTGCAGCAACATGGCTGGAACTAGAGAATCTCATACTGAGTGAAATGAGCCAGAAAGACAAAGACAAATACCATATGATATCACTTATAACTGGAATCTAATATCCAGCACAAATGAACATCTCCTCAGAAAAGAAAATCATGGACTTGGAGAAAAGACTTGTGGCTGCCTGATGGGAGGGGGAGGGAGTGGGAGGGATCAGGAGCTTGGGCTTATCAGACACAACTTAGATTTACAAGGAGATCCTGCTGAGTAGCATTGAGAACTTTGTCTAGATACTCTTATTGCAACAAAACAAAGGGTGGGGGAAAAAATATAATTGTAATGTATACATGTAAGGATAACTTGATCCCCTTGCTGTACAGTGGGAAAATTTAAAAAAAAATGCACAACCTGAAAGTTGAGAGTTAAGTTTCATTTGGGGTGAAATTAAGCCCAGGAGACAGCATCACCAGTAGCCCCAAGAAACTGCTCTGAAGAGAGGAGATAAGGAGCTAGCATATATGAGTTTTACAACAAAGGGAAGGTAGTAGGGGCAAAAGATTTACAGATAACCAGATTTACAGCAAAAGATGTAAAGGTCTAGGCTTCTGGAATCACTCCTTTGATATACACCTCAGCTCTGGGCCAGTCTTTTTGTTTCTTTCCCTCAGGGCTCACTGGCCCGCCCTTGGGAGTAGCTGTTCTCACGATGACTGTGACATCTTTCATTTTGTCCATTAACTCCAGCCCAGGAGGCAGTATTTTAGATAGCTCTGAAATACCACCCCAAAGAGAAAAGGGGGACTATCAAGACATAACTTATAAAGGTGAAAGGGGAGGAGCATGCAGCCACACACGCATTTTACAGAAGTTTGCGGCTGGTCTTGTGAAGGTTGCTACTAGTCACAGACATCAGTCATCACTGAAGGACTAGGCTCATAAAATCTCCTGAAAATATCTGACCATCCTAAGGCCTGTTCTGTCAGTTATCCCAGAGCACAGAGTGCCTCACCTACTGGTCTCCACCCTGAGCTCTGCTCAGGAGGTGCTGCAGGTCGGCAGCTGCAGTGGCTCATGTCTTACTCCATGTAGAGGCTGATGGCGAGTGCCAGACTTCAGTTCACGATACCCACTGTATACCAAGTACTGTGCTGGGCACTTTATAAAATCTTATTTTTTCTTCATGATGATCCTTAAATCATCTGCTCTCCCTCCCAAAAAGACAGAAGCCAGCACATTTAGGAGGCCAAGCTCTCATGGCCTAGCTAACCGTGCCCAAGGAGTATCATTAGGTTCCGGCTCTGATGTGGCATTCTGTGAGGGTGTCTGGCCTGAACCAAATGACAGGCTGAGGTAAGGTCGCCAGAGCTCACTGTGCTGGCCAAGAAAAATGGAAATATTCAGTCAAGGACATGAGCCGCCAGAGCACCCTCTACATGTGAACATTTGAAGAGGATGGCAAAGGTTCAACATCTGGAGGGCTCCCTAATCTGAATTTAGGGCTGGATTTATGTGGTGGTCACAGTTGCTGATGTGGGTAGGTTGGTACTAGGTTAGAGAGCCAAGGCTTTTGACATGACTTTATATCTAAGGAAAAGACGACTCTGAAAGATGAGGTAGGGAGCTCCCTGACATGGCTCAGCAGTAACAAACACAACTAGGATCCATGAGGACATGGGTTCGAGTCCTGGCCTCACTCAGTGGGTTAAAGGACCCAGCATTGCTGTGAGCTGCAGTGTAGGTCACAGATGTGGCTGGGATCCCACATTGCTATGGCTGTGGCATAGGCCAGGTGGCTACGGCTCTAATTCGACTCCTAGCCTGGAAACTTCCATATGCCACAGGGGGTGTGGCCCCAAAAAGACAAAAAAAAAAGAAAGAAAGATGAAGTAGGCTGCTCAAGGTCATATCAACAAAGCCTGAATTCCAACCTGGATGGACCTGGTATATAAAGCTTCCACCATTAACTGGATGTGACACTGATTAAAGGTTCTGTTTTGTTAGCTCCCCCCACAACACACACACACACACACACACCCATCTGTTGAAGTGTCTGAGAATATAATTCTCTATCTTTGGCAAAGGACTTCATTCAACCAAGTTAACCTGGCCATCCTAGGATCCCTGACACTGAGCTAGGAAAAAAAATATGAATCCAATCACCCAATTTGCAAACTGAATTTTTAAAAAATAGGCCAATTTCGTTTCTCTGGATGCCAACATACCTTGTCAGCCTGACTCTTGCCAATCATTTTTCAGATTACTATCTCTGCTATGGACTGAAACTCTGTTTTGAAACAAAGTGCTACTTTGAAACAAAGCTAAGCAGTGATTCCTTTGTTTAGGCCTTGTTTATCTTTCTCTAGGAACAATGACTACCATTGATTTAATAGGCAGAGCACCTTGAGGTGTGTAGGAATCAAAAGTTAATCAGTTATTAATCTTTCAAAAAATTTATCCAACCAGTATTTATGGAGGACCTTCGATGTGCCGGGAAGGGATTGAAGAAGGTGGTCAGTGAAGGAGGCAGACAAGTAAGTAGAAATAACAATGAGATGCATCCAGTTTTTTTGTTGTTTTTTTGGTTTTGCTTTTTAGGGCTGCACCCGCAGCATATGGAAGTTCCCAGGCTAGGGGTCTAATCAGAACTGCAGCCACAGACCTACACCACAGCAACAGCAACTCAGGACCCAAGCCAAGACTTCGACCTACCCCACAGCTCACAGCAATGCTGGATCCTTAACCCACTGAGCAAGGCCAGCGATCGAACCCTCATGCTCATGGATGCTAGTCAGGTTTGTTAACTGCTGAGCCAAGGAGGGAACTCCACGATGGATCCAGTATTAAAAGATGACATCAGCTGGGAGGAACACTTCTTCCAGCTCCTGATGCTTCTTTCCACATGTTGCTGTGATGCTCCAGCCATCTCCCCCTTCTCACTGCTGCTCTGAAGAGTATGGCTTAGACTGGTTGGTGAATTTAGGAGGAATAAACCAGATACTCTCATCTCAGCTACTCTTTTTATCTCTGTTGAGAGGAGGTCACCTTCAAGAACATGAGTTCTGCTCTTCTCTCCAGGAAGCCTGCCCTCATCCATGCTGCCCATGGCTGAGTGGATATGTCTGTCTAGTTTGGGAGACTAGTTGGTGCTGACACTAGTCCAAATCCTCCAAATTAGCCTTTATCAGCAATAGATGTGCTGTGTTAGCTCTTGTCTGCTTACTCTTTTGTCTCCTGTCTCAATTTGTTCACAGGGCAGGTGGGGAAGAAAGGTAGTAGGCATGGAGCCTTCTCAGAGACCCCAGCTCCATCAGTCCCTGTATCCACACATTTTGTAAACAGGCACTCAACCTGTTTCCTCCTGGAGTCATCATTCAGACCACTCATTGTTCAGACCTCTTTGCCCACACTGTCTGTCTCATCCACCAACCTAGTCCCCCAAAACAAAAAAGAGATCCTCTGGTTACCTTGACTTGCACTGCCCGGTTTGAAATGAACTCAAGCCAGCTGCCAAGGATCACCATTTCCTCTACTAAATCTACTTTTACTTCATGATGTCTGGGACTTTCCTGGGTCTCAATGTCATGCTGTGGGGGCTTCACTTTTTCACTTTAGGGAAGCAGACCATTGTGTGGCCCCCTCCTCCTCCATGATTCTTCAGAGTTCAGTGCAGCATTTCTGTGGCCACGTCTGCAATTTCTTCCTGCTCCTTAGGACGTCATTCATCTGGGTTTGAACTCATTTAGAGCAGCTTTGTCCTGTCACTGCCACTGTCTTAGATTTCATTCCCTGTTAATCATGTTTGTTCTACCTGTTCCAGTTTTAAGGTCATTCTGCTACTTGATAGAGCAGACAGAGACAAAGTAGGACTGCCCTCTCTGTCATCTGTTAACATTAGCCCATCTGCTCCCAAGCTATGGGCCTGCCATTCAGTCCTTATTTCAACATCATACTTTGAAGGTAACTTTTTTTTTTTTTTTTTTTGGTCAGTAACAATTTTTTCAAGCTGCATCTCATCCTGGACCCTTACCTATTCCAATACTATTTTTGTACATCTGTGCCTTTTTTGTGCTTTCCTGAGTATTTGGAGAACTCTCCATCCTTTATGCAAGGCTTTAAATATCTGAGCTCATCTGGGACCCGTCTGTGTGGTTTCTTAGCTCCCCTGGGTAGACTCCTGCCTCCACCCCACACTCATGCCTCCTTGTCCAGGTTCTTTGAACTGATACACTTTTTTTTGTTTGTTTGTCTTTTTAGGACCATGCCCACGGCATATGGAAGTTCCCCAGCTAGGGGTCAAATCAGAGCTATAGCCGCTAGCCTACACCACAGCCACAGCAACACCAGATCCAAGCCACATCTGCAACCTACACCACAGCTCACGGCAATGCTGGATCCTTACTTAACCCACTGTATGAGGCCTGGGATCAAAGTTGCATCCTCATGGGTACTATTTGGGTTTGCTGCTGCTGAGTCACATTGGGAATTCCCCGGTACCCTTTTAGAGGTCTTCCTGCCATATTACTTTGGCGTAAAATCTTGGCACTTCTTTGTCTCTTTTTCTCTTTTTTGGCCACGTGTATGGCATGTAGAGGTTCCCAGGCCAGGGATGGAACTGGAGCAAGAGCGACAACTCAAGCCGCCACATTAACAAAGCTGGACTCCCAGCCCTCTGCACTACAAGGAACTGCCGCATTTCTCCATTCATTCTCTACATCCTGCACATCACTAGATCCATATATGCAGTGTGTTTACCACACTTCACTATTTCTCCCTCTTTAGAACAGTTGGACACTTCCACTATTCTTTCAATGTCACAACCCTTGTTCTCCACAGTTAACCACTGATAGGCTGGCATTTTTCTCTTTATCTGAATTCCAGTTGAAAGCCACTTCAGTCAAGTAAACAATTCTCTTGCTAAACACATGCTCCTCCACTTCGCCACCCCTGCCCGCAGGTGATCTCGGTCACTGAGTAAGTAGTAAGCAGCTGGGATCCTCCGGGCTCACACAGTGGACCAAGCATCCATACAGACAACACTCGCAAAGTCCCTTCACCTCTCCAAAGACATCAGCTTTATCGTCCGTAACGTGTACAACTACCTACTTCTTACCTCCTGTCGTTTTGTGACAATTAAATCAGAAGAAATCTATAGCAATCTCTACAAATGCTCCCACGAGTCCATCCATCTTCCTCTGTCATCTGCCCCAGGAGCAGACCTGTCAGTCCTGTTTCATTCTACTTCGTGGGTTTCTAAGCCACACCCTTCTCTCCAACAGTCTCTACCCAACTAGACTTCTGTACAGATCTGGGATCTTAGGTCTTCTCTCTTATTATTATACTGAAGAAGATGGAGATAGTTAGGAATATAGGGTTGCCCTGGTGTTGCTGAAACTTGGCCTCTGTCCACTGGTGTGGAACAGAAAAGTAGAGACAATTTGATTGCTGAATAGTTTGATTGCTTTGCTAGGCAAAGGAGTCCTCAGCAAGGTAATGCCCTAAAGTCTGTGCCCTCCTTTGGGAGAGAATAGGAGCTGGTTTTATAGTTTGGGAGTGGAAAAGAGAGCTGCAAATAAGGATTGGGGTAGATGCAAGATTCAAAGCTGATATTTAGTGGCCCCGGGACTGGTTCTGGGCGTCCTCCTTCTTTCTGAGATGAAGGATGCTTTGGAGTTCCCGTTGTGGCGCAGTGGTTAATGAATCCGACTAGGAACCATGAGGTTTCGGGTTCGATCCCTGGCCTTGCTCAGTGGGTTGCCATGAGCTGTGGTGTAGGTCGCAGACGGGGCTTGGATCTCGCATTGCTGTGGCTCTGGTGTAGGCCGGCGGCTACAGCTCTGATTCGACCCCTAGCCTGGGAACCTCCATATGCTGAGGGAGTGGCCCAAGAAAATGGCAAAAAGACAAAAAAAAAAAAAAAAAATGCTTCATCCAGTAGTTAACATCTTCCATTTGTTGGGGGTTTAAGTTCGGCAGAAGAGCTCAAAAACATTGTTATCTGTATTCCTTGAAGAAGAACCAGGACCCTGCCTCAAACCTGCATTATTGTTCTTAAGTCTTCCTCCCTGGTCTCTGCATCCCCTCCCTTCCCTGATTAGCAACTGTTTGAACCTGCCCTTTGGAACTCAGGGAAGGTCATGAAGACTGAAGCTTATTCCCTAAAAACAAGAAATGGGGGGCATAGAAAGGCTTTGTGCCCAGGAGCCCCACAAACCCCTGCTCGGTTTCATCAGGACCTGGGTTTTTGTTGAGAGTCCTAAAGTCTGATGTGTATTGTTCTTGCAGGAAGCCCCAGGGTCCCTCCGCATGGGAGAAAGAAAAAAAAAAAAAAAGAAAAAGAAAAAAGACAGTTTTCCCCGTTCTTTGAACATCATTTCCCTAGAGAGAGATGGGCAGCTATTCAGAGAGGGAATGCCTGGTCTGGTGCCAAAAGAGAATTTTCTGGGAATATTCTCAAATCCTAAAAGAGACCATAATGATGTAGAGGGACAGGCATCCCAAAGGCAAACATGGCACCTGTATAGGATGTCCTAGAGGGATGCACTTTTTTTTTTTACAGTCAAAGGCATGAGAGAAAGACTTATATTTCATGCTTCATATTTCTGTACTATTTGAGGTTTACTTTTTTTTTTTTTTTTTTTTTTGGCTGCCCCATGGCGTATAGAGTTCCCGGGCCAAGGATCAGATCTGAGCCACAGTTGTGACCCAAGCTTCAGCTTTGGCAATGCCAGATCCTTAACCAACCATGCAGTGCCATTGAACCCAAGTCCCAGTGCTCCCAAGATGCTGCCGAGCCCATTGTGCCACAGTGGGAACTCCTACTATTTGAGTTTTTGAAAGCAAAACACCTCAGACATGAACTCAGCCTAAACCCAGAGTGAGACTTGAACACATGGGTTTTTTAAATTAGAAGCATTCGCCTGATGTTGGGACTTACTGAGACTCAGCTTCTTTGTGTCTCAGGGCAGAAGGCATTCAGCAAGAGACAAAGCAATGGGCAAGAAATAGATTTATTAAGATAGGATGCTTGTGGGGGATACAAGCAGGCAAGCGAAAGGCTCTGCCTTGAGGATTAGGTGGGCTACAGTTTTATAATCCAAGGAAAGTGAGGAGGGGGGAGGAAACCTCCTCTTCCTCATTCTTCCAGCAGATATCAGGCTTATATCATTAGCTCCCCCTTCATATCTGGTAGGAGAGCATTTGACCCTATGAGTTCAAACTAGGACTGTTAGGGCACTTACTCAAATCAGCAGGGAGTGGTAGCATATGCTAAAATATGTTGAATCATCTCAGGTTTCCATATAATAAGGACCTCCTACTTTTGGAATGTCATCCTTCCCTTAAATTCCTGTCCTTGTGTCCTAAGGATCATTATCTTGCAGGCCCCATTTTATCTTTCACTTAATGACCTGAGTGTATCATTTTTTTTTTTTTTTGGTCTTTTTAGGGCTACACCCAAGGCATATGGAGGTTCCCAGGCTAGAGGTAGCTGTATTTGCTGTCCTACACCAGCAATGTGGGATCCAAGCATTGGACTTTAGGATTCTCAGCAAAAACCCAGGTCCTGATGAAACCACAGCTCATGGCAATGCCAGGTCCTTAACCCACTGAACAAGGCCAGTGATCGAACATGCATCATCATGGATTCTAGTCAGAGTCATTTCCACTGAGCCATGACAGGAACTCCCTCATGCTCTTATTTATGGTTTTATAGTTAAGCAAGTCTGCTTCATTCCATGACATTCTGATGGCTTTCTTAGACCACTTAACTTACAGTGGTATCCCAAAATTCCCTAGGCTACCCTATCTACGGTTACCTACTGGGACTTCTACAACTACCTGTGTAACTATCCTACCCTATCCCTATCATTTTGACAGTGTTTAAGGACAGGCATGTGTGCATTGGTATATGAAGATGCCTGACTCTGAGACTTAGAGGGAGAAGACTCCGTTCCAACCTAAGGCAGTGGTAGCTGGGATTTGCATGGGCAGTTCACACACTCTCCCCTGATACCTGAGCTGAGATCTCTGCAAAACCACTTATACTGAATTCTCAGCTCTCATGCTAAGAGCCATACATATTGTCTCAGTTAGTCCTCATAACAAGTCTGTGAGGTAAGCATTATTACTTTGGTTTTACAGATGAAGAAGCCAAGACTTGTGAAGTGAGGTAAGCTGCCACACAGCACAGGGCAAAGCAAAAGTGTGAACACAGACCTCTGCATGTCCAGAATCAATTCTTGTCATCCCTTCTATGGTATGCTAACTCTCCACCAACCTGAATCCTTACCTCCTGAGGCAGGAGATATACGGGCCAGGATAGACATTTACAACCACCCAGCTGTTTATACTTCAATATAGAAATAGCAACAGGCACAAGGTAAATAAGTAGAATTTGTCTTCTGTAGATACTCTGTAATGGCAAGGGCAGAAGGGGCTAAGCCCTGCTTGGGCAAAAGATCAAGAGGTCAAAGAGTACCTAGACTCAGGGTCAGGGAGACCCCTAATCCACGTGTGCATAAAAACCCCTCTGGGCCAAAAAGGAGGGAGTTCCAGGCCATAATAAGTCCTGATAACTGTCCCATAACTCTTTGCTCTGGACTCTGTCTCGACCAAAAGATGCACATGCAGATCAGGGAGGGCCCTGGGTCTGGCCAGGTGTGAGAAATAAAACAAGATAACTGGCCAAAGAAAAACAAAGACCTGGAAGAACTGTCCTATATAAGTGATTTAAATCACCTCTCTGGCACTTTCCTCGTTGAGGGAATGCCCACACCCACACTACTCCTCTGGGTGTGTATTATTGCTTTGCTTCTGCCTTAGATAAATAGACTATTTCCCTGTGTGCTCTCGCTCATGTTGTACTATGTTTCCAACAATAAGCTTTGGACCATTTTCAGTCTTTGCCTCCTCGAAACATTCTTGCTTTCAACAGGGGACAAGAAGCAGGGTGATAAGGATGGAGTAGGATAGTTACACAGGTAGTTGTGGAAGTCCCAGTAAGGGACCATAGAGTAGAGAGGGAAACCTAGGGAACTTTGGGAGATCACTGTAAGTTAATGACTGCTCAAGAGGACCATCAGAACAAAGCAGGCTCGGAGTTCCCATCGTAGCGCAGTGGTTAACAAATCCAACTAGGAACCATGAGGTTATGGGTTTGATCCCTGGCCTCGCTCAGTGGGTTAAGGATCCGGCGTTGCCATGAGCTGCGGTTTGGGTCGCAGACATGGCTCAGATCCAGTGTTGCTGTGGCTCTGGCGTAGGCTGACAACAACAGCTCCGATTTGACCCCTAGCCTGAGAACCTCCATTTGCCATGGGTGTGGCCCTAGAAAAGACAAAAAAGACAAAAAAAAAAAAAAGAAGAAGAAGAAGAACAAAGCAGTCTCACTTAACTAGTGGACGTGTGAGATATGCCTCAAGTCTTTGGGTGAGGGATGGGGTGAGGTCTGCATTCAGTTTCAGACCAAGGGCAAGAGTTTAAGGACCACCCTTCTGCTAATTTGAATAAGCATCATGGCAGTCCTAGTTTGATGTTATAGGGTCAAATACTCTCTTATCAGATACCGAGGAGGAGCTTACTACTTGAAGAAAGAGGAAGAGGTGGTCTTTTCCCTTCCTTACTCCCCTTGGATTATAAAACCATAGCCCACTTAATCCTTGGGGCAGAGCTTTCTTGCCTACCCTCTTGCATCTCTCACAAGCGTCCTATCTTAATAAATCTATTTCTTGCCTATCACTTTGTCTCCTGCTGAATTATTTCTGAGCTGAAGCACAAAGAACCTGAGTCTCAGTAAGTTCAGACACCAGGTCAGTGTAAAGCCATGGGTTCAAATCCCAATCTGAGTTCCAGCTAGGTTCAAACCATTAGTGCTGCCAATTTCAAGGGAAATTCTGCTTTTAGCCTCTAGCTACCCTAAGTGGCTAGGATTCCTGGTCTTCACCCAGGCTGCCCAGGTTCAAATCCTAAGCAGAAAATTAAGTCCTGGCTTCAAGCCACCACTCATTGCTGTCTCTCCAAAATCAGCCCTACACACACTCACAGACACACACACAGAGGTACTTGCACAGGCACAGGCACAGACACACACATGCACACACATGGATACACACAAGCATACACATACACACACATACATACACATGCAAAAACAGACATTTTCCCTCTACCTCTAAGTGATGTCTGAGACTGCTTTTGGATGATGGGAAAGTGGCTTCAGCATTGAGATATCGTTTCACAGTTGAAAAGACAGCCACCCCCTCTGATTACATCTCTGGAGAATTTTGTGGAGATGCTAACCTTGTCTAACCAAAGGGCTATCTTTCAACGGAGGGTCAGTTGCCAGCCCAGAAGACACTGGTTCGTTCTTGAGTCTCCCTTTGCTCATTTGAGTAGGGTCTTTGGGTTAAAGTCCTGTCTCAGTGTGGTCCCCTCCTTAGGCTTTTCACCCTGTTCAGATGTTCCCCAAACACTCACTGTGTGCCTTTTCAGAGGTCACCTCTTCTGAGCCAGGACTTCATTATTTATAAACTGAGAACAGTTGTATCAAGAGATTGCTGAGAACTTTCTATGACTCCATGACTCTGCTTTTCTAAAACTGAATCCTGAAGTTCCCGTCATGGCTCAGTGGTTAACAAACCTGACTAGTATCCATGAGGATGCAGGTTCTATCCCTGGCCTTGGTTAGTGTGTTAAGGATCCAGTATGCTGTGAGCTATGGTGTAGGTTACAGATGCAGCTCATTTCCTGAGTTGCTGTGGCTGTTGTGTAGGTGGACAGCTACATCCGATTCAAACCATAGCCTGGGAACTTCCATATGCCAGGGGTGCAGCCCTAATAAGACAAAAAATTAGAAATAAAACTGAATCTTCAGCTGGACGAAGAAGTAAAACTACCACCTGAGCACCCAGGTACTTCCATTTCTTTCTTCAGTAGTCACCTGGTGAGGTATTTGCCTGGGTCACAAGCCACTTCTCTGAGAAGGAGACCGGTGGCCATGCTAACAGTAAGATTATGATGCTGCCCCTACCACCATGGTCCCTGCAGGTCCCTAGAAGCATTTCTTTATTTTCTAACTCTCCTCAGTCTCAAGTTAAACTATATAATTCCTTTTACAATAACCCCTGGATGTTTGCCCTATAACAGTCCATAAAAACCAGCCCAACATCTCTGTGGATAAGGACCAAGCTTTGGGCTACTTCGGCATCAGGAGAGGCAAACATCAAAGTGGTGAAGGAAGAGATCCCTGGAGTCAGAAAGACTCAATGGTTCAAGTCCCAATACTGTCTCTTTCTAGTTAAATAACCTCACATACATTATGAAAAATCATCTCTGAGCTTCAGCTTCCTCATCAGTAAATTGGGTACAAGAATTCCTATTCCCTAAACTTGTTGGGAAGATCAAATGAGAACATGTAGATCAAGTGCATACAGCCTGGCATGCATAGCCACGTACATACCCACCCAAACACCAATCAAATTGGTAGCTATTATTATTCCTCACAGTGCCTTTCTGGGAGAGAGCAGAGTAGGTGTTTAACACTTTTTCTGCTTCTTTGGTCCAGTATTGTGTTTCCAGGATCCAGACCTAGTAGAGAGTGTGGTGAATATTGTTCACCAACAATGTTACTCTAGTGAGATTTGGTTAACATTGATGGATCTAGAGTGGGAAAGTGGGGGTGATGGGAAGGAAAGAAGGAAGCTCAGGATTTCCTGTTGTGGCTCAGTGGTAATGGACCTTACTAATATCCATGAGGATGCTGGTTCAATCCCTGGCCTTGCTTAGTGGATTAAGGGTCTGGCATTGCCGTGAGCTACAGTGTAGGCTGCAGATTCAGCTCAGATCTGGTGTTGCTATGGTTGTGGCATAGGCTGACAGCTACACCTCTGATTTAACCCCTAGCCTGGGAACTTCCATATGCCCCTAAGAAGACAAGAAATGAAAGAAAGAAAGAAAGAAAGAAAGAAAGAAAGAAAGAAAGAGAGAGAGAGAGAGAGAGAGAGGGGGAGGGAGGGAGGGAGGGAGGGAGGGAGGGAGGGAGGAAGGAAGGAAGGAAGGAAGGAAGGAAGGAAGGAAGGAAGGAAAGCAAAGAAGCTCTCACTAGTTATTGATGCCTCTTAGTATAAGGACAGACACAGAGAAATCCTAAAATGATCATCCTTTCACCCCCACAAAAGCAGAAATTATCAGTTCAGAAAGTTGAGTAGCAGGACGCCCAAAAGACAGACTATTATACAAGTCTGATGGGTGAATAATCTCAGCATAGTTCAATCTTTGCCATTACTGACGGTCCAGGGGTCTTAGCAGAGCCAGGTTTCCCCAAGACAGTGGTCATTAGACTTGGGGGATAAGAGGGGTGTTATTCCTTTGCATCAATTGAAAGGAAGGCTCAGTGAAATACAACACACTGCTCTCTGCCGAGCACAGACCGCACAGGGGCCCATGTTTATTACTTCCCTCCAGTTTATGAAATAAGCCTTGGTCTTAAAATCAATAAGAGTGAGAAATGGCTCTGCAGGGGGACATGTTGTTTGAATCCAGCTGCTGAAATGTGATGATTTATGAGTAATTAGTTGATTTGCTCTAGAGGATAAACTGAAAATGCACAGGACTCAAGCCCAGGTTTCACCAGCTGTCACAGAGTTCAGTTTCCCTCCTCCAAGTCTTAGAGAACTGTATCAGTCTGCTCAAGCTGCTGTAACAAAATACCACAGATGGGGTAGCTTAAACAACAAATACTTACTTGTCACAAGCAGGGCCCACGATCATCTCTAAATTGTCTTTGGAGTCCTTTCTTGAAGAACTGAACATGTTCGAAGCTGAACAGTCCTATAGGATAGAAGAAGTCTGAGAGTCATCCTTCATTTCACCTCATTTTTTTTTCCATTCCCTGTAATTCAAACTGGCAGTGACTTCGCTGCTGTAACCACATCTCTATTCCTGACTTCTACTGAAATGTCAGACTAAGCCCGTGAGCCACACCATGATCTCTTTATCAAGTAGTTGTTCGGTCACTCTTAGTGTGACTTCACCAGCTTTCTCACGTTTTGCAGTATGGATAGGCTGAGAACTTCCCAAATCTTCATCTTCTGCTTCTTTTTTGCTGAACAATCCCTTCTTCAGTTCATCTCTTTCCATTCACATTTTATTATAAGTATTTGGAAAGGACAAAACCATTCCCTCAAAAACCTCCTCAGATAAGGGTTCCCGTTGTGTCTCAGTGATAACAAACCCAACTGGTACCCATGAGGACGTGGGTTCGATCCCTGGCCTTGCTCAGTGGCTTAAAGGATCTGGCGTTGCCATGAGCTTTGGTGTAAGTTGCAGACTCAGCGTGGATCCCAAGTTGCTGTGGCTGTGGTATAGGCTGGTGGCTACATCTCCTATTACACCCCCTAGCCTGGGAACTTCCGTATGCCATGGGTGTGGCCCTAAAGAGACAAAAAAACAAAAGTCTCCTCAGATAAATATTCAGCTTCATCACTTGCAAATTCTACCTGCAACAAAACACAAGAAAACAGTTCAGCCAAGTCCTCTGCTACTTTCCAAAAGGGATCACCTTTCCTCCAATTTCCTGTAACATGTTCCTCATTTCTGAGACCTCACCAGAACCACTTTTACCATTTCTAGCTGTCACCTCAAATCTTGTCCAGCTTCTACTCATTACTCAGTTACAAAGCTGCTTCCACATGTTTAGGTATTTGTGACAATAGTGCCCTTCTTCTCGGTAGCAAAGTCTGTATCAGTGTGCTATAACAAAATACAAGAAACTGTGTGGCTTAAACAATAGACATATAGTTCCCACAATTTTGAGGCTGAGAAGTCCAAGATCAAGGTGCTGGTGAATTTAGTTACTGTTGAGGACCCTCTTCCTTATTTGCAGCCAACCTCCTTCTCACTGTGTCCTCACATGGCAGAAATCTCCCTCCCTCCCTCTCTCTCCCAATCTCTCCCTCTCCCTCCCTCTCCCTCCCCGCCCCCACTTTCTCATCCTCTTCTTATAAGGCCACTAATTCCATCATGAGGATCCCACCCTCTTGACCTTATCTGACCCTAATTACCTTCCTAAAGCCCAATTTCCAAATACCATCACATTAGGGTTTAGGGCTTTCACACACAAATGTAGGGTGAGAGGATACAATTCAGTCCACAGCAATAATTTAATATGTACATTTTTACTAAAGCTCCCTCAGGTCCTAGGAGTCCTCTCCCCTATATGAGTTGACATCCATGAATATCTCTCAGGAAAAGCGGGAATACCTGTTCCTTCCATTTTCCACCATCCCTCTTCCTTTTAACGCTTAACTATTTGGTCAAAAGATAACTGTTAGCATTTATTGAAAATTTGCCATGTGCCACATACATACGTATATATACACATACATACACACATATATAACTGAATCACTTTGCTGCACACCTGAAACTAACACAACATTGTAAATCAACTGTATTTCAATAAAAATCTAGGGGTGCCCGTCATGGCTTAGCAGTAACAAAACCAACTAGTTAGTATCTATGAGGGTGCAGCTTCAATTCCTGGTCTTGCTCAATGGGTTAAGGATCCAGCATTGCAGTGAACTGTGGTGTAAGTCACAGATGTGGCTGGGATCCCAAGGGGCTGTGGCTGTGGCATAGGCTGGCAGAGGGAGCTCTGATTCCACCCCTAGCCTGGGAAATTCCATATGCTGTGGGTGTAGCCCTAAAAAGCAAAACAAAGATAAAAATCTAAAAAATAAAAATAAATAAATAAATAAAATTCTCCTCTTGCCCCATTCCACCATTTAGCAAGCTGCTACTCACCTTCAAGTTCATGAAGTCTTACCCTAACTCCACTGGGAGCATTAGACCTGGGGTCTCCTCTCTGCTCCCATAGCACATGGCACCTAACATGGGTATGTTTCTACTGCCCACCTGTGCTGGTAGTTTACACATCAGTCCCTACCAGACCAGATGAGATGCAGGATTCTCAGGGTACCCATATTAAAAATAATTAGTCAAAAAGTAACTATTTTTAAAGAAAGTATATGATATGTAGGTCTATGTATCCTCATCTCATGGGGTTTAGCACATTGCTGTCATTCAAAAAATTATTGCTGAGTTAAATTAAAAAGCAGAATTTGGGGAGTTCCCATTATGGCGCAGCAGAAATGAATCCAACTAGGAAACATGAGGTTGCAGGTTCGATCCCTGGCCTCGCTCAGTGGGTTAAGGATCTGGCATTGCCTTGAGCTGTGGTGTAGGTTGCAGATGCGGCTCAGATCTGACATGGCTGTGGCTGTGGCGTAGACCTGCAGCCGTAGCTCTGATTGGACCCCTAGCCTGGGAAACTCCATACACCGCCAGTGCTGCCCTAAGAAGAAAAAAAAAAAGCAGAATTTGGTAAGAAACTGAACTCAACAAATTCAGTAAACTGCTTGAGTTCTGGCCCTCATAATGCAATATCCAACATATAATTTTTCTGCTATAAATTTGCCAAGAAAGAAATAGGATCCTGGATCTTATCAAACTCCTAGGAAATGTGCCTCCTTATTTACTACTGGTACCCTCAGCTCTTGCCTGAACAATTGCAATGGCCACCTGCCTTTTGTCTTACCCGTTCCTTTTTTTTTTTTTTTTTTTTTTTTTTCTTTTTAGGGCCTCATCTGTGGCATATGGAATTCCCCAGGCTAGGAGTTAAATCGGAGCTACAGCTGCCAGCCTACACCATAGCTCACAGCAACACCAGATCCTTAACCCACTGATCAAGGCCAGGGATCAAACCCACCTCCTCATGGATCCTAGTCGGGTTTGTTACCACTGAGCCACAAAGGGAACTCCCGGTCTTACCCATTTCAATTCACTCCCCTAGGAACTTCCAGAATGATCTACATAAACAGGTCCAATCATGTCACTTCCTACCATCCTGTCATGTTCCCCACCTCCCTCTCTCTCTCCTTCCACACAATCAAGAGTGACCAGCACACTCTACTGTAGGTCAGTGCAACCCCACTCACCCAGCTGCAGTGATGCTTTTAAAAATATTTAAATAACATCACCTTTCAACATCAGCATTCAAGGTTGAGGAAAGATGCTGAAATCATCTTGCCGGCTCAAAGTAGAGAAATTCTAAACTCATTGGTTTTCCGTGCTGACCGAGTTCTATTCAGCTGGAAGCAAACAAATCAATCGCATCACTTTTCACTTAATTAGCCTAGAAGTTGCTGGCCTGGGCATTCTCCCTGCCAAGCCAGCACAGCCATGCCTGCTTCACTCCCCTCCCCATTAGTCAGCAGAGGGTATCACCCCACCACAGTTAACTCTTAGTCCTATAGCCACGGCTAGTCCTATGGCCAAGTCCCCTGGGCTCCAGTAGCCCTTCACTCACATCTATATTGTGAAGCTTATTTCATTCTGCCTCACAGAAAAGGTATGTCTCCTCACCAGACTCTGAGTCAGAAGAAGCAAAGACCATGCTTACCCATTATTTACCCCCAGAGCCTGGCATAGAGATGGTACCTAATTAGTTTCCAATAAGTGATGTCACATCCCAGAGTAAAATTCCCAAAGCCATGCTTAAGAATTAGATTTAAATTTTTCATTCCACGCCAATAATTGGTAGGAGTCCTGCTGTCTGGCAATGCAAGTCACCCACTCCCCCCTTTTCTCTTTAGGGAAGTACACAACACTTTCTATGTGTCCTGCAACTGGAAGTTCAAGTCACACTCTGGCATCTGACTGGCATCCTCTCCCTAGTCTGTGTGGATAAACTCCTCCTTGGGTTGGTGGGTTTTTTTGGGTGTGTTTTTTTTAAATAACAAGCCTAAGGTCTTGTTAGTTTTATAGAGTTAAAGGACAATTATGATATGGAGAACATGAGTGCTCTTTTTGTGGGTCAGTGGTCTTTGGATGGTCCTAAGAAGAATGCAACCCACATGCTCCTGGTCTTCTCATGAACCAGTGGCTGCCAACAATGACACCATTTGTGCTCTTAATCCCAAGCCAACCCCTCCTTTTATGCAGTGCATTTCATTCCCTCCCGCTTATAGAAGGACATCACTTGAGCAACTTTCCTTATTCCCTCCTATATCATTATATATTTCTTTCTTTACTGGATCATGTCCATCATTATACAAAATCACTCTAATACAATAAGAAAAGAGAGAGAGAAGGATTTGGAAAATAAGAAACAAAACTCATTATGTCCTGATGATAGGACTTCACCACATAAAATCCAGAGAAGAAGAGAGTATAGTATGAGAGATTAGCAAAGTTTCTAATTTTTCAAATAAAAAGCATCCCTACATTAAAAATAATTACTGAAAAAGTAATTTTTTTAATTATATGATATTAGAAGTAAAGCATGAACAAGATATTTTGGCTGTAATTATTAAGCTTAATTTAATGGCATAAAAGATGACAAATAAATTGAGTGATGTACCAAATTAATGGGTGGGAAGATTCAACACATTAAAGATGACAAATTCCCTCCACACTTAACCTAAATTGTCACTAAAGTCCTAGTCAAAATCCCAACAAAGTTTTTGACAAAACTTTGTAAGTTAATGCACATATTTATATGGAGGAGGAAAGGATCGAGAATAATCAGGAGGGTTTTGAAGAAGAAAAACAAGGAAGGAAGGTACTTTATCAGTTGACTTGTATTACACAATAAAAATTAAAATGGCATAGCAGGCATGGAGGATGCCTGCCCAATATCATCCCCCTTTATCCTCTCTAACAAAATCCTAATTTTGTCTAGGGTGGCAATGTGAACAGTCGAAATGACTCAGATTCCCTTGCACCTGTGTATCCACATGACTCAGCTCTAACCAACATGATAGGCTTACTGAATGGAAAAGCTGTGATTTGATAAGTAAAATGTAGACTTGGGGATATATGCTGTTTCCCTTTGCCTTTATTTGTTCTTCCTCCATAGAAGGAAAGCACTGTACATCAAAGGATAGCAACCATCTTGTGACCATGAAGAAGGAAGATACTCAACAAGATAAGCAGAATAGGAAGAAGAATTTTGGGGGTTTTCTCATTCCCTTTTCTTTCCTATTTTTGCTTCCTTTCCTACTTCTGTATTATATTCTCCTTCTTGCTTGTAGTTTTCACTTCCCTTTTCACACATGTCTCTTTTGTGTTATTGTTTTTGTTTTTGTTTTTTTGCTTTTTAGGGCCGAACCTGTGACATATGAAGGGTCCCCAGGCCAAGGGTCCAATCGGAGCTGTTGCCACCAGCCTACACCACAGCCACAGCAATGCCAGATCCAAGCCACATCTGCGACCTATGCTGCAGCTCAAGACAATGCTGGATCCTTTACCCACTGAGCAAAAATATGAGGACACATTCTCCAAGTCACCAGAGATCTCACAGAAGGAAAAAATGGTCTCCAAAAATGATGCCACTCCACAAATCTGGTAGAGCTAATGAAAGGCATAGGTCAAAAAATTCAGACATATTTAAAAGAAAATCCGCATTTAGTATAGTCGTGAAACTGCAAAACACAAAAGACAAGACAAGGTCATGAAAGCAGCCTGACAACAACGACAGATTACTGACAAACAAGTAGCCATTAGAAAGACAGATGACTCCTCCATGGCAACAACCATGAAACAGTGGAGTTACAATTTAAGTGTTTCAGAGAAAAATAACTAACAATTAAGAGGATGTACCCAGCAAAATTACCTTTAAAAAGAGTAAAAGAATAACATCCTCAGACAAAACAAAAACTGAGGGAGTTTACTATCAAGAAACTGCTCTAAAAGGCATACTTCAGAAAAAAGAAAAGAGGAGTTCCCGTCATGGCACAGTGGTTAACAAATCTGACTAGGAACCATGAGGTTGTGGGCTCAATCCCTGGCCTTGCTCAGTGGGTTAAGGATCCGGTGTTGCTGTGAGCTGTGGTGTAGGTCACAGATGTGGCTTGGATTCCGCGTTGCTCTGGCTCTGGTGTAGGCCTGTGGCTACAGCTCCGATTAGACCCCTAGCCTGGGAACCTCCATATGCTTCGGGAACTGCCTAGAAAAGGCAAAAAGACAAAAAAAAAGAAAAAGGAAAAGAAAGAGACCCAGAAAGATGACCTGAGATCCAGAAAAGAACGGAGAGCAAAGGAAATGGTAAAACATGTAGATAAATTCAAATACTGTCTAAATAAAATAATAACAATTTTATTTGTGGGATTAAAAAGTTTTGCACTGAAGTTTCCTTGTGTCCAGCAGGTTAAGGATTCAGTGCTGCCACTACTGTGGCACAGGTTCAATCTCTGGCCCAGGAACTTCCATGTGCCTTAGGTGCAGCAAAAAAAAAAAAGTTTTGGGACTAAAAAATGAACAATGATAATATAAACATTGATGGGCAAAGACTGGATATAAAGTGTTATAAAATCCCTAAAGTATTTGGAAACTGGAGTCAAGATGATGTTTAATTTGTTTTAATGATTGAAGAATCACAAGACTGGAAATGGGGAGATCTTTTAAGAGGTGGTTGCAGCAGTCCAGTAGTGAAATAATGGCTTCCTGGACTAAGACATGGTAGTAAAAATGAAAAGAAACAGGTAGTAAAAATAAACAGAAACAAGGGTTATTGTAGAGAGAGAAGGAATGGGAGGAACCAAGGACCTTCTAGGTTTGGGACTGACTCACGAGATAGACAGTCGTGCTCCATGAGACAGAGAAGCCCAAGTCAGTGGGGTCAGGGAGGGAGAAGAAGTCAAGTGCCCTCCTTGGACATGGTGAACTTGAGGAGTAAGCTAATTCTGTAGTTTTAAGTAGAATTCAGAGCTCAGGGAGATCAATGTGATCCTCATCAGCATAGAGAGGTCTTTTTACTTTCATGGAACTGAATTCATTGACTTAGAGAAAGATTGGAGAATGACCTAAGGCAAGTCTTAAGGTACACTTGCTTCTGGAGGTCAGGTAGGGTAGAAAGAGCCATCAAATAAAGATTCAGGGAATAAGGAAGAGAGAAAGGGGAGAAAGTAGTGTTACCAGATCTAAGGAGGGAGAGGTTTCCAAGAGTGATTTCAGTGCACTGAGAGGTCAGTGTGATGGTAACAGAAAAAAGAATGACATGGATAAGCGTTAAAGTATGGTGAGTGGTGAAATTGAGCAGGAGAGGAAGACGCAGTGAAGTGTATGAGACTGATTCATAAAGGTCAGGAATGAAATGAAGCAGAGAGAGGAAATAGTACCTACCTAGAAATGTGAGGTCAGTGGAAGAGTTTTTATAGATTTGGAGTTATCCATGTTCCTGTAAAGCATAGGAATGATTCAACAGAGACGGGCAGGTTGCCGAGGCTGGAGAGAAAATGAATCATCAAAGAGATGCATTCCTTTCGAGCACAGGAGGAGATGAGATCTAGAGAGTAGTGGAAAGGTTGGCTTTTAATGGGAAAAGAGAGACATCCTATATGGCTGAGATGAGGGAAGAAAATGTACCTACACTGCAGGAAATGACGGGGTTCATATCTGACAGCTTCTATTTTCACAGTATAGCCTGAGGCACCATGGTCCCCCTCGGGTGAGGAAGTGGGAACTGCAAATAGTTGGGGGGAAGAATTATGAAACAGCATCCCCTTCCTCTACACCACAACACTCCACTTATACTTCTTTTGCGGAGCTATAACAATTTTCAATAATCTTGTTTAGTTTTACATTTGCTCATTTGCCCTCTGTCTCCCCCACTAAAATGTAAGCTCCATGAAGGGCAGGAACCAGGCCCTCCATATTTAGATAAATTTAGTTCTTGGCAGAGCGCCCAGCGCCTAGTCCATCCTGAAAAAATATTTGCTGGAAGTTGAATGAATAAACACGTTAGCATGTTCCATGCTCCCTGATCATCAGAGAATTAAAAACTCCTAAGTAGAAGTTGTACTGAGTGCATTGTTGAATCACCTGCCAGCAACACCTCCACTCCCAGCCCATTCCCCACCCCACCACCAGATCCACTTGGGTGTCAGAGTCAGTCAAGATCCTCTTGAGAGCCTCCCACGCTCAGTACCTAACACAGAGCCCACACACAGCCTGACGCTTGGCACTGAACAACCCTTGCCTTCTCATCTCACCGGCTGGAACCCGAAAAGTGGCAGAGCCTGGAAGAAAATCCTGAGAACCTGCAACAACAACAAAAAAATTTTTTTTGCCCTTTCTATTATAAGCAGATGGAATTTAAGACGGTCGTGACTCTATTGTTCGTAAGTAAATTACACCAGGAGTGGGAGCCCCTTCCTGAAGAGACATTTCAGAAGATGAAGAAAATGTAGAAGTTCCCGTTGTGGCTCAACGGTTAATGAACCCAGCTAGATTAACGCAGATTTGATCCCTGGCCTCACTCAGTGGGTTAAGGACCTGGCATTGCCATGAGCTGTGGTGTAGGTGGCAGATGCAGCTTGGATCCCATGTTGCTATGGCTGTGGTGTAGGCCAGCTGTGGCAGCTCCAATTTGCCCCCTAGCCTGAGAACTTCCATATGCAGCGGATGCAGCCCTAAAAAGGAAAAAAAAAAAAAAGGAAAGAAAATGTAACAATGACATTTTAAGCCTCTTTATTTAGAAATCAACTGGCTTGATCTTTATGCTTCTATCAGCATCCCAAATGAGGCAAGAGAGTTATAATCTGGTGTCATACCTGGTCTGTAAATTTCTGTTCCAGAAGCGGTGGTGAAAGGGATCACGACAGCCCCTCCCACTCTCACTATCCCCACCACCACCTCTACCAGGTCCCGACTGCTCACAAGGCTTGACTCTGAGATGTGAGCAAAACCCTCTGGATCTGCCTCCAAGGTGTGGGATTCTTCACACATCTGAAAATTCCACCTTCAACAGAAGCCTGGAGAAAGTACAGAAAATACCTGATGATGGTTCAATGCAGGATTGAAAAGGAATAAAAGAGCAGTGAGAACTTTCTGACAATCCCTTGGATCCCTAAAACACTTATTGTAGTTAGAAGATTTAAAAAAAAAAACAAACAGGTAATTTTAAAAATAAGCAATCCTGCTGTGTAGCACGGGTAAGTATATCTAATCACTTGTGATGGAACTTGATGGAGGATAATGTGAAAAAAAAGAATGCATATAAATGTATAACTGGGTAACTTTGCTGTACAGCAGAAATTGACAGAACATTGTAAATCAACCATAATTAAGAAATTAAATAAATAAAATTAAATCAATAAATAAATCTAACCCCCGTATATCATTTCACCCACTGGGGGGGGGGGAGAAAAAAAAAGAAGACTTGACCCTGGGTGCCAGGGCCAGCTCAGCAGGATGGGGCTGAAGAATGGGTCCTGTGGAACTTAAGGAAAAAAATTTAACATAAAACAAGACACAGAGACATTTATCTTAAGTAGAGATGGGAGCCAGGGGACTCAAGTTCTCAGGGACCAAGAGCCCTGCCTCAAGAATCCACACTGCTTTTATTGTGCTCTTTAGATGAGATCAAGTGAGGAGTAGCTATGGGTGGATGATACAGGGTTTATTTACTATTATATAAGTTCTTTTACTATTTAAAAAGCCACGTAGGTGGTAAAAGGTTAAGCTCTTACTCTGACATCTAGGCACATAAGTCACTTATGCCTTTAGGTTTTTGTTCTTAAGCTTAAGTCATTTACCAGCACTGTAACTGTTTTTCCAAGCAGGAAGATGGGATGAAGTAAGACAAGAAGATGGGATAAAGTAAAGGAGGACAAGATGGAGTTTTCAAGGAAACATGTCTTGCGACACCTGGGAAGGGAGTCATCTTATTTTTGTCTGGTTGTTTTTTTCTTCTTCTTCTGGCCATACCTGTGGTATATGGAAATCCCCAGCTAGGGGTTGAATTGGAGCTGCAGCTGCCAGCCTACACCACAACTGTGTCTGCAACCTACACCACAGGTACCAACACCCAGATCCTTAGACCCAAGACCTACACCAGTGCTGGATCCTTAAACCATTGAGAGAGGCCAGGGATGGACCTGCATTCTCATGGATACTAATTGGGTTTGTTACCACTGAGCCACAACAGGAACTCCCACCTGGTTCTAAAAAAGCAACACACAAGACCAAAAATATGTTCACACTCACACATTCTCAGATCCCTGCAAGTTTAGGAGCAAGCCTAGAAGTTAGCAGCCTTGACTAGTATACATCGTCCATCACCAGGAATGAAAGAAGACTCTACCCATACATATGGGATGGAAAGGACTATGTCCCACATTGACTCCGTTTACTTCATCCTCTCCTGAAATGTTCACTCCATCGTCCCCACCAGTCTGCTGATATTTCAAGACTTCCATGAAGCTCACTCCAAATTCTCCAACCTTCCTCCAAGCTTCTACATTACCAATCCTGGTCATTGAGCACATACTGACTCATGATGCTATTTAAGTGCTCAGATTTTTCATCTCATCTGTCCAAAAAGAACAGGGTAACTTTTATATATTCTCCCAGTACCACCAGGGTAGGGGATACAATGACTGTAGTTGTTCGGTCAGAATCCAAGAGTTGGCATCATGGCACAGTGGAAATGAATCCGACTAGTATCCAAGAGGATGCGGGTTCAATCCCTGGACACTCAGTGAGTTGGGGATCCAGCATTGCTATGAACTGATGTGTAGGTTGACGACGCGGCTCAGATCCGGTGTTGCTGTGGCTGTGGTGTAGGCCGGCAGTTGCAGCTCTGATCCAAACACTAGCCTGGGAACCTCCATCTGCTGTGGGTGTGGCCCTAAGAAGCAATCACTCAGTAGTAATAACAACAATAGCTACTATATTTGAGTGTTACTATAGATTGGGTACCATGCCAAGCACTTTCTATATATCACCTGATTTAAAGTTATCAACAGTTCTATGAAGTAGATTCCATTTTTATCCCCACCTTACAAAGGGAGAAACTGAGCTTTAATCCACATTAGTGATTTTGACCAATAAACTGATTCCAGAGATGTGTGTGTATATATTTTTAAATAGGGAATTACAGGCCCAAGTAATAGTTTCCAAACAGATTCATAGAATACTGGCCCTGGAAAGGACTTCAAGTCTCATCTAGCCCAACAATATTGTGTTATAGATGAAGGAAACACATGCCAGGGATGTGAAATAACTGAGACTATGCAGCCAGCAAGAAGCAGAAGCAGAGTGTTCTTAATTCCAAAGTGAGTAGTTTCTTTTCTTTTTTTTTTTTTTTTAGGACCACGCCCACTACATATGGAAGTTCCCCGGCCAAGGGTTGAATGAGAGCTATAACTGCCAGCCTACATCACAGCCGCAGCAACGCAGGATCCAAGCCATGTCTGCAAACTACACCGCAGCTCACAGCAACACCAGATCCTTAACCCACTAAGTGAGACCAGGGTCGAACCTGCATCCACATGGATACTAGTCAGGTTCATTTCCGCTGCACCACAACGGGAACTCCAAGGTGTGTGGTTGCTACCACTTGCAATCCTAACCAGAAGTGTTATCTCTTCTACTCCTGCAAAGGACTTTAACATCTTCAGGTTCTCTGCCCAGCACACGTGGTTCAGTGATCTTGGGTCCAGAGGGAGGGGCTGTCGACCCAAGCCATCTGGAGTGAGCGAGGCTTACCTCAACCCTCCTTTCCGTACCGCCCTTTCCCTACCATCTCCCCCTTCATCAGCTCCTGCCCTGGCCTGGACTCCTGACCCCAGATGGCATGGCTCCTGCCTTTGCCTTTAACTGAAGTTTCTCTGGGGCCAAGCGGGGTGTTAGAATGTCATTCAGGCTGCCAAGAGCCAGACAGTAACACAGACGGTGACAAAGGCAGTCCAATCAGGACAAATGCCTCGACTGAAACCAAATTACCTTCCACATGAGCCAGAGAGGGGATTTATACCCCTTCCTCCATCTGGCCCTGCATGGCAACCTCTGCCAGTCCTGGGTCGGGAAGGAAGGGAAGCAGCTAATTGCATCAGGGCCTCTAATCCAGTCACAATCTAATCAAGCTTGAGGCTGTCAGCAGCAGTGCAGTTTTCAAAAGACACTTTGATCTCCCAAGTTGTCACTGCCAGAGCTGCCCACATCAATCCCTCTGGAGCCAGAAGCTACCAGACTCCTGTGCATGGTTAGGCCAGGGACCAGCAAAACAGGCCACCATTCCAGACACACCAAACCAGATCAGAGCAGTCCCCAGATGTGTCACTCAAAGGGAAATTGAGCATAGACCCCTCAGGGAAGAGCCTGACAAGAGGAGCAAACAGCTCTCTTCTGCCTCCAGGAAAGAACTATTTTTGCTTTATTTCTAATTATTAACACGGATGGTTGTGTACACTAAGAATAACAAAGTGTTTCCTAATAAAAAGGTAGAAACAACTCTGAGGAGAGTGTCTTTCTTTCTTTAAAGTTAACCAGGACAGTTACAAATACCTCCCCAGCCTCCAATTTCACCTCTCTCCATTCCATCCTTCAAAAAATAAATTCATTTGTGAGAAGTTGCCATTTTGGTTCAGTGGGTTACGGGTTAAGAACCCGACTAGCATCCATGAGGATGCAGGTTCGATCCCTGGCCTCACTCAGTAGGTTAAGGATCCAGCCTTGCCACAAGCTGCAGAGTAGTTTGCGGATGCAGCTTGGATCCCACATTGCTATAGCTGTGGCATAGGCGACCCCTAGCCTGGGAACTTCCACGTGCCACAGATATGGCCATAAAAAGAAAAAAAAATCATTTGTCTATTTAAATTAATCCCACTTGAGCGTCCAGTCTGTGAGCCATTGGAGAATAAGATAAAAAAAAAGACCTGGTCCCTGGAAAACCATCATGGAACAGCCCATTTCAGTGTGATACGGGCAATAATGGGCATGTACAGTGGGTACTCAGGAAGTTCAGAGGGTCATTCTTCTCCAAAAAGCATACAGGCACACTCCATGTTCTCCCCACTTGCAACAGTCAAGTGCTCTTTTCACCAGTATCCCTGCTCTCTTCTTCCCAGGTCCAGTGTGGCATCGTCCTTCCTGCCCCTCCCCATAACCATATGACTTATCCTGACCAATACAATGTAAACTAAAGTGACATGTTACTTTTGGGTGGAAGCCTTTAAGTACTAGGGTACAAATTTCCATGTCTTCTCCCTGCTACCATAGCAAATTGCAATGTCCTACATGGTGGAAATGTCAATGGCATGAACCCGGATTCAAAAGGACAGGGAGCAGGTTCCCTGCTGATCTGAGATGGACTTGGAGCCTGGTTAAAATTAAGCTTTGTTGATTTAAGCCTCTGAGATTTCAGTCTGTTTGTTCTTCTAGCATAACAGCCCATCCAAACTCCCTAGGCCAGCATTCAAGTTCTTCCCATACATCAGAGCATGTACTTTTCTAGACTTTTGTTTCATAATACTAACATCCATCTACACTGTGGCCAAATTAGTCTACTTACCATCTACCATCTTCCAACCATATCCAGCACCATCTGACAAGCAGACCTTTCTTTTTTTTTTTTTTGCTTTTTTTTTTTTTTTTTGCTTTTTAGGGCCACACTCGAGGTATATGGAAGTTCCCAGATTAGGAGTTGAGTTGGAACTACAGCTGCTAGCCTTCACCACAGCCACAGCAACACAGGATCCGAGCCAAGTCTGCTATATACACCACAGCATATGGCAGTGCTGTATCATAACCCACCAGGCAAGGCCAGGGATCAAACCTGCATCCTAGTTGGGTTCGTTAACTGCTGCGCCATGACAGAAACTCCAAGCAGACCTTTCCTCATGCTAGTCCTTTTGCCTGAAATGCCAATCCTATGAGCTTTATGAAATCCAGTTTAGTAATTCTCTCTCCCAAGAGGTCTTTCTGAATGACCTGAGTTAGAAATGAGTTGTACTGTGAAGTTCAGTAGCCCTTTAAGTATTCTGTTCATGCATATTTACCTAATAGAATTTTTGGGACTATTGGTTCATTTATTGCCTGTGTCTCTACTAGATAGACTGCGAACTCCTTGAGAACAGGGCTTGGGGTCTCATCAGTCTTTGTGACACACATTCCATGTAGCCTGCACTTATATATCCTAGTCAGTGACCATCACCTGCACAGGCTGGAACACTCCCTAAACCAGTTTTCATGAGTCATTTCATCTTATTCTGTATAGAAAATATGATGAGTTCTCTGTCACATCATAAAGCTGAGTCACTACTAAATTCAACCTTCTAGTCTTTATTACAAATTTCTACCTTCTCGCCCACTTTCTTAACCCTCTTCATTTTCTTTTCACCTCCATCCTCAACACTAGTTGTTGCTTTTTTTCAGAGGCCATTTTTCACCGAGCCCCTAACTGGTTATCATTTGATGAGTTATGGCTTCTGATGGGTCGAGGTACAGGTCTTGAACAGTCCCCCAGCCAAGGAACTCCCTCTGCACCCAGCCTCCCAACACAACACAGACTCAGCCTCCACAACACCACAGGTTGCTACTCACCAAGGACCTCCAGGTTGCTTGAGAATAGCTGAAACTGTAAGTGGTAAGTACTGTGATTCCCAGCTTGCAGAGTTCTTTATGCAGGTTAGAGACAAGCCTAGGACAATGCCTGGTATACAACAGGCACTCAGGGAAGTGACAGCCATTGTTGCTACAAGATGGCTTCAGGCCACACATGAAATTCACAGGTGCCCTATCAGATTGGCCATGGTGAGATCTAAGACACGGCCAGCAAGGCCTCTTCTTCCTCACAGTGCCCTTCAGCCTTGGTTGGCTCTCTCTCTCTCTCTCTCTCTCTCTCTCTTCCCATACACACATGCACACACAGTCTCCCCCACTTCCTGTACAATATCTGAAATTCCAACCCTAGAGAGTCTATCATTTATGTTTAAAAATATTATAACTGTCCAAGAAAGACCCCTAGGAAACTAGAATAAATGTATGTGGCAATGTAAGACTTCATCATCTAACATCTCATAGAAGATTCCATAACTGGAGGCCAATCCAGGGAATGAGGCATAGGGTCAGGCACAGTATCACATTATTAGGATAACCAAAAGAGAGACCCTGAAATACAGAAAGAGAACCTTTGGGCTTCAAAGCTAAAAGGATCTTGGAAGTCATTTAGGCCAACTTCTCATCACATACATGAGGATATTGAGTCCCAGGGCTGTGAAGTGACTTGCCCATAGTTCCAGATGTTTAGCAAGAATGCTGATTCCGAGGATTTCCCATCATGGCTCAGTGGTAATGAACCCGACTTGTATCCATGAGGACTCGGGTTTGATCCATGGCCTCACTCAGTGGGTTAAGGATCCAGTGTTGCTCTGAGCTGTGGTGTAGGTCACAGATGGGGCTCAAATCTGGTGTTGCTGTGACTGTGGTGTATACCGACAGCTGCAGCTCTGATTCAACCCTTAACCTGGGAACCTCCATATGCCTCAGGTTCCACCCTAAGAAGACAAAAAAAAAGAATGTTGTTCCCCATCTCAGACGTCCTGAACTGTTCTTTCTACACAATGCATCTCCTGGAGACCGAAGGTGGAAGGTCCCAAAGACCGTTTTGCTAAGCCCCACCCTGCACCACCATCTCTCCCTCCTCCTCCTGCCCTGGATGTCCTCATTCTACAGAAGTTCACACACCCACACAGCAATTCCCTTTCCTATACCACCACCATTGACAGAAAATGCCAGTAATTTAAAAAAAAAAAAAAGTTGGCAGGGAGGGGAGGAGAGGAGGGAACAGAAGAAGGGGCTTCCCATATGTGTGAAGCCCTGGCCAGCCGTGCGGAAACACACAGCTGCTCCAGCTTTCTGACTTGAGCTGTTAGCAGGGGCTCCAGAAATTCAGCTGCTAACAGCAGCAGCGGAAGTCTTGGGGGCTCAGCCTCCCACATCTGCTCCTGGGCTCCAGGAGGGGGAGAAGCCCAGCCTGGGAGGGCTCTAAGCAGATGGCAGCTCCGTTTCCTGCAGATGACTCCACTGAGATAATTACGACTGATGAGGGGGTAGGGAAGCCTCCTTGCTGATGATAATTAGCCAGGATAAGTAAACTGAGCCCTGCTCAGAGGTCCAAGGGAACATGCAATATTAATATTAATGGCTACTGGTCATGAAGCACCTACTAAGTGCAGGCACTTTACAAACATTTATTTATTTATTTATTTATTTTGGGTTAATCCTCCCTATAAGCCTGTAAGGTATAGGTTTTATGATCTCCATTTTACATGAAAAAAAAAAAACTACCAAGTTCAGAAAATACTAAAGCAACACACTCAAGATCATACAAGCAGTAGGTAGCAGCATTAGGGTTCAAACACTATATATATATATATATATATATATATATATATATATATATATATTGCCTTTTAGGACTTCACTTGCGGCATATGGAAGTTCCCAGGCTAGGGGTTGAATCAGAGCTGTAGCCACAGGCCTGTGCCACAGCTCACAGCAACACCAGATCCTTAACCAACTGAGGGTGGCCAGGGATTAAACCTGCATCCTCCTGGATATTAATTAGGTTCATTACCGCTGAACCACACAGGAACTCCCTCAAATACAATTCTAACTGGCAGGACATTCTGTGTTTTTCCTAGAGTGCCACAGACATAGCCATGATGCTGCCAATAATCCAACAATGTGGGTCCCCTTAACCAGTATGATTCCAGCCCCTGCTCTGTGAAAGACACTAAAATAGCCCTGAGCATCCAAACAAACAAGATACCACCCATCAACCCAGGGGCTCACAGTCTAGAGGAAATACAAAAGCAGAGACATCAACAGTAATTATACCACCAAGTACAAAATGCCTTTGCAGAGCTGATTAGTTACTTGCATGATTTTTTTTTCAGTTTACTCCTTTTCCAATGTCCTCAGGACTTTAGAGGGCCATAAGGGCCATATATAAATAATAGTATGTTTTTGAGATAAAGGGAGAAAGATGTAATAAATTCAGGAAAGAAAGTAGAGAAAGAAGAACTGTATATCTACCTGTTAGACTAGGAATCCCCAAACTCAGCTAAGAAAATACAATAAGGCACTGGTCACAGCCACTCAGGTCCTGGAAGTATCAGCTACCAAGGACCAGTGCCTCCTTCCATGGCTCAGAAATATCTAAAGAAAATAATAGATCACTCGAGTCAGACATCCATCTCGCTTATTTGACAAGAGCCTGCAGCTCATCTCATATCTTCCTACCCTTATTCTTAAGAGCTCATTGGTCCTCTTCATTGTGATTATCTTCCCCCCATGAAAACTAAGACTGGAAGTACAGCAATTCCATACTCATCCCAGTTCCTAAGGATCTAAAGAGGTTGGCTTGTCATCTTCCAGGATGGCCCAGGAGGCTTCCTGCACTGAATAAGTCAGCTAATTAAATAATCTATAAGGTCCCATCCTACTTTGGGGTCCTATACTATATAAGAGGTTCCCAAACCAAAAAAAAAAAAAAAAAAAGAGGGAGAGAGGTGAGTAGAAATCCAATTAAGGTTTTGAAGTTATTGGAAGATGACAAAAGACCAAAAGTTGAAAAGGTAAAGAATGTCAGAGGCCAATTTCATTTGTGAATCTATTTATTGAGCACAATTATTCACCGGCCCATAGATACCAGAAATCATCACCCTCCAGGCACATACATTTTAGTGGAAGGAAACAGACAATCAGTACATAAACAAAGAAATGTAATAAGGTAATTTCAGGCACCAGTAAATTCTGAGAAGAAAATAAAATAGGATAATGTGATGTAAAGGTATTGTGAAGCTGCCTAACTGGAAAGCTTGGGTAGAGGTGCTCTGAGAAGGTGACATTTGAGTTGGGTTATGAATGATGAGAAAGGAGAAGCTCAGAAAAGACCTAGGGGAAGAACATCGCCCAGTGACAGAGAAAGGTTGGTATGTTCAACAAATGCTGCCATATCCAGAGAATGAGGGGGAACATGGAGAGAACTAGGTGAGGGTCAGATAATAAAAGGTCTTACAGGTCATGATAAGGAGTTTTATTTTCCTTCCATTGCAGTGGCAAGTCATTGGAAGTATTTAAGCAGCAGAGTGACATGATCTGATTTATGCTTTTTTTTTTTTTTTTTTTTTTTTTTGGTCTCGTCCTTTTAGGGCCGAACCTGCAGCATATGGAGGTTCCCAGGTTAGGGGTCTAATCAGAGCTGTAGCTGCTGGCCTACGCCAGGGCCACAGCAATGCCAGATCTGAGCCATGTCTGCAACCTGCACCACAGCTCACAACAATGCCAGATCCTTAACCCACTGAGCAAGGCCAGGGATCAAACCCGCAACCTCATGGTTCCTAGTCAGATTCATTTCCACTGTGCCACGATGGGAACTCCCTGATTTATGCTTTAGAAAGATCATTCTGGCGCTACATGGAGTTTGGAGGGAAAGAGTGAAGGCAGGAGGACAAGTTAAAATATTGGGTGTGAGATTCTGTACATTAAAAAATAATCTCCAGTGCTGAAGCAAAGTTTATCCCATAAACATAAGGATAGTCCAACATTAAGAAATCTATGAATATATTGTGTTACAAGTTACATGTGGCAGAAGCATATGATTATTTCAATAGATGTGAAAAGTACATTTAATAGAATTTGAATGTACTTCAAACAAACAACATTTTAAGATGTAAGACTATATGGGTTGTTTCTCAACACGATACAGCTATTCTTTTTTTTTTTTTTTTCCTTTTTTAAGGGCTGCATCCATGTGGCATGATGGAAGTTCCCAGGATAGGGGTCAAGTTGGAGTTACAACTGCCAGACTACACCACAGCTCTCAGCAACACCAGATTCTTAACCCACCAATCAAAGCCGCATCCTCTTGGATGTTAGCCAAGTTCTTAGCCCGCAGCACCACAGCAGGAGCTCCAAGAGATTCTATTTCCAATTGACATCATATTTTCCATAAAATACTAGAGGCCCAAAACAAAGATGTCCACCATTTATGTTATTTTTTATTTTGTTGTTTATAAAGTTCTAGACAATTCAATAAAACATGAAACATAAACAAGAAGCAGGCATTTGGAGAGAAGAAAATCATCATTATTGATAGCAAATATGATTTATTTTCCTGCTGAGACTCTAACCCTTGGCCTGAGCCTACTCTGTGCCAGGAGCTCCTGATATTCTATCTCAGCAAATCACACAACAAATTAGGGGTGATATTTTTTTCTTCCTATTTGATAGATGAAGATAAGTAACCTTCCTAGCTATTAAGTTATAAAACTGAGAACTGAACATAATTTTCTGATTACAAAGTCTCTGTTCTTTTTTTTTTTTTTTTTTTTTTTGTCTTTTGTCTTTAAAGGGCCACATCCATGGCATATGGAAGTTCCCAGGCTAGGAGTTGAATTGGAGCTGCAGCTGCTGGCCAATGCCACAGCCACAGCAATGCCAGATCCAAGCCACGTCTGTGACCTACACCACAGCTCACAGCAACACCTGATCCTTAGCCCACTGAGCAAGGCCAGGGATCAAACCTACATACTCACAGATACTAGTCAGGTTCACTATCGCTGAGCCACTACAGGAATACTGGAACATTTGAATCTTAAGAGAAGAATGTTTTTTCACCCAGATGAAGGTGTAATTGCTTGAATCAAGTGAATAATATCTTAACTGTGGAAGAAGTAGGTCTTAGAAATTTCTCCTGCCTCCCCCAAGGTGCTGCCACAGTCACTTCCCCATTTGCTAGAAGAGGCTAGAAGCTTGGTCTCCACCTCTGGAGGTGAGCTGAGCCCACCCAGAAGGCATGTGTGGTTGCATAATGTGACTCAAAGAAAGAATCCAGGCCCCTGAGCTGGCAATGCGCAATCTGACTGGTCCCGCCATGTCCGCAGGAGGCTCAACCCCACATCAAGGGATAACAAGATGCCTCAAACCAAGGAACATTGCGTCTGCAGCTCCAAGTTCCTGCCAGGATGGTAGAACTTTCCCTTTCCATTTCAGATGACATCAGGATAGAGCATATTTCTCCTCATTTTCAAATGAAATCTTCAAAGAATTGAGGCCTATGGCCTCTCTAAGATGGACTAAACTAACATCTCTACATTTTCCTCATTACTCTTGACATGAGAATGTCATGGGCAACAGGCAGGTCAGCAGCATCTGCCTCACATCTGTCTGCATCCACAGTTGGCAAGCCCAAACTGGCCTCTTCCCAGTTGTCTGACAGTTTGAAGCTTTTCATTTTCCTTTGGAGGTTTTCTTTCCACCCACCCTAAACAGCACAAAACCCACCTGCCAGCAGCTGTAAACTGGCCCTTCTCCCATCTCAGCTCTCCAGCATGGAGCAGGTGTGGAGCTTGGATTTGGTGATAAGGAAAGGAGCAAGATGGGGAGGGAAGAGGGAGAAGAAGGGCCAAGAGGGTACCAACAGAAGATTGAATCCACAGGGTGGCAGCATAGAGCACAAAGTCTATCTCAGAAGCATGAATCTTAGGGGACCTTTCTCCATCTGCCTGAAACACCTGCCACTATACCATGAGGGCCAAGTTATTCCCAGCTGTCTTAGTGCACATTCCAGCCAAGCACCAAGCACTGAAGAATGTAGTATTTCACTGCCCTGGAACCTCAGGAAATCTGTCTTCAAGGGCCTGCCTCCTTTTTCCTCCTGGGAAGAACTGGCCAGTAGTGCCTATCTTCCCAATCTCAGAACCCTGGACAGCTCCTTGTAGCTTATGCAGATGCTGTGAGCATTGCAACCCATTCCTTTCAGAGATTTCCAACAAAATTACAGTTTGTCTCTCTTGGATTCCAGTCACATAAATGATAGAGATGGATAGACTTTAAAAAGAAATAAATGTGTGGCCACCTAATCCACAGGCAGGGTTGGATATTCTGCAGAACACCAAGTCTATTTAAATACGGCTCCCATGTCCACCTCAAGTTGCCCTGTTTATTATTTATGACAAGATGTTTATTAGCAGCAGAACAGTAAACAGTGAATGAACATCTGAAAACAGGGCTATAAAATCCTGTAAATCACAACTGCACACAGGCAACACCCAGCACTGGGACAAACTCCCTTCAGAGCTCTGGAAACTCTTGCAGATCTCCAACTCCACTGCAGTCATTTACCTGCTCAGGAGCTGCAGAGTAGGGTGTGGAGGGCTTTTCCTAGGTAGACTCACTTTGTCCCCTCCTCGCTTTGTAGAGCTCCTACTGTGTGCATACTGTGAGCCCCTACTGTGTGTGCTGCACCCAGTGTCAGGACCTGAAAATGGCCCCACCCTTCAGGGAGCTCACATTCCATAAGTAAGAGGCAGGGGACCAACACTGTAGCTGCATCTTTTGCTCTCTAAGGGACCCAGTCCCTATTTCTTTCTGTATTTCTGTTTCCTACCATCACCATAACCCCTAAGCTCATATTTCTTACACAGGTCCTTATTTGCATGTATCCTTGTCTGTATGAGTTTGGCCATGGATTACTGTTCAGCCTTGGTGATGATCCTCCAGATTCTTGTAGACCATAGAGAGGAGGTTTTGGCTGTGGTTGGAACTTCAATAGTTGGAGCTGGAACTTAAACTATGGCATAAGACAGTATGGAACTTCAATACTGTCTTATGGCAGAGGTCACATAATCATAGATCTTCACCTTCACGGCCAGCTGGACCCACTACTACAGCTGCTTCTAGTCCTCTGCGTTGCTCAAGGCACAACATGGTAATGCACCTCACATCTCATATGTCATGCTTCCTGCCTCATGCATCCCGTCGCCCACCCTGAGGACCCACTGGGCTCCACTGAGCCCCTGTGCATATACACTGGCTAGCTCCCAAGGTTCCTTCTGCAGGCTGCAGGCAGGGAAGGAGGATGTGGCATTGGCTCATGCCACCACCTATGTCATCGTAGGATCAGTCTTCCCCAGCAGCTACCTATAGGAGCCAAGTAACACAACCTAGGAGTACAGAAGAATAAGGCCCCACGGGGGGAGAACTTTAAGCTATCACTGAAGGAAGATAGGAAGAAGACAGTAGATGATTCTTCTCCCTTCCTTCTCCTAGGAGACTACTACCAGACTCAGTGTTTTTGTACAACCTCTCCAGAGACCTCCTTTGATGGAGCAACAGCTATGCTCTTTGGTAAACTGTAGTCTGTTTGGTAACACTCCCCCTTGTATTTTGCTTTCCCTTCCTCCTTGCTCATTTCCTCTGCCCCTCACTTTCCTGGGATTGCCATCCTGAACCCCTATAGAGCATGAACTCAGAAGATTTTCTCCCGGCACTGTTTCCTAGGAAACTCAGGCCAAGACACTTTTCAAGTACAAATGACCAAAAATAACTTCCTCACAACCCTGTATTTGCCCTACTCAGTCAGTCTCCACAAAAACTGTTTCTGGTTTTGCCTCAGAGCCAGCTCCCTGCTACAGGGGGTGGGGGTATAGGGGGGAAATCAGGAAGGAAGTTTTCAAATGGGGTCACAATGGAATGGGAAGAATATTTACTATTTGATAAATGTCATAAAAAGACTTTATCAGCCTGGGAGGGCAGGCTCCTCATTGACTGGGAGAAGCATGTTCCAAAGTGGGAAACTCTTGACTTATACACACTCTGCTAACCTAAGTTCTCCAGGAAGGATGATGGTGTATGTAAGGGGAGAAGGCAGAAAAAGCATAAAGTTCCCTTTGATTTACAACACCATGAAAAGCCATTTCCCAACTAACCTTTGATGGAGCAGCGCTAGCCTTAGCGAGCACTTAGGATATGCTTGGCATATTGCTAAAGATAAGACAATTAAAAAGATTGTTCCTGCCTTCAAAGAGCTTACATTTCACTCGAGTGCATCAGGCCTCAAAGCTGGCTATCCTTTGTATACATACGCCCAAACTTTTTCAAAACTGATTCAGACCCATAGTATCATTGCATTACAACTGTCCAAGAGATAAATGAAGTGTTAGCCCATGAAAAGATCCATTGACTGGGGTGGAAGGTGAGAGGGCACATTTGCCATATTAACTTATTTTTAAAACATGTGTTCTGTGCTTACTATATACCAGTGGTCCAGAGGCTAAAAATATCAAGATAAATATGACTCAGAAGCTGACTTCTAAAAGCTTAAGTTAGAGTTCCCTTCATGGCACAGCAGAAATGAATCTGACTAGGAACCATGGGGTAGCCAGTTCAATTCCTGGCCTCGCTCAGTGGGTTGAGGATCCGGCGTTGCCATAAGCACCAGTAGGTCACAGACTTGGCTCAGATCTGGCATTGCTGTGGCTGTGGTGTAGGCCAGTGGCTACAGCTCCAATTGGACCCCTAGCCTAGTAACCTCCATAGGCCACGGGTGCAGCCCTAAAAAGACAAAAGACAAAAAAATTAATTAATTAATTAATTAATTAAAATAAAATATTAAGTCTATTCCATGGCACCAACACATTCATTTTTTTTTTTTTGTCTTTTTAGGGTCCCACGCATGACATATGGAGATTCCCAGGCTAGGGGTCAAATCAGAGCTGAAGTCGCCGGCCCACACTACAGCCACAGCAATGGCCAGATCTGAGCCACATCTGTGACCTACAGCACAGCTCAATGGCAACACTGGATCCTTAACCCTTTACCCACTGAGGGAGGCCAGGGATCAAACCTGCATCCTCATGGGTACTAGTCAAATTTGTTTCCACTGAGCCACGATGGGAATTCAACATATTCATAGTTTTAATATGATATGGCATCATAAGAGAAATGCATATTGCAAGCAAAAAAGGAGGATATATGGTCTACTTGGGAATGCTGAGCTAAGTCTTGAGGAGTGTCTAAGAGGCAATCTTATAAGAGAAGGTGATACAGGACAAGGGAATGTCATATGAAAAGGCTTGAAGGAATTAAACCTTTCTAAAAATCTCCTGCCAAACATTTCTTCAAGTGTTCCTCATTCAGAAGCTGCTTGCTAAATGTCCATTGACAGATGAATGAATAAAGAAGATGTGATATATATATATATATAATGGAATGTTACTCAGCCATAGAAAAGAATGAAATAATGCCATTTGCAGCAACATAGATGGACCTAGAGGTTATTATATTAAGTGCAGTAAGTCAGATGGATAAAAAAAAATCATATGATATCATCTGTATGCAGAATCTAAAAAAAATATATACAAATGGACTTATTTACAAAACAGAAATAGACTCACGGATATAGAAAACAAACCATGATTACCAAAAGGGAAAGATGAGGAAGAGATAAACTAGGAGTTTGAGATTAACAGATACACACAACCATATATAAAATGGATAAACAGCCAGGACTTATTGTATAGAACAGGGAACTATATTCAATAACTTGTAATAACCTATAATGGAGTATAATCTGAAAAAAAAAAGTTCATATGTATCACTTTGCTGTACACCTGAACACAACATTGTAAATCAACTAAACTTCAATTTAAAAAAGAAGCCCCTTGCTGTTGCTACTGCTTCTGCTGCCACCACCACTACCACCAGCCATCCCTACAATGACATAATCTGGGAACCTGCATATCTGTTAGAGGCACTAATTCCCTTCGGTCTTTTCCCTCCGAGCCTTGATGGATATTTCCTCTTATTTGTTTCATGGAACAGTGGCCTGGCCAGGCAGATAAATATGAGACCTCCCATATTCCCATCTATAACTGTAAAAAAGAAAGAAAGAAAGAAAGAAAGAAAGAAAGAAAGAAAGAAAGAAAGAAAGAAAGAAAGAAAGAAAGAAAGAAAGGAAGGAAGGAAGGAAGGAAGGAAGGAAGGAAGGAAGGAAGGAAGGAAGGAAGGAAGGAAGGAAGAAAGAAAGAAAGAAAGAAAGAAAGAAAGAAAGAAAGAAAGAAAGAAAGAAAGAAAGAAAGAAAGAAAGAAAGAAAGAAAGAAAGAAAAAGAAAAGAAAGAAAGAAAAGGAAGGAAGGAAGAAAGAAAGGATATTGGCTCTGTGTTGGGGCATTCTTTTCATGCTTAGCTAGGCATTTATTTATAGCTCTGCCTTAGCCTTCACTGCCTGCTAGCATGGACCCTAACAGTCAGCCACAGGTGAAAACACAGGGTCTTTGCTGGTCTTTTCTGAGAATATGTACAGCCGTGAGCAAGTGTGTGATCTTCTAGACTTCCAAGAACACATAGGGAGATTTTCAAAGTCTTTATTCCATATTTCCTTCTCCAGGCTCTTCCTTTCAGGGTTTCCTATCCATCTCCATGTGTCCTGACTCTTCTCACTTGCCACAAGTGGCTGCAGCTAGCACATTCACCCTTATACACCTTCAACAAATGCCACCCAGGGAAGCCACTTCAACCCTGTAAAAGTCCCAAGGCAAGTGAAACAAAGGCAAGCCCTTTATCGTATTTCCCAAGAAACCACCTGGGAAAAAACATAGTTCTTTGAAAGTAAGGTCTGTGTTGCTCCTGCTGGTACCACAAAGCTTCTCCAGAAATGCAGCTCCTCTTTCTCATATCTGCTGCCCAGCTGAGAAGTGAGGATTGATAAGTGGGTAACTTAAAATCATATAGTGCTCTCTTCCCACAATTCAGCAGCTTCTTTCTTCATTAAGCCTTCCCTGATTATTGTAAGTTTTTCCGTAGATTCCAGAGTTCTGGAAAAGTTAATTCTGACAGTTTTTGCCCGCTTAATCATTAAAGGAATTGGAGGGACAGAGTTTCTCAGTCACCTACTGTCATTTTTGGCAATGTCGCTCCTGTTTATTCTGTATGTGTTTTAATGTTTCTATAATCGAATCTTTTTGTAAAAGCTCCAGGTAATGCTGATCAATTATAACTACTTCCTCTCATCCAAGCATTTAAAAATCACTAGTTTAGGAGTTCTCATCATGGCTCAGCAGTTAACGAACCCAACTAGCATCCATGAGGACACAGGTTCAATCCATGGCCTTGCTCAGTGGGTTAAGGATCCAACGTTGCCGTGAGCAGTGGTGTAGATCGCAGAAGCGGCTCAGATCTCAAGTTGCTATGGCTGTGGTGTAGGCTGGTGGCTACAGCTCCGACTGGACCCCTAGCCTGGGAACCTCCATATGCCATGGGTGCTGGCCGTAAAAAGACAAAAAATAAATAAAAATAAAAATCACTAGTTTAAATGAATTCTGGTTTTCTGTCTTTTGGTTGGAGCAGTTCTGTCCTTTTTTTTTTTTTTTTTTTAAGGGCCTCACCAGCAGCATATGGAGGTTCCCAGGCTAGTGGTCAAATCGGAGCTGTAGCCACGGGCCTAGGTCACAGCCACAGCAACGCCAGATCCAAGCTGCGTCTTCGACCTACACCACAGCTCACAGCAACCCCAGATCCTTAACCCACTGAGCAAGGCCGGGGTTTGAACCCACATCCTCATGGATACTAGTTGGGTTTGTTACCCACAGAGCCACGACAGGAATTCCTGATTGGAGCAATTCTAACTCACTGCCCCCTTGTGGTCCGTTAGGGTTAACACACTTCCCTTCATCCTTGTCCCAGTCTCCAGATACCTCATGCTCTTCTCTGTATCTACCAGGGCACCCTGTGTCAGTCAGAGCTTTGGTTCATCTCTAGCCCCTGAAGAATCCAGATGATGAGGTATCATACAGCCCACAGAGAACAAGACTTACGGGTTGGGTGTCAGTTTCCCTCCTTCCCAATTGTGAGCATCTTATTTCAGTTTTTCTCTGTCCTTGCATCATTTTTCTCTTATGATAAGAGCACACAGAATGGAAAAGAGAAATTTCACCCTAGTAAGCACATCTGCAACCCCAAGGACAATGCATTGCTAAATAAAGTTTGGTGTTGTTTTGTTTTTAATCCCTGCGGATGTTACTTCCTCACCCCACCCCCATTCCCCCAGAATCTCTACCAGTCCAGAATCTCCATCTTCCATGCATATAGGCACTGAAAGGATTAGGTTTTTCTCCTCTCAAACGCATTTTGAGGGAAGATTTTCTAATAGCCACATACACTGCTAAGCAATAGAGTACTGCTGACTGCTTTCTCTGACTCTCTCTCTCTCTCTCTCTTTTTTTTTTTTTTTCATTTAACCATTTTAAGGCATGTTTCTGGCCACATGGAGGGAACTCTTGAGTAACAAACAGATCTCCATGTGCTTGTTTTTCCTAAACCAGATGCATGTAGCACCTGGCAGCAGAATGATTTGAGGAAAACAGCTTCTTGTCACACCTCTCTGCACTCCATCAGCCCAGGGAATCATTAGGGATTTCAGAAACGGTGGCATGAAGCTTGGCATCGCCAGTTCTTATTTTTCACAGAACGAGGTGAGATTCTTTGATTCTTCTTTCTCTTTTGTACAGCTTCTTGGTTTCGTCTCAGAAGAACAAGATGGGAGTCCAGCCCTCTCCCTTTGTTAATATTTTGTTAATGCGTGACTCTATTCATCATGCCATTCTATGCCCCAAAGAAACTTCAGTGTCTAGTCATTGCCAGCAAGTTAAATCTAATATCTTTTCAAGTCTCAAACAAGCTGAACCTGACCTCTTTTCCCGATTCTATGTTACACTGTGTAGGTGCAACAATCCAGGCAAAACTGATTTCGGAACTTGCCATACATTATCCCCTTTGTGCAATTGTGGATATGTCATTTCCTCCACCTCAAGCACCCTCTCAGCCCATTGTGCCTGCTGAACAGCTGGCCAGTCTTCCAGAGGCAGCACAAACCTCAGCCAACTCAGAGCCCACTTTCCTCTGCCCAAAGTGAGTTCCTCATTTCCTACATTTCACATTCTGCTTCCTATGACAGCTATTGATCACCCATGTCTGTCTCTTTCACTGTGTTAAAACTTCCTAGGAGTTCCCATCATGGCTCAGTGGTTAATGAACCAGACTAGTATCCATGAGGACGCAGGTTCGATCCCTGGCCTCACTCAGTCGGTTAAGGATCTGGCATTGCCATGAGCTGTGGTGTAGGTTGCATACACAGCTTGGATCTGGCATTGCTGTGGCTGTGGCATAGGCCAGCAGATACAGCTCTGATTTGACCCCTACCCTGGGAACTTCCATATGCCACAGGTGCAGCCCTAAAAAGACAAAGGAAAAAAATTAAAATTAAACAAAAAATTTAAAAATCTACTAGAAAGGAAGGTGGTAAAGCTGCTTTTGTTGCTGACCATATGTCCTAGACACTCAAAAGTGTTCTCCTGAATAAATGAATGAATGTTAAATGAGAGGAAAAGGAAAGAGCTTGCCAGTCATTGCTTTTGGGTATCCAGCAGCTCCCAAGTAAAATTAAGCCAATATCCACCTTCTTCTGATGTTCTATTCAGTGTCATGTAGCCCTTGAGTTTAGTTTCCCAATCTAAGTCCTAACCCACCAGTGCAGTGTGGTGCTCATGGAACAGACTGATCAATATCTAAGGGAGTAGAAAAACTCTGTTCCGGATGCTTCTTCTCTTGCTAATTATCTTCAGTATCTCCTGAACAAATTGCTCTATAATCAGTAACTTCATCTTCTGCAGAGAAAGCTCCTGGGTTTAACTTAAGATGTCTGAAAAACAGCTCCATCCTCTACCACTACAACAGGGATAAGAGGACAATTGACAGGCCTGAGAATGGGGCCTCAGCACTAAGTGGGTTTAAGACACAGAAATAAAGGCTGCAAGAGTCCAAAGGAATCTTTAAAACTATCTGACCCAATGTTCTCCTATTACACAGAAGGAAATGAAGACAAAGGAAGGGGGTGCAGGGAGTATTTCCCCAAGGTCATCTAGGTTCCTTAAGGTAGAAATTAGACTGGAACTCTAGAGTCTTGATTCTCTAGACTGGTCCTTACCATTAATTATGCCAGGGTTTTTCCAAATCTGCCTGAATACACAAATCACCTTTTTGTTAAGAAGGAATCATCTGGAGTTCCCGTTGTGGCTCAGTGGTTAACGAATCCAACTAGGAACCATGAGGTTACAGGTTCAATTCCTGGCCTCACTCAGTGGGTTAAGGATCTGGCATGAGGTAAGCTGCAGTATAGGTCGCAGACACGGCTCAGATCTGGCATTGCTGTGACTCTGGCATAGACTGGCGGTTACAGTTCTGATTAGACCCCTAGCCTGGGAACCTCCATATGCCTCAGGTGAAGCCCTAGAAAAAGGCAAAAAGAGCCCCCCCCCCCAAAAAAAAGAAGAAGGAATCATCTGGGAGTTCCCACTGAGGCCCAGTGGATTAATTATTTGGCTTGTCTCTGTGGAGGCACTGGTTCTATCCCAGTCTGGTGCAGTGGGCTAAGGATCTGGCATTGCTGCAGCTGTTCCAGCCCAGATTCAATCCCTGGCCTTGGAACTTCCATATGCCACAGAGGCAGCCAGAAAGGAAAAGAGAAGGAGGAGGAGGAAGGGAAGGAGAAGAAAAGGAAGGAGGAAGAGGAGGAGGAGAAGAAGAAGGGGAAGGAGAAGGAGAGGAGGAAAAAGGGGAAGGGGAAGAAGGAGGAGGAGGAGGAATCATCAAAACTTTGTTACCACTGGTTTAGGGGTGATGCAGAAAATGCAGACTAAAAGATTTCATGCTTATGGGATTGGGAAAGGAGAGGGGCTTTAAGCAGAGGAAGAGAAATCACAGGCTGATGCTAGGATTGCAGAGTCAGGTGGAGAGAAGTTGAATTTTGGAAATGTTGACAGCAGCAAACCAAGCACCAAGCTAGACACTGCAGGCAACACAGAAGAGCAGCAGGACATTTTATGATCTCATTGTTAAACACTAGCCTAGGTGTTTTCGTTGTGGCTCAGCAGAAACAAACCTGATTAGTATCTGTGAGGACACAGGTTGGATCCCTGGCCTTGCTCACTGGGTTAAGGATCTGGCATTGCCATGAGCTCTGGTGTAGGTTGCAGATTCCACTCGGATCCTGCATTGCTATGGTTGTGGCATAAGCCAACAGCTGCAGCTCTGATTCAACCCCTAACCTGGGAACCTCCATATGCCACAGGTGTAGCCCTAAAAAGACAGCAAATAATAATAATAAAATAAACGCTAGACTAAGGTGTGCCACACCAGTGGCTTGGAATTAAACACTACTGACATTTGAAGGAGAGGAAATGACCATGATTACTAAATGATTAGTAAAGGCTTTCTCTTGCCACGCCTGAGCCAGACCTTGAAGACAGAACAGAGATGTAAGGAGCTAGAGTAAGGGAGGAGGAGTGAGATGCAGGGGCACTTGAAACAAGGCATCATCCGTTCAGGGACTGGGGAGACTTAAGAAAAGGTCTAGCATCAGTGAAGTAAGTGATGTTTCTCTCCCATGGTCTCTTCCACCTCCTTCCTCTTGGTGCTTCGTACATACCCCTGCACGCTCACTTTCCCCACCTGTGTGGCCCAGCACCTGCTCACTTGGATCTGACCCGCCCTAGACAACTCGCATATTCTCACCTTCTCAGTTCCTCTCCCCAACTCCCAGCATAAACCATACCCACGCCCTTCCTGATCACCTCCTAGACTTTCCAAATGACTGGTTGGTGAACTTAATACCAAATTGTCAATGATAGAGAGTAACTCAATATTCTAATAATAATTAGTTAACAGTTCCTGAAGGCTTACCATGTGCCAGGGCCTATGCCCAACAAATGACGTGTAGCATCTCACTTAGTACCCACAGTTTAATACTTTGAATAAATAGGGTTGTTATGGGAATTTAACAGAAAAGTAAATGCACTTGGTTGGCCAAATAAAGAACCCCCTCCAAAATGCCCAGATCCTAAACCCCACAACCTAGGAATGTGTTACTCTCCATGGCAAAAAGAGGAAAAACAAACAAACAAAAACAGCAACAAAAAAATTAGGATTTCCCACTGTGGGTTAGTGATCTGGCTTGTCTCTGCAGAGGCACTGGCCAATCCACAGCCAGCACAACAGATTAAGGATCCAGCATTAACTCAGCTATGGCATAGGTCACAACTCTGGCTCAGATTCAATCCCTGGCCCAGGAATTTCCATGTGTTGCATTGGTGTGGCCAAAAAAGAAAAAAAAAATCCATGGCAAAAAGGACTTTATAGATGGGATGAAGTTAAAGATTATGAGATGGAGGGATTATCATGGGTTCACGGAATAAGCCCAGTATAATCAGAAGTGTCCTTATAAGAAAGAGACAGAAACGCCAGAGTCAGACAGGCAAGGGGATGGTGGAAGCAGAGGGAAGAGTCGTGTGCCTTGAAAGGGAAGGCAGGGGATGAGGTGACCTCGACAAGATGGAAAAGGCAAGGCCTTCCATTCTCCCCCAGAACCTCCAAAAGGAAGGGCAACCTGCCAACATCTTGATTTTAGCCCAGAAGACCCATTTCAGATTTCTGATCTCTAGCCTGCAGAGATTAGGCTGGAGCCATAAGTTTGTGGTAACTTGCTACAGCAGCAAGAGAAAATGAATACACTATGTTTTCACATTTGCACTAAAACAGAGACCTTTACTATCTTAATTCAGTGGAATTTCTTCAAACAAAGAAAATTTTGTAAAATCTGGTAGGCCAGCAGAGGAAACGTTTGTATGTGTCCGTCCATCTTGTAAGGTGAACAGGAAAGTCTTCTAAGGAGTAGCTGTCGAAGTATTTGCAAAGTCACCAAAATGGCAACAATCTCATCTCCTGGAGAGAATTCCCTGGGTGGTTAATGTCATGCCAAGGATGAGCTTCGGATTCGGGGCCTAAAGAGATCTGGCCAGAACGGACCACTCAGAGGCCTTACTCCTTGAGGGGAGTTCACATCCCTCTCACCACCTATGTGCCAGCATCAGTGGCTGCCGTCTTTGTCCACCAGGAGCCTGCTGTCAACATGACTAATTAGGGCAGTGCAATGATCAGGGATGGGAACCGTAAAAGGAAAAGTGCTGAGCGGTTGGTTGCTCATTAGAGAAGGGCTCTCTATCATTCCCCATTAATAAAAGAAAGGTGGGCCATTGCAGCAAATCTCAGTGCTCATAAGCTGACTGGTTTTTATCAGCCATAGGAGACTCTTTGCAGGAGATGCCAGAGCGGTTCAAAAGCTCTTGATTATACAAGATTTACTTGGCATTCGATAAGGCAAGAGTAAATGGCTGTGCCAGCAGTGGAGCATCTGAGCACTTCGTATTCAGGAAACTATAATCAGTTATTAGGCAAAAGAAATAAAACCTACCCTGTGATGTCATGAGAGGCAAATGGCACTTCCCCTCTGTGGTCTTCCCCCAAAAACTCACATCCTAGTCCAATCATATGACAGATATCAGACAGATCCCAATTAAGGGACATCTACAAAACGTCTAACCAGTTCTCTTCAAACTACCGTATAAACTGATAGCGACAGAGAGTGCCGTTCCCCAGAGGGTATGAAAGTGCTGGCTGCCTGCTATTGGTCCCCCATCACCAACAGTCCCCCAAATCCTTAGGATCCTGGCAGGCAATTCTCCTAATTTCAGAAATAACCACATTAATGAGCACCTAGATTTGCCTACTCAGGGCTCAGGAGACAGGCGACATGACCTTGGGTAAGTTGTCCCCCCTGGAAAGCTATCTCCCCATTTGTCAAATGAGGCAAATCATTGCCAGTGCTTGTCAATCTCTGACTGCAGATGCTTCACCTGAGGACCTTGTTAAAATGCAGAACCTGATTCAGTAGAGCTGGTGTGGGGCCCAAGAGTCTCTGTTAATAACAAGCTCCTAGATGAGGTTGATGCTGCTGGACAATGGACCGCATTTTTGAGAAGGGTCTGGATCCATAGTTCTCAGGTAGAGACAACTTTTGCCCCCTTAGTGACAGTTGTCATGTCTGGAGACATGTGTGGGTGTCACAACTGGATGGCAAGTACTCCTGGCATCTTTAGGGGAAAGAGCAGGGATGCGGCTAAACATCCTACAAAGCACAGGACAGCATCCACTGCCAGGAATTCTCCAGCCCACAGTGTCAATAGTGCTGACGTTGAGAAACTATTCTAGATCAGCATGGTCCTGGTCAAACTTCATGTGGGTAAGAATCACCCAGGGGCCTTGTTAAAACACAGGTTGTGGCCCCTTCCCCAGAGTTTCCAATTCAGTAAGTATGGAGTGGGCCCTGAGACTTTGCCTGTAGAACATATTCCCAGGTGATGAGGATGCTGCTGGTCCCAGGATGCACCTAAAGGGCCACTGACTTGAGGACGGCTAAGGTCCTTGGCCTGCCTTGCTTCTCCCACTGCCCACACACAGGAGGCACTCCTTGTCTAGAATCCCCACCAACAGTCAGAACTTGTTGATCCCAAAGCAGGAACTGGCGTGGCTCCCCCATGATCTAAAGATAAGGCAGCATTAAGAGGGTGGAGGGGGAAATGACTCCACCTTAAAGAATATTCCTGATACATCTGGTCTTAGGTTGAGGTAGATCTACTCTTCCAAAAAAATGAAGGACAGACCTTGTTTTGAGGCTAAAAACAAAGTATTGGGAGGACAGTCTACTCTCACTTTTACTGCCCCATATTTTTTTGGTGCTCACAAGTGGTCCATTAAATGTCAGAACCATGGGATTCAGCTAATAGACAATGAAGTTGGCTGGGAGTTCCCGTTGTGGCTCAGTGGGTTATGAACTGTTGGAGACCACTGAAACTGCTGAATTCTGCAGTAACCTAACCTGGCACATATGCAAAAGCACAACCTCTAAGAGAGAGCTTTATCATTACCCGCACCTGATTTTACTCATTAACCTACGTTACCTTCCCTAATAAAAGTCATGAGGGCTAAAGCCTAGGTGCTTTTGTTCTTCGGAACAGAGTGCCTTCTGGCCCCCCACTTTCTAGATGTAGTAGATTCTTGTGTTTTGTTATACCATGCCATCCCTCTTCGAGGATTCTCCGTTGCCCTGCAGCACTGGGCATGACAGAGTGGTGCCTAACGTGGGACTGGAAGAGAAGGTCTGCTACGAGCAGAGAAAAGAAAAATTAAGGTCGGTTATGAGCGGAGAAAAAAAAAGGAAGTCTGCCATGAGCAGGGAAAGGTGAAATTACAGATGACGGAAATGGTAGCCTTGCACTCGACGGAGTTGCAACCGTGAGTGGCAAGTAGAAACTTTAAACCAGGATAACAATGGGGAAGAATCAATCGCAAAAAACTAAACATTATATTCAGTTACTTAAATGTATTTTGAAACAGTCAGGGGCTTGGGTAACAGAGTCTGAGACAGAGGAATTGTTAGAAGCCGTGGTCAAACATAACCCTTGGTTTCCAGGTGAAGGTACTGTGGACCGGAAAAGTTGGGATCTCCTGGGAGAAAATTTAAAGCACACCCTTCAGTCTGGGGGCCTTTTTTTCTGTTTCTGTTTTCTCTGCATGGAGACTAGTAAGAAACGTTTTGGAACCCTTGTGGGAGTATAAATTTAATCCAAACTCTCTGGTAACTGACAGGTTTTACGCAGATGTACCTTATTCATGGCTAAAACTTTGAAATGAGACATATGAGATCTGTTTTGCTTTTTGTGTCTTTGTGTGTGTTGTGCATGGATGGCATTGCTAAAATTAATTCATAAAAGAGCTCTACTTGGCTTAAAGGTAATTAAGCACTTATGTAAATTCTCAAAATACCTAGTTTTTGGTTCACGTAAACTGCAAAAAAAAATTCAGTATTTGATATTATTAGATATTAATTTGAAGTTTGTTGATCTAATATAGACATGTCTTTAGAGTCATCAACATTAAATATAATACCTTATTGTACCTAGGTTTAATGGAGGAATGTAATTGCATTTTATTACAGGAAAAGAAAATCTATCTTACAGCTTGTTATTTTGAATGGAAAGATGGGGACAGAATAATATAGATACAAAAAGTGATGGAAGGTTTGTGGGAAGTGGACAATGAGAAAAGAATTTTGTGTATGGTTGGGACTAACTTGAAAATTTCAGTAAACTAATTTTAAAAGTAAGCTAGTGCAAAACTTGAATTCAGATTCAGTCTCTGTTAAAAAATGTTTTTTTAAGTCAGGGCTATGGGAAATCCAAGATGGCCGCTTGGTGCTTCCCGGCTCTCTGGCAATCCCAATAATGAAAAAGGGTTAGAAAACGTTTTTCATTTGGGGTAGACCTTTATACAGTCCTAATTTGTCTATATTTGGTAAAAATAAGGGTAATTTTAAAGAAAATTCTTTTGATTCATATTCTCGTTTTGTATTGAGATAGTGTTTACCATCTAAAGCTCACCTCCCAAAAAATTCTTTGCCACTGTTATATTATTATAAACTCTGAGTTATTATGAAAAATCTAAGCTTTTTCTGAATCTGATAGCTGTAATCTGTCTCTGGGCGAATATCAGATGTCCCTTGAAAACCAGGAGAATATATATACATTCTGGAAAAGTATCATTTAAAGGGTTGTCTCCAGCCTAAATAAAAAGTTTCTTATCAGGAATTCTTAAGGGCCATGTGCACAAAGAAAGTGAAGAAAATTAACTCTTGAATTTATATTTCTCACTTAAGAAGGGCCTCTACATTGGACTGGTCTGTAGAGAGAATTACTGACTTCAAACCCACCCTAAAACCAGGCTCTAATAAGAAAAACACCAATGCATGGACCAAAAGACTACATCAGAAGATCACTATCCTAAGATTGCCACACCTGACTCGTATGGTTATTTGTTTTATTTCTTTTTTTTTTTTTTTTTTTTTTTTTTTTGTCTTTTTTGTCTTTGTTGTTGCTATTTCTTGGGCCGCTCCCGCGGCATATGGAGGTTCCCAGGCTAGGGATTGAATCGGAGCTGTAGCCACGGGCCTAGGTCACAGCCACAGCAACGCCAGATCCAAGCTGCGTCTTTGACCTACACCACAGCTCACGGCAACGCCGGATCGTTAACCCACTGAGCAAGGGCAGGGACCGAACCCGCAGCCTCATGGTTCCTAGTCGGATTCGTTAACCACTGCGCCACGACGGGAACTCCTGTTTTACTTCTGATTTACCCTGATGGGCTTGTCCCCTCCAAGGCCCTTATTATTGATGTTACTAGATGGGATTCCCCCACATCTGGCCAGTTAATAACCTATTCTGACACAGGCCATAAATGTTTTCTTCTAATGTTACTCAAGCTCAATTAGCAACAAGTGAGACTTCAGCCAAGGGATATAACTTTGCTAGGCTATATGAATTTAAATCTAAAATTTCTTTATGTTGGGAACAATTAAACCATCCAGGAATAACCAGCCTAATAACACTAGAGAATTAAGGTGAATGGACAAAGCCAGTATACAACTTCCTTTAAAGAGAAGAAATGACTAAGCCAGCTGAACAGGGTGAACGCTCTTTTAAATTTTTGTTTATGACTTTACTGCTGAATTTTTTTATGGCTTTACTAATACTGCTATCTATATTTTTATTAACTGTTTTCACAAAATTGCTATTTTCTACATGGCCAATGTGTAACTGAGTCTCTGATAAAATGACACACAGTTCCATATGAGGTCAGTGATCTCTAGATTTGGGAAAATACAACGAGAGAGAATATTTTTCTGGGCCATAGCAGACTAGAAAGATAGGTGGTCCAGAGACTTTTTGGCTACTGTTAAGAAGGTCTAGTTCAGTAATAGCACATTGAGTTGCCTATCATCAGTGAAATATTTGCCAGATCTAGGAAACTCATTCCTAGCACCGTGGGACAAATTGGTCAAGAAATGCCTCTCAAAACTATGGTTGAATTTATGACCATGCAGGAGCGCTGTGAACTGAAGTTTGGCACTTGCCATCAGCCTCTATATGGAGTAAAGCATGAGCCACTGAAGCTGCTGACCTGCAGCACCCCCTGAGCAGAGCTCGGAGTGGAAACCAGGAGTGAGGCACTCTGTGCTCTGGGATAACTGACAGAACAGGCCTTCAGATAGTTAGATTTCAGGTTAAGGATTTTTATAGACCCAAATTCTTGCATCTTCTCATATCTAGAAAAACAAATCTTTAACAGTGGCGTCTGCATTGGCCATTTAAAAAAAAAAGCAGAATAGAGTAGCTGTGGGTCAGACATCCAAGGTAATACTAGGAAATATGGGAGCAATTTTAGACACATCTTTGTATTGCTAAGAACTTAAGGATTATGTGCCCTGTCAGACTTGATGCCACAAGCTGTTCTCAAAGTAGCATCAGCTGGCAGCTACAACCTTCCATTTTCAAGGTCTCCTTTTATAACAACAGAAAGGAGACAACATATCTAAGGACAAATAGCTCCTGTTATTTATGTGTTAATATCACATCAAACATTAAAACCTACTTAGATAAAAAACTACACTCCTCCTTCAACAGTACCTAAATTCCAAACCTCTGTTTAATCTTATTTTTCTTTAATCTTATTTTTCTTTTCTTCCCCATCTCTATAGTAGGAACCTACCAGATCCAGCCACCCAGTACTCGTCACCCCTAGCCATCAGGAAGTAGCTACAGAAGAGAGGACCGTCGCCCCTGTCCCATGTAACCAAAGACCAGAATAACAGGTTCCCAGGAGGATGGAGACAGACCCCCATCCCCTGAATGTGACTGTTCAACTTGGAGACATGCTGAGGACATGGTCTGCAGAATCGGATTGATCCATAGAAACCAGAGGAACGCTCTGCAATAAAAATTTACTAGGACTGTCCTTATGCAACAAATAAAAAAGGGGGAGATGTTAGAGACCACTGAATTCTGCAGTAAACAAATTTGGCACATTCACAAAAGCACAACCACTCAGAGAGAGCTTTTATCATTACCTGCACCTGATTTTGCTCATTAACCTACGTCATCTTCCCTAATAAAAGTCATGAGGGCTAAAGCCTAGGCGCCTTTGCTCTGTGGGACAGAGTTACTCCTGGTTCCCTGCTTTCTAGATGTAATAGAGTCTTGGTGTCTTGTTATACTGCGCCGTCCCTCTTCCAGGATTCCCCGTTGCACTGCAGCGCTGGACGCAGCAAAGAACCAGACTAGTATCTGTGAAGGATGCAGGTTTGATCCCTGGCCTTGGTCAGTGGGTTAAGTATCCAGCGTTGCTGTGGCTGTGGGTTAAGGAGGCTGGCAGCTGCAGCTCCTATTCAACCACTAGCCTGAGAACTGCCATACGGCACAGGTTCAGCCCTAGAAAGCAAAAAGAAAGAAGGAAGGGAGGAGAGAGAGAAAAAGTTTCTGTCCATTTAGGATGACATCCTGCTGGGCCCATGAATTAGCACACAGTAGGACCAAATCACCCCAACCCTGCCTCTCCCCTCTCTAAAACAGCACAGAAAAAAATAGTCCCAATTAATCGGGATGACCTAGGGATGAATGTGTGTGCTCCCACCGCCCTGTTTGCCCTCTTCTCTGTGTGACCTTGAGCAACTGCTCTTGAAGCCCCAGTTTATGATCGTAAATGAGAATGACACGAGAACTCCACAGGGCTATGGTGAGCATTCATGCATGAGGACACACGTTATTGATCTCCTACTGTGTGTCAGCACCCTGGTAAGCCTCAGGGCTCCAGCAGTGAACAAAATAGGCAAAGATCCCTGCCCTGATGGCTCACAGTAGGTTGAAACTTTTTGTTAAATTTACCCAAAGCAAATGGATGGTGGGGGGCGCGTCTCCCTAAGAGATCTACCAAACGCAGCCTCCAATCCACTCACAAAGAAAAGCTCCAACAGGCAAGGCAGCTGAAGCAGAAAAAAAAAGCCCAGTGAGTCCTCCAGGATGATTTATCTTTAGCTCAGTGTGGTACAGGGCTGGGGCTCCTGGAGCTTTAAATATTAAGAGTTTCATTATGACAATTTCATTACCCTGAGCAGTGCATGGCAGGAGACAAAGCCGTTCAGTGAGACCAGGCAGGAGCTGAGGCTGTCTGGTGTCAGAAACAGGGTCATGTTGGGCAGGGAACTGAGAGCACATGGCAGCAGGACTGTGTCTTGGGCAGTAATGTGGAACAGGCCTGGCTTTATGCCAGGCACAGCTGGGCGCTGGGGACAGGGTGGCTCTCGGGACAGGTGCTGAGTAGTTAGTCCAGTAGCAGACTGCCAGACCTTGCCCCAGGACGGCTAAGAGCCCAAGTCCTTTGGAGGTAAAGGCTTCTTCTAGAAGACAGCCACAAGCCTCTGGCTGGTCTGCACAGCAATTTGGTCCAGAGCCTCTGCCAGCCCAACGTCTGGTTCAGTTGAGTGAAGCCAGCAGCCCTAAGCTCACCCCGCCTTTGCCGGCTGCCCCCCATCATGGCTCCTCTGTCAAAGCCCCACCTGGGCTGCTATTTCAGTTACCTCCCCTCAAAGAAAGACTTTCCTTTCTAGTCACATCTTTTGATGCTTACCCAGCCTGTGTTCTTTTCTCTCTGTCCCCACTCCCTGATGTTAATGGATAACTAGATGTGATCGATGATCCCCAGGCTGGGATCAGCAGGTGCATCTTTACCAGTGCGGCCTCTCCAGCAACTCTGATTCACTAAACATAATTTAAGTGTTTTTTTTTTCCTTTTCTTTTTAGGACCACACCCAGAGCATAAGTAAGTTCTCACCCTCAGGGTCAAATCAGAGCTGCAGCTGCCAGCTGACACCACAGCTACAGTAAAACTGGATCCTCACCTCATCTTTGACCTATATCATAGCTCACAGCAACACCAGATCCTTAACCCACTGAGCAAGGCCAGGTATTGAACCTGTCTTCATAGATACTACTCTGGTTCTTAACTCACTGAGCCACAGCAGGAACTCCAAAATTTATTTTCTCTACATCTTCAGGAGGCTATTTCTTAACCCACGGGAAAAATGGGTATGGAAATGTGTATATGTGAAAAAATGTACACATTTAAAGATAGGATGGGGAACATGGCTGCTAAGTTCACAATAACCCTAAGAGATATTATTGAGGCAAATTTTTACAAATGAAGAATTTGTGGATAAGAGAGTTTAAGGGACTTAAAGGGTCACACAGCTAGCAGAAGACCCTGCAAGGTTTTTTGTTTTGTTTTGTTTTTCTTTGGTCTTTTTAGGGCCACACTTGCAGCATATGGAGGTTCCCAGGCTAGGGGTCAAATCGGAGCTTCAGCTGCTGGCCTATGCCACAGCCACAGGGGATCTGAACTACATCTGCAACCTACACCACAGCTCACAGCAACGCTGGATCCTTAACCCACTGAGTGAGGCCAGGGATCAAACCAACATCCTCATGGATGCTAGTCAGAACTGTTTTCATTCAGCCATGACAGTCTCCCCAGCAGGATTTTCTGAGTCTAAGATAACCAGCCATCTCCTGTCATGGGAGGAGGGAGAACTGCAGCTGAAAAAAGGCAGGGTTGGGGAGCCTAGAGAGACAAGAATCCCCCTTACATCTGCACTGAAGCCACTCCAAGCCCTAGACTGTGGGGTGGAGCTGATGCAGTCAGAGGAAGAGGCCAAGCAGTAAAGCCCAGCCTGCGCCAATGCTGTGAATGGAAACAATTTGAGGAGTTCTCTCGTGGCACAGCATGTTAAGGGTCTTGTCTTGTCACCGCAGTGGCTTGGGTCACTGCTGTGGCACAGGTTAGATCTCTGCCCCTGAAACTTCCACATGCCATGGGGGTGGCCAGTAAAAGAGAAAAAAATAAAACAATTCCAGTGTTCCTGGACAGGAACCGCAGGCTGGAACCAGGCAGCCACCTCATCTGAGAGCTCAGAGGTCCAAACCAGCCAGTTCTGACTCAGGACCACCAGCCCCCCACAGGGCTGCTTCTCCAGGCTCTGCCTTGGGGGCTGACCGAAGCCAGGCTGGCCATCTGGGCAATGTTCAGCCTAACAGCTGGCAGTAGCTTAAAGCGTCAGCCCTCCTGACAGTGGCATTTTCACAGCCACCTTCACATTGCCACACTGGGGAGAAGCAGACGTGTTTGAGAGAGAAGCAGGGCCTTTCTGAGACCCAGGAAAGTTTTTGGGTTCCCCAAGTGCTCTTTTTCTAGTTCTCCCATAAGCCTTCCTACCAAGGCTGCTCCTCCTTTCTTTCCTTTCGGTGGGAAGAGCTCGCAGGCTTTCACAGCCCCCTGCCCGGCTCTTTTCAGCAAGGCAGCTTAGCCTCAGCTGGGGCTGCTAATTAGGCGAGGGCTCCAGCTAATAGGCGCCCCCGGCTCTTGTCCAGCCCAGGCTGGAGTCCAGGAGGGATCCCTAATCCCCTTTCTGCTGCCTCCCTCCTCCTGACTCTGGGCCACCCTCCCCCATCCTCCCCATCTCCCCACCCCACTCCTCTCCAACCAGGTCCTCTTTTTCTGCATCTCAGACTCAGTGCATCTGACAGCACACTCCTGCCGGCTCCAGGGCAGACTTGCTAATCGTGTCCTCCACGTCTCTTCCCCTCATATTGGGCCCACCTGTGCCCATGGTGAGACGGAAAGGGCCTCAGATTTAGAGCTAGGGGACTCAGGTGTGACCCCGACTCACCACTTGTTAGCCGTGTGGTCTTACTCGGAGCCTCAGTCTACTCACCTGAGAAAGGGGGTGAAAACCAAGACCTGCCTATTCCCAGAGTCCTGGGGAAGGTTTAGGGGGCCAGTAAATAATATTCCATAATAGCATTCCATTTAGGAGACCAATAACTAATTTTCCTGTCCTCCCTTCCTAAGTTCAGAACTACTTAAAAACAAGACAAAAATGAAGCAGAGTGAGTTATTTAATTACTTATTCTAACTTTTTAAGGCTGCACCCACGGCATGTGGAAGTTCCCAGGCTAGGGGTCACATCCTAGCTGCAACCGACACCTTAGCTCACAGCAACGCCGGATCCTTAACCCAATCAGTGAGGCTGGGGATTGAACTTGGGTCCTCATGGATACTAGTCAGGTTCGTTAGTGCTGAGCCACAATGGGAACTCCCAGAGTGAGCTTTTTATTTATTTTATTTTATTTTATTTTATTTTATTTTATTTTATTTGGTCTTTTGTCTTTCTAGGGCCTCACATGCAGCATATGGAGGTTCCCAGGCTAGGGGTTGAATCAGAGCTGTAGCCGCTGGCCTATGCCACAGCCACAGCAACTGGCCTATGCCACAGCCTCAGTAATGCAGGGTCCAAGCCACATCTGCAACCTACACCACAGCTCACAGCAACCCCAGATCCTTAACCCACTGAGTAAGGCCAGGGATCGAGCTCAAGTCTTCATGGATGCTAGCCGGGTTCGTTAACCACTGAGCCGCAACAGTGAGCTTTTTAAATCAGTGTAATTGGTAGAGCTGAACTGGAGAACATGGCCATTGAGGCTCCCTAATCTACCCCTCCTGAGTCCATGCACAGTGCTCTGGGCCACGGGGTGTACCATTCTCATCTCCAAGAATCACTCAGGAGGCCTGAGAGTTACAGGCGTAACACTCGTTTGCTATGGAGGAGGAACTAAGGCCCACGGAGCTGAGGGATCGCGCCCAAGTTCACACGCTAAGTTGCACAGCTGGGTTCCGAACCCGAGTTAGCTGATTCCCAAGCCCAGGCTCTCCCCACCAGCCAGCAGGTCAGTGGCTCTCCTGCCACCAGAGGCAGAGGCACCAGACTTCTCAGGGCAATTTCCCGTGCATTATCTCATTTCATTCAATCACCCCTTCCATAAAACATTTACCGGAGCTCCCTGGTGGCCTAGCAGTTAAGGATCTGGTGTGGTCACTGCTGAAAAAACAAAAATATTCACTGAGCATGTCCAGTTGCTAAACATGACTGGAAGCAACCCCAAATCTCTGCCCACAAAAGGGTAGGTTCTAGTGAGGAGACAGACCCCAAAGAATTGTCTACAGAAGGCAACATATGTAGGTGACTATTGGCCTGGCCATGGACAATCTGGGTGAAAAAATTAAATCAGAGTTAAAGGGCAGACAGCGGTCAAGGACAGACAGACTGCCAAGGATGGCAGCTCTGTGTGTCACATCCAGCAGAGACCCAAAGTGAAAGACTATGAATATGGGGGGAAGGGCGTTCCAGGCCGAGGGAACATCCAATGCAAAATTCTCGAGAAGAGACCAGTGCCGTGTGAGAGGACTGCAAGAAAGACAGGATGGCTACAAAAAAGCAAGAAAGAAGGTGGTAGAAGGAGGTCTTAGAGCCGGGGGTAGGATGCATATAGCCTTGCTGGGCACAGGAGACTTGAAATGTTTTTCAGTTGGGGGGTGTGGAGGGGGACATGGCATTGAGGTGGGATCTCAGTTCTCAGACCAGGGACTGAACCCAGGCCACAGCCATGAAAGCACCGAGTCCTAACCACTGGACCAAGAGGGAACTCCCTTTGGAATTTTTTTCTTCTTAAATGTGTTGGAATCTAGGGGGTTGTGGAACAAGAAAGTGGCTTGATTTGATTCAGAGTCTTAAAACATGGCCGAGGCTGTTATGGGGAGAACAGGTTTTAAAGGGCAAGAATGGAAGCAGACTCCTAGTCCAGTTATAGAGCGAGAGTGTCTCATTTGACAGATAATAGTGGCTTGTATCAGAGTAAGCAGTGGGGATGTTGGGAAGTGGCTGGATTCAAGATCTATTGTAAAGATAAAATACAGGATTGTGATTCTCCCAACCCACCTGTGAGGCAACAGGCTAAGTTTTATCCCCAGAAGGAGAAAAGGAAACCCAGAAACCCAGAGCAGAAGGGGTGGGGAGAAGTGGGCACTGTGGAAGGCGACCAGCAAATGAGAGCTGAGCCCGCTCTGGAAGCAGCTTCCCGACCCTGGCCAGGGACCTCCGCATCAGAGACACTAAAACAACGCAGACGGTCCAGCTGGAGGCCCAGCACCAGCCATGCAACCATCCTTGGTTCCCTGCCCCTCCCCTGTCAATATGGCAGGCCAGATGCACCATCTAACGCTTGCTGTGTATTTTTCAAATGACATTTCTCCAGTAGTCAAAACACAGCATGCCACTTTCATGCAAGATGGTGGAACAAAGGCACAACTCTGAGGGAGGCCCTACACATCCCTCTTGCCCAGGAAGCCATGCTGGGTGTCCCACTACGAGGCCGCCAATGCTGCCTTTCAATGCACCTTCCTAAGCACCTGCTTGTTGGGTGTTGACTGAAGGACCAAGCTGTACATTATAGGGTGCTGGGCTCTTAGCCTGGTGGTGGGGAAAGAGGCTGGGGGATGCAGAAGGAGCAAAGGATGAAGCCAGGAGTAAGGGAAAGGGACCAGGAAAAGGTGTCTATTGTGTTGCCCTGAACAGAATTGGGGGGATGGCACTGTGTGAGCGGAGGCATGCACGCGAGAAGAGGCATGGGCACCCAGCAATCCTGTGCAGAGAGAGTTTGTGTGGCGTGAACAACAGGAGCTGCAGCAGAAACAACTATTTACAGAGCAAAGGTCCAGGCAAGCCCAGCACTAAATGCTAAATATCGTTCACTCACTTGGTCCTCCCAACACTGGGAAGGAGGCGGTAGCAGCCCCATGGTATGGGATGGGGAAACAGGCTCAGAGAGCTTGAGTGACTGGACCAACATAATTTAGTAAGAAGTGAAATTTAATTTTTAAAAATTTTTTATTGAAGTATAACTAGCACAGACAGAAAAGATTACAAATCCTAAGTGTACCACTGTATCAATCAAAGTTTACACGTACAAATCTTTGTATGTATACAAAGGGGAATTCCTGCTGTGGTGCAAAGGGATCAGAGGTGTCACTGCAGCACCAGGACGCAGGTTCGATCCCCAGCCCAGCACAGTGGGTTAAGGGATCCTGCTGATGCAGCTGTGCTATAGGTCACAATTGTGGCTCAAATCTGATCCCTGCCCCAGGAACTCCATATGCCTCACGGTGGACAAAAAAGGAAAAAAAAAAAAGAAAAATCATCACAAAGAGATTACACCTAGTAACTACCACCCAGGTCAAGAAAGAGAATCTCACCCTTTTGATGCCCCTCTCCTTCCCCTCCCCCAGGCCCTTCCTGTCCCTCCTCCCCAAAGGTAAGCACTATCCTACTTCTGACCCCATAGATTCTGAGCTGACATTTGCACCCAGGTCTGCGGGAATCCTGAGACCAGGGTTTTTAGTGGACACAGGAAACGACAGCTGGACCTCTCCTGACCTGGCTGGGTCCGCATAAAATGGCAGGATTGTTTTCCTCTCAACCACATCCCATTCAGTACCATTGTCCTTGCCGTGTCCTTGGTGGTAGCAGAAGACAAGTGACAGCTCTACGGCAAACTCCAGAAACAGGTGTGGGAGCCGCCTGCACCCAGTGCAGAGAGTCCCTCCCTGTGCTCAGCGACAGGGACAGCACTAGAAAGTGGGTCAGTGACCTTCCCCACATCCCACCTCCAGAAGCATGTGATTTAATGACAAGCATGTCCTTTAGGAGAGAGCAAATCAATAGCCCTGAAGGGTATCCTTGAATGGATTTAACCATATGCTCAAAGCTAAGAGTATTAACTTATGAAAAGCGAAGAAAACTATACAGTCGTGACAAAATAAAGAGACTCCTGTTCGTCTCCAGGAAAATAAGACATGCCGTCCATTCCCCCACCTCACCCCCTTACCACAAAAACAAAAAAAGTATCAACTTTGCTGAGAAACTGATTATCTTGGATGGTTCTGGCACCCTGAGCATTGCAAGTTCTACCCCACGTGCTGCCCACTTCATTCTAACCATATTTCCACCAAATACCTACTACAGAATTCCATGGTCCACCCTCCTCTTGACAAATCTCTCTTTTTTTTTTTTTTTTTTTTTTTTTTGTCTTTTTAGGGCCACATTTGTGGCATATGGAGGTTCCCAGGCAGGGGTTGAATCAGAGCCGTAGTGGCAGGCCTATGCCACAGCCACAGCAACTCAGGAAACGAGCTGCATTTGTAACCTACACCATAGCTCACAGCAACACCAGATCCTTAACCCACAGAGCGAGGCCAGGGATCAGACTTGTATCCTCATGGATACTAGTCAGGTTTGTTAACCACTGAGCCATGACGGGAAATCCAGGATTCAGTTTTAGAAAAGCAGAGTCATGGAGTCATAGAAAGTTCTTAGCAATCCCTTGATACAACTGTTCCCAGTTTATAAATAAGGAAGTCCTGGCTCAGAAGAGGTGACCTCTGAAAAGGCACACAGTGAGTGTTTGGGGAACAGCTGGACACCCAGCACGCCACAGCAATGCTGGATCCAAGCTGTGTCTGCGATCTACACCACAGCTCACGGCAATGCCAGATCCTTAACCCTCTGAGCCAGGCCAGGATTAAACCCAAAACCTCATGGATACGAGTCAGGTTCATTTCCATTGCACCACAACAGGAACTCTCTCTCCTTATTTTTCTTGTGCCCTTTGGCTCAGGACAAGATCCACTTCTGACTTCCCTAGGAAGCACCCTCAGGCCCTGCTCTCCTTACCTGACCATACTGACCAGAGTATTCTGGCCAGACACAGTCTAGTGAAGTGAAATTCCTCCCTTCCAAGCCACTGTGAGTTTAGGGAGGAGCTACCTGAGGAAGGACGGGACTCGCCACAGAGCCGAGCAAAAGAACTGCAGATGGAGTCAGAGAAATCAGGGAAGAGGGCCTTTAAAATGCAGAGATGCTCTTCATGTGGTTGCCAGGGCAGGCATGGTGGTGGTGGTGGTGGAGGACGTGGGATGGATGGGGAGTTTGGGGTTAATAGATACAAACTATTACATCTAGAATGGATAAGCAATGAGGTCCTACTATATAGCATAGGGAACTATATTCAATCTCTTGGGACAGAACATGATGGAAGATAATATAAGAGAAATGTATATATGTATGACTGGGTCAGTATGCTGTACAGCAGAAACTGGCCCAACATTGTAAATCAAGTATACTCTAATTTTTAAAAATGCAGAGGAGTTCCCTTCGTGGTGCAGCAGAAATGAATCCGACTAGGAACCATAACGTTGCGGCTTTGATCCCCGGCCTTGCTCAGTGGGTTAAGGATCCAGCATTGCTGTGAGCTGTGGTGTAGGACAAAGATACAGCTCGGATCCTGAATTACTGTGGCTGTGGCGTAGGCCAGTATCTGTAGCTCCGATTAGACCCCTAGCCTGGGAATCTCCATATGCCGCGGGTGCGGCCCTAAAAAGAAAAAGAAAAGAAAAAATGCAGAGATGATCCATCCATGCCAAATAGGGATGTTACTGGGAACACCAAGCCCAGGCCAAGGGGCCAGGGTAACTATTTCCTGGTCGGGTGAGCAGGGACCCTCCTCCCCCCACCGGTACTAGTTTAGCTGAGAGCAGGGGGAGCACTGGTAAAGCTCTCCAGGTGGGGTAGGGTGGGAGGCCAGAACTCGGTCTTTGAACAGCAGGACACAGCGGAGGTAGCAGGGTATAAGGTAGAGAGGAGAAGCTCTGCAATCACAAAAACACAGCTTCCAATTCCAGCATCTCTATGCATTACTGACTTGGTGTCACTTAACCTCTTCTAAACTTCAGTTCCCTTTATGGAAAGTGGGGTAATATAATCCACCTCACTGAAGGCAAGTGAGATTTAAAACAAAAATAACGTATTCAGTGACATACAGCAGAAGCTAGATACATGGCTGATGAATGAAATGATTAGGAGAAATTTTGCTTACGCCCCCTGGTGGAATTTTGAAGCATAGCAGACAGGAGAATGAAAGGAGCACTTAGGAGATGGTGTGATACAGAAAGTCATGCCCCACCACCACCACCACCACCACGAGTGTGCGTGCACACACACACACACACACACTCATTCACTCTCATACCAAAATGTCTGCATGGAAATCTCACTTTAACTGATGTTTTTAAAACACTGATTGTAATCAAGTTGATTAACTTTTTTTTTAACAGCCACACCTGCAGCATATGTAAGTTCCCTGCGCTAGGGGTCAAATCAGAGCTGCAGCTGCCAGCCTACACCACAGCCACAACAGTGCCATATCTGAGCCACATCTGTGATCTACACCACAGCTTGCAGCAATGCCAGATTCTTAACCCACTGAGTGAGGCCAGAGATCGAACCTGCTTCTTCGTGGATGTTTTATTGGGTTCTTAACCCACTGAACCACAACAGGAACTTCAATATATTGTCTTTTTTTTTTTTTTTTTTTTGTCTTTATAGGTCCGTGCCCTTGGCATATGGATGTTCCCAGGCTAGGGGTCGAATGGGAGCTGTTGCTGCCAGCCTACACCAGAGCCACAGCAACTCAGGATCCGAGCCACGTCTGTGACCTACACCACAGCTCATGGCAATGCTGGATCTTTAACCCACTGAGCAAGGACAGAGATCCAACCTGCAACCTCAAGGTTCCTGGTTGGATTCATTTCCGCTGAGCCATGACAGGAACTTCCCTTCAACATATTGTCTTTAAAATAGATTCTGGTGGCAAAGAAACCCAAAAAGTCCCACAAGGGTGTTCCTCCATGTGGCAGAAGACAAGCATGGGGACCTGTCTCCAGGCTGTCCTCCCTTCCCCTCTTCCCACCAACCTGGAGTCTCCCATCTGCCAGAGGAGTTGGTCCCCTTCCCTCAACAGCGAGTGGGGATGGGAAAACCCCCACTGGCCATAGGTTCCTTTATCACCTTGGTCCTGAAAAGGGACAGCGTTTTTTTCCCTTGGGAGCTTGTTCCAGGGTTAGGACAGTGTCACACTCCACTCTTACAGCCCAACTCCACCGACACACTCCATCTCCGCCCTGCCTAAAGACCCCTGCCCAGAGAAGGAAAAGCACCCTTTTCCCAAGCCTGAGCATATCCTTCCCACACAGCTTAAGACAGGGACTCCTGCTACAGGAGGCCCCCCTTCTCAGATGCCAGGCTGCATCAGGCCCAGGAAACAGCAGAGCAGGTCCCTGACACTGCCGTACCCTCGGCTCTGAACCAGCCTGGTACATGTCAACCAGCAGTGGATCTTCTCTCCCAGAAGAGCTTACATTCTAATCCATTCAACGAATGTCCAAGTGGGAGCATTTCCATCCTGGTTCAGCAGTAACAAACCCAACTAGTATCCATGAGGATTCGGGTTCAATCCCTGGCCCTGCTCAGTGGGTTAAGGTTCTGGTGTCGCCATGAGCTATGGTATAGGTTGCAGACGTGGCTGAGATCCAGCATTGCTCTGCCTGTGGCTGTGGCATAGGCTGGCAGTTACAGCTCCAACTGGACCTTTAGCCTGGGAACTTCCACATACCATGGGTACAGCCCTAAAAAGACACACACACACACACACACACACACACACACACACACACACAAAGTCCAAATGGGCCTAAACTTCCCTGAAGGAATTTCAGAAAAATTTACATGAGCAATTCTTTTAATGCCTCCTAAGTCTGTAACACTTAGGAATTTTCAAAGCATTTAACCATTAACACCTCACTTAAATATGACACAGTTCTGGGAGGTGGTAAGGACCAATATTATGATCCCTAAATGAAACTGAGGCTTAGAGACAGTTAATCCGGGGTCTCACAACAAGTCAACTGCAAAACTAGGCCTAGGAGGAAAACTTGATGGGAATGATACAATGTATACACATGAAACACCTGTAAGAAGAGGTTGGGTGAGACTGGGAGGGGGTGACACGGACCAGGAGGGCTCCATCTCACAGACTGACCAGCAGAGGAGGTCAGAGTTTCCTCCTTATTGGGACTCCTAGGGTCTAGGAAGTTGAATCACTGTGCACATACCATTCTGCCTTAGAGAAACACTGTCTATATACGAGTGGCAGCTGGCCATTTATGAGGCCCCTGAGGGCAGGGGAACTTTGGCACCGTATTTGGCACAGTATAGGTGTTCAGTGTTTTTGAAGTAAAAGTCTTCCGGCTGTCCTGAAGGTTAAAGCAGGACATGACTGTGCTATGGCTCACTCACGCCATCTAGTGGCCAGTTCTAAGAGGAACCAGATCACTGATGGAGTTGAGTTTCCCAAGCCAATCAGGCAGCACAGCCACACCTAGCTACAGCCCATTCCTCGGTGAAGAACTCAGAGATTTCCATGACACTCTTTAAAAATATGTGTACATCTCATGTTAGCACTGTGCCTGGCTCCAAAACAAAAGTTAAATAAATGGCCAACTATTGGGCATCGATTTTGTGGACAAGTACTATGCAGAAGACTGTGAAGATACAAGAAAAGCATATTTCACAGTTTCTGAACTTGAAGAGCCCACAGGTTAATTTGAAGTAACAACACTCCATACCCTAGGCAACCCAGCACACTCACATACTTAGAAAAATGGAAGTGTTTGAACTACACATAACATTTGTCCCTATCAGCAAAGCAGAATTTTTCTGGAGAAAATAAGTTTGAAAAAAACCAATGGGATATTTTTTTTTTCACTGTTGCAACTCAGATAAGCAGAAAACCCTCTTGCTATAAAATACTAGTATTTTATACAAAAAAAAATGTTTTGCTTAATATGTAGCTGAGTACATAAGAAAAAAAATTTTTTAATGTACAGGGGCCACAAATAGAAGTTGAAAACATAAGGATAAGACACTAGAAAATGAACAAGCAGATTTGTAATAATATGAAATCATTTCTCTAAAAGCTAAAAATTTGGCCAATGAAATTAAAACTCAGTGGATAAGTTTTAGACAGCAGGTTGAACATGGCTAAAGAGCCAATAAATGAATTGAAAATAGATTAGATAAATTTTGCAAAAGTATAAATTAAAAAAAGGAAAAATGGGAATTCTCACTGTGGCACAATGGGATTGGCAGCATCTCTGGAGCACTGAGGATGCAGGTTTGATCCTCAGCCCAGCACAGTGGTTTAGGGATCCAGCATCGCCACAGCTGTGGCATAGGTCACAACTGCAGCTCAGATGTGAGCCCTGACCCGGAAACTCCATATACTATGGGGCAGCCAAAAAAAGCGGAAAAATAGAATGAGAGTAAGAGGCTTAGTGGAAAGAATAAAGGGTCTTAATACATGTAACTACAGATCCATAGAGAGAAAAATGAGGCGGCACCCAGGAAAAGATAAGAACTATGAACTTTTTAGGAGTTCCCACTGTGGCTCAGCAGAAACAAATCCAACTAGTATCCATGAGGACACAGGTTCAATCCCTGGCCTCATTCAGTAGGTTTAGGATCTGGCGTTGCCTTGAACTGTTGGTGTAGGCTGGCAGCTGCAGCTCCAATTCAACTCCTGGCCTGGGAACCTCCATATGCCTTGGGTGCGGCCTAAAAAGACACAAAAAAAGAAAAAGAAAGAAAGAAAGAAAAAAGAAAAGAACTACAAACTTTCCAGACTATATGACACACGGAGGTCTTGCCAATCAGGAAGCACAAGTATGAAAAATAAAAATAGATCCTCATCTCAACACCTCATGGCAAACTGCAGAACATCAAAGACAATGAGAAGTTTTTTTTTAAAAAAAAAAAAGCAATAGAAAAATGTTCAAAATTTTAAAAGGATATATACGGCTAAATTCACTTCCCAGAGCGAAAGTACAATAGACATTTTCCAACAAAAAATATACCACCAACACCCTCCGTAAAATATCACTAAAAGGAGTGCTTTAGGGAAAAAATTAAATGTAGAATCAAGAAGAACAATGTAAAATGAAATAGTGAACAAAGGCATTAATAAAAGTCTGGGTAAATATAAAACAAGCACTTTCACCATAAACAATTTTTTAAAAACCACAGTGATAACGAACTTAGAGAATATAAAAACAAGGTGGATAAAATAGAAAAAATGTATATATAGTCTAAGCACTTTGCGGTACATCTGAAACATTTTAAGTCACCCACTTCAATAAAATAAATTTTTTTAATTTAAAAATTTTTTAAGAAGCAAAGTGGAAATAAAACTCTTAGCAATGCTAAAATATGCTGGACTGCATGATCAGAGTTAAATCTTCCTGAAGTTTTTGTATTGTTCAGTAGGAGATTAGAGATATTTTCAAGTCAAGCATGCATGTTAATTTTAAAAGTTAATCACTAACATAAGAAAAATATAATGCGTAATTTTCAAACCTGTAGAGAGAATGAAATTCAATGCAGAAATCTTCAAGAACTCTTCATTAAATATGGTATATTGAACCATGGTTTTATCTCTGCTCCCTCCCAAAACTACTCTAAAAATAGTATGAACATTAATAAGTGTGTTTAGCAAGGTTGCAAGATAAGAGACCAGTATACAAAAACCAATTGTTGGAGTTCCCTGGTGGCCTAAAGGTTAAGAACCTGGTGTTATCACTGCTGTGGCACAGAACCAATCCCTCACCCGGGAATGTCCACATGCCACATGTCAATTGTGGAGTTCCTGTAGTGGCTCAGCTGAAATGAATCTGACTAGGAAATAATGAGGTTGCAGGTTTGATCCCTGGCCTTGCTCAGTGGGTTAAGGATCTGGCGTTGCCGTGAGCTGTGGTATAGGTTGCAGATTCGGCTTGGATCCCGTGTTGCTGTGGCTCTGGTGTAGGCAGGCGGCTGTAGCTCCAATTAGACCCCTAGCCTGGGAACCTCCATATGCCACGAGAGCGGCCCACAAAATAGCAAAAAGACCAAAAAAAAAAAAAAAGAAAAGAAAAGAAATTGAAACTTTTAAAAATATCGTTTACAATAGCAGCAAAAATTATGAAATACATAGGAAAAAATCTGATTAAAAATGTACAAAATATGATTTAAAATGTAAAAAATCCCTAAAAATGTACAAAATCTGATTTAAAGAGGTACAAAATCTGCAAACATTGCTGAGAGAAATGAAAGATCAAAATAAATGGAGAGATATAACTTATCGGTCATGATGACATATTTAAGATCATTTAAAAATAAAAATGGATGTAAATCAAATTACATCAATTAACAATAAAAATTAAAAATAAAATAAAAATTAAAAAGGAGTAATGGAGGCTTAGGCATTCAAAATGGAGCCAAGTGGATGTGGTTTCAGACATGTTCCTGCATCACTAAGAACTTGAATTTTCTTAATTGTATCAAACTCAAGGATACCACTATTCCTTTTCAAAACAGTATCTGCTAGCAGTTTCCAGCTGCAACCTTATGGTTCCAAAATCTCCCCTTGTCACTACATGACAATTTCAGATACCAACCAGTCCTTGCTTCAAAGCACCTTTAGGAGTTCCTGTTGTGGTGCAGCAGAAACAAATCCGACTAGTAACCATGAGATTGCAGGTTCAATCCCTGGCCTCCCTCAGCGGGTTAAGGATCCAGCTTTGCTGTGAGCTCTGGTGTGGGTCGCAGAGGCAGCTTACATCCTGCGTTGCTGTAACCACGGTGTAGGCCAGCAGCTGTAACTGCGATTCAACTCCTAGCCTGGGAACCTCCATGTGCTGCAGATTTGGCCCTAAAAAGCAAAATAAAAATAAAATTAAAAAATAAAAATAAAAGCACCTTTACTTCTTAGCAGCTTCAATCCTAATTCTTGACAAACAATTCAAATTACTTTGTGGTGTTTGCCTAGATAAGCCTCCCGCATATTGTAGTCTGCAGAACACAATTCAAGTGCTCCTCGAACCTGTGTAGCCCAGGCTGTAGTCCTCGGCTTAGCTCAGGTAAAACTTTTTTCCATTTCTATTCTAGATTGTTTATTGATTATTTGTGTTGACAGTCAAAAGACACAACCTTGTTAAGGTGTCTGTTCTCCCCAAATTAATGTTAGTCTTCAACACCATCCCAGTTAAAGTCCCAGCAGGACATTTGCAGAAGTTGGCAAACTGATTCTAAAGTTTATATGGAAATCCAAAGGGCCTAGAATAGCCAAAACTATTTTGAAAAAGAAAAAGTTGGAGGAAACTTCAGGGAATGATGGATATACTTACTGTCCTAATTGTGGTAATGGCTTCATGACTGCATACAGAGGTCAAATTTTATCTAAGTGTAAACTGTAAGTATGTACAGTTTATTATAGGTCAATTATAACTTCATAAACCTTGTTTTAAAAAATTATATTAATAGCTATCATTTGTTGAGAACTTGCCATGCTTGATTGTTTTTCAGCTTATATTATCTTTGCACGTGTCTATTTTACTCAGAGCAGGAACGGCAGCTAAAAGACTACATTTCCCAATCTCCCTAGCATGTAGATATAAACTTAGACTAAGTTCTGTCCAATGAGATGTCAGCAGAAATGGGTACTACTTCTGAAAATCTTTCTTAACAGGAAGAAGCCATGTCCTTCTCTTTCTACCTCTGTATGGAATGCAAACCTATTGTCTGGAGCTTCAGCAGCCTTTTTGGAACACAAATCAATCCTGAAAATACAAACCAAATGTTGACAATAGAAACATAGAGTCTCTGGCAACATGATGAAACCACATTTACCCTGGATTTCCTATCCCTAGACTTCATTTTGTTTGTTTGTTTGTTTGTTTTTTGCTTTTCAGGGCTGCACCCAAGGCATATGGAGATTCCCAGTCTAGGGGTCCATTAGGAGCTGCAGCTGCCAGCCTACACCACAACCACAGCAAGAGGGGATCCAAGCCACGTCTGCGACCTACACCGCAGCTCACAGCAATGCCAGATCCATAACCCACTGAACGAGGCCAGGGATGGAACCCACAACCTCATGGTTCCTAGTCGGATTGTTTCTGCTGCGCCATCGCAGGGACTCCTCCCTAGACTTTTTTTATGAGAAAAATAAACTACCTCACTTAAAATCAGTTATTCAGGGTGTTTTGTTAATTTTTATTGCTGTTATATGCAACTGAACCTAGTCCTAACTGATAGAGCCTGTTTAAATGATGCTTGGTGTGGTGGAGTTACTTCTCAGACTTTGAGGTTAAATCTTCTGACAAATTAACACTTTGTTTTGGGGGTTTGTTTGGTTTTTTTTGTTTTGTTTTTTTGTTTGTTTGTTTGTTTGTTTTGCTTTTTAGGGCCGCACCCTTGGCGTGTGGAAGTTCCCAGGCTAGGGATCAAATCAGAGCTGAAGCTGCCAGCCCACACCACAGCCACAGCAATGCTGGATCTGAGCTACATCTGTGACCTACACCACAGCTCACAATGATGCCAGATGCTTAACAGACTGCGCGAGGCCAGGGATCAAACCCACGTCCTCATGGATACTAGTTGGGTTCATTACTGCTGAGCCACAATGGGAACTCCAAACTTAATCATTCTTCATACCACTTTGGCCCAGTTATACTTTCCTCTGAAAATAAATAACACTTTTTATGTTTGGCTGACAGCTTTTACTGTTTCTGATTCATGGCATAGCTATTTTTTCACATGATCTACTAAACTACTGAGTTGAAGAAGGATGTTCTCATTCCTCTGATGGAGAGGCCTGGTGGGAGAAGTGATGTGATCTGCCAACATCCCAAGAAAAGAATGGACACTCAGACCAGACGGGGTTCCCTGACCCTGTGCCCATCCTGCCCTGCACGTGGAGCTCTTCCTCCCTCCTTCTTTATTCCTCTTTGTTTTCCAAAAGGCTGCTCTGCTCAGTCATGCCAAGAACTGGGGATACTAAGAGGAGCCAGACACACTCTCTGCTCTCAGGGGCTACTGGTGCATAAGAGACAACTAATAAAACATGCCAGCAGGAGTGTGCCATCTCTGCATAGTGAGGGAGCTGCAATGAAGACAATTCTGTAGTGTCTTCCCTTAACTGTTTTCAGGAAAGAACCAGAGGATTCTGGGAGGTCCCCCTCTTTTCCTTTCCTTACCAGTCATTTCCACCTTCCATTTCATAATCGTCTCCTTTGGACCTCTGTGGGATAAATGGACTTTTAATGGGTCCCCATCCATTCAATATCACCTCAAAAGATTTTGCCTTCCCACAATCCTTATCGACATTTCCTTATATCCCCTCCACCCTGAATAGTCATTTCATCCTCACGCATTGCTTGACCAATGTATGTTCTTCCTGCAGTGAGGTGACCCCCTTCTGCCATCACTGAATCTTCCTTGAGCTCCAGGATTTTCTCTTTAGCTGTTTTCCTGGCGTCACTCTTCACTGGACTTTCAGAGCAGACACCCCCAACACTTGGGCATCTTCTGAAGGACTCAAGGCCTTCAGAAACCAGGGCCGAAAAAATGTGATCTTTTCCTGAAGCTCAGCAGGATGTCAGAAGCCCCACTAGACCAAGGCCTAAGACCTAGCTCTCTAGCTAACTAGCCATGGACTTGATCAAGGCACGTCCTCTCTGGGCCCCAGTACCCCCTTTGGCAAAAGGAGTATATTTAATGGAGCCCTTGCCTGGCCCAGACACCATATAATACTTTTTTTTTTTCTTTTTACCGCCACACCTGCAGCATATGGGAGGTCCCAGATGCAGCTGCAATCCATGCTACCGCTCGCAGCAACACTGGATACTTAACCTACTGAGCAAAGTCTGAAGATTGAACCTGCATCTTCACAGACATTAAGTCAGGTTCCCGCTCAGCTGCAACAGGAACACCCACAATATAATTCTATACTGACCTACGCTGTCCAGTCAGGCAGCCACTAGCCATGTAGCCATTGAACCCTTGAAATGTGTCCAGTTCAAGTCAAGATGTGTGGTGACTTTATAATAGACACCAGATAATAAACACTTTGTGCAAAAAAGACAGAAAATACAAAATATCTTCTTAGTAATTTTACACAGATTACATGCTGAAATAATAGTATTTTGGATAGACCGAGTCAAATAAAATATAGTGTGAAAATTAACTTTGCCTTTTTATTCTTGTGAATGTGGATCCAAGAACATTTTCAGTGATATTAGGGTTGCTCCTTGTGTGTCCATGGGCCAGCTCTCAGACAGCTGTCACAGAGAAGCCCAGTGCTGTGGCTGGGGCCTGACTCACTCAAGACACGTGGTAAAGGGGGACACTTTTGTCTACCTTAGTCACCGGGTAAGACCGGATCTAGACCAGGGTTTCTTGATCTGAGAATGAAGGATGGAAGCCTTGGGCTGGTGATCTATGAACCTTAAAATTTACATCTTTGTTTTCACTAGCCTCTAACTGAAATTTTTGCATTTCCTTCCATTACGAACAGAGACAACAAACCACAGGAATATTAGTTTTACTTATCTTTGTTTGTTGGCCATAGACATCAGAGTTATTTTCATAACATGTGACAGTTGTTGCAGAATTTCAAAACACCGCTTGGCTCATCCCTACGACACAGATGGGGTTATAGACCTGACACTGGATCTTCTTATTTGATGTGTGAATAAAGAATCACATATATTGGAGTTTCCTGGTGGCTCAGTGGGTTAAGGTTCCAGCATTATCACTGCTGTGGCTCAAGTCACTGCTGTGGCACAGATTCAATCCCTGGCCCCAGGAACTTACAAATGCCACGGGTGCAGCCAAAAAAAAAAAAAAAAAAAAAGCAGCAGCAGCACATATATTACTCTATCTTAGATTTGTTTTATATTTTGGTAAATGTATTTCAGTATAATTTATTTTCTTAGATTTGGGGGATATTACTTCATACATGTAAAAACATTCTGAGAAAAGGTTCCTTAGATGGCTAGAGGGATCCATGGAACACACAAAAAAAATTAAAAACTCTAAACAAGAAAGCAAGGCAGAGTTCCCATTGTGGCTCAGCAGGTTAAGAACCCAACTTAATGTTTGTGAGGATTCAGGTTCAATCCCTGGCCTTGCTTAGTGGGTCAAGGATCCAGTGTTATCACAAGCTACGGCTCTGATTCGACTCCTAGCCTGGGAAATTCCATAAGCCACAGGTGCAATCCTAAACAAAAAAAAAAAAAAAAAAAGAGAGAGAGAGAGAGAAAGAAGAAAGACAAGGCAGTTTCATCAGCTGGAGTACCAGCACACCCCGAACTTAGTGTCAGGGATACCCTCTCTGAAGAGGATGCCAGCCACAACGTAGGTTGTCCCACCGGAGATGCCCACTGCTCCCTTTTTGCCCCACAGACAAGCTCTTCAGCTACAGAACAAGAGAACATAATATCTGACTCCTTTGTTTTGGTGCCAGAACTTTTTTTTTTTTTTTTTTTTTTTTTTTTGTCTTTTTAGGTCCACAGTCTAGGGGTCGAATCAGAGCTGTAGCTGCCAGCCTACACCACAGCCCAGCAATGCAGGATCCGAGCCATGTCTGCAACCTACACTGCAACTCACAGCAACACAGGATCCTTAACCCACTGAGCGAGACCAGGGATCGAACTTGCAACCTCATGGATACTAGTCGGGTTCATTACTGCTGAGCCACAACAGCAACTCCAGGACTTTTTGATATTCACCATTTTGAGATCCTAAAAAGCACACCATCAAGTATTTGAAGCCATTTAAAATGACTAAACAGTAAATACAATGTGGGAGTTCTCATCGTGGCTCAGTGGTTAACAAACCTGACTAGTATCCATGAAGATACGGGTTTGATCCCTGGCCTTGCTCAGTGGGTTAAGGATCCGGTGTTGCCGTGAGCTGTGGTGTAGGTCGAAGACTCCACTCAGATCCTGAGTTGCTGTGACTGTGGCGTAGGCTGGCAGCTACATCTCTGTTTCGACCCCTAGCCTGGGAACCTCAATATGCCACAGGTGCTGCCTTCAAAAGACCAAAAAACAAACAAGCAAAAAAAATACATACAATATGTATCCTTCCTTACTCCATCCCTGAATCCAGCTCCCTTCTCAGAGGTGTCAGAGTTGACAAGAGGCCCAGGAAATTGGTCAGTCTCAGCCTGGGAGGCTCCTAGCCCTGCAGGTGGGCTAAAGCTCTGAACATAATTGGGTATGTCTCTGCATCAAAATATTCTATTTTGGTTTTGCTAAACTTTCCTCTGGCAACAGATGAGATTAGCCCTGGGGGCAGTGCTCCATAGTAGCTACAAAGAAATCTAGCCTGTCCCATATGTCCTGAGCTACTAAGAAAAGGCTTTCCAGGAACCCAATCTCACCCATGCAGCCCCATTACTAAGAGCACAAAGACAGCCATCATCCCCTTGGGATCTAAAACCCAGGTGGTCCTGCCTCTCTGCCTATAGGCTCTCATTCAACACTCTGGGCAAAGCAGGGGTCCTCATCCTTAGGGTACAGCCTACCCAAGACCACACAAATTGTTACATGAAAGACCCAGCATCTGAACTAGGTCTATCATCTTCAGAGAGACCGCCCCCAACAGGCAGCCTATCCCCTTTTAGTTAAAGACAGACAACACTGAAATCATTGAGCAGAAGGTGGAACCTCTTTTACAGAACTCAGCTGACCCTCAATTGACTAGTTGTGATTTTGTTCCTTTCTCTTTCTTCATTCTCCTGCTTTCCACCAAGTGTGTATTATTACCCCCGGTGCTCCTTCAAATAGCTGCCAAAAAGAATCAAGCCAATGGCAGCAGCCCACCCCAACTTCTGCCACCAACGCCTACCTGGAGAAGCACCGATGGGTGACAGGTGGAGGGACACTTGTTTTCAACCCCTAATTGAGTCCACTGCAGACATACAACCCAGTAGTAGAATCTTGACCCAGTCGCTCTGCCCCTGGGCCCTAGTTTCTTCATCAATAAAATGAAGGGCTTGGACTTCAATGGCTTCAAAGACAATCCTGAAAATCCTCAAGGGAGAAGCTGCTTTTTGTGCTTTCTACATTGAGACTCCAAGGAAGACTTCATGAAGGGCTCCATGACTAAAACAAGCTGGAAGGCACTGGACTAGGACTTCTAAAAGCTTGTCCTGTTCCCAGGACATTCTAGGAACTTTCCCTGTGTAGCCAAGTTTAGTGTCTCCTGGTTGGTGCTGGGTAGGGAGGGGGCCAGGGGGTAGGGAGGAGGGGTCTTACAACCTAAGAAGGCAGTGCCGGAATTAAATGAGCTTATGCACAGCCTTTTTTTCTCTCTCTCTTTTCTTTTTAGGGCAGCACCTGTGGCATATGGAAGTTTCCAGGCTAGGGGTTGAATCAGAGCTGCAGCTGCAGGCCTACACCACAGCCATAGGAATGCAGGATCCAAGCCACATCTGTGACTATGCTGCCCTTATGGCAAAGCTGGATCCTCAACCAGTGAGGCCAGGGATCAAACCTGCACCCTCATGGATATTAGCTGGGTTCTTAACTCACTAAGCCACAATGGGAACTCCCTATGAGCAGCTTTTAACCTCCCTTTCCAGTCCCCATACAGGCAGCAAAAGGCTTTAAAAAGCACAGATGACCTTTTTGGATGAAATGGACGCTCCAGCGCTGTGAACACTACAGGTTTAAGTAGTTTACGTGATTAAGTACACAAGGCCCCTAGTTTCCAACTCTGTCTATGCATCTGATTCATCCGTCGTTTGTTAGGCAAGAAAATGCGATTAGTCCAGCAATCCAAGGCAACCCTCCTGTTGAGAAATGAATTCCACCACTAGATGGCAGACATGGACCAGATGTAGCCTCATCCTATAGCTTGTCCTATTTCCCAGTTCTCTCCTGAGGAAAACTGGAGCAGGAGCATTCCCTACTTAATTTGCAGGACCCTTTGAAGGCTGGAAAAGTCTGATGTGCATGTTAATCACAAAAGTTGGGAATTTCAGGGACTGAAAAGAAAGTACATGGCATTCACTGAAAAGAGGAATCTGGAAACACCCACACCTCTAATTCCCTTGATGGGAGCATCCTGGGCTTTTCAGATAAAACCCCAAGTGACAGGGGTGTTTGTAAGGCAGAGGCCATGCTGGCTTCCCCTGGCCCAGGGCAGTCAGCTCTCAGACACTACCCTGAACCCCAGGCCATTTCATCCTGGACAACACCTCATGGGCACCACTATCTAGTCCCAGCAAGTCCTCAGTGTAAAAGGAGATGCCAAGCTTGGATTGGACTATATGAAAAATGAGCTTGTGGAAGGGACAAGTTCATGTTCACCTGTTCTTTACCTCCATCCATTCATTCAAGAAGGTATATGTCTGGATTTAGTCCTAGCTCAAATTGATTCAGCTGGCTAGTTTGTTGTTTTAGTTCATGATTTATTAAAAAGATATATAAACATATATGCAGGGATAGCCCAAGATTTAGAAGATGTTAACTTCATTCTGGGTTTTAGCAAAAGATGTGTTCAAACTCTTTTTTTTTTTTTTTTTTTTTTTTTGACTGCCCCACAGCATATGGAGTCCCTGGGCCAGGGATTCAATCCCAGCTGCAGTTGCGATCTAAGCTGCAGCAACACTGATCCTTAACCCGCTGTGCCAGGCCAGGGATCAAACCAGAATCCCAGCACTCCCAAGACAACACTGATGCCATTGCACTACAGTGGCAACTCCTAAACTCTGCTTGAGGAGAGAAATTTAGGAGTTTCCTGGTGGCTCAGCAGATTAAGGATCTGCCTTTGTCACTGCTGTGGCTCGGGTTCAATCCCTGGCTTGGGAATTTCTGCAAGCTGCCAGGTGTAGCAAAAAAGGAAATAGGAAAAAAAGAAATCTAAACATGCCCCAGCATCAGATGATGACAGAAACGAACCCCTATGGTCTCATCCTCTCAAAGTGAACTTTCCCACATCCCAGTTCTCCTTCTCCAAAACCTTTAAATCATTTAAGTACGTCCTAACTGGTTGCTTTTCATTTGCGCCTCCAAGTGGTTTGACAACACTCACTTGTCAAATGGATGCGTTCCAGCTGCAGAGCCAAAGGTGACTCAGAGTCTGCTGTGACAGAGGAGTTGGGAGGCTACACAAATCACTCAAGGGCTTCACTGGCCTGTGCCACTGTCCCTCCAATAACAAGGGAGCAGAACTGAGTTCTGAGAAGTGGGCAGAGTCCCAAGCAGAGCATCCAACTCTGTTCCACAGATAGGAGAAATGTGAGAACAATGCACAGAGGAAACTGGATCACAGCTAAACCAGCTTGCACAACCACTACCTGTGTGACACCAGGCAAGCCACTTACTCTTACTCACAATGTCTTTTGTCTGCCTGCGGGTAGTGATCAAGCTTGATAACATGCACATAAGTATTATGTAAAGACACAGCAGCCTTTTGAAGGTGGATTCCTCTTAAATCCAAGTTGCTTTGTCTTTTTGGCCACGCCTGCAGCATGCAGAAGTTCCCAGGCTAGGGACTGAACCCACACAACAGTGACAATGCCAGATCCTTAACCTGTTGAGCCACCAGAGAACTCCTAAATCTAAGTCCTTTTGGATCTGAACTCCTTGATGTGTTTGCATCTGTCCTTCGAACAGGTGGCTGGAAATAGCATGATGGCTCTGCACATCAGCGATGGTCATTTGGTGCCTGGGAGGTAGTGGGTGAAAAGGAGGAAAGGAAAGCTGAGAAAGGGGGTGCGGGTGCTATTAAGAACACATTTTTTGGAGTTCCTATCATGGTGCAGCAGAAACGAATCTGACTGGGAGCCATGAGGGTTGCGGGTTTGATCCCTGGCCTCAATCAGTGGGTTTAGGATCTGGCGTTGCCATGAGCTGTGGTGTAGTTTGCAGACACTGCTCAGATCCCGCATTGCTGTGGCTGTGGTATAGGCCAGTGGCTACGGCTCTGATTAGACCCCTAGGCTGGGAACCTCCATATGCCGTGGGTATGGTCCTAGAAAAGACAAAAAAAAAAAGGAACACAATTTTTCATCTGCTTTTTAGGGCCGCACTGGCGGCATATGGAAGTTCCCAGGCTAAGGGTCAAATCAGAGCTACAGCTGCTGGCCTATACCACGGCCACAGCAACAAGAGATCTAAGAAGTATCTCTAACCTACACCACAGCTCAAGGCAAGGCTGAATCCCCAAGCCACTGAGAGAAGCCAGGCATTGAACCAGTATCCTCATGGATACCAATCGGATTTGTTCCTGCTGCACCACAATGGGCACTCCCAGATTATTTTAACCATTTTAAAATCCTCAGTGGAGGGTGACCTTTAACAATGAGGAGGTAGATAGGAGTTCCCCCAGCCTGGGAACTTCCATACGCCGCAGGTGTGGCCCTAAAAAAGCAAAAAAAAAAAAAGCAAAACGAGGAGGCAGATGATGCTCTGCATTGATTGATCTGATTCATGTGTGACTATCAATTAAATAGATCCACTCAGGGTAATCACACACATATATGTGTGTGTATTCACCTTAAAATTGTTCACATTGTCATAATGTAAACTTTCCCCCACCCTCCCTCAATCAAGTTTTATTAGAATGTATATGTATGTATGACTGGGTCATTTTGCTGTACAGCAGAAATTGTCAGAACATTGTAAATCAACTATACTTTTTAATTTTTAGATAAGAATCTTAACAAAAATTTTTTTTCAAGTTCCCGTCGTGGCTCGGTGATAATGAACCTGACTAGGATCCATGAGGATGTGGGTTCAATACCTGGCCTCACTCAGTGGGTTAAGGATCTGGCACTGCCGTGAGCTGTGGTTTAGGTCTCAGACACAGCTCAGATCCCAAGTGGTCTAAATAAGCATCTACAGCTCCAATTTGACCCCTAAGCTGGGAACTTCCAAATGCTGCAGGTGTGACTCTAAAAAGACTTTTTAATTTTTTTATTATTATTATTTTTACTTTTTAGGGCCACACCCGAGGCATACGGAGGTTCCCAGGCTAGGGGTCCAATCGGAGCTGCAGCTGCCGGCTCACACCACAGCAACTCAAGATCCGAGCAGCGTCTGAGACCTACACCACACATTCACAGCAATGCCAGATCCTTAACCCACTAAGCAAGGCCAGGGTTCAAACCCACATCCTCATGGATCCTAGTTGGGTTCATTACTGCTAAGCCACGAAGGGAACTCCAATAAATAAAAATGTTTTAAATAAAGTTTTCTTTAGAAGATTCTGTTTTGGCTTTCACTGTGAAAGCTGGAGAAGGGATGGAGATGGGAGGGCAGGGGAGAAGGAGCCTGCACAAACTAGATGACCGAGGCGGGAACAGAGTCAGCTCATCCCAGGGAACGGAAGCCTCCCAGAGACCCTGACGCACATGGAGGCCAGAGGAGCAGCCCAGGATGGGAAGCTTAGCAACAGCAGTCCACGGCCTTGTCCACCCAGCCAAAGCCTGGAGGCTCTACCCTCTCATCAGCCACTCACGGTTCCTCCTGCTCAAGCACCACAAAGGCAAGAGTGGGTTCTTTTCCGCTCAGTCTTTATTTACAGCAAAGTACAGAGTATGTGGCCATTTTCATAACTGCTAACAATAAAGAGAGGGCAGTAGAAAATAAACGGGGAAAGCACAAGCATCTGAAAGAAGAAAAAAAGCCTATGTGTTCATTTACCTACTCACCCTGTTGCTGAGGCAGGCACGCACAGCCTCTAAGGGCAACCGGGATGCTGATCGCTCACCAGCCACCTGCCCGAGGAGGGCCACAGAAGGCCCAGAGACCCAGATCAAAGAGAACTCGGCTCCAGACAGACCACACCAATGGTTTTCCCAGCCTGCTCGCCCCTTATACACTGGGATACCAAGACTTTCCCTACCCCACCCCCAGGTGAGGATGAAGAGCAGGAGGGGCCGCAAAGTCCAGTTTGCCCTTCCCAGAAGCCCAGCCCTGGGACCCAGAACCTCCCTAGCCTGCCTCACCCATGCAGTCCTTGACAGGCAGGTGGGAGACTCCAGGGCAGAGGAAAACATCTCCCTGCAAGAGGCTACTACTTCCCTCTAGGGGTCTTGGGCCCTAGCGCAGGTCAAGGTTGCTGAATCAGGGAAGCCGCACAAGGTCAGCCAAGGAGGTGATGCACAAACCAGCAGAGCTCCAGCCCCTCCTGCAAAAGGCTTCAGCCTGATCTAGCAATTTCATCAGACTGGCAACCCACCCTGGACACAGAGACAAGGAGAGGAGGGACGCCAGCATCCTTGGCCGCTGAGCAGCCAAGACCCCAGGTTGCTGCAGAGACGGCTGGTTCTGAAGAGTGGTGAGACCTTTCCCTCCCATCCTCCCTGGCCTATTCTTCAGAGACCCATTGGCTGACCCCTACCTCTTCGAGGGCCCACTCTACACACACGCCAAACCAAAGGACACCTGAGGTCACAACCCTGCCTCTTCCTTATACTCCCTCCCACCTCTCTGCTCCTCCTGGTCTCAGGCTGCCCAAAGACAAGAAACCCAAGGCCAAAAAAGTTCCATTAGCATGAAGGAATGTGGGACCAGGCCTTCCCAGTGTTTCCTCAACATGTGGCCCACGGACAACACGTGGGCAGCGGGAGAGAAGCAAGTACCCCTGGGTGGCCCTGAAGCCTAGGGACTCCCATGCACACACAACCAACACTACCCCACTCTGTTCATCCACATCGCCTCCCTGGACAGCAAAGAGCACCACCCTGATAACTCATGGCATGATTTCTGGCCTAATGATTCTACCCGATCATCCAGGGGAATCAGAGATCCAGGGGCTCTGAAAATACCAAAGTCTGGGCTTTGCCGCATAGAAAGCTCAAGTTCAGATACTCAGTTGGTTAAATGTTGGGGTGATCGCCTTTGAGAGGCAGAACTTCCTAACCCTTCCTGGCCCCAGACATAGTGTGTCACAGAACCAGAGGAGTGGGCGGCACAGCCCAGCGAGCTCCCAGCCAGGACACCAAGAATTGGTGATGGTTCTACTGAAAGGCAGGGCAGCCCTGGAGCTGTTTCCCAGCCAGGACTAGGCTGCTCAGAGATGCTGGAGGCTTGGTCCCAACACCACAAGGAGATGAGGAAGCGGCTGAGAAAGTCAAGGCTCAGAGATGAGAAGAATCCATTTCCAAGGCAGTGGGATAGACAGCCAAGGCACTAAACGGTTTGGCACCTGGGAGCTTCAAGTAAGGTTGAGCGTGCTACCCACTGAAGGGCCGAGGCTCTCCCGGACAGGGATGGGCTTCCCCTGAGCACAGACAGGCCCCAACAAGGCAGGGGGCCCTCAGGACCTCAGGATCCTAGCCCAGGCCTGCCATCTACCCTTCATCTCAGAACTGCACAAGGCATGACTAGGAAGATTATCAACACTGCTTCTGAAACGCGCACTCCAGGACTTAGCCATCCTGCTGAGTACCGGCCTTCGGAACAGGCACCTCAGATGCCCACGCCTTGTTCCAACCAGGTGGCTGCTGCCGTCAGGGGCTCCCTGAGAGCCTGCAGCACAGTCTCCTGAATGTCTCAGGAGTGGCAAAGCCCTTTTGCGGATGAGGTTTGACTTTTTGACACAGCCCAACACAGGGTCAAATGGAGTGCAGCAAAGGGCAAGCAAACCAGATGGTGCTGAGGGACGATTCGGTGTGACTAGAACTAAAAACGTCGGATTTATCTGAAAGGCTCCAGCGGAAGCTATGGCTCCAACGTTGGCCATGGAAGCAACGGAAGGGGAAGAGTTCCCCAGAAACATTTCAGGCCGTGGCCACCACAAGGGAATAAAGGGCAGAGCCTACAAGCACGGAGATGGTCCCCGCTAAGAAGGTTCTGGCTTTTCTGCAGTAACAGGTGAGGCTTTAGGACTCTGATCATACGTCCTCCACCTCACTTGTTCTCCCCGCTTCCTCCACTCCTCCACCAGGAATCTTCAGGAATCTGTACTTCTTCTAAAGGAGGCTTCCACCAAGAGGGAGCCCTTGAGGAAGCTGGAATTCTCCACCCCAAATGCTCCCAGTCTAAGACTCCAACTTGTGAGTTTAAAATGCAAGGCCTCTTCCCTGCCCCTGGTACCCGGCAACTGCCATGTGGCAGTATGGTAAATAAACTACATCGGCACGGCTGAGATGCTGCTAGAGAGGGTCCGTGCTCTCCTGACCTCGCTGCTGACCCCCATGTCTCAGGGTGGGAAGCTACGATGCCCCATAGGGCAGAGCTCTCTCACCACCCTGTACGGGATGGGCTAGCTGCAAAAGTCCCCATCCCAAGCCCAGGCTGCAAGTCCACTGTGTGCAGTACAAGCTGAGGGGAGGCCTGAGGACTCTCCACCAGTGACTTCCCTGGAGGCACCAGCCCCTCTGGTGACAGGCACAATTCCACGCCCGCCTTTCCCGTTCTCTTGGGAAGAACCCCATCAAAGACCTCCCCAGGAAGGAGGGAGAGGCAGCACTGGCTTTCAGAGAGACTGAGAAGCAGGTAAGGAAGGAATCATGGGGCTGCCCGAGCAGCCAGGGGTTGGGGGGCGGGGGCAAGAAGAAAACAATCCCCTAGTGGGCCTCTTCCCTGAGTTTGATATTTGAGTTGAGGTCTTGCCTAATTTCGACTTGAAAAAAAAAAAAAAAAAGGAAGAAAGAAAAAAAGAAGCCAATAAAAAGAAAAGAGTTTCTCTCGTTGACATATCCTAAAGCTCCAGCTCCAAGAAGGTGGCATTTGTCAGGGGAGGTGACCAGAGGTTCCAAATCCACTTCCAAGGCATCCACAGGTGCTCGAGGCCATGAGCTGTGAGCCTCCCTCCAGCATGAGGCCTGAGCTTGCCTTGCCTGGGAAGGGACGGGCAACTCCCCCTCATGAACACTGCAGCCCCAGTCCCCAAAACACTCAAACACAGGCCCCCCTGCAGAATACTTACGGCAAACAGCTGTACAGTATTTGTACATTTACACAAAAATAGATCCTTTTATATATATATATATCATGTATTTATAACTGGTTACACGTTGGAGTCATAATTAGGCATCACCAGTAGTAGTTGGCACAGTTTGTCATTTTTAAGCTTGGGGTCAAGTTCTGCTTCATTTCGCCGCTCCAAAGTACCAAAAAAAAAAGAAAAAAAAGAAAAAAAAAAGGCATTTCATCTCCATGGTGTTTTCTTAAATATAGCAATGTCATAGGAAACCATATGTATAGATGAACAGTGCCTCCTGACCCTTCCCCTCCTGTTCCTTGAAGATAGGGCCGGGGGGGTCTGCAGGAGACGGGCGGGGGTCAGTGCGGCCGGCTGCTGGACTCCGAGGCCTGCCTCTTGCGCGAAGGGGTATAGCCGTTGAGATAGCCATTGGTCTGCCGTTTGGAAAGCCCCCCGTTCAGGATGTCCTGGATGTGTTGCACGATGAGGTTGATGGCCACTGTGGGACAGAGACCAGCAGAGCGTCAGGGACGCAGGGAAGGACGGGAGGGCGTGTGCAAGGCTGTGTGTCTGTTTGGGTGGAGGGCCCCCAGAAACCAGGGGTGAAGAACTGTGCCAGGAAGCTGGCCCTGCCCCTTACAGGCAAGTCACTCAACTTCCTCCAGCCCCCGTCGGGACTAACATGACCCCGGCAGGGGGGTTTTCAGAGTGAGATGGTTAAGGACACCATCAGCCCTTCATGAATGGACGTCTTATCAGGACATGATCAGGGGCGGGACTGGATGAAAGCAACTGACCCAAATTCCGTAGCCATGAGGACCAGCCTTCCTTCTGACACCATCGATCAGCTGTGAGACCCTTCCCCTGGGGACCTAACCAGTTCCCCATCCCAAGGACAGGGAACCCCACAGAAGGCCCTCTCCTCCAAAGATAAGTTGGGACTCTTTTTCCTTAGCCTTAGAAATAAATCATACACCTCCAGCAAATAAACGATGTTAACATCACCAAAAACGGGATAAACACCAAGTGCTTTGTGAGGTGATGCTCCAAGAATATGCCTCACCCGTGATATTCTTTAGGTTGCATAAGCTGAAGCCAATCACAAGGCCACCAAGGCAAAACCCAAGCTGTGACACCTGTTCTACAAAACAACAGGCCTGTACTCCTCAAAACTGTTGGTGTCGGGAGTTCCCATCATGGCTCAGCGGAAACGAATCCGACTAATATCCATGAGGATGTGGGCTGGAACCCTGGCCTCATTTAGTGGGTTGGGGATCTGGCATTGCCATGAGCTGCAGTGTAGGTCTCAGATGTGGCTCAGATCCTACGTTGCTGTGGCTGTGCTGGCAGCTTCAGCTCTGATTCGACCCCTAGCCTGGGAACCTCCATATGCTGAGGGTTTGGCCCTAAAAAGCAAAAAAAAATGTTGGTGTCATTCAAAACAAAGAAAGGCTACGAGGTTAACGAACCCAACCAGGATCCATGAGGACGCGGGTTCAATCCCTGGCCTCGCTCAGTGAGTTAAGGATCTGGCGTTGCCGTGAGCTGTGATGTAGGTGGCAGATGCTGCTCGGATCCCACATTGCTGTGGCTGTGGTGTAGGCCAGCAGCTGCAGCTCCAATTCGACCCCTAGCCTGAGAATCTCCATATGTTGAGGGTTCGCCCCGCCACACACACACCCTGCCCCCCCACCCCGCAAAAAAAGAAAGGCTGTGGAAAATTAAAGGAGATGAAGTCAATAGTAAGTTCCCTTGGGGTGCTGAGTGCACTATGAATGAAAACAGCCTTGTCTTGAAGAAATACACAGTGCAGTTTTCATTGCTGTGACGAATTCCCAAATGGCTCGGTCGAAAGTCAAAAAAACAAACTTTCTCAACAGAGGAAAATGAAAATAAATTATAAAGAGAACCAGAAAACAGGGTCTTCTTACAATTTCAATACTGTGCTTCCTGATGCCTAAACCCAGAAATATCCTTACTTTCTAGACAGGTCAAAGCTAAGACATAAATGCACCAGTGGCAAAAATGAGCTCCATTTAGGAAGGGCGATCTTGACGGCAGATCACTGTAAATTAGATTAAGAAGGAAACCTGAGATTCGAGGTACCCAAAGGTCAGCACTGGGAACGATGTGAAGGTTGTCTACTGCCCCTTGCTGCTAGAGAAGCACAAGGTCACGTCTGTCCTTTTATAACTGACCAGGGATAGAGGTTACATCCCACAGAAGGACACCCCATGGGGACTCACCTAGATTATCTGCGCCTCTGGGAATTATCACATCAGCGTATTTCTTTGTCTGTGGAGAAAGATATTTACAGTGCATTACAATACATCCAAGAGAGAAGCTGGCCCAAGGCCCTTTTCCAAAGGAACATGGGGCGAGGACTAGCCTTCTCCTATCAGTCTCAGAGGTCAGCAGCTTGGGCTTCACACCTACTACACTTTATCTGCTTTATCTAAATTATAATAAATAAGCTTTTTCTGGAGTTATCACTTTCACATTTAGCATTGTTTCAGTTTACAATCTGCACAGAGAACATGGTCTTTGAAACCAAATGTAGAACTGCCTGTTCACCACTAGGAAAAGTATCCATTTGTGAAACTCAGAAGGGGAGCAGTTCACCTTGGACTTCTACACACAGCTTATTGAGCACAAGGGTGAACCCAGAAAAAGCAATCCCCACTAATGGATGACCATTTTCACTGGCTCTGTTATGACATTATTCTTTAAAAAAAAAAAAAAAAAAAAAAAGCCCACAGACATTTCTTTTAAATTTCCTGAGATTTTTGTGGATCATTTTACAAATAAACAATGCCTTACGACATGGGCCTCTAACTCTGTGCAGCAACTGTTGAATTGCAATTGAGTGGGGTTCCAGACCCAACCTGAACTAGGCAGTCAATTTAACAGGTCCAAGCTCCTGGCTTACACAGGAATGAGCTTCTCTTCCCTGAGCAGAGTGGCCAGACAGTGGGAACTGGTAGAAACCACCTACAAAATCCTTATGCAAAATTCTGAGTTCCATTACAGCTCAGTTAACCAGCAGGAAAATGGCAGTCAACCCTACGTCCAATAATAAGTTTCCTTTGTACTCTTATGATTGAATTAAAATGAGCTGGTCCTCAGGTAGACAGACAGACAGATGGATAGAATTTCACAGCTCCATAGCCCCTCTTGCCCTCTTCCCTGAAACCTAATCCCGTAACCCAGTCCCCTCCAGGGGAATAAACAGGGCATCCGGGTTACTCAGGCTGACTCACAAAGTCCACCTGCTCCTGAGCTGAAACAAAAAGGCAAGTCTGGGTTGACGCAAAGCCTACTAACAGGCTTAAAGGAACAAAGACGGTCTAGGATCACATTTTTCCAGGAGAGGAGAAAGAAAAGAGTTAATTATTCAGAGAAGCGGAGAAGTTCCCACAGCTCGTCAATCGCCACACGGATGCCTGTCTCTCTAAAGCGATCACCCCCCCACCTCAGAACTTAATTTCTAAGTCCTTGGGGAGTTAGACTGTGATCCAGCCAACCTGGAGAAGATGTGGCAGAGGGCTAGGGGGTCTCCTGAGTTAAATACTTCTTCCAAAGCTGGGCTCTGTCCCACATCTTCCTCTCCTACACCCCACCACCGCGGCCACACCTCTTGTCCCGGGAGGCCCTCCCTCGGCACTGACCTGTTTTCCTCAGGAAGCTGGGGTGCCTCCTAGGCTAAGGGCTGCTTGGCTCAATCCCGCCCCTCCTTCTCTGAGAGCCACCTCGCTAGAGAGCTCCCCGGTTGCCTCGGGGAGGGCCCAGGCTGGGGCAGAGGAATGGAAGCCTGTGTTCCAACACGGCACACCTCCCATATGGGGACCTCCACGGGGGCCAATGGCAAGCTCGAAACAGGGTGCAGAGATGGTGGCAGAAGGGATTCAGAAGGAACACCCTGTAGCTGCAGACTCCCTGCACCGCCACCCTAACTGCAGACCTTCTGAAGATCCAAATGGCCGAGTCTGTTCTTAAATAAGACACACCCTCCATAAAGGGTCTCACGCCGTGAGCCCACCAAGCAAGACGTGTACAGCTTGTTGGAATCAGACAGCAGGATCCTGAAGGGCTACCCCGAGAAAAAGAGTGGTAGGTCAGTGCTCCTGGAGAACACACTGGCAGGACACCCAAGGCTGCCCTTTCTTGGGATGTGAGGACAGAGGAGCAGTCAGAGCGAGGAGGGAGGGAGATTCCAGCTGGGCAGCTCCACTTATATACCTTTATTTGTATGCTTAAAATTGTAAAGTCTAAATTCAATGAAAAAAAACAGGAACACAACTCACGGGCAAGCAGAATTCCTCAAAGGCAGGCTTGACGAACGTAATGTACTGAGATAAAATCTGCTCAAGGTCCCTCCCTCTTTCGCTGATGTCCCTTAATACTAGAAGAGAAGGAAAAACAAGAATCAAGAAAACAGTGCCTGAGTCAACACATGTCCGCCCTTCACGAGGCTCCACACTGACGCTCCATGATTCACAAGCTGGACTCCTGAGAGACTTGACCAAGAGCCGGTCGGCAGCAGCTTTGGGAAAAACAAGTGGCCTTTCCCCATCTTGCTACAGTGAGATTCAGCTATGACAAAATGTTCTCCAAAGCAAAAGGTTGTCCAGGCAAGGCCAAGAGTCTTCTGGTTTCAAGCAACATTTGACCCAAATAAAACCATTGTGAACAACACCAGCAAAAATAAGTAAATAAAATAAAATAAAACAAAATGAAAGGCAGGACAGTCCTGGAAAGCTCAGAACAGAAAGGAGACTGGGCCCAGAAAGACGGTGGGGCTTCCTGGCAAAGAAGGCATGTTGTCAGGAGACTCCTTTACCAGGAGATTTCTGCTTTGCCCACCTTGACCCTGTCTCCTTGTACTTAGCTGTGTTCAAGCCAGAGACTTTCTGCTGATGTGCCACCTTTTCCTGCCAGGCTCCCACCCACATTCAAGCCCCTATGGGGGCTGGAAGGTAGACAGAGGGATCCGGCTGTGGTCCATCATTCCTGTCCACCTCAAGCACAGAGGTTTGCAAAGAGAACACCACTCAGGGAAAGATGAGAAAACCATGGTATAAGACAGACACTGGGCCAGAGCTGTGAAGGAGCCCAGATGGACCCAAACTCACCCTCCTCTACAGTCTTCCTCCTGGGGGGTGTTCTTCAGGGACTTACATCAAACACTGCTTGGGGGAGGGGGGGACCCACATCTGCGGCATAAAGAAGTTCCTGGGGCCAGAGATCAAATCCAAGCTGCAGCCACGACCTATACCATAGCTCACAGCAGTGCTGGGTCCTGGACCCACCGAGCGAGGCCAGGGATCAAACCCACATTCTCAGGGATACTAGCTGGATTCGTTTCCACTGCGCCACAATAGGAACTCCAACACCAGATCCTTAACTCACTGTGCTGGGCCAGGAATCAAAACTGCGGCCGCTACAAAGACAATGCCAGATCCTTAACCCACAGCACCACAGTGGGAACTCCCATCAAGCACTGCTTTTAATAGGACCTTTTGTCAAAAATGGAAAAGGATCTGGAGTCCTGATTTGGCCACTGTTTACTAACTTTCCTGGGACTGAGTTTCCCCCAAACTCAGCAGTGAGTTTGACTTCTCCAATCAAAACAGCTCCTCCCTACAAATGTTTTTCACTCTTGGCTGTTAAATCTTTCCCTCCCACTCCCAGAGGGTATCAAATCCATCTACAATCACTTATGATGGCCCCTCTGCTCCTGTGTATCATTTCTCAGGTAAAAGTTTCCGTGTGGGATGCAATTTGCTGTAAACAAACATAGGGAATACTTATGAGTGATTTCTGGAAAGCCACGTCTAAATAGCCCTGTGTTTGCATACAGGCACGCACAGAGGAACGCATGCACGTGGGCAGGGGCAGGAAAGAGGAAGAGTCTGCGGTTAGGATCCAAGCCAGCGTGAAGCCTGTAAGAGCAGATGGTTGGAAAACTGTCAGGAAGACCCCGCTGCTGAGAGAGAGCTGGCTAATACACTGCCGCCGCCGCCAGACTTCTCAACCAGCTCCTCAATTCATAGGGAGTTTTTCCCCCGTGAGCCCTGGCAATAAAGTGGTTGGTCCCTAATTCGTCAGGATTTGCCTCAAACCCTGCCGGCTGTGCACACAGGCCAGCCAGGAAATGGTCTTCTCGGGCATTTGGACACGGGGCCCTGCTGCTGCGGCCGCCGCTGTCTGCCAGGGATGCTCGGCCAAGGAGGAGCCCTGAGAGCTGCCACGTGGCTCAACCCAACAAGCCTCGGAGCGTGGGCACGCGGGCCAACAAGCTCAGCTCGCCAAAACACACAGTCCATGTAGCCTCCAGCTCTTCACACATTTCCAGATAAAGTCCAAAGAAAAAAGGAAGCCAGACCAAAAGGGTATCAGAGCTGGGGAAAAAGCAAACAAGCGCCTGTGCGCGCAGGCAGCTTTGACTCAAAAGCCCTGCAAAAAAAGCCTGGTGCCAGGTTCGTTTCACATATCTCACACACCTGCTGACAGCTTCAGGATCATGGGACCCTCCGCCCTTCCCCCAGGGGACACACACACACACACACACACACATCTTTTGCACAGCTCTGCCACTACCCTCAGCCCAGGCCTGCAGCTCTCCTGTGCCTTGCAGATCCAAGTCACCTGTCACATGTCACATCACAGAAGCGGGGAACAGGCCAGGGAGAAAGCAGGTAGAGCAGGTAAGTCACACCTGCGTCTGCTCTGAAACCCAAAGCCCCTTCTGGCCCCACCATCTAGAGTGACCGGGGTAAAAAGGACCCGATTTGAATCCTGACCCCATTACCTACTACCTCTGTGGCCTAAGACAATTTACTTAACCTCTTTCAATCTCATTTTCCTTAACTGTAAAGCAGAGACCATAAGAGCAAGTTTCTCACAAAGCTGCCACTCAGGAAGACAGAGATTTACACAAAACTCTTCAGCACTGTGGCTGGCACAGGGTGTGTTCAATAAAGCCGATTTTTTAGAACAGACCATCAGAAAGGAGGACAGGAACTGTGAACTCAGGTGAGCAGGCTGGACCTAGGTAGTGGGGGGAGGGGAAGAGTCTGACAGGGCAGCTGGGAAGGTAGGGGTGGGGCAGGGTGGGGAGGGACAAACAGGGACGACAGGGAGGAGGCATCCTGCAGCTTCTACCCTGGAAAAGGAGCCGGAAAGTGAGTCAGAATGTTGCCCAGAAATTAGGAACACGCAAAACCAGAAGACATTGCCCGCCTCGGCTCCCAAGAGCCTTCCAGCAAGATATCACCTTAAACAGATCAGGACCCCTCCCTGAGCCAAGGACAACTCGGGGCCAGCCAGTTCACTGCACTGAAATATCCTCCTGCTCAGAGTCAGGAAACAGGGCCAGCCAACGGCTGAGTCAGAACAAGGTCTTGGCACAAACCGGAAACTCCAGGGACGCAAAATCGGCTCCCTCATCATCACCCTGACCCCTGGCTGGGCCAGGACAGGCGCTCTCAGAGGGCCTTGTGGGGGTAAAGGTCAGGGGCCTTCAGGTCTACCCTTCCCTGCCCGGCTGCCACTCAGCCCTTCCAACAAAACAGCTAGTGCTGCTTCTGGCAGCCAAAGCCAAGAACCAAATGTAGGAGGACCCAGAATAAATGCAATTCCTCAGCGGTTGGCAATTCACTTTAAAAGTTACTTGAGGAGGGAGTTCCCTTCGTGGTTCAGTGGTTAACGAACTGGACTAGGAACCATGAGGATGCAGGTTCGATCCCTTACCTCGCTCAGTGGGTTAAGGATCCGGCACTGCCGTGAGCTGTGGTGTAGGTCTCAGATTTGGCTCAGATTCTGCATTGCTGTGGCTATGGCGTAGGCCAGTGGCTATAGCTCCAAATCGGTCCCTAGCCTAGGAACCTCCATATGTCGCAAGTACAGCCCTAAAATAGCAAAAAAAAAGAAAAAAAAAAATTACTTGAGGAGGAGTTCCTGTTGTGGCTCAGCAGTAATGAACCCAACTAGTATCCATGAGGACACAGGTTCGATTCCTGGTCCGGCTCAGTGGGTTAAGGATCTGGTACTGCCATGAACTGCGGTATAGGTCACAGATGCGGCTCGGATCCCTTGTTGCTGTGGCTGGCAGCTGCTTCTCTGATTCGACCCCTAGCCTGGGAACTTCCATATGCTTTTTACAGCCCCAAAAATGAAAAAAATAAAATAAAAAATAAAGTTACTTGAGGAGATGTGTTACTCTAGTACAAGAGCAGACTGACTATGTCAGGATCCCACTGCAGCCCTAATTCCACATGCACCAGGCACAGAGAGCCATGGTGGGCAAGAGGCCAGGGGTCAGCAGTCCCAGGGCCCCCGTTTCAGATCTTCTCTGTCCCTGAGTTCAAGGGTGGGTTAAATCCACACAAAGGGAAGGCAAAGGCAAGCTCTGCTGGAAGGAAATCAGTTCCCTAGAGAAGGAGGTGAGTCTTTCCAAGGTTATTCCAAGGCTATGAGACTCGATACAGACCTCCCTCCAACAGGAGGGTCAATTTGGAATGTGAGGGTCACATGCCCAGGCAGGCATGACACACAGTCAAACCATGGCACCCACTCAAGTCTCCAGGAATGCTCTATGGCCCACAGATCCTGACCAGCCCTCCCTCCCTCTCCTGTGCCATGCCCCCTCCTACCCCACAAAGCACATGCCAGGCATGTTTTTTGTCCCACGTGGACAGAAAATGAATTTGTAGAAACAGCACATGGAAAAGTCCCACAGGTCCACTAGGCGAGTGACTCAGCAGTGGGTGACACATCCTGCCCCAGGGTGGCGGGGGTGGGGTGGGGGGGTGAGGGGAACAGTGGGGAAGGTGGGGTGCAGAACTGACCTAGGAAACCCCCCAAGAGGGCCACCATCACCTCACGTCTCCCTCACCCTACACAAGGATCCCAGTACAAGAAAGGGAAGGAGAATTTTCTGTTTAATCTACCCTATGATGATCTGTTTCAATCAGAGTCCAAGACTCATTTGCTTTCCAAGGATGTCGCCACTACCCAGAATGTGGTTCTGATTTCCTGTGTTCTCCCTCCTCCCTCAAGGATAATTCTACCCCCTGGGGATCTAGTACCAGCTGCTGGACCAATGATGGCATCAGCCCAGGTCATCACCAGCTTCCGAGGACGTGACTGCTCAGAGGTTCTGACAAGTCCTGACAAGTTCTGTTAAGGAAGAGAGAACATCCTCCACCACCTTGGGTGAAGCAGGTGTCATTTACACACTGAGGCTACCACCAGGCATTTTACCTGCATCACCTCCAATCATCACAACTAACCCAGCAGTGCTAACTCACCACTGTAAGATGTACCTGCATCACCTCCAATCCACGCAACTATGCCAGGACTACTAACTAATCGTTAGATGATCAATCAAGAGGAAAATAAAGTACAAAGAGGTTAAAACACAATCTACTGGGATTTAAACCAGGTGAAACCAGGATTTAAATAAAGTCCAGATCATCTGACTCCAATTTTTTCCCCCAGTGATGCTCCCAAATTTGGTAAGCTAATAGGCCATCCTAGCAGATCAATCATAGTAGGACCTGGCTTTGTGGATTTAGGTGATAAGCCAGGCCCGGAGATGGGAGCAGATGTTTAAGGGAATGTCAAACCCAAGCCTCAAATATTCATCCCAAAAGTCTCCTGCAACTCCAACCTGGCCCATGTCATAACCCTAAAAGTCAGGCCTGTCTCCTTCATGTTACACATTTTTAAAGCCCCAGGCCTAGGAGGTCACAAGAACCACCAAACTCACAAAGCTAGTGGGAGGCTCAGGCTAGGACTTGGGATTCCCCTTTTAAGCATCAGATTACCGCCCCCCCCAACACCATCTTAGAGGGGATGGACAGCTCTCCTGACTTAACAGATAGAGCATGGATCCTATCACCTCTTGGGAGGGCAAAACCCAGGGGCTCATTTTTGTAGATTTCTGTGGTTCTGCCGACAGCTCTAAGACAAGGGTACTAAATTGGATAAGCCTCAAATTTGTGTCATGCACAGAAAAGAGAAAACTTCATGACTTTGAAGTTGGAAGGCTCTGGTGCTTATGACATTCGGGTCTGGGAATGGTTCCCTCTGTGAGTGGAAGTTCACCCTGTGTCCTGTGTCCCTCCTCTTTTGCAGGACAGGAACTCGAAGCCCACCTTTCATCCCTCTCTTCAGTCACCCCCATCCCACTGCCTTGGCCGGACCCTCTGGGTCCTAGCTCTGCTGGGCCCTCTCCCGTCTCTCCCCAGCTCTCCACTCCTCCCACACCACCCACCGATGACTGCCCTTCCTCTGGTCCAGAACAGTTCCAACAGGCCACAGTGTCTGTATTTGCCAAGAAAACCTTTTGGGGTTGCCTCTGTTGTCACCCCACCGCAGCCAAGTCCAGACCTTGCTTCCCCCAGGAGGCCTCCTGATCTCTACTGTTGAGGCAGAATACTAACTCAGGCAGTCAGTGTAGGAGCATGGGCTTTGGTGCATTCTTTGATATGGCCATTGATTAACATTTTTGACTTAAGGGCTCCCGGGAGTCACATCCCTACAAGCCTTGTTTACTACAGGGAGTGTACCTAACCCCAGATGGACATTAATCCCTAACCCCCTGTGACTCAGTTTATATGAAGAAAAGGGCAAAGAAACTATGAGACTTACGGGACATTTCCACCCCTAGGACCCTATTGGACAAGGACTGATACAGGTAACTGAACAAGGCCAATGGGAGAAAACCACATCTTTCGGTACCCCCCCAACTTTAAGGAATAAAAACCCCTATAGGACAATAGAAAAATGGAGGCGCTTCTCCCCACTCCCAGCAGCCCTGGGAGCTATTTGCTTTCCTTTAATAAAGATTTTGCTTGCTTGCTGCCTGCGTGTTTGCAGAGTTCACTCTTCGACTGCCATGAACAAGAACCCAGATTCTGGTACCACTGTGTCCCACAAAACTGAATTCACAGGCTCAGCTCCCTGACCAATGAGCAGTTGTGGCACATACGCTGAAGTCAGACCTGCAGAAGGAACAAGTGACTGCTCTGGAGCTCACTGGACAGCGTACCAAAACCTCCAGAGGCTTCTGGAAAGCCAAGGGTAAGAAAAGCAGGCTGGTGGGACCAGCTGCCCAGAGCTGCAGGCACAGGGTGTCCCAGCCCCCAGGGTAGCCTACAGTGACTTCCCACCTTGCCATCTTGATTGGGATGCCTGTGGGAAAATCATAAGCAACTGAGCATTTAACCAAACTTTTCCCCAGCAGCACCAGGACGTAAACTTATTTCATCTCTGTGACCTCACAGGCCTTTCGTTATCCAAAACAGTAAGTGACTAATCCCTTCTCAAATGTCACCAAGTGTCTGGACAGCAGGACATCCTGGGGCTGGACTGACTCAGCTGGGCTAGGCCACAAAGCTGCCTCGGGGAAAGCATGGGCTCCAGACTCAGGGAGGGTTAGGGCCCATCACAGGCCACCACCGGGCCACTGGACGCTTTCAGAACGCACCTCTGCGGGAGAGCCGGGTGTCTGCATCTGTGTCCACGAAGAGCTTCATCTGGAACAGGTCTCGCACCTCCTGGGAGTAGAAGGCCAGGATCCCTTCGAAGAGCACCACGTCTGCGGGGTAGACGGTAACCGTCTCCTCCTTCCTGTAAACCACAGGACAGATGATGGGCCAGGCCAGTGGGGTGGGTGGGAGGAGGGGAAGAGGAACCCTGAGCAGCTGTCTGGGAGTCTGGGGCTCTCAGACTCAAAGCAGGGCTGAAAGTTTAGCTAACACAGCCTACAAGAGCCCCTGGACCACCGCTGAAGGCTCAGGGCCAGGACGGCTGGGGCAAAGATCTCCTGTGACCAGTTCTTCTGAGCTTCTGCTATGAGCAGGAATAGAAGGCAGACATCCTTCTCCTTGGAATAAAAAACCTGCTGTTGAATGAATAGACAAGACTGATAAAAGCAGATGTGATCTTTTTTTCTTTTTTTTTTTTTCCCTACGAAGGCGTCTCCAGGAATGCGCTCATGCCTGGCATTTACAGAACCTAATACTCTGAGCTCTCAAAAACAGAAGCTGGGTTTTCTTCCAATAACCCCACCCCTCCCCCGAGTGCTGAGGCAAGTGGGAGGAAGAAGGACAGGGCAGAGGGAGGGATGGGGGAAGAAAGCTTCAGATAAGAGGAGGGAAAGGGGATCTAGGTGGAAGGAAAGACTTCCAGTCCTGCCTGATCTGGCTCTGCCCCATTCCAACAAGTGTGGGACACGAATTGCCTCACCCATTACCCACAGGGCTGGGAGTAAAACCAAACAGCCTGCTGGGGCCCGGCTCTTCCCAACCTCAAGCCTCACTACATTCTTATCCTTTGCTTCGGTCCCCAAGCCACCTTGACCTTCACCTACTGCCTCTTCCACAAAACTCACTGAAAGGGAAGTAATGACATCACTGTGAGATTTACTCCTCAGCCCGAATGGCAGACCAGTAAAGGTGTGCGAATTAAACCAAACCATTCATTGAAAAGTTCCTTAAGTAGTTCCCGCTGTGGCGAGGCAGGTTAAGGATCTGGCATTGTCTCTGTGGCAGCATCAGTTTGACCCTTGGGTTTAAAGAGCAATCCTGTGTTGCCGCAGCTGTGGCGTAGGTCTCACAGCTGCAGCTCGTATTGGATCCCTGGCCCGGGAACATCCATAATCTTTGGATATGGCCAAAAAAAAAAAAAAATCCTTAAGATGATAGGTTTTATCTGTGCAAACACAGGGAAGTCAGCTGCAGCTGCCCACTAAGAAGGAACTTCCTTTCCATAAACATGCTTTGATTCTTTATTAGCTCAGTCCCTTGAGTTCCTGCCTAAATTCTAAGACAACACTGTTGGAACAACCACCAAGGTGGCAGAATAGGGAGCAATTAGGAGACTCTGGGAGGGCGGTGTAACTCTGGATGCACAGAGAATCATCTGGGGAGCCTTTAAAAAATATTTATACCTGGACCCTACTCCCGGGGGACTCTGATTTCATTAGTCTGGGGTGGAGCTAGAGCACTGACATTTTTTAAAAGCTCCCCAGGTATTCTTTTTTTCTTTTTTCTTTTTAAGTCATGAAACTTGACTTACTTAAGAGCGGAGGCTTGAAAAGAGCTGATATAAACATCAGGAGAACCTGCATCCACATTCGCAATGCAGAGACTTCTAACTTCTTTGTTTTAAAAAATGACAGATGATGTAGCAATAAAGGACATAGAAAGTCTGAATAACACAATTAGCAAGCAGCTATATGTGTTTATGCATGCATACAACTCTGTACAAAACTTTAAAAATACAACTGCAGCAGGCACAAAAAAGAACTGTTATCCCATAATGGAATCTTAACCAATTCCAAGTAAGTAGAACTCACTTGTTTTTTAACTGATCCTACTTGGGATTTGTAGGGCTTTTTGAATCTATGGATGCAGTGAGTTTCATCAATTCTGAAAAAATTGAGCTATTATCTCTTTAGATATTGCCTTTATTCTCTTTCCTTTCCTTCTGATTAGAAAAGTTTCAGGTCTTTTCACTGTCTTCCATGTCTCTCAATCTTTTTTCTGTTTTCCCTGTCTTTTTCTTTCCTTAACACACTAATGGATGATTTCTTCAGATCAATCCTCTAGTGTGTGAATTGCGTTTTTTAAGGTCCACTTTGCTGCTAAATATGTCTACTGAATCTACTGAGTTTTAAAAGTTTGCCATTGTGTGTTCCATTTTGAGAAGTAATCTTTGTTCTTTTTTTCATACCTGATACGTTCTCATTTTTTTCTTTTTAACTTACATTTTCTTCTTCCAGTTTTATTGAGATATAATTGACATACTGCACTGTATAAATCTAGGATGTACAACATTATTATCTGACTTACATACATCATAAAATGATCACAATAGGCTTAGTGAATATTCATTGTTAATATAGATAAAATACTTAAAGAAATATTAAAATAGAAAAGAATGTGTGATGAGACGTCTTAGGACTTAGTCTTTTAACTTTCATATGTAATGTACAGCAGTATTAATTTATCATGTTATACATTACATCTCTAGTACTTTTTTTTTTTTTTGTCTTTTTGCCTTTTCTAGGGCTGCTCCCACGGCATATGGAGGTTCCCAGGCTAGGGGTCTAATAGGAACTGTAGCCACCAGCCTACGCCACAGCCACAGCAACGCCAGATCTGAGCCACATCTGTGACCTACACCACATCTCCCGGCAACGCTGGATCCTTAACCCACTGAGCAAGGCCAGGGATTGAACCTGCAACCTCATGGTTCCTAGTCGGATTCGTTAACCACTGAGCCACAACGGGAACTCCCACTTATTTATCTTAAAACTAATATGTACCTTTTGACTATCTTCATCTAATTGCCCCTCCCCCCCACTCAACCTCCACCCTCCATGCCCCCACCCCTGAACTAGCAGCTAAAAATCTGATCTCTTTTTCTATGAAGTTATTTGTTTTTTGAGGTATGGGCCGACCTACAATACAATGTTACTTGCTGGTACATGATGTCATGATTTGATGTTTCTATATGTTTTAAAATCACTACCATGGTGACAGCTGCCATCTGTCATTATACAAAGATATGATATTATTACTGACTATATTCTCCACACTCTACACTTCCTACATGGAACTCATTTATTCTGTAGCTGCAAGTTTATACCTCTTAATCCCCCTCTCTATCTCTTCTCCACTTACCCCCTTCCCCTCTAGCAACCACCTGTTCGTTCTCTGTATCTGTGACTATTTCTGTTTTGTTTGTTCATTTGCTTTGTTTTTAGATTCCAACACATCTGTGAAATCATACAGTATTTGTCTTTCTCTATCTGCCATATTTCACTTAGCATAATACCCTCTAGGTCCATCCATGTTGTCACAAATCTCTTTCTAAAAAGCTCCTCAGGGACTTCCGTGCAGCCAGGGTAGAGACAGGCCAGTCTAGAAGAATGTCAATCAGGGTGTCCACTGTGGCTCAGGATAAGGAACCAAACTGGGCAGAGTTCAGAAGCAAGATGGATAGATAAAAGGATCAATGAGTGAAAACAATGAGCCATTCCAGGCAGCTGCCCTGGGCCAAGACAGGGCAGGCAGAAAGGCTCTGCTGGGACACAGAAAGTGTGTGTGCAGGATTCATAAGGTTCCATTTGGAAAACACAGAGTGCAATGACCGTGCTAGTTGACACTACAGACTGACACTCCATCAAGTGCTGATCAGCCTGCCTAACTGATAAGATACGAAAAAGGAGCAGGTGGTTTTCCAAGTCAACAGTCATGCCTCTTCAATCCTGGGACAGCAAGAACAGAACTGCTCTGTGGGTGGTCCAAGAAGCTGGAATCAATCACTTCCCCAAGTGCACATGTAGGTCTAGGTGGGAAAAGCTTTTAAAACAGCTCAGAGCTTAAAACAATATTTATTGAACAACTACTAACCCAGAATGTGCCATGCGCCATATACGGTGCAATATTCCATTTAGGAGTTTAGAGATGGGCTGGGAGGTTCACATAAGAAACCTAGAATAGGGAGTTCCCATCGTGGCTCAGCGGAAATGAATCTGACTAGCATCCATGAGGATGCAGGTTCAATCCCTGCCTTCCTCGGTGGGTTAAGGATCTGCCATTATCGTGGTTGTGGCATAGGCCAGCAGCTACAGCACTGATTCAACCCCTGGCCTGGGAACTTCTATATGCTGAGGATGCAGCCTTTTAAAGAAAAGAAAAGAAAGAAAAGAAACCCAAAGTATCAAAGCACTTAGGATAACTTAGCCCAACCTGCTTTTTTTTTTTTTTTTTTCCAATTTCTTTTTAGGGCTGCACCTGTAGCATATGAAAGTTCCCAGGCTAGGGGTTGAATCGGAGTTGCAGCTGCCAGCCTACACCACAGCCACAGCAATGCTAGATCCTTAACTCATTAAGGCCAAGGATCAAACCTGCATCTTCATGGATACTAGTTGGGTTCGTAACCCCCCTAACCCAATCTTCTAATTTGAGAAATATTCCTCACGATAAAGAAAGGGGAAGACCAGAGAAAGGTATTTGCAGAGAACAGGTGACTTCTTGGTCTTAGCCCATCATTTGTCTATAGTCACCATGAAAGGCCCATGGGTGGGACAGGATCAGTTAACCCTGAACGTCTGGGTCCCTCACAAGTGGCTCTTGACAGCTGAGGGGATTGCTGTGATCTTAGACAGTCAGAGCTTCACAAGAGAGATGGGCTCTGGGCCACTAAAGAACAGGATTTTAAAACAAACGGTGTGAGAGAGAAATCTGGAGAAAAAAGTGAAATATGTATTGACAGGGAACTCTGCAGGGTTTTGCTGTTGTTGCTAATACATGAACTTGATGGAGCTTGGGCCACACAAGGTACACATCTCTACCTCCCTGCCCCTGACCACCAACCCCCAGATTCTACAGTGATTGGGCCCTGACTCCCACCAACTGCCCTCACTCCCCTCCCTTCCATCAGGCCTTATCCACCTCGCACCCGGGCCTCTCCAAGGGCTCCATAAATAGCACCATGAATCCTTGTTCCTGCCCCCACAATGATCCTCCACTCCTACGTAAGGGCCATCTGTGGCTCCCTATTGCCAAGACACTTGTGCCCTGGTCCTGGGGTTCATGGCCCTTCTGGATCTGAAGGGCCTGCCCACTTCCAAGCCTCCTCCTCCTGCCGCTCTCCCCACACAATGAGCCCCATCCTTCCACACCCAACCAATTGCAACTCCCCACCAAGCTTGCCCCTAAAATGCCTCCCTACCCATCACCTTGGAAATCCCTTTCCCCAACAACTTCTTGGGTTTTCCAATGTACAGCTTAAATACCACTTCCTTTACATAACCTGCTCTAAACACTCCAGCCCTTCCTCTTTTACACTCCTCCACAGGCCTGTACTTTTCTCAGGCTGCATTTTATTATTTTCTTTTTTGACCACCCCACAGCATATGGACTTCCCAGGCCAGGGTTCAGATCCCAGCCACGGTTGTGACCCAAGGTGCAGCTGTGGAGTGCCAGATCCTTAAGCCATTGGGCCAGGTGGGGAATTGAACCTGCATCCCAGGGCTCCCAAGACATCGCCAATACTGTTGTACCACAGCGGGAACTCCCAGGCTGCATTTTAATTCTGTATAGTGTCCCACCCTGGACTTGAGGTGGTGGGCTAGACTGTCTCTTGTCAACCCGACATCACCAATCATTCCCCCTAAGGCCAGAGAGAATTTCCAGAATCCCTTTCCCTATATGATCCCAGTTACTCTGCCAATGGGAAACTCAGAAGATGAAAGTGAAATGAATTCCATAATTTTTCAGAAATCATAATAGCCATAAAGAAACTGCAGATATTCCTCGAGTTCCCACTTAGAGGCTCTGGCCCCAGATACAGCAGCTTCTTGGACTTTCCAGGATCTTAGCTTCTTCTCCAGGCTGCCATCAGTAGGGACCAATTTCTCTGATTCTCTGGCTGCAGCCTCCCAGATTTTGGCTCTTCCCCCCACCCCATCATTCTTGTTAGCACCAATTCCTATTCTAAACACCCCTTTATTCATGCACAGTCTATAGAAGTTTGATACAGGAGGCATATCTTGTTCATCAAATCCCCTGCACAAGAGAATGGGGTCCAAGCATTTAAGGAGATACTGGTGAGGGATGAAGTTGAGTACCAAAGCAGCCTGGCTTTCCATCACAGGGTGCTCTCTCTTTTCTCCTCTTTCAAACAAATCCTCACCACACCCTCAAGTTCTGAGAAAGTTCATGAGAAGAGCACAGAATGTGTGAGCTACGCTGCATTAAAGGCTGAAGGAAACTACTGAAGGAATACACAGGGAGATAAAGATCGGGCTTTTAATCACTGCAGTAGAAGATGTATGAGATCCAATTTCCCACTAAAAAAATAAAATCAACTCGAGAGCGAATGGAATAAAGGAGCCAGGAAGGGAAATGAAAAGCAGGAAGGAGAAACTTTCACAACAGTCCACAGCTAAAACAACCCTTACTGAGCCATTACTGAGCCAGAAGACAAAGTGAGCAGAGAGTTCTGGGCAACTCTGAAGGAGCTTGGGGACTGGCCAGCAGGACTCCTCCAGGAGCCCCTTGCCACCACTCAGAAGGAAGGAAGCTGTGACGGAGACCAAGCTACCCCTCTTTTCCTAATCAGGAGCATGAAAACCGATAAACAGAAAGGACAGGTCTGATGTGATTGAGAAGCTCTCTGGAGGGTCTAGCCTCTGATGGTCTCTAGCTCAACCCCAAGGAAACCAGAAGAGCAGAAAGAACAGTTTTCCTTCGTTCTTCCTGGCCTTCCTCTACCCGCCGCCCCCTTGCATCTTGTTCCAGGAACAACAACAGCTGGAGGATGTGGATGAGGACCAATGTGCAGTCCCTCACCTGAGTCCAAATTCATGAACCCATCCATCTTTCAGAGTTAATGAAACGTGAGGATCACGATCAGGCTGTTGCAGGAAGCACTGGGACTCCAAGCCCCATGCACACTGCATTCATGGGCACGCTGCAGCCACTACCATCCTGTGGGCACCAGGCCAGGTACAGAGGCCTGGAGTTCAAGAAATAGGGACACTCTGGGGAGTAACGGGTAGCCATCCCCGGCCCAGCTCAGCTCACTTACCGGGAATGGGAGACAAAGTCATACACAGGAATCTGGACTGTTTTCCCTTCGGTGATTTCTTTGAGTGTTTTGAAGATGAGTTCATTGTCAAAGGCATCTGAAGGAAATCAAACTGTTAAGATGCTTCTTAACTGTAATAGGATTTCTCCTGTGATGAACAGGGCATCCCTACAAACCTGTATTTCATATATGTTCATGTTTATCACATCCCCTCCCTGTCAAAAAAGCCAGATTTCTACTCAAAGCAGAAGGCAAGCTCCCTATGTCTCAAACCAAAGTGCAGAGATAAGTTCTGAGAAGTGGAGTTCTCTCCTTTTGTCTTAACATACCATTCCTGGCCTCAGGCATCCGTCTCTTCTCTTTAAATCCAGCTGTTGGTAACCCAGAAAGCACACTCATGACTAAGGGGATGCAGCAGGCACCACACCCACATGTTTTGACTCCAATGATCCTAAGAACCCCAAACCAGCTAAGGGGCAGTGTGTTGATCTAGGGCTATCAGGGCAAAAATTGTTCAGGCAGCCATACTGGACCATGGAATCCCTTTCTGCCAATCAGTGAACATAACACACAAGCCATGTGCTGGGTGGTGGCGGAGGGTGTAATACAGGCAGCTCCAGATCAGAGGAGGGGAAGGAGCAGCTGTGCGTTTTCTAGCCCATGTCTGGCCCAACCTGAGTATTAGGTCTCTCCACGAGTCACCCTTGTTCAGAAACAATATTTGAGTCACGCACTACAGGATGTGTTGCAAAAGTCCTTCTTTCCTATAAGCCCCACCATAACCCTGCAAGGTACTATTAATCCTGCATTTTAAGGGTGGGAAACAGACTCACAGAAGTTAAGCAACCTCTTCAATTAGCCAACACACACACAACACATGCCCCTTCAACGTCCCAACTCACCCGGGTGATCAAAATTGAATTGGCCTTTCAGGGCTTTGGCCTTCTGCTCTGAAGTGAGGACACGATAGAAGCTGTCCTGGCTCAGGATGACCACCTGCTTCTGGCGATAGTCTACCTCATTCTGTCCCAGGAGCTGCACAATCTTAGCACAAACGGAAGACTGTAAGGAAAGAAGAGAACATGGGATAAAGGGAGGTCCAGTCAATGAACTGGTGCGCATGCCCTAAGCAAAGGCCTTTGGAAGGAAAAACCCAAAGGCTACCGTCTTGGATGATGGATTAGGGGAAGAGAGGATACACCTGCTGGGAAAGAAATCTGGGGACTCCAAAAGTCTCTCTTCCTCCCCTTTTTAAGACTGCACTCATGGCACATGGAAGTTCCCAGGCTAGGGGTTGAACAGAAGCTGTAGCTGCCAGCCTACACGACAGCCACAGTAACGCAGGATCCGAGTCATGTCTGGACCTACGCCACAGCTCAGGGCAACGCCAGACCCTTAATCCACTGAGCAAGACCAGGGTCAAACCCACGTCCTCATGGATACTAGTCAAGCTCATTACCACTGAGCCTCAATGGGAACGTCTTTCCTCTCCTTCCTTAATACAACTTACTACGCTCAGGTATCCATGGTGAAGAGAAGGGGAGGAGGGCAGTAATTTCTCCCCCCTCTTCCATAAAGCCTTCCCTAAAGTCATCAATTAAAGGTGATACTACTTTATCCATCCCTGCTTGCACCCGGGTATAAGTACACAGAAAAGGCAGCAGAAAGTGGGAAAAGGGCACGTTGATAAAGTACTAATGTTAGGCCAAAGGGCCTCTGGGTCACGAAGTGACTGGCCATTCACAAGACATCTCTCAGCCCCCGCCCATCTCTTCAGTCCATGGAATCTCACAGCAGAGAGCTCAGCTAGTTTAGCATAAGGCCAAGGTGGTGGCTTCCATCCTATTTCTGTTGGTTTCTTTTGCTCTCGTCCATAGCCGTGGACTTTATCATTCTCACAGTACACCATGCTGCCTTTTCACAGATGTGTGAAAAGCATACTTATGGAGCAGGAGACATAACCATCATCACCAATACCTGAAGCAACGTAAGGCTACCCCAACTAGAGTGGGGGTGCCAGTTCCAGATGAACTCAACTCTACATGCTTTGCAACATGTTGCTAGTAATACATATCTGCCTCTTCTCTCCAGTAACATATATATTATATTTTTTTTTTGCTTTTTTTTTTTTTTGCTTTTTAGGGCCAAACCCATGGCATATGTATGTTCCCTGGCTAGGGGTTGAGTTGGGGCTACAGCGGCCAGCCTATGCCACAGCCACACAGCAGAGGATCTGAACTGTGTCTATGACCTACACCACAACACATGGCACGATGGATCCTGGACCCACTGAGTGAAACCAGAGATCAAACCTGCATCAGCACAGATACTAGTCGGATTGGTTTCCACTGTGCCACAGCATACAGAAATTCTCAGACCAGGGATTGAACTCGTGCCACAGTAGTGATAATGCCGACTCCTTAACTTGCTGTGCTACCAGGGAACTCTAACATACACTCTTTAGAAAGGAAAAAGTATAAAAATAAGTGCATTCCAAAGAATGATATAGTGAGGGACTGTTCTTAGCAAATTTTTTTTCATTTGACACAAAGATTAATTTAAAAATAAAAATGTCTACCTTACAAAATAGAAGCTCTAACTCAAATCCCCATGTATGAAACTGGTTGACCTAATTTATAATAAATGAAAAAATCAGCACAGTTCAAGGTTTCTTGGGCTCAGACTTAGGAGCCTAACTATTGAACTTATTTCACCAACTGATTTTTTTTTTTTTTTTTTGGTTTTTTTTTTTTTTTTGGCTTTTTTTTTTTTTTTTTTGGCCTTTTGTAGGGCTGCTCCCTCGGTACATGGAGGTTCCCAGGCTAGGGGTCCAATCGGAGCTGTAGCCACCAGCCTACACCAGAGCCACAGAAACACGGGATCCGAACCGTGTCTGCAACCTACACCACAGCTCACGGCAACGCCAGATCCTTAACCCACTGAGCAAGGCCAGGGATGGAACCCAAAACCTCATGGTTCCTAGTCAGATTCGTTAACCACTGCGCCACGACGGCAACTCCACCAACTGATTTTAATAGAGAAAAACTAGGATGCTTTTCAAAGTTACAATTTTGTTTGTTTATTTGTTTTGTTGTTGTTGTTCTTCTAGAGCTGCAGCTGTGGCATATGGAAGTTCCCAGGCTGGGGGTCAAAGTGGAGCTGTAGCTGCCGTCCTACACCACAGTCACAGCAACTCAGGATCCAAGAGGCATCTGCAACCTACACCACAGCTCATGGCAACACCGGATCCTTAACCCACTGAGCAAGGCCAGGGATCGAACCTGCATCCTCATGGATACTAGTCAGATTCATTTCCGCTGAGCCATGATGGGAACTCCAAAGTTACAATTCTTATAAAGTATCTGATTTGTCTGACATAAGGAAAACTGGCCATTCCTGTTGCCCTAGTCAATGCAAATTAAAACTACTTTGCACAATATGTCCTATTGCACAAGTTGTGAAACACACTACCAAATAAGGATCTGTGGAGGAACAACATTTTGACTCAATTTTTAATTATTGAGTAAAAGTATTTTATTTTTATGATATTTTTGCATATTAACCCAAAAAAAGGCATTTAAACTACTTAAGATTTTTGGAACTACAGAAGTGCCACCAAAAGGAAAAAATAACATAAAAAGCTTGCATGACTTAACTAGATTCAAAAATGAAAATGCTACAACAGAATCAAAGGTTATGTGCAATTGGAAACTCTAAGTTTTTACAGAGCTCCTGTCATGGTTCAGTGGCTAATGAACCTGAGTAGTATCCATGGGATGTGGGTTCAATCCCTGGCCTTGCTCGGTAGGTTAAAGATGTGGCATTGCCATGAGCTGTGGTGTAGGTCACAGAAGCAGCTCTGATCCCATGTTGCTGTGGTTGTGGAGTAGACCGGCAGTTACAGCCTTGATTTGACACCTAGCCTGGGAACTTCCATATGCTTCTGGTGCGGCCCTCAAAAGACCAAAGACCAAAAAAAGAAAAAAGAAAGAAAGAAACTCTAAGTTTTTCAACATGTATAGGCCCATAATTTCCTTCTCCTAACTTCTTATATCCTAAGGCTATGAAAGCCTTCACCAGTAGACATAATTCCTTCTAGAAGTCCAAAGAACAAAAATGAAAAGATGGATTTGTGGAGCCAGATACATATAACTTATCAGGTTATTCAAATAATTAAAACCCATTAAATATTTTTAGTAAGAACAGTAATCCCACCCAGCCAAAAAAAAAAAAAAAAAAAAGGCATATAAAGAAGTTACAAAAAAAAATTAAAAAAAAAAAAAGAAAAAAATTACTCTAAAAAAAAAAAAAAAAAGAAGTTACAGTACTGGAGTTCCTGTCGTGGCACAGGGAAACGAATCTGACTAGGAACCATGAAGTTGTGGGTTCAATCCCTGGCCTTGCTCAACGGGTTAAGGATCTATCATTGCCGTGAGCTGTGGTGTAGGTCGCAGACTCAGCTCGGAGCCCACGTTGCTGTGGCTCTGGCATAGCCTGGCGGCTACAGCTCCAATTAGACCCCGAGCCTTGGAACCTCCACATGCCGTGAGAGCGGCCCTAGAAAAAGGCAAAAAGACAAAAAAATAAAAAATAAATAAATAAAATAAATAAGAAATTTAAAAATAAATAAAATAAACAACAGGACCCACTATATAGCTTAGGGAACTATAGTCAATCATCTTGTAATACCTATAACAAAAGAATATGAAAAATACATTATACATGATATGTATTTCTTTTTCATATATATCACTTATATATAAAATGTGTGTGTGTGTATATCACTTTGCAGTACACCTGAAAAAAACACAACATTGTAAATCAACCATACTTAAAAAAAAAAAAAAGAAAAGGCAGTCAGAAGTTCCAAGGCAAAAGAAATCTTTTATCACTCAGGAGATAAACATCACTGCAAGAACCAGCAAAGAAACTCTTGCCTCTAGGTTAACCTAGATTTTCCTAACATTTTCTTCTTCCTGGAATCAGGAAGACAGATACATGGGGAGAGGGAGGGTTCCTGGTACTATTTGCCCTGCTGGTGCAATTGGGAGGCAGAAGCCCTTCAGAGGTTCCACTCTGCAGTGAGTGGATGGTCTTTTCCTTACTTAAAAATGCCCTCCTTTAAGTCCCTTTCGCTTTATTTTTCCTTCTTCATAATCCTGCCCTCTTCTAAAGGATGCTCTGGAGTTGCAAACTGTCCTGTTTCCTTTAAAAAAAAAAAGGAAACAATTCATTAATGACAGGGATTGAGACGGCAGGCAATCATGAGCTTGTAGAATGCTCAAAATGGGAGCAGGTGCAATGGCTGTGGTGGGCTAAGACACATTAAAATAATGAGTCACAAAAACACAAATACCATATGATCCCACTCACAGGAGGTATCTAGAGCGGTCAAACTCATAGAAACAGAAGGTAGAATGGAGGTAGCCAAGGGCTCAGAGTAGGGGTAATGGGAAGTTGTTTAATCGATATAGTTTGTGTTACATGATGAAAACGTTCTGGAGATCTGTTGCCCAACAATATACTCAACACTACTGAAGGGTATGCTTAAATATGGTTTAAGATGAGAAATTTTACATTATGTGATATTTTACATTTAAAATAATAATTATGGGAGTTCTCATTGTGACTCAGTGGAAGGATGCAGGTTCACTGGCCTTGCTCAGTGGATTAAGGATCCAGTGTTGCCGTGAGCTGTGGTCAAAGTCACAGATGCAGGTCGGATCCTGCATTGCTGTGGCTGTGGTATAGGCCGGCAGCTACAGCTCCAATTCTACCCCTAGCCTGGGAACCTCCATATGCCTCAGATGTGGCCCTAAAAAAAAAAAAATGATGATGATGTTGATAACAAGAGTTCACATTTAAGAGGCAGTTTCCTACTAATTTAAGAGGCAGTTTCCTCCTATGTGCTAGATACTGGGCTCCACATTTTTAAATTATCTCATTTACTTATTACAACTCTGTATGGTGGCCATTATCATTATACCCACTCTACTGGCAGTGAAGACCGAGGTGAGGTGACTTGCCCAAGGCAAGTGGCTGTGGAGCCAAGATTCCAAGCCAAAGAGTCCAACTCCAGAGCCCACCCTCCTTCCAGTTGTACCTCACAGGCAAACTGGCAGCACCCATGGAGCTGGAGGTAAACTCAGTGTTTCATGAATCTCCACAGGTAGTGCAATGTATCCAGAATATACCCTGTCCCTGCTGCTTCTAGCACATTATTTTTAAAGAGAAGGGGAGGGGACAGCAACAAGTCGGCTAGGACTGCTGTCTGAATACAAAGTTAAGATCAGGAGTTCCCGTTGTGCACAGCAGAAATGAATCCGACTGGTATCCCTGAAGATGCTGGTTCAATCCTTGGCCTTAATCAGTGGGTCGGGGATCCGGCGTTGCCATGAGCTGTGGTGTAGGTCACAGACATGGCTTGGATCCTGCGCTGCTGTGGCTGTGGTGCAGGCTGGCGGCTGTAGCTTCCATTTGACCCCTAGCCTGGGAACTTCCATATGCTATGGGTACAGCCCTAAAAAGCAAAAAAAAATCAAACAACAACAACAAAAAAAAAAACCCAACAAAGTTAAGATCAATATGAGATTATCTTTCAAAAAAAGAGAAAAAAACATATGCGAGAATCAGTGAAAGTGATTTATCATTTCTTTACTCCTGTGCCATTTTGAAGATATTATCTCACTTAATTCTATGACAACAAGATCATACTTTATCTTTTTTTCTTTTTCCTAATAAGGAAACGAAGCTTAGAAATTTCAGTCAAGTGAAATGACTTGCTCAAGCTTATGGAGCTGAATCTCAAGCCACAGATCTTCTAATTCCAAATGCACAATTCTTTTCACTATTGCAGAAGTGAGGGAGCTTCAGCATCAGCTCCAATATGCTCTGTAAATTTACTCCACTTCCAGAAAACAGGGAGGGAGTGGGTTAGAAATGTAATACTGTTTTGTCCCACTGTGTCATTATAGTCAATATTTATGTTAAATTTCACTGAATTTCAAGGCAGGCAAGTGATCTGTGTATCAAAAAGAAGCTAAAAGTACACACGCACACACAATATTTGGAACCTAAATTTGGATTATATTCAAAAGAATTCGGTTGTTAGGAGCCAGTAATTTGAGGGCAGGGGAGGGGATAGAAAATTCTTTTAAGAAAAACCTATGGGGTTAAACCTCACAAGCAGCTAGGGTGATGGAAAACGACTCAGGATGACTTGAAGACTCCTGCCTGTGTTATCATTCTGAGAACGTGCCAACCCTGGACTTCATCACTAGGCCAGTCCACCAGCTATGCTGACCAACACGACGGACTCCTTCTTCAGGAACGTAGCCCATTTGGGAAGCCCCAGGAGCGGTCAACACCCATCACCAGGCCCTTGAAGCTCACAGTTTCCAACAGGGCAGCTGCTGAGTCCACAGAGGTTCCCATATTGCTAAGAAAGTAGAGAAATTCTCAGAATTGAATCTCACATAGGAGGTGGCTCAGACAGGGGGTTTCTAGGGGGTGCGTCTTCCAAGATCCACTCCCTAAGATCTTCTTGTCCAATTCCAATACTGCTGAATGAAGAAAACCAACACACAAACAGCAAACGAGCTCTGGTAGCCTTTTTGTTGGGTAAACCCCCAACTACCCCAACACATAACCTGATGGAACCCAGGCTGGTCAGCTCAGAGCAGCATAGCTCAGCTTACAGAGGGCCTCAGGCTGGGTGTGTCCCCAGAGTACAGGGCAGGTATTTCTCATGGGCAACCTTACAGATGCACACAGGCTAAGGGCTATGCTGCCAGTGTTTCAGAATCCCATCAAGCTGTCTGTCCCACTCTGAGTGAGCATTGCTCTGATGGAGGAAAACCTAGCAACCACACAGCCCAGGGCTTAAAATAGGCAGCCAGCTACAGGTGAGGTACCTGGCTCATCACTTCCTCCCCACTCTTCTGAATGGGTTGTGGACATCTGGTAACACCTGCCCTGAATGAAGCTAAGAGTGCAAAGAGCAGCAGCTAAGAGTGCAAAGAGGCCAGGTGCTTAGACTCTTCAGGTGAACACCTTTACCCTGGGACTGCATACAAGTCACCTCAATAACTCTTGACAGCAGCTCTCCCTGTCATCATCATTAAATAGGAAACACTCCACCAACTTATATGGTGTGCAGCACGGCCCCCCAGACATTACATTCACTTCTTTGGGGGCAGGGGTTGCTCCCCATGCAGGTCAGAAGCTCTAATTTATGAGAAAACCAGAGGCCCAGTAATCTGCCCCGAGACAGAACAAAGCTCAAACCTGCTGACTAGATTGCTGGTCAAACCAACTACATGGCAGCAATAGGGAGGTATCCTCATTGCTTCTCCAGGGAAGATCTATAAGGCCAACCAGCCTAGGGGTCATGGACGACCCCAGAACCCATGTACTAAGTGGACTCTCCTAGCTATAATACAATTATCACCACCACATACACACTCTCTCTCTCTCTCTCTCTCACACACACACACACAAATAAATGAGATCTATACCCACTAAGTTGCTATATTATAAAAAGGATCTTAGACACCAAAGAGCAGCCATGGGTCAATCCAATAACTAAGAGCTTCCAGAGAACAGGGACCGGTTATGACTCAGCTTTCATTCCCAGGGCCTGGCAGGCCTTGGCACCTGGGGAGTCACTCAAATGTGGCTCAGTGGATTATTACCACAGGAAACGTCTGAATTGATGGCCCAGTTTTCTTTTTCCTTCAGACCTGGAATTTCAAAAATACAGTCTGCCCTGCTCATCTTTAGCATCAGCGTTGATATCATCCTAAAGTACATAATAACATATTCAGAGATAACTAGTCATGTACTCAAATCTCACCCTGAGTTTTAGCTGAGCTCAGGACTATATTTCCCAGCATCCCTTGCAGCTTGTGATTATACTAAGTTCTGACCAATTAGAGGTGTGAAGTGGCAGCTTCCTGTAATCTCCTTAAAGGATCAGAATCCCCTTTTGACTCGCTTCTTCCTATTGACTGGAATGAAGATTGGATGGCTGGAGCTCCAGCAGCCACTCTGTAGCATTGATATCATGCTAACTAAGGGTGGTAGAGCAGCTAAACTAAGGGTAGAATAGCTACATAAAGGAGCCACAGACTCAAATGATCATAAAGCTGAGATAGGAATGATGTAAATTATCTTGCTTAAACACAGTTGCTTGAAGTTTTCTGCCATTTTCAACTTAATCCTAATGTCAACATCCACATACCCAATATACCTTGGAATAAAGGTCCTCTTGAAAGCTGGGCAATTATCCCATCCTGGGCCAAGAGGCTGCCTTGTTCATCACAGGTGACACAAGCATCTCATCAGCCAAGTAATGTCTTTGTGAGTTTTAAAAGGTGAGGTAAGGAGTATTTGCCTGGACCAATGTCCCCAGGCAACTGGGCACCTCTGTGCCACCCGCCAGCCTCTATTTACCCTGATGTGTCAGGGTGGAATTAAACATCCTCCCCATCTTTCAGCACCTCGTGTGCTGCAGGCCAAGTGCTATGAAGCAGTGGCTGGGAGGGGGAAAACCAAATATGAGATGAAAAACTCCCCACAACAGAAGCTCTCAGTACCGAGTTCCCATCATGGCTCAGTGGTTAACAAATCTGACTAGCATCCATGAGGACGCAGGTTCCATCCCTGGCCTTGCTCAGTGGGCTAAGGATCCAGCATTGCTGTGAGCTATGGTGGAGACCACAGATCTGGCTTGGAGCCTGTGTTGCTGTGGCTGTGGTATAGGCAAGCAACTACAGCTTTGATTCAATGTCCAGCCTAGAAACCTCCATATGCCATGGGTGTGGCCCTTAAAATTAAAAAAAAAAAAAAAAAAAAAGAAGAAGCTCTCAGTATTAATTTCTGGTCCATGTTGGTACTGCAAAGGCAGTCCATCCTAGAAAAACCCAGTTATTAGCCTGTACCTGAGAAAAATTCCGGTTGAGCAACGATCACCGATTTAAACATAATCCCAGGACTTCTCAGTGAATTGTCAATCTAAATTCTATGCCTAGCAAGGAATTTTAAAAGTTCACTTCTGAGTTTGTAAAACTACAGAGTTAGCTCTGTTCTCTTTGATGTCATGCATGCCTACGGAGAAACCCCCTCAAAGAAGACTTATTCAAGGTAGTTCCCTGGTGGTCTAGTGATTAGGACTCAGTTGCTTTCACCACTGCGGCTCGGGTTCAATCCCTGGTCTGAAAATTGAGATCCCACATCAAGCCACTGCGTGTCGTGGCAAAAAAAAAAAAAAAAAAAAACCTCATGAAATTAAAGTGTAAAATCAACTGAGGAATGATGAACAATAACTAACACCCTGAACAGCTGCATGCCAAGAACTGTCCTCAGGACTTTACATTTACTACGGTATGTAATCCTCGAACCAACTCTGTGAGGTGTGTATTTTATGGTGCCCCTCTTACCCAAGCAGGAACTGTAAGCAGAGAGAGGTAGATTAAGAGACCTGGCCCAAGATCAGACAGCTCGAGAGCAGCTGAGCTGGTCTTCAAACTCAGGCAAGCTGGCTTCAGGATGCATGCTCTTAACAACCACACACACTGCCTGCCCTGCCACCACAACAGAAAGGGATGGAAAGTCTTCTCTTCCCAAGAGCCACGGTGACCCTACAAACACAGGTGCCATGCCTGCAACAAATATTTCAGGAGCTGCCAAGAATAGCACATGTTCAGAAAGGCTCCGTATTTCCTCCCTGCAGACTCTGCAGAGCTCAGGCTTGTTGGACTTCCTTAGAAGTTAGTTTTCCTGATAAATATGTTACTAAGAAAGACAAGTCACTTCTGATTCCCTGTACACTCCCCAGTAGAAAACAGAATGAATCTATGTATGTGCTAAAGGGCGCCGGGACTGATGCTCTGGGAAACAGGTGCTTGGGAGCAGAAACGAGTCACCTCTTTAAAACTTCAACACATGAATACAGATGCGCTCCCACTGGCTGGTGTGTTAGGAACTGGCAGAACCCTTTTAGAAAGCTATACAGTGTAAGAAGCAAAACAGCATTTCCTGAGAGTACTGTGGTGGTCTTGGGTTGGGATTCAGTGTTTTCACTGCGGCAGTGCAGGTTCAAGCCCTGGTCTGGGAACTGAGATCCCACATCAAGTCACTGCATGCTACAGTAGCCAAGAATAACAATAATAATAACAATAACAATAATAATAATAACCTTTAAAAACATCCTACCCTCTAAGTAACAAACTTACAATGAGATTGGTGAGGGTTACAGAAATATGAGTGAGTGCTGTAGTTCTTCTGTATCATCTTAAACAAAAAAGGAGTGGGGTGGGTACCCACGCTCCTCATGTGAAGCCAAGTTCCAATTTCACCCACAGCCTCATTAACAGCTACCACCAAACACAAGTTAAACATCAGGCAAGACAGGATTGCACTTGTATTCAAGTGGTGACAGAAGCCTCACCACCACTGGGTTACAGTTATTCGGTATAAAATAAGGATTGACTTCAGCCTCCTCCTGCTGATTCTGAGCCTGAACATGGAGTCCAGGAACACTTCTTTGTATTCACCTCAGGACAGACACACAGGCACCACACACCGTTCCCTCCCATCACAAAAAAAAAATGAATGTATTCAGGCTTCTTGCTGGCTTTGATGAGTTTGCTCTTTACAAAGCCCTCTGCAAAAAGCAGAAGCTTGAGGAGGCATGCCAGAGGGTCAATTCTTACTGCCTTGTGGATGCCAGTGAGGTTGGAGCTCTTTCTTTCCCCTTCTACTTGAGGGGCAGGAGGCAAGTGGAGATAGTAAAATCCAGCAAACTGAGCCCCTTGGCTGAGGGAAAGATGAGGGCGTCTTTGGACAAGGTGTACCTAAATCCACCCACTTGCTACAGTCTGGCTTAAGGAGCAAGGATAATATGCCTATTTCAGAAATTATGGCCTGGGCCTTGAAGTCCTCCTGGAAGAGAAGCACAAAACGAAATGTGACTCCTACCCCCCTGTTTTTAAAAAATGAATGGATAAAGGCGAGCACAATGTGCCAGTTGGATCCTGGGCTGAATGGTTGCAAACTGAAGGCCACACATGGGTAAACATTTAACAGCAACTTAAAAGCATAAGGGTGCTTTGTTGTACAAAGTATATTTGAGTTAACTCTTTCTTTCCAGCAGTCCTCATCCAAATTGAGGAAAACCAGAAGTTAGAGGTTCCTAGGCTAGGGGTCTAATCAGAGCTGTAGTTGCCGGCCTACGCCAGAACCACAGCAACGCCAAATCCAAGCCTCATCTGGGACCTACACCACAGCTCATGACAACCCCAGAGCCACAGCGAGGCCAGGGACCAAACCGGAAACCTCACGGTTCCTAGTAGGATTCATTAACCACTGAGCCACGACGGGAACCCCAAAACATTTTTTTTTAAATTTCCTCTTTAGGTCTCCTCCAGGACCAGCATCTAACTGTAGCCCAGCAGAGAGGAAACGAAAAGCCTGTGCCAAGCACCCACTTCCCCTTTTCGGAAAGCCTCTTTCACTGTCCTTGACAACCCAAATTCCTGTTCAATCCTCACAGCATCTGAAGAAAGGGATTCAAAACCTCTATTAACAGACTCAACTCCATCAAGTTGGCCCTTCCAGATTTTGATGGATTCATCTTTCATCAACCACCTGCATGGTCCCCATACTCCTCTGAAATCAAAAAACAAAGAAAAGGGAGTTCCCATTGTGACTCATTGGGTTAAGAACCAGACTCGTATCCATGAGGATATGGGTTTAATCCCTGGCCTTACTCAACAGGTTCTAGGATCTGGTGTTGCCGTGAGCTGCAGTGTAGGGCGCAGACACAGCTAGGTTCCTGCAATGCTGTGGCTGTGATCTAGACAGGCAGCTGAGGCTCCAATTCGATGCATAGCCCAGAAACGTCCACATGTCGCAGGTGCAGCCCTAAATTTAAAAAAACAACAAAACAAAGAACTCCCAAAGCTACACAGACCATGTTACTCTATAAAAGATGGTGAGTTTACCACAATGCAAGTTATCATAAATCATGAAGGCTCATCTACTGTCGGCAGATAAGAAGGGTTAAAGCAACTATCCTTTGAAGAGAATAATTTTTTTTTTTACTAATTGATGAATCTGAAGCAACTCTCAGTAGACATAAGCCAAGCTTTTGTTTTAGACACACAAATAAGTCCACCTGCTTTGATAAAGCAAAAACAGCCCTTTTCAGAAATAGTGCTGGAGCAAGTAGACATTCATAGGCCAAAAACAAAAAACAAACAAACAAACAAAAAAACCAACCTTGACCTAAACCTCACATTTTATATATAAATTAACTCAAAATGGATCACAGATTAATCCCTAAATAAAAAAAATACTTACTAGGAGAAAAAAAAACAAGAGAAAGTCTTCAGGATCTAGAACTTGGCAAAGATTTCTTAGACTTGACACCATAAAGCATAAGCCATAAAATTGATAAACTGCTTCAAAAATAAACCCTGCTCTGTAAATCCTCTCATAAAAGGATGAAAAGACAAGCTGCAGACTAGGAAAAAATACAAAGTTCATATAAAACAAAGGACTAATACATACAAGAAATTCTCAAAACTCAAGAGTAAAAGACCAATACTCATTAGAACATGGGCAAACAACACAAAGAAGCAACTCACCCAAGAAGGTGTACAGGTAGCAAATAGCACATGAAAAGATGCTCAATATCATAAGCTGTTAGGGAAATGTAAATTAAAATCAGGATGACAGTTCACTACCTACCAATCTACCAATCAGAACAGTTAAAATAAAAAAATGGTGACCTGGAGTACCCATTGTGGCTCAGCAACAACAAATCCAACTAGCATCCATGAGGACGCAGGTCCAATCCCTGGCCTTGCTCAGTGGATTAAGTATCCGGTGTTGGCATGAGCTGTGGTGTAGGTCACAGACTCCGGCTCAGACCTGGTGCTGCTACGGCTCTGGCGTAGGCCGGCAGCTGCAGTTCCGATTCAACCCCAGGCCTGGGAACCTCCATATGTCACAGGTGCGACCCTAAAAAGACCCAAAAAAAAAAAAAAATAGTGACAGCACCAAATGCTGGTGACGATAGGGAGAAAAAGCCATCGCTCATACACTACTGGCAGAAATATAAATGTTCACCTCCTCAGGAAAACAATTAGGCACTTTTTTTCATTTAAAATTTTTATATTTTCTATCATAGTTGATTGGCACTTTCTTTAAAAACAAAACATGCAACCGCCATGATCTTAAGAGAGTACTCCCCTTCGGGGACATTTATCCCAGAGAAATGAAAACACGTGCACACAGAGACATGCACACCCATGTTCACAGATGCTAAAAATGAGAAACCACCCAGATGTTCTCCAGTGAATGAATGCTGACAAACTGGTACACCCACACCTCGGAGCACCACAGGGCAATGAAAAGGAGTGAACCACTATCTGTAGAAATCTCCAGAGAATTATTGCTAAGGGGGAAAAAGGCAATCTCAACAGGTTACAGACTGCATGATTCCATTTATATAGCATTCTGGAAATGACAAAATTATGGAAATGGAGAACAGGTTAGGGGCTGACAGGGATAAGGGGATGAAGGAGCAGGGAGGATGGCAGTGGGGGAAGAAGGCATGGGTAACTAATAAAGGACAACTTGAAGGAGGGATCTTGTGATGATGAAATGTTCTGTATCTTCCCTTTTATCAACATCAATGCCCTGTAACATATTACCATCAGGGAAACTCGGTAAAAGGTACAGGGGAATCTCTTTATTTCTTTTTTTTTTTTGCTTTTTAGGGCTGCACCCATGACATATGGAGGTTCCCACGCTAAGGGTCTGATTGGAGCTGTAGCCGCTGGCCTACACCACAGCCACAGCAATGCCAGATCCAAGCCGCATCTTTGACCTACACCACAGCTCATGGCAACGCCAGGTCCTTAGCCCACTGAGCGAGGCCAGGAATCGAACCTGCAGCCTCATGGTTACTAATCGATTCGTTTCTGCTTCACCACAGTGGGAACTCCTGTTTTATTTCTTAAAACTGTGTGAATCTACAATTATTTCCCCCCCAAAAAATTTATCTACAAAAAAGATCAATGACCATTCATCTTTTACAACTTGGCTCTTTGTGTATGTGTGTCTTTTTAGGGCTGCACCCATGGCACATGGAGGTTCCCAGCCTAGGAGTTGAATCAGAGCTGTAGCTGCCGGCCTATACCACAGCCACAGCAATGCAAGATCTGAGCCGCGTCTGTGACCTACACCACAGTTCACAGAAAGGCAGATCCTTAACCGACTGAGCGAGGCCAGGGATCGAACCTGTGTCCTCTGGATGCTAGTCAGATTTGTTTCAGCTGAGCCACAGCAGGAACTCCACAATTTGGCTTTTTTAATACCAGAAGTACAACTTCTGTTGTGGGATAAATTGTGGCCCCCTAAAAAGATATGACCCTGTCCTAACCCTGGGAACCTCGGAATGTGACCTTATTTGGAATAAAGGTCTCTGCAGATGTAACTAAGGTTGAAGATCTTGAAATGAGATCATCCTTGGGATGGATGAGCCCTAAACCCAATGTCAGGTGTCTTGTAAGAAACAGAAAAGGAGGGGGAGTTCTCTCACGGCACAGTGGGTTAAAGATCCAGAGCTGTCACTGCAGTGGCTTGGGTATCTGCTGTGGCACGGGTTTGATCCCTGGTTCAGGAACTCCCACATTTTGTGGTCATGCAACAAAATTTAAATAAACAAAAATAAATAAATAAAACAGAAAAGGAGGAAACACAGACACATGAGGGAATGCCACTGAAGATGAAGGTAGCATGGAGTGACATAGCTATAAGCCTGGGAAGTCCACCAGAAGCTGGGAGAAAAACAGGGAACAGCTTCTCCTTCAGAGCCTCCAGGAGGAACCAATGTTACCAACACCTCCGTTTTGGACTCTGGCCCCCAGAAATGTCAGAGAATAAATTTCTGTTGTTTTAAGCCACCGAATTGGTGGTAGTTTGTTACTGCAGCCCTAGAAAACTAATACATCTGCCATTTTTCAATCAGTGAGTTCAATTTCTCTTTTTTTAAACCACAGAGAATACAAGCATATTCTTCAACTTCTATTTATGTATATTCCTGTACACATTTTTTTCTTCCAGAGGATATATGCCCTAAGGATATATATCATTTCCTTCTATAATTGTCTCCTGTAAAATTTTTCCTGGTGTTTTCTGTTTGCTCTAAGTATAAACTATTACTAGCTGGCATATAGAAGTGTCTACTTTATCAAATATCCTGGTTAATAATTATCAGACATGCTAAACAGACCCAACCAATCTTTAAAGATTTCAACTATACTTAAAAGAAACTATACTGAGCACTGAGCTAAATCTACTGTCTCCTTGGTAACTAAGAAGTTGCTGTTAGATCTGGCAATGTGCTTTTCAGGGTCTTCCAAACGAGTAGCAATTATTGGGCTGCAGATGTGTAAAAATGCCATTTTGTGTCTTGATAGAAACACCCTAAACTTCTGAGCAAGATAGATTTAAAAAAAAAAAAAAAAAAAAGCCCCAAATGGACAAAAACTACTCACTTACTACAAAGTTTTAAAAAGCAAAAAAAAAAATAAGAGTCCCTTAGAATCAGACTAGGCACACAGGACCTGGCTTAATTCCTGACTTGCCAAACCCACGTCTGGCAACCCAACCTCTCAGACCATTAGTGTCCTTGTTGTAATATTAGCAATGATAGCCACTCCCCAAATGGGCGCTAAGGGTTAACAGGTTAATATTCATCAGACAGCTGACACAAAACAGAAGCTCAATAAAAATTATTCTCATCTCTAAAACTCCTTAAATTTTCATTTCTAGAAATATTCTTGGAAATAATCCATTGGGAAGCTTTTTATTTTGTAACTCAGTTGAAGAGTTCGTCGTGATTCCTGTCCATTTTACTTTCTTCCTATCTATGAAGGGAACTACGTCCCCTCTTTAGCTTAGAATTCTGAAATTTGTCCCTGCTTTGCTGTTAAATCTTGGTGATCGAAAACCTGAGCAGAAATTCTGGGTTTTGTGTGTGTGTGTGCAGCCATAAATAAATAAATAAAACAAGCACTATGTATATATACCTGTCAGGTAAATTTCTAGTAGTGGGTTTGCTAGGGCAAAGATTTTAAATTTTCCATACATAAACCCAGATGGCCCTCCAACCATCAATGATTTACATACACCTATTTCCTATACTCTTATTATCTAACTTTAATGATATCCCTCTCTTTAATTTACCTTTCTATTTTAAGTGAGGATAAACATCTTTTACATGCCTAAAAGCCTTCTGGTTTTCTTTTTATGAAACCAGTCAGTTGACAGCCTTTCTCTTCTCTTTTGAATTACCTTGTTTTGTCTTATTGAATAGATTTTTTTTTTTTTTTTTTTTGGCTCTTTAGGGCCACACCCACGGCATATGGAAGTTCCCAGACAGAGTAGGGTGGAATCGGAGTTGCAGCTGCCAGCCTACAACACAGCCACAGCAATGCTGGATCCGAGCTGTGACTGCGACCCACACCACAGACACAGCAACACTGTATCCTTAATCCACTAAGGGGAGGCCAGGAATTGAACCTACATCCTCATGGATTCTAGTCGGACCAGCGAGGCATGACGGGAGCTCCCTGAACAGCTCTTTATTAAGAAAAAAACTGACCATTTCTCATTTGTATTACAAATTCTCTTTCCAGTTAACTGTCTTTTTACTTTAAAAACATGATGTTTTCTAAAGAAAATTCTGATTTATGTAAAGTAATTAGCACTGTAATGTTTGGATTATGTTATATTTCAAAAAGACTTCCTCATGCAGTAATTTATAATAAATTCCCCTGAGTCTTCTTCTCTTCAGTGACCCTTTCTTTGCCTTCAGCTCCCAAGATCCCAACCAGATCAAAGGAGGACCACAAGGGGGCACCAATCCAGCCGCTCTCTGAACTCTGAACCCACAAGACAGACACCCAGGGAGCACAGAGGGCAAACGACTGAAAGGAAATGAGATCTAACAGAGGGGGTTGTAAGGAACTTCCTGTGCACACACAAAGAGTTACAGAAAAACCTGCAGCTGTATCCCTCTGAAATTTGTCCGGAAGGAGACACCGGATCTGCTTTCAACCCTCTGGCCCACAGCTGCACACACGCTAAGGGATCAGGCCTGTGGTACCATTTTGAGGGCAGAAATCCACAGCAAGTTTAGAGTACAGAGTTCAAGGCCATTTGCAAAGTTACTGTCTTTGAAACACAACGTATATTTTCCAGCCTCATGTACGGTATTCTGTTAAAGAGTGTGAAATCCTGTTTCTCCCCTACCGGGGACAAATCTAAAGTAAGCACACACATTCTCACCAAAACAAAACAAAACAAAAACCCTGCACAAGCTAAAGACGAATGGAGAATTTCAGTCCAAACAAGTCTCCTACAAAGAATACATATATAAATAAAGATAGTCGATTAAGAAGCACTTCAAGGAGTTTCCATCGTGGCACAATGGAAACGAATCCGACTAGGAACCATGAGGTTGTGGGTTCGATCCCCGGCTTTGCTCAGTGGGTTAAGGATCCAGCGTTGCTGTGAGCTGTGGTGTAGGTCGCAGACGTGGCTTGGATCTGGTGTTGCTGTGGCGTAGGCCAGCTCTGATTGGACCCCTAGCCTGGGAACCTTCATATGCTGTGGGTGCAGCCCTAAAAAAAAAAAAAAAGACCAAAAAATCAAAATAATAATAATAATAATAATAATAATAAAAGCACTTTAAGTACCATGTGTTTCTCCTCTTACCCCGATAATCTTCTCTTCCCCCCTCTCATTTGACAGGGTTCCTGCAGATTCCTAGGCAACAGTACACGCAAGAAGTTGCCTCAGGGAAGCTTCCTGTAGGGTGCTGTTTCTCCAGAGTGGAGAGGCTTGACTCTCTTTCTCCTCCTCTATCATTCAAGCAGAACCCTCTTGCCAGGGACTTCAGCTCCGTAACTCCTGTGAGTTGCAGCTAAGCATTTTCTTTCATTCAATAAAATGACGTTCAACAAATTCTTTTTGGGAAACCGAAAAGGAAAGAAGGGAGGGAGGGAAGGAGAGAGGGAGCAGGAAGGGAAGGAGTGTCTGGAAAGCTCCCTTACACAATGTACAAAAATTAACTCTATGTGGACCAAAGGCCTAAATGTAACATGTGAAACCACAAAACTCTTAGAAGAAAATACAGGAGGAAAAGCATCATGACCTCTGATTTGGCAATGATTTATTGGATATGATACCAAAAACACAGGCAACAAAAGAAAAAATAAGATGAACTTCACCAGCAGTTCCCATCGTGGCGCAGCGGAAATGAATCCAACTAGGAACCATAAGGTTGAAGGTTCGATCCCTAGCCTCGTTCAGTGGGTTAAGGATCTGGGGTTGCCTGTGAGCTGTGGTGTAGGCCAGAAACTACAGCTCTGATTGACTCCTAGCCTGGGAAACTCCATATGCCACTGGTGTGGCCCTACAAAACAAAACAAAAGATGAACTTCACCAAAAGTAAAACCTTTTGGTGTCTCAAAGGATGCTGTCAACATAGTAAAAAAGCAAACTGAGGAATGGGAGAAAATATTTGTAAATCACAGCTGATAAGGGATCGGTACCCAGAATACATGAAGAACTCTGACAAAACAACAAAAACTGATCAAGAAAAGATCGAAGCTTGAACAGACAGTTCTCCTAAGATTATATGAAAAGCCAATAAGTACATGAAAAGATGCTCAACATCACTAATCATTAGGGAAATGCAAACCAAAACCACAATAAGATAGCTCTTCAGGAGTTCCTATGGCTCAGCGGTAACGAACCCAACTAGCATCCCTAAGGAGATGGGGTCAATTCCTGGTCTCGCTCAGTGGGTTAAGGATCGCTCAGTGGGTTAAGGATCGGACGTTGCCATAAGCTGTGGTGTAGGTGGCAGACATGGCTCAGATCTTGCGTTGCTGTGGCTGTGGCATAGGCTGTAGCTTTGATTCAACCCCTAGCCTGGGAACTTCCATGTGGCGCAGGTGTGGCCAAAAAAAAAAAAAAGAAAAAGAAAAAGATGGCTCTTCATACCCTTTAGGATGACTATTATCAGAAGAAAATAGCATGTGTTGGCAAGCATATGGAGAAAATGGAACCCTGTGCACTGTACATGGGACTGTAAAAGGGTACAAACACTGTGGAACACGATTCAGTGATTCCTCAAAAAACAAAATATAGAATTACCATACAATCTAGCAATCCCAGTTCTAGATAAACTCTAAAGAACTGAAAGCAAGGGAACAGATATTTGTATACAATATACAATATTGTATATTGTATATGTTCAAAGCAACATTATTCACAGTAGCCAAAAGGTAGATGAAACCCAAATGTCTATTGATAGATGAATGGCTAAACAAGATGTGGTGTAACCCATCCGAGAGAATATCTAGTCACCCTTAAAAAGGAAGGAAACTCTAACACAGGCTGCAACATCAATCAACCTGAATTCCTTCAGGAGAAGACAAATGAAATAAGCCAATCAAAAAAGGACTAATACTGCATGATTTGCTTGTGAAGTGCCTAGAGTAATCAAATTCATAGAGACAGAAAGGAGAATCAAATTCATGGAGACAGGGGCTGAGGGGGAAGGAGAAATGAAGAGTTATCGTTAACAAATGCAGAGTTGTAAATTGCAGAAGATGGAAATGTTCTGGAGATGAATGGTGCTAATGGCTGAAACAACATAAATGTGTTTAATGCCACAGAACTGTACACTTGTATTTTTTAAGGGCCACACCCATGGCACATAGAGGTTCCCAGGCTAGGGGTCAAATTGGAGCTGCAGCTGCTGGCCTACACTACAGCCACAGTAACACGGGATCCTTAACCCACTGAGCAAGACCAGAGATCGAATCCACATCCTCATGGATACTAGTTGGGCTGGTTACTGTTGAGTCACCACAGGAACTCCAGAACTGTACACTTCACAAGGGTTCAAGGAGGAAGAGGGAAAGACTGGGAGTTTGGGGTTAGTAGATGCAAACTATTACATTTAGAATGGATAAGCAATGAGGTCCTACTGTACAGCAGAGGGAACTATATCCAATCTCTTGGGATAAACCATGATGGAAGATAATAGAAGAAAAGGAATGTGTGTGTGTGTGTGTATATATATATATATATACACACACACATATATATACACATATATATACACATATATATACACATATATATATACACACATATATATACACACACATATATACACATATATATATATATACACACATATATACATACATATATATATATATACATACATATGACTGGGTGGGTCACTTTGCTGTACAGCAGAAATTGGCACAACATTGTAAATCATATTTTAATAAAAAACTAAAATAAAGGAGATTCAAATAGTCAATTTTGTATTATATACATTTTGCCACAATAGAAACTTATTCTCTTATATTACTAATCTCTATCACTAAACTACAGAAATCTTGGGCAAGGGTCCTCTCTCACTCATCTTTGTATACCGATCCCAGTGTCAAGTCTCAACAAAAGTATACTGAGCCAAAGTCACATTTCTCATGTAGAGTCTAAAACCAAGGTGTCGGGAGATCCAGTTGTGGCGCAGCGAAAACAAAACCGACTAGGAACCATGACGTTTCGGGTTCAATCCCTGGCCTCGCTCAGTGGGTTAAGGATTTGGCGTTGCCATGAGCTGTGGTGTAGGTGGCAGACACAGCTCGGATCTGGCGTTGCTGTGGCTGTGGTGTAGGCAGGCAGCTACAGCTCCAATTCGACCTCTAGCCTAGGAACTTCCATACGCCGTGGGTATAGCCCTAAAATGCAAAAAAAAAAAAAAAAAAAAGAAGAAGAAGAGGAAGACTATATAATATAGGCCTCTCTTTTTACATGAAAAAACAAGGAATATATAAATAGGGCTGAGTTTTTTTTGAGAAGGAACTCACTCCACCATCGCAAAAAAATACTATAGGAACAACAGTTCTACTTTTTTCTACTGTGGTTCTCACTGCTGCACTCACCGTACCTACAGGGGGTGGCGGGGGGCGGGGGGGGGGGGCGGGCAGCACTTACTACACTGCAGCCTGAACAACACACTGCATCTGGGAACCAGCTGTCCTGGGAAACCACTGATAGTGCAGCCAACAGCAAGCACTGAGGATTTCATTCCCAGTTTGGCAAAAGTATGAAAAAATGTTCATCCTTTTAACTTATAATTCAACTTCTAGGAATTTATTCTAAGGAAATAATTAAGGAGGAACAAAACATTTGTGAAGATGTTCATCACTGCAAAGAAGTAGATGACAATTTACTTAATCAACAATGAGGGGGGTGAGATTTTTGAAACAAATCTTGGTACACTGCATATAAAATGTAATATAGTTACCAAGCCACGTTTACAAAAAAAAAAAACAGTTGGCAATATGGAAAATGCTCAGGATACATTAAGTTTTGAAAAACTGTGTTTTTCTCCATTTTGTCTAAAAACAAAATAAGTTCCATGGACATATATAAATGCAAAAAGAAATTAATAGTTTATACCGTAGTTAGGTGTGGGTAAAGCAAGTATAAACCATTTTTCTTCCTCCTTATACTATTTTCATTGTTTTTTAGATACCAAAATAAGTGTCAAGCAGAAAGAGTTCCAATCTTGGAGTTCCCTGGTAGCTCAGCAGGTTCAGAATTCAGAATTGTCACCACTGTGGCTCAAGTCACTGCTGTGGCATGGGTTCAGTCCCTGGCCCAGGAACTTCTGCATGCTATGGGCACAGCCAAAAAAAAGAGGTCCAATCCAAAACCCTATACAGGAAGCACTGGTAACCATAAAAATAATAAAATGCCATTTGTTTCTTTAATCTCTCTCTCTCTCTCTCTCTCTCTTTTTTTTTTTTTTTTTTTACTGATTTAGTCTTTTTCAGACTGCACATGTGGCATATGGAAGTTCCCAGGCTAGGGGTCAAATCAGAGCTGCAGCCGCCAGCCTACACCACAGCTCATAGCAACATCAGGTCCTTAACCCACTGAGCAAGGGCAGGGATCAAACACACATCCTCATGGATACTAGTCAGATTTCTGCTGAGCCACGACAGTAGCTCCCTGAAATGTTATTTTGAAAAATCAGTCTATATGCTTTAAAAAGACTGCTAAGAGGAAAAGCTGTGCTCTCTGGTAAGGCTTACAATCCATTATCACTAGGACAGGTAGAGAAACAATTCTGTGGTTTCCTATTCTCATTTGGCACCCTGAGCCCGACCATTACAAAAGCCAAAGAATGAGCAAAACGGGCAGCACATCCAGGACCCTGATATGAGGGGTCACTTACCTGACTGCTGGAAAAATAAGGGAGGAACTGTTAAAAAATAAATGGCCTCGGAGTTCTTGTCGTGGTGCAGCAGTTAATGAAACTGACTAGGAACCATGAGGTTCCAGGTTCAATCCTTGGCCTTGCTCAGTGGGTTAGGGATCTGGCGTTGCTATGAGCTATGGTGTAGGTCACAGACGCAGCTCGGATCCCGAATTGCTATGGCTGTGGCGTAGGCTAGCAGTTGTAGCTCCAATTGGACCCCTAGCCTGGGAACCTCCATATGCCGGGGGTGTGTCCCTAAAAAGCAAAAAATAAATTAATTAAAATAAATAAATAAATGGCCTGACTTTTTATAATACATGGAATGTGATTGCTGTATTTCACAAATACATAATGTAATCAATATACACACCATTTAAGATTTCCTATAGACATTGCAGAGAACTTAATCTTTATCACAGACCAAACCAGTTTGCAAACCAGCAATTAGGAAACACCAGATGATCCCTATGACTCCACTACTAATATTCTGCATGTCTACACACCCTGTTGGAGGTTATTCAGGCTCAACTACACTATGGTCAAGTCCAAAACTAATTTTGAACATGCTTTTTTAGCATTTGGTTCCAATGACTCCCCTTTAACCCAGAAGGTCCTGGCTTGAAAAGAATGTCCTATAAGCAGTCCCCAACTTACAAACACATTGCCATCCAAAAGTTCACTGGCTGTGCACAAGTGGAATGCATGTTTCCATCAAATGAGTGAGGATTAGGTTCCAAGCATAGCTTCTGAAGTCATTTAACCCATCTATACTGACAATTTTTTTTTTTTTTTTGTCTTTTTGCCATTTCTTGGCAAACTCGGGATCTGAGCCGCCGTCTGCAACGTACACCACAGCTCACGGCAACACTGGATCCTTAACCCACTGAGCAAGGCCAGGGATCAAACCCGCAACCTCGTGGTTCCTAGTCGGATTCGTTAACCACTGAGCCATGACGGGAACTCCTATACTGACATTTAACCCATCCAGACCGATGCTCCGTCTACAAAATAAGAGAAAGCAATATGGCTGTAATTCTAAGATTTAAGTAAAAAAAAGAACCACCAGAATAACAGTAAATGCTGCTGCTCAAGGACACAGAAAGACCTATGCTTCTGAAGCTCTTTTCTTCATGCTACTCACAGAAAATGGCCAGCATGGCTGATTCAACACACAACCTGTCTGCTTCCCTCCAGAGGACTCTAATACAAACCTCTCGGGCTCACTGGTTCTCTGTGCATCCCCACAGATGAGCCCTCAAGTGCATAAATCCCCCTAGGGTCAACTTGCAAAGCACACCTCTAGCATAGCTGGGAACTAGGCACGGGAGAGACAGTGCCCTCTAAATGGGCACCACAATGGCTGTGCATTTTTCTCTGGGCCCATAGGCTCACACGTAATTACATGTTTCCTGTGTTCCAGATCCGGCTAGGGGCAGTTGAGAACCAGACAGTAAAATTATCTCTAAGTAGGCAAATGCCTAGCGAGGTCCCTGATTTAAATAAAGCTCTGCTTTTTCTACACAGGGAGATCCCCAATTATAGGTTATTTACCCTTTATTTTTACCCACAAATCTAATAAGCTTCCCTTCCAGATTTCAAGTCCACGGAATGGTAACTAACAGCTATTGAGTGCCTCCGTATGGCACTGTTTAATTCTCATTTAAGGGTTTAAGTGTCTTGTCAAGGCCATTCAGCAATGACATAGGAGCTGGGAGCTAAAACTAGACCCCACCTGGGGGCTCTGCCTCCTCCACTCTCTGTGGAGGCAGAGTCAGTGCCAAGAGCCAGAAACTAGCACCTAGCTGGGGGTTATGAGGGTAGTTTCTTTGTTTGGTTGGTTGGTTTTTTAAAGTGGACACAGGGAGTTCCCGCTGTGGTTCAGCAGAAATGAAATGTGACTTGGTATTCACTAGGATGCAGGTTCGATTCCTAGCCTAGCTCACTGAGTCGGGGAATCCAGCATTGCCATGAGCTGTGGCCTAGATCACAGACATGGCTCGGATCTCGAGTTGCTGTGGCTGTGGTGTAGGCTGGCAGACGAAGCTCCAATTCGACCCCTAGCCTGAGAACTTCCATATGCCACGGGTGCAGCCCTAAAAACAAAAGCAAAAAAACAAAAGCTGACACAAGTCTCAACCTGCAGCAGCTCCATTCACTAACTGCTCCTTATGGCAACAAAGGGGTGCTTGGGATATTTTTTGATCATTTCTCTTTAAAACTGTCTTCCCAGGAATTCCTGTCACGGCGCAGCAGAAGCCAATCTGACTAGGAACCATGAGGTTATGGGTTCGATCCCTGGCTTCGCTCAGTGGGTTAAGGATCCGGCCTTGCTGTGAGCTGTGGTGTAGGTCATAGACACAGCTCAGATCTGGCATTGTTGTGGCTCTGGCGTAGGCCGGCAGCTACAGCTCTGATTAGACCCCTAGCCTGGGAACCTCCATATGCCATGGGTGCCGCCCTTAAAAGACAAAAACAAAACAAAAAAAATTGCCTTCCCAAGTGCTGGAACTTAAATAGGACTCTCTGAAACACACTAACCTCAAGGGGGGGTTGGGGGGGGGAAAACAGTGCTAGGGTTTTGACTCCAAGGGGCCTCATGTTTCCGGGCATCTCAAGTCACTATTCCCTGAGCAGGGCTCATGGGACCAGACTCCAGCCCGAAGGATGCTTTCTGATGTGTCTGCAGCCCTGTCCTAGCCCTGGCTGCCTTAGCAAGGGTAACATTACTTTTTCACAAGTGTTTATGAAGCAGCAGGAAGAGACACTCCAGAGCACAGGCGACAGGATTAGCTTCCGAGAAGCTACTACTGTAGGATGAGACAACTCAAAAGGAAGGGGAAACAGAGCTTAAGAGACTGTGCATATGAATAAAGAGCCAGAAGAGGGCAAACCAGGGGACCAGAATGTTTTCAGTCAAGTAGTCAGTAAGGATTTCTCCTGAGGCTGATGAGAGGACTTCCGGCTTTCTTTTCAGTACACAAGGACTTTTAAGTGGGAATTATTAAAAAGCAAAATAAAAAAAAATGATGGGGGGGTCCCATTAGAACACCTATCTTCCAAGGGCCACCCAATAATTATCAGTCAGTTTATTGACAATGATAACATAATTGACTGACATTTTTTTACATTGTCTGTGATTTTTTAAATTATTTTTTAAAGTATTTTTTCTATTGTATTGGTATACAGTGTTTTGTCAATTTTCTACAGTGCAGCAAAGTGACTCAGAATTGACTGAAATTTAAAAGTGACTTCATGGAGAGTTCCTGTCCTGGCTCTGGTTAAACGAACCCAACTAGCATTCATGAGGATGCGGGTTCGATCCCTGGCCTCGCTCAGTGGGTTATGGATCTAGCATTGCTGTGAGCTGTGGTGTAGGTCGAAAATGTGGCTCAGATCCCGAGTTGCTGTGGTTCTGGTGTAGGCAGGAGGCTACAGCTCCTAGCCTGAGAACCTCCATATGCCCTAAAAGACCAAAAAAAAAAGGTGACTTCATGAAATTGATATGTAGTTCCCTGGAGGCAAGAGAGCATGGTGAAGAGAAAACAGGCTTGAGTCACCCTGTTTTCTGTGTTTGAATCTGGATGTAGCTGGATGACCTGGAACCAATGGGGTAGGGTCACCTCCTTTAGCCTCAGTTTCTCCATCCACTCGCTGTATGGCTGGGTAGGGGACATGTGTCTTACAGGAATGTATAAGCATTTAATAAACCAGAGCCAATTTGTTCTACTGGTGCAAAGACATGAATTATATTTGACAAGTTGCTTCCTTTTTAAAAAGGCAAAAAGTAGTTTCAAGCACCTACTTCTGCCGCGTCAAGTACTGCGCAGGTAAAGCAAATCACGCAAACTTAATCCCTACTCTCTTGGAGTTTATCAGTACAATCCCGAGAATACTAACAAACAAGGGAATGAAGGAATATAGATATTAGATAAGGTGAAGAATTTACTCTTATATCTGGAATCATACGGCGCAAATGAACCTTTCCATAGAAAAGAAAATCACGGACCTGGAGAACAGACTTGTGGTGGCCAAGGGGGAGGAGGAGGGAGTGGGATGGCCTGGGAATTTGGGGTTAACAGATGCAAACTATTACCACTGGAGTGGATAAGCTATGAAATTCTGCTGTAGAGCACTGGGAACTATATCTGGTTACTTGTGATGGAGCATGATAATGTGAGAAAAAAGAATGTATACAAGTATGTGTGACTGGGTCACCTTGCTGTACAGTAGAAAATTGACAGACACTGTTAAACCAGCTATAATGGAAAAAAATTAAAATCATTAAAAGAAAAAAGAAGAATTTACTCTGTATAAACACTGCAATGATTGCAGGGAAGTGCTAGAGTCCTTTGGTCACAGTTCTCTGTCCTTTTAGTGATAGTGAAAATAACAATAACAACAACAACAAAAATGGCAGCTCAACAGCAGTGTTTTTTGTTTTTTTTTTTAAATTACGCAAATGAATTTATCACATCTGTAGTTGTATAATGATCATAACAATCCAATTTCACAGGATTTCCATCCCTCTACCCCCCAAACTGTCTCTTCCAGAGACCATAAGTTTTTCAATGTCTGTTCTGTTCTGCAAAGAAGTTCAGTCTGTCCTTTTTTCAGATTCCACATGTCAGTGAAAGCATTTGATGTTGATGTCTCATTGTATGGCTGACTTCACTTAGCATGATTAACTTCTAGGTCCATTCGTGTTGCTAAAAATGCCGGTATTTCATTCCTTTTAATGGCTGAGTAATATTCCATTGTGTATATGTACGGCACATGACTCGCAAAGACACGTACTCCAATGTTCACTGCAGCACTATTTGCAACAGCCAAGACATGGAAAAAACCTAAATGTCCACCGACAGAGGAGTGGATCAACAGCAGTGTTGTTATAGCCTTAGGGACAACTTTGAGGAAGGAGGGGGACGAGAAAAGAACTAAGGAGTTCCCGTTGTGGCACAGAGGAACCGAATCTGACTAGTATCCATGAAGATACGGGTTCAATCCCTGACCTAGTTCATTGGTGAGCCAGCAATCCGGTGATGCTGTGGCTGTGATATAGGCCAGTAGCTGCAGCTCTGCCTGGACCCCTAGCCTAGAATTTCCATATGCTGCAAGTGCAGCCCTAAAATTAAATAAATAAATAAATAAATAAATTTTAAAAATAAAAGGCTGGAGTTCCCATCGTGGCGCAGCAGAAACGAATCCAACTAGAAACACCATGAGGTTGCGGGTTCGATCCCTGGCCTCGATCAGTGGATTAAGGATCCAATGTTGCCATGAGCTGTGGTGTGGGTTGCAGATTCGGCTCAGATCTGGCATTGCTATGGCTGTAGCATAGGATGGCAGCTACAGCTCCAATTAGACCCCTAGCCTGGGAACATCCATATGCCGCAGGTGTGGCCCTAAAGGACAAAAAGAGAAAAAAAAAATTTTTTTAATAAAAATAAAAAAATAAAAGGCAGAGTTCCTCTGGGACAGAAGGGGTCTCTTCTACTGCAACTGTGGTGGTGATATGAGCCGATTCAAAGCTGGGAGCAATGAATGCAGACCCTGGCCCCACACAGCGACCTACATACAAGGAGGCTGGGGAGGGCCTGCGGTGGGATAGGAGGTCTACTGTCAAAGGCAAGGCAAGGTGGGCAGGGAGGGCAAGGTGTTCACAAGAGAGGGTGAGATACCCTCCCCCCATATGAGTTTGGAAAACTTTCACTTTCACTCCAGCTGAGCTTGCTGACAGGGGGCAATGGAGGAGAAGGTTTATATACATAAATTGACATAGATTTCATTACAGCCCTCCATTTCCTGTGTCATTAACATCACAACTCAATGAACTCTTTATCTTTTTCAATCATCAAACCAAACCACAGGTGAGCCTCTCCCGGGCTAAGGGGTGAACACCAAGCAGGGAAGCAGCTCCAGCATCACCTGTAAACCTGCAGAATGGGACTGGAAATGGACCCTGCTAGCTCAGCAGACTCTGTGACACATCTAGACACTTCTGCTTCAAGGCCTGGTATAACCTTCCTGGACACAGCCGTTCCCTCTAGGGATAAGTTCCCAGGACTATCGGACAAGCTGCTGCTGGCTTGTTCATCTGTCAGCAAAATCGAGCTAATGTAGGCAAGGCTGCCAAGGGAGCGGACTGGGAACCAGAGCCACTTTCTGCATGACACCCAGGGCAGGGCCGCCAGACCCACGGACACAGGCAACAGGCACAGGGCAATGCAGGAAGAGTTGGACAGACCCACGGGTGAATCCTTGGGTCCATCCCTTATTGGCTGAGCAACCTGGGGCAGGTTACTTAACTTCTCTGAGTGTGTGCTCAGAAACGGAGGACCAGAACCTCACACCTCAGGAGACAAATGAAACACAACTTTTTATCTTCAGGTGCACTCTGTGGAGTGGCTAGAATGCTCAGGAATGCTAGTGGTGCCCTTGCATGCCTACTTCATGCACATTCCTCAGAGACCCCAACTTGAGATTTGTTTTTCGTTTTGGGTTGTTTTTTTTTTTCCCTCTTTTTTGGCCGCCCTGTGGTATATAGAGTTCCTGGGCCAGGGATCAGATCCAAGCCATTGCTGCAACCTAAGCCACAGGTACGGCAACACCAGATCCCTAACCCACTGTGTCAGGCCAGGGATTGAACCCGTGTCCCAGCGCTCCCAAGACGCCATCAAGCCCACTGCACAACAGCTGGACCGCCAAGATTTGCTGAAATGGTCTGGAAGAGAAGATCTTTCTCCAGTCCTCCTACTGTGCTCACCCCACCTCACTTTGTCAGAGTGCTGATTCTAGAGACCAACATCCTCTGAACGCCTCTGTACCATTCTCTCCATCCCTCCAGCAGACACAGACATGGGGAGATCTCTCCAAGAGCACAGAGCTGGACTAGTGATGGCCTGGAACCCTTTAATATGCGTGGCTGACACTGACAGCCTAAGGCAAAAGCTGGGAGGGGTAAAAAAGGAGAAAGGCAGACAATGGGGAGGGGTGGCCAGAATGACAATCAGATGACAGCCGGAGCAGGAGGTGAAGGACATGGGACTGGGGCAATGGGATGTCATTCAAATGCCTCCACTTGGCACACAGGGCTGTCAAGCTGGCCTCCAAGAGCTGCTCCTGCTTCTTACTCCTGCCACGTATCCAGTGTGAGCACACACTGCTGTGCCCAGCCCTTCTGTTCTGTCTGGAATGCCACCCTGCAAGTGTCCCCACCCACCTTTCCAATCTGGCAAACTCATCTCCCCTGCTCTGGCTCAGTCCGCCTCTCCGTCTCCGCCTTCTCCAACTCCCCACCACGTGCAATGACAGCTCCCTCTGGCTGTTCCCACCGTGCTCCACACTCCACATCATGTCACTTACCCACCTGCACCGTCATCGCTTCTATCAGTTATCTCTCTGCTTCTCTTGCCTTCCTCCTCTTCATACGCCAGGTACCAGGGATTCAACTGGCACTCACCGTTGGCTGAATAAATTAATGACTCAGTGGTACTCGGTACCACAGCTTGCCCACTGTTTTGATGGAGCTGCATCAGTTCGTAGAAACCAGGATTCAGTGAACAGAGAGTTCACATACTGGCTCTGCCATCTGCTAGCTGTATGCGCCGGGGGGAAAACACTTGGGAGACACTTTCATTTCTGAGCCTCCATTTTTCATCACGAGAAGAAGGGATGAATAATACCGTCTGCCTTACGTGACTATGTCTGACCTCAGGATCTTGAGAAGAGCAGGCGTGAGAGAAGAACTCTGGCACTCATGTCCCAGTGCTTTCCCAAGCCCCTGAAACCATTCTCTCCGTGGAGAATGAAACCACAGCAAATGTATGAAGCCTTCTCAGTCTCAACTGTCAACACATTATCAAATGTTAAAATGTAAGTCCCACAGAGTTCCTGCTGTGATTCATCAGGTTAAGAACCCGACATAGTGTCCATGAGGACACAGGATTGATCCCTGGCCTCGCTCAGTGGGTTAAGGACCCAGTGTTGTAGCAAGCTGCAGTGTAGGTTGCAGATGCAGCTCAGATCCGGTGTTGCTGTGGCTGTGGTGCAGGTCAACAGCTGCAGCTTCAATTCAACCCCTAGTGTGGGAACGAGCCACCGGTACGATTACAAAAAGAATAAAAAGAAAGTCCCAGAGCCCCTGAGAGTTGCCATTTATACATATCCTTAATTCTAAGGCTCTACATGCTGGTTCCAGATGACATCTGCTGCCACCCAAGGAGTGACATCTGACTCTGAAAGTGTGTTCCAATTAATTTATCCACTTAAGCTTTCCAGCCCCCTAGTTGAGCCTAAAGTTGAACAGTTAGGAAAGTTAACAGTTAAATCTCCACTGGCCAACTAAACACAAGCAAGTTGACATAATCAAGTCACAACTCCTAGTTCACATACTCAAGTCACTTCTAAGAGACACGCCTCTGGCCAGCTGCAGGATAAATACATGCAAGAATGTCAACTAAGAAATTAAGATCAATAATCAAGGGTAGAGTAGCTGAAAGGGGGAAACAAATGTTTCAGCCCAATGCCTTTATCAATGTGGCTTTTGGTTTTGGTTCTTTGGCCACAGTGAGAAGCAGCCTGATGGGGATCTCAGTTCCCAGGCCAGGGACTGAACCCGGGCTGTAGCAGAGAAAGTGCCAAATCCTAACTACTAGGCCACAGGAAGGTCCCTAAACCCAAAGCTTTTAAATATCATTCTAAGTTAAGGGAAAAAATTCAAAAGACAACAAAGACACTTCACCTAACACCTATAATGCTAGGTATTAGGGATACAACAGGCGCTTAATGTTTACTGAAAAACTTAACATATCAGATGGTACCTAGTAATGTTAAGTTGCCTACTGCTTTGATGGACCCTGATTTGCTTAGTGGAAACCGGATTCCCAAGAGAATACACAAGTGCTGGTTGTGCCATTTACTAGTTGTGTGAGCTTGAGGGAGACACTTTTATTTCTCAGCCTTAGTTCTATCATCTGTGTTAAGTGGGACTGGATATCTATTTCATGCAAAATGTAACATATTGTTTAGAACACATAATGCATGATACCTCCTACACTGGAAGACATATTACTTTATCATGGAGAGTTCTTTAGGGTTTAAAAACATTTTTATACCTTTTTTTTTTCTTTTTCTTTTTAGGGCCACACTTGTGGCATATGAAAGTTCTCAGCTTAGGGGTTGAATAGGAGCTACAGCTGCTGGTCCACACCATAGCCACAGCAACGCAGGATCCAAGCCGTGTCTTCAACCTATACCACAGCTCAGGGCAACACCAGATCCTTAATCCACTGAGCAAGGCCAGGGATCGAAACTGCATCCTCATGGATAGAAACAGGATTCATTCCCGCTGCGCCACGAAAGGAACCCCTTTCATACCTATTTTCACATCTAATTCTATAACACCTGGATGCCATGGGCAGGATAGATTCCTTTCCACTTTACAGAGGTAATCAGGCACCTAGAGGTTAGTCAGCCTGCACCACAGCACACTCAGCAGCTGAGCGGGGAGCAGATTCAGAGGATTTTGATTTCTCTCTTCTGTGACTCTGCCTAGGGTGCCATGCAGGCCAGGACAGGGAAACAGCATTCCAGGTTTCTCCCCAGCAGGCTGGCTCTGGGAGGCTGCACCAGCTCCCTCTCCTCACCTCTGTTCCTGCCCTCACTCTCGGAACCTCCCCATTCTACATCACAGGTGGCCTCGGCTTCCACATGCCACAGTCTCAGACCCAGAGATTCCAGCATGTGGCCCAAAGCAAGGTTCAAACAGCAGAGTCCATCAACCACCCCTCACGGGTGTTCTGACATCTGTGGAAATGCTGGGACATGCAATTCGGCTGACAGAGGTTATGGGGGGTCCCAGTGAGACAGGACAGAAGGAGCTTGGGAGAGAAAATGCAAAAACTGGGAAGTGACTGAACACATATGTGAAAACAGTTTTACTTCCTACCACAGTGGATTCTGTGCCCGATGAAATGTGTGAAAGTGTGAGCTGTTCTGAAACAAGATGCAAGGAAGTAGGATCTGTTGCTATATATAAGTGCTTTATTTGGGGACATCTTTGCCACAAAATAAATGGAGAGATTCAGAGAGAGGAGGAATAGGCGTTTATAGAATGAATTCAGAAAGCCTGACTCACTGTAACTAACCTCCACACACTAAGGCAAGAAAAGGGCTGGTTGGACCCTCCAACTACCATCTGCATCCTTCCAGAGGTAAACTACATCCTTTTGGGAGGTCTCTTGTAGCACAAGGTTAAGGGCCCCAGCATTGTCATTGCAGCAGCTTGGGTTGCTATTGTGACATGGGTTTGATCCCTGGCCCAGGAACTTCCATATGCCACGAGTACAGCCAAAAAATAAAAAAAGAAGGTCTTTTTCATTTATTTTACAAGTCTCTACCTATCTGAGGTAGAATAATTCAAAAAAGGCAGAAAAATACAAAGGCTGGCAAACATCTTACTACCTGTTATTTAAGGCTGAAAAAGCAGCAATCTCATTTTTTCCAGCGAGATACTTTAGGATTCTGTCCCTTCTCTCTTCAGTGTCCTTGTGTACAAGGGACATAGCAAACTGTTCATTACACCTGCAGAAGAGGCTTATGTAACTTTACAAATCCAATTAAAGTCCTCACAAACATGTTCTTCTAAAGTAGGGTCCAATAAGTGTTGGGGATCTGCAGGAATAATAGAAGCACAAAGGAAAGAGTTTGGGGACTAGAATAAAGAAAGTAAGGCACTATGGAAATAAGAGCTAAGTGGAGAGCACAGGAAACTGCTTTAGAGTGAAGGGCTGAACAAAAATCAGGACATCAATGGAGGAAAATACAGATTTAAAAAAAAAAAAACTAAAGACATTCAAAAGATACATTTTTTTTTAAAAAAAAAGGGCAGCTGAGGAGTTCCCTGGTGGCTCCGTGGGTTAAGGACCCAGCATTGTCACTGAAGCATCTCAGGTTGCTGTTGCGGCATGCATTCAATCTCTGGCCTGGGAACTTCCATATGCCACGGACACAGCCTAATTAATCAATTTTTTTTTCAGAGCTATACCGACAGCATATGGCCAGGTGTCGAGTCAGAGCTATAGCTGCCAGCCTGCATCACAGCCACTGAAACATCGGAGCCAAGCCACATCTGCGACCTATGCCTCACCTTGTAGCAATGCTGGATTCTTAACCCACTGAGCCACAATGGGAACTCCTAACTAATTAGTTTTAAAAGGAGGCTGAGTTAGCCATGTACAGTCTATCTCAAAGAGGTGGGGTTGGAGCTGGGGGAGGGGGTACAGGTCACTAAAAATTCCACTGACACAGTTACACTGACTGGTTTGGTCCTGAGGCCTTACACTACCCTTCAGTTCTTTGCATTATTCGGATGATCAAATCCTACAGGGACACCAGAGAAACCAAAGTTTACTTTCCTATAGAATGCATGGGAATCAATTGAATAAAGTTACTAATATTCTAGAACCAGACCCCCTCTGTTCCCCATCCCTGCCTGTGGTGGGGGCCAGGGGTGTGGGGTTCAGAAGCCAAGCCCCTTCTTTATGTGTGGGATGGGGGATGCTACGTGCATTTTTATCACGCCTGCCAACACACTCCCATGTGCCTGGGGGAAAGCCATTCCAGAATCCACTGCTTGACTGCTTCCTACCTCCCCTTGGGGCATTCTGCCTCACTGCTCAAACTCCCAAATGAAGGAAGATGAAGGGGACCCTAATCTTGACACTTCCCAGAAAGCTGGGGATTCTGACAGTTCCACTGTAGTTGAGAAGGCTGGTGAAAGTGCAGTACCAGAAGGTTCTAGAACTGCTGAGGAAGAAACTGTGAAAGATGAGGTCTTTACATTCAAGCGACTATGTATTTACTACTACATACATGAATGGACATTCCAAACGCTTTGATTGTTTATCTACAGCCTTGTGCTTGTGCAAGGTTAAAGGCTTCCAAAAAGATAATTTGCTTACCCCCAGTTGTGAAATACTCCTAGTCAAGAAGGGAGATTAAAAAGAGGGCGTGGAGATGGGAATGAAGAAGTTCCAGGATATCACTAGTCCCTTAACTTTGTAACACCACAGGCCCCAAATAAATACCTTCCATTATCTTCACAGGTTATAAGCACCAAACAGAGGAGGGAGTGGAGAAGAAAAGCCCTCTGTGAAGTGCACTCTGCCTGAGGATGATACTCAGAGAGGGAAGCAATTCCTTTTTGGATAAAGACCCTTCTGCAAAGGCTGGCCTGGAGAGGGGAGAGAGTGAAACAGAATCCACTGGATTTAGCAGGCAGCCATAATAGTTGGCCTTACTTTCAAAAACATAACTGGATGGCTCAGAGGAAACGAATCTCACTAGCATCCATGAGGACGCAGGTTCGATCCCTGGTCTTGCTCAGTGGGTTAAGGATCTGGCGTTGCCAAAAGCTGTGGCATAGGTCACAGATGTGGCTCGGATCCTGCGGTGCTGTGGCTGTGGCGTAGGCTGGCGGCTACAGCTCTGATTGGACCGCTAGCCTGGGAACCTCCATATGCCACGGGTGTGGTCCTAAAAAGACAAAAAATAAATAAAAAATAAACAAAATTTTAAAAATAAAAACATAAATATTTGGTATATTTGGCATGCTTTATTTTTCATAAAAACAAACCAAAAAAAATCATAAATATGCCTGACAAGTTCAGGGCTGGAGATGCAACAGGGGAATATCTTTCTTTTTTGACTTTGCAAATACAAGTGGACATTAAAATCGCTGCAATGATCTGCTCTACACTGAGTTACTCCCCAGCACCTGAATTTCCTCACCCACCCCCCGACCAGATTCAGGAGAAAGAAATTGTCAGCAGGTTCAGCTCTTCCTGGGGGCCTCCAGGCACTAGTCTGAAAACCTGACGGCAATCTGTAGCTTTAAAGTTTGTTCTCTATGATCCATGAGGTTCTGCAAAACTTCGGGAAGGTGGCCCCTTGGAGCTCACAGAGGCAAGACTGGGACCCTGATATTCACAAAGGTGTGACTTACAAGGAAGGGGAGTCTTGGAAGAAAAGAAACCAGAGCCAGGGCCCTAGGAGGGGGAGAGCCTAGGGACAAAAGCCTCCAAGAGAAAGACTTCACTTTGATATTTGAGAGATGTTTCACTCAAAGCCCCACTGTACTGATGAGCTTGATTCTCATCACTCTGTAGGAGGACCTTTCAGAAGGTCCCAGTTAAGCCAGACTGTACCAGGTATCCAGGCTGGTCACTGAGATGACCCCAGAAGAAAGCTCCTTCCTCTTTTTTTTTTTTTTTTGCTTTTTAGGGCTACACGTGAGGCACATGGAAGTTCCCATGCCAGGGGTTGAATCGGAGCTACAGCTGCCAACCTGCACCACAGCCACAGTGACGTGGGATCTGAGCTTCATCTGCGACTTACACCACAGCTCACGGCAACACCAGATCTCCAACCCACTGAGCAAGACCAGGGATCAAACCCACATCCTCATGGATACTAGCTGGATTTGTTCCCCTGCGCCACCAATGGGCACTCCCGAAGCTTCCTTCCAAATGCTCAAAAAGAAACTAAAACAAAGCAAAGAGCCTGAGAATCTGTGTGCTTGTGGGTGAAGCCAGGAGACAAAAGAATAAACCAGAGAGAAGAACCATTCTCCCAATGCACCTTTCACAACGCTTTCCCCTCCACCCACCGCCACCACCTCCCCCCACCCCCACACACCCTGGGAGAAGAGGGGGTGGTGAGGGGGATAGCCTGATCGCAGATATACCCAGGTGCACTGCGTCAGCACCAAAGATGAGACACAGACCACAGAGGGAACAGAATCCTGGGCCTGCCTCCCGCAAGATTCAGACTCTGGGCCCTGGAAGGTCTTTTAAGGGCTGTCTAATCCATGTCCCTTCAGCTTGTCCTTAAGGAAGGTGACCGCTCTGGGACACGGCAATCCCGGGTTCTCTTTCTGGCTAGTCCATACCACTTCTGGGTCACCCCGGTCCAACCTCTTATCTGCTCATCCCGTCCATCTCTCTGACTAATGGGCATTATGAACGATACCTACTTTCTATAGGGGATGACCAAATTACTGAGGCTTATGACTTGCTAGTAATGATTTAGCAAAACTTGGTCAAGGCTGGAAGGAGAATGTGGAGGTATGTACCACACCCAGAACAAAAAGGGAGGAAGAATCACTGTAAGAGAACCCTCTGCTACTCACTCCAAGAGACATGCTTTTCCAGCTAAAACTAGCCTTTTTCCAGTGTTCACAAATGCTCACTATAATCACCCTACAAAACTGGTCACTAAGCCCCAACCCCAAAAGGTTAGAGCCAAAGATAAGAAAAGGAACTCTATTTTAAGCAGACATTAACTTACGTTTCTCTCTCAAGGCTGGATCTGATCACTCAGTCATTCGAGATTGAGTCCCCAGGCACTGGCTTCCTCCCCTCTCCATCCTCCCACCCCAACGCCCTGCCCTGCTCTTTCCCTCTCAAACTCAGATGCCAGGAAGTCCCAGACCTTCAGGAGCCCTTCAGGACTGTTTCATTAACTGTAGCTCCAGAGAGAAATTCTGCTTAGGTGCTGGGTATCCCCTACCCGCTCCTGGACCCAGAACCCACAATTTCACCACGAAGACAATGTTTTGTCTCCAGCTCGGAATCTCAGAGCCAAGGCACTGCACTCCCTGACCTCTACCTGCTTTGTCATGGTAAACACTTGAGATCCATAAAACCACAGCTCCCCCGTGTCCTTACCTTCTGCCCCTCCCCGCACCCTGGGTAACCAGTACCAAGAAGTAAATCAACACTGGAGTTGGAGTTGTGGCTCAGCAGTAATGAACCTGACTATCCGTGAGGATGCAGGTTCAATCCCTGGCCTCACTCAATGGGTTAAGGATCTGGCATTGCCATTAGCTGTGGTATAAGTCGCAGGTATGACTCAGATCTGGTGTTACTGTGGCTGTGATTCAGGCCAGCATCTGCAGCTCCAATTCGACCCCTAGCCTGGGAACTTCCACATGGCATGGGTGCAGTCCTAAAAAGAAAATTTCTTTTAAAAAGTGTGCCTCCTGCGAGTACACTTCCTATCAACACCAGTCTAATGTTCAGCTCTGCGGAGAGCAGTTACCATGAAGATTTGTGCCATCCGTTATCAACCAAGAACTACTTGTGAGATTAACTTTTCAGATCTCAAATTCCAATGTTTGAATAAAAAAAAATTTACCCAGATGAACTGATACAGAACTTAATCCCACACTCATGGCAGGGAAAAAAGGCCCTCATTACATTCACTCAAGTATTCTGAGCACTCATGATATTCTAGGCATAGTAGAGTTAGATGAAAGACAGTGCTCTTTTTTTCCTTTGGGGGGCTGCACCCACCAGATCCTGCACCCACCAGGAGGCCAGGGGTCAAACCTGCATCCTCATGGAGACAACGTTGGGTCCTTAACCCTGTGAGCCACAATAGGAACTCCAAAAGACATTGCTCTTAAAGCTCAGTCTGCTGGGAAGACAACAACGTACAGTGTGCCACAGGGAGAACACAGGATGGGGACCTCAATTCGGAGCCAGTGGACTGACAGGAGGTCCTAGGGCTTTGAAGTGACCGGACAAAAGGGGAGGGGACAATGTATAAAGCAGAGGCAGTGACGTGTCCAGAGGCATGGAGGCGAGCTCTCCAAGATCTGGGAATTGGAAGCAGTTGGAAAGGACAGGCAGGTGGGAGGTAAAGCTGACAGCAAGAAAGAAGGTGAAGAAGAGCCACTGAAGAATTTTAGGGGCATGATCCTTCCAGCAACAAGGTGGAGAATGTTTTGAAGGAGGTCCGATGGGCAGCTGGGAGATCAGTCACCAGGGAGTTATCCAGGCAAGAAATGATGGATGCAGAGGGCAGGGAGGGAGAAGGTAATTCCATGAGAAATTCAGCAAGTAGAACTGAAGAGCCCCCAGGAGCCTGGATGGATGGATGTAGGGGAGCTGGAGAGGAGCAGAGATGACACCAGTTTCTGTCATCTGCATGGGTGTGCAGAGAAAAAACAGGTAGTGCAGCATCTGCAGGTGGGAGGTCAGGCATGAGGGGTTCTGAGCAAACTTAGTTCAAGAACATCAAGAGGCAATGCCCAGGAGGCAGATGGATAAATGAGAAAGGAACCCAGGAACTCAGGGCAGGAAATCACCAGGGAGTCACCAAGAAACGGAAGATACAGAGTATGCAAAGGGTGAAAACCAGGAGCCAACGAGGGGGTTCTGAGGCATAACACACAGGAAGGAAAGAACCCTCAGAGGTGACTGAGGAAGAACCTTGGGACAGGGAGAAAGTAAGCCAGATGAGACGAAGAGTGATGACATCAAAAAACTTTCCCAGAGGAAAAGTAAAACAACTATACCAGAAAAAATAAAAATCATTTTTAAAAAAAAAAAAAAAAAAGGAGCATGGAGTTCCCATTGTGGCTCATCAGTTAACACCCAACTAGAATCCATGAGGACTCAGGTTCGATCCCGGGCCTCGCTTAGTATGTTAAGGATCCAGCATTGCCATGAGCTGTGGTGTAGGTTGCAGATGCGGCTCGGATCTGTGTTGCTGCGGCTGTGGTGTAGGCCGGCAGCTACAGCTCCAATTAGACCCCTAACCCGGGAACCTCCATATGCCACAGGTGCAGCCCTAAAAAGACCGAAAAAAAAAAAAAAAAAAGAACAAATTGTAAAATGAGTCAGGCCCTCTTTTTAACCTGAGCACACGTGAGTTCTCTCTCTCTCTCTGAAATGTACTTTCACTTTAGCAGATTTATAAAAGGTCTACCATTCCAGTGCTTTGCTACAGCAAGACGAGGACTGAGGAAACTGTGACCCTATCAATACAAGTTAGAGGAAACACATAATAGCAGATAATGGGACACAACTGAAGACAGAATAAATGATCACATGCCATCAGGGTAACAATAAAAAAATAAAATGTGAAACTGTCAGCATAAGTGAATATGTGACTACATAAAACTATTGAAAATCTGGCTGGAAAAACTGTCCTCATACTTTTCTTTATTACTTGGGCTTCTGACTGCTCATAAAAAAAACAAAGCTATTTAATAATCATTTAAATAAATAAATAAAACCATGAAAACGAGAAAAAAACTTTCCGCAGAGGAAATGGTCGTTGTCAAATGTAACTGAAAAGTAAGCTAAGGAATCGGTAGCTTTCACGAGCCTTAGGGACTAGGTGATCATTGGTGACTTGAGCAAGAAAAGCTTTACCATAGCCATTAACACCCTCCAACTCCCCTTAACCTCAACAGGACTTACTGACTTCACCATTTACTTGGCACACCTTCAACAATCAGACTGAAGCCCTTTCTCTGCCAGACGCTAGGAATACAAAGACGGATAACCTGCATTCCAGGATCTTGGAATCCAGACGTCCTCATAAGTCTTAGACAGACCTGGGGGGTATGCCACTTAGTGAAACTCTTACGACAGAAACAGACAAATACCGTAGGTTATCACTTATATGTGGAATCTAAAAAAAGAAAACAGGAGGTCTTTATGTGGCTCAGCGGAAATGAATCTGACTAGCATCCATGAGGACGCAGAATTGATCCCTGGCCTCACTCAGTGGGTTAAGGATCCGGCCCATTGCCGTGAGCTGTGGTGTAGGTCCCAGACTCGGCTCAGATCTGGCATTGCTATGGCTGTGGCGTAGGCCAGCGGCAACAGCTCCAATTGGACCCCCAGCCTGGGAACCTCCATGTGCCACGAGTGTGACCCTTAAAAAAAAAAGAAAACAAACCAGTGAATTTAGCAAAAAGAAACAGACTCACACATATAGAGAACTAGTGGATACCAGTGGAAAGAGGAAAGGGAGGAGGGGAAAGATAGGTGTAGGGATTAAGAGGTACAAACTACCATGTATAAAATAAACAAGCTACAAGGTATATTGTACAGCACAGTAAATATAGCCAATATTTTATGATAACTATAAATGGAGGATAATCTACAAAAATTTTTAATCACTATGTTGTACACCTGAAACTAGTATATTACAACAAATGAACTATATCTCAATGAAAATAAATATATAAAAATTATAAAATATGGGGGGGAAAGGCACAGATCTAACAGCTAACAATACCAGAGGGTGAATGCCAGAGGAGAACAGTAAATGGGGTATATTTAGTTGGGTTTGGAAGACATTTATTAAATACCTACCATGTGGTTAGGCACTGGGTTAGCAGGGGTGAGTCAGACCTAGACATGTGTGCACCATGAGGTCAAGGGCTTTATCTAATCACTGTTGTATTCCTGGTACTTGACAGTGGGCCTGGCACTATGTCAAAAGTCAATAAATATTTATGAAATGGGAGCTCCCTTTATGGCTCAATGGTAACGAAAGCAGACTAGTATCCCTGAGGACATAGGTGTGATCTTTGGCCTCACTCAGTGGATTAAGGATCTGGTGTTGCCGTGAGCTGTGGTGTAGGTCGAAGACATGGCTCAGATCCCGAGTTGCTGTGGCTGTGGCGTAGGCTGGCAGCTACAGTTCCAATTAGACCCCTAGCCTGGGAACTTCCATATGTCACAGGTGTGGCCCTAAGAAGATGAAAAAAAAAATTTATGAAATGAACCAATGAATGGAAGAAATGACCTTTTCTCTCAGGGGCAGACAAGGGTGAAAGCTTCAGTGGCTTTATTTTCATATGTACACATCTCCTACACAAGACCAAGCTCCTAGAGTCCCACAAGTCATGCATGGTAACCCTACAGCTATCGAACACGGCCTTGCCTCTACTAGTCAAGCAAGAAACAGTTGAGAGGAGGGGTGGTGATGGCAAGGGGTTTTCCATCGTGCTGGTCACAACTTACTTCTTGACTTGGCAGCTACCTATATAGTTCCAGCCACTTTGTGGTAATTCACTGAACCATACTTGCAATGTATACACATGCCTATCTGTTCTATTTTTAATTAAAAGGGTATCTTTTTTTTTTTTGCTTTTTTTTGGGGGGGGCACATCAGCAGCATATGGAGGTTCCTAGGCTAGGAGTCAAATTGGAGCTACAGCTGCCAGCTTACACCACAGTCACAGCAACGCGGGATCCAAGCCGCATCTACAACCTAAACCACACCTCCCAGCAACACTGGATCCTTACCCACTGAGTGAGGCCAGGGATCGAACCTTCGTCCTCACAGATACTAGTTGGATTTATTTCCACTGCACCACAACGGGAACTCCCCAAAGGGTAGTTTTTAGAAAGTAATGTTAAGAAACTGCTTTTTCTTCTCCTAACTACCCCTTATAAAGACAAGTCCACTTAACTCTTTTAAAGAAAATGTCCAACTTAGTAACTACAGAACAGGACCACTAAGGCCTCCAGCAAGCTGGGTACAAGAAAGTGAACACTGAAAGGCCAACTTCTGACTAGTCATGGCCTTATCAGCAAAGAAGGCCAAGGCCTTGAGGAGACAGCATCACGTTAGTAAGTGGGTCCCCACTGCTATCAATGCCACCATGCCTGGACAGCAGCCAGGCTCACATGTGTGGGGAGCCATGCTGGTTAGAAGTGGCAGCAAGACAGCCAAAGAGCCTGCAGTGACAGCACAACTGCCACAGAGGACAAACCACATGTCTACCCACTGCAGAACCCCCGTGATATGTGTACTTCTGCACCTTCTCATGGAATCCTGGCAACTCTCCAAGCTAGACCTTATCGCCTCTTGAAGGACGTAGAAAGGGGTTGAGAAGAAACAGATGAAGAGTGATGGAGCTGGGATGTTACCACAAGTGCAGCTGGTCTGAAGCCCATGGGGCCATCTGAACCTAGAGGAGTTCTATTTTAATCCCTGCTTGAAAGAGAGACTTCATAGAGCTTTGATGCTAGCGCACCAAGACCTGAAAAAGGAGCCTTGTGGCAGGCTGGGGACTCAGTTCTTCTCAACAGTACAAAACCCAAGCTTTCTACTTCAAGCATGATGTCCCCTGATCATGTCCTTCCAGAGCCCAAATGGTCCATCCAGCACAGCCTCTGGCTTGCGTCCTCCAGAGTCAGACAGGGACGGCTCCGCCTGTACCGCCTTGCAGAAGAATACTAACTGCCTCTTATTTGATGACTCCATGTCATTCAACAGTCTGCTCCTTAGGCTTTCAAAGGTTTACTTTCTCTACTAATTAAAATAGCATGTTTTACCTTGATAGAAAAATCAACAGATCCCCAAGAGACACACCCCACCTGAAATAGCAGGGCTCTTAGCCAATCTCCTCACCAAACTGGACTTCTAGAAAAATTCTGGAGAAAGTTCCTGCAGAAAACCAATATACTATATGACAGAAACCCTCCACTGAGGAGTTCCTGATGTGGCTCAGCAGGTTACAAACCCAACTAGTATCCTTAACCTTGCTCAGCAGGTTAAGGATCCGATGTTGCCGTGGGCTGTGGTGTAGGCTGCAAACATGGCTTGGATCCCGAGTTGCTGTGGCTGGCATAGGGTGGCAGTTCCAATTTGCCCCTAGCCTGGGAACTTCCATATGCTGCAGGTGCAGCCAAAACAAACAAACAAAAAAAACCTTCCACTGAGACAAAGGGTAGGCACACCACAGGTGCTCTGACAAATGCCAGGCTAATTCCAATGCACCTATTGGCAGAGGTGCCAACCCCTCGGCCACACAGATAGGGCAGGGCAGGTTACCCCTGGCCCCTGGGCATCTGCCCTGGGTTCCAAGTTCTATTCCTGCTCAGAGCTACTTTTTATTATCAGTTCTCTCACAAATTTACTAGCACAGTAAAGAACATACTGCTTCAGTTTACAGAGTATCTGCATTTCTTTTGTCAGAAAAAGAATTTTAAATAGCAGCATGTCAGATCTTAATAGTGCTGTTTTACAGCAGAAACTAAAGTTCATAATACATGTAATTATATATCATCTGTGCTGATAAAAGGAAGAACACTTATACTTCCAAAAGACAACACAAAATTACACATAAAGCTTGGGAAAGTGTCTTTGTCATGTTGAGTCTCTAATTCAGTAAAGACATACTTTATTCCCTCTCAAAGCCACTACACTTAGAAGAGCCAAAAAGCAGAAATCCTGCTATGGCCCAGTGGGTTAAGAATCCAACTGCAACGACTCGGGCCACTGCAGAGGTGCAGGTTCCTTCCCCAGCTCAGTGCAGTAGGTTAAAGGATCTGGCATTGCTGCAGCTGCAGCATAGATCACAGCTGCATCTCATATGCAATCCTTGGCCTAGGAATTTCCATATGCCTCAGGTGTGGCGATAAAAATTAAAAAGTTTTAAAAAAAGAAGAACCTAAAAAGCTACATGTCATCCCACCCTATGACTCCTTTCAGCACTCCCCCAGCTCCCATCCATGCTATGAAAGGTCTATATTCAGACTAATGCAAGCTGCCCAAAACAGAGATGGCTTTTCTCTAAAAATGATCTACCCTCCTTTAAGAAAGGGACTATAACCACTGTGGTTTAAAAGAGCTACTTTTTTTTTTCTTTTTAGGTCCACACCTGCGGCATAAGGAGGTTCCCAAGCAGGGGTGGAACTGGAGCTGTAGCCACTAGCCTACACCACAGCTACAGCAACACCAGATCTGAGCCACATCTGCGACCTACACCACAGCTCACGCTAACACCAGATCCTTATCTCACTGAGCAAGGCCAGGGACTGAACCTGTGTTCTCATGGATACTAGTCAGATGCCTTTCCTCTGAGCCAAAACAGGAACTCCAAGACCTTGTGGATCTTTGTAAGGACTTTGGCTTTTATGGGGAGTAAAATGGGAAGCTACTGCAGTTTTGAGCAGAAGCTGGGAAATTACTTCCAATCTTCATTTTAACAGAATCGCTCTGGCTGCTACGATAAGAACAGAGTTTATAATAACAAGGGTAGATCGGGGAGATGAGTTAGAATTTTACTGCAATAACCCAAGTGAGAGATGCTGGTAGCTTGGACCAGAGTGGAAGCAGTGGGCGTGGAAAGCGGTCAGATGGTGGACAAGCAGATAAGAAGGTGGGGCCAACAAGATTTCTTAATGGACTAGATATACATGAAGCAAAGCAGTCAGTGGCTCCAAGTTCTTAGGTGTGAGCAACAAGAAGGATGAAGATGTCATTGGTTGGGTTGGGAAGGGCTGCAGGTTAAGCATGTTTGAGGGAGAATCAGGAGTTAAATATTGGACAGTGTGATTAGTGTTATATGTCCCAGTGAAGATGTCAAGGAGTTTGATGAAAAGGTCCTGAAAATTTGGTCATTTAACAAACATTTATTGACAACCTATCTAGACTAGTTTTAGCCCATGTGCGGATCTTCAGGCAACAGTGAGGAAAACCGAGTCCCTGATCCAGAGAGCTCAGTCTAGAGAGGAAGCCAGACGAAACCAGCAAGGACCACAGCAAATGGGGAGAATTTTATGACTGAGGTCTGATGGGATGCTTTAGCAACACTCAATTGCACCAGGGAGGACTGGTTGGTAGAGAGAGAATGCAGATGGAAAGATGAGCCAGGGTTACCTGGACAAGGAAAAGGAAGGAGGGTGGATGGAGCGAGTGACTCTAGGGAAAAGAAGCAACATGTGTGAGAGAAACTGCACAAGAGTTCCAGGACCTAGAGAAATCGAGGGCAGGGGGATGCTGGCGGGTGGCAAGAGATGTCAGTCTTTCAGAACCCCACCAGAAGATTATAAATGCCGACCACAGAGTTTCCATTGTGGCTCAGCAGATTAAGAACCCGACTAGTATCCATGAGGACGCAGGTTCAATTCATGGCCTCACTCAGTGGGTTAAGGATCCAGCATTGCCGCAAGCTGTGGAGAAGTCACAGATGCCGCATGAATCCCGTGTTGCTGTGGCTGTGGCATAGGCTGGCAGCTGCAGTTCTGATTCAACTCCTAGCCTGGGAATTTCCAGATGCCATGGGTGCAGCCCTACATATAAAAAATTTTTAAAAAGTGCCAACCACATGATCAGCATTGATTCCAGTAGTACTTGATCTGTATGACTGGGGGTGAGGAAATTATCAGATACTCAAGGCAAGTTACAAAACTGGGAAATGTTAAAGATTGAAAGAACCTCTACTATAGATGAATATCCCTAAAAAGGAACCGGCAAAGCCAGACTGGAACACAAGTTTCCTAAATCATTGGCCATACAGGGGTGATGTGAAATACTAGTGCTGAGACTAAGAAGTAACCTAATGTGTGGTTAACAAATCCTTTTACAAGTCTAGAGGTGTCTAGTTTTCCGCTTTCAACAAAATTAAAAGGTTGAATGGCAATCCAGCTGATTCATAAAGATACATCAGGGCCTGACATAAAATTTAAAAGATAAAAACTAGAGTTCCCATTGTGGCTCAGTGATAACAAACTGGACTAGAATCCACGAGGATACGGGTTCCATCCCTGGCCCTGCTCAGTGGATTAAGGATCCGGCATTGCCATGAGCTGCAGTGTAGGTTGCAGACTCGGCTTGGATCCTACATTGCTGTAGCTACGGTGTAGGCCAGCAGCTGCAGGTCCCATTCAGCCACTAACCTGGGAAATTCCACGTACCACAGGTGAGGCCCTAAAAAGACAAAAAGGAAAAAAGATAAAAACTGAGTAACCTTGACATACCAAAATTTCTCCCTTCCCATCTACGTATATCAACAAGGTTTCTCAAAGTTTACATCTATACAAGTGAAAAATCTTATTCTAGCATTAAAGGGTAATTATCCACCAATACATGAAATAATTGGGTGGGGGAGCCTCATCTGTCTCATCACGTTGCTTTCCGACAAAATTCTACCTTTTGTGTTTAATTACTTATCAAAATGCATATACTTGTTCAGATTAACTTATGCTAATAACTGTACTGATGCAATCCAAAGAAAGGAACACTGAAGAGATTTATGAGAACAGGAAAGAAAAGTCATTCCAATGTACATACACATCTTTGCGGCAGAAGGATGACAGGATATCAGTAAAAGTTTCTCAAGCATCAAAATAAATTAACATTTTGTGGAGGAAGTGGCACTGACATATGATGTCAAGGAGAAAAAAATGGAAAATGAACATTTCTGATTCAAATAAGAGCTTACTCATGTATTTTTCAAATGGATGATAATAGGTCAAAATATTGTGGTACTCAGAGCCCGCTAGATACATTTAAAAGAATGAAACAATTATTACTTTAAAATGTCAACATGTACAATATATCAGAAATTCTATGCTTTGCTACTCTTTACTCACAGAATGAAAACAATTGATGTCAAAACCACGTAAGAGGGATAAAGAATTCTCCGAGATTCTTTTTTTTGGTCTTTTGTCCCTTTTTTTTTAGGGCCGCACCTTCAGCATATAGAGGTTCCCAGGCTAGGGGTCTAATCAGAGCTGTAGCTACTCACCTACGCCAGAGCCACAGCAATGCCAGATCCAAGCCGCATCTTCGACCTACACCATGGCTCACAGTAACGCTGGATCCTTAACCCACTGAGCAAGGCCAGGGATCAAAGCCACAACCTTATGGTTCCTAGTCAGATTCGTTTCCGCTGCGCCATGATGGGAACTCCCGAAATTCTCTTCCTAGCTTTTTTTTTTTTTTTTTTTTTTTTTTTGCCATTTCTTGGGCCGCTTCCGCGGCATATAGAGGTTCCCAGGCTAGGGGTCCAATCGGAGCTGTAGCTGCCAGCCTACGCCAGAGCCACAGCAACGTGGGATCCGAGCTGCGTCTGCGACCTACACCACAGCTCAGGGCAATGCCAGATCATTAACCCACTGAGCAAGGGCAGGGATCGAACCCTCAACCTCATGGTTCCTAGTCGGATTCGTTAACCACTGCACCACGACAGGAACTCCCCGAAATTCTCTTAATAGAAATGGATGTACATGCGTTGATAGACCACAGTCCAAAATCACAGGTCAGTACTCTGAGCATCACTCTACTACACGCCTCTCTGTACAGCCTGAGAGAGACTACCTGTGTGCAAGGGCAGAGGCAGAGGTCTCCCTCCTCTAAACAGGAGGAGGGGATCCCAGAGACTCCTGCAGAGCCTTGAACTTCCTACAGGACAGGCAAACAAACAGAGGATGTTTGCTGAGATATGACAAAACTGTTCTTCAGCCAAGGGGAGGGGAGGTAGGGAACAGCCAGACTATTAGACTGGAAAGAATACTTACAGACTGATTAAAGCAATAAAGGAATGTAACTCAATTTCAACGACACTCAAAATTATTATGCTTCCATAATGTATGCACCAGGCAAAATTCTTTTTTTTTTTTTTTTTTTTTTTTGGTCGTCTTTTTAGGGCCACACCTGAGGCATACAGAGGTTCCCAGGCTAGGAGTTGAATTGGAGCTGTAGCCACCGGCCTACACCACAGGCACAGCAATGCCAGATCTGAGCCGACACTGCGACCTACACCACAGCTCAGGGAAACACCAGATAGATCCCCAACCCAATGAGCGAGGCCAGGGACCAAACCTACAACCTCATGCATACTAGTCAGATTCACTTCCACTGGGCCACAATTGGAACTCTCCAGGCAAAATTCTTACAGAAACTCATCAGTAACGTGCCACAAGTCATACAAGAGGTAAGTGATAGAATCTTCTGTCCCTGTTATTGTAAAAACATTGCTCTACCAAAATGAAGTGTGGGACCACAGGGGATGGGAAGAAAGGCATTGCTAGACACCAGAGGATGCTCCAGGTTACTATGTAGGGCACTCAAGTTTAATAAGTAGGGTACTCAAGGTTAAGAGGTAGGGTACTCAAGGTTACTATAGGAAGTGTGAAAAGTTCAGAAATACTCCTGACACTTTCCCTGCATTTTCCTTTTTTTTTTTTTTTTTTTTTTTTTTTCTGGCTGCGCGTGCAGCATATGGAAGTTCCCAGGCCAGGGATCAAATCCCAGCCGAAGTTGCAACCTAAGCCACAGTTGCAGCAACACCAGACCCTTAACCCACAGCAGGAACTCCTTCCTACACTTTCACAGGAAGTAACCATGTGAAAAGAACTTATTTTTAAAAGAACCCCATGCTATTAAAAAAGATCGTTTTTAATAGCCAGGTTGACGGTGCAAATTGGTCTTTTTTAGAATTATCACCATCTTACCATCATTCAAAACTCTCAAAGCATATATAATTCATTATAAAACCAATGCCCCCATATCTAATCAAATGACTGCTTATAATATTATTTTTTTAATTTTTCTTAATGGGCACACCCACAGTACATGTAAGTTTCCAGGCAAGGAATCGAACCTACACCTCTGCAGTGACCTGAGCCACAGCAGTTGGATTCTTAACTCACTGAGCCACAGGGGAAACTCCTAAAAGTCCAATGTTTTATATGATTATACTTTTCAGGTTAAATAGTCTATTGATGGTACCTTCATGATTGTAAATACTTGGCTTTTTGAGTAAACTCTCCTTTTAGATTTTAACTCTTTCATGCATGTGAACTGAATGCTGATGAGTTTTTTGTCCACAACTGACTTTTTACACCTTTTAGTTTATCTTTTAGAAAAGTATGTCTTTTCCCTTTTATATTCATGTAAATTTTGTAGTTATTTGTTCATTTGGAAACACTTCACATTAAAGGTTTTGAGTTGTTTTATGTAGGGTCGAAAGAAAATTAATACACATATTAAAATCAGATTATCAAATTAAATGTTAAATATTTTGGAAATGTTTCCATCATTAGGCATCTTAGTTGCCAAAAACTATGCACCTATAAAACACAAAGAGAAACTTGTAAAAACTTGTAAATAATTCCAAATGAGGTTTTTAGTGGGTTTTGAATCCACTAGTTAAAAAACATTACATGAAGCGCCTTAGTTTGCAAAAACAACTGATGTACAAAAAAGATGATGAAAAAAAAAATTTTGGCTTTTTTTTGGCTTTTTAGGGCCACACCTGAGGCATATGGAGGTTCCCAGGCTAGGGGCTGAATCGGAGCTATAGCCACCAGCCTACACCACAGCCACAGCAATGCCAGATCAGAGCCACGTCTGTGACCTACACCACAGGTCGTGGCAATGCCAGATCCTTAACCCACTGAGCGAGGCCAGGGATTGAACCCACAAACTCATGGCTCCTGGTCGGATTCGTTTCTACTGTGCCACGACAGGAACTCCTTGATGAAAATTTTATAGCTGATTTTTAACAAAAGCTACTGCATAATTGGGGGATGGGACCATCATGATTTAGTAAATACTACAAATGATGAGACTCTAACACTTGGATCATTTTAGGAAACAACTTTTTCAAATATGATCATTAAATCAATATTCATGAGACTTAGAACCAAACTTTCACCCTTGTAGTTATCACTAAGAGTAATATCACCAAGATCATCCAAGATCCATGAATCACCACATTTGAAATAAGATTGTTAAAAATAAAAAATTCAGTAAGAACCTAAACGTTTTTTGGGGGTTTTTTTGTTTTGTTTTGTTTTGTTTTGTTTTGTTTTTGCTTTTTAGGGCCACACCTGTGGCATACCGAAGTTCCCAGGCTAGGGGTCGAATCAGAGCTGCAACTGCCGGCCTACACCACAGCCACAGCAATGCCAGATCCGAGCCGAGTCTGTGACCTACACCACAGCTCATGGCAACGCCAGATCCTTAACCCATTGAGCGAGGCCAGGGATCAAACCTGCAACCTCATGGATACTAGTCAGATTCATTTCAGCTGTACCACAACAGGAACTTCAAGAACCTAAAGGTTTTATATACCATTAAAGAAACCACAATTTTTAAGTATTTCATTTTTTTATCCTTTCATAATTCCTATTTTTGTTTTTAATTATATATTGATTATATTTATACAGATATACAGATACATGGTACAGTATAACAAGATAATCAATGCTTTAATGATAAATTGGTTTAATGATTTTAAAAAGTTTAAAGGACAAGAAGGCATATAAACATATACACACATGAAATATACCCTCAAATCTTAGAGATCTTAAGCAGCTCCAGCATCACCGTCTCAAATCTCACTAGGAACAAAGGTCATGTCTTCAGCTGTGAAATTTCCAAATATAATCCATCTCCATCACAGAACCTCATGAGAGCAAGACTCAACAAAGAAATAATATCAGGAGTTCCCTCTGTGGCACAGTAGGTTACGAATCCAACTGCAGTGGCTCTGGCCACTGCAGAGAAACAGGTTCCACCCCCCGCCCCACATAATGCATTAAGGGATCCAGCATTGCTGCAGATGTGGCTCAGATTCAATCCCTGGCCACGACTTTCATATCCCACAGGTATGGCCATTTTACAAAGAAAAAAAAAAAAAGGAGTTCCTATTGTGGCTCAGTGGGTTAAGAACCTGACAGAGCCATCTATGAGGATGCAGTTTCAATCCCTGGCCTCACTCAGTGGGTTAAGGATCCAGCCTTGCTGTAGCTGCAGCATAGGTTGCAGACATGGCTTGGATCTGAGATGCATTGCTGTGGCATAGGCCTGCAGTTGCAATTCCAATTCAACCCCTAGCCTGGGAACTTCCATATGCTGCAGGTGTGGCCCTAACATAAAATAAAATAAAAAATAAAAAGAAGAGAGGGAGAGAGGGAAGGTGGATAGGAGGAAGGAAGGGAGAAAATCAAGGAAAAGACCACCTATGGAATGGGAGAAAATATCTGCAAAGGATGTGACTGACCAGGGATTAATTTCCAAAATATACAAACAGGAGTTCTGGTCGTGGCTCAGTGGTTAACAAATCTGACTAGGAACCATGAGGCTGCTGGTTCAAGCCCTGCCCTCGCTCAGTGGGTTAAGGATCTGGCATTGCCATGAGCTGTGGTGTAGGTTAGACGTGGCTTGGATCCCAAGTTGCTGTGGCTGTGGTGTAGGCTGGCAGCAAAAGCTCCGATTTGACCCCTAGCCTGAGAACCTCCATATGCTGCGGGTGTGGCCATAGAAAAGACAAAAAATAAATAAATATATATATATATATAAATACATATATATGTATACACACACACACAGCTCAAATGGCTCAATATTTAAAAACAAACACACACACACACACAAAAAAAAAGCCAACTCATATTAAACTCACACTGGTCAGAATGGGCAACATTAAAGTCTACACATAATATGTGCTGGGGTGGAGGTGGAGAAGGAAAAGAGAACCCTTCTACACTGTAGGTAGGAAAGAAGGAAGGGAGGGAGGGAAGCAGGGAGGAGGGAATAACATCAAGCAGAAGACCTGAGTAAATGCTCCAGGTGACCTCAGACACAAGAGTGGGCACTAGAAACTACACTTCAAAGGCTTTTTTTTTTCTTTTTAGTGCCACACCTAGGCATATGGAAGTTCCCTAGCTAGGGGTTAAATTGGAGCTGCAGATGCCAGCCTATGCCACAGCCACAGCAATGCAGGATCCCTAACATCAAACCCGCATCCTCATGGATACTAGTTGGGTTTTTAATCACTGAGCCACAACAGGAACTCCAAAGACTTTCCAACAAGAAATAAAGGAGGTGGCAATTGAGGAAAGGCTCAGGAAAGGAATGACTGGAGGCTTGCAACACCTGCTGTCGGGCATCATTCCAGCAAGCACCGTGCTAGGCACTGGTGCAGTGAACAAGAGGGGAATTTCAGGCAGAGCAAACAGCTAGTGAGAAGAGCTCTGGGCAGTGGCTGGGGGTGTGGCTGGCATAGAGAGCAAAGGCGAGGGTGGCAGGAGCTCAGCAGGGCTGGATGGAGCCAGACTGCAGCTCAGGGACAATGCAGACAATGTCAGCTCTGAGAAAAACAGCAGAAGGACCAAAGCAGTCCCGTGGTTCTAGGAGCACCTGATGGAAGGATGATGGGGAATGAGTGATCTGGCCAGATGGGGGTGGCTGCTGAGGTTCCAGGAACAGGGCAATGGGAGCTGAGGAGCTGCAGGTCCAGGGAGCATTCCAGAGCGCTCCCAAAAGCAGATGCTGACTCATGGTCAAGCTGAGGTGACAGCCCCCACCTCCAAGGAGATTGCAATTTCCTCTCTTGGTCTGTGTTATTCATATACTGTCAGACCGACCTCCTTCAAAATACCTCTGAGGATTGGTCACTACTGATGAAGAAGTTCAAAACAGGCAGATTTAGAAAAAGAAAAACCTGGATTCCAATCCAAGTTCTATCATTTATCAGCTACACGACATCTGGCAAGGCAAAAACTCTCCTAACATCATCCATTGTTATCCATCCAGGGGGAAGACACCTGCCCAACTTCAAACGGAAAAGATAATCAGAAGCTTTAATGATAAGTTGGCTTGATGGCAGAGGCCGTTTAAGCAGCTTGTAATTCTAAAATACTTTGGAGACTCTCTCTCATATTTCCTTATATCCTGACTTCCTCTCAACCCCCAGCACTTACCACACTATTCTGCACAATGACATTCAACAAATATTCCTTTACATACTAAATAAATGCTAGGCTCTGAATAAGCAATTCCAACATATTAGGATGGGAAGTGGGGGCAAGCAGCCCTTTTTACTATCAGGTCATGGCAACACAAAGAGCACAGTTAAATATGCTTTCAACTGTGGCTTCAAAGCCCAATTCAAATAGTCTTATGAATTAAAAGAATAAAAGGGTAATTATAAATTACGGTCTGCCTAACTCAGTTCACCAATGCCATATCAGCCATATCAAACACCAAAATGGGCATTAAGGGAGAAACAAGTGACACAATCTTATAGAACTTTTATTACAGCGGAGGAAGCAGTCAACGAATAACCCCAGCATGAGGCAATATGAGGTAAAACTCTGGAAGCACGAGAGAGAGAAAAAAATAATTCTGATTAAAGAAATGGATAACAAAGTTCCCTGGGGGGGGAGTATTAACAGAACTGAAGCCTTAAAAGGAGTAAAGGGGAGTTCCTGCCGTGGCTCAGTGGTTAACGAATCCTACTAGGAATCATGAAGTTTTGGGTTCCATTCCTGGCCTTGCTCAGTGGGTTAAGGATCCAGCATTGCCATGAGCTGTGGTGTAGATTGCAGACGCAGCTGAGATTCCGTGTTGTGTAGGCTGGCGGCTGCAGCTCTGATTCGCCCCCTAGCCTGGTAACCTCCATGTGCCGCAGGAGCGGCCCAAGAAATGGCAAAAAGAAAAAAAAAAAAAAAAAAAAAAAAGGAAAGGCCATTCCAAAGAAAAGACCAGGAGCAAAAGCATAAGTGAAAGCAGTTCTACAAATGTGTCTTCATACATTTGGGTGTTGCGGGTTGCGGGGGGGAGGCCAAAGCTGGGAAAATAAACAAGTCTGGGACCACACTTGGGGCCGGGGTATGTGCACTGTGCTGAAATATCTGACCTGTAGTCTTGGCAATGGAGAGACATCCAGTTTCCCAAAACAAGAGTGACACTGAGCTAAACTAAGGAAGACCACTCTCAGAGGGCAGCGCAGATCAAGGAGCTATTTTCATTGGCCAAGGAACAAGTCACAAGGACCGTAACAGCCAAAATACAGAGAGGGAATGGCACCTAAAGTCATGGATATATATGCAGGTAGAGAAGTTTAAACTGTTTCTTTTTCCCTTCCAGGGTTACTTCTTGCTTCCTCTAGACCTGTCCTAGGAGGAAATTGGAGAATCTGGTTTTTGTTTGTGTTTTTTGTTTGCCTTTTTAGAGCCTCGCCCGCAGCATATGGAGATTCCCAGCTATGTGTCGAATGGGAGCTACAGCTGCTGGCCTGCACCACAGCCACAGCAATGCCAGACCCGAGCCACATCTTCAACCTACACCACAGATCATGACAACACCGGATCCTTAACCCACTGAGCAAGGCCAGAGATCAAACCCTTGTCCTCATGGATATTAGTCGGGTTACTTACCACTGAGCCACTATGGGAATTCCCTGAAGATGAGTTTTTAACAATGACTTGTCATGTCAGCTTAGCAGAAGCTTACTCATAGAGTTTTATTTCATCTTCCTTTTAAAACAAAATTTAAAAACGTGATATGTGGACCAGCAGTCGTTATTTTTGCCTTCTACCACCAAAATAATTTAGTCTAAGATAAAATACTTGCAACTCAGGGCAGCCATCACATTGAGACAAATCAGAGCTCTCAAGAGCTGAACAGGGAGTTGTTTTTTCTTATAAAGGAAGGGAGGAAGCAATCAAGGTCTATACCGAGTGGCCACTGGGTACAAAGCAATCTGCATTTCCATTTCCTTTCAGTCAAGTACCTCTGAAATCATTGTGAAGCCATTTTCAAGTAGCCCCTTTCCAGGTTTAATGTGTAAACTTATGTTCTCCAGGCATGCCTTAGTCAATTCATCTTAAGAGCAGCAGAGCAGCACTGGTCTAGCCCTGGCTCCACCGCTAATAAATATATGATTTGAATTCATTATTTTTCCCATCTATGACTGAAGAGATTAGTGTTGAACTCCAGGGCCTCTGAGTTTCCTTCTAGCTCTAAAGTTGTCATTATGGTTGATGCCTTAGGCCCTTGCCTTCTCCCAAATTCCTTTAACAAGCACAGAGTAAATACCCAGGGGATAGAGTATCAACCTTGCTTCCAGACCCTCCTGTACTACAATGTTTAGGCTTGAAGCTTCCAAAGGAGGTCCAGTGTATTGATGCTGACCATCCTTAGAGAAAAAAAAAAAAAAACGAAAACCTTCAAATTCCTTGGAGGAAAGGCTCTAAGGACTGGAATAGGGAATCAAGACATAATTGGAGCAAACTGACTACAGTATAGAATTTCAGAAGATCAATGCTCCTTTGGACTTTTTTTAGCAACCAAAAAAAAATTATAAAATAACCTTAAACAATGACAAAGTATTTGTAAATGCCCAAAATATATAACATGCTCTCAAAATACGACAACAGACCCTTTCTTGGGAGTCTCTTCCTCCTTGATGAGAAGTAGGGATAGCAGAGTTAGTAGCAGGGCCCTTCATGGCTCACTACTAGCTCCTACCTGACACCCTACTGAAACAACACTTAAATTTCTACTTATTATCAACTGAGAACAGGTGATGATCGAGGCGCACAAGAAAAAGGGGGTTATTTCATCTTTCAGGATCTCAGCTTCCACCTCTGTAATGACTACATTATTTAGATGATTGCCAAGGTCATTTTGTTTCTAAAAGCTACACTCATCTGCCAATTTCAGTCTCCTTCACCCTAGGAAGGCTGGATCTCAGGATAATACTTGGGCCCAACTACCTGTCAGGCATCGTGCTAGAAGCACTGGGAATACAGTCATCAACAACAAAAAGGGTCCCATACAATAGGAATATGCGGGGGGGGGGGGGGGGGGGGGGCCTCGGTGAATTCCAGTCGAACAGGTACACTTCCTTAAAAAGCCGGCATCCTGGTTTGGTTTTGCCTTACTAGTAATAGGACCAGCAAAGAACATGTTTTAAAAAATTAAAAATTAAAAAATGCACTCAACCAGGGGTTTCGTAAACTTCTGGGATCTAAAGCTGGCCGATTCCCAGCCCTGGGAGCTACGGACAAGATTAACTAATCAATAAAGAAGTTCCACAGCGCCAGCTGCCGTGTCTGGGCCCCACGCGCCAAAGTAATCCAGACCTGGAGGGAAAAATGTAAAACGAAAATGGGGGAGGGGCCACGGAAGAGTCGGATCCGGAGCGAAATACCTCGTGGCTGGCTTCTCATGGCGCCAACGAGCCTTCCTGCTCTGCTCTCCCCGGCCCTAGGAGGCATCATCCCGCCTCCCCAAACCCAGTGCGCAGCGCCCATCTCTCGCAGGCTCCCCTTGAGCCTGTGCACCAAATGAACTGGGAGATTGTTAAACAGTAGAGGAAACAAGTAGCCACATCTTAAAGGCAGGGGAGCAAAGAAAGAAACATCTGGGAGGACTCCACCCTTCACCTGCAGAAAAAGCCGGGGGTAATTTAAAAGCGTTTCCCTAGTCTCTTCTTTGCCTAGCTGAAAAAACAAAGAAAGCAGGCTTCTCGACAAGTCAGACACCCAGAGGACGACCTCTTCCGTGGATCCAAGACGCGTACGCCCCACATATCGAAGAGCACGTAGCCAGCACAACTTTCTCATTCAAGCCGACAGCGTTTCCTCTCATAACCAAAAAAAAAAAAAAAAGAGAGAGAGAGAAAGAGAGAGAAGCCCCGACTATTATCATTTCATTGATGTCACCTCGCCTATTTGTCTTTCAGGATTGTGTCTGGAAACCCCTGCAATCCCCAGCCCCGTGTCCAGCCCAAGTGGGGCTCCCCTTCCCTGGGACGCCGCCTCGCGGGCTCCCGCAGCCCTCCCGGTCGGGCTACCCGGCTCGCTCCGCCCTTGGCACCGGGGCGACACATCAAAGTCAGGCCAAGGGAAGATGTGTGTCTCGGGGTTCTTAGAGAACCCTGCTTTTAAGGGTCTCCCATGTCGTACTCGCAAAACAATAAGATCTGCTTTCTCCGCCCCTCCCCCATTAGGACCCTGGCCACGAGTTACCACCGCAGGGTAAAAGAACAAGAGGTTGCGCGCCAGCCCCGTGCTCGGTGGCAAGGGTACCCCTGGAACCTCAGATGGCCCGAGTCCCCACCCGCCCGTCCCCCGACGCGGCGCCCGGAATCCGCGCGGTTAAGACCCAGCGCTGGAGTGCCGCCAGGAGCGGAGGCGCGCGGGCCACGCGGTGGCTGCAGCAACTGACACGGCCCGCGGCCGCCGGCCACATGCGCCGCCGCCGCCGGGCCCAGGCCTGGGACGGGGAGGGGGAAGGGAAGAGAGCACCGGGGCCTCGCCATACCTTGCCGCTGGCCGTGCCTCCGCTGACGCCGATCAGGAAGGGTTCGCCGCCGTTGGGCTGCTGGTGGTTCTGCAGGGTCTGCTCGCTGTCCCCGGCCATGGCTCGCGCCGCCCCTCCTCCCGCTGCCTGTGCGAACGGACGCACGCTCCCCGCCCGCGCCCGCGCAGGGCTCCCTCCGCTTCCCGCAGCAGCCGCTGGGCGCTGCCCAGGTCTAGGCTGCCGCTGCTCCTTGCACGCTGGTCGGAGCCGGCTGCTGAGGTTTGGGTCTGGCTTTCCCGAAGGAGTCGAGAGTCTTCCTCTGCCCGCAGCGGCCGGCTGGGTTTACATCCCAGGCAGAGGTCAGCGTGATGCTGCTGCTCCAATCCGGGCGGGCAGCGCACTGCTATTCGCCGAGCAAAGGCGGCGAGGCGTCTGGCCCCAGCCTCCGCCCCTCCCGGGCCCCGCCGCAGCCCGAGGTCTCTGGGAAAGGTGTGAGCCCGACCCTCCTCCCCACCCTCCGGGTTAACCCTTTCCCCGACGACGACCTGCGGTAGATTAAGGGAAAAGAAAGGAACCTGCGTTTTGAGTATGCTACCACCACCTACTTCAAAAGGGATGCGAAGCTAAGAGGGCAGATGAAATAATGGAGGGAATGCCCCAGGTTTGAGAAGCAAAATTAGAGCAAGCTTGGGCGATTAAGATGAAAGAAAGTGTTAACGTCATTTACTCTTTATCCAGGCTAGAAACTTGTGTTCCGAAAATGAGTTTTTACCCCTCCAAAACAGTATGTCAGCCGTTGGCTTTAAATATTTCCTCTCTTGAAAACCCCCAAACACCATCCCCCTTAACCGGCGATTCTCTGGAGTCCTTCTTCCTAGGGAAGGGTAATTTGAAGGGCTCATCTGAGGGGCACCCTTGCCTCCTGCCATCAACGCCTTTTCTAAACATAGTTTGAAATCCCAAACACTGAAGTTCCTCTGTAGGTAGAGCTTGTGGAATCATTAAAATAATACTTAATGCCATGTGGACTTATTAATACCTTTAATTGAACTGGTTTTTTTCGGAGATGGGCAATTAGGCACTTGGTTACAAAGGCAGCAACTGCTGATGACTCAAGAGGAGCGCTGCCTCTGGAGCCAGATTTCTGCATTTCACAGGCAGTTCCCTGAGCAAGTTGCTTAATCTCCCTTGGTCAGTATTCTCATCTGTTAAATGGGAATAACAATGGCAATTACGTGCTAGGATTGTTGTTTTAAGTCAATTATCACATTTAAAGTACTTAAAATAGGAGTTCCCTTATGGCTCAGTGGGTTAAGGATCCATCCTTGTCACTGCTGTGGCTTGGATAGCTGCTGTGACGGGGTTAGATCCCTGGCTCAGGAATTTCAGCCAAAAAAATTAAAAGTGAAGTATTTAAGCTAGCACCTGGCAAAGGTACAAGACCCTGTGTAAGTGTTCTCTGAGAAGAGGCTCCTAAAGGGCTGAAATTGGAAAGGGAATCTATGTTGGGACACAGGGTAGAGAGGGAGAACCAGACTAGTAACTTCCAGTCTCTGCCCTTGTGAACCTCGGACTGGTATCAGTCCGCATGGAGGGGGGGGAGGCGGTGACCCTACAGTCTAAAGAAGAACTTCAGTCTGTCACATTCTCTCTCAAAACTTGATATATTACCCTAAATTCAGCATTATTTCAAAAAAAATACTAAAGAAAATTAAGAGTATTAGAAAAAAGGTGTTCTTTTCACCTTTGAAGTATTTCAAGTTACCATCCGAAGCCAAACTCTACAGAAGTTCAGACAGGAAACTAGGATGAAGAGATCCGCCACCTGGTACCCAGAGGCAGGTATTAGGAAGAACCCAGATAGAGGGTGCCTTACCAAATGGCTGTGGGGTGGGTGGGTCTTATCTGATTCCCAAGTCTGCTTCTGCTCCTCCAAGTCTTCTCCCCACTAAAAAGATAATAGTCTTCCAGGACTTTTGACAGCTCTTTAGAGCCCAGGACAAGGCCTATTGGAATTTGGAACTTGAGGGACTCATAGCTAAGGGAGTATTAGGTAGCTGAGAGCAAAGAAGAGGATGGAAGAATGCCACATCCTCCATGGACTTTTCCCAAATCCTCACCTTCTTTATCATTCCTATAACTTTTTTCTACAGTATTTCATCATAAAAACTTTCTAACATAAAGCTGAAAGATTTTACAGTGAACACTGATAATAGCCACTACCTAGATTCTGCCCTTGACATTGTACTATGCTTGCTTTATCCTAGTTCCCTACCCAGCCTCTATCACATTTTTATTATAAAATTTGTTTCCCTTTGTTTTTTTGGGTCTTTTTTTTTTTTTTTTTTTTTTTGGTTTGGTTGGTTTTTTATTTTATTTATTTATTTTTTATTTTTATTTATTTATTTTATTAATTTTTTTTTTTTTTTTTTTTTTGTCTTTTTGCCTTTTCTAGGGCCGCATCCACGGCATATGGAGGTTCCCAGGCTAGGAGGCCAATCGGAGCTGTAGCTGCCAGCCTACACCACAGCCACAGCAATGTGGGATTTGAGCCATATCTGCGACCTACACCACAGCTCATGGCAACTCGGGATCCTTAACCCACTGAGCAAGGCCAGGGATCGAACCTGCATCCTCATGGTGGATTTGTTAACCACTGAGCCACGATGGGGAAACTCCTTGTTTCCCTTTGTTAAAGGGATTTTTTCCGAACTGTTTTATAGATTTATTGCTTCGTTTATTTGTTTCTAACTACTGTATCCCTAGCACCTAAAACTGTTTCTGACACATAGTAGAGCCTAAATAAATATTTATTGAGGAATTCTCTTGTGGCACAGCAAGTTAAGGATCCAGCATTGTTACTGCAGCGTCTGGGGTCTCTGCTGTGGTGCGGGTTCGATCCCTGACCCAAGAACTTACACGTGCCACGGATGCAGCCAAAATAAGTAAATAAATAAGTATTCATTAAATGAATAAAGAGACACTATGTCTCGCTTCCACATTCCCAAGGTCCACAGTAGAGAATAATTGGAAGTAGGGAGCATTCAATACATGTTTGCTGAATGAATCGATGAATAAAGGAATGAATGCACAAATGTGGAAGAGGTAAGACAATACCAACCAGTAAACTTCACTTTCACCATTTTAGGAAGGAAATGTGGTTTTCCCTGGATTGCGTTTATGTGGTTACTACTCCTCTTTGTGAATGCTTTGTTTTCCTGGCATTCCAAGTAACTGTCTACAATATAATCCCACTAGGTGCATCTGTTGAACTAACTGATTAACTGAGCTAACTCGTTATACTAATTGACACCCTGTTCATGAATAATAATAATAATATTTTGCCTCTGCACATGAGTTAATGTATGTAAAAGTGATCTGGGAAAAAAGAAAAGCCGTCTACATAGAAGTAAGTCCTAACCTAGCTGCACTCTGCACTCCCTGTTTTCACTTTGCTGCTTTCTTTTCTCGTCTGTCCCTAGGGCAGGCTTACCTACACATAAGGAAGTTCCCCTTGTCCATTTAAATTATTAGGAATTTTCTCAGCACTGGTGATATCAACAAGGACTTTTGCCTTTTTGCTCTCTATAAAGCAAAGCAGGCTGTCTGTGCTATTCCCTGTGCTGTGTCATTCTCTCCTGGGAGCCTGGTCACCAAATCCCATAGCTAGGGATGTTCAAATCATATTTGAGCCCTACTGTAGCAATTACACTGCAGATTCTGGATTAAGTGATTTCCAGCCGCCCTCTTGCCCCTCCCATTGAGAAAACATCAAACATTTTCAGTAAAATGCAGAGCTAGAACAGAGTCAAGGAAATACATTTTTCCAGTATCTGTGAGAATTTTTTTTTATCCATTCATACAGATTTCAGTCTGTTCAAGTTCTGGCCTAGTTAACATTTGGGAATGGAGTCAGCATGAGTGTGCAGCTGTACACTGTAGCCAAAGAAGGAGACCTTGCTATTGACAAATCTCTGCCTGGTTTCTCTCCCTAAAGCAGCTGTAGTTGCGAACTAGACAAGCAGCCTTGTGTTTTGCCTCCAACTGACAAATGCTCCCTGTAGGTGCTTAATACACCAGAGCTAATTCTCTAATTGCTTATCACATTTCCCAACCAGAAAAAAAAAAAAATGTTATCACACTTTAGTATGTCTTCTGAAGTGTTAGTTTGCTGTATCGTCTTTCTAACTACCTTCCGCCTTTTATCAATCAGCAATTGCTTTGACAGATCATAAGTACTGTTCTGAAAAGAACTACTTCAGGCTACTTCAACACCCGGCTCTGTGATCTTTTTTTTTTTTTTTTTTTTTTTTTTTTGCTTTTTAGGGCCACATAAGCCACCATACGCCATACCCACCAACTCCTCTGGCTGTAGGCAGCCACAACTTTCTGTCTCTATAGAGTTACCTATTCTGGACATTTTCTTTTCATTTATAGTTTAAAGTGCCTTTAGGGATTAGGATTTCTTATCTTTGAAACTCCTAATCCCTAAATGATGTGACTCGGGATAAATCAGACTTGTGACAGAAAGAGGAAGGGAAGAGAAATGATCTTTAATAACCGCTATGTGTATATATATATTCATTATTTTCACAAGTATCCTATGAGCCAGGTACCATTTAACAGTTGAAAAAACTGAAGTTTATAGAAAGTATGTTACCTTGCCAAAGGTTACAAAGTAACAAAGCAAGGATGTAAACCTTGCTTTTCTGACTAGAGGTCACTGTCTTCTTTCCATTAAATCAGTATTTCTCAAACTTTGGTGGGCACTAGAGTCATGTGGAGGGCTTACAAAAAATAGATTGCTGGGCTCCACCCACAGAATTTTGGGCTCACTAGTTCTGGGGTGGACCTTGGATTTGCCTTCACAGAGGCTGCTGATGCTACTGTGCTATGTCCAGCAGCCTAACAGTGTCTGAGAATGTGATTGATTAAGATTAGAGAGCCAGGAGTTCCTGTCGTTGCGCAGCAGAAAAGAATCCGCCTAAGAACCATGAGATCGAGGGTTCGATCCCTGGCCTCGCTCAGTGGGTTAAGGATCTGGCATTGCTGTGAGCTGTGGTGTAGGTCACAGATGCAGCTTGGATCTGGCATTGCTGTGCCTGTGGCATAGGCTGGCACCTGTAGCTCCTAGTTGACCCCTAGCCTGGGAACTTCCATTTTTATTATTTTTTTTTTTTTTGTCTTTTTGCTATTTCTTTTGGGCCGCTCCCGCGGCATATGGAGGTTCCCAGGCTAGGGGTCCAATCGGAGCTGTAGCCACTGGCCTACACTAGAGCCACAGCAACTCAGGATCCGAGCCACGTCTGCAACCTACGCCACAGCTCACGGCAACGCCGGATCGTTAACCCACTGAGCAAGGGCAGGGACCGAACCCGCAACCTCATGGTTCCTAGTCGGATTCGTTAACCACTGCACCACGACGGGAACTCCTGGAACTTCCATATGTTACTTTGGCATACCCTTTTTAGGGTAATGGAAATATGTTGAAATTGATTGGTATGATTGTTGCTCAACTTCTGTATGAGAACCATTGAATATAAATTGGTGAATTGTATAAATTATATCTCAATAGAGCAGTTTTAAAAAATAGGTCTTGGGGAGTTCTAATCATGGCTCAGTGGAAAGGAACCTGACTAGTATGTGTGAGGATGTGGGTTCATTCCCTGGCCTGGCTCAGTGGGTTTAAGGATCCAGCATTGCCACAAGCTGCAGTGTAGGTCGCAAGCAAGGCTCACATCTGGGGTTGCTGTGGCTGTGGTATAGGCCCACAGCAACAGCGCCAATTGGACCTCTAGCCCAGGACTACCATATGCCAGGGTGAGGGCCCAAAATGATAAAACATAAAATAAAATGTAAATAAATAAATGATAGGCCCTGACCCAGGAACTTCCACATGATAAATAAATAAATAATTAATTAAAAATTAAAAATGGGTCTCGGGAGTTCCTGTCATGGCGCAGCAGAAACAAATCCAACTAGTATCCATGAGGATGCAGGTTCCATCCCTGGCCTCGCTCAATGGGTTAAGGATCCAGCGTTGCTGTGAGCTGTGGTGCAGGTTGAAGACTTGGCTTGGATCTGGTGTTGCTGTGGCTGTGGCATAAGCTGGTAGCTGTAGCTCCAATTTGACCCCTAGCCTGAGAACTTCCATATGCTGCAGGTATGGCCCTAAAAAGCAAAAAATAAAAGATTTTTTAAAAAATAAATGAAAAGGGGTCTTTCTTACTTGTTTGCACTGAACAACTTCCTTGCCTTACTCCAGTCCCAGCCCTGGTAATTGTCAACAGGACAAGGAAAGGGTTGGTACACCTGGTGGTATCAATCTCAAAGGACATTTAGTCTGGTGGCTTGGCTTGTATTTAGACTGGTGACCATGAGTTCCTGCTATGGTGCAGTGGGTTAAGAATTCATCTGTAGTGGCTTGGGTCACTGCAGAGGCTCAGGATCGATCCCCAGCCTGGTATACTAGGTTAAAGGATAGGTGTTGCCACAGTAGCATAGATTGCAGCTATGGCTCAGATTCAGTCCCTGGTCTGGGAAATCCATATGCCAGGAGGAAGGCCACTAAGTAAATAAATAAAGATTAGAGTGGTGGCCAAGGATGGCAGCTCTGACTGTTCTGGAAGTGATAGACCAAGGTACCAATTAGTGTTAGAGGCCAAATGAGACTACATATTTGGCAGATTCATTTTTGCTCAAACTTCAAATGGTATATTGCTGAAAAGTTACTTCGGCATCTCAAAGCGAACTCTCCTCAGGTCATTCAGAGAGAAAATTAGTTCAATTCTGCTTTGTAATGAAATTACAGCTAGCTCTTCCTGGTGGCAAAGAGGCCTAAGGCTTTGAGTGATGGAATCCAGTGTTTCAGAAATATTTTTAGTCAGAGACTAAGAAAACTAAAAAAAGCAGCAGCTTCCCCAGGAAATCACACACACACACACACACACACACACACACACACACACACACACACACACACACACACACAGAATTTTTTTTTTTTTTTGTCTTTTCTGTTCTTTTCTGGGCCACACCTGCAGCATATGGAGGTCCCAGGCTAGGGGTCAAATCAGAGCTATAGCTGCCAGCCTATGCCAGAGCCACAGCAATGCCAGATCTGAGCCATGTCTGTGACCTACATACACCACAGCTCACGGCAACACTGGATCCTTAACCCACTGAGTGAGGCCAGGGATCGAACCCTCAACCTCATGATTCCTAGTTGGATTTGTTTCCACTGCACCACGATGGAAGCTCCACATAGAATTTTTAATGTAATTTACTCAGGCCTGACGTAGCCCCAGCTTTCAGCCTGGTGGCCAGGGGAAGTGGTGGAGGGGGTGGGTGAGGGCACTTTCAAGGAGAACACCTATTTTCAGCACAGCGGAAGTGTTAGCTCTTTTTAGGGAACATGGATCACTCTGCAAGCACAGAGGCCCCCAGGATGTGATGGTTGCAGGGGTAATATCCTCAAAGGTACCCATCCAGATGTCCCCACCCAAGTGTTGGGATCCTAGGTTTTTGTCACCAAGGCCATGACATTTTCCTAACTCTCCTGCCTTGGATGACTAATGCAAACATTTATTGAGCTCTAAGCCTCTAAAAATTAGATCTTCAGCCTGCTGCTCAAATGTGTCTGCCCTTTTACTGCAAGGGCCTCTTTGTAAGCTGCCAGAGGTTCTCTAACTCACACCTAACCATTAATGCTTACTAACAGTATCAAATCAGTACAACTTAGCAGTAAGCAGCTGCTCCATTCTTTGTAAGTTTGATCCCTATTTTTTTTTCTTTTTCTTTTTCTTTTTTTAATTGTCTGCACCTGCGGCATATGGAAGTTTCTGGGCTAGCAGTTGAATTGGAGCTGCAGCTGCCGGCCTATGCCACAGCCATGGCAATGCCAGATCCAAGTTGTGTCTGTGACCTGCACCAAAGTTCATGGCAACGCTGAATCTTTTAACCCACTGAGTGAGGCCAGGGATCAAAACCGCATCCTCATAGATACTAGTCAGGTTCTTAACTCCCTGAGCCACAATGGGAACTCCCTGGTACCCAGTATTCCTTTTTTTTTTTTTTTTGGCTTTTTTTTAGGGCCACACCTGTGGCATATGGAAGTTCCCAGGCTAGGGGTCCAATTGGAGCTGCAGCTGCCAGCCTACATCACAGTCACAGCAACGCAAGATCGGGGCCATGTCTGGAACCTATGCCACAGCTCACGGCAATGCCAGATGCTTAACCCACTGAGCAAAGCCAGGCGTCAAACTTGCATTCTCATGGATACTAGTCAGGTTCATCACTGCTGAGCCATAACAGGAACTCTCAGGTCCCCAGTAAATTGGAAAGGCCCGAAGCAGTGCCTCTGCCAAGGTTTTCCCCTCCACTATGACATTTTCCCAGGCCACCATGAGTGAAATCTTTAGCAACTGAGATGCCACTTTATGCCACATCCCACGCCCCAACCAGGACAGAATCTTCTTCTGCTGGGCAGTAGGTGAGCTAGTCCCAAATGCCTATCTGACCACCGATTTTCTTAGCCCAGTCTCGGTACCATTTGTGCTAATCTGGTTCCTCTAAGAAGCAGATACCAAATGGGATTAAACACACAAAGGTTAGAAGAAATGAGTGACAAAAAAGAGGGAGTGGAAAAACCTGGAAGAAAGAGACTTCTGACTGCAATACAGGCTTGACCTTCAATGAAAGAGAGAAGTAAGGAAAGTTGGGCTAAAGCATCCTAGATCACTGTGCAGAGGAAGAAAGATTCAGCCAAGATGGTGGGAGTCCTCAAATTGAAGATAACAATCAGAGGACCCTTATCTCTCTAGGAGTGGACCCGCCTTTTCCAGAGGCATGCAATATTCTAAGTAGCTGGCAGCAGCTTATGAGAAGCAAGGTCAGGGAGGAAATTTATTTCAGAGCACATTAGCTGGGGCTCTTGGTCAGGTATGTTCCTTGCAGGTGGAGTTCTTTGAGGCATTTCTCCTGGCCACCGTATAGGGAGAGTGAAGTCTTGAAATCTCCAACTAAAATTGTTGAATTATCAGAGTTCCCGTTGTGGCTCAGTGGTTAGGGAATCCGACAAGGAACCATGAAGTTGTGGGTTCAATCCCTGGCCTTGTTCAGTGGGTTAAGGATCTGGCATTGCTGTGAGCTGTGGTGTAGGTCACAGATGAGGCTCGGATCTGGCATTGCTGTGGCTGTGGCGTTGGCTAATGCTAATTAGACCTCTAGCCTCGGAACCTCAATATGCCGAGAATGCGGCTCTAGAAAAGACGAAAAGACCAAAAAAAAAAAAAAAGTTGAATTATCTATTTTTCCTTTCAGTTATGTCACTTTTCGCTGCATGTATTTTGGGGCTCTATTGTTAAATATGTATACATTTATGAGCTAGTATATGAGTTTTATATGTGTGTATCCTTTTTCATTATGAAATAACCCTGTTTATCTCTAGGAATATTCTATGTCCTGAGTCTATTTTGTCTGATATTAATAAGCCAGGCCAGCTCTCTTATGATTACCCTTTTCATGATATATCAGATTTTAAATTTTAAATGTTTTTGTCTGTGAATCTAAAGTGTGTGTCTTGGGAGTTCCTGTCATGGCGCAGCAGAAACAAATCTGACTAGGAACAATGAGGTTATGGGTTCCATCCCTGGCCTTGGTCAGTGGGTTAAGGATCTGGCGTTGCCATGAGCTGTGGTGTAGGTTGCAGACATGGCTCAGATCTGGCATTGCTATGGCTGTGGCGTAAGGTTGGCAGCTGTAGCTCCAATTTGATCCCTAGCCTGGGAACCTCCACATACCACAAATGTAGCCCTAAAAAGCAAAAAAAAAAAAAAAAAAAAAGGACTAAAGCCTGTGTCTTGGAGTTCCCACTGCGGCATAATGAGATCAGTGGTATCTCTGCAGTGCCAGGACACAGGTTCAATCCCTAGCCCACCACAGTGGGGAAAAGGACTCGGCAGGTCACAACTGTGGCTCGGATCGGATCCCTGGCCTGGGAACTCTATGTGACACAGGTGGCAAACAAACAAACAAATAAATAATGAGTTCCCATTGTGACACAGTGGAAAGGAACCCAATTAGTATCCCTGAGAATGCCCGTTCAGTCCCTAGCCCCGCTCAGTAAGTTAGAGATCCAGCATTGCTGAGAACTGTGGTGTAGGTCACAGACATTGTTTGGATCTGGTGTTGCTGTGGCTATAGTGTAGGTCAGCAGCTGTGCTACAATTCAACCCCTAGCCCAGGAACTTCCATATGCTGCACCTGCAGCATAAAAGAATAAAGTGTGTGTCTTGAGGGCAGTATATAGGTAGATCTTTTTTATACAGCCTGACAATCTATATTAGATCTAGCAGTATAGTATAATAAGTCTGCTAGTAACATGTTTTCTCAGTTTTTCCTTATCTGGTAATGCCTTTATTTTAATTTCCTTTTTAGAGAATGGTTTTACTGGGTGTAGAATTCTTGGTTAAGAATTTAGATGCCATCATTTCATGCTTTTTTACGGCTGAGTAATATTCCATTGTATATATGTACCCCATCTTTATCCATTCCTTTTCTGATGGATATTTAGTTTGCTTCCATGTCTTTGCTATTGCAAATAGTCCTGCAATAAACGTTAGGGTGAATATATCTTTTCAAATTATGGTTTTCTTTGAATATATGGTAGTTTGGGATTGCTAGATCATATGGTAGTTCCATTTTTCATTTTTAAAGGAACCTCCATATTATTCTCCATAGTGATTGTACCAATTTACATTCCCACCAACAGTGGGTTGGAGAGTTCTTTGTCTCCACACTGTCTCCAGAATTTATTTTTTGTAGACTTTTCTTTCTTTTTTTTTTTTTTTTTTTTGGCTGTGCACACAACATGCAAAATTTCCAGGACCAGGATTTGAATTTGCACCACAGTGGTGACCAGAGCCTCAGCAGTGACAACGCTGGGTCCTTAACTCACTGAGCCATCAAGGAACACCTATTTGTAGACTTTGAGGATGGCCATTCTGATTGGTGTGAGGTGATACCTTGTTGTAGTTTTCATTTGAATTTCTTTAAAAATTAGTGATGTTGTGGAGTTCCTGTCGTGGCTCAGTGGTTAACGAATCCGACTAGGAACCATGAGGTTGCAGGTTCGATCCCTGGCCTTGCCCAGTGGGTTAAGGATCCAGCGTTGCCGTGAGCTGTGGTGTAGGTTGCAGACACAGCTCAGATCCTGCGTTGCTGTGGCTCTGGCGTAGGCTGGCGGCTACAGCTCCGATTAGACCCCTAGCCTGGGAACCTCCATATGCCAAAGGAGCAGCTCCAGAAAAGGCAAAAAACCAAAAAAAAAAAAAAAAATTAGTGATATTGGGCATCTTTCCATGTGCCTTTTGGCCATCTGTATGTCTTCTTTGGAGAAATGTTTACTTAGATCTTCTTTTTGTTTGGGTTATTTGGTTTTATGTATATTTTGGAGATTAGTCTCTTGTTTGTCACTTTGGTTGCAGAGGATTTCTCCCATTCTGTGGGTTATCTTTTGGGTTTGTTTGTTTTTGCTTTTTAGGGCCACACCTGCGGCATATGGAAGTTCCCAGGCTAGAGGATGAACTGAAGCTGCAGCTGCCAGTCTACGCCATAGCCATAGCCACGTGGGATCTGAGCAGCATTTGCAACCTACACCACAGCTCACAGCAACGGCAGATCCTTAACCCATTGAGCAAGACTAGAGATAGAACCCGCTTCCTCATGGATCCTAGCCAGGTTCGTTAACCCCTGAGTCCTGAAGGGAACTCCCTGTCTTTTTGTTTTATTTATGGTTTCCTTTGCTGTACAAAAGCTTTTTTTGTTTGTTTGTTTTTTGTTTTTTTCAGGGCCACTCCCACGGCATATGAAGAGTCCCGGGCTAGGGGTCAAATTAGAACTATTGCTCCTGGCCTATGTCAGAGCCACAGCAACGCCAGATCCAAGCCTCATCTGCAAACTACACCACAGCTCATGGCAACGCTGGATCCTTAACCCACTGGGCAAGGCCAGGGATCGAACCCGCAACCTCATGGTTCCTAGTCGGATTCATTAACCACTGAGCCACGAAGGGAACTCCAGCTGTACAAAAGCTTTTAAGTTTAATTAGGTCCCATTTGTTTATTTTTGTTTTTATTTTCATTACTCTAGGAGCTGGATCCAGAAAGACATTGCAGCAATTTATGTCAAAAAGTGTTCTGCCTATGTTTTCCTATGAGAGTTTTACAGTATCTGGTCTTACATTTGGGTCTTTAATCCATTTTCAGTTTATTTTTGTGTGTGGTGTTAGAGAATTTTCTAATTTCATTATTTTACATGTAGTTGTCCAGTTTTCCCAGCACCACTTTTGAAGAGACTGTCTTTCTCTACTCTTGCCTCCTTTGTCATAGATTTTTTTTTTTTTTTCTATTTAGGGCTGTACATGCAGCATATGGAAGTTCCCAGGCTAGGGGTCACATTGGAGCTATAGCTTCTGGCCTACATCACAGCCACAGCAATGCCAAATCCCAGCTGTGTCTTTGACCAACACCACATCTCAGGGCAGCACCATATTCTTTAACCCATTGAGCAGAGCCAAGAATTGCACCCATGTCTTCATAGATACTAGTTCGGTTCATTTCCACTGAGCCACAATGTGAACTCCTGTCATGGATTAATTGACCATAGGTGTGTGAGTTTCTTTCTGGGCTTTCTAATCTGTTCCATCGATCTATAGTTCTGTTTTTGTGTCGGTACTGTTTTGACTACTTTAGCTTTGTAGTACAGTCTGAAGTTAGAGCTTGATTCCTCTAGCTCTGTTTTTCTTTCTCAGGATTGCTTTGGCTTTTTCTTTGTTCTGTTCTTTAGAGTGAATAATTTCTTATTTTGTTTTTTTATCAGTTTTTTTTAATTTATTTTTTTCTTTTTAGGGCCACACCTGAGGCATATGGATGTTCCCAGGGTAGGAGTCAAATTAGAGCTATAGCTGCCAGCCTACAACACAGCCACAGCAATGCTGGATCTGAGATGCTTCTGCAACCTACACTACAGCTCATGGAAACACCAGATACTTAACCCATTGAGTGGGGCCAGGGATCAAACCAGCATCCTCATGGATCCTAGTCATGTTTGCTAACTGCCGAGCCACAACAGGAACTCCAAGGAGTGAATAATTTCTATTAGTCAATCTTCAGATTCCCTGATATTTCTTCTATCATCCCAGCTCTGCTCTTGAGATCATCTAGCGAATTTTTCATTTGAGTTATTATACTTCCTAAATCTAGAATTTCATTTTGATTGTTTTTTATACTATTTCCCTATTTAGGTTCCCTTTTTGTTGATCTTTAGTTTTCTTTGTTAGTTTGTCATGTTTGCTTAATCTGGCTCCCTAGGTATTGCTCCTGTGACTACACAGCTTAGTGGTCAGTCAATGATTTGTACAGAGGTTGTGTTCAAACATTTTGAACCAATTAGGTTCCCAGTCTCTGCTAATTGATGTGTGTGTGGATTGCAGAGTATTTTCAACGTTTCAACAGGTGCTCAAGTCTCTCTCAACTTTTACTTTTTTTTTTTTAATGGCTGTACCTGTGGCATATGCAAGTTCCTAGGATAGGAGTCAAATTGGAGCTGCAGCTTCAGGTCTATGCCACAACCACAGCAACACCGGATCCCAACTGTACCTGCAACCTACACTGAAGCTCATAGCAACACCAGATCCTTAACCCACCAAGCCAGGCCAGGGATTGAACCCGTATCCTTATGGATAAGGGTCTGGTTCTTAACCCACTGAGTCACAACAGTAACTCCCTTGTCTTTTACTTTTTGCCATGCTCTCTGAGTTCTCTGAGGTCTCCTCTACCCATGTTTAGTGTTCCATTCAGCCAAAGATGTGTGAGGAGCTTATCTCAGCTATTCTATGCTGTCTCATTTCCAGGATTACCCTGTTAAATTTCTAGCTGCTTCACCACTTTTTCTGAACCAGAACCTCAGCTCAAGCTGGCAGAGCTGCTTGAATTATTTTCCCTGTTTGTGCCCACCTAAGTCCACTACTTCTTGCTGATGAGGGTATGCGGCTGTGCTCCCTGCACTGAATGGGGTCTGACTCCTCTTGCAGAAGTGAGATCCTCTTGCAAAATTGAAAACTGTTTGATGAAATAAAATACAACAAAATAAAATTCCAGTCTCTAATACTTCCATCATTGAATTCTACCAACATTCAAAGGAGAGTTAATACCAAGATTTCACAAACTCTACCAGAGAGAGGAAAAATCATGGAACGGTTCACAACTCATTTTATGAGACCAGCAGTTCTTTAACACCAAAATCTGATAACATAAGAATGGAAAATTAAAATTAGTCTCTTTTGTAAGCATAATATGGAAAAAGTATGAACACATCACAATTTTAATAAACCAAATCCATCAATACATAAAAAGGATAGTCCACTACAAACCAGTTTTGTTTACCTTAAAAATGTAAGGTTGGGAGTCCCCTAATGGGTTAGCAGTTAAGGATCCTATGTAGCCACTGCTGCGGCTTTGGTCATTACTGTGGCACAGGTTCCATCCCTGCCCAGGGAACTTCCACATGTCCCTGGATGGCAAAAAAAAAAAAAAAAAAAAAAAAAAAAAGAAAGAAAGAAAAAATCAAGTTAGTTTAACATTTGAAAAAAAAAAAAGTTAGTTTATGGGAGTTCCTGTTGTGACTCAGTGGTTAACGAATCTGACTAGGAACCATGAGGTTGTGGGTTCGATCCCTGGCCTTGCTCAGTGGGTTAAGGATCTGGTGTTGCCATGATCTGCGGTGTAGGTTGCAGATGCAGCTCAGATCCCGCATTGCTATGGCTCTGGTATAGGCCGGTGGCTACAGCTCTGACTGGACCCCTAGCCAAGGAACCTCCATATGGTGCAAGTTCGGCCCTAACAAGACAAAAAGACAAAAAATAAATAAATCAAGACATACTTACAGGAAAATATTAACACGCATGAAACTATTGTTTATGCCAACCATAGAAAATGAGTAAAAGACATCAGTAATTGACAGTTATGAATGAAGGGGAGGGGTGTCTCTCATTCATAGCAATATAGGATTTGAGACGAAGGTCAACAGAGGAGGGATTCCAAATAAATGTCAGCCTTTGACACCCAAAGCACCACCTTCACCAGAGGAAAAAACAAGGCGTTCATTTTTCCCTCTCCATTGGCAGCATTTCTAGCGATCAAGTGGGAGTTGAAACGAAAAGAAAAGTGGTTTTGGGAGTTCTCATCGTGGCACAGGGGAAACAAATCTGACTAGCATCCATGAGGATGCAGGTTTGATCCCTGGCCTCCCTTAGTGGGTTAAGGACCCAGTGTTGCCATGAGCTGTGGTGTAGGTCACAGCCACAGCTCGGATCTGGTGTTGCTGTGGCTGTGGTGTAGGACAGTGGCTGCAGCTCCAATTCAACCCCTAGCCTGGAAACTTCTGTATGCCGTGGGTGCAGCCCTAAAAAGACAAGAAAGAAAGACAAGAAAGCAAGAAAGAAAGGAGAAAGGAAGAAAGGAAAAGAAGAAGGGTTTTGTAAATAAGGCCATAGGAATTATCATACTGGATTGGTTTTACAGGTGATGTAATTCACGACAGAATGTCTGACAATGGTGTCCAGGACTATTTTGCAGAAGGGTCTCATTTTCCTCTTTGCTGAGAACTTACAAAAGTTTCAGGTCCAGTGCCAAGGATTGTTTTCTTTTAACAGTTCAGAGTAAAACATCAAATGTTTGTATCTTATCCTTCCAGCTCTCCGTTAGTTTCATTTCCTCTGTGGCTCTTCTCTAGTTTTAGTGCATCTTTCCTTCCCTTTCTGTTCCCCTTACAGTATCACTCAGTAACCCCACATTTGCTGCTCTTTGTGGCTGAAGAAGCAGTCTAGACCACATGTTCAAAGAACAAGATGATTGTCTCTGACCGCTTTCCTTGGCTTAAGTGACAGTCAATCCTTATTTAAATTTAGCCAAAAGAGGACTAGACTAGCAAGTCAGGAAACCGAGTCCACAGTCTGGAATCAATAATGAGCTCTGTGACCTTCCAAGTTATTTAAATGTATTGGCTTTGGAGCTGCCACTCTGATGCATGGTTTAAGAATCTGACTGCAGCGGCTCCAATTTCTGCGGAGGTGCGTGTTTGAGTCCTGGCCTGGGAACTTCCATATGTTGTGGGTGTGGCCATAAAAAAATAATTGTAGGAGTTCCCACTGTGGCTCACTGGTAACAAATCCGACTAGTATCCGTGTGGACACAGGTTTGATCCCTGGCCTTGCTCAGTGGGTTAAGGATCTGGCATTGCCATGAGCCCTGGTGTAGGCCACAGACGTGGCTTGGATCCCAAGTTGCTGTGGCTATGGTGTAGACTGGCAGCTGCAGCTTCGGTTCAACCCCTAGCCTGGGATCTTCTATATGCTGCAGGTGTGGCCCTAAAAAGCAAAATAAAAACAAAAATAAATGTACTGGCTTTAATTTATTCATCTATTAAATGAAGGTATTGATTTTTAGATGTTCTAAGTTGTGAATTTATGTAATTATGACGTAGCTTATCTACCATTTTCCTCTACATGCTCATGCATCATAGGAACATTTGGTAGTATATTTCTATCTTGTTATTTCATCTACTGCAATTGGTTAGAATCAACTACAAATGTAAATATTTCACCTTAAAATCTCAAATCTTTTTTCGCCCCTAGGCCCACACTCACAGCATATGGAAGTTCCTGAGCCAGGGATTGACACACCCCCTGCAGCTGCTACCTAGACTGCCGGGTCCTTCAACCACTGCACTAGGCTTGGGATAGAACCTGAGCTGCCAGAGACCACACCGGATCCTTACCTGGCTGCACCACAGCGGGAATCCTAAAATCCCAAATCTTAATGTGACATACACTTCTCCATCAATGCATAAGGAACCATCTCCATTGTGCTTTTTAAAACCCCAACCGTTTATTTCCTAGCTCTAAGTCACAACTCTATCCATTCATTCATTTATACATTCTTTCATTAAGAATTAACTTCCTATTATGTGCTGGTAAGACAAACGTCATTCCTATTCTTTTTCTTTTTATGGTGGCACCTGAAGCATATGGAAGTTCCCAGGCTAGAGGTTGAATCAGAGCTGCAGCTGCTGGCCCACACCACAGCCACAGCAATGCTGGATTGCAGCTGCATCTGTGACATACACTACAGCTTGCAGCAATGCAGGATCCTTAACCCACTGAGCGAGGCCAGGGATTGAACCTGCATCCTCACAGACACTAGTCGGGTTCTTAACCTGCTGAGCACAACAGGAACTCTAGATGTTCCCATTTTTACTGAGCTCACAACCAGGAAAGACAGGTACTTGGACAAGCAATGACAATAAAATGTGATCTTAGAGAAAGTACTAGGGAATATATTGCAGAGATATCTAACCAAGTCAGAGAGCAACCCCAATTTTATAAAATAACTTTGAGTTCACTATTGGAAACTTTGAAGGTTTAAATAAGTTCCATTTGCTGTTCTCCTTTATTTAAGATAAGGTAATTCAAGTGATAGCATTTAGAAATTCTCCTTTCCCTAACAAGGTAGTTACATTTAGGCACCTCCATGTCAATAAATTTATACCCCAGGGGAATATTTTCCAAATGGCCTTATTTTTCTGAGTAGCTTCCTTTCTTTCATATGTTAGTTGGTAAACAACCCTGCCTTTTCTCCAAGTATTATACCAAAGTGGACCAACATAGGTGAAGTGAATCAAATCCAATATAATTTATCCATTGTTTACAGATATGTTTCAGCTGTATTCTAGGCAGAATGCCTCACAAATCAGTGTAATGCGTTTGCTACAAAGGAACATAATTGGCCAACACATACAACGGTTTTTTGTGTATTTAAGAGAGTAAAGCTTCACTGTTGTTTTTATTGTTGAATATTTTTATTCTTGAATTTAATGGCTTGGACTTTTATTTCTCCATTATACAGGTAATACAGAATTATAGACATATTAGAAACTCCTAAGTGAGTAAAAAAGAAAAAAATCTCCCATAATGTCCCAGTCAGAAATACCTGCTATTAACAGTTTAGTGTATAACTTCCTAGATGTTTTTTCCCCATTCCTTTTACTTTTTTTTCAACTGCACAAATTTGAAATAATCATAACTGTTTTGTAGCACATTCTCATCATTGGCCCTCTTTGCTATTTATTTCATAAGCTCATAAACATCTGCCACCTTATGCAAGATCTAGAATATTGACAATAAATGACAAGTTATTAACAATATTCTTGATCTTTTTTCCTTTGGCCATACCTGTGGCATAAGGACGTTCCTGGGCTGAGGGTCAAATTGGAACTGCAGCTACTGGCCTGCACCACAGCCACAGCAACACTGGATCCAAACCACATTTTCTTTTTTTTTTTTTTTTGTCTTTCTACCTTTTCCAGGGCCGCTTCTGCGGCATAGGGAGTACCCAGGCTAGGGGTCTAATCAGAGCTGTAACCGCCAGTCTACACCAGAGCCACAGCACTGCAGGATCCGAGCCGCGTCTGCGACCTACACCACAGCTCACAGCATCCCAGATCGTTAACCTACTGAGCAAGGCCCGGGATCAAACCCACAACCTCGTGGTTCCTATTTGGATTCATCAACCACTGCGCCACAACAGGAACTCCCCAAGCCACATTTTCAACCTATGCTGCAGCTTGCAGCAACACCAGATCCTTAACCCACTGAGCGAGGCTAGGGATAAAACCCGCATCGTCAGGGACACTATGTCATGTTCGTAACCCACTGAGCCACAACAGGAACTGCTCTAGATGTTTCTATGCTATATATGTAACTTAAAAAAAAAAAAAAAGAGGTTCTACTGTGGCATAGTGGGTTAAGAATCTGACTGAAGCAGCTCCTGCCGATTTGGAGGTGCAAGTTCAATCCCGGCCTGGCCACAGTGGGTTAAAGGATACAGTGTTGCCAAGCTGTGGCTCAGATTCCATCCCTGGCCCAGAAACTTCCATATGCTACAAGTGTGGCCATTAAAAAAAAAAAAAAAAGAGGTCCTTTCTAGTCAAGATCTAACTAGCCCAGTACCCACAGTTAATAGATTGTACTAAGAAGCAAAGATTGCCCTAATATGTATTTACCAATGAATCAATATAGTCACAGGATATATTGTGAACTTTCAATGCAATCAGTATACATTGATATCATTTTAAGTACTGAACAGTATTCCATTGCATAAATGTGTTATAATTAATTTAACATTCTCTTTTTTAACATTTAGATTTTCCGATTTTTTAATTAGGTAAGGATGTGAAAATTTCCTAAAATATGCTTCTTGATCCATCTGTCTGATTTTCCTTCTTGTTGGATCAAAGGATATGCACATTTTTAAGGACTTTGATACATCTGGCTAATTTTTTTTTCTTCTATTTTTAGGACTGCACCCACGGCACATGTTCCCAGGCTAGGGGTCTAATCAGAGCTGTGGCCGCTGGCCTACACCACAGTCACAGCAAGGAGGGATCCTAGCCACATCTGCAACCTACACCACAGCTCATGGCAATGCCGGATCCTTAACCCACCGAGAAAGGCCAGGGGTTGAACCCGAATCCTCATGGATCCTAGTCAGGTTGATGAATGGCTGAGCCATGAAAGGAACTCCCCTGGCTAAACTGTTTTTAAGGTTTAAACTTATTAGGCTCCAGTGACCTCACTAGAGGAGCAGAGGCTCCTGATGCCTGAAGACTTCAGGCAGCTGGAAGCTGGTGGAGTAAATACAATAGTCAGAGCTGAGTGAGGGCAGTCTGCCATGCTTTAGGAAGAACTCATCAATGGAACATTTAATTTGGGATATTTTAGCATATTTTTACTGTACATGTGCAAGGGTACAGTAAAGGCCACAGTGGAATTAAAAAAAGAGAGAAACAAAACTTAGTGTGGCCAGATATGCAAGGTTCTATCAGAAAAACCAAATTATATGATGAAGAGTGTGGAAATCATTTAAATAAATAAAACATATAACTATTAAATCCTAGCCAGTTTTTGTGTATCTGAAACCTTTATAACTTGATATGTGCAATACATAAGCCTTCAGGTAGATGAAGACCTAGAAAAAATATTTTTAAACGCTTATGTGCTTCTACATATACATGTAACAAATCTATATTTAAATACTTTTCCAGGACTTCCCTTTGTGGCTCAGCAGAAACAAATCTGACTAGCATTTATGAGGACACAGGTTTGATCCCTGGCCTTGCTCAGTGGGTTAAGGATCCAGCATTGCCATGAGCTGTGGTGTAGGTTACAGACACGGCTCGGATCTCTTGTTGCTGTGGTTGTGGTGTGCAGACCGGCAGCTGTAGCTCCAATTTGACCCCTGGCCTGGGAACCTCCATATGTCATGGGTGCAGCACTAAAAAGACTAAATAAATAAGTAAATAAATACTTTTCCAATCTGAATTTAGTAATATACAAACATAATTCCAGGTCTTTTGGTTCCTATTTATTTTCAGTTTTAGAAATCATTAAAAAATTGTTAAATTTATATACATATTAAATATATCGCTATTTAATACATATAAAACATATATCAGTTAATATATCCACAAGATAAAAAAATTAAGCAACACTAAAGAGTATACACTAAAAAGTAAATCTTTTTTACCATGTGTATTTCCAATGTTACTACCCAAAGGCCATTACTCTTAATGGTTTCTCGTGTATCCTTAATATAGTCTGTGCAAACTTAAAAGTTTCTGCACAGCAAAGGAAACCCTAAACAACACGAAAAGACAACCCACAGAATGGGAGAAAATCTTTGCAAGTGAATCAACTGACAACGGATTCATCTCCAAAATTTATAAACACCTTCTGCAGCTCCATACCAAAAAAACAAACAACCCCATCAAAAAATGGGCAGAGGATCTAAACAGACAGTTCTCCAAAGAAGACATACAGATGGCCAAAATCATATGAAAAGATGTTCAACATCACTCATTATTAGAGAAATGCAAATCAAAACCACTCCGAGGTACCACCTTACACCAGCCAGAATGGCCCTCACAAAAAAGTCTACAAAACAATAAGTGCTGGAGAGGGTGTGGAGAAAAAGGAACCCTAGTATACTGTTGGTGGGATTGCAAACTGATGCAACCACTGTGGAAAACAGTATGGAGTTTCCTCAGAAAACTAAACATAGAACTACCATTTGATCCAGCAATCCCACTCCTGGGCATCTATCCAGAGAAAACCATGACTCACAAAGGCACATGTACTCCAATGTTCATTGCAGCACTATTTTCAATAGCCAAGACATGGAAACAACCTAAATGTCCACTGACAGAGGAGTGGATCAAGAAGATGTGGTACATACACACAATGGAATATTACTCAGCCATTAAAAGGAACGAAATACCAGCATTTTTAGCAACATGGATGGACCTAGAAATTATCAGTCAGACAATGAGACACCAACATCAAATGCTGTCACTGACATGTGGAATCTGAGAAAAGGACAGACTGAACTTCTTTGCAGAACAGACACTGACTCATAGACTTTGAAAAATTTATGGTCTCCAGAGGAGATAGTTTCCGGGGATGGGGGGATGTGCTGGGGTTGTGGGATGGAAATCCTATAAAATTGGATTGTGATGATCATTGTACAACTACAAATGTAATAAATTCGTTGAGTAATAAAAAAAAGATAGTCTGTGCATATAACAAAAACACACACAAATATTTTGTGTGTGTGTGTTCTCCCTACAATTAAAAAAAAAGAGTTGCTGTCATGACGCAGTGGAAACTAATCCAACTAGGAACAATGAGTTTGCAGGTTTGATCCTTGGTCTCGCTCAGTGGGTTAAGGGTCTGGGTTGCTGTGGCTATGGTGTAGGCCAGCGGCTACAGCTCCTATTTGACCCCTAGCCTGGGAACTTCCATATGCTGCAGAAGCAGCCTAAAAAAAGCAAAACCGAAAAAAAAGTAGCATGTTCTAACAAACTGTTCTGCATTTTGTTTTTATCACTGTATCTTGGAGACTATTTCATATCAGTACAGAAGTATTTGCCTCATTGAAATTTTTTTAATTAAAGGCACAAAACAAAATAGTTTCATGGCCTAGCAGAAATTACTTCTTTTTTTTTTTTTTTTTTTTTTTTTGTCTTTTTTTTTTTTGTCTTTTGTTGTTGTTGTTGCTATTTCTTGGGCCGCTCCCACGGCATATGGAGGTTCCCAGGCCAGGGGTTGAATCGGAACTGTAGCCACCGGCCTACGCCAGAGCCACAGCAACGCGGGATCCGAGCCGCGTCTGCAACCTACACCACAGCTCATGGCAACGCCGGATCGTTAACCCACTGAGCAAGGCCAGGGACCGAACCCGCAACCTCATGGTTCCTAGTCGGATTCGTTAACCACTGTGCCACGACGGGAACTCCAGAAATTACTTCTTTTTTAAAGAGAAATAATATTTTATTATACCTTCACTTATTTCTTTTTTAATATTCTTCCTTTCTTTATGTAGATTCATATGATCTATGTCATTTCCCTTCTCTCTAAGGAAATAGTCTTTTAAAAAATTGTAGTTGATTTACAATGTTCTGCCAGTTTCTTCTGTACAGTTATACATATATATATATATATATATATATATATATATATATATACATTCTTTTTCTCACATTATTCTCCATCCTGATTCATCACAAGTAATTAGAATGTGCAATATGTAAGCTGTGGTATGCAGCAGGATCCCATTGCCAATCCATTCCAAATGCAACATTGTTCATCTGCTAACCCCAGACTCCCAATCCATCCCACTCCCTCCCCCTCCCCTCGGGCAAACGCACGTCTGTCCTCCATGTCTGTGATCTGTTTCTGTTTTGTAGATAGATCATTTGTGCCATATTTTAGACTCCACATATAAGCGATACCATATGGTAACTGTCTTTCTCTTTCCAACTTACTTCACTCAACATGAGGGTCTCTAGTTCCATCCATGTTGCTGCAAATGGCATTCTTGTGTCCTTTTTTATAGCTGAGTAGTATTCCATTGTATATGCGTACCATGTCTTCTTAATCTATTTATCTGTCAATGGGCATTTAGGTTGTTTCCATGTCTTGGCTATTGTGAATAGTGCTGTGATAAACATACAGGTGCACGTATCTTTTTCAAAGAAAGTTTTGTCTGGATATATGCCCAGCAGTAGGATTGCTGGGTCGTATGGTAGATCTACATTTAGTTTTCTGAGGTAAGAAATTACTTTTGAGGAAGGCTAAGTAGATACTCTGAGATGTGTTATTGTAACAAGAGAAAGATAAGGGAGACATGCATTAATTCATTCCTTCACTCATTCAGCATGTTTTAAATCTCTGCCATGTATGTGGAACTTACTGGGTATTAGGAGTATAAAGATGAATTGGAAATCATTTCTACCTTCTAGGAGTCACAGGCTATTAGGAAATACACTCACATCAACAATTAAGCAATTTTAATAACCATACAATATGATATTATGCTATATAGTGGCCAACATAAAGGATTAACTAATCAACCTTACCTGACCAGAAAAAAATGCTAAGCACTCCATGGGCATTATCTCATATAAGACACACCACAACCCTAATACATGCCTGTAGAGGGTCTTTATTTTTTTCTTATTTATTTATTTTTTATTTTTTTATTTTTTGGTCTTTTTGCTATTTCTTGGTCTTGGGCCGCTCCCGCGGCATATGGAGATTCCCAGGCTAGGGGTCCAATCGGAGCTGTAGCAGCCGGCCTACACCAGAGCCACAGCAACTCGGGATCCAAGCCGCTTCTGCAACCTACACCACAGCTCACGGCAACGCCGGATCGTTAACCCACTGAGCAAGGGCAGGGATCGAACCCGAAACCTCATGGTTCCTAGTCGGATTCGTTAACCATTGCGCCACGACGGGAACTCCAAGGGTCTTTATTAGTCAAGGTTTTATTGGAAGTCCCCACAGTTAAAAGATTGCACTTAAGAAGCAAAAATTAGAAGTTCCCATCCTGGCTCAGTAGCAATGAATCTGACTATCATCCATGAGGATGCAGGTTCGATCCCTGGCCTTGTTCAGTGGGTTAAGGATCTGGAGTTGCTGTAATATGTGGTGTAGATCTCAGACACGGCTGGGATCCTGTGTTGCTACAGCTGTAGTGTAGGCCAGCAGCTATAGCTCTGATTTGACCCCTAGCCTGGGAACCTCCATTGCAGTGGGTGTGGCCCTAAAAAGACAAAAGACCAAAAAAAAAAAAAAAAAAAAGGAAGAAGCAAAAATTACCCTGCTATGTAGTTAACAATAAACCATCACTTATAAAATGAACCATCAAATATCCCTCCTCAAGTAACATCTTTCTATTCCCATTAGCGTGTTTGCAAATTCATTCCAAACTATTTGCAAAATGAAATTGCAAAACTCTTGCAAAAGATGACATCCATAAAGTCATGGCAAATAATAGGGGGAAATTGCTCAAATTGCAAGCAAAGATGTGGATGAAGTTAAGAATGTTGTGGTGGGAGTTCCCTCTGTGGCAGAGTAGGTAAGAACCTGACTGCAGCAGCTCAGATCACTGTTGAGTTGAGGTTTCAATCCCCAATCTGGCACAGTGGATTAAAGGATCTGGCATTGCTGCAGCTACAACATATGTTGCAGCTGAAGCTCAAATTCAATCCCTGGCCTAGGAACTTCCATATGCAGGGAGTGTGGCCATAAGAATACTCTTTTAATTAAAAAAATGTTGTGGGAGTTCCCGTCGTGGCGCAGTGGTTAACGAGTCTGACTAGGAACCATGAGGTTTCAGGTTCGGTCCCTGCCCTTGCTCAGTGGGTTAACGATCCGGCGTTGCCGTGAGCTGTGGTGTAGGTCGCAGACGCAGCTTGGATCTTGCGTTGCTGTGGCTCTGGTGTAGGCCGGCTGCTACAGCTCCGATTGGACCCCTAGCCTGGGAATCTCCATATGCCTCGGGAGTGGCCAAGAAATGGCAAAAAGAAAAAAAAAAATGTTGTGGAAGTATACTAGTTAATTTTTTTTCAAAAAAGAATAATTGGGCCGTATGTACAGCATATGGAAGTTCCCAGGCTAGGGGTCAAATTGGAGCTATAGCCACCACAGCCACAGCAATGCCATATCCAAGCTGCATCTGTGACCTACATCACAGCTCACAGCAACGCCTGATCCTTAACCCATTGAGCAAGGTCAAGGATTAAACCTGCATCCTCATGGATGCTAGTCAAATTTGTTTCTGCTGAGCCATGATGGGAACTCCACTAGTCGATTTTTGAAGAAGAGAAAATCAATTAAGGTAGTGATATAAACTGGCATTTCACAAGAAAATGATTTGAATGGATAAGAATCAGCCAATCATAATAGCCAAAGGCAAAAGCTATAGTAGATACACAAAAGTAGTAGAAAAAAAAGTGGTAACAGAAAGTATACCACTATAGAAAATCATCAAATCACAAAGCAAGAGAGCAAGAGAAGAAAGGAATAAAGACATTATAAAACAGCCAATTAATAAAATGGCAACAAGTCCATACCTGCCAATAATTATTTTAAATGTAAAAAACTAAATTCTGTAATCAAAAGAAATAAAGTGTCTAGATGGATTAAAAAAACAAGACCTGGGAGTTCCCGTTGTGACTCAGCGGGTTATGAACCCGACTAGTATCCAGAAGGCTGCAGGTTTGATCCTTGGCCTCACTTAGAGGGTTAAGGATCCTGTGTTGCTGTGACTATGGTGTAGGCTGGCAGCTGTAACTCCGATTTGACCCTTAGCCTGGGAACTTCCATATACCACAGGTGTGGCCCTAAAAACAAAAACAAAAACAAAAACAAAAAAGCTTTATGCTGCCTATAAGAGATTTACATGCAGCATATAGTTGCAGGTTACCAAAGGGCAAAGTTCACAGAGAGGGATGACTTGGGGGTTTGGACTGGCATATACACACTATGGTATATGAAATGCATGGTGAGTTGGGATCTGCTGTATAGCACAGGAAACGCTACTCAATATTCTATGATAACCTAGGGGAGTTCCCATAATGGCTCAGTGGTTAACAAACCCAACTAGTATCCATGAGGACACAGGTTTGATCCCTGGCCTCACCCAGTGGATTAAGGATCATGCTTTGCTGTAAGCTATGGTGTAGGTCACAGACACAGCTAGTATCCAGCATTGCTGTAGCTCTGGTATAGGCTGTTGACTGCAGCTCCGATTCGACCCCTAGCCTGGGAACCTCCATATGCCTCGGGTGCGGCCCTAAAAAGACACACACACACATACACAAAAATTCTGTGATAACCTATATGGAAAAAGAATCTGGAAAATAATGGATATGTGTATATGTATAAATGAACTACTTGTTGTACAGCAGAAATTGTGCAACATTGTAAATCAATCATACTTAAAACTTTAAAAATGAAAAAAAAAAGACACATGAATGAGAAAAATTAAAATTTAATGCAATCCCTATCAAAATTCCAATGGCGTCTTTCATAGAAATAGAATAGGCAAATAGCCAAAGAAATCTTGAGAACAAAGAAAGCTGGAAGTATCACATGCCCTGATTTTAAATTATACTACAAAAGTGTAGTAATCAAAACAGTTTGGTATTGGCATAAAAACAGACCCATTAATCAATGTGACAGAATAGAGAGACCAGAAATAAACCCATACTTATTTGGTCAATTATTTATAGCAAAGAAGCCAAGAATATACAATGGGGAAAAGAATAGTCTCTTCAATAAATAGTGTTGGGAAAGCTGGACAGCCACAAGAATGAAACTGGACCTCTCTCTAACACCATACACAAAAATTAATTCAGAATAAAGAGTTGAATGTAAGACCAGAAACCATAAAACTTAAAGAAAAAAAGCATAGGGAGAAGCTCTTTGACATTAGTCTTGATGATAATTTTTTAGATTTGTCACCAAAAGCAGAGGCAACAAAAGCAAATATTGAACAAGTAAGGGAGTTCCTGTTGTGGCTCAACAGTAACAAACTTGACTAGTATCCATGAGGGTGCAGATTCGATCCCTGGCCTTGCTCAGTGGGTTAATTATCTGGCATAGTGGTGTAGGGAGAAGACAGGACTCAGATATGACATGTTGCGACTGCAATGTATGCTGGCAGCTGCAGCTCCAGTTCCACCCCTACGCTGGGAACTTCCATATGCTGCATGTGCAGTTCTAAATAAATAAATAAACAAGTTAAGACTACATCAAACTAAAATCATCTGCACAGCAAAGGAAACCAGCAACAAAATGAAATGGCCACCTATGAAGTGTGAGAAAATATTTGCAAATCTTATATTTGATAAGGGATTAATATCCAAAATATATAAAGAACACGTACAGTTCAATATCAAAACCCGTAATAATTCGATTAAAAAATGGGCAGAGGAAATGAATATGTATTTTTCCAAAGGTATACAAAATGTCAACAGGTACATGAAGACGTGTTCAGGATCACTAATTATGAGGGAAATGCAAATCAAAACCACAATGAGATATTACCTCACACCTGTTAGGATGGCTGTCATCAAACAGACATTTGTTGCTGAGGATGTGGAGAAAAGAGAACTTTGTACACTTTTGGTGGGAATGTATATTGGTGCAGCTACTGTGGAAAACAGTGTGGAGATTCCTCAAAAAATTAAAAATAGAACTACTACTGGGAGTTCTCGTTGTGGCACAGTGGAAATGAATCTGACTAGCAACCATGAGGTTGCGAGTTTGAACCCTGGCCTTGCTCAGTGGGTTAAGGATCGGGCATTGCCATGAGATGTGGTATAGGTTGCAGATGAAGCTTGGATCCTGCATTGCTGTGGCTGTGGGTAGGCCAGCAGCTGTAGCTCTGATTTGACCCCTAGCCTGGGAACCTCCATATGCTAAGGGTTCGGCCCTAAAAAGCATTAAAAAAAAAAAAAAAAAAAAAAAAAAGCACTACTAGATGACCTAGCCATTTCACTTCTAGTTATATATCCAAAGAAAATTAAAACGGGATATCAAGGATATATCTGCATTCCCAGGTCATTGCAGCATTATTCACAATAGCCAAGATATGGAAACAACCTAAATGCCCATCAATGGACAAATGGAGAATGAAGAGGTAAAATATGGGTGCACACACACACACACACACACAGCTTCTCAGTAGCTCTGAGAGCACTGCTCCAAAGATGTAGGGGAGGAACCAGTATATATATTATGTGTGTGTGTGTGTGTGTGTGTGTGTGTGTGTGTACACAACACACACAATACAATATTATTCAGCTGTGGGAAAGATGAAAATCCTTTCATTTGTGACAACATGGATGGACCTTGAAGACTTGATGCTAAATGAAATCCGTGAGATAGAAAAGACAAATACTATATGGTTATCACTTTTAGGCAAAAGGCAAACAAACCGAGTATACAAAAATTGTTGTCAGGGACTGGTGGGAGGAGGGAGAGAGACTAGTAAAAGTATACAGATTTCAGCTACAAGATGAGTAAGTTCTGAAGATCTAAGGTAAAACATGGCGACTATAGCTGACAACTGTTAAAAACCAAAATTCAACCAAGTAAATGTTATGGTCTAATTGACGTTATTAGGCATTTCATGAATTAAGCAGCATTCCTCCTGGCAATTAAAATGGTGCTCTGAGGAGTTATAGGAAATGAAGGTTTTAAATAGGTAGAAGATGGGTGGGGCAAAGAAGGTATTTGCAACAGAAAAGACCATTTCAGGACAGGCCATCTTCTTTTGGGAGGAAAGGAAACAGCAGGGGTCTTTAGTGTGTACTTTCAGACCAATTGTTTTAAAGGTCACATTTTTGTGGAATGTTGAAACTGTAGATTACAGACATACCTCAGAGATATTGTGGGTTCAGTTCCAGGCTGCCACAATAAAGCAAATATTGCAATAAAGTGAGTCACTAGAATTTTTGGTTTCCCAGTGCATATAAAAGCTATGTTTCCACTATATCATAATTTATTAAGTGTCCAAAGCAACATGTCTAAAAAAATTAATGTGAATACCTTAATTTAAAAATGCCTTATTGGCTAAAAAAACACTAACCACCACTGAACCTTCAGTGAGTCCTCATACATCAAAGATCACCAATCATAGACCACTATAACAAATATAATGATAATTAAAATTTTTGAAAAATTATGAGAATTACCAAAATGTGATATAGAGACATGGGGTGAGCAAATGCTGTTGGGAAAATGGCACTCAAAGACTTACTTGACACACAAGTTTGCCACAAACATTTAATTTATAAAAGTTAAAACACACACACACACAAAGCACAATAAAATAAGGTATGCCTGTTTTAACTTAAAGAAAAACATCAATGTAAAGGTTTTGAGTTGAGTTTTATTTGAGGAACTTACTGAGGACTATAGCCTGGGAGACAGCCTCTCAGTAGCTCTGAGGCACTGCTCCAAAGAGGTAGGGGAGAAACAAGTATGTATACGATTTGGGGGGCTGGGAAATACACATAGTCAAGGATATATCATTACTTGATTACTAGTAACCACTAATTACTAGATTACTAGTAATGACAAAGAACAGATACCTCAAGTTAATGATTTTAATGCTTTTCTGTGTCTGGGATGATTCAAGAATCCAGGGTCATCAAAGTCCTTCCTTAGATACATATCTTAAAAATCTAGGGGCCCAAAGCATACAATGTTTCATACTGTTCCCCCAATCCATCCTGATTTCCCCTTAAGGTACAAGGGTGGTGGTTGATGGCCTCAGCAGGGTGTGACTTAACCCTTTTATAAACAGGGTGATATTCTTTTTGTTTAGACTTTAGGTCTTGGTTTGCTGCTAAGGGGCAAATGACTCTATTTGGGATCTTTTCTTTCTTTCTTTCTTTTTTTAATGCTTTATTCTATTATTGGAATTTGCTATGAGAGTAGAACTTAAAGGTTTTCACCAAACACATGCACGCAAAAGACCTGAGGTGATGGAGGAGGGAATCATTCACAATGTGTGTATGTATCAAATCACTACAATGTATACTTTTTTTTTAGAGCTGTACCTGTGGCATATAGAAGTTCCCAGGCTAGGGGTCGAATCAGAGTTGCAGCTGAGGGCCTACACCACAGCCACAGCAATGCCAGATGTGGGCCTCATCTGTGACCTACACCACAACTCACAGCAACACCAGAACCTTAACCCACTGAGCAAGGCCAGGGATCGAACCTGATCCTCATAGATACTAGTCGGGTTCCTTACCACTGTGCCACAATGGGAACTTGAAGTTGTCAAATTTTTGGATTTCTGGTAGAGATGAAATGAGAGTTGAGAAATGGTGTTTCTGCACTGTTACTATGAGTGAGCTCAATTATCTTTTCATTTGTTTAAAAGATATCTTTCTGTCTTTTTCTGTGAACTGCTTATTCATGACTTTTGTTCATTGTCCTATTATGTTTTGGATCTCATTTTCTCAGTTTTTTACATAAATCAGCCTTTTGTCTGTGGTAGAAATGGCAACTATTTTCTCTCAGTTTTTCACCTGTCTTTCACTATGTTTGTAGTGCTTTTTGCCTTGCAAAAAATTTTTTTAATCCTTAAGTACTTAAATATATTAGCCTTTACTATCATTTCTTCTGATCTGGGCTAATAGTTAAGAAAATATTTCCCCTTTCCCAGTTCTTTTTTTTTCTTTTTCTTTTTGTCTTTTCTGTCCTTTTTTTTAAGGGCCGTGCCCAGGGTATATGGGTAACAGTAATCCTCACAGATGCTACTTGGGTTTGTTTCTGCTGAGCCACAATGGGAACTCCAGAATATTTTTGTTGCATAAAGAATCAGATAGTTTTGGAGTTCCCGTCATGGCTCAATGAAAACAGATCTGACTAGCATCCATGAGGACACAGGTTTAATCCTTGGCATCGCTCAGGATCCAGCATTGCTGTGAGCTGCGGTGTAGGTCGCAGATGTGGCTTAGAACTGGCATTGCTGTTGCTGTGGCTCTGGTGAAGGACTGTAGCTACAGCTTTGATTCGACCCCTAGCCTGGGAACCTCCATATGCCGCCGATGTGGCCCTAAAAAGACAAAAAAAAAAAAAAAAAGAATCAGACAGCTTTGTTTTCTTTCAGCATATTCAAAATATTCTATCTTCTGACCTGCCTAGGTTCTAATAGAAAGACGCTCTCATTTTAATCTTTGTTTCTCTGTACATAATGTGTGCTTTTGCTCCTCCTATTACTTTTCAATTTTCTCTTTACTAATGTTTTTCAGCAATGAGATTATAATTTGCCTTGATATGCTTTTCTTTATTTCTTCTTTTTATGGCTGTACCTACAGCATGTGGAAGTTTCCAGGCTAGAGGTCAAATCGGAACTGTGGCTGCAGGCCTATGCCACAGCCATGGCCATACCAGATCCAAGCCACATCTGTGATCTACAGCTTGTAGCACCACCAGATCCTTAATCTACTGAGTGAGGCCAGGGATCAAACCCGCATCCTCGCAGACACTGTGTCAGGGTCTTAACCTACTAAGCTACAACAGGAACTCAATGTGCTTTTCTTTTTATATTTCTTTTTCAAATATTCTGTTTGAGGTTAATTGAGATTCTTGAATCTGGGGCGGGGATAGTTAAAACAGTATAAAACAGTGTTATGTTGTATTCCATTTGGTAAAGAAGCTAGAGAAAAGAGTGAATAACTAAGTAAGGATACGGAAGACATTAAAAAAAATCGCAAATTGAACTCTAGAAATGAAAACCATAACGCCTTAGGCAAAAAAAGAAAAAAAAGAAAAACCCTATACTGTATAGAAGTAACAGAATATTAGGTATTGCAGATGAATGATTAGTAAATTTGAAGGTATAGCACTAAAAACCATTCAGAATAAATCAGAGAGAAGAGGGGAAATTTGCCACAGATTACTTTAAATTTCTAAGAAGAAAATGGTGAATTTATTCAATAAACATGAGATGAGCTCCAATGCAGTAAAAGAAGTGCGAGAGGTGGAAAAGATCCTAAAAAGGGAATGGGGTGGGGTTTAGCAAAAGGGATAGATAAAAGGATTGCAAAGAGCATAGAAAACCAAGCTGAATTGCGTAACATGATTTTTGTTAAGGATCCATTTCCTCATTGGCCACACTATAAATACCAGAATAATTTTTGCCCTTCTCTATTCCCCAAGCCATGCTAAATTAGTCCCACTAATTATTTTCCTGGTTTCTCTAGTATGCATCTTTCTTTTCACTGACACCCTAGTTCTGGCTCTTTTTTTCTGTTTGTCTAGATGTAAATATGGCCTTCCAATTAATCTGCCATCCATTCTGGATTGTGTTGCCATTTTTGTTTTCCTAAGGCACCACTTTGATCATGTCACTTTTTTTGCTCTAAAATCTTCAAAGGCTCTGCTGTCTTCTGAATAAAATTTTGACTGTTTCACCTGCATTTCAAAGTCCTACCTATTTTTTCCAACCTTTTAAAAGTCTTATGATATACCTGTACTAAATTATCTATTTCCAACAATTTATTCAATTTATTGCTTCTTACTTAGTCATTAATGTAAACACTGAGCACCTACAATATGGCATTAGTCTAAATGCCGGGATAAAGTCACTTTCTTCAATTTAGTTTCATGGAAATCTGATCACATTCATATGAATCCATGTAGTGAAGCTTCTGAACTTTCGAAGTTGAAGATTAGATCTCAGATAGAGGTAAAATCATCATGGAAATGATTTGGTAAGTTTTACCTAAAACAGCCAACTGGGAGTTCCCATTGTGGCTCAGTGGTTAACGAATCTGACTAAGAACCATGAGGTTGCAGGTTCGATCCCTGGCCTTGCTCAGTGGATTAATGATCTGGCGTTGCCGTGAGCTGTGGTGTAGGTTGCAGATGTGGTTCGGATCCCAAGTTGCTGTGGTTCTGGCGTAGGCTGGTGGCTACAGCTCCGATTAGACCCCTAGCCTGGGAACCTCCATATGCTGCGGGAGCGGCCCAAGAAATGGCAAAAAGACAAAAAATAAAATAAAATAAAATAAAATAGCCACCTGGCCCCTACGTTTAGAATGTTAAGGAACAACTTTTTTTTATTTTTTATTTTTTGGTCTTTTCTCGGGCTGCACCAATGGCACATGGAGGATCCCAGGCTAGGGGTCTAATCGGAGCTATAGCTGCTGGCCTACACCACAGCCACAGCAACACCAGATCTGAGCCTACACCACAGCTCACGGCAATGTGGATCCTCAACCCACTGAGCGAGGCCAGGGATCGAACCTGCAACCTCATAGTTCCTAGCTGGATTTGTTAACCACTGAGCCACGACAGGAACTCCTGGAACAAATTATTTGCATGAGGTTCATGAGAAAACACTGAGAACAGACCACAGAAAAATGCATGAGCATCATGCTGAAATGAATGAAAAAGATCTAAGTTGACCTGTGGAAAAGAGTTTCTCTCTGCCTGGGAAAGGATAAGTGATCTATACCACAAGAATGGAAAGTTAAAATTTCCCTGTGCTTTGTGGAATGTTTTTGGATGTAGAACATGTATTTCATCCCTTTGACAAATATTTTTGAGTATCTACTAACATTCTCTTTGCTACATGTATAGGTCAGTTTGAGACTGAGCTACTGAAAAGGCCTAGAGTCAGAAGTGAAGCTGTGAACATCTAAGAGCATTGTTTATGGTATTTATGTTTCTCCATGAGTAAAATCAATGCCTTTTTGGCAGCAAGTTGAATTTTTTTTTTTTTTTTTGTCTTTTTGCCTTTTCTAGGGCCGCTCCCTTGGCATATGGAGGTTCCCAGGATTGGGGTCTAATCGGAGCTGCAGCCACCAGTCTATGCCACAGCCACAGCAACACAGGATCCGAGGCTCATCTGCAACCTACACCACAGCTCATGGCAACGCCGGATCCTTAACCCACTGAGCAAGGCCAGGGATCGAACCCGAAACCTCACAGTTCCTAGTTGGATTCGTTAACCACTGTGCCAAGGTGGGAACTCCAGCAAGTTGAATTATTAAAGTAAAGGGTAAGTCTAAGTAGTGAGTACAAGTGGATTATTGGCCAAAAATATATCATAGGCACGGTAATGTGCATTTGTAATGGCAAACATCACCTCAGAGTTTAGGCTTCTATTAAGAGGCCAAGACTTGGATATAAGAAAAGGAATATGAATTTGTTTAGGTATTTAAGCATTTTCAGAGACTCCTTCTAACTCTTAATATTACAGAAATTTATTGTAAGAACTAATTTTTTTTTTTTTTTTTTTTTGGGCTGTACCCACAGCATGTGGAATTCCAGGGCCAGGGACTGAACTTGCACCAGAGCAGTGACCTGAGCCAGAGCAGTGACCATACCGGACTTTTTTAACCTGCTGAGCTACCAGGGAACTCCTAAAACTGAACTTTTTATATTTTCCTCTCTTAAAAGGCTTCCTTTCCCAGATACTCTATGTTAGGTTTGTCAAAATAACAAGGTTAAAATTTGAGACAGATTTACCAGGAAACTGATGAAAGAAACAAGCTTTTGGGACCCTTACTTGCACTGGCCCCTTTTAAATAAATAAGTATTCATTTTTGCACTTAATTTCAGCTTGTAATTCCATATTCTTTTTGTAAGGAAAGCCCAAGAATTGTAATAGGCTTTATTTTAGGTCACATAAAACCTAGAAATGCCTCTGTAGAAACCTCAGAATTCCTGAAGTATTCTTTTTTGTTTGTTTGTTTTTTGCTTATTTTTAGGGCTGCATAGGAGTTTCCCAGGCCAGAGGTAGAATCAGAGCTACAGCTGTCGGCCTACACCTTAGCCACAACAACATCAGATCTGAGTCGAGTCTGCGACCTACACCACAGCTCATGGCAACAACGGATCCTTAACCTACTGATCGAGGCCAGGGATTAAACCCAAATCCTCATGGATACTAGTCAGATTCATCTCTGCTGCGCCACAACAGGAACTCCTACTGAAGTATTTTTATTCACCATATTTAATTCTAAGAATTACTATTTCATCCTTCAAAACTCTCTTGGATTTTCTCTTTCTTCTCAATTTCTGCTGATACTACTTATTTCTTTCAGGGCTTCCTCACTTGAAAACCGCATCATGATGAGAGTCTGATAGTTGGTTTTCCTGACTGCAATCTCTCTCCAAAATGAATCTATATAAATCTGCCAGACTAATTTTTTAAAAAAAGAAACACTGCTTATTTTACAAAATTCCGATCCAAACTCAATATATTTTGGTGTCTTTCTACTATCACTGTAGATCTTCTAAACATGGGATGCTTAAATGCCCAGGTGAAAGTGGCAGTAAATCAGAGGGTACTTGAAACCACAAAAGAAATGTGAGATACTTTTCTATAATATCATTTTTAGTTGATGGCAAGTAATTTAAAAGATTACTTTTCTGCTCTTCTCTTTATATACATATATCAAAGTGATATAGAATTGAATATAAAAAGAAAAAATACTTTTCAGCTCATATGCAGAGAATTAGATTCACTATTATTCTTGGCTCATGACACATGCTCACTGGTTCTTTCAAGGCCCTCAAGCATTCATTCTTTCATTTTGGGGTTGAATCATGAGTTGGAGCTACAGCCACAGCAATGGGGTCTGAGCCTCGTCTGTGATCTATAGCACAGCTAAGGCAATGCCAGATCCTTGACCCATTGGTTGAGACCAGGTATCAAACCTGCATCCTCATGAATTCTGGTTGGGTTCATGACCACCCCGCCATGATGGGAACTCTCCTGCAGCCCCCAGCCTCTCCCCATTCAAAGTAACACTATCTAAATCATCATTTTCTTGCTTTCCTTTTTTTTTTTTTTTTTCCTTAGGGTTACATGTGTGGCATATGGAAATTCCTGGATTAGGGGCTGAATCAGAGCTGCAGCTGCAGGCTCATCCCATAGCCATGGCAACACTCCAAGGCACATCTGCAACATATGTCATAGCTCGAGGCAAGGCCAGATCCTTAACCGACTGAACGAGGCCAGGGATTGAACCTGCATTCTCACAGACACTGTGCTGGGTTTTTAACCTGTTGAGCCACAATGGTAATTCCATTCTTGCTTTTCCTTTTAATAACACAGATAAATATGTTCCTAAATAGAATTGGGGAGGCTTAGAAATTATTAACTTTATAAAAAGTCTACCACGTGCTATATGTAATTTTTACGAACATACTTTTTTTTAATTTTATTTTTATTATTATTATTTTTTGCTCGTTAGGGCCGCACTGCGGCCTATGGAGGCTCCTAGGCTAAGGGTCCAATTAGCACCAGCTGCTGGCCTACACCACAGCTATAGCAACATGGGATATGGGCCGCCTCTTCAACCTACACCACAGCTCATGTCAACTCCAGATCCCCGACCCACTGATCGAGGCCAGGGATCAATCTGCATCCTCATGGATACTAGTGAGATTCCTTTCTGCTATGCCACAGAGGGAACTCCTCTATTTTATAAATGAGTTCTTTTGTATCATTTTTATTATATTCCATATATAGGTGATATGGTATTTGCCATTTTTTTTTTACTAACTTCACTTACTATGATAATCTCTAGATTCATCCACCTTGCTGCAAATGGCATTATTTTGTTCTTTTTTAAGGCTTAGTAGTATTCCATTGTGTGTGTGAGTGTGTGAGTGTGAGTGTGTGTGTGTATGATATATCACATCTTTATTCATTCCTCTGTCAGTGGACAGACTATTTTTACTCAGTATGGTATTGCTAGGATTAATCTATATTATGGCATATAACTGTAGGAAATTCACTTGGAGTACTGTGTAAACATAAAAATTAATATATTTTTTGTCTTTTTAGGGCCGCACCTGCAGCATATGGAGGTTCCCAGGCTAGGGGTCTAATCGGAGCTGTTGCTGCCAGCCTGCGCCAGCGCCACAACACCACCAGATCCGGGCATCATCTGTGACCCACACCACAGCTCATGGCAATGTGGATCCTTAACCCACTGAGTGAGGCCAGGGATCAAACCTGCAACCTCATGGTTCCTAGTCGGATTTGTTTCTGCTGAGCCATGACAAGAACTCAAAAATTAATATTTGGATTGCTAATTTATTTATCTGTTCCTACCTATAGATGGACATTTGGGTTGTTTTTAGTTTTTGGTGTTAAAGAGAATGCTCACGTGAATAATCTCGTATATGTCCCGGTACTCATTCAAGTTTCTTTTGGGTATATAGCTAGGAGCAAAATGGTAGGTCAAGGGGTATGCAATTGTTTATCTTTGGAGGATAATGACAAACTTTCCAAGAGGGCTGTATCAATTTACACTCTCACCTGGAATGAGTAATAGATTCTGCTAGTCTATAGCCTCCAGATATGGTCCAACGTAAAATTTTTTTTTAATTTTGATATGTATAATTTCAAGCTTACCATTTTAACTATGTCTAAGGTACAATTCAGTGGTATTTAGTACATTTATATTGTTGTACAATAGTCACCCACCACATCCATCTCCAGAACTTTCATCTTCTCAAACGGGAAATCTGTACCCATTAAATGCTAACTCTCCTTTCCTTCCTCTCCCCAGTCCTTAGCATCCACCACTCTATTTTCTGTCTCCGTGGATTTGACTACTCTAATAAGTACCTCATAGTGTGGAATCATACAGTATTCATCATTTTGTGACTGGCTTATTTCATGTAGCACAGCGTCTTCGAGCCTCATCAATGTTGTAGAATGTGTTAGAATTTACTTCTTTTTTAAGGCTGAATCACACACACACACACATTTTGGTTATCCATTCACCCATCTATAGACACTCAGTTTGCTTCCACCTTTTGGCTAATGAAAACAATGCTACTAGAAAATATGAATATTGTTCAAGTCCCTGCTTTCAGTTCTTTTGGATATATACCCAGAAGTGGAATTGCTGGATCATATAGTAATTCTATGTTTAATTTTTTGAAAAACCATGGTACTATTTTCTTTTTTATTTATTTATTTATTTTTTATTTCTAAGACATTGTCTTCCTTTATTTTCCCTTTTTGGGCTTTATGTCTTTTCATTTTTTTTTATTACTCAAATGAATTTATCATATCTGTAGTTGTATAATGATCATAACAATATGATTGCACAGGATTTCCATCCCACAGCCCAAGCACATCCCCCCACCCCCCAAACTGTCTCCTCCAGAGACCATAAATTTTTCAATGTCTGTGAGTCAGTATCTGTTCTGCAAAGAAATTCAGTCTGTTCTTTTTTCAGATTCCACATGTCAGTGAAAACATTTGATGTTGGTGTCTCATTGTATGGCTGACTTCACTTAGCATGATAGTTTCCAGGTCCATCCATGTTGCTAAAAATGTCAGTATTTCGTTCCTTTTAATGGCTGAGTAATATTCCATTGTGTATATGTACCACATCCTCTTGATCAACTCCTCTGTCAGTGGACATTTAGGTTGTTTCCATGTTTTTGGCTATTGAAAATAGTGCTGGAATGAACATTGGAGTACATGTGTCTTTGTGAGTCATGGTTTTCTCTGGATAGATGCCCAGGAGTGGGATTTCTGGATCAAATGGTAGTTCTATGTTTAGTTTTCTGAGGAATCTCCATACTGTTTTCCACAGTGGTTACACCAATTTACAATCCCACCAACAGTGTACTAGGGTTCCTTTTTCTCCACCCCCTCTGCAGCACTTATTGTTTGTAGACTTTTGATGACAGCCATTCTAGCTGATGTAAGGTGGTACCTCAGAGTGGTTTTGATTTGCATTTCTCTAATAATGAGTGATGTTGAACATCTTTTCATGTGTTTCTTGACCATCTGTATGTCTTCTTTGGAGAACTGTCTGTTTAGATCCTCTGCCTATTTTTTGATGGGGTTGTTTGTCTTTTTGTTATGGAGCTGCAGAAGGTGTTCATAAATTTTGGAGATGAATCCGTTGTCAGTTGATTCACTTGCAAAGATTTTCTCCCATTCTGTGGGTTGTCTTTTCGTTTTGTTTAGGGTTTCCTTTGCTGTGCAGAAACTTTGAAGATGGATTAGGTCCCATTTGTTTATTTTTGTTTTTATTGTCAATATTCTAATAGGGGGATCTGAGAAAATGTTGCTGTTGTTTATGTCAGAGAGTGTTTGGCCTATGTTTTCCTCTAAGAGTTTGATAGTGTCTGGTCTTATATCTAGGTCTTTAATCCATTTGGAGTTTATTTTTGTGTATGATGTTAGAGAGTGTTCTAATTTCACTCTTTTCCATGTGGCTGTCCAGTTTTCCCAGCACCACTTATTGAACAAGCTGTCCTTTCTCCATTGTATATTCTTGCCTCCTTTGTCATAGATTAGTTGGCTGTAGGTGCATGGGTTTAATTCATGGTACTATTTTCTTTCTTTTCTTTTTTTGTCTTTTTAGGGTTGTACCCATGGAATATGGATGTTCCCAGGCTAGGGTTCAAATCAGAGCCACAACTGCTGGCCTACACCACAGCCACAGCAATGTGGGATCTGAGCTGTGTCTGTGACCTACACCACAGCTCACAGAAATGCTGGATCCTTAACTCACTGAGAAAGACCAGGGATTGAACCTGCATCCTCATAGATACTAGTTGGGTTCATTACCACTGAGCCACAAGGGGGAACACCCACCATACTATTTTCCTCAGTGGTTGCATCATTTTACACTCCCCCAGCAATGCACAAGTGTTCCAAAGTTTCTCTACATCTTTGCCAACATGCTATTTTCTGGTTTTGCTTTTTGTTTGGGCGGGATTTTTTTTAATGTAATTGCCATTCTACTGGGTATAAAGTGCTATCTTATAGTTTTGATGGGTATTTCTCTAATGATTAGTGATGTTGAGCATCCATTCATGTCCTTATTGGCCATATGTATATCTTCTTTGGAGAAATGTCTATTCAAGTCCCTCCCCACCCTTTTTTTCTCCTCCCCCTCAGCATGCAAATGTTTCCAGGCCAGGGACTGAACTCAAGCCAAGCAATAATAATGCTGAGTCCTTAACCACTAAGCAAACAGAGAACTCCCTCAAGCCCCATTTTTGGTTCTTTTTTTTTTTTTTTACTTATTTTTTTAAATCTTTTTCTAGGCCCGCACCCACAGCATATGGAAGTTCCCAGGCTAGGGGTCGAATCAGAGCTGTAGCCACCAGTCTATACCACAGCCACAGCAATGCGGTATCTGAGTGGCATCTGCAACCTATACCACAGGTCACAGCAACACTGGATCCTTAACCCACTGAGCGAGGCTAGGGGTCAAACCCGCAACCTCATGGTTCCTAGTCAGATTTGTTAACCTCTGAGCCATGGCAGGAACTCCACAAGCCCCATTTTTGTATTGGGTCTTCTTTTGGTTCGTGTTTTTGAGTTGTACATTGTTCTTTAAATACTCTGGATTTTAATCCCCTGTCAGATATGCTTTGCAAATATTTTCTCCAATTTTACAAGTTGTCTTTTTCACTGTTTATCCTTTCATGCACAAAATTTTTAACTTTGAAGTCCAATTTATCGATTTTTGTTGTTGTTGCCCAATTTCTCAGTGTCACATCTAATAAATCATTGCCAAATCCAATTTTTCAGCTTTTCCTGTCAGTATCATGGTTTTGATTATTGTAGCTTTGTATTAAGTTTTTTTTTTTTTTTCCCCAGTTGCACCTGTGGCATATGGAAGTTTCTGGGCCGGGGATCAAATCCAAGCCACAACTGTGACCTACACCACAGCTGTGGCAATGCAGGATCCTTTAACCCACTGCACTGGGCTGGAGATCCAACCTGTGCCTCTGAAGCAACATAAGTCTCTGCAGTCTGATTCTTTTTTTTTTTTTTTTTTTTTTTTTTTTGGTCTTTTTAGGGCCGCAACCACCTCTATGGAGGTTCCCAGGCTAGGGGGTTGAATCGGACCTGCAGCTGCTAGCCTATACCGCAGCCACAGAAACACCAGATCCGAGTTGCGTCTGTGACCTACACTACAGCTCACAGCAATGCTGGAACCTTAGTCCACTGAGTGAGGCCAGGGATTGAACCTGCGTCCTCATGGTTACTAGTCAGATTCATTTGAGCCACGACATTTAACTTCTGCAGTCTGATTCTTAACCCATTGTACCACAGTGGGAACTCATTTTCACTTTAGTATTAGTTTTATTTTTAATTATATTTTGGGAAGTAGCTTCATAATTTTTTAAGTGCTTAGAATTTCTGAAGGTCTTCATCTAGTCTTAATAGCCTTGTGGGGAAAAAAAAATCATCTACCCCTAAAAACCTGACTCCTCTCCTGTTTTCTCTGATGAGAATGTTGTCAGGTGTCTCAGAAGAAAATCTGGGCATTGGCCTCAACTCCTTTCTCTTCCAAATTCTCCATATCCAATCTCCTTTGTATTTGAGAAAGATCATTAATGGCTACATGAAAAGAATGGCCTGGAGGGGACAGAGCTGGGTATGTAACTGGAGACCAACCACTTAGAAGGCTGTATCACAAGGAAGGCAATGGTAGATGCAGCCAAACACCTGCACAATGAATTATTAATGGGACTCTTGGAATGGATGTGGCAAAGATGTATAAGTCCCCATGTATGAATTTTCCCAGGAATGATGATGAAAGTTCCCCATAGTCCCTGCCTTAATTCTTTCCAATTAATCTCTGTGTGCAGATTACAGACCTATTGAGTTACAGGATGGCCTTTCAGAGCCTCCAAAATCACACTTTCCTGAGATGTAAGCATCTTTCGAACACTGTTAACATGGGAGGTGGCTCTCCAAGGCCCAGGTAAAGCTGTGGCAAGAAATAAACCTCAGTGCTGAGGGGGAGAGAGAGAGAGAGCAAAAACAAAAACAAACAAAATAACAAAGGAAGGCAATGGTGACTTAAAGTGTGCTAAAGGGTATTGAAAAACATGGAAGAATAGATAAGAAGGAAGAACTTCTCAAACTTGGTGATTAGACATGTACAATAAAGAAGAGGGAGTTATTAAGAATAGTTCATGTATTTCTGGCTTGAAACATCAGGTAGAGGATGGAGTTACTTATTAAGAGAATAACGGAATAAGAGCAAAATTGGAGTTTCGGTGAAAGAACTGGGTAGGTTCAGTTTGGGATATCCAAATGGAGATGCTCAGCTGGCAGTTAAATAGTAGGTCCTAAAATAAGAAAAGACATTTGGGCCACAGATATTATTTCATGAATTATCAGTGAATAGATGCTAACTGAAGCTATTAAAGAAAGCAAGATCACAGGGAAAATCAGAAAAAATTAGCTCAAGAATCATGTGGTAGCGGGTTTAATAACAACTACTAATAGGGAGTTCCCATTGTGGCTCAGTGGGTTAGGAGACAGACTAGCATCCATGAGGATGCGGGTTTGATCCCTGGCCTCAGTGGGTTAAAGGATCTGGCGTTGCTGAGCTGTGGTGTAGGTCACAGATATGGCTCAGATCCTGTGTTGCTGAGGCTGTAGTGTAGACGGGCAGCTGCAGCTCTGATTTGACCCCTAGCTGGGGAACTTCCATATGCCACAGGTGCGGCCCTAAATTAAAAAAAAAAGAAACAACCTGGTAATAATAATAGACATTTATGGTGACCTTTCTATGAACCAGGTGCCATTCGATACACTTTACTTAAATAATCTTTTTTTTTCTTTTACTAAAGGCTGCACCTGCAGCATATGGAAGTTTCCAGGTTAGGGGTTGAGTTGGAGCTGTAGCTGCTGACTTACGCCACAGCCACAGCAACACTGGATCCAGGCTGAACCCAATGAGGGAGGCCAGGGATCAAACCCTCATCCTCATGGGACACTATGTCAGGTTCTTAACCTGCTGAGCCACAACGGGAACAATCTTAAAAAGAAGAACAACAACAACTTTTGGATTTAGGTACTATTAAGTCATTTTACATTAAAAGAAACCAAGGCAGAGTGCAGTGAAATAATTTGCCTAAAATCACACAAAAAAAGTATAAACTAAGGCAGAAAGAAGATATGGGTCCAGGAAATAGTGACTCAGACCCTAGAAAATAGTGAAAGGAAGTCCCAGGCAAAAGCCCTGTAGTAGTCATAGAAATTACAGAAGGACAGTGAATTTTTGGAGGGTGGTCTTCATGGAGAAAAGCTTGAAACCTAAAAATTAATACAAGTGAGAGATAAGATATAAGATAAAGGAGTCTGAGAGTTCCTGTTGTGGCGCAGTAGAAACGAATCCGACTAGGAACCATGAGGACCTACACCACAGCTCTGCCTGGATCCCTAGCCTAGAACTTCCATATGCTGCAGGTGCAGTCCTAAAATTAAAAAAATAAAAGGCTGGAGTTCCCATCGTGGCGCAGCGGAAACGAATCCAACTAGGAACACCATAAGGTTGCGGGTACGATTCCTGGTCTCGATCAGTGGGTTAAGGATCCGGTGTTGCCATGAGCTGTGGCGTAGGTCCCAGCCGCGGCTCGGATCTAGCGTTGCTGTGGCTCTGGTGTAGGGTGGCATTTATAGCTCCGATTGGACCCCTAGCTTGGGAACCTCCATAGGCTGCTAGTGCAGCCCTAAAAAGCAAAAAAAAAAAAAGGAATCCGGCAGCATGTAGTAAAGATGTCATTGAACTTCCTTCTAAGCACTGTTCTTCAACAACACAGTGTAGGGTCACTGACTGCTTCAATCCCTTTCACTAGCTTTCTCTGACCAACCCCTGAACTGGGTCACCGCAGCATTCTGGATATACCTCTATAATACCCTAATCACACTGTATGTACCAGTTTCTCTCCTTCGCTAGGACGTGAGTGCCTGGAAGCCAGATGCTCATGACTCATTGATGTTCGCGGCCCCAGCCCCAAATCCGTGGCCTGGCACCGAATTTCGGTGTTTGCGAAAGTCAATTTCTCCACTTTACACAAAACTTGGCTGAACTACCTACTTTGTCTTAGATGTGGGGCTGAGGCAGAAATTCGGACAAGTCCAAACAAGCGGATTTCGAGCGAGAAGAAGGAGCACACCCACAACAACCACAACCAAAAGCTAAGGAGCCAGATCCCACCAAGGCAACACGGTCCCAGCTGCTCCAATTGCAACTCTCGCGAGATTCGGCGTCAGCGACAGCCCCCGACACTTGCTGCTCCGTTTCCTCTGTATTCTCGCGGCTACGCAACAAGCCAGCGCGAGCACTTCCGGCGCTGCGCGCAGAAAGCGGAAGTGTTACTTCCCGTCTGTCAGAGTCGGTGTGTAACTCGGTGGTCCTGAAGTCTAGGAGTCGTGTACATTTTGCTTTCCCTGGCTCTCGAGCGCTTCCCCCCTAGCGGGTGGGAGTGCAGGGACGGAAGCGCGAGATGAGCACCATGTTCGCGGACACACTGCTCATCGTTTTTATCTCCGTGTGCACGGCTCTGCTCGCCGAGGGTGAGAGCGGCCGCTTCTCTGACGTTTGCTCAGTTCCTGGGGTGGGGGAAGGATCCCGGGCCCAAGGTCCCTCGCGCCACCAAGGTCGCGAGCCTTGCTTCCTTTGGCAGGGGCGGGGGTGGGGGTTCGTCTCCTCTACTCCAGGGAATCTTTCCTCCAGGAGCCGAAGGGATGGTGTGGAATCGATTGCCGAGGTTTCTTTGGCGTAGAGTAGATTTCGCTTGGATTTCTGTGGAAGCACCTTCATATAATGTCACAGTTGTTTTGGGTGTAGAGTAGGTTATCTTCACAGTTGAAAAAAGTTAATTACTGCTGAATATAAGGCAAAAAGTTGGAAAGCATTCTTATCCAACAGTAACCACCAATAAAGGCTGTTGTAATTGTTCCAAACATTTCTTTATTAGCCTGTTGCTTCTAATATTTCAGGTATAACTTGGGTCCTGGTTTACAGGACAGACAAGTACAAGAGACTGAAGGCAGAAGTGGAAAAACAGAGTAAAAAATGTGAGTATGGCAACATCCTTTAGAAATAGTTGCAACACATCAAGCTCGCTGAGTGGCTGTTCACAGTACATGTTTAAATAGCACCAACTGATATAAAAACCTTATAGTGGAGTTCCTGTTGTGGCGCAGCGGAAAGGAATCCGACTGGGAACCGTAAGGTTGTGGGTTTGATCCCTGGCCTCGCTCATTGAGTTAAGGACCCCTCATTGCTGTGAGCTGTGGTGTAGGCCTGCAGCTGTAGCTCCTATTGGAGCCCTAGCTCTGATTGGAACCTCCACATGCCTCAGGTGTGGCCCTAAAAAGCAAACAAACAAAAACAACAACAACTTTATAGAGATACAAAGGTGAATCCAACCTGAAGTCTCTTTAGATGCAAAATATGTAATATAAACATCAGCAGAGCAAAGGACCTGAGGGATACTTAATGTGGTGTGGTGGTTCTAAAGAGATCCCATTGGTTTGTGAGGGGCCATGGAAGCCGTTGTGATGCAGATGGCCCTGCAGTCCTTCTTGGATAGTTAGAATTTGGGTAGAGGACTAGATGGGGGAAGGAATTCCAGGCAAAGGAAATAGCATATGTACAGAAATATGGAAATTTTAATCAGTAGGGCGTGTTTGGAAAACAGTGGGTCAGTACGATTGTCTTGGGGATAAGCCGGCTTTCAGTTAGGTATGATGGTTGAACGAGTATTTGAAGAAAGGGTTAAGAACAAGTTGAGTTTGTTTTTGAAATAAAACAGGAATTCTGTAGGATACAGCTGAGGGGGCTACTAGCAATGTAGAATGAATGGTTCGTCATAGGCTTGATTTGGCTTTCAGTCTTCTACCTCATCTTAGGACTTTATTCTATGATTTTTCTTTATGTCTTCATAAGTGTTTGAAATTTTCGTTCTTACAATATCCCATTTCCAATATCCACATAGCAACTGTTTGTGGTCAGTTATTCTCCCTTTAAAGAAAAGAAGATTGAGACTCAGAAAGGTTAAATGACATATTAATGTCACAGAGCAAACAAAGAATTAGAAGCCAAACTCAAACCTTTTAAATTATGGGTTACTTATTTACTTATTCAGTGTTGATAGAGCACTTCAGCATATTTAAAAACCAAGCTTATTATCTTACCTTCACTCATGTGATCCTTTCCCAGGATTTCCCTGTTTGGTGAGCAGAATCTCCTTGCTTCCAGTGGTGCAAGCTAGAAACCTTGCTATGCTTTCTTCATTTGGCTTTTGATTTTGTTCTTATTTTGTTGGTTGGTCTTTTTTTTTTTTTTTTTTTTTTTTTCTTTTCAGTTTCCTTGTTGATCCTGTTCTTGACCTCCTGCTATAGAGAGTAACCCAAAATTTATTTTTTTTCCTCTCTACTCACCCCTTTGGTGAAGTCATTCATGTGCTTTACTTGTCAGTGACTCCCAAATTTATATCCTTAGCCCACTCTCCTGAATGTTGTATTCACATGTCCAACTGTTGACTTGTTAATTCTGCTGGAATGTCTGACATACATCTCAGACCCAACCTGTCCAACTGAACACTTGTTCGTCACTTCCAAGCCTGTTACATTGGTAGCCTTCACAGTCTTGATCAATGGTAATTCTGTCCTTCCCGTTGTCAGGACATAATCCTTGTGTAGTTATCTTTGATTCTTCTCTCACAGTCCATATCCAGTACTGTTGGGCTGCCTTCAGATATATCCACAATCTGACCATTTTACATCACCTTCACTGATAACTACCATAGTCCAAGCCACCGTCATCCTTTGCGTGAGTTATTGTAATAACCTCCGACAAGTGTCCCTGTTTCCCTATAGTCTGTTCCCAAGATAGTAACCAGAACTACCCTTTTAAAAGTGCATCAGATCATGTCTCTCCTCTGCTCACACCCCTGTGATGGTGTCCCATTTTTACTCAGAGGAAAAGCCAACGTTTTCACAGTGGCTACAGAGCTTTCCTCTTATGATTCTGATATTCTTTCCCTCTCATTCACTCTACTCCATCCCCACTGATGTGCTTGCTGTTCCTCACTATATGTTGGCCTTACTCCTATGCTAGAACCTTTCTAATGACTGTCCCCTCTACCTAGCATATTCTCTATGATAGCGGCTTACCTGCTCTTCATATCTTCTTCATATCTTTGTTCAGAGCTCACCTTAGTGAGTCTTAACTTGACCACCCTGTTTAATCAGCCCTCCTCCTCTACCATTGATGCTCCTCATCTCTCTTATCCTGATCTGTTTTCTATTTGTTTGTTTCATTCACCTGCTAGAATGAATGCTTCACCATGGCAGTGTTCTTTTTTATGATTGATGTGCCTCATGTACCTAGAAGAGTGGCTGGCACATGGTAAATGTCTATTCAATATTTATTGATTTGAATACTTTCTTCTCTCACCTTGTATGTGCACACTGTATATGTCTACTGTTGTTGTTTGGCTTTTTAGGGCCATACCCACAGCACATGGAAATTCTCAGCCTAGGGGTTGAATGAGAGCTACAGCTGCTGGCCTACACCTCAGCCACGGCAACTCGGGATCCAAGCTGCGTCTGTGAACTACATCATATTTCATAGCAACGCTGGATCCTTAACCCACTGGGTGAGGCCAGGGATCAAACCAGCATCTTCATAGATACTAGTTGGGTTTGTTACCACTGAGCCACAGTGGAAATTTCCTGAAAGGTTTTTTCTAAAAGGTACCAAGTTTTGATTCAGGTGATCTCTAGACTCATGAGTGTGCTCTAAATGTCAGTAAGACTTCTTCCATTATGTTACTTTTATAATATAGACAGTGAAAGAACACTTTAATAAATGAGAAAGAGTAAAGTATTATAGGTAATTGGATTCTTGTAACAAAATTAATTATTTGAAAACATTTATTAAGTACAAAGTATAAAGTGTTTCTTTTGTTTACAGTGGAATAGGATAAAGCTTTTAGGATAATCTATAAACTGAGAACACTAGAATTCAGAATGCAGCAATTACCAGGTCATGGGCAAAAAAGTATTTAATAGTAGACATCTTTTATTTTTTGTCAACTCTGCTATCTCCATTTCTTATGGGGTGAAGTTCTGGTGAATATGTATCAGCAAAAAGAGTTTCTTTACAACTTTATGAGGTTAAAAGAAAGGTAATTTTTATTAACCTTAGAAAAGATTTAACTAGTTTCAATCTAGTTTGCTAGAAGACCAGGTTAATTTTCATAGTATCATTTTATGTTTCTATACTCTAGTCTTCTTTTTTGTCCTTTTGTCCTTTTTTTTTTTGGCTTTTTAGGGCTACACCTGAAGCACATGGAAGTTCCCAGGCTAGGGGTTGAATTGGAGCTACAGCTGCCAGCCTACACCACAGCCACAGCAACACCAGATCTGAGCCTCACCTGCAACCTACACCATAGCTCATGACAAATGCCAGATCCTTAATGTACTGAGTGAGGCCAGGGATCGAACCCGCATCCTCATGGATACTAGTCAGCCTTGTTACCACTGAGCCACAACGGGAACTATCAGTAATACCAATTCTGCTTTTAGAATTTAGGCAGCAGTCTTAATATACTAGGGGAAAGATTCCTACCTGCCAATTCTCTTTAATCAGCTTTTAGAAATAATATATGTACTCTACTGTTTGCTAGTAAAGGAAGTATACTAAGATAATATAAGAAACAGATAATGTAAATAAAGTAAAAGTAATTTTTGGTATACCTATTGCTAATCTATTCGTAGGTGATTAAAGATAGTAAATATAAAATATAAATGTTACACTAGTCTTCAGAATCTTACTATTATTCTATTGTCATATTAATTGAAAAGCCTCAGAAAAAGCTGGTCTTAGATTTTTTTTGGCTTTCCTGATCTTCCTACCCTGTGCATGTATTTATCTTGCCAGTTGCCTGAACTATAATTGTTACTTGATTATCTGCCCTCACTAGCTTGTTTTTTAGAGGGCAAGGGTCATGTTTATCTTTTTATTTACCTAGAACAGTGCCTGTTAGGCAGCCAATAACTGAATGAATGAATTTCCACCTTCTGGAGTGAATATGAGAATGGAACTACAATTAATCATCAGAGAGCAGAATTTTAAAATTGTGTTTTGATACTTTATAAGGCAATAATCCTCAACCAGTGGTTTGAAAATCATTTCAGTTTTTTTTTTTCTTTTTCTTATTAAATGGGCCATGTTTAATTCTACACTCATTTTCTCTAGACCACAGTGTTTGGTCATAGATTCATAGATCAGTTAACACAAGCAGCAGCTATTTCACCAACAGCCTTGCTGTCTTTAAGCAGCAGCAAATGTCAAAAGTTCAGGAATAGGCCCAGAAGGATGATGAAAAGAATCAAGAAACATGTCTTACCAACTGTCAAAATAGCAGAGAAAAGCATCTGGTATCCAGAACAGCAGGTAGAAAGGGCATCAGCAATGACAGGCCTAACCCTGTAGGCTTGTTGGAGTAGCTGTCCCTACTTCCCAGTTCTGTCTTAAGGGACAAACCAGGGAACCTCATAAAAGTCCACATAATACAAATTAGTTATTTTGCCATAAGTCCCATGTAATCATCAGTTTTAATCAGAGTAGGTTTTCTTGAAAACTTGCTTATCACATTGATCTCTCCAAGTCTCAGTACCAGGATGCCACACATCTTTGTGCTAAGGTTTCCTTCTTGAACTGATCATTGATCATCCATTTTCAGGCTGCAAAATCTCTGAGGATAATGCCAGTCACTAGAGTGTCTTATCAGCTGAGCCTCAGTGTTGTTAAGAGCCATCCTGGTTCTATCAGCTGTGCCTTGGTTTCTCATGTTGAACATCAAGGATTCAGAGAACATCAGCATAAGACAAGGCCACTCTGTGGGTCTTCTGGGGTCTTCTGGGGAGGCGAGGGTTGGTTGTGGTCACTGGGGGCAAGGACACGGTGGCGGAAGACCCAGGGAATATTCTTTGGCATGAGTTCTCCAGGTGGTCGCCATCCTGGCCCGTTTCAGTTTTGATAATGACTTTGTCTTTATAAAGTCTTCTATGGGTATTTGATTAAAAATATTTACAATATAACTGTTTTAGTCTTAGAATTTTGTCTAGCTTTTTACTAAGTTAAAGTTAACTTAATCATGATCATAATCAAACTCATTGTGTAACTTTCTTGTAAGCTTTCATTGGTTCAGCTGTGATAAAGCAGCCTTTGTTCCCTTAATGTACTGCATAATTAATTTTTACAAGTTACTATGTTGTTCACAGTGGAAAAGAAGAAAGAAACAATAACGGAGTCAGCTGGTCGACAACAAAAAAAGAAAATAGGTAAGACGAGTTACTGGTATACACAATATTGAGGTTTTCCTGGGGAAAAATTCTTGGATGATGAAACTATAAAAGTTATTAATAGTAGTAACTCATGTTTGTATATAGGTTTATGGTTTATAGTGCTTGTATACATTATTTTACTTGATTTTCTCCACTATTTTATAGGGCAAGTTCAAGCAGTTGCTTGTTTTTTGCTCTTAGCTTTGAAATTTGAGTGTAGTAAAATGATGTTAACAGTCATGACTTTTGAACTTGGCTGAAGGTTCTTGGCATAGTTTATAAAAACGTATTGTTTTTCTTATCTGAGATGATTATATCCAATTAAGTCTGAGGTACTTGTGTTTATTGTTGCCATGGCTTCCTTACCGGTGATGGAACTCCACCAAGGCGTAGGAAATTATCTGCTGAGTAATTTTACCTAGTCTGAAAAATAATTATATGTCTTTGATTTTTCAGTGTAATTTAGAATTTAATTACAGAACGTAATTCTGTTCTAAAAAGACAGTTTATAAACGACTACATATGATTTGTATTTATACTTTATGATGCTTCCTGATTCTAAAATCAGGAAAAAATTGTTGTGAAATTGTGTATTTGGTTTAGCAGCTATGTCTGTATTCCTAGGACACTGCTATTAAATCTTAGGAGAGAACTCTACCAGGCTAGACTCTACCAGTGTCCTATTCTGGTTAAAGCTCTTCAGTTTAGCGTAGGGGTATCAGATTTTTTTTTTTTTTTTTTTTTTTTGTCTGCAGCATATTGAAGTTCCCAGGCTTAGGGTCCAATTGGAGCTGTTGTTGGGGGCCTACGACAGAGCTACAGCAACACGGGATCCAAGACTCGTCTTTGACCTACACCACAGCTCACAGCAACCCTGGATCCTTAACCCATGGAGCAAGGCCAGGGATCAAACTGCAACCTCATGGTCCCTAGTCAGATTCGGGATTTGTTTCCAACACGAGGGAACTCCTTAACCTCATTTTTAGAGATGAGAAAATTGAGGCTTAAGTAACTTCCTCTTGGTCATTCAGTGGTATGATAGGATTAAGTCAGTGGTAGAGAAGGGGTTTGAACCTGGTCATTTATAACTTTAGAATCCACCTTTTTAAGCCCTGTATTTTCTAGGCAGAAGGATAGGCATATGCAAAGGCACAGAGGGACCAAATAGCAAGGTATATACCTGGATCTATAAACAGTTTAGTATAACAAATAAAAGAAGGGGTGTGTGGAATATTAGCAGATGAGGCTAGAGAAATAAGTAGGGCCTAGTTCATAAAGGTCTTTATCAGTTAATCTAAGGTAAGGAGGTTAACTCATATCCTGAAGGCTTCCCATTACCATTAAGGGATTTAAACAGAAGTTTGAAAACAGATTTTAAGGAAGGCAAGTCTGACAATAGGTTGGAAGATTGAAATCAGAGGGCATCATTCTAGAGGCAGGGAAGTTCAAAGACTTTTTAAAGTATCCTAGGCATAAAAATGGCAAGAACCTGAACTTGGCCAATGACAATGGGAAAGGGAGTAGGTGGTACAGAGCCAGTGGATATAGAGGAGGTAGATATAATAGGACTTAATGACTTTATTTTGGTGTATGCTACATAGAGAGGAGTAAATTTGGGAAGAAGCCCAGATTTCTGATTAGGAGAGGAAATATCAGAGGAGTAGCAGATTGGCATGAGGAAGAAGAGAAGAGGATTTCTGTTTTGAACATGTTGGAGTTGTAGTGCCTGTCTTATAATAGGGTGGAAATATTTGGTACACTGTTGGATGTTTGGTTTGGAGCTGGAAGAGAGATAAAGCTACAAATAGATTTTAAAATTATATGCTTATAAATTGTAATTGAGCCCATTAGGTAAATGAGATCACACAGGGAGACCAGATAAGAGTAAGAAAAGCCAAGTGCTGAGGATGGAGAGAGTCTTGAAACAATGAAATTTAAGGGATAGTAGAAGTAGAGCTCTGAAAAAATATTGCCAGAGAAGTTGGAAAGGAGTTGCATCACAGAAGTTGAAGGGAGAGTTTCAGAGGACAGGAAGGGTCATAGGGTGGGTGTTAAATATCTAAGAGGCATAATGGCGACAATCAGGGATTTAGCAAAAATAATTTCAGTGGCATGATAAGGGGACAGAGCCAGATTATATAGATTAGGGAGATAATGCATGGTGAGGAAGTAAAGACATTGAACATGGGCAGTTCTTTCAAGTGTCTTTGCTGTAAAGGATAGGCAAGATACAAAAATAGAAAGCAGGAGTTCCCATTGTGGCTCCACGGGTTTAGGACCTGATGTTGTCTCTGAGGATGTGGGTTTGATCCCCTGGCCTTGCTCAGTAGGTTAAGAATCTGGTGTTGCTGCAAGCTTCGGCGTAGGTCGCAGACATGGCTCGGATCCCATGTTGCTCTGGCTGTGGTGTAGCCCAGCAACTTTAGCTCAGATTCAACCTAGCCTGGGAACTTCCCTGTGCCACAGGTGCAGCCCTAAAAAAAGGGGGGTGGGGTACAGATTATCCCCTGCCCTTAAACTGACAACACAAGGTATCTTACACTCAAATTATTTTAACATGGAATGCAACCTTGAATTGTTCGCTCACCAAAATGCCAAAATGTCATCAGAAGGTAAAAAAATACATATTTATGAAGAGTTGCTTATCAAAATTTTAACTGGTTATAAGACAATATTTATTAGGAGTTGCTTGACGGACAAACATCCTATCCATTCTTTTTGTTTGTTTGTTTGTTTTTGTTTTTTAGGGCTGCACCTGTGGCATTATGGAGATTCCCAGGGTAGGGGTCTAATTGGAGCTACAGCTGCCAGCCTACACCACAGCAATGCAGAATCCAAGCCGAGTCTGCAACCTACACCACAGCTCACAGCAATGCCAGATCCCTAACCCGCTGAGCGAGGCCAGGGATTGAACCTGCAACCTCATGGTTCCTAGTCGGATTTGTTTCCACTGTGCCATGATGGGAACTCCCATCCTATCCATTCTGTAGATTATAAATTTTACTCTTAAATTAAGCTAGATGATCAGAAATCTGTAAACCTAAACTTGCAGTATTTTGGACTTGACAAAATTGCTTTTCCATTTCACCTTGGCATTTGCACCATTGGGAATGTCATGAAAAACTCAGCCAGATAAAATATATTGTAGTACTACTGTGGAATGTTTTTGAAAACCTTGTGTACAAGGTGATACTCCTTTGACAAAAAAATATGGAAACTTTCTAGTAGTTTTCAATGTCAAAAAAGCATTGATTCTCATAAATATTGATTTATTTTTAGCTTATCGACACTATGCTTGAACTGATGGTTCCCTCCAGCCCCTGCTTTGAACCGGCTGCTATTAGAGTCAGATTTGCTTTTCATCCCCAGCAACTTTATAAGACCACTTAAAAGGGTTTTTGTATACTGCCCCTATCTACCATTTTTTGATTGTTGCAACTCTTACTTTCCCTTTGCTTATATTCCGCACTTGGGCTTCTTTACAAAAGTAGTGGGTGGACTACAAATAAAGAGTGATACTGCTGCCCTGAAAGAATCAAGTTCTCAGTAACTGGAGAGGGAACAGCATATTCAGTGTTTCAGAGAAGCGAAATGTTGATATCACTAGGTGAAGCTCTTTCCAAGAGCTTCAAGAATGATCTTGGATAGAGCCATTAAATTTGAAAGTGAAGTGTCTGAAGATTTTATGTTTCTCATTCTTAATTTCAGGAGCAGATATTTTCGTTATTTTTCATTTCCTTCTCATAGACAAGAAACAAACTACTTTTGACGTATGAATTTTATTTATTTATTTGTTTGTTTGTTTGTTTATTTTTAGGGCCACACCCATGGCACATGGAGTTGCCCAGGCTAGGGGTCTAATCAGAGCTACAGCTGCTGGCCTAAGGCACAGCCACAGCAACTTGGGATCTGAGCCTTGTCTGCAACCTACACCACAGCTCAAGGCAACGCCAGATCCTCAACCCACTGAGCAAGGCTAGGGATCAAACCTGAAACCTCATGGTTCCTGGTCGGATTCGTTTCCGCTGCACCACAATGGGAAGGCCTGATGTATGAATTTTATTTATTTAGTTCTTTTGGCTGCTGTCAAGTTACCTCAAGTAATGAGGAATTTAAGGATATATGTGATCCAGAATTTAGGAAAAGCTGAATTGATTAGTCACAAGAAAGCAAGAACTGTGTGAAAACAAGTGCTGCAGGCAGAACAAGCCCTGAGATAAAGCCAGACGTTGGGCTCCATTGTTAATTCTCAGTACTTCTGTTGTTGAGCTTTCCTACTTTCTCTGCGGTGCTTTCCTAGCATTTAGTTTTTGTCTGCACCTAACTTGGCTTGTGTCCTGTGGTTCTTTCTATCTTGGTACTATTCATAAAGTGCTCTCCAGGATACCTGTATCACCGCTGCTTGAGATACTTGTTATAAATAAAGGGTTCTGAGTCTTACTCCCAGGCTTTACTGAAACAGAGTTTCTAGACATGCAACCCGGGAGTCTGCCTTTTTAATAAGCTGCCCAGGTAAATCTCAGACAAACTAAAGTTTGAGAGCCAATACTATATTATTATTTTTCTGCTTCTGTTCCTGTTATTAAATGATTTACTTTTTCAAATTCCTGGAAGAAGGAATCCAGTTAACTCAGTTCATCTTTTTAATGCCATAGGTCATGGGAAAGACCATGGATTGGGCTACCTTTTTGGTCCATTGTGGCAGGACAGGGGGTGTTAGGAATCCTCCTAAGGTTGAACCTCAACAAAGACTGTGGTGAGAGGCAGATATTCCCCAGAAGGTGGCCAGCAAAAGGAGGGCAGGCATTTGCTAAATGAGATATGTATCTCCTTTCTTGGTGACTTGGAAATGTGGGCAGACGTTTTTGAAATTTATTTGGGGCCCTGAATTTATATATTTATTCTAGGCCTTTATCTGTGCTTTTTGGACTTTCCATAAAAGAAGGTTGTATCAGTCATTTCACTTAAATTTTGCTTCTCCTAACATACATGAAATTTTAAAGGCATGTTGTTAATTGGTCTTCCATTCAGTACAACTAAGAATATAGAATATATACCTAACTCGTTTAATCTGTAGAGTGGCATCTGCTATTTTGATCATCTCTTCCTTATTTGAAAATGTTCCCCATCTCCCAAACTGATCAGTTGGATCAGGCTACCCAGCTGCCTCCTGAGTCCTTTCATTGATTTATGTTCTTTGACAGAAAAGACACTGGTTATTGACTAAGATAAATGAAGTTTTCCTTCTTGGTTAAATTATAAAATTTAGTCTTGTAAAAGCCTACTGCTGTCAAATAAAAATATGTAACAGATTGGCTTGAGGTTTGTTCATTCTGTGGTCAGAATGAATGTCATCATTGCTATTAGTTTATTCGGTAGCTATAAAAATACAGCCTTTTTTTAGTTGGCGTGTTGCCCTCTAGAATTTTAATTTTTCCTTTTGTCTGTCATTTTGGGTAATAAATCATTCTAGAATATAAATGTATCTTTTTCATACTTCCAGTTTCTTCTCTCCATGAAATTTCTTCAAATTTCACGGAGGTTGTATTCCAAAAGTTAAGTAGTAGATGGGTGTATAGAATTCCTTTCAAATGGAGGAAATGAGGTAAGCTTGTCCTCAGTATTAAATCCTGAGCTTCTAGATGTCATACAGCCAAGGATGGTTCACACAGGACAAGTGAACACTGAATGACACATAATATTTATTTACAGCTGTATTCATCTTTAAATTCAAGATCTTCAAGGGAGGTATAGAAGGTTTTAGAAACATTTTCACCCTCCTGTTGTCACCCTAACAGAATATGATAGAAACTCTAAAGGGTGTTTTAAGAACTTTTAAGGACTTAAATGTTTCATTTCTTACCGTGTCTTAACAGAATATCCTCACAAAACTTGAATCTTATATTTTAAATAGTGAGAATTAGTAGAATAGATCTTTGCTTAGCAATTATTAGAGTCAGGGTTTGGTAGTCACAATGGAAGAGAAATAAAGAAGGAGTTTAGTAATTTTCTAAGACCCGAAAGGAAAAAAGAGGGTAAAAGATAATGTGGGTCTTGGGAGAGAGAGGGAGAATAGAGCGTCTGAGATGGAATTAACTGAACTGGGATAGGAGAAAAATGATAATGGAAAGACTTCAGATTAGGCATTTCTCCCAGCAATTATTTAAAGGTACCATCAGTTTGGGGGGTTAATGGGAAGAAATGGAGGTATGTAAACCTAGCTGTGGCTTCATGGGGATATTTACAAGTGTGTTGTTCATAACTTGGGGAGTACCTGAAATCGCTTCCCTATTGGTTACATTTCCATTTGATCAGATTCGCTCTTTCCCAAATGGGCTATTTTTTTTTTTTTTTTTTTTTTTTTTGATTTCTGAAGACTCTTACATTGTCTAGGACTTTTAATATTAAATTCCTTGTCTTTTGTAGTGTTTATGCTTCTTGAGGCATCTTAGCGTTTCGTATCAGCTAAACAGTTCAGGTTCATTCCAGATGGAACTTTGCATGCGTAGTTGACCCTTGAACAACATGGGGGTTAATCTATGTGTGATTTACAGCCAGCCCTCATATCTGGGGTTCCTATGTGTCCCTGGATTCAACCAACCACAGAATGTGGAGTATTGAAAAATATCCATGTATGAGTGGACCTATGCAATTCAAATTTGCGTTGTTCAAGGGGCAACTGTATAATAATTCCCTGTTTAAATATATACCTGTTTAGTGTGTTCCTTTATCCTCTTTTACTTTTTTTCTCCCTTCCCTTTTTTTTTTTTTTTTTAACAGAGACCTTTGGTTTGTTTTTGTCTTTTTAACCAAATTTACCTTTTTTATATAGTATCTTTTTGGTTCTGTTCTATTGAGAATGATCCCTAGTGAATGGTGAAATCACTGGAACACATAATACACACTTTTCAGGTTGCCACAGGCACAGCCGTCTTTTAATTATCCATGAGTAAAATACCTGTGCTGAGAATTAGCTTTAATTTCTTCTACCATACCATCTAGCTACATCTTGAGTGGTGCTATGCCATGAGTCTTTCAGAACAAGTCAGGAGTGAAAGCAAACATCTAAGAAACCTGACTCTGTTTCTTTTACCCCCTCCAAATCCAAATGAACATTAACTTAAAACACTACTAAAACTTACTTATATGGTGGGCACTTAAAAACAGTTTGAATTGAGAACTCTTTAGGCACAGCAGTATTGGGATGTATCATAGAGCTATGCTGTTGTATTCTTGTTAAGCTCTGGATACATATAATCTCCCTTGACACTATTTATGGTTAAAGTTTCTGTTTGGACGTAATTGACAAAAGTAGAGTCAAACTTCAGAAAAACGATGTCACTTTATTGTACTCTCAGCCTTTTAGGCTTTTTGTGCCTCTTCAGGCCATCAGCTTTATTATAAAGGACTTCCGAAATCCTTTGAAAGGGATTTTTGGTATAATGTGTTTTTGTATCAGCTCTTATTATATTCCTGATTCATTCATGAGGCAATATTGAGCATATACTACAATACTGAGCAACTAAATACATGCCGGTTACTGAGCAAACAAAGAAGAAGAAGGCATAGGTAGTCCTTGTCCTCTAAGAGCCTACTTTCTAGTTGGGTTGTTGAGAACATAAGCAGATCATTATAACAGAAGGTAAAATTTCAATGCGTATAGTGAGAGAGGTGTGCTTGGAATATTTTGGAAGCATAAAATAAGGACTTTAAATCCAGTGGCTAACACTGCATTGCCCTTATAACAGCCTCTAGCTACATTTGACTGTTTAAACTATAAATTAATTAAAGTTAAATAAAGTTAGAATTTCAGTTCCTCAATCATACTAACCACATGGTAACTGTATGTAGCTAATGACTACTGTATTGCCAGCACAGATATAGGATATTTTCATGATTGTAGAAGGTTCTTTAGAATAGTGTTGCTTAAGGAATTAAGATTTTCAAAAGGAGGTGACACAAGAGCTGATGCTTCAAAGTTGAGTACAGGCTAGCCAGGAAAGGATTGGATGGGGTAGGATAAAACATTCAAGGTGGAGGTAGGATAACCAACAATCCCAATTTTCTAGGACTGAGGAGTTTCTTAGGATGTGAGGTTTTCAGAGCAAAAACTGGAACAGTTGGGGCAAACTGGGACAGCTGGTCACCCAAGGTAAAAGAGACTTTATGAACAAAGACTAAATCAAGAGAAAAGCATCACATGTAGAGGAATTTAAAGTTGTTTGGTGTTGTAAGAACATAAAAGTTGATGGGAATGGTTGGGGATGTGGCTGCAGAAGTAAGCAGGGGCCAGATACAGGACTAGCAAGTGATATTGAAATATGAACTTCTGGAGTTTCCGTTGTGGCGCAGCAGAAACGAATCCGACTAGGAACCATAATGTTGCGGGTTCAATCCCTGACCTTGCTCAGTGGGTTAAGGATCCAGCATTGCCATGAGCTGTGGTATAGGTCACAGACACGGCTTGGATCTGGAGTTGCTGTGGCTCTGGCGTAGGCCGGTAGCAACAGAGCAGATTAGACCCCTATATAACCTCCATATACCGCAGGTGCAGCCCTAAAAAGACAAAAGACAAAAAAGAAAAAGAAAAAGAAATGATCTTCTAAGGATAAAAATCCATGGAGTGATTTTAAGCTGGAGAGTATCGTAATTGTGTTCAGTTTTGCCTTTTAGGTAGATTTGACATGGATTTATGTGGAAAGTGGATTTGAGGGAACAAGTTTGGAGGCAGTGAAACCTGTTAGGAGAGCTGAAGTAATAGTAAGAGATGTGAGAAATCCTAAGGAAGGAAGGAAGTATATTAAGGAGGAAGCGAGGAGGTGGATTTCATAAATTATTTATGAAGTATAATTGGTAGGACTTGGTGTTTGATTGGACGAGAGAGTAGGGAGTCAAGGATGCACCAAGGTTTCTAGCATAGATGCTTTTCTATCCGTCTTTTCATGTCTCAGTGGTAGTCCTTTCCCCCTTCTACTTGTTTTATGCCTCTTTACCTTTTAGTCAACTCTTAACTCCGATCCTCAAACTCCCAATTTTAAAAACTTATTGCATTGTAAGAGAACTGACTGCTCAGGTAGAAAAGGAGCTCCAACCCCTGGATACACCTTAGCTCCATCTCATTTTGCTCATGTTCTTCCATGTATCTTCACTATCCCCACTCTCTCCTGCCTGTATCCTTTCATCTCAGGGAGAACAAATTGGATAGGAGCCTTCAGGAAAAGGGATCTTATATTACACCATGTACTGTTTGGAAACTGCAATCTAGTCTGCAGTTCCTGTAGGCCTGTTCTTCTTCCTTTTCTTTACCTTCCTGAATTTGCCAGCCCTTAACACCAGTTTAATATATTCCAACTGAATATTTTTAATTGCAAATGGTATTACATTTTTATTTAATCTCTTCCTATGAGGGTGCAGATTCATGTGTGTTTTGTTCATTTCTCTCTTGTGCTCAGAAAAGTGCTTGGCATGTAGTAGGTAATCAATAAATATTTGTCGAAAAATAAATTGATCCTGGTGGTAAAGTTACATGATCAAAGAAAGCAAAAGCATAATATATAGAGAGATCATTAGGTTAGGAGTTAATAAACTTGGATTCTAGCCCTGGCTTTGCCATAAAACACTTGCGTGGTCTCTGAGAAGTCACTTTTCCTTTCTTGGGCCTCAGTTCCTTCATAGGTACAACAGTGAAGTCCCTTATGTTGATGGAGTACAGTAAATAAGTGCATTAATGTGCTGCTGAGACTTCTTTAGCACTTTCGGTTTTGTGTATATAACAATTTTCTTGAAATATATGTCAAATTGTCTAGCTTTCTAAGTAACTTAACTATGAAACTATGCTTATTTTTAGATTGACTAAACTGTAATATGAAAGAACTTGAGTCTTAAAGTCATCTTAATTAGCTTTTGATTTTTAGACTCCGTGCTCTCTAAAAGAAACCGAAAGGGAGGGAGAAAATATGAGATGGGTAATTAATGTCTGAAACCTAAGTATATTTTAGGTATTCAGCTTATTATTAAGTTATACCAGTCCGTGACAGTTTAACATTTGCTTTGTGCTCAGCACTGTGTATACTGACCAGTTGATTAATTCTTTGCAGAGAGGCAAGAAGAAAAACTGAAGAATAACAATAGAGATCTGTCAATGGTAAGAGTCTTAAATATAACTTTGTCACAAACCACATGTTTTTTAGAAAAAGACTGTGATTTGCATCAAGTACACTCTGCTTATCATTTCAGAAATTTATAGTTTATGAAAGCTATAAATAATATCATGGTTGTTGCTGGACCATATAGAAGTGAACATATGCTTACTGGGCTGAAGCTTCTTGTAAGTAATATGAATGAATAGCTTTTTTAGGCTGTCGCAGAGGTCATAATTGGTCCCTTTCACACAGTTTTTATTAGCTTCCCCCTTAGGTTTTCAAATAAAGTAGCTGACTTTCTTTTTCTTCCTCATGTTATTCATGAGTCTTTGGCTTTATGGTGACCTGTAATCCCAACATAGGAGTTGGAGCATCATAGATAGCCTTTATTGTGGCCATTATGATTATGATTAGCTGCACTTGCGGAAGTTCCTGGGCCACAGATCAAACTCGCACCACAGCAGTGATGCAGACTGCTGCAGCGACAACACCAGATCCTTAACTCAGTGCACCAGAAGGGAATGAACTGAGGCCTTTATTTTTTAAGAGGCTTTTGGTTCTAAGGGTCAGGCAGACAGAAAGGAAAAGTGATTTTTTTTTTTTTTTTTTTTTTTTTTTTTGTCTTTTTTCTTTTTGCCATTTCTTGGGCCGCTCCTGCGGCATATGGAGATTCCCAGGCTAGGGGTCTAATCGGAGCTGTAGCCACCAGCCTACGCCAGAGCCAGGCAACGTGGGATCCGAGCCGCGTCTGTGACCTACATCACAGCTCACGACAATGCCCGATCCTTAACCCACTGAGCAAGGGCGGGGATGGAACCCGCAACCTCATGGTTCCTAGTCAGATTCCTTAACCACTGAGCCACGACGGGAACTCCTGATTTTCTTTTTAAAAGAAAAAGCAATTTTCTTTTTTAAAGGAAAAGTGATTTTATTAGCCATTTACTCATTTTTTTACAGTTATTTTATTTATAAAAAGTAGAGTTTGTTTAAGCACGTCTTTCTGAGGCTAATTATATTGCTTGACTAATTTTTCTTTTTTTCCTTTTTTTTTTTTTTTTTTTTTTTGTCTTTTGTTTTTTTGCCATTTCTTGGGCCGCTCCCATGGCATATGGAGGTTCCCAGGCTAGGGGTTGAATTGAGCTACAGTTGCAGCCCGCTCCACAGCCACAGCAACATGGTATCTGAGCCGCATCTGCCACCTACACTATAGCTCACCAAAACGCCAGATCCTTAACCCACTGAGTGAGGCCAGGGAGCGAACCTGCATCCATATGGATACTAGTCGGGTTGGTAACCTGCTGAGCCACAACAGAAACTCCCTGTTTATTTATACTTTTATGGCATAAGTAATTAAGATAGGTGTTAGCTACAGGTAACAAAATACCTAGCAGTGACTCAAGCATATGAAAGTCTTTTTTATTTGCTCAAGAGGTGCAGAGATTGGTAGTCCTGGGCATGGTCATGTCATTAAGGACTCAGGTTAGCCTTCCTTAGCTTATAGTTGTTTGATGATGTTTTACTGTCAGGCATTTTTCATTCTAGGCAAGAAAAATGGGCAAAAGGTCTAAAGGGATGCTAGCCAAATTTGTCCCCTCTCATCTTTTTTTTTTTAATTAAAATATAGTTGATTTACAATGTTGTGCCAATTTCTGCTGTACAGCAAAGTGACTCAGTCATATATATATATATACATTTCTTTTTTTAACATTCTTTTCCATCATGATCTGTCCCAGGAGATCAGATATAGTTCCCTGTGCCATACAGGAGGACTTTGTTGTTTATCCATTCTAAATGTAATAGAACTACCAACTCTCAGTCCATCCCTGTCTCTCCTCCCACTCTACCCCTCTTGGCAACAAGTCTGTTCTCCATGTCTGTGAGTCTGTTTCTGTTCTGTAGATAGGTTCATTTGGTATTTCTGTCTTTCTCTTCCTGACTTACTTCAGTTAGTATGATCATCTCTAGCTGAAAGGTGTGTCCTTTTTAAAATTCTGGTTAGTACATGTGTTTGTAACTCATTGGCCAGAATTGGGTCCACATGGCCACCCCAATACTATTCCTCAGAAAAGGACAAGGACAAGAGGCCTTGAAGGTGGAGGGTGGGTTAGCCAGTTAACAAGTTTTTGCCAAGGAGCACCTTATAAAAATGAAATGAAACCAAAACTTTTGGGGTATGCTTTAGTGGTGGTTTTTCTTTAGTGTGAAATGACAATTCGTTGGTCTCCTTATAGGTTCGAATGAAATCCATGTTTGCAATTGGCTTTTGTTTTACTGCCCTGATGGGAATGTTTAATTCCATGTGAGTATCCTTTTATATGGTTTTATCTAACTACTGCTATATGTGTGTGTATATGTGAGCAATTAACTTTTTTTGGTAATATTTTGTTTTGATGGTTCAAATTTGCAGAAGTATTAAGAATAGCATATCCATTATCCAGGTTCACAGTTGTTAACATTTTGCCTCACTTGCTGTCCTTTTTTCTGTTTCTCCATATCATATGTGTACTCATTCATACATTTTTTTGTGTATTTTTCTTAATCATTCAGGGGTTTGTTACAGGCTTCATACCTCTTTACCCATAATTACTAAAGTGTGTATTTCCTAAGAACATGGACATTCTCTTAATTAACCTCAATCCAATTATCAAAATCAAGAGGAATTTAATTTTGATAAAATACAATTATGATAATTTTTTCACCCTCTTAATATTGGGGATATCTTACGTATAAGGTAATGACTTAGTATTATGGGGCCTCTAAAAAGAGTTTAATATATCCTTGGGTTTTTAAGTTCCTTACTAGCATCCTGCTTCAAAATGAAGGTAGTCATATAGAGATGCTTTGGCTCTTAAAATAGAGCCTTAACCACTATAATCTTGTTTAATGATAAGGTAAGTTATTATTGTCTAAACCAGCATATAGTAGGCCTGAGTGATTGTGAGAGACTGCTTTTGAGAGAAGCTGAGAACATATCCAAAAACAACAAGCAGTCATTTATCACTTTTCAAAGCTCACCTGGACTGTCCCATGTCTATTAGAATCCTCCTCAGTCACTCTTTTCCTTCCCTTTCTTCTACTCTTCCTCCCCTGCTGCTTTCCTCTCTGTCTCTCCCTCTCTTTGTACCCATGTCTTGCCCCTACCTCCAGTCAGTACCTCTCCCTACCTGTTAGAATGCCTACTTTTGCCAGGCATTCTAAGTATTAGAATATAACAAATAAGATAAGTTTTCTGCCCTCAGTAATATCGAAATTTTATGGGGAGAAAAAACAAATAAATAAATACATGGATGGATGTTACAGATATGTGTCTGTGAAGTATAGTAGGCAGAAAAAAAGGAAGCGGTTATTTTTACCCTGGTGAAGGACTAGAGAGAATGTCCAAAATGGTTTTAATGCAGAATTTCCACTTAACTGATGACTGCTAAAATCATAGATCTTTAGAGCTGAAACAAACCTTTGGAAGAGTAAATAACTTGCCCAAAGGATCTAGAAGTCTCATAATTTCTAATTTCTAATTCTAAACTCAGTATTCTCTTTTCACTGCTATACTGTCTCTCATTTCTTAGGTATATATCACCATGGATTATCAGACAAACCACTGAAAGTTTTTATAGTTAACTAGTAAGTTTCATTGGTGTAACTCAAATATTCATAAGTTTGTCACATTCTGGACAGTATAGAGCTGGCTAAATACTCTTTTTTTTTTTTTTTTTAAAGCTATTTAGGGTTGCGCCCCATGGCATATGGAAGTTCCCAGGCTAGGGGTTAAATCAGAGCTGTAGCTGCTGGCCAACACCACAGCTACAGCAACCTGGGATCTGAACCACATCTGCGACTTACATCACAGCTCACAGCAATGCCAGATCCTTAACCCACTGAACGAGGCCAGGGATCAAACCTGTGTCCTTATGGATACTAGTCAGGTTGGTTACTGCTGAGCCATGATGGGAACTCCCTACTCATCCATATTTTTAAAATTTGATACTTAACTGCTTATTTTTTAAAATAATATTTTTATAGGTTAGTGATGTGTGTGTATAGTTATTCTTACTGGTCTTGGCTTTGCTATGTGATAACTACAAATTTGAATCCTTCCTTTGTTTAAAGTTCAGCATTTGATTTTATTCCTTGGTCTTATGTACAGATGGGTTCTAATGAAATAGACTGACTAAGAAGTAACTGTGGGGAATATAGCCAATCTTTTATAATAACTCTAAATGGAATATAATCTTTAAAAATTGTGAATCATTATGTTGAACACCTAAAACTTATGTAATATTGTAAATCAGCTGTACCTCAATTTAAAAAAAAAGAAAGGATGGTGGCCATTTCTACCAGTAGTAGTGTTGCTTTGTACTCATGTGATTTCCTTTCTTCTTTTTTTTTTTTTTGTCTTTTGTCTTTTTGTTGTTGCTGTTGTTGTTGTTGTTGTTGTTGTTGCTATTTCTTGGGCCGCTCCTGCGGCATATGGAGGTTCCCAGGCTAGGGGTCGAATCGGAGCTGTAGCCACCGGCCTACGCCAGAGCCACAGCAACGCGGGATCCAAGCCGCGTTTGCAACCTACACCACAGCTCACGGCAACGCCGGATCGTTAACCCACTGAGCAAGGGCAGGGACCGAACCCGCAACCTCATGGTTCCTAGTCGGATTTGTTAACCACTGCGCCACGACGGGAACTCCTGATTTCCTTTCTTAATGTTATTTGTGAACATATTGCTGTAAGAAAGGGGCATCTACTTCAAATATATTATTTTCCCCCAAGGTGGAACCTTTTTCGTTACTTTTTTCCTCTAATTATTGAAATAATACATTATTTCTGGAGAAATTCCAATAATATATAAATGTATAAAATATAAAGTAAAAATCACTCTGCCTTCCTCAAATAGAGTAAATGTCCTTCAAGATTTGTACTTTTTCACTCTGTGTACAAACAGTTAGATATTTGTATGTATTAATTTTCATACCCCTAGATGATTATTTTGTAACCTGTGATAATTTTTTAAATACAATAATGTAACTCTTACATAATCATTTTTAATGTCGTAAGTATTCCATTGAGTAGATGTACCCTAACTTTTATATAATCTTCTATTAATCTTCACATAGAATATTCAAGATAGTTTGTACACCAGTGTATACTTATTTTCCTCAGGTATATCGTAGAAGTATTGCTTGGTTAAAATTTTGATAGAAATTGTTCTCTAGAAAGGTTTCATTAATTTATATTTTTAGATTATTACCCCCCAGTACTTGTGAGTGATTCTTTCTCCATATACCTGTCATCACTAGGAATTATATATCTGTTTAATATTTGTAAATCTAATAGTTGAAAAATAATATTTCTTTTACAATTTGCATTTTTTGTGAGATTTAGCATCTTTTCATATACTTACGTTTTCCCCTTATTTTCTATTTCTAAGAATTCGTTATGTTTTGAGACTATTAAACTCTCTTTTTGGAGCTATATGGAAAATATTAATTTTTATGTCTAATTTGTTACTCTTTTCTGTTTTATAAATAATGCCTTCCTCATACTGGATTTTATAAATTTTTTTGTGTGTCTTTTTTTTTTTTTTAGGACCCTACCCATGGCAAATGGAGGTTCCTATGTTAGGGGTCAAATCAGAGCTACAGCTGCTGGCCTGCATACCACAGCCGCAGCAACATCAGATCCGAGCTGCGTCTGCAACCTACACCACAGCTCATGGCAACGCCGGATCCTTAACCCACTGAGCAAGGCCAGGGATCAAACCAGCATCCTCATGGATACTAGTCAGATTTGTTTCCCCTGAGTTATGACAGGAACTCCTAAATTTTTTTCTTTCTATTTTTTATATTTAAATTTTGTTTAATTTCTTCATTTTCAGCTTTACTAAATTCTTGGCCATTGTCAATATCAGGTAGTGAATAAATAATACGTATTTTCCCCAATGATTTGAAATGACTTGTTTATTATATATCAAGTAGCTTCCTAAAGCTTATGCAGTAGGTCTTAACCAGAAGTATGTTTCAGAATAAAAGTTTAAAAAAAGAATTTTCTTTCTTTTTTTTTCTTGTTTTTTTTGGCCATACCCACAGCATGTGGGCCTGGGGAACCATAGCAGTAACCTGAGCCATAGCAGTGACAAAGTCACATCCTTAACTGCTAGACCACTAGGGAACTCAAAAAAAAAAAAAAAAAGGAATTTTCTTATACTAGTAATACACAAATACTTCTAAAAAATTCAAACAATGTAGAATAAAAAGTAAAAATGGGAGTTCCCACCATGGCGCAACAGAAATGAATCCAACTGGGAACTATAAGGTTGTGGATTCGATCCCTGGCCTTGCCTAGTGGGTTAAGGGTCTTGTGTTGCCATGAGCTGTGCTGTAAGTTGTAGATGCAGCTCGGATCTGATGTCGATGTGGCTGTGGTGTAGGCTGGCAGCTGTAACTCCAATTAGACCCCTAGCCTGGGAACCTCCATATGCGCAGGTTAGGCCCTAAAAAACAAAACAAAAAGTCAAGGTGAACCCAAATGAGTTGAAAACTTATGTTCATGCAGAAAGAAACCTGTACACAGATGTTTACGGCAGCTTTATTGATAATTGTCATAATTTGGAAGGAACCAAGATGTTCTTAAATGGGTAAATGGATAAACTGGTTTGTCTAAATGGTGGAATATTATTCATTGATAAAAAGAAGTGGGCTTGGGCATGCAAAGAGGAACCTTAAATGCGTATTACTAAGTGAAAGAAATCAACCTGAAAATCTTACATAGTATATATAACATTCTAGAAAAGATAAAACTATGGAGACTGGAGTTCCCGTCGTGGCGCAGTGGTTAACGAATCCGACTAGGAACCATGAGGTTGCGGGTTCGGTCCCTGCCCTTGCTCAGTGGGTTAAACGATCCGGCGTTGCCGTGAGCTGTGGTGTAGGTTGCAAACGCGGCTCGGATCCTGCGTTGCTGTGGCTCTGGCGTAGGCCGGTGGCTACAGCTCCGATTCGACCCCTAGCCTGGGAACCTCCATATGCCGCGGGAGCGGCCCAAGAAATAGCAACAACAACAACAACAAAAAGACAAAAAGACAAAAGACAAAAAAAAAAAAACAACAAAAAAAAAAACAAAAAAAAAAACAAAACTTTGGAGACAGTAAAAAGATCAGTGGTTGCCAGGGGTTAGATGTGAGGGAGGGATGAATAAGCAGAGCACATAGAATTTTTAGTGTAAAACTGTTCTGTATGTTAATTAGTGGTGATAACATGTTGCTATACGTTTATTAAAATCCAAGAGTGAACCCTAATTAAACTATGGACTTTGGGTGATAATGAAGTGCCATTGTAGGTTCAGCAGTTTACAGTTATGAATAATGCTTCTATAAACATCCGTATGAAGGTTTTTGGTTTTTTTGTTTGTTTGTAGGGCTGCATCCACGGCATATGGAAATTCCCAGGCCAGGGGTCAAATAGGAGCTACAGCTGCTGGCCTACACCACAGCCACAGCAATGAAGGATCTGTGTTGCATCTGCAACCTATACCACTGCTCACAGCAACACTGCATCCTTAACCTACTGAGCGGGAGTACAGAGATCGAACCCGCATCCTCATGGATACTAATCAGATTCATTTCCACTGCACCACATTGGAACTCCTGTGTACAGGTTTTTGTGTGTGAACATGTTTTCAACTCCTTTGGATTGATACCAAAGAGCACAATTGCTAGGCCGTATCCGTGTTTTTATTCTGTTCTTTGTGTCCTGAACAGTTATATATATATATATTTGTGACTAAGACTGTGAGTACCTAGAAGTTAAAGGCTATATATCTATTTTTATAAATGGGCATATGAAATTCAATGTCTAGTACATATTTTGATTGTATTGAACAATATTCATTCTTTACCAAAATGTCTCTTAGTTTCACCTTGATCATCTGTTTATTGTAAAATGGAATGCATTATGTCTAAAATCCACTGTATTTATTTTTATTTTTATTTATTTTTTTGTCTTTGTCCTTTTAGGGCCGCACCTGCGGTGTATGGAGGTTCCCGGGTTGGGGGTCTAATCGGAGCTGTAGCTGCTGGCCTACACCACAGCCACAGCAACGCTAGATCCAAGACACATAATGTGATCTATGCCATAACTCACGGCAATGCCGGATCCTCAACCCACTGAATGAGGCCATGGATCGAACCCGCAACCTTGTGGCTCCTAGTCAGATTCATTTCCACTGCCCCATGACAAGAACTCCATTTTTGTTTTTTATTTATTTATTTTTTTGCCATACTCATGGCATGCAGAAGTTCCAGGTAAGGGATTGGACCCTCATCACAGCAATGACTCGAGCTACAGCAGTGACAGTGCTGGATCCTTAACCACTAGGCTGCCAAGGAGCTCCTCTAATGTCTATTGCAGTCTTAAAAGTTATTGAGAAGTCAGATTAGACTAAAATAGAAAGGATTTGGGGAGCTCCCATAGTGGCACAGTGGAAACTAATCTGACTAGGAACCATGAGGTTTTGGGTTCAATCCCTGGCCTCGTTCAGTGGGTTAAGGATTTGGTATTGCTATGAGCTGTGGTATAGGTCGCAGACATGGCTCGGATCTGGTGTTGCTGTGGCTCTGGCGTAGGCCAGCAGCAACAGCTCTGATTGGACCCCTAGCCTGGGAATCTCCATATGCCTAGGATGCGGCCCTAAAATGACAAAAGAACAAAAACAAAAAGGAAGGATTTGAGCTCCTAGATTGCCAGAGAAGCCATAGGAGGCACCAGATTTAGCTATTTCCCTTTGGTTTCTCTTCCTGGATCATTTCCATAAATCTGAAACAGTATAATCTTTGAATTAGAAGCAATCTTAAAAGTCATTTAACACATTGCTTCTGTGTTAATACAGAAATCTCTCCAATATACTGTAGCAGATAATTTTCCATCCTCTTTCTAATTACTTTTAATGATGAAAGGCTTAAGGGTTTCTGAGATAATAATACAGTTTTGTTGAGTAGTTTTTAGGGTTTAAAAGTGGTTGCTTTTACTGAGCCAAAATAAGCTTCCCTGTTGTTCTGTTCATGAGTAGTGGTCCTACTCTCTAGAATTGCAGAATAAGTACACTTGAAGAAATAACTGACCTATTATACGCCATCTCTCTGCTCCTTTTTCTTTTTGTTTTTGTTGTTGTTGTTGTTTTTACTTTTTAAGGGCTGCACCCGTGGCATATGGAGGAGGTTCCCAGGCTAGGGGTCTAATTGGAGCTGTAGCCGCTGGCCTACACCAGGGCCACAGCAATACCAGATCCAAGCTACGTCTTCGACCTACACCAAAGCTCATGGCAACGACGGATCCTTGACCCACTAAGCAAGGTCTGGGATCAAACTTGCAGCCTCCTGGTTCCTAGTCAGATTCGTTTCTGCTGTGCCATGACGGGAACTCCTCCCTAGTTATTTTCATTATTAGGCTAGGCACCAATTCACTTAGCTATTCCTAAGGCCAGCTTTTAGTCTCCTGGAAAAATGAATTCAAAGGAATTTTTTTTCCTCCACGTTTGTGGCTGATTTAAGGTCTCATGCATGGTAAATGTTCAGTTTCACATAAATGAATAACATAGGACATAAAAGTTTTTTTCTTTTTTAAAAAGCTTTTTCCAGCTTTATTGAGACACTTAATTGATACATAATATAGAATATTGTGTATGTTTAAGGTATACAGAGTGACAATTTGATACCCATATATATTGCAAAATGATCACAACAATATGGTTAGTAAACAGATCCTTTATCTCACGTAAATATCATTTTGTGGTGGTAGTGGTGAGAACATGTAAAATTTACTCTCTTAGCAACTTTCAGGTATATAATACAGTATTAACTATAATTACCATGCTGTACATTAGATACCTAGAACTTACTCATTTTTTTTTTTTTTGGTCTTTTTTTGCTATTTCTTGGGCCGCTCCCGCGGCATATGGAGGTTCCCAGGCTAGGGGTCCAATCGGAGCTGTAGCCACCGGCCTACGCCAGAGCCACAGCAACGCAGGATCCGAGCCGCGTCTGCAACCTACACCACAGCTCACGGCAACGCCAGATCGTTAACCCACTGAGCAAGGGCAGGGACCGAACCCGCAACCTCATGGTTCCTAGTCGAATTCGTTAACCACTGCGCCACGACAGGAACTCCAGAACTTACTCATTTTAAAACTGGAAGTTTATACCCTTTGACCAGCCTTTCCCCATTCCTCCTCTGGTAACCACCAATTTAATTGTCTATTTCCAAGGTCAACTATTTTATTTATTTTTATTTTTTTGCTTTTTTTAGGGCTGCACTTGTGGTATATGGAGGTTCCCAGGCTAGGGGGTGAATCAGAGCTACAGCTGCTGGCCTATGCCACAGCCACAGCAATGCCAGATCTGAGCCGCATCTGTGACCTACACCACAGCACATGGCAGCGCCAGATCCTTAACCCATTGAGCGAGGCTAGGGATTGAACCCACATCCTCATGGGTACTAGTCAGATTTGTTATTGCTGAGCCACAGTGGGAACTCCCTGAGTTCAGCTTTTTCAGATTACACATTTAAGTAATATTGTACAGTATTTGTCCTTCTCTGTCAGACTTGTTTCACTTAACATAGTGCCCTCAAGTTTCATCCATATTGTCACAAATGGCGAGATTTCCTTTTTTTATTTCTGAAAAATATTCCGTCGTTTATGTACAATATATGTATTACATTTTCTTTATCCATTCAGCTGTTGGTGGATGCTTAGGTTATTTCCATATCTTGGCTATTATGAACAATACTGTGGTGATAGAGAAGTACAGAACTCTTTGAGATAGTAGTTTATTTCAGTTCCTTTGGATAAGTACCTAGACATGGGATTTCTGGGTCACATGGTGGTTCTGTTTTTAATCTTTTAAGATACATCCATACTGTTTTCCATAGTTACTATACCAATTTACATTCCCACCAGAGGTACACAAGGGTTCTCTTTTCTCTACATCCTTGCTGGCATTTGTTGTCTCTTGTCCTTTTGATAATAGTCATTCCAACAGGTGTGAGGTTTTGCTTTACATTTCCGTATGGTTAGTGATGTTGACTACCTTTTCATGTACTTCTTGGCCATTTGTCTGTCTTATTTGGAAAAATGTATATTTAGATCCCTTGCCCACTTTTTAATTGGATTATTATTGTTGTTATTATTATTAATGTTGTTGTTGTTGTGTTGTTTGTTTTGTCTTTTCTAGGGCCACATCCGTGGCATATGGAGGTTCCCAGGCTAGGGGTCTAATTGGAGCTGTAGCTGCCAACCTACGTCAGAGCCACAGCAATGAGGGATCTGAGCCACGTCTGCAATCTACACCCCACAGCTCACAGCAATGCCGGATCCTTAACCCACTCAGCAAGGCCAGGGATCGAACGCACAACCTCATGGATCCTAGACAGACTCGTTAACCACTGCTAATAATAACCATGTTATTATTATTTGCTGTTCAGTTGTATGAATCCCGTGTATGTTTTGTATATTAACCCCTTATTAGATATATAGTTTGCAAATATTTTCTCCCATGCCATAGTTTGCCTTTTCATTTTGCTATTTCTTTTGCTGTGCAGAAGCCTGCTTTAAAAATTTTTTTTTATTTTTTTGTTTTTTAGGGCTACACCTGCAGCATATGGAAGTTCCCAGGCTACGGGTTGAATCGGAGCTGCATCTGCTGGCCTGTGCCACAGCCCCAGCAATGCCAGATCTGAGCTGCATCTGTGACCTACACCACAGTTCACAGCAGTGCTGGATCCTTAACCCACTGACTGAGGCCAGAGATCAAACCCGCATCTTCATGGTTTCTTGTCAGGTTCATGACCTGCTGAGCCAAAATGGGAACTCCCCAGAATCTTTTTCATTTGATGAGTCACATTTATTGACTTTTTTTTTTCTTTTTTTGCTTGTACTTTTGGTATCCTTTTTAAGTCCGTAATCCATTTTGAGTTAATTTTTATGAGTGGTATATGATAGGGGTCTAGTATCGTTCTTCTGCATGTGAATATCCAGTTTTCCTGCACCATTTATTGAAGAAGCTATCCTTTTCCCCATTGAGTATTCTGGGCTTCCTTGTCAAATATTATTTGACTGTATATGTGTGGGTTTACTTCTGGGCTTTCCATTCTATTCCATTGGTCTACATGTCTGCTTTTATGTCAGTACCATATTGGTTTGATTACTGTAGTTTTGTGATATAGTTTGAAATCAGGACCTTTGGTGCCTCTAGCTTTGTTCTTTCTCAGGATTGCTTTATTTAGGATCTTTTGTTATTCCATATTAGTTTTAGTATTGGTTTTTTTCTATCTTTGTGAAAAGTAGAGTTTTGATGGAGACTGTATTGAATCTATAGATGGCTTTGGACAGTATGGACATTTTAGCAATATTAATTCTTCCAACCTTGACCATGGATATCTTTCCATATATTTTGTGTTTTCTTCAGTTTCTTTATCAGTGTCTTATACTTCTGAGTGTATATATAATATCTTTTTTGCTTCCTTGATTAAGTTTATCCCTAAGTATATTATTGTTTTTGATTCCATTGTAAATGGGATTTTTTTTTTTCAGGTCATTCATTGTTGGTATATAGGAATGTTGATTTCTATCCTGAAACTTTACTGGATTTATTTATTAGTTGTAGAAGGCTTTCTTTTTGGTTACAGTTTCAAATTTAAAATAGCAAGGAGCATGAAGACAATCTACGATAAATTTGTTGGGTGTATATGTTAGCAATAGGAGAGGTAAACATTTTGGGCTCTATTTATTCCAGCCCTCTTTTCACAATTTAACTCCAACAGAGGATAGTAGAGTAGCATACCTAGAAAGCATACTGTTTATAGCATATAACAAGAAAATATTGGAACAACTGTGTATCATACTTCTTGTGAGCAAATGAGAATATTTCTTCCTGGAAAAGTTATTATTTTTGTTTTGCTTTGTAAGGTTAGTAGAAGGGAAAGATTACTTCAAGCAGATTTTAAAGTATTTTTGTCATATCCAAGTAATGACATTTTGTGATTGAGCTCTTTCCTATGTAAATATATGCTAGTAGTAAGTGGACAGTCATGCATATATAGAGAACATGTCAAATTCATTCTGTCCTATATTCTTTGGAGTTCAGCTGTATAAGAAGCTCTTTACAACCACAATATAGTTATTTTCTATAAAAATACTTGTGTTAACATATAATGAAAATTGCTACCTTTTAAGTGATTTGGTAAATATTTTAACATTTCTCAGTTTTTAATTTATAAAACAATAAATATTGATGTAATCTCTAGACAAAACCATTTTATGGCCCATAATAATTTTTCAGTGTTAAGGGATCCTGAAAAAATTTAAGAACCATTAGTTTAGAAAAAGGTTGATTGGAAAAAAATCTAGGCCCTTCTTTATATCCTTGTACTGCAAGTCTCTTTTTAGAATGTCACCCTTTCTTTGTTTTTTAGAGATCAAGGGACTTAAAGTTCTATTTCTGTCCCAGATTCTTCTCTGAAACTAAGAAGCTTGTCAGTCTTCCAAAAATAACTGTTCTTTGTTTTTTCCTTTTTAGATTTGATGGTAGAGTGGTGGCAAAGCTCCCTTTCACCCCCCTTTCCTACATCCAAGGACTGTCTCATAGAAATCTGCTGGGAGATGACACCACAGACTGTTCCTTCATCTTCCTGTATATTCTCTGTACCATGTCAATTCGACAGGTGAGTGACCACATCCACTATTTAAGATGTATATCCTTCCTTGCTGTCATGCTGTAAATTAGTCTACTTCTGTAATACTGAAAGAATCTACCTCTTGCTACTGAGATCTTTCAGTTACTTGATTTAGAATTTCAGTATATTGGAGTTCCCATCATGGCTTAGTGGTAACAAAGCCAACTAGTATCCTGAGGACACGGGTTCAATCCCTGGCCTCACTCATCGGGTTAAGGATCTGGCATTGCCATGAGCTGTGGTGTAGGTTCCAGATGTGGCTCAGATCTGGCATGGCTGTGGTGTAGGCTGGCAGCTGCAGCTCTGATTGGATCCCTAGCCTGGAAACATCCATATGCCACCGCAGGTGTTGCCCTAAAAAGCAAAAAAAAAAAAAAAATTAAAAAATTTAGAATTCCAGTGTATTATCTAAGGCTGCTTTAAATGTGTGTTGGTTTAAATTACTCATCCGAAGGAATGGGAAGTAGCCATAAAATCAAACACTGTTTCCACATCCCATTTTTAAAGTTCTCGGTTTGTTTTGTTTTTTGTCTTTTTCTCCTTTTAGGGCCACACCTATGGCATGTGGATGTTCCCAGGCTAAGAGTCTAATTGGAGCTGTAGCTACCAGCCTACACCAGAGCCACAGCAACGCCAGATCCGAGCCACGTCTGGGACCCACACCACAGCTCATGGCAACACTGGATCCTTAACTCACTGAGCGAGGCCAGGGATCAAACCCACATCCTCATGGTTCCTAGTCAGATTTGTTTCCACTCCGCCAGGACAGGAGCTCCAAGTTTGTTCTTTATTGCAGCTATTTAAAGGTAGAAAAGTAAAGAGTGGGGTTTGTCTTCTCACTCATTTCTTTATTTATTATACACTAGCTCCTTTTGGCACTTCAGGAATACAAGTCAACAGAATAATTTGGTGACTTTAAGTTATTCACTGTTTTTTTTTTTTAATTAAGTTATTCACTGTTGAGATGAAGTCTAGTTGTAGAATTTACATTCGAGCAACATGATCAAATGCTGATAGTGAAAAAGAAAGAGTGGTATAGGGTTTTGAGAGCCTAGAAGAGAGGCATGGCATTTAATTAGTGGGGGATGATTCAGGCAGAAACTTTGAAAGAATGAAGTGATTTTTAAGATGGGATTTTTTTTTTTAATTAAAATATAGTTGATTTACAATGTTGTGCCAATTTCTGCTGTACAGCAAAGTGACTTGGTCATACATATATATACATTCTTTTTTAAATATTCTTTTCCATCATGGTCTGTCCCAAGAGATTGGATATAGTCCTGTGCTATACAGGAGAACCTTGTTTATCTATTCTAAATGTAATAGTTTTCATCTGCTAATCTCAAACTCCCAGTCCATTCCACTCCCCACCCTGGCCCTGGCAGTCACAAGTCTGTTCTCCATGTGTGTGTCTTTTTTTATTCTGTAGATAGGTGCATTTGTACCATATTTTAGATTACACTTATAAGTGATATCATGTGGCATTTGTCTTTCTCTCTCTGACTTAATTCACTTAGTATGAGAATCTCTAGTTGCATCCATGTTGTGCATTGAGATTGGATTTTTAAAAGTAAAAGAGGTTAATTAAAGTCTCTGGCTCAAGAACCATTGATATTTCAGAGCTTGATTCAGGTTTTGAGCATACTGCCATTCAGCAGGCATTGTAGTTGGGAGGCTGACACATGCAATAAATATGAATGTGTTGATCATTTCAATGTTTGTTACATAAATGAGACCTTCAGAGTTGTTTTTCTCCTTTTTTTATTTTATTTTTTTAAATTTGCTTTTTAGGGCCGCGCCTGCTGCGTATGGTTTCTAGGATAGGGGTCAGTCACATCGGAGCTGCAGCTGCCAGCCTACACCACAGCCACGGCAACGTGGGATCCCTAACCCACTGAGCAAGGCCAGGGATCGAACCTGCAACCTCATGGTTCGTAGTCAGATTCATTTCCGCTGTGCCACAACGGGAACTCCTCTCCTTCTGAACGTTGTGTATAGCAGCAGGTTTTTTTGGTTGGTCTGGCACGTTGGAATCAATAGGAAATGGAATCATAGTTTGAAGCTCACAAAGATCTTTATGATCTTACCAGTTAATCTTTCCCTGCCTCATCTCTTACCTCATGCAACACTCTAGCCATTCTGACTTGCCTAACAGGTTCCGTGTTCCACTCACCAGACTTAGACTTTCTGTGAATGCCTTCCTTCTATCTGGATGCCTCCCACCTTCTTCTTTTGCATATAAATATAACTAAGTTTGAAGGGCTTCCTGGGATCACTTTCTGACACTTACTGCATTTTGTAGGATAGGTGTGAGAGGGACATGACCAGATGCAGAAGTACCAGAGACTATTACAATAGTCTAGCTAAAAGCCAACATGGTCTAAACTATTTCAGTGAGGAAAGGGATGCAAAGGAGGGGACAAAGTTGAGAAATGCATAGGGGTAAATCAGCAGATCTTAGTGATTGATTTAATGCAAGAGAGAAAGGAGACACTAAGGTGGTTTCTACATTATGACTTTGGTGACCAAATGCAGGGTGGGAATAGAGGAAAGAAGAGTAGGTTGGTTAGAAGACTTGCTGTTTCAGGTGCTTGTGGGGCAGCTGAGTGTGTATGTCCACCAGGAAGTTGTATTCTTGTATAGCTGAGGTGTATACTACATTTTTTGAAATGCTTTAGCATTTTTGCTTATCCACAGGTGAAAGCCAAGACAGTGACAACACAGATCTCTTTGTTGGTTTAACAGAGGTCCATCGATAACTAGAACATTTGTCTTAAACTTGATTGAATATGAAATATTAAAATTATAGCTAGAAAAAAAATGTTGATGAACTACAATGATATGTACATTCTACTTTAACAGAGAGGAATTCTATTTTAATTACATACAGATGTTACTACTTTATTTGTAATGGCTCACAATAGTGATTTTAGATGTACCATTTGCGCTGCTGCCTGTTCATTGTTACCTAGAAATCACCAAAATCAACATCTGAAACTGTAAGTTTTTTTTTTTTTTTTTTTTTTTTTTGTCTTTTTGCTATTTCTTTGGGCCGCTCCTGCCGCATATGGAGGTTCCCAGGCTAGGGGTCAAATCAGCCTACGCCAGAGCCACAGCAACGCGGGATCCGAGCTGCGTCTGCAACCTACACTACAGCTCATGGCAACGTCGGATCGTTAACCCATTGAGCAAGGGCAGGGACCGAACCGCAACCTCATGGTTCCTAGTCGGATTCATTAACCACTGCGCCACGAAGGGAACTCCTGTAAGTTTTTTTTTTTTTTTAATATTGAGACTTTAATAAACATCTTTTAGTAATTGATAGAACAAACAGATTAAAAAGGTACTAGACATATAGAAGATATAGAAGACCTGAACAACATGTAGAAGATATAGAAGACCTTAACATATAAAACTAGCAAAACCTAATAATTGCAAAATAAATGTTTTTTTTTACAAGTAACCATGAAGTACTTAGCAAAATTGATCATTACTAGCAATGAAACCATCTTAACATGTCATAGGATTCAAACAGTATTCAGCTAGTTCCCAAATCAGAATGGAATTAATCTATAAAGCAGATAAAACAAATACCTGAAAATCCCCAGATGTTTGGAAATTAAGAAACAAATTTCTAAATAGAGAAATATGCTTCATAAAGTGAATTCCAGTAAAAATTAGAAAATGTATTAAACTCAATGTGAATAAAAGAATTATATATATCTCAACATGTGAGATGAAGCACAGATATGCTTACAGAGAAATTTTAGCCTAGGGAATTCCCATTGTGGCGCAGCGGAAACAAATCTGACTAGGAACCATGAGGTTACAGGTTCGATCCCTGGCCTTGCTCAGTGGGTTAAGGATCCTGCATTGCTGTGGCTGTGGTGTATAGTCCAGCAGCTGTAGCTCTGATTCGACTCCTAGCCTGAAAACATCCATATGCTGCCAGTGTGGCCCTAAAAAGCAAAAAATAAATAAATAGATAAAATAAAAATCCTTTTCCAAAAATTACATTAACATCGGATTTAAAAAAAATTTCATTCAGTATAGTTGACTTACAATGTTGTATTAGTTTCAGGTATACAGCAAAGTCAGTTATACACATAGCCATTTCTTTTTTCCCATATAGTTAAGTAGATTTCCCTGTGCTATATAGTAGGTCCTTGTTAGTTATCTATTTTATATACAGTAGTATGTATGTGTTAATCCCATCTTCCTAATTTATCCCTCCCCTCCACAGTTTCCCCTTTGGTGACCACAAGTTTGATTTTGAAATTTGTGAGTTTGTTTCTGTTTTATAAATAAGTTCTTTTTGTATCATTTTTATTAGATTCTACATGTAAGTGATATCATATGATATTTATCTTTGATTTAGTATGCTCATACTAAGATTAGCACTTAGTATGCTAATCTCTCAGGGCCATCTGTGTTGCTGAAGATAAAATATTTCATTCTTTTTTATGGCTGAGTAATATTACATTATATCTATGTACCACAACTTCTGTACCCATTCTTCTGTTGATGGACATTTGCTTCCATGTCTTGGCTACTGTAAATAGTGTTGCAGTGAACATCAGCATACGTGTATCTTTTCAAATTACAGTTTTCCTTGGATATATACCCAGGAGTGGGATCATATGTTAGTTCTCTATTTAGTGGGTTTTTGGGTTTTTGGTTTTTTTGGCTGCACCCACAGCATGTGGAAGTTCCTAGGCCAGGGCTCAAACCCATACCACAGCTGTAACCAGAGCCACAGTAGTAACAATGCCAGATTCTTAACCTGCTGAGCCACAAGGGAACTCCTACACTTAGTTTTTTAAAGAACCTCCATACTGTTCTCTATAGTACTACACAAAATTACATTCCCACCAAGCCAAAAAAAAAATTGTTTTTGAAAGGAGTTCCTGTTTTGGCTCAGTGGCCACTATGAGGATGCAGGTTCGATCCCTGGCTTCACTCATTGGGTTAAGGATCCCAGCTGTGGTGCAGCTGGCAGCTGTAGCTCCAACTCGACCCCTAGCCTGGGAACTTCCATATGCCACAGGTGCAAGCCTTTTTTAAAAAAGAAAAAAAAAAAAAATCCCACCAACAGTATAGGAGAATTCCCTTTTCTCCATACCCTCCCCAACATTTATTGTTTGTGGACTTTTTCATGATGGCCATTCTGACTGGTGTGAGGTTTTGATACCTCATTGTAGTTTTGATTCGTATTTCACTAATAATTAGTGAAAGCACATCTTTGCATGTGCTTTTTGGCTATCAAACTTTTTTTTTTAATGAAATAAATGTTACAAATGATTATTGAGAAAGTTCATCAAGCTGATCTTTAAACTCCTTTCAAAAAATCTGATGAAGCAAAAAAAAAAAAAAAAAAAAAAGGAGTTCCTGTGGTGGCTCAGCAGAAACGAATCTGACTGGTAACCATGAGGACACAGGTTCAATCCCTGGCCTCGCTTAGTGGGTTAAGGACCTGGCGTTACCATGAGCTGTGGTGTAGGTCACAGAAGCAACCTGGATCCCGCATTGCTGTGGTTGTGGTGTAGGCCAGCAGCTACAGCCCCTAAGCTGGGACCCTCCATATGCCGAGGGTGCAGCCCTAAAAAGACCAAAAAAAATCTGGTGACGTGTATGTGTATCAATGAATTATATCAGGTTTGCCATGGTCATACAGTGATCAGCAAACTTTTTCTCTAAGTGTCTAGATGATAAAATATTTTTACATTTACTTTTCAGACCATATTGTGGCTGTCACAACTACTCAACTCTGCCATTATAGTATGAAAACAGCCTTAGACAATATGTAAATGCATGAGTGTGGCTGTGTTCCAATAAAACTTTATGTACAGAAAACAGGCAGCAGGCCAGCCACAGTCTGCAAATCCCTGAAGGTTCAGGCAGAGACTGCTACAAACTCTGCCGGTATGGCGTGAAAACAGTCCTGGACAATATGTATGTGAATGAGTGTGGCTGTGTTCCAGTAACACCTTATTTATGAAACCAGTAGACCAGCCATGCTAACTTCTGAGAACCAGAGGGTATAAAATGTGCTACAAAGTTAAAAGTAGGAATATCTACAGATACTAGACTGGTAGAGCTTAACGACATAATTGCTTATTGAATACAAAAAAGGGGAGAGGGAAGGGGCAGCACAAAAACACAGAAGAATTCAATGTGTTTGTTTACAGCCATGGAGTATGTATGCTCATATTTTTAATTTCCACTTATCCAGTTCTATACATTGAATAAGAGAAAAGTATATAGGGCTATAGTATAAGTATCCTGAGATAATAAAAATCTTGGGGAAAAAATCACTGAAATGGCCTCCTTTTATAATTAGGTGCAAAGAGTTTCTGTACTGTTTTCCACTGTTTGTTAGTTTGTATACTGGATAATTATGAATTTGTATCCAATCTGAAATAACTTTAGCTTTTGAAATATTACTATGGAATGTGTGTTTCTTTTTTTGCATTAAAATGCTTGCTTGCTCTTGCTCTTTCCATGCTTTATTTTAATTTGTTGTTTTATTTACTTTTAGGATCTTAGGTTACATGGTAGTTAACTCTACATGCCTGTGAAATCAGCCATCATAAATTGAGGCTTTCAGATTATAGAATGCAGTATGAATCCCTCAATGAGGCCATTCTTAGGCAGAGAAACAGGCCATTTGGTTTCCAGCTATACACTGAAGCATAACGTAATTTTGAGAGAACATAATGAATTGTTTTTTTTTTGTTTTGGGTTGTAAATTTGAATAGTGATTGGTCATATTCTGCCTTATAAGATTTTTTGTCTACTTGTAATTTTCATCTTTTGCTTTCCTCTCCAACTCTTTTAAGGGTTCTCAATTGCCTGTATATACTTGAAAGTTTACACCAAGAAGGCACATGTGAAACAAACAGTAGATACTGCACTTAAATATAAACTTATAAACTTGGCCAATTGAGCATACCATTTTTTACTCCCTAGAGCAAGGTATGAAAATTCATGTTTCCCCTAAGATCTTGTAGAAATGGTCAAACTTTAGGAGTTTTACCAATCTAATAGATAAGAATTGCTATCTTGTTATAGTTTTAATTTGTATTTGGATTGAGCATCTCTACTGTCTAAGAGCTGTTCATGTAGTTTTTTCTTTATTTGGTGGGTGAGACACTATGTTTTTTGCCTATTTTGCTATTAGGTTCTTGGTATTTTTATTAATTAATTAGATTTGAAGGAGATTAGCCCCTTTGTGTGATACAAGTTACAAATAATTTTTGCAAATCATCATTTTTGTTTCAGTTTTTCTTAGTGTAGTTTTTGCCATGCAAAGTTTTTAGAATTTTTTTTTTCTTTTTTGGTTTATTAGTCTCTTTTGTTTTTTGGATTTTGGTTCATGGTTAGAAAGTTCTTTAGTACTCCAAAATTACAAAGAAATTCATCCTTGTTTTCTTTTAGTAAAGAAGGTTTCATTCCTTACATTTAAGTCATGGGTTGATCCATTTGCAGTTGATACTGGTGTACCTTATTTATTCTTTCTTTGCTATCTTTTACTTTGCCAACTATAATGTGATTTTTATGAGGGAAAACATGAAAACATGGATTCATTTGAGATCATGGGTTGCCTACCTTTTTTTTTTCCCAAAGACCAAGAAGCTAGAGGGTCAAAAGAATACACTGGGGTAAATGATTATTCTTAATAGAATTGGTGTGTTTTTGAAAACAGTGAACCCCTGTCAGAAGCCTGATATTAGTATTTTCTCTGGAGGGCCTGTATGAATTGCTCTTTGAAATTTTAAAGTCTGTTCAGATCTCAGCGCAAGTGTTTGGTTGGGGTCACTCCTACTTTTTTCACATCTTGTATGATTAGGTCTTTTGGAATGCATGGGTGTCATAAGGTGGGCAGAGTCATCTGAACCCCTGGAGTAAAGGAATATGGAAGAGTAGCTCAAAACATGTGTCATGACTAATCTCAGGGTTTAAACTTGTCAGTCCAACTGCCCATGGTAGTTTTCCTGAGGAATCCTCAAAGCAATCGTTTGTTATACTCTGAAGCTACTTTCTGGTTTCCTGTGTTCAGTAATCTAGTGCTTTTAGTCTTTTGTGTTTATTGTGGTAAGGTAGACATAACATAAAATATACTGTTTAACCATCTTTAACTGTACAATTCTGTGATATTAAGTATACTGTATATTGTTGTACAACCATCACCACTGTCCATCTATAGAACTTTTTCATCTTCCCAAACTGAAAATTTGTGGCCACTGAACGCTAGATCTTTTCCCCCTCCCCTCAGTCCCTGGCAGCTACCATACTACATTCTTCCTTTGTGAATTTGACCTCGTGTAAGTAGACTCATACTTACTTTCTTTTGTGACCGGCATGTTTTCAAGGCTCATCCATGTAGCATGTGTCAGAATTTCCTTTCTTTTTTAAGGGCGAATAGATATTCCACTGTATGTATCTGCGACATTTTGTTTATTCGTTTGTCAAAGGACAATCGGACTGCTTCTTCTTTTTTGGCTATTATGAGTAATGATGCTGTGGGCATGGTTGTATAAATGTCTGAGTTCCTGTTTTCATTTATTTTTGCATAGATACCTACCAGTAGAATTGCTGGGACATACCGTAATTCTATGTTTAATTTTTTGAGGAATCAACATAATGTTTACATAGCTACTCACTATTTTACCCAATACTGTTAATCTTAAAGCTTCAGTTCACCACCAGCTTGAGATCATTTTCAAAAGAATACAAGTGATTTCTCATGCTTTTGTTTCAGTGAGTGAAAACCATAATTTCATTTAATCAGGGTTAATGTTTATGCTAAATGTGTAAGAACAAAGTGTATTTTATTCACCTCCAGCAATGGTGGAGTGGCTTTGCTTCCTTTTTTTTTTTTTTTTTTTTTTTTTTTCCTTTTTTGCCGTGCCCCCAGCATGCAGAAATTCCTGGGCCAGGGACTGAACCCATGCCACAGCAGTGACATGGCTGGATCATTTAACCACTAGGCCACCAGGGAACTCCTGGTTTTGCTTGTTTTAATGGGGAAGGCTTCACACAGTAAATTAGAATATAGCATCTAGGAGAGTGAGAAACATTTTATTAATATCTTTAAAGTGTCAGTTTAATTGCTGGAGTAGATATTTTTATCACAAGCTTTCCAGAATTTATTTTTTTCTTTTCTTTTCTTTTTTCTTTTTCTTTTTTTTTTTTTTTTAGGGCGTCACTCACGGCATATGGGTTTCCATGCTAGGGGTCAAATCGGAGCTGCAGCTGCTGGCCTACACCAGAGCCATAGCAGTGCCAGATCCAAGCCGCATCTGTGACCTATGCCGCAGCTTGAGGCCACATCGGATCCTTAACCCAGTGAGCAAGGCCAGGGATCGAACCTGCCTCTTCATGGATACTAGTCGGATTCTTAAGCTGCTGAGCCACAACCGGAGCTCCCCAGAATTTATATTTTTAATATCTTTTATCTGTGAAAGATTATGACTACATTTGCAAGTGTAAGTTAATAACATCTCTATGGTATTAACCAGAATCCACTTCTTTCACTAAATGGTATAGTGTAATTAAATCAGCTAGCTCTAGTCCCTTCATGACATCATGACAGTAACCCAAGCACACACATGCTAAATAGATAAATAGATAAATAAATAGATATAGATTTTAAAAGTATCACTTTAAGAACAACTTCTAACTTTATCATTGTCATGTGACTATCATAACATAAGATGGAGGTATAATATTAGACTGAATTAAGGTATTTTTGCCCCTGTCTATAAGAGAACTTATTTTTCAAGGAGAAGCAGAAACTATGCTGATCATATACTAAATTTTAAGACACATTCCTACTTCAGAATCTTTAAAATGGTAGAGAGCAAGGAGGAATGCATTATACTGTTGAGGAAATACAGTATTTGGAGGTAAAACGCCAAAGTTTGATTCTTATTGCCACTTACTGGCTGAGTGTCTTTGGGGAAATTATAACCTCTCAGAGTCTCAGTTTTCACAAAGGTGAAAAGGGGTTTAGTGTACAAACTCACCGCATTATGATAATCAGATGACAGTGGTATAGGAAGTTAACCGTTGTTCTTAAGGAGATACTTTTTTTTTTTTAACCAATTAGCGCCTATCCCCACCCTTGGGGTATTTTTAAAATGAGTATTTTTTTCTTAGCCCAAGATGGTTTTTTTCCCCCACAGGTTGAAACATGGCGATATGTCATATTAACTGAAAATAAATCTAATTACCTTTCCTCATTTTATCTTTCTCCTTTTGTTTACTTCCTTAATATGTAGTGATCAGTGATTAGCTGCCTTGACCTTCACATCACTATTTCCTTTGTGTGAATTTGTAGCAACGGAAATGGTAGGTCTGCCAGCTTTTTTCAGAGGTGTTAAGTTAGTCCGGGGTAGTGGTGGAATTTAAGAACAAAAGGAAATTTTCTTAACTCCTAAAATTAAGAGACATGCTTTTTTATCTTTTCCTTTTCTTATTGTGAGTCAGTAGTGATTGAATAAATAGTCGTCTTCTCTATAGAAAGTGCTCTAAATCTTAGAGCAAATACAAGCAAACTAATCTGGTAAATAACTAAGGGAAAACTGGTCTATTCTTATAAATTTATGTGATAGTAAAAGCTTTGCACAGAATTCTCTTTGCTTTGAAAGCAAAAAGGATTAATGGTTCTGAGAAAAGTGGAAGAGTTTCTTACCTTTTTTTTCTTTTGTTATCCGCAACTTTTTTTTTTGGCTACATCTGCAGCATATGGAAATTCCCGGGCCAGGGATCTAATTCAAGCCATAGCTTCTACCTATGCCACAGCTACAGCAATACCAGATCCTTAGCCCACTGCAACAAAAGCGAGAACTCCTGTCGTCTGCATCTTGATATATAACTTTATGGATGTAATGACTATAACTTGAAGAAGTCGATGAGAATTTGTCAATGTCTCCTTCAGCAGACGTATGTGATAAAAATAAGTAAATTTTATTTTTTTTCTCATCCTTTTGGCTTTCCCAGGAAAAGGAATTTTGGTATGGCTTATATATCTGTAAAAACAGGTTCTAATTATGTCATGTCAGGATATCTTAAAGTGATCAAAATGATAGAAGGTCCAGATAGATGCCTGCCATCTCCTGCATCTCATTATTAATTTATGTTACATTATTTAAGGATTAGAACTTAATTCCAGCATAGCTCATCTGTAAGTAAGGTATTTTCATTTGTAGTATTTAACTTCAAATCGGAGAATGCATGATTCAGAAAGTGATAAAACTACTGAGAAGAACAGGTTATTCAGGCATGAGTATAATCTGATCCCCTTGAATTATTTCAGTGCGTGAGTTCAAGGCTTTATTAAGAATATTCCTGTCCTTGCTGGAGATTGATTCAAGTCCTCATACTATGCCAGGAATTTTTCTTTAATTCTAAGAATGTAAGAACAAAAAAAGTGATTTCCTCTATACGCTTATGGAACTCACAGTTTATGTGGGAAGACAGACCCATTAAGTAATAGTAGAGTGTGATTGATGCCCTTTGTGTATATGTGCTTGCACAAAATGGTGTGGGGCGGGGTGGTGGGGATTGGGGGAATGTGCTGTAAAAGTAAAATGGCTTCAAGAATTAGTTCTTCGAAACTAAGATTTTATATAAGGGGACCATTTAATTTGTATCTTGAAGGATGAATGGGGATTTCCAGTCGTATCAGAATATTAGCGTAGAATGAGAAAAGTCATAGAGGCTTGAAAGTGTGGGATGAATATAGAGACCACTGAGTTGAGAATTGTTGGTGGAATGTAACAGGAGATGAAGCATGTTACTGCTTAATGACAGTCTGTGCCTCACAGTATAGTGTTAAGTGATTACTCTGCTTCTTTCCATGTGTTTTTTATAGTGCAAGTCTGTTAGTGGCACATTCTCTTAATCTTCGTTTAGCAAAAAATATTTTATATTTATTTTTGAAGGTTATTTTCATGGGATATAGAATTCTAGGTTGACTCTTTTTTTTTAATCCTTTAAGCATTTTAAAATGCCTTTCCACTATCATCATCATCTTCTTTCCACTGTTTTCATTGTTTCTGATGAGAAGTCCTTCATATCTTTGAATCCCTGTAGATAATGTGTCACTTTTCTCTGGTTGCTTTCAGATGTTTTTTTTCTTTAAGTTTGGTTTTTAGCAATTTGAGTATGATGTGCCTAGGATATTTTTTAAAAATTATCCTGCTGGAGCTTATTGTTTTTATAAAATCTGAGAAAATTTCAGCAATTATTTCTTCAAATATATTTTTTTCTGCCCCATCCTTTCTTCTAAAGATTCCATTTACATATATGTAAGACCAATAGTCTTATTGGTATTGTCCAATAGGACACTGAGTGTTCAATTTTTAAATTTTATTTATTTATTTATTTATTTTTGTCTTTTTAGGGCTGCAGTTGTGGTGTATGGAAGTTCCCAGGCTAGGTGTCGAATTGGAGTTGTAGCTGCTGACTTTTGCCACAGGCATAGTGCCACAGCCTCGCCAAATCCAAGCCTTATCTGGAACCTACACCACAGTTTATGGCTATGCCAGATCCTTAACCCACTGAGCAAGGCCAGGGATTGAACCCACATCTTCGTGGATACTAGTCAGGTTCATAAGTGCTGAGCCACATCGGGAACTCCTGAGTGTTCAGTTTTTTAAAGTCTTTTTTTCTGTGTTCTTTAGATAGGCTAATTTCTAGTAATTTGTTTTCAAGTTCACTGATTCCTCTTTCACCTGTTTCATCATCTTAACTCATCCAGTGATTTAAAATTTTTGACTGTAGTATTTTTTAGCTCCAGAATTTCCATTTGGTTCATTTTGGCTTTTCTCTTTCCCTGCTGAGATTTCCTATTTGTTCATTTATTATGAAACATATATATATTTTTTTATATCCTTAAGCATAGTTACTTAGCTGCTTTACAAATTCTTTGAACTGATTCTAATGTTTGGATCATCTCAAGGTTGAACTGTATCTGTTGCCTGTTCCCTTTAGTATTTTCCTTGGTATGTCTTGGATTATATCTTGGGCATTGTGAATGATAGGCTGTAGAGATTATAGATTCTGTTATTTTAATAAGTGGGAATTTTTTTGTTTGTTTAAGTGTGCAATTAAGTTGGCATTCAGACTCCAAAGTCTTTCTTCTTTGTGGTATGCAACACCTGAAATCTCACTTATTTTAGTTTTAGCTCGGCTGTCTGAAGGCAAGTCTCATGCATGAATGGTTTAAGAGTCAGCCAGGGATATGGGTGGAGTTTAGATGTAGAATTTTAAACTACCCAGTGGTAGCTCTCTATTTTCCAGAAATTTTTTCCCCTTGATTTTCAGGTGTTGTAGTTGACCTAAATCCTGTCGTTTGGTTCTTCAAACCAATAAGGCTACGGTTTCATTCTGAGTTTTGGATACCCCTCACAGTGTCATCTGGGTTCTACTATCCATTGTGAGATTTATAAGTATAAAAAATTTTTGTCTTCATACACAAAACTAAAATTCAGAACATTTTTCTTGACTGACTGAAAACGTCACTTGATTCCCTAATCCCTTCAAAAGAGACCTTAATTACAAAAGAGGCCTTTGGACAACCCAGGACTGAAAAATTCATTTAGCTTTACAAAGGAAATGGGGTTACTCAGGTGCAGATTTGATGTGCTCATCTTCTTTTCAGAATTTTGATTTCCACTATGCAAGAATATGTGTTGAAGTCTGCAATATAATTTGTTAAAACATAGACACGTTCTAGGATGTTAGAGCCACAGCCACACAGGACTGTGGCTCCTTGAATGTGCTTGCTGAGGAAGTTTGAAGGACCCAGCAGGGGGCTTCAGATTCCCAACACTATTTTATCTATTTTCTGTGTTGGATTTTTACATGAGATTTTGTTTGAAGAGAGAATTCTGTGGCTAAAGGATCTGAAAACAATTCATCTGGCGAACCCTCTTCTTTTAAATGTAAGGAAAATTGAGATTTGGTAAAGTAAAAAGATAGTGCTTATTGTTTTCTTTGCCTAGTTTGCTAGTACTGGAAAACAAGTCTTCTGACTGCTAACCCAGTACTATTTCAGCTATACCAATATTGTACTATCATTAAATATTTAATCTCTGTGTTATTCTCCTAAACAGCCTATTTTGATATAGTGTGAAAATCCTGGGACTATTGGATGGGGCCATTTGAGGTGATTGGATTTTACACACAGCATTATGAATAAAGTAAAGATTATGTTATGGGAACTTGATGAGAAATTGTAATCAATTGGAAAAGAAGGCTGGTTGCCAGATGCTAGAGGAACTAATGAAGAGTGAAGAGAAGACTGCCATGGCTGAGTTATTTTAGCTAAATGACTAAGGAATAAAATTTAGCAGAATATTTTATTGCCTGTGACCTGGGTCTTCCCAAAATATCCAGTTAGCAACCAACAACTTCCTTTTCTTGATCACCGGTCCTTATCCTTTGCAGAGAGGAAGGAACGCAAATCCTGTAGTGGTATTTTTCTGGGTTTCCTGCCAAAAGAAGGCATGATTACGGGAAAATGTTTTTCCTTTGTTTTTCCCTTCTGACTCTTCAGTTGTTACCCTGTTATATAGGACTAGACAGAAATTCAAAATAATTGTTTTATATTTTTCTAAGACCTTATTATATCTTACATTTTACTTCTCTGTTAAGTGTTCTTCTATATCATCCTCATAATTAAAACTCCTGTCTTTTAGCAAAATGCATATTTCTAAACTAAATCTTCCTAATTAAGAAGGCCTGAAAAATTGGAGGAGAATTGAGAGACTGAGAAAGCAGTCAGGTCAAGTTTACTGGATAAGAGTGTTGAAAGATATAAAGGCGATAACATATGCAAACATCCGAGCCGAATCTGTAACCTACACCATAGCTTATGGCCATGCTGGATCCATGATCCACTGAATGAAACCAGGGATCGAACCCTCATCCTCATGGACACTAGTCCAGATGTGGCTCAGATTCGATCCCCGGCATGGGAACTTTCATTTGCCGCAGGTGCAGCCAAAAAAGGGGAAAAAAAGAAAAGTATTTTTTTACTTTTATTTTGTATTTAATGATTTTATTTTTTCCATTATAGCTGGCTTACAGTGTTCTGTCAATTTTCTACTGTACAGCAAGTTGACCCAGTCACACATACATATTATATATACATTCTTTTTTCTCACATTATCATGCTCCATCATAAGTGACTAGATATAGTTCCCAGTGCTATACAGCAGGATCTCATTGCTTATCCATTCCAAAGGCAATAGTTTGTGTCTATTAACCCTAAATTCCCAGTCCATCCCACTCCTCCCCCTCCCCCTTGGCAGCCACAAGTCTGTTCTCCATGTCCATGATTTTCTTTTCTGTAGAAAGGTTCATTTATGGCATATATTAGATTCTAGATATAAGTGATAATCATGTGGTATTTGTCTTTCTCTTTCCGACTTACCTTACTTAGTATGAGATTCTCTATTTCCATCCATGTTGCTGCAAATGGCATAATGTTTTTTTATGGCTGAGTAGTATTCCATTGTGTATATATACCACATCTTCTCCATCCATTCATCTGTCGATGGACATTTGGGTTGTTTCCATGTCTTGGCTATTGTGAATAGTGCTGCAGTGAACATTCGGCTGCAAGGAAAGTTTTGTCCAGATATAAGCCCAAGAGTGGGATTGTGGGGTTGTATATGGTAGTTCTATGTATAGTTTTCTAAGGTACCTCCTTACTGTTTTCCATAGTGGTTATGCCACTTTACAATCCCACCAACAGTACAGGAGGGTTCCCTTTTCTCCACACCCTCTCCAGCATTTATTATTTATGAACTTATTAATGATGGCCATTCTGACTGGTGTGAGGTGGTACCTTATAGTAGTTTTGATTTGCATTTTTCTAATAGTCAGTGATGTGAGTTGAACATTTTTTCATGTGCTTGTTGACCATCTGTATGTCTTTGAAGAAATGTCTGTTCAGGTCTTTTGCCCGTTTTTCCATTGGGTTGTTGGCTTTTTTGCTGTTGAGTTGTATAAGTTGTTTGTGTGTTTTAGAGATTAGGCCCTTGTCTGTTGCATGGTTTGAAATTATTTTCTCCCATTCTGTAAGTTGTCTTTTTTTTTTTTTTTTTTATGGTTTCCTTTGCTGTGCAAAAGCTTGTCAGTTTGATTTCATCGCACTGGTCTATTTTTGCTTTTATTTCTGTTGCCTTGGGAGACTGACCTGAGAAAACATCGGTAAGGTTGATGTCAGAGAATGTTTTGCCTCTGTTCTCTTCTAGGAGTTTAATGGTGTCTTGTCTTACATTTAAGTCTTTAAGCCATTTTGAGTTTATTTTTGTGCATAGTGTGAGGGTGTGTTCCAGTTTCATTGTTTTACATGCAGCTGCCAGTTTTCCCAGCATCGCTTGCTGAAAAGACTGTCTTTTTCCTATTTTATATTCTTGCCTCCTTTGTTGAAGATTAGTTGACCATAAGTGTCTGGGAAAGAAAAGTATTGCACTGCCTGGATTTCCATGAACTTCAGCCTTGGTTGCTAAAGTGCCTGTTGTTTTAGCATTTTTGTTGTTGTGGTGGTTGTTGCTGTTAGGGCTGTTTTCCATCTCTAGCAGTGGCTTGTGTCTAGTAGTTGTTTATATGTTTTTAGTTCATAATGAGACTACCTTTTCAGTCTGCCTTTTCTACCCATTCAAGTCTGCCTCTCAAAATATTTCCTATTTTCATTTCATTTGTCTTTAAATCCATACCTATAATTTAAAGGGCATCAGAGGTTTTTATACTGGTCTTTATCTCTAAAATGATAAGGACTCACTTAATTGACCCCTTTGGTCAGAAAAACTGAGCAAAGATGCCTTGTATATTTTGTCTAGAGTGTATTATGGTAAAAACATGTAACGAGGCAGATGTATTTATCAGCAGCTAATTCTGTAATGTCTTATTTCAAATATTATCTTTAAAGTGATTTCCCATCATGCCTAGCTTAATGTCAGATGTATTGTAGTTGGTCAGTACTTACTGATAAAATAAAAATGTTTATCTTATTGCTTTGTGCAGTGGATTTCAAGAGGGAGTATGGAGTAGCTATTTTTATTATGAAAGTAATACAAGTATTCTTCAGCTTTACTAAGGAGAAGTAACCTGAACTACTAAGGATTGGTTTTTCTTTTTTTTTCTTTTCAAGGCCACACCTGTGGCATATGGAAGTTCCCAGGCTAGGAGATGAAATGGAGCTACAGCTGCTGGCCTTCGCCACAGCCATAGCAACATGGGATCTGCGCCAAGTCGGCAAGCTACGCCACAGCTCACAGCAACACCAATTCCTGACCCAGTGAGTAGGGCCAGGGATCAAACCCTCATCAGATTCATTTCTACTGCACCACCATAGGAGCTCCAGGATTGTTTTTTCTTGTTTTTAGATTTCCTCCCTCCCAGCAGGAACTCCAGATTTCTTTCTCTCTCTCTCTTTTTTTTTTTTTTTTTTTCTTTTAAGATCCTTACCCACAGCATATGGAAGTTCCCAAGCTAGGGGTCAAATCAGAGCTGCAGCTGCCAGCTTACACCACAGCCATAGCAACTCGCAATCTGAGCTGCGTCTGTGACCTATACCACAGCTCACAGCAATGCCAGATCTTTAACCCACTAAGCGAGGCCAGAGATCGAACCCACATCCTCATGGATCCTAGTTGGGATCATTAACTGCTGAGCCACGAAGGGTACTCCCACTAGTTAGTTCTTAACCCACTGAGTCACAGTGGGAACTCCCCAGATTTCTTTTTAAAGTAAACATGATCCATAGTATTGTGAGTGATTGCACAAAGTTTTTTATAGTAAATATAATTTAAATTTAAATAAAATTAAATATGATTTTTTATGTTAAATATAATTTAAAAATTGTCTTCATATTTAAATATTCTGTTATATTCTGACAGAGTGTAATCTCTAGAAATATAAACACCTACCTCAAGCAGTCATCATTCATAAGGAGCCTGAATATAGATGTTTTCATAGTGCTTTGTACACAGTAGGTGTTCAATAACTGTTGAATGAATGCATACAAGTTAACGTGCCTACCAGGGGGCTGAGTTTGTTCTGAAGAACTTTACAGAGGAAGTACTGTGTAAGAGAACTCATTAGATTAAGAATCAAAACACATGGGTTTTAATTCTAACTCTCCTCTTCACTTAACTTTAACATTGGACAGCCCTTCCTCCTCTTCCAAGTTTTAATTATAATTTCTCAAATATTTTATGAAAGAATTGAGGGAGAACAGTTCGATGATCTCTTTAAAGTTTTCACCTCTTACAAATGCTGTGCAGAATCTTAACTGACCTTTCCTTAACCTTTTTGCATTCACAAGCCCCCTGCCTTCCCCCTTTAAGGCGTACTGATTCTTCCCCACATCGCACTATCCACTCCTGACTGCTCCTTAGGACGCCTATACCTCTCTGCTTCCACCAGTTGAGTCATTGCCTTTCAAGAGCCAATTCTGTTTATCCCCAACTGTTTGTGCTGGTTTTACTTCTTGTTGCATTTATATGATTTACTTTAGTTTAATGTTATAGTAACGATGAAATCTGAGTATAAAAATGGTTGTTTGGAGTGCCCTTGTGGCACAGTGTATTAAGGATCTGGCATTGCCACTGCTGTGGTGCAATTTCAGCAATTTCAGTTGCCGTCCTGGGTGGAAACTTCCAAATGCTGCAGGTAGGACCAGGAAAAAAAAAAAAAAAAAAAAGCTGTTTTTACGAGAACTAGTTTCATAAAGTTGAGTTTCTGAAAACCCCCAAACTATTAAATTTAAGTGAGACAACTGAAAAAGATGAAGGGAAGTGCTAAAAATCCAGGAGGATTCTGGACTCAGGTTACTTTGCAAGATTCTGAATTCTCTTGCTTCTTTCAAGAAATTGAAACTGAATATTTTAGTTTCAGCTTCACTTCATGCAATAATGACTAAATCCAGCCATAAGACCTCCATTCAGAGAAGAGGCTTGGCTACAAGAAGTAGCCAGTGAATGTACTGTGTATACTTTGTGTTGAAACAAAAGATTACTTCTTTTTGATTTTACACTTGAAAAAAATCAGCTTCTTTGGTTAGTAGCTCAAGGTTCCATCAGGTAAGAGGGCTTTTACTGTTATGTGATCTCCATAACGTTGTAGGCCTTTTAAAAAGTAACATAGTGGTAGTCATCCTATTTTAGATCATATCAGTACTTTTTATTTATATGGCTTCTCTTTATATGAGATCTATGTTCAACACATTTCTCTATATCTCATATTAAAACATAATTTGTATTGTTTCCTCTACAGAACATCCAGAAGATTCTTGGCCTCGCCCCTTCACGAGCTGCCACCAAGCAGGCAGGTGGATTTCTTGGCCCTCCACCTCCTTCTGGGAAGTTCTCTTGAAATCAAGAAGAACCCTGAATTCCTGTCATTCTTTTTAGACATTCAAATCAGACTGGCAACTATTTTGTAGCAAGAGCCACGGGCAGCCTTAGCACTTGGGCCACTTTCTAATTTTATTTCTGGGCTTTTTGGGTATGATTCACATGAGAATGGCACCCAACAAACATGATAGTGCTTTTGGTCACAGATTAATATTTTTAAACAAATGTGTTGATTGGATAAGCTCAGGTGATGTTTATGTAATGAGAAAAAATTTCTTATGTTGCTTACACAAATATTCTGTGGGACTGACTTTCAGGTATGTGCTGTGTGCCATGTACCATGGAACTTGGCTTTTCGAGAGCATTTAGAGATCTGGAAGAAAAATTTAGTTTATGTAACTTAATTGGAACTATTTGTTGTTGTTTTTTTCAAGTCAAATATATGACCTAAGATCAATAAAGAGGCCAAAATTTTAGCTATTTCATCTACAAAGAGAGATCTGTTTTGTTTTATCATATTTCTAGGTACATGTTTTTAGTAATCTGAACATGAAGGTAAATATTGACCAGGAAAGGGTAATGTTTTAAATGTACTATTTTATCATACTTGCCTCATATGCTCAAAATATAGTGTTGTCCTATTATAGAAACTGGAAAGCGTGAAAGGATAGGAAAGCAGTAATCCAAGTGAGTGCAAAAATGAGAGTTCCCAGAAGTTTCCTTTATACCCTTGTATGGTCTGTTGGCCTCTTGGGAAGGCACTCTTAGACGACCCCTGGAGCCAAGGTCATAGTTATATGAGGTTAATCTTGCAGAGCTTCCTTGTAGTCACAGTGGCCTTCAGTTCCCGCCATGCTCCTTTGTAAAGGATGAGAGGATGCTTTTACTATGATCTTGCCCCCTAATCCATGGAACTGGAAATCTGGTGTTGAGTGATATCTCTAGGAATAAGTATGTACATTTATCAGTAGTGTCCTTAGATGTATGTATTCTGGCAGTGGAAAGATACATTATTTGCAGTGTAACAACTGTTAAGCCAGACTTCTCAGTGGCATAAAATCCAGAAGATAATGGGATAATGTTTTCAAAGCTGCAGAAAATAATTGTCAGCAGAGTTTTATGCACAGCTAAACCATAAATTTGGGGGCAAAATTGGAGACAGTATTTTCAGAGCTACAGAATCCCAGATAATTGAATTATTAAGGGATATATTTCAGGGACAAAAAAGAATACCAGGGGCGAAGTTCCCGTCATGGCGCAGTGGTTAACGAATCCTACTAGGAACCATGAGGTTGCAGGTTCGATCCCTGCCCCTTGCTCAGTGGGTTAATGATCCGGCGTTGCTGTGAGCTGTGGTGTAGGTCGCAGACGCGGCTCAGATCCTGCGTTGCTGTGGCTCTGGTGTAGGCTGGCAGCTACAGCTCCGATTCGACCCCTAGCCTGGGAACCTCCATATGCCGCGGGAGTGGCCCAAGAAATGGCAAAAAGACAAAAAAGAATACCAGGGTCAAGGTATAGGATATAGGAAACAGGTCAACACAGAAATTGATAAAATATATGGAGAAATTTAAATGTTTTGTGGATTATCTAGTTAAAGGATTGGAACAGTCCCATGAGGTAATTACTAGTCTTACCCTCATTTAACAGATGAAGGAACTGAGGCCAGAAAGATTAAGTAACTTGCTCAGCATCCCATAGCTTACTGAGTGGCAAAGTTAGGATTTGAGCCCAAGCAGTCTAAAGCCATACAGTCCAGGCCTCAAATGCTATGTTCTCTATAGTCTCTCCGTAGTAGGTGGTGAGTCTCTTCCCATAAGTTAAGTTAAGATAAGTTTCCCTTATCTCCTTAACTCTGAAGTTGGGGGTCAGGCTTTTTTGTTGTTGTTCTTGTTTCCTCAAAGCTGTCACATAGGTGGGAGGACAGCAGAAGCTCACTAAAAGCAGATGAAATGGAACAGAAATCTCTATTTCAAGGGTATCTTTATCAGAAAAGATGCCTGATAATGGATGGTGATGACAATTAATGGTCTTTTCTTCATGTCATTAAGTATTCCAGGCAAAATAGTAGTAAAAAGGGTGGTAATGAAGGAAATGGTGACCATGATAACAGTGATGACAAAATGATGAACTGTCTGCAAGAGAACATAAGTGAAGAAACCACGCTCAAAATTCTGCCATCACTTTGGTAAAGTGAGAATAATATAGTTCATCCTACCACCTTAGGGTTTGAAGCTGGTGCTTTCTGATCAGATTTCTATGGATGAGATTTTTCATAAAGTATATTTCAGTAGAAGAGGATAAATAAGAGGGAGAAGGGGAGTTCCCCTTGTGGCTCAGCGGTAACGAATCTGACTAGTATCCGTAAGGACGTGGGTTTGATTCCTAGCCTTGCTCAGTAGGTTAAGGATCCGGTGTTGCTGTGAGCTGTGGTGTAGGCCAGCAGCTACAGCTCTGATTAAACACTTAGCCTGGGAACTTCCACATGCTGCACGTGCGGCCCTAAAAAGCCAAAACAAGAAGAAGAAGAAGAAGAAGGAAAAGAGATAACATCTATTCACCCTATTTCTAAAAGGGCACAGTAGCAGAGATGTGTACGGAGAAAATAAAGCTATCACACCACAAGAATGTAAGTTCAAGGAGATATTAGGGGCTACTGCAGCCTCACAATTAGTTTCTTAAGTTATTTTCCCTGAAAAATTTTCAAGACTCGTCATTTGGGTGACTAAATTCAGACTGTCACTGAACTAATGGAGATGACATTTCAAGTCAGAGAAGCCTCTGAACAGCTCTCAAAACACATGATTTGGCTACTATGTAAAGGGTAGGATGTCCCCTTTCCAGTTAAAAAAATCAGGCATTATTAATATTTATAATTAGGCTACTCAAGTTATACTCATAATATACTTAGTTGTAAACTTTAAAAGAAGTGCAGGTAAGCCTGAATTTATTAACAGATAACATTTCAAAATCTAAGCCAGTTTGAAAACTGGAAAGCAAGTGTACGTACTCATAGGCCTTTGACGAGATCGTGGTCCCTCTTCTCCCATTTGCAAGTTATTCTGTTCAGGAGGGTCAGTTGGTTAATGAGCACCCAAAATTCCCTTACATCTAAACCAGGCTCATTTTGTCACATACTAGTATGCAGTAGGGTTTTCAGCACACTTCAGCTTAAGTTGTGTGTTTTGATACTGCCCTTCCGTACAAGTAAGAGCACCATATGCTCCTTTTTTGGATTAATTCTACTTAAGTTAAACAATTTTTTATTTTGCTTGATTTTATTCCTTCTTTCGAGTTTTAAAACTTTTTAGAATGGAAAAAACCTCCAAAATAAATGAGAGGTTTGGTTTGTTTTTTTTTTTTTTAAGGTATAGTATAAAGAACACCCAGATAGCAGCTGTTCATCTTCAGCATTATTAACTCATGTCCAATCTTACGTCCACCCCCACTTGCCTCTCTCCCTCTTACACTACTCTAAAGCAAATCCTAGGTGTTGTCTCTTTTACTCATAAATATTTCAGGGCTTTATGTATTTAAGCTCAATACCTTTTTCTCACTTTAAAAGACTGACAATTCCTTGATAGCATAATTGTCTATAAATGTCAAATTTTTAAAGTTGTTTTTTAAAAATCAAGAGCTACGTAAGATAGCCATATTGCAGTTGGTTGATAAGCATTGTCAATCTCTTCTAGTCTATCATAGTGGTTCTCAAACTAGAATACGTCAAAGTCACCGAGATGGCTTGTTAAAACACAGACTGCTGGGCCACCCAGAGTTTCTGATTCTAAGTCTACCGGGGAGCTTGAGAATTTGCACTTCTAACAGATTCCACCCACGGTGACACTGATGTTGGTTAGTTTGAAGTCCACTCACATTTTAGTTCCCTACCATCTCTTTTGTTTCCCCCCTTGCTGTTATCTTGTTGAAGAAACTACATTGTTTACCGTGTAGTTTCCCTCAGTTTGGATTTTGCTGATTGCATGCCTGTTTTACACACTGTTGGTTGTCTCTTTTGCTAGTCACTATTACTAATTAATTAGGGATTGAAAAATTGTGAACTTCTAATCCTAGTATCCATTTATTAGGTAAAATACCTCTATAGGTAGACACTTGCCTTCATCTACTGTTTGATTACTGTTTGATTACCTAGGGTTAAATTTTTTTAGGAAAAGCAGAATAAATGCTTGATTATCTGGTTTTCATAATAATGAATTGTTCAGTACTATCCTCCAGGGGCGAACAGTCTGTGCATTTGTGTGTGTGACATTAGTAATTCATAGGTTTAAACATACCTGATTCACGTCAATTCACTGAAATTATTTTTCCTATGGAAGCTCAAATTGTCCCATTTATGGCTGGTGAGAGGTTTTTTTAGGTTGGCTCCTGGGTCTATTTGCCGTGACCCTAGTTTTCCTTGGTAGCATCTTTGCTATGATAAGATGTCCCAGGGCCATCTCACATTTCCTGCCTGACCTGAAAGCAGCACTTTCTCTAAGGAGGCCTGACTCTTTTTACTGGGAAATGGTATTTGGAAACTGCAGTCAGAGCACTGCATGCCCATTGAGACTGGGTTACTAGGTTTTTAGGCCTTTTTTGTGGACCAAGATAGGTAATATGTTTTGTTGTTGTTTTAAGATAAAATACCTCATGGGTTTATACCATAAATTTATGCACCACTTAAATTCAGGGCTACAGAGTTTTTATTTAATTTATTTGACTTATGTCTCTTAATTCTCATTCTGAGATTTCCAATTTTCAGCGCCAGAAACGATGGCCTGTCATATAATTAGTCATTAGCATAATCCCACCATATCCACCCAAAAGTCTCAGAATATCAACATTGGTACCAGTAACATGGTAACTGAAAATAATTGAAGTTTTTTTTAGTGGTGTGGAGGATTCTTTAAAATACATCCCAGGAAGTTCTCGTCGTGGCTCAGCAGAGGCAAGTCTGACTAGCATTCATGGCGACGCAGTTTTGATCCTTGACCTCACTCAGTGGGTTGGGGATCCAGCTTTGCTGTGAGTTGTGGTGTGTGTCTCGGATGCGGCTTGGATCCCCAGTTGCTGTGGCTGTGGCGTAGGCCAGCAGCTGCAGTTCCGATTGACTCCTAGCCTTGGAACCTCCATATGCCATGGGTGCAGCCCTAAAAAGACAAAAAAAGATATATCCATTGTGGGTTCACAGTCAAATTACTGAGATATCAAGCTACAGCTTTCTTTTTTGATTTTATGCCACCATTTCCATTCATTTGTTTGATTTTATTTTTCATTTGGGGAGCATGCCCTTCGATTTTACCTTATAACACAACATATAATGTTTTCATAGGTTTCCAGACTAGCCCACAGAAGCATATTTAACCCTACCTAGAGATGGGCACCTAACTACCCACACTCCTTTTATGGCTGTAACCCACTCAGAAGCCCCTAAATGTGTTGAAAGATGGGCAGGTACCTAATAGTATCAGGAACAGTTGTATTTTAAGCCAGCAGTGGGGATGGCAGGGACACTACCTTCAGTGACACTGCTCCCTTATTCTTACCCACACTTGTTGGATAAAGGGAGGAGATCCAGTGGGGGAGAAAAGACCATGTGAGGACATCACTAGCACTAACTCAGTCATGTCCTCATCACTGCTGCTTAGGTTCCCTGAAATAGCTTCCCAGGTAGTCTCCTTTATTCTGGTCTCTTAGCGTCACTCCATCATCCATCCTGTAATGGCAGTAATCTTTCTAAAATATAAATCTAATTATGTTGCTCCTCCAAGAAGAGTTATCTACTGGCTCCCGGTAGCCTGTAAGTAACGTACGTAGCGTAGAAAAAAGCATCTTAGTCTGGATCACCTTTCTCCCATCCCCCACCCTCATCCATATCTCACATACGTCCTAGCCTGTTGTCAAGTAGATTTATTTTTGAAATTCTGCATTTTTCACATTCTTTTTAGACTTTACTACTTTTCTCTGCCTGCCTGGAATGTTCTTCTGATTTTCTCCTGTTTCCTTCTTAGCTTGGGTCAGGCATCTCCTCTTCGTAAAAGTTTTCTCTGACCTGGACATGGTGGTGGTAGATTTCTTTTCCTTGAATCTCAGTTTGAACTTTCCATATATGAGTCACTTATAAAAACTGGGCCAATCTCTTAACTTTCTGAGCCTCAGTTGCCTCACCTGGAAAATGGGGTTAATACTCCAGTTAAAATTCTCTTATCCAATATCCATTTAGATCTGAATTTTCATCTAGATTCTCTTAGTTCCCTCTGAAAAGCCTGTTGCCAGATGCCCAAGGCATACTGGCTGCTCTCAGCCGCGCTTAACGCACTTTAGCTCTTAGCTCTCACCAGGGAATTGTAGAACATTACTTGTTTTACTTGTTACTTTTAATTATATATGCATTTACTAAGTGTTATGTAAATTAAAAAAATATGGGTGCAAAAGGAGAATTCATCTTTGAAAACTGATTTGAATGGCATAGAGTGACTCAATAAAAGCAAGTTGCCAAAAATAATTGGTTGGACTTATATGTGGGTAAAATAACAGAGACTGAGAAGAGTAGTAAAAATTTAGAAAAATTCAGCACTCATATTCTTTCTTGGTGTTTTAGTTATTAATACTCTAAAGAAACCAAAATGAAATCAAAGATAATAATACATTTTGGTCTTAAAAACATTTTACTTTGTGTGTATATATATAACTGAATCACTTTGCTGTACAGCAGAAGTTAACACAACATTGTAAATCAACTATACTTCAATAAAAAAGTATTTTAGGAAAGCATCACCATAAATCATGGAATTTTCGTCATCACAAGTTCCGTTTAAATTCTTCCAATTTTTGTAACCTGTATTTGAGATGGAAATGTTTGATGCATGGAAAACAAAATAAAGTATTCTTTGAAATAAGCAAGCCAGTCATGATGAATCAAACAAAAAGATACAGGAGTTCCCATCATGGTGCTGTGGAAACGAATCTGACTAGGAACCATGAGATTGCAGGTGGAATCCCTGGCCTCACTCAGTGGATTAAGGATCCAGTGTTGTCATGAGCTGTGATGTAGGTTGCTGATGCAGCTTGGGTCCCACATTGCTGTGGTTGTGGCTGGTGACTACAGCTCCAATTTGACCCCTAGCCTGTGAACCTCCATATGCCGAGGGTGCGGCCCTAAAAAGACAAGACCAAAAAAAAAAAAAAAAAATGCATTTTGGATTTGATGCATGCAAACAAAACGAAACAAAACAAAAAACCCCAATGGGACTCCAAACAGTAGAGTCATATTCAAGGAAAAAGCCTTGGCCCTATATCAAAAGTGAATTATGTTTTAAATTAAATGTTAGGTTTTAAATTAAAACTGAGGTACATATTTTTTTTTCATGATTCTGTGATTAACTTTTTAGATTAACCTACAAATTACTGGTTCAAGTCATACCAGCTACATGGGTTTTTCCCTCACAGTGTTTTTGATGGATTGTTATGTAAAGCAACTGACATCAGATGCCTGACATATTGAAAGCATTTCATCTTCAAACACAGCAGTCCTATAAGGTAGATAGATTATCTTTTTATTGTCCCAATTTTATGTAACAGCTGAGGTTCTGAGATGTTAAATGATGTATCCACGTAACTGTCAGAATCAGGAAGAACCCAGAGACCCTTAGGTTTCAGGGTCCATATTCTTTCTACGACAGCACCCAGTAGGCTGACTCCATTGGGTCCATTGGTGAGCTGGAATCTTGTCTGGACTTGTTATCCTGTATGTGAAGGAAGTGTCTTCATGTAAAATAAGCTGGCCTTCCCAGAGGGTATATTTAAGTGACTATCACTGTCTCTTTTTCCCTCTCTTTTTTTGCTTTTTATGGCCAGACCCTGGCACATGGAAGTTCCCAGACTAGGGGTCAAATCGGAGCTACAGCTGCCAGCCTACACCATAGCCACAGCAACGTGGGATCTGAGCCAAGTCTGCAAGCCACACCACAGCTCTCGGTAATGCCGGATACCTGACCCACTGATCTAGGCCAGGGATCGAACTCTCATCCTCATGGATACTAGTTGGATTCATTTCCACTGCACGGCAGAGGGAACTTCCAGAAGAATTATTAAAATTATTATTAAACCAATTAGGAAATCGTCCAACTGTCACCAGATGAATATGGAAGAGGATAAACATAAATCTACTAAGAGATGATATTTTGAATGGCTGCTTTCTGAAGATGGAGGCTAACCACATTTTTTTAATGCAGAAAATTATATTTGGATCCAAGGCCATCTGGCTGCTTACGAATATGATCAATGGTTATTTTTTACACAAGTGATTTTTAGGTTTATAATTAATTACTGCATCCATTTGCTGGACAGTCAATTCAATCATAAACAGAAGTCATACCAAGCAGGTTGAAAAACCCTGAAACCTGCTTGAGCTGGTGACAGGCTGTTCTTTTCCAGAGAAAAATTCACTTTTAAGTGAAATGGGACAATAACTTTAGAGCAGTGGTTTTAAAACCTTCTTGACAACTCATGGTAAGGAATATGTTTCATTATTGTAGCCCAGACAAGAAACAATGTTTTTCCTTCTATATGCACTCGGATAACTTGATTTTTCAAAAAATTTAGTGACATTTTCTAAATGGCATTTCCACTCTTTTTTTTCACAGTGCTGCTCCAAGAACACTCAGATATAAACAGTAATGTCAGCTTGGGCAGGAAAATGGAAATTCCACTGGCTTCCCTATTTCCATTTATATCCCTTGACTCAGGGGTGATATTTAAAATGTAAAAATTTTAGCATTCCTGTCATGCACAGCGGAAATGAATCCGACTAGGAACCATGAGGTTGTAGGTTCAATCCCTGGCCTCACTCAGTGTGGCCATGAGCTCTGGTGTAGATTGCAAACGTGGCTCAGATCCTGTGTTGCTATGGCTGTGGTGTAGGCTGGCAGCTATAGCTCTGTGGTGTAGGCTGGCAGCTATAGCCAAGCCTGGGAACCTCCATATGCTGTGCATTCAGCCCTAAAAAAAAAGCAAAAAAAAAAACAAACAAAAAACTAGATTTTTCAGATGAACAAATTTCATTTCCTTCTAGTCTTGATTATATCCCCTGTTGACAGGATAATTTAATTAAAAGTCTTATCTTCCAATAAAAAATAATAAACCAATTTCCTGCTTATCTCAGGAGACAGGATTTATTGATATACAATATAGATAAAAGCACCCAGAAGATTTCGAAATAACATCAAGTACTATTAGACCTGCTCTCAAAAATTACATAGCTACAGATATAGAGAGGTTGTAATCTCTAACTCTGGTAAGAGTCAATCCTTAAAAGTTTTTTTGTTTTGTTTTGGTTTTTTTTGTCTTTTCTAGGGCCACACCTGCAGCATATGGAGGTTCCCAGGCTAGGGGTCTAATCGGAGCTATAGCTGCTGGCCTACACCACAGCCACAGCAACGCCGGATCCTTGACCCACTGAGCAAGGCCAGGGATCCCACCTGCAACCTCATAGTTCCTAGTCAGATTCATTTCTGCTGCACCGTAATGGGAACTCCAAAAGTTCTAGCAATATGAATATCACCTCCCCATTGGAATTCTTCTCAGTCAAGATCAACTCAACAGCACCAGGCTAAGTGTAGAATTAATAATACATAGTCATTATCCTCAAGATCAAGGATGAACAACATGAATGATTATGATGTATGTTGCCATATATGTAGCTACACAGAGCAAAGGAAACCACTGATTCTGTCTGGAAGGATTTGGGGGATGGGTTAGCAAAAATTAGTAAAAACAAAACCCCTGCCTTCAAACAAGGATGGCAATTACCACATTCTGAGGTAATAGGGTTAGGATTCCAACATACTTTTTTCAAGGGACACTATTCAACCTATAACATTTCCTAATTCAGTAAAATCCAAAGTTTCTGCAAAGATTCTATGAGACCCAATGAGATGTATTCACTCCCCCGCTTTCCCCCCACCCCTCTGTACTCTCTGACAACAGACCCCCCCCCCCCCCATCCTCTCTCTGTCCTTCACTCTGATCCTGACACAGGGACTTCCAGGATGTTCTCAGTATACTGAGCACATTCTGCCTCAGGGCCCTTGCACTTACTTTTCCCTCTGCCTGAAAAAGTCTTTTTGCATGGATCTTTTTTTTTCCCCCTGCATGGGGCTTTTTTTTTTTTTTTTCTCTCAAAGCTAGGAAATCTTTTCCCAGATGATGCCCAGCCTTCCCAGTGCCCACTGGCTGTATCTGGGTTCCAGGCTCATTCCTAGGTCCATCAATGCCAAGGAGAATAAGACAACCCTACCTGGCTTAGTCTACTCAGAATTTGTCCTAGTTGTGTGGTGAGGGAAATAGACAATGGAACAAAATCCAGGATCTGAAAGCCTGTGAAAAGGGAGAAATGGCTTTGGGTCGGATACAAATATTAAGGGGTATATAGATAGTGACTCAAGAGAGGCCATTCAAGGTAGAATTGAGCTGCTTGAGGGGGCAGCCTGGCCCAGGGTGGGCCTCAGCCTCTCTTTCTCTGTATCTTGCTATTTGCCGCCACCTAGTGCAGGAGTATTTCTTTACATCATGAGCAAGCATCCGTCTTCAAGTTTAGGGGCATTAGAAAAATCCACTTGGTGGACAAAATTTCAAAAATGCAATAGATGTTTGAATAGGTGGACCTCATTCTTGAATTCCATCTTTGCTCCATAGGTTTGCTTTTTTCTAATTGTCCTTTATCCCAACTCCCGCTAAACCCACTGCTTATGTGTGTGTGCCACCTAGTGGTGAGAATTTATCCTGCAGGCTCTTCAGGGGAATGAGGTGCTGGTTCTTTGGAGCCATTAGCCCACTGTAAGGCAGATAGGACGCCTGCAGAGTGGACCCCACGCTGAGGGGATTCTGTAATAGGGCTAGTGGATACTGGAATAGGGCCAGTGGGAGGCTCCTTGTGGTTGAGCATGAAGACACAGATCTCAGAGATGCACAGCAGGTATCCTTACCTTTTTCCCTTCCTAGATGCTTCTGCCACTCCTCAAACCCCTCAATATACTTCCAAGAAGACAAAAACAAAATCAGAAAGGCTTGTTTCTTCCTTGACATGGCAACCATCCTTAAAAATAAGAATGAAAGAGAGTGGGTGGACCTGGAAGTGTACCCCTTTTCCTGCTGGTTGCCCAGCAGTGTGTGTCTTCTTATTGCTTGTTTCCATCCAGCCAAACCCGTCTTTCTCCCTGTGTCCCTTTTCCTTCCACCGAGTCCTCGGCAGCCCCTGTCCTTTGCTTAGACTTTACTACAGCCTTGGGTTTTTTATTTTTATTTTTTGATTTTTAGGGCCACATATGGAAGTTCCCAGGTTAGGGGTCAAATTGGAGCTGCAGCTGCCAGCCTATACCTCAGCCACAGCAACGCTGGATCTGAGCAGAGTCTGTGACCTACACCACAGCCCACAGAAGCACCAGATTCTTAACCCACTGAGCAGATCCAGGGATCGAACCCCATCCTTATGGATACCAGTTGTGTTTGTAATCTGCTGAGACACAATGGGAACTCCCAGCTACAGCCTCAGTTTTATCACAGAATACCCCAGCTACATTACCTGAAAACCTGCCTTTCTATGAAGGTAAATATAATTACATAAATGCATCTGATATTACATGGTAATTCACAGTCCTCTTTTTTTTTTTTTTTTTTTTTGTCTTTTTGCTATTTCTTTGGGCCGCTCCCGCAGCATATGGAGGTTCCCAGGCTAGGGGTCGAATCGGAGCTGTAGCCACTGGCCTACGCCAGAGCCACAGCAACACGGGGTCCAAGCCGCGTCTGCGACCTACACCACAGCTCACGGCAACGCCGGATCGTCAACCCAATGAGCAAGGGCAGGGACCGAACCCGCAACCTCATGGTTCCTAGTCGGATTTGTTAACCACTGTGCCACGACGGGAACTCCCCACAGTCCTCTTAAACAGAAACTGCTGTTCCTCTGACTTTGCTAGCTAAGGACCAGGAGGTGGGAATGACATGCCCTTAGCTATCCATCGCCCCACCCTCTGTTTTTCAAAAAGCCTGTCTTCTTTTTGTTAATATTTATTTTATTTATATTTTTCCTGAAAAAAGAACATTTTTGTTTTATTATTTTGAAAAACAAATAAATGGCATATATCATTTTAGTAGTTTCAGGAGTACAACATACTGATTTGATATTTGTATATATTGGAAAATGATCACCTACAAAAAGTCTAGTTAACACCCATCACCACACATAGTCAACACAATTTTTTTTCTTATGATGAGAACTTTTAAGATCTACTCTCTTAATGAGTAGCTTCAAATATACAACACAGTATTAGTAACTACAGTCACCATGCTGTACATGACATCTACTTTTTAAAAGACAGCGTTCCCATTGTGGCTCAGTGGTTAACGAACCTGACTGGTATTCATGAGGACATGAGTTCGATCCCTGGCCTTGCTCAGTGGGTTAAGGATCTGGCGTTGCCCTGAGCAGTGGTGTAGATCACAGAGATGGCTCTGATCCCACATTGTTGTGCCTGTTGTGTAGGCCAGCAGCTATAGTAGCTCCAACTCGACCCCTAGCCTGGGAACCTCCATATGGCGCAGTCATGGCCTTAAAAAGACAAAAGACAAAGTAAATAAATAAGTAAATAAAGAGGAAATGAAATGAATCTAGTGATTATAACATACATACTTAACTTCACAGTCTACTTAGCAAATTTCATTCCAACAAGGTCATCAGGCCACAGTGTGGGGATGCAGGGACATCATTTAGAAGTAAAACCTGTCCTCTTTTCAGATTGGTATAGCGTCAGTCTACAGCACCTTATCCCTTTCTTAAAAAATAGCAAATTTTTTTTTTTTTTGGTCTTTAGGGCTGCACCCAAAACATATGGAGGCTCCCAGGCTAGGGGTCAAATTGGAGCTGTAGCCACTGGCCTACACCACAGCTCATACAACACAGGATCCTTAACCCACTGAGTGAGGCCAGGGATCAAACCTGTGTTCTCATGGATACTAGTCTGATTTGTTTCTGCTGCATTACAGGGGGGAACTCCTAGGTATCTTTTATTTTTTTTCATTTCTTATTTTTTGGCTTTTTAGGGTCACACCCTCAGCATATGGAAGTTCCCAGGCTAAGAGTTGAATGGGAGCTACAGCTGCTGGTTTATACCGCGGCCACAGCAACATGGGATTCAAGCTACATCTGTGATCTACACCGCAGCTCATGGCAATGCTGGCTCCCCAACCCACTGATGGAAGCCAGGGATCGAACCAAATCCTCATGGATACTAGTCGGATTCACTTCTGCGGTACCACAGTAGAACTCCCAGGTATTTTTTAGATGGGATAAAGTGTCATGATGAGTAGATTTTGAGTAAAGCAGACCATCCTCTAAGATGTGACTGGAGCCTCATCCGAATCCTTCTGCTTCCTTCCCGAGATGCTCCCTCCAATCCTTTATTCACAGAGCAGACAGGGTGAGCTTTTAAAAATTTTTGCTGGATCAGGTCACTCCCTTGCTTTACACCTTTGATGGCTGCCTCATTGTTCTTAGGGTAAAATCCAGACTCCTTTCCATAACAGGATGCTTATCCTTCAGCTTCACCTTGAGCCACTCTCATCCATCTTGGCAATACACTGGCTGTCACCCAAAGTCATCAATAGTTTCTAGACTATGCTTGTCTCTTCTCCATCTGAGGAATTTCATGCATTTAGCCCTCTCTGTCAGAAATGCTCTGCCCTCAACACTTTCCTTTCCTAATTTCTATTTTTCCTTCCAGTTTTGGCTTAATCATCACCTCCTCTGTAGACACATCTGTTTATTTACCCCCCCCCACAGCATTTGGAAAATCACAGCATTTTCCAAATTTGTGATTGCGTATTTATCTGCTTATTCTCTATCTTACTATGCTTAAGTCTTAGTTCATGAGCATAGGGATCATATTTGTTTTATTCATCACTATGAACTTCATGCCTGGCCCACAATAAAATTCTGTTAAATGAATAGATGACTAGAACTCCTGAAAAGTATTTATTTTTTAAAAAATTATTTTATTGAGGTATAGTTGATTTACAATGTCGTGTTAAGATTCTTTTAACCCGCTTCACCAGACTGGGAACTCTCTGCTATTCAGGTTCGTATATGCTCAATGTCTCATTCCTCGTCCTCCAAAAAATGGGAAGGCAGGTGAAAAACCACCTACATGTCAGATTTCTCAATGGTAATGTTATAAACTGGAAGATAATAGGGTGTTAACTTCAAAATTCTAAATGAAAATTATTTTCAATTTAGAAGTCTGTGCTTACCTAATCCCACATACTAGATCACCTAGATAGATCATCAGTCATGAATGAGGTGAGAATGAATTTTTTTTCAATCAGGCAATCTCCAAAAACTTACCTTCTTTATATCCTTTCTCAAGAAGTTACCCCTAGAGGAGTTCCCTTCGTGGCTCAGTGGTTAACAAACCCAACTAGAAGCCATGAGGATGTGGGTTTCATCCCTGGCCTTACTCGGTAGGTTAAGGCATTGCCATGAGCTGTGGTGTAGGTTGCAGATGTGGCTCAGATCCTGTGTTGTTGTGGCTGTGGTGTAGGCCAGCAACTGTAGCTCAGATTAGACCCCTAGCCTGGACACTTCCATACGCCACACCTAAAAAAACAAAAAAAACAAAGTTACCACTAGAAAATTTCTTTCAACATCTCTGACTGAATTACTGTTTATTTGCTTATTCAACAAATATTCATCAAGGACTGAATCCTAGTGTCAGGGTGCCTAGATCAGGAAAGCCATTAGATCTCAGGTAAGAAAATCATACTCTATTTATAAAGAACATGTGCATACTCAAGGCTTAAAATGGAGTCCAATCTCTGAACTATTGTAAGAGAAAGTCCTTTCTCATAAATATGGGCAGGAAGAGGATTTTGAATAATTTTTCCTTTACTTTTCGTGTGGATGTTTTTCTGGCTCCTCACTGAAAGACTTAAAAGACTAATAGACATATTATTGTATCCATGAACAGAGAAAGTGTGTGTGTGGAATTCCTGATGTGGCTCAGTGGGTCAAGAGCCTGACTGGTATCTTTGAGGACGCAGGTTTGATCCTTGGTCTCACTCAGTGGGTTAAGGATCAGGCATTGCTGCAAGCTGTGGTGTAGGTCAAAGATGTGGCTTGGATCTGGTGTTACTGTGGCTGTGACTGGGGCTGGCAGCTATAGCTCCAATTTGACACCTAGTCTGGGAACTTCCATATACCACAGATGCTGCCCTAAAAAGAAAAAAAAAAGTGTGAAGTGTGTGTGTTTCTGACATAGTTCTAGAAGATGGAGTGAGAGCTGGCTACTCTCCAAAGATATTCTCTTTTCCTCCTGAAGGGTATATCAAAGAATTGCATACCACTAATGATGAAATTAAACCAGAGCAGCATCCTGGCAGCTAGATGACTTGGGGGTGAGGTGAAGTGAAGGGCCATGGCAGTTCCCAAGGGCTCCCTCCTGTGGGAGCCCTGGAGATGGAAGAATAGGATCTAGCTGATCTTCACCTCCAGTTCCCTGGGGAAGGAAATTCGGGTATGGAGGTGGCTTTAGCGGCACCCGGGCTTGGCTTTAATCAAATTGCGAGGTAGGCAGTTTCTGTCAGCATCTGCTCCTCCTTTAGCAATGATTCTGCTCCTCCCTTTTCCTGCCCACCCCCCAACCTCTGCCCTCCATTGTGCACCCATCCTGGGTGTGCACACCCATCTGTCTGTGTGCTGTTCTCTGTCTCTTTAAATTTTCACCTTGACCCTATACAGCTGGCTGACACACTCTGTGGCTTCTCAGTTGCTCTGGGAGTATTGCAAACAAGCTCCTCGCAGGAAACGTAGAGGTCCTTTTTTTTTTTTTTTTTTTTTTTTTTTGTCTTTTTGCTATTTCTTTGGGCCGCTCCTGCGGCATATGGAGGTTCCCAGGCTAGGGGTCGAATCGGAGCTGTAGCCACTGGCCTATGCCAGAGCCACAGCAACGCGGGATCCGAGCCGCGTCTTCGACCTACACCACAGCTCACGGCAATGCCAGATCATTAACCCACTAAGCAAGGGCAGGGACCGAACCCGCAACCTCATGGTTCCTAGTTGGATTCGTTAACCACTGCGCCACGACGGGAACTCCTATAGTTTTTTTTTTTTTTTTTTTTGAGGTCCCTTAAATCTTTTCCCCAGGACCTGCTTTCTGGATTTCAAACCCCGCCTTTTCTTTGATAGATGACTGCCTAATAAGAGCGAATTCTGATAGCAACTTTCATGGGGACGTTTTGACCCGGATAGCAACATTTGGACCCAGTGTAGTGAGAAGAAATATGCATTGGACTTGCACAGAGCTGAATTCCCATCCCAGCTCCTCTGGGGGATGAGGGGGGAAGCTCTACAACCTTTCTTAGCTATTTACCTCAGCTTCACAAAGAATGATAAAACCCATCTTGCAGAATTGCCACTGAGATATTTATGAAAGTGTCACATATGAGCTCTTTAACTCAATCTGTGTTTTTTTGTTTGTTTATTTTTTGTTTCGTCTCTTTTTAGGGCTGTACCCGAGGCATATGGAAGTTCCCAGGCTAGGGGGGTCGAACGGGAGCTGCAGCTGCCAGCCTACGCCACAGCCTCAGCAACTCAGGATCCAAGCCATATCTGCCACCTATACCAGTTCACCGCAACGTCGGATCCTAAATCCACTGAGCAAGGCCAGGGATCGAACCCGCATGCTCATGGATGTTAGCCGGATTCATTACTGCTAAGCCACAGTGGGAACTCCCTCGATCTGTGTTAATCCCATTTTCTCTCACAGATTTATGAGCAGTAAGTGAGAAAATAAATGTGAAAGGTTTTGCAACCTATAAAGTCTCTTTACATGTTGGGTTTTGCCAATAATATATATTAATGACACTAATAATAAAAGCAGTGATAGGCAAATGGAAGAGCTGAATATTTTGGCAGAGGTTTGCCCTTTTTATAATTTATGAATTATATCAACAGACATGACCGCATATCTAAAATGAACATCAGGCAGGAATCATGATCTGACATGTCAAAATGTGTTTGTTGGGGCAGAACATTATAAATAGGAATTGCTCCCTCCTCCCCCTGGATAAAAACCTTGAGATGTATGGTCTCTGTACACACAAGTGACCATCCTTGCTCCAGTGATCCTGGAAATCTACTTTGCTCCTCACCAACTCATGATATGTTTCAAGTCTGCTTCTAACCTCTAACAATAACAAAGGTAGTAGCTGAGTTTGGTCCCAGGTTGTTTTAAATTTGAATAATGCTCTTTCCATTTGAGGACTGTAGAAAGTAACATAATGTCTTTTCTATCAAAGGAAATCTTGGTTACTCCATTTTGCTGGGGGTTTTGGCTGAAACGCCTTCCTGGGACACCCCCCTCCTCTTTCCCTCCTCTCCCAGGAACAATTGTTTCAGGTTAGCCAATGGAGAAGAATGTGCACCCTGACCTGACCAATGGGAAGGGGACAGATACATCACCTGTGATAGGGATAAATAGGGAGGGTCTTTTCCTCTTTGCCCCTGCTTTTTGAGCACCCGCACCCTTCTGCAGAAGTAGAGAACCTTGTCTAGATCTCCCCGTGTTCACGTGTCTCATTTTCTGACACTGAAGATCTGAGCCATCTCCCCAACAGGACAAAGGCCTACAAATCTCATAGCATTGAGAGGGTTAACAAATTGGCATAGGGTTCTGGAAAAGCTGACCAGTGTCATTTATTTCTATTTTAAACCTGAAAATCACCCTCCCTAATATCATGTTGGAAATAAAAGGAAAAGAAAAGAACATTGAGAAAGACTGCAGCCCCTAGGAGAGAAACATGCCTGCAGGAAATCATGGAATGTAAAAATGGCCAATTAATTTCTGTTCATGAAGTCTTTGCAGCATATGCATGGGAGTGCAGTCTGAAGAAAGAACAGGATTGCTTTTGTGTAAGCTCCCTTAGCTGACACGACCTTGCGAGTCCCTCCAAGTGGCTGTACAGAGTGTCTTTTTTCCTCATACCTTCTCATGAGGCCTTTGGTTTTTATAAACTATTATGTTTTTGTTTGTGCTATTTGTCATCGATAGCATTCACACAGCTCTTTTAGAATTTAAAAAGCAGTTTCACACGACAATATTGTATGTTTCTTTGACAGTCCTTCCCTTGGTCTTTACCATAACTTTTTAAAAAAAAAAGACTTAGGAGTTCCCATACAAGCTCAGCCTAAATGAATCTGACTAGGAACCTTAAGGTTGTGGGTTCATCCCTGGCCTCGCTCAGTGGGTTAAGGATCCGGTGTTGCCGTGAGCTGTGGTGTGGTTTGCAGGTGCGGCTGGGATCAGATGTTGCTGTGGCTCTGGCGTAGGCCAGCAGCAACAGCTCCGTTTAGACCCCTAGCCTGGGAACTTCCATATGCCGTGGGTGCTGCCCTCAAAAAGGCAAAAGACAAAACAACAAAAAAAGAGACAATATTAAGTAATTTTAATACATTCATAAGGAGCCTTAGAGCGATGCTTAGCAAATAATAAGTGCTCAGATCATTTACTGAACATCATGTACATTCCAGGCAGGGAACCTGAATGAGTGCTTCGTTTGCATTTTCACAATAACTTTTAAAAAGTCCTATTATGTATATAAAGAAATGGCGGCTTAAGAGTGAAGTAACCAAAGTAAAATTCCTAGCACGCCAATTCTTCATTTTCTTTAGTCGAAAGGATCAGGAGTAGGATCTTAAGGATGAGTACATGCAGTGATGTACCAGAAAACTCTGGTTCCAAATACTGATCTGGAAGAAGAAAGTGAAAGTGAGCGAGGGAGAGAAAGCGCGCGTGCGTCTGTGCATGTGTCAGTGAGCGTAAGGCTCTGGTTGTCACGCATCCTTTCGGCTGTGCGAGGACCGGACCTGCACCACGGAGGAGCCCCAAATGAAGGTCCCCAAAAGCCTCCCAAACTCCGCCCTGGAAGGTCGGGCTCTTGCCAGGAGACCGGGTAACTCTAGTCCTAGCCCTGCCACGCCCCTCAGCCCCCTCCGCGAGCTCTGCCCTCGAGCGGCCTGCCCCTCCCACGGCCCCGCCCCTAGCCCCTTCCGTCTCTCGGTCCCGCCCCCAAAGCCCTGCCCCTCTCCTCGGCCCCTTAACTGGTGCCCGCGCCTCCCTCGCGTGTTTCTCCGAGCTGGCCTAGCCGTTCTCTCTCCGCTTCTCCGCACTCTCCGGCCTGCTCCGGTCGCTGCGATGAGCACTGGCACCTTCATCGTGTCACAGCCACTTAATTACCGCGGCGGGGCCCGCGTGGATCCGGTGGACGCCTCCGGCACCGAGAAGGCGTTCGAGCCGGCAACCGGTAACTGGACGGAGATCAGGCTGCCAGGGCCTGGGTGGCCAGGCTGCAGACGCCATGCGGGCTGGGTTAGGGGCAGGGTCGGGCGGGGGTTGACGCTCCCCCGCCTGAGGGGTGCGCCTGTTCTAGGCCCTGAACCTTCATTCGGTGCGTTCAGCAAACGTTTATTGACCACAGACACTTGACGGTGTAGAGTATAAAGTTGTATGTGTGTGCCTGCAGCTAACGCTGCTGTGCAAACACGAGTGCATCTGCACCCGGACAGGAAGGGAGTCTAGGAAACTGGAAAAGCTGGTGAGTTGCGCGGCGGGGTCATGGGTAATTTTACAACGGCCTGAACAGAGAGCCCACAAAGGTGCGTGAGGTGGTGTCTTTGTTAATTATTACCCTTTAAAGCTGGGGCTGCAGTTCTGTCTTCCGCGGTGCCCTTAGTAGAGGAGTTCTAGAAGGACGGGGGTGAAAAGAAACACGTGCCAAAATGGAGGTGCTCGCACAAATGATTCTAATGAGCAAGACTGAGGACTTTGTTGCCATCTCCTAGTGTTAAAACGTTTCTGAACATAAATCGGAACTGAGAAGAGGGGACGAAATCTTGCTTCTATCCAGTGATTAATGTGTGCCAAGCACTGTGCCAGGCCTCAGATCACAAAGCAAATGAGAGGTTTTGTTTTGTGTTTGTTTTGCTGGGTTTTATGGAATATTTATGGGGAGAGAAATGTAAATGTTTGCGCAAACCGGAATGGCATGTAGCCAGAGAGATTTAAAACTGGATTTCAAAGGCCTGGGGAATTTAGGTTTGACCAATTACACTGAAGCGCAGAGCGCTGACTTGTCAGCAGGAAGGGGTCGCAGACATCATCAGGGTCTCCTTTAGGTAGGAGGAAACAGCCTCTTGACCCCCACCTCCATGTTGATGCAAAAGAAAGAACAATTGCTCTTTATATTAATCCCCTACAGTTGTGTGAGATCTTTAGCCACTGCCGTTACCAATTGGCTATTCAAATTTGTAACAAATTGCAGGTTTGTCAGATCTCTGGGAAAAAGCAGAGTTCTAGGTTTTCTTGTGGGAGGGGAAAAGAAACTGCTGACTTGACATCTTAGGGAATTCGTTTTGGTAGAGTCTCAGTCACAACCCTTGGGATTTGGGTCTAGAAAAACTGATCATTTCATATTTTGCCCCGAATCGGGATAGGGAATACAATTGAAATAAGAAGAGACCTTTTTTCCCCTGTATTTGAGAGAGTTTTCTTCTATTAGGAATATCTTTTCTTGATATTCTGTTTATTAACCATATTTGTCAAGTGTCAGTAGTATTATATCACTTGTATAGAACATAAACCAGTGATTTAAAATCAGGGTTTGGAGTTCCCATCGTGGCTCAGTGGTAACAAACCCGACTAGTATCCAAAAGGACTCCAGTTCAATTCCTGGCCTCTCTCAGTGGGTTAAGGATCCAGTGTTGCTGTGAGCTGTGGTGTTGGTGGCAGATGTGGCTGTGGCCTAGGCTGGCAACTACAGCTCTGATTTGACCCCTAGCTTGGGAACTTCCATATGCTGAGGGTGAGGCCCTAAAAATACCAAAAAAAGAAAAAAAATCAGAGTTCATGACCCAGGAGACTGAGTATAGTTTTGCTTTTGCAAACCCTCTCAGATTCCCAAATATTGCTAAGCAGTGTTGCAAAATATTTGAAAGGAAGTTAATGTAAGTAAACCCAAGTGTAAAATAGAGCAGGGTGGGGGTTCTTACTCCAAAGTTCATGGTGTACTAGGCAAGGAACCAGATCTCTCTAATTCTGTGAAGTCTGCAACTTTTGTTAGGCGCTTAAAAGGCGTAGTGACCCTTAAATAAGAGTTAAGAACTACTGGTATAGGTTGGTCACTAAATCAAACTATACTTAAAAACAAGGGGATCATTAAAAGGAAAATTGGATACACCGTGTTTTATTTAAAATGTGTGATCACAATTTGCGATGACACTGACTTTCCATGTATTTATAGGTCGAGTGATAGCTACTTTCACATGTTCAGGAGAAAAGGAAGTAAATTTGGCTGTTCAAGATGCAAAGGCTGCCTTTAAAATATGGAGCCAGAAATCTGGCATGGAGCGTTGCCGAATTCTTTTGGAGGCTGCCAGGATAATAAGGGTATGTTTTGATTTACTCTCTTCCAGAAAAGCCCTCTTGAATTGCTCTTTGAGTTCCTTGTGATGATTTGCAGTTAGACTTTGATGCACTATGACCTTTTAATGAAACTGAAAAACATTTTCACATGCTCACTTTGGTGGGTACAACAAGCTTTCATTCGGTGATTAACTTCTGACTCGTAGCTCCTTGTGAGGTCTCCCCTGGCAGGTTTTCTTTGCCTTTTTTTGCTGTGGGCTCCTCTAGGCATATTGAGCTCCCAGACAGGGATCAGATCCCAGCCTCGGTTGTAACCTAAACTGCAGTTGTGGCAACACCAGATTCTTAACCCACAGTGCTGCACCATGCTGCCATCCTGTTTCACCACAGCAGGAGCTCTTGTTCCTTCTTCTTTTTTTTTTTTTTTGTCTTTTTCTAGGGCCGCACCTGAGGCATATGGAGGCTCCCTAGGCCAGGGGTCTAATCGGAGCTGTAGCCACTGGCTTAAGCCACAGATCCAAGCCGGGTCTTCGACCTACACCACAGCTCATGGCAACGCCAGATCCTTAACCCACTGAGCGAGGCTAGGGCTCAAATGTGCAACCTCAAGATTCCTAGTCGGATTCATTAACCACTGAACCACGACAGGAACTCCTCCTTTTCCTTCTTTTTTGGAGTGCCTTTTGTCTCCTTTTCATTTTGACTGTGTGTACTTGCTTCCTTTTTACTTTTTCCTCTTGATGACTCTTAAGCTCATTTTTCTTTCTCAGGCTTATTTTCTGCCACAAATTGCCTGGAAGATTTCCTAGATTCATTGATGTTCCCCTCTTAAGAAACAAAGTTAAGCTTTGTTTAACTTTGTTTTACAGTCTTAAAAAAGTAAAAGTACCAGACTGTCATTACAGAAAATTAGAAAATTCCACGGATATACACCAAAATATAAATCAAGAAGATCTCTCAGTGGTAGGAGTGTTGCAAAATAATTGATGGGAAGTTAATGTTAGTAAACCCAACTGTAAAATAGAGATAGGCAGGGGTTTCTACCCTGAAGTTCATGGTATACTAAGCAAGGAACACAATCCCTCATCAGTAATGTTACTCAGAAGCTGAGGGTCTGGGAGTTACCATACTGGCAAGGTTATGTACGTATTCTGATGAGAGACATGAAGCTTTCTGGATTACGGAAAGAGATTTTATTACAGCAAAATCCAGCAGCCAGAGCAATGCTTCAGCATCAGTTTTCAAGCCCCAGCCCCCACAGGGTGCTGCAGAGAGAGCCACATGTTTTCCGGTTACATGGTTACATACGATGGGTTGCACCAGAGGAGAGGAACCTGAAAATGGTAAGATTCAGTTTATTTAGGGGCTGCAGGCACATCTGCCCATTCTCTCCTCAGGAGAGAGAGAGGTTACTTATTAAGCAGCTCTCCAGAGTTAAGGAGGTTTATTACTCTGGAAGGTAAGCAGATCACTCTAGGAACAGGAAATGAGAGATTATAAATCTATAAACTCCATATCTCTCCAGAGAGAGACCTCTTTTTTCTTTCTTTCTTTTTTTTTTTTAATGGCCCCAGCTGTGGCATATGGACATTCTTGGGCTAGGGGCCAAATCAGAGCTGCAGCTGCAGCCATCTTGCCAGATGCGAGCCGCATCTGTGACCATGCCACAGCTTGCTGCTGGATCCTAAACCCACTGAGCGAGGCCAGGGATCAAACCCTCATCCTTGTGGACACTGTCGGGTTCTTAACTTGCTGAGTCACAATGGAAACTCCGAGACCTCTATCTTTAGGGAGACAGTATCTTTGCCTTCCAAGACCTTTGCTTTGCAATCAGTGTCCTTTGCTCAGAAAGCCTGGGCCATGCAGTAATGTCAAAATACTCATGGAAAATTTTCTCCCAACAAAGTATTTTCCTCTATTAAAATTTTATTTTTAATTTGGTAGAACAAAAGTGGTAACTCAAAGTTGATAATTTTTTATTCTCAGTTGTCTTTCATTTTTTTCCTTAGGCGTGAGCATTTAGGATTGTCATGTCTTCTTAGGAATTGACTCCTTATGGAGTTCCCGTCGTGGCGCAAGTCATTAACAAATCTGACTAGGAACCATGAGGTTGAGGGTTCGATCCTTGCCCTTGCTCAGTGGGTTAAGGTCTGGTGTTGCCGTGAGCTGTGGTGTGGGTTGCAGACTCGGCTCCGATCCTGCGTTGCTGTGGCTCTGGCAGCTCTGATTAGACCTCTAGCCTGGGAACCTCCATATGCCGCAGGAGTGGCCCAAGAAAGAGCAAAAAGACAAAAAAAAAAAAAAAAAAGAATTGGCTCCTTTATCATTATAAAATAACTTGTTTTCCTTTATCTTGAATAGTATCTAATATTATTTTGTTCTGAAATCAACTCTGTCTGCTATTTTGTTTTTCTTTCAACTTCCCATTCCATTCCTTTAATATTTATGTATTATTTTATCAGTCAGAAATATACTACAGCTTTTCTGTAAAGCTCTTGTCTGACAGTCATTCCCTGGATCTGCTTTTACCCAAAGGTGTTCCACAACTGAACAAATCCCATCCTCTGATTACAACCTACAGCCATAACTCTCAATTGCTTCCTTTTTTTTTTTTTTTTTTGGCTGTGCCCGTGGTATGCGGAAGTTCCCGGATCAGGGATTGAACCCATGCCACAGCAATGACAATGCCAGATCCTTAATCTACTGAGCCACCAGGGAACTCCCCTCAATTGTTTCTTTTAGTGATTTTTCTGGTTGATCATGATCTGCAGTTCTTTTCCTTTTCCTTTTTTTTTTTTGTCTTCTAGGCCCCCCCACCGAGGCATACGGAGGTTCCCGGGCTAGGGATTGAATCGGAGCTGTAGTCACAGCCACAGCAACACGGGATCTGAGCCGTGTTTGCGATCTACACCACAGCTCACAGCAACACCAGATCCTTAACCCACTGATTGAGGCCGGGGATTGAACCCACGTCCTCATGGATGCTAGTTGGGTTCATTAACTGCTGAGCCATGACGAGAACTCCCCATTTTTTTTTTTTTTAACTAAGCATAATTATCTTTTTAAAAGAATTTTAAAATAAGTTAAAATATATATGTATTTTTTTAGGGCCGCACCCATGGCATATGGAAGTCCTCAGGCTAGGGGTCGAATTGAAGTTACGTCACAGCCACAGCCACAGTCATGCCAGATCTGAGCTGTGTCTGCAACCTACACCACATCTCATGGCAACGCCAGATGTTTAACCCCCTGAGCGGGGCCAGGGTTCAAACACTCATCCTTATGGATGCTAGTTGGTTTATTACCACTCAGTTACAAGGGGAATGCCCCTAAGTTAAAAATATTTTATGTTTACCCACATTTTTGCCATTTCTAGTGCTCTTCATTTCTTTGTGTAGACCCAAATTTCTGTTTGTTTTTTTTTTTTCCTCTGCTTGAAGAAATTTCTCTAGGATTTTTTATATTTTTATATTTTTTATTTTTATTTTTTTGTCTTTTTGCCTTTTCTAGGGCCGCTCTCATGGTATATGGAGGTTCCCAGGCTAGGGGTCCATTCGGAGCTGCAGCCGCCGGCTTATGCCACAGCCACAGCAACGTGGGCTCCGAGCCGCATCTGCAACCTACACCACAGCTCACGGCAACGCTGGATCCTTAACCCACTGAGCAAGGCCAGGGATCAAACCCGCAACCTCATGGCTTCTAGTCGGATTCGTTAACCACTGCGCCACGACGGGACCTCCACTAGCATTTTTTATAGTGCAGGTTTGTTGGTAATATCCTTTCATCTTTTGTAGGTCTGAAAAAATATTTATTTTGCTTTCATTGTTGAAAGAATTCTGTGCAAATAGTTCTAGGGTTGTCAGTTTTTTCTTTTAGTAATTTAAAGATGTTGCAACCACTGTCTTCTGGCTCGTGTTGTTTCAGAAGAGAAATCTCCTGTCATTCTTATTTTTCTTCCTCTGTAAATAATGTGTTTTTTCCCCTCTGTCTGCTTTTAAGACTTTTCTTCCTATCACTAGTTTTAAGCAGTTTTATCTTTTGATGTATTTTTCTTTATATTTCTTTTGCTTGCAGCATATTGATCTTGAATTTGTAAATTTATAATGTAGTTAAATTTGGGAAAATTTTGGCTATTATTTCTTCAGATATTTTTATCTCCCCTTTCTTCTATCTCCTCTTTTTCAGAGCCTCCAATTACGTATATGTCAGCCTCTTTGAAACTATTCCACAGCTCACTGAGGCCCTGTTCATTTTATCCCCCAGTTTTTTTCCCCTGTGTGTTTTATGTTGACTATTACCATTGTTAACGCCTCAATCTCACCACTTTTTCTTATGTAGTGTCTAATCTGCTATTAATCCCATCCAGTGTATTTTTCATCTCTAGAAGTTTAACTTGAACTTTAAAATCTTTTTTTTTTTTTTTTTTTTTTATGTTCCATGTTGCTCCTTAATATGCTCTTGTTTTCCTCTGTCTTCTTCAACACATGGAATATAGTTATGATAACATTTAGTATCCCTGTCTACTAACTCTATCATCTATCAATTCTGGATCTCTTTATCTTGCTTTTTTTTTTTTTTTTTTTTTTTCGGTTTTTTAAGGAGCGCATCTGTGGAATGTGGAGGTTCCCAGGCTAGGGGTCAAATGGGAGCTGTAGCCGCCTAGTCGGATTTGTTTCCGATGCACCGTGACAGGAATTCCCTGTTTTTTAGTCTTATGTTCCATTCTCACTTTGAGTCTTGATGCTTTTTACCAGATTACAAAGTTGTTTTTTTTGCTTTGTTTTGTTTTTGTCTTTTAGGGCCGCACCCACAGCCTATGGAAGTTCCCAGACTAGGGGTCTAATTGGAGTTGGAGCTGCAGCTGCCAGCCTACACCATAGCCACAGCAACAGAGGATCTGAGCCTCATCTGCAAGCTACAGCACAGCTCGTGGCAACGCCAGATCCTTAACCCATTGAGTGAGGCCAGGGATCAAATCTGAGTCTTTAAGGATGCAAGTCAGGTTTGTTACCACTGAGCCATGACAGGAACTCCATTTTAATGGTTAAGTCCTAATCTTTTCTTAGTTGAAGTCTCCTTATGAAAGTAGTTGTCATAAGGAGTTGCTGCTGTGGCAGGGGTTTGATCCCTGGCCTGAGAACGTCTGAATGCTACAGGTGTGGCCAAAAAGTAAAATAAAATAGAAGGCAATTTAATTTAGATCATGTCTGAATATGAACAGATTGTTCTTTCAAATTGTCCTTTCCAGATTATTTTGAAGGAACATGTACATTTAATAATTGCAAAATTTATTTAGAAGTTACTAGTTTCCTTTTTAAGTGAGCTCCTTTAGACAGAGGCTAGGTCTATCCTTTTTTCTTAGTAACGAATGTGGAATAAATGAATCAAAGCACTTTATACTTCTGGGCTTTGTATAAGTAGAATATGCCTAAATATCATTATCAAACTGTCCTTTCCTGTATTTCATACTGGTTTTCATGTTTCTCCTTCTGTCTTTTCTGAGATTTGGACTGTGGATAAATGCTTATATTAATTTCTGTTGCCATTCCACTTTGCTTCTGGTTAGCCTTATCTGTTTTAGTAAGAGAATGCTCCTTGTCAGTTGTTTGAGTCAGCTTTTATGTATGCTCAGATTTTGACCCTATTGTTTATTTTAAATTGGACCCATAATAGCAAATATCTATTTCTCACATATTCAATTTTTCATCTTCTTTGAGGGAAAAAGGCATTATTCAGTGCTTTTTTTTCCAGGTCTAATTTCCCAAACCTTTTTGTCCATCCCTGGACCACCTTGAGTGCCCCTGAGTTGTGTAAACTACAACTGGAAACAGTATTTGGAAAGAGACTAATGAGTACTGAGCATTCGAAGATAATTACCTTATAATTTTAACATGCTGCATTTCTTTGGGTGAATTAAAGCCATGGTTTTGTATAACCTCTTAAAGGTCAATTGTGTGTTTGGTTATTTTGTGTCATTTTTCTAGGGACTAGAAACACATGTACCTGTATCTATATGTATTAACACATGTACCTATATCTATACATATTAATATAGGTATACACATATATTTCTCAAAACACGCCTTTTCTGGAGTTCCCGTTGTGGCTCAGCGGTAATGAACCCAACTAGGATCCATGAGGACGCAGGTTTGATCCTTGGCTTCGCTCAGTGGATTAAAGATCCAGCATTGCTCTGAGCTGTGGTGTGGTCTGGCAGCTACAGTTCTGATTTGACCTCTAGCCTGGGAACTTCTGTCGGCTGCAGGTGCAGCCCTAAAAAAACAAAAACCAAAAAAACCCCATGCCTTTTCTAAGTGAGGTATTGCTCTTATATCTGTGACAGTTACTTGAGGCAGAGAACAAGGCTGCTGCTTAGAAATAAGCTTTTATTTCTCTTCCAAATATCACACTGCCATTCCTTTTTTTTTTTTTTTTTTCACTGAAAGTGCAAGCTGTTTTAATTTTTTAAAATTGGGCAATGTATTCTGTTTTGAATGTTGACTATATTGAGGTATATGATAATAGGTCTTAAATCTGGTTTTCTCTTTCACCCAAAGGAACGGAAGGAGGAGATCGCCACCATGGAGACCATCAACAATGGCAAGTCCATCTTTGAGGCCCGATTGGACGTTGACATTTCCTGGCAGTGTCTGGAGTACTATGCAGGCTTGGCGGGATCCATGGCTGGTAAGTCCTTCTATGACCAGATGACAAGAAGACAGAAGAACAGAGTTGGGATTAAGGCAGACCTAAGGTTAAAATCATGGGTTCATCACTCTACTTGGATGACCCTGGGAGTTTGTTTATCTCTCTTTATTTAAATGGAGATGATAATCCCTATCTTCTTGGTTATTATGAAAATTAAATGAGATGATGTATATAACGCACCTAGCCTTGTACCTGAGCTGTAGTCCAAGTTGTTGAAAAACCAGTTCTTGCAAGAATCAGGGAGTATATTCATACTGACTAATTTTATGTACTTGGTAAGGAATTTTCTTCGGCCATATAGGAAGTTTATACCAGTTCATGTTGGATGGTCTACTAGGGCCCAGGAGGGCTGTGGGGATCCTGAAGTCTGAGGTTTCAGGGTCCTCAGAGCCTTCAGCCTCTGTCTTTCCCCCATTTCTGTTAATTTCAAGTAAGTTACCTAGTGGATGCTTGGTGAATTTTTAGAGAATTACATCAAGTTGAATGGACATGGGTTTGGAGGATAGAAGGGATTCTTTGTGTGGAGAGAACATGCAGAAGCAGTGTCAGAATGACTAGAATGAACAGAAGAATGGAGATGGGGTGAGCTCAGTGTGCTGGGGGCAGCGAGGGGGCCCATCTGACAGGAGTCCAGGTGCTGGTGGAGTCTTGGGACAAGCAGCACTGCACTCTACTCTCTTCTGTCCCCTTAGGAGAGCACATTCAGCTCCCTGGCGGTTCCTTTGGTTACACCAGAAGAGAGCCACTGGGGGTGTGTGTGGGAATTGGAGCGTGGAACTACCCCTTTCAGATTGCCTGCTGGAAGTCGGCTCCAGCGCTGGCCTGTGGTAAGAATGAATACGTCTCCACCTGGGCACCTCTTCTTCTCTGAGGACACGGTTTCCTCCTGTCTGCCCCTGGGAAGTTTGTAGGTTAGACACACAGCTCGTGTCTACAGTATTCCCATTTTTGTTTATCCAATTTGTTTTTGGGGTTTTTTGGTTTTTTTTTTTTTTGCTTTTTAGGACCACACTCGTGGCATATGGAAGTTCCCAGGCTAGGGGTCCAATCAGAGCTATAGCTGCTGGCCTACGCCACAGCAACTCAGAATCTGAGTTGTGTCTGCAACCTACACTACAGCTCACGGCAGCTCTAGATCTGTGACCCATGGAACGAGGCCAGGGATTGAACCCACGTCCTCATTAATACCAGTCAGGTTCGTTTCTGCTGAGCCACAATAGGAACTCCAATTTGTTTTTGTTTATGGAAGAAAGTAAGTTAATTTTGGTCTTGGAGATCTTATTTATTTATTTATTTATTTATTTATATTTTACTGTCGAATATACTAGCTTTGTGCTACTGGTAGGTTCTCTTCTTCTCTGGATAAGGATTGTGGACCTGAATTTCTGTGTAGGGGGTAGCACTTAGGAGTTTGACTTCATTTAGGAAGCAGAAGGCAAACCTCCTTCATTTGTGTCTTAAGAGAAATGATAAAGTTTCCTTCAGAAAAGCTTCGGCTGATTGACAGAAAGTTTTCTCATGCTATTTGAAGAAAAGAATCTGTGGGAAAAGAATCCTGTATCTTAGGAGAAATCTCTCAGATTAAAAAAGCTTTGCTATTCAGACATTGTATTGAAATGCAGCTTTTTTTCTTGCCTCTTCATATTCTTCTTCCTGCATATTCCTATGTGATAGAGAAATAAAATTAAGTTACTAGCTTTGGGGCCTCTCATCAAATTAAGCTTTCTGGTCTTCAGTTTCACCTTTTATAAAATGGGACTAATTATGCTTACTTCACACTGCTGTTGCAAATGTTAAATGAGATTAATACATGTAAAACAGTCCAGATCTGCAAGTATAAGGTACCCATGGTTGAGACTGTGCAAGTATGTGGTTTGGAGTCTGTTTAATGAGAGAAACCAAAGTGGAAAGAACAGGATGTTTACTTAATAATAGCATCTTTGGCCGAGCATTTGGTGGGGAATAGGGAACAACTGGAGTTGTTGCTTTGTTCTCTGGTCCTATCCTCAGAGGATTCCCAGTCTTAAGAAAAATCTTTCTGGAGTTCCCATCCTAGCTCAGTGGTTAACGAAGCTGACTAGCATCCATGAGGATGCGGATTTGACACCTGGCCTCACTCAGGGGGTTAAGGATCTGGTGTCGCTGTGAGCTGTGGTGTAGGTTGCAGACGCAGCCGAGGGTGCGGCCCTAAAAAATAAAAATAAATTAAAAAAAAAGAGAAAGAATGACCAAACAAATCTCCCTGTGTTTGTGTTTTGGTGATGCAGGTAATGCCATGATCTTTAAACCTTCTCCCTTCACGCCTCTGTCTGTCTTGCTGCTGGCCGAAATCTATACTGAGGCTGGCGTTCCTCCTGGGCTTTTCAACGTGGTGCAGGGAGGGGCCACCACAGGCCAGCTTCTGTGTCAGCATCGTGATGTGGCCAAAATCTCCTTCACTGGAAGTGTGCCCACCGGCTCAAAGGTGAAGATAAACCTGTTTAGGTGAACACAGGTGGCATCTCGATGTGGCTGTGTCAGGCCTCCCCAGGGTGTATGCTGGAGGCTCATCCTCTCATTTTACCTAGCTTGTATTGGGAGGGAGGCTCTAGGTGTTACTGGGCAAGGCTCTCAAGTGTGCTTTAAAGTGTGAGGGGGTGAAGGGGGCACCCTTGGGGTGATGACAGCAGCCCAGTGGGGATGGGAGTCGTCATCTCCTGCCCGTGTCTGAGAGGGGAGGCCCTGGGCTGCCACTTATGCCATTTGGTGACTTTCCTCATCTATAGCAGCCAACCTCCTAAGGAAGAGTATTTTTTCAGGTTATTTCACTTTCATTGTTTTGACCTTAATTTGTGCTCTGGGCTCTGTCAGCCTTGAATACATAATAGTAATACAAAAGAGTTTTTGCCCATGACAGTGAGGTAAATTGTCAGTGTTTTTTAAATGAACTCCCTCTTCAGAATATCAGGTGCAATTCTGTGGGTTCTCGTCAGTGTTCTGGAAAAGAATATTTCAAGTAAACGACAAAATATGTTGAGAAGAGCAAGGCTGCAGGCCAAGTTCAAGGTGACTTTGGAGGGTCAGGGTTTAGTTAACATTGTGTACCATCTCAATTGTGTTAAACTTCTGAATGCTTTTGTTCTTCTTCTGGAAGATCATGGAGATGTCAGCTAAAGGAATCAAACCTGTGACCTTGGAACTTGGAGGCAAATCTCCACTGATCATCTTCTCAGATTGTGACATGGGGAATGCGGTGAAGGGGGCGCTGATGGCCAACTTCCTCACGCAAGGCGAGGTGTGTATCTGACCTGGAAAAGGTTTGAAAGGAATCTCACAGCATGTCTTAAGGCTTGTTATTTTGAAATAATTTCAGACTTACAGAAAAGTTGCACAAATAGTACGAAGAATTTGCATGTACCTTAGAATGAGGCTCCTCAAATGTTAACATTTTATCTCATTGACTTTACTGTTCCTTTTGTTTGTCTGCACATACATATGCATATTATTTTTTTCTGAACTGTTTGAAAGTTACAGACAGGAGATCCCTGACCTCCACCAGTGTATATCCTAAAAACAAGTGCATTCTCTTAAATAAGCACAACATATCTAGGAAAATCCAATAATAATAACTTGATATTAATGTAGTACTATTATTCAACCTATAGCCTTTATTTAGATCTCACCATTTGTTTGACTAATGTCCTTTTAGCAAAAGAAGACATTTTTTTTTTTTTTTTAAACTGGTCCAAGATCTAATCCAGGATGATGCATTACATGTAGTTGTCCTGTCTCCTCAAACTCATTTAATCTGGAACAGTTCTAAAGTCATTCTTATCTTCCAGGACCTTGGTATTTTTGAAGAATACAGGCCATGTATTTTGTAGAGTGTCCCTCATTTGGGGTCTCTCTAGTTTTTTAAAAAAATTAGATTCGGGAGTTCCCGTCGTGGCACAGTGGTTAACGAATCCGACTAGGAACCCTGAGGTTGCGGGTTTGATCCCTGCCCTTGCTCAGTGGGTTAACGATCTGGCGTTGCCGTGAGCTGTGGTGTAGGTTGCAGACGCGGCTCGGATCCTGAGTTGCTGTGGCTGTGGCGTAGGCTGGCAGCTATAGCTCTGATTCGACCCCTAGCCTGGGAACCTCCATATGCCGCGAGAGCGGCCCAAGAAATAGCAAAAAGACAAAAAAAAAAAAAAAAAAATTAGATTCAGGTTATGCATTTTTGACAAAACAAACACTACGAAAATGATGTTTTATAGTTTCCAGTGGTGGTGTTGACTTTGATCACTTACTTAAGGTGGGGCTTTACTGTAAAGTTACCTTTTTTTTCCTCTGTGGTTAATAAGTCTCTTACAGGAGGGAAGGTGAAACTCTCTTGTTCGTTATTAAACTTTGACCTAAGTTTTAGTACTCATAAATGGTGTTTGCTGGAAACATTTTTTCCTAGTGGTCACCAAATGGTGATTTTATGCTTCCATTATTCCTTCTACATTTGGTTACTATCTATTGTAAGAAAGGACTTTCCCTTCTCTCTCTCTCTCTTTTTTTTTTTTTTTTTAATTCTTTTACTTATATCAGCATGGACCCATGGATTCTTATCTCCTTCTGTGGGTTATAATCCGTTACTATGATTCTTTTTTTTTTTTTTTTCTGTCTTTTTTTAAGGCCGCACCTGTGGCATATGGAGGTTCCCAGACTAGGGATCAAATTGGAGCTGCAGCCACTGGCCTACACCACAGCCACAGCAACAGTGTTGGATCTGAGCCTCTCCTGTGACCTATACCACAGCTCATGGCAATGCCAAATCCTTAACCCACTGATTGAAGCCAGGGATCGAACCTGCATCCTCATGGATACTAGTCGGGTTCATTCACCACTAAGCCACATGGGAACTCCCCTTACTATGATTCTTGATTTTGATGCTCAAATAATTGCAGATTCTGTTAACGGGAGTCTCTTTTTGTGACATTTTGATATGTTCATTATTCTCTGAGCACTTCTTTATTTCCTGGCACAGCAAGGAGCTCTCTGGTGGAGGTCTGGAACCAGCCATTTCTCTAAGGAGGCTTGGTTCCATTTAGTGGTAAGCGGTATTTAGAAACCAAGATCTAAGTGCCAGGTGTGCTCATTTCTGCTAGGGTATCATGGTTTCTATATGTCTTCTCAGAGGCCAGCGTCAGGAAGAATGATTGGCATATGTGTATTATGTATACATACATATCTATTTCTATATCCATCTGTATTAATAACTGCAAGTTCATACACATATTTCCAGCCAGTTCAATACTGCAAGGTTTATTTAGCCTCTTCTCTTCCATGTTTATAGTTTCCTTCTTGACAGTGAGACATTTTTCTTCCATTACTCACAGTATATGAAATTTCTCAGTCCTAGAATCTATTTATAATAGTTTCAGATTTGTGGACCTACACTACCATGAAAAATAAACCTTTTAACTAGAGTTCAGCATTTTTTTTTTTTTACGGTTCTTTTTGTCTTTAGCCTGAAGGTATAGTTAAAATTCTGTGTTCAGAAGTTAATGGGTTGGCTGTACTTCCCGTCGTGGCTCAGTGGTTAACAAACCCAGTTAGTATCCATGGGAACATGGGTTCAATCCCTGGCCTCGCTCAGTGGGTTAAGGATCTGGCATTGCCGCGAGCTGTGGTGTAAGTTGCAGATGTGGCTCAGATCCCACGTTGCATATGAGGCAGGTTTGGCCCTAAAAAGAAAAAAAAAAAAAAGGGAAGAAGTAGTTAATGGGTTGGTTTTTCCTTTACCATCCCCTTCAATAATACTCATTTTAAAAAATAATACTCATTTTTAAAAATGAGTTTGTTTTGGAGTTCCCGTTGTGGCGCAGTCGTTAACGAATCCGACTAGGAATCATGAGGTTGTGGGTTTGATCCCTGTCCTTGCTCAGTGGGTTAAGGATCCAGCATTGCCATGGGCTGTGGTGTAGTTCGCAGATGTGGCTTGAATCTGGCGTTGCCGTGGCTCTGGCATAGGCTGGCGGCTACAGCTCCGATTAGACCCCTAGCCTGGGAACCTCCATATGCCGCCAGAGCAGCCCTAGAAAAGGCAAAAAGACCAAAAAAAAAAAAAAAAAAAAAAAAAAATTTCTGTTTTTTTTTTTTTTACTTGGGGTTTGTTTTGCCCTAAATCTTTGCTAATCTTAAACAAATTTATTTATTTTAAGTGAAATATTAACCTGGTTCTGAATGTCAGAATTTTACCAAAAAGGCACACAGAAATGTCACTCTTCTTTCGCTTCTGCCCCACTCCCCGTCCCCTCCTCCTTCCCATCCACCCCATCCAGCCAAATCTCTTTCTCATTTTTCCTTTTTGTTCCTTTTCACATAGATGAGCAGGTCCTTGTATATTATTTTTCCTTTCTTTAAAAGCATGTTAGAAATACTCTCTTCTTTGCTTTCTTCACCTAGTATGTCCTGAAAATCATTTCATTTCATAGAAATCTTCTTTCTTTTCTATAGCTGTGTAGATAGTATAATTCTTTGTACTGCTGTTAATTTTTTCAACTACTCTGTTTTGGATGGGCACTTAGTTGTTTCCAGTATTTTGTGATTACAGATGATGCTGCAGTGAATAACCTTGTTGCCGGAGGCCAGCTCCGGCAGCCAGGGAGTGTACACTTTTTCCCAAAGAAGAGGGATGGACGTTGGCTTTTGCAACAGAGACAGCCTCTTTGTCCCTTCTTTCAGGGCGCTGGACTGCCCAAATTTTATTGGCAAAAGTGGTTGATTATATAGACAGCTTTTTGCTACAGATTACATCACAGTGTTAAAAGTACATTGGTTAACTTTTACATGGCACAGCAGCTATATATCACGTTCTAACATCTTTGTCTTAACTAAATTTAGTGGGTAGAGTTTAGGGGCAATTAGGTACAGTACATCATGTGGAAAGGAGGAGACTCAGTACAAATCATCCCATGGCCAGCAAGTCTCCACAAGTTGAAGAGGTCACGGACAAAAGAATTGGGCATTCACAAATCTTGTTTTTAGACTGGTGCTTATCTTTCAAGCGTTATGGCAGGGAGACAGTGTAAGAAAATATAAACCAACTTAACTGGATAGCACTTAAAAGCTTCTGTAACTCATAGCTAGGTGTCTTTTGGTCAAGAATAATATATGTCTAACTTCTATGAACCTCATTAAAATCCTAACTCTAAAGTTTACTGTATAACTAATTAGTAGATAAACACTATGTTTTAATTAAGTTGGATATGAATAGGGAAAAGTCCTTCAGGATGAAATTCTTATTATATTATTGTTGTAATTTTGTTAAATCACAAATCACCATAGGAAAACAAGAATGGAAAAGAAGAATAATAAGCAAGTAATCAGGAAAGACTGAGGAAAACTAAATAACAAATAAAACAACAGGAAAGACTAGGTCACCCGAGAAACAATCCATGTTCTCCAGTGCAAACATGGAAATTGTTTTCCCAGGAAAGCCCCAATTCTTCCCCATCAACATCAAAATGAGAGCTGTGTAACCCGAGGCCTGGCCCTGGCTTGTACCGTGCCGGCAGGCTTTTTATCCTGACAAGAAGCCCCCCTTCGGCTTGTACCATTCAGGTGAGCTTTTATCCTGTCCAGAGGCCCACCTTCGGCATGTACCTTTCAGGTGAGCTCCCTTCCTTGGTTAGGAACTTGCCTTCAGGTTTTTCTGCCATCAGGCAAGGCCCTTTTTTTTTTTTTTTTTTTTTGAGTCCTTGCATTTTCTCAGCTCCCCGCATAACCTCATGCATGTGTGTGTTCACATTGATGTAAATATATTTTCAGAGTCAATTTCTAGACGTGGTAAATGCATATGTAGTTTCCTAGGCCTATTTTTTTGTGGTAAAATATTAACAAAATTGACCTGTTAACCCTTAAGCATACAGTTCAGTGGCATTAAGTGCATTGACACTGCTGTGCAACCATCAGCACTCTCCATCTCTGGCACTCTTCATCTCATCTTACAGGACTGAGACTGTACACATCAAACAATAACTTCCTCTAGCCTCTTCCTCTAGTCCCTGGTAACCGCTGTTTTACTTGCTATCTATATGAATTTGACTCTTCTAGGTATCTCAGATAAGTGGGATCATACAGGGTTTGTCCTTTTGTGTCTGGCTTATTTCTCTTTACATAAGGTCTTCAAAGTGTATCCATGTTGTGGCATGTGTCAGAATTTTCTTCCTTCTTAAGACTGACCAGTATCCCATGGTACATAGGTACCACAATGTCTTTATCCATTCATCTGCCAGTGGATGTTTAGGTTATTGCTGTCTTTGGCTATGGTGGATAGTGTCGCTGTGAACTTTGGTGTACATGCACCTGCTAAAGCCCCTGCTTTCACTTCTTTTGGGTATATACTCTGAAATAGAATTTCTGCATCATAGGATAATTCTGTGCTTAGTGTTTTAAGGAATTGCCATGCTGTATTCTACAGCAGCTGTACCATTTTACATTCTCACCAACGATGCACAAAGGTTCCAGTTTCTCCTCATCCTTGCCAATACTTGCTATAATCTTGTTTTTTTTGATAGTAGCCTTCCGAATAGATGTGAAGTAGTATCTCACTGTAGGTTTTTGCTTGTATTTCCCTTACGATTAGTGATGGTGAATGCATATATAACTTTATAAGATAGTGCCATATCCTCCTCCAAATGGGTTGGATCAGCTTGCATTCCTACCGACAATGTATGTGTACCTATTTCCTCACAAAGTAAGAGACGGTATTTCATTGAAGTGTTCATTTCCGTTTTCTAATTATGAATGAGATTGAACATCTTTTCTAGGCTTAAGGACCATTTATATGTGTGTGTGAATTGTCCCTTGTTCATTTTTATATTGAGCTTCTAGTCATTTCCCTCAATTTTTTAGAGTTTTTGTTCTTATTCACATACAGTAAATTTAGCTTTTTTTTAGTGTATTATATATCAGTTTTGATTTTTCCCTTAGTTTTATAAGTTATTTAAATATTGGTGATAGTACCCTTTATAATGGACATTGCAACTATTTTCTTCTGCTTTGTCTATTGCTTCTGGCTGTATTTAGGACGTCTTTGCCATGCAAAAGATTATTACTTTTATGTAGTCAAATTTATCATTTTTTTCTTTCATTGTATATAGACTTTTTTTTTCCCCCTCCGCTTTTTAGGACCACACCTGTGGTATATGGAGGTACCCAGGCTAGGGGTCGAATCAGAGCTGCAGCTGCTGGCTTATGCCACAGCCACAGCAACACAGGAACTAAGTCTCGCCTGTGATCTACAGCAGAGCTCACAGCAGCGCCACATCCTTAACCCACTGAGCAAGGCCAGGGATTGAACTTGCGTTCTCATGGATACTAGTTGCATTGGTTACTGCTGAGCCACAATGGGAACCCCTGCATCTAGATTTTGAGTAGTAGGAAACCTTTTCCTATACCTAATTTATACATTTCACCTACATTTTCTCTTAGTAATTGATTTTTTTTTTTTTTTAAGGCCACAGGTGCTACATATGGAAGTTCCCAGGCTAGAAGTCGAATCAGAACTGCAGCTGCCAGCCTATAGCACAGCCACAGCCACGTGGGATCAGAGCTATGTCTGCAGTCTACACTACCGCTCACAGCAATGCCAGATCCTTAACCCACTGAGCAAGGCTAGGGATTGAACCCACATCCTCATGGATACTAGTCGGGTTCATTTTGGCTGAGCCACGATGGGAGCTCTGGGTCTGTTCTTGTTTATGGTATGAGATTGTATACAACACGGCTAACCAGTTGTAGGTCTGTTTGTTACTAGGTCATCTTTGTTCAGTGGCTTGAGACTCCACCTTTATCATAAACTAAATTTCTTTGAGTACTTGGATATCTGGTTTTGGACTTTCTTTTACCTGGTTTGGATAGCATTTGAGCAGTATTTATGTTCATATTTATGTTCCTGTCTGAGTAGTCATTATTTGTGGTTTTAGAGACAAACATGGACTGTGAAATGCTCTAGGTTTTTCTTAGACTCAAGGACTCAATTCTTAACCTATTTTTACTCTTTAGTCCCTTTCACTCTTACCTCCTATTCTCAAAATATTCAGCCAAATTGAGCATTGGAAATGAGGAAATAGAAGACGCCCTGTGGATCATATGGATCAGTTAATTGCCTTAGAGAAACATAAGCAAAAACAAAGATACAGCTTTTATCTCAAAGGGCAGCTAGTTTGTGCCTGGAGGGTAATATGTCCACAGTTACATGTGTGATCCTATTCAGTATGGTGATAATTTTTAGAAATAGAACTAATCTTTAAAGAAAGCATTGTCTCTCTTAAATGTAAAGCTGTTGTACTTTTTTTTTTTCCCTTTTCCTTTTTCTCCCCTTACCTACATGTAAATTTGTGTTTGTTCTTCAGGTTTGTTGTAATGGTACAAGGGTATTTGTGCAAAAGGAAATTCTTGATAAATTTACAGAGGAAGTAGTGAAACAGACCCAAAGGATAAAAATTGGAGATCCCCTTCTGGAAGATACAAGGATGGGTCCCCTGATCAACCGACCACATCTGGAGCGAATCCTTGGGTTTGTTAAAGTGGCGAAGGAACAGGTGAGAAACAAGTAGAGAGGAGATGATGGGGAGAGGGGTAGCTACTCCTAGGTTCCTTGCTCCATATCCTTTTCCTGTGGTCTTATCCTTTGGGGAGCATCATTCTGCTTGGTACCTGCAGTGGAGTGACCAAGTATGCATTTGTCAGGAATCATGTAGCATTTCATGCATGCATATTGAGGTTGTACATGTAACACAAAATACGCATTCTTTTTTCTCTTCTGGCAGGGTGCTAAAGTGTTATGTGGTGGAGACCTATATGTACCTGAAGATCCCAAATTAAAGGAGGGGTATTACATGAGACCTTGTGTGTTAAGTATGTCCTCTTTATGTCTGCTTTAACAGTTCAAATCAAATATCAGATAGAAAAAATATTTCTAAACTATGTATATGGTGTAAAGCAAGGGTTGGCAGACCATGTCCCCACAACTCAGATTTAAGCACTAGATGTTCTCCCGAGTGCCCCCTCCTCCTGGACGATGGTATGTGTCAGTTTACTTGGGACTTAAGCTGTTGATTTGGAAGCAAGGAGCTTAAAAAAATGAACGTGCGTGTTTGATTAAAAATTAAGTAATGAATTTCATTTCTGAAGAAAGTTGGTAAAGAATGTGCATTTCATTGAACTATAGGTCATCAATATTATAAAACCAATTTGTCAGACACTATATTAACATTTAAAAAAATTATGTGATATAATAATTTTCCGTCTTAAAAATCGGGTTTGGTCAAGTCTGTAGTCATCCTCCTGTTCTCACACCCATCTCCTTCTCTTCTGCTCGGGGTGACACTTTCCTAGATGTCGTTGTTGTCAGTGTCACTGTGTTGTCATGTACTTTTCTCTATCGTTTTATAATGTATGTTAGTATCTCCTATAAAAATACTGTTGGTTTTCTTGGCTTTAAAAAACTATATATAGAGGCAATTATGTTGTATAATTCCTTACACCTACCTGACCCCCTTGCTGTACAGTGGGAAAATAAATTAAAAAAAAAATAATTCCTTACACCTTATCTTGAAGACAGATTCAGCTCATTTTTGTCCTTGAGGTTGATAGTGGTGTCACTTGATATGTGATGCAGTTTAACCTTTAAGCCCTTGCCAAAAGAAGATCCACTGATGTTTTAGGGACTGCGAATTTAGCGTCCAAGCCATGGATTAGCTTGTAGCTATTAAAGAAGAGAGATGATTTACGGTATGTTTTTAAATAGAAAGTATAGGTTCAACAGTAGTGGGTATGCTATTATGTCATCTATTAAGAACCACATACGTCCGTGGGAAAAAGGGAACAGAGTATGCATCGTAATATTAATAGTGGATTTCTCTGGATGTTGGGATTAAGGTTCTTTTTATTATATTTTGTGCATTTCTGAATATTACAGATGTTCTATTGAGAATGTTTTACAATTGGGAAAACAGATTAATTTTAAACAAGCTGTGAACCCGCACAGAGAACAGGGAGCGCTACCTTAACTTCATTCAAGTGATTCCGAAAGCCTGGTTTGTGGTCCACAGCATCAGTATCACTTAGAAAACTTGTTAAAAAGGCAGATTTCTGGTCCCTATGCTAGACCCCCAAATGTAACTCTTGGGGGCTGGAACCTCGTGATCTGCATGTTGATAAGTCCTCAGTTCATTTTTCTATGTGTTAAAATTTGAGAATGACTCCAGGGCCTCAATCTTTAGATTGTTTACCTGAGATATGGGGCTAGAATATAGTGAATGTTTTGTTGTGGGCAGGAGCCCTCCCTTTCTTTGTATGTCTGCTGCTGCTTTATCGCCTCATCCCTCTTGACTCTCCAGTATAGAACTCACTGCACACAGAGCCATACTGTGTTGTTAGCCTGCGTAAGATAAGCTATATTCTGGGACTCTTGGGTGATGTGTTGTCTTGAGTAGTTTAATATTCCGGCTAGGAGTTCCTGTCGTGGCACAGTGGAAACAAATCCCACTAGGAACCATGAGGTTGCAGGTTCGATCCCTGGCCTCACTTAGTGGGTTAAGGATCCGGCATTGCCGTGAGCTCTGATGTAGGTCAGCTCGGATCCCTCATTGCTGTGACTATGGTATAGGCCAGTAGCTATAGCTCCGATTAGACCCTTAGCCTGGGAACCTCCATATGCTGTGGGTGTGGCCTTCAAAAGACAAAAAAAAAAAAAAAAAAAAAAAAAAATTAAAATATTCTGGCTAATGATTTCCCTAAAAATTATATATGGATTAGTAGTTTTTAAAGATATAGAATGTAATAAACTACCATTATTACATTCTAAAAATCATTTACTATACCTTTGGGGACACCTAAACTGTCTTCAAAGTACAAGGTAACATAAAGATGACCAGAGTGCTGTTCTTACTTTGTATACATAAGCTCCAATCCACCTCTTTTGAGATTTTAGAGTCTTCATCTTAGACTTGTCAGTAGTTAGTTTTTAGCTGTGGCTAGTGTAAAGCTGCTGTTTATAGGGGGGTTCCTAAGCAGCTTTCTGCCTCCACATTGTTTACGTGTGTAACACAACCTTGCAAACCACTCTTCTCCCTTTGTGCAGTGGTTGCCAGCGCTGAGGTGAGCTGTCATGCAGATAAAAGCACCACTCTCTCTCTCGAATCCCTGGGGTTCATTATTGCAATATAAATATATGAGCTTCTTTAGATATATGTGCATATTTAAAAATGCCAAGTGTGAATTTAATCATGTTAGGGAATGAGGCACTTAAAAACTTAGGTCCATTTTCATGTAAAGTGATCACCCCTTCAATTATTTTTTAGTTTATGTTTTTACGTTGGATTTTCTTTTTTTAAAAGTAGTTCTTGATTCTAACTGTATATCACAGTCATTAAGAAAATGTGAAAAAGTGTGAAAATGTGTAGCATTTTTGCAGAAATTGGGAAGATACATGCAGTTATTTATATTACATTTAGTTATTAAATTTTCTTCAAAAACATTACTTTTCGAGGCTGCGTAGAAGTTCATGCTTGGGATGTGTACTGTTCACGTGCTCACTCCATCTGTTTTGGATATTGGTTTGCTGCTTCTCTTATAAGGAATGCTGCGATGGAGGTCCTTGTACTTACATCCTTGTCCACTTCACTTCAGTAGCTGTTTCGAACAAGCAGAGTAGAATTAGAACTAAAGGCCATGACCTTAATACATAGTGTTAAATAGTCACGCAGAAAGGATACTGTGATTTATATTCACACCGGAAACATCACATTGAAATTTCTCTATAGCCGTTTACAATGAAGAAGAAATTTCCATATGCCAGAAATAATAATTCCTTCACTGATGTTTGCTTTTTTAATGTTTGCAGCCAACTGCAGAGATGACATGACCTGTGTGAAAGAAGAGATCTTTGGGCCAGTTATGTCCATTTTATCATTTGACACTGAAGCTGAGGTTGTGGAAAGAGCCAATGATACCACTTTCGGACTAGCTGCCGGTGTCTTCACCAGGTAGGTGGGGAAGGACACCTCGTGCGGCTTTGAAGAGATGGGGCTGCAGTATCTGCTTAACTGATCTTATTCCCTCCCTGGAGTTGGCCATCACTCCATTTCCATCAGCAATTTCTGTTTGCTTCAGCTAAAGTCAGAGGATGCTAAAGTTGCATTTTGCAGTTAGGCTTGAATAGCCAGAGAACCCTGCTGTTGAAGTTTACCTTAAGCTGAAAGGTCTACTCTTTTTTTATTCATTCATTGAATAAATATTTAAGGTTCTGATCTATGCAAAGCATCATATTAGGTGCCTGTTAAAAACATACATGCCGAGGAATTTAGAACCTACAAGCTTATAAATGTTGGGCAGTATTCTTCAAAGACATGATTTTTAATGGCTTCGTAGTAATCTCTAATTGAAATGCATTATAACACATGGTTTTCAGTTATTATATGTTTAGAGTGCTATTTCTAATTTTTAATTATTGTAAGTAATGTGATTAATACCTTTGCTCATAAATTTTAACTACTATAAGAAAAGCAAAAAGTGATTTAGAGTAAAATTTCTTTGAAAATGATTGTAGATTGACTGACTATAAACAAACTGATTAGCTTTGGCTGTAGTAGGCAGTTTTCTAAGACTGCTTAACACCTGGGATTATGCTGTTTTTTCAGTGATATGCAAGGTTAATTTTTTTTTTGCAGTTTTGTGGTCAGAAACTAGGGGAAGGAAGACCCAAGTCTGCCTTGAGGACCTGATATAATAGCTTCTTTCTGAGTTCTGAAGAAAAGAGTGAGGAGCTACTTTTTTTTTTTTTTAAATAGACTTTATTTTTTAGAACAGTTTTAGGTTCACTGCAAAACTGAGTGGAAAGTACAGATTTCCCAAGTACCCTGCCCCCACATATGCGCAGCCTCCACTGTTATCTGCATCCCTCACCGAGTGGAACATTTCTTAGAACTGATGAGCCAACATGAACACATCATTATCACCCAAAGTCCATAGTTGACCTTAGGGTTCACTCTTGGTATTGTACATTCTCTGGTTTGGACAAATATATATAATGACAAGTACCCACCATGACAGTGCTCTCTGAGGAGCTGCTTTTTGTGATTTGAGGATTGAGTGGGTTGTCTTTTATGTTCCTGTGTCACCAGAATAGGCCAACCACAAAGGAGGATAAACTTTTTAAATAGTTTTTTTTGTTTTTTTTTGTTTTTGTTCTTTTTAGCTATTTCTTGGGCCACTCCTACGGCATATGGAGGTTCCCAGGCTAGGGGTTGAATCGGAGATGTAGCCACCGGCCTACGCCAGAGCCACAGCAACGCGGGATCCGAGCTGCGTCTGCAACCTACACCACAGCTCACGGCAACACCGGATTGTCAACCCACTAAGCAAGGGCAGGGACCGAACCCACAACCTCATGGTTTTACCCAGGAATGGAATTGCTGGATCATATGGTAACTCTGTGGTTAACTTTTTGAGGAACTGCTAAATTCTTTTCCAACGTGGCAGCACAGTTTCCCATTCCCATAGCAACATGTAAGGGTTCCAGTTTCTCCATATTCTAGGCAGCAGTTGTAATTGTGTGTTCTTTTGATTTTTAGCCATCCTAGTGGATGTGTAGTAGCATCTTGTAGTTTTGATTTGCATTTCTATGAGTTGTCTTTTTATGAGTTGTCTTTTTACTTTGATAGTCTCATTTACAGCACCAAACTTAGTAATTTTGATAGTACAATTCTGTTTTTTCTTTATCTGTTACCTCTGGTGCAATGTCTAAGAAGGTTTGGTCTAACCCAAGGTAATAAAGATTTATTCCTGTTTGCTTTAAAGTGTTTTATGGTTTTCACTCTGACATTTTAGGTCAGTGATCCATTTGAGTTAATATTTGTATATAGTGCAAGAAAGGGATCTTCCTTCATTCTTTTTGTATGTGGATATCTAGTCGTTCCAACACTATTTGTTGAAAAGACTATTTTTTTCCCCACTGAATTGTTTTGACACCCTTATTGCTGAAGCATCTGTAGATGCTTCTGGTTGCGACTATAAAATTCAAATCCTCATCTGTTTTGCCTGGATGACATAAGATTTTAAAACATATTCTGAAGAAACAATTGGCAATGTTTTGAGACCCTTAGAAGTGAGTCTCACTTTTCCTATTAAAGCCATAGCAAAAGGAACTGTGAATAACCAATGCATTTTGCCCTCTTCCTAGGGACATCCAGCGTGCCCACAGAGTGGTGGCTGAGCTTCAGGCTGGAATGTGCTTCATTAACAACTATAATGTCAGCCCTGTGGAGTTGCCCTTTGGAGGATATAAGAAGTCAGGTGAGGAGCTGGGAATTGTGAAAGCAAACCTCCATCTCCAGAGACCCTGGTCATAATTCAGTCCTTAGAGACCAGGTTCCTAAAACCTGTCTGTGTAGCAGAATCATCTGGAAAAGTATATGAATTCCTGGTCCTCCTTTGCACATTGTATTCATCTCTAGAAATGGAAGCCAAGCATCTTATTTTTTCCAAATGTTCTCCAGAAGGTTCTGATGTGTAGACTGGCTTGTGAACAGTGATGTACATCTCAAAGAGGTTTGTCTTGTGGGTGGGAGTTACTTTTTCCTTGCAATCTGTGATTGCTGTAAGTATAAAACCAGTCCTAGACCTTCTCACCATGGCAAGTGTGTAAGTCTAGTCTGTTAGGAGAAGATTCGAGGCATCAAGAATGTAGCCATTACTTTGAAGTCCTTTCTTTGGAGCTTGTTGCCAATTTCACTGGTTCTTCTGTATGAAAAGTGGTTTGGACTTTCTTATAGAGGCATCATCCTGAGTCCCAACCCCAGTCTCTTGGCAGATACTTACGGCCATCACAGAGTTGGCAAGCATAGAAGCACTGATGAATGATGATGAGATGGTGGATGTTAATCGACAGTTTTTTATTTGGTATTTCATTTGGTATTATCCTGGCCTTTTTTTGTTTGTTTGTTTGTTTTGTTTTTTAGGACTGCACCCATGGCATATGGAGGTTCCCAGGCTAGGGGTCAAATCAGAGCTACAACTGCCAGCCTACACCACAGCCACAGCAACTCGGGATCTGAGCCGTGTATGCGATCTACACCACAGCTCACGGCAACGCCAGATCCTTAACCCACTGAGCGAGGCCAGGGATCAAACCCCACAACCTCATGGTTCCTAGTTGGATTCGTTTCCACTGCACCACGATGGGAACTCTGGTATTTCTCCTGGCATTCTTAGTCATCCTTGTCCCTACAGGGTACCCAGAGGAACTGTACACACAGGCCCCAGCGCAGGCTAGGAACCGAGCTCTGTTTCATTAATTCTGGAGAATTTTAAGTTGACACTGACTTTCAAAGGCATCAGGTTGGTAGTTGTGGAGACTGCTTTAATGCTTTGTAAGAAAGTCGGAACATTTTTAGACCTTAGCCTAGGGTATAGATGCTGGAAGTTAAAATTTTGCAGGTAGGAAAGGAGACCTGGATATTTCCCTGCCAACTGAGGGGTCACGTTCCCATGTCTAGCTCCACAGCTGGTACAGGCAGCTAGGGACTCGTTCCCAGGACTTTTCAGCTCTGCCGTCCTCCCCAACCCTGATTAAGGGTCACTGTGTCTGGACTGCAGCGATACTCACCTTTCTCTTCCTTTCAGGGTTTGGCAGAGAGAATGGCCGTGTGACCATTGAATATTATTCACAACTGAAGACTGTGTGCGTGGAAATGGGTGATGTGGAGTCTGTTTTTTAAAAACCTTCAGTGAAACCAGTGAACACGGCTGGAATGAGAACCAGCAGCCTTGATGGAGGAGGTGCAGCTGCCTACCCTTTTACATCCAGAATGTTGGTCACTCAGGATGAGAGAGTGGTTCACTGTTACTCTTCATTACTCAGTCAATTTCCTAAGTGAAAATGTGCATAAGTGCCTTTTAGATTCTAATCAAGAAAGCTGTAGTTTCCTTCAAAGCACATTTCTCTGAATTCTTTGAGAGCCACTGACACACTTCCAGAGAACAGGGGGTGGGACCAGGATTTTGTTCTTCCAGAATCTACTCACTGCCGAGCTCATTCTCTAGCTTGCTTTAAAGAACCCATCCTTTAGAAGTTCCTGGTGGGATCAGTGCAGGTGATTTCTGCTTCTTGGCATTTCTTAAGCCATGCCCCCTTGTCGTTCCACTGAGAAGGTTGACAGTCGGGGAGAGAGGGCCCAGTTCAGTGTGAATGCTGATGGACCAGAGCCAGCACAGCGGTGAGGAAACTGGCCTCCAGTCCGTAAGTCTGATGTTCTTCCCAGCTGAGCTATTTCAGTGAGGGTTGCAGTCCTTGAATTATAGCTTGTTCTCTTATGACAGAAGAGTTATCTTTTAAATGTACAAATTACTTGTATGCTACTACAGTATACTGAAATGAAATAAATCATACCTTCAATCCTTTCAGTCTCATATTTGGAAGCTAAACGCATCACAGAGTTGTAGGAGGATACGGAACAGGACGAAAGTTAAACTTTTAAGGCAGGAGTTCACGTTTTGGCTCAGCAGAAGTGAACCTGGCTAGCATCCATGAGATTGTGGGATCAAAATCCCTGGCCTCGCTCGGTGGGTTAAGGATCCGGCATTGCCATGAGCTGTGGTGTAGGTCACAGATGTGGCTCGGATCTCAAGGTGCTGTGGTGTAGGCCAGCAGCTACAGCTCTGATTCGACCCCTAGCGTGGGGCTCTCCATATGCCATGGGTTCGGCCATAAAAAGACAAAAATAAATAAATGTTTAAGGCAGAGGATTTGACCTTCTTTGAAGTGAGCACATACGGGCAGTCTTTGTTGCTGTGAAGAACTTTCAATGGCCCCTGCACACTTCTAGGCTCTGTGTTCTTCCAGCCCCGATAAGCACTGCTTGTCCGTGAAGAGCTGTCCGGTCACAGTGACCTCTCAGATGATGGCAGGGATCCTCTCCTTGCCCCCTTGTCTTCCTTCCAGGGGAATGTTTTATATTTAATAGGGGTATTAGGGTTCTCCAGAAGAAGAGAACCAATAGAATTGAATAGGTCTGTATAGCAAGAGATTTATTACAGGAATTGACTCCCCTGATCGTGGAGGCTGAGAAGGCCTACCATCTGCTCTCTGCAAGCTGAGGCCCAGGAAAGCTGGTGATGTAATTCAGTCCATGTCCCACGGCCTGAGAACCAGGAGCACTGATGTCCAAGGGCAGAAAATAGACACCTGCACCCGCGCAGGGAACGCATGTCCCCTTCCTCTACCACCTTGTTCTGTTTGGGCCCCAGACGGATTGGGTGAGTGAAGTAATTGGTGAAGTGAGTAATTGGTGAAGTGAGTAGAGCAGATGGCCCGCCCCACCTCCATCTGCTTTACTCACTTCACCAATTCAAATGCTGATCCCTTCTGGAAACGCCCTCACAGATATACCTGGGCACTCCCTTAGCCCTGTCTGGCTGATATGTAAAATTAACCTGTATTAATTAATATAAATCCACAGTAGCTAAGAGCTAAGGGATGATTGCTGTTACTAGGCCCGCATCTAATTGTGTATCGTAGTGGACAAATACCATAGCAGTATTCGAGCATGAGAACACGTGAATCAGCCTCTCTTGATGGATATTTGCACAGAGGGTGCATGCACAGTCCCGAGCAAGGCCCCCAGTGACCTCACCCCGTGTCTCAGGGGACCCTTGTGTGACTTCAGTAGTAGGAGCTGCCTGGGTGGAGCCAAGTTTCTGGCAGTTCCTCTAATAGAAAATAGCAAGGAAAAGGGCACCGACATTTAAATACTCACCGTGTTCCTTCTGCCACGTTTCTTCTCGCTGAATACTCACACTAAACACGAGGAAGTTCTTAGCCCCGATTTTTGGATGAAAAAACAGAATTGGAGAAGTCTTAACTGAAGCCAGGTCACTAAGTTGAGGAGCAGGGTTCCAACCCAGGTACGGGGAACGTTAATTCTTGTGCTTTCTGTTATCCTTCCCCGAGTTCTAGAACTCAGTGTATCTGTTTCCTATGACTGATGTGACAAATTACTACAATGTAGGGACTTGAAAACAAGGCATCATCATCTTGTAGTTCTGGAAATCAGAAGTCCAAAATGGCTTCACTGGGCAGAATCCATGGTGTCGGCGGGGCCAGGCCACCTCCCAGGGAGAACATCTTTTCTTCCCCAGCTTTCTCCAGTCTCTAGAGCTGCATTCTGTGGTCCATGGCTCCTTCCTCTGTCTTTAGAGCCAAAGGCTTAGCATCTTCCGGTCTCTCTCCACCTCCATTGCTGTCTTCCTCTGTGTAGGCGGACCTCCCTCTGCTTCCTTCTTACATGGACACTTGTGAAGGCCCAGGGGTTGGTCCACAAAAATCTCTCAAGATCCTTAACCACATCTGTGAAGTCTCCTTTTGCCATCTAAAGCAATAGTCACAGGTCCTGAAAATTAGGACATGGACATACTTGGTGGGGAGCATTATTCAGCCTGCCACACTCAGTAGGTCCGAGGTGTGTCTCAGGATGTCATCAGCAAATGTATTTCACAGATTTACCTGAACGAAGATCCTTGTTTGTTAATGAAGATCTTATATGAGAGTAATACTGTGTACAAAATGCACTTAAGGAAACGTGACTTAACCAAGAAGTTTTGTCTAAATTCTCCTGGAGTCTCCTTTTTTCTCCACTAGTATTTTGTTTCACTTTTGAAAGGGAAGCAGAAGGCACCCTTCTTTCTCCCTCTCCCATCTAATTTTTTTTTTTTTTTTTTTTTTTTTTGCCTTTTTCTAGGACTGCTTCTGCGGCATATGGAGGTTCCCAGGCTAGGGTCTAATTGGAGCTGTAGCCGCTGCAATGCCAGATCCGAGCCGAGTCTGCAACCTACACCACAGCTCACAGCAATGCCGGATCCTTAACCCACTGAGTGAGGACAGGATCGAACCTGCAACTTCATGGATCCTAGTCGGGTTTGTTAACCACTGAGCCACGAAGAAAACTCCTGAATTTGCATTTTAAAAAGATTCTGAGGAGTTCCCATTGGGCTCATCGGAAACGAATTTGACTAGTGTCCACAGGGAGTCAGGGGGACGAGACCCCTGGCCTCACTCAGTGGGTTAAGGATCTGGTGATGCTGTGAGCTGTGGTGTAGGTCACAGATGAGGCTCAGATCCCGTGTTGCTGTGGCTATGGCGTAGGCCAGCGACTGCAGCTTCGATTCCCCCCCTAGCCTGGGAACCTCCATATGCTGCGGGTGCAGCCCTAAAAAAACAAAAACAAAAACAAACAAAAAAAAATCCCCAGGTGATTCTTATGCACAATAGTTTGCCAAACACTGCTTTGAAAGCAGTGGTTCTTAACTTTGGCAATGTTTGAAATATCCAGAGAAAACTTTAAAAATACTGAGATTCCAATTTAATTGTTTGGGGGCATGGCCTGCTCATCTGGATTCTGAAAAGATCCCTGCCAATGTGAATCTAGGCGACAGAGAAGGTTGAGAACCACTGCTTTACTATCATGTTGTCCAAGTACAGTAGCCACTAAGCCCATGTAGCTACTTGAATGCAATTAAAACTAAATAGAAACTCAGCTTTGCTCTAGCCGCATTTCAAGTACTCAGTGCCACACGGGGTCGGGGTTATTGTGGTGGACAGAGGAAATGTAGAATATTTCCTTCATGTCAGAAAGCTCTGTTGGACAGTGATGCTCAAGAACTGAGAGAGTTCAGGGATTGCATTAGAAGCCATCGTTGGAGACACCAGCTATAGGGATGAAAAGGGAAGTGGGGAAAACGGGGCAGAGAGTGGTTGTTTAGAACAGAAGAGAACCTGGTTGCTGACTTCTGATGGATGAAGTTTTACCAGGAGGTGGCTCTCGTGCTTCCTAGCACGACTTGTGCTGGTATCTGAGCTGGCCTTTGGTCTCAGAAGCACAGTCATTCTATCCTTAAGAACCTTATACTTGGTAATTTGATAGGGATTGCATTGAATCTAGATTGCCTTGGGTAGTATAGTCATTTTGATAATATTGACTCTTCCAATCCAAGGACATGGTTCATCTTTCCGATAATATTGACTCTTCCAATCCAAGAACATGGTTTGTCTTTCCATGTATTTGTGTCATCTTTGATTTCTTTATCAGTGTGTTATAATTTTCAGAGTACAGATCTTTTGTCTCTTTAGGTAGGTTTACTCCTAGGTATTTTATTCTTTGGGATGACATGGTAAATGGGATTGCTTCCCTAAATTCTCTTTCTGATCTTTCATTGTTAGTATATAGAAATGCAGTTGATTTCTGTGTATGGATGGCCAAAAACCACATGAAAAGATGTTCAACATCACTCATTATTAGAGAAATGCACATCAAAACCACTCCGAGGTACCACCTTACACCAACCAGAATGGCCCTCACAAAAAAGTCTACAAACAATAAGTGCTGCAGAGGGGGTGGAGAAAAAGGAACCCTAGTACACTGTTGGTGGGATTGTAAATTGGTCCAACCACTGTGGAAAACAGTATAGAGATTCCTAGAAACTAAAAAGAGAACTACCATTTGATCCAGCAATCCTACTCCTGGGCATCTATCCAGAGAAAACCATGACTCACAAAGACACATGTACTCCAATGTTCATTCCAGCACTATTTTCAATAGCCAAGACATGGAAACAACCTCAATGTCCATCGACAGAGGAGTGGATCAAGAAGATGTGGTACATATACACAATGGAATAGTACTCAGCCATTAAAAGGAACAAAATACCAGCATTTTTAGCAACATGGATGGACCTAGATATTATCATGCTAAGTGAAGTCAGTCAGACAATGAGACACCAACATCAAATGCTATCAGTGACATGTGGAATCTGAGAAAAGGACAGAATTTCTCTGCAAAACAGATACTGACTCACAGACATTGAAAAACTTATGGTCTCTGGAAGAGAAAGTTTGGGGTGTGGGGGGATGTACTGGCAGTGTGGGGTGGAAATCCTATAAAACTGGATTGTGGTGATCATTGTACAACTATAAATATAATAAATTCATTGAGGAATTAAAAAACACCTTATACAGTTAGGACAGGTGGAGATGAAGATGGTGGAACAGAAGGACATGGAGCTCACAACCTCTCACAAATACAACAAAAACACATGTACACATGGAACAATTCTCATAGAATATCTACTGAAGACTGGCAGAAGACCTTACACAACCAGAGCTGTAAGAGAGATCACCACGTAACAGTGTAGGGTGAAAGAAAAGAAAACAAAGAATCAGGATGGGACCTGTGCCCCTGGGAGCGAGGTGTGAAAGAGCAAAGGTTCCCTTACCCTGGGAAGACCCCGCACCAGTCGGGAGATCAGCCTTGACAGAAAGGGGGCTTCAGAGGCTCAGAGGAGACTGCAGCAGGAGGCTTGTGGCAGGCAGGGCAGAGAGAGCAGCATAGACGATCCTGGCCACCTCCCTGCACCCCTAGCCCAGGACGCATGTCTGCTGGTGCACACGGGGACTGGGTGCTGAAATTTGCATCTCAGCAGACAGACCGTGGGGAGAGGACAGGGGCCGGCTGCACAGAAACATCTCAAAGGGGTTGAAGTGTGATTAGGGCCATATCCAGGGGTACAGATAGGGCAGAGCCCATGTTTGCACAGAAGCCCCATTGTTAGTGTGGGTCTGCCAGAGGAGCCTCATTCTTGGAGCGCTCACAGCACACAAAGCTCCGTTTCTACAAATGCTGGGAACATGTAAGCACCAGGGCATTGCCCACACAGAGGTGGGCTGAAATCCAAGCCATGTCTCAAGGGCGGTGCAACCTTAGCAGATCTGCACTGGCTGGCTTTGTGGGCACAGTGCCTGAGGCTGACTGCCTGAAATCCCATGGCTGAAGTGGGGCCAAGGGCAGTGCCAACAGCAGTGTACTCTGTGAGCCTGCACAAGGGGTGACAGGCACCACCACAGAGCGCTTCCTGGTGGACAGCTCCCTTGGAGGAAGACAGTGACTCCTTTCCCAGGAGCACTCCAATCCCAACTACCTCACACTGCAGCTCAGAAACGGATTGAGGGGTGTCTGCTTCAACAACTGGGGAGCAGACCCTGCCTCCAGCAGGGCTCTGACAACCACAGAAAGAGGAGTCTCCACTTAACATCCAGCACAGGCTCTGGTCACAATCACCAATCACACCCCCAAGAAGGGGAGAACAGCAAGGACACACTGAGGAACGATGTGGCAGGCATCCACACTAAAAAGAGCCCTCACACCAAAAATATTAGACTCACCAGGCTACAGAGGGACACTCCCACATAAAAACAGCCCTTTAATGGGCGTTCCTCTCTTGGCTCAGTGGAAACAAATCTGACTAGCGTCCATGAGGATGCAGGTTCAATCCCTGGCCTCACTCAGTGGGTTAAGGATCTGGTGTTGCTGTGAGCTGTGGGGTAGGTCACAGACGCAGCTCGGATCTGGCATTGTTGTAACTGTGGTGTAGGCTGGCAGCTGCAGCTCCGATTTGACCCCTCGCCTGGGAATCTCCATGTGCTGCGGGTTACACCCTAAAAAGCCAAAACAAACAAACAAAAACCCCAGCCCTTCAAGACAACAATAGATAACTGTTTCTCCTAAATTCATAGAGAAATACAGTAAAATGAAGCAGAGGAAATACAATGAAAAGAACAAGAGAATTCTCCTGAAAGAACAAGGAAACCAATTTCTTCAGTCTATTCGAGCCTGAGTTCAAAAAAGTAATAAAAATACCGAAGGAATTGAGAAAGCCTATTGATAGAAATGCAGATCTCTGTAACAAGGAATTAGAAACTATAAAGAGCCATTCAGGGAGTTCCTACTGTGGCACAATGGCATCTCTGCCTCGCCAGGATACAGGTTTGATCCCCAGCCCAGCCCAGTGGGTTAAAGGGTCCAGTGTTGCCACATTTGCAGCATAGGTCGCAACTGCGGTTTGGATCTGATCCCTGGTCTGGGAAATGCATATGTCATAGAGCGGCTAAAAAAAGAAAAAAAAGGAAAGCCAATCAAAATTGCCAGTTGCCAGTTGGCAACTCAGTTGCCAAGATGAAAGCTGAGCCAAAGGCAATAAATAGCAAACTAAATAATGGAGAAGACTGAATAAGTGATCTGGAAGACAGAATAATAGAAACCACCCAATCAGAATAGCAGACAAATGAAACAAAAATTAAAGCAATATATGAGACCTATGGGATAATATAAAGTGAGAAAATCTACACATTATAGGGATACTGCAGGAGATGAGAGAAAAGGGGATTGAAAATATATTTGAAGAAATTAGGGCTAAAAATGTCCCAAACCTAAAGAAAGAAATAGGTGTCCAGTACGGAATGCACGGAGGGTCCCAACAAGATGAACCCAAACGACCTAGACCAAGACATAATTAAAATGGCAGAAGTTAAAGAGAGGATTCTAAAGGCAGCAAGAGAAAAACAGAGATATAATTACAAAGGAACCTCCATACCAGTATCGGCTGATTTCTCTACAGAAACATTGCAGGCCAGAAGGGAGTGGCATGGCATAATCAGGGTCCTGAAAGGAAAAAACCTGCAACCTAGGATGGTCTTCCCGGCAAGAGTATCATTTAGAATAGAAGTCTTGGGTTGCATCCTGCACGCCTACAAGCCCTGTACTTGCCCATCTTTGAGACCGAGGGAAGAGCCTAGAGTCAGTAACAGAGACATACATCAATAGTTTAGTTGACAGATGGATCTTACGGGTCTGAAGCAAGGTCCTGGAGTAACACCCCACCATGTGTGGTAGACGACGGGCAGGACATGATAGCAGTCTTTGCTCCTGGGGAAGTTACCAGTTATGGAGGGAATTGGCTCCTCAGTTACTGGGGAAATTAGCAGAGGGGTTCACCCCTCTCCAGCCCTCTGATAAGCTATCATGGTGAAGATGTTCGGATCTAAAGATTAGAACAGTCAGTCATTAGCTGGGGTGGGAGCGAGTATGTGAGTAAGGTGTAGGTGAGGCAGGGGATGTTCAGAGAGCAAGAGAACAGCCATCTTGGGTGGCCTGACCATACACTTGACCCCTACATAACCTGCACAACCCTTATAATCTTGGTCTGCTCCTCTTCTTAGGTATCCCTATGGTCAGGTATGTAGAGGGGACTGCAACCAGGTACCACAAAAACAACATAGACAGCAGCAGCCAAAGAATATCAGGAGAAAAATATCTAGTTTGCTAAGAACAGTCACTTGCCAGGATATGGGCACATTTTGGAGCAAGCACTTACCAGGTCAACAGAGAGGGCGTCAATAGCAGGAGCCCCCTGTCCTGTTATAAAGAAGGTAAGGCCATCCCTGGTTTTCACAAACTCAGAGCCACCACCATGCAGAAGGCCCTGGCTCTAAAAGAAACATTCTGGTGGCCCAGCCAGGAGTCAGCATTCGCCCCATGTTATGTTGAATGCCATCAAGTGTGGACCCATGAGGTCTCCAAAAAAAGTTAATCCCACTAGTGGGTCCAGAAGCTAGCCTATTCCACTCCACACAGCATAACCCAGGGGGTCTCATGGGCACTCAGCCTGGCAAAGTGTATGATGTGTCAGATGGTAACGTTTACCAACAGAGGTCCTTCTGACGTATTGGCAAGTGGTACAGGAAGATGGTAAGTCTTCCCCTCTCATTGTCAGTCACCCCCACGTGGTCGCATTAGCCAGGTCAATTTTCCATCGAAGTCCAGAGGAGGATAACAATGGCATCTCACTGTAGACATAGCAATTAGACTTATGTTGCAGTGAGGCCATTGTTGCTGCTCAGTCCTTGAACAGATTTCCTCTGCTCAGGCTAGAGATGAAATGTAAGACATCTAACAGGTACAACACAGGGGAGATCATGACAATTAAGCAAAATATGAGCAATGATTGCATTCTGAGATATTACACCTGCCTGTGGTTTTTATACTAAACTGCAGTACAGTTCAGAAAATTTGTTTTCAGTAATATAGAAACATGTCTAAAATCATGTACAATGGCCACCTAGTTTAACCTTGGATGTCTGAACTACAGCTACTCCATTTTGACTTTCAAAAGCATCCCCCTCCCACAATGGCCAAAGCAGATGTACAATGCATGTTCAATAGGCCAGGAAACAAGTCATTCTGGCCAGTAAATTCCAAGTTAAACCATGTATAAGCCAGAATGATCTCCCCCATACCTCCATATGTGAGGATTTTTCTCATCAGTTCCCTTTTTGATTACAAAGCTTTCAGGAGACCAAAATATATGTTCCTTGAAGCCAGGGTGAATACTGCCTGCCCTGGGTCCAGATCTTGTCCCTCAGTGCTGGACTTCCTTTATATTTGCCTGGTTATCCACCTTGGGGAAAAAAAAAACTGATTGGATATTGTTAAGAAGCTCAGAGGTATGTTAATGGGGAAACATTTTCCAGGCTAAATGTTTTATCCATTATACCAAATTGTTAAACATTGTACATGTGCTTTTACCAAGAGACTTAAAGCATGTTACATATCACAAGTAGTTACATTCTGTGACACCTTCGCTAGAGAATCTTTTCTTTTTTTTAAAGGGCTGCACCTACAGCATATGGAAGTTCCTAGGCTAGGGGTCAAATCAGAGCTGTAGCCACTGGCCTACACCACAGCCATAGCAATGGGGGATCCGAGCCGCGTCTGCAACCCACACCACAGCTCACGGCAACGCCGGATCGTTAACCCACTGAGCAAGGGCAAGGATTGAACCCGCAACCTCATGGTTCCTAGTTGGATTTGTTAACCACTGCGCCATGAAGGGAACTCCCAGAATGTGTTTTTCCATAGAAATAAACCAACTCATTAGAATGTACACTGCAATGTTCACTGCAGTACTATTTTCAATAGCCAAGACCTGGAAACAACCTCAATGTCCATTGACAGGAGTGGATCAAGAAGATGTGGTACATATACACAATGGAATAGTACTCAGCCATTAAAAGGAATGAAATACGGGCATTTTTAGTAACATGGATGGACCTAGAAATTATCATGCTAAGTGAAGTCAGTCAGACAATGAGACTCCAACATCAAATGCTTTCACTGACATGTGGAATCTGAAAAAAGAACAGAATGAACTTCTTTGCAGAACAGATATTGACTTACAGACTTTGAAAAACTTACGGTTTCCAAAGGAGAAAGTTCGGGGGGCGGGGGGATGCGCTGAGGTTGTGGGGTGGAAATCCTATAAAACTGGATTGTGATGATCATTGTACAACTACAAATGTAACAAATTCATTAAGTAATAAAAAAAAAAGAATGTACACTGCAGAATAACAGTGAGTGGAAACAATACTCATATCCATTTTTTTTTTTCTCCAGGAGATAAGGGAATTTAATAGAAACTAGCTCACCAGACAGTGTTATTCTCTATTGCATCACTCTACAAACCGGATTCTGCCTAGCCCTAGGCTGCCCTGGAAGTGTGTTGGTGGGGGAACCAGGAAAATGAAAGGGCAGAGCATGGGTTCCCCACTTCAACCAACCACCCTTTCATGTGTTGAGTTCCTTACACAGCTTCTTTTGAGCCCATTCTATGAGAGCAAAATGACAAAGATGGAGCACATTACTTTGAAACGCATACCCTGTTAAGACTTCAAACTAAGGTGAACACCCAACTTTGTCTCCTGGTCTCCCCTGCCCTGCTTTGCTGTTGCCTATACTCTGATGAGAAAGGAAACCTCATCAAGTTCTCTGATCCCTAGGTACCTTTCTTATCAAACACAAAATGAAAAGGCATAAATAAACAAAATAAAATACCACCCAAAACACAACCCTAGCTTATTACAAATTTTTATTCTATTTTTTTTTTTTTTTTTTTTTTTTTTTTTTAGGACTGCACCCTCGGCATATGGAGGTTCCCAGGCTAGGGGTCTAATCAGAGCTGTAGCCACCGGCCTACACCACAGCCACAGCAATGCCAGACCCGAGCAGCATCTGCAACCTACACCACAGCTCATGGCAATGCTGGATCCTTACCCCACTGAGGAAAGCCAGGGATCGAACCCGCAACCTCAAGGTTCCTAGTTGGATTAATTTCTGCTGTGCCATGACAGGAATTCCCTTTTTTAAAAAAATTATCTTTTAAAGTCAGGACCAAAAAAACCCCTACCACTCATCATCACCATCATTTCATAATGGGATATTTTAATGCAAATAAGAATACAAGTTAAAGCCTTAGGAAAATAGTCCTCGTTCTTATTTTGCTCTCCACTGGTGGAAATTTCTCATGAACTAACACTGATCTAGTCCAACCTCTTTATCAAATGCCCTGAGGGCTCCAGGTGGTCATCTGGCTAAAGCTGACCATCTTCAGTGGCTGACCAGGGCATTCTATCCTTGAGTGCTTTAGCTCCTCAAAGTGGTACAACGGAAAAAGCACGGCTTTTAGAGTCAGGCCTGGGTTCAAGTCCTATCTAATCCTGACAGGCTACTGAGCACCTGAAATGTGGCTAGAGCAACTAAAGAACTCATTTTTAGGGTTTTATTTACATTGCATAAATTTAAATGCAAAGAGATATAGGTGGCTAGTGGCTATTATATGGGAAAGCACAGGTCTAGACACTCTTACTGTTTATGCAGTTTGTGGTCACATTCATTTCTGGAGCAGACATCTTATTCTGCCAACTTGCATTGTTCTCCAAGTCAGTTAAAACCTTTTAAATCTACCATATTTTGTTGCTGAGACTGTCCTTCCCCATTTGTACCTGTGCAATCAGATCTTTGCATCCAAGTGTAAGAAGTCAGATTCATCTTTATTCAGTTTCAGAATCTTAAATTTATCTAATACTTCAGTTTTTGAGTATTAAAAGCAATATTCAACAGAGATTTTTTTTTCTTTTTAGGGCTGCACCTGTGGCATGTGGAGGTTCCCAGGCTAGAGGTCCAATAGGAGCTATGGTCAACGGGCTATGCCACAGCCACAGCAATGCCGGATCTGAGTTGTGTCTGTGACCTATACACCACAGCTCACGGCAACACCCGATCCTTGACCCACTGAGCAAGGCCAGGGATCAAACCTGTGTCCTCATGGATACTAGTCGGGTTCGTTAACCACTGAGCCACAACGGGAACTCCCAATAGAGATTTAAAAAAAAAAAAAAAATCCTATTGTCCTTAGCAATCCTTACCCTTAGCAAGTGAAAAGATAATCTTACATATCCTAACTAGTGCTAAAAGACCCTCCTTCTTCAAGGCCCAGGTTTTCGCTGCTGTGGCATGATTATGGACATATTTCCACAATTAAGATGTTCTCCCAGCTCACGCACTAAATAAACATCCTCTGGCAGAATGTGAAGGGGTGCTTAATATGGCCCCTCTCTCATCTCATCTAGTAGGAACAGGCTACTTTTAGATAAAGACTCAAAAAGAAATAAGTGATAGAGTCAGGGTTAGGTATGAGGCCGAGGCCAGTTAAGTTTTTATTATATTTAGGGGAAAAAAAGTAACTGGAAATAAAAGTAAGTCACTCGAAATGAATGAGGGTTTTCAAACACCCTATACTTTTCTAATGGCACTTGGACTTACAGTCCAAGCCGGTTTTAACCCAACCAAGATGCTGGAAGGCAGAGTACACAGTGGTGCCCATGAGGCCAATGAGGGCAATGGAGCCCAGTGCTCCCCGACTTCGCTTGCTGGGTTCTAAAAAAAGAGGAAAGAGCAGAAGTTACTGGGGATGCTCCAGAATGACAACATCATCAACATATACCAGCCATCCCATCAAGGCACCTGGGGTTGTACACTGGACCATTGACTCTTAAGAAGTCAACCAACTCTTCGGTCTAAGTTGTCAGTATGTCAGATCCTGCACGCAAAGTCATGTGTCACAATAGCTTTGGACCTCAAAACAAATTATGGGATAATAATTAGAGCAACTGTTGCTCCAGGACGTTTGAGAGTGTTTCTCTCTTCTGAGAGGTTAAGTACAGCCAGAAGTCTTTCCCCACCTTCTCTCTGTCAGGCACACCAGTTAGAGCGGTGATTAGGAGCAGGGGATCCAGAGTCTGATGCCTGGGTTTGAATCCTGGCTTTCTTTCCTTTTTTTTTTTTCTTGCTTTTTAGGGCTGTGCTCCCACCATATGGAGGTTCCCAGGTTAGGGGTTAAATCAAAGCTTCAGTTTCCAGTCTATACCACAGCCACAGCATCGTGGGGGGCCAAGCCATGTCTGTGACCTATACCACAGCTCATGGTAACACCAGATCTTTAACCCACTGAGTGAGGTCAGGGATAGAACCTGCATCCTCACAGATACTAGTTGGGTCCCTAACCTGCTGAGCCACAAGGGGAACTCTTGAATCCTGGCTTTCTAGTTTATACTTAGTAGCTGTGTGATCTAGAGCCTTACTCTAAGTCTCAGTTTTCTCGTCTCTAAAAGAGGATAATATTATCCATGCTATAGAATTGTTGTAAGGCTAAACTGTACATGCAAAGCATCTTGGAATAGCAAATGACACCTTTCAAATTCTCAATAAAAATGAGTTTTGTTACTATTCAAAGCTTAGTAAAAAGAAAGAAGATAACAGATCTTTCACCTAAGAAAATCAAGTTACTTTCCCTTCTCTTAAACTCTGCTGAACAGAAACATACAGTAGGCTAAGATGTTAAATTTGTTTCCTTGTCAGATGCCAGTGGGTACTTACCTCCTGTGTAATAGCCATAAGCATAAAGAACTCGTCCAACAATCCAGGCCAAGCCCAAGCCAGAAACTATACGCTGAAATAAAAGGGCTCCATTAGTATTTGCATTAAAGAGACAGGCAGTTTTCCGTTTTTTTTTTTGTTTGTTTTTGTTTTTTTTTTTGTCTTTTTGCTATTTCTTGGGCCACTCCCTCGGCATATGGAGGTTCCCAGGCTAGGGGTCGAATCGGAGCTGTAGCCGCCAGTCTACACCAGAGCCACAGCAACGCTGGATCCGAGCCGCGTCTGCAACCTACACCACAGCTCACGGCAACGCCGGATCGTTAATCCACTGAGCAAGGGCAGGGATCGAACGCGCAACCTCATGGTTCCTAGTCGGATTCGTTAACCACTGCGCCACGACGGGAACTCCAGACAGGCAGTTTTTATACACATCTAGGATTGATTACACAACCTTTTAACACAAAGTTAACCGTTTCATGGATATGGTAAAATACTCCCTACCAAAGTTAGGGTAGAATACAGTTGTTTCAATCAGGAACATCATAGCACTGAGATCCTTCTATGAACTGCTCAGGGAGCTGGGAGGTGGGTGCTGGCCTTCTCCTAGGTAGGTGGGATGGGAGGAAGGACCCTCTCGGCTTGCCGTGGGAGACTCAGTGTGCTGGATCACAGGGGAAGGAGAGGCAGGCCTCGGGGTCATAGAGGAACCCAAAAGAAGAAACTGACCAAAGTCAGGACGAGAGGATAAGCCCTGTTAACATGAGTTGGCCTGCGCATGCCCGAAGCTGCTGCTGCGCATGTCTGGCATTGTCTCAGAGAGGAGCGCCCCGCCCCTTCCCAGAATTGGGGTGGGGTTTAAAGGCTGTGGGGTCTATGCATATGCATGAGGCTCCTTGAGACGAAGTGGGGAGAGCGGGTTGTGAACCTTAGAATATGCAGCACTGGGAGGGGGAAGTCCCCTCGTTCCCAGCACCCTTGAGAAGCGAGAGTAAAAACTCAAGTGAGATGGAAAAATCTTTCCATTTGGGTGCCCTCTTGGGGTGCCCGACCCATTTGGTCAAAAGGGGGAGGCAGGCAAGAGGAAGAGAGGGTGCATGAGGACATGAGTCATTGCCCCCGAGTGCCCAATTCGGCAGTGGCATCAGAAGGGGTAAAGTTACTATAGAATTTTTGTTTGTTTGGATGATTTTAGGGAAAGTTAAATATCAGTAAGAGCACAAAACAGCTATAAACAAAAACCTAGGCCCATAAGTCACTCTCTAGAAGCTCTGAAGTCTTCGCCAGGTTACTCTTTAACATTGCATGACCCTGCCAACCAGGAGCAATATTAGGTGCTGTCCTCAGGGTAGTCTTAGAGTGTTCTAAAGAACTAAGCACAAGGAATGGGAACTGAGAAGTGGGACAGGAACACAGCAACGGGTGACATCAGGTGATGCCTGATCTAGAGAGACCAGCTAGTCTAGTTACTTGCTAGAACTGGGGCTCTTTAGAGGCACAAGAAAGAAACATCTTCTCCAAGAGAGCAGCAGATAGTTCTTTGAAAAAAATACAAGACTTCAAGGTCATGAGCCACTGATGTGCTGTTTTGGTAGCTTACAACAGTAGCACAAGGCCATTCAGGAAAAGACCAGAGGCTTATTATGAAAGTCTCAGAAGCAGAAGTGCCAGCACTCTGGTCAGAGCTTAGTGAAGGGGAATCTGGCCCCTGAAAAGGAAATAACTTTCTGTGGAAACCCAATCAGGCTGAGATAACCTTGCTTTATTTAGATAAAGTGTAGCGGAGACCAAAGCTAGGGCTCTCAATGGCCACAGTGGCCTACAAAGCGCCATGGTCCACCCTCACCTGCTGCTCACCCCTGAAGCTGTGCTGTTCACTGTGCGCCACACAGATCAGGCAAGCTCCTGCCCCAGAGCCTTGCCCTTGCTCCCCTTCTGCCTGGAAATGTCTGGGGACAGAGGCACCTGCTCGCTCACCTTACTGCTTACCTGTCACCTTCTTAGCAAAGCCCTCCTCCCTGACCACTCTACTCCACACTGTCTTCCTTTCCTCTGTTCAGGCTTTTGTTTCCTCTGTGGGGCACACCAACTTCTAGCATTCTACATAATGTACTTGCATTGCTTTTGGTCTGTGACCCTAACTAAAAGTCAGTTCCATGAAACTGGGAGTCTTTGCCTATTCAGTCCACTGCAGTAACCTCAGGTGTCCAGGAAATGTTTGTTGCATGAATAAATACCGCAAAGGAAAACTTGATGGTCATGAATTTTCTGGGATCAGGCAGACCTGGGTTCAAATTCTAATTCTTCTACTCTGTAGCTATTTGACCTTGAGAAACTTACATAGTATCCAGGAGATTTCTCATTATCTGGAAAACACAGGGTAAATTCTACCTACTTTAAAGAACTTTGTAAGAAGTAACTGAATGAAATTCTTTGAAATACTTGGTACCTAGACATTCAAGATGTTCATTAAATGTTCATTTCCTCTTCCCTCACTGAGGGCCACTCAATGAATTAAATCCAATTAGAAGAAACCCCCATGGAAAAACTTACCGGGTGGTAAATACCTCCAACGGCTAGAAAAAATAAGAAGGGCGGATACACTTCCAACCTGGAATAGATAGAAAGTTTTGTTTTGTTTTTTAAAGTGTTCTATTTAAGTATGTCTATGCAAAACTAGGAACCCTTGACATTCTTACTTGCCAAGTTAGAAACTTGAGAGTAAAAATAAACAGTGACTAGAGGGGAAAGACGTGGCCACTAAGATCCACCTTCTTTTGCTCTACTTGGGGTCAGAGGTAACTCAACACAATGAGTCAACCTCACATCTAACAAACTGACAAAGGAAGGTCCTGGTGAATCAGAATAGATGTCCCAATCTACACAGCTCAAGATTCAGTATCAGTGTAGATGGGACTGAGCTGTAATACTGCAGAAGAGTAATACAGCATTAAAGACATTTTTGAAAAGATTATCCAGAATCCCACCATCTTAATAACTCTTCATTTTGCTTAACATTTAATCTGTTCACATACATTTTTCAAATGATACCTTGGGGCGAGGAGGCAAAGGAGAAAAAAATAGCTGTATTGCTTTACAAGGCAAAGGAGGGTAACAGCAGGCTAATGCCTTAAAGACTGTGCTCCCCTTAGGAGAGATTGGGAGGTAGGTTTATAGTTTGCGGGAGTGAAAGATAGGGCTGCACATAAGGATCAGCATAGAGGCAAGCTTGTACTGTTTTCAAAGCTGGTGTTCAGTGGTCTGGTGGGCTTCTTTCTGGAATAAAGAATGCTACATTAACATCTTCTGTTGTTGGGGGGTTTACTTCCGGTTTCTGGACTCACTGAGGTTCAGGTTCTTCATGCCTCCGCGCAGAAGGAATTCCGCGAGAGACAAAGTGATCGGCAAGAAACAGATTTATTAAGAAAGGACGCTTGTAAGAGATGCAAGCGGGCAGGCAAGGAGGCTCTGCCTCAAATGATACTTGTAATGAACTGTCATCATGACTATTGCTCAGCACACACTGTATCAAGGGCTGAGGCGCTAGACAGAAAACACCCACTCTGCAGATGTCTTTGGGGCCCGGCAGTACTCACGTGTTCTGGTGGGCTCGCTGAATGCAGTTGAAGAGGTGTCCGTTTTCAGGGTCCGTGCTGTACATGGTAGGATACTGTGAAAGGACATGGCATCCAATGGTCAAGCGTGGCACCCAGCGTTGAGGGTGAAAATCAACCTTAAAGACAAGCTATCCCAAAGCATTCCTTGTCCTAACCTGGAGAGATGATCATTCCATTTCTGCTTAAACACTTGCAGAGACAAAGCTCTCTGTTCACAGAGGCAGATTCAATCTGTGTCAATTAACATCCAGTAACAGGAACGTATGTCAGCGCCTTACACAGGAGGGAGGCAGCTTGTGCCAAATGCAGTGCTTTTCACTGACATTAGGCCATCACCTGCGGCTTTGGGATGCATGACAGATACCACAGGGAAAACGCTCCTTCCCGAGAGTCATCAAATAAATACCACATCCTTTTAAGGTTTCTCTTAGTGGGGGAACAGAAATAGAGTGTTGGAGAATTTTAATGGATGTGTTCATTAAAAAAAAAAGAGAGAGAGACTGGGTATAAAATCTTTAAAAGGCATTCTACTTAGGGAGCCTAATTATAAGTTGCTAAACAGAAACAGACATTTAAAATTGCTCACCAGGGACGTCTTCAGTAATGATCCCTTCTAGATCATCCAGAACTAAAGGAAGCATTTAATAGACCTCTCCCCTCTGTCTGATGTCTAAAGCCAAGCAAACCTCAGAGCCATGTACTTCTTTTCGACTTGAAAAACGAAAATCATCTAGAGACATCATTTTAAAGTGGCACACGTGGGAGTCTGTGTTGTGGCTCGGGGTAACGAACCCAACTAGGATCCATGAGGATGAGGGTTCAAGCCCTGGCCTCACTCAGTGGTTTTAGTATCTGGCATTGCTGTGAGCTGCAGTGTAGGTCACAGACACAGCTCAGATCTGGCACTGCTGTGGCTGTGGCACAAGACGGCATTTATAGCTTTGATTTGACCCCTAGCCTGGGAACTGTATGCCGCAGGTGTGGCCCTAAAAAAAAAAAAAAAAAAAAAAAAAAAAAATTAAAAATAAAGAATTACATGGCACACGAGGAAGTAATCGCTATTGAGCCCTCTTTAGAAAGTAACACCTCCTAGCAAACTTCTCCAGCCAAAAGCACACCTGGTCTTTCTACAGAGAGAAAAGTAAAACTAGATGGAAATGACCTTCCAGCAGGGCCCATGTTTCTTGCCATCTTCTCGCCTGAAAGGGGCAGACTTTGTAACAGGTACAATCCTGAAACTGCCACTGCTGATCATGACCTGCTCACCTCTCCCCTACGACGGAAAACAAGTGCGTGCCCCCCACAGGCCTACGAAGGCACCCCCGTGTTCCCACTCACCTCCACTTTGTACTTCTTGCGGGCCTTGGAGACGTTGATGGCTAGATGCCCGACCATTATGAAGCTGGCAGCGCCGGTCAGAACCACGAAACCGTATTCCTTAGAGAGCACAGTCATCCTGACTCTGTGGAAGAAAGGACACATTAGGAGCCACCCGGCGTGGCGGCCTCCGTGAAGCAGGAAGCCTCTGGAACTCGATGCTTCATTACAGCAAATGTATCCCTACAGAGCAAAGAGGTGTGAGGGATGTGACGGCTCTAAGAGGTAGTTAGAGACGTTACTGTGCACCACACAACAGATGTCAGTAATTACTCAAGTCTGGAATGTACACACAGAAAAGGTCACAATTGTATGCATGTGTCCTTTTGTGCCTGGGTTCTTTTGATCAATGCTGCATTTACAACATTTATCTATACTGATGCAGTTGTCATTGCCATGGGAGCATGTGGCCACTAAAAAGCACAATTTTAAAAGCCACTATTTTATTTACTTATGTATTTATTGTTTTTGTCTTTTTTTTTTTTTTTTTTTTTTTTTTTTTTTTTTAAGGGCTGCACCTGCAGCATATGGAGGTTCCCAGGCTAGGGGTTGAATTGGAGCTACAGCTGCCAGCCTACACCAGAGCCATAGCAACTCAGGATCCGAGCCACATCTGCAACCTATACCACAGCTCGTGGCAACGCCAGAGCCTTAATCCACTAAGCGAGGCCAGGGATCGAACCCATGTCCTCACAGTTACTAGTCAGGTTCATTACTTCCAAGCCACAAAGAGAACTCCTAAAAAGCACAATTTGAAAAAATATTTGACAAGGCAAAATGCTAAAGGATATATTAAATTATGAGAGAGAGAGAAAGAGGGAAAAGCGGGATATAAAACAGTAAGTACACCGTGATTCCAAGTTTTTTGTTTGCCTGTTGGCCTGGGGGACACTATGAGGACAGGAACCTTAGGACTTCCCTTCAGTTTGGGGCAGGTGCTGATACAGCAGCAAAAATATTACACTGGTAGGGAAAGGATCAGTTTTTGTGTTTTGAAAGCAGAGTAGGGCTCTGGGCAACTCCTAGAGAATCCTGCTTGTTCATCAAATCATCACTTCAAAACTAACCCCAGGACATGTTCTGATGTCTGCAATGCAATGTATTTTGAAAAGCATCAAAGAATGATATTATAAATATAGCAAAATATTAATTATAGAACCTGGGTGGGGAGTTCCCTGGTGGCTCAGTGAGTTAAGGATCTGGCATTGTCACTGCAGTGGCTCAGCTTGCTGCTTTGTTATGAATTCTATCCCTGGCCCGGGAACTTTCACTTGACACAGGTATGGCTATACACCACCCCCCCCAAAAAAAAGCAAACAAAAAGAACCCAGGTGGCAGCTGTATGGATGTTTGATCTACTATTCTTTCAGCTTTTCTGCATGTTTGAAAAGTTCCACAATAAAATGTTTGGAGAAAAAGCTAATTTCAGCATTTTCCCATGTTTGATAATTTCAGCTCTTTTTAGCTCGTGTCCTGCCCCAGGAGGAAAGAAGAAAGAAGGAAAGAAACAAACTGGGTATCAAGGAGAGGAAAACCTGGTGGGTGGGAGGAAGCCCTAAAAGTCTCAAGGAGGTTAGTGCTGCCCTCCAACCTCTCTGGGCATTTATCACCAGGCATTAAAAGGGTCAGAACACGGCAGGAAAGAACTACACGGCTTCCAGAGGGCCTTCGCTGCTGGCCCATCACGTGCATGGCTGCCACAGGTCCGAAGCCTTCTGTTTAAAAGGTCCATCCCTGGAGTTCCTGTTGTGGCAGCAGTAACAAGCCCAACTAAGATCCATGAGGACGTGGTTCCATCCCTGGCCTTGCTCAGTGGGTTAAGGATCCGGCATTGCCCTGAGCTGTGGTGTAGGTCACAGATGCAGCTCAATCTGGTGTTTCTGTGGCTGTGGTATAGGCTGGCAGTTACGCTCTGATTCGACCCCTAACCTGGCAACTTCCATATGCTGCAGGTGTAGCCCTAAAAAAGCAAAAAAAAAAAAAAAAAAAAAAAAGGAGAGGACAAAAAAATGTCCATCCCTGATAACTGTTTGGCTACAATCTCTCCTGTAGGCCTGGGAGGGTTCCTGCCCCCAAATGTTTCCAGTCATCCTCACAAGCAACCCAAAAAGATGGTAATAGCTCCATCTTCCAAAAAGCACCCAAGGGTTAAGTATTGTTCCCAAGGTCTAAAAGAGAAAGTCACTGGAATTCAAATTTGGATACTAATTTAGTTCCATTGTCCCCATGCAATCCCACCTGAAGACAGAGCTGCCCTGAACCCTGGGGTCACAGCACTTTTCTTAGTGTGGACTCTGGGGCTGTGAAGCAGCTCAGTTCTTTTTTTTTTTTTTTGGCCTTTTTTAGGGCCCCATCCTCAGCATATGGAGATTCCCAGGCTAGAGGTCAAATCAGAGCCATAGCTGCCAGCCACAGCAACTCGGGATCCAAGCCTCATCTGCGACCTACACAGCTCAGCAATGCTGGATCCTTAACCCACTGAATGAGGCCAGGGATCGAACCTGTGTCCTCATGGATACTAGTCGGTTTTATTTCCACTGGACCATGACAGAAATGCCTCAATTCTTTAAAATAAGTTTCCCTTAGGTCTGCAAAATTACATTTGGGGCCAAAGTCCTACAATCTGTCCACCCCCTCCCCCCAACGGTTCACAGTAATTCTCATCAGTTTCCCCTTCTGCATTCTTTGCTCAGAGCTGCCTGCCAAAGGGCACCCGCCATCCTGTCCTCCATGTTAGGGGACACAGACTGGAGCAGGGAGTCCCTGTGATTCGGCTTGGGAATTCCTTCCAGGTCAGCCTCTCCCGGGCCATCCTGTGTGGCCACAGAGAACAAGGAATCTTTGGCTGTCTTCCCAGTTTCCTTGCCCTCATTCTCTTTTAGAATTAATCATTTCCAGAGCTTAGAAAATCAGCTCAGAGAGGAAGCTTTAGTAGCAGTTATTACAACAAACAAAAACATGGGGTGAATACTGAACACTTCTTTGAAAATAAATAAACATGATGACCTGATAGCTCTAGAGTTCAGCACATTTGGGCCAAATAGGCTGCTGAAAATAGAGCTGTCTCAGAGTTCCCTGGTAGCCTAGTGGGTTAAGGATCCATCAATGTCACTGCTGTGGCATGGGTTTGATCCCTGGCCCGGGAATTTCCACATGCCATGAGTGCAGCCAAAAATAAATAAGTAAGTAAGTAAATTGAAGCTGTCTCTAACTTTGTCAAAAGCCGCCTGTTTAAGAATGATATAATTAGGCATAACTGGCTTAGGTCAAACTTTGCAAGTTGAAAGTCCATCAAGACCTCACCTTTGGACAGGAGATTGGGCTCCCTCAGTGTGGGATCATCCTGTGTTGGCGCAGACTTTGCAGCTCGTTTTAAACCTTTGCTAGAATCCCATAAACTGGGAGTTCCCGTCATGGCTCAGTGGTTAACAAACCCGAACTAGGATCTATAAGGATGCAGGTTCGATCCCAGGCTTTGCTCAGTGGGTTAAGGATCCGGCATTGCCATGAGCTGTGGCAAAGGTCGCAGATGCAACTTGGATCCTGAGTTGCTGTGGCTCTGGTGTAGGCCGGCAGCTGTAGCTCCAATCTGACCCCTAACCTGGGAACTTCCATATGCCGAGGGTACAGCCCTAAAAAGCAAAAGCAAAAACAAACTACCAAAAAACCCATAAACTCTATTTTTTACAGCAAAGGAAATAAATGGAGCCTCAAGTAGACAGATGAGGGCAGAGCTAAAGCTAGAGCAGTTTTCAGAATTCTTCCTCAGCTACTCCAACAAACCCAGCAAACATTAGAATTTGGCGGCCTAGTCACTGGCTTCTGGTTTTCTGATTTTTAAAGGCATGAGTAGGAGGAGTTAAGTGGCAGGACAGAGAAGCACCTCTTGAGTGGATGTTTGTAGTTAAGGCTGTGAACCCTTGAAAAGGCAATTGCTCAAAAATCTGCAATTAGAAGTTAATGTTTACTGGAGTTCCCACTGTGGCTCAACAGTAATGAACCCAACTAGTATCCATGAACATGAGGGTCTGATCCCTGGCCTCACTCAGTGGGTTAAGGATCCAGTGTTGCTGTGGCTCTGGCGAAGGCTGGCAGCTGTAGCTCCCATTCGACTCCTAGCCTGGGAACTTCCATAGGCTGCACAGTGCAGCCTTAAACAAGCAAAAAACAAACAAACAAAAATGAAATTAATGTTTACGACTGAGCTCCTCTTCCCAAGTATGAATGCAATCTGGGAGGTGTCCCTCCTCACACTTTGCTAAGGTGTTAGGCACTGAGGGAAAAGGAATCTGGATGGGGCAGAGCCAGGAATAAAACCTCTGAAGGGCAGAGAATTTACTTAAGGGGGACGACAGTCTAGTGCTCAAGTGGGTGGTTGGCAAAGGACCGTGTAAGCAGTCAGGAAACAGTGAGAGTGCTAGGGGGTGGGAGGAGAGAGGCAGTCCTGGGGGCTCCCCCTGCAGGAGCTGAGGACACATCTGCACAGGTGCAGAGGCCAAGTCCATTCAGCTCTCCCTGACACCTCCCTGCACTTTGACTGAGAGAGGAGTCTGGCTTCATACTCCACTGCCGGCGTGATCAGGGTTAGGACAGAGAGCAGCCAATTGCATCAGCTACTAAGCTCCTCTGCGAGAGAAATGGTGTTTGTCTGGCATCCTGCATGCCAAGCATAGAGCATGTGTTGATAGAAAGTTGTGGAATAAATGAAGCAACCTGTATGTCCAGGTGGCTCTCAGAATGACCCCTCCACTTGGCCCAGTGGCTGGCATAAAGTGTGTACCTAACCAAGGTCAGTTTCCTTTCTTCCCCTCAAAGTATCTATTAAAACAATGGAAGAGTTCCCCAAGCTATATAGCAGGTCCTTGTTACCTATTGATTTTGTATATAGTGGTGCATATATGCCACCTACTATATAGCTCAGGGAAATCTATTCAATACTCTGTGATGGCCTATATGGGGAAAGAATATGAAAAAGGGCGGATATATATGTATATGCATGACTGACTTACTTTGCGTACACCTGAAACTAACACAACACTGTAAGTCACCTATACTTCAATAAAATTTGTTTAAAAAGGAGTTCCCAATGTGGTGCAGCGGAAACGAATCCGACTAGGAACCATGAGGTTGCAGGTTCGATCCCTGGCCTCGCTCAGTGGGTTAAGGATCCGAGATTGCCACGAGCTGTGGTGTAGGTTGCAGACTCTCCTCTGATCTGGTGTTGCTATGGCTGTGGCGTAGGCCGGCAGCAATGGCTCCAACTGGATCCCTAGCCTGGGAACCTCCATATACCGCAGATGCGACCCTAAAAAAGACAAAAGACAAAAAAACAAGATTGTTTAAAAAAAAAAAAAAAACAATGGAAGCAACTGGATGTATGAATTTCTGGAGAAAGAGGAGATCAGAATACAGTGAAAAGCTCTGTTGCCAGAGCTCCTGAAAATGTAAATTCAATAGGGACTGAAAAAATGGTTAAGGCTTGTCCTTAGAGGAAAGAATCAGCTTAATTCACTCAGGGTTCAAAAAAAATTATCTGCTGAACCTTTATTTTCAGAGGCATCCAGGGCAAAGTGATGGACACTGCCACCCTTTTGTCGGCTGGGGTGCAGGTGTTTGGCCTGGGAGAGGGGAGGCAACTCGTTTCATGGTGGCCACATCCCAGGCAGTCCCAGGCACACCCAAGGCTGGGCCAGCCCTGCAGCCAGCAGATAGCTCTCCACAGAGGCTTAAGAAGCTGATAAGTGGCATATAACCTCTCTCTGGTGTGAGCACTCATAGGACCCCACACCCTGGTTTGTTGATTACCTACCTGCTCTGTATCAACAGCAACCCTTAAATCAACCCACTAAGATAAGATTTTTTGGGGTGGGGACTCTGCCCCAAACGTTGCCTTCTACATGATGCTAGACACTCAGCACGTGGTCCAACAGTTCTTTCTGAGCTGAATTTTCACAAGCAACATGGATTACCTTGTAACTCACTTGGTTGTATATTAACATTTGTTAATCATCATTCAGTTTTCAAGATTCATCACACATCAGCTGTAAAGATTAAAATTTATGATTTGTAGAAATGAAAATTTATTTAGGTGTTTTTCCTTTTTTTTTTTCTTTTTGGTGGTGCCCACAGCATAAGGAAGTTCTGGGCCAGGGATCAAACCTGTGCCACAGCAGTGACAGTGCCAGATTTGGGTACTTATTATTTTTTTGTCTTCTTAGGGCCACATCCATGGCATATGGAGGTTCCCAGGCTAGGGGTCAAATAGGAGCTGAATCTGCTGGCCTACACCACAGCCACAGCAATGCCAGATTGGAGCCCTGTCTGCAACCTACACCACAGCTCACGGCAACGCCAGATCGTTAACCCACTGAGCAAGGCCAGGGATCAAACCTGCGTCCTCATGGATGCTAGTCAGATTAGCTTCCACTGAGCCACAACGGGAACTCCTGGGTTCTTATTTGAAAGTAGATAGTTGGCAATATCACATGCTGCTATGGGGAGTGTAAAGCAGAACCATCTGGAGGATAGCCTGGCAGTGGGTAATATGCTTTATATCATCCATATCTTTGGCTCATAAATTCTACTGGGAATCTATCCTGGGGTAATAATCAGGAATGCAAACAGATTTGGTTCAAAGACATTCACTTCAGCACTATTTATAACAGCAAAATCAGAAATGGTACAGATGTCCAAAAGGACTAATTAAATAATACTCCAATTAAATAGAAGGGTATATATATACATATATACATATACATATACTAAAAATGGTGTGTACAGGAGTTCTCTGTTGGCCTAGTGGTTAAGGATCAAGCATTGTTGCTGCTGTGGCTCAAGTTACTGCTGTGGTGTGCGTTTTATCCCTGGCCTGGGAAAATTTCCTCATGCTGCAGGCATGGTCAAAAAGAAATCACCGAAAAAATTAGTGTACACAAACATGAAAGATGTTGAAACAAACTTAGGTTAAAAAAAAAGTGTGTATCTTAGTTTTCTCAATAACAGAAAAAATGAAACAATAAAATATCAAAATCATAAGCACAATTATTGCAGATGGCTGAATTATAGATTTTTCCTTGGTACTTCTCTATAATATCCAAAATGAGAAAATATATATCGAAAAAGATATATAAAAAAATGGTCCAACAATAATTAGTAACTGAGGAGGCAGAAGAACAGGCAATATATTACACAGAACCAAAGAATCAGACCTGACTTCTAGCCTCAGTCCTGTCTCTCATCAGTCATGTGCGGTGCCCGAGACGGCCTTGCCAGTAAGGGTGCAATTTTGGAATCAAATTTTCTGGGCTTAGAATCTAGTTCTCACACTCTTAGCTGTGTGTCCTTGGGAAGGCTGCTGAGTCTTTCTGCAGCTCGGTGTCTTCATTTGTTACATGGAGATAATAATGACACCTACCCCACCCCATATCGTTGTTGGGAAGATTAAATGGAGACACTGTCTCTAAACACCCATCACGATGCCTGACACACAGTAAGTACTTGGCAAATGTTTTATACCAGATTCTATGTATATATTAATGTGTTATTAACCATCTTTGCCCTAGTTCAATCATAAAAGGGGATGTTTGAATAAATGATAATGAAATACATTTAAGAATTTAGAATTACTATTTTAAAATAGCAAATGAAGCTTAGAATTATATATATATTCCCCTCCTTTTCTTTTCTTTCTTTTTTGAGGGCCGCACCTGAGGCATATGGAAGTTCCCAGGCTAGGGGTTGAAATGGAGCTGCAGCTGCCAGCCAAGCAACACCAGATCCATGCCAGCAATCCCAGATCCTTAACCCACTAAATGAGGCCAGGAATCGAACCCATATCCTCATGGACACTAGTCAGGTTCTTAATGTACTGAGCCACAAAGGGAACTCCTATTTCCCTCCTTTTCTGAACTCTTAGTAGCCAGCTGTGTTAAATTATCTAAAAAGTAGGAATATTCAAGAGGAAGTAGATTTCCAGTGCTCTGGAAATGAGCAAACTGCAGTCATTCAAACCCTCCCTGCGGCTAGATGTGCGCATCCCTGCATGGAGCTGAGGGTGCGTTTGTTTATTTATTCAAGTTTATGGAGTGCCTACGATGTAATGCTCACTGGGCCAGGAGCTGGAGATGAAGACACGAACAAGCCGGCCTTTTGTCCCCGCCCTCAGGAAACTCATGTTCTAGTCCAGGAAGCAGGCAAATAAGGTAACAAACACCTAATTCCAGATTTTTCCCTTTGTAACAATGATTAGAAACTAAGTACCCCTCCTCTCCAATCAAACGAAATGGGTTGGGGAAAGGCAGAAATAGGACAGAAATGTTTCTGTTCTCTCATTAGTAATTACAGAAGTTTATGCTTCTAGTTAGCCATTTGCTGGAAATCCTGAGTCAAAATAGTTCAATTGGGAGAACATTTAATTGAAAGTTTAAAAGGAATTAGTTTTTATTTAGAAAATTCTCATCACTTATTTAAATAGTAGAGATCTTTGGGGGAATAATGTCTTTATCCTAACAGACTTGAATACTGTTTTTTTTTTTTTTTTTTTTTTTTTTTGTCTTTTAAGGGCTGCACTAGAGGCATATGGAAGTCCCCAGGCTAGGGGTCCAATTGGAGCTGCAGCTGCTGGCCCACACCACCACCGCAGCAACCCCAGATCCGAGTCACATCTGTGATCTACACAACATCTCACAGCAACTCCGGAACCTTAACCCACTGAGCAAGGCCAGGGATCGAACCCACACCCTCAAGGATACTAGCTGGGTTCGTTACTGCTCAGCTGCAATGGGAACTCCTTGAATACTGTTTATTATTTGCCTTTCCTATGGGAAAATCCATGGGAGTAGAGACACTGGGAATTCTAGGGTTATATCTGTTTCAGACCCAGCCTCTTGGAGCCTGGGAATGTTATTTCTCCACCAAATGGGAGAATACTAACTACTCACTTCACAAAGTAGTCTGAAGAGTCAAATGAGATAAATTAGATTATGTCGGTCCAGGAGTTTTCATTGTGGCTCAGCCGAAACGAATCTGACTAGTATCCATGAGGACACACAGGTTCGACCCCTGGCCTCGATCAGTGGGTTAAAGATCCAGGGTTGCCATGACCTGTGGTGTAGGTTGCAGACGAGGCTCGAATCTGGCATTGCTGTGGCTATGGTGTAGGCTAGTGGCTACAGCTCTGATTTGACCCCTGGCCTGGGAAATTCCATATGCTTCGGGTATGTCCTTAGGGGGGAAAAAAAAAGGCAAAAAAGAAAATGCTAGTCCAAACACAAAGACATACTGTACATCCTGGCAGGTGTACATGTCTGTCCACATATGCAATACTTCCTAAATAAGGAGCTATTGATTTTTCTACAAATCAATAATGGGCTCTGACTTAGAAAATAGTTCTGATACTCTTTGGGATAGATTCAAATTTGGCAAAAGGCTGGTCTCCTTAGATTCCTGATGCGGACAGCATAAACGAGTCTACAGGGCATTAGTTTCCTAGTGTGGACAGCATGAGTCCAAGAGCACTTAATTCACTTACTGAACCACAATACACCAAGTGCTTCCTCTATGCCAGGTACTGTTTAGGGATACAGCAATGGTCAAGATGGGGTCCCTAATCTCAAGTTGCTGACATTCTTTTTAAAAAAAATTTTTTTAAAGTTTTAAAGCATAGTTGATTTACAATATTCTATTAATTTCTGCTATACAGCAAAGTGACCCAGTTATAAATATACAGGTGCGTGTATATATATATATATATATATATATATGTATATATATATATATATATTCTTTTTCTCATATCCTCTTCCATCATGTTCTATCACAAGTGACTGGATATAGTTCCCTGTGCTATACAGCAGGACCTCATGGCTTATCCAATCTAAATGTAATAGTTTGCACCTACTAGCTCCAAACTCCCAGTCCATCCCACTCCTTCCTCCTCCTCCTCAGGAACCACAAGCCTGTTCTCCATGTGGGCACTGACATGCCACTGATGACAGGAGACTGACAACAAACTCAACCTGAGAGAGTGGTGACTGTCACGGACTACACACAGGGCAGTGAGGGAATGGGGGGCGGGGGGTAATCCAGCAGGATCCTCTGGGGAAGATCTCTTGCCTGCGGCCAACACCTGCACTGACCCATGAGTGAGGAAGAAACAGCCACACCATGTTGGGGGGCAAGAACATTCCAATCAGAGGGAACAGCAAGTGCAAAGGCCCTGGGGGAGGAAAAGCTTGGGTCCCACTGAGTGGTGGGAACAGAAGGAGATAAAGTTGGAAAGGACAGATCCAGATTATGAGAGGGTCTTTACAGGCCACCTGACACTCAATACTTCCTGCTTCTCCCTTGAGGGACTAAGAGGAGATGTGTGGAGGAAGAAAAGGTGTGAAATTGTTGAGTGCCAGCATAGGAAGCATCCCTTTCCAAAGGGAAAGGTGTCTGACCAAGCAAACATGCTCCAGCACTAACCACGCAAGCCTTCCTGAGGATGCAGCTCCTACACAGGGAAAGAGCTTTCTAGGTATGAAAGGGACCAGGAATGGCAGAGCCTCAATGTAAGGAAGAGACTGAATTCTGGAAAGGAAGAAGTAGACACCTCTGTTGAGAAGCATGTTGAGAACAGGCTAAGAACAAGCTCTTGGCTTTGGTGAGGGGGAGCCTGCGATGGCCAGGTTTTAGGGGAATGGTAGACAGTAGAGGCTCACCGGTTGAGCGTTAAGAGACAAGTGGGCTGTGAGGCAATACATCTCAGGCAATCCTCCCTCCTCAATGTGTTCACCGTGTCTCATCCTGCCAGTGAGGCCCTGTGCAAGTCCTACCCCATCCCATGTAGCCTTTCTTCCTTGAGAGACCCCTCACTGGCTACAGGAGCTCTGCCTTGGGATATGTATACATTCTGAGAATACTTTAGAAACCTACCTATTTCCGTAATTTTTTTTTTTTTTTTTTTTTTGTGGTGCCTACGGCATGCAGAAGTTTCAGGGCCAGGGACTGAAGCCACACCAAAGCAGTGACAACACCAGATCCTTAACTCACTGAGCCAATGGGGAATTCCTTTATAATAATTTTTAACCAGCAGCATTTATGCATTTATGTTTGTAACTTTTTAAATTTTTTAAAATTTTTACTGTTTTGCTTTTTAGGGCCACATCTGCGGCATATGGAAGTTCCCAAGCTAGGGGTCAAATCAGAGCTACAGCTGCTGGCCTACACCACAGCTCATGGCAATGCCAGATCCCTGACCCACTTCGCCAGGCCAGGGATCGAACCCACATCCTTACGGATACTAGTTGGATTCGTTTCCACTGCACCAAAATGGGAACTCCCCATAACTTTTTCATTAAAATATTTGTTACTGGCCAAATGTGACTTTTTGAGGATGTACCAGATTGGGGGGAAAAAAACTAGAAAGAGGATTTTGAAGCAGGTAGGGTATAGGACAAGGGGCAGCAGAAAAGCCCCAGGCCACAGTGGGTGCCTAAGAGGAGATCAGAGAACCCTGGTACCCTGGTGACCGGTGGGGCCTTGAAGTCTAAGGAACAGCATGGAGAATGGAATAGTATTTGGGGCAACAATTCTTTGGTGCAGCCAATGAGTAGGTCCAGTGGATTTAAAAAAAAATTACAGGAGTTCCCGTTGTGGCGCAGTGGTTGACGAATCCCACTAGGAACCATGAGGTTGCGGGTTCGGTCCCTGCCCTTGCTCAGTGGGTTAACGATCCGGCGTTGCCGTGAGCTGTGGTGTAGGTTGCAGACGCGGCTCGGATCCTGTGTTGCTGTGGCTCTGGCGTAGGCCGGTGGCTACAGCTCTGATTCGACCCCTAGCCTGGGAACCTCCATATGCCGTGGGAGCAGCCCAAGAAATAGCAACAACCACAAAAAATTAAAAAAAAAAAATTACAAGGCAATACTGTCAAGTCTCACTTTAGGAGTGATCAAGCTTGGACTTAAAATGCATCACAGTTAGTCTCACCCCTTGAAGATATGCTCCATTCCAGTGCCTGAGTTAACAACATGGAGTTTATATTATTTGGCAAAGGAATTTTACTGACAGTCTCCTGGAAACACGGTTTCTGCAGTGCTTACACTGTGCTAAACCTTTCCTCCAATTCTTGTTTCTGCCACCTCTTGGCTTATCTCACTGGGGCAGGGGTTCCTTGAGTTACAAGAGGATTACTCAGAGAACTTCCAGAACAATATCCAGCGGAATACTTCTGGGAAAGCTCTCCTTCACTGTTTACTCCAGTCCCTCTTCACTGCCAACAGAAATTCCCCAGGGCACAATCAAAACTGCACGAATGGAGCAAAAGGCAGGCTTTATAATGTGGGCACCTGCCTCAAATAATTTATGACTTCTGAGCCACAAAGTTACAACAATTTATCTTTTACTAAATGAAAATCAATGAAATATTTTAAGGGAGAGAGGATTTCAACGTTTCAACTTTCACTTTTTTTTTTTTTTTTGCTTTTTAGGGTCGAACCCATAGCATATGGAAGTTCCCAGGCTAAGGGAACTTCCTCAGAGCTACAGCTGCCAGCCTACACTACAGCCATACCAATGCCAGATCCGAGCCACGTCTGTGACCTACACCACAGCTCACGGCAACGCAGGATCGTTAACCCACTAAGCGAGGCCAGGGATTGAACCCACATCCTCATGGATCCTAGTCAGGTTCATTACCGCTGAGACATGATGGGAACTCCTCAGCTCTCTCTCTGCCCTCAAACAAATAAATAAAAGCCAGCGTGGACAATGGTAATCCCTACTTCCATTTGTAAGACTGCTCTCCTCCAAATGTCCTGCAATTTCTCAACATAGTCTTTATTTTATGCCTCAGGAATGGGACAGTGCTAAAACACCTATGGACTAACTTGGAGCCATTCTGTAATGTTTCATTTGAGTCTTTATTTGGCTGCTTGTGCTATTAACCCAATCTTCTTTAATTAATTTATTTTTAAAATTTTTGGCCACACCCACAGAACACAGAAGTTCCTGGGCCAGGGACTGAACCTGTACCACAGCAGCAACCAGTGACAATATTGGATCCTTAACGTACTGAGCCACCAGGGAACTCTTCCAATCTTCCTTTATACAGTCTTTTATTTTACATGACATTTTCATGAGAGTAATACAAGGATGATAAGTTAAGGGCTGCGTCTGACTATATTAAATGGACTTCCATGAGTCCCCAGTACCGTGAGGTGGTTCCAAAAATTCCAAGGCTGTGCTCGGGGTCCACTCAGCCTGCACCCTTTCTATTTTTCTTTTTATGGCTGCACCTGCAGCATATGGACGTTCCTAGTCTAGGGATCCAATTGGAGCTGTAGCTGCCAGTCTACACCACAGCCACAGCAACGGAGGATCCAAGCTGCATCTCTGACCTACAACACAGCTCACAGCAACGCTGGATCCCTAACCCACTGAGCAAGGCCAGGGATTGAACCTGCATCCTCATGGATAGTAATCAGGTTCATTACTGCTGCATCACAATGTGAACTCCCAGCCTGCACCCTTTCAATGAAATAGTTGCCCAGCCTCATTTCTGCTTCCAAATGTTTCTACAAAGGAACAGTCCCCCAAATTATTTCTAGGCAGGACAGCTGAGCCCATATAAAGCTACATGGAGAAATTTAAGAGCCTGGAGTGAAGCAGCACAAAAGTAAATCTCCGTTTCCATGATGAGAGAGAAAGAAGGAGAGTTACAGAATTTCTTTGGGTCCATCCTACATTTTCAAGATGCCAGTCCGGTCACTTCTACAATAAACAGATGATAAAATCTGTTGAGTGTCAAAGTTTCAAAAGGCAGCCAGATTTTTAAAATGGACAGTTAAGAGAAGGAATAGTAACCAGGTGAGGAAAAATAACTATTCCCCACAATTGCACTGCATATTCAGAAGATACTTCTCCAACGGCTAAAAATGAAACGTTAGTTGAACAAGCAGGCCATTAATTGTCTAGCACTCGATTCCTAACTCTGGTGAGGAAAACAGCGGAGGAAGGGCATAACATGGGTCTTCCCCAGTTTCTCATCCCCTTTAATTCCTCAGCAATGTTGCTGGCAGAACACTTGGAAAGTGGAGGCAAACTCTAAGCTGGGGGGGATGGAAAATCTGTCATTTTTAAGAGATAAATGTCCTATAATCCAAATATATTCATCTTATAGTTAAATAGCCTCAGCTTGGTTGTATGACACATTCAAGTTCCACATGTCATTTTAATTCCAACACTTTGGTGAACTGAGGACAATTAATAACTACGCTGGCTGGAAGCAGGTGCTGCAGGAGATGGGGTGGGGTGGGGGGAGGGCCAGCATGATGCTCAAGTCCAAGTGAACATTTCCTGGTTATGTGGGATGAGCCTGCACAGATACAAATAAACTCTGCTAAGGCCAAATAAGCAAACGACCTGCTTTCTTCATCTCTGGAGTCTTAACTTCTGTGTGAAAAGGCACTAAACACACATGCCTAAATGGACTTGAATCTCTCCTGGGAAAAACTGGCAATTTAGTTCTTTCAAGAATCTAAGCATAGTAGATTGTAAGACAGAACAAATCCTAAATTCCCCTGTTTGTGTGATGACAAACTTTCCCAAACAGATTCTTGACACAAAACACCTTAAGGCAAGAGTTTCTTCATATGCTAATGCCTCACCTAGAGGCCCTGGGCCTAGACCTCTGGAGCCCAGCCTCTGGGGAGGTGGGATCCCAGGCACAGGCGGCAGGATAATTCTCATGTTCTGAAGGCACTGATCTCAGAGGATAAGGAAGAGAATGGGGGAGAAGCCACAGGATGCAGAAGAAAATAAAAATCTCATAGCAATTTATTCAAGGGAGCTGATGTGACAAAGTCACTGCAGGACAAACCATTTTACCTAAATGGAATGCTTGCCTTAAGTCCACACCGGCTACTGAGTATCTTCCTCAGTATTGCCTGAGAAGGATTCCTTCCCTGATTTATCCCATACTGAATGCCGACTACCACGCAGGGCTACAGTGGTGACTGAGATTGAGAAGCATGGTCCTGACCCTCTAGCATACAGAGTCAAATGGAAGGAGCAACACAGGAGGATCATAGAACAGGAGGGCAACAGACTGAGATAAGGTCTCTGAAAGACATAAACAGTGATGTGGAAGTGAGAATGCAGGTTGAGAAAACAGCAAGGACACTGATGTGGAGACAGGAAAGGGTTTTTCTTGTATAAGGAAGAAAAAGCACAGCGGTGTTGGCTAAAGGGCAGTGATACAGACTGGAGGAAGAGTGGTAGGAGAAATCAGTGATTATTGGGAGTTCCCACCAGCTAAGAATCAGACTAATATCCATGAGGGTGTGGGTTCAATCCCTGGCCCTGCTCAGTGGGTTAAGGATCCGAGGTTGCTTACAAGCTGTGGTGTAGGTCACAGATGCGGCTCAGATCTGGTGTTGCTGTGGCTGTGGGGTAGGCCGGCAGCTGCAGCTCCAATTCAACCTCAGGAACTTCCATATGCTGCAGGTGCAGCCATAAAAAATATTATGATTATTAATAACACAAAGTATTAGCACATACATTATTTACTATTTGCCAAACACTGTTCTAAGTAGTTTATCAATATTAACACATATAACGTTTCACAGCATCCTTATGATATATTATTTTTTTTAATTTGTATTTATTTTTTTAGGGCCACACCTGCAGCACATGGATGTTCCCAGACCAGAGAACTGCAGCTGCTGGCCTATGTCACAGCCACAGCAATGCGGAATCCCAGCTGCATCTGCGACCTACACCACAGCAACACAGGATCCAAGCCACATCTGTGACCTACACCACAGCTCACAGCAATGCGAGATACTCAACTCGCTGAGATAGGCCAGGGATGGAACCCGCATCCTCCTGGACACTAGTCGGGTTCATTTCCCCTGAGCCACAAGAGGAACTTCCCCTATGATGTATCATTATTCCATTTTGTAGATGAGGAAACTGAACACCAGGGAGGTTAAGTAATCCGCCAAGGCTCATGTAGCTATCACAGAGAAAGCCAGGAATCACACACAGCTAGGCAGTCTGGCTCTCGGGCCCATGCGCTTAACCCTTGGCTATATTGTCTCTCCATGAAGTTGGGAAGCAAGTTTAACCACATCTGATCTCTTTTGAAATTTTCTGCCTCCCCAGACCCTCTCTTGAGCATAAAATATATTAACGAGAATAGAAAGCTAATAATTAACTCCAAGTCTATGGAGTTTAAAGCCTGATTAAAGCCTGAGATCTTTCTAATTGGAAGGAAAAAAAAAAAACTTGGAAAAGGTCCAAAATGGAACTTTTATTCCCCCTTTTTTTAATGGGCATCAGCACTGCGGTATGACAACAGAAGCGAGATTAAAGGAAGGAAGAAAAAAAATCTTCCAACAGGGAAATTGGCACTTCATTTTTACATCATGATTTCCATACAACCTGTCCCTTAACTGGCATTGCATAGGAACCCAGGGGACAGAGTAAAACTAAGCCCTGACTTCCCCAAGAGGGAGGGAAAAAAATCCTCTAATGAGTCACATTGACACCACTTGGATTTTACATCACAAGACATATGGGTGGACTGCAGTTAATTGTTAGCGGCTGCTGAGTTCCCCACTAGAGTACCAGCCATTCTGAATGAAGGAACTGCATAGGTTGCAGGCTTCTGCCTGACACCAGAGCCTAACTCTTCAGGCCCGTATGTGCTTAGAATGAAGCCGTGCCATAAACATACACATTTCTTAGGCTGGAGAAATAAAATATCACTACAAAATTTAAAAAGGCATCAAAATATTAGAACACAAGTTCCAGTTAACAAATAGGTCAACTCTAGAAAGAACTCAGAGGGTAACCGGGGGATCTATGATCCTAACTACTGAAATCCTTAAAGGTATTTGCAAATGTATTTAGAAGGTACACAATTTCCCCAGAGGAAGATAGGTAGGTAGACACTGTAAGAGATAGCAAGGGAAACTCAAAAATTCTATGTTAAATAGCGATAACCTACCTGATAACTGCTGAATTCTTCTTTTTCAGTAGGATAGTATACTCATAAGTAGTATTAATGAAATCAGGTGCAAAAACCACAGCAGAATATATTTTTTAAACAAATACTGCTTCTAAAAATGCTAAATGGGTCATGGTCAACTGTGGCTGGCAATGGTGTTCTGAATACTGATTCAGAATATCTGAACAGAAATATAGGGAACAATATATTTAAATATAGCTAGCTGTGCAGTAGGGACTAAAATTACTTTTTGACAGACTGATTTGTCATCCACTTCATTTCTAGATTTCTCCATGTAGGTTCAGTCTCTTTGTTATCCTCCAGGTTAAGAGGTTCCCCTTCACTGAATGCATCTCCTCAGAAGCCTAAGCCGGCAGTATTAAGTCTATATAAGGAGGAAGACTGCCCCTTTCCAGTTTTGTTCCTTCATCTGAGGAAGCCCGGACAGTACAGTGTCTATGGCTGGCCACAGTGTCACTATCAGTTTCTGTTTTATATATAGTAACATTGGTTTAAAAAAAAATCCTTGACAAAGTTTTCCATTTCTGTAACATTGTGTCAGAAGAGAAGCTTAACAGGAAGTCTTGTGGGATGAAAGTATTTGCTTGGATTTTAGGTGAAAGCTTAACTCAGTTAAATTTCACTCCTGTGAGAATAAACATTCTTGACCCCCTAACTCAGATACTATGTTCTCATTACTGAATCCACTGAACTAAATTCTGACCAATAACTTTGGGTGTTTGCCAGAAACTGCAGGCTCCCCCCGATCTACAGATGTCTGGAGAGATGCCCTTGCTCCAGCTCCACAGAGGAATCTAAACTCTGCCGCAATTCCACACGACCACACCCAGGTCCACAGCACCTGCAGAGAGCCATACATCTGCAGAGCAGTAAATGTCCTTCCCTCCAGAACTCCCTTTCTCCAGTTAGGGGCTTAAGGCCACAACCTAGCTCTCTCTTCCTGCCCACCCTCCTGTCTCTGCTTTTCTTTTACCTTCTTTCCCACACTCAGTTGTCCTCTAAGCTACAATGTATCGGTAAACTCCTGACTCCCAAGGAAAGTATTAGTAGAAGCTAGAATTTCAGGGGAGTGACTCACCAACCCGTCTCGAGCCCCTACCACCGCCCTGCAGATGCCCCACCACTGCGGTCCTGGGGCTTCCTGCAGCAGCACCAGATGAGGGAAATTCTGAAATCCAAGGCAGAACCTAAATGAAGATGCCACCTCCTCTCCTGAGACATCTCTTGCTCTAAATGCAGCGGTAGGAAATGACCCACTGCAGGTTCCAATACAAACCGAGAACCAAGGTTTCTATGAGGCAGGGAGAAAAACAAACACAATTCCCCGGGAGGCTCCCTGGGAAGGTCCCTAGCAACACATCGACATCCGCCACTGGCGCAGCACTGGGAACACTCGCAGGCCACTTTAAAAGCCAGTTTTATCACTCAGGCCTGCACTGACAATCGCCCCTGCAGTGCCCCGCCCGCCCATCCTGTATACCAGAGATGAAGTTGGCAAGGTCAGGTGGGCTCCGGTAGATAGAAAGAAGGAGCCCAGCGTCTGCACAGTCTGTGCAGAGAAAAGGAAAGAACTGAGGAAGAATGACCTTGAGAATCTCCCAGAGTGTTAGATAGCAAGGCCGCTCTGGCTCCCAACCCTCTACATCAAGGGAGGAGGCAGGGCAGGTGGAGGGCAAAAGTAGAAAGAAATCTACAGGCAAAAACGGAGAGAGAGCGAGCGAGCTCCAACCCAGCTCGGGATAGCATAGATATGGGCAGTCCCAAAGGCGGAGGTGAAGTGCCCTCAAGGCCCGTGCTCCTCACTGCCTGCAGGTGCAGGAACTCACCTGGATCACCTCTACAGGACTGGTGCAGAACTCAGCAGCACAGGGAAGTGTAGGAGCTGCGCCCTTGGCCTCTGGGAGAGTGGGGCGTGGCCTGGAGCAGTCCCCGCCTCCTCCCAGCCGGCAAGGGGCCAGGCTCGGAAGGCAGGGCTCCTAGTGCGGGAGAGCGCCTTTTGAGTGCCACCTCTGGGAACTTGGTTTTGAGACGGAGACTGACTTTTCTTCCTCCTTACGCTTGCTCACAGATCTGCCCCTCCCACTCTCAAGTCAGTTCATCTGTTCCTTTCTGCAAATGTCACCACCTTGCTAAACTGCCCCAGCCGGGTCATACTTTTCATATTGCGTTCTCAGCACGTTAACAGTTTGTTCCCAGCAGAGCCACCGTAGCCAGCTTCTAGGCGCTCCGCGGTGAGGGTGGGGCACAGGCTTGCACAGCGCGTGCGTGGAAGTAGAGCACGTGGACTGGGGTCCGGGTGGGGTGAGTGTGTTGCGGCTGTGGGAGGTGCTCAGTGTCTCAGTGCTACGCACCCTAAGTGAAAGGGATTTAAGGATGTTAGAGCTTGTTTCCCTAACTAGTATTATTGTTAGCTTTGCCGAGAGCCTGAACCGAGCCCTGCCCGTGTGGTGGCCCCAACAATCTTCGCCTCCCCACCCCCTTCCCCGTTTGCCAGGTCTGACTCTCTGGGGACTAGATGGCGCCGCCTAGGGGACCCACAGGTCTTTTATAGCGAATACAGCTCTAGTTAGGTCCTCTAGTCAGGGCTCAGGACCGTGAGGTCTTGGCAGAGGCATGCAAGCAAGGTCAAGCCTGAAGGGGTAGAGCTTGCTTCTAAGTGCTGAACGCTCAGTGGGAAGATCCCACCTCACAAGGTAGCCAAAATTTCCCGTGTTCACATATACTTCAAGTGCGCCTATCACTCCTTTCTTCTGATATCCCATATGCTAGCAGGGCTCGCCACATCTGGCCACCTTTAGTGTCTTTCTTTTCTTTTTTTTTCTTTTTGTCTTTTTAGGGCCGCACCCCAGCCATATGAAGGTTCCAAGGCTAGGGATTGAATTGGAGCTGTAGCTGTCTGCCTAGACAACAGCCACAGCAATGCTAGATCCGAGCCAGGTCTGCGATCTGCACCACAGCTCAGGCAACGCAGATCTTTAATCCACTGAGTGAGGTCACTGGGGATTGAACCACTGTCCTCATTAACTACTGAGCCCAGGGGAACACCCCCTAGTGTCTCTTAAGTGGGGGTTCTTATCCTCTTTGTGAGAGCAGTGCTTGGAGCCAAAGAGTCCAAGGCAAGGTATGGAATGGCTGGAATATTGATCTTAGTGGGCTGGGTTGGGTGTTGGTTCCTTTTTATTGATGTTGTCATATCCAGACACCTGGAAGTACTTTGAGGGCTTGCAAAATCTTTCCTATTGCTGTCTCTGCAACTTCCAACCATTTTCAGGCTTTCAGCTTCTTCAGTACAAGAATGTCTTATATTTTAGTGTTTTTGGCATGTTGGTTATAAAGGACTTGTTTTCCTTGAACTTTGGAAATGATGTAAGAAAGCATTTCTCTGTTATTGAGGGACTTGTTTTTTCTTCTTGCTACTAAAGACTGAAGGTGTCACTGTAGTCTTCTTTGTCCCCCCCCCACCAAGTTCAGATTTCAGGTGTTGAAACCTAATCCTCATTGTGATGGTATTCTTGGGTGTTGCCTTTGGGAGGTATTAACTCCTGAGGATGGAGCCCTCATGAATGAGATTAGTGTCCTTGGAGAGACCCTGGAGAGCTTCTGTGGTCCTTCTGTTGTGTGAGGACTCTGTCAGAAGACTAAGACTGCCGTCTATGAACCAGGAAGTAGCTTTCATCAGACACAATCTGCTAGCCCCTCAATCTTGGTTTTCCTAGCCTCCAGAATTTTAAGAAATAAATGTTTGTTAAGTCACCCAGTCTGTGGTATTTTTATTATAGCAGCAGGTGGGAAGTTAGACATTTTCTGACTGTTCTGTATAACAAAAGGCAGCCTAAAGTGGTAGAAGGAATGACTGAAGAGTCAGGACCCTAATTCTGGCCCCTTCATTTCCCCTTATCCGTATTTGACCACAAACAAGTACTTAATCACTCAAGACCTTCCTTTAAAAAAAACTCATTATAAAAGAAATACTTGTTTATTGTAGACATTTTGGAAAATACAGAGAAAAACCCATCAGAAGAAAAATAGAGGTATCAAAACAGACAGACAGACCAATGGAACAGAATAGAGAATCCGGAAATAAACCCTGACACCTATGGTCAATTAATCTTTGACAAGGGAGGCAGGAACATCAAATGGGAAAAGGAAAGTCTATTCAGCAAGCATTGCTGGGAAACCTGGACAGCTGTATGCAAAGCAATGAAACTAGAACACACCCTCACACCATGCACAAAAATAAACTCAAAATGGCTGAAAGACTTAAATATACGACAGGACACCATCAAACTCCTAGAAGAAAACATAGGCAAAACACTCTCTGACATCAACATCATGAATATTTTCTCAGGTCAGTCTCCCAAAGCAATAGAAATTAGAGCAAAAATAAACCCATGGGACCTCATCAAACTGAAAAGCTTTTGCACAGCAAAGGAAACCAAAAAGAAAACAAAAAGACAACTTACAGAATGGGAGAAAATAGTTTCAAATGATGCAACTGACAAGGGCTTAATCTCTAGAATATACAAGCAACTTATACAACTCAACAGCAAAAAAACCAATCAATCAATGGAAAAATGGGCAAAAGACCTGAATAGACATTTCTCCAAGGAAGATATACAGATGGCCAACAAACACATGAAAAAATGCTCAACATCGCTGATTATAAGAGAAATGCAAATCAAAACTACCATGAGATACCACCTCACACCAGTCAGAATGGCCATCATTAATAAATCCACAAATAACAAGTGCTGGAGGGGCTGTGGAGAAAAGGGAACCCTCCTGCACTGCTGGTGGGAATGTAAACTGGTACAGCCACTATGGAGAACAGTTTGGAGATACCTTAGAAATCTATACATAGAACTTCCATATGACCCTGCAATCACACTCTTGGGCATCTATCCGGACAAAACTCTACTTAAAAGAGACACATGCACCCGCATGTTCATTGCAGCCCTATTCACAATAGCCAGGACATGGAAACAACCCAAATGTCCATCGACAGATGATTGGATTTGGAAGATGTGGTATATATACACAATGGAATACTACTCAGCCATAAAAAAGAATGACATAATGCCATTTGCAGCAACATGGATGGAACTAGAGAATCTCATACTGAGTGAAATGAGCCAGAAAGACAAAGACAAATACCATATGATATCACTTATAACTGGAATCTAATATCCAGCACAAATGAACATCTCCTCAGAAAAGAAAATCATAGACTTGGAGAAGAGACTTGTGGTTGCCTGATGGGAGGGGGAGGGAGTGGGAGGGATCGGAAGCTTGGGCTTATCAGATACAACCTAGAATAGATTTATAAGGAGATCCTGCTGAATAGCATTGAGAACTATGTCTAGATACTCATGTCGCAACAGAAGAAAGGGTGGTGGAAAAAACTGTAACTGCAATGTATACATCTAAGGATGACCTGACCCCCTTGCTGTACAGTGGGAAAATAAAAAAAAAAAAAGAAGAAGAAAAATAGAAGTCACACTGTATATACTTTTTGTTGTTTGCTTTTTCCACTTAATAAATTATAAATCATTTCTCTTATTTCTTGAACAGTTCATTCTGCAGCATTATGTGGTCCTGATTGCATGGATTTACCGACCCCTTCTTGTTGGAGTTAGCTTGTTTTCAATTCTTTACTATTATAAGCGATTTATCTACCTTGTAGATAAATCTGTGTGCATGCTTGTGATTATTTCTTTTGGCCAAATTCCTTTAAAGAGGATTTTCTGGATCATTTTAAAGTCTTTTGATAGATATTAACAAGATGCCCTCCAGGGAAAGATTTATAATCTTCTCCAACACTAGATAATGGATATCATTTTCCTCCATCTCCAAATGGGGATAAGACCTTTCTTACAAGGTCATTGTGAAGTTCAAATGAAGTAAAGACAGAAGTCCAGAAGAAGACACAGGATAATGTATTTTGCAAGTTCCTTTACAACATCAGGAACACTTTGGCTCAGTTCCTACTTCAGTCACCATTGATTCTCCATTTATAGTGTCTTCTTCCAAACCTCTCCTAAAGGTCACCATTTACCTCATAAGCTCTCTCCATCCTTGGAGTCTCAAACATTGCTCTCTAGATTTCTTTCTTTCTGCTCTCCTTTACTACCTCCTTTTCATCAATCTGCATCTTAAAATGTATTCAAGATTTTCTAAAGCTCTATCCTTTTTTTTTTTTCTTCTAACTCTTCTATGAGTCTCTTCTTTAACTTTCTTTTATTGGCTGCACCGACTGCTGTGGTTATTTGAATAGTCTAGAGTTCAAACCCTCATCTCTTTGGGGCAAAATCCCTCATTTTCTGTATATTCTTTGAAGGTAGTACTTACTACTGCAATGTAAAAGTTGAAGGGCAATTCTTCCTCTCCCTCATTTCAGAGGAGTTAAGGGAGTGGGTGCATGCCTCCATCTTGGCCCATCAGTTTTACTCTCAACACTCAGGCCCTCAAGAGAATGAACAGCAACCAAGGGACTTTTTGGAGTTCTCATCTACTCTGTGGCTGTAGCAGTGGAGGGACCAGAACTCTCTGAGAGATTCTTCTGACCACAACGTTAAAAACTGCAATTTCCCTCTCCTAAAGGCACTCTTTATCCCCCCCCTTCTTTTATTTTCTATTCTTTTGACATATTTTTGGATTTAATTTGTTTATGACCTGTGACCACGACTTGAATATAAGCAGCATGAAGGTGGGGTATGGTCTATCTATTCATTGCTGTGCCTCTAATGCTCTGAGGTGCCTGGCATAGAGTAGGCACTCAGTATCTATCAATTAAACAAATGCACGAACGTCTGGTTCTTGTTGCCTAGCTGTCTGGAACCCCCTATGTTCCTGACCTTTTCATGAAGCTTGTCTCTCCAGCCTACCACTGACTCTGAGCCCCCATAGCCTCCCAGGTAATACCCTATTTGGCATGTTAACCAGTCAGTTTTTTTCAGGCAGAACTGCTTACTATATTACAGACTTCTGATCCACAGGGGAACCAAAACCACATTTGTTATCTTTCCCAGCAAATTTTTATGTATTTCAGCAAAGAACATCATCTAAGCAGTCGCCTTAACTGGAAATTGGCACCACGCCTTGTCCCTCACTCCTTGGGCTGGGAATCACATAGTCTTGCAATGGAATTCCAGAATAGTCATCATTTAGCTGTGTGATTCTAGCAGGGAATTATATAATTTCTCTGAAACTTTTTTTTTAATCTGCAAAATTAATACATCAATACCTATTTTGCTTTGCTCTTGAAAAGATAGCATAGAGTCTGGGCTTAATTTAGGCACTTAAAAATTGGTAGTTATTACTACCAATACTTTTTTTGTTTGTTTTTTTTAGAGCTGTACTCACAGCATATGGAAGTTCCCAGGCTAGGAGTCTAATCAGAACTGCAGTCATCGGCCTATGCCACAGTCACAGCAATGCCAGATCTGAGCTGCATTTGCACTTACACTATGGCTCATGGCAACGCTGGATCCTTAACCCACTGAGCAAGGCCAGGTATTGAACCCACATCCTCATGGATCCTAGTCGGGTTTGTTAACCGCTGAGCCATGAAGGGAACTCCCCAATACTTGTTAATGGCACCTCAAAGCAGTCTCCTTTCTAGTTCTTCTGCCCTAGTTTAGACATCAAATTTCCTCTAACCTAGACAATTACGGTAACCTTTTAACTGGCTTCTCTTTAAACATTCATTACCCAGCTACTCTCAGTTACCTATCTAAAGCAGACCTCTTCTTTGATACTGACCAATGCCTTTAGGACAAGGTCCAGACTTGCGTACATTGTATTTCAAAATATTTGAACAGTCTAGCCTCAAGCTGCTTTCCCACAATCCTCTCTTGTAACATTAATGTCATAAGCATTTGTTGAGTGCCTACTGGATTCCAGGCAGTAATAGAACTTACATTTTAATAGGGGAAACTGACAATAAAAACAGGATAATCACAGATTGTTAACTGAGATTTCAACCTGAAGCTTCAGGAGGCATGGACGGTTTCCGTTGCCTCTTTTGTGCTTCTGCCAACCCATCATGAAAAGTGTATGTTTCAGGAAGCCAGTGTTTCTTCACTCTGAAGAATTGGAAACATGGCTGGCAGACCCAAACCTGATTTGCAACCTGGAGCCAAACTTGACTGAACACAAGCAAGGTCAGCCAAGCCCAGCACAAACACAGCTAGCCTGCAGACTTGTTTGTGAGGCACAAATATTTACTGTAACTCACTGTGAGTCTTGGCTTGTTATTTTCATTTTTTTAAAAATTTTTGTGCATTTTAGGGCTACACTCGCAACATATAGAAGTTCCCAGACTAGGGGTCAAATCAGAGCCACAGCTGCTGGCCTACATCACAACCACAGCAACTCGGGATCTGAGCTGCACCTGCAGTCTACACCACAATTCACAGGAATGCCACTGAGTGAGGCCAGGGGTCGAACCCTCATTCTCATGGATTTTAGTTGGATTCATTTCTGCTGTGCCACAACAGGAACTCCCGTTTGTTGTTTTAGCAAAACTGAGATAATACAAAGATAGAGCCAAGAGGGCTTGCTTATGGGCTGGATGTGTGGGAAAGGAAAAGAACGAAATCAAGGTTTCTGTCTTCAGAAATAGAGTGGCAATTGGCATTAATTACCAAGGAATTACCGAAGAAGTAATGTTGTTAAAATGGCCATACTACAGATTCAATGCAATCCCTATCAAATTACCCATGATATTTTTCACAGAACTAAACAAACAATCCCAAGATTTATATGGAACCGTAAAAGACCCAGAATTGCCAAAGAAATCCTGAGGGAAAAAAAAACCAAGCAGAAGGTAAAACTCTCTTAAGACTTCTGACAATATTACAAAGCTACAGTAATTAAGATAATGTGGTACTGGTTCAAAAACAGACAAACAGACCAGTGGAACAGAATAGAGAACCCAGAAATAAACCCAGACACCTATGGTCAATTAATCTTCAACAAAGGAGGCAAGGATATAAAACTGGAAAAAAACATTCTCTTCAACAAGTGGTGCTGGGAAAACTGGACAGCTGCATATAAATCAATGAAACTAGAACACACCCTCACATCATGCACAACAATAAACTCAAAATAGCTTAAAGACTTAAACATAAGAAAGACACCATAAAACTCCTAGAAGTGAACATAGGCAAAACATTTTCAGAGTTCCTGTCGTGGCTCAGTGGTTAATGAACCTAACCAGCATCCATGAGGACTTGGGTTTGATCCCTGGCCTCACTCAGTGGGTTAAGGATCTGGCATTGCCGTGAGTTGTGGTGTAGGTTGTAGATGTGGCTCGGATCCTGTATTGCTGTGGCTGTTGTCTAGGCCAGCAGCTACAGCTCTGATTCAACCCCTAGCCTAGGAACCTCCATATACTGTGGGTGTGGCTCTAAAAAGACCAAAAAAAAAAAAAAAGAAAAAAAAAAGAATTCTCTGACATCAACAGTACAAATATTTTCCTAGGTCAGTCTCCCAAAGTAATAGAAATAAAAGCAAAAATAAACCAATGGGACCTAATTAAACTTACAAGCTTTTGCACAGCAAAGGAAACCATACCAAAAAAAAAAAAAAAAAAAAAAAAGCAAGCAAAAAGACAAGTACGTAATGGCAGAAAATAGTTTCAAATGATGCAACTGACAAAGGCTTAATCTCTAAAATATATAAACAACTCATACAATTCAACAGCCAAAAACAAAAAAACAAAAACAATAACCTAATTGAAAAATGGGCACAAGAACTGAATAGACATTTCTCTAAAGAAGATGTAGAGATGGTCAACAGGCACATGAAAAAATGCTCAACATCACGAACTATCAGAGAAGTGCAAAGCAAAGGTACAATGAGGTACTACCTCACACCAGTGAGAGTGGCCATCATTAACAAGTCAACAAATAACAAAGGCTGGAGAGGGTGTGGAGAAAAGTGTCCCCTCCTTCACTGTTGGTGGGAATGCAAATTGGTATAACCACCATAGAAAACAGAATGGAAGTACCTCAGAATGCTATGACCCAGCAATCCCACCCCAGGGCATGAAAAAGATACACGCATCCATATGTTCATAGCAGCACTATTCACAATAGCCAAGACCTGGAAAAAAACCTAAATGTCCCTCAACAGACAAATGGATTAAGAAGATGTGGTATATACACACAATCAAATACTACTCAGCCATAAAAAGAACAAAGTAATGCCATTTGCACCAACATGGATGGAGCTAGAGACTCTCATACTAAGTGAAGTGAGTCAGAAAGAGAAAGACAAATGACATATGATATCACTTATATCTGGAATCTAATATAGGGCACAAATGAACCTATCTACAGAAAAACAAACTCATGGACATGGAGAGCAAACTTGTGGTTGCCAAGGGGGAGGAAGTGGGATGGACTGACGATTTGGGGTTAGTAGATGCAAATTACTGCATATGGAGTGGATAAGCAATGAGATCCTGCTGTATAGCACAGGGAATTATATTTAGTCACTTGTGATGGAACATGACAGAGGGTAATACGAGAAAAAGAATCTATCTATCTATCTATCTATCTATCTATCTATCTATCTATCTATCTACCTACCTACCTACCTACCTAGCTACCTATTTTTCTACCTACCAACCTATCTGGGTCACTTTGCTGTATAGCAGAAATTGGCAGAACATTGTAAATCAACTATAATAGAAGAAATAAAAATCTTTTAAAAAATTACCAAGGAATTACCCAGTTAGAGAAGATTGGTGGGGGAAAGAACTTGGGTAGGGGAGCCCATTTTTGACATCTGTAGTAATCTGGATATGCTAACAGCTGTTCAACAAATAACCTCAAAATACCAATGTATGTGTATATAGCTGGGTCACTTTAGTGTATAGCAGAGATTGATAGAACATTGTAAATCAACTATAATAAAAAATTTAATTATGAACTTTGAAAAAAAACTACAAAAGGATTTCAGAAATTGAAAATTAGAAAGGATTTGGAAAAAGGATTCTGTATTGAAGTTCCCATCTACTCAAGGGGTATAGGTGAGTGATATTTCCCTCACACCTCAAGCATAGTGACAGGACCTTCAAGGAGACTACTTCAGGAGCTTAACAGTGTCCCTTGAATTGAGGGGTGGAGATGTTTATTATTAAGATGGAGAATAAATTGAATGGATGAAAGACCAGACACTCCTGGAAGCCACTTTGCCTCCCCAGTGAGGGTAAATGATGTATGAGTGTTGCCGAGGACCACATGTAGGTCACAACAGGGAGAGGGAGCTGGCCTGGAGCCCTTCTGAATTGTGACCAAAGAGGACATCCTAGAAGGATGATGGGAACCGTACTGAAAGTTTGACCCAAGCCACAACAGGAAAACCAGAGCTGAGGGGATGTCATACAGTTTGTGAGAAGTGCCAGCAAAGATGCATCTGAAGAAGCCAGGAGAAAGACCACAGAGAGTCAGCCATGATGACCAGACCCAGAAAGTTCTAATCCATTCATTCATTCAACAACAAATATTTATTGAGCACCTACTACGTGCCAGACAATGTCCTAGGCCCTCTAGCATGTCAGTGAACTACTGTGGAGTCTGCATCCTTTCAAGAAGCAGTAGAGGAGGGAAGACAAAGGTAATAAATGACATAATAAATGTATAATTACATGGTATGATAGGTATTAAAAGTGCTCTTAGGGGGATCAGAAGCAGGGTAAGATGGAAGTTGTGGATATTTAAACGTATGCATATATAAGTTGCATATTTTTAAAAATATTTTTAACAGGGTAAGGATAAGGGGAGTTGTAATATTTTTAACTTTAAATTTATAATAATTTCAAATTTATAGAAAAGCCATAAGAACATTAGAGAACTCTTGTATACCTCCTGTGTACATACATAAGCATATATGTATGGATTTATATATTATCTACACATTATCAGTATGGCTCACAGATTCTTTTAATGAATTATAACTTACTACTATCCTTATTTATATTACATATCAAAATTTTCTTAGCGCATCTTTACTTTACATCTTTACACAACAAGATTTTACAGGGTGTCCTGAGTTTCAGTCATTTTTCCAATAAGCCCTGATTCCTTCTAGTGGTGAGAATGGTATTTAAAAATCAAAATAATGAAGGTTTGGGTCCTAGATGTCTTTTTTGCTAGTTGGATATCATTACCCTTGAGCTCCCAGCTAAGCATTTCCTAGCTTTCCATTCAGCTAGATATAGCTCTAGAGCAGGGCAGAGTCACAAGATAGAAAGAACTTGAATGAAGCTATGCATAAAACATCACCCCCTGAATACTCGCATTGAAGTCCTTTATGAACAAGAAATGAAAAACCTATTGTGTTTTGCCATTGCTATTTTGAGGATATTTGTTGAACAGCAGTTAGCCTACCCAGATTACTACAGATGTCAAAAACGGAACCTGATGACTCCCAACTCAATTCTTTCCTCTACCAATCTTCTCTACCTTGGTAATTCCTTGGTAATTTTTAAAAAGATTTTATTTTTTTCTATTATACTTGATTTACAATATTCTGTCAGTTTCTACTATACAGCAAAGTGACCCATATACATACATATGTGTGTGTGTGTGTGTGTGTCTATATACACATTCTTTTTCTCATATTACCCTCTACCACGTCCCATCACAAGTGACTAGCGCCCACCCCTGGCAACCACAAGTCTGTTCTCCAAGTCCATGAGTTTGTTTCTTTTGTGTAGATAGGTTCATTTTTGCCCTATATTAGATTCCAGATATGTGATATAGGTTCATTTGTGCCCTATATTAGATTCCAGATATGTGATATAATATGGTATTTGTCTTTCTCTTTCTGACTCACTTCACTTAGTATGAGAGTCTCTAGCTCCATCCATGTTGCTGCAAATGGCATTATTTTGCTCTTTTTATGGCTGAGTAGTATTCCATTGTGTAAATACACCACATCTTCTTAATACATTCATCTGTTGATGGACATTTAGGCTGTTTCCCCTTTTGTACTTTTGATATGCATTACTCCTTTAACTGGTTCTTGGAAACCTGCTCAAACTTTTCTGCATGATATTCTGTCACTCCATTTACTTTGGTGTCTGATACATAGTGTCTCAGTCAAAACTTCCAGTTTAGCATCCTGTTGCATATATAAATCCGTGACCCACCCTGGTTCAAAGATATGCTGCTACCAAATATATAACTCATCAATCAAAATGCAATTTCAAAATAATTCAAGTGCTTTCCACAAAAGACCCAGAATAGCCAAAGATATCCTGAAAAAGAAAAATGGAGCTGGAGGAATCAGGCTCCCGGACTTTAGACTATACTACAAAGCAACAGTCATCAAAACCGCATGGTACTGGCACAAAGACAGAAATGTAGATCAGTGGAACAGGATAGAAAGCCCACGCACCTACAGCCAACCAATCTATGACAAAGGAGGCAAGAATATACAATGGAGAAAGGACAGCTTGTTCAATAAGTGGTGCTGGGAAAACTGGACAGCCACATGGAAAAGAATGAAATGAGAACACTCCCTAACACCATACACAAAAATAAACTCCAAATGGATTAAAGACCTAGATATAAGACCAGACACTATCAAACTCTTAGAGGAAAACATAGGCCAAACACCCTCTGACATAAACGACAGCAACATCTTCTCAGATCCACCTCTCAGAGTATTGAAAACAAAAACAAAAATAAACAAATGGGACCTAATCAAACTTCAAAGTTTCTTCACAGCAAAAGGAAACCCTAAACAAAATGAAAAGACAACCCACAGAATGGGAGAAAATCTTTGCAAGTGAATCAACTGACAAGGGATTCATCTCCAAAATTTATAAACACCTTCTGCAGCTCCATACCAAAAAAAAAAAAAAAACAAAAAACAAAAAAAACAAAAAACAAACAACCCCATCAAAAAATTGGCAGAAGATCTAAACAGACAATTCTCCAAAGAAGACATGCAGATGGTCAAGAAACACATGAAAAGATGTTTCAACATCACTCATTATTAGAGAAATGCACGTCAAAACCACTCTGAGGTACCACCTTACACCAGCCAGAATGGCCATCATCAAAATGTCTACAAACAATAAGCGCTGCAGAGGGTGTGGAGAAAAAGGAACCCTAGTACACTGTTGGTGGGATTGTAAATTGGTGCGACTGTGGAAAACAGTATAGAGATTCCTCAGAAAACTAACATAGAGCTACCATTTGATCTAGCAATCCTACTCCTGGGCATCTACCCAGAGAAAACCATGACTCGCAAAGACACATGTACTCCGATGTTCACTGCAGCACTATTTACAATAGCCAAGACATGGAAACAACCTAAATGTCCATCAACGGAGGAGTGGATCAAGAAGATGTGGTACATATACACAACGGAATATTACTCAGCCATTAAAAAGAACGAAATACCAGCATTTTTTGCAACATGGATGGACCTAAAAACTATCATGCTAAGTGAAGTCAGCCATACAATGAAACACCAACATCAAATGCTTTCACTGACATGTGGAATCTGAGAAAAGGACAGACTGAACTTCTTTGCAGAACAGATGCTGACTCACAGACATTGAAAAACTTATGGTATCCGGGGGAGACAGTTTGGGGGTGCCTGGGCTGTGGGATGGAAATCCTGTGCAATCAGATTTTTATGATCATTATACAACTACAGATGTGATAAATTCGCTTGAGTAATAAAAAAAAAAATAAATCAAGTGCTTTCTTTGTATATTTCCAAACACCATGAAGGGGAGTTATTGATTACAGTGAGATATCTTTTTTTTTTTTTTAATTTTAGGGCCACACCTGTGGCATATGGAGGGTCAAATCAGAACTTACAGCCGCCAGCCTATGCCACAGCCACAGCAACACCAGATCTGAGCTGCGTCTGCAACCTATACCACAGCTCATGGCAACACCAGATCCTTAACGCACTAAATGTGAGTCCAGGGATCAAACCTGCAACTTCACGGTTCCTAGTTGGATTTGTTACTGCTGTACTATGCCAGAACTTCTACAGTGAGCTATCTAAAAGCTTCCTTTCCCACTTCTTTTTATATTCCTCATATGTCACAGCCGTCCTCATTCTTCTCTCTTCCAGATTTTCCCTAAGTTCTTCCCTTGGCCTTTGTGACCTTTGGCCCCCCTTCCTATCAATTTCTGCCATATTTTGTATCCTTAAGGATCCCCAAGAATATTCTATCCAGACTCATCCCTAGTTAGAATGAACGTGGTTGGGAATGTTTGGCTGTTCATCACTGGTAGCTGGCAAGGATTGTCCAGCTACACTCCATTTCTTAATTTCTCTTGCAGTCAGGTGTGGCTGTGTAAGCAAGTTCTCCCTAATGGAATGTAAAAAAAAAATGAGATGTGCCATTTCCAGACCTGAATATAGAGCTGCCTTATTTGCCTTTCTCCCTTCTCTTGAGCTAGAATAGTGATGATCAGAGTAGCTTTTCCCCTGCTATCAGTCTGGGATACTGTACGACTCTATAGAAGAGAGCTGCTTGCCAAATATTCTGCTTCCAGAATAGTTTCCCCAGAATGTTAGATGAGTTAGAAATAAAGGTTTATTTTGATTGAGCCATTTTATTTAGTGTTCTATCTATTGCAGCAGTTCAGACTACTCTAAAAATACAGAAATTAGAACCAAGAGTGGGGTGCTGCTGTAGTAAAAATCCAAAATATATAGCATCAACTCAGCATTTGGGCACCAGGCAGTGAGAGGGTGGAGAGCTGTAGATCCTTGTTATGCTGGGGAGATGTGGATGGTATAACACTGTCTGAGATAAACAAGGAGGCAGGTATAAGTTCCTCCTAAGCCTGTAGTTATAGCAGCAGCAGTTGGAAGGAGCCAGAATTTTAGGGCAAATTGGCTACTGCTTGCTGCTTTTAGCAAGGTACAGATCCAAAACTTTTGGAGCAGATGTGCTTGAGAATTCAGAATTTTTCAAAATTTAGCAAAATAACAGAGCGTATATTGTATAGTACAGTACAAAACACTCCAGCAGAATCTGCAGCAACACATCATAATCAAACACATTTCTATTTCTGCAGTGAGATGTACGATCATTCACACTAAGCAGGATAAATAAAGACTAAACAGCCCACATCAATTTAGGTCAGATTTCTGCCATCAAAAAGTTACAGAAATGAACTACAGAAAAACGTGTTTTTCAGTTTTTTGGGTTTCAGAATTGTGAATAAGGGATTCTGGACCTAAATTATAAGAGAGAGATGAATCCAGGCAAGGAGTGACCTGTTTTCAAGTAGAAAAGGGCCAGATAGTGCAAATAAGAATCCAGAATTTGGGACATCCTTGGATTGTATCTCAGACTGCAAGAGATCAAGCTGTTTTTGCTTAAAGACACTGCCCCCCCAAACACAAATTAAGTCTTCTCAGTCAAAAAGAACCCAGCTCTGAGACCATGATCTGTATAAGGGAAGTATAACTTTTCTGCTATGCCTATTTTTTTCAGATGGCCTTAGAGTAGCTTCCATAAATTAAAAAAAAATCTTTTCATAGTTGCGTATCTGTATTCACCTCTTTATATAAAGTATTTTTTTCTACAAAAAGTTTCTATTTATTCATAGTTCTTTGTTTTTTACATAATATAAGATCCTTAGCAACTTTTCCATGTCAGCATTTAGCACACTGTCTCATTTTCTTTAACTCTGGCCTTTATGCAGCAGATGAATGTACCTGTACTTTGTTTAACCAGCCCCTTGTGGGGAACAATTTAATAATTCCATTTTGTGTTCTCTCTCACTACTATGAAAAAGGCTGCAGTGAACATCCTTGAAGAGCTGAGATCCCCTGCAAATGCTGCCAGTTTATCCTTAGGGTAAATCCCCAGCAATGGGATTGCTGGGTTAACAAGTTCATACTTTTTTTTGGGGGGGGGTCTATTTAGGGCCGCACCTGCAGCATATGGAAGTTCCCAGGCTAGGGGTTGAGTCGGAGCTGTAGCTGCCAGCCTACACCACAGCCACAGCAATGCTGGATCCGAGCGGTGTCTGTGACCTACACCATAGCTCATGGAAACACCAGATCTTTAACCCACTCAGTGAGGCCAGGGATCGAACCTGCGTCCTCATGGATGCTAGTTGGGTTCGTTAACCACTGAGACACTATGGAACTCCCATACATTTTTAAATACTGAAATCAATTGTCAAATTTTTCTCCAGAAGTCCATAAGATTACCTTTTGACAACATTCCAGGACCACGTATGAGAACAACTCCGTTCACACTGACCACACAGATTTGGGGCTGCCGTAACACACAAATCCAGCCAGAGTTATGAGTACTCACAGCCTCCATGGTTCCAAATAGCCACCCTACCTGCCTGCCAGTCTCATGGGACAAACACTGCATTCCATCATTTTGGTTCGCATTTCTTTGTGTAAGGCTGAAAATCACCGTCCATCTATAATTTTTTAGCAGCTTGTATATCCTTTGCTTATTTTTCTACTTAGTTTTATTATTTGAATTATTTTGTCTACCTGTATAAAGCTTTGGGTATAACTTAAGGATATCAGCTGCTTGTTTTCCTGTACTACAAATATCTTTCCCTGGCTCATTGATGATTTTAAGTTTATTTATTTATGTATTTATCAAGGATAAATTTACAAATTTGCTGTGGTTAAATTTATTAAACTTTGGCCTTCCAGCTCATTGGCTTGATATCTCTCTTGGAAAGGCTGTTTCCACTCCAGGATCCAAATGTATTTTCATTCGTGCTTTATTCAGAAATTGTATGGGTTTATTTTATGCAAAATCTTTGATACATGTGTAATTAATTTTAGTATAAACAGTGAACTATGAATCTAGCCTTATTTTCTCCACATTCTTCAATTCTCCCAACACTATTCTATTTATCCCTCTGCTTAGATTGCATACAAATTCATTGATCAGTAATGATACCTTTATTATTAACAAAATGCCATGCATATTTAGGTCTATTTCTGTATTGTCTATTCTGTTCCACTGATGTCTTTTTATTCTCCAGTGGTAAACAATTTTATGCATGATAACACTAGGTCTTTTAAAAATGTTATCTTTTTGATTGGTGCAGTCAACTTGGTTAGCAAATTTGGGAATGATGAATTAGCTACATGATTGGTGGAGGCAGCACCAAGGAATTCGCCAGCGTGGCCAGGACTGCTAGGGCTGAAGATTTGACCTTTGTGGTTGGTGCTGTTTGGTGGGACTGGGGCCAACAACTCAGCCAGCACGCTTGGGGCTGACAGGACCAATGCCAAGAAGACAGCCCGAATGGTCAGGAGGTTGCTTATACACTGGGGAACCGACTGAAGAAGAAATATATTGAGAATAATGGAATCCAGGTTTCTCACAATCTGAGAGAGGAATTAGAAGTATGGAAAAACATGGAAAAGCAGGAGCTGGAAAAAACACTGTAGTGCTGGTTTGGAATTGGAAATATTGGTATAAACTCATGGTTTTGAATATGTACAAACGGAAAGATATAAACATAGATTTACAGGTTGTCTGTATATATTCATATATTTCTAGTTCTATCTCCTGTGGTTGTCTGTATATATTCATATATTTCTAGTTCTATCTCCTGTGGGAACCAAAAAGCAGTAATATCCCAGTAGCAATGAGTATATTTATTGCCCAGACCTTGCTTTCTATATACTATTTTCCACTCAAAGGAACCAGGGATCCTTGGATAAGTGGCCGATTCCAGAAACGGAAAAAACAAGTAAAAGATGACACTGGAGGGAGTTCCCGTCGTGGCGCAGTTGTTGACGAATCTGACTAGGAACCATGAGGTTGCGGGTTAGGTCCCAGCACTTGCTCAGTGGGTTGGGGATCAGGCGTTGCCATGAGCTGTGGTGTGGGTTGCAGATGCAGCTCGGATCCAGCGTTGCTGTGGCTCTGGCTTAGGCTGGCAGCTACAGCTCCTATTTGACCCCTAGCCTGGGAACCTCCATATGCCGCGGGAGAGGCCCAAAGAAATAGCAAAAAAAAAGATGACACTGGAAGATATTTTTTTGTGACAAGCAGTAAAAATTGCTCAAAGAATATTAAGAGATGTGTCATACAGACATATGAATCAGCTAAAGGAGATTTCTCTTGTTAAATCTGGGACAATTTGTGGATTGCAAAGTTTAGTTTATGACTATGAAATATAAACTAAACAACAACAACAACAAAAATCTGGCACAAGAGTTCCTGCTGTGGCACAGTGGGTTAAGAATCCCACTGCAGTGGCTTGGGTTGCTGTGGAGGCTCAGGTTCAATCCCTGGCCTAGTGCAGTGGATTAAAGAATCTGGAATTGCCACAGCTGCAGCATATGTCACAGTTATGGTTTGGATTCACTCCCTGGCCTAAGAACTTCTATGCCATGGGTGCGGCCATAAAGAAAAAAAAAAAAAATCTGGGACAATGTGAACATCAAAACAAACAAGAAAAATAGTAAAAGATGTAATCTATTCAATGAAATAGAAATTCATGAGTCCATAAATGAATGCATGAGTAAGAAAAGAAATTACTGGAATGCCTGTTGTGGCGCAGCGGAAATGAATCCGACTAGGAAACATGAGGTTATGGGTTTGACCCCTGGCATCGCTCAGTGGGTTAAGGATCTAGCATTGCCATGAGCTCTGGTGTAGGTTGCAGATGCAGCTCGGATCTGGCATTGCTGTGGCTGTGGTGTAGGCCAGCAGCTGTAGCTCTGATTGGACCCCTAGCCTGGAAATCTCCATATGCCACAAATGTGGCCCTAAAAAGCACACACACACACCAAAAAAAAAAAAAAAAAAGAAAGAAAAAGAAAAAGAAAAAAGAAATAACTGGGGGAGAAGGAAAACTCTATCCCACAGTTAGATGCCAACTAAGTGTAGAGGGAATGCTAGAGCTAGAAGCTTTTTACAATCACTGTAGTGATAATTCATCAGTGATGCTAAAAACTAGGGAGCGAATGCTTGATAAGGAACAGAATTTTACATAATTTCAGAGTTATCTCCACAGAAACTCCATATTAGTTCCTTATTAATTAATACCAAATACTTCTCAGTTAATTTTCCTGTGGAGCGATCTTTTTTTTTTCGGTTTGGCTGCACCTATGGCCTATGGAGGTTCTTGGGCTAGGGATCGAATCTGAGCTGCAGCTGTGACCTATGCCATAGCTGTGGCAACACCAGGTCCTTAATTCATTGTGCCACATGGGGAACTCCAACTGCAGAGCAATCTGATAGACACTCTCTTATAAATGTCAAGACCATCACCTGTATTGGGATACTCCGACACTGTGTACTTCCTGAAAGGATGCCATTAGAAGAACATAGCATTACTTTTGGGGGTATTTCTGCCAAAAATATAGAACTTGTATGTAATTATGAGGAAATATCAGACAAATCCAAATTGACAGACCCTCTTAGCTCAGGTTGTGATAACGAAATGTCATAGAGAACGGGTATTTATTTCTCACAGTTCTAGAGGATGAGATCAGGGGGCCAGCAGAGTCAGGTTTTGGTGTAAGTTCTCTCGCTGGCTTGCAGAAAGCCACATTCTCACAGTATCCTCATGAGGGTGGGGTGGGGAGGGAAGAGGGGGCGAGAACAAGAGAGACTGAGAGTGTGAGAGAGAGAGAGAGGAAAAAAGGCATTGCTCTGGTCTCCTCCTCTTCTTATAAAGATACGCTAATACCATCATGAGGATCCCTCTCTCACAACCATCACCTAAACCTAATTAGGTCCCAAAGGCCCCATCTCCAAATACGATCACATTGAGGGTTAGGTCTTCTAGCATGCAACTTTGTAGGGGAGATGTAAACATTCAATCTATTATAGGGATTTTCTACAAAGTAACTGGCCTATTCTCTTTAAAAATGTCAAGGTCCATTTTTCACACAACTAGAACAAACAATCCAAAAATTTATATGGAACCACAAAAGACCCAGAATTGCCAAAGCAATCCTGAAGAACAAAAACCAAGCAGGATGCATAACTCTCCCAGACTTCAGGCAATATTACAAAGCCACAGTCATCAATACAGTGTGGTACTGGTACCAAAACAGACATATAGACCAATGGAACAGAATAGTGAACCCAGAAATAAACCCAGACACCTATGGTCAATTAATCTTTGACAAGGGAGGCAAGAACATAAAATGGGAAAGTCTTTTCAGCAAGTATTGCTGGGAAACCTGGACAGCTGCATGTAAATCAATGAAATTAGAACACACCCTCGCACCATGCATGAAAATAAACTCAAAATGGCTGAAAGACTTAAATATAAGACAAGACACCATCAAACTCCTGGAAGAGAACATAGGCAAAACATTCTCTGACATCAACCTTATGAATATTTTCTCAGGTCAGTCTCCCAAAGCAACAGAACTAAGGGAAAAAATAAACCAATGGGACCTAATCAAACTGAGAAGCTTTTGCACAGCAAAGGAAACCAAAAAGAAAACAAAAAGACAACTTTCAGAATGGGAGAAAATAGTTTCAAATGATGCAACTGACAAGGGCTTAATCTCTAGAATATACAAGCAACTTATACAACTCAACAGCAAAAAACCCAACAACCCAATTGAAAAATGGGCAAGAGATTTGAATAGACCTTTCTCCAAGGAAGATATACAGATGGCCAGCAAACACATGAAAAAATGCTCAACATCACTGATTATAAGAGAAATGCAAATCAAAACTACCATGAGATACCACCTCACACCAGTCAGAATGGCCATCACTAATAAATCCACAAATAACAAGTGCTAGAGGGGCTGTGGAGAAAAGGGAACCCTCCTGCACTGTTGGTGGGAATGTAAACTGGTACAGCCACTATGGAGAACAGTTTGGAGATACCTTAGAAATCTATGCATAGAACTTCCATATGACCCCGCAATCCCACTCTTGGGCATCTATCCGGACAAAACTCTACTTAAAAGAGACACATGCACCCGCACTATTCACAATAGCCAGGACATGGAAACAACCCAAATGTCCATCGACAGATGATTGGATTCGGAAGATGTGGTATATATACACAATGGAATACTACTCAGCCATAAAAAGAATGACATAATGCCATTTGCAGCAACATGGATGGAACTAGAGACTCTCATACTGAGTGAAGTAAGTCAGAATGAGAAAGACAAGTACCATATGATATCACTTATAACTGGAATCTAATATCCAGCACAAATGAACATCTCCTCAGAAAAGAAAATCATGATAGACTTGCAGAATAGACCTGTGGTTGCCAAGGGGAAGGGGGAGGGAGTGGGTGCTTAGGGAGCTTGGGGTGAATAGATACAAACTATTGCCTTTGGAATGGATTAGCAATGAGATCCTGCTATGTAGCACTGGGAACTATGTCTAGTCACTTATGATGGAGCATGATAATGTGCGAAAATACAACATGCACATGTATGTGTTACTGGGTCACCATGCTGCACAGAAAAAAAATTGTATTGGGGAAATAACTATTAAAAATGATTAAAAAATAAATAAAAATGTCAAAGTCATAACAGATAAGGAAAGACTGAGGAACTTGAGATGACAGAGACATGACAACCAAATGTTGATCCTGAATGAAGTCCTGGACCTCTAATAGATGTTATTTGGGTAACTGAAAAAATCTGAATGTGATCTGTGGATTAGGTCAAATTGAATGTGCCCTTTAAAAGGTGAAACATCAGGGAAACATTTTCCTGTTTGCCTGGAAGAAGAGCAACAGCTCTGTGGTGAATGGAGGGGGCCGTGTGGCTAAAACCTGAAGGTTTCCTGCAGCAGAGGGTGACCCCTAGCTGACAGCCAGCAAGAAAATGGACTTCAACCAAAAGGAACTGAATTCTGCCAAAACCTGGATAAGCGTGGAAGAGGACCCATGTGTCCTGGGTATTGCCTTTCTCAGGGAAAGTATGACTGTTGGTCATCCTAGAAGTCCAGACTCTTATTTCTCTCTTTTTAGAAAATTATTTTTTAAATTTAATTTTATTTATTTATTTTTTTGTCTTTTTAGGGCCACACCTGTGGCATATGGAGGTTCCCAGGCTAGGGGTCGAATCTGAGCTGTAGCTGCCGGCCTATGCCAGAGCCACAGCAATGACAGATCCGAGCCACATCTGCGACCTACACCATAGCTCACTACAACACTGGATCCTTAACCAACCGAGTGAGGCCAGGGATTGAACCCTCGACCTCATGGTTCCTAGTTGGATTTGTTTTCCTCTGCGCCATGAAGGAAACTCCAGAAAATTATTAACAACAATAATTATCCATTTCCATGGTTTGGGATTTATTGCTGTTCTGCTAGTCAGTTATATCATTTGCTAGTGGATCATGTAAACTGGGAACTGTTACTGAAGCATAGACTGACATGAAAACTGTGGACATCTGCAGTGCTGAAGGCCACATATTTTTGATGTATTAAAAGACATTCTTCTCAGTCTCTATTGGATGGGACTTTTTCTACATGAAATATACATTGGGAGCCTTCCTTTGCTGGTTCTCCCCAGTATTCCACCTCTTCCATGGAGTACCTCAGAACTCAGACCTTGAACTTTTTTCTCTCTACACACTTGCCTAGTGATTCATCTACTCCCTTGACTTTAAATATCATCCATTTGAATTCATGACTCCAAATACATATTGTCAATGCGGATTCTCCCCTGAACTCCCAACACAGATACTCAATTACCTATCAGATGTCTTCTTTAAGAGGTGAAATAGCTTACAGTATCTAAAAGTGAATTCCTCATATTTTCCAGAAAACTTGCTTCTCCCACAGCCTTCTACATTCCAAAAGTAAAAACATCACCCTTCTACTTGCTCAGGCCAACTTTGGAACCATCCCTGACTCTTTTTAAAGTCTCTGATTCTATAAAAAAAAAAGCTGGTAAATCCTCCAAAAACACTTCCAGAATCTGACCACCTCTCACTGCCTTCCCCCTAACAACAGCCAGGTCTGGGACATGTCTCATGTGGATTACTGCAATAGCCTTTTCATTGGTCTCTTCAATTCTATTCTTACCCATCTATAGTCTATTCCCAGTATAAATCCAGCGCTATTCTCTTAGAACACAATCAGCAGTTTCCATTGCTGAAACTCCACAAGTTTTTCACCATCCCACTCAGAGGATGGTCTTACAGTTACGTGGCACATCATCACCCTGCTGCTGTCCTAACTCCATCTCCAGTCTCACTGCCCTCCTTGCAAACCCCAGATATGCTCTTTGCTATTCCCTTTGCCTACGAAGCTCATTCCCAATTACCTAAAAGCAAGATCCGCAATATATTACACAGGGCCAACATAAAATGAAAATGTGGGACTTCGTGCTAAAAATTTATTAAGATTTTCAAGACCATGAAAATAGAGTGTCAAACCAAGTATGGGGTCCTTCTGAGTATGCGGCCCTGTGTGAAAGGCTTGCCTACCCACTGAATCCTTCTTCTCTGACCGTCTTAGACATGCCTCACCACCTGGAACTCATTTATCCTCTATAATTTCCTTTTTCTCTTTAGCACCACTCATCCTCTGACATATTGTATAATTTACTTAATTTTGCATTTTCTGACCCCTCCAATGCATTACAATATATGAGGCCAGGGGTTTTGTTTTGGTCAATCCTGTACCCTCAGCACTCAGAACCATGAGTGGTACATAACAGGCACTCAAATATTTGTAGAAAGAAGGGATGAACAAATGTATTTATTGATTTTTGTGGTCTTCTGGTGGAAAGAGACAAGCTTTTAAATCCATCCTTAAGAGGGAAAAATCTTGTGAACTTGCAATATTTGTAGGAAAATTACACAAGTTGCTTTCATTGACTTCATTTTAACCTCAGAACATGCTTGGACCACAAAAACAACTGGGCCATCTTACCTTCCCAGAATTTAGCCTCTCTATGTGTGCTTTTCCTTATGCAATCCTGCCTCTCCTTATAAGGTTCTAAAATTAAAAAAAAAATCTTGGCTCTTTTTCCTTTTAAAAAATACCCTTATAGATAATATGGTTTAGAATTCAAAAGTTACAAAAATGAAAAGCTCCCTGTCTTTGCTTGTCTTATCATGCAATCCCTTTCCTCAGAAAAAAACAAATATTATCTTCCAATTCTCTTGGGAACCTTCCCAGAGACATTCTAGGCGGAGAACATACTGGTAAATATGAGTGTCACGTCTATGTAGGCTCTTTTTTTTTTTCCTCCAAAAAATGATTTGACAATAGGATATGAGAATGGGAATCTTCTATCTCAGTTTTGACTGAGGTTCCAAGACTCTTGGTTTCAAATACTTCCTTGTTTCTCAGGGAGGTACCAGGGGACCTTTGCAGTACTTGGAAAAGTGCTGAAAACTGGTGTTGCAAGCCTTCAGCCTTCTCAACTCAGGGTTATGAAAGAGTCTGGAAAGGCCAAGGTGGATTCTGAAATTGACTAAGAGAGCTGATGCCCTGGGATTTGTGAGAGCCATGCCCTGTTCCATAGGAAAGCATACTGTTCCCTCACCTGCAGCCTAGGACTGAAGTTGGTTCTCAGCTAGGGGAAGTTTTCCCACAGGGGACAACTGGCAATGTCTGGAGATATTTTGGACCATCATGTCTGGAGGGATGCTACTGGCATCTGGAGGCCAGAGGTGCTGTTGAACATCTTGCCATGCAGAGGATAGTCCTCCACAAACAGCAAAAAGTATGTAGCCCCAAATGTCAGTAGTGTTGAGGATGTGGAACACCAGCCAAAGGAGAGGGCCTTCTTCAGCACCACTTGAGAACTGGTGAAATGTCTCTTGCAATTGGTGGACTCAGGGAACCTATGTCTGGCCCATGTCTAGAGGCGGAGGCTGGCTCACTCTGCTAATGGTAGAGAGGTGAGTTTGCTGAACTGGCGGCAGCCTGTGCTCCCAGAGCATTTGACAAAAGGATGCTTGAGTGATTCTTGGAAGCCAGAATCAGAATGAGGATTGTGAGAGTGAGAGCAGAAAGCAGGAATGCTACATGGAGAGAAGAGCTGAGCTCAGCAGAGAGAGGAGGGAGGGTACTGCCAGAAGCTCTGGAATGAAGAAGCACCCGTATGCACTGACCTATACCAGGAGAGCAACAGCGGAGTCATCTCCAGTCAGGGGAAAGTATGGTGAGTGGGTTGTTGCTGAAAAACCTCCCCAAATGCTTCAGGAGCGAATGCATCTGTATCAAACCCTGGAAAGCCCAGTGAGCTTATGACAGTTTGTCAACATTATTAGTTAAGACCTCAGGTGACACTCCAGTACTGCATAGAGAATCAGATCCAGAGCTCACAAGATCCTACTTGATTTGGCCTCTGCTGACCTCTATCTTCATCTTTTCTTTGTTATTTTGCTCAAGCTACAGTGGGTGTCAGACCTTTCTTCATACACAGCAAGCTTGCTCTGACCTTAGGGCCTTTGCACTTGTCTTCCCCACCACTGGGCATGCACTTCCCCAAGATCTCTGCTTCACTGTTTCCCTCTTCATTTGAATCTCTGCCCAACTGTCACTCATCTAAAATAGGCAAATCCCTGTTACTCTCTCCTTTGCTTGCTTTATTTCTCTTCAGTGAACTTAATACCCACAACCTTTTGTTATAATGTAATCACATGCCAGCTGCCTCTCTTCTCCATTATAATGTAACATCCCTGCAAGGAGATATTTATGTTCCCATAGTCTAGGGCCATTTTGGCGTTTTGTACATGCCCAGTAAATGAATAAGTGAATATCTAAGCAATGCTGTTGTGATTTGCAGAGCTGTTAGATTTGGCTTCAGGTTTGTGGGTGAAAGCAGAGTCCCTTCCCAACTCTAAGCCTGTCATATTCTAATGTGTCCTCTCCTATTAAATTGGCCCCGAAGCAAAAAACACCCATGCAGGGGGGTGGAAGGACCAATTGAACCACCTCACACAACCTGTCAGATAAAAAGCCCAGTAAAACATTTGCTGAAGTCACCCCTCCCTGTTTAAGGACTTAGGTGAAAGCTGAGAAAGATGAGAGTAATGACTCCTGTATCCTGTACGTTTTTTAAGTCAAGTATGCCTGCGTTTTGGAGTTCTCTGGTGGTAGAGTAGGTTAAAAATCTGGTGTTTTCACTGCTGTGGCTCAGGTTGCTGTTGTGGCACATGTTCAATCCTCGGACCAGGAAATTTTACATGCTATGGCATGGCCAAAAAACATATTTCTCTGTTTTACTTATAATCTCATTTAAGAGATTTATTTTTATTTTTATTTTTATTTTTGTCTTTTTGCCTTTTCTAGGGCTGTACCCGTGGCATGTGGATGTTCCCAGACTAGGGGTCTAATCGGAGCTGTAGCTGCCAGGCTATGCCAGAGCCACAGCAATGTGGGCTCCGAGCTATGTCTGCAACCTACACCACAGCTCACGGCAACACCAGATCCTTAACCCACTGAGCAAGGTCAGGGATCGAACCCGCAACTTCATGGTTCCTAGTTGGATTCGTTAACCACTGTGCCACAATGGGAACTCCTTAAGAGATATATTTTAAAATAAAAAATAGGGATTGGAGTTCCCATTATGGAGCAGCAGAAATGTATCCTACTAGAAACCATGCGGTTGCAGGTTCAATCCCTGGCCTTGTTCATTGGGATAAGGATTTGGCATTGCCGTGAGCTGTGGTGTAGGTCACAGATGTGGCTTGGATCTGATGTTGCTGTGGCTGTGGTGTAGGCCAGCGGCTGTAGCTCTAATTCGACCCCTAGCCTGGGAACTTCCATATGCCGTGAGTGCAGCCCTAAAAAAAGCAAAAAAAGAAAAGAAAAAGGGGGGATTTATTGATGAGGTGTAGGGAAATTGAAATAAGGGGAAAGATGGCATAAGATCATCCACAATTCTATTACTAGACACTATGACTTTTAACATTTTGTGTACTTTCTTACCATCTTTTTTCTATGCATGTAAAAGATTATATTTTAATATGGCATCATATTAAACAATATATGAAAAAAATGGCATACACTCTGAAATCATGACAGATTTTTTTATGGTTATTTTCATATAAATGTTCTTCTAATTCCTTCCCCAAACAAAACAAAACCTATACACATGCATCCTATTATTTATATATCCATCCACCTATCTATTTCTACATCTATATAACAATGAATTTATCTGTTATATACATTTGTATTTCATGTTTCTATGTCTATCTTCTTATCTATGTAATCTCTGCACTCATTCATCTATCAATCTTTTTGTATATTTATCTGTTATCAATGTATAGCTCCTTCTCTTCCCTTATGAGCATTTATCTATCTAGGCATCTATGCAGGTATCTGGTTATCAAGATATCTATCTATTTATGCATCTATCATATATCCATGGATTTAGCTGCCAATTATCTATATTAGTGCTCAATCTATCATCTTTGTTTCTATCTGTATATCTACCTATGAATCTTTTCATCATCTACCTACCTATGAATGCATATATATGTGCACGTATATATTCATATATCTATCATCTATGTATCTAACTTTCATTTTTTTTGGTCTTTTTAGGGCCACACCCATGGCATGTGGAAGTTCCCAGGCTAGGGGTCAAATTGGAGCTGTAGCTGCCAGCCTACACCACAGCCACACCAGATCTGAGCCATGCCTGTACCTATATGCCACAGCTCATGGCAATGCTGGATCCTTAACCCAGTGAGCAAGGTCAGGGATCGAAGCCATGTCCTCATGGATACTAGTCAGGTTTTTTATCACTGAGCCATGACAGGAACTCCATATTCTTCATTTTTATTTACACAAGAGATTTTTCTGCTATGCACACTTTAACACCTTGTTTCTTTCACATAATGCATATTAGATACCTTCTGCATACATAAGTACTTCAAGAGCTTTCTCATGCCACTCTATAGAAAAAAAGAAAAAAGAATGAAAAGAAAGGAGGGCAGTTTAAGAGACCTTTGGGACAATATCAACCACACTATTTTCATTTTAGGGGGCCCAGAAGAAGAGAGCAAGAAAAATATTTGAAAAATATTTGAAAAGATAATAGCTAAAAACTTCTCTAACCTGGGAAAGGAAGGAGTAACTCATGTCTAGGAAGTGCAGAGTCATACAGATTAACTCAAAAGAGGAACAAACATACCACAACACATTGTAATCAAAACAAAAACAATTAAAGATAAAGGGAGAATACTACTAAAAGCAGCAAGGGAAAAGAAACAAATAACATACAAGGGAACTCTCATAAGGGTATCAGCTGCCTTTTGAGCAGAAACTCTGCAGGCCAGAGGGAGTGGCATGATAAATTTAAAGTGATGAAAGGGAAAAAACTACAACCAAGAATACTCTGCCTAGTAAGGCTCTCATACAGATTTGACGGAGAAATCAAAAGCTTCACAGACAAGCAAAAGATAAAATAATTCAGCACTACCAAACCAGCTTTACAACAAATGTTAAAGGAAGAAAAGACCACAACTAGACACAAGAAAATTATGAAATGGAAAATCTCACCAGAGAAGGCAAACATACAGCAAATGTAGTAAATCATCCACACACAAACTAGTAGGGAGATTAAAAGACAAGTGTAGTAAAATCACCTGTGTCCACAATAACTGACTAAGTGATAAGTGATTAAGGGATACACAAAACAATTAAATGTAAAATATGATATAAAAATTAGTAATTGTGAAGGGATACAAGCACAAATGCAGAAATGCAGGATTATTATTATTATTATTTTGGTCTTTTTAGGGCCACACCCACAGCATATGGAGATTCTCAGGCTAGGGGTTGAAGCAGAGCTATAACTGCTGGCCTGTGTCCACAGTTACAGCAACACCAGATCTGAGCTGTGTCTATGACCTATACCACAGCTCACAGCAATACCAGATCCTTAACCCACTGAGCAAGGCCAGGGATCTAACCTGTGTCTTCATGGATACTGGTCAGATTTGTTTCTGCTGAGCCATAATGGAAACTCCTAAGTGCAGGATATTTAAAATGCATTTGAAATTCAGAGATCAGCAACTTAATACAATCATGTATATATAGATTGCCATATCAAACCTCAAGGTAACTGCAAAACAAAAATATAATAGATATTCACAAAAAAAAAAGAGGAATCTAAACGTAACACTAAAGATAGTCATCACATCAGAAGAAAAGGGAGCAAAAGAAAGGGAGGAAAAAAAAAGACCTACAAAAACAAATCCAAAAACAATAAACAAAATGGCAATAAGCATATGTGTATTGATAATTACCTTAAATGAAGTGGATTAAATACTGTAACTGAAAGACATAGACTGGTTAATTGATACAAAAACAAGATCTGTGTATTTTTCTGCCTACAAGAGACTCACTTCAGTCTGGAGACACATACAGACGGAAAGTGAGTGGATGGAAAAAGTTATTCCACGCAAATGGAAATCAAAATAAGGCCAGAGTAGTAACTTATATTAGTCAAAGCAGACCTTTAAAATAAAGACTGCTAACAAGAGACAAAGAAGGAAAATACATAATGATCAAGAAGTCAATCCAAGAAGATATAACAATTGTAAATATATATGCATCCAACATAGGAGCACCTCAATATATAAGGTAAATATTAACAGACATAAAAAGAAATTGACAGCAACACAATAATAGTAGGGGAATTTAACATCTGACTTACAATGGACAGATAATCCAGACAGAAGATCAATGAGGAAACACAGGCCTTAAATAACACATTAGACTAGATGGATTTAACTAATGTTTATAGAGCATTCCACCTGAAAGCAGTAGAATACACATTTTTCTCAATTGCACATGAAACGTTTTCCAGGATAGGTCACTTGCTGGGCCACAAAACAAGTCTTGGTAAATTTAAGAAAACTGAAATCATATTAAGCATCTTTTCTGACCACAACACTATGAGACTACAAATCAACTACAAGAAAAAAAAATGCAAAAAACACAATATGTGAAGGCTAAAAAATATGCTACTAAACAACCAATGGATCACTGAAGAAATCAAAGAGGAAATAAAAACATTTAGAGACAAATGAAAATGCAAAAACAATGATCTAAAACCTATGTGACACTGCAAAAGCAGTTTTAAGAGGGAAGATTATAGTGATACAAGTTTACCTTAGGAGAAAAGAAAAAAGAAAAATTTGAAATAAACAACCTAAACTTAAACCTAAAGCAACTAGATAAAGAAGAACAAACAAAACCCCAAATTTTAGAAGGAAAGAAACCATAAGGATCAGAGCAAAAATAAATGAAATAGAGATAAAGAAAACAAGAGGAATGATCAATGAAACTAAAAGCTGGTTCTTTGAAAAAATAAAAATATTGATAAACCTTTGCCATACTCATCAAGAAAAAAAAGAGAGAGGGCCCAATCAACAAAGTTAGAAATGAAAAAGAAGTTACAATGGACACCACAGTAATACAAGGATCTTAAGAGATTACCATGAGCAACTCTATGCCCATAAAATGGAAACTTGGAAGAAATGGACAAATTCCTAGAAAGGTACAATCTCCTAAGACTGAACCAGGAAGAAATAAAAAACATGAACAGACCAATTACCAGTACTGAAATGGAACCAGTAATTTAAAAACTCCTAACAAACAAAAGTCTAGGACCAGATGGTTTCACAAGTGAATTCTACCAAACAGAGAGGAGTTAATACCTCTCCTTGTGAAATTATTCCAAAAAATTACAGAGGAAGGAACACTTCTAAACTCATTCTATGGGGCCATCATCACCCTGAAACCAGAACCAGGGAATTAATCTTCTAAACATACAAATAGCCCATACAGCTCAATCTCAAAAAAACAAGCAACCCAGTCAAAAGATGGGCAGAAGATAAAGACACTTCTCCAAAGAAGACATATAGATAGCCAAAAGGTGCATGAAAAGATGCTCAACATTGCTAATTATTAGAGAAATGCAAATCACAACTACAAAGCCATATCACCTCACAATGGTCAGAATGGCCATCATCAGAAAGTCTACAAGTAATAAATGCTGGAGAGGGTGTGAAGAAAGAGGAAACCTTCTACACTGTTGGTGGAAATGTAAATTTACCACTATGGAGCCACTATGGAGAACACTATGTAGGTTCCTTCAGAAACTAAAAATAGAGCTACCATAGGATTCATTGATCCCATTCCTCAGCATGTATCCAGAGAAAAACACAATTGGAAAACATGACTCACCCCATTGCAGAACTATATACAATAGCCAAAAAGTGGAAGCAAACTAAATGTCCATTAACAGATGAATGTATAAAGATATGGTACATATACCCAATGGAATATATTACTCAGCCATAAAGAAAGAACGAAATAATGTCATTTTCAGCAACATAGATAGATGGAGAGATTATCATACTAAGAGAAGTAAGCCAGACAGAAAGATAAATATGATATTGCTTATACGTGGAATCTAAAAAAAGGATACAAATGAACTTATTTACAAAACAGAAAGATACTCACAAACATAGAAAACAATCTTATGATTACCAAAGGAAAATGGGGAGAGGGATAAGTTAGGAGTTGGGATTAACATATACACACTACTATATAAAAAGAGATACCCAGTGAGGACCTACTGCATAGCACAGGGTGCTATGCTCAATATCTTTTAATAATCTATAATGGAAGAGAATGTAAAAAAAAGAATATATGTAAATATATATGTATATGTATAACTGAATCATTTTACTGTACACCTGAATCTAACATAACACTAAATCAACTATATTTCAATTAGAAAACCCCTATAATCACTCAAAACATACACTGATGACAGAAATTGAAGACCAAACAGATGGAGAGATATACCATGTTCCTGGATTGGAAGTATCAATATTGTTAAAATTACCATATTACCCAAAGCAATCTACAGATTCAATGCAATTGCTGTCAAATAATCAATGGCTTTTTTCACAGAACTTGAACAAGTAATTTTAAATTTTGTATGGAAAAAAAGACCCCAAATAGCCAAAGCAATCTTGAGATAGAAGAATGGAGCTTGAGGAATAAGGCTCCCTGACTTCAGATTGTACTACAAAGCTACAGTCATCAAAACAGCATGGTACTACAAAAAACAAACAAACAAACACATAGACCAGTGAACAGGATAGAAAGCCCAGAAATAGACCTATGCCCTTGCAATCAGTTGATCTATGACATAGGAGACATGAATATAATGTGGATGGGCATAGAGGGAAACTACCTCAACATAATAAAGGCCATATATGACAAACTCACAGCTAACTTCATTCTCAATGGTGAAAAGCTGAAAGAGTTCCTGCTGAGATCAGAAACAAGACAAGGATGTCCACTCTCACCACTACTATTCAACATAGTTTTGGAAGTCCTAGCCACAGCAATCAGAGGAGTAAAAGAAATAAAGGGAAGGAATCCAAATTGGAAAGGAAGAAGTAAAACTATCATTATTTGCAGATGACATGATACTATACCTAGAGAATCCTAAAGACTCTACCAGAAAACTGTTAGAGCTCATCAATGAATTTGGCAAAGTTGCAGGATACAAAATCAATACACAGAAATCAACTGCATTTCTATATACTAACAGTGAAAGATCAGACAGAGAAATTAGGGAAGCAATTCTGTCTACCATCACATCCAAAAGAATAAAATACCTAGGAGTAAACCTACCTAAAGAGACAAAAGACCTGTACTCTGAAAACTATAAGACACTGATGAAAGAAATCAAAGATAACACAAACACACAGAAAGACATACCATGCTCTTGGATTGGAAGAGTCAATATTATCAAAATGACTATACTACCCAAGGCAATCTACAGATTCAATGCAATCCCTATCAAATTACCAAGGACGTTTTTCACAGAACTCAAACAAAATATTTGAAAGTTTGTTTGGAAACACAAAAGACACAGGATGGCCAAAGACATTCCAAAAAAGAAAAATGGAGCTGGAGGAATCAGGCTCCTGGTCTTCAGACTATACTATAAAGCAACAGTTCTCAAAACCACATGGTGCTTGTACAAAGACAGAAATATACATCAGTGGAACAGGATAGGAAAGTCCAGAATTAAACCCGCATACCTACAGCCAACTAATCTATGACAAAGGAGGCAAGAATATACAACAAAGAAAAGACAGCCTGTTCAATAAGTGGTGCTGGGAAAACTGGACAGTCACATGGAAAAGAATGAAATTAGAACACTCTCTAATACCATACACAAAAATAAACTCCAAATGGATTAAAGACTTAGATATAAGACCAGATACTATAAACCTCTTAGAAGAAAACACAGGCCAAACACTCTCTGACATAAATGACAGCAACATCTTCTCAGAGCCACCTCTTAGAGCAATGATGGTAAAATCAAAAGTAGACAAATGGAACTTAATTAAACTTAAAAGTTTCTGCACAGCAAAGGAGACCCTAAACAGAACAAAAAGACAACCCACAGAATGAGAGAAAATCTTTGCAAATGAAGCAACTGACAGGGATTAATCTCCAAAATTTATGAACACCTCCTACTACTTAATACCAAAAAAACCAAACAACCCCATCAAAAAATTGGCAGAAGATCTAAACAGACAGTTCTCCAAAGAAGACATACAGATGGCCAAAAAACACACGAAAAGATGTTCAACATCACTCATTATTAGAGAAATGCAAATCAAAACCACTACGAGGTACCACCTTACACCAGCCAGAATGGCCCTCACAAAAAAGTCTACAAACAATAAGCGCTGCAGAGGGTGTGGAGAAAAAGGAATCCTAGTACACTGTTGGTGGGATTGTACATTGGTGCAACCACTGTGGAAAACAGTATGGAGATTCCTCAGAAAACTAAAAAGAGAACTACCATTTGATCTAGCAATCCCACTCCTGGGCATCTACCCAGAGAAAACCATGACTCGCAAAGACACATGTACTCCGATGTTCATTGCAGCACTATTTACAATAGCCAAGACATGGAAACAACCTAAATGTCCATCAACAGAGGAATGGATCAAGAAGATGTGATACATATACATAATGGAATATTACTCAGCCATTAAAAGGAACGGAATACAGGCATTTTTAGCAACATGGATGGACCTAGAAATTATCATGCCAAGTGAAGTCAGTCAGACAATGAAACCCCAACATCAAATGATTTCAGTGACATGTGGAATCCGAAAAAAGGACATACTGAACTTCTTTGCAGAACAGATACTGACTCATAGACATTGAAAAACTTATGGTTTCCAAAAGAGACAGGTTGGGGGGTGGGGGGATGTGCTGGGGTTGTGAGATGGAAATCCTATAAAATTGGATTGTGGTGATCATTGTACAACTACAAATGTAATAAATTCATTGAGTAATAAAAAAAGAAAAGAATATACAGTGGAGAAGAAACAGTCTCTTCAATAGGTGGGGCTGGAAAAACTAGACATCTACATGTAAAAGAATGGACTTAAAGCATTCTCTAACACCATTCAAAATGGATTAAAGACCTAAAAGTTAAGACTGGAGACTCCAAAACTTCCAGAGGAAAACATAGGTAGAACACTCTTTGACATAAACCACAGCAATATTTTTTTTGTATCCGTCTCCTATGGTAATGGAAATAAAAACAAAAATTTTAAAAATGGGATCTAATTAAACTTGACAGCTTTTGTATAACAAAAGAAACCATAAGCAAAATGAAAAGACAACCTATAGAATGGGAGAAAATATTTGCAAATGATATGACTGACAAAGGATTAATTTCTTTTTTTTGTCTTTTTGCCATTTCTTGGGCTGCTCCCGCAGCATATGGAGGTTCCCAGGCTAGGGGTCTAATCAGAGCTATAGCCCCCAGCCTACGCCAGAGCCACAGCAACGCGGGATCCAAGCTGCATCTGCAATCTACACCACAGCTCACGGCAATGCCCGATCCTTAACCCTGGGCAAGGCCAGGGATCTAACCCATAACCTCATGGTTCCTAGTCAGATTCGTCAACCACTGAGCCACGAAGGGAACTCCAAAGGATTAATTTCTAAAATATATTGAGTTCATACAGCTCCATATGAACAATAACCCCAATCAAGTTAAAAGTTAGGCAGAAGATCTAATAGACATTTTTGTCTTTGCAGAAAGACATAAGGATTGCCAAAAGGCACCATGAAAAGATACTCAACATAGTTGTTAGACAAATGCAAATAAAAACTTCAATGAGATTATCATCTCACACTGGTTAGATGACCATTATCAAAAAGCCTACAAATAATTTTGGAGAGGGTGTGGAGGAAAGGAAATCCTCTTACACTGTTGGTGGGAATGTAATTTTTTGTAGCTACTGTGGAAAACAGTATGGAAGTCCCTTCAAAAACTAAAAATAGAGCTACCATATGATCCATTGATTTCACTCCTGGGCAGAGAAAATTATAATTTAAAGAGATACATGTACCCCAAAATTCATTGCAACACTATATACAATAGTCAAGACATGGAAGCAACCTAAATGTCCGCCAGCATATGAATGGATAAAGAAGATGTATACTATGGAATACTACTCAGACATAAAAAGAAGGAAATAATGCCATTTAAAGCAACATGGATGGACCTAGAGATTATCATTCTCAGTAAGTCAGAAAGAAAAAGACAAATACTATATGATATCACTTATGTGCAGAACCTAAAACATGACACAAATGAACTTATTTACAAAACAGGAACAGATTCACAGAGATTACAAAAAGACTTTCGGTTAACAAAGGGGAAAGGAGGTGGGGGAGGGATAAATTGGGTGTTTGGGATTAGCAAATTCAAACTATAATATATAAAATAGATAACAAGGTTTTATTGTGTAGTACCGAGAACTATATTCAATATCCTATCATAAACCATAATGGAGAAGAAAATGAATATACATATATATATATATGAATCACTTTGTTGTACATCTGAAACATTGTAAATCAATTACACTTCGATTTAAAAAAATCTAAAAAAAAGGTTTTCTTTCTTTTTTTTTTTTTTTTTTTGTCTTTTTGCCATTTCTTGGGCTGCTCCCATGGCATATGGAGGTTCCCAGGCTAGGGGTCTAATAGGAGCTGTAGCTGCCAGCCTACACCAGAGCCACAGCAACACGGGATCCGAGCAGAGTCTGCGACCTACACCACAGCTCACGGCAACGCCAGATCGTTAACCCACTGAGCAAGGGCAGGGATCAAACCCGAAACCTCATGGTTCCTAGTCAGATTCGTTAACCACTGCGCCAAGACGGGAAGTCCTCATTCTTTTCTTTAATAGTAGCATAGGAATCTTCTAACAATATTCTAAGAGTAGATTTAGGATTTCTTTTGTCCTGAATTTATTGTGCTATATAACATACACAATGTGTACACAGGCATGCAGACATACAAACACACTGACATTATTTAGATACTATTCAGGTCAAGAAATAGAGCCTTGCTACCACCCAAAGACCCCCAGTGAAATCTTACTCAAATAAAGCATTATTTCTACCTAGCAGAAGTCACCCTATCCTGACATTTGTAATAATAATTCCTTTGCATTTAAAATATTGACCATCAATGGATGCATTTCTCAATAGGACAGTTTTTCTGTTTATAAACTTTATTTAGATGGGTTCATATCCCATGAATGTTATAGTTTCTTACTTCTTTTGCTCTACAGTATATTTATGAGATTCATCCATATTGTGGCATGTAGCTGAGTTCATTATTTTCATTTCTCTATGATAGTATCCCATTGTATAACTAAATCCCACCTCAAAAAAATAATTTTAATGCTGATGGGCATTTGGATGGTTTCCAGTATGGACCTATTGTAGAAAATGAACATACTGATAGATGTATTTTTATACTCATGTGCATCAAATTATATATATATATTTATTTTACATTTAATTTATTTATTTTGCTTTTTAGTGGCATATGGAAGTTCCCAGGCTAGGGGTCAAATTAGAACAACTGCTGGCCTCCGCCACAGCCACAGCAATGCCAGATCCAAGCCACCTCTTCAACCTACAACCACAGCTCACAGCAATGCCAGACCCATAACCCACTGAGCAAGGCCACAGAATGAACCCACATCCTCATGGACACTAGTTGGATTTGCTTCCGCTGCACTACAACGGGAACTCCCTGCATCAATTTTTTTTTTGTCCTTTTTTTTTTTTTTTTTTGCTATTTCTTGGGCCGCTCCCGCAGCACATGGAGGTTCCCAGGCCAGGGGTCGAATCGGAGCCGTAGCCGCCAGAGCCACAGCAACGCAGGATCCGAGCAGAGTCTGCAACCTACACCACAGCTCACGGCAACGCTGGATCGTTAACCCACTGAGCAAGGGCAGGGATTGAACCCACAACCTCATGGTTCCAAGTTGGATTCGTTAAGCACTGCGCCACGACGGGAACTCCCTCCCTGCATCAAATTTTAAAGGTGTATTTCTAGAATTGGAATTTCTAGGTCATGGTATGTCAGTTTTATCAGGAAGGGCCAACTGTTTCTAAATGTTAGCACCCATCCCTTCCCATACCCCTGAGCAAAAGAAACAGCATTGCTCAGCAAACTTGCCAACACTTGGTGCTGTCACACTATTATTTTTTTACAAGCTTCCTGCTGACAGTTTGGTTGTTGTTCTCTTTCTCTCCCTCCTTTAAATTTTTTTGTGCTATTACCAACACTGTAAGGAGCCCAGTCTCATAGACTGTCTTGGTGAAATGTGACTGTATCCACAGTAAATCTCCTTATTCGTGGAAAGGCTAAGTCAAAGGTACTGTGAGTATTGATAGCTACAGCCAAATTTTCCTCCCCAAGAATTCATCAGTTTATATTCCCACAGGAGTACATTAAGATGTGTATCTCTATATTTCAACAACAATGGCTCATTGAAATTTAAATGTTTGTTAACCCCATAGGAATTGCATTTTTATTTTTTGCACTTATCTAATAATTAGTAAATTTTATTACTTATTCATTTGTATTTAATGGCTGGAATGTTTGTAGTTGAAAATTGCCATTTCTTATCTTTTGCCCGTTGTCTTATTAGATTGTCACTTTTTCTCATTAACTTGTCTAAGCTTTTTTATTTTTTGTTTTTTAAAATTTACTTATTTATTTTGCTTTTTAGGGCTACACCCGCGGCATATGAAGATTCCCAGGCTAGGGGTCTAATCTGAGTCACAGCCACAGCAACTCCCGATCCAAGACGCCTCTGCAATCTACACCACAGCTCACGGCAACACTGGATCCTTAACCCACTGAGTGAGGCCAGGGATTGAAACTGCAACCTCATGGTTCCTAGTTGGATTCGTTTCTGCTGTGCCATGATGGGTACTCCTAAGCTTTTTTTTATAAGTTAAGAACATTAGCCTTTGGCTACCAAATAGGTTGTAAGTATACATATTTTTTCATTTGACAGTGGTCTTTGCCCTTAGACTACTTTTATTCCATAGAGAAAAAAATTGTGTATCAAAATTTACCAATCTTTTAACTTTATGGCTTCTAGGTTTAATATCTTAGAAAGGGCTTTTTTACCTTCAATCATGCTTTTTCTTTGAAATTTTATGGCTTATTTTATGTTCAACTTCTTGATACATGTTATATCTTTGAGGCACCAAAATATGGGAATGAGGCAGGAATCTAGCTTCCCCCTGCTAACAATTTTTTCTGTGGATCCATGATTTTCCAACTTTTTTTTTTCTTTTTGCTTTTCAGAGCCCCACCCTCGGCATAGAGAAGTTCCCAGGCTAGGAGCTACAGCTGCCGGCCTACACCACAGCCACAGCAAGGCAGGATCTGAGCCGTGTCTGTGACCTACACCACAGCTCAGGCAATGCCGGATCTCTGACCCACTGAGAGAAGCCAGGGTTTGAACCCACATCCTCATGGATACAAGCTGGATTCATTTCCACTGCACCACCAGGGGAACGCCCCCAACATGGTTGAAATGCCAGCTTCACCATGAAATAAAATGCTGTATGTATTGGGGTCTATTTTCGGATTCTCCATTTTGTTTCACAGATGTCTATTTTTTCTCCAGGATAAAAACCACTTTAAAATTTTGCTCACTGCCTAGGTTTTACTCAGCAAAATCATTAAAAAAAATCTTAACCCAAAAATCAAAGCCATACATAGATACACAGGCACAAAGAACACGGGCACTTCAAGCATATCTGAGCAGAGTTCTGTGAAGGACGAAGGATGAATGTGTAGCCATCTCCCACAGAGTTTAATGGGCTACGGCTTCCAGGGGTACAAAGGTATTGTGGATCCTTGAATAGGAAAAAAATGCTCTGTACACACTGCAAGCTTGGCAAGCAATAGATATTAGGGCCAGTATCTTGGGGCAAAGTCTGATTTCATTCCAAATTAACAAGGTACCTACTAGCTAATTGGTTACCTTTTTTTTCAATTGTAGTTGATTTACAATATTGTGTTAATTTCAGGTATACAGCACAGCGATTCAGCATTTTTGCTGATTATATTTCATTGCAAGTTATTACAAGATAAGGAATATAATTTCCTGTGCTATACAGTATATCTTTGTTCCTTATCTATTTTATATACAGTAGTCTGTATTTGCTAATCCCATACCCCTAATTTTGTCCCTCTCCACTCCCCTTTGGTAACCACAAGATTGTATGTCTATGAATCTGTTTCTGTTTAGCATATACATTGATTTATATTATTTATATTATTTATAATTATATTAAATCACTTATATGCTATAAGTGATTTTTTTTTTTTTAAAAGGCCATACCCGAAGCATATGGAGGTTCCCGCACTAGGGGTCGAATCAGAGCTGCAGCTGCTGGCCTACACCACAGTCACAGCAACATCAGATCTGAGCTGCATCTGCAATCTACACTGCAGCTTGCAGCAACTCCGGATTCTTAACCCACGGAGTGAGACCAGGGATCGAACTTGCATCCTCACGAGGCACTATGTTGGGTCCTTAACCCATTGAGGCACAACAGGAATTCCATGGTTATTCTTTACTTAATCAACCTGCAGTTGTCTAGTTTTCAGTGGCTATAGAAAGGAGGTGGAGCAGTGACCTCCTTCAGATAGAAATGGGAACAGGTGTAGTAAAACTTTGCCATCTTGCAACATCAAGAAATGGCTCAATGCTCTGTAAATATAAAGGCTTTCAAATAACACAACATACTTCATTTCTATTATTTTGAATGGATAGCTCTCCCAAATACATCACTACCATGCTTATCTTATTTCTAAAAATTACATTAATGGAGTTCCTGCTGTGGTGCAGGAATCTGATGCAGTGGCTTGGGTTGCTGTAGAGTCACAGGTTCAATCCCCAGCCCAACAGTGAGTTAAAAGATCTGGCATTGCTGGAGTTCCCATCATGGTGCAGTGGAAACGAATCCGACTAGGATCCATGAGGATGCAGGTTTGGTCCCTGGTGTCACTCAGCAGGTTAAGGATCTAGTGTTACTGCGACCTGTGGTGTAGGTCGGAGATTCAGCTCAGATCTGGCGTTGCTGTGGTTGTGGTGTAGGCCAGCAGCCACAGCTCTGATTTGACCCCTAGTTTGGGAACCTCCGTATGCCACCGGCACAGCCCTAAAAAAGCAAAAAAAAAAAAAAAAAAAAAAAAAAAAAAAAAAAAAAAAATGGGATTGCTTCAGCTGTGGCATAGGTCACAGCTGTGGCTTGCATTCAATTCCTGGCCCAGAAATGTCCATATGCAGCAGGTTTGGCCATAGAAAAAATTTCATTAATATAATTTGGGCAGAATTGTTAAATAAATTATTTACTACAGAAAAGCAACAGTTTCCAGCCCCACCTAATCCTGCTGCCCTGGAGCAAATACCTTTGAACTCTTTCTACAATTGAGGTTTCTGGTAGTTGCTTCTTTACCTCTACATATCATGTGTATGCTCTTTTTTTCTTTTTTTTCTTTTGTCTTTTTAGGACTGCACCCTTGGCATATGGAGGTTCCCAGGCTAGGGATCTAATCAGAGCTGTAGCCACCGGCCTACACCACAGCCACAGCAACGCCAGACCCGAGCAGCATCTGCAACCTAGACCACAGCTCAAGGCAATGCCGGATCCCCAACCCACTGACTGAGGCCAGGGATCGAACCTGTGTCCTCCTGGATACTAGTCAGATTTGTTTCCACTGAGCCATGATGGGAACTCCTGCTACTTCTTGATATATTGGTTTTAGACACTGCCTCTTGACTATGCCAGGTGACTTTCATCGCCCTGTCCCTATCTTGTACAGTTAAATAACCATCCTCTATGCCTCCAAGATCACCTGCCACTGACTCTTATTTCTTTTCCCACCATCTAAAGGCAGTATCTCTTGACCCCACCCCCACATCGCTGACCTTTACATTTCCACTTTGCCCTCCCTCTTCTTCCCTCTCTTCTGCTTCTCTACATCTTTCAGCTGTTTTTACTTTTACATAATCAAGGTAGGTAACACCTGCCCTCTGTTCTGAAAGCATGGTTAACTCTCCAACGACTTGTTAATCGTTTGAGCCTAAAGGTTGAAAGCCAAATAATCAGTGTTACCACTTGGATGGCTTTGTGATATTGTTCATCACATAACCATGTGTTGTATTGTTTTCCTTTCCTTTTTTTTATTTCATGTCTGATGTTATGATCTCTATGCCACTAAGTGGAGAACACTGGCGATGGTCAAGTCCAATGGAGTTGACTCTTCTTAAATATGGGCATAACGAACCTGACGTAACCTTCCTTAGTGTGAAAGAGATGTTAACTGTACATCAAAACTCATTCTTCACTTTTTTTTTTTTTTTTTTTTTTCAGGGCTGCACTTGAGGCACATGGAGGTTCCCCAGGCTAGAGGTCTAATCAGAGCTGTAGTTGCCAGCCTACGCCACAGCCACACCAGATCCGAGCCTCGTCTGAGACCTACATTCCAGCTCATGGCAATGCCAGATACTTAACCCACTGTGCGAGGCCAGGGATGGAACCAGCAACCTCATGTTTCCTAGTCAGATTCTGCTGCCCCACAGACAGGAACTCCCACTCTTCACTTTTATTACTCCATGTCTTTAGCAGCTCAGTCTACTAAAACAAAATACCATGGATTGAATGGCTTAAGCAGCAGACATTTATTTCTCACAATTCTGGATGCTAGAAGTCTGAGCTCAAGGAGCCACATTTCTGATTATTGGTGAGGTTTCTCTTCCCGGCTGCCTTCTAATTGTGTTCTTTCAAGGCAGATAAAGAGGGGTGTGGGGCAGGGGAGAGAAGGGAGAGGAAAGGAGAGGAGAGGGGATCGCCCACTCTGGTCTCTTCCTCTTTAATTAAGAACCTTATGGGAGTTCCTGCAGTGGTGCAGCAGAAACGAATCTGATAAGGAACCTTGAGGTTGTGGGTTTGATCCTGGCCTCGGGGCTGCGGCCCTAAAAAAGACAATAAATAAAATAAATAATAATAAATAAGAACCTTATAAGTCCCTATAGATACTGATTCCCATCATGGGTGCTCCACCCTTATGACCTCATCTACACCTAATTACCTTCCTAAAGCCCTACCTCTAAATACCATTGCAGTGGGGATTAGGGTGTGAAAATATGGATATTGCAGGGGACGCAAACTTTTTTTTTTTTTTTTTTTTTTTTTTTAAGGGCCACATGGGCATAAGGAGGCTCCCGGGCAAGGGGTTGAATTACAGCTGCAGCTGCCTGCCTACACCACAGCCACCCCAACACGGGATCCGAGCCTCGCCAGCAACCAATACCACAGCTCACAGCAACACTGGATCCTTTACCTGCTGAATGACACCAGGCATGGAACCCACATCCTCATCAACCCCAGTCAGGTTCACTAACCGCTGAGCCACGAAAGGAACTCCAGGACACAAACATTCAGTCCATAACACTCCATTAGACCGCATTTCCCATCTTTCCTTATAGGTGGTGTGTCCATGTGACTAAGTTATATCTTTGTTGAAAGACAGAGTCCACCACTGGCCCCAAGCATCCCTGCATGTTTTTGGCGAGTGCACCTGACTGGTCCACTTTGTAGGTCAAGGTGACTGGCTCTTTTCTTCCCTATCGCTGTGATGATCCCTCACACAGGCTCAGATTACATCCCTCAGAGTCTCAGAGAATTCTTTCACCCATCCAGATATGTTAGGATGACGTTAGGATTGAAAACACTTACCCAGATGTCCACTGTCTCTGCCAGAAGTCCAATCTCCTGAGATCATGCACGGGAATCCTAAAGCTGTTACAGATGCTTAATAAGCCTTCTACCCCGTCTAAGCATCAGGGGTGCCAAGGTGGAAGCTTCAGGATCCCAGGTGGCAAGACAGTTCTCTCCTGGGAGCGGGAGATTTTTCTCCATTGAACACGTAGTTTTCAGCAAGTAGCTCTATCTCTGCCTCTCATGCCTTGACTGTCATGCTACTTCATGAGTCCTGGCTTTCCATGACATTGCTCCCTGGGGCTTAGCCGTGCTGGTCGTAGGGCCTTCCATCCAGCCATGGTCAGCTCACGGGTCCTCGGTGCCTCCCTGATACTCTGCTGGGTGCTCCATGGCTCTGGGGCCTTCCCTGGCTCCTGCATCTCTCTCCTCCTCATTGCTGGTTCCCTTGCTCCTTGCTTCATTGGTGAGCCTTCTTCCACAGCAGCCACTCAGCAGCTCAGGCTTCTGGCTGCAGCTGTTTCTCTAACTCTGTCCCTAAGGCTCTGCACTTGGCCTTAAGATTGGTTTTAGACATGCCGAGGTCCTCCTGGTGCTCAGAGCTGGGTAGTGATCTCATCATGACTGTGAGTATGACATGTGACAGTGAGCAGAATCCCAGGTGATACTGGTGACAGGGGACTGTAGGTCAATCTCGTGGAAACACCTGTGGAAAGGAGCGAGGTGGATTGTTGTGAGAACACAGCCTAATGGGCAGATAATGATTGATCATAGGAAGCTGCTGTGTGAATGTGGTGCGATCCTAAGTGGAAAGCAGGAGGGACAGGAGTGGGGTGCACAAGGGGAGCTCCCAGGACACATCCCCTTTTAGGGTCTGGCATGTCCACCATAAAGGTCATGGTGATTCATTCCCAGAAGTAGGGAAGGGTCCTAAGAAGCTGGTGCTGTCCTAAGGCCACAGGGGGGCCAACACCTCCCCTCAGGGGCTAACACTTTGGGAGTGCAAGTGTGGACTTAGCAGCTTTCCCCTGATCTGTGAACCTCCAATTCGCTCTCCAAACTTTCTTATCCCTCAGGTGGCAGAAGCCCAAGGGTTGCAAAACCAGTTTCCAGGAACCTCCTTCCCATGCCAGCTTCAAAACCTGGGAGTGGTTACTAAGTAAAAACAAACGTGACATTTACTGCCTCTGCAGAGGAAAGTGGTGACTGGAGGACAGAAAGGGAAGGAGAGACTTTATGCTTTTGAACTTGATTTCTACACCTCTCCTACCTACCCATAAATATAATTTTATTTAAAAATACACCAAAGAATTACGAGATTTTTTTAAATGTCAGTTGGATCCAAAAGGAGAGATAGTGTAGCACTAAGGAGGAGCTGAAATAAAAACTTGGAGTTGGAGTTGGGGTGCCCTGCAGGATTATCAGGGGGAACCAGTGTCTGCAGGTACATGCATGCCCTGGGGTGAAAACCAAACAAATGAAAGAAACTCACACGATTTCACACGGATGTTGCAGGTCCCCAGGACTCTTCCTCTGAGAGCAGACTTTCAAGCTGGAAGCTCTTCTCACCCAGCAGCGGCAGCTCCTAAAGTAGGTTTCATCACTGAACAATTTCACACCGATGTAGCTCTTTTTCAAGATGAATGGCCTGCAGCCCTGCAGGTCCATACTGGTCTGAAGGCAATCCGGGCTCTGGTAGCTGCTCCTTTGCTCCTGATCTCAATTTAGCAATCATGTAAGTAATCAAGACCAATGAAGGCCAATCCATGAAAACAACCAGGGCTGTTTTCCAATTACTTTTGACCACTTTCTCACGGTGAGATATAGATGTTACACTGCAAACTAGTATACATGTCATGGAATTTCACACACACACACAAAATAAATTTTCATAAAATAATACTTCCTTTAATTACATGAGATAGCCTCAGTTTTCTGTTCTTTCCAGTTTGTTTTGTTTGCTTTTGATTAAGGAAAGTAAATCACACCCACTTTCAGATGTGAATTAGTGAATTAAATTGGTTTCAGATGAAATCGGCACATAGGGATATCTCACTCAAAGAATGAAAAACTTTCCTGAGTTTCAGTGATTTTGGAAATGTTGCCCATAGTGAATATTATTACAACTGTATTTTAATCATATGCATGCAATTTATTTAGAGTATGTTATCTGATGAAATCAGTTTTAAAAAGTCAAATAAAACTGCATCCCTTTTGAAATTACAAAGGATCTTTTTGTTTTTTTAAATGAACTTACTCACATGGAAGTTTCTAGGCCAGGGATTGATTTGGAACCACAGCTGCGGCAGATCCTTTAACCCACTTCCAGAGATCAAACCCATGCCTCTGCAGCGACCCAAGGCACTGCAGTCAGATTGTCTCTCTCTCTTTTTTTTTTTTTGGCTTTATAGGGCTGCACCTGCAGCACCTGGAATTTCCCAGGCTAGGGGCTAAATCAGAGTTTGCAGCTGCTGGCCTATGCCACAGTGACAGCCACGACAGATCTGAACCACATCTGCAGCCTACAACCACAGCTCATGGCAATGTTGGATCCTTAACCTAATAAGCAGGGCCAGGGATCAAACCCGAGTTATCATGGATACTAGTAGAGTTCATTACTGCTGAGCCACAACGGGGACTCTGCAGTTGGAACCTTAATGCACCATACCATGGTGAACTCCTACAAAGAATCTATTTAGTGGAGTGATTTGGGGATGGCATTTGGCCTTGAAAATATGATAGTACCATTATTTTTTATTATGAGTTACATATTTAAACTAGTAGTGAAAACGCTGAGTAGTGTGAAAATGAATATGTTTTAGAAATATATAAAGCAAAGTTACTTTACACAATAAAATATTAACAACTAAGAAGAATTTTTGTAGCACCTATTACCCAGATAATGATACAGAGAGAAGTTCATTAGGCGTTCCTTCTGTGGCTCAGCAGGTTAAGGACCTGACGTTGTTTCTGTGAGGATGAGGGTATGATCCCTGGGCTTGCTCAGTGGGTTAAGGATCTGGGGGCTTGTAGCATAGGTTGCAGATGTGGCTCAGATCCAGTGTTGCTGTGATTGTAGCAGCTCCTATTAGACTCCTAGCCCAGGAACTTCTATATGCCATGGGTGTGGCCATTAAAAAAAAGGCAATAAATCACTATCCATTATAAAATCAAGGTGAAATGTCGCAAATATTCAAATTATTTTCTAAGATTGAGCTTTAAGTCATAACTAAACCATTCAATCCCTTTTTCCTTTCCCAAAATTTTTATTTTTAGGTCTAGTTCAACCCCTACATATATCTGTTAGTACTTAAAAATTTGGTACCCAATACTTATTACAATACTTTTCCATCCTATAATTTTGTAGAATAGATCCTACTTCTAGTTGAAATAGCTGAAAGGAAATGAGCAATTATGGATGAAGTCATTTAGGCTGATACAGTAAAAATAAATAACTAGATCAATCAATCTCACGTATTTATTTGGGTGTTTCTCATATATCTACTCTACCTTGGTACCACTACTTCTTTCATTCTACCTATAACTAAGTGCATATTCTCCAGCATATATTATGCCATAAAAATAATTTAGGGGTGTGGAGTAGAATGTATTTATATACTTTTGTGAAATACTCTGTCCCTATGCACTGAGATGTGGAGAGGACAGTCATGGCAGAGCCTGTAGGGCGCCATGTTGGGATACAGGAGAGACCTCCCAGGTTGCCTCCTCTTAGAGGAAGGAATGATACCAAAGGCTTTGGAGGGGAGACCGCATCCAGTAGGTCAGATTAATGGCATGCACTCTCCGTGGTTGATTGATTACTACCCCTCTTTTAAAATAATCAGTTTATTGATATATAACTTATATATAGCAAATTGCCCCCATTCAAAGCATGCATCTCCATGAAGTTTGACAAATGTAAACAGTTGTGTAACCACCACCCAATGAAGGTATAGAACATTTTAATCATCCAAAAATTCGCTTGTGCCCCTTTGCACAAGATGGGTCCATCTCCCACTATGCTCCTGACCCTAGGCAACCTCCAGTCTGCTTTTGCTTTCCTTTAATTATCCCTGTGAAATGTGACAATTGATCCCTAGTGAATCAAGAGAGAACTGTTGGGCTAGGGTGAGAAAGGAGAGCTGTGTGTTGATGAGGCCAGTCTGTGGGGGGAGGGCAGTGTTAACTTGTGAGAGATGCCCAAGGAAAGTGAACCCTGAAGGACTGGAGTTGGTGAGGGGCTATCTGAGCCTTCCTAAGTGGAGACATGCCATCCCTTGGAAGTCTTGGAAAATTGCCAAGATCTGTGGTCTTTTTAGGCTATGGATGTTTGATTGAGGGTGGAGGACTGGCCCTGATGGAGTAGATAGATATATTGGAGACACTCTTTTAGGAGAGCCTAGTTCCAAATGGGTAAGGGGTTAGGGTCAGGAATTTGACCAGAAATTCTGAACCCTGCTGAGGCCCCAGTGGGCCATAAGCCTGAGCTTCTTTAAGTTATGACTGTATTGGAACTTAGACCATATTAATGAGCCAAATCTAGGTGGGGGCCAACAGCTGGAGTCCAAGAAAAGGTATAGGGCTGAAACAAGTAAGCATTCATGCAATAAGAACTGGGAAGGTATAGACAGCCATGGAATTCAGGAGAGTGGTTGGTAAGGCTGCATAGGCAGTATGGAACATGGAAGCCAATGGAACATGGAAGAATGTGTACAGTAGTTTTTAATCAAGTCATCTAAACCATAAGAGGGGGAGTTAGTCTTGCCAAATAGTCAATGTAACTCTAGTGGTAGGAGGAGGCATTCAGAACTTAAATCAAGACTTACTGGAAAAAACCACATCACTGCTCACAATGAATATATGGTCGATATAGCAGAAGCTGTAGGTGCCCACTCACATCTCCTCAGCATTGATCATTTCCACGAACTAAGATGTCCAATTGGCAGCAGCTCTTAACTCTTTGGCTGCTGAAACCTACTCTACATGGGCATGCTGTGTACGTGATCTTAGCCAGAAGGCTGAGAAGCGATGAGCATGGTATAGATACTGAAGAATTACCTGACACTTCCTCTGGCCACTGTCTCCACTTCCTGCCTCGTATTATCCAAATGGATAGGGTGGTGATATGTCCTATCCCATGTTCATTCACATATAGTGTGAATTTGACACTCCTCCCACTGAAAAGTAAAGTCTAAGTCCTCTTCCTTTGAAACTGGGCAGGCTTTGGGGACTGTTTCAACCAAAGAGAGCACAGTTGGAAATGATGCTATATAACATCTGAGGCTAGGTCATAAAAAGCAATAAAGCTTTTACCTTCTTATTGGACTACTTTCCTTTGCATTCTTCCATCTACCCTGTAAGCCATCTGACTGCCTTAAGGGCACCATGTTGTGAGGAAGTCCAAACTATCTCATGGCAAAAGACCAATGAAGAGCTATGAGACTCTGTAAAGAGAAATGTTGCCCATCCCTTAGCTGGCCTAGTTTCCCCTGCTCTTCCATCTCTAGCCACTATTTGATAATAACTACCTTTAGAGACCCTGTGCTAGAATGGCCCAGTCAAGTCCTAACCCATGGAAACTGTGAGAGATAATGACTGTTGCTATTCAAAGCCCCTAAGTTTGGAGTGATCTGTTATATAGCAACAGAGAACCACAACATTCCTATCCCCTTAACCAATGGCTATTGGGACTTGGTGTATGAATTTTCCATCGCCTTCCCCACTGTGGGGTGATGTTGAAGAGCGTGTTTTTCTCTGCATTTACCACAGTGATATTTTTTGGTTATGGTCCCTTCTCTGCTTCACTTTCTCATTCTCTTCTGGGGTTTCCCAGGATCGTCTCCCCAAGCAACAACTAGTAGTTAAACCCCTATTCAGGGTCCAGTTCTAAGGCCAAAGTAGGATAGTTTCCAATGTCAGCATTTCTTACTTAAGTCTAGTTGGTTCCTCACCCATCTCCTGAAATGGATTTAAAACATGTACCCTTCTTCTAAGGCCCTTTCCACCCACCTCTCCTTTCATAGCAAACAGATGATCTCCCACCTTTTCCCTAGGAAAATGAAGGCTGCCAGCAAAGAATTCCTCCAACTTTCTTTTCCTCTTATCTTTCTTCCGCTCACTTTTTTCTCCTTAAGCAACCCCATCCCCAGGTGCCCCTCTCCCATTGTGGCAGAAGGGATGTCCCTCTGCTTACCTAGGTCTGACGGCTCCATGTCCACTCCGGGCTCCCTCCTCTCTTGTCTCCTCAGAGAAACCAGCCTCTGACAATAGGCGCCTTTCTCTGGGACTTACCTTCTTTACCAGCCCATTCCCCACAGCTCTCCTTCACTTTGACCTTGCCCTTCCTCTAGCTACTGCCCTTGCCTTCCTTTCACAGTGGAGTTTCTCCAAAAAAAAATGTATCTTTTTTTTTGGGGGGGGGGTGAACCTGCGGCATATGGAGGTTCCCAGGCTAAGGGTCAAATCAGAGCTATAGATGCTGGCCTACACCAGAGCCACAGCAACGTCAGATCTGAGCCGCGTCTGCAACCTACACCACTGCTGACAGCAATGCCAGATCCTTAACCCACTGAGTGAGGCCAGGGATCAAACCCACATCCTCATAGTTCCTAGCTGGGTTCATTAACCACTGAGCCACAAGAGGAACTCCCAAGATGAGTCTCTGCTTCCTCCTCGACCATTCACCCCATTCCTACCCTAAGGTGAACTCTTCCAGATAGAGTGTTGAAACTACAAATCCTACCAAAGTCACCAGTTGAGATCCCTCAGCCTATGTACAAGAACCCTGTATTTGGGTTCCTGCCTGTCCCTGTGCCACAGCCCACAGGTCACTTTACTCCTGTCACTGAAAATTATTTATATTCTTCCCACAGGTCACTGTTTCATATCTTTGCACCTTTGAACATGCGAGTCCTTCTGCTTGAATTCTCTCCTCCTGCCCCAACTTTCTCTAACAATTTCCATTTGGACAATTCTTACTCAGCCTTTAAAAATGGTTTAAATAGTCATCTCTTCAGGGAAGCTTTCTTTCCTAGTTTTAGAGGGCTTTTCTCTGTGTTCCCATAGCCCTCAGACATGATAAACATCCAGTGAGTGTCTGAATTAAGTAGGGGCAGCAGCTAGAGTTCCCATTCTGGCTCAGCGGGTTACAAACCCGACCGGTAATCATAAGGATGTGGGTTCGATCCCTGGCCTCGCTCAGTGGGTTAAGGCTCTGGTGTTGCCATGAGCTGTGGTGTGGCTCACAGATGCAGCTCAGATCCCATGTGCTGTGGCTGTGATGTAGGCTGACAGCTGCAGCTCTTATTCGACCCCTAGCCTGGGAAATTCTGTAGGCTACACGTGTAGCCCTAAAAAACGAAAACAAAAAAGAAAAGAAGGGAGGGGCAGCAGCAAGTAAGGATCTCAGGTACCAACACTCACACAGTTTTAAGTCTGAATGTCCTGACCCCATCTGCAAACCTTTTCGAGGAAAGATCCAACCTTAATAAGTGCCCATTCCAGGCTGCTAAGTTGACACAGGTAAACAGATAATCTGGTGGGAGGCATCAGGAAAGGGCAGAAATAGGCAGATATCTTGAACAAACTTCCTATATTAGTTTGCTAGGACTACTTATAAAGACACCACCCATATGATCTCCTTTTACCGTAACTACCTCTTTAAAGGTCCTTTCTCTAAATACAGTCACATTCTAACATACTGGAGTTTAGGACTTGAACATGTGAATTTCGGGAAGACAGAGTTCAGCCCACAACACTCCCCTAATATGGAGACCCTGAACTCCTCAAAGCTAAGGCCTGAAAATATCAACTCAGGTGTCAACACTGAGAGAAAATCTTCCAGGCCCTGGAGACATAAACTTGAGTCATGGACTTTGTTTTCTTAAGCAAGCTTTCTGTTTAAGGCTGGCAATAGAAGGATAGTAGGTTAAAGCCAGAAAGCAAATCTATTTCTTTCTTATATTTTTAATTAAAAAAAATTTTTTTTTCTTTTTGGGGCCGCACCTGTGGTACATGGACATTTCTGAGCTGGAGGTTGAATAGGAGCTGCAGCTGCAGGTTTACATCACAGCTATGGTAACACCGGATCTAAGCCACATCTGCAACCTACCATACAGCATCTGCTGTGGTGTGCGGTAATGCCAGATCATTAACCCACTGAGCAAGGTCATGGATTGAAACCACAGATCAAACCCACATCCTCATGGACACTATGTTGGGTTCTTAACCTGCTGAGCCACAACAGGATCTCCTAATTTTTAAAAATTTAAAACTTTTTTATGGCCACACCTGCAGCACATGGAAGTTCCCGAGGCATCAAACCTGTGCCTCTGCAGCGACAAAAGCTGCTGCAGTCAGGTTCTTAACCCACTGTGCCACAGCAGGAATTCTATAATTCTATTTTTTCATAGCTGTTAATATGATCGTTCTTTAGCTTTTCTAGAGACCAGACTCCACCCAGGAGGTCTCCAGGATCCAGGGATGTGTGGAGGCTGATTGGGAGGATGAGGGGAACGGCCGCAGTCAGCTTCCAGAGATACTGCGCAGCATGTCTTCCAGGTTGGGTGCACTGGACTCAGGCATCAGGGTTTGCAGAAGAGCTCATGCTTGTGTAATCATAAGCTTCTACCCAGAGCATCCTTAATGCTGCCATTTGCGGGTTCTCAGGTTGAGAAGATGTAACAGGAGCAGAGAAAGGAAGTGGGATGCTTCCCACTCCTGAGGGAAGCATCACAGTGTGAGCCTCTCTACTGGGACCCAGTGTTTTGGAAGGTGTCTGAGCCTTCTCACTCAAGGATGGTCCCATCAGAGGCTGGGGCTCCTCCCTGTGCACATGTGGCTCTTGGTTGATGGACAGGATATTGCTCTACCTCTTCAAAGATTTGGAAAGCTTTGGAGAGGAAGGGGAGGTAGAGAATGCTCAGAGAAGCATGAACAATCCTACTTTAGTTTCTGATGACCCCTGTTTCCCCCTCAAATCAGGAGATAATTTACAATTCACTTACTGCTAGTCTTCTATTAATTTATTAGAGTCATCATGATAATAAGACATAGAACACAGCATATTTACATTGGAAGAAGCTTAAAAATCTAATCTAGTCCTTTAATTGCATACAAGGGAAAAAGGAAGAGCTAACACTTATTAAGATGTTTTACATATGCTATAAATCTTACAAGATAGTTATTACCCCCATTTTATAGATAAGGAGATGCCACTCAGAAAAAAAGAAGTAACTGGCTAATGGTACGAGATAAGTGCCAGGACTGGGATTAGAACAAGGATTCCTGGTTCCTAGGCCACTTGTCTTTCAGTAACGACTTTAGCCCACATCGAGTGAGGTGGTGCTCTCCTAATTTTAATGCCCCAATCTATGTTCTCAGTAGAAGATTATATCATCTAAAGAACTCGGACACTGCAGCTGGCCTTGTGGAGCAGCAGAAATAAATCCAACTAGTATCCATGAGGATGTAGGTTCCATCCCTGGCCTCGCTCATTGGGTCAGGGATCCTGAATTGCTGTGGCTGTGATATAGGCTGGCAGCTGTAGCTCCAATTCGACCCCTAGCCTGAGAACTTCCATATGCTGCAGGTGCAGCCCTAAAAAAAAGCAAAAAACAAAAACAAAAACAAACAAACAAAAAAAAAACAAAAAAAAAAAACTTGGACATTGCTCAGGAAAAACTGGAAGGTAGTATAAGGTCAGCCAATAGCCTTTCATTACTCAGCCTTGTTGGATCCCAATTCTAAACCTACTGGAACCCTGCCATGTGCTTTGCTTAGATTCCATTGAATATATGATTTATACAATACCACACATAGAAAATCCTAAAGATGCTACCAGAAAACTACTAGGGCTCACCAAAGAATTTGGCAAAGTTGCAGGATATTAATTAATTAATAACACACAGAAATCTCTTGCATACCTAAACACTAACAACAAAAGCTAAAAGAAAAATTAAGGAAACAGTCCCATTTACCATTGCATTGAAAAGAATAAAATACCTAGGAATAAACCTATCTAAGGAGGCAAAAGACCTGTAGTCCAAAAACTATGTCACTGGTAAGAGAAACTGAAGATGACACAGACAGAGGAAAAAAATTGTAACGTGTTTTTGGATTAAAACAATCCATATTAATTGACAGAACATTGTAAACCAATCATAATAATTTTTCTATCTATCTATCTATATTTGTCTTTTTAGGGTTGCACCTGCACCATATGGAGGTTCCCAGGCTAGGGGTCGAATCCGAGCTGTAGCCACCAGCCTACACCACAGCCACAGCAACACCAGATCCGAGCTACAGCTGTGACCTACACCACAGTTGATGGCAATGCTAGATCCTTAACCCACTGGGTGAGGCCAGGGATTGAACCTACATCATCATGGATACTAGTCAGATTTGTTTCTGCTGAGCCATGACAGGAATTCCAAGAATCAACATTGTTAAAATGACTATACTAGCCAAGGCAATGTACAGATTCAATACAATCCTTATCAAATTCCCAATGGCATTTTTCACAGAATTAGAACAAAAAATTTTTAAATTTGCATGGAAACACACAAGACTAAATAGCCAAAGCAATACTGAGAAAGAAAAATGGAGCTGGAAGAATCAGGCTCCCTGACTTCAGACTACACTACAAAGCTACAGTCATCAAAACAGTATGTTACTGGCACAAACCCAGAAATATAGATCAAGGGAAAAAGATAGAAAGCCCAGAAATAAACCCATGCACCTATGGTCAATTAATCTACAGCAAAGGAGGCAAAAATATACAGTGGAGAAAAGACAGTCTCTGTCAATAAGTGGTGCTGGGAAGTTGGACAGCTACATGCAAAAGAATGAAATTAGAACATTCTCCTACACCATACACCAAAATAAACTCGAAATGGATTAAAGACCTAGATATAAGGCTGGCTACTCTAAAACTCCTGGGATAAAACAGAGACAGAACACTCTTTGACATAAATCACAATATCTTTTTGGATCTGTCTCTTAGAATAATGGGAATGAAAACAAAAATCAATAAATAGGACCTAGTTAAAGCTTTTCCATTGCAATAGAAACCATAAGCAAAATGAAAAGACAACTCATGGAATGGAAGAAAATATTTGCAAACAATGTGACTGACAAGGGATTAATCTATAAAATACATAAACAGTTCACACAATATCAAAAAACAAAAACAAAAACAATCCAATCAAGAAATGGTCAGAAGATCTAAACAGTCAGTTTCTCCAAAGAAGACTTACAGATGGCTAACAGGCCCATGAAAATATGCTTAACTTCACTAATTATTCACTAATTATTAGAGAAATGCAAATAAAAACTGCACTGAGGTATTACTTCACACACAATAGCCATCCTCAGAAAGTCTACAAATAATATATCCTGGAGAGGGTATGGAGAAAAAGGAACCCTCCTACTCTGTTGGTAGACATATAAATTGGTGCAGCTAGTGAAGAACTGTATGAAGTTCCTTCAAAAACTAAAAAGAGACCCTGCAATCCCACTTCTGGGCATTTATCCAGAGAGTTTAAAAATTCAATTCAAAAAGATACATGCACCGCAATGTTCATAGCAGCACAATTTACAATAGTCAAGACATGGAAGCAACCTAAATGTCCATTAACAGAGGAATGGGTATATTTAAAAGAATGAAATAATGCCATTTGCAGCAACATGGATGGACCTAGAGATTATACTATGTAATAATTAAGACAAATATCATATGGGTTATATGTAGAACCTTAAAAATGTGCAAATGAACTTATTTACAAAACAGAAAGAGACTCACAGACATATAAAACAAACTTATGGTTACCAAAGGGGAAAGGGAGGGAGAATTAACATATATATACACTACTACATATAAAATAGGTACCCAACTGTATATAGCACAGGGAACTATACTCAATATTTTGTAATAACCTATGATGGAATAGAATCTGAAAAAGAATATCTATATATCTGTATACATCTGAATCACTTTGCTGTACACCTGAAACAAATGCAACATTGTAAATCAACTATACTTCAGTGAAAAAAAGAAAATATGACTGAGAGATATATTGGAGGAGCCTTGGTTCCAGAAGTGAGGAGTTGCTGAGTTAACCAGTCATCAGGGTCAGCTGAGAGAGAAAGGAATCCATGTTCAGTGTAACAATGAAAATCGAGGAGAACTTTCCAAAGAAAAGAGGGACCAGGGAAAAAGAACCACAGATTGTGCAATGAGGAAGAAGAAAGAAGATGCAAAGAGAGCATTTCAGGACCTTAAGATGTAAGAGTCAGGGCAGCAGAAACAGAGCCCTCATTGAACATACAGTCACTTGGGAGAAAGAGAGCACTCTGGTTGTCGTCCTGTGCCACCTTGTGGCCACCGTATCAGTTCCTACCAAACACTCCGCCTTCTCTCACTCCCATTCAACTCCAGCGCCCTCCACTTTGCTATACAATTTCAGAGTTCTATGAGGAAGGAGATACTGAACTCCAAATGGGGATAGAACCCCGTTCTTAAAAAGCACTGTTGAAACGAGAAATGCTTGAGGGACAAATGGAGGACTGACTGAGTAAAGCTGCTCAAGGGAGTGAAAATTAGTTACAGTAAAGCTTGTTTCCTAATACAGAGCGAGAAGACTGTCAAAACCCAAGGCAAGTAGCATTGATATACCAGCAATGGAAAAGAGAGATTTTCCCCTGCATTTATAATGTTCCTGGGAAAGGGACTCTACATAGTAAATTCAGAATTAGGAAAAGAAAGGGTCAGGAAAGAGTAGACGCCAAACAACTGCCACTGAAGTTGTCGGAAAATTCAAGAGAGCCAGCGCTCTCCACTTTGCTATACAATTTCAGAGCGCTATGAGGAAGGAGATACTGGACTCCAAATGGGGATAGAGCCCCATTCAATCTCCTGATATCCCTACGTACATTTGAAAGTCAAAGTCAAAGTTACTTGAGTTGAGCCCACAGCAATGATTAATTTCAGTGATGGATCTCAGGGCACTGATTTCCTCGGCCTCTCCTTGGTAGCAATGTATTCTTCTCTACTGCTGCATCAATGCACGAGGATTAATATTCATACTTGTAGTGGAGTAGAAATGAAAACTTTTTTTTTTTTTTTTTTTTTTTTTTTTTAGGGCCGCACCTGCAGCATATGGAGGTTCCCAGGCTAGCGGTCTAATCAGCGCTGTAGCCCCCAGCCTACACCACAGCCACAGCAACGCAGGATCTGAGCCGTGTCTGTTGCTGTTTTTCTGTCTCAGGAAGCAAACCTTGGGTTGGTGATCCAGATACCTCCTCTGGCGGGTTGATCAGATGCCTACAGAGATTACTGCCGGTGCGTGATAACGGGCGGGAGTGGGCTCCGCCGGGGATCCTTTCCACAACTCAGCACGGGTCCAGGGGATTCTCATTTCTTTGGGTTCCTCTGACACTGCTTTCCTAGGCCCACAGGAACCTTGACTGAAGGTCCTGGCCCCTGTCTTAACTGGTACTTTGGGCATTAGTGACTAACGACCACTTCACCAAACGAGCAAAAAGCAACCAACATTTCCTTCCAGCGTATTTCCTCAGCCCCGCTCTCCCTGGGAACCGACCAGTCAGCGTCGGGCTTTGTGTGGCCGCGCCCGATTGGTGGGTTGCGAGGGTCTGTTCGAGAGGGCCGATCCCATTGGGCAGTCTCTCCGCGCGTTGTAGGTAATAGAGGCCAATCGGAAAGGCAGGAGCCCAGGCAGGGCCTGCCCCGTAGCAAGTGGCTGCCCAGAGGCGGCCCGTTACCTTAGCAACCGCGGAAGCTTGGGACCTGGGTCTGCAGTTAAGCAGAGCGCGGAGCCCCATGGAGACCTAGGCATGCTGGGGACACTAAACCCAGTTTCTTGAGCACACCTTTCAGAATTGACAGGAGAGATGGGTTAGAAATGAATGCCTCATTTCTGTCACTTTTATTCTTTATCCCCTAAGTATTTTTGTGTGTCAACCTCAATGTAAAAATCCACTTGCCTTGACAGAGGCATAAGAAATACTTCTATGGGTCAATGCAACTGTTTAAAATAAGTAAACTGTGAAAACTTTGGCAGTCAGCCTTTCTCTCATTTCTCTACCTTTTCTATGAGAAAAACATGTGCCTTGCTTGTTATTTATATGCTTGCTAGACATTTGCATTCTTCTCACATGGAGAGATTACATCACGAATCCTTTCCATATTCTGAGATTTTCAGATACACTAACAGATGTAAGAAAGAGTAAAGGAACATTCTGAAGTCATTCAGAGTGGGATAGGAGTTGGCCACTATTAGGGACATTTCCCACCGTCTCATTCCTAATCGCTTTGGTTTAAAGATAACAGACTGCTTTTTCTTCTCAGGAGTGGAGGAAACTAATGGACAAAGGAGGAATAAGCAGACAAGGGAAGGTGGGATCATGTGCCAGGCATTCTTGGATAGCTTCAATGTAGACAAATTTCCCTCTCCCAAAATAGTTTTAATTTTATTGTTATGTGGGTATACATTTTTTTCCTTTTTTTAAAAAGTAAGATTTTATTTTTAACAGCAGTTTTAGGTTTGAAGAGCTGGATTTCCCATATACCTTCTCACCTCATGCACATAGTTTCTGCGTTATCAACATCCTTCACCAGAGTGGTGCACTTACTACAACTGGTGAACCTATAATGACACATCATCATCACCCAAGTTTACCTTAGGGTCCACTCTTGATGTTGTCTGTTCTATGGGTTTGGACGAATTACGTATGTATTTTAGGAAATGACCCCAAAGTAATAATAGGTTACCCCAAAGAAAGAGTAGGTTAATAGCTGGTTGATTTCAGTTTGGAATTTAAAATGAAGAAGAAGGAAAAGAAGAAATATAACTATTAAGTAATGTATTGATTTTCTCGTTTGGCTTTGAAGGCAGTTCCAAGAGTAATTCCATAGATATTCTGAGCAAGGTTGTCATGTCACCTGGCAGTCAGTAGACATATAGCTTCCTGTGAGGACTCCTTTGAAAAGGAATATTCACTTGGATGGATAAATTCTGATAATCAAAACTTGTCCATCTTTCCCCTTTTTTGCTCCCTCTTTTCCATCTTTATCTCATTTTCACAAAGGATTTGGAGGCATGGCTTAATAGATTCAATTCAATTAAAGCTATTTTGACATGAAAATATATAAATATGGGGCTTATTACTATTATTTTAGTCATTACCAAAATACTACCAAAATTTTTAGTCATCACTGATTACATCCTGTAGTACTCAGATTAAAACAGCCTGTAGATATGCTACTTAAAGATTAGGTAGATTAAAACTGAAATGTTGGGAGCTCCCACTGTGACACAACGGGATCGGTGGCCTCTTGTGAGCACTGGAACACAGGTTCCATCCCTGCCCTGGCATAGTGGGTTAAGGATCTGGTGTTGCCGCAGGTGTGGCTTAGGTTGATACTGCAGTTTGGATCTGATCCCTGGCCTGGGAGCTCCATATGCCATGGGGAGGCCAAAAAAAAAAAAAAAAAAAAAAAAAAAAAAAACCCAAAAAAACCTGCTAAACAAAATATTTTCCTGTCGTCGTTGAATTAAGAAGCATTAAAAAGAAGCATTAAAAGAATTTTTGCTTCTGCCATGTGAAATTAGTAGGCATTACTAGTTCTCTTTTTAAATGTTTCTAGCCCTTAAGTTGTTAATGAAATGTATATATTGAACCACATGGGACTACTAGGATTTTGATTTTATTTGGTCAAAACAGTCAAGTATTGGCAATTTCATGTGATTCTACCTAATATATCCATAAGAAAAATTTCACATAAAATATTTTAAAGTGTCCCTTTCCTGATATATATGACCACCTTCTATGTATCAATTTTATGAGTTAAAATTTTATATATTGGGTTTACTTACAGCAGGACCCTTTTAAATTTTACCAGACTTTTCTGTTTTGCACATGTGTGGTATAATACCCTGACTAGAAATTCAGGAATTTAAGGGCAACTAGAAACCTTTCAGCACATGTCTTTCGCAGCATTAACCACAATCCACCCTGACAAGTTGGAGGTTACTGACTTTGAAACATAGCCAGTTGCTGAGAACCCAGTATGTATTCTTTCCATGACCCCTAAAAACTGGCCTGTTTCCTATTAATGAATTTTTTTTTTTGTTTAGTTTGAGGCATGTTACGGTCCAGTTTCCTGGTTAATTTCCAGATCTTCTGCCATTCTTCTTGTACAACTCATTTTCTTTGTGGTGGGTCTTACTGAAAGACACTGTGTACAGAAAAGGCGCTTCTGGAAATTATCATGTTTCAGCAACAAAATTGTTTAAACATCTGACTATCATTTACAACCAACATTTCTGGTCTCATCCATGGAAAATATCACACATAGCAGAGAAATTGAGAAGAGCTGGCAGAAGATAGCTGTTGAGTTTGCATTGTGCACCATTCAAATGTGTTCCTTGGAGATCTCAGACCAAGGCTATTTTTTACTTCAGTTTAACTTTGGAGTGTGTTCCTTTCTGTGGAGAGCTGAAGACCCGAGTCTGGTTTTGAAGGTGAACTTGAGAAATCAATTAGTCCATCCTTCTCCTGTCTGGAAACTCAGCATCTTGATGGACATGGAGCCTATCCCCATGGCAAAAGGATGTTCTTCAAAATTCTTGGGCAGGAAGGAAGCATACATGTTGGTGTTCACCCTTGTTCTAATCTCAGTTCACCATTGTTCTGAAGGTCCTGCAGAGAAGGTAACTCCACATGGTCTGGACCAATGGTTTTTCACCCCAGGGGAGCCATTGACTACACCTGTTTTTTTTTTTTGTTTGTTTGTTTATTTTTTATTTTTATTTTTTTAATATTTATTTATTTATTTATTTACTGCTTTTTGGGGATGCATCTGCGGCATATGGAAGTTCCCAGGCTAGGAGTCGAATTGGAGCTACAGCCACCGGCCTACCCACAGCCACAGCAATGTGGGATCTGGACTGTGTCTGCGACCTACACCACAACTCAAGGCAACACTGGATCCTTAACCCTCTGAGCGAGGCCAGGGATTGAACCCACATCCTCATGAATACTAGTTGGTTGAGCCACAATGGGAATTCTAAACCTGTTTTTTTTAAACCCCTGGTTAGGAACTTGGCCTTTAGGGGTTCATTGGCTTATGGATTTCTCTAAGGCCATTTTTTTTCCATGGTTGTTTTTGCTAGGAAAAACGTTCCAGCCAGTCCTGGTTAGCCTGGAACGAACCTTGGAGCCTGAATTGCTTTAATCTTAGGGTGTGACAGCTATCTCATAAAAAGATTTCCACCAGTTTATAGTCACTGAACTAGACCATGAGTGAAACAGCAATGGTTCTACTTTCTTTAATATAAGAAGGTGAAGTTCTTTGTTAAGCCTAATAGGCCACATGGTTCTAGTATATAAATGATACTATTATTAATGTAATTTGAAGGATAAAAACTTTGGGATAATTAGTGAACATTTCAGTCACCTATAAGACACACAACTAGGAAAATCAGGCTCCTTTAGTTTCCTCACAATGTGAAACTCCTGGTTTATAATTATAGCTGTCTTAATTGAACCTCAGGTGGCAGTTTTCTGTCTGTTAACTAAGGAAGAAATAGATTTCATTTCATAGCTGTGATCTTGTACTAATTAATATATGAAACGCCTTTATTTATGAAAGCATGTTTGCATGACTTTAAAACAGTGCTCTCCAACAGAAATATAGTCCTATCCTTATATGTAATTAAATTTTTTCTAGGGAGTTCCTATTGTGGCTCAGTGGAAATGAACCTGACTAGTATCCATGAGGATGTGGGTTTGATCCTTGGCCTCGCTCAGTGGGTTAAGGATCCGATGTTGCCATGAGCTGAGCTGTGGTATAGGTCACAGATGTGGCTCAGATCCCTCATCGCTGTGGCTGTGGCTGTGGCTGTGTCTGTGGCTGTAGGCCAATTCAACCCCTAGCCAGGGAAACTCCATATGCCATAAGTGCAGCCCTAAAAAGCAAACAAAACAAAACAAAAAAAACAACAAAAAAACCCCCCAAAAAACCTTAAAAACCCTCTAGTAGTCCCATTAAAAAGTAACAAGAAATGGGTGAAATTAATTTTAACAATATGGGAGTTCCCATCGTGGCTCAGAGGTTAACGAACCTGACTGGTATCCACGAGAATGCGAATTTGATCCCTGGCCCCGCTCAGTGGGTTAAGGGTCCAGCGTTTGCCATGAGCTGTGTTGTATGTCGCAGATAAGGCTTAGTTCTGGCATTGCTTCGGCTGTGGTGTAGACTGGCAGCGAAAGCTCTGATTCAACTCCTAGCCTGGGAACCTCCATATGCTGTGGGTTTGGCCCTAAAAAGAAAAAAAAAAAATTTTTAACAATATGCTTTGTTTAACCTAATATATCCAAAATAGTTTCATGTCACCATGATACATGTCATCATGTAGTCAATATAAAAATCATTAATGAAATTATATTTTAATTTTTGATTGATGTCTTTGAAATCTGGTATGTATTTTACAGGTATTACAGGTACAGTGTATGTCATTTTGGACTAGCCACGTTTCAAGTACTGAATTGCCACTTGGGGTTAGTGGCTGTTGAACAGAATAGCATAGCTTTAAACTGTTACTGTATCTGTAGTTAAGCAGAGGATTTTTGAGGGACAAGAGAAATGGGGCAGGAAAGAGAAAAAAGCAAAAAAAGAGCTCTCTTTGGATACAGAAAATCAGTGACACCAGATTTCCCAGGGTATGTGTCTTTTTGTTCAACATTTCAACTATAAACCACAAGCATCAGCTTCCTTTATTTTGACTCCCCAGCAGGACGCTGTGATCAAAACAAGAAAACCATCTTATAAACTCAACGTCTACCCTACACAAATTTGCGAAGTGAGAACAGGTGGCTTTGGACTGGTAGAATGAGAATGAACTTTGGAAACAGGGCAGACAGGCCAAGTTCAAACTAGCTCTGTTGCAGCTGCGCTGTGAGCTTATGCAAATCTGTAGCCTCTTTGGCCCCTCCCATTCTAGTAAAGGGAACAGAAGTGCCAGTCTTGGGGGGTATCAGTGGGGGTTAAATTAGATTCCTCATGTGAAGGAAGATAGTTCTGTCAGTGAATGATGTGTGGGAGGCACTCAGTCCACTGAAGCTATCTTCCTCTTTTTCCATCTATTTTTCTCATATGGGCACTTTGCCCAGCCTTCTTTTGTCCTTCTCTCTCTTTTTAAGGTCTGAACTGATTTCCTACTCCAATTCCCAGAACCTCAATTTCTACTGCAGCTCCTGCTCATAGGCCTGCTGTAATTGAGATTGTGTTATAAATACAAAAAGCTTGTTGTCAAAGCCCTGCTGATAATGGGAATAAAGATTCAGCTACCGCCCATTCCAAATTCCTGTGAAATGTTCCATCAAATAGCTCCAAATTCAGTGAAAAGACCAGTTGTACTTTCACTTTTGACTGATGGGTGGCAGCATTGTCTAAGTCACTGATCTCTGAGCAGGCTGGTCCCTCAGAGGTTCCTTTTTTTGGAGCTTTTAATGATCTACTGTTCATTATTTCAACCTGGAAGAGAGCTTTTCATCAAAATGTACAGGGCATTGGAGTATAGTAGCAGACGGCAAAGTGCTAGAGGAAGCCCAGGGACACGGAGCTTCTGTCCACTTGAACTCTGGGGGAGGTGGCTCAGGCCCAGAGTCAAGGTACCCATCGTAGGTGGGTCTGGGGCAGGGACCTGGTGGAGTGATGGCGGGATGAAACACTTTCCAGCAGGTGATCACTGACGGTCTAGGTGTGGGAAATGAGAGGTTAAAGAAGCAGACCCCAAGAGACTGCATGAAAACAGTAAGAGCCTCCATGAACAGAGGCTGTTGACAGGCATCAGACTGGTCTTGTAGGGTCACTGTAATAACTGGGAAGTAATTTCCTTATCTTCATCTCCTTTAGTAGGATATTGTATTTGAATTAGAAGGTGCTTAAAAGTTATTCTGGGCAGGGGTGGGGGGGTGGCGGTTCCCATCATGGCTCAGTGGAAATGAATCTGACAACATCCATGAGGATGCAGGTTTGATCCCTGGCCTTGCTCACTGGGTTAAGGATCCAGCACTGCCATGAGTTGTGGTGTAGGTTGCAGATTCGGCTCAGATCCTGCGTGGCTGTGGCTGTGATGTAGGCCAGCAGCTACAGCTCCTATTGGACCCCTAGCCTGTGAACCTCCATATGCTACGGTGTGGACCTAAAAAGCAAAAAAAAAAAAAAAAAAAAAAAAGGTTATTCTGGGTTTTTAAATATCTTGTTACCTGGATTTTATCCCCCTCCTCCAGGTCCTAAACACTCAATATAATGACCATTAGGCACAATGAATGAGAATCTTTAGACATCACATTACTCAACTATTTGAATTCGAGAGTCCAATCATTTTTGCAAACTTCTTTCAGGCTTTCCTTTAAATTTCCTGATTTTTATCAGGTGACTGATTTAGTATGGATCAAGAGATTACCCAGAGAATATTTTGCAGGAAAGTACAAAGGAGAAAATAAAAACAACCTATTAGCTTGAAAAGATATATCCCTTGAAAAATAAGATAGGAAAATTATTGTTTATTGTTCTAGAAGTATGGACTAACCCAGAAAACTTTTTGAATTGAATGATTATGAATTTTATTATGAATCATGTTGATCAAAAAAGGGCATGAAATTTCTAAAGTTATCTTGTTTTATTGGCTTATTCAGCTATTTATTTATATATTTATATATATTTATTTATATATTAAACATATGCTATGTGCCATATATTGTGCTAGATTGGCGGGGGAGGGACAGAGTTGAGTCATAAGACATGGACCTTGCTCGTGAGCACCTTGCAATTTATTGGAGAAGAGAGACAAGCAAATCAGTAATTTCAGGAAACTGCACAATGGGGAAACACACTTTTTTTTTTTTGGCCATGCCCATGGCATGTGAGAGTTCCTGGGCAGGGATCAAACCCAAGCCACAGCAGTGACAACACTGGATCCTTAACTTGCTGAGCCACCAGGGAACAAGGGGAAACACACTTTTTTATAGAAGTAGAAAAAAAGGCATCCAATTGCCCACTGGCAGCTAGGAAAGGCTTCATAGGGAGGTGACAAAGCTGAATATTTAAAGACAAATAAGAATTATCCGTATTGAGCATAACAAGTTGGAAGAAAGACATCCCAGGCAGAGAATGAAATGTGCAAAGACACTTAAGTTCGATTGCTTGGTGTTTGTGAGGAATGGCAAATATTCAGTATAAAGCAGGAGTAGATGTGAATATATTTGGGAATAGAAGGGTTGGTGGCAATTGGGCAGGGAAGCTAGAGTGAGATAATGACGGGCCTTTTATGCCATGTTGAGTTGAATGGAATTTTATCTTATAGGGTTTGATGGCAGATGGATGTAGGGAGTAGGAGGGTGAGAGAAATAGGGGGTGAATCCCAGGATTCTAATTTGGAGGATGGGATGAATGTCTGTAACACAGGGGAGGGGAAGGGTTGTGGGAGGTGAGAAAGATAATCAGTTTACTTTTGGACTTGAGTGGATCTTGCCCAGGTGACAACTTACTATAGGCATCTGGCCATCAGCAGAGGGCACTAAATTTTGGTTAATAATAATAACCATTTATTGAGGATTTATTAGGTACTAGATACTGTATTAAGCCTCACATTAAATCTTCTTTCACCACCCTGTAACCACACCTTACAGGTGAGAAAGATCAAGGTACATGACTTGTCTGGCAACATGTGCTCAGGGGGAGCTGGGATTTGAGTCCAGGCTGATTCCAGAGCCTATGTTCTCAACCACTGCCTTCTGCAGAGCCGGCTTCTTGGAGGTGTGGTTAGGTAATGGGCAAAGATGAAACATTCTAGGACAGGATATAGAACAAGAAAAGGACCAAGGTACACAGCCACTATGGGGCAAGTATTAGAGGAGGAGCTCGAGGAGAGGACAAAGTTGCCACAGGGAAAAGGGGAAAGCAAGGAAAAGATGTCATCCAGAAACTCAAGAGGAGAATTTGGAGGTGCGAGGGGTCAACAATGACAAATACCACAGAGGTAAAAATAAGACTTGGACTGAATGGAACTTTTGGGTGTGTCTCTCTCAGTCTTCCAGGCACCAGTCCCACATTTTCTTTCTTTCTTCCTTCATTTTTTTTTTTTTTTGTAAATCATGTGACTTTATTATTTCTCTATTTACATTTACTATAATTATAGTGATTATAAAAATTATACTATGTCCATTCTTTGATTTTATAAAACACAATTAAGAAACATACTTAGGCGTTCCTGTCCTGGTTCAGTGGTTAATGAACCAGACTAGTATCCATGAGGACGTGGGTTCCATCCCTGGCCTTGCTTAGTGGGTTAAGGATCTGGCGTTGCTGTGAACTGTGGTGTAGGTCACAGATGTGGCTCAGATCTTGCATTGTTGTGGCTCTGGTGTAGGCCAGCAGCTACAGCTCCGATTAGACCCCTAGCCTGGGAAGCTCCACATCCCATGGATGTGGCCCCAAAATGACAAAAGACAAAAGAAAGGAAGAAAGAAGATCCTTAACTATATATGTTTTGAGACTATGTATGATTATCTTCCTTGGATTAGTTTCTTAATCACCGGCCCCACATTTTCAGCTGATGGCCAAACATAAGCATATAGGTGTTTCTCAGGCTTGGTCACCTTCTAAGTTCTGTTTCTGTTGATGGCATTAGTATCTTCTTAGCTATCCAGAATACCCACTTTGGCATGATCTTTGATGTTCTTGTCCCAGCTGGGACACCAATGACCCAATCCTGTTGGCCTTAACTTGGCAATATCTCTCTCATCTACCACTTTCTCTTCATGCCCTCACTGATAACCCAATTCCTTGCTTTTTATCTCCACCACTGTATTTCTATCCCAATTTATCTTCTTGCCCCTGGTTGCATTCTCCTCTAATCTCCCTTGCCTTTGAATCCTTCTAATGCTCACCATGCCACTCCCTAGCTCAGGAAACTTTGGTGGCTCTTCATTGTTTACAATATAAATTCCAAATTGTTATTGAAGGCCATCTATGACATAGCTCTAGCTTATTTTTTTGCAACCTTTCCCCCTGTACTATGTGCTTTGCAGCCTCTTTTCAGCCAAACTGAAAAATGTCTTGTTTCCAGTGTTCTGCCTCCTTAGATCCATTGCTCAGGCCAACCCTTCCACCTGGGTGCACTTTCCTTTCATCTTTTAAGTCCAAATCTTACCCATCTTTCAAAGGTCATCTGAAATATTATTTTCTCAGTGAAGCTTTTCTTGACCCTTTCTACCAGAAATAATTGCAACCTTCTCTGAACTCACATGAGTATGACACTTTATTTGTACCTTTCTTGGGGGCAATTAATGCCTTCTACCTTATACTACGGGTTTAAAAAAATGTTGTGTCTTAGTTTTAAAAGGCAAAATCTATTTCTTAACTATCTTTCTAGTCCTCATTTTGCTTATCACATAGATGGTTTATATGAAGGTGTTTTGTTTCATTGAATATTTATTTGTTGAGTGAATGGATGGATAGGCGACATTACTGCCAGGATATGGGCAACTTCTGGATATTTCCTTCCTAATCATCTCTTTAGACTGAGCCTCCTTGGTGCCCTGCCGTCTCAGCTGAGTAGTATAGACTCATAACTTAGATTTGTGAAATGCTAATTTTGAATAGTGCCAATGAATGAAATAGAAGGCTTAGGTAGCCATTTGATTTTTGAGATATGCTCTAAAAAACTGAATTTTCCTATTTGGAGAAAAATCTGCAGTTCTCTGGGGCATTTCAACAGCCAGTCTGGTTATTCTTGAGATGTTTCATGTGGTCTCCCTCTGTAGTCATGATGTTTAGAGTGTACCTTTGAATTTGGGTCAATATTAAGGGTAAAGGAAAAGATGCTTGTCTTGGGGATGGTATCCTGTATCCCTTGGAAATATCTTCAAGTTTGGTGACTGTATAGTATTTCCACGTTTTCCCTTAACTCATAGATAGGACCAGATTAGAGAATTAGGAGCCATAGCCAGGACACCAGAGCCAGTTTGGTGGTGCCTGTCTGTCCTGCTTGTGAAATTCAATCTGGAGTGTGGAGTTTCCATGGCTGGGCTTTCTACCCTGCATGGGTCTCTTCAGCTTTCTCTTGCCTTTGAGGGTATTTTCCTCTCTAGCCACAGGTGAATGAGCTGCTTGTTAAGCTAAATGCAGTGGAACTTAAAGGAGGGATTAATGGAAAATGACTTATGGTGTTATGTTTATTTGGGTTTCAATGTCAAGTTTAAGCCTATAATTTGAACATACAATCAGTTAGAGATTGTAATTTCTTACTAGCTTGGGCAGAGCTAAATTCCTCCTTGAAAATGGAATCCAGGTTTTGTTACTTTCTATTTAGCTGCTGTTGTTGATGGTGGTGAGAATAATCGGAGGTAAAACTCTTACATGAAGAAGGAGTTATCCCAGGATTTATGAGCTTTCTGGGACAATCCACCTGTGTATCCTACAGAGGATAGCATATCTTAATTAGAGAAGACCAAGGGAAATTAACTTTGTTGCTGATTATCTGCCTGGTATGGAATCTGACAAAGAGAGCATTTCAATAGTCTCAAAAAAAATCTTTCTGTTTCTCCCTATCCTTTCTTATCCATCTTCCTCCCTCTATCCAGTGATGAGCAGTGAAACTAAGGTAAATGTCACATCTTCATTAAAAGGGGAGGCACCACCAATCCTGAGGGAAGGGATGGTGGGCAAAGACACCCAGCACCTACTGCTCTTCTTGAACAGGTGCTACAGGAGCTGCCTGATTCTCCCTCCACCTGGTCCATAGGTACTTGTATCCCAAATGTGAAGCTCAAAGATAAAGAGGATCCTGGGTGTCATCTCTGTTAGCTTGCACATTATTTGTGCTTTCATCCCCTCTTTCTTTATGTCCTCTTTTACCCAGTCTGACTTATTCACACTGTCACCTTCCCACATGGAACCTAAAGGGATTGCTTTGGAATTGTTTTTTTCACTGGAAATTAGTGGATCCACATGTGCTCACAATTTTTTTGTCTCCTATTTTAGAAAGAATTTGCAGTTTTTGTGAAAGTACTCTCTTGACTTTCCCCTAATTCCTTGTTCCTTTAGTCTTGGGTTCTACACTCTTTTCCCTTCTAATTTAGATCTCTTATAGTCTGCATTTAGTGTCTTGGCGTGCTGTTCATTAGAAACTTGGAGGGGGTGGATTTTGACTTCTAGAATTAAAAATTAGTAGGAATGTCTTTTAAAAAGAAGATCAGATCAGTCTTTTGTGCTATGGCTAGCTGAGGTTTGGAAATGTTATGTGGAGTCTGGGGCTGAGAATTAAAAATCCAGAGTTCAAACTGGATTTACTTTTATGGAGTACACCAAAATAGGCTGAAAGAATCAGGTGACTCACTGCACAGGCAAAGGTAACTAATTTTTAAGATTCTAGCCAAGATTGTGAAGAGGGACCAATCTGGAAAAATCAACCATTTTATATCCCTGAGTATCTTATTAAACTTTCTGTAATGACTGAGAATGATGCTTATATAACGCCTAAACCAATACTCAAACCACTGTAGGGAATTAAAGCCAGTAGGAGTGGGAATCACAGTTATAGAGCACTTTATGGTTTGTTGTTATTCCTTATGACAAAACATGTCTTCTCATTTAATCTTCAAAATCATCACCATATCCCAGAAACAAGGCATCACTGTTACTTTATTTTATAGATGTAGTGACCGAGGCCGGAAGATTTAGGTTAATTGCCCGAAAGCCACACCCAGTGACTGAGACTGTCCATGTTACCTGACTTCAGATATCAGCTTCGTTTTGTACATTTAAGTCTATAATGTTGGCAAGCAAAGAGTATAAAGACAGAAAAATGAACATATTCACATTCAGAACCTTTCCTTTCCCCTACCTTCAGAAAGGAATGCGTCTCAGGTGGGCAGCTGCTTTTGTTCTGTAAAATCACATGCTCAGGAGGGAGCAGAGATTGAGCCTTATTGGCCAGAGCAGGGAAGTGCTAGAGGGAAAGAAAAGGAAACCAGAAGGGGGATGATGGCAAATGCAGGCTGAGAGGTAAGAGGTAGTTTTTGGAGATATTTGGGGAGTGTAGGCTGTGAACTTGGTAGAATATCAGCTGTCTAGGAGAGAGAGTAGGAAAGGGAGGGGAAAGAGCATCTTGAGAAATTTTATTGTTACTGTGGATGGAATGCTTCCTTGGTGCCTTTTAAAGACACTGCAGCAGGAGTTCCTGTTGTGACTCAGTGGTAACGAACCCAGCTAGTATCCATGAGGATGCGTGTTCAATCCCTGGCCTCATGCAGTGGGTTAAAAGATCCAGCACATTGCCATGAGCTGTGGTATAGGTTGTAGATATGGTTTGGATCCCGCTCTGCTGTCGCTGTGGCATAGGCTGGCAGCTGTAGCTCTGAAGTTCCATACGCCTAGAATGCAGCCCTAGAAGGCAAAAAAAAAAAAAAAAAAAAAAAAAAAAAGACATCGCAACAAAGATTTCAATTGTTTTTCAGATCTCTTTAAAGGCTGGTTTGTTCATTCAAATTCAATGCTTCTCTGATGCGGGTCTAGGCTTATGGGTGTTGTGTGAGCTGGAAAATGAAGATGTTAGCCCAGGTTTTCACTGTCTTGTGCAGTTAGGTAAGGAAAGAGAGATCAACAGTGTATCATGTCCAAGCTCAACAATGCCAAAAGGAACTCAGCAATGCCAATGAGAGACGGGCGAAGGAAAAATTTCTCGCTCATCTCCTCAGCCCTGCTAGTGCAGGTCACAGTTAGGCCTGAGCCAAAGAGCCTCAGATTAGAATTTGGAGGATCTGCACTCTTGAAGTCTCTTTTCTCTTTAAAACCAAAAATTCTTCTTGGTGCTAATCTGATCCTTTTATAGTTGCATAAGGACTGTGGGTATCCTTTTATTCACAGCTCTAAAGGGAGACTTTTTGGCAATTTCCCCTAATTTCATAGTTTGTGGTAAGCACGGTCTTGTGACTTGATTCCCCTGGTATAAGAGTCTGGGCAGCAGCGCCGGCCATGGGTCATGAACCGGGTATGGAAATATGCTGCCTTAGCTGAACTACTGACCTCGTCCCAGGAGAGAATCCACAGAGTCCCAGCTCTCTCAGGGCTGGGAATAGGAGAATCTGAGGTCAAAGGTAGACTCTGGCACATGACTTGTGCAGGGATTTCAGGTCTGATTTCACCGAGAAATGGTCTTGTACATGCTCATTTCAAGGCTGTTAGTTCATGATGGGAAGTTGATTACTCCCTAATTACATACCAGTGTCCAAAATGGGCTAATTGTGCTACGTGATAGAGCAACCGCCTAGTCAATAGTTTGAAGAGGACCAGAAGCAAATACTTTTCTTTCCTGTCCCTTGAGCTACTTCCTTCCATAACATGAAGCAACTATGCTTGCAAAATGATGTACATTGTTCATTCCAAAATACTGGCCAGTGCTTGATTAACACTGTAATTTAGGAGATAACATTTCATAGCTTTTCCCCCCTTTGGTTGCAACTTTCCCTGGAGATGACTACTTTAAAAGGAACTGCCTCGTTCGCATGAATAAATTTTAACCTTTAACTTAAAAAATGTCATCCACATTACTTTATAGTCTTATCTTGTGGTATTCATTTTTGTATTAGATAGGACACTTTGGCTTGTAAGCAACAGTTAAAAAGCCAAGTCAATCTAAAGTTGTAACAATGTCTTAGGTGGCAGGAAAGACCGTAGACATATTAGTAAGGCTTGGTTGTGTTCCCAAGGCCCCTCTCTCCACCTCTCAGCTCTGTCCTCCTCCTGGTTGTCCACAATTTTGTCTGTGTTTTGACAAGACAGCTGCCAGCATAGACCTAAGATGACGTGAGCAACTGGAGTGACTTAATTAACTGAGACATCTTATGTCTGAGCCTTGGTTTCTTTATCTGTAAAATGGGAATAATAATGCTTCATTTACAGAGAATTATGCAAATATATAGTGAATTCATGATGATGTGTTCCTCTATGGCTATGAACATGAGCTTCAGAGTCTTACGTGGCTCTTAAGTTATTTGTGTAAAACGAGGAGCTTTACATACCCGCTTTATAGGGTTGTTGGGATTTAAAATGATAGACTGTATATGGATTCTCCAAGAGGGTGCCGGGCACATGGAGCCACTTAATAAGTGGTAGCTATTATTTGAGTAGAATTTTGAAGTGACCATGAAGGATTTGAAATGAAAAAGCAAACTCAGGCATGGGAAAAAAGCAGGGACAGTCATTCATAGAGGAGGCAATTTGGGGTAGGGACAGCAAAGTAAGCTTGGGTACTGACCAAGTGTAGAAATGTGCTTTGTATCAGAGCTATGATAAAAAGACAGATACCAAGGGATGGTCTAAAGAAGATCCTGTCAGCCAACCAGGAGGTCAGCACCCTGGATGTTTCCATCAGGGATGCTGTAGTTTCGGAAGTATTTTTTCGTGGCATAACGGTGCCTAGTTTAGTGCTTTATCTTTGATCAGTGTTTGTTGCACTGACTTGAATTACCTTCAAAGTCAGAGATAGTCCTCTTAAGCCTTTGATGGTGGCAAATCTTCCTTCTAGGAGAGTGGGTTTTGTAATTCAGAGCCAAATCTAATGAATAAGATAAAGGATCAAGCTGAGTAGTTCTGATTCAGATTTTATTTATTTACTTATTTTTATTTTATCATTTATTTATTTATTTATTTATTTTTGCTTTTTAGGGCTGCACCTGTGGCATATGGAAGTTCCCAGGCTAGGGGTCAAATTGGAGTTATCCTGGCTGGCCTACACCATAGCCACAGCAGCACCAGATCCTTAACCCACTGAATGAGGCCAAGGATCAAACCTGCATCCTCATGGATACTAGTTGGGTTTGAAACCTGCTGAGCCACAATAGGAACTCCTGATTCTGTTTTAAAAGATCAAACTAAACTAGTGTAATTTTTCCCTTTTGAAAACAACAAGATGAGTAAGTTGCAACACTCTAAAAAATCAGTTTCATAATTTCATATTTTACATATGGAATATATGGACTCAACAAATGACAGAGTTCTTGCTACATACTAGGCATGATATTAAGTGCTGGGGTTACAAAGACTAAAAAGTCTTTCTTCCTGGGGAACCCATCATTTGGTGGGGAGAGAATAGAAGACTGATCCTCAAAATGTAGTGAGATCACACTTGGGGAGTTCATTTGCCTTTTGTGTGAGGTCATGGGCAGTGGATATGGGTGAAGTGGGATGGGGTGCTTTGGGAGGTTTTATTTTAATTTTATGTATTTATTTATTTATTTTTAGTCTTTTTGTCTTTTTAGGGCTGCACCCTCAGCATATGTAGGTTCCCAGGATAGGGGTCCAATCGGAACTATAGCTGCCCGTCTGCACTGAGTCACGAAGGGAACTCCTGGGAGGTTTTAATGTAGAGGTGATGCTTGAGCAGGATGTTGGAAGAGGAGTATGAATTTACAAGAATAAAGAGAGTATGGAGAGTGTGTGTGTATGTATCTCAGAGAGATATTTGTGTGTGAAGGTTTGGAGATTACGGATATCAGAAGAATGTTCTGAGAAATGAGTTATATCAAACAGATGAAACCACTTAAGTGTAATTTTCCCCCATTAGTCGAGGCAGTCAATTTTGATATATAACTAGGGTTAGTGTTTGAAGAATCCTTCTAAGGTGCTCTGTCTTAAAAATCAGCAAATGAAAGGTAGCTGAGAGAAAGACGTGGTTTCTGCCCAATTATTCCTCCCAAAAATTGTGTGAGGATTTTACAAAGGAGAACCTGATGTTCAGTGGATTTAAGTAATTTGCCTAAAATCTAGAAAGCTAGAAAGAAGTGGAACTGGGATTTTTTTTTTGTCTTTTTAGGGCTGCACCCACAGTATGTGGAGGTTCCCAGGCTAGGGGTCAGATGGGAGCTGAAGACACCGCCCTACACCACAACCAAGGCTACAGCAATGGGGATTCTTAACCCGCTGAGCGAGGCCAGGGAACTGGAATTTGAATTGGAATCTGCCTCACTGCAAACAAACACCAAGCTCAGAGTTCCTGATGTGGCTCAATGGGATCTGCAGCACTGGGATCTTGGGAGGGCTGGGATGCAAGTTAGATTCTGGACCCGGCACAGTGGCCAAGCTGTGACTTAGGTCAAGACTTTGGCTCAGATCTGACCCCTGTCTGGGAAACTCCATATGCTTCGGGAAAGCCAAAACAAACAAACAAACCCTCCAAAACCCCCATGCTCGACCATGAATATAATTTCATCTTTATCTGATGGCTCAGGACTTGCTCTCAGCTCAGGACCACTGTTTTGAGCATGAGAAGGTTCTGTACAATTTGGTAGCTGGAAATGCAGCAGTGGGTGCAGAGGGCTGAGTGCCTAGACTGACCGTGGGCAATACTCAGACCAGGGATTCTCAGATTTCAGAATGTGTAAGGCTCCTCTGGGTGACGTGTGATGGTTCTGATTTCCAAACCCTGCTTCTGAGGGTCTGTCTCTTGTGAAGCACCTTGGGTGATTCTGAAGCAGATGGTATGTGATTGACACTTTGATGAACATCACCCTAAATGAATTTCTTATATGAATATGGTTCTCTCTCTTCCTCCCTCATTCCCTTCTCTCTTTTCCTTTCTTCACTTCTCTCTCCTTTTCTCCCTTTTTCTTCTTCACTTCCTCTTTTCTTCCTAGTCTCTTGTATTCTCCTTCCTTCCTCCCTTTTTTTTCTCCCTCCCTCTGTCCCTGCCTTTCTCTCTCCCTCTTTCCTTTCTTGCGAGGCTTCTGTTAATTGGGTTCCGATGATTTGAGGAGACTATGCATAAGTACCGTCCTCTCTCCCTTTCCTCTCTATGCCCCAACTCTCCAACAAGACAGTGCATTCCTCTCAGGCAGGGGTTGGGTACTCTGTGTGCCTTTCACAGATACTTACATGGGTATCTTCCCCCAATGAAAATATACACTATGTACCTAATACCTTCGATTACTTTACAACTGGGCAATTTGAAAACTGTAATTCCCCCAAGGTAGGCATGCTCAGCTATTTGCCTTAACTTTCCAGTCTATCTTTGTGTACTTTCTCCTCCTAGTCTAACTCTCTAGCTCTCCTGCCCTTCACATGATCCTGGAGTGTCTTAGATGTGTAGACTATAGACTGCTGCTTAGCATTTTCTTTCTAGTTCTGGTTCTCAGCATTTCTCCCAGCCTCTGATGAAATTTCAGCCTTTGGGAATCTCCAGCCCTGTGCTTCCCTAGTCATGTTCACCTATTCAGATGCTTTTCTCATCTTGCGCTTCTTTTTTTGGTGGGTGGGGTGGGCCATGTCTGGGGCATGTGGAAGATCCTGGGCCAGAGATGGAACTCATGCCACAATAGCGACTTGAGTTGTTGTAGTGACAATGCCAGATCCTAACACCCTTCACCACAAGGGGACTCCTTATCTTGCACTTCTGAAAAAAAAGGAAATCCCATTTTCGTTTGCTTTTCCTTCATTGCTCCTTGTTGTATGTAGCTGGCTGCTACCTGGGTATCCCCCATTCTGGTCAGAGGATGTGAGGGCTGTGTGGGTGACTTGAACTCATCCCAGTTAGGCTGTTTTCTCTTCAAGGTCCTGTGACAGAGCCCAACACTCTTGGCGTAGTGGATTCCTTGCACCATATCACACACAACTGATGGATTCCTTTCTGTCTCTTTGCCTTGGCCTGGGTACCCAGATTCTGGAGTCAGGAATCAGGTTGCATGGGTTGGAATCCTGCTTCCTAACCAAACTTGGGCAAATATTTTAACCTAAGCCCCTGTTTCCTCACCTGAAAAATGAGGACCATGAGGTGGTTGTGAGGTTGAAACAAAATGATACTTGAAGCGAAAATGCTGCTTTATGCTTTATGTTCAATTGCTGTTACTGATTATATTTTACTCTTCCTCTACTTCCCCAATTACAATTCTGTCAGTCTTACAATGCCCAGCTGGAGCTCTGCTTCATCCACAAAGCTTTTTTTGTACACTCAAGCCAGCAGAGAACTCTGTCCTAAATTCTTATGATCACTCATGTCTCAGGTGAATGCTTGATTGCTTTTAATATTTAATATTGTGTTACTATTGCACCGGGTCCTAATTGGTTTTATTCTTGTCCCTGGTATAGAGCAAAGTCCTTGAATACTGATAATAAAGACTCTTTTTCTTTTAGCGTTTTCACCACCAGTTACATTGTTAACATTGGTTCTTTTTTTCATGGTTAAGGATATACAGATACATGCCCTCAAAATGAACTCATTTGGGATAAACAGACATAAATTGGCAGCATTTAAACTACAAATGACAACATCCTGGGGTCCAACATTCAACTGCTCTGTCCAGTAGCTGTTCTTATTAGACAGGAAGAAAGTCTTTATTCAGAGATAAGTGCATTTTAAGGCTTGAATGAGTAACTGATGGAAGATACTGTTTTGACACCCATCTCCTTCTAAAGCTGGTGATTTTCAGCCCTGGATGTACAGAGAATCACCAGGGAGCTATTAAAAAATACTAATGCTCAGGCAATATTCTAGGCAAGTTAAATCCTGATCTCTTTGGGGAGCACCCAGTTGTAGTATTTTTAAAAAACTTACTAGGTGGGGTTATTTTTTTTTTTTAGATTTTGTGTGTTTATTTTCTAACCAATCATTGTTAATTTAATCAATCTCTCATATATATGCATGTATTTTTTTTGCTGGCCACACCTGCAGCACGTGGAATATCCCAGACTAAGGATCAAACCCATGCCACTGCAGTAACCAGAGCGAGTGCAGTGACAATGCTGGATCCTTAACCCGCTGAGCCACAAGGGAACTCCAAAATATATTTTAAGTGGCAATTATGATACATTTAGGAACATCTTCTCCTCTACTAATACATTTGAAAAGCTTGCTAGGTTACCCTATAAGGGAAAAGAATCTGAAAATGAAATAGACACATATGTAGGTATAGCTGAATCACTTTGCTCTACACCTGAAACTAACACAACGATGTAAATCAACTATCCTTCAATAAAAAATGAAAAGCTTACCAGGTGGTTTTATGGTTTTATTATGCAGCCTAGGTTAAGAATGTTGAATGGCTTTAAAACCAGGTACCACAGCCCCTCCACCTGGTGAATGGACTTTGAATTATATGCATTCATCCTGTTTTTCTAGGGTGTGGGCTGCAATTAGCTTGTAGGAATTAGATTTTAGGAGAGCATGGATATCTTAAAGGTCCAAACCATGTCATGAAAGGAAAAGTTTATTATCATGAGGCTGTTCACAGACACTCAGTGTGTCTAGAAATAGAATTTTTCTTGCCCTACCTAGGTCGCTGGTGCTGTAGTAGAGAACTGACAGGGCCCCATGAGGGCCTAAAGTATTTATAACTCTTACAGTATTTCTGCAAGGTGAGCTTTGCTGCCAGAGGCCTGAATCGGGCAGTTAAGAGTCACTAAGACAGAGGAGTTGGACACAGCTGCTCTGGGCTCCTGGGGAAACAGCTCTTAGCACTGAGAGAGGGGGCTCAGGTGTCCTTCCTGGAGAACAGAAAGGAACAAGACCAGGGCACAGACTCCCCCAGGCTTCCTCCTTCACCTTGCCCGAGATATTTTGCAAGGAATCAATTAAGACTTTTAAAAACACAGATTTATTGAAGTATAATTTACATAATGTAAACTTCATCTGTTTTAAGTTCAATGAGTTTTAGTACATTTACAGGGCTATGCCATCATTACCACAATCCAGTTTTAGAATATTTCCTTCAGCTCCAAAAGATCTTTTGTGCCTGTTTGCAGTCAGTTTCTACTCCCAGCTCAGATCCAGGAAACCACAAATCTGCATTCTATCTCTCTAGTTTTGCTTTTTCTGAACATTTCATATAAACGGAGTCATATCATGTGTAGTCTTCTGTGTCTGGCTTTTTTCACTTAGCATAATATTTCTGAGGTTCATCCATGTTGTATAGCCTGTGTCAATATTTTGTTCCTTTTTTCCTGCTAAATGGTATTACATCATATAGATGTGCCACATTTTATTTATCTATTCATCAGCTGATGACCATTTGGATTGTTTCCACTTTTTGCCCCTTATGACTAATGCTGCTATGATCATTCATGTATGAGTTTTGCACAGACATAGGCTGTCATTGCTCTTGGGTAAATAGCTTGGGGTGGACTTCTTAGGTTGTAAGGTAAATTTATGTTTAGCTTTTTAGGAAACTGCCAAATTGTTTTCCAAAGTGGCTGTACCATTTAATATTTCCACCTGAAATTCATAAAGGTTCCCATTTCTCCTCATCTTTTCCAACACTTGTTATTATCTGTGCTTTTTTATTTTAGTGAGTATGATGCAGTATCTCATTATGGTTTGGTTTGCTTTTACCTAATGATTAATGATGTTGAGCATCTTTTCCAGTGCTTATTTGCCATTTATATATCTCCTTTGCCTACATGTCTCTTCAAATATTCTGCCCATTTTCAAATTGGTTTGTTTTTATTATTTAGTTGTAAAATTTCTTCATAGATTAGAAACACAAGTTCTTTATTGTATATGTGATTTGCAAATATTTTATCCAATTCTGTAGCTTGTCTGTTCATTTTTTTTTTTTAAACTGCTAGATAGTCTTTTATTACTAGGTTTCCATTTTATGGACATGGGCCCCCAGTACAAGAGGGTCAAACTAAGAAAAAGCGGGTGTGATAACTCAAGTCTATAACAAAAAGGTGGGTCAAGAGTCTCAACCTCTGCAAAATGGACAAACTATATTTTACACCTAAAAGCCAGTTTTTCCTTTTGAAAGGCAGTGTGGTATATGATAAGAACAAGAATTCAAGAACCAAACAGGTCTGGGATTTTTTTTTTTTTCTGGGCTATAAACAGTCTTTATTTTCTTTTTCTTTAAAAAAAAATTTTATTGGAGTATAGTTAACTTACAACGTTGTATTATTTTCAGGTGTAAGCGAAGTGAATCAGTTATACATACACATATATCCATTATTTTTCCCATATAGATTATTACAGATTATTGAGTAGATTCCCCTGTGCTACACAGTAGGTCATTGTTAATTATCTATTTTATATACAGTAGTTGGTGTATGTTATTCCCATCCTCCAAATTTAACCCTCCCACTCACGCTTTCCCCTATGGTAACCACAATTTCGATTTCATCTTTTCGCTTTCTTAATAGTGCCTTATGAAGTTCAAAAGTGTTTAATTTTGATGAAATCCACTTCATCAATTTTTTTTTCTTGAATAGTGCTTTTCGTGTCTTATCTATAAAATCTTTGCCTTTTCAAAATCATGAAGTTTTTCTTCTAGGTTTTAGGAGATTTTAGATTTTCTTCTGAAACTTTTATAGTCTTATCTCTTATGATTAGGCATTTAATTGATTTTGAGTTAATTTTTAGGTATGGTGTGAGTAGGAATCTAAGCTAATCTTTTGCTTGTGGATATCCAATTATGGTTTTTCTTTTTTTTTTTTTTTTAAATTATCTTTTGGCCTTTGACTTGCCTTGGTGCCTTTGTTGAAAATCATTTGACCATAAATTTAAGGTATTATTTCTGGACTCTTGGTTTTATTCCATTGATTTATGTCTTATCTTTATGGTCAGTACCACTCTGTATTGATTATTATAACTTGTTGATAAGTTTACAATTAGAAAGTATAAGCCCTCCAACTTTGTTCTTCCTTTTTCCAAATTGTTTTGGCTACTCTGGGTTCTTTATATTTCTGTGTAAATATTAGCTTGTCAGTTTCTGCAAAAAATCTGCTTGGCTTTTTTTTGCTGTTTGTGTCATTGAACTTACTGATCAATTTGAAAGACAATTGCCAACTGAACAATACTGAGCCTTCTAATCCATGAATATAGAATGTCTCTCCATTTATTTAGATCTTCTTTATTTTTTAATTTTTTGTCTTTTGTCTTTTTGGCCCACACCCATGGCATACGGAGGTTCCCGGGCTAGGGGTCTAATCGGAGCTACAGCTGCTGGCCTATGCCACAGCCACAGCAATGTGCCAGATCCAAGCTGTGTCTGCAACCTACACCACAGCTCACAGCAACGCTGGATCCTTAACCCACTGAGCAAGGCCAGGGATTGAACCCACAACCTCATGGTTCCTAGTCGGATTCATTAACCACTGAGCCATGATGGGAACTCCAGAACTCCTATGTCTTCTTTAATTTCTGTCAGCAATGATTTGTAGGTTTTGGTGTACAAGTCTTACAATCAATGTTTTTTGAGAATTTGTGTGATCCCGCCAGGGAAATTTCTTTGTTTTTTTTTTCTCCCAAGAGGTCTCATGGAAAACGATGAAGAGGGGTACATAGCTTAGCACCCAAGGACAAGAGGGAGGCAGTGTGGTGAGTGGGAAAAGCACTAGCCTGAGGATCAGGAGGACCAACCCTGACTGGAAGCAAGCCACTTAACCTCTCAGTTTGCTGATCTCTAAAATGAGTACAATAGAATTAATTTTGCTTCAAGGTTGTGAAGATTAGAGATAATGTGTGGAAACGACTTGGAAAAATGTTGGAGTGTAATGAGTGGGGTACAGTGAGTACAGTGGTGACTAACATTGTTGGTGCCTGTGATGATGATGATTATACAGCATCGTGTATATGCCATTGAAGGGTTCTCATCCAGGCCACTGACTTTCTTTGCAGTTCAAGGCAGAGGCCAATGATCCACAGTGAAGAAGTGAATATTCCATCTTCAGACAACTTTTAAAAATTTAATTAATTTATTTTTTAACTTTAAAAATTAAATATTTTATAAAATTGAAAAGGTTACTTGCTATTTACAGTTATTAACAAAATATTAGCTCTATTCCCTGTGTTGTATGGGGCCCATCTTACACCCAATAGTTTGTGCCTCCCACTCCCCCATCCCTATGTTGCCCCCAAAGGGTAACCACTAGTTTGTTTTCTATATATGTGAGTCTGCTTCTTTTATGTTATATTCACTAGTTTGTTGTATTTTTTTAGATTCTAGATGTAAGTGATATCATACAGTATCTTTGTCTTTCTTTATTCAGACAGTTTATTGAATTAGCTATTTTCATCCACATTTGGCACCAAGGAAACTGATGTTCAAAGATATAAAGTCAAGTTCCTAAGGTCACAGAGTTAGTAAAAGGCAGAGAAGGATTTAAACCCAGACTTGTCTAACTTCAAAGCTTTTGCTTTTTCTCTACACCTTGCCACCCCCACTCCCTCCAGCAAGTCTCATCAGGGGATCTAACAAGGCAATGATAAATTCTGGGCAAAGTATATACATAACTCTCAATGGAAAAAGCGGATACTGATAGGTTATTAATATATCTTGCTTATCTTTCTTACTTAACATGTTAAAGGTTTAATTTTGCCTCAAGATACAGGAAGGCAGATGTGATTTTCATCGCTAAGGATTAGATGGGAAAACCATGCTGAATTTATAAGGGGTCATCACAGTGAGCTGTTTCAAAAAGTCACCTAGTTTACATGGCTATAGAGATTGAGATAAAAGGCAACATTTGTTTCCAGTTTTCAGTGTGACCAACCTGAACACTAAATTCCACTTTACAGTTCCCATTTTCTCAACTCAGTATCATTGGTGAGTGAAAGATGGTGGTTGTGGCAATGTGAAATTTCAGACCCATAGCTGCAAATGTCCTCCTGCTGGTTACTCTGGGCTTGTTCAGTGGCAGCCCAGATGGCATGTATATGAATATAGCTGAGCCTGCACTGATGGTTCAACAATTTTTTTCTTATTTCCCATGAAGGAGATCTAGGTTTTGATTTCCAGCAAATCCTTTAACAGGGCGATATGGAGAGTGCATAGGCTTTGTAACCAGTTACATTTATTTTTGTTCTACTTCTATTGTTTGCTAATTTTTTGACCCCAAGAAATGTATTTCACTTATTTGAGCCTCAGTTTATTCATGTAAAATGGTGCAAATAACTTTTGTGAGGAGTAAAATGAGATAGTGTCTATAAATCGCTTATTACTTTCAGGAGTGTACTATGTTCTAGACAAAGAGTAGCTTTTCTTCCTTCTACTGGAGTTTGAAATAACCAGATTTAGTTTTAAACAAACCTCACTAAAGGCAAGTATATTAGTCAGCTATTGCTGTGGTAATAAATAGCCCACAAGGCTCAGTGGTTAAAATTCACATATGTGATTTCTTACTCATGTCACCTGAGGGCTGCATTAACTATACCTTTGCTGGACTGCACTGGGATAGGTTCTGTTTGTTGTATCTTTTCATTTTAGGATCCTAGTTGAAGAAGATGCTATTCTCATGGCAGACAGCAGAAAATTAAAAGAGCTGGAGCCAATCAATAGAAGAGTATTTAAAGTTTCTGCTTGGATGTGGTATATATCTTATTTGCTCAATGCTCATATGGCCAAACCCCAAGTCAATTGGTAGGGAAGTATACTTTACCTAAAAGGAAGTGTGGGATGGGCTCTGTAAAAGAATAAACAAGCTACCTAAACAGGTAAGAATTTTGATGGAGGGAATTCTTGGTAATTGGAGAGGATTAATCATTATATACATGGACTATTTGGGCTTCTTTGTTTTTATACTCTTTGAGGAATCTTTTTTCAACATTCCCAGCTCAGATGACTTGGAGTTCCAGACCCATATTGCCAGCTGGCCACTTGACGTCCCTATTTATAATTACATATAAATATCAATATGTGGATTGACAATCCAGCCCTTGTCACTCTAGGACCAGTCCATCCAGCTAGTTGTATATATTGAACACTAGACTGCATCCTTGCTACCTCCATCTCCCTCACTTGCTTATCCAATCCGTTTTCAGGTTCCCTCATCTTTACCTCCTAAGGGCCACTTTCCTCTGTCCTCACCCCCAAACCATGATCCTCTGTCACCTGGACTCTTGCAGTATCCTCAACTATCTCCCTCTATTCTTCCCTTCCTGCCCTACAACTACAGCCAGAGTCATTTTCTAGAAATTTGAACTTGGCAATATCTCCCTCTGACTTAAAACTGTTCATTGATTCTCCATAGCTTTTAGGATAAAGCCCCCAACCCTTTCCATGACCCTTAGAGTCCTGTATGATCTGGCTTTATCTGTTTCTCCTGTTTTATTTTAATTACCTTTCTTATTGTCTGTGACTACAATGTTCTCCCCTTTCAAATCCCTGAATCTATCATTTTGTCACCTACCTTGGGGACTTGGCACATGCTTCCCTCTGTTCGAAATATTTTGACCTTGACCCCCATCCTTGAAATACTGGCTCAGATGCCTCTCCCTTGCTGAAATACTCCCAAGCCTCTCCAGGCTGAGAAATTTGTTTTCTCTTTTATAATGTAAAAAAGGTTATGTACACCTTTATGTGTGTAGAATGCATCTTGTAATAGTATTATTTGCTTATGTGACTCTATCTGGGCTTCAAGGCCTGAGGGCAGAGTTCTGTCTTTTTCTCCAAACAGTGCCTTTTTTTTTTTCCCCCTCATCTGAATTTAACTAAAACTGTGCCAAAGAGAAACCCAAATTCTCTGCTTGCAGAACTTTTTTGGAAAAAACCCCATTCATTCTCTCCCTGGCACAGTGTAGGCCTCAGAAAAATGGGAACTTCAGGGAGAGAATGAACCACCTTAGCACGTGGTTCTAAGGAATCTTGCCTAGGATCCTTGCTTTTCCAATGGGACTCAGAGACTAGTGTTACTTGACACCTACAAGCTGCATGACCTTAAACTAGTCATCTTATCTCTTTAGGCTTCAATTTCTTCATTAATAAAAATAAAGGTTGTGGCCAAGAGTTCTGCTATCTCTTCTACCTTCCAATTTTTATGGTTGTGATTATGAGGGTTAGGTCCTTTGTATAAAGAATCTCTAAGTTTTAGAGCCACAAACAGAGTTTAATCCCCATTTTAACTTGAGGGAAAAAGAATAACAGGGATTATAGTGTGTTCAAGGTTCATGTAGCTCATGAAGAAATAGCTCACTCTACAGAAACTACTGATCATTATGGTGAATTTCTTTTTACTTGTGGTTTGCTGGGTGAGGTTGAGGGGTTAAGACAAGATCAGCCTAAACAGATTTTTACTGGAATCCAGCAATCCCTAAGAGGCTTCTTAGCAGGAGACTTGCAGGGTTTCAGTGCTTCAGAGTAAAGCTGTTGCATTACGGAGCTCCTGCCATGTGTATTGCACAGTGCCAAGTTCATTGGAGATAAAGAACTATAAGCCATGGACTACTTCTGAAGGAGACCAGATCAAAGGATTAAGCCAGTTCTGATCCACTTTGCTCTTTGGGAATGAGCTCATAGTCACTTAAATGGGTTTAGGGGGTGACATCCAAGAAGACCCCAAGTCATATGCCAGACTGCATTGTTCTTAAACCCTAATCTCTTGGCCTCAATAATTGGCCTGCTTTAGAAACCAACCAGCCTTCACCCTTTCCTAATCTGATTGCATTTAGCATTGCCTTCAGATTGCCCCACATTCCTGGTGATTCCTCCTTTGCTCCTCAGAAGCATCAGATGTGTTATTGCCAGAGCTGATGGCTGGTATACTCTGTACACCATCTGGATACTTGCAAGGAATGGATAATCCTTTTAAAGTCTTAATTATAGTAGATGATTTGTTTGGCCCTGTTTTCTAATATTAACTTTTAGATAGCCTGTATCAAATCCATAGGGTTTGAATTTGAATCCTAGAGATAAAGAGCAGTTAGAAACAGGGAGGAGCTGATCATCAAAACAGTATGGTACTGGCAAAAAAAAAAAAAAACAAAACAAACCAGAAATATAGATCAACAGAACAGACTAGAAAGCCCAGAAATAAACTGAAGCATCTCTGGTCAATTAATCTACAACAAAGGAGGCAAGGATATTCAATGGAGAAAAGACAGTCTCTTCAAAAAGTGGTGCTGGGAAAACTGGAAAGCTACAAGCAAAAAAACTGAAATTAGAACACTCCCTAATACCATACTCAAAAATAAGTTCAAAATGGATTAAAGACCTAAATGTAAGTCTGGATACTGTAAAACAGAGGAAAACATAAGCTGAACACTCTCTGACATAAACCTCAGCAATATCTTTTGAAATCCACTATCCTGAGTAATGAAAATGAAATAAAAACAAAAATAAACAAATGGGGCCTAATTAAGTTTAAAATTTTTTGCATAGCAAAGGAAACCATAAACAAAACAAAAAGACAACCCACAGAATGGGAGAATATATTTACAAATGAAGCAATTGACAGAAAACTAAAAATAGAACTACCATATGATCCAGCAATCCCACTCCTGGGTATCTATATGGAGAAAACCATAATTAGAAAAGATACATGCACCCTAATGTTAATTACAGCAGTATTCGCAATATCCAAGCCAGGGAAACAACCTAAATGTCCATTGACAGAGGAATGGATGAAGAAGATGTGGTATATATATATACATACAATGGAATATCACTGAGCAATAACAAAAAATGAAATAATGCCATTTGCAGCAACATGGATAGACCTAGAAACTATCATACTAAGTGAAGTTAGTCAGTCAGTGAAAGATAACATATGATGTCACTTATATGTGGAATCTAAAAAACAAAAAGGATACAAATGAATTTATTTGCAGAACAGAAACAGACTCACACTTTGAAAACCTTATGGTTACCTACATATGTAAAACTGTCGCTTAGCTGTACAACAGAAATCGACAGAACATTGTAAATCAACCATAATAAAATTCTTTTTTCAAAAAAGAAAAAACTGGAGTTCTCGTCATGGCTCAGTTGTTAATGAATCTGACTAGGAACCATGAGGTTTCAGGTTTGATCCCTGGCCTCCCTCAGTGGGTTAAGGATCTGGCATTGCTGTGAGAGGTGGTGTAGGTCGAAGACATGCCTCGGATTTGGCATTTCTGTGGCTCTGGTGTAGGCCAGCGGCTGCAGCTCTGATTAGACCCCTAGCCTGAGAACCTCCATATGCTGTGGGTACGGCCCTAGAAAAGACAAAAAGACACACACACACAAAAAGAAAAAACTTACGGTTACCAAAAGGCACAGGTAGGGGAGGGGGAGGGGTGGACGTTTCTGTTGGCCATCCGTATGTCTTTTGAGAAATGTCAATTCAAGTCTTCTGCCCATTTTTCTGTTGGGCTATTGGGTTTTTTTGCTGTTGAGTTGTGTAAGTTGTTTGCACTGCTTAGTTTTTTAAACCTTAGTTTTCTTATCCATCCAATGGGACAGTAATTTCTTCCAAAGTTGTGGAAAGGCTCAATGAGTTGGAAATCATGCTTACAATATTGGGTGCTATTCTGGGTGGAGCCCAGTCCTCTCCTCCTCAGGTGGGCGTGGGTTTGAGGAAAGGTGATATGCTGAGTGGAGTCATGTGCACTGTTATCTAGGAGATGTCCTCAACCCTATTGTGACCTTGGAATCTCAGAAACAGCAGTTGTGTGAATGAAGCAGAGGGTTTTTCCCACAGCCAGTGTTTTGTCTGCTCATTCTGCAAAGACCTGGCAGGAAGAGGAACTCCAACAGATGGACTGGAGTTGGGGGTGGGGTGGGGGTGGAGAGGGTGAGGAGACATTGCTCTTAATCTCAGGCACACAAGGTTAAATTACTCACACCCATCGTCATTTTCCTGTGCTAGGTTCTTTTTCTTTCTTTTTTCTTTTTCTTTTTTTTTTGCCTTTTCTAGGGCTGCTCCAGTGGCATGTGGAGGTTCACAGGCTAGGGTTCTAATTGGAGCTGTAGCCGCCAGCCTACACCAGAGCCACAGCAACGTGGGATCCGAGCCTCGTCTGTGACCTACACCACAGCTCACGGCAACACCAGATCCTTAACCCACTGAGCAAGGTCAGGGATCGAACCCACAACCTCATGGTTCTTAGATTTGTTAACCACTGAGCCACGACAGGAACTCCCTCTTTTCTTTTTAATTTAATACTCTTTACCCTCATTCCCACTCACCATTAATTTAATGCACTTAAAATTGAATTTAAAATGTATGTAAGTAACATGATATTGTAATAATTCAGCAAACAAAATTTATAGGTGCTCTTTTTCTGGTAGGCTTTTCCTAAGCCTTGAGACCTATCAGGCAAAAAAATAGGCAACAAATAACAAATGCTCAAGAGCGTATGGAGAAAAGGGAACCCTCTTACACTATTGGTGGGAATGTAAATTGGTACAACCACTATGAAAAACAGTGTGGAGTTTCCTCAGAAAACTAAATACAGAACTACCGTATGACCCAGAAATCCCACTCCTGGGCATATATCCAGACATAACTTTCTTTGAAAAAGATACATGCTCCCCTATGTTCATAGCAGCACTATTCACAATAGCCAAGACATGGAGACAACCTAAATGTCCATTGACAGATGAATGGATTCAGAGGGTGTGGTACAGGTGTACAATGGAATACTACTCAGCCATAAAAAACAACAAAGTAATAGCCATTTGCAGCAACATGGGTGGAAATAGAGACTCTCATTCTGAGTGAAGTAAGTCAGAAAGAGAAAGACAAATACCATATGATATCACTCATATGTGGAATCTACAATATGGCACAAATGAAACTATCTACAGAACAGAAACGGGATCATAGATGTGGAGAACAGACTTATGGTTGCCAAGGGGTAGAGAGGAGGGAGTTGGGGATGGACTGTGAGTTTGGGGTTAATAGAAACTATTGCATTTAGAATGGATAGACAATAAAGTCCTACTCTATAGCACAGAAACTGTATCCAATCACTTGTGATAGAACATGATAGAGGATAATAGGAAAAAAAGAATGTATGTATGACTCGGTCACCTTGCTGTACAGCAGAAATTTACAGCACATTATAAATCAACTATAATAAAATTTTTTTTTTAAAAAAAAGAAGGGGAGTTCCCGTCGTGGCGCAGTGGTTAACGAATCCGACTAGGAACCATGAGGTTGCAGGTTCGGTCCCTGCCCTCACTCAGTGGGTTAACGATCCGGCGTTGCCGTGAGCTGTGGTGTAGGTTGCAGATGCGGCTCGGATCCTGCGTTGCTGTGGCTCTGGTGTAGGCTGGTGGCTGCAGCTCCGATTGGACCCCTAGCCTGGGAACCTCCATATGCCGTGGGAGCGGCCCAAGAAATAGCAAAAAGACAAAAAAAAAAAAAAAAAAAAAAAAAAAAAAGAAGGAAAAACTTCCTGTGCTCAGGAAGCTCACATTCTAAGAAAAGTGCCGGTGGGGAGACAGTATTTACTACCTTTCAGACGATTATCCTATTTACCTATTGTTATATTTTGTTATTATCTAAGGTAAAAACAGAGCAAGGTGAGGGGAACTGTGTGTGTGTGTGTGTGTGTGTGTGTGTGTGTGTGTGTAGGAGATTTTGAGGGTTTGCTGTTCTAGGCAAAAGAACAGCCAGGTGCAAAGCCTCTGTTGCAGCCTCAGTGCCTGGCATCTCTTAAAAGTGGGGCAGCCAGTGACGCTGAGACAGACTGAGTCATGGGGACAGTGGTAGAAAATCATGTCACTGAGGTAAAGGGAGTAATGGACACAGAGGAAGCAGATCCTGTGGGGCTTTGTGGGACAGTATAAGGACTTTCACTTTTACTAGGGAGTTTTAGGATTTTGACAGTCATAAAGGGTTCTCATTACGTTTCTCCCTTTGTTCGCTCAGTGTTGTGTTTCTGAGATCCACCCATGTTGCTATATGTACATCTAGTTAGTTGCTTATTCAATAGCACTATAAATTTTACCTGCTCACTCTTCCAACTCTTCTGCCACTACATATGATGCTGCACGGATGTCTTCATGTATGTTCTGTTATAGAGGTGTGACCATTTCTATGGGAGATCTGCATAGGAGTGAGTGGACTTCTGGGTGGAAGGACGTGTACACACTCAATTTGACCCAAGTGGTGCCAGATTACTCTCTGAATAGCTGTACCCATCTCTACTCCCTTCAGTAGTGCATGGGGGTTCCTATAGCTCCACATCCCTGCCAACATGTGACATGATCTAGCTTCCAATTTTTTGCCAATCTAATAAGTATAAAGTAACATCTATTGTTTTAATTTGCATTTATCTGATTACTAATGAGTGTGAGCACTTCTTTATTTTATTTATTTATTTATTTTTATTTTTGTCTTTTCTAGGGCCGCACCCCCTGATTTTGTGAAACACTGTACCAAACAGTTTCATTAGCTACCTGATTGAGCTTCTGACTGCATCCTAGAGTCACTTCAATTTGTCATCCAGGCTGTCAACCAGAACTACAGTCACTCCTGAACACATCTCTCTTTGTCATACCTCCATGCTTTCAGTCTTACCATCCATCCCAAGTGCTTCTTCCTCTGTGAAATCCAATGACATTTCAAGATGTAGGTCAAACAGAGTCTGCTTTAGGAAGCCCTCCCTGCTTTTTCTGGGACTCAAGTTCAGGGGCACAGTGTAAATGAAGAAATCTGGCAGGAAGTGGGAACATTCTCTTTGCAGGCATATCGCCTTTTGAAATGACATGGATAGCCTTCTACATAAATAAGGTGATTAAAGACATTTCTCTCTCTCTTTTTTTGTCTTTTAGGGCCTCACCCATGGCATATGGAATTTCCCAGGCTAGGGGTCTAATTGGAGCTGCAGCTGTAGATGCTGGCCTACCCCACAGCCACAGCAATGAGGGATCCAGGCCATCTCTGACCTATACCACAGCTCGAGGCATTTCCATATTCTTAACCCACTGAGTGAGGCCAGGGATCGAACCCATGTCCTCATGGTTACTAGTGAGATTCGTTACCACTGAATCATGATGGAAATTCCCATTAGCACGCCGTTTATTTAAAGAGTAGTAGTTCTGGAGTTCCCGTCATGGCTCAGTGGTTAATGAATCCGACTAGGAACCATGAGGTTGCAGGTTCGATCCCTGGCCTCGCTCAGTGGGTTAAGGATCTGGTGTTGCAGTGAGCTGTGGTGTAGGTTGCAAACATGGCTTGGATCCTGAGTTGCTGTAGGCCATTGGCTACAGCTCTGATTAGACCCCTAGCCTGGAAACTTCCATATGCTGGAGGCACAGCCCTAAAATACCACCCCCCAAAAAAAGAGTAGTAGTTCTACAAAACTTATAAAAACAGCGTCTTCCATCCTTCTCCTCCATGTCTGCCCCTCCCAGGAAACAGATATTTGAAATTCTTCTGGCTGATTTTTTGGGGCATCTCTAAAGAATATGCTTCTGTTGCTTCTATTTGATTTTTCAGTTTGGGGCACTGTCTATTGACTTTCCAATGAGGAGAATAAGGATTTAACCCACTGTCCTCCCCACCGTGCCTTTCCCACATGCCCTGTCCCACACCTCATGTTTTATTGCCTGGATAGTTTTTACATCCAGTGCATCACCATGGTTCTCTCTGCCTCAGTGACTGGCTGTTGGTGACTGACTGCCTCAGTGACCAGCCTCCTGGGTCCAAATCAGGAATCTGGGCACCCTCCCTAACTCCTTTCATTTTCCCCTAATCCTCTACCCATTCATTCTTTCCCTACCTCCCCTCTCTGGTCACTCATGGAATTCTGTCACCTCTGCCTCTGACGCAGAGATTCAGATTCAGCTGCTTCTCTCTGTTCCCAGGGCTGCAGCCCTTGCTCTGTCATCATCATGCCTCTCCCGAAATACTTGTTTCCTTGTTTGCTGTTGTACCTCCCTCTGGGCTCTTCTTCATCCTACAGTCTGAGCAAGCTTTCCAAAGCACAAGTTAGACCACTCATGCTTAAAACTCTTGAGCGGGAGTTCCTGTCATGGCTCAGTGATAATGAACCTGACTAGGATCCATGAAGATGTGGGTTCAATCCCTGGCCTCGCTCAGTAAGTTAAGGATCTGGCTTTGCCGTGAGCTGTGGTGTAGGTCACAGACATGATTTGGATCTTGCATTGCTGTGGCTGTGGTGTAGGACGGCAGCTGTAGCTCCAATTAGACCCCTAGCCTGGGAACTTCCGTATGCCACAGGTGCTACCCTAGAGTCCACTGGGGATAGTTCAAATTCCTTACCACGGTGGGCTAGACAATATTTTGTCGAGCACAACATTTTGTCTTCCTGGTACACAGATTGCCTTTGCTTGCCATAAGGTTGGGGCCATGGGAAATAAGTGGAAGTGACATGTGTTATTTCCAGGCCTGGGCAGGTAAGGGCTATGTGCCTGTTATAACTCTTTTCTCTTCTGTAGTGGACCCAAGGCCCATGTTCTAGATGCTATAGCTGCTGAATGGAGGAGGGCTGTCCTTCCAACATCAGGCTTTATGTGAGTGAGGAGTATCTTTGTTGTGATAACTTTGGGGTTTATCTGTTACTGCAGCAGAGCCTATCATAACCCTGAGTGACACAGGGTATGCATCACGCCCTGCAAGGTCTGGCCTTGCTTCTCTCTCTCCTGTGATCTCTCTCTTCTTTCCCTTTCATTCTATATTCTCGCTATAATGACATGCCAGGCTCTTTCCCTCTTCTGGGCATTTGCACATGCTATTCTTGTTACTTAGAATGTCCCCCTTGCCCACATATCTTCTTCGCTGCTTTGCCTGGCTAATCTCCACTCCACCTTCAAGTCTCAGCTTAGCTGTCTCTTCCTCAGGGAAGCCATTCGAACCTCCCTCCTACCTACTGGGTGAGGTACCCCTCCCCTGTGTCCCTTCAAATCTTGTGCCTGCCCTTTACCACTCTGGCCTGAAATCCCCTGTTCACTTGTGTTCCCCCCATCAAACTAGACTGTAAGTTCCCTGAGCATTTTTTTTTTCTTTTTTCTTTCTTTTTTTTTTTTTTTTGCTTTTTAGGGCCTTACCCATGGCATATGGAAGTTCCCAGGCTAGGGGTCACATCAGAGCTGCAGTTGCCAGCCTACACCACCGCCACGGCAACCCTGGATCTGAGTTGCATCCGTAACCTACGCCACAGCTCACGGCAATGCCAGATCCTTAACCCACTAAGTGAGGCCAGGGATTGAACCCACATCCTCATGGATACTAGTCGGGTTCATAACCCGCTGAGCCACAATGGGAATTCCTCCCTGAGCATCTTGATTCTGCCTGTTCACTGCAATCCCCTCAGGGCCAATCAGAGTAGATGCTGAGTCCATTTGCGTTTTTGTGTGTGTGCGAGTGTGTGTAAAGATCCAGGGCTTCTTAGGGGAAAAGCTATCGTGCAAAGCTGCAATTCAAATTTCTTTTGCCAAGATTTTCTTGGTAATTTGAGTTTTGTTTTTTTGCTTTTTAGGGCTGCATCCATGGCTTATGGAGGTTCCCAGGCTAGGGGTCTAATTGGAGCTGTAGCTGCCAGCCTACACCAGAGCCACAGCAATGCCAGATCTGAGCTGGAACTCTGAATTCTTGAGAGCTAGTATGGATGAGTGGTTTGGGGGGAATGGTCAATAGTCAGAACTAGTTTGACTTCTGGTTTTACACTATAATGTTAGGTAGTTACTTGAGCCTTGATTTTCTAATCTAATGGGATAATAATAATGATACTATCTACCTCACAGGGTTATTTTTGACAATTAAATGAGTTTATATAGATAGAAACACTCAAAACAATGCTTGGCTTACAGAAATGCCCAATAAATGTTAGATATATCATTATTTTAAAGACTATCCTAAATGCAAATGTGTTATCCTCAACTGGATCCTGGAACAGAAAAAAGGTATCGGGGAAACCAAATAAAGTCTGAAGTTTACAAATACCATCTGATATCACTTATATCTGGAATCCAATATAGGCACAAAGGAACCTTTTCATAGGAAATAAACTCATGGACTTGGAGAACAGACTTGTAGTTGCCAAGGGGGAAGGGGAGGGAGAGGGATGGACTGGGAATCTGGGGTTAATAGATGCAAACTATTGCCTTTGGAATGGATAAGCAATGAGATCCTGCTGTATAGCACTGGGAACTATATCTAGTCACTTGTGGTAGAGCATGATGTAGGATAATGTGAGAAAAAGAACGTATATATAATATATCTGTGACTGGGTCACTTTGCTGTATAGTAGAAAATTGACGGAACACTGTAAACCAACTATAATGGAAAAAATGAAAATTGTTATGAAAATTGGTAAAATGTAAAACAAAAACCAGATAAAGTCTAAAGTTTAGTTAGTAGTAGTATTCCAACGTCAGTTTGTTTTGACAGATGTACTGTGAAATAACTGCAATGTGAGATAACTTTAGGGGAAACTAGGTAAGGGGTATATGGGAACCCTCTGTACTGTCTTTGTAACTTTCCTGTGAGTCAAAAATTATCCCAGGATATGCTATTATAATTGATATTCATTTTATTCTCACAATATCCCTCTATGATGTAAGCACTATAATGAATGCTATTTATGGATGAAGAAACTGAGGCACAGAGATGTTAAATAATTTGCCCATAGACTTAACTATCCTTCATAGTCAGGATAACAGAGTAGGAATGATTGGTGGGCTGGAATTGAAATAGAATGCAACCATAAATATTTATCGAGCTCCTACTTTGAGGAAGGCACTACCCGATGTCCTGTGTCCATAGAAAATTACAGGTGATTTCTGTCCTCAAGGTCATGACCAGCAGGAAGCCCAGGTTCACACAGGCATAGGACATAACCGGGGATAGAAGCACTGTTTGGGAGCCCATGCTCTTAACCATGGCATGAAACAAATTCCAAGGAATCATGTTGAATTGCACAGCAGAAGTGCAGAAGTCAAGACAGGTCTGGTTAGGGCTTTAGATCTAGCTCCTTAGGTGAGACTATGATCTGAGTCTTGAATGTGAGCATATTTGATCTGGGTAGAGAGAAAGGGAGAACCTGGAATGGGGTCTTTGGGTTGATCAACCCCTGTCTTCTGCTCTTTTTCCTTTTTAGGGCCACACTTGTGGCATATGAAAGTTCTTGGGCTAGGGGTCAAATCACAGTTATGCCAGATCCGAGCCACATCTGTGACCTACACCGTAGCTTGTGGCAGCACTGGATCCTTGACCCACTGAGCAAGGCCAGGGATCAAACCCACATCTTCACGGACACTATGTCGGGTTTTTAATGCTGAGCCACAATGGGAACTCCTCTTCCCTTCTTCTAAGCAGCTGTGGGAGCAGGACCACATGGGTGCATGTGGTCTGTTTAGCGCTTTATCACAGACAGGAGGTCACAAGGCGTAGGGCACAGGCCTTGGGATCAGGCAGCCTGGGCTTCAGTAATTGTTCTGCTCCTTACCATATGTGTGAGCTTGAGATGGTTACCTAGCCTCTCTGAGCAACAGAAAAAATGAAGCAACAATGACCACCTGACCTGGTTGTTGTGAGGATTAACCTGGCGAGAATGTGACTGAAGTCAGGTCAGGTGCTGGGCACTCGGTAAGGCCTCAGGGAATGGTGGCCGCCTCTGCCTGCCTGTCTGCCTCACTCTTTCATTTCTTTCAAGGCAGACACGATGAAACTTTGGTTAAGTGGCTAAGCATCTCTCAGGAAGGCAGCTCAATTTAAAGGAAAGGCAGTGACTGTTGTATAGCCCTAGTTATATCTAGTCACTTGTGATAGACCATGATGGAGAATGTGAGAAAAGGAATGTGTGTATGTGTGTTATACACACACACACACACACACACACACACACACACACACATATATAAAACTGGGCCACTTTGCTGTACAGTAGAAATTGACAGAACATTGTAAATCAACTAAAATACAAAAAAAAAAAAAAAAAACTTTAAAAATTCCCCCGCCCCCAAATAAAGGAAAGGACATGGACTTTGGGAGGCTGTGCTCCTGACCATCTGGATGAACTTGGTCAATTGTTTAACCTGTCTGGGCCTCAATTTTTCACTGTAACTAGTGTCATTCTAAACTAGGATTGTTGTGATTATGAGGTGAAATGTGACCACAGCCCATAGGCGTATTCCATTCATGTTTGTGCAGGTCATGGTGTTTGTCTTGTATTTCTCTCCATTCAATTCATATTTTTTTATATAATGATTTTTATTTTTTTCCAATATAGCTGGTTTACAGTGTTCTGTCAATTTTCTACTGTACAGCATGGTGACCCAGTTACACATAACATGTATACATTCTTTTTTCTCACATTATCATGCTCCATCATAAGTGACTAGAGAGAGTTCCCAGTGCTACACAGAAGGATCTCATTGCAAATCCATTCCAAAGGCAATAGTCTGCATCTATTAACCCCAAGCACCCCATCCATCCCACTCCCTCCCCCTCCCCCTTGGCAACCACAAGTCTATTCTCCAAGTCCATGATTTTCTTTTCTGTGGAAAGGTTCATTTGTGCCGTCATTCACTTCATATTAATCCCGGCCCCCCTCTTCCCCCCAACTGCTGCTCTTCAAGGACAGATCTTAAATCCTGTATTTCTGGAGATCCTATTGTGGCTCAGTGGAAATGAATATGACTAGTATCCTTGAGGATGCAGGTTCGATCCCTGGTCTCGCTAAGTGGGTTAAGGATCCAGTGTTGCCATGAGCTGTGGCGTAGGTCATAAAAGTGACTTGGATCCTGCATTGCTATGGCTGTGGTGTAGGCAGGCATCTATAGGTTCAAATAAATCCCTAGCCTGGGAACCTCCATATGCTGCGGGTGCGGCCCTAAAAAGACCAAAAAAAAAAAAAAAATCTCATATTTTTTGTATCCCTGCCCGCAACACTTAGTTTAGGACATAGTAGGTGCTCATCAAACACAAGTTGGCCCATTTTGGGGGTAGCTTTCCTCAGCATTTAGAGGCATCCCACAGCTTCTCTAGACTTTGATCTACACTATCCTTCTGAGCTTGAGGAATCATCCTTGGGCTGGCTGAATGGCAAAGGACCAACCTGTGAAATGGCTACCAAAAGTTTTATTTTACTAATAGGGCCTAATCTCTAGGACAGTATTGAGGAGTGGAAAGGGGAGGGCAAGAGTGAAGGCAGGGAACCTGGGAAAGGCCCATCAGTCAGCAGCCCCTGGCCACTAAATCAGCTGAGGGAACCCATCGTGGCCTGAGTCCACCCCTCTTTGGAAAATCCGCCTGCTGACTTCTACTCTCTGCCCATGCTCGTCCTCAGCCTCGTCCTCGCTTGACTTGCGGCGGGCGTTCTGGTAGAGCACGGCGCACACGCCGGTCAGCCAGGCGGCCACGGTGCCCGCGGAGAAGATGCAGAAGCCGATGAGCAGCAGGAAGATGTAGTCTTGGCGATCCAGGTGTGTGATGCACATGTACCGGAGTGGGTTCCCCACCTGCGTGATGGGCCACCCTACCAACTCCGTGGGCTCCACACACGTGGCGTTTAGTTCATCTGTGAGGAAACACATAGCAGGCAGAGTGCTGAAACAGCAGAACTTCCAGGGTCCTGAGGCCAACAGGGACCTGGAGAGGCCGTCTGGACCCTCGAGACTCAGAGTGAGGTCTGCAAGCCAGCAGCATCAGCATTGCCTGGACCCAGTTAGAAATGCAGAACCTCAGGCATCACACCAAGGCCCCCTCAGTCAGAATTTGCATAGTAACAAGATCTCCAGGTGATCTCTAGGCAAACTGAGGTTTACAATGGTACCTGGACTGCTTTTTGCCCCAGGTTTAGCTTCATTCAGATCATCTCTTAAAAATGGGAAAGCTCTTTAAGGAATGAGAGACCTTAGCAAGAACTGGGAGGTTGGAAACTTAGGATCACCATGGAGTGTTGCAACTCCACGGACCTCCATGATGCTCGTCTTCTCTGTCTCCCCTTCCTCTTCATGACCCCTGCACCTCGTCCCTTTCCCTTCTTCCGTGCCTAAGCCCAGCCAGGGACCTCTAAGGCCACCCAAGGCCATCACATACCACTTAGGAGGGACAAGATTCTCTGGAAACTACTGTGTTCTCTGTTCCCCCAACCCCTAGCGGCCCCATCCACCCCCAACTGGAAGAAATCATGGGGGAGCTCAGGGGAAAGAGACAGCCAATAGGGGAAGCAGTTCTGCTTCTCTGCACTGTTGTTGGCATCCTGGCTGATGACATGATTTTTAGTCCTTTTTAGCCACTGACTCAGCTGCCTGGATCCTTCTCTGAGCGCCTCCCCACACCAAGCACCATGGACCTCAGTATATAACAGAAAGCAAAGTGGACTCTGGAGCCAGGCAGACTAGGGTTCAAATCCACTGTCACTTACTAGTTGTGTAAATTTCAGCAGGATCTTTGATTCTGTCTCTGGATCCCATCGCCTCATCTTACAAAGAATGTTACCTCTTCTCAGGGTAGTTGAGAGGATTTAAAGCTATTGTACACAGAAGTGTACACAATACCTGGTGCATAACAGTTGCACAGGCTACTCAAAGTTCTGTCATCAGCCCAGCATTTTTCTAGTCCCATATACTCCCCCATGCTGATGTGAAGGTACCTGTGTGTGCTGTCCAGGTGACTATATCCAGCAGGCATTAGATAAATGAGCTTAAATTCAGGGTTGAGATCAGGGCTTGAGACAGCTATGAGCAAAATCATAATAGCAGCTAATATTTACTGAGTTATGTCTACATGCTACGTGATATACAAATGTTACCGCATTTAATTTTTATAACAGTGTCGACACTCATTATCATCCTTGTTTTACACATAGGGAAACGGAGACTCAGGTTTCCTAACATGAAGGTTCTAGATCTCTGGCAGGGTCTAGGCAGGGGACGGGAGACAGAAAACCCAGACTGAGCTATCTGAGCTTGGGTTGCAGAAGTGGGAGACATAGAGAGGCTAGTGCAGGGGCAGGGTGGGGGGAAGTTCCCCTAGACCCCGGACTACATGAAGCCACTAATAACCTTGGTGACCAAGGAAGCAAGGGCAATCAGGTTTAGACTGGAGCTAGAAGCAGGAGGATTAGAGAGAGGAATACAGAAGTGAGCTGATTGGGGAGAGGTGTCTGTGTGGCTGGAGAGGGCTGTCCAGGCTGAGCACTAAGTGCTCTCCAAGCTGGACACAATTCCCCGTACCCTGCTTCTGGGTCGGTGCACCTACAGTGATGTCATTTGTTGCTGTCAGGAAGATGGCCTGAAGTCTGTGATGCTGAAGAGGAGGTTGTCACCATGGGAGGGGAGTCCAGCATGGGGGCTGCCTCAACTGCTGGCAAAGATCACAGGGGAAAGGAGAGGAAGAAGCCCCTTTCTAGAATGATGTGGGACCCGAGGGAGAGATCTCAAGTAGAAAGCAAGGGGTGGGGCCTTGAGCCTCCATCTCAGGTTGCGGTCAAGAGGAGGGAACGCAGTTACACAGCAAGACCTGTCTCTTGTCAGCCCGGTTGAAGGGCTTTGCCAGGAGGTCCAAGAAGGGGGCTAGTGAGCAGCAAGAGCTGTCCCTGCAATCTTTAGGAATTCTAGCAAGGGTGGGCTTGGTCCCCTGCAATCTGCCAGAGACCCCACATGGGACTAGGCAAAAAAGATGTATTTGAGAAAGGAAAACGTAGGATTCTGAGGATATGGAGCGTGCCTTGGGGTGTCTAGAGAGGTTTTATCTCTATTTTTAAAAAGATTAGGCTTTCAAACTGGGACTTGGGCGGCAGAGATGAGACTAAACATTAAACGCATATTTCCCCATTTTGGAGCATTACCTTGAAAGGAGCAATTAGACAGTGATTTTAATGCATTGTTAGGCTGCTTTTAAGTGAGGGACGTGGGTGGCTCAGTGGGGAGGGTTTTTCTACTGCTGCATTCCCCCCTACCCTCTCCCCCTTCATTGCCTGTCACCGCCAAGGTGTGAGCTCTCTGCCACATCTAGCAGATCTCTTTCCACCTATCCCCAGTTTCCCAGCCCTGGACCATTCCACACTCTCCTGCCAGATTTCCCTTCTGCAAACTCAGCTCTTCCCGGACACACTCTGGCTCCAAACCCTTCTCTGACTCCCCTGCAGGGCTCAGAATAACATCCAGACCACCTGGCCCGATATTCAGCGTCCTCAGTGTCTGCAGCCTCCTACATTTCCCACCTTACTTTTCATCCTCCCAATTGAACTACCTATTACTCCTTGATAACATCGCTCCCTTATTTGTAGCTAGCTTTGTTACACTGATCTTTCTTTCTTTTTTTTTTTTAATTTTTTTTTTGTTTGTTTTGTTTTTGTTTTTGTTTTTTTGTCTTTTTGCCATTTCTTGGGCCGCTCCCGCGGCATATGGAGGTTCCCCAGGCTAGGGGTCGAATCGGAGCTGTAGCCGCCGGCCTACGCCAGAGCCACAGAAACTCAGGATCCGAGCCGCATCTGCAACCTACACCACAGGTCACGGCAACGCCAGATCCTTAACCCACTGAGCAAGGGCAGGGATGGAACCCACAACCTCATGGTTCCTAGTCGGATTCGTTAACCACTGAGCCACGACAGGAACTCCTACAATGATCTTTCTGCATCAAGTATCTCTTTCTCCAACTTTTGCCTGATCAAGTCCTTCCTGTCCTTCAAGATCTAGTGTAAATGCATCCACTGCCAGGAATCCTCCCCAACCACCTCATCCCCATGGCTCAGAGGATATGTGATGGTTCCCACTCCGTACTCATCTACAGCATTTCCTAGTTTCATTCTTACTGCATCTATTACATTCTGCCTGGCTTGGTGGTTATTTGCAAGAAAAGGGGTGCCTCTTTTCTCTCCAGCTAGGCACTTGTAGTTCTTGAAGGCAAAATCCACATCTGATTATTATTGTTCTTATTAATAAAAGCTGTTGTTCATTGAATGAATTACTTAATTTTTGAATATTTGAGGATTTTCTAGTAATTTTTTTTGCCATACCCATAGCATGAGGAAGTTTCTGGGCCAGGGATGGAACCCACACCACAGTGGTGACAACACTTGATTTTTAACCTGCTGCGCCACCAGGGAATTCCTAGGGAGTGTTTTTATTTCTAAATTCTAGTTCAATCCTACTGTGGTCAGAGACACACTCTTTATGATTTCAATCTTTTGAAAATTACTGAGAATTTGCCTTACGGTTGGGCATAAAGTTAATTCTAGTAATTTTCGTAAATGTATTCTGTCTTTGTTGAGTACCTTGTTCTACATATGTCAGGGTGTGGTTTTATACAGATCTTCTATGTATTTATTGACATTTTATTTATATCTTTATTTGCTTATCTTTTTTGACTTTTTTTTTGCTTTATTGACTTTTCCAAAACTATTATTTCAATTATGAGCCTATTGTCTTTTAGTTATTGAAGTATGTTAAAGTCACCAGTTATGATTGTGCATTTGTCTGCTTCTCCACATAGTCCTGTCAAATTTTGCGTAAAGCAAAATTTGAAGCTATGTGATTAAATCCACACAGTTATAACTGTTACCTACCTGTTTCTGGTAGTTTTATCCTTTCCTTATTGATCAGTATCTCTCATTATCTCTAGTAAAGCTTCTTGCTGTAAAGTCCACTTTGATGACATTAATATGGCTGTGCCAAATTTATTTTGGTTAGTGTCCGCATTGTGTGTTTTTCCCTAACTACTTTTTTTTTTTTTTTTGTCTTTTTAAGGTCGCACCCATGGCATATGGAAGTTCCCAGGCTAGGGGTGGAAGCAGAGCTATAGCTGCCAGCCTACACCACAGCCACAGCAACACAGGACCTGAGCTGCATCTGAGACCTATAACACAGCCCATGGCAACGCTAGATCCTTAATCCACTGAGCAAGGCCAGGGATTGAACCCAAGTCCTCAAGGATACTAGTTGGGTTTGTTACCGCTGACCCAGGATGAGAACTACCCCCGTCCTTTACTTTTAATCCTTCTATGTTCCTCTAATTAAGGTATATTTTTGTCAGCGGGTTTTGCTCTTCATCCAATCTAGCAAACTTTGTATTTTAATGAGTCCATTAACATTTAACGTTAGGCTGATATATTTGGATTAACTATTTGTTTTCCATTTGTCCCACTTTTAAAATGACTCTATTCCTTTACTTTGTTCCCTCTATTATTTCATCTCCTTTTCTTTAACTTATTAGTTATGCATTCTTTCCCTGGCCTGGTATGATGACTTTAGAATTTATTGACCCATCTATTCGACCTGGGGCGTCTGATACGTGCTAAGCACCATATAAGGTGCTTTACAAAATTAAACACTACTCTTGAGCACCCACTTGAGTAGTTTTAATTACTCTCATTCTACAGAATGAATAAATTGTTCAACAATTATTCCCTCTCTGTCTTTCTTGATCTTCTTGCCTCTGACAAAATGCTACGAGGTACTCTTGTGTGCACTGTGCACTACACAATCCCAGGGCTTTCATTCACATTGCAAACAGGTGACTAAACCCCATTTTATCCCTTTCTCAGCTCCACTTCATGGGTGCAGGGCTTTTGCCCCAGTTAAAGTGCCTGAGTACAATTACAGGTATCATTAATATTTAAATTCTTCCTGCGAATAGTTCCTAAGGAAACAAAAAACTACTCCTTTATTTAGTTCCTCATGTGCCACATTGCTCACAGGTGGAAAACCTGTGTGCCAAAATCACATGCATTGAGGAGTAAGAGTTTCTGGAGCCCAGAATCACACCTGTGAGTGCAGGATCCCAGCAAGCCTTCCTTCAGAAAACCAGGCTGAACCCAGTGCTTTTAAGAGGAATTGTTCATTTCTTTTAATTTAAAAATTTTTTTCTTTGTTAAATAAGTGCAGTTGATTTACAATGTTGTGCCAATTTCTGCTGTACAGAAGTCTTTCTTCTCTTGGTCTGCAGAAGTGACCACAGTTCTGGGGTCTGTTTGGCTCCCCAGGGGAGCAGGCTGCTCTGAGCCTGCTGGCCAGTGTGTGGTTGGAAGAGGTGGCCATGTGGTGGCCACGTAAAAGGAGAGTATGGAATGTGGACAATTCTTCCTCAGTTACATTTCAACTACCGCTCAGAGGACAAATACAACTTTTTTTTTTTTTTTTTTTTAATTTTAACGACCACAGCTGCAGCATATGAAAGTTCCCAGGCTAGGGGTTGCATCCAAACCTCAGCTGCCAGCCTCCACCACAGCCACAGCAACACCAGACCTGAGCCACTTCTGTGACCTATGCCACAGCTTATGGGCAATGCTAGATCCTTAACCCCCTGAGCAAGTCTGGGGATTGAACCCATATCCTTAAGGCTACTATGTTGGATTCTTAACCTACTGAGCCACAACGGGAATGCCGGGCAACTACCACATTCTGTCGGCTTAAGCACTTTGTCATCGAGCTTCAACTTGGAGTCCAGAGAAAGGTCTAATTCCCCCCATTTCTCCTTATTAGGCCCTTGCCTGCCTGAACATCATTAGATGCTCAGTACTTTGTCTTTTTCTTAGTTTTTTCTCCAGCTATATTATGTGTTTGTCAAGGAAGTGTATTTACCACCTATTCACTAGCCTGCCTCCACCCACTAGATGATGAACTTCATGAAGACATGGATTTTTTCCCCTGTTGTATCCCCAACACCTAGAATAGCCCTTAACATATCATAGAGCTCAAAGTATGTTTGTCAAATGCGTTAAATATTATTTGTTATTAATGCTCCCTGGGGTCAATGTCATTGACATTAATGCTCTGCAGGAGGGAAGGAAGCCCGGGGAGGCAGAAGACCATAGGTGGTCCGGCTACCCTCCTCTTGGCCAATACCAATCCCTGCTTACCTTGTGGGAGTTTGGGGTCGGGGGAGGGGATTCAGTGAGCTAAGGGGTGTGAACTCCTGGAGGAGGCAGGAACAGATGGTCTCCAGGGCCAAATGCGGGCTAAGTCTCCAGCTGTCCTCAGGGACTGCAGAGAAGGAAATGAGGGTAGGGGCAGTTGGGGATGGGTGTGAGGATGCAAATACTGCAGGCGTGATGTCAAACGGTCTTTACTCTTATTCCCCAGTTACTGTTTGAGAGCCCCTGCTTGTTCACCTTTGTATCCCTGGTGCCTGGCACAGAGAGGAGGCTGGATAAATATCTATTGAATATATACAGGAGAGTATTGAACACATACAGGAGAGAATGAGTGGATTCTCAGGCTGATCTCATACAGCAGTTCTTAAACTCTTGAGTTTTGGCCTTGCTGTCTATGACCTACTCCCAATTAGAGTTTGAAGGGATCGCTATTATATTATGCTGTACTGTGGGTGGCCAGAAGAGTGGGCTTCTGAGAGGGGAATCTAGATTGCACCATGTCACAGCCCAACACCACCAAAGCCAACTGGTCAGCAAGGCCCCTTCTTAAACGCTCATGCATGGTTCTCTGAGCATCTAGTCCTGGCACTGGGATCCACTTTTGTCTACCTCAAGTTCCTTTTTTATATCACCCAGCTATCTTCCCTTGATAGCATGAGTCAGGGTCCAGCACCTGCAATCATCCATCCTGCTGCCTGTTTTTGTAAATAAAGTTTTATTGAAACTCAGCCATACCCATTCATTTATGTCTTTTCTATGGCTGCTTTCATGCTACAAATCAGAGTGAGTAGTTGCCATAAAGACCCACAAAGCCTAAAATATGTGTTATCTGACCTTTTATAGAAAGAGTGTGCTGACTCCTGGTGTAAAGCATCCTTGGCTTAGAATGATCTGGGCTTGGGCAGTACAGTTCTTATCTGATATAATTTTTTTTCCTTGGATAAAGAGTTCGTGTTTTGGTAAAGGTTAAACCTCAGTCATAGATTCTTGGAACATTATAGGAATGACCTTGAAATCCAGCAAATTCAACCTGCTTATCCCTGTGCTTTAAGGGTGCTTTAGGCTACAGGACTGGTTTTTTCCTTTTATTTTTCTGCTAGGCCAGGGATCTGAACCCACACCACAGCAGTGACAATACTGAATCCTTAACCTGCTGAGCCACCAGGTAAGTCCTGCAGGACTTTTGTTTGTTTGTTTGTTTGTTTGTTTTAATAAGCGGTTGTTTATAGGCAAGATTTAGAGGTGGAAAGCTCCCCCCTACACACACACCCTTTCCCTCACAATACTCCTCATGTGCTTGTCAGTACCCAGGATTCTGTCAGCAGAAGATAGAACCTTTCATTCCAATGATAACATAAGGTTTAAAGTGTAAAGTCCTCAGAAAAAATAAAGCCAATGACTTAAGCTTTATCCTTTGGAACCCCTGCTCCTGCTTTTCCTGAGAAGGTTTTGGAGAGGAGCCAGCTGGATCACTGGCCTGGGGGATGGTATCAGGCAGTTCTCAGAAACTAAGGGGAAAATGAAGCTTGCCCTCAGTTCAGCCTAGAGTTGGACCTGCTGAAGTTGGACCCATCTTCTCAGAAAAACCCAGATAGCAGACAGTGAAGTGCCATCTGCGAATCACAGATCATGTCATTTCTTGGCTCAGAACCCTTTTCTGACTTCCTAGCACATTGAGAATAAAATCAAAAGCGTCTCCATGACCTGTAAGTCCTATATGATCTGGTCTCTGATTTTTTTTTTACCTCATTTCTTTGGCTTCACCATGCTTCCGCTTTCGCCTTCCACTATATTGAGCTCATTCTACCCCGGGGCCTTGGCATGTGCTCTTCTGCCCAGCAAGCCTCACATCACGTTTCCACTGTTTCCCCTCACTATTCAGTTCTATGTTTTTCTTGCTTGCTCCTTCAGTATGTTGGCACTCCCCAGAGCTTCTATTCTGACCTTGTTACCCGCTCCTTCTAAATACTTTCCCTGGCTGATCTCATCCTTTGTGTGGTTCTGATGATTACCAGTGAGCTGATGATGTCCAAACACATATTTTATTCTCTATTCTGAATTTCAGGTCAGAACATCCAAATACCTCCTGGCTCACAAAGACCTCCCACTCAACACGTTCAAATGGGACTTGGCTTCTCCCCTAACCTCCTCACAGCCCCTCCTCTCAGTGAACCCCTCCTCTCAGTTGTCCAAGCCAAAGCCTTGGAGTTATACTTGATTTTTCCCTTTTCTTTATTTTCCACATCTCATTGAATTTTAATTCACTCAATAAGTATTTATTGAGCATTTTCTCTGTGTCTGAATCTTCCTGAAGATTCTGACCTGTTCTTTGCTCTTATAGACCTTCCTGTCTATTAGGGAAGACAGATGTTAAATTAATACAAATAGATTAATTACTTAGAGTTGAGCTAGGAGTCACAAAGGGAGCTTGGAGAACTATGAGAGGGTCTAGTTCAGTGCCAAGTCCTATTGCTTCCATCTTCTAAACAGTTCCTTCTGACCTGTCTGTACCTCTCCATCCACACTGCTGCCATAAGCTGCCATTCTTTCTTGCCTGAATGCCTGCAAGAGCCTCTAAGCCCTGCATCCCTCTTGCCTGCCTTCCAAAACTTCTCAGGATATACTGCATGTTCCCTACGAAGTCATTCAAAAGACCTTCACGGCTGGACCCCTTTCTCTTCTTCCAGATGCATCCATGCTTTGCTAGATCACTTTTAGGTTGAGGAATTTTCCATCTCTAGAGATGGGGAAACCGGGTTTGGCTGCTTTGACCAGCCTTGCTCTGCCTCCTTTCAGGGGCCTGAGTGATTAGAGGGTAACCATGATAGAGGTCTGGCATTTCTCAGCTTGAGGGAAATTTGGATCACCCAACCTCAGACACCCCAAGTTGGCTGAGTTAGAGAGTGTGTGAGAATCACCCAAGATCCTTTCCAGGCTTGTCACCCCCATCCCTTCTGAAATTTTTTGGATGGCTTAGGGATCACTGACCCAGTCACACCCTCTTAGCCCCCTCATTGCCCTCATGAGACTGCTTCCCTGGCTCGCAGCAGAAAGGAGCCACAAAGCCAGGGTGGTTATGACAAGGTAGGAGAGATGCTAACAGAGCAGTTGACAGCTTTGGAAAGGTCTGCTCTCCAGCTCTTCCCTTTTTTGGCATCTGGTCTTTATTGCAATTTCCCTGATGGAGGAGATGGGTTAGAATTAATAGTGGAAGAGTGTGAGGACCTGAATTCATTCTGGAAATCTAAGTTTTGGCACAGTTGTAGATGACTTTGTACTTGGTGGGTTGAAATGGGGCCATTATCCTATTACAGCAGCCTTGAATACAGGATGAAATAGCCTCAGAATGAAACTAAGATGTTCTCTGCTCAAAATGCCCTCAAAATGACTTGGACCTGAAACAGCACATGACCCAGCCCATCTGCTCCCTGCAAATGCCCCTGAGAGGCTTTGTCCCCTAGTCTTGGTGGTACTCCTGCCCAGACTCCTCTTTTTAATTGGTGGGCCCCAGCATTGGGCTTGTCAAGCAGGACTGCTTAAGGACTATAATTTAAGGGCTGACACAGAGGGACCCTCTGTCCTGAAAATATCCCCATGTTTAGGCTAGTAGCCTGTCACTTTCTGAATTCTCACTGTTACTGGTTGTTCCCTGTTGCATTGCAAATGCCCCTTGAATGAGACATATCAAAATATTATTAGCCACTAAATTCTCAATGCAAATCAATTTATTCACCCATTATAACAGCTACTGTAGATCTAGAACCCAGACCTTTATCACAGGGTTTCTCAAAATGTGGCTTAAGAAGCACCTGTCCCCACAGCTCACTGAGTCATCATCTCTGGCTTATTGTGCTCACTAGCATTTGAGAACCACTGGTTGAGTAGGCCAGGTCTGGGAGGATGTCCAGGGCACTGAGTCCCTGGGGGTGCAGGCATTGTTCTAGTCCAGGAGAGGGTGCTTAAGATAAGTTGGGGAGAAGTGCAGGAGTTAAGAGGTTATATGTCCTAATTGTGTGACCACAGCCCTCACATCCAGGGACACCTGTACCTCGGCACTGACCCATCTTGTACTTGCTCATCTGGGACTCTGCCTGCTGACCACTGCTCTCCTCTTTCTTCATCTAAGTACATCTTGTCTTTTTTTTTCTTTTTTTTTTTTTGGTCTATTTTTGCATTTTCTAGGGCTATACCTGTGGCATATGGAGGTTCCTAGGCTAGGGGTCCAATTGGAGCTGTAACCTCCGGCCTACACCACAGCCACAACACCAGATCTGAGCCACGTCTGCAGCCTACACCACAGCTCACGGCAATACCAGATCCTTAACCCACTGAGCAAGGCTAGGGATTGAACCCGCAACCTCATAGTTCCTAGTCGGATTCGTTAACCACTGCGCCACGACGGGAACTCCTTGTCTTTCTATTTAGGTCCATAGACTGCCAAATGGAAGGGGCCTTACAGAGTATCTAATCCTATTCCCTTATTTCAGAGACAAATGAGACTCAGAGAAGAAGTGACTTGTCCCTAATCACACATTGGCATTCTTGGAACCAAACTTCCTGGCTTTCAGCTGCATTTTCTCTCTCCTGTATCCTAGATTGTCTTACATAAAGCAGGAATCATAACTTTTTTCCCTGTGATAAAGCACCCGGCATGATAATACGATGTCGTATACATAATCAACATAACAGGGAGTTCCCGTCGTGGCGCAGTGGTTAACGAATCCGACTAGGAACCATGAGGTTGCGGGTTCGGTCCCTGCCCTTGCTCAGTGGGTTAACGATCCGGCGTTGCCGTGAGCTGTGGTGTAGGTTGCAGACGCGGCTCGGATCCCGCGTTGCTGTGGCTCTGGCGTAGGCCGGTGGCTACGGCTCCGATTCAACCCCTAGCCTGGGAACCTCCATATGCCGCGGGAGCGGCCCAAGAAATAGCAACAATAATAACAACAACAACAACAAAAAAAAAAAATTAAAAAAAAAAAAAAAAAAAAAAAAAAATTAAAAAAAAAAAAAAAAAAAAAAAAAAAAAAACATAACAATAAATGTTTCAGGAGTTCCCAAGGTGGCTCAGCAGAAACGAATCTGACTAGTATCCATGAGGACGTGGGCTCAATCCCTGGCCTTGCTCCTTGGGTTAAGGTTCCAGCGTCACTGTGAGCTGTAGTGTAGGTCACAGACATGGCTCGGATCTGGCATTAGTGTGGCTGTGGCATAGGACAACAGATACAGCTCCAATTTGACCCCTATCCTGGGAACTTCCATATGCCACAGGTGCAGCCCTTAAAAGACAAAAAAACCAAAAAAAAACAACCCCCCAAAACAAAAACAAAAACAAAACAATAAATGTTGCAGAGTTCAATGGCCTCTGATGTGCCAGATAGTAAGGAAATATCATGGCATGGGAGAAAACATTGAACTTGGATGTCAGAAGGTCTCCATGCTGGTCTGGCCACTTATCTGTGAGGAGGCTAGATTATAAAGTTCCAGCCTAAGCATCCGATATTAAAAGGCTTTTTAGTTGTGGGCCCCAGCCAATATGGTTGCCTTTAGCCATACATATGGCTATTTAAAAAATTGAAATGACATAAAATTACAAATTTAGTCCCTCAGTTATACTAGCCTAATTTCTAGAGCTCAATAGCCACATGTGGCTAGTGGGTACTTATTGGTCTTCAGAGATTTAGATAATTTCTACAGCTATAGAAATTTTGCTGGACTGTGAGGGTGAAGGGGAGGTAGGAAACCAGGGTGGTTATGTCCAGGAGCTTAGAGCTGCATGAGTTTTTGAGAGCATTCTCAGAAGGCACCTGACCCTGTCCTGTTAGGGAGCTCTATCCTGGGAAGAGGTGAATCTCCATGCTCACCTTCAAATAGCATTAATGGCTGGAAAATTCCAGTTCCAGCCAGGAATTGGTCCTCTTATTTGCTGACCTGTGTCAAAAAGGAAATGGAATCTGTGGATCTGTTTTAACTCCGTATTGATCAGAGCATCCAGGCAACTAACACATTTCGGCCCACCTCCATTTCCGCTCTGATTTTTGTGTCTGGAAAATGAATACACCAGCTCTTTGAGGACTAGGCAATTTTCAGTGCATCTGATGAGTAATATCTTTGGAGGGTTTCCTTTGGTGAAGACTTTTGATAATAGCACCAAAAATCCTGTTTTGGTATTCCTATTTGCTGAAGCCGTGTGAGGAAATAAGATGACTAAGAGACAGCCTCCCCTACAGCCCCTCTGTGGGGGATGAATTTGGCCAAGGTCTGACATAGTACTGCTGTCATATCTTTTGTTTAAAGACCTCTCCACTTTTTTTACTGGGCCTTGGCTTCCTTCAAGGTTCCCTACCATTGCAGCATTAATCTTAGCTAATTGTATTTCCCAAAAATTGATTCTTCCCTCTGATCTGAAAGCCGATAAAAGCTTAAGGGCATTTGTGTTATTCGGTCCAGGAACTTATGAAAATATTCAGTGTCCTCTTCAAGACTGGGGCACTTTTGGGGACCCAGAAGGGTGAATCTTCAATGGGTAACTTTAGCCCAATAGTAGGCAGGGGATGGGGAGGTCCTGGGGCAAAAATACTGCTCAGTACTCTTCAGATGACAAAATTGCTATGTAGGTGACTTCTTTCTCCCAAGGCCAGGTCTGCCCCATTGCTGAATGGACCTCTTACCCCAGTCCCTTGAAAAATTCTGCAGGTCCACAACTGTTTCTGGAAGTGGGGCTCCTGTCTCTCTCTCTCCTTTAATTTTTATACCTGCGGCATATGAAAGTTCCCAGGCCAGGGACTTAATCTGAGCCACAGCTGCAACCTGAGCCACTGCAGATGGATTCTTAACCCACTGTATCACAGCAGGAACTCCATGGGGCTTCTCTTTAAGACAGAACTTCAGTTCCAGATTCAGATGATTTAGGAAGAACCACCTTGCTGCTGCTGGCCCAGCCCTGAGTCTCATGGCCCTGGCTGAGACCAAGCCTTGATTTGGGCTTCTGATTTTGTTCCCCAGAGTCTGAACTACTGTATTCATAACTCAGCCATAACCAGCTCCCTCTGGAATTTCCTCTGTTCCATTTTCTCAGGGATTGGAGTCCTGGGACCTGCTGCTCACCTTTGCATTTCCTATCTATATCCTCACCTGCTTCTATACAGTCATGTTTCCTGGACAGGGTACACTGTCCTCCAATACCACGGAGGCTTCCTGAAGTCCACTGCTTGTCCCAGGGACCCCCTGACTGATGTCTGCTACTCTCTTAGTATCCTGTGTCTTTTCTCCATCTTCCAACCATTGGTTTATTGAATGTTTAGGGTGTGTCAGGCTTAATGCTAATAGCAGTTCACAAATGTTCTCAGTTCATCCTTATAACAGCCCTAGACAGGTTGGTTCTATAATCGTACCTGTCTGAAAGATGAAGAAATTGAAATGTGGAGAGGTTAGGCAAACTGTCTGTTGTCCTATAGATACTAAGTGGCAGGGCTAGGGTTATAATCCAGATCTGTTTCATTCCAGAACCTGAGCTCTTAACACTGTGCTCTCCAGACTGCACAGTGGCCGTCCTTCATCATTTGCATCCAAGACAGGCTGTCCTAAGTGCTTGCTGCACCCCAATAGACATATGCTCATCTCTTTTGCCCTGCTCTGTCCAGTGGGGTTAGTTGTGTTGTGCCTAAATAGACCATGGGACACATATGGTGTAGATGATCCACAGTCATATGAGTCTCCATACATATCCCCCAGCTCTTTGGCTAGTTACCTCCATGAGCACTTGTTTGGCACATAATAGCCACTCGACAAATATACAACTGTATGAATGGATGAACTGAGTGATAGCATGGAAGTCCCTTACTTCACTGCCTTGCTTTTTAAGGGGTCTCTATACTGGAATTCTGCTCTCATGCTGACCTCGATACTTTACTGCAGGCCAAATCTCCCAATACTAAGGTTCAGTATCTCCCTGGGTCTAAAAGGAAACCTATCTTTAAGTTGGGTTTTCCTTTCTAAACAAGCAGGTTCTTCAGCTTATTTCATAGAAATTCTTCTCTATCCTGAAATTGGGGTATAAGGGGAAGCGACGTGTAGACTGCATTCTAGAACATGCTAAAGATTACCATTTTGATAGAACATGAGCTAAAGGTTGACAGTTCAACCGGAGTGTTTGTAAATGGCAAAAATATTTCCACCTAACAGAGACATGAATCATCATATGAGAGTCATGTGAAACAAATATCTTCCATTATGTTGAGTTCTGGCTAAAGGGCAAGAGAAGTATCTGATGAATTTTATTGCGTGTGTGTGTGTCAGTGTCTGTTCATATGCTAGTGCATATCCGTATATTTAATGTGAATGTGCGCCATGTGTATGTATTACATATGGGTAAGTGTGAGTGTGAGTGTATTACATGAATGAGTGTGTACGTAAGTAAGTATGTATATATGTATATGGCATGTTTGTGTGGATATAGCCTTGTGTTTGTTTATGTACATGCATGTACATGTGTTTGCATGTGTGTTTATGTGTATGTTTGCATGTGTGTGGGGGAGGAGGGAGAACCAGACTGAATAAGATGAAAAGGTGAGAAAACACTGAAGTTAGGTTTATTCTTTTAGAATTTGGGTAGATTGGGGTGAAACCCTGGTTTGTAAGGGAAGGACGGGCATATTATAATGAGTTTAAGATGGCTTGGGCTTATTACTCAATGGAAATGATTTTGTGTGAGTTCCAAGTATAGCCAGATAGGAAATAAAGCTGAAATTTAGATGCTGTGACCATATGTTTATAACATGAGTTATATTTATAACTAAAGTGCCTTATTGGATCGCAGTTATTGTGTAATTTGAGAATTTAAGAGTTAGTAATCACATGAAAAAGATCTGAATTTGAAATCATTTTCTTGCCATTTAGTAGCTGTGTGGTTTGCGGTGAATCAGTCTATTTTATCAATCATAGGATGGGGTTAAAAATACCCATCCTAGCCTCTTCCACAATCCTAGGCACAAAATTTAAGAGTTGGTGTGACATTCAAAGTAAAGAAAATGAGACAGCGTGTGTAAAAATACTTCAGCAGCTGCAAAGCTCAATACAAAGATAAATTGGTCTATGTCTGGTCTAGGGCTCACTGATGATTTTAAGAGATTATAATAGTGAACTTGAGCAGTGAGACCATATTGCTGCATGAAGTAGCCTGTGGAGCTTCCTCTAGGCCAACAAATAGCAGAGGGAGATGAGCAGATAAGCAAGTGTGTGTGTGTCAGGGTTGGGGGGCATCCCATTGGCTAGTGGAGGAAAGTTCTGTCTGCCTCAGAAAACAGATTCTTCATTCATGAGGAGCTTATGAGCTTGACAAGATGGATACCCACTTCTGAGGTTTTTGAAAACAGGTAGTAAAATGGACATGGCTTATAATCTGACTCAATCCTAGATGGAATTGAGTCAAGGAATCCAAATCAGTTAGCCTGAAAATTCTGAGAAGATACAACTTGATAAGCACAATTCTGATTAAGGCAGATTTGATGGGAGGTAAAGTGGTAGGATTAGGGATTGGGGAAGAAGTCACACTATTTGACACTTGTCATCTAGGTAGGGGTCCTCTGGGCAGATTGGTGGTTTCTGCTCAAGGAAGATGAGTATGTATAGTGGGAAGGGGAAAGATAAAGTGATGCTTTTTCACAGGCTAGTTACATGAACATGACGGGGAGAATCCCATTTGGGAACCACATTTAATACATGAGAACGATTAACACTGACCCTCTTTAGAAAGCTTTCTAGAAACACTATAATGCACCAGTCATTGAGAAAAGTAGAAGACATCACTGGAAAGGCAAGGCAAGCCATCCCAAAAACTGCTCCTGTATTCTTTTATGATTAGTACTGTTAGGAAAATGGTCTTAGCGTTCCCATTATGGCTCGGCAGTAATGAACCTGACTAGTAACCATGAGGATGCAGGTTTGATCCCCTGGTCTTGCCCAGAGGGTTAAGGATCTGGGGTTGCTGTGAGCAGTGGTGTAGGTTGCTGACACGGCTCGGATCTGGTGTTGCTGTGGTTGAGATATAGGCCACAGCTATAGCTCAGATTTGACCCCTAGCCTGGGAACTTCCATATGCCATGGGTGCAGCCCTAAAAAGGAAAAAAAAGAAAATGGTCTTTTGGAAGACAAACTTATGGTTACCAAAGGGGAAAGGAGTGGAGTGGGATAAATTAGGAGTTTGGGATTAACTGATACACTCCACTGCATATAAAATAGGTAAACAAAAAGGACCTACTGTATAACACAGGGAACTATATTCTGTACTGAAAAAGAATTCTTTTTCAGTTTTAGTCCATTACAGGTTATTATAATATAATATAATAACCTGTAATGGAATAGAATCTGAAAAAGAGTGTCTACATATCTGAATCACTTTGCTGTACACCTGAAACTAACATAGCATTGTAAATCAACCATTTTTCAATAAAAAAGAAGATGGTCTGACAAAGCATACTCCTTCTGATTTATTCTAATTCAAGTTGAAGTGCCTGGCAGCAAGGCCAGGTGCCCAGGACACGAAATTTAAGCAAACACTTACTCTCAGCGCTGCCTTCAATTTTGCTTCCTAGAAGCCTCGCTGGCTTTACCATAGTTCAGCCCCTGCCTCGAAAACATTTTAAGACCTTCCCATTGGAAAGCTAAGAGGGCTCATTTTTCTTGCTGTCACCACCCAGGTTCCTCTCCCTCAGTGCCCCTGAAAGTCTCTCATTTTGGTCAGGAATCCTACTAGAATATCGCCGTATAGGCAATATTTCATGGTGAAAACTTCAGTCAAACTTTTGTGCAGCTGGTGTATGCAAATATTGTCAAAAACCCTCAGGAAAGGCCCTAAAGTCATGACTCCGATAGGGTTTAATTACGTCAGTGGCTCCAGGCTTTCTGGGAGGGGTTATGTCACATTTCTCTGAAGCTCTGACTTCCCCGGCAGAAAGTGATGCTGCTGGAGTGGGGGAGTTGAAGGATGAGGATGAGACAGTACAGTCTCTGAAAAGAAGAGGGGGTGAGGCACCCAAGTGGCCTGGGGACCATGGCAGGGGGTGGGGATGGTGGATAGGGTGGCAGCAAGTAGCTTGGAAATTTACCAGGTAAGATTTGAATCTGCCTGTGAGATGGGACTCTCCCTGCTTGACACATTCTCCATTCATTCATACCATTCTCACCTTGTGAGGTTAGCATATGAAGACAAAGGAAAAATCAAAAGCCTTCTCCTCTCCTCCCTCTCCCATTCATACCCAGAGAGCTCAGATGCCCCTGCTCTGTCTCTATTGAAAATTTCCTTCTCTATATCATACTAGGGGATTTTCTACTGGCTATGAATGACTGAATTACTTTTAGACCCTGCTAAAATTCATTCACTGAATTAAACAGATTAAAATCATTTACCAATGGAATACAGTGTCCCTGTATTTGTCACTTTGCAGTAACACTGCTTTATCATTTCCACACATATCATTTTATGTTGCCATGGCAACTCTGTATGTTTGGTAATACTATTGTCCCCACTTTATGGATCAGGAAACTGAGGCTCAGAGAAATTGTGACTTCCTCAAGGGCAGCCACTTAGTAAATGCTGAGCATGGGGGTAGAACTCAGCTCTTTGGATGGCTATTCTGGAACTTTTCCTACTGATCCTTATTGCCTCTCCAGTCAGCTCACAGATGGATCCTGGAGAGCAATAAGCAATAAGAATGCTTTCTTCAAATCTGGGTGCCCCCTCCAAAAAAAAAAAAAAAAGAATGCTTTCAATTTGCTTTCCCCAGCTTTTCCTCCCATTCTGACCATCTTTAACTTCACCTTTTCTGGAACCAATTCCTCTTATGCCGTCACATCCTCATCCCCATACCCAATTAAGTCCTCACCTGGATGGTTCAGATGGGACACTATTAAGTAGATGGTGAAGTCCAGGAAAGAGCAGTTGCATTTCCAAGGGTTTCCACTCAGATACAGGGTCTGGAGTGTTATGAGGTTTTGGAAAGCAGCATGGTCCAAGGTCTGCAAGCCGGTATTTCTGAGGTCCAGGTATCTCAACGAGCTGGTGTTGGCAAAAGTGTACTTATTAAGTGATAACAGATGAGGGTTGTTGGAGATATTCAGCTGCACCAGGTTGCTGAGCACGGAGAAACTGTATGGGGAGATCAAGGTTAGATTGTTGAAGCTGAGATCAAGGTAGATGAGTCTGAAGACCCCGACGAAGGTATAATCCATCACCTCCTGAATCAGGTTATTCCGACAGTCCAAATAAACAAGGTCACTGAGGAGTCCTAGATTCATCGCTGGCAAAAAACGGATGCTGTTATTATTCAGGTACAGCCTCCGGGTGTTCAGGGGTATGTCAGAGGGGTATTCAGTTAACTGTAGCCCTGTGCAGATCACTTCCTGGGCTTGACACTGGCAATTATTTGGACACTTTGAGCCTGATACCAGTCCCATTCCAAAGGAAAAGAGTAACCACCCAGGCCCAGGGCCTGAAGTAAGGGACATAGTAAGAAGCCGCAACTACCCTCCTTCCACTTTCCTGCTGGGCGGGGCGGTCACTGTCCCTCTGATCAGAGGGCTGATGAAGGGCGGGGCGGGGCGGGGGAGGGGCGCTGGAAAGAACCATAACACTCCAGCTTTGTGCAAAGCAATTTTCCATTACAGGAGAACCGAACAGAAGTTGAAACGCGAGGCCCAGTGCCCCGCCACCCGGCTTGGTGGCTCTGCTCACTCCCAGACTGCCGCTGGAAGCCTGCCAGCTTGGCGGCTTTAAAAGGTCTCACCCTTTCCCTGCGTTTGCAAGTCAAGGGGAGCCAGGGGAGAGCCACATGACAGTGAGGTTGCCAGTTGACACCTTTGTGATGTCAGCAGCCTCTGGAGACTGCCTGGCGGAGGGAGGGAGAAGTCCTGACACTTCTGGGTGGTATGGGGGTGTTTTGTGTAACTCGGTAAGCCGGCTGTCCTTGGGGGAGTTGGGGCCTGCATCGTGGGGCTGGGGGCACAGCATGAGCTCCCTGTGTGTGTGTGTGTGTGTGTGTGTGTGTGTGTGAGCTCCCAAAGGAGGTGCAGTGGATTAGGTTAGATTGGACCTCCTAATTCTAATATGCAGGTCCTAGAGGGATCATGGAAATCTCCAGTTCGACTGCTTTTTTTTTTTTTTTTTTTTAAACACTGATTTGAAAAGTAACCTGTTGGAAGTCAGTTCTCAGTGTGGGGCTCTTCCTTGGGTATTGCATTTGGATAGGTGCCATTTTTTTGGTGTTTTCTGGAGAAGATGGGAAAGAGATGGGAGCTCCTTTAGAAAGCAGGCAGAGGAGATGCCCTGATATTCTTAAGATTGTATTTCTAGTTTGCAAACAACCTGGTCTGCATCCGGAATATACTAGTATTTAAAAACCTTTTGAACCAGTATGATAAGATACTCCCCCTGAAACAAAACCCAAATGTATAAAAAGAAAATCTGCAATGATATGAATTATTTGTTACCATTTATATCCTAGGACTTTAAAAACAGTGAGTACCTCACTAGTGTTTCTAGTTTGAGTTTATATCATTAGCTACCTGAGGGATGATGGGAAGGGTCGGAGGGAAGGATGGAAATTCTGAAAGCTTAAGAGTTAGGCTGTATCATTCACTCTACGGGCGAAGGCACAGGGGACAAAAAGCAAAAGCCTGTCAGGAATTACAATTTATATTTTGGGGAAAATAGGATGTCATGCTTTAAAACATTCACATAGAACATAGCTTGAATATTCACAAAGTCATGAAATCTATATTTAGCTTAGCACAGTGCCTGGCACCTAGTATGTAATAAATATTTATTGAATGAATGATGCGTGAATGTCTCTAATGGTTTGCTCCCTTTCTTGTGTCTCTGCCAAGAGAGAAATTAATAAACTCAAGTGGATTTGTGGCTGGTTAGCTAATGCTTGATTATGTTTACTTACTCAGCACTCCCTGGGTGACTGGCCGTGAATTAAGATGATGACTTTGGAGTGTTTACCAAATTGAAAGTGACCTTATTTAAGTAGAAATTTAAAACACTTAAGATAATGACCCAAATGATAATTGTACTAATTGAAGCAGGATTTTATTGATAGAGGCGTCACCCTCTCCTTATAATTAAAAATAGTAAATTCTCGGCGAGATCTTATGTGATTGCCCAGGACAGGAATTTGGTACATGAAGCCTATGGAGAAGAATTAATTTCCAAAGTGACCATTTCTTCTGGGGGCAGGGTGGAGTGTGGTAGGGATGCTTTATCCAGACAAAGCTGTGTGGGTTGTATTTCCTTTGGAGGAGAGAGGATGGCTGACTTGTGGAGTGGTTTGACTGGCCTTTCACCTTCTCTTCCTTGTCCCTCTCTCTCTTGGACTCTTTCTCTCCTTGGGGAACCAGTGCCAGCCCCTCAGGTAGACTAACTTTCTCAAGACAGTAGCCTCAGGCTCAGGTTTACCTTCTTGGCCATATGATTATAGTTGCTCTCACTTAGAAAAGCCTTAGACGAATAAAGTACACTAAAGCTTATTGACTCAAACATATGGCCTCTCTCTCTGGATTAGTACTTTTTTTTTTTTTTTTTTTAAAATGCTTTTTAGGGCCGCACCAGTGGCATATGGAAGTTCCCAGGATAGGGGTCGAATCAGAGCTGTAGATGCCAGCCTAAGCCATAGCCACAGCAACACCAGATCCAAGCCCTGTTTGAGAGCTACACCACAGTTCATGGCAACGCTGGATCCTTAACTCACTGAGTGAGGCCAGGGGTCGAACCCGCATCTTCATGGATCCTAATCGGGTTTGTCAACTGCTGAGCCACAAGGGGAACTCCCTGGATTATTACCATTTTTATACAGCATTGCAAAAACAGTTAACCTCAAGGAATGGTCCTTTGGCTTGAGCTAGCTATGTATTTTTTGGTTCTGAAATCTGAATACCCAAAGGCTAGTTTCAGCTTTGCCAGCTTAGGCAAGATCTTTGAAATGTGTTCTTCATTTTGAGACTGAGTAAATATTTGTTAAAGAGAGAATGAGTGGACCAGACAAAGAGGATAGAGAACGTAACATTTTCCAAACTACCTGGTCTCAGAACCTTAAAAACTCTTTTTTTCAAGGAACATCTTGTGAAACCGCTATTTTAGGGATCTTGCTTCGGGGAGTCCTAGACCAGGCAGTTTGTTCTTGGTGGAGTTTTTAAGGTCTCGGGCTTTATTTTTCTCATCTATATACTGTGGGAGGTGGACGAGACTATTTCCAAGTTTCCTTCGGACTTCCAAACTCCTTCAGGATGGAGAGGTTTCAGGTACCACTCAGTGAGCCGGTAGGGAGAAGACTTTGGGGGCCAAGAGAAGGGCCTTTCTGTTCCTTCCAATCACACCATGTGGCCCCACTTCTCAGGTTGCTGCAAAGACAGAATTTGCTCTTGTCATTGCGCTGCTTGTGCAACCGGATTGCCCTGGGTTTGGACAGCTGTTTTATCAGCCGATCTCCGCCCCTTGGGTGGCCTGTGACCATCCTTCTGGTAGCACAGGTGGGGTATCGGGTGAGCACGCCGAGAGGCCCCTGATATCAGTACAATCTCTCTTGCTGAGTCTGGCTTCGGACAGGCTCCTATTTTTAGCTGTATCTGATAGAGATGCTGACTTCCCTGCTTCAAGATGGCTCTAAGGTACCAGCTCTCTTGTTCCAAAAGGAAGGTAGGCACCACCCCTGATGCTATAAAAGGAACAGGCAGTATACATAGAGCAAAGTGGACTCAAATGAGACACTCGATTTTTTGTCGCTGTGAAGCAGTGTGACTTTGTGACTCCAAGGGTCTTGATTTCCTTTCCATAAAATAAGACAGGATGCTATCTAAGGGCCTTTTCATACTTAAACTTCCTTGAAGACCTAGTCTCTGCAGGGAAGAGGACAGATGCTTGAAGCTTTAAGACCCTAGCACTAGGGACAAATTTCAAGCAACTATCCAGTGCTTGGCACAGTCTAAGCAGTTGGTGAACGTTAGCCAGTAAGTATTCCACCCAGGTGCGTGGGTGCAAATGCTAAGGGAAGTGTGACTTTGACATGCTTTGATTTGCTCAGGAGAAAAATACCAGAACATATTGTAAACATGTCTTTGGTTAAGTTAAAACTGCTAATGTTTTCACCTTGGCATTTACATGGGGATAGGGACCTAAGGGCACACATGTTAGTCCTTTGTTCTGCTTCCTGGGCAAGGATGTTAGTGGCTTTAGGTCTAAAGAATGGTCGATGGAGTTCCTGTCATGGCTCAGTGGAAACGAATCTGACTAGCATACATGAGGATGTAGGTTTGATCCCTGGCCTTGCTCAGTGGGTTAAGGATCCAGTGTTGCCATGAGCTGTGGTGTAGGCTGGTGGCTGTAGCTCCAATTCGACCCCTAGCCTGGCAACCTCCATATGCCTCAGGTGTGGCCCTAAAAAGACAAAAAAATAAAATAAAGAATGGTCAGAATTTCAAGGACATTTGTGTAGGAGCTGCTGTGTCAATTCACTCCAGACTTTTGACATTGTCTGAGCCCTTTTCAGCAAGGTCATCTGAGCAGGTATAGGGCTAGGGCCAAGTCCCATGGAAAGTAAATGAAAATGAACAAGAAGTTCAGCCAGGAAGAAAAAAAAAAGACCTTCCCAAAGCATGATGAAAAGCCTGGGGCCTAAGGGCCAAATATGTACATTTATCTGTCTTCCTATCTATCGTCTGTCTGTCTGTCTATCTACCTATCTAAATTACTGCCTACCTACCTATCTATAGTGAGCTTTGGGTCTGTTTTTAGTACCAGCTGGTATGGACTATTTCTGTCTTTTCCCTTCAGGCTGCCCAAGTTCCCACTCAGGAGATTGGACCCTTACAGAGTACAGGCCAGAGGAAATCACTCCAATTGCTGTGTTCCCCAGGGATGCCTTTGTTTTCAGGCTTCATCCACTTTACACATTTCTGCAGCATTCATTATTCAGAGGAATCCGAGGGGAAGCCTGGAAATTGCATACTGTTTGGGAGAGATAGGATCACATTGTCAGCTTATGACAAATCTATCTACCATTGCCCACGGCTAGTCTTGTGTGAGTAGTCATTACGCCTGAAACTCACATTGCGACTTTGCCTGAGCCCATGGATGTGGGAGAACGTGGCCTCTCTTTGCAGGTTTCAACATGGGAGAGAAAACTGTGGTGTAGCATGAGCATTGACATGAGAAGACTCCTCAGTGAGTGACTTTGGGGAAACACCTTATTTTCTAGGGCGTTTGTTTCCTTTTTGATAAAATAAGGATGACAAATATTGCTTTTCCAGGGTATGAAGACTGCATGTGATTTAATATAACACAGTACCTACTGTTTACTACCCACATTGTGTCAGGCATGTGATCCTCCCAGCAACCCAGGGAGTCATGTGGCATGACCCCCATCATACAGATGAAGACACAGAAATCTAGGAGGTGCCATTTACCCAAGGTCACAGAGGTGGTGAGCAATGGAGGCAGGATTTTGTTCAGAAAGTTTTACTTCTGAGCGCAAGCCCTGAATTACTAAGCTAATACCACCACATCATGTATAAAGACCTCAAAATGTTCATGATTGTTTTTACAGGATCCATGGAATAAATTGTTCCCTCCTAGCACTGAGGGGTACTTTTACTTGAGACAAGGTCAAAACCACTGTTGTCATATGATCTATTTAGGTTTTGGGCTTCCTTGTTTTTCAGAAGACCTATGACACTCTTCAGCTTTAAATTCTTACACTAAATTTTGTGATTGTCTTATATACTTTTTTTTTTTTTTTGAGGTAAAGAAGCTAAAAAGAAAAAAAAAAAAAACTTGGCTAAGCTTACTCAAAAAAAAAAAAAAAGAATGACAAAGCCAGCTCAATCCCTCTATAGCCATTCCTATAAGAAGGAATTCCTTTGAAGATACTCTGGAACATTCTGGATCCCTTGATCAAACAAGGCATGCCCCTCACTTGTGGGTGTCCTTAGATTAATCTAAGGGTCAAAAGCTTCTGATAGCGCAAAGCCACTCTAATGGAAATCTCTCCATAATCAAGTGTGGCCACCCTACCCCTGGCCTATTCTTTAGAGCAATATTTGAAACTGAAATTCTCATACAGTGAAAGCCTTTGGTGTACTCTGAATCTCTACCTCCCAAAGGTTCATGGGAAGTCCGGAGGAGGACTGAAGGACACTGGGCCCTCCCTCTGCTTCAGCATCCTTTGTCGACATACTTTCAAGAAAACATGTCATGCGGGAGGTAAAAACTTTGAGCACAGGTGCTGCAGGCTGATGTTAGAGGTGATAGGGATGGAGTAGGATAGTTAGACAGGTATTTGCAGAAGTCCTAATAAGGGACTACAGATAGAGAGGGAAACCTAGGAAAATTTGGGAGATCACTGAGGTTAATAATTGCTCAAGAAGACCATCAGGACAAGGCTGGCTTGCTTGACTACTGGACATGTGAGATATGACTCAGAGCATTGGGTGGGGGATGGGGTGACGCCTGCATTCAGGTTCAGACCAAGGGCAGGAGTTTAAGGGTGACTCTTCTGCTGATTTGAATAAGTACCATGACAGTCTTAGTTTGACCTTATAGGGTCAAATACTCTCTTACCAGATACCAAGGAGGAGCTACTACTAGAAGAAAGAGGTAGAGGAGGTCTTTTCCTACCCCCACTTCCCTTGGATGATAAACTGTAGCCCACCAGATCCTCAGGGCAGAGCTTCCATGCCTGCCCACTTGCATTTTTCACAAGTGTCCTATCTTAAATCTATTTCTTGCCTATCACTTTGTTTTCTGTGCTGAGGCACAAAGAAACTGAACCTCAGTAAGTCTAGGCACCAAGTGAATGATCTTAATTTAAAAACCTGTGGATTCAAGTCCCAACTTGGGTTTTGGCTGGGTTTGAGTCCCAGCCGTGGGTTCAATTTCCAATTTGGATTTAGGCTGAGTTTGAGTTCTGGCATTTGGGTTCAAGTCCCAACCTGGGTTCTGGCTAGGTTCAAATCAAAAGTGCTGTCAGTTTCAGAGGTGGTCAACTTGGTATTTGATTTGGACATTGAAAAGCATAGCATTAATCCTAAGGGAGGCAGGTGAGATTGACTCAGTCTCAAAGTTTTCCTAGTGTTTTTTTTTTTGTTTGTTTACAGCCACACCTGTGGCATATGAAAGTTCCCAGGCTAGGGGTCAAATTGGAGCTGCAGCTGCCAGCCTGCACCACAGCCACAGCAATACCACTTCCAAGCTGCATCTGCAATCTATGCAGCAGCTTGCAGCAATGCCAGATTCTTAACCCACTGAGCAAGGCTAGGGATCAAACCTGCATCTTCATGGAGACAGTGTCCAGTTCTTAACCTGCTGAACCACAAGGGGAACTCCCTTCCCAGTGTTTTCAAAGGCCTGTACATTCTTTTGGGAAGGGTTGGCTGTCAGAGCTAAATGGAATGATATTAGGTATCTCACCATGCTATTTCTGAAAGGACAGATGGAAAAGAGCGGGGAGAACCAGGGAGCTTGTAGCAGGAAAGCCTTCTATACCATGTGTGAGCCTTGAAAGGAGCATAGGTACTTCCCATTGGAGCTCATGGACGCACTCCCCCGTGCAGGGTCTTCCTAGCACTTCACTTCCAGGACGGACTGAAAAAAATTACCTTTAAGTCCTGACCCTAGTCGTAATGATACTAAGTCAGAGGAAAGGAGGTGGTTGAGCCATGGGTTAACTTTGGGATAAATGCTTTCATTTCCATCACCAGGCATGCTCTCCAGCTGAGCCCTTTTCCACCAGAGCCCCCTCGAGAGTAGACATGGGCAAGGCGTGCACCTCCCTTGTGAGTGTCCTTAGATTAATCTACGTGTCAGCGGCAGGGTCCCTAGTCTGTCAGGGGGCTTAAATAGCCTCCGCTTTGTGGATCTTGCTACCCTGCTTCCTGCAGAGCTTGCTTGAAATGCCTCACCATGACCCAAACTGCAGAGGGTGAAAGATCCGAAAAATGCCTCTGAGAAAATCCTTGTCCACACATCCTGCTGCTGAGTCATTGGGCCACTGTTTTCCCAGGTTAGACCTGACACACCTCTTTGCAGAAATGGTCCACGCTGGCTTCTTTCTGAGAGAGATTCTTTTGCTGTTGCCCTAGTAACAGAATTATTAAACCACGTTCCAGCCTCGGGAGTATTTGTGCCTGGTGAGGTAATGTCTGTCGCATCCAGGCTTTCTTTTCATTCCCACTCCCACCCCCTCGCTTCAGACCCTGTGTACCTCACACCTAGTGTACTCTTTTCCTCCTGGCCTCAGTGCCTTCTGCCCACCCTCCCTGCTGGGGCTGCTTCCGGCCTGGCAACACTTTTTCTCAGGCTCAGAGGCTCAGTGTTGGCCAATTTCCCCATCAGTCTGGCAATCGGAGCTCCCCTCGGTGGCCCACACCTAAAGCCCGCCGTACTCCCTGGGCTGTAGCTGAGCAGATCATGGCCGTAGGGCAGTGACAAGACATAGATCCACGAGGGAAGTTCCCATTGTGGCTCAGCGGTAATGAGCCTGACTAGTATCCATGAGGATGCGGGTTCAATCCCTGGCCTCGCTCAATGGGTTAAGGATCTGGCTTTGCGGTGAGCTGTGGTATACACTGGCAGTGGTTTCAAGTTGCTGGGGCTTGGTGCCCAGTTGCTGTGGCTGTGGTGTACACTGGCAGCTGCAGCTCTGACTCCACCCCTATCTTGGGAACTTTCATATGCCATATCTGTGGCCCTAAAAAGCAAAAAAGAAAGAGAGAAAGAAAGAAATAGATCCAAAAGGAACTAAAAAAGGAGGATTCATAATGCTTATCTAGTGACTGGTTTGTTGGGAGGCAATACAATGTAATGTTTAAGCATATGGGTTTGGGAGTTAGACTATGAACTTTTTCAAGGTCATACAGCTAGCTAGTATGACCTTGGACAAGTTTCTTAACCTCTCGAAGTCTCAATGTCCTCAAATGCAAAATGGAGATAATACTAGTACCTTCTTCAGAAAGGTTTCTCTGCCTAATTAAAGAACTTGTAAAGTGCCCAGCTTAGCATCACAGAAATATGAACATATTCATTGAACAGAGAAATACACCAAAAGTTGTGATGACGAAGACGGCAAAGAAAGGGGGGAGGGGGGGTGGCATGAAAAATGGAATAGAGAATGGCTCCTGATTTGGGGGAGTGGGTGGAAATCATGCAAGCAGGGAATCCACATACAGAAGGAAGAGGTGTGTGAGAATACACCATGCTTTCGTTTTTGGGCTTGTTGAGTTTGAATTGTCCTAACTCACTTTCGTTGATTCTGAGTGCCAGGTACCATGCCAAGCATACTGGATTCATTATCTCATGTAATTCTCACAACAAGACCTTGAGATAAATACTGTTAATACATGGCAAGTTTAAGTAATATGTCGGCAGTTATGAGGCAGCAGAGCTGGGATTTGAACCCAGGTCTCTGTTGTCTCCCTTTTACCACTATACACACTGACTCCTAAATACCTTCACTGTAGTTTTGAAGTCAGTCCTTTTAAATTTATTATTTATGTATTTACTTGTGCTTTTAGTGTTTAGATGGTCTTTGGGGAAATGGTCTGAATAGCTTTCTGTCTAGACAGCGCTCTGCCCCCTCATCTGGGTTCCCTGTGTGTAAATTTGGCCTCTGGCTTGAGGACTTCTTTTATGATGCATGGTCTCTTGAGCTAATGCTCAGACTTAGTGGCTCAGGGTGCAGCTCTCACCTTGATCTTATTGCCTCATTTCCACCCTCTCCCTGCACCACCCCCAAAACCAGGGTCCTTGGTCTTGAAGTGAATTAGCCTCTCTGAGCCTCAGCTTCCTTCTCTGAACCCTTACGTAGTTATAGAACCACAGTAAGCATCAAATGAGATAGATAGATGTTCCCCTTAGCATTCCCAATGTCTGGGCCGGAGCTGGGCAAATAGCTGGTGCTGATTCCTGAATAGATAGATGACCATCTGATTGCACATACTAGGGTATATGATGCAGGGTCCACCCCTTTTGTTCGAGTCTATTGAGATTGCTTCCTTTTCCACTGGTCCTGCTGTTCTGGGGATGTCATATTGCTTTGGGGGTGACTTCTTTTGGAAGTCAGCAAACCACAATGGTAGGATTGGGTTTTCACACTGGTGTTGGGTGTTGGGTGTATGCCCATCTGTGTGGTGGGGGAGGAGGAGGGTGATGGGAGGGAGCAGGTGTGGAGGGACGAGCAGGTGTAGGCTGGATCATATTTCCTCCACAGACTTTCTTTGTAATGGGGAAAGATGCTTTAAGAACCCAAAGGACATGAATTTACCTGTCACAAATGCAATCCAGGTGCTATGGTTAAAGCCTAAAAGCCAATGCAATGATTTAGGAGGTGGGGCCTTTGAAAGGAGATTAGATTGTGTGGGATGGAGCCCTCATGAGTGGAATTAATACCTTATACAAGAGGACCTTTTTACCATGTGAGGATACAAGAAGCTTGAAATCTGGAAGAGGGACCTCACTCAACCTTGATCTCTGACTTCCAGCCTTGGGAACCGTGAGCAGTAAATTTCTGGTGTTATAAGACACCCAGTCTGTGGTATATTTTAAAGCAGCCTGAGCAGATCAAGACACTGAGGTACAATGAGTTGGTTTTTAACAGGAGTTTTCTGTTCTTTTAATAAAAATACTTCAATATGGCAAATTTGAAATATTTTTCCCCCTAACGTTCCAGGTCCTTTCACTTTCAATAACCTGCATATGGATTTCAATGCTATTTAATTAAGCCCTAAATCTATAAAAATGCACATTTAATACTCAGAGTAAACCCTTGACTTGTTCCCCCTGAAGATAAACAGGTGAGATATCTTTCTGAGCTCAGAGTTCTGAGAAAATTAAGATTAGTTGCCATAGAGAGACAGAAACACATTAAAATGTATCATACTTTTTGTGTTTAGGAAATTCATTTAATTAAATATTCAGGGCCATCGAATCTACCCAGACCCAGATACCTATTAATCTGTTGGCCACACAGGCTCCAGTGGGATCATTCTTTGTCAGGAAACATTTTTAATTGCTCCAGATCTCTGCTCAGAAACTTTTAACAGCCCACCATTGTCCCGTGGACAGAGAACAATCAATCTTCCTAACACGGATTCTAGGCCTTTTAGGATCTGACCCAACCTTCCTTCCCAAGCTCGTTTGTTACCACTTAGCCACTTAGAAGCTTGCTGGCACCTGCTGGCACTCAAATGTTCCAGTCTCTTTACATTATTTACGCTCTGAATTCTCTTTCTTCTATTTCATCGGCTTTATTAAGTCCCTGCTCACTCTTCAAGGCCCAGTTCAAATTCCTCCTCCGGTTTAAATGCTAAGCCTCTCTGGATTCCTCTAGGCAGAATTACCCTAGGTTCTTTTGGACTTTGGACTTTTGGTTCTTTTGGACATTTTCATTATAATTACCATAACTGTACATTTTCCCCACTAGTGAGCTCTTTGGGGTCCAGGGTCTATTCATTATGTAAATATTTGTGTCCTTGTATAATGCTGAGCTCATAGCAGGTCCCAAGTCACTCTTGTTGAAGGAAATTAAGTTAATGGCAGTATACTGCCTCTTAATAGTATGCGTTGTGATGATTTTTGAGGTAAACAAACTATCTAACCTTGATCTCTGTGGTGCTACGTAATGCCCTGCTGAAGGAAGATTGTCTTTGCCTACCTGGCAGCTGTAGCATGAAGCTAAAACTAGGGTTCACTGATACCCCTTTGGTTAACGAGTAGAAAGGTCAAAGTTAGAGGCCACCAAAGATGCCAATGACATCTTTTTATTTTTTTAATGGCCATCCCTGTGGCATATGGGAGTTCCCAGGCCAGGGGTCAAATCAGAGCTGCAGCTGGGGACTAGAGCGCAGCCATGGCAACGCCAGATCCAAGCTGCTACTGTGACATATACCACAGCTTGCAGCAATGCCAGATCCTTAACCCACTGAGCAAAGCCAGGGATCCATCCTGCATCCTCAAGGGGACTATGGTGAGTCCTTAACTGAGCCACAAGGAGAACTCACAATAGCATCTTATAAATGTTCTAAATACTCAGTAATGACAGGTCATATAACTTGATGGTTAAAACATGGAATTTGGAGTCAGGCAGAGTCAGCTCTGTGACTGGCAGTTCACTGAACTCCTCTTTAGTTTTATTATCTGTACAGTTGGCAATGTCTGTATAATAATCATATTTTATACCTATAATATAGGTATATTGTGGCAATGCTGGATCCTTAACCTACTGAGCAAGGCCAGGGATTGAACCCTCATCCTAATGGATATTAGTTGGGTTCATTACTGTGGAGCCAAACAGGAACTCCCTACCTCAGGTTCTTAACCCACTGAGCCACAATGGGAACTCCCCAGATTGGAAAATCTTGATAATGATCTTTCTTGGGAGCATCACGTGAAGGCTACATCTGAAGCTGCCTTTGGAGTCTCCCTATCAGACCTATAACCCCAGAAGCTTATCCCTCATTTTGACTGTAAGTGTGTGTGTATAATCTCTGACAGATAAATCCATTACACATGGAATCCCATGTCTTTGGTGTTTCCTTAAGCATTCCTCTGTGAGATCAGGAATCACCACAGAGGAGAGTGGTTTTGTTTAATGTCCTCTGCTTTTACAATACTTTGCTTTCTTTTTCTTTTTGCTGTTTAGGACTGCAACTACGGCATAAGTTCCCAGGCTAGGGGTTGAATTAGAGCTGTAGCTGCTGGCCTACGCTACAGCCACAGCAATGCCAGATCTGAGCCGTGTCTTCGACCTACACCACAGCTCATCACAACGCCAGATCCTTAACCCACTGAGCGAGGCCAGGGATCGAATCTGCGTCCTCATGGATACTAGTCAGACTCATTTCCTCTGAGCCACAATGGGAACATGCTGTCTTTTTTTTTTTTTAAGAGGAGAGAGGTTTCTGCAGCCGACTTAAAGTATACCTGATTCTGGAGCACGGGAGGGTAATATTGTATATGCTGAGGTCTGTGAGGAAGCCTGAGGTCTGAGGAAATTACTAATATGTCTTTATAGATCCCAACTGTGCTCAGGAACCAGTCCCAAGCCCTGGTAAAGCCGATGACAGGCCAGTGTCCTTCAGAGCCTCCAGAAGCTGCTCTGATCTGGAGCAGTTGATCTGTGACTCTGACCTCCTCCCTCCCCTTCCTTCAGTTCCCCTGAAAACCAAGTGTGGGGCTAGGGAAGGGGTGGGGGGGCAGGCTAATTGGGATGGACTCTGATGGCGATCTGCCTGGAAAGAGCCAGCCTAATTGGGAATGTGAGGAACTGGATTTAGTCCCAGTGCTTCCATTAACTCACTGTACAACCTTGGGTAAGTGCCTCACCCTAGGCTTCTGTTTGGTCTTCTGAGGAACACAAGAGCTGTGCCTCTGGGTCTCAGGTTCTGTGGCCCAGGCCAGAGATGAGCCATGGGGCAGGATACCACCCCTTCTCCTCCTCCTGAAAGGCACGTCCCAGCTGTCCTTCCCAAATGGTGTTGTCCAAGCTAACGGTGCATGATTCTGAGACTGGTGCAACCTGGCATTGGTAGCCTGGAGGTCTGGAACTGCCAGGAGTCACTGGGAGAGAAGGGGAGATGTAACTTGGACACAGTGGAGTTCTGAGCCTCCCCAGGGCTGGGGGACGAGAGGGAGAAATGTCTACCTGTAGAGGAGTCACCATCCCTGGAGCCTGTCAGAATAGTGTACTTATGTGAAATCAAAATTCTGGGAGTTCCTGTCATGGTGCGGCAGAAACGAATCTGACTAGGAACCATGAGGTTGCGTGTTCGATCCCTGGCCTACCTCAGTGGGTTAAGGATTAGGTGTTGCCATGAGCTGTGGTGTAGGCCGGCAGCTGTGACTCCCATTGGACCCCTAGCCTAGGAAGCTCCATATGCTGTGGATGCAGCCCTAAGAAGCAAAAATGAATGAATAAATAAATAGATAAATAAAGACTCTGGTCTTTGGTTTTGGTGGTAAGGAACCTTCCCCGGCAAAACAAAACTAAACCAAAACAGAGTGTAGAGGGTGTGGTGGTCTCCACTTGAAGAAATCAAAGTGGACTAGAGGTGTCCTTGGACCCTGGTAGAGCAACAGGGGAGGCTGAGGAGTCTTATTAATAAGGCAAAATGTGTCCCATTAGGACAATATGGGAGTTCCCGTTGTGGCACAGTGGGAACAAATCCGACTAGGAACCATGAGGTTGCGTGTTCGATCCCTGGCCTCACTCAGTGGGTTAAGGATCCGGTGTTGCCGTGAGCTGTGGTGTAGGTTGCAGATGCAGCTCAGATCTGGCATTGCTGTGGTTGCAGCTCCGGTGTAGGCCAGCAGCTATAGCTCCGATTTGATCCCTAGCCTGGGAACCTCCCTATGCCGCAAGTGTGGCCCTAAAAAGCAAAAAAAAAAAAAAAAAAAAAGAACAATATGTGACCAGACAGAAGGGGATTTTTAAAATTAATTAATTAATTAATTTTTATTGAGTTGAAAACATAGCTCATGCCCATGGGAAATAAATCAAGGGGTTCAAATAAGTATCACTGACAAATACATTTCCCTCCTACTCTCGCTCTTTGATCTTCATTCACAGAGGCAATCATCTTTTCCAATTTGTATATCCTTCCAGAAGTATTCAAGATGTCCTCTTCACTTGGCTTTTTTGTGTTTTTTGTTTTGTTTTGTTTTCTTTTTGTTTTATAGGGTCACACCTGCAGCATATGGAAGTACCCAGGCTAGGGGTCAAATCAGAGCTGCAGCTGCCGGCCTGCACCATAGCCACAGCAGCACAGGATCCAAGCTGCTTCTGCGAACGACACTACAGCTTAAGGCAATGCCAGATCCTTAACCCACTGAGCGAGGCCAGGGATGGACCCTGCATCCTCACAGAGACACCATCGGATCCTTAACCCCTGAGCCACATCGGGAACTCTTTCACTTGGCTTTCTTCCCATAACATATATGTTAGAGATTGTCCTCTCCCAGCACATACATTCATTAATCATTTGGATATACATTTGAGTAGGAGGTGCTGACTGGTCCAGGGGAATATAGAAGTAGAAGAGCAAGACAAGATCTCAGTCCTCCTTCCCATTCCAGTGACTAATACCAGAAGATGTACATGTAAATGGTAAATATGTAGTATAATGTCTGAGAGTGATAAGGGCTGTGATGGAAAGGAAAACAGTATAAGGTTAGAAGTGACTGGGGGCTCTTTTAGATATGATGGCCGGGGAAGGCCAGCCTGGGGAGATGATGTGAAAGAGAGGTGTGACCCAGGCCAAGGGTGGGGGCATGAGCTTGCCAGGTGGAGGGAACAACACAAGGACCCCAGGATGGGGATGATGGGGATGTGCCTGGCATGTTGGAGGAGCAGGAGGGGGCCGCTGTGGAGGGGGCTGATGAGAAGAGGGTATGAGGGCAGGAGAAGTCACAGAGGTAGACAGGCGACACAGTCCACAAGGCCCTAAGTGATACATGAATCCAGTGAATGGTTTGGGCAGGAGATTATGGCTGATATGTTTCCTTCCACCTGCTATGTGGTGAACAGACTCTCAGGTGCAAGAATGGAATTGATGGAGACCAGGTCAGGGCTAGGGTGATAACAGTGTTTTATATTTTATATATATGTATAAATTTTTATATATTATATATATATAATTTTTTTTTCTTTCAGGGCCACATCTGTGACATATGGAAGTTGCTGGTGTTGAATCATAGCTGCACCTGCACAGCCACAGCAACTTGGGATCTGAGACGTACCTGTGACCTGTGTTACAGCTTGTGGCAACATTGGATCCTTAACCCACTGAGGGAAGACAGGGATTGAACCCACATCCTCACGGACACTACATCAGGGTTCTTAACCTGCTGAGCCACAGTAGGAACTCCTTGGTTTATATTTTGTGAGTAGAAACTACAGAATATGGAGTGTGAGAGAAAACAATCAAAGTGACCTGAGTGAATGGGTGAATGTTCCCCAGTTACTGAAGTGGGGGCCATGGGGTGGGAAGGGTCGGCAGGGTGAGGATTGCCACATTCTGGCTTAGGTGTGTTATCCTCAGGATGGCTGTTTCATGTCCCTGTAGGATTTATGAGTCTGGAGGGCCTGGCTTAGGTTAGAGCTGGAGGTGGAAATTTGAGTGTCATCAGATATTTTAAACTCTGGGCCCAGATGGCCACCAGGGATGGAATGCAGAGAGAGGATAGAGAGAGAAAACTGGGACTGATTCCTGGGTTGCTCTAACATTTAGAGCTTGGAGACAGGGAGGGCCGGCAACAGAGACAGAGGTGGGAGAACCAGGGAGAAAGGAGAAAAACCTAAGAATGTAGCCTCCAGGAAGCCCAGTGTAGAAAGCGCTGGATAACCCACTTCCCCTGAAATCTTTTTTTAAAAATTTTATTGAAATATACTTGATTTTACAATGTTGTGTTAATTTCTGCTGTACAGCAAAATGATTCTGTGATACATACATACATGCACTGTTTTTCATATTCTTTTCCATTATGGTTTATCACAAGGTATTGAATATAGTTCGCTGTGCTACATAGACGAACTTTGTTGTCGATCCATTCTATATGGAAATGTTTGCCTCTGCTAAACCAAAACTCCTAGTCCATCCCTCCCCCAATTCCGCGCCCCACCCCCACCCCCCGACCTTGGCAACCAAGTCTATTCTCTGTATCTGTGAGCCTGTTTTGTAGATAGGCTCATTTGTGTTGTATTTTAGATTCTGTGTATAAATGACATCACATGGTATTTGTCTTCCTCTGTCTGAGTTACTCCACTTGGCCCAATTCTTTTTGTTTTTTGTTGTTTTTTTTTTTTTTTTTTTTTTTGTCTTTTTAGGGCCGCACCCATGGCATGTGGAAGTTCCTAGGCTAGGGGTTGAATCGGAGCTATAGCTGCTGGCCTAAGTCACAGCTGCAACAACTCCAGATCCAAGCCGCATCTATGATCTACACCACAGCTCATGGCAATGCCGGATCCTTAACCCACTGAGCGAGGCCAGGGATAGAACCTACATCCTCATGGATACTAGTAAGATTCAATTCCACTTATCCACTACCAGAATTCCTGGCCCAATTCTTTTTCATGTCTGCTTTGCATTCTGTTGGATGGCTGTGCCTCTGTAGCTTGTTTAACTAGTCCTCCATCCTTTGGTGTTTGGATTGTTACTAGTCTTGCTGGTACATGGTTGACTTTTTCAGTAGTTCTGGGTAAGGCACTCACAGGGAACTGGGTAAAGACCCCTGTTTTCCCCCTGTAGTCCAATGAGTAGGCCCGGCTTGCTGAGAGCACCATTCACACATATATAAATAAATACTGAAGGAGTCAGAAGTTAAGAACAGGAAAGCCCTTTAGAAACCACAATTCCCAGCCACTCCTACAAGCAAGAAAACAAACTTGTCTAAAGTCATCTGGCACCTTGGCCACCGCCAGTGGTAGAAGACAATCCCTTGACTTCAAGCCCACTCTTGGCAGAATTCCATGTGGCACACCAAGGCATTTCCAATGATCGGCTCTCGCAGAATTGTTGAGCTGTGGGATGTGGATGTATCTTGATTGAAGGGAGTGAGGTGTAGATGAATGAACAAAGATTTGGGGCCAAACAGGATTCCTGGAGTAAATCCTGACTCCAGTTCTTACTAGATGTGCAGCAATGTACTTGACTCTGAAGCTGTTTGTTGTAGACTGGTGATGATGTTACCTATCACCATGCGATGCTGGAAACTCCTGCCCCAGCCCTGCGGGTAGCAGACTGTAAATGTGAACTCCCTCACACCCCACCCCACTTCTTTCTCTTCCTCCTAATGCATTTGTTTCCATAGAGAAATTGGAGACTTTCTCATAAATCCTGAAGGAAGCAAAAACCTCAGAAACTGAGCCAAAGGCAGTGCTCTGTGCGTATGTGTGTGCTTTAAAGCTTTGTCTTGTTCTGCAAATCACATCCCAACACAAATGCCTCTAAGCAAACCATGAATATATTAGAATTATCACTTTCAAAATGTGTGGGGATAAGCATAAAGAGATTAAGGAAAACAGAAATCCCTTGATAATCCTCATTTTAAAACATTTCCCCACCCCCGCCCCAGAATTCCCACTGCGGCTCAGTGGTTAACGAAACCGACTAGATACATGAGGACTTGGGTTTGATCCCTTGCCTTGGTCGGTGAGTTAAGGACCGGGTGCTGCCATGAGCTGTGGTGTAGGTCACAGACAAGGCTCAGATCCCAAGTAGCTGTGGCTGTGGCTGGCAGATACATCTCCAATTTGACCCCTGGCCTGGGAACCTCCGAATGCCATGCGTGCAGCCCTAAAAGACCAAAAAAAGGACAAATAAATAAATAAATAAATAACCCCCCCATTTTTCTAAGTAGAACACCTTTCCCCCCTTGACTATTATGCTTTTTGTCAAAACATGAAAAATATGGAAAGGATAAGGAAGAAAAGAGAATTCCATAATCACTGTTAACAGTTTGGCACATTTCCAGTCGTTGTTCTGTGTAGATACTGACATGTGCTCCCCAGCTCTTCCTTTACGAGAGGCCTGGCTTCCAGCTGTGACCTCCTTTGGGACTGGCCTCAGCATTTGTGCCAATGTCCCTGTGTTCCAGAGGTGGCCCCAAATGTGGCTATGTAAGGTTGTGCCACAACAGCCTGACCATTTCTCAGACAATTTCCCTCCTAACGTTGTTCACTTTTTATTTGGCTTTGTATGATGCACAATTAATTTTTTTCTTTTGCCATCTTTTCCAGGGTTTCTTTATGCCTGAAGGATCTTTCTTCATCCAGAGATCAGGCAAATGCATTTTCTCCTTTTAGAAGTTTTACTTTTTATGTTTAATTCTTTAATCTATCTGAGAGCTTATTTTATGATGTCAGGTAAGGGTCTAGATGGTATTGTTCCCAAGTAGTTTTCTGAGTGCCATTTATTGCTTGACAAAGGCAAATTACTTAATCTCTTTTAACCTCCATTTCCTTATTAAGAGAGGATAATGTAGAGAGTTCCCATTGTGGCTCAGTGGGTTAAGGACCTGATGTTTTCTCTGTGAGTATGTGGGTTTGATCCCTGGCCTCACTTAGTTGATTAAGAATCTGGCATTGGAGTTCCCGTCGTGGCGCAGTGGTTAACAAATCCGACTAGGAACCATGAGGTTGAGGGTTCAGTCCCTAAACCTTGCTCAGTGGGTTAAGGATCCGGCGTTACTGTGAGCTGTGGTGTAGGTTGCAGATGAGGCTTGGATTCTGAGTTGCTGTGGCTGCAGCGTAGGCCGGCAGCTGCAGCCCTGATTTGACCCTTAGCTTGGGAACCTCCATATGCCATGGGTGCCGCTCCTAAAAAAAAAAAAGAAAACAACCCTACACAGGGTTGGGGTCCCTAGATCCCAACAAACCCAGGACCACAGAAAAGTTTAGATTTCAGAGATACAGCAGTGAGTGACGGCTTGAAGCAAGGTCAGGTTCCCTGCTCAGGAATTGAACCTGAGCATTCTGGGTGAAAATTGGAATCCTAGCCGTTAGACCAGCTAGAGGCCAAAAGCAAAATTGCCCTGCTTCTTGCCCCTGTTTACAGTAGGAATGTTTCAAGCAGGCAAAGGCTGTGAAAACAGGTACAAAATTTTTTGTTAGAGACACGTGAGAGAGCACACAGGGAAGCAGTTTTTATTTTATTTTATTTTATTTTTTGGTCTTTTCTAGGGCTGCACCTGCAGCGTATGGAGGTTCACAGCACATGGAGGTTCCCAGGCTAGGGGTCCAATCAGAACTTCAGCTGCCGGCCTAGCCACAGCCACAGCAACTCTGGATCTGAGCTGTTTATGCAAACTACACCATAGCTCATGGCGACGCTGGATCCTTAACCCACTGAGCGAGGCCAGGAATTGAACCCGCAACCTCATGGTTCCTAGTTGGATTCACTTCTGCTGCACTAGGATGGGAACTCCAGGGAAGCAGTTTAGAAGCGAAGCCGCACACTCAGGTGTGTGGACACCCCTGCTAGTGGGAAGTGTGCCAGAAGGGGTGATTTAAGTCACTTATATAAGGGCAAGTGATTTAAGTCACTTATATAAGGGTCTTTGTTTCCCTTTGGCCAATTACTTTATTTCTCGCACCTGATTGAACTCAGAGCCCTCCCCAGTATGCGTACCCATCTTTTAGCCGAGATGGATTCCAGGGCAAGGGCCTCTGGGAAGGTTACCAGGACTTATCATGGCCTGGCGCCCCCTCCCTTTCTGACCCTGAGGGATCTTTCTGTGCATGTGGAGTTGGGGTTTCCCTGACCCCAAGGATGGGAAATATGTGACCTCTTGATCTTAGCCCCTTTCTGCCCCAGCTATTACTATTGTTTAAAGTGTCCACAGAAGGCAAAGTCCAGTTATTTACCTCATTCCTGTTGTTAACTTCTATCTTGAAATATAAACAGGTGGCTGGTTGTAAATGTCTCATCTATCCCCCTGCCTCTGTTTCATGATTTCACAGAATTCAAATACAGACTATATAGTAAGTCCAGTTCCAGGGCACATGTGTTTATGGATAAGGAGCGGAGGGAAATGCAGAGCCTGGGTTGGGGTTGGGGTGGTGATCAGCCAGGGAAAGCGGCCAACGCCTTGCACGAGTAGACAGTATCTGATGAGGGGAGGCACTTGGTTGTTATTCTCTGAAGTCTTAAAAGACCACAGAAAGGGTGGGATTTCAGGAATTCCTTAAGTGATAGGAGACACATGGCTTGGCATGGTGAGAGGAAGGGTTTTCCAGGCATGCTGGGCTGTCCTGGAACTGGCTCAGAGGCTGGTGGAAGTCAGGCTCAGAGGGGTGAGTTGGATGGTACTATCTTGGCGTGGACATGATTTCAAGTCTTCATTGAGACAAGAAGAGAGATGTCTTATTTCTCATCAGAGGAAGATGCAGAAGAAGTTTTCTGGCAGATCGAGCCAATGCTTAACCACTGAGGAGAGACCAGCTGTAGATCTATCATTATAAAGAAGGCTCTCAGAATGTAACCATTTTGCCTTCAAACCAAATTATTTCCTGATTTGTTTTCTTCCTTCCTTCTCTTTTTAAACCTACCAGTGTGATTAAAATGGGTTTAATAAGGAAAGGCTACAGAAGGTCTGGAGTTTGATGGAGTCCCTAAAAGAATACTGTTCTTAAGAAATGGTCAAGCTGGGAGTTCCCATTGTGGCTCGGTGGAAATGAATCCGACTAGTAATCATGAAGGTTTGGGTTTGATCCCTGGCCTCTCTCAGTGGGTTAAGGATCAGGCATTGCTGTGAGCTGTGGTGTAGATTGCAGACGTGGCTTGGATCCGTTGTTGCTGTGGCTGTGGTGCAGCTATAGCTCTGATTGGACCCCTAGCCTGGGAGCCTTCATATGCCGCAGGTACAGCCCTAAAAAGAAAAAAAAAAAAAAAAAGGCAAAAAGAAATGGTGGAGGAGTTCCCATTGTGTCTCAGTGGGTTAAGAACCTGATGTAGTCTCTGTGAGGATGTGGGTTGAATCCCTGGCCTCGCTCAGTGGGTAAAAGATCCAGCGTTGCCACCAGTTGCAGCCTAAATTGCAGATGTGGCTTGGATCCCATGTTGCTGTTGCTGTGGCTGTGTGTAGGCCGGCAGCTGCAGCTCCGATTTGACCCCTAGCCTGGGAACTTCCATATGCCGCAGGTGTGGCCATTTAAAAAAAAAAAAAAAAGTGGCACCTAGAGAATATAGAAGAAGAAAAATGAGATGAAAATAAGTTCTCTGAAATTAGGAATTCTACCTCCCTGACTTCTCAGTGATTTAGGGAATTGAGTACAGAGAGTAGGGCATGGTGGGTGGACAATTTACACTGGTTGATTGAATTAGGTAAAATACAGACTAGAGAAACAGCCTTTGGTGAACCAAGAGTTAACCTGGTGCTCTTGAAGAGTAATTGGTGGTGGTAATACTATGAATTCCCTGCTAAGTGCACATTTCCTGTTCAGGACAGGAATTTGATGGGGCCTCTTAAAAGGAGGTGACTTGGATAGTTCTTTTTATTGGGGAAAAAAATGAAGATAATTTGGTCTGGCTTTGGAACCCAATTTTTCATTGTTCTTCATCACATGGCCTTTCTCCTAGCCAGGCAAGTCTATTCATTATTCTCTAAATCTAAATAGACATTGCAGATCCCGCCTCTGTGCCTGTGTTTATGCCATTCCTTCAAGACCCAATTCTAGCTGCTTTTGTAAAGCTGGCTGGAAAACCCTTCCCTCCTTTTCCTGTAATTCTTTCTCTGAATTTCTCCCCTAGTTATCGTTGTCTCTGTAACTTATTTGGCACTCATATATTCTAATGCAAAGTTAATTAGTGTTGTATTATACATCTATTTACATCTCCAAGTAGATAATATATTTCTTGTTGCCTGAGACCTGGTTTTATGTTTCCTTATTATCTTCCTCCAACCCTCTACCAGAGGCTCAGTACAAATCTGGACCCATACCAAGTACCCAAAGGTTACTTGATAATTTGATGTTTTCAGAAGATTCCATGAAGCTCATTTCCAGGTAAATCGTGGCATCTTATTTTCTTTGTGATGCTAATAAGGCAGGAACAAAGCGGCTGCTGGATTTAGGCTTAGCACTTTGAGAGTACGTTCAAGAGGAACAAAATAGTTGTTGTAAGGAGGGTAGATAGATAAACAGCTGGTCAGTGTTCTTCCTCTAGAATTTCACTGCCAAAACTAGCTCCCTGAATGCAAAGTCAACTGGGGCATGACCTTGTCTCCTTTGCACAGGCTAAGTGTGGGAGACAATAAGGATATAGATGACAATAAGATAGTGTGGTAAGTACTATAACCAAACAGGACCTTATGGGGACTTCCTGGGGCAGGCATTTCCCCCATATCCTCTGCCTTGGCTCCTCTCTGAAGTACCTGGGTAATGGTATCTGATGTTAATTTCCTGAGTTGTTTTACAAATGTGAAAATCCCCCCTCCTTCTCCACCAAATGGAAGATGTTAACAACTTGATGACCATGGTACATAGCCGCCAGGCCTCCTAGACTGATACTGTTAACCCTGGTAACATCACCATCAGCCAATCAAAACTGTGCATGAGCTGATCATTTACCTTGGCTTTGGAAAATGCTTTGCAATTCTCATTCAAGGAGTTTGGAATGTTTGGGGGGGAGGCACAAGCTACCTGTCTCCTTGCATGGCCCTGCAATAAATTCTTTCTCTGTTCCAAACTCCTGATTTTTTGGTTTGTTTGGTCTCACTGTGCATCAGGCACACAAATTTGCCTTAACAATCATAAGACGGCAGCATGTAGAGGGGACATGGGAGCCCAGAGAAAGGGTGTTGAAATGAGGCTGGGTTAGGTGCTTAGGGAAGACTTCCTGGAGGAGGCAGTGCTTGACTTGAATTTAGACATCAAAGAGGGGGAAGAAAAGATTTTATTGACCATCACAGCCCAAGTCAAGGAAGGGTGTTTAGGGAAATTTAAAAGAGAAGTTCTCTAAGATAAAGTTATTTTTACAAAGAAGCGTTGGGAAATCAAGGGATTTAATTACAACTGCCTCACGAGCAGGATTTGAAAAGGAGTGGGAGGCTCATGGAAACCTTAATTGCTGAGAAAAGTTAAGAGGAGAAATATGACAGAAGTAATGGGTCTGTATGTATGTCATGTCTGACTTGTCATTTTTCTAGACAGGCACTCTGCCTCTTGTCTTCTCAGAGAAAAAAGATCCTTCTTGGTAACGTGGAGACACCATTTAGGATGCAGAAAGGGGACCTAGAAATATTCTCTATTCCTTTTAGGGAAGAAAAGGTCCATCTCGGGTAACCTGATGGTTAAGAAGAATAATAAGAATTTGTTCGGTGATAATGTGTGAGGTGCCTGAAAGAGGCCTGAATCAGGCTGAATAATTTCTTTCTTCCTTTAGAAAATAAAAAACAGCTTGCTTTGTTTCTCTTCCAATTTATTCTTGTGGCTTTCCATTCCTTCTAGAAATCTAAGAGGATGCTTATTTCCATTCCTTTTGGAAATCTAGACCAGCCCTTCTATATTCAGAGAGAGTGTTCTTGTGTGCATTAGGTTGGGTCTTTAAGGCTAATGCAATATGCAGGAAAAGTGATAAACAGTGCAGTATTTAGCAGCTTTTAGTTTGTAAAGTGGCTGGATGTTGAAGGCATCTGAAAAAATTTGTCACAGCATGATCAGAGCACAAGATGCCAAGGCAGAGAAATGGTGAATTGAGAAGTATGGAACTGGACCCAATCTCCTGGCTTGTCCACACAGGGATGGCTAGAGAGAGGTCAGGGTTTAAGGATGAAGTTTCTGTAACTGATAGAGCATAAAGATACCCAGAGGGAATAAATCTGTTGGTGTACACAAAAAAGAATCAATGTGGCTGCGAAAAGAAGAGACTCCATATGTAGGTAGAGGAGCGATTAGACCATTTCCAAGATTCTGTCCAACTCAGACTTTGATCCCATGACTCTCTGCATCAGGGCTCAGTAAGATTTTTTTCACAGGGTCTAATATCTCAAGGGCCAAGGGAGTCCTTGGGGGTATATATGTGTGTGTGTGTGTGTATATATATATATATATGAATATGTATATGTGTGTGTACATATATGTGTGTGTGTGTGTATATATATATATATATATACATATATATATATATATTTCCCCCTGAGCTTTAATTATTTTCATTTGTAAGTACTTGACAGTTTGTGGGAACCTAGTTTTATAGACTCTATTGGTTATCTCTTGCACAATGATGCTGCATTAAAAAAAAAACTATGAAATCTCAGTGGCATAAAACAATAAGTGTTAACTGCTCATGTATCTGGAGGTTTGCTAGGTGGCTCTGCTGATCTTGGCTAGGCAAGGCTTGGCTTGGCTAGGCTCATATACCTGGAGGTCAGCTGACGGTCAGTTGATCTAAAATGGACTCAACCGAGATGACTTGAATAACTCAGCTCTGATCTCCTGCCTTCTTTCAAGCTAACCCAGATGTGTTCTCATGGTTTTGGGAGGTGCTAGAAAGGGTATAAGAGAGCAAGCAGAAACCTGTAAGTCCTCCTATACTGGCCAAAGGAAGTCACACTTCTGAACTCAGTGTCAGAATGTGGGGAAATGTACTCCACTCCTTTTGTTGGAGGAATTATAATGTTATCTGGCAAAGGGTTTAAATACAAGAAAGGGGAAAGCATTGGTGAGGTTACAGCAATCTATACCGCACAGATACTGCTTTACTTAATTCTTTTTTTTTTTTTTTTTTCTTTTTGCCTTTTCTAGGGCCACTCCCACGGCATATGGAGGTTCCCAGGCTAGGGGTCCAATCGGAGCTATAGCTGCTGGCCTACACCAGAAACACAGCAACGCTGGATCTGAGCTGCATCTGTAACTATGCCACAGCTCACGGCAACACTGGATACTTAACCCACTGAGCAAGGCCAGGGATCGAACCCGCAACCTCATGGTTCCTAATTGGATTCGTTAACCACTGAGCCACGACCGGAACTCCTGCTTTACTTAATTCTGACAATGTAATCCTTCACTCTTCAAGACTGGTACTATGTGGTGTTCCCATCGTGATCCCCCGTTGCTGTGGCTCTGGCGTTGGCTGGTGGCTACAGCTCCGATTAGCCCCCTAGCCTGGGAACCTCCATATGCCGTGGGAGCGGCCCTAGAAAAGGAAAAAAGACCAAAAAAAAATTAAAAAAATTAAAAAAATAAAATTATTAAAAAAAAAAAGATTGGTACTATGGTCCCTCCTTTTATGGCATAAAAAATGGACACCGAAAAGGTAAGAAAAATTTTTCTGAGGTCACGTGGCTGGTCAATAACAACACTGAAGCTGAAATCTTTGTCATTATATTACAAATGCCAGGCACTTTCCATTTGTACTATACCATGTTGAATTAAGAGCATGAATCCCAGGAGTTTTGTCAGGGGTTCCCTAGAAGTAGATTGGTAAAGGAATACATGTGGCCCTCAATGTTGTCTGAGTTGGGGAATACACAAATTTGTACTTATTTATTGTTATAGTCTTATTTCTGAAATTTCCAGCAGTTGTATAAAATCTAGTATTTTCACCTAATCATATGTCAATCCAAGGAATTCACTAGCTATCTAAAAATTTGTTTACTTGTAACTAGGTAGTTACTGCCTGTATTTGGGTAGGCTAAATGCTGTAACTCAGTACACCTAAATCTTAGTGATGTAGAACAACCACTACAATTAACAAAGTTTACTTCTTGCTCATATTGGCCAGAGCTCAGGCACATGGTCACACCTAATGGCAAGGGAAGCTAGGAAATATAGTTTAATTCTGCCAAGAAAAGAGAATAAGCACTTAGCAAGACCCAAAGGAATGGGGCCATGGCATAGGTAAGTTTTGAAGGAGACTAGGAGGTATGTATTAGGTGAGAGAAGGTACAGGACAAAGGAAGATGAAAGAGAAGAGCTTGAGACTCTATCCAAAGAAACTGTAGACCCTTGGGTCTAAGGCATTAGGCATAATATACTCTCTATAGGCAGGATGATCCTTATAAATTATGAATTTAAGAATTTAAATCTGTGAGTTCTCATTGTGGCTCTGTGGGTTAAAAACCCGACATAGCATCTGTGAGGATGCAGGTTCAATCCCTGGCCTTGCTCAGTGTGTTAAGTATCTGGCATTGCCGCAAGCTATGGCATAGGTCACAGATGCAGTTCGGATCCAGCATTGCTATGGCCATGGAATAGGCTGGCCGCTACAGCTCTGATTCAACCCCTAGCCTGGGAACTTCATACGCCACAGGTGTGGCCCTAAAAAGAAAGAAAAAAAGAAAAAAGAAAGAATTGAAATCTGATTACATCACTTCTTTTCTTAAAATCCTTCAATATTTACCCAAAGAAAAATTGCTTAATATGGGTTACACAGTCTTCCAAGATGTATCCCCTTGCCTGTTTGTCCAATCTTATCCACTGTACCTTCCCATTCACTCTTCTTAGCTGTAACAGTCTTTTTTATTTGCCCAAAATGTAAGGATCTCACCTCTTGCTATTAATCATGGTTTTTAGGATTTTAGTATTTTCACAAGATTGTGCAACGATCACTGCTATCTTATTCCACATTTTATTTTCATCACCCTCTTAAGAAACCCCATAGCTACTAGCAGTCACTTCCCATTTCCCCTTCCCTCCAGCCCCTGGCAACCACTAATTTATTTCCTGTCTCTATGGATTTGTCTACTCGGGGCATTTCATGTAAATGCAATCATACAATATGTGGCCCTTTGTGTCTGCCTTCTTTCACTTAGTACAGCCAGAGATCTTAACCACTATGTCAGAAAATTAGAAATGGTCTTTTATCTGCTTAGACAAAAAGGACTAACACCTGTCAGCTTGGTAGTGCAGGAGGAGACTGGATAACCATGAAAGCAAAGACAAGAATTCCATTCAATTTAATGATGACTTATTGAAGACCGCGGGGTGCACCGGGCCACACTCTGCCTCTTGAGGAGAGGTTTCCCGCGGGGAGCAGAGTCTCTGGACTGCAGCTTGGAGTACGGAGTTGGAGAGCCCCTGCTGCTGGCTCTCATCTCCATCCTATTCCCACCCCGGGTCGGCCACGTTCCAGTCTTCCCGAGGGAGAAAGCAGGACGCCGAGGCAGCGGGAGAAGCTGGCGAACTGCGGAAGGGCTGGGAGGAGGCGAAAGTTCTTACAGAGCGTCTTACCAGCGGTGACAGCTCCGGAGTCTGCGCACGCGCAGAGGCTCTAGAGCGCCCAGCGCAGGCGAGCCGGATCGACGCCTGCACGACCAGCAGCCAGAGGGGGCGCTACTGCGCCCGGAAGGTTGGAGAACAGAGCTGTGGACTGAAATCAAGAGGGGCTTCCGCGCAAGCTCAGATTCCCGGGACCTCAAGACCGGGTGGAGGAGCTGAAGGAGTACTTCTTTTAAGGGAAGCTTGGGCCGGAGTCCTCGCGCTGAGTCTTCTGTCCCTGGTTATGTTGGACCGGCGATGGTAGGTCATGACCAAACTTCAGGCATGTGCCTGAAGCCATGGCTTCTTTCTCTTCAAAGATGATGTTTTGGTTAAGAGGCTGCCCTTTATAAGGCATTGCAAAGTTCGTGGATTTGGTTGGTTACTAAAAATGAAGTAAAATGAGTTTAGAAAAGCACAACAAACTTACGGAGACCTCCTGTGAGCAAAGCATGGGGTTGGATACCGTGTTAGTATTGATGTACGTCAGAATTATCCCAAGAATGAGAGAAAAATTTCTGGGTTTCACGCCCGAGAAATTCTGATTCTGGGATCTGAACAGGGCCTGGCGTCCTATGTTTCTCATAGGCATTCTCAGGTGAGGATGATGTAACTGGCAGGCACAGCTGGAGGATGATCCGTCTCAACTATTAATGTACCTATGAATCACCTGAGGATCTTGTGAAAATTCAGAAGCTAATTCATCCAGCAGGTCTGGGATGGGGCCAGAAAGTCTGCATTTCTAATAACCTCCCAGGTGGTGCTGACTTGCTCTTCTGGGGACCCCATTTTGCGTGATAAGGCTGTAGCGGGTATAAGGTCAAGGATAAAAGCCCTGGTTTCTGAGTAAGGAGCTTATGGTGGAGGGCAGAGAGACCAGCCTACAGCTGACTCAAAGTCAAGAGGAAGTGGGCTGTCCCAGTAAAGACCCAAGTATGCAATGGGTAAAGAAGGAACCCTCCCTCCTGTGCTTCGGTGCATGTCCATGATGACACATCCAGATAGGATAGTGTGTGCAGTATCTGATAAACTGTTTAGCAATATAGGAAAGTATATTACATATCTGACACATAGTTCCGTCTTACATGGTTAATATCTTCAGAAAAAAATATTGATGCTAAAGAGGGAAGCCCCAATTTTCCAGAAAATTCACTGATGTGGAAAACTTCATTTCCTGACAATGCTGGGTAAATCTGTGTTTTGTAGGGGGCTCCATATGTTGTTGGTGCTCATGAATTGTTCAGTTTTATTATCCTCATTAGCAGGGATAATGCTTGCTTTTTAACAATCATGATCACCATCTGGAGCCTGGAAAACCATAGTTGGAGCTCAGGTAGAAAGAGGAGACAGTTCTGACTGGGTCCCAGCCCAATTATTTCCCCTCTGCCCCAGCCCTGTTTGTGTCCCATTGCTTGGCTGCCAGGCACACAAGAACCAGACAGACAGACGTGATGTTAGTTCTGGTTTGAGAGAAAACAGAAACCGAGCAAAACAGGACAAAATTCAGAGGGTGCAGGGAACGTTGTTTCTGACTTCACTGTTTAACCTCATTCTAATCTGAACAGATACAAAGCAGCCTTCCACATGTGTTCCCCTCATAGCCCTGGTGACTCCTAACTTTGCTGTTGGCGTTGTGACAGGCGACCGATGTGTCATTGCTCTCCCAGCTCTTGGGGTGAAATGGGTTTGAGCCCCTGAGTGTCTTGTCTTTGTGCTTCTCAGAGAAGGATTGCCTTGTTAGGAGAAGATGGATAGACTTCCAAGTACCTGGTAACCGTAGCAACCACACACACCTAGTCTAGTGGTTTTTTAAGGCCCCTCTCCAGACCTTTCACAGGCCGATCTTTTCAAGCTCTCCCAGCCTGGAACAAAGCAGCATTCTGAGACCATCTCAGCCTAACATGTAGGGGTAGTTCAGGAGTACTGACCTGCCTGCTTTTTCCTGGTACCTAAGCAATCAGAACCTCACGGGGTAGGAGGAAGAGCTGGAAGAACTGGGAAAGTGCTGAGGGCAACATAAGCAAAAGCTCACTAAAGAAATAGAAGACCTGCTTTAATCACTAAAATCAGGAGACGATCAAATGCTCAGGTTCAATAATCACTCAACCCACTGCAAGGAATTATGCGAAAGAGTTTGCTGCAAGGATGACAGGTAGGCAGTTTAGTCTGAGATAGTTTTCTAGAGAAGGCAAGTTTCTAGCAGGATTTCAAGGGTGGAAAGGGGCAGAGCTTGGAGGTGGTGAAAAAGGAGATGTTAGTAGTTCCTTCAGGAAGGTTATGTGTTTTTTCAAGGGCACGGATGAGGGCTGAGTACTGTGAGGCAAAGCGAATGGAACAGGGAACTGGGGACTAGCTGGCTGAAGTTTGTAGCTCTAATCCATCATCAGAAACTCAGGCAATTCCAGAGTAGGCAGACAACAAAACAGGAACTTCCCCAGGTTCTGTCCTCCCTGAACTTTCCAGCCTTTCTTCCTGCATCCCCACCCCTACCTCTTGCCCTCCATGGCAGTCTTTTCCTTGCATGTAACTTCTAAAACCCCAGTGCCTTTCCACCCACTGGTGTGAGATTGAAAAGAGGTTGAGACCAGATGTCGATTTGCATTGATGCTTAAGATGCTATTGGGGGTCGGCCAAACCAACTCTTTGTGGTTTCTTGACCATTTCTCTGCTGTTATGTAAACATAGTGTTTACCCTAAAGAAGTGGGTGGATATGCATTCTCGCTGACCTTCACTTCACCTCCCCCTGTCCTGCAAATGAGAGTTTAGCATTGGAGATGGAGCAAACTGTTATGCCTTAAGTACAAGGAGTGTTTGACCACAGAGGAGGTAAATAGTGATGTTTCCAGTCAAAGTTAGTATAAAATGGAGAGGGTGGAAATAGGCTGTCTGATTTGTACCATTTGTTCTTTGGAGGTTGCACATGTCGTGTTAGACCTGCCTCATGTTACATTTGGTCCTCATTGGGTGAGATCGTAATCCTGTCCTCTCCAGGTGGAAGGGGACTGTGCTACTTTCTCATGGATCCTACCTAACTGTCCTGTAAGATATTGGATGACCTTTAACATGTCACTCAGCGTCTCTCAGCCTTAGTTTCCTCAGCTCTAAAAATGAGAGGTGTGGGGGTGGAGGGAATTAGACTAGATGATAATTAACATCCCTTCTAGTTCTAACCTTCTGTGACTTTCCTGGGTGCTGGGCAAGGATCAAGTTCTAGTCATAGAAATGCTGTGAGCCATTTCAGTCACAGACACTGGCTCCATCCTCTGTGGCTCTGGGTGAAAAGCAATATAAATTTTTGGTAGAAACCATGGGCACATGTCCCTATGATGAGCAAGCCTCCTGAGTACCCAAGACTTAGCATGAGAGATAGTGAAGGAGTTTGCTGAGAGCAAGGATAATTTATATAGTTTATTATCTATATTAGTGGAAAATCGAAAATAACTGTCATAAAGCAGTGGACCTCCAGTGCTGCTGGACCGCAGCATCAACATTACTTGGGAGCCTATTAGAAATGCAAACAATTTTCTTTAGCATTTATGTTAATTTTTTTTTTTTTTTTTTAAGGGCCGCATATGGAGGTTCCAGGCTAGGGGTCCAAGTGGAGCTACAGCTGCTGGCCTATGTCAGAGCCACAGCAATGCCAGATCTGAGCTGCATCTGTGACCTACACCACAGCTCACAGCAACGCTGGATCCTTAACCCACTGAGCAAGGCCAGGGATCGAACCCACAACCTCATGGTTCCCAGTCAGATTTGTTTCCTCTTTGCCATGAAGGGAACTCTTCTGTTTAATTTTTTTTTTTTTTTTAAATTGAGGTGCAGTTGATTTACAATGTTGTGTTAGTTTCTGGTTATAGCAAAGTGATTCACTTATACATATATACACATTCTTTTCCATTATAGCTTATTACAAGATATTGAATATAGTCCCCTGTGCTATACAGTAGCACCTTGTTATTTATCTATTTTGTGTATAATAGTTTGTATCTGCTAATCCCAAACTCCTAATTTATCTCTCCCCCACCCCTTTCCTTTTGGTAACCATACATTTTCTATGTTTGTGAATCTATTTCTGTTTTGTAAATAAGTTTATTTGTATCATATTTTGGATTCCACATGTAAGTGATATCATATGATATTTGTCTTTCTCTCTGATTTACTTAGTATGATGATCACTGGATCCATTCATCTTGCCTCAAATGGTATTATTTCATTCTTTTTTATGGCTGGATAATATTCCATTGTATTTATATACCACATCTTTATCCATTCACCTGTTGATGGACCTTTAGGTTGCTTCCATGTCTTGGCTATTATAAGTAGTGCCGTTATGAACATTGAGGTGCAAATTTTTTTTGAATTGGAGTTTTGTCCAGATATATGCCCAGGAATGGGGTTGCTGAATCATATGGCAATTCTAATTTTGGTTTTTTGAGGAACCCTTATACTGTTTTCCATAGTGGCTGCACCCATTTACATTCCTTCCAACACCCTTTTCTCTTTTCTCCACACCCCTTCCAGTGTTTGTTATTTGTAGACTTTTAAATGATGGCCATTCTGACCAGTGTGAGTGACACTTTATTATAGTTTTGCTTTGTATTCTCTAATAATTAGAAATATTGAGCATCTTTTCATGTGCCTATTGGCCATCTGTATGTCTTCTTTGGAGAAATGTCTATTTAGGTCCTTGCCCACTTTTTGATTGAGTTGTTAGTGTTTTTTTGTTATTGAGTTGTATGAGCTGTTTGTATTTTTGGAAATTAAGCCCTTGTTGGTCACATCATTTATAAACATTTTCTCTCAGTCCATAGGTTGTCTTTTTGTTTGTGGTTTCTTGTGCAAACGCTTGTAATTTAAGTCCCCCCCCCCCCCCCTTTTTTTTTCTTTTACTTTTATTACTGTTGCCTTGGGAGACTGACCAAAATATATTGGTATGATTTATGTCAGAAAATGTTTGCCTAGATTCTCTTCTAGGAGTTTTATGGTGTCATGGCTTATATTTAAGTCTTTAAGCCATTTTGAGTTTGTTTTTGTATATGGTGTGAGGGAGTGCTTTAATTTCATTGATTTACATGTGGCTGTCCTGCTTTCCCAAGCCACTTGCTGAAGAGACTGTCTTTAGATAGGCAGATTCTTAGGCCTCACCCACACATGAAGAATCAGAATGGGCTCAGCAATCTATGTTCTAACAAGCTCTCCAGGTGGTTCTGATGCATGCTGAAGTTCACTCCCCTGGCCTAAACACACAAAGATTATTCTATCATGCAAAAAGAGGTCCGGAAGAAGGCCATCCTGGTCTGATAGAATGTCACCAGAAACTCAGACTTATCATCCACCTGCTTTACCAGACTAGGTTCTAAATCACTTTGGCTTTTCTCAAAAAATAAATTCCACTCTCAAAGCAAAAAGGCTCAATGACCATGATGGACATTTAATGTAATTTGGTTCACTGAAAAGGATTTCCAAATATGAATTTTAAAAATGTTTCAATCAATGACACCATTGTTGGGCTAAATGTTTCCTAAAGTGAGGTATCACTCATGTAGATATACTTTTGGTGTATTTATTTAGAAATTAGTCTTATTTATTTATTTATTTATTTATTGTCTTTTTGCCTTTTCTAGGGCTGCTCCCGCAGCATATGGAGGTTCCCAGGCTAGGAGTCGAATCGGAGCTGTAGCCGCCGGCCTATGCCAGAGCCACAGCAATGCCAGATCCGAGTCGCATCTGCGACCTACACCACAGCTCACGGCAACGCCGTATCCTTAACCCACTGAGCAAGGCCAGGGATCGAACCCGCAACGTCATGGTTCCTAGTCGGGTTTGTTAACTACTGTGCCACGACAGGAAATCCAGAAATTAGTCTTATTAATTAACAGTCACATGTCTTAACAATACAATAACATTAGAAGGCCATATCTTATGGTCCTTTTGCATCCCCGTCATAACACATTGTTGTTCATTGAGTAAGTTTTTAATAAACAATGATTATATCAAATTGATGACTTCATAGAGACTGAACCAAGATACAGTTTGGGAAAGATGATCAAGAATCATACTCTTTAATCATTTGTTATTATTAAGAAAAAATTAACGTCTTTTCATTTGTTTGTGTCCTCTTTAGTTTCTTTAAGTACTGTTTTGAAGTTTTCTGTGTACAAGTCTTTCACCTTCATGGTTGGGTATATTCACATGTATTTCATTGTTTTTTGATACTATTGTAAATGGGATTGATTTCTTAATTTCCTTTTCAGCTAATTCCTGTTTCACTGTTATAAAATTCAACTAATTTTTTATTTTTATTTTGTATCCTGTAATTTTGATTAAATCATTTATTAATTCTAAAAAAAAGAATCATACTCTTATCTGGATAACTAGATCAGTGTAGACAACAATTTAAGATACTTAGAATCTCAAATATTTGGTTCTCAGTGGTAGTTCCCCCCCCCCCCCCCAATCATAGCTTGGGTTGTATTGATTTGAGTAGTGCAGTAGGAGCTGAGACTCAAATTTTAGTCTTAGCTAGAATTAGACAAGTCAATTAACTCATTTTGCTTCTGGTTTTCCTTGCCTTATAGGCAAAAAGTTTTTACAAACACGGAGACTGAACAAGAAGAGCTCATCCATGAACCTATCATTTTGCGCCTGAGGGACTATATATGTCAGACTTTCCCCTCAGAGAGGAGGGCACATTACTAGTACAGTTAGGGTGTAGCAGGTATCTATACTTGACCTCAGACTCCATCAGATGAAACTTCTTTCCATCAGTCTGTGGGTGGGAGAATCATCGGATGAATCTGAGGACAAAGAATGACCCAGTGAGCTTTCATTTCTAACCCCCCGAGAAGTCTTGGTGGTTTAGACAATTGAAATGAGTTTCTTTCATTTGCATGTATAGCTCATTTCCAAGAGAAAATATCAGTGTTTTTGACCAATTCCTAATTCATAAAAACGGGAAAAACCATGCCTATTTTCTTAGCCCCTGTACCATGGACCAGACCAGAGAAAGCGCGTTGATGGAAGCAGAAAACAAAGCCACTTCTAGATCAGAACTCTGGCTGCCGACAATCAGATCAAACAAACAACCTTTAATGAGATCCTCCCAGGGACAGTGCAAAATGCTCCAGGCATTACAAGGCTGGTGTGGCTGACACTGCAGGTGGTCTACCCAGCATTCTTTTCCTCTTCTTCCCAACAAATAGAAGTGTATCACTGAAGGTGGAAAGGTGCCCAGTTAAAAACTACCATTTCCTAGCTTTCCTTGCACCTATGTATAGCCTTGTGACCACAGTCTAGTCATTGAAATCCAAGTGTAACCTTTGCATGGATCTCCAGGAGGGCTATTTAAAGATAGCTGGTTCATCTAGGAAGTATGCCCATTTTGCCCTTCTTGCCTTTCTTCTTCCTGCTGCCTGGAATTTGAATGTGGTACCTGGGTCTTCAGTGGTCATCCTAGACCAGAAGTGGGGGAAGCCATGCTTTGAGGATGATGGAGCATGAAGTTGGTTCTTATTGATTTCATATCAATCACAGATTGCCTCTCCACAGACCTCCTCTTACATGGGAGAATAATTTCTTTGTATTTAAGCCTTAGTTATTTGGGGTTTTCCATTATATGCAACATCTAATACCAGTTGATTCAGGTGGTCCCTGTTCTTAGGAAGCTATATACCTCTGGGTGCTATGTAGTCTGGCATGTGGTTCCCTACTGTCATGTCTATCACCCTCCAGGCAGAGTCACAGAAGATTGAAGTTGATGCCTGGGACCTAAAGGGCTCAGCAGGTATTTTGGATTTTTTTTTTTTTTTTGGTTTTGGAGTTGTTGTTTTTTTTGGTCTATTTTAGGGCCACACTTGCAGCATGTGGAGGTTCCCAGGCTAGGGGTTGAATCAGAGTTGTAGCCGCTGGCCCATACCACAGCCACAGCAACACCAGGTCTGAGCTGGGTCTGTGACCTACACCACAGCTCACAACAATGCCGGATCCTTAACCCGCTGAGTGAGGCCAGGGATCAAACCCACATCTTGTGGATACTAGTCAGATTCATTTCTGATGAGTCATGACAGGAACTCCAGTTATATTTTTAAAAGTGAGGCCAACTATTATGTCTGCCTGCTAATCCCAGTGGATTCTCTTTCACTCTCTCCCCTCTCCAGCCTGGCTTTTGCAGAAAGGGTCTTTATCTAAAAAGGAATTGCTTCCCTCTCTGAGTATCATCCTCAGGCAGAGTGCACTTCACAGAGGGCTTTTCTTCTCCACTCCCTCCTCTGTTTGGTGCTTATAACCTGTGAAGATAATGGAAGGTATTTATTTGGGGCCTATGGTGTTACAAGGTTAAGGTATTAGGGATATCCTGAAACTGTTTCATTCCCATCTCCACGCCTTAATTTTATCTCCCTTCTTGACTAGGATTTGAGGTATCTTTAGCACTCATGAGATGTTAATAGTGACCTGGCTTAGTTCTTCCCATCCCACCTGCCCATCTACATGTTGGGCCCCAATTCAGTATCTGGTACATGTGAAATGGAGATTTCCCAGGGATTGTTCTGTGACCTGGATGGAAACCTTGCACCACAGAATCAACAACTCTGCTTTAAGCATGAAGTGGAGACAAGACCACTTGGGTGATAATCTCTTGGAAGTGATTTTGTACTTGTCTGGATTTAAGCTGCAGAGTGCAGCCCTAGGCACTCAGTTCAGACTTGGCTATTAGGATCTGAGTGTTCTCTTTGCCCACACACAGGAGTTTTGATTAGCTGCACCAGGCTCAACTAAAGTTGACCATGGATCCCAGCTTATAATTCCACCTAAGCACATGGTGATTTTTTTCTTTCATTTGCATGAACTGAAATTTACCTTTTTGGAGTATAAAGTTCTAAGGATTGTAACACATATATAGAGTCTTGGAACAACCACCGTAGGTAGGATACAGAACAACTCCAGCATCTCAGTGAATTCCCTCAGGCTACATGATAGTTTTTTTTTTTAATAGCTTTATTGAGGTATATCACATGCCATACATTTAAAGTGTGCAATGTAGTGGCTTTTCATAGATTTGTGTAACTATCACCAGTCATTTTAGAGCATTTCCATCATCACAGAGAGACCACCCTTGCCCTGTAGCTATCATCCACCTTCCTTCCATCTTCTAATCTCCTTTCTGTCTGTGGATTTGCCTGTTCTGGACATTTCCTATAAGTGGAATCAGATGACATGTGGTCTTTTGTGACTGGCTTCTGTCTCTTAGCATAGTATTTTCAAGGCTTGTCCCTGCTGTGGCATCTATCATTGCTTCAGCTCTTTGTACAGCCAAGTAGTATTCTGTTGTATGGAAATACCACATTTTGTATATCCATTTATTCATGAATTAATGGACATATGGATTGTTTCTACCTTTTAGCTCTTGTGTATAGTGCTGCTGTGAATGCTTGTGTATGAGTTTTTGTTTGAATACTTGTTTTCAGTGCTTTTGGGTAAGTAGGACTAGAATTGTTGTGTGATAACAGTACTTTTATATTTAATTTTTTGAGGAATCATCAAAGTGTTTTCCACAGTGACTGAGCCATTTTACACTCCCATCAGTTATATATGAGGGTTCTAATTTGTCCACATCCTTGCCAACACTCATTATTTTCTTCCTTCCTTCATTCCTTCCAGCCTTTCTTTCTTTCTCTTTCTTTCTTTTTCTTATAGTTATCCCAGTGGAAGTAAAGTTACATGGTAGTTTTTGGACTGTAATATTCTCACAGTCTAGGTGAAAATGTAAAGGTTTTTGTCCCCCCCTTTTTTTTTTTTGCCTTCATTTAGTCCAAGATTAGTGAAAGATAGACTTTCAGAATGAGACCTATAAAGGGGGATTGGTAGAGAAAAAAAATACGAAAGAATTTTCTAGCAAATGAACCTATCTGCAAAACAGAAGCAGATTCAGGGACAAGGAGAGCAGACTTGTGGTCGCCAAGGGGTCGGGGTCGGGGAGGAATGGAGTGGGAAATTGGAGTTAGCTCACGTATGCTATTATACATTGAGGGGATAAACAACGGGATCCTACTGTATAGCACAGAGAACTATATTCATTGTCCTATGATAAACCATAATGGAAAAGAATATTAAAAAAGAGCATGCATATATGTATAACTGAGTCACTTTGCTATATAGCAAAAATAAACACAACTTTGTAAATCAACTATACTTCAATAAAAAAGAATTATTTAATAAACACAATATGAGGAAGGACAAAATGTTATGTTGAAAAATCATGGGTCCAGGAGTTCCCATTGTGGCTTGGTGGAAATGAATCTGACTAGTATTCCTGAGGATGTGGGTTTGATTCCTGGCCTCCCTCAGTGGGTTGGGGATCCGGTGTTGCAGTGAGCTTGTGGTGTAGGTCACAGACGCAGCTTGGATCTGGTGTTGCTGTGGCTGTTCTGTACGCTAGCACCTGTAGCTCCAATTCAGCCTCTGGCCTGGGAGATTCCATTTGCTGCAAGTGTGGCCCTAAAACGCAAAAAAAAAAAAAAAAAAAAAAAAAAAGCAAAAAAGCTAAAAAAAAAGAAAAGAAAGAAAAAAGAAAATCATGGGTCCAACGTATGCTTTAGTCAGTACATATTATTTGTTCTTACCAAATGCCAGGCTCTGTGCTAGGCACTGGGGGCTTAGAACTAGTTAAACAGTAATAGAGCCTGTTTATTGTATGGAGGGGGCACATAGAGGAGGTGCCCTTCCCACAGTCAAGGTATCAGGAAGGCTTCCTGGAGGTAGAGGAATGAAAAGAAAAGAAATTATCATCAGGTAACATGGGACCCTAGAAGTATTTGGGGAAAACAACCATGCTGGAATATTTGGAAATATCCTCTGGATGGCCTATTTCTCTTAGGCCTTTAGGCTACAGTTTTGGTTGGGATCTGATTTATTTTCCGATCTGCAATTGGTGGGCATAATTCTTTCTTGAAGAAAATAAATCATAGCTAAGACTTTTGTAAATATTGCTAGCTTTTGATTATTTGCACTAATTAAAGGGGAACATATAATTCAGGATGGCAACAATCTAAACAGAGTTGATATTGACTTTGGAATATGTCTTTTTTTTTTTTTTCTGTTGATTCCCAGATGTTTCTGCGTCAAATGTTCTCAGAACGCACACATCCAGCTAAATCATGAACCCTAGGAAATGGAGTCTCTAGGCTTTCAGGACGATGCATTGTCCTAAACAGAACATTTTCTTTTGAAAGTCCTTCTGGTTCACACCTTTCCTGTGGTGAGACAATTGTTTGGGTTTTTGGTTTCTTGTCCCATGATTTTTGCTAAATAGGAAGAGTAATTCTGAAGCCTTTTGATTTAGTTTAGAGGTAGCAAGAATCCTCAAAGATCACCCATGCTATCCATTCTCTCCTGGTACCATAAAAATTTTGGTCAAATTCTTGGGAGGAAAATAAATTCTTTTGATAAGAGCAGTTCTTTTGATGAGACTCTGTGGCTTTTAAAATCATGGCACATTGGAAACAATCCGACTAGGGACCATGAGGTTGCGGGTTCGATCCCTGGCCTCACTCAATGGGTTAAGGATCTGGCATTGCTGTGAGCTGTGGTGTAGGTCACAGATGTGGCTTGGGTCTGGCATTGCTGTGGCTCTGGCGTAGGCCGGCAGCTACAGCTCCAATTAGACCCCTAGCCTAGGAATCTCCATATGCCACGGGTGCAGCCCTGAAAGGACAAAAGACAAAAAAAAAAAAAAAAAAAAAGTCGTCACAAATAACGTATTAACTCATGCCCCCAATAGTCTCAATGTCATCATAAAATATATATAAACATAATAGACCAGATTTTAGGTGATTTCTTTTTGAGGGGCCACCAATGGGGAGCAAACTTTAATCCCAAATAAATAATATCACCAATGGGTCAAAGTAAGAAAGAGTCTCACATAAGTACAGTAAAACTTGAAACTCATTTGGGCTACTTATGGGGAATTAGCAACATATCTTTATGAAACTTTTAAAAAGTTTTAGAAAAATAGAGATTTTTGAGTATCTGGTTTGGATGAATGATAAAAAGTAATTAGCACATCAGTTATATATTTGTTGTCTCTTGCTCCATGGCAGATTATCCCCGAGCTTAGGGCTTAAAATAACAGTAAACATTAATTGTCTTATATAGTTTTTGAAAATGAATTAGCTGATGGTTAATGGTTCTGGCCCAGGGACTTTCATGATCCTGCAGTCAAGGTATCAGCTGAAGGCTTGACTGGGGCTGGAGAATCTTCTTCCAAGATGGTCCCCTCACATGGCTGGGAAGTTGGTGCCTCAGACCCTCTCCTAGTGGAACTCTCCGTGGGTCTGCTTGAGTGTAGTCACAGCATGACAACTAGCTTTTCCCAGAACAAAAGATCTGAGAGGGCAAGGCAGAAGCAGTGATGTCTTTTATGACCTAGTGTAGGAAGTCACACATTATCCATTATGCCTTATTTTATTGGCTACACTGACCAACCCTGATGCCATATAGGAAAGGGCTACACAAGGATGTGGATATCAGGATGTGAGGTTCACTTGGAGTCATCTTGGAGACTGGCCACTACAAGTTGATAATACATAAATTGCAAATGGATCATTTAAAAAGAAATGATCTTTTCTAGAATCAACTTCTGACTACTACTGTTAGTAAAAAAGTTTCTAAATGAGTGAAGCCAAATTATGAAGCTCTTTTAGGGAGAAAGATTTATAACCAACATCAAGATGGCTCATTTGCCCAGGGTAATGGAAGACCATTTAATAATCAGCTTGATTCTACTCTTTGCCATTGTGAGCATAGAGCCCTTGGGTGTTGGTACTCTTCCCAGATTCCCTGAAGTACAGGCCTTCAACAGCTACTCCATGCCAGCTCTCATGTTATCTCCACGAAGCCACTCAGTTCACTTGTCTTGAGCAGTGGCTTCATACCTGCCTCTGTGCTCCAATGATCATTGTAGTCGTGCTTGTTGAATTAGCCCTCTGGATCTGAGCAACCTTGGCTGAGCTATGCTGAAGCACTGCTGTCCTCCTACTACTCCTCAATGTGAGTCTGTCCCTACAGCCCCAGTGGCCACAGGTAGGAATCGCACAACCCTTATTCCACACTAACACATCATTCCCTCTGGAGGAAAACTAGTCAGTGACCATTAGGTAGGACCATTATTGTGATTTTAATTCCTAATTGTAAGAGTTAACATTTGTTCCTTAAGATTTTTATTCCTTTCTTAATAAATGAGAGTATTTTTGTGCTGAGGTTTGTATGTCCTCCCACCCCCCATCCCCCACCCATTTAACAAATGAGAAAACCAAGGCTGAGAGAAGAGAGGCTATACAGTCATTGAGCTCTGAGGACAGGATGAGAATGTTAGCTTTCTGATCCCTGGTCTGAGTGGTTTTGATTCGGCTATAGATGGTACTGAACAATGTCAGACCCTGTAGCGCCCACATTTTATAGACTAGTACAGCATACTTTGAGGACTTCCCCAAGAAATGCTCTGGGAAACATTTTTGTGTTTAACATGAAGCTGTTATGGAGAACGCTGAAGACCATATTGTGCTGGATCCCTTTCTTTTTTTTTTTTTTTTTTGTTTGTTTGTTTGTTTTAGTCTTTTTTTGCCTTTTCTAGGGCCTCTCCGGCGGCATATGGAGGTTCTCAGGCTAGGGGTCCAATCAGAGCTATAGCCGCCAGCCTATGCCAGAGTCATGGCAATGGGGGATCTGAGCCTCGTCTGCGACCTACACCACAGCTCATAGTGATGCCGGATCCTCAACCCACTGAGCAAGGCCAGGGATCGAACCTGCAACCTCATGGTTCCGAGTTGGATTCGTTAACCACTGAGCCACGACGAGAACTCCTGTATCCCTTTCTAATGATAGAAATATCTTTCAGATCTCAGTGTATTGAAGAGCTTCTTAGAAACTGTACATCTCAGAGCCTATTGTGTTCCCTTCTTTGAGTTTGTCTCATGGTTTGCATTTCTGTGGGTGGTCTTTACCCCAGAAGAGAAAGGATTCTTTTATCTTACAGAATAGGATAAAAGAAATGTAGAAGTAAAAGTCTGTATCTTACAGAATTGTTCAGTTTCTATTTCATCCTCGCTTTGATGTTCCTTACCTATGCATGTGTCTTCTGTGGTTGTACCTATTCCTGAAATGACTCTGAAGTGAATGAGGCATTTATAAGTTAACTTGAGGGAGATAGAGTAACTTTGCAAACATCTACAAGGGGAGTTTTAACAAATGGGTGTGATTTTTTTGTTTGTTTGTTTGTTTAATGATACTCATTTGCTTAGAGACAGTGTGTTAACGATAAAGGAGTATAAAAAGAAAAAAAAGAAGAGGATCCAGGCCTGGCTGATCATTTCCCACAAGGCTACATTTCCAGTCAGTGGCCCAGAGGGGCTCCATTGAAAAAGCGATGCTGCTCTTGGAAGCCCCTCAGTGCTAAGAAATTGTCGAGGCTTCCGCAACGACTGGATGGTTGATTGCTCTCATGCAATTACTCAGTATAACTAATGCTTTCATTGAGCTTTTTTTTTTTTTTTTCCTGGATCAGAGAAGTATGGGTGGAAGAAGAGAAGGTTCTACCAAGAATCTTCTCTAGAGGCTGAAGAGTGTGGTCTGGCAGCATCACCATCATCTGGGAATGAGCTGGAAATATAAAGTCCTCTGGGCCCACACAAAACTACTTAATCAGAAACTCTGGAAGTGTGGCCCAGCACTCTGTTTTCACAAGACCTCTAGGTAATTCTTCATGCTCAGGTCTGAGTTTTCTGGTGTGTGGAGATAAAGAGCATGAACTCTGGACTTAGACTTCCTTTGCTAGCATCCTGGCACTACCATTTATTAGCTGTGTGGCTCAGGGCAAACTGCTTGATCTCTCTGTGCCTTAATTTCCCCATCTATAAAATGGAGATAATTATAATGCCACCTTCAGAAAGTTGTTGTAAGTTTTGAAATAGTGTCTATACCTAGAATAGTGCCCGACTGATAATAAAAGCTCAACAAATGTTAGCCATGATTATTAGGAGACACGTCGTGGAAGAATGAGAGGAATTTCTCTTTCTAGCTCCTCTTTCCGTAAGAACCTCATAAATCTCTCTCGTGCAGGCTTCCCTGAGGAGGAACTCTAGGCCAGGGATAGGGTAAAGTAGAAGATACATTCACAGCCCTGTCTACACATATCAGATATGTAGCCCCAGAGATAGCCCTGAATTATGATGACTTAGCTTTCCTTTCTAGCATTGGTTCCAGGATCTCTGCAAATACCAAAACCCAAGGATGCTCAAGTTCCTCATATAAAAGGGCATAATATTTGCCTATAACCTATGTGTATCTTCTTATATACTTTAAATCATCTCTAGATTACTTATAATACCTAATACAGTGTAAATGCTATGTAAACAGTTCCTGGGGTGCAGCAAGTTCAATTTTTGCTTTTTAAGACTTTCTGGAATATTTCTTTCCAATGTTTTATTTATTTATTTATTTATTTATTTGTCTTTTTAGGGCCGCACCCACGGCATATGGAGGTTCCCAGGCTAGGGGTCGAATAGGAGTTACAGCTGCCGGCCTACACCACAGCCACAGCAACATGGATCTGAGCCACATCTTCCATCTACACCACAGCTCAGGGCAACGTGGATCCTTAACCCACTGAGCAAGGCCAGGGATTGAACCTGCGTCCTCATGGATACTAGTCAGATTTGTTTTTGCTGAGCCACAGTGGGAATTCCCTCTTTCCAATATTTTAGATCTGCAGTTATTTGAATTTGTGGTTGCCAAACTCACCAATATGGAAGGCTGACTGTATATACATTGCTTTAAAATTTTCCCTGCTGAGTAAATTTCATGGCAGTCTTATATTCCCTTGTTAGCCCCAAAGACAATTGGTATAAGACCAGGTACAAAGCAGCAGATACTTTTTGTAAACTATGTTTAAATGGTTCCCTGACCTATGGGTCAGAGGCTTGATTCCTTGGTTAATTTGGGAGAGTAATCCTTCCTGTCTAAGGGAATACAAAGATATTCACACAACAATCTCAAAATAAAATAATATAAAATTAACTTTAAATATTTAAAAAGAAATTCTAGCTTCACTGGATTCTCTAAAATTGTGCGTGTGAGAACTATAATGGAAAAAATTAAAATCATAAAATAAAAAAAATAAAATTTCGTATGTGGGAGAAGAGTCCAGACAGAACCACATGGCTATTTGATGTTAACCCCTCTCTAAAGATGGGAATGACTATTGCAACATTGAAATGGATTCTTCTCCCCCAGAGTTGCTATAGACACACTCATCAGCACAGCCTCAAGACCCGGTTTCCAGTTGAGGGAGGCAACAATGAGATTCCCCTCTTCCAAGGTCAGAAATTTGCCCGAGATGAAATGCAGCTTGACTGAATTAAACTGTTGTCAATAAGATGAAAAACACCAGATCAGTTGGGGTTTTTTTTTCTTTTGGCAGCCCCAGCAGCCAAGCTGGCTCATCTGTATGGCTGACCCACTCAATCATACAAAAGTAGTGCTGACATGACTAGAGAAAAACTGACTTGTTTGGGGAAAATGGTCAGAATTGGAGCGAGCTGGACTTAAACTCAAGAGGTCCAAGGTTCCATGCTATGCCTTAACAGCCTCAGGGATCAGGCAGCTTCTTTTCCTATTCCTAGTGGGAAGGATGGAAGGAGAGGACACAACCAGACCTGGCTGGGTCAGGGTCTTCGGAGCCAGTGTGGTTTTTTTGGACGAATGTGTAGAGGTAGCCTGCACAGGTGTTGTGAAGTTCAACCTGCGATTCTAGCACCTCTTTCTCCTTCTTGTGTTCCAAACCTGAGAACTTTTAGAGGCCAAAGAGAATGAATTCTAAAGCTCTGTCCTCAGTCCATCAGCCTGAGTGGGAGCAGGTGCCATGGATACAGCCCAGCGTCCTCAATGTGTTCCTTCCGAGAGGACCAAATGCTTTTCTAATCTCAGTGCATTTTCCTCCCAGCCCATCCCTCCCACCTCACCGTCTCTCCTCACTGAACTTCCCGGTGAATTAGCCTGTTGCTTTGGCAACAGTTGGGAAGAGAGGGTGGAGGAGGGTGAAGTGGAGGACTGGAAAATACCATACTTCTCTGGGGCTGGACTGCTGTGGAGACTGGGAAAGGAGCATAGCTGGAATGAGATGCTGGCTTGAGGGCTGCAAACAGCAATGAAGGATGATTTGCCCTGGGCTGGAGGCACTTTTCTTTCTCCTCACCTGCCCCTTGCAAGTCTCTGGGACTCTGCGCATAACAGATTCATCTCAGGGGATTGAGCTGGTGTCTTGCCAAGACAAAAGCATACTGATGGCAACAGGTTGAAGCCTCGAGTCACAGCAGAATTTATGATGGGGGCTTATCAGTCTGAAAGAGGCAGAATGGGGGACACCTGGGTGGTGTCCCTCCCCACTGGAATGTTCTGCCTGATCCTTTTGCTACATGAAAAATGAAGTGTGGTGGACTAGTGGGGAGACCTTGTTATGCTTGGATGATCACACAGCTTCAGCTCCAGAGCCTGATTTCAGAGCCTAAGAAATACCCAGGCAATACCAGTCAAAGGGTGTAGAGATAAATAATGGGCATCTCCCCTAAAAAGGTCAAGCATCTGATGTTGAATAACATGTTTCCTTTCTGAGCTGACTTGCATAGAGCTTCGTGAGGGTCAGAGTTGCAATCACTTGTCTCTTCTTAGCTCAGCTCATAACTTTCCCTGTTTTGTCCCTAGAGTGTATTAAAAACAGGGCTGCTTCTCATGAATGTGATGGTTCCCATTCAGAACTCTGTCACGGCTTTGTCTTTTACCTATCATCTTGAAGGGAAAAATATCTTCCATAGTTTCAAGGTCAATTGCGAGCTATTTGGGTTTGGAAATGAAGTGAAACCCTTGGAAAGCTTATCCCTCTCATATTTTGCTCATGTTTAATAGGACTCAGTCACTTTCCAGTGTGGGGTCGGAGGTCAGACAGCGATAAACCTACCCAGGGAATTTCATGAGGACAGAGTTCCTTTTTCTTTTTCTCTTTTTCTTATGCTACAGAAAGAAAGGATTTTTTTTTTTTTTTTTAATGTTTGCTTTTGCTTTGTGTTTTGTTTTGGTGACTTTTTAGAGCTAACCTTCTGGCCTGAAGGAGAACCTGGAAATGAATGTGTAAATAGCAATGACCTATGATGCCTGGCCCCCACCCTGCTTATTTAATTTTCAGCTTTAGCTGCTGGAGTCCCTAACATCTCAAGGGTAGGCTTAGCCTTATCTTAAGCTTTGAGGTTGGTTTTATCCCTGGCCGAAGGTCAGGAGTAGACTGACTTGGAATCTAGTTTGCTGCTGTGTGATCACATTCTGACCGTGCTCTCAGTTCCACACTGGGCCCTGGTCCTAATGATCTGCTTTAGTCCTCTTCCTGTTTGTCCTCTCTGCAGCACTGGCCCTACTGGCCATCGCCTGTCCCTCCCTTGGTTTCCAGGCAACCACTTGTTTCCTGGTTCTCTTCCCACTTCTCCTTGAGTCTTCACAGCCTCCTTGGCAGGCTCTTCTCTGTGCTCCCCCGGAATGTTGACATTTCCTAGGGTTTTGTCATTTGTCTTTTTCTTTTCTTTGGATGATCTTATTTACCCCTGTGATCTTAACCATCAAGTCGAGGCCATGGGCTCCCAACCATTGCTACTAAGCTCCAGGCATGTTTCCAGGACTTTCTGACCATGTCTTCTTGTGTGCTCCCCAGTAGCTGAAATGTAACATATCCCAAAAGGAACTCATCTTCCACCCTCAAGAAGATTTTATATGTAGTCTTGCTTTTTCAAAAAAAAACTTATATTGAAGTATAGTTGATTTACAATGTTGTGTTTGTTTCTGATGCACAGCAAAATGATTCAGTTATATATGTATATGCACATGTGTATATTCTTTTTCATATTCTTTTCCATTATGGTTTATTGTAGGATATTAAATACATGTATTTAATATCAGGACCTTGTTATTTATCCATTTTATATGTAATAGTTTGTATCTGTAATCCCAAACTCCTAATTCCCCCCTGCTCCGCCCTTTTCCCTTTGGTAAGCATAAGTTTGTTTTCTCTCTGTGAGTCCATCTCTGTTTTGAAATAAGTTCATTTGTATCATATTTTAGATTCCACATATAAGTGATATCATATGGTATTTGTCTTACTCTTTCCAACTTAATTCACTTAGTATGATCATCTCTAGGTCCACCCATGTTGCTCCAAATGGCATTATTTCATTCTTTTTTTATGGCTGGGTAATATTCCGTTTTTTTTATCCATTCATCTGTTGATGGACATTTATGTTGCTTCCATGTCTTGGCTATTGTAAATAGTGCTACTGTGAACATTGGGATGCATGTATCTTTTCGAATTTGAGTTTTCTCTGGAAATATGCCCAGAGTTGTGATTGCAGGATTATATGGTAACTTTATTTTTAGTTTAAGGAATCTCCATACTGTTCTTCATGGTGGCTGCACCAATTTACATTCCCATATAGTTATTTTTATTATCCTTTACAGTTTCCTAGAACAACCCAACCCTAATCAAATCTATTCCTCTAACATAAATTTTCTCAGAGGCTGATGTTGTAGGCCAGCTTAATTTTTCACTAAGTGAAAAATTGCACACCAAAGCAGGCATGCAGCACCAAACAGAGGCATCCACTAAAGCTAACATGGACATTGCCAGGGAAATAAGTAGGAGACACAGCCTTGAATGGCACTTAAGCCCTATTCATACTTACTAGGGCAAGGCCAGTGTGGCTCTGTAAGCATCCTGAGAATCCTGTGAAAGAAAAACAGTTTTATAACTTTCAGATACAAACAAAAAGTGACATCAGGTTAAGAACATGTTATATGATCAGTTTTTTGGAGGTTGCCTTATGAGTTACACTGAACTTCTGATTAGCACATCCATTCTTAAAACATGGCAGAAAGACAAAAAAAAAAAAAAAAAAAAAAAAAAAAAAAAAAAAAAAAAAGAGTTCCTTTCATGGTGCAGCGGAAATGAATCCGACTAGGAACCATGAGGTTGCAGTTTTGATCCCTGGCGTTGCCGTGAGCTGTGGTGTAGGTCGAAGATGTGGCTCGGAACTGGCATTGCTGTGACTGTGATGTAAGTGCCCTTCTAAGAAGATGAGGAGACACCAGAGTGCCCTCTCTTCACCCCGTGAAGAAACAAGAGAAGGCAGCCATCTGCAAGCCAGGAAGAGGGCTCCCACCAGGAAACAAATCAGTTGGCACCTTGATCTTGGACTCCCCAACCTCCAGAAATGTGAGATGTAAGGTGTCTGTTGTTTAAGTCACCCAGGCTATGGTATTTTGTGATAGCAGCTCCAGCAGACTTGTGCAAACAGCACGGCAGTCTTGAAGGAATGGTGATGAGCACTGGATTGTAGCTGCTGAGCCATGATGGGAACCCCGAGAATAGATTTTATATGAGGGCTCCCCAGTTACATTCCCAACCTTATATTCAAATCCATCACCTTGATTTATGCATTTGTTTTACTTCTGAAATGTACTTGGGGAACTATGTTTGGAAGCCGAGCTTCAGAAAAGGAATTCTATTCAAAATAAAGAACCATGGATTTCCTGTTGTGGCTCAGCAGTAACAAACCCATCTAGTGTCCATGAGGTTCCGGGTTTGATCCATGGCCTCACTCAGTGAGTTAAGGATCTGATGTTGCTGTGGAGATCTGATGAGCTGTGGTGTGGGTCGAAGATGCGGCTCGGATCCTGCATTGCTGTGGCTGTGGCATAGGCCAGCAGCTGCAGCTCTGATTTGCCCCCTAGCCTGGGAACTTCCACATGCCGTGGGTGTGGCTGTAAAAAAGCCAGAACAAGAACAAAAAATAGAGAATAAATACAGAGCCAACTGTCTGGGTTTGCCCAGGACTGATCTAGTTTTAGCACTAAAAGTCCCCCATCCTGGAAAGCCCCTCAGTCCCAGGCAAACCAGAACAGTCGCTTACCCTAAAGAGCTACAGTAAAATGCTGCAAAAAAGACTGTGACTCAGTACTGACGAATTTCATAGCAGGGAGATATGATGTTTACTGGGTGAAAATGAGGTGATGAGCTTTCCTCTATATAGTTTTAGGGTATCATACATGAGACCAAATATAGTGCGCATTTCCTTTCATGAAGCCTAACTTGTCGACCTATGAAAGACAGGAGGCAGAAAACTAATAAAAGTAATGACAAGTAACATATTGGGCACTTTCCATAGGCTAGACACTGTTCTAAAAGCTTTCTGTAAATTAGATCATTTAATCCTCACAACCACCTTATTATAGTCATCCACATTTTACAGATGGAAAAATGGAGGCACAGAGATCATATACAAAATAAATGTATAATGTGGAACTGGGATTGGAACTCAGACTACTTGGGTCCAAAGTCTATGCTTTCTAATATTTCTTTTTTTTTTTTTTTTTTTGTCTTTTTTTTGCTATTTCTTTGGGCCGCTTCCGCAGCATGTGGAGGTTCCCAGGCTAGGGGTCCAATCGGAGCTGTAGCCACCGGCCTATGCCAGAGCCACAGCAACGCAGGATCTGAGCCGAGTCTGCAACCTACACACAGCTCACGGCAACACCAGATCGTTAACCCACTGAGCAGGGGCAGGGACCGAACCCGCAACCTCATGGTTCCTAGTCGAATTCGTTAATCACTGTGCCACGACGGGAACTCCTAATATTTCTTATATATGATTACTCATCTTTGCTGAGTTCCTACTATGTACCAAACATCATGCAAACTATGCTTTCCGTTAAGTATCTCATTTAACCCTGACAGTAGTCTGTCTGGGTGGAGATTGGTTCACTCATTCATCCTTTTTCAACTAACATTTGTTGAGCTTATTCTTGTTCAAGAATTATAATGTTTTTACAGATGAAGGAGGGTGAGAGTTTAGACCAGAATAGTAGCCGTGAACATGGAAAATGGAAATGAGAGGCAAGATTCAAGAAAAAATTTTGCAGTAAAAACATCAGACCATGTGATTGATTTGACATGGTAAATGTGGAAAATGAAGTAGTCAAGGATGATGCTGAGATTTTTTTTACCTGAGGAACTGGATGGATGGTAATCCACCAATCAAAAGCAAGACTACAACAGAATAACCATCATTAAAAAGTCTGCAAATAACAAATGCTGGAGAGGGTGTGGAGAAAAGGGAACACTCCTGCACTGTTAGTGGGAATGTCAATTGGTGCAGCCACGATGGAGAAGAATATGGAGATTCTTTAAAAAACTAAAAATTGAGTTGCCATATCATCCAGCAATCCCACTCCTGGGCATATATTTGGAGAAAACCATAATTTGAAAAGATACATGTGTCCCAATATTCACTGCAGCACTATTTTACAATAGCTAAGACATAGAAGTAGCCTAAAGGTCTATCGATAAAGAAGATGTGGTATATAAATACAATGGAATACTATTCAGCCATAAAGAAGAATTAAATAATGCCATTTGTAGCAACATGGATGAACCTGGAGATTATCATACTGAGTGAAGTAAATCAGAGCAAGACAAATATCATATGGTATCACTTATATGTGGAATCTATAAAGCAAATACTCAGAGACATAGAAAACAAACTTATGGTTACTAAAGGGGAAAGGAGGGAGAGGGATAAATTAGAAATTTGGGATTGAAAGATTCATAATACTGCATATAAAATAAACAAGGACCTACTCTATAGCACAGGAAACCATATTCAATATCTTATTGTAAACCATAATGGAAAAGAATCTGAAAAGGATTTTATATTTATATCTATATGTATGACTGAGTCACTGTGCCATATACCTAAAACACTGTAAATCAGCTGTACTTCAATTAATTAAACAACTGCAATTTCTCAAGAACCTCCTGTGTTTCGTCATTCACGTTGCCATAATCCTTACGGTACTACTGTGAAGTAAGTGGCCTTTCCCCATCTTACAGTGGAAGAGACTGAGGATCAGAAAGTTGCGTAACTTGCTTAAGTGAGAAGGCAGAGGACTTGGGAAGTGAACCAAGGTTAGTCTTACGTCAACTCCCACGCTCTTCACCAGCGAGCTACACAGCTGGACCATGCCAATAGCGCAGTGTCTGCAGGCATCCAGCATTCTAGTCCGGTTTGTAAAGTCACCAGTTTCTGCTCCCCGCCTGTGACCTAGTGCTATTCCTGGCCTCTGTATTTCTTGGGGGTGCTTCATCTCCTGTGTTACCAGGGTGGGCCTGGCCTGGAAGTAAGACTTGCTCACTCTTCTTGAGGGTTGGAGATTCCTCTGGACATTTTCCCTGGGCGGAGGAGGGGTGGGGCCGGGGTAAGGATATAGTGGGTGACAGCTGGTGTAGTAGTTTGATAGCAGGCACACTAACTGACCTGCTTAGTGGGACATATTTAAATCTGTTCCTGACCTTTCCCCAGGCACTCTGCTTCCATCTTATATCTTGTTTCTCCTTCTGGTGTGAAGGATCTAGACCAGTTTAATGAATAATGACAAAACTCAAGAAATGTTCTTAGTAAGTCAGATTTTTATCTTGAGAATGGGGAGGATGTGGGGAGGCAGAAACACTAGGTGAATCCCATGTAAAGACCCAGGTGGCCCCTCTCACTTTTTCACACAGAAAATCTCCTTGGAAACCACAGTTTTGCAAAGCTACTTGAAAATGCAAAATTCTCTAAGCTATAAAATTTACTCCACTAGAATCAATCTAAGCCCTTGAGCCAGAGATGCAGGTTTTTGCCAGATGTGGTTTCCCCTTGCCATGTCAGCCTTCAGGTGGAAAAGCACTTGTTTAGTATTGAGAAGCTGTAGCAGAAAAGGGGTGCAGGTTGGAGCAATTAACTCTACAGTTCAGCCTACAAACCTGGATCTTTACTGCCCAGAGTGTCTAGATGTAACTACATTTATCCTGGTTTTTAATTGTGTGATTTCTCAGTGTCCAGAAATTTAGTTTAGTTCAAAATTTTTATTTAACTACTTGCTTTTTGGAACTGGCCTTGAACTAGTGATTCCTTCATTTTTTATTTTATTTTATTTTTCCTTTTTCTTTCCTGTTGCTTTGTTCTCCACAGGGTGTTGAAATGCAATGTGGAAGCCATCCTTTGAGGGCTTCCAGGATGGCTCTGGTTGTGGGAGCATAGTGACCTTGGGAGGTTGAGATGGACTCAGTTCTCCTGACATCATGTGGCTGGAGAAGCTCCAGCTCCTGAATTTTATCATGTTCTTTCACACTGGTGGTTCCACCAGCCCATGGGAAATTGGACTTAGGCGAGGCCACCTGGCAACGAATCCAAACTGAAATAGGGATCAGCCCTTGAAGGCTGCGCTGTGAAAATGTACGTGGGCCCACAGCCCAGATGCCTAGAGGACACTGGGAAGGGTGGAAATGGGATCAAGGAAACTTTCAGCCACATGCTGAAAGCACCATTTATTCAACTGGCTGTTCTTTATAGGCACTGAGGCTGGACTATGACAAGGACTCCTGAACATCTTCTCAGGTCCTTAAAAAATGTCAGAGGCACAGCATATCCAGGAACCAATTTTGAAAGCTGTTTTATGTTTTTTGCTTGACAGATTTTTTTTGGCCACATCCACAGCATGCAGAAGTTCTCAGGGCAGGGACTGAAGCTGCTCCATAGCAGTGAGCTGAGCGACACCAGTGGCTATCTCAGATCCCTAACTGCTAGGCCTCCAGGGAACTCGAGATTTTTAAAAAAGAAACTATGGCCCTTTGATGAGGCAAAGTAGCTAGCTTTGAGTGTGCTTCAGGGATGGATGTACCAATCATTGACTACTTACCTCTTCTAATAGCTCAGACACTCCTGGAAGCTGGGCCTCTTAAGCCCAAGGGAAGGCTGGAGCTAGAAATGGACCATCAGGATCATCATTGCTCTGGTTCTCAATTTAGTCCCACATTGGAATCACTTGGGGATACTCTAGAAATACTGGTGGCCAGGCCCCATTCCAGATCAATCAAATCAGAATGTCTGGGGGAGCCACCTCGACACAGGTATATTTTAACACCTTCCTAAGCATTCTGCCACACAGCTGAGGTTAAGAAACACCAAGCTGGATGAGTTTCCATCTGAAGAAATTGAGGCTCAGAGAGATGGAAGATCTTGCCCAAATCAGGTAGCTAGTTCGTGTCAAAACCATGTGCAGTTGCCTATAAGCCATCTGTTTACCAATTAATGACTGCATTGGACGTCAGCAGATAGCCATGGAAACTTACTGTTTTTCCTCCAGCCCCCCATATTGCCACACTGCAATGAAAATTCATAACCATGCTTACCAACAATACCCTTTAATCACAGTTCCTAGACAAGACTTCACGGTGTTCTGGTGTTCTCTGTTTGAAAAGTCTGAATTTCTTCTTAAAAAAAGGGAGAATCTAGGATGCAAATTTCAAGCCCTTTTAGAGAAGTTGCCTTATCTAGACTAATCATCTTCGACCCTGGCCATATCAGACTTAGCTGGAGAATTTAAAAACATAGTGTTGTTTGGGCCCCACCCCAAAGACTCTGATATAATTAGTCTGAGATGGGGGCAAAGCATGAACGTTTGCAAATACTCCTCAGCTGAGTCTCCCATGCAGCTTGGGTTGAGAACCACAGCACCTGATTATAAAAGAGGTGTCTGGGAGTTCCCGTCCTGGTACAGCAGAAACGAATTGACTAGGAACCATGAGGTTGCGGGTTCAATCCCTGGCCTCGCTCAGTGGGTCAAGGATCAGTGTTGCTGTGAGCTATGGTGTAGGTCGCAGACATGGCTTGGGTCCCATTTGCTGTGGTTGTGGTGTAGGCCGGCAGCTGTAGCTCCGATTAGACTACTAGCCTGGGAACCTCCATATGCCGTGGGTGCGGCCCTAAGAAGCAAAAAAAAAAAAAAAAAAAAAAAAGAGGGAAAGTAAGTATTTTGAAATACTTTGCCTAGGTATCTTTTTCTTCAATAGTCTCTATACTTTTTTCTTCACCTCTGCGACCTCATTATGGCTAAAGTAGAGATTTACCACTCCTGGGAAGGAGAAGGTGGGTACTGCCAAGAATGGTGATTTGCCATCCCATTCTAGATGCCCTTTAGAACAACCTGGGAAGCTTTAAAAAATTGCCAGTGCCTGGGATCTACTCCAGACTAATTAAATCAGAATTTGGGGGGATGGGTCCAGGGAATACTATAAAAGTCCATCAAGCAAGATAGTTTTTTGTTGTGCAGCCAAGGTTGAGAACCATGGCTCTACTAAGAAATAGATGATGTATCAACTTAAAATGATACACCATTATTTTTGTTTGTTTGTTTATTGGGGTTTTTAAGGGCCACAACTGTGGCATATGGAGATTCCCAGGTTGGGGGTTGAATGGGAGCTACAGCTGCCAGCCATAGCAATGCAGGATCCAAGCCGCTTCTGCTGCGTATACACAGCCCACAGCTCCCAGCAGCGCTGGATCTTTAACCCACTGAGCAGGGCCACGGATTGAACCTGCATCCTCATGGATACCAGTTGGCTTCATAACCTACTGAGCCACAATGGGAACTCCAAAATTCTTGTTTTTTAAAATGTTGCATTTCTCTCCCCTAAACTTTGAAATCCAGGGGAGATTGTCTACTTACCTGTAATTAGAAGAGTGGGAGGTTAGTTTTATTACTGATGGTATGATTTTATGATTTAACCAATCAATATCTATTGAGCAATTACTCTATGTAAGAAAACTGATTAAAAACAACCTACCCCGACCCCCGGGAAGTTTTTGTTTATTCGTTTGCTTTGGGTCAGAAAGAAGTTAAAGGCAGAGGTGTGTGTCCCGTCTCAGCAGGAAAGAGATGACACACTCAGACTGGATAATGAGTAGGGTTTCAAAAATGCACTGATTGTCATGATATGGGCAGGGTTCAGGGGAAGCGGCCAGGAAGGGTACTGTTTCCTGGGGCTGGCTGGTAACAGTGGGAGCTGTCATCCTTCCCAGCCCTGCAGGGACTGGTCAGACTAACTGTATGGGGAGGGCTGCCTGACAGAGGCAGTGAACTTCTTGAGAAGGATGCACTAAGTCTCTTAGGGACCCTTTCCATCTAAGATCATTGTAGTTGAATTCCTGTCTTATGCAGCCAAGAGTCCTAAGTAATACAGAAACTGGTTACTGGGAGTAAGGCGATACAAATGACAGAGCTGGCATTTTGAGACTGGACCCATGGAGGTGCAAAGTGATGAGGTACCCCTACTTCTGGCTGGGAGAGCTGGTAATGCCATAGTTCAACAACGACCACCTCAGTCTCTTGGGACTAAGCCTACAAGGCTCACCAGGGCTGGAGCTTCTAGCAATAGAATAGAAAACGTCAAGACATTCATTCATTCATGCATTTATTCATTCTACTAAATCAAGAAACATTTACCTCGTGGCTATCAACTGCCAGACCCTGCTCTAGATTATTAGAGCTTGGCTTCTTGCAATAGAGGCTAGAACAGCCATGGAAAAGCAGCAAAGGATCCCATGTTTGAGTCATCTGGCCCCAAGCACAGTAACCACTCACACCTGTCAGGAGGTCCAACATCAGTGCATTGGTGATTAGATCACTGTCTTGAATCTGTTTCTTTTTCCCCTTCCTTTCTCTTCCCTTCCCTTCCCCTCTCCTTCCCTCCCTTCTTTCTTCCTTCCTTCCTCTTTCTTTCTTTCTTTCTTTGTGTGTGTGTGTGTGGCATAAAACAGCAGAAATTTATTCTCTCATAGTTCTGGAGGCCAAAAGTCTGAAACTAGTATCACTGGGCTGAAAGCAAAATGTCGAGGAGCCATACTCCCTCCAGAGGCACCAGGGAAGGAGTATGGCTTCTTGTGGCTGCCAGCATCACTCCCATCTCTGCCTCTGTGGTCACATTGCTTTCTCTTCGTCTTCTGTGTGGAAGCTTCCTCTGTCTCTCCCTCATCAGACACTTATGTTGCATTTAGGGCCCATCTGGATAATCCAGAACAACCTCCCCATTTAAAGATCTGTAATCACATCTGCAGTGTCCATTTTGCCATGTAGGTTCACATTCACAGGTTCCTTGTCTTCGGCAAGGAGACATTATTCAGTTTCTTATATCTATCCTTTCTTCTGATGTCTGGTCATTCAATGATTTATTCATTTCTCAGTGCAGCATAAACCCTGACAGTTGTATCTTTTTTCTTTTTTGTAGTGTGATTGGCTGATTTAAAGTTTCTTCAATCCATTTCTTTCTTTTTTTTTTTTTTTTTCTTTTTAGGGTTGTACCTGTGGCATATGGAAATTCCCAGGGTAGGGGTAGAATCAGAGCTGCAGCAGCTAGCCAACAGATCAGCAACGCCAGATCAGCAACATCTGCGACCTATGTTGTAGCCTGCAGCAGGGCCAGGGATTGAAATTGCATCTTCATGGATGCTAGTCGGGTCTTAACCCTCTGAGCCACAATGGGAATTTCTTCAATCCATTTTTTTTTTTTGTCTTTTTGCCATTTTCTTGGGCCGCTCTCGCGGCATATGGAGGTTTCCAGGCTAGGGGTCAAATCGGAGCTGTAGCCACCGGCCTACGCCAGAGCCACAGCAACACGGGATCCGAGCCGCATCTGCAACCTACACCACAGCTCACGGCAACGCCGGATCGTTAACCCACTGAGCAAGGGCAGGGATCGAACCCGCAACCTCATGGTTCCTAGTTGGATTTGTTAACCACTGTGCCACGATGGGAACTCCTCAATCCATTTTTTTAAAGGTATTTTGTAAACTTACAATTTAAATTAGGCTGCTAAGTTATGGTAAAACCACAATAAAGAGAGGCAACTGGGTGTGGGATAACAGTACTAAATAAGAACCTGACTTTGATGTCCATTAGCCACATAACACCTACTGTTACTTTGGAAATTTCGGGGTTTGTTTTTCTAGATGTAGAGATGTGACTTGGGCACTATCAAGGGGAAGATGCCACTGAAGACATTTAGGAGAAGAAAGAGGCCTTTCCTTGCATTAAGGTCTCCTCTCCAGATAAGGGAGAGGTTTTAATTCATCCAAATATACATTTATTGGAGGCCCATCCTGTACAGAAACAGGGCTAGGTGGCTGGGATCCCAAAATAATGATAGAATCCTTATCTTCATGGAGACTGGGGTTTCGGGGAGATTCGAGTGAGCACAGAGAGATAAATAAATAGTGACATCCTTTACCTGGAGATTGTGGAGTCATCCTTTTAGAATCTCTTGAAAGCGGCTCAGTTGCTTAAAAGAGACAGGACTGACTACCTGCCAAATTCTAGCCTGAGTGTTTGTGACCTGTGTGCTTTTCGTGCATGTGGGCATATATGTGCATGTCTGCATACTCCTTCTTGGTACAGAAAGAATTCTCTCCTGGATTAGGTAGGGAGGAAGGAAGGAGAACCAGTGGCCTTTTCCCTAACATTTTGCTGGTGAAACATAAGCAGAAATGCAAGACAGCACAGCCTGTGAAGGAAGGAAAATCCATCAGGTCTAAACTACCTGCTCTCTTCTGGCTTAAAGCTAAGTGATGTCAGCAGGATGTGGGGCTTCAGGACGAGTCCTAGAGTCCAGTGAGATGAATTCAAGTTCACGACTCCTTGGAACAGGAAGCTGTTTTCATGTGAGTCCCTCAGCGTCCTTTGGGGGAGCCTTGAAACAAATGGGTTTAGCATCTGGGTTGTCTTGTTAGGTTGGTCTTGTTTTGCTACTAGTCAGGACTTTTGATGAAATATGTGAACTCCAAAAGTTAGCTGAAAGCCCAAGAAGAGGCAAGTGTCAGAGAACATGTGGAAGCCAGAGGTTTATATGCCCCTCTCTGTCTCTGTTATAATGTCGGTTCTGGCTTTTAGTAAGTGACCTTTAGCTGAGATGGCAGGGTCTGTCATTCTTATGTTTGGCAGCCATGGAGATTCATTCTGAATACAGCAACATTTACAGGTTCAAGGTGGAGGTTAGTTGGCTAAAGCCAGCTTTTATGAAGCAGGGGCCAGTATCAGGGGAAGTAGATGCCCAGGAGTGTGTATCTTATTGTTCAACCTCAGCTGGAGCTGGAGACTGAGCTGGGTCAGTCCCAGAGGGAGGAGCTGGGGAGAAGGAATGAGGTGGTTATTGATACCTGTTTAGGGACATGGCAGGTTGCCTTTGCAGGTGATGTTTGAAAGAGATAGGAAAGGAGTAGGGGACAGACCCCTTGACAACCTGGGGTTTGGTGTTATCTCTTTTCCTACATACACAAGGGTATCTCATTACTCTGGGTGGATGCCCCCTAAATGTCATGAACTTTCTGTCTGGGTGCACCCAGGGCAACTTTGAGGTGTTAAAGGGGAGATGAACAGCGACCTGTCCTCCCATAGACAAGGGGAGATGAACAGCAACTGCCCTTTTCAAGGTCATCCTAGCATCTTCAACACTGTTGTTGTCAAGCCTCTGACCTTGTTCTGCTTCTGATGTGATCCTGAACTTCAGGTGACCTATATTTAGATTATGTAAAAAGGTTAGAAAGCAAATGGCCTTTTTTTGCGCTAAGGTCAGAGTTCAGCCGTGCTTGATGACGCTGCTTTGATCTCCAGGACCCTGCCTGTCGAGATCTATGGTGTCTGTCAACTAACTTCGCCCTGCACTTGACCTTTGCTTGCCAGGACCTGTGGTTACAGCCAAGACTCTAATCCCTCAGCGTGTCACCTCTGGAGAAAAAAAAAAAAAAATCCTCAAATTCTGTGATTCAGATGTTCTACATTCTGTTCTGTTCCCTTATAAAGGCATTAAATATGCAGGCTTTTTGAAAAACAAGAACAAACAAACAAACAAAAAACAGAGGGCAAGGAAGTGCTTTTAAGAAGAAATTTCAAACAAATTACAGGATCAGTGATGCAGGACTCAGTAATAGCAGTTTCTTTGGCCAGAGTCTTATAGAAGGCACTTGGAATCATAACCGAATTCTAATAGAGCAGGGTGACACAGTGAGATTATTTGCTGAAGCTCCTTGTTTGGGGGCAGGTGACCCTCTAGTCTTCAAAAATGGATGCTTTTTTCCTGTCCTTTTTCCTCTTGAGAATTTCTTAGCATGCTTTCCTTCGATTTGCTCATTTTGTTGTTTTTATCACCCTGGCAGCTAGAAAGGGCTTCCTTAGGTCCAACTGGAATCTTTGCTACTTCATTTAAAGATCTACTTTCCATCCCTTGTTAATTTTGGTTATTTTTTGTGGATTCCTTCCAGACGTGCACATGGTTTTCACAGTGTGGTAAACCCACTTGTACACAATATTCTCATAAGGGTCCGACTCTCCGCAGGATGTTGGAACCATTGGACCAGGAATCAGGAAGACCCTAGTCCCCTGCCTGCCAAGAACCCATAGTTTGACCTTGAAGAAGTCAAGGCCTCATGTTCCTCATTTCTAAAGGGAGGGGAGCAGACCACATGATCTCTAAGATTTCTTCTAGCTCTGATGATCATGTTCAATAATTTTGCTTAAAAAACACCCTATCTCCAGCAATGAATCTCTGCGTAGCATGTCATAGATACACCTTAAGTATTTGTCCAACAGAATTAAATCATAGGGGTTTCTATTGACAGTTTCTCTCGGCAGTCACTAAACCTTGTAATCACCTAGATGCCCTGTCTCTCCCAGGAGAGATCCATCTCTTTTGTAGAAATAGGAACCAGAGCACAGAGGTGAAGCGATTTTCTTCGTGAAATGTTGCATGACCTGTCATAAGAATAGTCAGGATTCTCAGCTCCACAGACATCCAGGACCAACCTGTTTCTAGTTGCTTCTTTGCTGCCATATCCCATCTATTAAAATACCTCTGTGATTCCAGAAAGAAAGCAAGTGCCCATGTGGAACAGGTTATAAATCCATCCAATTATAAACATGGCCCCTGCAGCTCTGATTTGACCCCTAGCCTGGGAACTTCCATAGGCCACAGGTGTGGACCTAAAAAAGACAATAAATAAATAAATAAATAAACAAATATAGCCCATTAAAAATAGATATTGACAAGGAGCTCCAGACAGAATTGTGCTCAGCAAACTCAGTTGAGGTGGGAAAAAATGTAGCCTATTGTCCAGAAAGCAATCATACTTTCTTAAATGATTCCTTATACTATCTTTGGGGTGGTATGTGGCTCTTTCTTAACTACTAATGGTTGGGGTGGCTTGGAGCATCCAGTAAAAATAGAGTTAGGACTTAATAGTTTTCTTCTCTATATCACCAGACTTACTTGGAAACTCTAGTGAAGAGTTAGGGGTGACTTTGTTCCTGGGAGGACCAAGCAGACTTTCAAAGGAGAGAATGGGGTGCAGCCCCTGTCAAGGGAGCCCTTTGGGGGTGTTTCAGAGGGAGTGCTGGATGTGGGAGCAGAGGGCCTGGTTTTCAACCCGGGTCCAGCATGTCCTAACAGTGTGACCTGGGGGAAACCAATGAATTTCTTTGGAGACTCCAATTTGCATTAACAGTTAAATGAGGTGGAGTTCCCATCATGGCTCAGTGGAAACAAATCCGACTAGTATCCATGAGGATGTGGGTTCCATCCCTGGCCTTGCTCAGTGGGTTAAGGATCCGGTGTTGCTGTGGCTATGGCATAGGCCGGAGGCTACAGCGCCAATTCCACCCCTAGCCTGGTAACTTCTATATGCTGTGAGTGCAGCCCTAAAAAGCAAAATAAATAAATAAATAATTAAAAAAATTAAAGTATAGTTGATTCGTGATGTTCTGTCAATATCTGCTGTACAGCAAAGTGCCCCAGTCCACATCTATATACATTCTAGGCTTTTGTTTCCTGTAACAACTGTCTGGGGTCAGGACTGGTACAGGAATAAAACTGCAGGGACATAGGGAATGTGCTGCAGCTGAGAACCTCCTAGGACACCTCATTTGGCCCATGTCACCTACTCCTCTCCTCGCTGTATTAGTTTGCCAGGGCTGCCGTGACAAAACACTGCAGACCGGGGCTCAAATGGCAGAAATCTATTTTCTCGCAGTTCTGGAGGTTGAAGTCCAAGACCAAGGTGCTGGCAGGGTTGGCTTCCCAGGAAGCCTCTCCTCTGGGCTGACAAATGGCCACCCTCCTGCTGCTTCTGCACAGGGTCTCCTCCCTGGGAGCACATACCCCTGGTGTCTCTCTGAGTGTCCTCACCTCCTCTTCTTCTAAGGACATGGGTCAGGCTGCTCTCTAGCTCACCCTCACTGTCTCATTTTAGCTAAATCATCTCCTTAGAGGCCCTGTCTCTTGTGCCGTAAATTAGATTCCAGATTTAAGTGATGTCACATGGTATTTGTCTTTCTCTTTCTGACTTAATTCACTCAGTATGAGAGTCTCTAGTTCTATCCATGTTGCTGCAAATAGCATTATTTTGTTCTTTTTTATGGCTGAGTAGTATTCCATTGTGTATATATACCACATAGAAAATCATGGACTTGAAGAATAGACTTGTGGTTGCCAAGGGGAAGGGGGAGGGAGTGGGATGGATTGGGAGCTTGGGGTTGGTAGATGCAAACTATTGCTTTTGGAATGGATTAGCAATGAGATCCTGCTCTGTAAACTCTGTCTAGTCACTTATGATGGAGCATGATAATGTGAGAAAAAAGAATGTATACATGTATGTGTAACTGGATCACCATGCTGTACAGTAGTAAAAAAAAAAAAAAAAAGTTGTATTGGGGAAATAATAATAAAATAAAATAAAAAAAAATAAATAAAGGCCTTGTCTCCACAGTCACATTCTTCAGTGCTGGCGTTAGGGCTTCAGCCTAGGTGTTTGGGAGGAAGGGAGACTAAAGTCGGTCCACAGCATCCTTGAGCCCACTGAGCCTGCAGGAGGAGCTCACATCACATGGCCACATGGGTCTTTGCAACCTGGCTCCCTGATGAGATTCTGTGCTCAAGATCAGCCCTCCCTTCTCCCCTCCCTCCCCTCCTTCTTGGAAGGAAGACTTGAGCTAACACCTCTGTTCTGACAAGTGAATGCTTCTGCTTTTTAGCGATTCTTTGCCTCTGGTTGCTCGGGTGTATAAGCAAGGACGCTGAAGTTTCTGTGTTCTTGGGTGAGCCCCTGGGCACTGGGTTGGGGGGACTCTTAAAAACCACCCCATAAAATGGCTCCTTAGCCCTGAAGGGCATGCTGTCAGCTGGCCTGTGTAAGGCTGTGAGCCACACCCCTGGGGGCAGAAGGGGCTCCCCTTCTCTGTGCGTTCTCTGTTATTCTTCCCCCCAGCACCCCTCCTACATGGTGAGTCATCCCAAACTCCTGACACCCAGCCAGCTGTTTGGAACAGAAGAAATAACCACAGCCAGAGGCATCTTGGGCCCAAACTCTCCCCCCTCTCTCTCTGTCTTTCATTCCGTTTCCATTTTATGGCTTACTTCCTATTCCCAAGTCACACACCACACCCTGGTATTCAAGGCTAAATTTGGGAATCTGGTCTGGAGACAATGGGTCTTTATCAGTTAATATCTGAACTATGAAAAAAATGAGTATTTACCAAAATAACAGTTGTATCAAAGTCCTTCAGCCCAATGCCTATCTTTTCTTGTAGTTCTTGCCTAGAGTATTAGCTTCTAGTGAATGGGGCCATATTGCATCCTCCCCTGACTCAGTCCAGTGCGTCACATGTAGGAATACTCAAAACACTTTTGAAAGAAAGCAATGAAACTTTTAGGTGTAGTATTACCCCTTGAGAGGTTTAGGCCTCTAGCTAGCTTTAAAGAAACTTGGGAAATTCCTGTTGTGGCTCAGCAGTAATAAACCTGACTCTTATTCATGACAATGCCGGTTCGATGCCAGGCCTCCCTCAGTGGGTTAAGGATCTAGCATTGCTGTGAGCTGTGGTAGATTGCAGATGTGGCTCAGATCCAGTGTTGCTGTGACTGTGGCATAGGCTGGCACCTGTAGCTCCAATTTGACCCCTAGCCTGGGAACCTCCATATGCTGCAGGTGGGGCCCTAAAAAGCAAAATAAATAAATAAATAAAATAAAATAAAATAAAAAAATAAAGGAACTTGGTTAGTTTCTCAGTGACTAAACCACAAGTTGGAGTGTGTGTCCAGCATGTGTGGTGTTAGTTACTTCAGTGATGCGATTTAAACCATAAGTTTTGTTGATTTAAAAAACAACCCACCAGGAGTTCCTGCCATGGTGAAGTGGAAACAAATCTGACCAGGAACCATGAGGTTGCAGGTTCAATCCCTGGCCTCACTCAGTGGGTTAAGGATCCGGCGTTGCTATGAGCTGTGTTGCAGGTCATGGATGCAGCTTGGATCCTGCGTTGCTGAGGCTGTGGTATAGGCTGGCAGCTGTAGCTCCGATTCAACCCCTAGTCTGGGAACCTCCGTATGCCACAGGTACAGCCCTAAAAAGGAAATAAATAAATAAATAAATACAAACAACAAGTATGACTTCTTTTGACATAAAAATAATAAAGCAGCTAGTCATAAGAACTAGTTTTCACAGACATGAATGCCTAGGTAAAATGCTGTGCCTTATTAACAAAATATAATTCTGCCATGTTAATGTGTTAATAAAAATTTTCCCCCTCTTTTGGTTTCACAGTTAGAAATTCCCTGTTAGCTACTTGCTCTGATATTGAAGTCCCTAAAGTTTCCTTGCAGTTAATACTTTAAGCTTTCTTAAACAAATGGGGCACTGAGTTCTGATCCCTGTCCTAATCTCACTTGCTCTTTCCCACCACCCTCTTTGCCACCAGAGGAGGAAGGTCATGACAAGACCAGATGAATCGTGGTCTCCCATATTTGACTCTTCCTCTGCTCCTCCCCACTGAGCAGAAATTAGAAATAAAGATTGGGCTCAAGTCCTTGACTTGTGCTCATTCATTTGTCCATTCATTCAACAAATAGGAAGCACCTACTATGTGCCAGGCATTTTGCTAGGCACAGGCACTACGGAGAAGAGAAAGTCACAGTCCCTGTCTGCAAGAAGCCCATAGTCTATTGAGGAGTAGAAATACAGCCAAAAAATTCCTAGAACCTGAGATATTAGAAATAGTATAAAAGTCTATGGGAGTATGGAGGAGAGATCTGTTTCTTTTGTGTGTATGTGTGTTTTTGTTTTATTGAAGTTTAGTTGATTTACAAGGTTGTGATAATTTCTGCTGTACGACAAAATGATTCAGTCATACGTACATACGTATACATCTTCTTTCAGATTCTCTTCCCACATAGATTATCACAGAACATTGGGTGGAGTTCCCTGTGTTATATATATATAGCAGGTCCCCATTGGCCAATCATTTCACATACCCCAGTGTGCATATGCCAATCCCAAACCCCCAGTCCATCTCTCCTCCCCACCCCCAACCTTTCCATTTTCTTAGCATGAAGAGAAGACATTGAAACTAGGCCTTGAAGGATGAGTATAGTTTTATTTTATTTTATTTTTTATTTTTTTTTGTCTTTTTGCTATTTCTTTGGGCCGCTCCCAAGGCATATGGAGGTTCCCAGGCTAGGGGTCTAATCGGAGATGTAGCCACCAGCCTACGCCAGAGCCACAGCAACGCAGGATCCGAGCCGCGTCTGCAACCTACACCACAGCTCATGGCAACGCCGGATCATTAACCCACTGAGCAAGGGCAGGGACCGAACCTGCAACCTCATGGTTCCTAGTCGGATTCGTTAACCACTGCGCCACGACGGGAACTCCTAGTTTTATTTTTTAATGCTTTTTATTTTTTCTATTACAGTTGGTTTATAGAGTTCTGTCAGTTTTCTACTGTACAAGCAAAGTGACCCAGTCGCACACACACATACATATGTATATGTACATTCTTTTCCTCACATTATCCTCTATCATGCTCCATCATAAGTGACTAGATATAGTTCCCAGTGCTATACAGCAGGATCTCATTGCTTATCCATTCCAAAGGCAATAGTTTGCATCTATTAACCCCAGATTCCCAGTCCATCCCACTCCCTCCCCCTCCCCCTTGGCAGTCACAAGTCTGTTTGAGTATAGTTTTAGAAGATGGGGGAGGAGTGGTGAGGACCATCTAGAATTATGGTATCCAATATAGTAGCCACTAACCCCATGTGTATATTGAGATTTAAATTAATTAAAATGAAATTAAAAATATAGTTTCTCAGTTGTTCTGGCCACATTTCAAGTACTCAAACGCCACATATGGCTAGTGGCTGTCACATTGGACATTGCATACATAGAATATTTCCATCACTGCAGAAAGTTCTATTGGGCAGAGCTGTTCCAGACAGAAGCACAGCATAATCCAAAGCTCCAGGATGTGAAAATCTGTATCCTCCTCAGGGAATAGTGAAAAGCTAGCAATCAAAAGAAATTAATGTTGGGCTTTATTTTTATTTTTTAATTTTATGGCCACACCTGCAGCCTGTGGAAGTTCCCAGGCCAGGGATTGAATCCTAGCCACAGCTGTGTCACTGTTGCAGCAATGCCGGATTCTTTAACCCACTGCACCAGGCTGAGGATCGAACTCACACCTCTGCAGGGGCCTGAGCCATTACAGTCAGATTCCAAACCCACTGCACCATGGTGGGAACTTTGAGCTTTATTTTTAAAAAAATAAAAAATTATTCTTCACAACAATGTAGCAAGTTTGTTGGGCATTCTGGGAAATTACAGTACCATGACCTAGCAATAGTACTTCTCTTAGTAGCTGAAGGTGAACTTTGGAGAAGCCTGCAGCTGTATAGGCTGCCTGAATTAAAGATGTACTTTCTCCCAGAACAACTTTTTGGAACAAAATTTTAAAGGGGAGGAAGAACTGAAATGTAAGCATATATTTACTCCTCCATGCAAAGCCTGTGAGGAAGATACTATTTTCTCTATTTAATAGATGAGACATTCAAGCACATTGCCATGGCTCCATGGCTCAGAAGCAGTGAGGTGATTATCTAGAAACTGGGGATCTCCCTGCTCTAGAACTTGTGCCCCTTTCCCTTAAATGGCTTCGGAGCATAGTACAGCTGTCAACCTGAGGACCTGCCAGCACACGGCTGGCCTCCCTTTCCCGGCACTCTCAGGGAAGGGTTAAACCACCTCTCGTCTATGTGTAAAGGCCCCATTTACTGGAGAGGCCAGGGTATCTGGACAACAGAGGTCCTCCAAGTGTGGTCCCAGACTAGCAGCAGCACCTGGGAGCTTGCTATGAATGCAGACTATTTGGCCTCAGACTACACCTCCTGCCTCAGAAGCTCTGGGGTTAGGTCCAGCCACCTGTGTTTACCAAGCCTTCTGGGGAATCCTGATGCATTGTGAAGTTTGAAAACTACTGTTGTGCCCAAAGTATTTTTCCAGTGGAAATCCAGTTAAAATGAACATTAGTAGAAGATTAATGAGAAAAGGAACCAAAAAAAAAAAAAAATAGGTGGGTTAGAAGTTACGGAAAACAAAGGAGGAAAGCTAGAATCAACCCCATGGTGCTAGATTAGAGTCAGACTATCAGGATGAACTCATATCAGTTTTAATATACAGAAGCATATAGGTATAGAACTAATTGTAGAAATACAAGTGTACATGGGTGAGTACACATAAGTGTATTTCCTAGCTCTGTCCACTGAGAGGACCTAAATGTAGTGACACCTCAATAGCAGAAAGCACACCAGCATCCAGGGTTTGTTTTCTGATTATCATTCACCAATAAAAAAAATTTAGGGCCCTTTGGAGAAATGACAAATTCTGTATGGAGCAGGAAAAAACACAAGAAAGCCCAGAATATTTTGTAGTTTTAGAAAGTATAGAAGCGCTAAGGGGGAAAAAAAAAGTATGTCACAAAGACACAGGAGCCAACCTGAAAGAGCTCTGGGGACCAGATCTGAAACAATTTAAGTAACAAAGTAACAGTAGTTTTGGATTAAAACCCAAAGAATAAAATAAATATCCATGAGTTGATACTGATCTAAATAAATAAATAAAAAATAAATAGAGGAGAAGGGACAAATATTCCTTATAGAAGACTTAATAATATATGTAGACAGTTCCCCCTTCAGAAAGTGGAGCTTAACTCTGCTTCCTTGAGTCTGGATGGCACTTAGTGATTCATTTCCAAAGAATTATGGATGGAAGGGGACTATGTACCTCTGTGGAGAAATCTGGCAGACACCATCTGAATCAGGTGATGTGGGTTAACATCACCAGTGACATCATGTGGGCGTCATGTACCCCTGCTATGATGATGAGAAGGCACCACAGCTCTGTGGTGTTATATCCAAAACCCACAACCCCAATCTAGACATGAAAACCCCTCATATAGACTCACATTGGGGGATATTCCACAAAATATCTCACCAGTACTCCCTCAAAGTGTCAAGGTCATGAAGAACAAAGACTGAGAAACTGTCATAGGCCGGAGGAGACTAAGGGGATGTGATGACTAAATGCAATGTGGTACCCTGGGTTCGATCCTAGAATAGAAAAATAGAAAAGAGCATAAGTGGAAAAACTGATAAAATCCAAATAGGTGTTTCCTTTGTGGCTCAGTGAGTTAAGAACTGACATAGTGTCTGTAAGGATGCAGATTCAATCCCTGGCCTCACTCAGTTGGTTAAGGATCCAGTGTTGCCACAAGCTGCAGCATAGATCACAGATACAGCTTGGATCTAGCGTTGCTGTGGATGTGGTGTAGGCTCCAGCTGCAGCTCTGATTTTAACCCCTAGCCTGGGAACTTCCAGGTGTGGCCCTAAAAAAGAAAAAAAAATCCAAATTGAGTTGTAGTGTGTTAATGATGTTATACCAATACTAATTTCTTCGTTTTGATAAATGCGCTAGGTTATACAAGATGTCAGTATTGGGAAAGACCAAGAAAAGGGTATATAGGAATTGCTGTTACTATCTCTGTAATGTTTTTATAAGTCTATAATTATTCCAAAATAAAAATGCCTTAAAAAATAAAGATAACTTGGTAAAGATGTGTGGTGTAAGGCCCCCAAATTAAGGCCCGATATTATGTGCTGCCTTGACATCAGGTGAAACTGGTAGGGTCTCAAATGGCCTAACTGCAAGTTCCCTTCCCCCTCTATTCCCACAGGTAAGGTCCCCTAACCAACCCTCCTTATCCAATGGACCAGGTACAACCCCTGCGTATGCTGAGTACCAGGTCTTAGTTCCCTGCCAGCTTTTGGAATCATTCAAGCCAATCAGTTTTATCCTCTTGTGGGAAGCGGGAGGCACCTCACTTCTTGCAGGTACTACAAGCCTGCATCCTACAGCCTGCTCCCTCTGTTCTCAGGTACAACTCTGTGTGGTCCTTTGTGACATGTGGTATCTTCCCTTCTCAAACAGACAGAATATGTGATTAATAAACTATCTCATCTGCCCAGTATCAATTGTCATAAGTTCAGTCATCCCCATAACCTGGGGTAGACTCCCTCCCTTACCAACAAGGACAAATAGGAGAAGGTTATAATAAGATGACTAACCTGTCACCCTGTATCCCAGGTGTGTTACAGGGTTCTGTCTCCCCAGAGCTGCTTTCTGGGTTGGAGCTTATCTCCTCTTGCTCAGGGTTAGGAGATTTGGGCTGGGGAAGGACAATGTGAAAACCAGAGATGAGGAGGAGGAACATGGGGATGAGGATACAAAGGAAGAGAAACCAAAGAGAGGGAGAGAGGACATACTTCTAAGGCTCCACCCAAGGCTCAGGATTTGCTCAAGGGCCTTTAGGGGTCAGGGGGCATTGAGTTGGGTGTTACATGCTTGAGACCTAGTTCCCTTCCCACCACCCAGCTGTAAAGCCTTGGACAAGTCCTCCAACTTCTCTGAGTCTAGATAATCTTAGCCATGTATGAGACTGGTGGGACCTGTGTGCCCAACACTTACCAGACTATATGAGACACAAATGTAATGTTCTATGTGAGAGTGTAAAAAGTGTAAAATTGCATACATTTTATATACATACTGAGCTCATTACTGTAGGAGGGAGGGAGATTATTAGAGAGTATAGGAGTAAGGATGAAAAGGTGTGGCCTCTGCTTGCAAGAAAGTTGTAACCCAGTCGGAAGTTCCAACACACTCAGAGATAACAACAGTTCCCACACTCATAGGTGCCATGGGGGAGATGTAAATAAAATGCTATAGCCGGGAAGATTTGACCAGGGAGTTGGCAGAGATTCCATGAAGGAGGTATGATTTGCACTTGGCCTTGAAGCATGAGTCATTATAAAATGGAGTGATGGTGGTACGTTTGGAATCAAGAGACTGCATCAAATACTAGTGTCTACACTTACTAGTTCCATGACTGTGGCAAGTTTACAGCTTTCTGACCCTTAGTTGCCTTGTCTTCAAAAAGGGAATAATATCTATAGCTGTGTTTAGAATCCAATGGAGAGTGTAAAGGAAAGTGCTCTACAGATTGCCTGCCAGATAATAGCTGCTCAGTTAGTGTTGGGTGAGTTTGAAGCATTTATTGTCATAAGACTGGGACCAGGAGTTCCCATCGTGGCGCAGTGGTTAACGAATCCGACTAGGAACCATGAGGTTGCGGGTTCGGTCCCTGCCCTTGCTCAGTGGGTTAACAATCCGGCGTTGCTGCGAACTGTGGTGTAGGTTGCAGACGCGGCTCGGATCCTGCGTTGCTGTGGCTCTGGCGTAGGCCGGTGGCTACAGCTCCGATTAGACCCCTAGCCTGGGAACCTCCATATGCCGTGGGAGCGGCCCAAGAAATAGCAACAATAACAACAGCAACAACAACAACAACAACAACAACAACAACAAAAAAGACAAAAAAAAAAAAAAAAAAAAGACTGGGACCAGGTTTCACTGGGTAGGGGCTGGATACAAGGAGTGGATAGGAACTCTGCCAACCCCTGGTGATTTCCCAGCTACCAATAGCTTTAGTCTGAAAATGCTTCCTTCTCCAAGGCTGATTTTTGTGCGTGAGCATTGGAGCCTTCAGACACATCATAAATGGAGAGGAGTCCCTGGGGAAGGGCCTGGACAGCTGGGCACCCAGTGATTACAGCATGAACCTAGTGGATAAGCCTTCCTCTTGGGCCACCCACTCTGAGAGCCAGGTAATGGACATGGGTACTGCTTCTGTGTCCTGAGAGTTATTGGCAAGGATACAGCAGCTGGCTTGAGTGGCTTGCTGCCTCAAAATCCCCACATCTACTGGACATCTAAACTCAATACACCCAAACCTGAGCTCCTGGTCTCTAGCACCCACCTGCTGCACCCTCAGGTTATGGCATCATCATTCCCCCAGTTGCTCAAACGCAAATCTTGTAAGTTGCCTTGGATCCTCACCTCTTCTCACAGCTCCCATCTCCCTACCTCCCCCAACATCATCTCAGAAAATCCTACTGGCCATTAGAATACAGCCAGGACCAACTACTTATGACCACCTTCATCACTGCTCCTGGGTTGGAGACCCCATCATCGTTCACCTGGATTACTGCAGCAGCTTTTGCTCTTGCTGACCCCCCACCCCTGCCCCCCAACACCATACAGTCTATGCCTAGTTGGGCAGCTGTGGAGATACTGCTAAAGGTTAGATCATTTCAGTCCTCTGCTTGAAATTCTTCCAATGCTCCCATTTCTCTCAGAGTACTTTTTTTCCTGTCTTTTTAGGGCCACACCGGTGGCATATGGAGGTTCCCAGGCTAGGGGTTGAATCAGAGATGTAGCTTCTGGCCTACACCACAGCCACAGTAATGTGGGATCCAAGCTGCATCTGCCACCTATACCACAGCTCATGGCAACGCTGGATCCTTAACCCACTGAGCAAGGTCAGGGATGGAACCTGCATCTTCATGGATGCCAGTCAGACTGGTTTCCCCTGAGCTGCAATGGGAACCCTCATTTTACTCAGAGTAAAACTTAGGGTCCTCACAGTGTCCTACAAGACTGTTGGTGAACACAGGACCTGGCTCCTGTTCCCTCTCTGACTCCTCCTCTCACTCTCAGCCTTCCTGCCTGCTCCCATCCACATGGGCCTCCTCCCTGTTCCCTCGGGCCTTTGCTCGGCAGTCCCCTCTGCTTGGAAAGCCTTTCCTCCAGATAGCTCTCTGCTAACTCCCTCATTCCTTCAAATCATTGCTCAAGTGTCAACTTCTCAACGAAGCCTGTGACAATCCTATTTAAAATAGTAACCGCACACCTCCCTGCCTTCCCCCAGCATGCTCCATCCCAGTTCCCTGCAATATGCCTTTCTCACAGAGCACTCATCGCCCATCCTACCCTCTGCATGTACTTCTTGATTATGTCCATTTTTTTTTTTTGCTTTCCTGCCTCCCTTCACTAGAATAGAAGTAAGAAGAAGGCAGGGGAGTCTCAGTTGGGTTCACTGAGGTATCTGGGTGCCTGCAACACTTAGTCATTGCTAGTAAGCATTCGTTTGCTGTTCTTGTCCTTAGCTCCCTCTCTGTGGCTGGATGGAGCAAGTCTACTGACACAGGAGCCCATCAGTTGCCTGGGCTGCAGTCCCAGCTGCCCTCTAGGACCACTGAGTTAGGTTCCAAGAGTGAACGGACTTACTGAAATTCTCGAACTGAAGTTGGAGGCTCAGCCCAGCACGGACCCCAGGTAAGCTGACTCCAAGTGAATTTTTGCACTTTTCTGAGGCTCCCGGGTTGAAAGAGGGTTGGAGGAGGTAGCTGGAGCAGCAAGGAAAGTCTCCTGGGTGGGGCGGCATCTTAGGGACCCCTGTTGGCCCTGAGTGGTGAGTTCATCACACCTGTAGGACATGCCTAAGGTAGCTGTCTCTTTCCAAACCTACCCCTTACCATGCCCACCAGTTGTAGGAGCCTCACGTGGGCACCTCTGATGATTCAGTTGCTGGGTAGAGTGGGAGAGGATTTCAAACGTCAGAGCTGAGCTCGTCCATGGATGGGTCTGGACTCTGAGTTAAGCACGGGGGAAGAAGAGAACAGTTTGGGCGGAGCAGGGAGTGAAGATTTCTGGGCCTGCCTCACCTTCTACCTCTAAGCCATGGATTTTCCATCTGCTCAAAGGGAACAGTAAAGCCTGCCTGTCTCCCTTTCAGCGTCTGAGGATCAAGTGAAATAATGTATATGAAAATGTTCCGAAAAGAGTAAAGAGCTTTGCCAGGATAAAAAATTGTTTTGATTCCAAATAAGCCAAGGGTGAAATTTCTTAAGAAGTCCTTTGTGTGGGCTGTTCTTTTAAATCATGTTTGTTTTTTTAAAAAAATTAATAATAGGAGTTCCTGTTGTGGCTCAGCATTATGAACCCAACTGTATCTATGAGGATGCAGGTTCGAAGACATGGCTTCCATCCCTTATGGCTGTGGCTGTGGTGTGGGCTGGCAGCTGTAGCTCCGATTCAACCCCTAGCCTGGGAACCATATGCCTTGGGTGCGGCCTTAAAAAAAAGTAATAATAAGCCCTATCAAGAAAGAATGGAAGGGTGCTGGACAGCTTCATGAGTCACCCATCAGCCCTCAGCTCAGCCCTTCTCTACTGCAGCAGCTTGCTCTCAGGTGGGTCGTGCTGATTGGCTGAGCACCCCCCAGATGGCTTGACTCCTGCTTGGGATGGAGCTGTTACTTTCCTGAAACTGGGATCTAGCTGCTTGGTCACGAGGGTGAAACCACTTGCCTCCAGAGCTTCACTGGCACCACAGGGGGACAGAGAGAAGTTGGGTTAATAACTTGGTTTGTTCAGGATCCGAGTAAGCATTAGAAGGAGAAGAGGAAAGAAACATATTTGTAAGACTTCTCTGGAGTCCCTGTTATGGTACAGTGGGTTCATGATCTGGCGTTGTCTCTGTGGCAGTGCAGGTTCAAGCCCTGGCCCAGTGCTGTGGTTTAAGGCTCCAGCATTGCCCTAGCTGTGGTATAGGTTACAGCTTCTGGTCAGATTCCATCTCCAGCCTGGGACCTTCCATAGGCCCTGGGGGCAGCTAGAAAGGCTTCTCTGCTGTGCCAAGAGCTATCATTACTTTAAGCCTCATGACATACCTGTGTCTCTCTAAGGTATTATTTATTCTTATGTTTAAAAGGCAAAAACTGAGGCTCAGGGAGATTAATAACCTGTCCCAGGCCATACAGCTTACTAGACACTGGCAGAACCAGCACTGGAACTCAGATCTGCCTGGTTTCAAAAGCCGTGTCCTTTCCATGACACTACAGAGTAGTGGGTGGGGCTCCGGTTTGTGTAGTCCTGGGCAAGTCATTTAAACTCCCATCTGTGTCCTCAGTTACAGAAGCCAATAATTCTGTACCTTATTGGTGGTCATGAGAATCAAGTGAATTAATATGTATGGAATGATCTAAGTGTTGCAGACTAGTCTATGCAAGCGAGGAATTCCTGTTCTCCTTTTGAAAGTGTTGCTTTCATCCTGACTCCCTTGCTCAAGAGCTTTCAATGAGTCACTCTTCTCTGACCCAGTGAAGACTCTGGCCTCTCAAGCTCCATCTCTTGTGTTCTCACCGTCCTTCTCCAGCTAGCCTTTCTGTGTGATCTTGTAAATCACACATCCACACTCTGAAGTGTCTTCTGTCACTTCTCTGCCAATCTGGCTCTTTCTCCACCTTTAAAACATGGTCCACCTCCTCTCAGAAGCCCTTCCTCACAGCCTCACCTGGACATGCCATGTGGCTTCCAACATGTTGCCTGGCTACTGGAGACAAGTGCTCTTTAGTTATCTCATAAGCTTGAGCACTTCGCTTCAAGGAGATTTTCAAGTCCTGCAGGGTTAAGATCATAGTTTGTGTTCTTTTTCCTCACAATAACTTGTGTAGTACTTAAGACCCACAAGCTCTGCACTCAAAAAATGTCAACCGATGGATGGATGCAGGGCACTGGACATGTGCCTCTACTTTCTCATGTTGTGGCAGGTCATGGGAAGGCCTAACAGCTTTTCCTGTCAGCCTTCTGCAGCCCCCAGCTCTTGTCTGAGAGAGCTCACACCATGCCTGCCTGGAACCATCAACCCCTACTTTTTGCCTGTTCAGACCACTCTGTCCTTGCAGGGCCAGCTCACAGAAGAGCTCCTTGAGCAAGGACTCTGACTCCAGTCACCTGCCCTGCCCTGCACTCCTTTCATGGCCATATCCAAGAACTTTGAAAAGAGTGAGCAGCCTTGACCTTCCTTGGGCATATAGTAGTTGCTCAGTACTTATGCTTTACCAGGGCTGGGCACTGATCTCAAAGAAGAGTCAGCTGGAAGCTCCACACCTAGATTCCAGAGTTTCCCAGGTGCTTTTTATCATTCAGAATGAAGATACAAGTACCACAAGGAGAGGAGGTAACAGAGAAAGCATGCCTTTGGTGTCAAACATGCCATTTGCATGTTACCTCACCTCTCACAACCTCAATTTCTTGAGGTATAAATTTCCGATGACAATAACACAGACACTAATTACTAGGTTGAAGTGATCATGGCTTTAAATTCCATCCTGAGTTCTGTCCTAAACCACATTATTCAGGGCTCAGCTTAAGCCCTGATGTCCCCTTTCTAGAGATATCTTCCTCATGCCCTTAAGAAGTCCCCATTGTTGTCACAAACTGTCATGCCCTGTTAATTTCCTTCCTCTCTCTTTTTACCATTGGCCGTGATTTTATTTGTGTCCATGTACAGTGTCTGTTTCCCTGGTAGAATGTAAGCCCCACAAGGGCAGGTAACACCTCAGTCTTACTCACCCTTGTAAGGTCATAACTCATAGGACAATGCCTGGCACAGAGCAGGTGTTTAATCAGTTTTGGTTTCTTTCCTTTCCCTTTCTCATTAAATGGCATATTGTTCATTCTCAGTGTCTGGAAGATAAAGGCTCTTGTTTATCCTCTAAGAAAGCTCCTGTGATGACATGAAGGTCAGAACATGCACATATCAAGAAGAGGTTCCTACTCTATGAAAACCTTTTCTTCAGCAAGACCAAGATCAGTGGATAGTGGGGAGGGGTGGGTGCTGGTGACCTTTTAATCTGAAGCAGCAGATCAAGGATCCCATTTCTTCATAATGAACTGGTTTTAGAGTGTCCTCTGCCTCAGTAGCCTGGAGTCCCCAGGCCATGAGACAAATCTGGGCTGCACTCACCTGACAACCAGGAGACATTCAAGGCTGTAGGCATTTCTGGGGACAGCAGCCTGGTCTTGCCCTGCCCCCTGTGCTCACTCTTGTCCTCCCAGTACTTACGGAGCACCAGGCTTTTCCACACCTGCATCTGTCTTGGTCATGGTCAGCATAGGAGCTCCTGAGGGAGCTATGAAAGCTGTGACTTTTCTCTCCCAGTGCAGGCACTAAGATGATGGACATGGGGTGGGAGAAGGTGTTCATTAAAAACAACCCTTTTTTTGAGAGAGGGAAGGTGGGGGAAGATAGAACAGAAAAGAGGGGGAAAGGCAAAGGTAGAGGGGAGGAGAAAGGGGGAAGGTGAGGAGGGAGAAGAGCAATGTTGGAACAAAGGACTTAAAAAAAATACACAAAATCTGTCTGAGTTCCTGTCGTGGTACAATGGAAACGAATCCAACTGAGAACCATGAGGCTGCCTGTTCAATCCCTGGCCTTGCTCAGTGGGTTAAGGATCCGGTGTGGCTGTAAGCTGTGGTGTAGGTTGCAGACGTGGCTCAGATATGATGTTGCTGTGTAGGCTGGCAGCTGTATCTCCAATTTGACCCCTAGCCTGGGAACCTCCATATGCTGTGGGTGTGGCCCTAAAAAGGAAAATCTGAGAAAAGTTTGAACTGGTAGAAAGGAGCTAGTTGAGAGGGAGGATTTGAAAATACATGATATCACTTATATGTGGGATCTAAAATATGGCACAAATGAACCTATCTACAAAACAGAGACAGACTCATGGACACAGAGAACAGACTTGTGGTTGCCAAGGGGGAGGGGGAAGGGAGTGGGATGGATGGGGAGTTCGGGGTTAGTAGATGCAGACTATTACATTTAGAATGAATAAGCAATGAGGTCCTACCATACAGCACAGGAAACTATATCCAATCTCTTGGGATAGGCCATGATGGAAGATAATATGAGAAAAAGAATGTATGTATGTGTATGACTGGGTGACTATGCTCTACAGCAGAAGTTGACCCAACCCTGTAAATCAACTGAAAAAAAGAACAGAAAAGAAAATACAGGAACATAGGCTAAAGAAAAATTACTATCTGGAGCAGAGTCCAGGGTGACCACCCTTCCTGGCTTTGCCCATGATGAAGGGGTCTCCTGGGCTGTGGGAAGAGGCACCCAAGAGACTTCTCCTGGGACATCCAACGTGACTGCCCAGGCATTGGCAAAAGGGTGGCTTTGCTGGAGAATAAGGGCAGGTAACTAGGAGCCCCACCCTCAAATGTGGGTCAAGGCCTTTCAAGACACTGAGCCCAGACCACACCCCATGTTGCCTCCACCCCCACAAAATCACATTCTCCAGGCTGGTGGTGTGACGTTGGACAGCCACCTAACCTTGCTTATTTTCCTCCTGAGTACAACAAAGATGGTGGGTTGCATGATGTCCGAGGTGCTTCCCAGCCCATGTTGAGCTGTTGTGAGTTGATGGTGTAAGTTGCCCTGGCTGAAGTCTGCTGGCCAGAGAAAGCATCAGGATGTCCAGTGAAAAGTCTCCAGGCAGGGCTGCTTCTTTGGGAGCCTCTCCCTGGTCCTGCTTTGGGGGATGCGGCTTTGGGACCGAAGGCAGGCACGCAAGTGTGCATGGACCAGTGAGTGGGCGCCTTCTGGCTTGTCCTCCCACAAGAAACCGTGCCGCTTAAGTGCGGTCTGGGTTAGCCAGGCGCTGGCACACCAGCCACAAGACATCCATCTGTGAGAGGCTGCATGATTTCATCAGCAGCACCATGTGGCGGGGGCTCAAAGTGACAAGAGCAGGAAATGAGGGGGAGGAGGGGGTTGGTAAACTGATCAGATTTCTCAATTATTTCTTTACACTAACCAGTTTGGGCTGAGGGAACACCTGGGGCTCTTTAGTTTGGGGGGAAGAGGTCTCAAGAGAGATGCTACTGGCCATCCTTCAATGTGGGCAGGTGGAGACCTGAGTGATTAACATGCAGATAAGAAACAGATGTAACTTTGTTTTCCAAGCCGGTGGTGCAGGTCATGCCAATTACAAGAGTTTATTTTATTGTTTAAAGAAGCAAAGAGGAAAAAAAAAAAAATAAGATGCGTGGCTCTGTGGTAGTGTTCATGGGTGTTATATGTGGGGGGAGGTGACTGAAATCCCAAATCGATAAGGTAATTGAGTTATTTCTGTCAAGTGTTTAAGGCTATTACTTTAAGTGGACACAGGGTTGTTGGCTGTGTTTGCTGTAATCAGCTTTGGACTCATTGGGCATATTGATCTCCTCCAACGCTATTTGGTGTTCTTGAAACATCAGCGGAAGTTCCCCCCTCGGCCTCCCCCTTCCCCCCCTCCCTCTCCTTCCCAAGGCTTCTGAAAAGCAAAAACACACTTCTCTCTGCTGGCTAGGCTGCAGGTTTTCCACTCCACTCATCATCATTTGTTCTAAAAGCAAAATGCAATTTTCTGAGACTCTTTACACTTCTGTGCGCGCACACACACACACACACACACACATATGCATGCACACAGCTTCTGTGCTCAACAATGTGCTTTTTAATCTAGAAAAGGAGCAGAGACAACAGGTCCACTATAATCCTGCAATATCCTAGGGCAGGGGAGCCGTTCCCAGTCCAGGGGAAGACATTGTCCCCATTGAGGCGCCTCTCCAGCTCTGGGCAGCTCACAATCCCAACCTTTGTGACCACCAGAGAATCGTGGCCTGTACCCATCCCCTTGGACTCCACCCTGCTGGCCCCCAAAGGTCACTGACAGTGATGTCACGGAAAAGCATGTGGTCAGAGAGTCTGTCCTTGGAAGGAGGCCTTGGAAACTGTTGGCTGATCCCTCTTCCGCCCAACCCCCAGCCCCTGGCCCTGGAGAATTTCTGCAGCTTGGAGGTAGTGTACTGAGGGATGTGATCCACCCAGGGCTGAATGGCCAAAGCGGGAGAGTCTGCTGAGAGGGGGCTGGGCTTTCTCCACTCCATCTTCTCCACTCTCCCAGGGCCGCCAATGGAGGACCCAGCGAGGTGGGACCCTGATCCCTTCCCCGCAGACCTCCAGCCTCTCATCTCCTCTAACCCTCTTCTTGCACAGCTGAATTTGACACCACTTCTTCTTGGCATTCATTTGCCTTTTGGATTCCTCTTTCCTTCCCTTCATATCATCTGCAGAACTGACCCACACATGTGTACGTGTACACACACACACACACACACACACACACACTGACCATGCCCTTAACCCACTCTCTTAAGTGTCAGCATCAACCAACTCAGGCCAGAGAATCTGGGGCAAGGAAGACCCCACAGGAGAGGTATTAGAAGTGTTGTTAACTGGAGTCTGCACACATGTCTTTGAAATCTGGAGGATTCACAGGTGCTCTGGGGGAATATAGAGAGGACTCCCAAGAAAACAACACAATTTACATTAAAATTGCTTTTACTAGGCTCTGCCTGTGTGTCCTAGGTATTTCGCATACATCATTTCCTGTGGTGTTCTAAGCCACTGCAGGAAGGAGGTGTTTCTGTTGCATGTTAGTGCTGAAGAGACCGAGACACAGTAGTGAGGTTGGACACTTTGATTTGAAGCCAGGTCTTGACTCCAAATCTGAGACCCTCTGTACTATCCTGTAGCTTAGAGTCTATTACAAGTAACTAGGATTATTCACACTCCAGAAGGGAAGATGGGTGAAGGTGTATATGTGTGTGCCTGTGGGGTAGGCAGTTTAAAGAATTTGGACCCCTGGTAATGAGTGAGTTGGTGACATGCCCCACATAACCCCTTTAGGGCCATCCTAGCTGATACATGTCTCCTTTTTTCTTTTGGGGATCAGAGCCTTTCAACTTAACTCTGTCCAAGGCCTCCACTGTGGCTCCTACCGTATGCCACCAGGAGAAAATCCTGGCTCCCAATCTGGCCCCAGTCCACCTTTCCATCTTGTCATCTGGTAGCTCCTCTCTGAGTCCCTCCCCACTGGTACCACACTGCATTGTTTACCACGCCTGCAACATCTGTGCACTATGACTCCTGACCTTGGCATTGGCTATGCCCTTTGCCTGACATCTCCTCCATCCAATCTTTTTGGTGACTTCCTGTGATCTTCTGAGTCCCAGCCTGTGACACTTGCCTGAGCCCCCATCACCACTGTCTTCCCATTACCCTGTGCATCTCTAATTTTGCCTTCTGGGTAGGCAAGGTGCTGCGTCTTAGAAAGATCACTGAACCGGTGGCATGGAGATTGGTTGGATGAGAGACTAAAGGCTGGGAGAGCGTTATGAGTCTGCTGTAGCTGTTCCAGAGAGAGAGGAGCTTGTGTTGTGATGGGGTAGGGCTCTGGAGGGAGAGACTGCCAGCTGTGGAGCTGAGTTTGACTCTGGGGTCAGATTAGGGGAGGCCAGCACCTGCCCAATGCAGGATTCAGAACAGTTTTGCCTCACAGCAGGGGACTTCCCTAGAAGACCTTTCGAAGACCCTTTCAACCCTTTAACCGATTCCGTTCTAGCTGTGGCATTCTTCAGGTTGCTCAGAAGGCAGAAGCTCTAAAAATAGAAAGCCTTATTATTACTGATTAAATTTCTTTCCACCTACAGAATTTTCTGAAAGTAATAAGAAGAGGAAGCCTGAGTCTGTGCTGAAGGGTTCAGGAGCAGAGATGTGTTGAGAAGTGATGAGAGAAGGGGGGGGCGGGTGGAGAGAATATGAGGCCAGGCAGGTAAGGAGGGGGTGAGGGTGAGAACATCACTGATTGTGGACCGGTGGCTGGAGGGACCTTTCAGTGTGCATCGGCTTTCCAAGGGAGGAGCCCATGGGATAGTAAAACAGGAGTTTCTGGGAGTCTATTTCTGTTTTATAAATTATTTTTATTATTATTTTTTTAGATTCCACAAGTAAGTGATATCATATGATATGTCTTTCTCTGTGTGACTTCTGACTTGTTTAATATGATCATCTCTAGGTCCATCCACATGGAAAACAAACTTACCAAAGGGGACAGCAGGTGCAGGGGCAGAGAGAGAAATTAGGAGTTTGGGATTAACATATACATACTACTATATAAAAATAGGTAAACAATGAGGACCTACCGTGCAGTACAGGGAACTATGCTCATCTTGTAATAATCTATAATGGAAAAGAATCTGAAAGAGAATATATATATATATATATAGAAAGAGAATATATATTGAAAGAGAATCTGAAAGAGAATATATATATATATATATATAAAACTGGGAGTTCCCGTCGTGGCGCAGTGGTTAACGAATCCGACTAGGAACCATGAGGTTGCGGGTTCGGTCCCTGCCCTTGCTCAGTGGGTTAACGATCCGGCGTTGCCATGAGCTGTGGTGTAGGTTGCAGACGCGGCTCGGATCCCGCGTTGCTGTGGCTCTGGCGTAGGCCAGTGGCTACAGCTCCAATTAGACCCCTAGCCTGGGAACCTCCATATGCCGTGGGAGCGGCCCAAAGAAATAGCAAAAAGACAAAAAAACCAAAAAAACAAAACTGAATAACTTTGCTCTGCACTCGAAACTAACACAACACTGTGAATTAACTATACCCCAGTAAAAAACCCCAAACCAAGAAAACAAGAGAATTTCTACTGAGGCCGTCACCTCGGCTGCAGGAAGACAGGGCAGCAGGATGCAAGTGACTTTGAACCTGCCCCTACGTCAGGGAAGTGCCTGAATGTCCTCACGGCTCTGACAGGTGCATAGCTTCTAACCCCTTCCCTCTCCTGCCTCCCAAGGCATGTCCTGCTCATAAAAATTCTGAGGATGGCTCCTCTGGTGATTAAAGATCTAAAAGCCATATGCAGAGATGAGTTTGAAGAAAAGAAATGGAAAATATTATAGTTGCACATTTAAATTATTTTTTATAAAGAAGATAATCCCCCCAATTGAATCAGCATCAGGTCCTACAAACTTAGATTCACCCCTGTAGCTCTGCCATAGATAATTTCGAATGACATTAATGCCTCTTTCTTATATATTCTTAAGTCTGAGTCCACGTGTTTCCTGTGTCTTCTCTTCTCCTGTATGACTTAGCTCATCATCCTGGGTGCCCGTCTGCAGGAGTATTCCAGTCAGCATGGGGAAATATCAGGGCCTCAAAGTCAGGCTAGAAAGTTGGCTCTTCTCATAGCTGGTGTGGGCTACTGACCTCTTAAATGGAATTATTCCAAATTGCCATTTGCTCATAGGTAAAAAATAATTGAATGACAGCATTTTCCCGTGCTTTGACACAATACTTCCTTGGAGTTTCTTCTTCTCCAAAATGGAGATGATAAAGGAGTTGTTGTTTAATGACTCTATAGAGTTTCAGTTTTGCAGAATGAAAGAGTTCTGGAGACTGGTTGCCCAACCATGTGAATTTGCCATTAAAAAAATTCAACAGAGTAAGTTTTAAAGATCTTACTGGCTTTTTTTCAGTGGTTCATGAGTCAGGCAGCATCCAGTTAGGCAGACAGAAAGGAGCTGTGCAAGATGAAAGACTTTTATAGGCAGAAGGGAGTAGGGACAAGGAAGTTATACAAGGCAGAAAGCAGACTGGGTATGACAAGATTCCTTTCCCTACAGAGGGTGGGGGTAGGGGTTCATAAGGCGGAATACCCACTAATGCTGATCAGGTTGGCTGGTTTAAGATTCCATTTCTGGGAGAACGAAAACTGTAGTTAAGTCTGGATTTTGGTACATAGGGCGTAGCATAAGCGACTCCATTTTGGACCTGTTGTCTTGTTTTTAGCAATGCTTACCATGGCTGAGCTATACACTTAAAAATGGTTAGAGTGGTATACATATATATGTTTTTTGTCTTCTAGGGCCTTACCCATGGCATATGGAAGTTTCCAGGCTAGGGGTAGAACCAGAGCTGTAGCTGGTGGCCTGCACCACAGCCACAGCAACATGGGATTGAGCCACATCTACAACCTACACCACAGCTCACGGCAACACTGGATACTTAACCCACTGAATAAGTCCAGGGGATTGAACCCACATCCTCTTAGGTACTAGTCGAGTTCATTACCGTTAAACCATGATGGGCACTCTGAAAGTGGTTTATTTTGTTTTGTGTTTTTTACTATGGTAAAACAATGGAGATGATGAAGTCTTTCTTACCTGATGGTGGTGAATGTGCGTTAAGCTGAACTGTTTTAAAGTCCTTTGTGTAGTTTCTGACTTACGGTAACACTGAGTTCAATAAATCTTAGCTTTTATCTGGAGTATTAGTATTAATAGTTTGTCATTCCCCAAATTGGCATTCTCTCTCCCCAGGCTAAAATCAAGTAGTCCCTCTAATAGTTTGGGAAGGAAACAGCTGTAGGGGATTGTTACCTAACAGAATCTCCAAAATAGTCATTGTTGACATTAAGGTTTTCTGTAAGTTGGAATCTGCATCTCTTTGTAATAGTAATAGCTAACACTCATCATTTACATGGGCTCATTTAAGCCACTCAAAACCTTGGGGAATGGGTATAATTCTTTGTCACTTGTCTGAAGTCACACAGCTAGTAAAGGACATTCCAGGTAAGGCTGTTCGTTCCAGAGTCTACAGTTTTGACCACTAAGTCATATGACCTACACCCACCCATCATTGCTTTAGAGTCTTTAGCTTAGAGCCACTTTACATGGCTGGTTCCTCTTTAAGTGTGGCCAGCTAAAATCCTTCCACCTGATTTTCCTGCAATGCCAGCCGTCATGTCAGTTTCTCAGGGCATTTATATTTCAGGTGTTAGAAGGGCACAGCTGGAGGGCTGCTCATGTAGAGAGGAATCTGAAGGTGCTCCAGAGGTGACCCATTAGGTATAAGACTGCCCTTCTCTCAGAGCTCTGTGTCTTACTCCCTCATTCCAGAAGTTCTATTCATTTAGGGGTTTTTGTTTTGTTTGATTGTTTTTTAGTGTTGTTCCCAAGGCATATGGAAGTGTCCAGGCTAGAGGTTGAGTAGGAGCTGTAGCTGCCAGCCTACGCCATAGCCACTGCAACACCATATCCAAGCCGTGTCTGCGACCTACACCACAGCTCACAGCAATGCCAGATCCTTAACCCACTGAACAAGGTCAGGGTTGGAACCTGTATCCTCATGGATACTAGTTGGGTTCATTACCTACAGGGCCACAATGGGAACTCCTCATTTAGGTTTTTTAAAAATAAATTTCACAAATATTTACCAAATGCTTACAATGTGTCAAGCATTTTGAGGTAGAGTCTGACCTGACTCTTTGGTGGAAAAGAAGAGTGCCCCCCCCCTTTTTCTTCGGCATGTGGAAGCTCCTGGGCCAGAAATCGAACCTGGGCCACAGCAGCAACTCAAGCTGCTGCAGTGACAACACTGGTTCCTTGGCCCACTGTGCCACAAGAGAACTCCTCTGTTTATTTAGTTTTGCATGTTCTTCACCTGCTAACTAATTAAAGTAATATATCCACTGAGTAATAAGCACTCAAGCAACACAGAACAACAGAAAACGATAAGTAAGAGTGTCCCTTCTCCTTTACTCACTTTTCCTTATGTTTAGTTATTTCTGTTTCTACTACTGGTGGTTATTCCCCAATTTTTAAAAATTATTTTTTTACAGTCTTACCCACGGCACATGGGAATTCCCATCCAAGCCACTGAGACCTGGGTAATGCCTGTGATGGAACTCGCACCTTCACAGGCACCCAAGCCACTGCAGTCAGATTCTTAACCCACTGTGCCATGGCAGAAAATCTGGTTATTCCTAAACTTTAAATACTTTTAGTTCTTTTTCTTGGTGTTTCATCTTTAAATAGTGTTTATTCTTTTTTTTTCACTGTAAAAGAGGAAGAATATCACTCATTGGCAGTAAATGTATCTCTCCTAATTTTGCTTTTTTTGTTGTTCTTATGTGGTTTTAAAAAGTAAATTAAAGTTTATGATTTTATTTTTAATTTTTTTTTTCTTTTTTAGGGCTGCACCCATGGCATATGAAAATTCCCAGGCTAGGGGTCCAGTTGGAGCTACAGCTGCCAGCCTATACCACAGCCACAGCAATACTAGTTCTGAGTTGTGTCTACAACTTACATCACAGCTCACGCCACACCAGAACCTCAACCCACTGAGCAAGCGAGGCCAGGGAGCAAACGTGCAACCTCATGGTTCCTAGTCGGATTTGTTTCCACTGCACCATGACGAGAACTCCAAGTTTATCTTTTTAAAAGATTGTATTTCTTGATTTCTGAACTTTAGAGAGTGTTTCCTGATTCTGCCCTGTGAAATAAGGAATTCACTGCCCTTCATGTTCTAGCTTCTGTCAGTTGTTTTATCACTTTTACTTTGCTAGCTTAAAATATTTACCTTCTGTTCTGCAGCTACCATTAGATCCTCTGTTTTGTTTATATGTTGATTTCATAGTTTGAAAAATCAATGAATATTTACATTATGATTATGTAATGATTATGTTCTTCAGAACCAAGTAGTGTGCTGAGACCCATAGAAAAGATGCAATTCAGTTGTTGAAGTGATTGAACAAGGAGGTGTTAGACTGATTCTATTGCTTTGGTGGCCTGCGAGGTAAACTGAAATCCAAGCCAGAGTCTGTTCCTGTAAGTGCTCTTGTATCTGAGAGAATGAAATTTAAGGACAACAATCACAAGTGTCAATGAGGCTTTCCCAAATAAGGCAACCATTTAAGGCTTCACCAATCAAATCATTTCCTTGCTTTGCTCTGTGTCTGCTCTGCCTTTCCCATAGTTCCTTTCAGCCCCAAGCCCCCTAAACAGTCTCTAAGTTTAGCACTGCTTGAGTCAAACTGATGTTTGCTTAAACAAGCACTTCAAAAATGGAACATGCCTCAGTTTATCTTTTTAATATTATGTTGTTAAAACTCCTCCATTCAAAGAATCATTGATCCCAGAATCAATGTCACATGAATTCTGTTTTTATGCCTTTCATCCATGCTCAGAATGATAACATTTTCATTTTTGTGTGTTTGGATTGTGACTTTTACATCTCTTTGCTAATTTTATTTTCTCTGACATTTCTAACTACCTTTCTTTGTGCACAAAACAGTGCTGTTCTTTTACCTTCTCGATGAGATAAAATCCAGCTTCTAATTCCAATTACTCATTACAGGACATTCCTTTGGTGGTTAGAGGAATTCTCAAAGCTCTGACACCTTTCCTTCCTTCCTTCCTTCCTTCCTTCCTTCCTTCCTTCCTTCCTTCCTTCCTTCCTTCTTTCTTCCTTTCTTTCTTTTTAAGGCTACACCTGTGGCATATGGAGGTTCCCAGGCTAGGGGTCCAATTGGAGCTACAGCTGCTGTCCTATGCCATAGCCACAGCAACGCAGGATCTGAGCCTCATCTGTGACCTGCACCACAGCTCAAGGCGGCGCAAGATCCTTAACCCAATGAGCAAGGCCAGGGGTCAAACCCAAAACTTCATGGTTCCTAGTCGGATTCATTTCTGCTGAGCCACAATGGGAACTCCTCTGACTCCTTTTCTAATGTACTTGGTTATTTTCTCGGTCCTCTACAGAAATGGCATTCTAGGATTTCAATTCATTTCACATTTTACTTACACTCTTGTTGGATCCCACGTTTTCTGCTCCCTTAGATTTCTGTTTCACTTGGCTGGAGAGTATGCTTTCAAGTGATTGTTACAGAAGGATGCAATGGATGCCAGCTTTCTGGGTCTTTGTCTCACTACTCACTACCCCTGTCCCCTAATTTGTTTGGTTAAAATTCTAAGTTCTAAGATCATTTTTCCTATCTGCTTTGACCTCTAGTATACATTTTTAGTGACAGCAATCTGATACGTGTTGTTTTATAGGTACTTTTTAATTTTTTCCTAAATGATTAGTTTTATTTTTTCCTGAACAATTGGTATGTTTTATTGTCCTTGGTGTTTCTAAACCTTAACTGAGATATATTCGGGTGGGGGACCCAGTTTGCTATTTTTTGTAAACTCCAGGCATTTGTCCTCTTTTCTTTCTTTTATTATTTTCTCCCTCCCATTTCCTCTGTGTACATTTTCTAGAGCTTACTGGATCAATCTTCTAAGACTCTTAGCTTTTCTCTGATATTTCCCATCTCTGTCTTTTTTATCTATGGCCAGGAAGACTTCTTTGAATTTGTCTTCTAGTTGCTCTATTGACCCTTCTCTTTAACAACTGTGTCTTTAATTTCCAACAACTCTTTATTGCTCTGTGAAGGTTTTATTTTTATAGCAGCTATTATTTTTTTTAAATGAATGTGCTATCTCCCTGAAGGCACAAGTTAGAATTGTTTTAAAAGTTCTTTTTTGTTTTGTTTCCTCTGGGTTTTTTATTCATCAAGATTCTTTTGTGATGCTGATTTTTCTGACATACCAATGATCCTCAGAAGTCTATTCATATTTTTTGAAGGAAGGAGTAAATGTATTAATTTCTGAAGCCAGCGCAAATATCCTTTGTGGGTATAGAGTCCTACTTTTTGTATTTCTTTCCTAAATAGAAGATAATTAAGGTCAGAGACAAAGTCCCTGCCCTCATGTTAGTTATAGTCTTAGGGATGCAAACATCACATAGGTAGTGGGATAAATATATTTTTTTTGATGCTATTTGATGAGAAATAACAGGGTTTACAAGGGAGTATAGCTGGATGATCTAGTTTAGATTGAAGTTTTAGGGGTGGCTTTTCTGAGGAGGTAATCTTCATCCCGGGCTCTGAAATGTGGGTTGGAGTTGCCAGGCAGAGTGGGTATAAGAGCCTTCCAAGCAGAGGAAATAGCATGTTTAAGAGTCAGGAAAGGGCATGGCATGTTTTAAGCACTGAAAGGAGACCTGTGTATCTATGACACAGTAATCAAGGGCAAGAATACAAGAGTTTATGGTAAAGAGGTAGCCAGTGGCTCAGTCACGGTGACCTTGAAGATCAAGTTATAGTAAGAAAGGTTATTTTTCAGTACAACAATAAATTATTGAAAGAGTTAAGCATGGGAGTAATATGATCAGATTTGTGTTAAAAAAATTCTGGCTGTTATGTTGTTAATGAAATGGAAGGGGTAACAGCGGAAGCAGGGGAAACAGTTAGGACATTTTTATGGTAGCCCAAGCAGAAGAAGATGGTAGACCAAGGTGGGTACATTAGAGATGGAGAGAGAAACTGACAGTATTAGATGGTGGGTGAGCTAAAAGGAGCAAGGGACAGAGCAATTTCATGGATGACTCTTAGACTTCTGGCCTGGCTGTTTGGGTATGGAAGACCACGAAAGAAAAGCAGATTTAGAGTTCCTGTTGTGGCTCAGTGGAAATGAATCTGACTAGCATCCATGAGGACACAGGTTCAATCCCTGGCCTTGTTCAGTAGGTTAAGGGTCAGACGTTGCCCTGTGCTGTAGTATAGGTCACAGATGTGGCTAGGATCTTGCATTGCTATATGGCTGTGGTGTAGGCCAACAACTACAGCTCCATTTCAGCCCCTAGCCTTGGAACCTCCGCATGTCTCAGGTGCAGCCTAAAAAAGACCAAATAAATAAATAAATAAGAAAAGCAGATTTGGAGGGAAGATGGTGAGTTTAGTTGGGTTATGTCAGGTGTCAGATGGTTGTGAGATATCCAAGTATAGACTTCCAGTAGGCTCTGAACACTTGGCTCTGGAGTGAATTGTGCCCTGGGGACCCAAGGAGCATGCTTCAAGAAAGGAAGTAAAAGGTCAGCACCTTTTGAACACTGTCACTTTGTCCGATGAACAGTGGTTGAGACATATGAATTCAAACCTGAAACAGCTTTTTGATGACTTTGGTCTTATTAGAGGGGTGGCCAGACTGTATGGGTTGAGAAGCAAGTGAAAGAGAACAGATGAGCAAGAGTGGGAGCCACAGAGGGTTGCTTGGACAACACCTTCAAGAAGGTCGGCTATGAAGGGAAAGAGAGGACAGCAGCTCAAGGGAAGTGCAGTGCGATATGGGTTTCTACATCAGGGTTATCCATTAGGCTGTGAGCTTCAGAAGGGCAGGAACTATTTCTTTTTATACTTCTTTCTATTCTCTGGCCCAGTAGTGGAATATGGTAGTTGATCCAACCATGTTGGATCAAATCTGTTAGTAATATACAAGGTCTTGGAAAGAGAGACTTTCTAAAGAGAACCATTTGAAAACAACCTAAATGTCCATCAGCAGGTGAATGGATAAAGAAGGTGTGGTACATATATACAATGGAATACTACTCAGTCATAAAAAAGAATGCAATTTTGCTATTTTTAGCAACATGGATGGACTTGGAGGGCATTATGCTAAGTGAAATACATAAGATAAAGATAAATACTGTATGATATTGCATACATACAATATGTGGAATCTTAAAAATACAACAAACAAGTGATTATAACATAAAAGGAGCAGGCCCACAGATACAAAGAACTAAATAGTGGTTTGGGAGGAGGGGCAAAATAAGAGTAGAAGAATGGGAGATAGATAAAAAGTGTTGGGTGTAAGATAGGTAACATGGGGAATATAGCCAATATTTTATAATAACTGTGAATGGAAAGTAACCTTTAACAATTGTATGAAAATAAAAGTTTTTTTGAAGAAGAGAACCACTCTACTGTTCCATGGCCGGCAGTGCCCAGTGCTGTTGCTAAGATGAATCACAGGTCCACATAACAGCAGACTGTTGACAGCTATGACTTGTGTAGATTGTCTTTGTCTGCCTGGCCTCTTGGGGGTTAAGCTGTTGAAGGTTCTGCTTGGGAAAGATTAAGAGGATCCAGTGGGCCTGCTGGGTAACCCCAGGTACTGGTTTTAGAGTGGTCCTCTAAAGATAAGAACAGACCTTTCTTATTTTTGCTGAATGCCTTCGATACAACCATCGCCCTGCCATGTGTTTTTATGTGTTTTCTCATAAATGAATCTCTCATTTTCACAGCTGTCATTTACATTTCATAGATGAGAGCATGAAGGCTCAGATAAAGTATATTTCCTAAGGTCATATGCGTTGTAAATAGCAGAATTAGGATTTGAACCTAGGTCTTCAGATTTTGTAAGTCGCACACTTTATAAAGGCATATGGAAAAGCGGCAGGAATGGGATGGGTTTTAATGGTCCAAGAATCTTGATGATGTGTCTTTTCAGTAACTTCCAAGGGACATGAAAAGCAGATGGAAATTAAGTGATCACGGGTGGGAAGGGGTGGAGGAGAGAGGAGGGGGGCAGCCAAAGAGATTGATTCTTTTCATGGGATGAGACAGTCTAATGTAACTCAGGTGAGGGGCCCCTGAAGAGCTGCGCTGAGGGGATGCTCATAAAATGGTTTTTGGCTCCTACCTTGTGACTTTTTCAGGGAGGTAAGGATTCCAGTCTTCTTTTGTTTGTCTTGCTATTCCTTAGCTACTTGCCTTCTGAAATCAGATGTATAGGGGAAGGGGGCTGTGATTTGCGACATACTGATGGCAAAAACGAACAATTCTGAAGACTAAAGAATATTTTTTTGGTTGAAAATTTTAATATTTATTTTTCTCATTGTAAATGTAATAGGTAAATGTTTTTGGTTTTTTTTAAAAATTATCATTATTATTTTTTTTTGGACTTTTAGGGCATATGGAGGTATGTGGAGGTTCCCTCAGCATATGGAGTTTCCTTCAGCATATGGAGGTTCCCAGGCTAGGGGTCCAATCGGAGCTGCAACTGCCCGCTTATACCAGAGCCGCATCTGCGACCTACACCACAGTTCACAGCAATGCCAGATCCTTAACCCACTGAGCCAGGCCAGGGATCAAACCTGTGTCCTTGTGGATTCTAGTTGGGTTTGCTAACCACTGAGCCATGACGGGAACTCTGTAATAGGTAAATGTAATTGAGGACTTACACAATGTTGAGAGGTTTGCCAAAGAAAATAGAAATCGTCTCAAAATTCCATGACCCGGAGTTAATCATTGTTCAAATTCTGTTCTATTCCAGGCTAAAGAATATTTCTGTTATATTGTGAAAAATCCAAAGCTCCTTTAAAGAGCACGTAAAATATTTAAAGAAATCGTAGGCAGTTCCTTCTTTTCCCTGCAGGCACATTTGATCTTACACTAATGGAGGGAGAAGAAAGTCTAGTTTTTCTTAAAAATCCATAGAAAAGGAATATGCTTAGCTAGCCATGGTACCACATTGCAGTGGACTCCACATCTTGGTGCCAGGGAGCTTTTTCAGTTTCCCAATCTAAATCCTTCCTCTTTTTAATACCCATCTCCTTTAGTCCTGGCAACAATACAAACATCTGTGTATGCAATAAACATGAAAATAGCAGCACTCAATTTGCCAGTGAGGCAACTAATATTTCACTGAAGGAGCCTAAGCCATAAGATGAGACAAAACCAAGAGGGAACTAAGCTCTTTTTATCGTCATGACTGTCTCAGGACTTCCCTGTAACTGAGGAGCTAGCAGGAGGTAAAAAGAAAGCAAAGGTTAAATAGAAGACATTTAGGGACTGTCAGAAGAGGAAACTCTTTCTCTGTTTTTTTTTTTTTTTTGTCTTTTTGCTATTTCCTGGGCCGCTCCCACGGCATATGGAGGTTCCCAGGCTAGGGGTCGGATCGGAGCCGTAGCCACCGGCCTATGCCAGAGCCACAGCAACATGGGATCCGAGCTGCGTCTGCAACCTACACCACAGCTCACGGCAACGCCGGATCGTTAACCCACTGAGCAAGGGCAGGGATTGAACCTGCAACCTCATGGTTCCTAGTCGGATTCATTAACCACTGCGCCACGACAGGAACTCCTGTCTTTTTTTTTTTTTTTTTTTTTTTTTTTTTTTTTTTAGGGCTGCACCCACAGCATACGGAAGTTCCCAGGCTGGGGTCAAATTGAAGCTGCATCTGCTGGCCTACACCACAACCACAGCAACGCAGGACCTGAGCTGCGTCTGCAACCTGCACCACAGCTCACAGCAACACCAGATCCTTAACCCACTGAGTGAGGCCAGAGACCAAACCTGCATCCTCGTGGATCCTAGTCGGGTTCGTCAACCGCTGAGCCATGAAGGGAAATTCAGAAGAGGAAACTCTCTCAATAGTAGAATCATTACAGAGGTTTGTGAACAGATGTTCTTCTCTTTGAGAAAATCAAAAAATCTCACAGCTGGCTAGGGGCAGGCTGGGCCCAGAACCTAAGCTTGCCCCTGGCCTCCATGGCAGAAGCTGGTGTGGGTGAAGTACCCAGTCCAGTATCTGGAGCATAGATGGCTCATCAGGCATGAATCCCCTTCCTTGCCCACCTGATACGCTTTCCATTGCACTGCAGCCTTCATGGGGTGTGGTGTGTCCCCAGATGGACAGGTGATATTTTAGCAATATAATCAAGTTTGATGATAGGGACCTCAGCGTTGACATTGACCTTCTATTAACAGTGTGTGAGTTTTCTGGCTCTCCGTGTTGGCAGGACTCATGGAGAACATCAACAACCAAGAGATCATGCCAGACGGAGTTATAAGGGAACTTCTTGAAAGCTATCTGTTGACAATACAAAACCCTTGGTTTCTCATTATTTGGTAAAATCACCAAAAATCTGGCCTTATCGAGATTTTTGCATGTGCATCTATATTTTAAAAAAACATCAGGGAGTTTCCATTGTGGCGCAGCAGAAAGGAACCAACTAGTATCCATGAGGTTGCAGGTTCGATCCCTGGCCTCGATTAGTGAGTCAGAGATCCAGTGTTGCCATGAGCTGTGATGTAGGTCACAGATGTGGCTGGGATCCCGAGTGACTGTGGCTGTGGCTGTGGCCTGCAGCTGTAGCTCCGATTCAGCCCTAGCCTGGGAACTTCCATATGCCTCAGGTTCTGCCCTAAAAAGCAAACAAAACAAAACAAAACAAAACAAAACAAATCAGGGCTACTAGCTTAAGTACATAGGGGGGATCCTAAATTGCAATAGCAACAGCAAATATGGGGATGCTTAAGATACCTTTTAACTAACAGGGCCCAGACAGGAGAGGCTGCCCTAGGAGGCAGGAACCACCAATACTGTTTGTTTCCCTTCCCTTTGATGCCTACTCTGTGTCCATGTTTGCATTTTCCTCCACACCCCCATCCTGTGTGTGTCCCCACCCCTTTTTGCAACTGCAAGCTCCCTATTCTTCTCAAAAGCTGCTCCGCTTCTCCAGATCATGTAATGCCCGTTACCATAGCACCCAGTACTTCATATTATTAAAACAATCTCTTTATTAGTGAGCCCGCTCCTCCCAAGAAGCCAGGCACCTTGGAGCCCATTTGACAAGATGATGAACCTGTATTTCAGGAGGCTTAGGGATTTGTTAGGGGGGCGGAGGGGGGCAGGCCAGAGAGGCCCAGAGAGCTCAGACCTCACACGCTACTCCTGGATTGCACCTCGCTGCCTAGAGACGCTCACAGTCTCGTCTCATTTCCTTGCCTTTTCCTTTTCATCATGCACTCATAATAATTATACATGTTATCACATGTCACATTTTACAAAAGGCTTTCAAATGCATCCCTTCTTTCAATCCTCACAATATCCCTGTGAACTAAGAATTTTGTGTTCAGTTTTAAAGGCTGAGGGTTCTGGAAACTGACGTTCAGAGGGATCTGACTGTTTAAGGTCGTACAGACACTTAAGAGGCCAACTGGGACTCAAAACCCGACCGTCCACTATCTCTACACCTACTTTTCTTATTGTGGACAAAACAGAGAGATAGATACACAGATAGATAATTCTATGGCTCTTTGCAGAATGGGTGCTCAATAATAATTTGTTGGGGTTTTTTTTTTCTTTTTGGACTAATGTGTCTGCTTTTGAATCAAATGTAATATTATGAATCTACAGTCCCTTGCTCCCTCCGCTCCCCTCTGCTCCCCTCCCCTCCCTGCTTTTTCCCCTTCCCTTCCTCATTCTTTCTTTGGCACATACTATGAACAAGACACCACTGGAAGTGTTGGAGGAGGACAGAGAGTGTCCTCCATCACCTATATTCTTAGACAGTGAAGGGGGCTGAGACGTGTTATACACACAAGCTGTCATCTGGCACAGCGTGTGATAAATGCCATTCATCCATTCACCAACTATTTTATTGCCTCCAAACTATGTCCCAGGATTCACTGATGAATCCTTCTTCTGTCTGTGGAGGGAAGCAGGTGTTAAAAAACAGTTATATCGTTATTTAATTAGAATTGTGATATATGCTGGAGAGGAAGACTGGGTGTACAAGAGCATAGAGATGGAGGCTCTGATTTTGGCTGGGTGGAGGGATTGGGGGTTGCAACATGGAAAGCTTCCCAAGGAAAATAATTTAATCCGAAGAGGTGGGATGACATGCCTCACCCCCTGCCCCTACTCTGCCCCAGGAGGAAATTAAGGTCCTTGCTTCATCACAATGAGGCTGAATCTGCCGTGGAGGCTGAAGAGACAGCAAGAATTAAAAAGGTGAAAGTGAAGGGCACAAGGGACGGGTTTTCAGTAGCAGCATGTTCAGTGATATCAGTCGGTAGGAATGCTTCACATTGAGAAAATTTGAAGGTCATGTGGCTGCACTGGTTGTGGATCAGAACAGAGAGGTCCTCAATGCTGGGAGCGGGGGCGGGGAGGGAGTTTCAAGAGCAGGGAGAGAGAATAAGAGACATAGAGAGAAGAGAGAGAGAGAGAGGGAGAGATTACCAGCTGGGGAGGATCAGGAAGAGGTGGCATTTAGGATCCACTAGGATTCAGCTGAAGGGGACAAGTAGTAGGGACAGTGGCATCTGAGGGTGAAGAAGCCTGAGCAAAACGGGGAGCAAGGGGGAGTTCCTGTTGTGGCTCAGCAGGAACCCATAAGGACTCAAGTTCAATCCCTGGCCTTGCTCAGTGGGTTAAGGATCCGGCATTGCCATGAGCTACAGTGTAGATCGCAGATATGGCTCGGATCCTGAGTTGCTGTGGCTGTGGTGTAGGGCAGCAGCTGTAGCTCCAATTCGACTCCTAGTCTGGGATATGCTGTGGGTGCAGCCCTAAAAAGCAAACAAAAAACCTGAAACATGGTTGTTGAGGGGCAAAGGAGAGCACAAGATGTGTTCTAAGAAAGAGTATGCTGCATAATTCTCTGGAGTCTAGAAGGGGAGGCTGGAGGGCTTGGGGAAGTGGGATGGGACCCAGTGCAGATACCTCTGTAGGCCAAGGGGAGCCATTAAGAGTATTTGGTCTAAGGAGTCCCATCAGCACTATGCATTAGGAGGATTAATCTGCCAGGAGTGCACAGGATGGATGGGCAGGGAGAGAGGAGGGTGGCAGCTGCCCCTCTACTTCACTTACAGCGTCTTCCCCTGGCAAACTGATCAATAAATGGAAGTTTTCAAACAGTCTTCTGCCCGCCCTTCAATGGAGAAAGGGTGATTAATTTTTAGCACTCATCATGATTGCTTTTCTTAATTACCAGGCATGACTGATACCTCCCTGAAGAATTGACAGGGTATATCCCAGCCCCTCAAACCACTGGGGACATAATGGATGTTCAAGAACTACTTTTTGGATTTATTGAACCCCCCCCCCCCTTTTATTTTGTTTTTGGTGGCCTGAAGTCCTTGGGAGGTATTTTTATCTGCCAGGGTGTCAGGGGAAGTCCTCTCTGTTGCTGCTGCCTTCTCCATCTCTGATTTCACAGTCCTTCCGATCTTGGCTGGCTGAGGCTGGCAAAGGGCTAGACCAAGTGCATCCCCGTGGGCCAAGGGGGAGGGGGCAATAGCAGCTCACACAGAGGTCTTGACTGGGCGTCAGAAAGGCTCCAGTCCCTAAATATCGGTGCCCCAGGCTGCTGCTGTGTCTGAAATTCCACCTTGAGAGTCATTGATATTTGGGCGATTTCAGAAATAGCATTGCATCCTTAACAGCTGCTGATGGGTGAAGTCATAGCAGCCAGCAAAGCCTTCCTCTCCGCATGCCGTTGCATCAGCACAGGGCTTCTAGACTTGCCCCTTCTCCCTGCCAATCTTCAGTTTCTCTTGGTCAGTTCTCTCTCACTGGAGATCTTCCGGATCTGCTTTGGCCAGGTGGTGCCTTTCTACTCGGGCCTTTGGGTAGTAAAAGCTTTGAACCCTTTCTTATCTCTTGGGCTGATTTCTCTCAACTAAGTCTTTCCAAGCCCTGTTGCTGCAGGTCAGCACCACCTCACTCCCATGTGACCCCTGTACTCAACCCATTTTCCAGAACTTTCATCGGACCAGAGGCTGGGCTTCCTGCTTGCTGGGGACAGAAGTTTGGACAGTTCAAGTGTTGCATCTGCAGGGTAAAGTGAAACATAGTAGAAAGAGCACAGAATTTAGAAGATTTGGCTCCCAAGCTTGACTCCATTACTTAAGAACCATGCCTTTAGGAGGTCAGTTAGGTTGTGAAAAGGCATTCATTCATACAGAGTAACAGAAGGTGCCAGTGGATAATCTAACACTAAAAGTAGGCAGACATGACTAGTTAAGATATGGGAGTTCCTGTCGTGGCCCAGTGGAAATGAATCCGACTAGGAACCATGAGGTTGCAGGTTCGATCCCTGGCCTCGCTCAGTGGATTAAAGATCCGGCTTTTCTGTGAGCTGTGCTATAGGTTACAGATGTGGCTCAGATCTGGCATTGCTATGGCTGTGGTGTAGGCTGGCAGCGACAGCTCCGATTAGATCCCTAGCCTTGGAACCTCCATATGCTGGTGGGCGTGGCCCTAAAAAGACAAAAGACAAAAAAAAAAAAAAAGAGAGAGATCTGGCCTTTTCTCAGATACCGTTCTATAAGGCTGTGAATCTCAAATTTCTCTGCTCATAGGAATCACCTGTGGATCTCGTTAAAAAGGCATATGTCCAGGCCCTAAAGATTCTGATTCAGAGGGTCCTGGCCGTGCCCAGAAATCTCTGTGTTTAACAGGCCCCCTGACATAAGTCTGACTCAGATGTGCCTGGACCCTTTGAGCAACCCTGCCGCAGGGGGACTGTCTTAGAGCCAGGCTTTTTCCATGGTTGATACTAGTGAAACTGGCACTATCTCCTCTAGAGCTAATATAATTAAATACAAAAGCTACTCAAACTCTGTCTGATGTTGCTCAACGTTCTGACTTAAAACCTCCCTTGTGCCACCCTCTCCTCCTGCCCTGAATCAACTGTTCCTCTGTCTTTAGCTATTTTTATTCATTTTTGCTACTGGACAGTTACCTAAATGCTGGTGGTAAATATAGCTCTCACGCAATTCCTTCTGAAACTAAATTATCATTATTATTATTTTTGGAAGTTCCCAGGCTAGGTGTCAAATTGGAACTGTAGCTGCTGTCCTCCGTACACCACAGCCACAGCAATGTGGGCACTGAGCTGCATCTACGACCTACACCACAGCTCGTGGCAGCAACAGATCCCCAACCCACCCAGTGAGGCTGAGATCGAACCCACATCCTCATGGATACTAGTTAGATTTGTTTCTGCTGCGCCGCAATGGGAACTCCCGAAACTAAATTCTTTCTGGCCTTTTGGGATCAGCTGCCTGGAAATAGAGGTGGTTATGCAGTGTTTGACTTTCGGCAGAAAGAGAACTACGTCTTGGCTGAACACTAAGTCCTTACCCATTATAGGGAGAATCATTACAGCAAGATACACTCTCATGTCTTAGTATCTGACATTTTTTCTGACTGCAGCCCCCTTGGTTGCTTTTAACAATGTCTCATGCCTATTTATAAATAAGCTATAAAAGCATGTGGTAGGCTCTCTGGTGTTATACCTATGGGAAATTTCATTACTATTGCTTATATAATCGTAAGACCTCCCTATGATATAAATGCCTGAGAATAGAACAAGGTCAGTTTTGCCTCAGTCCTCCTTTGCTGCATCTACATGCTTTGCGCAGTGGCTCTTTGAAGGGGTCAAAATAGTGGTTTTCACTGCCCTACAAAGCCCATGCCCAGGAACTCTTAAATGAAAATCCAGTAAAATATAACAGACACTTGCCCTTCTGTAAATATAGCTCTACAAGTGGTGGGGCCTTTGGGTTGTGCTGAGGCTAATGGTGAGCTTCCTGACGTCCCTGTCTGCCCCGCCCTGCTCAGCTGCCAGCCATGATCGTCTGCCTCCAGCAGTCACTGGTCGGTATATTTAGAGCCTCTTCCCTAAGAGTGAGTGGGATCTGAAAATAGATTGCTTGGCCTGTGTGTGATTGAGTTGCAGCCTCCAGATCTACACCTGAGTACATGCAGGCAGGAGCCAGCTCAACACACATTGGTTCAATAGCATCCAAGTGACAGTGGCCTGGTCTTGGGGGCCTGGGCTCTATTGGAACATTTTTTCCTGCTTCGCAGGGACTTGAACAGACCTTTCTGAGGTCTAGGGCTGACATCCACCTCTTTGGCTGGGACTTCTTGGATTCGGACCCAGTCTGGATTAGAGTGTCCCATATTTGCATGGCTGGCCTCTCTCTGGAAGGGACCAGATGTTTCCCTCTGGTCTCAGCCCGATTCTTCTCTCAGCACGATCACAGTTGTTCTGTATCCTGAGAGCTCCCATGTGCTTTGCAGCTGTGGTTGAGTTGTTTATGACAGGGCGGGTTTTATGATCATCATTTGACTGGGAACCAAGAGATGGAGGCATCTCTATAACTGTTCCTTCTACCTTGAAATTTTTATGACAATGTTATTTAGTTTGGAGTGAAGAGTAGTTATAAGTTACCCTTAAACTCTCAGCTTATAGCCCCATAAGATCAGGGACAAAGCTCCTTCTGTTCATAATCTCAACATCCATTCAATAAGCGTTTAACAAGCCCTGACTGTGTACAATGCAAAAAATGCTAGATTCCTTAATAATATAGAGATGAATAAGAGGGTCTCCCTACACTTAAGTAGAAGATTCCGGTTTAACAACTAGTTATGATACAAAGGGAAATTAAACTAGTACTGTAATAAATATTTAAGCAAGTTTTTTTTTTCTCTTTTTTTTGGAAAGCAGTGGAAGTACTATTTGTATAGGAAGATTGACAGAGGAAACGGCCTTTAGATAGTGCCTTTAATGAGTAAGATTTTGACAGCAGAGGGGGTGGGGTGTGAGCATGTCATGCTGAGAACACAGTGCCAGCAAACCTCAAGTCAGTATATGCAAGTCTACACAGCAGATGGCCTCAGCCACCATATCTCCTCTAAGCAAGAGCTTCTTGGGTTCATAAGCCCCAATTGTATGTACTAGCAGATGGGCAAAGTGGATCTTATTGGTTCCTTGGAACTATCCTGGGAAGTGGTTTCTCATTTTCTGCTGATGGGTCCTTCTTAGCCTTTTGTTGTAGGAAAATTCTCTTGCCTTAAGTTGATAGTTCCTAAACTCATCTGTGTGTTAGAATCTCCTGGGATTCCAAAAACATACTTAACAGTTCAAAGCACACACCATAGCCCCAGACCAGTTGAATAATCTCTGGAGACAGACAATGGTATTGGTAATTTTTAAAGCTTTCTGGGTGCTTCTAATGCAGAGATAAGTTTGGGAATCACTCCCTTAAGGCACACTTAACTCAGCTGCTTTTACCAGTGACTGAGCAATTAGCTATGAAAACGTCACTGGTTGCTAAGCCGTAGATGACACCTTGTAGATATAGCATGTGCTTTTGGACACTTTTCAGGCTTTATGGAAATAGCCCAGTCTCTGATGATAGCTGAGACCATTCTAACTTAAAGGTAATCAGCATTCTTTCTGAATTAGGTACCTCATTTCTGTCCTCAGAGGGTCTCAGTCACCAGGACTAGTGTACTGTACTAATGCTGGCATGAGGCCTATCCACATGTGAATCTGGGATTCCAGGAAAAGGAGTTCATGAAAATGAAAGTTGGGTGTAAAAACTGTTGAAACCTAGGAACACCCACCTCCTCTCGTCCAGTGCCCTGAGTTGACCTCAGGAGATCTCAGCATAACCAACAAATTTATTCATTCACTAATTGCACATTTACTAGATTTCTATTATGTGTCTGGTGTAAAGACTGTTAGGGCTACAAAAATTACTCAGAATAGTTATTTAAGCTTTGCAGTCTAGTGAGACAGGTGTTCAGTTGCAGTCATGGTTATAATAACGTAAGGAGTTAATCCTGTTGAGTGACACAAGGTGGGTCCCAATCATAAACTATGGGAGTCTAGGAGAGAGTGGTTCAACAAGAGAGCCACCTAAAAGGCCTCATGAGAATAGCCTTGGGGAACGGGTAGTATTTGGACAGAGAACAGTAAGGGGAAGGCTATTCTGAGCAGAGGCGAAGAATGAAGATGGGTTATTTGTTCCATGGGCACAAATGGCAAGTCCTCTGAATATGACCAGCATGTGAAGGAGAGACAAAGCCGGGATGGGAGGTTGTTCAGCAGTACATTTGACATTGCATGTTTTTTTTTTTTTGTTTGTTTTGTTTTGTTTGTCTCTTTTTTGTCTTTTCTAGGGCTGCACCCAAAGCATATGGAGTTTCCCAGGCCAGGGGTCTAATTGGAGCTGTGGGCACCGGCCTATGCCACAGCCACAGGAACGCCAGATCCTAGCTGCGTCTGCAACCTACACCACAGCTCCTCCCAACTTCTCTTTTCTTCCCTTGGCTGAATCCTACTCATCCTTCAGATCCGAGTATAACTGTCATTTTCTCAAAGAAGTCTGCCCTGACCTTTCAATTGAAATTAGATTCCCCTGCTATAGTGTCTCATCTCATCCAATTATTTTCCTTTTCTTGTACTTATCGCGGGTTAATAATGATATATTTGTGTATGTGACCATTTGTTTGATATCTGCCTCTTCCATCAGTCTGCATAAGCTCCATGAGGTCAGGGACTGTATCTGTCTTGTCTCTTAGTGCATCCTCAGTGATTGACAGACAATAAGGTCTCCATAAGTGTTGGCTAAATGATAAGTGAATGAAGGAATGACAGCAAAGAGAAAAAACTATATATATATAGAACCCCTCCTCCCCCTTACACACACTCACATAAAATAGAAACATCTCATTAATAAGAGAAGGATTGTGGTCTGGTGCAAGACACATTGGCTGGGAGTCAGAGTTGGAGACCTGGTTTTTATACTCGCTTCTGTCACTACCTAACTGTGAGACCACATCCAAAATCTAATTTGTTTGAGTAGCTATTTTTCCTTCTCTTCTGTCACAGCCTTGGTCTCAAATTCCTCATTTATAAAACTGGGATAATACAGCCTGTCCTATTTATCGTCAATATTGGGGAAAATACTTGAGACAATATACTGTCAGGTAGGTAAAGTACTATACAAATGTAAAAATATTAATCCATAGCATCAGTGTGTAGATATTTGCATCTAAATTTTATATCCAGTGCCTATTGGCAATTGCTAAATAAGTAACTTTGATTTTTCATACATGTTTGCTGAAAAATATTGTTTTCTATTGCTATTGGTTTAAAGCTTTAAAAAAAAAAAAGTGGTAAAGCTATATCCTTTCATTACCAGAGTGAATATAGGATATTATGTGGAGTCTGTGTTGAACATACTATGAAAACATGTCCTCATTTCATTTACTCAAAGGTACTAATGGCTTTCATAAAAGCAGAATATATTGTTTAAGTGGAATAAATAATTAGCCTTGACAAGAAGTAAGCTCAGAATTCTCATGAATGAATTAGCCAATTCCCACTATGGACATTGAACATTTGGTTTTTAATTTGACATCCTAATGAAAATTTAGGACCAGCTGGAGACACTGGACTGAGACACAGGGTTGTCTGGGAAGGGCTTAGGTTAGGATAAGGTTGTTATATCAACAATGGTTTTAGACAAGACACAGTGGTGCCAAGCCAAAAAAAAAAAAATGTGGATTAGGAAGAAAAGCCACATTCATATTTCTTATACTTTAGGCTTAATACTTTATGGCTTGTAATGGAATGTTAAACCATATGGAAGGTATCCCATGAAGACAGCAGGTTGGAATATTTTGGGTCTAAGAATATGAAGCATTTTTTAATGCAAAAATATTTATTGAGCACCTATTGTGTGTCCCAGTGTTTATGTGGGAAAATTTTATGTGGGGAAACAGTTGGGAGAAGGTAAACAGGCATGAACAATGAAGCAGAGGTTAGAATGAACATAGCATGCTCCCACGATAAGCAAAATAGCCAGAACAGAAGGGACCAACAGAGAAAGGGAAGAAAGAAAAATAAGAAAATATCACTTCCTTGTATTTGTATAGAACTTTATGGTGTAAAACAAACAAACAACCCCCCCAAACCAAACCAAACCAAACCAAAATACATGCACGACTTGCATTACATTTGATCCATCCAAAAAACAAAAACCAAACCCAGAAACCTCAGTGAGGTCTCCGTGTGGGTGTTTTCCCCAGGGAGTAACGGAACTTGCCCAAGTCCACACAGCTGGACAGAGGGGGAGGGACCTCGCTTTACTGTCCCAGGGCACTTTCTTCTGTAGAGCTAAAAAGGCATACTGAGACACGATGATGTTGGTGGGGCCTTTCCATGCTAGGCTAAGGAATTTCATCTTTATTCTGTGAGGAAAAGAAGTAGACAGTATACCCAATTTAGTAGAAGGGGAAGAAAGAATCCACCACAAACCACCAGCAGATCTATCTTGACACTGACCCTGGAGAAGGCACTATGGAAAACCTTCTAAAGAAAGTTTTTTTGAGTGCCTGGAAGAACCCTTATCAGCACCAGTTCACCAAAAAGCCAGTTGTTTTGGAGCAATGCATTTCCTTCTCTGACAGGCATACCATAGAAAATTTAGTTTGTACTTCAGCAAGATACTTGCTTCAGGTACCTCTCTGGAGAAAATGGACAATTATGGGATGAGCGGTGGATTAAGTTGTGTTGAGTTTTAGAGTTGAAAGGGATTTTAGAACTCATTTCACCCTGCTTAATCATTTTGCAGATGAGAAAAAGAAAACAAGGAGTAAAGTGTTGTATCATCATCATCATCAAAATAGCTTACCCATATTGAACAATTACTATGTATCTGGCACATTCTAAGTGATTAATATGTGTTGGCTCATTTAGTCCTCACAACAAACCTGTGCAGTAACCGAGGCTCAGGGAGATTCAGTAACTTGCCCAAACCATGAGGTTGTAAGCAATGGACTTGGGGTTTGTATCCAGCAAGGTTGGTCTCTGAGTTGGTGGTTTCTCTTTAGGTACAGCCTCTCTAGACCATAAAACTCGCAAGTGGCAGTGTCAATGGCACTGATGAATGGACTTTCTGGGGATATGCTATAAGAAGTGGTCCTTGCCAGGTTCTTTTCAATGTTTTTATCCACAAGTTGGATAAAATATGGAAAATGGTTCATTAGATCTTCAGAAATCATGATATGGGGAGAGGTATAAAAATGCACTGGACAAAAGCAGCAGGATCTCAAAAGATCTGGTATGATGAATGAATGAATCCAAATGTTTTCATATCAGAGGAATATAGGAAGATATTTCTTGTTGACTCCCAAACCAATTGCCCAAGAATGGGATGGAGAATGTATGTAAGAGAGAATACAGCTTGGGGAGTGGGATTTATTGAATTGGTCCTATAAGAATTAGCATGTGGGGCTGCCCAGAGGCTCTTGCAAACAAGTACATGGTATTCTGTGTGCATTCTGCACTGGTCATGAGCACACTGGTTCTCCACTGATGCTCTGACCAGCGACCAGCCAAGGGAGCTCCAGGCACCAAGACTCTTCATGGTGATGGCCTGATCTTTCTTCCTCCTTGCTGACCTGCTTTTGCTCTGACCTCCTCTTTGCCCCCTTATTCCTTGTCATACTGATTGTTCCTGCATCTGACCCTTTATTCTCAGTTTTTGTTCTGGGTTCTCCTAACATTTGAATCTTGATTGTTTCTTCTCATGGGGCATTGGTTTGATTGCTTCTGTGGCTGTCTGTGTGCTGTGCCACATCAGGAGAAAACCCCGTGTCCTGGTTTTAGCCCCTGAGAGCTCAGCCCATAACTCTGACCCCTGGTAGGATGCAGATAGTACCCCATACATCCCGATACATACTCCATGAGGAGAAGATTTGGGCCATCTCTGCAGTATTATATCCAAGTCTGGCCAACCTCTTTCCCTACCTCGAACGTATCTCTGTAAATAGAAGTACATTCATAGAAAGAGGATGGATTGTGAATAGACTTGAACAGTCTGTGATATGTGAAATGAATGAAAAGAGACAAGAACGCCTAAAGAAGGTGGACTGTAGGCTTGGGAGATTTATCCCTGAATTTTCAGAAGATCCCACTGTAAGAGACCTCACAGGCTTCTCCTGTGTGGCTCTAGGGAGTAGGCTAGAATCTGTGGGCAGAAGTGGCAGAGAGGAGGCAGATTTCAGCTCAATTAAAAATTTCTCATGGTAATAGCTGTCCAGAAATGGAATGGAATGGTAGTGAGCTCCCCATTGTTGGAGGTGTTCAAGTATAGCCGGGGCAGTGGCTTGGCAGGAAAGCTATATAGCAGACCCAAACATCAAAGGGATACTTAGATGTTTTGATCTGTGGGTTGGTTCCATCCAAGAGGCTCTTTGTCAGTGAGGATGCCATGGTGCTTGGTGAACAGGTGGCCTGATGACAGTGGTATATGAGGTGAATGCATCCTTCCCTTCCTGTAAAGTATCACAGAATGACCACTACGCCTGTCTTCCCTACCTGTCTGTTTTCCATGTGTTCAAGCTCTGGCTCTTAACTGCCCTTGTTCAGTGTCTGCTGTTAGATAGCAGACAAATGCTTCCAGCAACCAGATCTGGAGGGGCCCACCCCACATCTAAGGGCCAGTCTAGTTTAGTTTTCCAAAGCTGGGGATGGAGTCTCACACTGGCCAATCTCGGGCTTATGAAAGGGCTCTGTTCTCTCTTGGCATCCACCCCCACCCCCTTTCCCAGATCAAATACCAAGTGCACTGGAGAGATAGAAGTCGCAGTGAGAAAACGCATTTTAATAAAACCCCATTGATTTTGGAGGTGCAAGTCAAAGAAAAGGCACCTAAAGAGTCCCCACCCCACCTCCCTGCCACCTCCCCTTCGTCTCCCCCGGGGCGGTCACACATCGATTGGCTTCCTTGATAATAGATTGTGCCACGGGTAGGGACCTCTGGGGATCAGCCGAGAGCTGGGAGAGTCGCACGCAGCAGCCCAGCCCCGAGTTAATCAAACTAGCAACAGGATCTCCCGCGGCAGCGCCGGTGGTGGCAGTGTGGCAGCGGCGGCGGCGACGGCGCATTATGCGTGATTACTGACAGGCACCAGCTGCTGCCGCCACCGCCGGCTCAACGCACGATGTGGACTCGCAGATCGAGAGGCAGATTCCTGACTAATCCCAGAGGGCTGGCCCAGCCCGAGCTGCCCGGGCTGCTAGGAAGCGATGACCACTCTTGTTAGCCCAAGTTGAAGGGAGCCCCGGCTGCGCTCCGGAGCCGGGAGAGGCCGAGCGATTGAGCAGACGCGCCACGGCGGACTATGAACTGAAGAGTCAACATGTATGGAAATTATTCTCACTTCATGAAGTTTCCCACAGGCTTCGGCGGTGAGTATTTCACACGGCTTCACCAGGTGGACCGTCTGGAGAGCCGGAGCGGAGCCGGAGAGATCCGGATAACCGGATTAGGATTGAATTAGAAAGAGGGCATAGATGTTTAGAGGCATTTATAGCGTGTTTCCTTGCAAGTGTGTGTGCGCGTGCAGACGGGGAGAGGGGGCAGAGAATGGTCCATAGGTGAGGATCAGTTTGCACATCAGAATGAGTGAACAGATGGGAGGATATGGGGATATTCTAAGAAGAGTCTCAACCAACATGCCTGGGAATATGTCTGAGACAAAGATAGACTAAGGCATTGTTATACCCCAGTGTGTTTGTGTGGGTGTGAAGAGTGGACGGAGGTCAGGGGACATTACTAGGATGTACCTCTTATTCAACTTGTCAGAGAAAAAAAATGTCTAAAAAGGTTTTGCCTGTATCAAGGGACCTGGGATACTTCGTAACAAGGGACTGATTGTTTTATTTAAAAGCAGATTTCCCTATAATTGGATTTTTAAAAAAGAAAACATAGCACTTTAATTTGCTACCCTGTTTTCCTTCCTCTGTTTTCTCCCCTTTTGATTTGCTAATAGCCTCTTGTCCCCTCCCCTGTGGCTGCCCCCAGTTCCATTTCAAGGATCAGGGCCCTCACTTTCCACTTTGAGGATTGGCCTCTGGGAATGGGGGTTTGAATGCTCATCACCGGAAGCGACTGTGGAATCGCCAAACCAGGCAGAGCAGCCTGGTGGCACTTCCCTGGGCTGGGGGGTGGGGACTGCCTTAACACCCAGGCTCTCTGGTCCCAAGGCTCCTTTGATTCAGTGTCAGGGCAGCACAGTCGCCCAGCTTTGGGTAAATGGAACCAACAGCTGACCAACTGGCCTCTCACCTGTCAGCTGGTGGTGGCATGTAGTTGGTGTTCTTGGGAGCCAGAGGGAGAGCTTTTGCCCTGTGGATGCTGGCAGGCGCGACAAAGCAGAAATTCTTGTCAGGTCTTGAGAACTGAAAAGTCCCTGCTCTGCTCACCTCCTGTGTAGACAGACAGGCAACTCATCGGAGGGCTTGGGAGCAGAGCTCACCTACTCTCCTGGGTAGGACCCTCTGTGAGGTGTGGTGAGAGAGGGCAAGTGGATGGGGTCCCTGTCCTGGAGGCAGTAAGCCAGGTGGTTTGCAAATGAATGATCGTTTGGTGTGCGTTGGGGTAGTTTTATGGGCCAAGCATGGAGTAATAGAGACGTGAGTGAGATACAGTCTCTACTACTTGTACTGGGCAGGCCTGTTCCCTGGTCACGTCATACTGCACGGTATGTGCCCTACTGGGTACAGGAGGAGGTTGCCTCTCAGACACAGCGGGTGGGGGGCCATGGACACACATCCTGGAGGAGGTGATGTTCAAGTTACTGGGGCCAGTCTTGTACCATGACCCAGTAAGACTGGTGGCCAAGACTGTGACCTGGACATCTGATCTCCAGTTTACAGTTGGGCCCTGGGTGTGAAAAGCCTTCTCAGCTCCCATCTTGGTCCCTCCCTTCGCAGCTGAGAAGCACTTTTTCCTTTACCCTCTGAGTTCAGTTGTCTGAAGAACATCCTTATCCGTGAGATTCTCGGGACCTCCGAGGTCTGTGGCGTTATGGCTTCCTGACTGCCAAGAAGACCCTCTGCAACAGTTGGGGTAAATACAGGGGTTGAAGGTGGAAAGGTGGAGGGAGAGAAAGTCTGGAGAAAGACGGTCTAGCCCCAGATTCACTGGGGATGCCTGCTGGATCCTGGGAATGGTAGCATATTTTCTCTTATTTTTATTTTTTTGCTTTTTAGGGCTTCACCCACAGCATATGGAAGTTCCCAGGCTAGGGGTCGAATCGGAGCTACAGCTGCTGGCCTGTGCCACAGCCACAGCAACGCAAGAGCCGAGCTGTGTCTCCGACCTACGCCATAGCTCGGAGCAATCCTGGGTCCTTAACCCACTGAGCGAGGGCAGGGATTGAACCTGTGTCCTCATGGATGCTAATGGGACTCGTCACCACTGAGCCACAATGGGAACTTCTGGATGGTAGCATATCTTAAGGAACCTCAGAGAGCATCTCAGCCCTCTCATTTTATGGATATATCAACTAAGGCCTCAAGGAAGGCAGGACTAGGGTTATGTGGAGTTGAGGTGGGGAGCCGTTTTAGAAAAGTCCCCAACTCAAACTTAAAATAGTGTTCCTTCAATCTGATATACTGAAAAGAGCATGAAAGACACACGCACGTGCGTGCGCACATACACACACACAGAAAGAGAAGAGAGAGGGCACTGAGTTTTGTTCCTAGGTTTTGACTTATTAGCTGTGTGACCTTCCACAAGATATTGAATCTCTCTGAGCCTCATCTTTAAAATGGAGTTTAAAATCCCATCCCCAGACCATGGTTGTGAGAAATGCTTGAAAAAGCAGCTGTAGTGTGCTGTCCATATATTTAGTATTTAATAAGTTAATATTTTCATCCTCTCCATTTTGTCCAAGTACTTACATGCAAATTAATTTAAAAACCAAACATTACTGTAGAATAATGCATTAGGAACCTAGGGAAATAAAATTAAATCCATAAAGACCCACACACATTGCTGGTTTAGATTTTCATAATTGGGAGAGCTCTGGTATTTAGTGTAATTAGGTTTCAGATAAAAGGAAACACAACGGCTGGGCCATCAAAGAAGCAGAGGAGCCGAGGAGCCGGAGGGAAAGGATCATCCAGGCTGTTGAAATATCTACCTCTAATGCTACTTTTCCTGCCGTCCCTGAGGGAGGAGAACAATTACTTTGCGTAGTTCTGTTGATATTTCCCGTTTCGTTTGCATGTGTCAGTTAAGAGGTGGGAACACTGAGCTAAGGACTGAGCCCCCATCTGCAGGGAGGTCTGCCTGAGAATTTGCAGTAGTGAGGGAGGAAGGGAAGGAGGAGGAGGAGGAGAACCCACCGGCAGGTACTGGGGAAACCTGAGGACCAGAGCATAGTTGCCTGCAGCCTCTAACTACCTTTGTCCCAGCATGGCATGTTGCAGCACATGTTAAACGATTTAGCGTATAACCCCTGCCCTTTTAGATATTAGTCAAATGGAACCACAGAGGGCTCCTGTGATTTGTAAGAATCTCTAGGGAAGCAATGTCACCCTTGGGAAATAGCACCTGGGGTTGTGTCTGGGCTGCACTCACCAAATGTCAGTCCACCCTCCCATCAGTGAATAAGACACTGGTCAAATTGGCCACTGAGCAGGGACTAGCTGGGTTGCAATGGCCCCACCAAGGTGCCCACTCTCCCGGCTCTGGGCCCTGCCATGTGAGGGGGTGAGAACGCCTCTCTTCTCCTTTTCTGCCAAGTCCTGGCTTTGCCAGCTGCCCAGTAAGAGATTTGTTTGCCTGGATGAGACAGTTGCTGCCTCTAAGAAGATGGCAAAACAAAGCCTGTAATCCCCCAATCCAATTGTGCAGTAATCCTCAGGGTGAGAAGGAGATCAGGGAGAGGGAACGTCTCTCGTTGCAGTTAAGAAGCACACTGTCGCACTTACTGGGTGCCAGCACTGCCAGCATCACCTTGTTTTATCCTCATGACAACCCTCTGAGTTGGCACTATAACCATCATTGTTGCACTCCTTTGATAAACAGGAAACTGAGGCACGGCAATGTGCAGTTACTTGTCTTAAGTTCCCACGGCTGGAAAAAGGCACAGCCAAGGCTTTGAACCCAGGCAGTCTGGCTCCAGAGTCCAGCCCATTCAGAGCTGCCTCTCATGACTTCTGTGGGCCACAGATTTGTTGCAGGAAGCTCGGGCAGCACAGTCCAAGAGGGGCTGGGGACCCCTCAGCCAGCTGCTGTGCTCCTCAGGGGCTGCAGACACAGCCTGGCATTGAGGAACAAAACCGGGGAGCTTAGCAGTTGCTCAGGAGCAGCAGTGACCTCTGAAGAATTTATGGCCGGCTTCTTCCAGGGCCCTGCTGATTTGCAAGAGTCCTGCCCCACTGACTCTGATCATTTGTGTAGAGTATTCCCCTTTTTACCTAAGAATAGCCGGAGAGGAAGGGTTGAGTTGGAGATGCTTGTGTGTGTGTGTGTGTGTGTGTGTGTGTGTGTGTGTGTGCATGTGTGCGTGTATGCATGGAGGGCAATATGAGGATGTGGGAGGAGGGTGTGTGTGTGCGCGCGTGCCCCAGAACATATTTTTCCCTTCCACAAATGTGTAGGCGGCTAATAAGGACCTACCATGGATGTAAGTGGTTAGGGTTTATGTAGGAAGGAATAACTGTTTATGAGATTTAGGAAGGAACATATTTAGTATAAACTATTTTCTGAAACATTTACAATCTTACCAAGAGATAGAGGGCTGAATAACAACTGGGGGAAGAAATTATGCAAAGAGTAATCAAAATTCTCCACCTCTTCCTTCCCGTCATTATGTAGCTTCTGTATCTGCTGAGAACTTAGCCACCAGAGTCAGGTGGCTGGGATGCCAGAGGCTCCTGGAGGAAGCTGCTATTTTCTCCTCTTATTTGAAAGTAGAAAACACAGAGGGGCGGGAAATCTAAGAAGTTTATGTTCTAGAATGCCTGCGTTTGGGTGGCACTCATGAGATTGACCGCCGTCTTGGTTTGGTAATTTTCCCCAAAGAGTGGAAGTAATAGCTGATGTTTATTAGACACCTACCATAGGTCAAGGCCTCTTCCAGGGGCATTACATGCACCATCTCATTTAATATTTTCAAGGACCCCAGAAGATAAGATCCCAATATCATCCTGTCCCCATGCTTACTGACAAAAATGGCAAACCACAGGGAGGTTGGCTAACTTGCCCAAGATAACCCGCCTGGTAAGGAATGGACCTAGGACCCCAATCCAGGTAGATGTCAGGACTGCTGTCCTTAACCCTACGCTGTGCTTACAACTTGCAGCTTTCTGGGGAAGAGGGAGGGGGTGGGGAGGCTGGAGCAGAGGTGGCTGGGGTGTGGAGTCCCAGATTCGCTCCAAATGGGGGATGAATTACATAGAACTTCAAACTAACATTCAGTTCTTACAGTGCTCTTCAACTTACTTAGGGACCATAATGCTTTTTTTGGAACATGCGTAATTACAACAAAGGAATAAAATGAAGTTGGAAGCCAGGGACTAGACCCTTTCAAGGTGCTAATAAAACAACGGTCCCAAAATTTCCAGGTCAACCCCACTTTATTTTAATACATGGAACTCAATTTTGTATTCTAGGGCACAGGTTGGCCAACTTTTTCTCTGCAGGGCCAGATAGCAAACATTTTAGTCTTTGCTGGCTCTGGTCTCTGTCACAACTGCTCAGATCTTCTGTGGTCAAGTGCATAAGCTAATGCATAAGCGTGTGCAGTGTCCCAGTACGTTTGGAGACCCCTAGGGGATCATTCTGGAAAAGTTTTATTACCATTTCTGATTGTCCTCCAGTTAGCCGTGATTCCCAATGCTAACTCTAAACACCAGCTCTTCCCCTGGCATCCCCGCAAGAGCTGAATCTTTAAAGTTAGAAAAAGGACCTGCAGCTCATCTGTTCCAACCCCTCAGTTACAGATGAGGACACATGGGGAAGCAGGAGGGGTTTGCCCAAGACCTTCAAACTGGGTTCCCCTGAGCCCCCTCGGGGGCCTCTGGGGTGGCAGAAGGAAGAGTAGAGGGAGGTTAAGTCACAGGGAGCCCCCTCCCCCAACTCTTTGGTAAAATAACAGTACGACCAACTACATAGGGTCAGGGTTAACCTTCCACAGTATAGGGATTCAATAAAAGAAAGCCTGGAAAATTGTAAACACACGATAAAAGTTAGTTTCTCTTTCCTACTTTGGAAAAGTTGGAGATGATGGTACTAAACTCAGCTAAAATTTTGTAGGTAGGTTTTTCTTAGAGGAGGGATGCCTATTCTTAAAGTGGCAGGCTGCGCTCTATGGGAGGCTAACAAAGCAAAGTAAAGAAGACATGAATTTCTGTGCCAGTTACAGAAAATTATATTTAAACAAATCATTCCAAGGGAAACACTCATGAGATCTGGCAGCAAGGGCAGTGACCTGGGGTCGTCCATCCCTGTAATCATTAGGAGACCCTCTGCCCCCGCCAATGTCCTCAGTGAGACCTGACCCCCTGCGTTTCCTCAACTGCAAATTGAATAACCAGGGGCTCCTGGCTCCCTTTATCAGATACTGTAACTGAGAAAGGGGTAAGGGAAACAGCAAGAGTTTCTAGGTTCAAGACCAGGCTCAAATTTCTGATGGGGTTTCAGGATTCAACGTCTGAACATTAAAAAAATAGAAAAGCTGGTGATCTTTAATTCAAAAAACCTTTAAAGGAGTTCCCTCCGTGGCACACTGGGTAAGGATCTGACTGCAGTGGCTCGGGTCATTGGGGAGGTGTGTGTTGGGTCACAGCTTTGGCTAGGGGTCAGTCCCTGGCCTGGGAACTTCCATGTACCCTGGGGTGTGGCTGTAAGGAGAGAAAAAAAAAAAGTATTTACAAGAAGTCAGAGGCTCGGCAAAAAAAAGTACTCAATAAATATGTTGGGATGTTCCTTCCAGACAGTTGCCTGGGTTTCATTTCTGTGACTCAGCATCTCTTTTTCCCTCCTCTGGCTGGTCACTAGTATCGTGGGGAGGCAGTCTCTTGGAAGGTTTGGAGCTCATGGTACCTGTGTTTGCTCAGCCCCAGTGGCATGGGGAGCAGAGCAAAAGTTAGAGATCGCAGGGAGGAAGAGAGTATCCCAGACTGCTCTGGGAATGCCTGTCAATCATTCATTCAGCACACCTTGGCTCAGCCTCTGACTTGTGTAAGGGTTGTAAAGACACCAAGAGCTAAGACCCATGCTCTGCCCTGAAGGAGTGTATAAACTTGTTAGTTACAAGCTCTAAAGTCTGTAGGACATTTGGAGAAAAATTTTTCCTGGAACTGTTTCTTGGGGCTGAGGTTAAGTGAGTGGATCCAAGGAATTTAGGCACTTAGAACCGAAGGACAAATAATACTATGTCCATTACCCAGGGGTAACATTGCACTAAAGGTATGGTTCACTGTATTTTATGATGATGGCAGTCTTTAGAAGACAGTGTATTTAGAGGCAAGGGAGAGCATCCGTGAATAAGAAGTCTACAGAGAAAGGGATTGGGGTCATGGGTTCAAGAGCTGGGTGTGGATAGAATTGGTGTTCAAGGATTTCAGGAACAAGGGGCAAGAAGGGGCACCCTCAGCAAATTCCTGAAGCATTCCATGGCATTTGTCTTGGTGGACTGGCTGGTGCATGATGTAACCAGTGCATGGAACTGGTTTAAAGGGACAGAACGCCTATCCTGGATAGTAGAGCCCCTGCTGCCGTATCCCCTGGTGCCTTGAATGTGTTAGGGGTAGCACAACATCCACCTGCACCAGCAAGGTTCAAATTTGGTCCTGGATGGGGAGGGTGGCATGCGAGCTAAATGCTATTAATTACATGCAGAAAGGTTGGTGAATTATGCTAAACTAGACTCAGATTCTAGGTCTCTGATAATTCACAGCAAGCACTTTGTCATTCTAAACCTCAGTTTCCTAATCTGTCTAATGGGGATAATCTCTGCCCTTCCGACAACTCTGAGTCAGTTTGAAGCTTGAATGGAACCCACAGTGGCCTCTGAGGGACTGCTATATCTGTGGTGCCTAGCACGGGGCCTAGCACATAGCAGGTGATCAACAATTATTTTTGACTGAACCAGTCATCGATCTGGAAATACACAGTAGGTGATTATAAAGAGTTTTATGAATGTAAGACAGTATGTAGTGGAGTAAATAAGCTTGGACTTGGTGTTTTTGTCCTGACTATGTAGCCTTGACCAAGTCATGCAAATTCTCTAGAATTAGTTTCTCTTCTGCAAGATGAGGTGGTTCTTCGTGTCTGGAAAGTCTGGTTTCTACCTCCAAACCATATGGCCTTATTAACTTATGATATAATTAACTTGGAATGGTGATGAAATTGATCATGGCAGGAACTCGTTTGTATTTGCTCATTCATGAAAAAAATAACAGTGAAGAAAGGGTTGTTAAGCAAGTAAGGTTTTAAAAGAGTTGAGCCTCTTTAAGTCACATTGGTTTTCTGAGCAATTTAAAAAGCAAGCATAGTAGGAACCTCATTAGCATATTAACGGGTGCTAATTACAAAAGAGTCTTTAAAAGCAGATTTTATAAAATCCCCACTTAATAACCATTAGCTTGTGGTACTTGAAACACAAACTCTTCACGTGTGTTACTTAGGAGTCATAAAATTGTAATTTAAAAGTAATCTGCCAACTTGTCACAAATTTAGACTGATTTTTCTCTCAATTGATCCAAATGAGTGAGGCTTTGCTATAATTATATATAATGCTGGTAATAATGAGGCTGATTATCAATCTTTGCCTGCTTTTCACTACCTCCATCACTGCAGATTTTAGGGTAGGGGGAGATGGAGGGAGAAGGGAAGAATGGAGGGAGGGGGCGGAGGAGAGGAAGGGATGCCAATCTCCCCCTCCCCCCTCATCCAAGCACTAGAAGAAGCAACTCTCAGCCCCCACCCTGAGCATCCAACCAGCCCTCCTTTGGGGACTGTAGGAATCAGGTGTAACTGCCCTGTGTGAGCTCAGAGAGGCTGGCCCGCTGGTCTGGTCTGGGCTGCATGCAGTGGTGTCAGCCCATCAGCAGCTGCATCTTTGGGTCCTCATATTCCTGCTGAGAAGCTGAGGGGGACTGAGCTTGGGGGCAGGCTCTCCACTTGCTCTCCACTTCCATCACGTTTCTTCTTTTTCCCCATGGAGAAACCCAGAAGGGGTGTTGATAGCCGAGAAGGATCCCCATTAAAACAGGTAGCTTCTATTTCTGTTTCTCACTCCCTGAGAATTCAGTTAATATATTGTTGTCCACATCTGATAAAATGTGGAGCTCTGTGCCTGTAAAATACCTTCCTGTCCAGTTTCAGGGCGGCCTTGTGGCTATGATGTATATGTCAGAGTGCTTTTGAAAATGTTGTAGTGGAGTTCCCGTCGTGGCGCAGTGGTTAACGAATCCGACTAGGAACCATGAGGTTGCAGGTTCGGTCCCTGCCCTTGCTCATTGGGTTAACGATCTGGCGTTGCCGTGAGCTGTGGTGTAGGTTGCCGTGTAGGTTGCCGTGTGGTGTAGGTTGCCGTGTGGTGTAGGTTGCCATGTAGGTTGCCGTGTGGTGTAGGTTGCCGTGTAGGTTGCCATGAGCTGTGATGTAGGTTGCTCGGATCCCGCGTTGCTGTGGCTCTGGCGTAGGCCAGTGGCTACAGCTCCGATTCAACCCCTAGCCTGGGAACCTCCATATGCCGCGGGAGCGGCCCAAGAAATAGCAACAACAACAACAAAAAGACAAAAGACAAAAAAGAAAAAGAAAATGTTGTAGTGGTTTAAGTATAAGAAATGCATATTAGCAGATCCCTGGCCTCTGAGTGTCCCTGCAAGGAAGAGGGAGGGAAAGGCTGGAGGAAGCTGATGAAGGAATCCAGAGCTGGGGTTTGATGTGAGGGGCTGGAGTCAGATGGAGAGTGTCCTGGTTAGAAAGTGCCAGCATCAAAATCCTGAAAGGTCAGGAGTTGGGTTGGGAATGGCAGAGATAGGGACAGAAATTGGGCCCAGTGAGGCTTGAAGGAAGAACAGTCCTGAGTAACTGCTCTAAGGAGCTGCACAGCCTGTACAGTATATGGTGGAGCTGGGATTAAAATCTGGATCTGCTGCTTTCCCCCTAGAACCAAATGCTACTTGTATAATTTACTAGCCAAATTCTCTTGGGCAAGTTATTTAATTTCTCTGGCCCCAACAGTTTTGCGTTTGTAATTTTTTTTCTTTTTGGCCACACTCTCAACATGTGAAAATTCCTGGACCAGGGATGGAACTCATGTCACAGTAGCAACAGTGTTGGGTGCCTCTGTGCCACCAGGGCACTCCTGTTTGTATGATAGGGATGAGAGTACCAACCTCAAATGGGTTTGTAGGGATGAAATGAGTCAATACATGTAAAATGCTTAGAACCATGTCTGGCTCATGGCAGTTGCTTAATAAATATTATCTGTTGTTGTTACTTAGCAGAGGAGATGACATTTAAGTGTCAGTAAAGTGCCTTCATACATCAGGCCCCTGCTTGCCTCCCTTGCGGCCTGTCTGTGTATTATGATCCAAGCAGGGAAAGGATGTGTGAATAAGTTTCCCTTTGTCTAGAAAGAACAAGCCAGGTGTCTGAATATTCTGTGATTCTTAGGCTAATGCACCACATCCTCCCATTGGCGAAAAGCAGGCAGTTTGGGTGTGAGATTGTGCCCACTAGCGAGGGAGTAGAGTGGCATAGGTTCCCGTGGTGGTCCCTTGACTTTATATGGAGAGTCTCAACTCTTAGAAATAGCAAGTTTTTACCTCTGTCCCCTTCCCTGTGGGTGGGCATTAACCATTATCAATGATTCATCATTAGTTTCCATTCCACCCTCAAGAAGGGACAGCCAACTCTACCCAGGCACAGCAGTAAAGGGGCAGAAACGCCGAGCCATTTGTTCTCTTGTCTAGCCAATCAGAAAGACTCGTGCTTGACATTTTACATTTATTGGCTGAGCATGAGGTTGCTAAGCAACTTCCTTGCCTTGATAAGAATTCTGTAGTTCCAAGTACCTGGGCTTCTCTTTCTCAATAAGTATCTGCTCAACACACACATGCAATTCATTCTCTCCAGATTTCACAGGTTTTAGTTTTGGTAAACATTAGGAACATAGATTTCTTATGCAAATAATTTCTATTGATGAACTCTCTATATACATTAACTCTTTTATATACATTAATTAACAAAAAACTATTCCAGGAATTCCCATCGTGGCTCAGTGGTGAACGAACCTGACTAGTGTCTTTGAGGACACGGGTTTGATCCCTGGCCTCGCTCAGTGGGTTAAGAATCTGGCGTTGTTGTGAGCTGTGGTGTAGGTTGCAAACGTGGTTCGGATCCAGCATTGCTGTGGCTGTGGTGTAGGCCATCAGTACAGCTCTGATTCGACCCCTAGCCTGGGAACCTCCGTATGCCACGGGTGTGGCCAAAGAAAACCAAAATCAAAAACAAAAAAACTATTCCGTGTGTTGATCAGTCAACAAATATTTTTTGAGCATCTATCATGTTCTAGATGGAGTGCTAGATTCAATGATACTTGTGGTGAAAATTTAAATATATGACAGCCAGTAGGGTACCAGGCATTCCGAATGGAAGTTGGCCTGGAGGATCTCTGTGTGCCAGGCTGGATTATGGGAAGATCTGGGGGGTCCTAGGGGAAGGGTTGGAGTGTCTGAGATGATGGAACGTCACTCTGGGCTCAGAGAAATGGCTAATATTATAAACAACTGGTGCATTTGTACTGGTGTATGATATTGACCATCCTTAATAAAGTGTGTACTCTTGGCATGGTGTGGGTTAAACCCTTTTCTTACATCATCTACAATGGTATTCAAGCCAGGCACAGACCTCCCTAACAACCTTTACAGTATAGTAAGTAATTGCAGCGGCTACCGCTGGGCCAGTGGCCTCAGATGTTCTCAGCATACCTGAGATAGGCATATGTACCCCGACTTATGGCTGAGGAAATGGTGGTTCAGAGAAGTCAAGTTCCTGGCTCAAGTGTCAAGTTCTTCTCTTCTCAGGAGAAGAGAAGCTCCTAAGAAAGTCCCCTGAAAAGTGGTACAGCCTTGATCCAACTTAGAACTTTTGGGTTTCAGAGTCTCATATTCTGCATAAACAGCTCCCCCATGTCCACACAATGCACAGTGGACTTTAGAAATCAATATAGTATATGCAGCCTGCAGATTTCCTAACAGCTTTGTTTCCTGGTCACACTCTTAGCATCTCAAACTGCAGTTTGGAATCCCAAACAGCCCAAAGAACGAATATGGTCCAGCCGATGATGGCAGGGCCTCCTTGGCAAGGAGTTCAGACTGGGACCATTCCAGACTGCCACCACCTGCACGTCCTTCTTTTAGATGCCAGATCCTTCCTAGCTCGATGTTCAGGGAACAGCACTGGATGGGATCTTAGAAGCCGCTGGCTGCCAGCTCCTTACATGGGGAGAATGAGGCCCAGGAATATGAAAGGCTTTTCTTAGGTATGTTGCTAGGAGAGAAGAGAAGCTCCTAAGAAAGTCCACTAACTCTCTTCCATCAGATAAGGAATTTGTGCATTTCCCAGGTGTCTGACAGTGGGCACGGTACGAGGGGCTGAAGAGGCTCAAGAGGGCGTGTGGTCAGGGATCCAGCAATGCTGCCGGCCTGCAGAGGCTGAGAGAATTGAGCTTTAGAAAAAACTTGAGGGAGTTCCTGCCGTGGCACAGTGGTTAACGAATCCGACTAGGAACCATGAGGTTGCGGTTCGGTTCCTGCCCTTACTCAGTGGGTTAACAATCCGGCGTTGCTGCGAACTGTGGTGTAGGTTGCAGACGCGGCTCGGATCCAGCGTTACTGTGGCTCTGGCGTAGGCTGGTGGCTGTAGCTCCGATTTGACCCCTAGCCTGGGAACCTCCATATGCCGCAGGAGCGGCCCAAGAAATAGCAAAAAGCCAAAAAAAAAAAAAAAAAAAAAAAAAAAAAAGAAAAGAAAAAACTTGACTTCAGATTTGGACCAGAAACCAGATTTTTGAAAAACTTGTGCTGGCTGTAGTTCCCACATGGCTATGAAAAAAAAGGAGTGAGAGAAAAAGAGGCTGTAAAAATGTGGACAAATATAAGTTAGTGTCTGGGAGAATGAATTAGTTTTCTGTTGAGAAACACTTTTGCCATTATAGGCATTGTTTTCCACCTTTTTTTTTTTTTAAAGGCTATTTATTTCTAAGAAATACTGGGTCATTATGAGAGGCAAAGAACCAAAAATGCATTTGTGTAAAGAAGTACTTGTCTTTTGTAATTTTATTTTAAAAAATATGGTTATAAAGTAGCTCACCTCTTCTGGGTCATTAACGCAGCAGAAACAAATCGTCTTTTTTTTTTTTTTTTTTTGCTTTTTCGGGCTGCACCAATGGCATATGGAGTTTCCCAGGCTGGGGGTCGAATCAGAGCTACAGCTGCTGTCCTGTGCCACAGCCCCAGCAATGCCAGATCTGAGCCGTGTCTGCAACCTATATACCACAGCTCATGGCAACCCCAGATCCTTAACCCACTGAGCAAGGCCAAGGATCAAACCTGCAACCTCATGGTTCCTAGCCGGATTTGTTTCCACTGCACCACAACGGGACCTCTAGAAACGAACCACATTTTTTTTTTTTTTTTTTTTGGTCTTTTGTTGTTGTTGTTATTGTTGTTGTTGCTATTTCTTGGGCCGCTCCCTCAGCATTATTGTTGTTGTTGTTGCTATTTCTTGGGCCACTTCCGCGGCATATGGAGGTTCCCAGGCTAGGGGTTGAATCGGAGCTGTAGCCACTGGCCTACGCCAGAGCCACAGCAATGCAGGATCCGAGCCGCGTCTGCAACCTACACCACAGCTCACGGCAACGCCGGATCATTAACCCAATGAGCAAGGGCAGGGACCGAACCCGCAACCTCATGGTTCCTAGTTGGATTCGTTAACCACTGCGCCACGACGGGAACTCCACGAACCACATTTTTAAGGCCATTGCAAACCAAACTCTAACTGACTCTTTCTTTCTACCTCAACAATGTACCATTTTCATCACTGAGTAGTCAAGGCATGTTCTTTTTTTTTTTTTTTTTTCTTTTTTACGGCCACAACTACGGCATATGCAAGTTCCGGGGCCAGGGATTGAATCTGAGCTGAAGCTGCAACCTACACCACAGCTGTGGCAATGCCAGGCTGGGGATTGAAACTGTGCCTTGGCAGCAACCCAAGCCACTGCAATTGGATCCTTTTTTTTTTTGTCTTTTTGTCTTTTTGCCATTTCTTGGGCTGCTCCCTCAGCATATGGAGGTTCCTAGGCTAGGTGTTGAATTGGAGCTGTAGCTGCCAGCCTACGGCAGAGCTACAGCAACACAGGATCCGAGCTGCATCTGCAACCTATACCACGTCTCACGCAACGCCAGATCATCAACCCACTGAGCAAGGGCAGGGATCGAACCTGCAACCTCATGGTTCCTAGTCGGATTCGTTAACCACTGCGCCACGACGGGAACTCCTGCAATTGGATTCTTAACCCACTGCCCCTCAAGGGGAACAACTTCAAGGCATAGTCTGATTGTGCTTTAAATTTCAGTTCTCTCTTACATCACTCATTTTATTCTGGAAATGATTTTTGAGTTTCCCAAGTCTATATGTTTATATTTTTGGACCGTTTGTGTTCCTTAAACATCATTTCTTTGCATACTGTTTTCATGATATGCTATATATCGTGTGTTCTTGTACTTTGAATTTTCCTGAGGTCAATTTACTTTTTTTGGAAACTTAAATAGTGGTTTTTAGGAAGGTAATTTTATACAAACAATGAAAGCAGAGTCCCTTGCTATAAACAGAAGGAGACACATAAAATAAATATAAAACTATTAATATTTGTTTTATATTAATACCTTCCACTTAAAATACCACCTAAAGTGTCCCTTACCACTGGTGTTGCAGGTCCCTCACCTTGGGAACCCTTGGGTTGATGAATGTCTGAGGCAAAACCTTGTTCCTGTCTGTCCCACAGCTCTGGGCCTGGTGTTGGGCACTGGCTTCTCCCTGGGGATATAGAACTGAGAGGCACAGTCTCTGAGATGCATTTAAAACAGAATAAGGAGAGTTACAGGGCCCTTTGGTCCGTTTTTGGAAGGCTGGTGCTGGAAGGGAAGACCCATTTCCCTCAGATGGCTTGGCTGGAGGGGAGGACAGCTGTCGTCCCCGCTGAGTTCACGGCTCCCCGCCCATCAAGTCAGGCTGGCTCCTAACTCACCTGTCACATGTTATCTTGGTAACAGGCTCAAGGTGTACATTGGCCTCTTCAAATGTCACAGGCTACCAGGGCTTCCAGAGAGTCTAAAGTTGTTCTTTCTAATCAGTGGCCGTCTGGGAAGAATTTTTTGGTTTTTCTGGCTTAAATTCCTGGAAGCTGCCCTTGTCTCTCTCCTTCAGATGCACTTTCAGCTTGAGATCACTTTATTATTGAATCATCTTGTACGTTGTGATGTGATGGCTCCCCAAATCATCTCTGCTGTCCTTGACAGAAAACACAGGAGAGAGTGTGGACTTCAGATTGACAGCCTGAATCTGGGTTCTGTCACTTACTACCTGGCTAGTGCCAGGCACTATGCTAGTGGTGAGGATACAAAAATTGACACTTCCCCCTCCCTCATAATTTAGCAGAAAATACAAGGAAATAAATAGGCTATTATTTGGAAAACAGAAGAGGACATCAGGGAAGGCTTCCTGGAGGAGGTGATGCTTGTGTTTGACCTCGAAGGATGAATCAGAACTTGCTAGACAAAGGAGGTGAGGGCTGGTCATCCTAGAACTAGAAGCAGCATGCGGGTGAGACTGAGCTTAAGGTGTCTCATCTGTAAAAGCCTGAAATCATGCTCATAGGCCTACTGTCAGGATAAAATGAGTTAATGTACAGAAATTGCCTGATGCTATTCAGAACGCACAAGAAGTATCATTTGAACCCTTTTGCCTCTTCTCTGTGGACCCACAGCATGTGGTTCGCCTCAGGTGTGGTGCTTAGAACAGGGTGATTGGGATTCATCTGACTATGAGACAAGTGTCCCTGATAGACTGAAGGTCCTAGGCAGAGTCACTAGAAGGTCCCAGCCTCCTTGGGAATGATGGTTCTTTCTATGAGTAGACCTTAGCCAAGCCCTTAGAAACTCCAAGGGCAGCTCCAAGCTGACATTTGTGCATTTAAGAATAGCTGCACAGGAGTTCTCATTGTGGCTCAGTAGGTTAAGAACCCAACATAGTGTCCATGAGGATGCAGTTCAATCCCTGGCCTCGTTCAGTGGGTTAAGGATCCGGTGTTGATGCAAGTGGTCCTATAGGTCACAGATGTGGCTCAGATCCGGTTGCTCTGGCTGTGGTGTAGGTCAGCAGCTGCAGCTCCAATTCAACCCCTAGCATGGGAATTTCCAATATGCCACAGGTGCAGCCCTAAAAAAAAAAAAAAAAAAAAAAAAAGAAAAAAGAAAGAAAAAAAAGTAAAAGAATTGTTTCAAAGTGATGCCTCTGATGCCCCATGTTCCCCTTCAGAATGTGAAGGGAGCACGTCTCTCCCTGCATCCTTTCCCTAAAGCTACACTCAGTGCCACCAAGCTCTCCAAAAGGCTTAAGACTGCCCTGCATGTAGAAGGTGCTCAAGAGACATTCCTTGAATAGAGTGAATGTCCGGGGACTTGTGAACGACGCCCTTGTGGCCGTGGCTGTTGATCTGATGCAATTCAAGGTGAATTCCTTGCAGGACACAGAGCACTCACACATCAATGAGTATTTCTGTCCTGTATCAGGCCCTCTCCCCTCTCTGTTCTTTGATTGCCTTCATTATGCCAGTTCTGAGGGATTCACAGGTGTGCAGATGTGGCTGGAAGGGGGGAAGGATACAGGAACAAAAGGAGGTGTGCTCTCCCTGGTACCATCTCTATGCTCCCCTGACCTCCCATTACCTATGACCTTCTTCTCCCTACAGGCTCCCCTGGCCACTCTGGCTCCACGTCCATGAGCCCATCAGCAGCCTTGTCCACAGGGAAGCCAATGGACAGCCACCCCAGTTACACCGACACACCAGTGAGTGCCCCACGGACCCTGAGTGCGGTGGGGACCCCCCTCAATGCCCTGGGCTCTCCATACCGGGTCATCACTTCTACTATGGGCCCACCTTCAGGAACGCTGGCAGCCCCTCCAGGAATCAATCTGGTTGCCCCACCCAGCTCTCAGGTAGGTGTCTGCCATCTCCAAGGACTTTCCAATCAACTCAAAACATTTCATCCTGGTGCTCCTGGCATGGAGCCAGCACTCAGCAGGTGCTTAATGTGTGCTTGCGAAGCGGTTGGGTTGTCTCTGCAGATTTCCCTCCTATAGGGCCTTTAGTGAACATGTCCTCAGGCAGAACAGCCCCAGAGAACTGATGATGCCTCATGGTCCAGGAGACTGTGGCCCAAAGAGAGAGCCACCCCTGGGGTTTCAATGGTTCAGCCCTGGCTGAGATTGCAGCATCTCTCAGGCCTGTTTGTCATCCATGGGTGGATTCCCTTAATACTTCTCAGCTCAATGCCAGGTGTCTTTTGAGTCACTGAAGTGCCTGGTGCTCTACTGCATGCCACAGGGGACACTGAAATGATCATGATATTGTCTTTGCTCTCCAGGAGCTTGTAGTTGATAAGGGAGATAGGCAGGTGTGGCAAATAGATATAGAACAGTGCAGACTGTGTTATATACATGCTGTCTCTGAGATAGAGGCAAAGATTGTGGAAACTCAGGGGGGAAAAAAAAACCCTTCATTTAATTCTTAGTTCCTCTTGCTACAACAGAGGCAAGGATGTAGGTGCATGGAAGACACTGCATTGCTGTCTGAGGAACTTACAGGATGGACAGATGCCATTTATGTCCTTCCAACAGAGTCACATGAGATCATTGATCTTCCTTTCTTGTAGTGGTCAGCTATTCCTGTAATGATGCTATATAACAAACAACTCCCCAATTGCCATGGCTTCCAAAAACACACAATTTTTTTTCTTACTCACAAGTTTATGTGTTGACTAGGAAGATTTTGTTTCAGATGGTGGGTGAGCTGGGCTAGGCTACAGGCTGGGTAAGGTCACATCCTCATGTCCCAGACTAAGGCAGAAGCTACTTAGGGCTTGCCTTTCTCAGCATATCTCCCAGAAGTGCGAAATCTAAACCAAATCAGGAAAGTACAGTGAAGTCTCCACTTAAGTCATGTCCGCTAATATCCCATTGGGCTAAGAGAACTGTATGGCTGACTCCAACATTGGTGGAGCAGGGAAATGGTTTGTGCCTGTTTTAGTGGGAGGCACTATGAAGACATAGTGCAAAGGATGTGAAAAATTAGGAGTGAAGAATTAGGAACAATAATCCCACTGACCTCACTTCCTTCTCACTGCTGTATACCAGTCTCACTATTGGGCCAGGCTGCCTCTTGCCCCAACCACCAGCCCCATCTAGGAGCAGAATTAGTAGGTCCTTTAGCCTTCTATGAATGTATAATTTGAAGAAGAGACAGGACTCCCATTGCGTTAGCATTTCTTGCTGCTACAGAGAGAAGTTCAGAGACTACCCCTAGAGTCCCCTCCAAGACACTTCATGTGCTCAAAGTCTTAAAGCAAAACCATGGGAAATCATAGAATGATAGAGTCAGGAAGGACTTCAGAAAAGTTTTCATCTATGAATTAGAGAATCTGAAAAAGACCTTAGCGATCATCTAGTGTAGGGATTATAGGAGCCAGGTGCCAGGTAGGTAACATAGATGGATGAGTGAGGCTGATGGGGCCTGTAGGGAGCTACCCTTCTCCCTTGAAACTATTCACATTCAAAGATTTAAAGCACTCCATGGGCCAAGCAGAGTACTTTTGTGGATCCTATTTGGTCAGCGCTTTAACTCCAATTTATAATCACCTGTAGGGATCTTTTTTCTTCTTCTTTTTTTTTTTTTTTTTTTTTTTTGCCACCCCAAAGTATATGGAGTTCCCGGCCCAGGGATCACATCCAAGCTGCAGTTTTGACCTATGCCACGGCTTCAGCAATGCTGGATCGTTAACGCTCTGTGCTGGGCTGGGGATCGAACCTGCATCCCAGTGCTCCAAAGACAACACTGATCCCATTGTGCTGCAGAGGAAACTCCAAAGTAAATCTTTTTCAGAGTACACCTTTCTCCCTCATCACATATTTTGGCCCTTGTGCAGGTTGTCAAAGCCCTACGGAGAATCACTAATTGGTCCAAGTCCTTCATCCCACATAGGTTCAGTGGGCTCAGGTGATGTGTCCAGCCTTGTACAGTCAGTCACGCAGAGCCAGGGTTGGACCCCAGGTCTCCTGACCCCCACTCAGTCTTCAGGATGCTGCATTTGTCCACTGCTGTTGTATATACCAACTTAACCAATCACCTTAGGATCTTCCTGTTGGCTGCCAAGAATTTAAAAATAATCAGTGCTCTTAAGGAATCTTGTGGCAGACATGGCATATCTTGCAGATAAATTGCAGTGTCATGGTCATAGGTGTAGGGGCAGAACCCAGGAGAGCATAGAAAAGGGAGCTGTGAATTGCCAGTCATGTGTGTTCCATGAAGGTGTCAAGTGCTCAGAGGAGTAGGGACCAAATAACAGTGTGGGGGGGCATGTATTTATGCCAGTCTCACCCACTGTCATCAGCAGAGCTGATGATACCCACCCTTCAGGAGGTGGGGCCCTGAAGACACTTGCTTATTCACTTTTTTTCATGTGAATGGATTCCAGGAAGGCGGGCCAAAGCCAATAGGTTAGATACAGAACGAGAGGTTGAGGTTCTGGGACAAAAGTGAAATTTTGCAAAGGGCATTCACATTCATTCAAAGAACTATTTAGCAGGACCTGCTCTGTATCCGGCACTGTTTGACACTGTCCTAAGGTCCTAGGCATAGGCACTAATAAGCCTTTACTTTCATGGCAACCACACTGTAGCAGACAAGACAGAAACCAAACAAATGAACCAGATATTTTCAGAGGGCAATTGTGTCCATGAAGAAATAAAACGGGGAGGTGATCAACAGTGACAGGGTTTGGGGGTGGGGAGGGGGCAAGGTGCTGGCCCTCCAAGGCTGCTTTTAGCAACCACAGTCCAGTCTAACTGAGCCAAACCTGGCCGGTAGATTCAGCTTCAGAGCCCTGTGAGTGGCAGGACCGCTATTCCTGGACCATATGTCTGTACAGAGGGATTGGGGTTGAAAGGTCAACTGAAAGCTTTGGTCCTGGCCAACTGGGCTGTGTGCAGAGGCCGAGGCCAAGTTTGGCTTTGGGAGCTATATTAAGCTTGCCAAGCCCTGGTGAAGCTCAGCAGCCCCAGACACTGAGCAGCTCTGTGGGCTTGGGTTCTGGAACCACACGGCAGTGACACTTTGCCCAATTAACTAGATAACACAGGACATCTAGTGCCCTCAGAGTGAGCTGTGGTGAGTTGGACTCCGAGCACTCTGAACAGACGATTCCTGTGTGTCTTGCCTTTCTGGCCCAGGACTGGGTCCGAGTGGGACTTGGCTGGGAAACATGCTCCTTCTGTGACCTGGTCTAGGGTAAGTGCGATTTGGGGGTGAGGGGAGGAGGGAGCGCACAGTGTGGGAATGACGGATGGGGTATCCTAGTCTGTGCTCTGTCCTTCTGGTGTTTGAGCTTCTCCTTTTGCTCTGGTTGGATTTTCAGTCTTGAGGAGTAAAGAGAACTAAGCTGACACTCTGGAGGCAGGGACTGTGGAAACCACTTTAACTTGTATTTATCTCAGTTCCCTCTTCTCTATGGTGGGGAAACACTTTTTGCCCTGATTGCCGATGAATCCAAGGAGATGTGGATTTGAAAAATCACCTCTTAAGTGCTTATGATGCTCTATGGCAGTAAGGTTGTATTATTATTATTATTATGCAGAAGTGAGAGATCATGCAGCTAGGTGATGTATATTGTACACCTACGTGACCGTTGGTTCAAGTGTGTGTACTTTGTTGTTGAAAGGTTCTAGAGACATTCAATTCTATAAGCAGTCACTGAACTAAGCATTTTAAAACTGTATAAGACTCAGCCCCCTGCCCTGGGGAATATCTAGTTGGAGTGAGAAATTTCCCAAAACACCAAATATGTAATTGGAAAGGTATTTATGCACCTTTCAGACAGAGTGATTTAGATCACATTTTCCTCTGTGTGTGTGTGTGTGTGTGTGTGTGTGTGTGTGAGAGAGAGAGAGAGAGAGAGAGAGCGAGAGATTCAGACAGACATACAGACAGACAGACACTGAGTTTTTGTAAGTATGATGTCTTTTGACTGGACACTCCCAACCCAGCTGCCTGACCTGGGTGTTGATAATCCCTGCCCAGGTAGTGATTGATAACTGAACGATTATCCTTTCAGGTGCATTTTTTGCAGAGAATACTATGATAACAAAAATTGCAGAAGTTAGAGCTAGAACAGACTTTTAAGATCCTCTTGTTTAATGATTTTTAAAAGCCATAATGTCTTTCCTTCAAGTGAAAGCATGTTTAGAAGCCAAACACACATCACATAAAAACAGGTCTGGTGAACGAGAGGCGGGAGATGTGAAGACTTCTTACTCAACCTCCCCATCCCTGGCCACACACACACACACACACACACACACTCTATGGGCTTGGAAAACCATGGCTCTAGTTTGTGGATGAGGAAACGGAGTGTCTCAGTCAAGTCATCCATCTGGTCAGGCTCACACAGCAATGAAGTGGCAGGTCCAGGCTCCCTACTTTTCATGACAAAGACCCTCACTAGCTGAAAGAAATGGCACTTTAAGGAGTCCACTCCTGGAAGAGAAGTGCTTGCCTGTGACCTGACCAGCCAGCCACATATCTGCCTTGAGTGGAATAATTTGGGCTGAAAGCAGCTCAGAAATGTGGGACCCAATGTTCCATGATAGCTCCAGGGCATCTAGGATGCGTTTGGTCCTTGGCTGAGAGCCTGCAAATGGAAGACAGTCTAGCCAAGTGTGTTTCTGCCCTATTCTCAGGAGCAGCCAGCCGCTGGTAAATCCCAGCTCTAAAGTGCTCATTTCAGCAGAGCTGCTTCTAATGGAACAAGACAGCTGGGGCCGTGGGACTGGGGACCAGACAGCTAATGGGTTTGAGCTCTGGTGGCCACCTTCAATCTCATCTGCCATTGCACTGAGCCCACACATACCCTTGGCCAGCAGAGATCAGTGGAGGAGAGAGCTTCAACAGACCTGTCCCAACTTCTGCCTCCCACTGCCATCCCGACTCAGGAAGAGAAGGGGTGTTGGAGAGGGGCTGCCAGGAGCATGGCTAGAAGCAGGTCAGCGCCTCTGGGGGCTCATTGCCAGTGAGGTGGGGCAGGAAGCAGCCAGGGCAGGGGTGGTCTGCCAGAAAAGACTGGCAATGTGGGGAAGGAGGAAAGGTGACTTGGGATCCAGTAGTCCGGGGATCCTGGCTCCAACCTGTTAGATCTGGGAAGGCCCCGCATCTGGCATCTGGGCAGGTGCCATAGTTTTGAGTGTCTCTCTAATATTGGCTGCCTCATACGTTTAGGGCATAACTCCTCTGCTAAAAACCTCATGGCTACTCATTGCCTTTCAGATTAAATCCACTCTCTTAAGCCACTCAGTCAAGCCCCAGGCTCAGTCACAGCCCACCTCCTAGCCATGTCTCCCATCCATCCACAGGACACAAATACCTGGGTTTTCCTCCAGGCCTTGTTTGTCAAAACCTTTTACCCATCACTGGCCCTTACCAACTGAATCCATTTTTAAAAATTGATGTGAAGTTGATTTACAATGTTGTGTTAATTTCTTCTGCAAGACAAAATGATTCAGTTACACACACATGTACATTCTTTTCTACATTCCTTTCCTTTATGATTTACACAGGATATTGAATATAGTTCCCTGTGCTATAAAGTAGGACCTTGTTGTTTATCCGTATAATAGTTTGGTGTTGGAGGTTAGCAGATGCAAACATCTCCATTTTTGAAGGCTGTCAAGTCCCAGGTCATATGCCACCTCCTTCAAGACATTTTTCCGAATCTCGCTTGCTTGTGATCTTTCTTTCCCAAACTATGCCAACTCTTTTTTTTTTTTTTTTTTGTATTTTTAGGGCCAGACTTGTGGCATGTGGAAGTTTCCAGGCTAGGGGTTGAATCAGAGCTGCAGCAGCGGGCCTACGCCACAGCCACAGCAACGCTGGATCCTTAACCCACTGAGCTAGGCCAGGGATCAAACCTGGGTGCTCATGGATGCTAGTCAGATTCGTTTCCGCTGAGCCATGACGGGAACGCCCCAACTAACTTTTAATCTCTTTGATGGCCAGTTTCCTGAGAAGTCTGTATCTTCTTCCTGTTCATATCCCAGTAGGATTTTTTAATGAGAGAATGAATAAACAACTTAAAGGCTCCATTTCCTCATTTGAAAAATAGGAAGACCTCATAGGATTGTGGCAAGGATTAAAATAGTTAATTAGCGCTGAGCAAACTTTCCTCAGATGGTAGCACTAACAGTAGCAAGAACAATCATTACTGTTCTGTGACCTCTGGGAGTTGGAGGTAGTGGAGCTGGTTCTGCTGGAAGTGGGAGGGGGAAGGGAAGGTGGGGGGGTACCTCTTGAGCCCCAGGTGCCGGTACCCTCTTCCTCATCCTCATGACCTTTCTTATCCATCTGAGGATTTGGGGACAGAGTCATGAGCAGCTAGAGGCTCTTTTTTTTTGTGGGGTAGGGAGGCGTCTCATCTAAAATACTTCCATTTCATGGGGTGGCTCTAAGTGCTAGTAACTGTTTCCTTGAGGCACTCAGAATTCCTAGCATGTAGTAAAATGTTGGCTCATAATAAACTCAAAATCTGAATTAACCAGATTGTATTGGAATGATAACAGCTACATTTTATGGAACCTTTACCTGCGCCAATCATTGTGATGGGCATTTTATATTACTACCTCATCTAATCCTCTGGGAACTCTATAAATTAGGTATTACTATGTCCCTTTTACAGACAAGGAAACCAAGGGTCAGGAAAATAAGTATCATCTTTGAAGTCATGCATCCAAGCAGGGCAGCCTGGGAGTCAATCCCAGGCCTGTGTGACTCCGAGGCCTGTTTTCTCTGCAACACCAGTGATTCTTAACCCTGGTTGCCATTAGCACTACTTGGTAAACTTAAAGAGATGCCAATACCAATGGCCCTCGGACCACTTCTGGATGTGGGGCTTTGGAGTTAATTTTTTATTGAGAACCACTGTACTGCACCACCGGATTACGGAATACAAAATCTAGGGGTCTCGTCTGAGCCTTGTATAAAACAGAGGGAGCAGGAGGAGGAGAAGGAAGAAGAGGAGGGAGAATTCGCCCATCACATATGTGATTTCCTCCCTCATACTAATGAATTGTTAAAAATTCTAGTGACTTTGATTTCAGAGCAAGGCCCTGAAAGCTGTCTTTTCTTTTTGTGCATCCCTCACAGTGTTTAACCCGGAGCCTCTGCCCACCTCCTGTGCTCAATAAATATTTGCTTAGTGAATTAAAAAACTAGTAAATTTAGAAGGAACTTAACTCAGGCTCTGTTGTATTTTATGTTTCATTGATCATTCCCTCTGTCCCAGAGGCCTCAAATAGAGAAGAAAATCCTCCCTTTGGTTCAGTTTGGAAATTACAGTCACATTAGTTAGGCAATGCGATTCAAAATTCATATGGACCATGCAGAAGTCAGTGGACCTTCCCTTAAATCCCCAGATAATCACCAGGGGCCCTTACTGGGTATCTAAACACACTTTCAGCCTCACCTTTGTTGGAATTTACTTAGAAGTGTTCCTAGTTTTTGGGTATGATCTGACTGTTCAGTGAGATTGCAATCAATTTTGAGGAAAAAGAGACAGATCTAGTTTTTGTTTGTTGTTTTTTTGTTTTTTTAGGGCTGCACCCACAGCATATGGAAGTTCACAGGCTAGGGGTCAAATCAGAGCTGTAGCTGCCAGCCTACACCACAGCCACAGCAATGGGGGATCTGAGCCGTGTCTGTGACTTACACCACAGCTCACGGCAACACCGGATCCTTAACCCGCTGAGCAAGGCCAGGAATCGAACCTGCATCCTCATGGATACTAGTTGGGTTTGTTTCTGCTGTGCCATGACAGGAACTCCCCAGATCTAGATGTTATGTCTCCCTTCACAGCACCTAGAATGTTGACCTGTACCCATGGGTTCGGAAATGCTGCTGATTGGATGACTGGTTCATACTTATTTAACTTTTCTCTGATGAGTACAAAACACACAGTAGTGACTTCTCAGTCATCTCCCCAAGAGCACTGGGGGACATGGGGGTGATGGTGGTGAGGAGCTAATGTTAACTTGGGATAAGGGGTGAGGAAAGGAAGACATACAGGGTTCCTTTATTCAGCCATTCCATTCTACCAACTCCTCACCTCGTGCTGGGTTCACATCAGGCGCTGGGAAGACAAGGCAGACCATCTCTGGCTCTGAGGATTTTATATTTTCATGGGAAGATGTGTGCTCCTTACAGATAAGTTCCTAAGCAGGCTCTGCAAGATCTGGGGCTTTTAGCCCACTTTTTGCTGCTATCACAATGATTTAGACATTTGGCCTGGCACCTTCAGTAGGCGTATTGAGATGACCACCATAACCGGTCTTCTCTTCCATTTTACTGTGAACTCCTTCAGAGTGTGCATTTTATTTTATTTATTTATTTATTTATTTTTGTCTTTTTAGGGCTGCACCCGTGGCATATGGAGGTTCCCAGATTAGGGGTCTAATCGGAGCTGCAGCCGCTGGCCTATGCCAGAGCCACAGCAACTCGGGATCTGAGCCGCATCTGTGACCTACACCACAGCTCACAGCAACACCGGATCCTTAACCCACTGAGCAAGGCCAGGGATTGAACCTGCAACCTCATGATTCCTAGTCAGATTCATTAACCACTGAGCCATGATGGGAACCCCAAGAGTGTGCATTTTATTTACCTTTTTACCCCAGAGCCTGGCATGGTGAATGCTTGTGAATGTCTGTTGATTCACTAAATGAATGGATTTGCATATTTTTCTTGTGTCTTGGAGTCTAAGTCTTTTGCCTGAGGGCCATAGCTCCTCTTAGAGCCCTGCTGAATAGGCAGAAGGCAGTTAATAAAAAATTTAAAAATAAACCATGGACTTACCCTAAGTGTGCTGATCAGTGCGGATGTCTAGCTCAAATAGAACACATGAGTAAGATGAGTAAGAGCAAGAGTTCTGATGGAGATGGATTGTGATTTTCAGTTGAGGTTTTGGCATTCAGAGATGATTTAGTTCTTCTATGCTATGATTTTTCTCCCATAAACTCACATCCCTCCTAGGCAATTTTAGATACTCTGTACTTGGAAACTCCTTCTTGAAATAGAACCCACTTTTTTTTTCTTCTCAAGGATGGCCTTGTCGCTTTCTGCCTCAGGGATTGGATTTACCCTGGCTCTGTGTTTTATTGTGTTTTTTTCTCTTGCAGCTAAATGTGGTCAACAGTGTCAGCATTTCAGAGGACATCAAACCCTTACCGGGGCTTCCTGGCATTGGAAACATGAACTACCCGTCCACCAGCCCTGGATCTCTGGTTAAACACATCTGTGCCATCTGTGGGGACAGATCCTCAGGTATGTACAGAAGCAGACACCCCTCCAAGTGCCCCAGGAAATGGGGGTCCCAGAGAAGGCATTTTATCCTCTGCCCACTTGGCTCCTTTGCACCCAGTGGGAGAAACGGGGTCCTTTAGGGTGGCCCAGCTTGGAGCCCAGGCTATGAATTTCTGTCACTGCAGCTCAGTGAATTTACATCATGATTTCATTTTAGGGAATTAGATTTATAAGAAACATTTCAGAAGCCCCTCTCTGGAGTTACTTTGTTGCATGTATATCTGGGGTAGACAAACTGTTGTGAAGAGCAAGTATCTCAAGCTAGAATCTCTTCAATTAAAAAAAAAGTCTTTTTTTATTTTTTATTTTTAGGGCTACATCTGTGGTATATGGAGGTTCCCAGGCTAGGGGTCAAATCAGAGCTGAAGCTGCCAGCCTACACCACAGCCACAGCAATGCAGGAGCTGAGCTGTATCTGCAACCTACACCACAGCTCATGGCAACACTGAATCCTTAACCCACCGAGTGAGGCCAGGGATCGAACCCGCGTCCTCATGGATAGTAGTTGGGTTCGTTACAGTTGAGCCACAGCAGGAACTCCGCAAAATTCTATAAATCACATCCCAATGTAGGAAACATGGGAGAACTAGAAAAGTACCAGTGAAAACTAAAAAAGTTATCTGTAATGTCCCCAACAAAGATAAACTCTGAATTTTTTTTTTAAGAAAATTTCCTTCTATAACATTCGAGGTTTTTTAATATGTTTCCATGGGTGGAAATAAGTGTGTTTTCACTGATTTCATCTTCTTTGGCTCTTTTCCATTTTTTACCCAAATTATTTCTTTCCTGATTTATTACCCTACTTTTCTACCATTCCTGCCTCCCTTCCCTATCTTACCAATCTTGATGAAATTTGAATCTCTGAGTTGATAAATGAGTAGATGAGGAAGATTCTTTTCTACAGTCTATGATGGCTGACTGAATATTTCCTCATCTCTTACTGTCACCAAAGCCACTGCAAAATGTCACTCCATCAAAAGTTCCCAGTGCCTAGAACTTACTTAGCAACATGATTGGTGTTTGCTTGTTCTCAAAAAGTTTTTTTCAAATTCTGCAGACTTGGCCATTGCCATGGCAGCAGAATTCCAGCCACACCCAGATGGAGAGTTTTCTCTGCTCTGGTTTAGTTGAAAGTCAGGAGGTTCATTCATATATGGAAGAGCCATGGGGATGACACATTGGTCCCATGTTTTGTTGGTTTTTTTTTTTTTTTTGTCTTTTTGCCATTTCTTGGGCTGCTCCCGTCGCATATGGGAGGTTCCCAGGCTAGGGGTCTAATCAGAGCTGCAGCCGCCAGCCTACGCCAGAGCCACAGCAACGCGGGATCCGAGCCACGTCTGCGACCTATGCCACAGCTCACAGCAACGCCAGATCCTTAACCGACTGAGCAAGGGCAGGGATCGAACCTGCAACCTCATGGTTACTAGTCGGATTCGTTAACCACTGCGCCACGACGGGAACTCCCAGGTCCCATGTTTCTTAAAGACACATACTTCAGAGCTGGCAGCATTAGGGTCTTTAGGCCCAAGATAAAAATCCTGTTTGTTATTGCTGTGAGTTTAGTAAATTAGTATAATCAACTCTTAGGCATAGACTAACTTCATCAAGCAGGTTATCTCTAGCCACCATTGCATCTTACAGTGGCTTCCTCTGAAATGTAACCTGGGGTGCAGATATATACATTAGCTAGTTCTCAAGGACTTCAGATTCACTTCGCCATCAGCCTAAATACAACCAATTAGAAAGTCATGTCAGGGAGTTCCCATTATCGTGCAGTGGAAACAAATCCAACTAGTATCCATGAGGATGCAGGTTTGATCCCTCACTCAGTGGGTTGAGGATCTGGCATTGCCATGGGCTGTGCTGGAGGTCACAGATGTGGATTGGATCTGGCATTGCTGTGGCTGTGGCTTAGGCAGGCAGCTGTAGATCTGACTCAATCCCTAGCCTGGGAGCTTCCATATGTCACTGGTGCTACCTTAAAAAAAAAAAAAAAAAAAAAAAAAAAGAGGAAAAAGAGGAAGTCATGTCAGATGTCAGGTTTAGAGCTAAATGGCATCATATATCATACTCAGGGATCAAACATAAATATGTTTTGAACAATGTGTTTCATTCGATTTTTCAAGTCCCATAGTTCCAATCAATTGAGCATCGCTGCCTGATGTTGTAGTATTGCGAAGGCTTCTACTTAGAAATAGTATGGTAGCTTGTTTCTTGATGCCTGTGTGGGAATGGGTGTGGTGAGTCTCCTGACAACAAACTCGGCACCTCTGGCTGGGGTCCTTGAAAATTCCATGTGTGAAACAGGTAATAAGGGCAATGAAACATGTAACAGATTATGCTGGTTCAAGCAAAACCACCTTCCATCAGATCTTTACATCCCATCTCAAGATTACCTGTCATGGTATGCTGTAAAAATCATACACCACTTTATTTCTCCAATAGGCAATAACATTTGAAAAACTTATAACCCAGGTTCCTATTCATAGTTTATGATGAAAGATAATACTTTTAAGTGGGATTCCTAAGTCCTTGGGTTTCAATCATGGGGAAGTATGAGAGAAGCTGAGGTTCTTTTCCTGCTAGATAATACGTGACAAGCATAAATATTTTTATTTCTTATGTACACTGATGTCTTGAATGGACACAGGACATTTGGCTTAACTAAACACGAGTTTCCCTATTAAATAAACGTAAGCAAACTCTTAGGTCAGAACTTTTTAAATAATGCACTCTAGAATGATCGATTCCAGAGAATTGCTTCCAGGGGGAAGACACAGGAAGGGCACATTTTTGCTGCCTTTGTCTGGTTCCCGTGATCAAGCCTGCATTCTCTGCTAGTTATTCTTTGCTTTTGGTGCCATTGCCTTGGTGATGTGCCAGTTTCCCTGAGGGAAAGCCAAGGGGCTCTATTGCATGAAAGATCCTGATAAACACAAGAACAACTGACAGAATATCCTTTTCTGTGACCAGGAAAGCACTATGGTGTGTACAGTTGTGAAGGCTGCAAAGGGTTCTTCAAGAGAACCATAAGGAAGGACCTCATCTACACCTGTCGGGATAATAAAGACTGCCTCATTGACAAGCGCCAGCGCAACCGCTGCCAGTACTGTCGCTATCAGAAGTGCCTTGTCATGGGCATGAAGAGGGAAGGTGAGGTTCCCCTTTACCCCTTCTTCCGTGCAAGCGAGAGTGGTTTGCATAGAAATAGCAGAAACAGATGCAGGATGTAGGAAAGAGCCTGCTAGGCTGGTCTATGTGGGAAGACATTTCAAGGGCAGGCTGGAATGATTTGGGGTACCCTGATTTCTTGAGTATTGCAGTTGAATGTCTCCTGCTCTGGTAAATGTGTATCCCTGAGCAGAGACAGCAGGAGCATCTTCCTCCTCCATGTGTACCTACCCTCCCCTGGCGCTCAGAGGATGCTCCAAACCGGACCCTTCTTCTTCCTCTTCTTTTTTTTTTTTATTTTTTTTATTTTTTAATTTTTTTTTTTTTTTGTCTTTTTGCCATTTCTTGGGCCGCTCCCGCGGCACATGGAGGTTCCCAGGCTAGGGGTCGAATTGGAGCTGTAGCCACCAGCCTACGCCAGAGCCACAGCAACACAGGATCCGAGCCGTGTCTGCGACCTACACCACAGCTCACGGCAACGCCAGATCGTTAACCCACTGAGCAAGAGCAGGGATCGAACCTGCAACCTCATGGTTCCTAGTCGGATTCGTTAACCACTGCGCCACGACGGGAACTCCTCTTCTTCCTCTTCTAATAGCCGGTCAGCACGTTTCAGAGCTGAGGGCTTGGGGGCGCCAACATCAGGCTGACTTCTGGGCCGACTGACTTCTCCCCTCTAATCCTCACTCTGGGGAAGCCTGCTGGTTTGATTAATCTCTCTGGGCTTTTATAACCGTGGTCTGCCACAAATCCTCGGAGAATGGTGAATTCCTGAGTCTTTGCCATTGGCATTACCAACAATCAGATTTAACCTTCTCATTCCGAGAGATCACCATGGAATGTTTTTGAAATGTTATATCTTTCAGTTCACAGTGTGGGTTGGCTGGCAGAAAAAGAAATCTGGAAGTGCTTTAAATTGAATTGGTAATATTTGATAAAAATAAATACGTAAGTAAATTGTGTTGGGTGGTTAATTAGCTTGTGATGTCAAGCAGGTACAGGCTGGAGATGGTGAATCTTACTTGGATTGCAGAGTAAGGAGGTCCCGCCTCTCTCTCTAGGAAATGGGAGCCAGTTGTTTAGTCTGTACCAGGTGGCTCCTTATTCTTGAAGAGCTTCTTTTCTGTGAGGAGGGGCAAGACTGACTGAAAGGACCAATGAAGAAAAAAATCTGAGCCCCTTCTAGAGAGGATGCTACCAAGAAGGAAAAAAAAAATGATATTCTTAGTATGTGTGCGATGGAGGTGGTCCTTGGGAATAACTTAATAACCCTAACCATTTTAGAGCTGAGGAACCAGGCTTGGATTGGTGGATTCAGGTTTCCGAGGTCCCAAGGGGTAGGTGATGGACAGAGACCAGGACCTCTTACTCCCAGACAAGAGTTCATCTCGCATCTCTTCTGCCAGGATGTGAGAAGCTATGGAACTAAGGGTGGCATCTCCATTTGACAGGCCCCCAACCTCCAGCAGGCCCTCATTTTGATAGCTAACAGGAATCTCATATGGACTAACCCAAGTCTGCCCTTTCAGCCTGTTCATCGGTCCTCCCCATCTTAGGAAATGGCCATGTTTCGGTTGCTCTGACCTAAAACCATTTTTCAGTTGCTCTGACCAAAAAAGCATTGGGTGGACCCCTCTTTTTCTTTCATGTACAACATTCAATGGGTGAGGAAATCTTGTCTCTTTCCCAAAATATGCCCAGAATCCTTCCATCTCTCACTGCTTTTACTGCTGTTACCATAATACAAGCCACCAATAGAGATAACCTCCTAAAAAGTTTCCCCACTCTCATCTTTGTCTTCCTACCATCTTTCCTTAATGCAGCAACCAGAGTGGGGCTTTGATCAAGTGGGTCAGGTCAAGCCTTTCCTCCACCCAAACTCTCCAATGCCTTCTCTTCTTGCTCAGACAAAAAAAAAAGGCAAAATCCTGGTTATGACTTCAAGGTTATACGTGGTCTGGCTGGCCTGTGTCTCTCTGCTCCAGCCTTCCTAGTGTCTTTGCTGAGCCATCAGGGGTACTCTCACCTCAGGACCTTTGCACCTACTGTTCTGTCTGCTTGGACTGCCCTCTTCCTGGGTATTTGCGTGGCTCATTTCTTCTCCTCCTTCATACCTTTACCCGATTGTCAACCCTTTTTTTTTTTTTTTTGCTTTTTAAGGCCATGCTCGGGGCTTATGGAGGTTCTCAGGCTAGGGGTTGAATCAGAACTGCAGCTGCTGGCCTATGCCACAGCCACAGCAACACCAGATCTGAGCCACATCTGTGACCTACGCCACAGATCACGGCAATTCCGGATCCTTAACCCACTGAGCGAGGCCAGAGATTGAACCTGAGTCCTCACAGATGCTAGTTGGGTTCATTGCCACTGAGCCTTGATGGGAACTGCAATGATTGTCAATTTATTGATAAAGCTTTGCCTGGCACTGTCTCAGATTGCATCAACTACTCTGGAAAACTTCCCTGTCTCATTCCCACAGCACTTATCACTCTCTAGCATATTTTAAAATGTTGGCTACTGTCTGTCTTCCAGTATACCAGGGGTATTTTTCCTGCCTTTTTTTCTCCCACTGCCATGTCACCAGTGATTAGCACCTAGTAGACACTTAAAACATAAATAATTGTTGAAAGAATGGATGGATGGTTTAAATGAAATATTGGCTTCAGAAATTTTGCAAACTCAGGAGCTTCTAAAAATGCTTCATTCACTCACTCAGCCATTCATTCGTCAAGTATGAATTATGCCTATTGTATGCTTATGTCGTGCTTGCTGTAGACGGGGCAGCAGTCTTCTAGCCTGGAACCTGTGATGTGAAAATCAGCTGGTGGAGACTGTCTTCTCTTCACCAGGATAGAACTGATACTCTTTGGGGCTCCCACCACCATGATAGTCAAAACATAAAATTAATGACCCCCAAGTATGTCTCCCCTCAGCATGGAGCCTGATTGCTACAGATTAAGAGTCGCCTACTGCTTCACAATCCAATTCTGCCTCTCGAAACTCAACTTGAGGAGTTCCTATCATGGCTCAGTGGAAACGAATCTAACTAGCATCCATGAGCACTCAGGTTCAATCCCCGGCCTCGGTCAGAAGGTTAAAAGTCCGGCGTTGCAGTGAGCGGTGGTGTAGGTCATAGACCCTGCTCGGATCCTGAGTTGCTGTGGCTGTGGTGTAGGCTGGCAGCTACAGCTCCGATTGGACCCCTAGCCTGGGAACCTCCATGTGCTGTGGGTGTGGCCCTAAAAAGACAAAAACAAAACAAAACTCAACTCGAATATTTCCAGCTCAGGATCAGAGTGGTTCACAGTGCAAATGGTGGGAGGGGTGGTTCTCTCATTCTAAAAAGTTAGTCAAACAGGGTCATGTAGATTGTAAGAGGCTGGCAGGCCTTCTTTTTTTAATTTTAATTTTTAAATTTTTTATTAAAGTATATTGATTTACAAGGTTGTGCCACTTTTTTTTTTTTTTTTTGTCTTTTTTTGTCTTTTTTTGCCATTTCTTGGGCCGCTCCTACGGCATATGGAGGTTCCCAGGCTAGGGGTCTAATCAGAGCTGAAGCCTCTGGCCTACACCAGGACCACTGCAACGCGGGATCCGAGCCGCGTCTGCAACCTACACCACAGCTCATGGCAACGCCGGATTGTTAACCCACTGAGCAAGGGCAGGGACCGAACCCGCAACCTTATGGTTCCTAGTTGGATTCGTTAACCACTGCGCCACGACGGGAACTCCCCAATTTCTATTGTACAGCAGAGTGATTTGATCATACATATATACATTCTTTTTTTATATTATTTTCCATCATGGTCTATCCCAAGAGATTGGATGTAGTTCCCTGCACTGTGCTGTACAGTAGGACCTTCTGGGCATCCCTTCTTTTAAACCTAGTATTATTCTTTTTTTTTTTTTTTTTTTTTGCTTTTTAGGGTCTCACCCATGGTATATGGAAGTTCCCAGACTCAGGGTCAAGTCAGAGCTACAACTGCCGGCCTACAGCACAGCCACAGCAACACAGGATCCGAGCCCCGTCTTCGACCTACACCACAGCTCATAGCAACACCGGAACCCACTGAGCGAGGCCAGGGGTCGAACCCATGGATACTAGTCAGGTTCATTTCTGCTGCGCCACAATGGGAACTCCCTATTCTGATTATTTAATAGAAAATTGGGTCCAGTCTTGTCTCCTGCATTTAAAAGAATAATGTGAAGAAACAAGAGTGGTGGAAAGCTGAGTAATAAAGATTAGGAGGGGGTGGGGGGAAGGCCCATTGAGAAATTGCTGAAGAAATTGATTGATACCTCTTGCCCTGAGAAAGAGAAGGCAAAGAAATGAATCAATTCCTAGTCTCACTATAGGAAGGGTCGCTTGTAAAAGGTTATTGGACAGCCTTTCCTTCACCACTATCATTTCTGGCTTTGATTTACAGAATTTGGGGCTAAGTTTGGACACCTTCTTGAGGACAGGAATGGTAAAATCCCGGCACATGTAACTGAGTGATACTATGGAGTTTACGCTCTTACAGAGCTGGACAGATAGAAAGAGATAAAATTGGGATGGGGTCAGAATTCACCTGCCTGGGGCCAGGGTACATAATGAAGCTGGAACGGACTTTGCTATTCTCTGATGGAACATATTCATTTTCTGCAAAAAGAAACAGAGATTCTCAGAGGCTGGGGTCTTGCCTAAGCTTACACAGCAAGCTAATGCAGAGCTGCTGTAGGATGGGGACCCTCTCCCCTCCGGGCCATCAGATAATCCTTAGGGATTCTGGGGAAGTCTTTTTCCATGATTTTTGGTCATATAATGTGGTTGGGGTAGTTAGAGAATGGGTTATTTTTGAGACAATTTGTGGACAGCATTTGACCTGTGAGTTTATTAACCCAACCAGCCCAAAGCCTTGGAGGGGGTTAGAGGTGGGCTCAGGAGGCAGCCAGTCTGGGTCTCCATGCTGGCTTCACCATTTTCTAGCTCTGTGACCTTAGGCAAGTTACTTCACTTCTATGTGGTTCATAGTACTTCAGAAGTTTTTTGTGGTGGTTACACGAGGTATAATCTATGTAAAATGTTGAGCATAATTCTAACACAGAAAGCTCCATCAGTATTAGCTGTTTCCATATATCATGATAAATATATGTTGGATTAATGGACAAAATACTGTTGTCATCCTATTTGAGACTCCACCGTCCCCTGAATGTCCCCTGACGTCTGTAGAAGCAGTAGCTCAAAACGTCTGCCCTTTGGAAGATTTTCCCCAGCAACGACACCTCATTTATGACAATAAGATTTATGGCACAAAAAGAAGAAGTGACTAGCAAAGGATCACTCAATTAATGGCAAAATTGGAATTAGACTCTAATTCCCCAAGGCCAAGGTTATTTTCTTTGAAGCTTGAAGGTGATTTTCCTTGAGCGTTACAAATCTGTAGAAGAAATCAATTGAAGACCACAAAAGGAATTTAACTTAGTTTGCTTTTCCCCATCTCTTCAAATCAAGACAAATAGAAGCCCATTAACCTACCTTTAAAAAAACTAATATGAGAAGCATTCAACTTTAACTGGCAAATTCAACCGATAATAAAAACACATGTGAGAGTTTCTGTATGCTGTCAGTGAATGAAGACTAATGGACTGGACGGAAAGAAAGAATGAGGGAGGATGAGAAATAAGGAGAGCGAGGGAGAGGTCAAAAGAGGGGCTGGAGAGAGGACCAGAGCAGAGAAGAGGAGAAAAAGAGACCAAGGGGAGGGAAAATGCTAACTTTTTTCGAACTTTTAAATAATGACTTATGTAAACTTCACAAACCAATCTCAGTATGATAATCACCACTTTACATACAGGGAAAAAGGCTTCATAGGCTGAGTACTATGTCTGATGCGGGCCCACTTGGAGTAAGTTTTCTTTGACTCCAAGGTACATGTTTGTTCTATTTTCTCCTCTCTGTTCCCTTTCTCTTCTGATTCTTCTTTTTCTTATTCCCCTGCTCTAATCTTTCTCCCCTTTCTTTCTCCACTCCTTCCTTCCTCCCCTCCCTCCCTCCCAACCCCTAAATATCATTCTCATCAGGAGACTTCCTTGACTAGAGGCTGTGGCACGTCAGCCGTGTTTGTGCTGTCAGACCCTTCCCTGACCTACTTTGAGAGATCAATAATATCACTCGCGTGACAAACTAGATGTCCAGCATCCGGTCCCAGTTCATTCTGCAGCCTCTGTGGCTCCTTATGTCCTCAGAGAGTGGGAGGTGCCTGGGAGAGCAGACGATGGGGTGGAAGGGAGAGCAGAGGAGAGGTCAAAGTTGCTGATGGAGTGGCTGTCACTGAGGTCCAGGTTAGCCACCCACTTAGAGTGTAATTTTCTTGCTTCTTGGGATTAGAAAAATGGGTACTTGTATTGCATTCTGCTTCTTGACACTGAGAATAAGAAGATGGAAACTGGAACTTTCAGGAGGATGGAAACTAACCCAAGAGACTGCTCTCCCAGTGGAGAGGACAGAACTGGGGGAATGGGGTCTGCCTGACATCCTAATGCGCAGACCCAGAGGGTTCTTTGATGAAAACCCTAAGTTTTGAGAGGCTGAGGTAATTCCAGCCTACACCTTTGCCTGTATACCCTTCCCCACCCCCCAAGTCAGCTGCTGATTCTAAAATGTCATCCAGGTGACATTCCTCCACCCTTCTGCTTACTAAATACCCACACGGCTCCCTGAAGATCTTCCCTGACAAGTCAGATCAGGTGATGTTGTGTTCAGGCCGGTGCACTAGGGGCAGACCTAATGGGACGTGAATGCCAAGCTTGATGCATAGGATCTGACAGAGGGAGTTTTTAGAGTAATGTGCTTGCTGCTTAACTATTGCATGCTCACAGTTGAATAGAGGTAGCAGGTGGAGGAAGGATATGGGAGGAGGTAGTCAGTCGTTCATGAAAAGAAAGGGCAGAATCGGAGGTTATTAAAGCTTAAAATGCACACTTCTTCCAGTGGTCACCATAATGAACCGTGAAGAATATGGATAAAAACCCCATAGTCTGGCGCAGGCATAAGCAAATAGTCTGCTTTCTTGGTTTCATCTGTTACCATTACAACAGTCTGATTCATATATCATGATGATGTCCATTTTACAGATGGGGAAATAGAGGCTGAGGGAGGTAACTAACTTTCTCACTGTGGTCCTGGGCATATGGTAACATCTGTACCTCCTTGCCCCTGCCAGCTGTGCAAGAAGAAAGGCAGAGAAGCCGGGAGAGGGCTGAGAGTGAGGCCGAATGTGCCAGTAGTGGCCATGAAGATATGCCTGTGGAGAGGATTCTGGAAGCTGAACTTGCTGTTGAACCAAAGACGGAATCCTATGGTGACATGAACATGGAGAATTCGGTACGCATGTGGTCTTAGATCTCCATCTGACTTCCATTTCCTAGATGGGGTTGGAAACGAGGAAGGGGTATGTTTGAATCCCAGAATCTGTCCCTCAGAGTTACTTTGTTCCTTTTTCAGACGAATGACCCTGTCACCAACATATGCCACGCTGCTGATAAGCAGCTCTTTACTCTTGTTGAATGGGCCAAGCGTATTCCCCACTTCTCTGACCTCACCTTGGAGGACCAGGTCATTCTGCTCCGGGCAGGTAAGGAATATCAGGGATCATTTCTTTTTGGGACAAGGGCTTGGGCTGCCACTTTGAACTCACCCCGGGGATCTGAAAACAAGTAACCTAATGGCGCTGTAACACATCCGAGCTGTGTACCTTGTTGAGACAGGAGAACCCTATGCAAGATTGTTCTTTTTTATATTATTCGTAGGCTCTTAAATGTGGATAGCCCTCCCCTAAGCCTTTTGTTCCCCATGAAACCTTGTTTGTTAAATGGAGGAGTAAGACTCTTTTTTCCATGCAGATTTTTCCCAGGCCTTATCATTTGCATTTAATTTTCAAAGATAGCGCAGCCATTTTTATTGAAGACAATTTGAGGCCAAGCCTCATCATTCTTATGAAATCGGAAAATAGTGATATTCCCATTTCACAGGCGAAGTAAGGGAAACCTGGGATTTTTGCTCAGGCTTGTCCTAGACAGGTGCCAGGGTCCCTTCCTATTTTAAGATTCTATGTGCTGTCATCTCTCTTGCCTCCCGTTTCTGGAACACTCCGCAGTTGACATATGCCAAATCTGCTCTTTGTCACTGAGCCAGCAGGGAAATTTCACGAAGATTGGCCGAGCCCTGGGAGCCAGGCCACTCATTTCGCTCCTATTAGATAATGAGCGAGCCCTGAGTGTCGATGGAAAGCTGCATACCGGCCAGGGTGCTACTAGACGATGCCAAAGAAACAAAACTAAGCTGTCAGATCCTGGGGGCAGAGACTGCAGGGTGTGCTTGCTTTATCCACCATGACCGCTAACATAGTGACTATTACCTGTCAGGTGTTCAATCCATATTTGCTGACAGGTTGGGGAGAAAAGGAATCCTGTCCTCAAGCTCCCATTCTGGGCTGCGCTGGGGAGAATGGGGATGCATACAGCCACAAGTCGGGGGACCCAGTCTTATCCTCTGTCTCTGCATTAATTAGTGATGTTGTCTGGCGCAAGGTCCTGACCTCCCTAGGTGGTTTTTCTTTTTTGTTTTTTAGGGCTGAATCCACAGCATATGGAGGTTCCCAGGCTAGGGGTAGAATTGGATCTACAGCTGCTAGCCTACACTACAGCCACGGCAATGCAGGATCCAAGCCGTGTCTGCGACCTACACCACCGCTCATGGTAACACCAGATCCTTAAGCCACTGAGGGAGGCCAGGGATTGGAACCCTCATCCTCATGGATGCTAGTCGGGTTCGTTAACCACTGAGCCACAAAGGGAACTCCCTCCCTACATTTCTGATTCTGCTTTTCTTCCAAAGGGTAATAATACATGCCTTGGATGCTTATCAATGAAGCAAGAGTGTGGTCAGGGTTCCCTCAAGGCCTCCTTCTTATCCTTGCAGGGTGGAATGAATTGCTGATCGCCTCCTTTTCCCACCGATCGGTTTCTGTGCAGGACGGCATCCTCCTGGCCACGGGTTTACACGTCCACCGGAGCAGTGCCCACAGTGCTGGGGTTGGCTCCATCTTTGACAGGTGGCTCTCTTCTGCTGCCAGTGTTCGTGTGTGTGTGTGTGTGTGTCTGTGTGTCTGTGTGTCTGTGTGTCTGTGTGTGTGTATGTGCATACCTGTGAGCAGTGCTGGGATGTAGGATGGACACCTTAAGTAGCTGTACCTAGATGGAAGCAGAGCCCATGAAGCACATGAAGACAGAAACCTGGGGAATGAGAATGGGATTAAAGGAAATGTTGATCGAAGGGGATGGAGTCAGTCAGAGGCTGGCAGAGGAAAGAACCCGTTATCCCTGTGGGTTTCCAAGGAAGAGACTGGACGGTTGACATTATCCAGGAAGGTGAAGGTGGGGAGTTTGGAGCTGCTTAGCCAAGGGGGTCCGGGTGGGAATGAGGATTTAGGATCTGACTTTAGGAGTCTGAGAAGATGAGCCGAGGTTTTGGCTCGACTCAGCACCAGGATCTCTGGGGGAGGCCTGTGGCAGGAGCAGACCCAGCTCAGTCAGGCAGCGATGGCCTCAGTCTGGGACTCCGGGGTAGCCTTATATATGCAAAAGGCAAATCAAGCACAGTGATTTAAAGAGATGAATGAAATGAATAGAGATGAATGATGTAGGGTAGCAGGATGGAGAACTGGGAAGGGGAAGGTTGAAAATTGTCTTTCTGTCCAGTGCCAGGGCCCCATGGTCCCTTTCCAACACCATCATAAATGGTCTTCCAGGGCTCTGTGCTTGTTTTCCTAGGATGTCTCTGCTCCTTCCCTGCCTTTTCCCACAACTCGTTCCACACAGAGACCAACATGGTCTGCAGTTGACTCTACCCTCTTGATGATCCTGGAGATTTCTCCCCTGTCCCTGCCATCCTCTGCCGTGTTCTTCCAGACATGCCGTGCCCTTGCCCTGCTTCACCTGGTGCATTTCTACCAATTTCTAAACCCTCTAGGCTGCCTTACTAGCCCCCTTCCAAGTTCACTGCCTCTCCCTTGGTTGCTCCCTTGGCCTCTGATCAGGGCAGTTATTGGTTTGTGTTGCTGATTTGTATGTTTCTATGTCTGTTTCTTCAGTTAAACTCCTTGAGATGAGGGACTGCATCTTATTCATCCCTGTGCCCCAGTACCTTGTGCATCGTCTGGAAAGGAGGCGGCGGGGCGGGGGGGTGTTACATAGAAAATAGTGGTTGTATTCATTTTATCAGCCCTGGGCCTGGTACTGATGATTTTTTCATCACCTGCCATTGTTTCCCATGAGCAGAGTCCTGACTGAGCTGGTCTCCAAAATGAAAGACATGCAGATGGATAAGTCGGAGCTGGGGTGCCTGCGAGCCATCGTGCTATTTAACCCAGGTGACTACGTGGTGCTCAGCCCTCTCCACAGTCAGCCACCCCCACCCATTCTCTGATGTTTTCTGATCTTCTAATGCAGCCAATACAGAGAAAACACAGCCAGGAAGCCTGTCCTTGGGAGGACAGAGGGTCAACTCTTCATGGCCTCTGCTCCTAGAGCCATCTTGAAAAGTGCATCAAATGGGCGCGGTGTATGCATGTTTGGGGGCAAGTGGGGGAGACAGGAGATGCCAAAGGCCCCAGATGGTAGCGAAGGAGGTGGTAAAAAGTGGTCAGGCTCTGCATCTGTTTTTTAGGCAGCAGAGCCAATGGGATTTGCTGATGGATTACATAGAGGATGTGAAAGAGAGGCAATAAAAATAATTCCTAGAAGTTTTAGTTTTGTTTTCCTGAACAATTGGAAAAACAAAGTGTTCATTTACTGACAGGGGACTCTAAGGGTAGGTGGATAGGAACCAGGATTTTTGTCTTTGGACATTTGAATCTGAGATGGAGAGTAGTCACTCTTCCTGGCCAAGGGTGACTGTCCAGGAAGCAACTGTTTATGTGAGTCTGGAGTTCAGAGGAGAAGCAGGACCAGAGATAAATGTTTGAGAGCTGTCACCCTGCGCCTGGCATGCAAGGCTCTGAGATGGCGTGAGCTCATCCGGGGCATATGTAGCAGGAGAGCAGAGAAGGGGTCTGAGGGCTGGGCCCTGAGACACAGGGACCTTTAGAGGTTTGGGAGAAAAGTAAGAGCCAGCAAAGAAGCCTGAAACAGGGAAGAACCAGAGAGTGGTGTCCTGGGGGCCTGGGGAAGAAAAGCCTTTCAAGAAGGAGGAAGTGATTAGGTTTATCACGTACTGCTATGGGTCAGGAAAGATAACTACACAGAATTACCTAGTGATTGACACGCTTCACCTCCTGAATTAGGTAGTCAATTACCTATTGCAGGATGTGGCTCTGTCTGGTTTTTGTACCCCATCTCTTCACTCAGCCCATGCCTAGCACTTAGTCAGCACTCACACATGTGAAGGTACTATTTCTAGAATGGCCTGGATAAAAAAAAACTCTCTTCCTCAGAGTCAGCCTTGGGTACCTTTGCTCCAAGAGTGTATTGGGTGGATTGGACGCAGATAGGAGGGCTGGGGGCACATATATTTCGCAATGGCTCTCATCCACTGTGGGAGGTGTCCCGGCTTTGTAGAGGGGTGTCCAGTGGATGTGTGTAACCAGAGGTTAAATCAACCATTTTTTTTCAGATGCCAAGGGTCTGTCCAACCCCTCAGAGGTAGAGACTCTGCGAGAGAAGGTTTATGCCACCCTCGAGGCCTACACCAAGCAGAAGTATCCAGAACAACCGGGCAGGTGAGGAAATGCTGGGAATAATAGGAGCAACAGCAGTAGCGGGTCTGATTTGCCTGAATGAATGGTGACTAGGCAGATGTGGCCTAGGTTTTTTCAGATGTCATTTAATCTTCACAACAAGTTCAAAGCTACTCAAACAGTTGGCTTTGTGAAACTAGAGGTCTTGTCTCTCTGGCTCACCTACAGTTCACCACTCTGGCACCTGCAATTAACAAATAGTATTCATCACGGGAGTTCCTGTTGTGGTTCGTTACCATGGACCCGACTAGTAACCATGAGGATGCAGATTTGATCCCTGGCCTTGCCCAGTCGGCTAAGGATCTGGTGTTGCTATGAGTTGTAGTGTAGGTTAGCAGCTGTAGCTCCAATTCGACCCCTAGCCTGGGAACTTCTGTATGCAGCACATGTATTCCTAAAAAGAAAAAAGAAAAAAAAAAAAAAAACCCAAATCAAAAACAAATAGTATTCGTCTTTAAATGTGGAGTGAACATGCAAATGACCAAATGACTGTGGGAATCCTTATCCCTAGTTTTTGAAGAGGCGCCAAAGCTCAGAAAAGGTAAGGAGCTTGCCCAGAGTCACAGAGCTGGTACACGGATTGAGATGTGAATCCAAGCTTACTAGATCTCAAAGAGCTTGTACTTTTTTAGTGTGACTGCATTGCTTTCTGCTTTGTCCCCATGCAAGCCCTCCTGCAATAGAAATACAGGCTTTGGTCACCGGAAGAAGTGACCACTGGCCCTGAGGGTGCCATCTGCAGAGCCTCTGGCAAAGTGCTAGGTCTGGGCTCCTTATCTGAAAAAGAAGACATTGGTCAGAGGATGTCTGAGGCCATCTACCAGTTTTCCTCAGTCAATATAAAAAAAAAAAAAAGCAACCCTCAAATGTTTTCCCCAAAGCAGGGCTAAATAAAAGCTTTCATTTTCTACTAATGCTAGTTAAAAAGAGAGAATATGGGAGTTCCCATTGTGGCCCAGCAATAACAAACCCAGCTAGAACCCATGAGGACTTGGGTTCAATCCCTGGCCTCCATCAGTGGGTTAAGGACCCAGCATTGCTGTGAGCTGTGGTGTAGGTCTCAGATGTAGCGTGGATCCCACTTGCTGTGGCTATGGAATAGGGCAGCAGTTGCAGCTCCGATTTGACCCCTAGCCTGGGAACTTCCATATGCCATGGGTGTGGCCCTAAAAAAAAAAAAAAAAAAAAGAGAAAGAGAGAATATGATCCTTAAATTTCACAGAAAACTGATATGAAACTTGCAAAAAAAAAAACTGCTTTAAAGGCATTAGTTTGTTTTTATTTTTTTTATTTTTGTGTGTGTGTGTCTTTTTTATTACTCAAATGAATTTATCACATCTGTAGTTGTATAATGATCATAACAATCTGATTTCACAGGATTTCCATCCCATAACCCAAGCACATCCCCCCACCCCTCAAACTGTCTCCTCCAGAGACCATAAGTTTTTCAATGTCTGTGAGTTGGCATCTGTTCTGCAAAGAAGTTCAGTCTGTCCTTTTTTCAGATTCCACATGTCAGTGAAAGCATTTGATGTTGGTGTCTCATTGTATGGCTGACTTCACTTAGATGATAGTTTCTAGGTCCATCCATGTTGCAAAAAATGCTGGTATTTCGTTTATTTTAATGGCTGAGTAATATTCCATTGTGTATATGTTCCACATCTTCTTGATCCACTCCTCTGTCGTTGGACATTTAGGTTGTTTCCATGTCTTGGCTATTGCAAATAGTGCTGAAATGAACATTGGAGTACATGTGTCTTTGTGAGTTGTGGTTTTCTCTGGATAGATGCCCAAGAGTGGGATTGTTCCTCAGAAAACTAAAAACAGAACTACCGTTTGTTTTTAGAATTATATATGCTCCCTATTCTCATTGATGATTTTTATCCCTCCATGAAGTCTAATTTCCACTAGCCCATTTTTCCTGGACCATAAGCCGCTATCTATCCATTGGCCAGAAGCTCTGTTTTTTATCAGAGGCAATGACTACATCTGAGTGAATGGGGTTCAGCCCCTTGGTACGATAAATGTTCAGGCCTTGTGTGGTAGGGAGAGGAAGTTGTGACAACAGCTTCCCAGTGTCAGTAGTTAACACACCACAGGTTTCTTTCGTTCTCACAAATCAGTCCTGGGTCATCAATCTAGAGCAGTGACTCTCTTCCACACCATCACTCAGGGACCAGGCTCCTTCCTTCTTGTGGCTCCACCATGTCCCAAGCCACATTGTGTTTTGCATCCTGATGATGGAAGGGAAGCCGGGGGCATGGAGGTGAGATTATATGGGCAGCACCTAGATCTGGAAAGGGCCCCCTCCCTTGAGTCTCCTCCATTGGCTAAGACTTGGTCACGTGGACCAGCCAGCCAGCTGCAAAGGAGACTGGAGAATGTATGCTGCTGGATGCCAAGGAAGAAGGGGAGAATGGGTTTTGGTGGACACCAGCAGTCTCTCCTCCAGCTGTAGTGGGAGGGATTGAGAGAGCTTTACCTAACCTGCAGGGCCAGGCTGCCAGCATCAGCTCAGCCTCTGGCCAATGGGAGCTGACCCCAAGCCCTGTGCTGGATGATATCCACCGAGCCTCCCAGCTGTAAGGATAATTTACACCTGTTCTTTGTGTGTGCACATACTGTGTGCCAGGCATTAGGGCTAAGAAGGCTCATACTCATCTTTTTCCTGAAACTGGCTCTAGGTACTGCTGTTTATCTCTTAAAGAAACAAAACTCTCTCTTTTTTTTTTTCTCATTGTAAAAGCCAAGCATGCTTTGGCAGGAAATAAGGAAAATATTTTTTAAAAAATAAAATGAGTAATAAAAATTGATTGTAAATTTTGGAGGTATATTTCTTTATAGTACCTTTAAGTACATAGAAATATGTATTTAAATATGTATTTATAGATATGAAGCCATACAGGTTGGTGTATTTTTTCCCTCTGTTAGCTATTTTAGGCATTTTATCAGATGTTGAAAAGTATAAAATGCTTGTTTTCAAAGATCGCGTAGTATTTCACAGGGTGGAGGTATCCTAATGCATTTAGTCATTGCCCCGTGGTTGACATTTAGATTGTTTCTAATGAATATCACTTTAAAGACTGTGGAACTTGTCTGTTTTCCCAGGAAGGCGGCTGCCAGGGGTCTGGGCTGCCTCCAGGCATTAGGGAGAGATGCCAATACTGGTTGCCTGGCCTCAGGCAGAGCCTGGAAGTTCAGGGAGGGCTGCAGAGACTGGCCTCTGCATGACTCCTAGGTGTGTCCAGTACAGCCTGGACAGAGGGTGACCACCCTGAGGTTGAGCAGGTCCCTCAGGGATGTCACCTGGCTCAACCAGGCAGGCAAGTGTGCCGAAGGTGGTCATCTCTGGTTTGCAGAAAGTGGTTAAAGGAGTTGCAGGCACAAAGGGCCCGCCAAGGCCATTTTCTCAGTGGTGAAGGGCTGCCCCTCCGTGGAGACTTTTCAGAAGTGCACCTCCGGGGTGAGTGAGTGCTGCTTCCTCCAGTCAAAAAAGCAGAGATCAAACCCAGGAGGGGGCAGAGCTTGCGGCAACCTTCTCTCTCGGCCGAGGGGCGGGCAGAACAGGTGCTTTCACAGGCTTCGAGTCCCCCTCGCTGCCAACCCTGTGAATGAGGAATGTAGCAGCTCTGACTATTACTGGGTATGTTTATAGTCCTGACCTCAGCTTCTAAACCCGGGAAGGCCAGCAAAGAGTGGTGTTAGAGCATGGTTAGCTTTTTACACGTTGTAAAACTTTGGCCTTTCTGGAGTGAAAAAAATTCACCCTTGGAGCTCATCTCAGCCAAACTTCTCACTTTACAGAGAAGCCATTTCCTTTGCCTAAGTCTATAAAACTCTCACAGCAGAGTCACGATTAGGAGTTCAGTCTCCTGATTCTTTATCTAACAGCCTCTTCCCTGCACAGTGATACTATTCAGATGCACTCAGAGGCTTACATCAACATTTTTGAAGGTTTGTGTTGGCTTTGGTATAGACCTTTAATTTTTCCACGTAAGGAAGTAATTCTTACCTTTTTAGGTGGTGCCTCTTTCTTTCTTCCTTTCTTTCTTTCTTTCTTTCTTTCTTTCTTTCTTTCTTTCTTTCTTTCTTTCTTTCCTTTCTTTCTTTCTTTCTTTCTTTCTTTCTTTCTTTCTTTCTTTCTTTCATTCTTTCTTTCTTTTTGTCACATTTCTTTAAACCTTGGTGCAGTGTGAATATAGACCTATACCCATTCTCAAGGGGTATTAATAGTCCAATCTGAAAACTTTGCATGAAATAATGTCATGACATCCAATGAAGATCCAGCCCCACGGGGAGTTGCTGGTTTAAGGCCTTAGTAACTAGCAGGATTTCGGCTTTTGTACTTCTTATTGGAAGTTGTGAGTACAGTTGTTTGATTTCCAGTCATTATCATGAATAACATTAAAAATGATCTTCATTGGCAAAAAGGATTTTGAGAGAAGAAGAATCACAGAAACAGGTTGGAAATGTGGCAGATCGAGGTGCCTGAGTGTAGGTATGAAGCTGATTCCTTCACACACGAGTCTCTCTCCCTTTGGTGAGTCTCACAGCTAAACTAAGGTCCTTAGTTATAGAAGAGTGTGTGTGAGTGTGTATACACATGCATGTATGTGAGAGTGTGGGAGGGCAGGCGAGAATGGAGGAGGGGAGTGACTCAGCAGTAATGAACCTGACTAGTATCCACGAGGATTCAGGTTTGATCTCTGGCTTCACTCAGGGGTTAAGGATCCAGCCTTGTTGTGAGCTGTGATGTAGGTCACAGACACGGCTCAGATCCTGCATTGCTGTGGCAGTGGTGTAGGCCAGCAGCTGCAGCTCCAATTCGACCTCTGGCCTGGAAACTTCCATATGCTGCAGGTTCAGCCCTAAAAAAAAAAAAAAAAAAAAAAAAAAAAAAAAACAGAGAGAGAGAGAGCGGGAGAGAATAGAGGAGAATGTGTGTGTAAAACATACATGTGTGAACATGTGCAAGCTCATGTGTGAGGGTGGATAAGCGTGTGAATGAACTGTGTGCATGTGTGTGTATATGTGAGAGTGGTGAGGCTTGTGGGTACACAGGTGTGGGAGGCATGTGTGAGTGTGTGTGCATGCACTCGTGTGTTGGTATTATCTTCCCAACCAGATTGTGGGCACCTCAGGAATGGAGACTGCTATAATTTAAAGGTAAGAACATCCATGCTGCTGCAAATAGTGTTATTTCATTTTTTATGGTTGAGTAGTATTCCATTGCGTACATGTACCACATCTTTATCCGTTCAGCTGTCAATGGACATTTAGGTTGTTTCCATGTCTTGGCTATTATAAATAGAGCTTCCGTGAACACTGGGGTGTATATGTCTTTTCAGAGTAGAGTTTTCTTCAGACATATGCCCAGGAATAGATCATATGGTGGTTCGATTTTCTTTTCTTTCTTTCTTTTTTTTTTTTTTTAAGGAACCTCCATACTGTTCGCCATAGTGGCTAGAGAGTATCCTATTAAGTAAAGTAAGTCAGACAGAGAAAGACAAATATTATATGCTATCACTTAACATGTGGAATCTAAAAAGAAGCATACAAATGAACTTATTTACAAAACAGAAATAGATCGTCAGACATAGAAAACAAACTTATGGTTACCAAAGGGGAAAGGAGGAGGAGGGATAAATTAGGAGGTTGTGATTAACGAATACACACTACTACATATAAAAGAGGTAAACAAGGTCCTACTGTACAGCACAGAGAACTCTACTTAACATCGTGTAATAAACTATAACGGAAAAGAATCTAAAAATGAATATGTATAAATGCACATATGTATGTATAACCGAATCACTTCACTGTACACCTGAAACTAACATAAGATTGTAAATCAACTCTATTTCAATAAAATTTAAAAAAAAATAAAGTCACACTTCTCAGGCAAAAAACTAAATAAATAGAATTTAAAAATGAAGGTAAGCACAGACTAAGAAGCTGATGTACAAAATGCTTATAAACTGGCCACAGAAATGTGGTAACTGAGACACAGTGAGGTCTCATTGCTTAAAACAAGTGTGGTTCCTGTGGAGTTCCTGTTGGTGTTCAGCAGTAATGAATCCGACTAGTAACTATGAGGTTGCAGGTTTGATCCCTGGCCTTGCTCAGTGGGTTAAAGAACTGGCGTTGTCCTGAGCTGTGGTGTAGCTCGCAGATGCAGCTTGGATCCTGTGTTGCTCCGGCTGTGGCTGTTGCCGGCAGCAGTAGCTCTGATTCGACCCCTAGCCTGGGAACTTCCATATGCTGCAGGTGTGGCCTTAAAAAAGCAAAAAAAAAAAAAAAAAAAAAGTGTCTGTGGTGTGAGGAAAGCATGGTCTGGCAAGAAGGCAAGGAGATGAGAACTGCTGGTTCAAAATCAGGGGCTGGTCCTGGACCCCAGAACCTCCTGCAGTGCCTGGGGCATGGTGCATGAAGACCTTCATCCAGTGGATACATCTGTGGAGTCTTCACATCTGCTGTGCAGTGTGCTCTATTCTAAGGGCTTCAGCACATCTGCCCAGGAGCCCTTGGGCACAGGGCATGAAAGGAACACCAGCTGGTTAGGGTGGGAGATGCAAGTCAACATAAGCAGGCTTCCTCTCACCGACCACGAATGGAAGTGCAGAGGGCAATTCCGGGACACGGCCGCAGAATTCAAGAGCTTCCCAAGAGCTCGCAGCACCCACCTTCTACCTTTAGGAAACTGAAAAAGACCTCTAGCCTATTTCTGAAGCTTCCCAGGATTAGAGATGTTCCAGCTGTCTTAGTTTCCGCTTTGAGGCTCTTTCTTCTAATCAGAGATTGATCAAGAAGACCAAAGGATCCTGCAGGCAGCTGCCTCGTGCATGCCACCCCGCTCCCCTTCCTAATGTCTCCTGCTTCCCTGCAGGTTTGCCAAGCTGCTGCTGCGCCTCCCAGCCCTGCGCTCCATCGGCTTGAAGTGCCTGGAGCACCTTTTCTTCTTCAAGCTCATCGGGGACACGCCCATTGACACCTTCCTCATGGAGATGTTGGAGACCCCGCTGCAGATCACCTGAGCCCCACCAGCCACAGCCTCCCCACAGAGGACCAGCCTGGGCAGGTGTGTGTGGACCCCCATCCTGCACACGTTCCTCCACCTCCCACCCTGACCCCTTCCCATTCCCCAAACGTGATGCTTATAATAAAGAAATCTTTCTACATACACGACTTTTTATAGGTGGAGTTTTGTATAGATGTCAAAGGTGACCTTCTTTGCTATCTAAGGGACTGGGGAATCTTTCTGGAAGTTCTTGGGAAAACTAACCAAGCCTCTGTACATATAATTGGTTTAAATTATTTTTTCATTTGCCTTGGAAAGCCAGTGAACGAATAAAAGTAATATATATGTAATATTGGCACTGCTTGGACCGTGGGGTGAGTTATTGTGCTGCAGGACAGTTATATCAGATGTGGGAGGAAAGGTCTCAGGGGTTCAAGGTGGGGAATGAGGCTGGGGTCCTGAAACAATCACACAGTTAGGTACCCCAAGTCTAAGCTGGGCACAGCCTGCTTTGCCCCAGGGTCTCCCTTGGAGAAATGAGGAAGAAACCTTGTCTTTCAGAGTCAGTTTGGTTTTTTGGTTTTCGTCTGCCTTTTGCTTTTTTCCTCCCTAGAATAATGAGTACTAAGAGCCTTGTCTGATTGGGGGGTAATGGAGTATAAGGCCAAGAGGAGATGTTCTCTTGATGGGGGGAGATTTTTGGATCCTGGGAGTTGGTGGGAGGTGCTGGCAAAGGAAAGGATTTTCTGTCTTTAGCTAGCACCAGCAGCAAAAAGACCAGAGTGCGCCAAGTTTGTTTATCATCATTATGTAACTCTGCGAAACCTGTGCTTAAAATAGAAAGAGAGGAGTTCCTGCCGTGGTTCAGTGGGTTAAGCACCTCGTGTTGTCTTGGTGAGGATGCAGGTTCAATCCCTGGCCTCAGTGGGTTAAGGATCTGGCATTGCTGCAGGCTGTAGCTTGGGTTATAGATGCAGCTTGGATCTGGTGTTGCTATGGCTGTGGCATGGGCCAGCAGCAATAGCTCCAATTTGGCCCTTAGCCAGAGAACTTTCATATGCTGCACGTGTGGCCATAAAATAAAATAAAATTAAAAAGGAAACGAGAAAACCTCTTCTAGCTTTGAGCCCTACTGTCTGCTGGACAGTGAGCTCCTTGAGGGTGGAAACTATCTGACACCACAGCCAGCCTACAGCCCATCTTCTTCAAGTCACCTTTCTGTCATCTGCAAGAACAGGGCTTAATGGATACAGACTTCTAAGCTGTGATTCATATGGTGCCCCTGAGGGTTGTAGAGAGTACAACCTGAACAGCTGCACATGGCAGTCCTGCTTACCTTCTTTGTACCACCAGAACCTGACCTGGGTCCCGGCATGCATTAGGCACATATTAAATGTGTGTTGTTGAATTAGGTTCCACATGACTGGAAAGAAGTCCCCAAAGGGCCTTGTGGATGGCGTTTGCCGCATTCCCCAGCACCTTACCTCAGAAAAACTCAGAGCTAACTCCCCAGTCCAGATCCATCCATCAGGGATCATACAGCTTTGGAGAAATAAAAATCACTTTATTCCTGGGAAAGACGTTTTCCTTAGCCTTGGACATTACACAACAGAATTAAAATATTAATTATTAATTTCTTTTTTATCTATTTATTTGTGAGCCATGATGAAAATGATCGGGGTGGGAGGAAACTAAAATTTCATTGTGGGCTCCCTGACCTCTTCCCTCCAACAACATAGCTCACTGGACACATTCAGCTGCCTTTCAGGTAACATGGGGCTTCCAGGAAACTCACCTTGCCTCGTTTGTGGTGACCCAAGTTCCATTACAAATTTTTTTTTTTTTTTAAGGGCCACATCTGTGGCGTAAGGAAGTTCCCAGGCTAGGGGTCAAATCGGAGCTGCAGCTGCCTGTCTACGCCACAGGCACAGCAACTCGGGATCCGAGCCACATCTTTGACCTACACCATAGCTCATGGCAATGCCAGATCCTTAACCCACTGAGCAGGGCCAGGGATCGAACCTGCATCCTCATGGATACTAGTCAGGTTCATTACCACTGAGCCACAACGAGAACTCCTCCATTCCAGTCTTCAATCCCTTCCTCACCGAACCCTAGCTCCTGCTTGGAACAAAATTCAGGCTGATGAAGGCGCAGCAGGGAGTAGAACATCCACTGAGCTTGACAGAAGCTGGTGTCTTTCTGGGCTGGTCTCGTGACATTCAGGGTCCCTAAGGCTACCCCTTCCTGAGCTGGCCCCCTCATACCCCAGGAGGAGCAACTAAGTGGATGTTCAATCTTTCTTAAGGCTTGAATTCACTGTAGCCACAAGAAGCTTCCAGAACCCACATCTCTGAAGAGCGAGACTTTCCTCATTCAGCTCAGGTCATTGACAGGAGTCAGCTCATGGGAAGAACAGATTGTCCAAACAAGGCTGATTAATGTTTCCTGAGTCTCTTGGCCCCATACTTCCCAGGCTGACTTGCACGGATAACAAAATTGGGGCTTCAGGCCTGTGTTCCCAAGGCTTCTCAGAGAGCTGGACCCAAGGCTTCAGGGTGAAGAGTATGGATTCTGAAAACAGCCAACCACGGCCTGGCTCCTGGACCCACCAGCAGGTGGTCTTGTGTTTGGGGGGAAGTTGCTTTACCTCTCAATTAATTAACAGATTTGTTATTATTGATCCAAATATTTTCTACAGGATTCCTGCTCTGAAAAGAAAGCCCCAGACCCCATGGAAAAGTTCCCTCCCCACTTCTTTCCTCCACACCTTTATTCTTCAACCTGATAGCTCCCCACACATTAGCCTCCTCCCCCGTGTTCATCCTTCCTCAGTGAAACATGGTCCCCTACCTTCCTCAGATTGTTGTCATGGAAATGAGTGAGATAATGTTATGACAGCACTTTGCACACTATTAGGGATTGTTAAAAAAAAGACATCCTTTGCACAGCAAACATTCCTTGGCCTTGGCCACTCCTGTTCATATCACTCAGTGAAACCAACCAAATGATATTTGATGACAGACTTGCAATGACTTCTTTTTAAAAAATTTTTATTTTATTTTTAAAAAGTTTTATTGGCATGTAGTTGACTTAACAAAGTTGTGTTTCAGATGTATAGCAAAGTAAATCAATTATATGTAGACGTATATCCACTCGTTTTCAAATTCTTTTCCCATATAAGTTATTAAACAGAACTGAGTCGATTTCCCTGTGCTAAACAGTAGGTCCTGGTTACCTACTTATTACGCATATAGTAGTATATATATGTCAGTCCCAACCTCCTAATTCATCACTCTGCCTCCCCCAAATTTCCCATTTGGTAACCAGAAGTTGGGTTTCAAAATCTTTGAGTCTGTTTCTGTTTTGTAAGTTTTTTATATCATTTTAAATTAGATTCCACATATTAGTGATCTCATATGATATTGTCTTTCTCTGATTTTACTTCACTTAGTGTGATAATCTCTACATCCACTGATACAATGGCTTCTTTTGTATGTTAGGCAGTGTTTCTCACCAGAGGGCAATTTTGCTAGGAATCCCTCCTCCCTCTCCCTTGGGGGATGGGAGGTTTAGCAATGTTTGAAGAGATTGTCACAAGAGGAGGGGGGGAATCTACTGGATAGATTCCAGGGATGCTGCTAAACAGCTATGCTGCAGGGGGCAGCTGTGCCCACCCCCCCCACCCCCCCGCCCGCCCCAAGAAAGAATTCTCGGGCCCCAAATGTCAACAGTGGTAACATTGGGACTGTACCTGCAAGCATCACTAAAAGAACAGAAAATTGAATGGAATTTTCCTATTGTTGTACAATTTTGGCTAAAGCTCCAAAGTGATGTCAGGAGGTCCGCTCCTAGTCTAAAGAGGAACTACTAGATGCATCCACATAAGACTTACTAAGGCAGATGAGCTGACGTGTCCTGTTGGTGAGGAAATGAATTGGTGCAGCTGCTGTGGAAAACAGTATGGATGGCCCTCAGAAAACTAAAAAGAGCACTCCTCTATGACCCAGCAATTCCACTCCAAGACATAGACCTGAAAAAAATAATAACACTGATTCGAAAAGATACATGCACCCAAAATCTTCATAGCAGCACTATTTATAATAGCCAAGATATAGAAGTAAACTAAGTGTCCATCAGCAGATAAATGGATACAGATATGGTATACATATGAACATTTTGGGTGCATGTATCTTTTCAAGTCAATGTTTTTATTTTTTTCAGATATATGCCTTGGAGTGGAATATATACATACATATATATATATAATGTAATATACATAAGATAATATATAAACAATACTATTCAGACATAAAAAGGAAAAGGCTTGAAAAATTTTGCCATTTGCAGCAACAGGGATGGTCTTAGAGGGCATCATGATAAGTGAAATAAGTCCAAGAAGGACAAATACTCTATGAAATCACTTATATGTGGGATCCAAAGTAAAATAAACTAGTGAATATAACAAAAAAGAAGCAGACTCACAATACAGAGAACATATGAGTGGTTCTGGGGAGGTGGGGAGGAGTGACATCACAGAGGGGATTAGGACTAAACTACTGGGTATAAAATAAGCTGTAAGTATTTATACAGTGCAACAGCTATTGCCAATATTTTATAATAACTATGAATGGAGTATAACCTTTAAAATTATGAATCATTATATTGTATACCTGTAACATATAATATTGTGCAGAAACTATACTTCAATAAACAACAACAACAAAAAAAGATGAGCTGATTCTGTGACTTTTACCCTATACTTCTTGAGCCTACATTCATAGAAGATTGAAATTTAAGAATAGAGTTCTTAAGAATAAGGGGTACATAGGGGAGGTGCTGTGGCTTTACTCCATCCCTCCAGGGGGCCCAGGAAGGAGGAGGGACCCTATACCCAAGCCAAATGAGGGGGACACAAAAGAACCCCTCACAGAGGCTGAATGTGGGTACCTACAATAAAGGGAGGCTTGTCCCTCGCTCCTGGCTGGATGCTTGCTGAGCAGCGGAGCCATGTAGCTAACTTGGTGGAGTAGGAAGTGCTTAGAAGAGCTTGGGGACACCTCCGAATATACAGACGGTTGCCTTCCTCTTGACTAGGGCACTCATAAGACAGGAGGAATCAGTCTGGGGTGTGGAAGGGGGGCAGGGAGAGAGGGCACCAGGGCATGCCCCCCACCCTGCACTTGGCTGGGTCAGGATGCAGTATTTTCTTTCAGTCAAGGGAAAACCCTGGAAGAAAGTTGTACTTAGAACATTTTAAATGTACCAAGCCCAAAGGAATGGCCAGTCACTTTCAGGGGACCCCCGCAGTAGAGGCCATGGGTTGAACTACTGTGGGCAGTGACCAAGGGGTCAAATAGAGGTTGACATCATCTCAAACTGGAGGTCAAGCAGAGCACGCATTGCCCACATCTAGTCACTGGGCAGCGTGACTCTGCCTCTGCTCCTGGTGTGGAATAGAAATGTGGAGACAGAGTTTTGGATGAAGGAGAGAAAATAGCTTTATTGCTTTGCCAGGCAAAGGAGGGTCACAGCCAGCTAATGCCTCCCTTAGGAGAGATCAGGAGGTGGTTTTTTAGTTTGGGGAGTGAAAAATAGGGCCACAGATAAGGATCAGGGTAGAGGCAAGCTCGCATTGTTTTCAAAGCTGGTGTTCAATGGTCTGGTGAGCTTCTTTCCGGAATAAAGAATGCTTCGTTAACATCTTCCATTTGTTGGGAGCTTAGTTCTGTGGAAGAGCTCAAAGATATTATTATCTATATTCCTCGAGGCGGGACCCTGCCCCCAGAGCTGCACTACTCTCTCTTGATTGCTCCTCTCTGGTCTCTGCATCCCCTCCCTTCCCTGACTAGCAACTGTTTGAACCTGCCCTTCAGAACTCAGGGAAGGTCATGGAGGCTGAAGTTTATTCTCTAAAAACAAGAAATGGGGGGTCAGAGAAAGGCTTGTGTGCCCAAGAGCCCACTGGGCCCTGCTTGGTTTCAATAGCACTCCATCCTTAAGAATTTTCCCTTTCTTCCTGGTGGCGGGAGAGAAGGAAAACTCAACAGAGGAAGGAGGTGGGAAGATGGAGGGAGAGGGAAAGAATTGCCTGCATCTTCCTCCCAGTGCAGATCCCTGGGCCAGTGGTCCCTGATGGGGAGGGATTTTGAACTTAATGAGATTGGAGTTTGGATTTGACTGGATGTTTTAGCTACCAAAACGAGATATTCTGAGCTTTGCCTGAGGCACCATCAATGGACAAAGAGGGGAGATATCACAGGGCTTGGAGTCTGTGGCTGGAGGAAAAAGAAAGCCCTTTCCTGTCTCCATCCCACAGACTTCAGAGCCTTCGAAGTACTATTGCCCTGAGTGGGGCACACACCACCTTGACGCTGCCTTCTTTGGTTGCCTTGGCAATGCTATGCCCACTTCACTCTGAGAGTCCACCCAGATGGCCCATCTGAGCCCTTCAGCTGAGAACATCAGCTGTAACAGTTCCATTTCACTTCTGAGATGACCAGGCTTTTTAGCAGGACAATCAAGGCTCCCCCCAGGCTAGTCCCCAAAGCAAAACTTGCCAGCTTTTTCTTTCTTATGTATCCCACAGTGCTCCCCTCCCACCAGTGTAAACTTTCTTCAACCACCTGCTGGCAATGTCTTTGCTCAGACTGTCCTCTCTTCCTGGCCTGACTTCTGCACCAGCTGCACTCATCCAAGGCCTACTCATCCAGCTCAAATGCTACATCCCTAGGAAGCTTGTCCTGGTCTCTGTATATTTGTGATTTTGTGGTTATTTTGTGCCTCCATTTTGTGTACATCTAATATGGTGCTTTGTTTTATTGGCCATTTGTATGTACTATTGACTTGTAAAGTCCTAGAGGGCAGAGATCATGTCTGATTCAACTGTGTATCCACAAGAGCTCTGAGCAGAGTACAAGGTGGCATTCATAAGATGTGCTTAAATGGGATTGGTAACTTTGGCTTCATTCCCAATAGATGGTAGCCCTTTGCAAGTAGAACAGCAAGCCCAGCAGCCTCCCCATAGGAGCCATGCGCCAGAAAACCAGCCTTGGGTAGACTGTTAGCAAAAGGTATCAGATCCCCACTGTCTTCCGGGTTACTCTTCATGGGCACAGTAAGCAGTGACCAAAGACACTGAGGCATGTTCTTCACCTTCAAGGAATTTGTACCTGAGAAAGTAGAAAGCACAAGAATACCAAGAAATGATGTATCTATAGCACTTTGGAGATAACAAAGCACATAAAGATCTGTGACTCTAACCCGGCCTTGGAGAAATAAGCAGGGAGCTATTGGTATCTCCATTTTAAAGATGAAGAAACTGAGACTCTAGAGATCTTGACTTGTCCCAGGACCCCTTGGTGGGCAATATGAGGACCTCAGCCACCCTCAGTGCCAAGGCAGAGCAAGTGCCACTGAACTCCAGGACCTCTGGTCCTATATCTTCAGCACTGCCTTTATATTTGATGCCCAAGAAATATGCACAGATTAAGAGACTGATATCTACAATAAGCAAATATAAAATAATAAGGAAGGGTTTTCTTTAAAAAAAATGTGGAACTTGGGCAAATAAATCACATTTACCTTTGGAATCCTCAAGACTTTTGCTGCAATGGTATTTTTTTTGGATTGTTCTCTTTTACATTTGTCTTCAGAGCTGGTTAAGGCCACCTAAGAAAAATGGTCTAGTGGTTCTATATCAACAACTCATTAAATAACAAAAACTGCAATAACTACCCGCAGATCCAGATTTACATCACTCCTTCTACCCAGAACCCACTATACACTGCATCCTGGGCTCTGTACTTTCATACCCTCTAGCTATATTTCATCTCTTATTTAATAGATTTGACTCTGAATGATTTTTTGGCTGCTTCCAAAAAAAAAAAAAAATCAAATATACCCTCTGTGAGTGCTAATTTGTCACCACTGATGTAATTCAAAACAGTGGAGCTCAGGCCCTGGAGGATCCTTCGCCTAAGTGATCTCAAGGCTTCGGGCAATAAACCAAAAATTCTCTCCACGGCCCTGCCCCCCGCCCCGCCCCCTAGAAAGGCTGGGGCCCTTTATACAGGATTAATTTAGGGCGTTCCTGGGAGGGACTGAGCCGGGAGTAGAATAGAAAACACTCCCCCCGCCCCTTTCCCTAAGGCAGGCAGGGAAGACGGATCTGGGAAAGGAGCCTCTGCTAGCTTGTGAAGAGACCGAGCTCTTTCCCAGTCAGGGAAGAGCAGCTTTCACCCCCCCACACACCCCCCCCTCCCCCGCCCGCCATGGACATGTCTCCCGTGACCGTGCTGGAGCACACAGCCATCTCCGACCACGCTGAGCTGGCCCCGGTCCAGGCCCCCAGGGCAGGATCCTCGAGGTCAGCGCAGCTGCGGGATACTTGCTAGGCGCCCAGCCCCAGCTGGACGCTTGGTGCCAAGATTGTTAGGCATGGGCGCCCTCTGCTGGCCGTTCGGGGCATCACAGCCACCTTCCCAGGGAAAGCGGCTTCCGGGAAGGGGGGATATTTTTTAATGGAAAAAAAAGAAAAGTTTGAAAAATGAACCTCAAATGGACTCAGAAGGTCAAACAGACAGTCAATGGAGGTTTAGCTTCTGAGTAAATGGGCTCAGAAAAAGAATCTCAAAGGAGAAAGAATGGACAGTCTCATGGAGAAAGCTTAGGAACCGGCCTAGGCTGGGAAGGAATTGTCTTCTGGTAAAGGGAGAACAGACCTGTTAACTGCTAAACTACCAGTATTATACATGAAGTCCAAGGACAAGGCCACATCAGGGCTGGTGAAAAGCCAGTTACTATTCAGTGTATCAACTGGACATTCCCACGGCAACACTGACAATTGCATTCTGAGAGTAACTGAATGTGAGTTTTCAATGGGACTGTGTTTTCAGGTCTGTTCTGTAAAGGCTGTGAGCTGGTTGCAGTGTAGAGTGTAGAAGTGCAGCCCTTCCCAAATGCACAGAGCCAGTTATGGGCCTTCAGAGCAATATGAAGTGCTTGGAGGAGGCAGTGCGAAGGTCAGGGTACCTGTTGGAAAGAGCAGAGGCTTAGGAGTCGGATCGAGGTCCCCTTATGGTCAGGCAACAGGCTCCTTGTCTGACCTTGGCACTCACTTGTCCCCTCAGGACCTCAGATCCCTCCTCGGCAAAGTCAAAGATTCTAACTAGATGATCCCTAAGCTTCCTTCTACCTCACTGAATCAATGCCTTTAGAAATGGATATTCTATTCCATGATCTTATGAAGAAGCAGGGGCTCTTATCACTGATTCCATAAAAAACTCTGAAAAATCTTATTCTATAGAAAGGATAAAACATTGTTACATTGTTACAAGATTAAAAAATTGTTACATTGAACACCTGCACCTGCTATGGTTTTAATGTTCTATCAAAGGATAGAGCTTTACAGCTGGTTTCTAACCCCAGTGGACTGAATCGAGTTTATCTTTCTCAGCTGATGGCAAAGAAGACCACTCAAGGCACCTCTGTTGTTTCTTTTTCCCCTTTATCTGCTAAGATCAAAATCCTCCCAAAGGCACCCTTTTCTTATGTATTTCTGGTAAGTTTTCAAAAATCCACTTTCCGTTTGTTGTATCTACATATGACATCTGTGGGAATTATGTAGTATTGTTTTGTCCATTTAAAAAATGTACCTAAAGGGGAGTTCCCATCATGGCGCAGTGGAAACGATCTGACTAGGAAACATGAGGTTGCGGGTTTGAACCCTGGCCTCCCTCAGTGGGTTAAAGGATCTGGCATTGCCATGAACTGTGGTGTATGTAGGTTGCAGACGCGGCTCAGACCTGTCATTGCTGTGGCTGTGGCTAAGGCTGGCAGCTGTAGCTCTGATTAGACCCCTAGCCTGGGAACCTCCGTATACCGCAGGGGCAGCCCTAAGAAGCAAAAAAAAAAAAAAAAAAAAAAAAAAAAAAAGCACCTGAATGATTTTTTTTTTTTTTGCTATTAATCTCCTATTGATTCATTTTTCTTTGTTTTACACGGCTTTGTGTTTTGAGATCCATCCATGAGGTTCTGTGTAACTCTAGCCAGCTCCTTCTCATTGCTGCATTCTAGTTCAGTAAAATGCTCGGTGGCCTGGAATTCTTTCCCATTACAGACACTCTTGCTGGAGTCTCCTTATTTACCTGTCTGGGAGTTTCTCTGGGGTGTGTCCCAGGAGTAGGACTTGCTCAATTGCAGAATAACCGCATACTCATCTCCCTAAATGACTGTCACTGATATATGTTACCACCACGGCTTGAGTGGCCTTTTTCTGCACAGCCTTCCTAGCATTTGGTCCCATGAGTAATTTTGTCAGTGTGTTGCACAGTCAGGTGAAACTTTTCTCTGAATTGTCTTTCTCTCTCTTTCTCTTTTTATGGCCACACCTGTGGCATGTGGAAGTTCCAGGGCTAGAGGGAGAATTGGAGCTGCAGCTGCCAGCCTATGCCACAGCCACAGCAGCATGGGATCTGAGCCACATCTTCTGCAACTTATGTGGCAGCTTGTGGCAACATTGGGTCCTTAACCCACAGAGTGAGGCCAGGGATCCAACCCGCATCCTCGCAGACACTATGCCAGGGTCCTAACCTGCTGAGCCTCAATGGGAACTCCCTGAATGGCCTTTCTCTTATTATTGGAAAAGTTGAGCTCCTCTCAGCATCCTTATTATTTTTTCAGATTTCCTCTTCCATGAATTATCTATTAATAGTGTTCTTGGGGATGTGACAAAATTCTTAGTGACTCAAAGTCCCCCTAAAATTCCCAAAATTGACGATATATTTTTCTTTCTCATAGGAAACCAATGGGCTCAGTAAATTTTTCCTTTTATCTCTTTACTCAAATAAATCACAGCGAGATTTATATGTAACTTCCTCTGAAAGATGCATTTCATGTCTTGGCAACAGACAGAAGACATCATGCCTGCACAGATCCTATGAGAAATTTTGGTTCAAAACTTGGACCAGCTTGCTCTTCACGGCAGCTACTCAAGAACAGGGAGGAGCCTGCTTGTTTAATGAGCCTCCAGTGACCAGTGGGATTTTGCCTAATTATTACCCCTGCCAGTCGTTTCTGCTGAAGAAGGTGTTGGAATAACCATCTCTCACATTCTGAAGTGAACATGTAGATGCAGGTAAGGCTCTTAAAACTGGGGAAGGGTCCACTTTTGCTTGGGCACAGGAAAAAAGAAATCTCAAGAAGAGGACTGAAATACAGATGGTAAATCTCAGTGTTGAATGACTGTGTGTTGGGCAGAGAATAAAGCGATGACTAAATTATAATTTGAAAGTTATTTCGAAGTTTCTGCTTTGTTGTCTGTCTTAATTAAAAATTAGGCCCGGCTCGCAGAGAAGCCGGTGTCACTCTTTTTTGGTAAGTGCCTAGTATATCTGTCCTTTCTCCACCTTCTACTGTGTTTCTTGATTTTTACCTACTGATTAACAGGATTAAATATTTTCTATGTTACACTTTTGAGTGCTATAGATGTTACAAGTGCCTTCTTCATATCTAACATAATTTATTAACAGGAACAGAATCTTTAATTTTGGAGTTCTGTCGTGGCTCAGAGATAATGAACCTGACTAGTATCCATGAGGACGTGGGTTCGATCCCTGGGCTCCCTCAGTGGGTTAAGGATCCGGCATTGCCATGAGCTGTGGTGTAAGTCGCAGATGTGGCTCAGTTCCTGCGTTGCTGTGGCTGTGGCATAGGTCAGAAGCTGTAGCTTTGATTCGACCCCTCTCCTGGGAACTTCCATGTGCCGTGAGTGTGGCCCTAAAAAGACAAAAAAAAAGAAAAAAAAAAGCCTTTAATTTTTCTATAATCATAATCCGTCCATCCCCCCCCCCCCCCCACTTTATAGTTTGCAATTCTGGAGTCTTATTGGATAAATCTCCTCTGTCCCAAAGTTTGAGAAACATGTTCTCCTTCTAAATAAAGTGTGTAGGAAATGTACCTGACCGAAGCCTCCAGGAGCCATGGGAGGGTCCAAGGATTTGCTTCATAAGGGTAGATTTGAACTGGAGACATGACACTCCTTTCTTCCTGAATTAAAGGTGTCCAGGTGCTCAGTGCTGGGCTGGCGTGATTTACCCCATTGCCTTCCCAGGTTTAGAAGCTGGAGAAGGGGCACCATGGGTGGAGGGATAGAGTGGCCCTGCCCAAGCATTCAACCCATGGGTTCCGGGAGCCCGGGGCTCGCTGCACTTAAAATATACGCAGGAGCAGGCAGCACATCAGGGCTGTGCTTCCTCACCTCTCCTGAGCGGAAAGTCTGCTGGCCCCATTCCCGCCACTCGGACTAGTCACCTTCCCTTCTGTGAGGACGAGCAAGTGACAGGCAGAGAAGGAAGCTGAAGGGGTTTCCAGTACTTCTGTCTCCAGCAGAGAAGCAGAAGCCTTTCAACTTTGGGCTGAGATGGAAATGTGAGATGAGGAAGAGAAGAAAAGTGTAAGAATTCCTTTCACTAGAGAGTCTGAATATCTTCATATTACAGATAAAGGGACTGAGGCTCAGAGAGGTTGATAACTTGTCTGTGGTCACACAGCCAGCAGTATAGCCAAGATTCCAAACCAGCTCTTAATCTCTCCTCTATGACCCTGAACATAGGAATGGACTCTGATCCCCTCCATGCTTTGTCCCCCTCAAATCATAGACTCCTAGGATATTGGAGCATCAGAGGTCACTTGTCAGAGTGGCCTGCTCTTATTATGGAGAACCTTACTGCTGAGAACCCAGAGAGAAAAGAGACTTGTCCGAAGCTGCCAGCAAATCAGAGGCAGAGGCTATGTGTCTTCCAAACATGGCATGGAGGGTTCTGCCTTATTGCTGGATGCTTTTAGCCTCGAGCTTCTGTTCTGAAGAGGACCAGTGTAAACAGCAGAGACTCAATTCAAACTAAGCAGAAAAAGGAATGTATTGTCTCCCAAAACAAAAAAGTCTAAAGGCATGGCCAGCTTCAGGCATAGCAGGATCCAGGCACCTGGATGGTGTCTTTGGAACTCCTCGTGCCATCTCTTGGATTTGCTTTTCTCTGTGTTGGAGCCATTCTCGGAAGCATGACCAAAGATGACTTACCAGGGTCTCTACATCGGCCTCCTGGCTGACCAATGACCCTGGCAGAAAGAGAAGAGAGTTCCTCTCTCCCTATAGTCCAATAGAAACCATGGAGCAGGTGCTCACAACCTCTCATTGGTTCCACTTGAGTTCCAGATACGCGCATGGGGATGGTGGTAGGAATAGCAACAGCTGAATCACAGGGACTGAGAAAGTGTAGGGGTGGATTCCTGAAATGAAATGAAAAAATGAGGTCTGGTCACCAGAAGTGGTGGGAATGGAGGCTGAGAGGCCAACAAAGCAAGATGTCAACACGGCAGGCATCATTCAAGCTGCACTCCCATATATGTATTTCTCTATGACTGCCTCCTCTTTACTCCCAGGCACCTATGCTGGGTGCACACGGCATGCCAGACGTGGGGCCCAGGCTTTTATGAACATGACCTCACTTTATCCTGCACGCACTTCTGTGTGGGTGGGTACTGCCATGACCCTCATTGTAATGATGAGGATCACAAAGCTCCAGGAAGGTCTATTACTAATTCAAGGCCACATAGCTAATAAGGGATGGAACGCAAAACTCAGACTCAGGAACGCCTTCACTTAAATCACATACCATTCGCCCCTACGTAGACGCTATTGGAAATGAGACAGCTAATCCCAGGGGAAGAGGACCACTTGGCTTCTGCAGATAATATACGTCCCCTACCCCTCATTGCCACGTCCTAGAACAGAAAGCATAAATCCACACTTTCATTGCCTATGATTTCTGCTTTGAAATTCTGGATTTCCGCTCCCTTCACAGACACTTCCTCCCTCGGAGAAAGCCGACCACCCACAAGAGAGAGAGAGAGAGAGAGAGCGCGCGAGAGAGCGAGAGAGAGCTCTGATGTTAGAAGGGGACAGATGTTTGGGGGTTGTCCATAGCCAGAGACACATCTCATTTGCTTTAAAGCTGAAGAAAGTTTCTCTCCCCTCAAGTTGCTTGGTTCCAAACTGGCTACACCACTTTTGTTCAAACTTTCCAAGCAATTTCATCCCTGGGGTGGAAACAGAGCATGGAATGATTTGGAGCAAAAGGACAATTTTGGGACAATTATGAGTGAGTGAAAACAGAAGGTTATAATGGATGTTGTCTTTCAACCCTGAGCTCTGGCATTTTGTAACCAAGAATCCTGTCCCTCAGGTTTTGGTGGTGGGAACGTAATGCTGAGCAATTGTCTGGAACTGCTTCTAGATGTTTGATAATTAGAAACAGTGACGCTGACTCAGGAGCCTATCAGCTGGGTTGCACAGGATCAATTCACAAACGGCAGGGCAGGGGGGAGTAGAAATATACAAAGGTAAAAGTTGAACAAAAATGAACGCATATTTCATGTATATTTTAAGAGTGACTTGAACTTCTTTCAAAATTGAATTGTCAAATGTCTAATATAAATAAGTCCTATATGAGGAATGAGCCGGAAGCCAAGTTGAGCGGTTTTCAGTAATGACGAGAAGGCAAAATCTTGTATATAGGGGCGTGCGGTCAATGCAAGGAGACGGTGTGGTTTAGGAGGAAGTCAGGGGACACCTTAGCAAGTTGATTCGTCTGCAAAAATGTATGTTGCAGTTTGGTCCAGGGTGGGATCAGACATGTTTCAATTTCCTCAAAGAGCTTTAAGAGCTGGAAAACACCCAGCTCTCGTCCATGACCTAGACGCTGGCTTCCTGGAGGCAAAGAAAGGCTTTGGGGGTCCTTCCAACTCAAGGTTTCTGCAAGGCCTTTCCCTCTTAGCATGGGTGCCTGGGTTTGGAGCGTGTGGCAGGTCTGTGCACACACACACACCCACACATACATACGAGCACACAGACTGAAATCACTTAGGCAGCAAGGCTGCTGCAGTCGAGATGCAGTAGGAGAGAGACGGGAAGACATAGGCGGGAATAAGAAAACTTCTCACCAAATGGAACAGGGCCAGATCAGGGTTTCCACTCATCTATGAGGGTGTCAATCGTAGCCTCTACAGATGTCACAGCCACTGTTTTCTCTCCGTGTCTGTCCAGGGAAGATGAAGCCAGATGGCCAACAGGATGCAGACTTCTGCATCTTTATCTGCCTCATATGCCATTCTGCTCTGTTCTTAGGAATATTCTGCAAACATGGCCAGAGCCTGGCACACAGCTGGCGCATCACCTCCTCTGCAAATGTCTGTGAGGAAATACAGGACACTTCTCAGACCAGGGCGAAGGGCTCTTCTCTGGGGCTGTCTCATAACTTTAACCCAGAGTCTTCCGCCTCTCCAGAGAGAATGCAGCAATGGCGTGCTGGAGCCGGAGACAAAAAAAGACTTGTCATCACAGAGTTCTGGGTGCCCTATGGGAGGAGCCACCCAAACCTCCCCAGGTGGCTGACTGGTGCCCGTTTACTCCCCTTCTTGGTACCCAAGGGACTTGCCAGAGCATGTGCCCATTCACAGAGGGGCCTGAAGGACCTGGTGGGCCTTTTGAGAAGTCTTAAGATACTCTCAAAACTCAGAAAATTTTTTCAGTGGAAACAAATCTGACTAGCATCCATGAGGATGCATGTTCGATCCCTGGCCTTGTTCAGTGGATTAAGGATCCAGTGTTGCCAGGAGCTGCAGTGTAGATTGCAGATGTGCCTGAGATCCTGCATTGCTGTGACTGTGGCATAGGCCAGCAGATACAGCTCCAATTTGACCCCTAGCCTGGGAAGCTCCATATGCTACAGGTGTGGCCCTAAAAAGACAAAGGAAAAAAAAAAAAGAAATTTAATACTCATCAAAATCCAAAAAAGAAATTTAATACTCATCAAAATCCACTATAGGTAGAATATTTACTTTGTATGAAATTCCTTGGTGTTAATAGATGCAGACTATTGCCTTTGGAATGGATAAGCAATGAGATCCTGCTGTGTAGCACTGGGAACTATATCTAGTCACTTATGATGGAGCATGATAATGTGAGAAAAAAGAATGTATACGTGTATGTGTAACTGGATCACCTTTCTGTACAGTAGAAAATTAACAGAACACTGTAAACCATCTATAATGGAAAAAAAAATCATTATAGATTAAAAAAAGAGAAAAAAATAAGGTAAATAAAAAGAAATCAAGAAGTTAGAAAACAAGACAAACCCAAGGAAAACATAAAAGAAATAAAAATAAAAGCAGCAACTCATGAAGTAATAAATCAAGAATTGTAGACTTGATGAATTAATTGAAAAGCTGATTCTTAAAAAATAATAAATGAATAAAGGAAGTTCCATCCCAGTAAGCAGGGAGGCATAAAGTACTATTCTATTTATGGAAAAGAAATAACCATATGAGTTTATATGGTCTATATAAATGCATGGCAAAGAGAACGGATGCGCGTTATTAATGATGGTTACTTCTGGGAGCAGAATCAAATTAGAGGTGGTGCCAAAATGTACTTTTCCTTTTTACTTGTCTTCTCTATTTCTTTTCACAAGGAGCATGCATTCATACGTCACTTCGGAAATTCTTCAAGATATTTGTCGTTTCTTGTCATTAAGTACATACGAATGTATACATAGTTGTTAATTTTCCATCTCCCTCATGAAGAAAGGAAACCACGTAGAGGATGTCAAGAACTGGGGTGAGGGGCACCTGATTTGTTTACCATTGTACCCCCAGAACCAGTGCGGAGGCACCACGTGTTCAATATATATTCAGGGATTAAACGAATGAATTACTTATAAAATTTAAAAAATTGGAGAAATACATGCACTCCAATTGGAGGGCTTTAAGTCTGGAACAGAGCCTGGCTCATGCTAAATACTTCATGTGTGAATTTATTTTTTATTTTTTATTTTTGGCCCTGCCCTCAGCATGCTGAAGTTCCTGGGCTAGGGATCAGATCCATGCCACAGCAGTGACAATGTTGGATCCTTAACCCACTGAGCCACCAGGGAACTCCTTAATGAGTGAATTTAAATTAAATACTTTGGTATGTAAGGCTTGGTGCCTGCTCTTAAAGGTTTTGAAATCCAGACATCCACGCTTATAACCACATGGCCACACAGATTATGATGAGTCTCATAAAGAGGGATTAGCAAAGAGCTCAAAAAAAGGAGCTATTAGGAAATGACTACATCTTTGGGGGGCATTTTCTCTGTCTGACACAGATGGAGAAGAGAAAAAAGGTGTTCTAGGTGGGGAGATCAGCATACAGTGGGCACTGGAAACAGCCAATCACAAGGCATACTCAAGGACTGGTAGGTGGTTTGTTCAATGGAAACCTAGGTGTATGAAAGGGAAAAGGTGGCAGTTCCATGTCTTAGCACAGCCAGCTCTCCACATCTGGGGGTTCTGCATCCATAGATTCAACCAACCAGGGATGGAAAATATTCAGAAAAAAAATTTCAGAAAACTCCCAAAGCAAAAGTTGAATTTGTTTTGTGCAAGAAACTGTTTACATAGCATTTATATTAGGTATGAATGAGTAACCTAGAGATGACTTAAAATATATGGAGGGAAGTATGTAGGTCACAGGCAAATCCTACACCATCCTATATAAGGGACTTAAGCATCTTGTATTTTGGTATCTGTGAGGGGTCCCGGCACCAGTCCTGCAGGATACTGAGGGACAACTGTGTATACTCAAAGAATTTGAAAACAGGGACTCAAACAAATAGCTGTATGTCAGCGTTCGTTGCAGCATTATTCACAGTAGCCAAAAAGAAGAAACAACAGATATGTCCATTAACAAATGAATGGATAAGCACCACACAGTATACGGATGCAATGGAAAACGATTCAGCCTTAAGAAGTAATGATGCTCTCGTACATGTGACAGCATGACTAACCTTGAAAATATGATGCTAAGTGGAAGAAACCAGACGCAGAAGGACATATATTGTATGTTTCCCCATATATGAAATCTCTAGAGTACGTTCTTCATAGAGACAGAAACGTTAGAGGTTACAGGGACTGGGGGAGTTGGGGAGTCGGGAGTTACTGCTTCATGTTCATAGAGTTTCTGTTTGGGGAGATGATAACATTTTGGAAACAGTGGTGAGGGTTGCACAATACTGCGAATACAGTTAATGCTATTGAATTGGACACTTAAAAATGGTTACAGTGTACATATTGTTATATATTTATCGACACCAAGATGGACTCTGGGACACATAAGGGACATACAACGCTGTGCAGGTTTAACAATGGTTGCAAATACACGCCTCTAGTGGAGGGGGTTGATAATGAGAGAGGCTATACATGTGTGAGGGCGGGAGGTATATGGGATATCATTGTACCTTCTGCTCAGTTTTGTGATGAACCTAAAACTGCTCTAAAAATAAATTCTAGGAGTTCCCGTTGTGGTGCAGCAGAAAGGAATCTGACTAGGAACCATGAGGTTGCAGGTTCAATCCCTGGCCCTAGCCTAGGAACCTCCATATGCCGCAAGTATAGCCCTAAAAAGCAAAAATAAAAAAATATAAAAATATACTCTTATTTTTAAAAGGGTACTATGGCAAATTTTATGTTATACAAGTTTTACTACAACTTTAAAAAAGAAAAGGAAAGGAAAGCATGGGAGGTGGGGTGCCAAGCTGAGAGGATGGAGTGGATGATGGGGTCCCTGCCTAGAGCCTTCCTCCATGTCCACACAGCTGTCCCCGGCTGCTGGGACTGTCGGCTGCACCCCTCTCTTGCCCAAAGTTATGTCCCCTTCCAGATGGTAGACTGTGACCAATAACTGGTTGACATCTGGACCTTTGCCTCCATTCTGGATCCTCTGCAGAGCCATCCCAGCTCCAGAATGTTCTGTAAAATCAGCAGAGGGGAGTTCCTACTGTGGCACAGCTGAAATGAATCCGACTAGCATCCATGAGGATACAGGTTAGATCCTGGGCCTCGGTCAGTGGGTCTGGGATCTGACGTTGCCATGAGCTGTGGTGTAGGTTACAGATGCGGCTTGGATCCAATGTTACTGTGGCTGTGGCTCTGGCTGGCGGCTACAGCTCCTATTAGCCTGGGAGCCTCCATCTGCTGTGGGTGCGACCCTAAAAAGAAAAAAGAAATCAGTGGAGGCCCCAGGAACCATTGCATATGGGCCAGCTTCTCCTCCTCGCCCACCTGCCCTCACTTCCTTACATTCTTGTCTCCCAAGAGGACTCCCCAGTAAACCTTCTGCGTGCAGTTCTCCCATTTAAATCCATTTCCAGAGGCCCTAACCCACAACAGGGATGACAGGGAATTTGTTTCACCTTTAAATTTAGGGGTGGCAGGCTGAGAGCTGTGACTTGCAGAGATCGTCTTGGTAGAACCACATGTGAGAGCAGGGGCAGGAGAGCTATTTGGGATCTCATCAGAGGACAGAAGGACCAGAAGTAGGATGTCAGCAGGAAAACGGAGAGAATGGGAAAGAGAATTGGAGGCAGAACTGGCAGGTGAGGGCAGCTAACTGCACAGAGGCTCTGCGGGGACATTGAGATTCTGAGCCTGAGCCACTGACAGTCACGGGACCTGCAGGGTGGGACCGGGATTGGTGAGGAAGGATGGTGACTTAGAGATGCTGGTGGGGCATCCTGGTACCCCAGGGAGAAGAGAGGACACAATAGTTTAAGATCTTCCCTATGATGAGAATGGAGGTTCAGTACAGAACTTTGGGGAATATGCACATTTGAGAAGTTACCAGTGAAGGAGGTGAAGAAAGAGCGTACACAGCCAGGGAAGCCCAAAGGGGAAGCTGAGTCAGCAAGTAAGATGCTGCAGGCCTTGCCAGGGAGACTTGGGCGTGGCCCTCCTGTGCTTCTATGCTAGCACTGTCCCCAGGAGAACAAAGATGGCGTGTCCCTGGTTGGAAACGGCTCTTGAACACTCATACCTCAACCATCCTCAGCTATTCTCTCCCCTGCTTCACCCGCTTGCACCTTCCAGCTTCTGAGGGTTTGTGCAATTCGAAACCCAGATTACAATCCTTGTTTTGACCCCACAGAAGTTCTGTAGTAGCCTTAAATATAAATCAATAATAACAATAATAATAATAATAATAATAATAATATCACCCAGCTCAATCGCTGCAAACTCTAATCCTAAAATACATTACTTTATCACTTCTTGGCCAAAAGCCAAAAGCTAAGATCAAGTCTAAAATACATTACTTTAGCTTCTTGTAGAAAATCCCCACAAAATGACAATTTGCCATGATTCCTTCAGACAGGGCCATTATGGTGGAACTGCTTTTGGAGATACTATTTTATTGGTCAGTGATATTTATACAAAGATCTTGAAAATAAAATGTTCTCATCTTTTCAGAGCTAGGAAATGCACACCCTCTGATATATTTTCTCTTACAGACAACCAAGGACATTGCAATATACCTGTGTTCCTATTTTTCATGTTGACCAGAAGATGCCCAGGGATGTTGACCAGAAGATGCCCAGGGTCAACTTTTGCACCAGATGGTGAGCACATCTTCCAGTTGGTCTTCTGACCATCATTTTTCTCATCCTTCCCCTTCACACTAGCCTCTTCAACACTTGCTCCCTGGCCTCCTTCCTTTCTCTTAATAGTTTGATGGGTAACTGTGTCATTTCTGGTAGTCTCTTCAAAGCCTTTTTGGAGGTTGGCACAATGTAGAAACTAAATAAGTGGGCAATGAAGGTAGGCTTTGGTAACATGATGGGCAGATAATTAAGTTATTTGGGGCCATGGGCTTCCTTGATGCTTCTCAAGTCACACCACAGAGGCAATGTCCTAGATATAGGTGTGGCTTGTGGCACCAGGACTATGTCCAAATCCTGAGCCTCCCCAATATTGGGTAGCATGGAGGAGATAGAGGTTGCATGAGGTTGCTGTGCCAACAAGAGGAGCAAAGGCAGCCAATGGATGCCCTAAGTACCTTCAGTCGAGAGAGACTGGCCTTGGAGAGAAAGACCCCACTTATGGCACCACCCTTGATGTTCATGATGTGGCTCAGGAGCCACAGTGAAGGATGTGGGGGCCAGATGAGGCTTTTTCTCTGTTATGCTAAGCAGTCCCACCTGTGTTAATGAAGTGGGTGTTAGCCTTTGGTTGCCTTAATAGGATGGTGAATTTGTAGCATGATCCTAATAGACTCCCAGGCTGAGGAATATACTTCCACACCAAAGCAGCCACATGCCCTGCCCTAGACTGTGGGGTCTGGCCCTAGGCTGGGCAGGTAACCAGCAGCTGGCTGCAACATGCCAGCCAAGAGGCCACACTGAGCTCTGCCAAGAGGCTGTGGGAGGGCTGGAAGTCCTCTCTGCTGGTTCCCTGGCATTGCTGTGGTTTCTTCTCTAACTAAGCCACTGGGTCAGGAGGAGAGACGTAACGGGATGGAGGTCCTGGAGTAGGGCTCTTTTGAGAATCAGAGCTGAAGATCCTTGCAGGTGGGCTGTTAGTTCTGTGTAGGTCAGGGAAACATGGCCTGAAGATAGGATCCAAGAGGAGAGCAATGTCCAAGCAGGAGCACAAGGACCATCTTCACGATGAAACCTCTCTGGTCTCGAAGCCTCACCTTCCATGCACGTGGAGGTGCTGACCCAAGGTAGCCTTCTGCTTGCTAACCTTCCCAGCCCCACCAGATTTTTGAACCCAGAACAAGAGGCCTTCTTCACAAAGTTATGGCTTGAGAAGTAGGTTTGGAGCCCCTCGGGATCTCACTGCTCCTGGGCCACCTCTGATTTTGAGGGGCCCCCAGAGTATCATAGAAGCCTCAGATCTGTTTCTCCCAGGAGTCTGAGGTGGGCTCTGGAAATGGCTGGAACATCCTTGACCAAAAACAGACCCAGCAGTGCTCATGCAGTGGCTACAAAATAAGAGCAAAGTGTCCTGGAATGATCTGGTCTGGTGATACCCAAATCCGCCCATGCATCAAGTCCTTTAAAAAAAAAAAAAGCCTTTGAAAATTATGGAGACCTGTGTGCTGCCCGAGCCACTGAATCCTAATCTCTGAGGGTGGCTGGCTATTTGTCTTTTTAAAGCTCCCCAGGTGAGGCTCATGTGTAGGCAGGGTCCAAAGCCAAGATGCTTCTTCCACATCTGGGCGGCAGGCCCAGAAAGGTGACTCACCAAGACTGGCGGGGCCAGGCCTGGATCCTGGGTCTTCCAGCACCCAGGCCAATCTTACATCACCCGTGACAGTCAGGCTTCCCTGGCTGAGGCCTGCAGGCCCACCCATACAGCAACCCCAGCACCCCCCTTCTTGAGCCCTGGGCCTTGCTCAGCCGCTCAGGGCTCCTCTTCCATGGGTTCATACTGTGCCTGTTCTTTAACCTGATTTTTAGGGGGGGAAAAAGAGTGTTTACTTCTCTCTCTATTCCCTCTTGAAATCATAAAGCCCGTGAGGCCACAGACCACAGCGAATCAAACTCTAAGTCATGGTTCCAGAACAAGGGCTGTGGGCCCCACGGGGTCTGGAGAAACAGAAACGTTGACTCTCTTCCAGAGTAGGAGATGTGAGAGTATCATGGGGAGGGAATGAGCTTTGGAATCAGTTTTTGAATCTGAACTTTGAATCCCCGCCTCGCTGAGCTTTAGTTTTTCCTCAAGTGTAAAATGAGGCTCACAGGAATTCCGTGTGATCACAAGTGTTCACAGAGGTGGTGGCCCTGGGCTTATTAGGTGGATGATATTAGTCAGGATAGGCTGGGTTTGCTGCTGTAACAGGTGCCTAAGACCAGGCTTGTTTCTCCCCCACACTGTCTGCTCCAGGGAGGAATGTGAAGGGTGGGAGTCTGTCGATGGTGGGCACCCAGGGCTCTAGGCTGCCAGGGTCTCCATTACCAGCCCAACGTCTGGCCTCAGGGTTCACAGTGGCAGGGAGGGAAAACACAGAAAATCACATGCCAGCTCTGTGATGTCCCCCCCCCCCCCCGGGAGGAACGTACATCATTCCATTCGCATTTCATTGGCGAAAGCAAGCTGCGAGAACACATCTAACTTTGAGGGAGGTATGGTCAGAAGAAGAGAATCCTAAACCTTGGTGAGCACGAGTCATACCCACCCCTGTACATCAGGACTTATTATTGTCCCAGTGTCAGAAAGAGGCTTGACCACCCTGAGACCAGAACCCAGAGTTCACGTTGTGGCTCAGTGGATTAAGAACCTGACTAGTATCCTTGAGAATATGGGTTTGATCCCTGGCCTCTCTCAGTGGGTTAAGGATCTGGCATTGCTGTGAGCTGTGGTATAGGTAGCAGATGCTGCTCGGATCTGTCGTTGCTGTGGCTGCAGTGCAGGCCAGCAGCTGCAGCTCCAATTCGACTCCTAGCCTGGGAACCTCCATATGCCACAGGGGTGGCCCTAAAAAGCAAAAATTAAAAAAAAAAAAAAAACAAAGGAAAAATAACTAGAACCCAGCTTCCTGGGCTCCCTTCGGAGGCTGAATCTCATTCCCTGGATCACGCAGCTGCAGATGGGCAGTTTTTTGTGGCACGAACTCTTCTGTCTTCTGAGTCATTTGCTTCTTCTCTAGTCACATGCTGGAGAGAAACATTTCCAATGGGTTACAAAAATGTCTGAGCAAATAGAGTGAAATTCCACCGTCAAGTCTTCCAGTTCAAAGATTGTTCCTTCTTGCAGGGTTCATAACTCCTGTCATATTTCTAAATGGCTTATGCTTGTCAGCAATAGTACTTCCTCTGTAAACAATGGAATTTGAGGTATGTCTTACCAAAGATATATCGTTCCTCAATACAGGCTTTTGACTTGGGGCGTGTAAGTTTACAATATGGGTCCCTGAGCAGTCATTTGCAAAGACTTCCTCTTTCAGCCAGCCTCCTCCAGAAGAATCTTCACCATTCTCACTAGGGGAGCCCTGGATTTTGGGGGGTGTCCCAGCTCTGCAGAAGCTACTCAGACAGCAAGTCTATTGAAACACTGATTAATTAAAAGAAAATCAAAAAGCTCAGGGGGGAAAGGGGTGAGATTCAGCAACTGAGGCTCTCCTGGCTCACATAAAATTCTTCCCCAGGGATCAAAAACACACCTGGAGGTTCTTCCAGTGACTGATGGCTGAATATATTATATTCAGCTCCTGCTGCATCAGCTTTTGATTGAGGTCTCAGGATTTGCCAGTGGGTGGGACGAGTCTCTACTCTCAGGGAGTTTACACTCTAGGAAAAGAAGAGAACAAAAAAACAACATAAGCAGAGAATTCTATTTTAGGTAGCATCCATGAGGAAGACAATAGTGCAAGGTAAGAGAAGAGAAAGTGCTCTGTGTTGAGCAGAGGCAGCGTTATTTTAGACTGAATGGCTAGGAAAGACTTCTTGAACAGAAGACTGCTGAGCAGAGAGGTGGGTGAAGAGAATGTGCCTGGAATGCTAAGATATGGCACCATAGTATTCCACCCAGGGGATGTGTGTGTGTTTAAGTGTGTGTATGTGTGTGAATGTGTGTATAAGTCTGTGCAAGTGCATAAGCATTTAAGTGTGTGTATGTGTATGAATGTGTGTGTGTGTTTAGCAATGTCCACAGGCAGGGCAGGTTATAAGCCATCATATTTTGTGAGGTTGGCACATACCTGGGGTACTAAATTCCACATGTCATAAGGCAGCAGTAACAGCAAGTGTCAAGGCCCTGAGGCAGGAAGTAGCTTGGCTGGTTTGAAGACCAACGAGAAAGTAGCAGTGATCCCATGACCTAGTGAGCAAGAGGAGGAGGAGGGGATGAAAGGGTCTGTTGTACATGGTGAGGGTCAAATTCCTTCTTTTTTTATTGAAGTATAGTTGATGTACAATGTGGTGTTAATTTCTGATGTATAGTAAAGTGATGCGGTTATACACATATATTCTTTTTTCATATTCTTCTTCATTATGGTGTATTACAGGATATTGAATATAGTTCACCGGGCTATACAGTGGGATCTTAATACAGTAGTTTTATCTGCTAATCCCAAACTCCTACTTTATTTCTTCCCTACCCCCTTGCACCTTTGGTAGCCCTGAGTTTGTTTTCTGTGTCCGTGAGTCTGTTTCTGTTTTGTAAATAAGTTCATTTATATCTTTTTTTTTTTTTTTTTTTTAGATTTCATATATGAGTGACACCTGGTATTTGTCTTTCTCTGTCTGACTTACCTCGTTTACTATGATAATCTCTATGTCCATCCATGTGGCTGCAAATGGCATTATTTCATTCGTTTTTATGGCTGAGTAATATTCCTGTGTGTGTGTGTGTGTGTGTGTATGCCACATCTTTATCCAGTCCTCTGTCTAAGGACACTTAGGTTGCTTCCATGTTTTGCATATTTTGACTATTGTGAATAGTGCTGCACTGACCATTGGGATGCATGTATCTTTTTGATTAGAATTTTCTCTAGATATATGCCTAGGACTTGGACTGGAGGATCATATAGTAACTTTCTTTTTAGTTTTTGAAGGAACCTCCATACTGTTTTCTATAGTGGCTGCACCAGTTTACATTCCCACCAACAGTGTCGGAGGGAGTTTGGTAAGGTAAAATTCTGATGCACCAAAGTACAGCCCTTTGCAAAGCCCATACTGCCTCATCACCCAAAACCACTCTGTTGTACAAAAGGGCACAGCTACCATAAGCACTACAATTGGAGATGCTGGTCTTGGGAGGCCCTGGAGGTGTGGGTAGGAGAGAGTGGAGCTCCACAGTGAACCTCAGTATTGCCCGGAGGCATTTTAGCATCATTTGGTAGCTGGCCTGGGAAGAGGGTAGACACTCCTTCCCACCTTACTCATTTCCACCCACCCCGATCCACCACCCAGCCTTAGAGTGCTCAGTGTCTTTGAATCTACTTTATTTCTGGAAAGCTTCCAGGGCTCTTACTGAGCCTTGCTAAGACCGTAAGGATCTGAGGGAAAGACAGGAGGTTCCTCATCTTTGGATGAACTGTAGGACCCTGGACCTCCATAAGTGGGGAGCTCTGTGAGCTCCCAGCAAAAGGTCCTGCTGGTCACCCTGAGATGGAACAGGATTTCAGAAAATAAACCCATCCTTGCCCAGCGCATCCACATCCACCATCTGCTGAGTGTGATCCGTCGGCCCGGTAATTGTTTTTCTTGGCATTCCAGGGTAGCAGGTCAGGTTAGAGTCTTTTCTTGCAAATATTCTCCTGACATCAAAGTAGAAGGGATGTAAGGTAAAAAGAAATAAATTGGGGAGGATGCCGTGTGCTTCACAACGGCTTTCATGTCTGGGATGTGCAGGAATGCTGGGGTGGGTACAGATTCTGTTATCTTCTCCGGTTCAAGGAAGGGTGGTGGGTGGGAGTGTGGTGTCCAAGTGCAGAAATGATCTGGACAGATAGCAGGGCAGCGGGCTGCATGAAAGCAAGAGTCAAGGGCAAGATTTTTCAAGTTGAGATAGCGAGGTGGATAACACAGGGCTTAGGCTGAGCAATAAAACATGCAAACTGGTGGGAGGTGACCCGATGGTAGGAAGAATGCTGAGTGACCGGGAATGTCAGCAGAGTGGGCTCTATGCTTATGTGGGACATTGGGAAGGGCCCAGCCCCTATTGGAGCCCCCCATTTTCACATCTGTAAAGTGGCATCTTTAAGTAAGGCACTTCCATGTAGTCAGCTCTTCCTGAATACTTCTGACATGGGGCAGTTTATTCTCTTTCAAGACAGCAAATGGTTAACAAAAGAGCTACAAGCAGTTTTGTTTCCCTACCTTAGCTTAGGTCTTGGGTTTCAGAAGTTTACAGTCTGATGGAGGAGATGTAGGGGCATGAGGCAGAGGTTGCAAAAATCTCAAGCAACGCACAGTGAAGAAGCAGCTAGGTGTTCAGTAGAGAAGAGTCTTAAAGAAGAATTCCCTGGAGGAAGATGTAGACGCTCCATCCAGGAATACTCCACAGAGGAGGAAACTTTTAGGAGAGGGAGGGACTGGTGCTGGTGGAAAAAAGGCTGGGACTAGCCAGATGATGACATTTGAAAGGATGAGAGCTTTCGCCCTTGTTCCTGAATTGCACCCATGACATTGGCACACAGGGCTCAAGGCAAGTTAGAGTCTTAAAAAATTTATCCCTATCTTCTCCTTCTTTTAAGTGAAATTTATACTTTTTAAAAAAAATTTATATAGTGCAACTTGGCAGTATGCCTCGAAAAACTTCAAAATGATCAAAACACTTGACCCAAAAGTTCTACTTTGAGGAATGTACTCCAAGAAATCAGAGCTAACAACTGCCTAGGTTAGTTGTTAGGCATGGCCAAAACAATTTTAGTGCATCTTGTAATTTTATTTTCACAATAATCCAATATGGGAGATACTATTATCTCCCTGTTGTGTGCAAGAAAAATGAAACCTAGGAAAAGTTAGTGAATTTGCCTAAAGTTAGAGTGAAAAAGTAGTAGAGCCAGGATCGGAATCCATATTTGAGTGATTCAAAAACCTATTTCCAACCTCCACAATTTTCTCCCTCTTTGGGGACAAGCACAATGATTTATGTATATGGATAGATTAAACCAATTATGGTTCACATGTCATATATTATGTCATATATTATGTTGTGGAACACTTCGATGCCATGGGAAATTATGTATAAAATGTTATATTAAGTAAAAAATAGGTTATGAGACATTGCACACTACATGAGACTAATTTGGGGGAAAATATGACAGTGGTTGTGTCATATTAGAGAAAATGATATTTGTAATGTATTAATATTTAAATTGTGGATGATTTTTATTTTCTTATTTATGCTTTCTGTAGTTTCAATATTTTCTTAAAAGAAATGACATGGCCTTTTTAATCACAAAAAGGTAATTTCTTACCTTTAGTTTTTATTTTTTGATAACTGTTGTCACCAAACAGTTTGCTTCTTATTTCAAAATGAATACGTGATCAGTATTGAAATTTGAAAACTGCTTAAATGTAGAAGAAAGGAGATACTTTTGGATACTTAGCTGTCCAGGACCAATTATATTAGTGCATCTCCTTTCAGTCTTTCACTTATGCACGTCTGTTTGTTGGTTTATTTTCCAAAGTTGTGCTTAGATTTAAATATGGGCTATGTCGTTTCAGTGGCAGTTGGGAGCAAGAAAAGAAATTTCATTTCTTGTTTAACTTGACCCTACAGTCTGTGAGGGTAGCGCGATTTCTTTTGTTCTTTTTTGTATTTGCAGCTTATAGTTCACACCATTACTCTGTAGATGCTCAATAAATACTGGCTGAAAGACCAAGCCATGGGGCAGGGGAGGGAGTGGTTAGAAAATTTTGAATAATCTGAGAAGTTTTGCACTGGAAGAGTTTGGAGAGAAGGCGGTTGCGGGGGTGGGGCGGGGGCAGGCAAGATGGGGGGCTATGGGGGAGGATCTGAATGCTCAAGGTTAGAAATTGAGACTTGACACATAAGGCCATTGGGACTCACTCGGGTCTTCCAAGTGGGGATGTTACATGATCAAAACCAGGGAACGGAAACGCCATTCTGGCCGTGGTGCAGTGGATTGTGGGGGGAGGGAGGCAGGGGAGCAGCAGAGTGAAGGGGCTGGAGGCAGGGAGGCCATCCTCTCTAGTTCTAGCCAGAAGGCTCTAGCCTTGATCTCTGCCTGGAGAGGCTGGGGTGGGTCTGGGGCTTTGAGAGCGCAAACGAAGAAGGAAGTTAAGTAAGCCCAGTTTCCAGGGGCCAGCTGGGAAAGGACCTTTCTGCCGGAACGGACGGAAGGACCAGAGTCTTAGCGGATGCGAGAGGGCGGGGCTCAGAGCTGGGGAGGCTCGGGAGCGGCAGCGGAGTGAAAGTGCAGTTTAGGCAGCGCTGGATTCCCCCACCTCTTCTGGCTGCTCGGTTGCCTGGGTGTACAGAGGAACAAATTTGTGGTGTGGAAGGATTCCAGGCCAGTCATCCATCATCCACAATGAATACTCACTAAGCACTCATCACACACTCGGCAGCCTCACCCTTTCCAAGAGCGAGTTCTGGAAGTGGTCCAGGGGTCTGCCCAAGGTGACTCGCCAGATTCTCCCTTGAACTTTGCTCCCTCTCTTGCTCGATTCCCTGGATTTCTTTTAATTCAGAAAAAGCAACAACAAACAGTTTCCAGCCCCCTCCCTCCCTCGGCCTCGTCCCTCCCTGCGGTTTGGCAGAGAAAAGCGCCTTGGCTGTCCCGGAGATTATCTAACGCCGCGTGCTGAGGGCCGAACCGCCGAGCGGGCAGGGCGGGGCCGGGCGCCCCTGGGGAGCCCCAAGTCCCGCCAGCGCCTGCCCACCGTTGGGGCCGGGAGTGAGTGGGGGTAGGGGTGATCCTTCCTGCAGCGCAGGGGGAAAGGCTGCGTCCCTGGCACTGGCCACTGCGCACCAGCCAGCCGCCCTGGGCAGAGGGCACGGGCCAAGTCTCAGTCCATCAAAAGCAGATCAATGGCTTGGCCAAGCTTCAGTTTCCTTCCTGATCTGTAAAATGTGAGTGATAGAACCTGCCCTGCTTACAGGGTTAGTGTCCAACTCAAATGCAGAAAGACTTATAAAAGCTCTGAGTACTGTGATTTGTAGTAAACAAGTACTAGTATTTAATATCAGTATTTGTATGAGTACGGTCAAGTACGACCGTGGTAGGTAATAGGAGGAATGCGACTGGCTTGAATGCAATGGAGTCTTCTCGTCCATTCTAGTGCTGGTTTGTCCTGACATTGGACTTGCATGCTACCATGTCTTAGAACGTTTTACGATGCTGTTTTCTATCGATTATTTATGTGGTATCATGGACCCATCAAACCTGATACTTGGTGTTTTAAGAAACAATAAAATTCAAAGCACAATTTAGAAAACCCATAAAATTAGAACGTTCTCTGGTAGGCTTATAAAATTGGACTCAGTAGACAAACAGGATGGTTGAAAAATGAAGATACAATGCCAAGGAAGGGGATTTAATGCAAAATATTAGAAGGCAAAGCCATGTGTCAAGGATTCCACCATCAATGTCTTTGAGGGCATCATTCCATGCCACTTTGGAATGACTGGAAAGCACACCTGGCTGGGTCTTACCCGGAGGCATCACCCCGTACTCCTACCACACCTGTGTCTATCTTGAAGCACCCATTGCCTTGTTCTGAAACATCTGCTTTCCTTGGCTGTCTGCCCCTAGTCTGTGAGCTGCTTGGGGTTAGGCGGAGGCTGGCAGGAGGCAACCTTGCAGCCCACTGGGCAGCACCGTTCAGAGCCACAGAAAGTGCCACATGACCATTTGATTACTGAAGGAATGGATGGGCGTTGCCAGTGATTACAGGGTGTGTGTAGGGGGGTGCTAAAAGGAGAGGATCTTATACCCAAATGGTCCCCTCTCCTCCCCTTTCTTCTCTCCAAATGCAGAATGGCTGCAACATCCTGGCAATGTCAGGTAAGTACAAAGAAGATGGAATTTTTGCTAGTGTGACTGACTCAAGAGGAAACAAGCTCTAATTATTGCCAGGCTCATCTTGTAATCTATTTGGGTAACTTTGAAGAGTTCATGAAATATGTTTTCAGCCCTTCTCTTGTCGGCTGATGGAACTCACCCATGACGGCCCTAAAGGGAGTTTGGGAAATCTATCAGATGATCATGGCCCAGGGGATCAGTCTTAAAAGATGTGAACCTGAGACCCACTGTCAGTACTTCATGTAACTGGGAAATCCAAGGGGATTTCACGCCCAGTAGCTGGGTTTTCTCATCTGAAAAGCTGAAACTACTGTGCCTGGCCTTTGTGCATCTCTCAGGATGAGGGAAAATATGAACTTACAGAATTTTCCATGGGGAGATTTATGGACAGAACAGGCCAAGTCTAAGGCATTGTGCTTTGCCATGCTGGTGATTGACAGCTGGCTAGGAAGGGGAGAGATGGGGATGCCCCTCCCTCTCAGGTGGATGGAGGGGAGCAAGTCTGCTGGCAGAGCTGAATCATGGATCTTCCAAATAAATGGGTCGTTTTTTAATTTTTTAATTAATTCATTAATTTAAAGTCTGTACCTGCAGACTGTTCCTAATTCCTGGGAACTAGCCTAGCTCCTAGGCTAGGGGTCAAATTCAAGTTGCAGCTGCCAGCCTACCCCACAGCCATGGCAACACCAGATCTGAGCCACATCTGCAAACTATGCCTTGGCTTCTGGCAACACTGGATCCTTAACCCACTAAGCGAGGTCAACAATCTAACCTGCATCCTCATGGTTACTATGTTGGGTTCTTAACCCACTGAGCCACAATGGGAACTCCCAATTTTTAAACTATAAATATCACCATTTGAAGTTCCCTTTGTGGCTCAGCAGTTAATGAACCCAACTAGCCTCCATAAGGACTTGGGTTCGATCCCTGGCCTCACTCAGTGGGTTAAGAATCTGGTGTTGCTGCGAGTGAGCTGTGGTGTAGTTTGCAGATTCGGCTTGGATCCTGCATTGCTGTGGCTGTGGTGTAGGCCAGCAGCTACATCTCCCATTTGACCCCTAGCCTGGGAAACTCCATATGCCGCAGGTGTGGCCCTAAAAAATAAATAAATTAATTAAAAAAATAAATATCAACATTTAAATAACACAGACTTGGAATAAACAACTGAAAGAATCTTTTAAACCACCCAGGGAATCCATTCATAGCAAATCTAAACTCTCTACATTTCTTTTTATTACAGAAAGATATTTTTCTTTCTGAAGGTAACACATATACATGAAAAAAATTGGTGTTCACAGAAAAGTAAGTGGAAGAGAGAAAAAATCATTCTAAGTCGTTCTAACTCAAAGTTTAACCATTGATAACCTTAGGTGACATCATGGCAAAAGTGTTCGAATCATGCAAAACCACACCAACGTGATGTCTAAACAAAGCTTGGACATGGGACTTCACTGGGCTCTGCCCTTTGGAGGCTGGAACACTTTGCGGGTCCCCAGCAGAGTCAGCAGCACTCTGGGGAGTGAGCTAGGTTCTCTGGCCTCTGTTTGGTCCCCTCTGAGAAGGACAAGTAGGTTTGAGGGCCAAGGCCCTCTGCCACTGGAAGGGGCAGTGACACCCCAAGTTCAGGTCCTTAAGGGGAAGAGGGTTTGAAAAGAGGACACAAGCCTTTGGAAACATCAGTAAGAAAAAGGGGGGGGGGGCACTGAGGCACCTCAAGGCAACCAAGACATGGCATATCCATAGCTTGATTTAGCCCCACTGGGTGTGATGGCTGGAGGACCAATCCTAAGTCCTGACTTGTGATAGGAAAGAAGACTCCAGCACCTTGTGAAACTGATCAGGCCCAGCTGGACTCCTGCAGCTTTGAGACCCCTGTCTTATTGCAGACACAGTTTGCTCTTATCCACATCCTCCAAGAGCAAATGGATACTTTCTGGCTTGGGGTCCATCCTGATGTTGAAGTACTTGTGACATGTGTAGGGGAGAGGCTTGGCTTACATGGGGTACTTTGGGGCCGCACTCTACATTAGGGGAACAACTGAGACTAATTTGTGAATAGAAATAACTACTGAGAGGTGCCTCACAAGCTACTCCAAGAAACCTGGAGGAAAAAAGCAAGAATGTTCAACACACCTATGGACCAGATGTAAGGGCTCAAAGGGCTTCTTTTAGGGATTGTGTAGGGTGTTTCCCAGAAATAATTGTAGCCTGTGCATTGACTCTGTAGGAACAACTTGGAAAGAACCATGGCAACCTAGAAAGTTTCACTTGTCCTGCTCACATTCCCAGGCTGAGCACTGATGGATTTTTTTGTAAGAATGGGAAAGTCCACTAGTCCCTCCCTAAACTTCCATATTTATCACCCCCCTGTCCCAGCTTTCTCCAGAGCAGTGGAGAAATTAACTTTTGAGGGTGGTTCCTGCCTGCAGACCAGATATTAGCTCTTGTCAGAGGATTCTGGGTGACCTAGGTTTGCAGACACACACACACACACACACACACACACGCACACGCACACGCGCACACTCAGAATAGGCGATCATGCAGAAATGTTCCCAAGTGAAATCCACCTTCACAGGGAAGAAGTAAAAGAAAAGGCAGGTGGATAACAAGATAGAATTCTGGGAGATTGCTTGAATGACTTGAGAACAAGTAACGTTCAAGATATTTTAAAGGTATTTTTTGCATAAATTAAACATGCTGGTTACAGTTCAAAAATTTAAAACAGCTCCTTTGATAACTGGAGTTGTCAGTACATCCATCTAGCTGAGAAATTTGAGATAAGTAATCTTCTGGATAATTGGTTTATGGAAATTCAAACAAATGGAGCATCCTCTCGCCTTAGGGATGACTCTGGAGGTTTTATGGGAGATGGAGGGCTGACTTGGAGGCTCACTATTGGCCTGGCCAACAGAACAGTGTGGCCTCTGAGTAACTCAGGGGTCCCAACACCGAATGCTCTGAGCTTCCTGTGATTGATGTATGGGATTTCTTTCCCCTTTTGGTCACCTCTGTTCTCCATTGTCATTTCCTTCGATTTACAATGTATTTCTTTTTCTTTCTTTCTTTCTTTCTTGCTTGCTTGCTTGCTTGCTTGCTTGCTTGCTTGCTTTCTATCTGCTTTTAGGGTCACACCTGCGGCATATGGAGGTTCCCAGGCCAGGAGTCAAATCAGAGCTGCAGCTGCCGGCCTGCACCACAGCCATAGCAACTCAGGATCCGAGCCGCAGTCTGTGACCTACACCACAGCCCACGGCAACACCATGTCCTTAACCCACTGAGTGAGGCCAGGGTTTGGACCCACATCCTCATGGATACTAGTTGGATGCATTTCCTCTGAGCCTTGATGGGAACTCCCCCAACAATGTATTTCTAATCTAAGTTGTCATTTCAACTTTTGTAGTCAAAATGGTATAAGATTTGGCTCCTTTGCGTTCTATTTGTTTTTTTTTCTTAATTATTGTATTCTCTGGGCCTCAGTGTCCTCATCTGTAAAATGGGGCTAATAATAATACCTGTCTGATTTAGTTGTTATAGGGATTATTTATGTAAAGTAGTTGGAGTAGGGCCTGTTGTGTAGTAAGTTCTCCATAAATGTTAGTTGTTAATGTTGTTTGAAGTTATTATTATTATCAGCATTATTATATCTACTTCCTCCTGCTCTTGATTTGGATGCTGGCAAAGTTTCATTTTCTAGGCATTGACAGTCAATGAGAGTCCGATTTCCTTTTGGATAACAAAATAACCGAATCTCAGCGAATTTCCTGCTTATGGCTATTTGGGGATACTTTCATTGCTGCCGGTGTCTGAAGGACTCTTTGGTTACTTCTGGGTTTGTGGCTTTTCTTGGCAGTTAAATGGAATTAAATTGAATTGAGATATTAAGCATGTGAGTGTTGAATGAGGAGAGTACCCCTGAATTTGAAAAAATAACAAAAGTATATTTCATTAACAATTTTAACAATCTGGACTTTCCAGTAATTCACTTTTGCTTTATTTCCAGGGAGAGAACCGGACAGACATGAAGGGAAGCAAGTGCAAAGGCCCTGAGGTGAGATCATGTTCAAGATCAAGATCACATTCATGGAAGGAACCAAGATACTCACATTTTAAAAAGGGTAGGCAAGTTCTCATTGTGGCTTAGCAGTTTACAAACCCGACTTGTATCCATGAAGATACAGGTTGACCCTTGGCCTCACTGAATGGGTTAAGGATCCGGTGTTGCTGTGAGCTGTGGTGTAGGTTGCAGATGCTACTCGGATTCCACGTTGCTGTGGCTGTGGTGTAGGCCTGCAGCTGCAACTCTGGTTTGACCCCTAGCCTGGGAACTTCCATATGCCACAGGTGCAGCCGTAAAAAGCAAATAATAATAATAATAATAAAATTTAAATAAAAAATAAAAAGAGTGGGGATGGATTTGAGATATCTACAAGGTTAGTGTTAAGCAAATTTGGAACTCAGATTTGGAATCCTGAATGCTCCAGATGACCATAAATCACACTTTTAAGTTTACATTTATGCTTTAAAATAGGCCAAGATCAGCAGGAAGGTTTCATCTCATTTGTCATATCCAAATGATTCAAAGTGGCTGTTTGGAGCTTGCTGTGCAGCAGGGATCTGAACTGCATCTCAGTTGTGTGTCTGTGTGTAGGTGTGTGGGCTGGAAAGGAGGCCTCCTATTTGTCATCTTGAAGGTAGGACCGTCTCAAGAGAAGGCATTTGTGTTATATTCAAGTTTCCAAGAGATCTCCTTGTTAGCTGACACTGGAACATGGGGAGATAAGTACCTCCAGGAGAAGTAATTCCTGTCCTTTCAGCCCTGACTGTGTCCACCCCACCCTGATCTGGCCACTGCATACACCGACACCCTACACGTGGGCAGCCAGAGTGAAGAGGGAGCAAAGAGGGCAGAGGAGGAGCAGAGAGATGCTCAAGAACTCTGCATCCATCCAACTTTCTTGGGAAGAAGACTAAAGCAAGAAAGCTGCATTCTTATTGCTAGGAAATGAATTCTTGAAACAGGGATCCACACCTATGTCTGCCAGGGATGGGCTGTGTTTACCTAGGCAAAGACCTCTTCAGAAGGGGTGAGAGGGGTTGACCAGTTAGCTTCTCTGGTCCTGGGGTCTTGGAGCCTGAGGTCAGCTGGAAGATTGGGCCTGGCATGATGTGCCCAATGTAAGTTCAGTGCTCTAGTCCTTAGGGTTGTTTTTTTTTTTTTTTTTTTTTTTTAAGGGCCTCTAAAACCGGAAAGTCAGAGTTGGAGGATACGCCCCTTCCCCACTGCCACCCCACCCCTCCAGTAAATACAATCGCTCCCATCAATGACCCAAGAGCTACTCTTCGTAGTTTGAGGAGCCAAGACTCCTCAGATGGGTTCAATACTCAGTCCTCAAACAAAAACAGGGCTGAAGTGGGTCAAGGAAGGCAGCTGCCAAATGGAGTTAAGAACTGGATAGAAAAATCAGGAAGAAGAGGGAGACAAGGATGCTGAAATTTGCGTAATTCCATTGGAACGTGGACAAAGAACATAAAGATTTGGATAAAGCAAGGTTCATCTTCAGCGCTGCTGCGCACTCGCGCTCCTGTGGGCATGGAGGGTGGGAAGATGGCCCTCATGCCTTTGCAGCTATATGCCACAAGGGGGCGCTCAAGTTCACAGCAATGCCCGGTGTGGCTGGAACCTGGGTGGGTGGCATTTTGGGAAAGGAGGGGCAAAGACTTCATTAAAGGGATCCCAGTAAAGTAATTTGGTTGAGTCTGTGCATCCCGGTGATGACAGCAGAAGAGGTTGTTTTCCAAATGCCATAGGCTGCACTGCTTGTCGTTTCAGTGGCTCCTGAAGAGAGGGTTTTGACTCCCCTGGTCGCATTGGTCTGCTGTGTTTTAAGCAGAGACACCTTGACCATGACCTCCTTCTCTCCCTGCTCAGTCCCTGCTGGCCTCCTCTTCCCTCTCTTCCCCTAGCACTGATCCAAATCTGCCATCAGGTGTTGTTATTTTAAATTTTATTTTATTTTTCACAGGAAAATAATTTTTATTGAGAGCCTATCAGCTATAAAACCTGCTCCTGGCAGTAAGCTCCTTCTTCCTTTGCAGTCTGGTCTTTCTTAAGTGGTAACCATCAGTTGCATTTCATCAAGTTTGAGCACGTGGGGAGTTCCGTGCCCTCTCCTCTCTCCTCTCTTGCCCAAAGCAGCTTCTTTCTCTTTCCTAAGTGATGGTGTTGCCTGGAAGGAATCATGTCTGAGAATTAGGGCTCTCTGCCAGACCAGAAATAAGTTCAAAGCTAAAGTTGACTCTCTCTCACTAGGCCATTGTAGGCGCTGGGTATTTTTTATTTTTCTGGGTTCCTTTGGCAGGATGGTGGGGCTGGGTGAGAGTAAGCGAGAGAGACAAAGCCCAGCTATTCTGCATTTTTAATGGCCTCTCCACCCCACCCCCATGCCCAGGCAGAGTTCAGAGGTGCCCTGCCAGATGAGAGGTGCCTTGCTGGATGAGATCAGATAGAAGTAGGGTCCCAGGAGAGTCCCTAGAGTGAGACTTGGGATAATTGGTGGTATCCATTTCTCAGCTTCAAGACCAGTGTCTTTCCCATGTAGGTGCATATTAGGCATCTGTAGACTTAGTTTTTCAGGTGGGCTCTAGCAGCCCAATAATCACAGTTGAATATCTCATTAGTTTTAGACCTGAGAAGAATTATGTATTAGTCAGAGTCCAGTTAGGACAGAGAAGCCACCCCATTTACTTAAACAGTGAGAAGTTAATATCAAGAATAGTTAACTAGGCATCACATTGTTAATTACATCCCTGAAAGAGGCAGGAAGAGAACACTAGGTTATCATAAATGTAGCAATTGCAGGAGGCTCTACCACCCACAGGGCTCTCGGGACAAACCGAAGAAGATGGAATGATAAGGACCTTGGAGGAGAGGCTTGAAGGACGCAGGACCCCAACTTTTGAGGATGGGGCATGGCCAGCTGGTGTGAGTGTCTCTGAAGTGGACACCAGGGAGCTGGCTCTGCAAGGTGAAGGAGATGCAAGTTGGAGTCAGATGCTCTCAGGGGAAGCCATTTCTCCCACCGGGGTAAGGAAGTATTGCCGGAATGTCCCTCAGAACAGGTAAGGGTAAGGTAGCCCAGGGAAGCAAACTCCGGGATGAGGTGCAGCCCTTCTTTCACCATCCTAATGTGGGATCATCTGGAAAATAGAAATGTGGTTCTTAGCCTCTTAGCCCCAGCGTCTCAGCATCGCATCATAAGGCTAAGTTTAGAGCTGAGAGAGAACAGCCTAAAAACTGGCACAGGGTGCTTGACTGGATTAGCAGAGGGGGATCAGGACTCAGTAAGATGTGAGAGGGACTCAACTAGTTTTTTTCTTTTTTATTGCTGACACTTCAAGATTAACAGATTTGATAATCAGCCACTAAGATGTCAGACTAGCTGCCTGGGACCAGGAGGCTTCTGTGGGTATCTACAATGATCTGAGATCCTCATTCTTGACCACCAATCTAGAGAAAGTTTCATGGAAGCTGGCAAGGCATTGAGATCTCCCCAGGGCTACTCTCCAAAGCTGGGAAGGTCATGGGAGAAACTGCAGACAGGAGAGTGGCCGCCCTCTTGTGGACACCTGAGGTTCTGCAGGAGGGTGATGTGACCTGCAGCTGCCTGGAGGCTTCGCCTGCCCACCTTGAATTCCAGGAAGGACCAGCTGGGAAAGGTCAGTGTGATGCCCTGATGCAGATGAGAGAGTGCACAGCACTGGTTTATGGCGATGAAAACTTTCTTTAAAAGGAATAAGGTCTCATCACTGAAATCTGGATCCACGGCCCCACAAATGTAATGGTCTGTTTGTCCACGTACAGATACCCAAGGCTGAGGGAGACAAGCCCATCTCACCTAGATGTCTGGTTTGGGTCTTAGAGTATCATTTATCTATCTATTTATTTATTTTTTCTTTTTAGGGCCGCACCTGTGGCATATGAAGATTCACAGGCTAGGGGTCCAATCAGAGCTACAGCTGCTGGCCTACACCATAGCCACAGCAACACAGGATTCAAGCTGCATCTGCAACCTATACCACAGCTCATGGCAATGCTGGATTCTTAACCCACTGAGCAAGGGCAGGATTGGACCCAAAACTTCATGGTTACTAGTTGGATTCGTTTTCACTGAGTCACAACAGGAACTCCAATTGGAGTATCTTTTAAAACAGAGGTTAGCAGGAGTTTCCGTTGTGGCTCAGTGGTTAATGAACCATACTAGGATCCAGAGGACTCAGGTTCGATCCCTGGCCTCGTTCAGTAGGTTAAGGATCCGGCTTTGCCATGAGCTTTGGTGTAGGTTGCAGACGCAGCTCAGATCTAGCGTTGCTGTGGCTGTGGTGTAGGCCGGCAGCTACAGCTCTGATTCGACCCCTAGCCTGGGAACCTATGCCAAGGGTGTGGCCCTAAAAAGAGAGAGAGAGAGAGATTGGCAAGCTTTCCTGTAAAGAGTCAGATAGTAAATACTCTAAGCCTGCGACTGTATCTTCCCTGTCTCAACTACTCAGCTCTGCCATTGTAGTGTGAGGGCAGCCACACATGGTCACCAAACAAGAGAGCCAATTGTGTTGTGGTACAACTTTATTAGGGACACTGAAGTTTAAATTTCATGTAATTTTCACATCATGACATTATTCTCCTTTTCATTTTATGAAGTTACTATTATTATTATTTTCTTTTTACAGTCACACCTGAGGCATATGGAAGTTTCTGGGCTGGGGTGGAACTGGAGCTGTAGCTGCCAGCCTACACCACAGCCATAGCAATGCCAGGTCCCAGCTACATCTGCAACCTACACCAGAGCTGGTGGCAATGCTGGATCCTTAACCCACTGAAAAAGGCCAGGGATCAAACCTGCATCTTCACAGATACTCTGTCGGGTTCTTAACCCACAGAGCCACAATGGGAATGCCGTGGTTTTCATACTTACTTAAAATGTAAAAACTGTTCTTAGTTTGAAGGCTTAAGAGAACAAGCAGTGGGCTGGGTTGGGTCCGTGGCTGGAGCTGATGGACCCTTTAATTTACAGTTTTCAACAGTTCAGTCGTTGGGTGGTGCTATTGTGAGCTAAACTCATTGAAGCAGCTTCTTGCCATTCCAGGAAGTGGCTGTGCACTGACAGGGTCCCACCCCTGGGATCCCATGGGCAAAGGAGCCAGCCAAGTCTTTGATTCCCTCTTTAGAGGTTTGAGGGGGGTTTCTATGGGAAAGACCCTTTTAACCCTTTTTCTGACTAGACTGAGAACCTCATTCTCGGGAAACTGTGTCTCTGGGCTCTACCAAGTCGAGGTGTTAAAAATCTAAACCTAACACGTAGTTTGGGGGGGGGCATAGTATCCAACTTCCTTATCGATAAGAAGAATCATGTCTGGATATCTTTAAACAACCTACCACCTCCATGCACCAAAAACATGATGGGTTTATGACAGTGTGATTTTAATGGTTTCCTCGGAACTCAACCCTTTTTGAAAAGCAAGTTGCACCTGTACTGTAACTTATATTAAATGTGTGGTTTTGTTTGTTTCATGGCTATTGAAATCTACAAGTTGGAGATTGAAATGGAGACAGGATGAATATGAAGAGCTTTGAAGGATTTAAAGGGATTTTTGGTGGAAAGAAAATTTCGAGCTGTGTTACCCTTTTGGTTACAAAGGGCAGGGTTAAGGATCTGTACTTGTGTTTTCTTTGATGTGTGCAAAGCCCTTGGGAAGGATACAGAAGAATGGAATACCTGGTAGATGCTGGGGAGAACTGTAGGGGCTGGGGCAGCTTTTTGACCCCCATCAGCTTCTGCCTTTTCCACTATTCCTTCCCACCTGTCAGCAGGGCCTGACTCTGCCAGGCTCTGAGGACACAGAGCTCTGCAGGACACATAGGTATGTGTTTCCTGCGAAGGAGGCAGGCATCTAAAGAAAAACTGGTCCTATCAGGGGGCAAATTCTAAGCAGCTGCTGGAACAGCCCAGAGAAAGTATTCATTACCTGTCTGAGAGCATAAGAGATAGGTTTTCAACAGGCACAGAGGAGGGTGGAGTGGGGGACCCCCCCCCACCTGAGGACACCGCCTGCACCCAAGCACAGGGGTGGGCTGGGGAGATGTCTGTGACAACACCAGAGATACTGGTGGGAGCAGAGAACTAGGGCATGGGGAGAGAAGCGAAGAAAGCAAGGAAGAGGGAGAGAGGAGAGATGAGGCTAGAGAAGTCGACTGGGGCCAGTTTGTGAGAAGAAAAAAGAAATTGAGACATTTCTTGGGACAGTGGGATCTATCTATCAGAGAGAGAACCCCACATGCAGGTCTGAACACTACAATGACTGACGGCTGGGGCAGCAGCTACAGCCTGGAGGAGGGAGTGGGATCCACTGAGCCCAGGGATCCCTTCTTTCCAGGGCTGATTTTTTTTCCCTGACCAAGGTCGGTGTTTCTTCTCTTGGTGTGACCGCCAGCCTCATCCAGCTGAGGCTCTGGGGACACCTCTCATTAACGCCCTACTGCCTCAGGAGGTGAGAAACACTATCTGCCCTGTTGCTGGAGAGAAGACGCAGCCTGGGGTGAAGCCACTTACTTGCCTGTGCCTGGGAGTGAGTCAGTGGTGAAACCAAAGCCTGCTAGCTCCCCATGGGAAGAAAGATGAGATGCTAAAGAAACTCCAAACTCCAATGGATGTGCCCCTCCCTCCCCTCCCTGCCCAGATGTTCTGGGAGACTCTGGCTGAACTCTGGGGCACACCCATCTGCGTTCCTGGCCAGCAGGGCAGCCCCGAGTGTTTGCACTACCTGCCCTGGAGCGGCTGCTGGCCCGGAACCAGATGGGGTGGCTTAGTCCTCGTGCAAGGCTGCCTGGAATGGGTACAGTCCCTGCAGAAGGGTGCCCTGCTGTTGCAGGCTGGATCGGAGGCAAAGGTTTGGTCCTTGAGACTTGGCAGCTCCAAACAGGGGCAGCGTAGTTTTCAGGCTGACGTTTAGGGCGGGTCTCACTCCACTTGCATATGAAATCAGTGAGATAATGAATGCGAAAACATTTGGAAAAGTCACCAAATTCTTCTTGTATCCCATCCAGCTGCCCTTCCTCCTGTGTTTTCCACTTCTGTTACTGTCTCACCATTACCCCAAGCTTCTTCCATTCCTTTGCTTCCTTTCTCCTCACTCCATGACTAAATAGACACGGAGCTTTGCTGACTGGGCTTCTGAGAGGTCTCTTACGTTTGTCCTCCTTGATTTCATGTCTGCTGTCCCTGCCCTGCTGCGGGTCCTGGATTTCTTACTTATACCAGAGTAATGAAGGTTATCTGCTCTACCTCTCCTTTCTTCTTCCTTGGAATTATCAGCCAGCGGCTACCAGATTTTGTCACCCAGGACCATTTGCCTAAGTATTTGACTCCTCCAGACCAAAACTTGCAAAGGCTTTATACTTCTTATGGAGTAATAAATTCTAAGGTCCAGGATTCAGACCTCCTGGCTCGCCTCACTTCCCTATGTTCACAGAGACCCTCCAACTCACCTTGGCTTTTTGCCCTCTGTGCTTTTATTCAAGCCTGCTGTCTGCCGGGGATGCCTTAACTGCCCATAACCTCCTGACAAGTGCCACCCCCGCCCCCAATTCTGCCAGGTTCAGAAAAGATGGTAGATAAATTATTTACAGGTTTTGAAGGGTGGAAATGGTTACATTTTAGACACATCAAAGACTCTTTTTTAAATGATCTCATTAATGTACTCATGTAGCCAATATTCATTTTTGTGCAAGAAACCTGCTGAGGATTGGGGTGGAAAATACACTGTTTACCCATTTGGGCACAAGGATCTAGAGCTACTAGGATAAAGGATACATTTTGTTTTTGGCTTACTCAAGCAAACCCACAATCTCGGCTCTAACACTGGTGCAAAAATATCTGCAGGGTGCCTCTTTCCCTTTTTGCTTTAGTTGCCAGGAAGCTCAAAGGAAATTTAACGCTCGATCACAGTGTTCATTTGCTCATTTAAACATTCACACATAACAGGTGCCAAGAATGTACCCAGAACAGTGTTAGATCAAACTAGGTGAGCAATATAGACACAGCTCTTGCCCTCAAAAGGCAAATATTAACTCATATTTAGCATATCTGCATTATCCATTTTCTCTATTCCTGATCTTACAGTTCTTTTTTTTATTGGTTTGTTGTATATATCTTCAGTTTTATGTTAAATTCTTTTCAGAAGAGAGATTTGGTCCATATATAAAAGCAAAACTGTTCCAGTACTGTTAATGAGGTCGCAGGTTTGATCTCTTATCACCATGAGTTATATTGTTTTGTTCTTTTATTGCAGACTTTCTCCTAAAGCCAACTAGGCATATAAATATCATTGATACACAGTTACATGTGATCAGAGCAATTGTGCCAACTAGACATATATATATTTAATTGATACACAGTTAACATGTGATCAGAGCAATTTTGTAGGGCTTTACTCTTCTCTGTTTTACCTTGTAAACTCAGAGTGACATTTAACAGTCTATCATGATCAAAAGATTAGCCCCGGGTTATTATATTGGGGGTGATTTGCTTTTCTGTTCCCAGCATGAAATTTTAATTTTTACAAAATCCATTTCAATATTGATAGTATTCGTATGCCACTGCAAATCTTTTTTGGAAACTACAGGAGATATATTATGTAAATAAATTAACAGTTGAATAAACAGGGCATATCATCAGAAGAGACGAGAGGGTGTATAGGCTAAGGAGAAAGGAACATCCTCCCTGTTCAGGCAACGGTGACTCTGGTCTCATTTCCTTGATGGGTGGGCATACAGCGGAGGTGGGGGAATACAGGTCCCTTCCTTCCTGAAAGTACCTGTCAGTAGTTGGGGTCTTGCTCTTGGGTTGGTGGAAGTAGTTGCTGTACCCATGCAGCACAGTGCTTCCTCTAGGCATTGCCGGTATGGGGGCTTGTTCAGAGCTGCTGTACCCTAGCACCTGGACACCCCAGTGCTGTAAAAGGCTTCAGCCAGATCCCCTAGTTCCTCCGCTGTGTCCAGAGCCCTCCTCTCAGTACAAAGAAATTCACCATTCAGTGCGTGGCAGCTAGGGTGTGGTGGGCAGGGGGACCAAGCCCAGGATAACAGACAAGGTCTTTTCATAGATCCATCTCTGTGTAGCTGCCTGGGCAATTTACCCCTTGCATGCCCCCAAGCCATCTCCCACTATATCCAGGTTCCTGGTATCTAGTGTGAGTTATAACATATAGATGTTAAAAATGGGGCTCATGCGAGTCCAGGAGCGAGGGACTCATGCAGGAAGCTTGGAGACTTGTTAGGAGCTTGCGGGATTGTCCCCAAAGAAATCTTTTCTCAGAATGTGGGTGGAACCAAGGGCCAGATAGCACCTGAACTTGACTCAGTGCCAATGACTGTCTTCAGTTCAGTTTGGTTTAATTCAAGTTACATTCTCTGGATAAACACCACCTGTGTGCTAGGTGCTTGGGCTACAGATGTATTTAAAACATGGCCCTAGAGGTGCTTATTGTCTAATAATGATGGTGATGATGCTGCTGGTGGTGGTGGTGGGGGGATAACTGAAATTTGAACTCTTACTATGTACCTGTTACTGTGTATGTATTATTTCATTTAACATACAGAGGAACACTCCAGTTATTTCATCAGTTTATTAAATGGGGAAACCAAGGGTTGGAGAGATTAAGGAATTTGCCCAAGGCCATCATCAGTGGCAGAGTCAAGGCTTAATCTCAGGTCAGTGAGACCCCAGGACCCATCCTGTAACCGCCTTGCTGTCATCCCAGTCAGAGAGCACAGCCTATCCCAGGTACGGAAACACCTCAATTGCCCAGTGACAATGCTGTCATTAGACACACAGGTGCTGGCCTGGCTCCTGTTTGCTCATGAGAATAAGGCAAAGCTGAGACAATGTTCCTTGAGAAACTGTATCTGCTTGTTTGTGGGAAGGTTCGAGGGAGACCTAAAGGCTGTTTGAACATCAAGTTAACCAGATAGATTGTTAGATGTTTCATATCCATCATCTCTATTAACTCTTGCGGCATATTTTATCCCTTTCCTTGTACAGATAAGGAAACTGAAAAAGGAGAAGTTGGGTGATTTAAGATTAACCAGATTACAAATGTCCCAGCTGGGATTTGAACTCAGGCCTCTTGGTCTTACAGCCCAGGCATACTCTTTCCAGTATACCCAGCAATACCCTGGAGCAGACTAAAACCTGAGGGCATTCTTGATATAGTTAGCAATACCCATTGGGTCTCTTTGGTTGGTAAAGCATCGTGCCAGCCACAGGAGAAACACAGAATGAATCCGACATGGATCCTTTTCTGAGCCTCCAGTCCAACAGGGAGACAAAGAGGGCACGTAGATGATTCTGCTACAAGATCCAAAGAATGTGGTGCTTTAAATGGTGCCTTTGTTAGTCTGGGTGAGTCTCCTCTGTGTCTAGTGCTGTCCTTGTCACGATGGCGGGAGGCTCTGGCTTGGCCATCCCCTGATTTCGCTTCTTTCCTGATAGCTGGTTTGGCATGCCCCCTTTCACCCCCAAAAGTGCCAAGTCACCTGGTCCTCCAGCACGTTCAAGAAATCTGCATGTCAACACAGGGCCAGGAGCTTCCCAGGAAAAGAATCCAGTGGTCAGGAGAGTCTGCATTTCCAGCATGTCCCCCATCACCTTGGGCTCTGGCTGCCCTGTTACAGCACTGCCTGCTCTGTCTAGGCAGTAATGTGTCTGCTTTTTTTCCTCTCGCTTGAAATGCACTTCGACATTTTTTTTTTAACAAATAACACAATTTTCCCTTTGTGTTTCCCTTAATAAAACACAGAAATGAGAGCAAGAAAAGGAAAGTAAAAAAACATGTTCCTGTCATCTCCACTCTGTAGCGGGACGTCCTCCTCCCTCGCTCTCTGCCTCCCTCCCACCAAGCACCGGTCTCTTCCATCCCTACCCCTCTCCCCAAATCTCAGCCACGAAGATTCACGAGTCTGAGAGTCTGTTTTCTGCCACAGAAAAGGGGGGAGCACCATAGCCAGTCTGCATGTCTCACTCCCATCTTCCACTGAACGCTGCTTGACTGGAGACAGATGAGGAGCGAGAGCTTGAATGGGATCAGGGCAACTCCCACTTGAAGATGTACCTGCAGGTTAGGAGGTTCCTGCATGCCCTCCTGGGGCCCCATGGTTACACCTCCTTCACTGGCCCTTGCCTGTCCCCTAGGGATGGCAGCTTCTGGACCAGCCTGGCGGGGCTCCACTTTTCCTCCTTAAAACAGAGTACTAGACACCGTCCCTGGATCTTTTGGAATCTGCTCGAAGTTGCCAGATTCTTGATGTTTGGAACAGCTGCCTATCCCTTACCAGGAATAAATGTAAGTTTCCACACTTGAGGCCAAACACCCACTGTATGATAACTGCAATTTGGGAAGATGTGGCCTACCAGCAGCTCATGCAGTAAAGGGCTGAGAGGGTTTTGTTAATAACACATTCTGCATGAGTCAAGGGCAGCCAGTCACTGAAAATGTGAACATAACATCAGATCGTGCTCATGAGTGTTTTATGGCCAGAGAAGGGAGAGGAGGCCTGGAGCACGGACTCACTGGAAAGTTGCAACAGGTCTGGCTGCCACAATTTATGAGATAGAGACAAATGGAGCAGGTTCAGAGAAAAGGGAATGGGATGGAGGAGGCTGCTCTGCCCACATCTGCCTGGTCTTGGAACTAGGATTTGACCTTGTGAGTGGCCAGCCCGGAGCAATCAGTGGACAGAGGTGGCAGCTCTAGGGGAATGAATTTGACCACATCAGTGAAAAAAATTGGACCAGATGAGCTTGAAGGTCTCTTCCAATTCTTAAAGTCTGTTATTTGGGGAGTCTCTTCTAAAACTTGTTTTATCTTACTTTCCCAAATTCTTGGGAAAAAATACTTCTTTCTGATAAAAGGGAGAACATGGCTTATTTCTCATAAAGAGCTTCTGGATGGTGGCTCTGTGGCATCTTTTTTCATTGAAAAGGTAAAATAATGGTTTTTGAGTTTAAAACGAAAACCACAAGGCCTGATCAGCAGCGTGGTTCACAGTGGAAATATGCCTGCTCACCCATCCATGACCCTGAGTTGACTAAGGCCACAGTGAAAGGATACCGGGGTAGAGGTGGGACTCATGATCCCCAAATTCATTAGGAGAGGTAAGTCATAAATCATACACAAGAAAACTCTGAATAAACAATGTGAATCTTTATTGGTTTAGACACGTCACTTAGTCCACACATGGAGAAATTCCGCAAAGCACATGATAAGGATATACTGGTTCTATGGCACATCCCATACAAAATCAGTGTGATTCTACAAACTTTAGTCTGCGAGGGCCGTACAGACTCTGTAGGATAGCCTTGTCATTTCAGAGAGGAAATTCTGTTGCCCAGAGAGGTGAACTGATGGCCCAACTGAGTGGCAGAGCTGGGAACAAAAGTGAAGTCCTTTGATTCCTGACTTTCTCTGCTTTCACTTTTACTGTAGGGCTCCTCTGCCCCCCTCCCAATACTGTGAGTGCATCCCTCATCTATCAGTTAAGTAAATGGTACTTGGTTTTTTTGTTTTTATGGCCGCACCCATAGCGTATGAAGGTTCCGGGGTCAAGGATTGAATCCAAGCCGTAGCTATGACTTATGCCTCAGCTGCTGTGGCAGCTCTGGATCCTTTAATTCACTGTGCCGGGCCAGGGATCGAACTCTTGCCACTTCAGTGACCCAAGCTGCTGCAGTCACATTCCTAACCCACCATGCCACAGGGGGGACTCCATAAATGGTATATGTTGATCGCATATATGTGCCTGGCTCTGACCAAGGACCCTATGACTTATAATGTATCATGAAATACCTCTCCATCCTGGAGGTGCCAGCTGGGGAAAGACATTCCCTCCAAACACTTGTGTAATGTACACTAAGCAGGCTTCCTTCCAGAGGCAAGAAACACTTGAAAGAGTTGGGTCCCAGATCAGATGAGAATCTATTCACATTCAGGATATTCTCTTACAGAGAAATTCCTCCTACTAGTTAACATATTTCACAAATTCAAGACCTTCAGTGAAACCAAAGCTCTGCTGGGTATTTAAAAATATTCTTTATGATTGTGTTTGCCTAACTTCTTTCTTGTCTAACTTCTATTTCTATATTATCCTAAGAATACTTGTAACTCATATATATTTTTTCACTCCCTGCTCTATTTGGGGTGTCAGAAAGGACAAAGGGCAGGTGTCAGTGGGTACCCCACTAGCCATCGGTGCAACATCAGAGAAATCTCCCAGCCCTGCTAAGTCCCCCAAATGCATCTGAAACTATGGATAAAACTCTTTGTTTTGCCTCCCTCACAGGTTTGTTGTAAAGATCAAGCAAAACATGTATGTGAAACTGCCCTGAACAGTATAAAGCAGCAATCAAATGTAAAGCATTAAACTCTTTGCCCTTTTCCCTTGCTTCTCTAAGTGATCTTTGGTGTTTTGCTTGTGCCTGCTGTCAGAAAGTACTTAAAATGGGGTCACTGCCTCTAAGCACATTGGAGCAAGTGCTGCCAGCCCTTTTTCTTTAAAAATAAGGAAGTGGTCCTGTCCTTGGAGCAGGTAATAGAAAACGTTTGCTATGTGGCATCTCCTCTGCTCAGGTTCACCTTGCCGATGTGCACAGAAATTACAATTCACTTCTGTTCCATTCAGGAACCGAGGGACGCCCAGAGAACCCCATTGAACTGAACCTACCTGTAGCATTCAGGTGCCCTCCGTATTGTTTTCCTCACCTGTAATATTGGGGTAATAGGTCTCCACCTCACAGGGTTTTTGTAAAGATGAAATGAGTTAACTATGTAACCAAGCCTGGAACAAAATAAATGTTTGATAAGTGTTAGCCAGGGTTGTTTTGTTTGTTTGTTTGCTTGTTTGTTTATTTGAATTGAGCATGCACTTGGGCTCCGAACGGTGCTACCCTCTTGAGATACACAGAAAACTTTCTGCTCCTGCAGGGGCTACAGTTCCATTACCGGAGGCTGAGGTTAGGAAGCGTAGCGAGTTAATATTTTCCCCAGACAATTTGCTCCCCTAAGAATGCCCCCTTAGCTGACTTTCTGCACAGTATTATTCTGAGAGCCCCTCTAGTTTCTACTAGGAGTCTGATTCAAGCTCTGGCCTTGTATCCCATGGCATCTGCATATCCCATCGGTGAGCGGGTTTCGAACTGAAAAGGCGAATGGGTTCGGAGCCTAACAGAAGTTGGGAACCTGTGGGAAACCCGGGTGAAGGAGAAGGGTTTTCTGTAGCTCGGAGCCGCAGGGTCCCACAGCCACGAGTGGCAAATAGCTTCTTGGCTTTTCCCGCAGCCCGAGTGAGGTTTGCGGTGCTTTTACCTCTCGCAGTGGTGGAATAGCTGCCGGGAACCGGTGTGCCAGCGCCGCAGCCCAGGTGGCGCAGAGGGGGCGCGGGACAGCCGGCGGAGGGGTCAGCGCGCCCGGTGGTTGCAGCTACACGTGGAGGGGAGGAAAGTTTGCATGCCCGGGAGGTCGAAGCGGCTGAGGGGCGCACCCGGCGGTGGCCGTGAGGTGGGCCGCGCCGCCAGGCTGGGAAGGGAGCACCGCGGGCCCTCCACGGGACGCGCTCCCAGCCCCCTCCCTGCGCACCCCACCCCTTCCCTCTGCCGCGCAAGCAGCGCCGCGGCCCCCGTCAGAAGCGGCCGGATCCGCCCCAGCCAAGCAGGGCCCGACTCGCACCCAGGACCCTGGGCCTCCGCCTTCCCTCTAGCCTGGGAGAAGCATCCGGCCCTCCCCTCCTCCCGAGGAGCGACTCGGGCGGGCAGGACGTCCCGAGAAGGCCGCCCGCCCGCGGCCACGTCCCGGCCCGGCCCGAGCGCGCCGAGGAGCGGAGCCAGGGGCCGGCGCTCGCTCCGGCTCCCTCCCGGGCGCGCCGGAGCCGGGGGCGGCTGCTCTGGCTGCAGCCTCGAGGGCCTACGCCTCCCCCGGCCCAAGCTTCCCGCGGCTCCCGGCAACTTCATTCGTCTCCTGCCACGGGGAGCAAGCTCGCCCATCAGGTAAGGAAGGCTGCCTGTTCCTAGGCTCCAGCCCGGGCGGGCGTGTTTCTGAAAGTTGATTTGAAATGCATCCAAGAGTGAGCAGGGCCAGCCGCGGCTCCTCCCCGAGGCGACTTCGCTCCTGCAGACATTCCCGGCACCGGCCGACCGGCGGGAGGACCTCCCCGCGAGCCCCGCACGCCAGCTCCCGCGCGCCCCCAGCAGATCCCAGGGCCCTGAATCCGGGAGCTGGCGGGACGCTCTCCAGATCGTTTAGTCTGCCCCTCCGCGGTCGGGGCAGGTGAGGGACGCATCGCGGCGGGTCTAGGCGCGGGCTGTAGACCTCGTAGTTACGCGTGTCTGGGCCCGGCCCCGCGAGGGAAAGCACCCACTCTTTTTATCTCCAGCTTACCCCAGTAGCTGGGTTCCTGCAGAGGCATCCCTAGGGCCCCCATTAGTATAAGTTGGGGCGGAGTCGTTCTTGGAGTGGGAAACCTGGGGCTGGGGACCGAGTGGGAGGGTGGGGGGCAGGGGAAGGAGAAGCGCAGTTGGGGGGCGGAGGCCTAAGTACTTAACGCGTTGACTTCGAGTGAAATCAGATCAGTCAGAGCAGTTCGCTGTGACTCGTTTCTCTCCTCCCATCCCACATTTCTCTTGGCTGGACTCTACCCTCTCAGCTCGTTCTGGTCATCCTGGACATTCCCTCTGTTTTTTTCCCAAGAGTGCGGCGGCTGCGGGCGCCGAGTCCCAGACGGCACCGACGCCAAAAGCGTCGTTTCCTCTCATCTACCAGGTTCTCACAGCCCGGCCCGAACATGCTGGACGGCTTGAAGATGGAGGAGAACTTCCAAAGTGCCATCGAGACGTCGGCCTCTTTTTCCTCGCTGCTGGGTGAGTGTTCAAGCCGAGCGCCTCGGGCGCACCATCTTTCTGCCTGGCCCCAGCTCTGGGACCCGGTCGGCGATAGGGGAGCTGGCGCCCCGCGTCATGCACTCAGTTGAGCCCACTCCCTGTCTATCCGTCAGTCCCTGTGGGTCCTTCCTACCCTAAACTGACAAGCCGCCCCAGGCCTCAAGCGCCAGGGCACCGAAGTCCCCAAAGCCGCGAGGGGCGGGCGAGCTTGCTCTGAGGCATTTGAGTGGCAAGTGATTAAAAATACCCAGGGCTGGTTTTTAATCACAGAGCTGATCGACGTCTCATAAATGCCGCCTTCTTCTCGGAGGCTTAGGGATGAGCATACACACCCGAGGCCCAGAGCACCCAAGTTTGAGGCGGCTTCTCGCCTCCACCAACTCCAGCCCCAATCTCAGCACCGCCGAGAGGCTTTTCCGGGCCGGTGGGCAGCGCTGCGCTGGGATTAGCCCTCTCGGCAGGGCCCTCCTCTCGGCTTTAATTAACTAGAGACGGATCGCGGATTCTGCCGCTCTTTACCCCCTCTCCCCCGGTCCACCCAAATCCTTCTCAGCGACCACGGAGGAGCAGCGAGCCCAGGGCCACAATCCACACGCGAGACTAACCGAGTTGAGGCCAGAGATTCCCACTCCCTCCTCTGCCCTCGATGCTTTTCAAGTTTGGTAAATTGGTGTTTTCATTTTTTTAGCGGGAGGGTTTTCCGTTTTGTCATTTCAACCTCTAGCCCCTTTCCCTCGCTTGGAATGCTAGAGCAGAGTGAAGGCTGAGGATGAGATGGTAGGCTGGAGAAACCAGACTCAGGGAGGAATCTCCCCAGATGAAACGAAATCGTGCTCAATGCGTTCTCTTCTTGCAACCGCCCTTTGGGAAACTTCCCAACTTAGTACATCCTTGGAAGAACCAGGGGACCAGAGTTGGCCCTGACCTGTCACAGGGTGCTCGTGCACTTCTGCATTCATTGGGGCATTGCCACTGGCCCTGCGCATCCTCCCAGGCCCACCTCCACTCCCTGCACCTGGGAGGTGACCCTGGACATTGAGACAGGGCAGAAAAAGTAGAGACTATTTTAAAGATCTCGCTGCTTCTAGCCCTCCGCGCCTGCAACCCCAACGTGACCAGCCCACTCCTGAGCCGGTGGCCAGGTTCCCTAAGGGGAAAGCAACTGGAGTGTATCAGGGAAACTGGGAAGGGTCAGGCCCTTTGGGACACCATGCGCAAAGGTATTGTTATAGAAGGACAAGGTCTTCTTTAAATAGATGTGAAATGTGATGACAAAGGCGGCAGAGCATCCCACCACCCTAAAAAAAAGTGTCCCCTGTCCCACTCCCAGAAACTAAAGGAACAAATCTGACACAAGTGCAAAGGGAAGGACAGAAAGGATTCCCTTTTTAGCAGAGTTGGTTTGAGTGTTTGGGTTCGGTTTCACCCTGACGCGTGGCTGCTGAGCTTGCCTGATTCCCGGAATCCTGGCCAGACTCTCCCCGGCATTTCTGAGTCCTGCTTCTCCCCGACCCCTTTTTTTTTTCTTCTCTCCATTTTGATGCTTCTTAATTATGGAAAACAAACAAACAAACAAACAAAAAACAACAAACCTGTTTGCAATCTGCCCCTGGCCGGCAGTTTGGGATTCATTGATTTGAGCAACACTGTGTTTGTCCAGGGCGAGACTGTATTTTCTGTTTGCATGGGACTTTTTAGGGAGCAAAAAAAAAAAAAAAAAAAAACAAACCAAAAAACAAATTAGTTTTTCCTCAAAAAAAAAAAAGAGCAGAATTATCTTTTAGCAAAAGACGAAACCAAACGAAAAAAGAAAATTCTTTTTACACACTCAGTTTTAATAACAGACAATAAAGACATGCATAGTGAATGATTTCATGATTAGGTTATAAACCTGGGAGTGATAATTTATTCCTAGGTTAATTTTACTAGATGTGCGCACGTTTGCGCGCATACCTGGGTAGGTCTGATAATTAAAGGCCACTTATTGATTTCTACCGCCTCCCCTAGTAGAATTTAAACCTTCTCACATAGTCCGTGTTTATCAGAAACGCCATTTGGTTTGGTTTTCCTCTGCTCTCCAAATGTCGGCTTGATTGTTGAGCAGGGGCCTTCCCCGGGTGAGGGGCGCGGGAGAAATCCGTGGGTATGGAGTGATCCATAGTGGGTCCGGGCTGGGTTTCGCCGGGATGCTGGGCCGGCGCCGCTCACCGGCCAACGTCTGTTGCTGCTATAGGCAGAGCTGTGAGCCCCAAGTCTGTCTGCGAGGGCTGTCAACGGGTCATCTCGGACAGGTTTCTGCTGCGGCTCAACGACAGCTTCTGGCATGAGCAGTGCGTTCAGTGTGCCTCCTGCAAAGAGCCCCTGGAGACCACCTGCTTCTACCGGGACAAGAAGCTCTACTGCAAGTATGACTATGAGAAGTAAGTGACCGCGCCTCGTAGCGCACCCCACACACCGCATCAGCCTGGCGGGCGCGGGAGACTTTGCCCCTCTTTACCCCCTCATTTGCTTCTGGAAGGCGCAAGATGCACACGCGTGCCTAGAGATGCAGGTGGACATTCACCCCCTCCTGTATACCCTCTGGGTAGCCGAGAACCGCGCGGTTGCGCACAACCACCGTGGAAGAAGCGCGGGAGATGGCTCCCTCTGCGGTCTGCTAGCTCAGTTTTCCCGACCTGGTCATTCCTGGAGGACACTCCTTTGTGGGCGCTCACACCCCATCCACCTAGTGTATCCCCTCCCTATTCACTGGGGTGCCCTTGGGGGCTGCCAGTGGCCCATCTCTCCTCCCGAGATCCCCCTCCACCTCACCCACCTGTCTGCGCCACCAGGGCGCTTGTGCGCAGAACTGAGGCTGTGCTGATTCCAAAGCTTGGGCCCCCGTGCTTGTTCCTCCTTGGCTTTGTCCGCGGGGATCCTGACAGATTGGGCTCAGAAAAGGCGCTGCGGACCCTCTGTGCTCCGAGGCTCACACCCGGTTTGCTTCCCCTCCACCCCCAATGTTCTCTCTCCACCCCCTTCCCGGGCTTCTCTAAAACCCTGGGGTCAGGGGCGGTAAGGCCAGAAGTTGGAGCTTGTCCTGAAGCCCAGTCTGCCATCGCCCTCCGCCTCTTCCCTAATTCCCCTCTGGGCAGGCATTTCTTTCACGAGGCAGGTTCAGTTCCTTCCCGTGGAGGTGAACTCTCTGGTGTGTTTTGAGGAGAATTAGGAGGCAGGTATTTAAGAGAGTGGATTATTTTGATTCTAGATGTTTGTAATGCAGAAAGCCTGGATGAGGCTGAGAAGTGGGTGTTTGAAGGATTTCCTGGTCCGGAGTTGCTTAGTAGAGCTAAGGAGAGGGGAGTTGCTTTTCCTGGTCAGACTGACTAATAATAGGGATGCTGACTTAACAGAGCTGTGGAGGGTATTGAAGCAAAAAAAAGGGGGGGGGGGCTGAATCCAAGGCCTCCGTTTTTGGTATATGCGATGAATTGCGCTTGGGGAACATTTCTGCATTTGTCACTGGTGAATAAAAAGGACAGCACTATATGGGGATAATCAAGGGAGGGTTAGTGTTCATGAAAAGCAGTTCCCATCACTTTATTAAAAACACACAGTGAAAGGAGGTGTGCAGGCAAAGCCTCAATTTAACAAAAAGCTCCAAGAAAGAATAGAAATCTCTTCTTTTCTGATTTGCTTGGGCTGTGAGGTTAACTAAAACCTGACAAAGCAATCAGATCCAGTGACCATATACACAAAAATTCTGCTGTGCACACTCCTTGGCTATAGGATACTTGAAATTTACCCCCATGTGGATAGAATCCTGGGCATTTGGTTTTGTTTTGAAAAGATAACTTTCCATTTTTTAGCACCAGAAAAGTACATGTTTGATTTTGGATGAGCTGGGCAGTTCAGAAATACAGAAAGAGGTGAAAATGTATGACCATCTCCCTAAGTGGTAATTATGGTTTAACTTTTTTTTTTTTTTTAAGAAGATATGCCTGTATCTGTTCTTGATTATTTACTGGTCTAGTGTCTGAGCAAAAAGTGCAATTTTTAGGTTATTAAGCAGATTTTTGCCCGCAAAACTTAAAGTACCACCTTTGGATAAAACTTCTGGTTGATTGCTCGTTTTTTTTCCCCCCTCTTGCTTTTCGTCTGAAGGTTTGGGGATTGTGTCGACCCAATCTTTATCTTTGTGCTTATAGATTACTGAAATGTCCACATCCTTCAGGCACAACACTAGCAAATTCAAAAGTATGAGAGCTTAGGAAGGGATTTGGGTTGTGAATTTCTATTCTGTTTGTGAAAAAAAAATCACGAATCAAAGAAGGCTTAAGGGTCAACACAGCTGTCTGGCCAGTCAAATCTTCTTTAAGGAAGTCAGGCCGTGTCAAGGGGAGAAGAAACAGTTGTTGTAAAGTACTTAACACAACAATGTCCCCTCCATTTCAGCCTCCCAGGTTTGGCTCAGTTTGGGCTTATTAGCCCACTAGGGTCAGTTCTCCCCGCACAAAGCTATTTCTGCAAAGGGAAAATTGCAGGGATCAACTTGCCAGCTGTTGGCCAGAACCAAGAAGATTTTACAGAGTACTATGAGCTGCATTGTTCAGAGAGGTGTTGATGTTACAATGAGGGTTTTTAAATGTTGATTTTTTTACATATATTTTGGAAACACAGATGTCCAAAATGGAGTTGGTGGTTTCTTTCGTGCACTGTCAGCACTTGTCTATGCCCAGTGCCTCCATTGTTTTTTTAGATTAATTTATTCCTATTTCTCTCCTCTATCCCCTGATCCCAATCCCATTCTTTTTCCAACAAAATTGGGCTTTTATATGTTTGGTAATCTTACTGGCATTAGTCTGTGTGGTAGTTGCTGTAGGAGAGGAGGAGGGTGGTGGTGGTGTTGGTTTGTTTGTTTTAAAATTAGGCTCAAGACAAATTCCTTTATTCAACAAGCTTTTCGAGCTTCTCCAGGGAAGGCACTGGGCTAGGTGATGAATGAGAAAAAGTCTCAGAGCCTGCCTTCAGGAGACTTATAGCCTAGCACTTTTCCCATCTATGTTATCTTAACTATGGAGTATTTCTCAAACTCCTCCTCTACTTAGATTGCAGGATTAAGTAAGTGTTGAATGGGAGCTGTCTGGAATGACCAGAAATTTGTGAAAATAACTGCGCTTTTCTCATTGGACCTTTTTAAAAATTTGAGGCCAAGTCAAGGCAAGTGGAGAGAAAAATAAGATGGAAGTTAAAATGTTAGGATAATGATGGTGGTAAAGCATGTAGCACTTCATAGAAAATGAATAGTCAGGCAATGCCCTTGTTTACACAATTCATGGAGTTCAAATGCTATTTTTAGATATTAAAATAAAACAACATATAGCTAATGTACAGTCTTCAGTGAAGGCCATAAACATAATATTAACCAAGTGAGTTTATCATATTTATGTTAGACATTTGTATGTGCATTTCTGGCCATTGGGCAGGTTTGCATTTGAATTATTAGCTACCTCTTCATGGTGTCAGGCAGTCAGTTAAAAAGTGAAAATTCTACACTATCCACTAGTTGTTACACCCTCTTGATACCAAACACCAAATTTGTCTAATTTAAAAAAAAATTGAATTGTCAGTGGTACCTTAAAAACATACAGCCATTCATTTGAAGACTTCAGGGTGCTTTTTTAAATATTTGTCACATATACTGTGACACTCTTAGGAATAATTTATCTTCTTATCATCCAAAACAAAGCAATGTTTAAGGCTGGCATGTAGAAAACTGATTTATGAATGTCCAGAAATTAAGAGCTGGAGGTGACCTTTATTGTTTGTGACATGTCATCGAAGAAAAATAGCTAGCTCTGTGGGAGGGTACATGTCCAGAACTGATGAGCAGGCACCGTGTTGTATAAAACATCAGGCTGCCCTAGGTGTGAATGTTTAAACATTGGACTCACCTGTCTTTAACGTTCCTGAAAGTTAGCAGAAAAACAAAGTATTTTTCAGCCTAGGGAATTTCTACTTACGTCACTGTTGTTTCCTATGTAACTGAGTCTGCCGGGATCTGGTGAGTTTGGAGTTTTCCCTGAAGTTGTTCCTAAAAAATTCCGTAGTCGGACTTAAGTTGGAGACGGAAGAGGCTGCTGAATAACAAGAATGTGGTAATACAATAGATAATTAAGCCTCTGGAAGAGACCCCACATTTAAATCAAGTTTATATGGTTTCTTTCATGTGCCTGGTGGCTCGGTGTGTTGGGCAGGGCCCTCTCCCCTCACATACGAAGTTTATCATTATCCCTTAGATTGTTCTGGACATCCTAGGAGCAGTGTGGGATAGTATTGCTGTCATCAGGGCTGCTCTTATAACATCGTAACTCCCCACATGTCAGCAAATCACTGGCCTTGGGAAACCTTCTCTCAGAGGGTCGGTCCATGTTTTCTCCCCCCTTTTTTGGAGCAGACCAATTTTTCTTAAGAAGGGGACTCCAGTGGAGCCAAGTGCATATCCCCCACTCAGAGTTTTCCTGGTATCTTTCTTTTTGACCTGCCGATTGGCAGCCCTAAGGAAAAATGGTTGAGGTAATGAAATCTGTTAGGCTTGATAATGAACTAATACTGCATTTTATCAAGGTAGTGTAGGATGTGTGTGTAGGGAGGAGGATTAGTTTGCTCTTATTACTGTGACATTACTTGGAGTTCAGAATTGGGCATCAGTTCCTCATAAAAGAAGCCCACAGATGAAATTACAGAGGCAATTGTTAGGTTTTTTTCCTCTACTTTATCTTCTGTTGGCCCCGCTCCTGGCATAATAAAATTTAAAGAATATAAAAATCAAACACAACTAGGTAATAAATTGATGTCTGCATTAAATTGCAGGAGGGCTTAGCTTGGGATAAGCACTGTCCACAGACTGTGGCTGTGTTTGTGTAGGCTGACTTATCTCTTTTTTTTATTTAGAGGGTGATTGGAAACAGTCCTTGTTCAGAGGTGTCTTCTCTTTTTATATGTATTGGTCCCTAGACGGGACTTTCTGAATCTCAGACTTAAAATGTTGAAATCAAATTAGAGAGCAGGAGGAGATATTAATAGTATTCTGGGAATTAGATATGATCATTGCTTTCCAGAGTAGGCTTGTGGGGTTCTTTTGATCCTTAGCATAAATGGAGCACATTGCAAAAAGTTATTGGATAAATAACTTTGGTTTTTTACATACTGTAGAGTTCAAGGAATTTGTCATCTACCGGGCTAAGGAGTTGCTTTTGCTATTTAGATTTCAGTGACAAGAGCTTTTCTGATAGCTTTTTTAGTTTCATTTTTTTGTATTTATAACTTTTGTGTCACCCAAAATATGGTTACTAATTTGAGAGAGCCCTCTTTATTGTTGCTTTTTAATTCTGAGAACTTTTTGGAGTTAATGAGTAGGTACTATTTCTCTAATGAGAACAATTCTGTTCATTCAATTATCAGCTATTTATTTTTATGGTCAAAGAAATTGTGTGGGTCCTAGTGAGGAAATGGACAAGGATTTAAAATACTCATTATATTACCAGAAATTGGTTAAAGCTTCTGAGAGTAAACTCATATACAAAATGTCATTGTTGTATTATCGAGTTTGAAAAACCAACATTGAATCACATTGACTTGACTGTTCAGCATAGTTGTATAATACTGGGAATTGAGCCCTGGGGTAGAAAATGCAATCACACCTACCATGGAAAGATTTAAAAATAATTTCTGCCTTAACTACAGAAGCTTAGCTTTGCTTTAATGCTTTTCAAAAAAAATTTTTTTTTAAATATCTTTTTAATGTGAATGTTTAAATGATGGGAGTTCTTGGTAAGCCATTTATTTGCAGGGCGGGATAAGGAGGATTGGAGGCTGTCTGGGGCGGGGAGTGTGTCTCCCATATTCTGTGCAGAAGCAAAAAGATTCCTAAAAGGGAGAGCTCTGTCCTGTTGCCAGCATGCCTGAGGCTTCCCCCTAGGAATGAAGGCCCTGTAATGTTTTTCTGAAAGTTTCTTAGCGGATGTGCAGAATAGTGTTGCCAGCGGCCTTTTCAGATTCGGTTTGGGGAAATTGGTAATTTTAGGAGCAAAATGTAGAAAAGGTTCTGGAGAAAAGAGGCCTTTTTCCTCCTTGTGCCTGTTTTCTGGAACCGACGGGAAATCAGTTCACCTCACGATTTAGGTTTTCTCCTTCATCTCCTCAACGCGCGTGATGGGGGATGTTTTAATCAATTTATTACAATTAGCATTAGTTATGTCATCATTGACCATTGTCAGCCACAGCTTTGTGTCTCTTTGTCGTGTATTAAAGGAAACCCAGCCAACAGTGTTGCTGAAATGAAGCGAACACCTTCCAAATGTCAAATTGTTATTTTGGTCAAGCACAATTATCTGTCTCTATATTTTTAACCAAGATGAAATTAATAAAATTGCTATGGCCCTGGCATTAATTAGCAGGAGGCTTAGAGCTATATCAGCTAAAAAGGAGGTGTAAACACTGTAATCTTGCTGCATGTTTGTTTTCACACTCCTGAAAATAAATAAAATGAGACTTAGGACAGGGATTAAGTTTCTTTTGGCATTAGACGGCAGATGCAATTGGAATGCAGCAGAAACACTGAAGTATTAGTGAAGACATTACGGGAGGAATAAAACTGTGCCCTACATTGGTTTCCTACCTTCTGGGTTGTCTTGGTCCCATCACAAATAGCCCCATCTGGGTAGTTAAAAAAGGATTTTTAAAACCCACCCCAGTGCTGTATTTTTCAGTGATGAACCAAGGCAACCGCATCATCCGTAGAGCTTGTCACCTGGCTGCCATGCTTGGCTTAGCTAGAATTTAATGAAACCTTTGCCAGATTCCCCATTATTGCACCATAATGACATAACAACTAAAAATACAAAATGGACTGTGCTTTTCCCAGTCGGTAACCAAAGTCACATGAAAGAGTTAGGTCTCTTCCAGCCTTTCAAGATTCCAGTCGGGGGATCCTATTTTTGGATAACAGTAAATGTGTCTGGCTTTTCCAACACTCTAGGCCTCCAGTGTCTTGCTACCCTGTTAGATTTGTATTTTATCGTCTTTCCCCTCTAATGGACAAGCCCTGATAGATATCTGGCCACTGTGGATTGGACCCCCTTGGGACAGTTATACCCTGTTCATGTAGAAAATATCGTTGACATCCAGCATCACTGAGAATGGATCATCTGACTTTACATCTACCCCACCCCATTCTGCCCCCTCTCCTCACTCCCCTATGTCCTATGGAATTTTGTTAACTTGACTTTTGCAAGCATAAGATAGTGCTTAAATATTATCTCATCAACTGCCTCATTTTTTTTTCAAAGGCCAATCTTATGGACTGTTGGTCTTCATTTTTTTCACTTGGAGGAAACAATTTCATCTTTCAGATGCACAAAATAATGGGCTACCCAGTTATGGAGCAGGGCCCAGCTATAATAACTGGCGAAGGGGTGTTATGCTCAGGTTTGCATGATCCCATGACCACAGTCTTTGGGTGACCAGTTAGGGGCCCCTGAACATCTTTCTGAGTATGCCTGGCACATTTATGGATGCTGGGTTATGTTCTCCTACTATAGGTGGGTGTTTTTGAGTGAGTCAGAGAAGCATCTGTGTCGGATGTAAACCAGTAAACCAGAACAAGGCATCATGGGGTGAGAAGCCTGGCTAGCATCAACTTTTTTTGCTGCTTCTCTGGACATCACACTTCTACCCGGAAAGAACCATCTTTTCTCTCTCTTGAGCATCAGGTTCTGCTGCTGTGAGAAGGGGTCCTTGGAGCAGCCTCTTTTTCTTGCCCCATCTGGCCCCTTCAGTTACACCGTGGCCACTCCTGGACCCACAGTTCCCTTGCCTCCTCCCCACCAAGCCTCAGGAACCTTTAAAAGGATTTTTCAAAACAAAACAAAACAAAACACCCCCTCCTGAACTCCAGATTAGCCTCTTAAGCTCATTAAAGTTCCTTTAAATACCAAAATGTTGGGCTCCTGGGGACTATCCCCCAAACCATATTTTCATTCTTAACATTGTTGTCATTCACTGTGCAGCAGATTAAGGCCAGCTCCCTCTGGGCCCAGAAACGGTCCCCTCTCTCTCTGCAGGAGGGTCCCAATATGTCTTTGTTTGAGAACTCGACAGCCTGAACCTGAGTAGAAGCTAATGCCAGCTTGGCCTGGGCCCCCAGCACCAGGGTGGAGAAGGTATTGATGTCGCTGGGGACAGTTTGGGGCCCATAGAAGGGAATGGGCAGGTGAGTGAGGCAGGTGTGGCTTGTACAGTTTCTTGGAGCTCAGTAGTAACTGGACTCTATCCCAGTCATGGGGGAGAATCAGGAGTGGGTGAGATTTAAAGGATCTTCAGGAGAGTCAGAGTGGCTTTGGGATCCCTTTGGATGGGACCCCATAGAAACACCAGGGCCGAGTTTCTGTTCAGCCTCCAGAGGGGCTTGTCGCCTTCCAGAGGTGGATTTTTACAGCCACACCTGCCTTTGCTTGATGCTCTCTCATTTATGGGCCTGGCCTCCTTTCCAAAGGGCCTCTTTAATACATCGCTCCCCCCACCCAACCCCTGTCATTTCAGGCTTCCTTCCTTAAAGGGGGCTCTTGGGGAGAGCTTTTTGGTTTTGACAGTGGAACAAATCCTTTTTAACATAACCATCGAGAGTTTCCTCCCCTGCTGCTGGCTCCCCACCACCCCTTCTCCTCCTGCCCCTCCTCTTATTATCGCAGGGATTCCCACTGTGCATGCACACGGTCCCCAGGAGTCATGCGCTGTGACGGCCACCATCTTGCCAGGGGTGAGGGCCCCGATCTTCAGAGACAAAAGTGTCACCATGGTTGTGCCTTGGTGGCTGTACGCTGAAGTCAACTCTGGAAATTCAAAGGGGAAGAACATCCCAGGTGGCCCCTTCCTACATGTGTTTTTGTTTGTTTGTTTGTTTGTTTTGGCTAGAGCGTTGCTTGGTCTCTGCACTTATCTTTCCCCTGGGGTGCTCTGCCCCTGGAAGCCCTGAATTCAACCACAGCACCAGTTTTCCAACCCCATTTGCAGGCTCTCACCTCAGCCTTGCCTTCTTGGTTGTCTTATATACTGAACCCATCTTACGACCTTTTAAATTTCAAATTATGTTGTGTGCAGGCTAGAGCCTGCTCTTTGCCAGCGGTCAAAATGGGGCAGATATTATGAAATAATTGACATAGGGATATATATGATAATGTGGTGTTCTTCCAAAGGTACTTTTTAACTGGAAGGGGTTCCAATGAAAGGAAGGACTATCTGATGATATGTTTTCAGGCCCTAGAATGGGACCAGCAAAGATGGTCATTTTAGGCTGAATGCAAGTATCACTTTGTAGGACACGTCTCTGTTTGTGAAGCTGGCCCCGATGTCACGCCCACTCATTTTCTTCTGGGTTTTATCTTCTTTGTGTTCTGTTATTGGTTGGGATCTTCTGTTTTAAAAGGCCATGTCCATAGATGGAAGGGGGTTGGACAGGTGGATATGAATGGTCTGGGCACTTTACAACTCTCTCCATCCTGAAAAAATAATTGGAAACACATGTCCTACTGTCAAGAGATATCCAAGCCACAATTTCCTCATCTATACAAGGGACTAGAATAATAACAACCTTATAGGGTTATTGTAAGAGTTAAATAAGATAATGAACCTTTTGGTGAAATACAGAGAACTCTGCAGACTTGGTATTATTATTGTTGTTGTTTTTAATATGAATAGAAAAATACATATTTTTAGGAGCTGTTTACAGTAACTCAACACAGTCTAGTGGTTAAGAGCATAAACTCTGGAGCCAGAGTGTCTGGGACCAAATCCTTGTTCTGTTGCTCACTAGCTGTGTTACCTTGGGTGAAAGTCATGCTTTCTCTGTGTCTGTTTCTTCTCCCTGAAATGAAGATAATCATGGTACCAACCTCACAAACCTCCAGTTATAAGATGAGCACTGAGGCTATTATGTACAATAGGATACATATGCTTAACATTGCTGTATGTTATATATGAATCCTTGTCACAAGGAAACATATTTTTTCCTGTTTAAAAAATTTTCAGCTATAGGAGGTGATGGATATTTACTTAAACCTATTGTGGTAATCATTTCATGATGTGCGTAAAAGTCAAATCATGACGTGGAACATCTTAAAGGTATACAATGCTCTATGTCAATTATATCTCAGTAAAACTGGAATGAAAAATTGTACCAACCTCATAGGGTCATTTTGAGTTGACATTTATAAAGCATGCAGATGAGTGCTTGGCTTATAGAAAATACCGTAAGAGGGTGTGTTGGAAAAAAAATGTATCAGGAGTTCCCACTGTGATTCAGTGGTAATGAACCTGACTAGTATCCGTAAGGACACAGGTTTGATTCCTGGCTCCATTCAGTGTGTCAAGGATCCAGTGTTGCTGTGAGCTGCGGTGCAGGCCGCAGATGTGTCTTGGATCCAGAGTTGCTGTGGCTGTGGCGTAGGCCTGCAGCTCCAGATCCCATTTTACCCCTAGCCCGGAAACCTCCATATGCCATGGCTACGGCCCTAAAAATAATAAAAACAAAAGTATATTTTTCAATTTTCAAAGAGCCTTCACAGACATTATCTCAATTGGACAGCAATCACAACAATTTAGAAAATTAGATGAGAAGAGGGTGTCTTTTCCTTAGCATTTCGTAGCCGAGGAGACTGAGATTCAGAGAGGCTAAGATCTTGTCCGAGGTCATGCTGTTGGTAAGGAGAGAAGCTGGGTTTCTCTCCCCGGCCGCTGACTCCTGGTCCAATGGCCTTTCCACTAAATCACACCATCTGCTCCTTGAATTCTGGTGTTCACACCCCGGTGAGATCACAATTCTCAGTTTGTCCTGTTGAACCAGCTCTTGGAAAACAAGTCCCCACCTGCTAGATACTTGAGCTTTCCGGCAGGCTTCCGATGGTCAGCTGTTTATATATTCCGTGGTTTTTCAAGGAAGTTTTTTTGGATTTGGGGAATGCCTGAGTGTGTGTGTATGTGTGTGTGTGCAAGCCGCAAGTGTACACTTATCACTCCTGTTTATCAAACTCTTGCACAAGTGCAAAGCCATCCTTCTCATCCTTCCCATCCCATCCCAACTGCACTGGTCTCCATGGTCCCGCCAGCCTCTCTGCTCTTCTGTACCGGAAGAATGATACAAAGAGAGACAAGCATCCATTTTCCTTCTCTCCAGCTCGCAGAGTTTGCTCTTGGTGACTTTTTTTCTGGGAGCCTGTCTGCACATTTGGCAGCAGAACTGTTAAATATCAGCTCTGGAGCCTTCCAGACATACTTTCATTGGGACTAGCCAGCAGCTGTCCATCCATTCCTCGGATAACCCCTTTCCAAGTTTTCTTCTGAACTCTGTTGTATTTTCAAACAAGCCCCAGCCTCAGCTCGGAAAGGTCCCACTGTGCCCCCGTGTGAGGCCGATTTCCAAAACTGTTCACTCCCTCTTGTTTATTCCTTGGCCTGGCTGGATTGAAAAGGGGATAATAGAATCTTGGTTTTTGAGGAAATTAAGTATTCCTGTATTGTATTATTTCTCTCTCACCACTGCCGACACTTTGTTCTCTTAAAAGTGGTTGCAGTCAATTTTAGAGAGATGAAAAGTACGCCTGAATTTAATCTCTGTAAACTGGCGTTTAATGAAACTAGAGATTTCAGGTAATACGTTGGCAATTGGAATGCACTTTACCTAGTTGCATGTGGATTTCTCAAGTTTAGAATTAAATGGAATCTTATAAACAGTTGGTTCATTAATTAAATTACTCATTCATTCCTTTAATCATCAGACTTATTAAATTCCTGTATGTGCCAGATATGTAAAAATGAATAAAACAAAGCACTGATGTTTTAACAATCTAACAGAGACTGCTTAGAGACATAAATTAAACAGATGCTTAAAAGAAGAGAGAACGTGTTTTAAGAGAGGCCTGGCCAGTGGGACTGAGTACCACTCAAGTGCTAAATCCCTTTGTTCCCTATTACTATGTGCTGTGCATTATCTTTATAGTGCTTGTCATAATTTGAATAGATATTTTTTGAATTTGAATAGATATTTTTTTGTCTGTTTGAATTACTAGATCATAAGCTCTTTAAGGACAGGGACCATTCTCTTGTTTCATTTTATTTTTTAATTCCTTTATCTCTGGCATCTTGCATGGTTCTTGACAAATAATAGGCATTAGACAAATATATGTTAGCTGAATAGATAAATTAGTCAATGAATGACTTGCATGGTGTCGTTGAAACGGCTTCCTGGAAGAGGCGACACGTTAATTCGCTCTTAGAACGTGAAAGGGGACGTGAACCATTCATGTGGACATGTCCAGGAATAAGATCTAGAAACTAGACCAGATAAGAAGCTTTAGGTTATCTTATCATCTAAATATGAGAAATGCCCAAGGGGATACTATACAGAATGGGAAGAGGGCTACTGATGGAGCTTTGGGGAGATACCAGGGTTCAAGGAGCCCTGGGAGGAGTTCTCTCGTGTGGCAGCAGGTTAAGGATCTCAAGTTGTCACCATGGTGGCCTGCGTTGATCCCTGGCCTGGCAACTTCCACATGCCATGGGTGAGGACAAAAAAAAAAAAAAAAAATATGGAGCCCTTGAAGAGGCTGTAATGGAATGGCATGGACACATGGATGCAGGAGAGAACACCAAGAGTGAATGAGCTTCTGGAGGACAGGGCAGAGGTGGGGAATTTAAAAAAGTAGGACGGAGTTCCCGTCGTGGCTCAGTGGTTAATGAATCTGACTAGGAACCATGAGGTTGTGGGTTCGATTCCTGGCCTCGCTCGGTGTGTTAAGTATCCGATGTTGCTGTGAGCTGTGGTGTAGGTCACAGACGGGTCTCGGATCTTGTGTGGCTGTGGCTGTGGTGTAGGCCGGAAGCTGTAGCTCCAATTTGACCCCTAGCCTGGGAGCCTTCATAGGCCGTGGGTACGGCCCTAAAAAGACAAAAATAAATAAATAAATAAAATAAAATAAAAAATAAATAAATAATAAATAAAATTAAGTAGGGCCACCTATTTGCTCTTGGAATTGGCAGTTAGTTGATGGAAACTTTACCAAATGTAGCTTCATCAGAAACTTGGAGGGGATAGGATAGCATTTTAATTGGTTTTACAGTAAAAAGAAGTTGAAGAAGTAGGAAAGGGAGGAGATCAAGGCCCCAGGAGAGAAGGCATCCAACTGATAGAGGAGAAGTCTTGGGGAAGGTTAGGGAGATATCAAGGGCACATGTTTCCTGCTTTGGTCCTTCCCAACCATTCATTTTATGCATTTCTCTCTGCATTAGCAGGAACTGGTCACCACAGAACAGAGACTGGCAGAAGGTGGGTCCATTTTTCTTGCACCTCAGTGCCTTGACTGCGAGCTCCCTGAGGGCATCTCATGACCACCAGCTGCCTGATGTGTGCAGTGGGGGAGCAGCAATGTATTGATGAGGAGTGGGGGAGCAGTATATGGTTAAGTGGAAATCTTGGCTTAGGTCTAGGGTGGTCATATCTGTGTGACCCTAAGAGAGAACAGGTGACAGGGTCATGAGGGGCCAGTCCTCATAACTTAGAAAGGAATTAAACTAAAATTGGCGCTACTAAGAAGGTTGAGTATTTCCCAATGACTCTGCCTTTGTGGCCAGTAAAGTCAGTGGAAAATGCATCAGTGATGGGTTATTGGATAGGATCAACACCCAGTTGATTCATGGGATGAATTTCTTGATTTGTCAACTGATTGTAAGAGCTCAGTCTGGACTGAACTCAGTAGTGCTTGAAGGGAGACCTGGGTGGAAAACCGTCTACAAATGGTGATACTTAATATTGTATTATTTTTCAGGTTCCTTGTTGACAGTTAAAGAGCAAGGGCCAAACGGAAGGTACTTTTTTAAATGGCAACACGGACACAGTGGGATTGTTACAAAGCCATTAGTAGCCAAACCTAGTTAATATCAGCTCAGGTAAATGCTCTTCATCCCTGGCCCCTTCCTCCAACTCAATTATTAAAGGATTAAAGGACTTCCCCAATGAACGCCTTTAAAAATTTAATGATGTGCGGTATTGCAGAGGTTGAGCTGTTACGATGAAGTGATGGCAGTTTCACGCTGACATTGCTGGTTAATCGGAGAGGAAGGAAAGTTCTGAAGCTCACATTACCTGTCATGTGGTGAGACCTACCAATAAAGTCACATGCCACAGAATCTAGGCAGTTCATATTCCTGACTTTTGACCAGATTGAGCTGTTTTCTGCGGACAAGATGGAGGGAGCACATGGCCCTCCCTGGCCCTCTGATCGTTGTGGTTTTCATCCAGATTGCACTTATTCTGTCTTAGAATTAAACAGTGTTTTGGGGAAAGCGAATGGAGAGATTTGTATCCAGGGTCTTGGTTTGATATTGTAATTACACATGGGGGGGGTGGTTCCCTGGTCCTCAGTGGTCATTTGTAGCCTTCTTGAACATGAAGCATGTACTTTGAGTTGCTCTTTTTTGAGGTAGTAACATGCACACAGACACACTCTGTCCCTTTGTGTAACTGAGGATGTACATGAGTGGGATCACTGGGCAAGGTCAGAGGTGTAACTTGTGGCCAGATAACTGAATCAGTGTCTCTTGGTTTCCATGGAGACCCAACCCATATCTTCAGATTCACCAGCACCAAGGGATAAGCAACTGAGCTAATCAGCCACAGCCAAACTTAAGATCCAAGGGGATCAGGGCACAGAGAGTGATCTGCATATGCAAGTCTGTAATAGAACATGCAGCTGGGGGTGGGGACATTGCAGCACAGTGGCCGGCGCTTCCCAGGTTGGTGACTTGTGTCTTACCTGCCACGTCTCCATGTACCTCGCTGACAGCCTAATGGAGGAATCACTCAGCATGTAGGAGTCCTGTATTTCAAGGGTCATTTCTAATTTAAAACCCCTATTTGGTATAGGATATCCTACCAAAGCCCATTTCTTATTTTTTTTAAAAAGTTAGAATTCAGATGACTATCATTTTTCATGCATAGTGAGTTTTCAGTTTTCCTTTATAAAGGTGAACCCAACCTGACTCAGTTTCTTTTCTCTTTGCTTTGAATTGACCATTTAATTAAGGGTATTGATATATGCAGGGTAAGATTTAAATTGTGGCTCTAGCCCTCTGTTTTGGCCACCCTGAAAGTAAATTTTAACTCTTTTATTTACTTTACCTATCCAGCTAATATTTGTTGAGTGACTACTGTGTGCCAGGCATTGCTATAGGCACTTGGAGTAGAGTGGTGAACAGTAACAGAGAGAATCCCTGACTTCACGGAGCTTACATTCTAGAGGGGAAGAAAGACAATAAACAAATAAAACCTGTCTTGCCCCAGATCTCCCGGAGTTTGACTCCTCCTTCTTGTGTTTACTATTTAATATTGCAACCCACCCCAACACTCGCCATTTGCCCTTAACTTTGGTATATTTCCTTTCTCCAGCCACGAGTCGCCTTCTAGGATATGCTGTATTTTACTTCTTTATTATGCCAATATATTGTTTCCTCCATTAGCATGTAAGCCCCATGACAACAGAGATACAAGTCATACCTCATTTAATAAAACACTTTGCTTTATTGTGCTTCACAGAGATTGTGTTTTTTCACATATTGAATGATTGTGGCAACCCTGCATTGAGCGAGTCTGTCTGTGCCATTTTCCCCTTAGCATTTGCTCACTTTGTGTCTCCGTGTAACATTTTGGTAATTCTTGCAATATTTCTTTCTTTTTTTTTTTCTGTCTTTTGTCTTTTTAGGGCTGCACCCATGGCATATGGAGGTTCCCAGGCTGGGCTGTGAATTAAAGCTGTAGCCGCCAGCCTACACCACAGCCACGGCAGCATCACTGGATCCAAGCTGTGTCTGCAACCTACACCACAGCTCATGGCAGTGCCAGATCCTTAACCCATTGAGCAAGGCCCAGGATTGAACCTACATCCTCATGGATAATAGTTGGGTTCGTTAAACCACTGAACCATGATGGGAACTCCTTTTGCAATATTTCAAAATTTTCCATGTTATTTGATTCGTTATGGTGGTCAGTGATCAGTGATCTTTGATGTTATTATTGCAAAAAGACTACAACTTGCTGAAGGCTCAGATGATGGTTAGTACTTTTCAGCAATAAAGTATTTTAAAATTCAAGTATGCACATTTTTTAGACGTAATGCTATTGCATGCTTAATATACTACAGTTATAGTATATATATAACTTATATGTATTGGGAAACCAAAAATTTTTCATGTGACTTATTTTATATTCAATTTAATGTGGTCTGGAACTGAACCTGCGATATCTCTGAGGTATACTGGTATTTATTTTGTTCACCAGTGAGAGCCTGGAACATAGTTTTGTTTACTGGTCTAATGCCTAGATCATAATAGGTACCCACTGATCGTTGTAAAAGGTTTGAAGTAATTGATTCATCAATACAGCTGTCTTATACCAGTGGTGAATAAAAGTGAGGACAAGAGAATGATTCCAAGATATTCCACCTGAGCTGAGTACCTTTACTGAATTTGAGATTTGGGAGAGGGGGGGTGGCAGTGGGGGCAGGTGAACAAGATAATATATCTGCCTCTTAGCTCCAATATTGTATTCCTTAGAGACTTGCACAGAAGGCAGGAGAGGAAGGGGAAGCATAAATGAGACAAGTGAGTGAAAAACCCAGCTCTGTTGATATTTGGAAACTCGATTTGTAATAGAGAGATTTTAAAACTGGGTTTTGGGAATTCCTGTTGTGGCTCATTGGTAACAAACCCAACTAGTATCCATGAGAATGAGGGTTCAGTCTCTGGCTTCACTAAGTGGGTTAAGGATCTGGCATTACAGACATGGCTTGGATCTGGTGGTGCTGTGGCTGTGATGTAGGCTCGTTGTTCCAGCTCCGATTTGACCCCTAGCCTGGAAACCTCCATTATCTGCACATGTGCGGCCCTAAAGCAACAACAACAACAACAACAACAACAAAGACAAAAAAAAAAAAAAAAAAAAACCCACCTGGGTTTTGCTTCAGGATATCCATGAATCTCTTGACTTCTTTTCCTAGAAGTGTGTGTACATGTGCGTGCATGTGCATGTGCATGTGCATGTGCATATGTGTGTATGTGTTTCTGGGGGAGAGGGTTCATGGATTTTTATCAGATCCTGGAATCTGCTTCGGACCCTGAAATAGTTAAGAGTTAATGATCTGAAAGAAAGGGAAAGTATCGGGCACCTTCTCATGTAGAGATAATAACACTGTAAGAATGGGCATCAGGAAAGTTCCCATTGTGGCTCAGAGGTAAGGAGCCCAACCTGTATCCATAAGAATGTGGTTCAATCCCTGGCTTCACTCAGTGGTTTAAGGATCGGGAGTTGCTGTGAGCTGTGGTATAGGTAGCAGGTGCAGCTTGGATCCTGCGTTGATGTGGCTGTAGCGTACGCTGGCAGCTATTATCTCCAATTGACCCCTAGCCTGGGAACTTTCATATGCAGCAGGTTCAGCCCTAAAAAGCAAAAAAAAAAAAAAAAAAAAAAAAAAAAGGCAAAAAAAAGGGCATCAGGAAAACAGACATACCTGCCTCTCCCCTGACTCTCCACATGGACAAGGGTTCAAATCCCAGCTCTGTTACTTGGCAAATTAACCTCTGAGGAATCTTCTTCATTTCTAAAAGGCAGAAACTATCTCTCTACATATGTTATAGAGATTAAAATTTTGTATGTTTATGCAGTATTTAGTAAAGATCCTCACTAGATGGCAACTAATTGTAGTAATAATTTACTTTAATGCCAGACAATTGTAGATTATGCCCATATGGGCAATTTTATTCTCATACTGGTTTATTTCTTTCATGACTTTTAGACCTCAGCATTACTTTTCTAAGGATTCTCAGTGGATATACCTAACATTTTAAAGGATATAAAGGCAGATTGCCTTGTGAAGTAAACACACACATCAGATTCAAGAAAGAAAAATTAAGAATAAGAAACACTTGGTCTGAGAATAGGAGCCTTAAAACAGATAAAAATCTACTTACCTTTGTTGGTTTATATGAACTGCCTGATAAGCTACAGACATCCGTATTTATTTGTTACATTAATCCTAAATTGAAAGATAATTAGCAAATTTGTTAAGTAGGCTTATGTTTTCCCTTCTTTGCCAACAATTATGATCATTTGTTGGCAACCGAAGGTTGAACTGAGTTCTACTGACTTTATTACAGCTGTCAGGGGGAAGTAATGCATTTGAATTTCACAAACCTATGAACTTTCCAGGTCTTGTGTGATATTTAATAGAGACTCAATCTCTCTCAGAAGGTACCCGTAGTGATGAGACTTATTAAGATCATACTTCTTAAACAAGGCCACAGAATGGACCCTAATTAATCAGTTTGCTAATAGTAATTTTGTGAAGGGTATATACTCCAATTTTCAAATCTATCTAAGATACTAATTTATGCATATATTGTGTAATTTAGCTTTTAGGAGATAATTCAAAATCTTTGACTTTACATTGTGTTTTAAAAATCCCTTATGGTTTCTCTAAGCCCTTCTAATATTTACTTGGAAGCTACCATGCAAAATGAATGACACTGGGCCCTGAGAGCCTAAAAGAGAGAAAAACCTAGAAAATCTATAAATGCAAACTCTGTATCATGTAATCATTACCACAGTCTCACTGGAGAAGAGGAAATTAAGGCTCAAAGAGGCTAAATGATGATCTCAGTGTTAGATGGCTTCTATGCAGCATAGATGGGCATCAGGCTCAGGCTTTCTAATGGCAAGTCCAGGGCTCTTTGCACGGTATCACAGCTGCTTTGTCTGGGTGGCAAAGCCCTGGAGATGCTGCCTGTTCTAATCACCAGGCTGTGTGGAAAGGTTGTGTCAATTTCTCCATGAAGATTTAAATTCAAGCAGTTCTAGGACAGTTCTGTGGCTGAGCATATAGGTTTAAGTCACTTTCTGAGACTAAGTGAAGTGATTTTTCTGGACACCATAATGGAAAAACTCCATCTAATTACCTGATACAATGAACACTGATTTAGAAATAAAATCATCAATGATGGGTGTGTTAACTCGGTAAATTGTCTTTTCCATCATTTCTTCTGGGTTTGGGTGTACATTATTTTTTCTGACTGTAAAAATTGTATAGATATTGTAAGTGTACTTGTGTGTATATGTGTATATACTTCTACATGTGCAATGATTGGATTTCAGAGAGGAAGGTACTTCACAAGTCATGGATGGATAGTTAAAAACAGGAGATTTCCAGCAGATTGTCTGAATTTTAATCTTTATTTTTACAGTACAACTCTTATAGACAGCATATAGCTGTCTTGCTTTTTTATCCATTCTGATATCCTATTTCTTTTGATTGAAGTGTTTAGTCCATTAATATTTAAACATAATTATTGATATAGTTGGATTTCTGTCTACCATTTACTATTTTAATTATTATTATTTGCTTTCTATTTATGCACTCTGATTTTTATTCTCCATTTCTCCTTACATGCTGTATTTTGGTTAATGGGATTTTTAAAAAGAATTTCATTTTAATTGACCTATTGGGTTTTTAATTATATCTCCTTTAATTATTATTAGCTTTTTCTTACTGGTTGCTCCCAGGATTACAATATGCATACATAACTACTTTCAGTGTACTTAGAATTAATATTGTGCCACTGCACATAACATGTAAGGACCGTTCAACTACTGTATACATCCATTTACTCTTTCCCTTGGTTCTCTTTTGCTATAGTTTTTAGTCTTTTTTTCCCCTCTGTTGGTCAGACTGGATAATTTCTATTGACTTATATTCATAACATGCATTCAAATAAAGTGTTCATTGACACTTTGTCATCTCCAATTTGCTGTTAGGCCAGTCCAGTGAATTTTTCTTTCAGATAATGTAATTTTTAGTTTTAGAGCTGCTCTGCCCAGTACAGTAGCCACTAGCAACATGTGACTATTTAAATCTAAATTAATTAAAATTAAATACAATTTAAAATTCAGTTCCTCAGTTACACTAGCCACATTATAAGCACTTGGTGGCCACATGTAGCTAGTGACACTGTATTGGACAGCAAAGACATAGAACATTTCTATCCTTGCAGAAAGTCGTATTGGAAATGCTGTTATAGAATCTCCATTTGATTCTTTTTTTTAGTTTTGTTTGATTTTAAACTTTATTTTTTAACTTTTAAAGTGTATTTTATTATAGTTGATTTATAATGTTCTTTTTTACAGTTTGAATTTCTGTAATGTTAGTTCCTATATTTTCATTTTCTTTGAACGTATTTTTCTTTATGTCTTTGAGCATAGTTATAATAGGTATTTTAAAATCCTTGCCAGTGAATTCTAACGTCTGGATCATTTGGGGCTGATCTCTGTTGATTTTCTTTTCTCTGGAGTATGGGTAATGTTAATAATTTACATTGTATCCTGGACACGATACATTATAGATAATCTAATTTTTTTTTCTTTTTATGGCTGCTCCTGAGGCATATGGAAGTTCCCAGGCTAGGGGTAGAATCGGAGCTGCAGCTACCAGCCTGTGCCACAGACACAGCAATGTGGGATCTGAGCCATGTCAGTAACCTATGCTGCAGCTCATAGCAATGCCAGATCCTTAACCACTGAGTGAGGACAGGGATTGAACCAGCATCCTCATAGATACTAGTCAGGTTCTTAACCCACTGAGCCATGACAGGAACTCCAGATAATCTGAATTCTTATGTGCCCTCAAAGAGTATTTGTATATTAAGAGATTTGTGGTAGGCAGTTAACTTGGATGAACCAAACTGCAAACTCTGTCTTCCCTGTGCTGGGCTACAAGCTGGACTCTCAGTTCAGTTCTTTGATGCTTACTTGGGCGTCTCAAAGTCTACCCAGCACACATGGGATTCAGGGATTTGGGCAGAGCTTATATATAGAATTTGGGGCTCCCCCTCTCTGGGTAGTTCCAGGTTTTTTTTCTCACTTTTAGCTGCTGTGGTTGCCCTAAATTCTGCCTTTTGGTCCTTTCAGCCAGGAAGACTGCTTTTTCATCTGAGTTTCTCAGTTAGTCTGTGTGACATAAAGCTCTAAAACAGGAAAATTACCCTGTTCTAGTCCATTCCTCCATGTGCTGACGTCCCTTCAGTGTCTGCCTTTTTCAGTCATTGTCTGGTGTCCTCGCAGAGTTGTTTCCAATATTTTGTTGAGAGTTTCTGACATTGCTGAAGAAGGACCTTATTTCAGATGTTGACTTAGCCACTTACCATCTGACCTGGTTGCTGCCTTTTATGCCTCAGTTCTCTTGTCTGTAAAAAGGGAGTAATAATATCTACCTTACAAGATTGTTGTGGAAATGAAATAAGCACAGTAATTGCACTTAGAGTTATTTCTGGCATAGAGAAATTGCACCATGTTAGCTGTGGTTAATACTGAGTCCCGCCTTCTCACTTAGCATCTGTGAAAGTCACATAGCTGATGGGTGGCAGAGCCAGCACTGAAATCCTAACCTCCACCTGGGCTGCCTATATACCCCATGTATACAACACAAGAAATACAGCTGCCTTAGAGGTAACTATTTGCCTGTCAATAACATTTTCAATTATTTAGTATGCTAGAACTCTTTATAAGTTATTTTGTGTTTCCATGGGAATGATTTTTTTTTGAGATAGGTGGGTGATAGGACAGTCTGATAGATTTTACTAATAATAGCCTTTTCTGTCAGACTCCATTCAAACTTTTGTTTCCCATTTTGTTACCCTTTATTCACCTACATCACTGTAAGGCTTTTGGGGGGAAGTTATTTGGGCTTGTGGGCCCTCACTGCTTTTAACTACATTGCTCTGTTCTCTTTTCCCATTTAATGGGACCAATCAATTCCACTCCTTACTCTGGGCATGAATTAGCCTTCGTAACCCCATGCCATGCTTATTGCCCTTCACTCAATGGCCTTTGGGTTGTTGACCTGTTTTAGGAACAGAGAGGCCCTGTCTTGCTTAGAAATAAAGTCAGGTCTTTGCACATCCGTAGAGGTGTGGGTGGGAGCCTCTATCATTCTCAGCTCAGGGCTCTCTTATCAAGGGGTGAGGTTTGCCTGGATGCACCTTGATACAGTCATGTGTGTCATTTTGTATTTTGAAATTTCTGCCCCAGAGAAACAAATTGCTTCCCTCCTGACAATTGCACTGTAAGCCCAGATTGTTCCTGGGCACCATTGTCTTTCTACGTGGGTTTGAGATAAAACATGAGACCCCAAAGAGTGAAGGAATACATTCCCTTTGTTCTTGAGCGGGAAACAAAGAACTCATCAGGAAAGGTAAGGTCTGCTCTCGCTGTTGCTGAGTGTGACTGAATTGCATAAACTCTGTCACTTCCCCAGGCTCATCCTCAGAGTGGTGCCTCCAGCAGGCCATCATGGGCACAGGTGCACAAGCCCTAGAGGTGGCCCCACCAGGCGAATCACCTGTCTGTCTTTGCCAGGTTCCTGACCAGGTGCCCGGACAGACTGGCAGCTGCGTGGGGCATGGTGGAGGGATAGTAGGGATCTTGCTTTCCAGCCTGTGGGCCGTGTATATTGGGCTCACTTGTACCCACTTGTCCATAGGTGGGAGGTAGCCCTGTGCCCAGAGACAGGATGACAGATGTGCACATACCCGCCGTGCCCTGCTTCAGTCACCCACTGAGAGGTGGTTACTGGAGCTGGGGCTGACATTGAGCCCAGTGAACCCACAGTCCTCAGCACTAATCGCAGGAGCAGATACTTGGCCCCATGGGCAACTGATCACAATACAGAGGCTTCTACGGGAAATCGTGAGAAAGAGCTGATTGGGGGCACAGCTCCTGTTTTGGTTAATGAGTTTTCCTTTCTTCCAGTTTGTGTCTTAGGCTCTTCTCTCTCCTTGCCCTTCCTCTCCCCCTAGTCTCCACTCCAGAGGCAGCATGAATGAAGCCAGGCCGTTTGCAGGCCTTCATGTTCGATGGAAATATTTTTCCATTTAAGTTCCTTGTTGGACTCGTTAAGTAGAGGTGGTGGCTGCAGCAGCTTTGGCCTCTCCCCACCTTTGAGAATTCCCCAGTCAAGGCCTCTTAGTGAGAAGGATTTACGATTGAGACAATGCTGCTTTCACAGCTTTTAATTACACTTGACTCCTTCCAAAGCTTCCTGCTGGCAGTAGCTACCTTGTTGAAAAGGGACTGGATTTGGGCTGAGAGCAATGTGGGAGGCGCTCCCTGGCTGGGCAGTGTGGTGTCCAGATCCTGAGCGGCCCCTGATGTCCAGCTGAGTTTCTCTCCCTGGCGTGGAGTGAGTGCTTCAGAGAGAGGAACCCAAGGCTGTCAGTGGGGAGGTGAGCGCTCCGTGTGGAGTGCTCAGAGCAGTAAAGGAGGACTGCCTTTGTGTCCTGGTGCCCTTTTAGGTGGATGCCAGGATAGGATTTGGAGTTCAGTGCTCAGCTCCAGTATTCACAGCACCCTGGTGGTCCTGCACAGCCAGAGGGCTGGCGTGGTGGTCCTCGGCTCTCTTTTCAGAAGTCAGGCTTGACTCTGTTGGGGTCAGAAAGAATTGGAGCTTCTTCTGGGTGTCCATATCTACTGTAGCAGCCCCTTATCTTTTGTCTTTGGCCATGCTCATGGCATGTGGAAGTTCCCAGGGCCAGGGATCGAACTTGCGCCACAGCAGTGACCAGAGCCACAGCAGTGACAACGCTGGATCCTTAACCTACTAGACCACCAGGGCACTCCCTGTAGCAGCCCCTTAAACATGGCCTTGGCCTCTAGTAGGTTCTGGATCATGTGCAAAAGTCATGTTAGCCCTGGGTTTGGGGGTTTTTGCTCTCCTCTGGGTGCTGCTTCTTTTTTGTCTTGCCTCCCCTTCAGCAGTCATTTCCCATTGTACTCTCTTTCTCTCTCTCTTGCTTACCTTATCCCAACCCATGAAAGCATCCACTTCCCTAATTGCAGCTGATATCCCTCAGAGGGTGATTTTTGAATTCCAAACCTGAAAGCTGACCTTTACGCTAATTTCTGGACCCATGCTTTCAATGATCTAGCAAGGAGATTGAAACTGAGTTGTTGAACCAGGGGTTGCAGTAAGGTTTCTCTGTCTCAGCTCGGTTGACATTTGGGGCTGGGTAATTTATTGTTGTGGGTCCTGTCCTGCACACTCAGTGTGTTTAGCAGCTTCCCCGATCTCTACCTACTAGGTACCCATCTCAGCTGTGACAATCAAGAATATCTCTAAACATCTTGGAGTTCCCGTTGTGGCTCAGTGGTTAACGAATCTGACTAGGAACCATGAAGTTGTGGGTTTGATCCCTGGCCTTGCTCAGTGGGTTAGGGATCTGGCGTTGCTGTGAGCTGTGGCATAGGTTGCAGACTTGGCTCGGATCCCCGCGTTGCTGTGGCTCTGGCGTAGATCAGTGGCTACAGCTCCGATTGGACCCCTAGCCTGGGAACCTCCATGTGCCGCAGGAATGGCCCAAGAAATGCCAAAAAGACAAAAAAAAAAAAAAAAGAATATCTCTAAACATCTCTAAACCCCCAGGTGAGAACCACCAGGGTAAGTGCTACTAGCCACTGAAATAGGGACCACATGGAACTGAACGGGTTTGGGGAAATAGATGAGTTAGGTGTTAAGAGATGTAATACCAAGGGTATTGGTGGCAAAGGAGATAAGGAGGGCCTAGGAAGAGCGAGGAAAGAAAGATGCAGCCCATGTTTTGATGCTTGAAAATCTTGGACCACTCTCTCATAAGTCTTTGCAATAAAAACATGCATACGAATTGAAAAAAATTAAAGGAAGATGCAGTAACTTGCAGAAAGAATAGCAAAAGGCCAGGGGTCCAATCTGGGTGCTCCTCTTGACCAGCCAGCCTAGTCCCTTGACTTAGTTGAGCCTCAGTTTCTTTATCCATAAAATGAGGGGTTTTCCTGCATGAATGTTAAGGCTCTGCTGCCCTGTGACTCTTTCTCCACTTGTTTTATTTCACTGGCCAATTCCAAAAGGCTGCCTTCTTCATGGATGGAGCGATTCCTTCAAAGAGAAGGAAAACAGGTGAAGGAGGAACACACTTGTTGGGAGCAGGAAGGCACTGGGGTTCATATTGCTCTTATTTGCAGGTATTCCTAGCTGGTCCTAAGAGAAGCACGCATCGCCTAGAGGGTGCAGAGAAATACCTGAGCCTGAGAAGCCATCATATGGAAATCAGCCTCCCTGACAACTCGGGCATGTCCAAAACCCAAATATCTCCCCTCCCATCTCACTGACCCACTCCCCCTCCTCCCTCTCTCTGGCTCCTTTAATCATCATTTCCATCCAGCCTCTTCCAGCCTATCGGGAAGCTCTGGGAGGCCGGTGATGGATTTGACTGAACAGTGTGTAATATAAAAGGGCAGAGCTGAGCCTGAAGGGACTGGGGGCTGCAGGAGCTCCAATATTGCTTCCTCCAACAGGGCAGTGCTGGGGAGCCCCCCTGGGATTACTCACACAATATTACTGCCACCGGTGAGGGGGGGGAGGAAGGGAGGCAGGCTGGCGAGGGGGAGGGGCTTAGGAGAGGGGCCACCGAGGCTGAGAAGAACAACAACAATAATAATGGCAATATTTCCATAGTAGTAAAAATAGTAATAATTGTGTTTTCCAGGTTTATTAACTTGGGGGAGTCTGGTTTATTAACTCTCCTGGCTTATTAACTTGGAGAAGTCTTTGCCGGTTGCCACACATGCCCGAGGCTGGCGGCTGTGTTTGAGTTCATCAGTCTCCCGCAATCCAAGAGAAAGAGGGGCATGGGAGAGAGGGGAGGAGGCAGGAGCGGTGATATTTGAAGTAATTAGAGAGACTTTATTGAAATCAAATGCACAGGCAAGAAATGGTAATTAACTGAGGGAAGGGAGCCGATGCTCTGTTCTCTCTCATCTGAGAACCGTGGGGCTGTCACAGATAATCCTCATCTTGGGGGGCTCTGGATGGAATGTGAAAAGGCAGCATTGGAAAGAATACTTTAAAAAAGAGAGATCAAAACTGAACAGTGCAGGAAGGATTCATACCTTTCCTCCTCTAGTTACCACTGGTACAACATGTCAAAAAGGAAAAAGGCAAATAAAAAGGAAGTGTTTAATTGGAAATTCAGTTTCTGTCCCTGAAATTATTCACTAGTATGAATAATCTCTCAATAAGGGAAGAAACTGATTATACAGGTCTGGGGAGGTCAGATTGAAAACTTCTAATAGAAATACTGTGAGGAGAGGGATCTTGGGGGAAATTTTCAGTATTTTGAAGCTGACTTCATGGTACTGGGATTAGGCAGCCAGTAAGTAACATTTCCTTGGATTCTCTTGGTGGGTGAAGGCTGCAGGATTGTCTTCGGAAGGTGTTGGTGATGAAGGGGTGGTGGGCATTCTGGCTAAGGAGTGGGATGGGCTCCTTGGAAAGATGTTCAGCTCAGCTAAGGAAGAACTTCTAACCCTGCTTTTGTTGTGAGACACATGGGAAATTCTAACCCTGCCTTTGAACTTAACGTCAGTCCTTTATTATGATGGTGGCATAGAAGGCATTAAAAATCCTTATATTGAACATATACTTACTATCTACTCTCTTTCAGTACAAAAAAGAAAACTGGCTTAATGAGATGACTTTGAGATCAAAAGACCCTGGACTTGGATATAGAAAAGCCCCATTTAAGACACCCTTTGAACCTCAGTTTCTTCATGTATAAAAATGGGGCAAATTATGTCTCTGGCAGGGTTAGTGTAAGGATTGCTGGAGATAATGAAATCTGAGTAACGCATTGTGGATTATAAAGAGCTATATACCTTTAAGAGTAGAAACGATGCTCGTTGTTATTACTAGGAGTTGTTGTTTTATGAATACGAGGCTCCACGGCTCTAGGTGCAAATATTCTTTTTCTCCCAGCATCTCTGGTGGTTTTGCTTTATGCTCACCCTCCTGGAGCTGGACGATAAAGAGCTGCTCTGTCAACATTGACACAGGGATTGCTCTGTGTCTGGATGTATTCAATCAGTAATTTCGCTTGCAGCTTCCTTTGTCAGTGCTTTGAGTCTCATGGCCAAAACGCGCTGTGGACACGCAAAGGCTCTCCTGTATTACGGGGATTTACTTCTAATTAGGAGAGTATCAAGTTGAGAACTGGGCCCCTCATCAGGGTAGAGCCACTCTTGGGCTGGTGGAAGAAGGCTTAAGCCAGAGCCCTGGGTTGAGCCATGTGGTCCAGGCTCTGATCAATTCTGGACATTCAGCCCCAGGTGGGCCTTCGTCTTCTCACATGGACTAGTCTGCTCATCCCTCTTACCTTCTGCAGGTGGTCTGAGAAGACAGGGTTTCCTAAGTAATCATCCCACTTATTCAACCTTTATTCCCCCAAATCTACTGACCGCCTGCTCTCTGCCAGGCCTGAGTCTTATTTTAACAAACTATCCTTCTCACAGATGCCTATCTGAATTAGGCTGTTGGTGCAGCTACTCTGTAGACTAGGAAATGATGTGGGTGAATATTGCTCTATCTTTAAGAGACGACACAAAGAAAACTACAAGCATTTAGTGGGCCCTTTTCATTCACTGAAACCTTTATCCATTCAGTAAATGTTTGCTGTACTATTGTTGGACCTACGGGAGAGAATAAAAGAGATAAGACAAGATCTTGGTCTTTCAGTGTTTTCTGATCCAGTGAAGGAGTTGAAAGCACAGATGGCAAAGTATTGGGAACAGTGAAATCAACAAGTGCAAAAGTGATGGGGTATAAATTAAACATGCAAGGGCTTATCATGAAGCGCAAAGGGGTCAGTAAAACAGGTTGAAAAATAAGCCAGGGAAGGTTTTCTAGGCGAGGTAAGTTTTGATTCAGGTCTTTAAGAAAACAGTTGGCAGAGAGCAGTGTTTCCCAGATGTGCTTCCAGTAGTGGTACAAAAAGTTGAGTTTACCTGGCACCCTGGTGTACATTTTGTACTGCAAGACTACTGTCTTTACTTTTAACATGTGTAGAAAAATGATAACAGCAAACCAATGGTGTCATGGTAGTGATATAAAATTTATATTTTTAAATAAATCTGTTTAAGGAAAATAAGTGAACTGATTACAAATAAAGGGTTACAGGGAGTTCCCATTGTGGCTTAGTGGGTTAAGAACCTGAATAGTATCCATGAGGATGTGGGTTTGATACCTGGCCCTGCTCAGTGGCTTAAGGATCCAGTGTTGCCATGAACTATGGCATAGGTTACAGATGTGGCTTGGATCCCACATTGCTGTGGCATATGCCAGCAGCTGCAGCTCCAACTTGACACCTAGCCTGGGAACTTCCATATGCCACAGGTGTGGCTATAAAAAATAAAATAAAATAAAATAAATAACGGGTTTCAGTAGTACAGGTGGTGTGACGCTTAACATAAACCTTGTCTGTGACATGAAAATTCTTGGAACGAAGTTCCCGGTGTGGCGCAGCGGAAATGAATCTGACTAGGAACCATGAGATTGTGGGTTCAAACCCTGGCTTCACTCAGTGGGTTAGGGATCTGTCATTGCTATGAGCTGTGGTATAGGTTGCAGACACAGCTTGGATCCTACGTTGCTGTGGCTGTGGCAGGGGCCAGCAGCTATGGCTCGGATTAGACCCCTAGCCTGGGAACCTCCCTATGCTACAGGTGCGGCCCTAAAAGGACAAAAGACAAAAGACAAAAAAAAAAAAAAATTCTTGGAGCTTAGGAAACACTGGTAGAGATGTTTTCATTACCTTACATAGGTTTGATACTTTAGAGTTTACAAAACATTTGCATATACTTTATGTGGTATATCATCATAACTGCTTTCATAGTCCAGTCCACTGACTGGGCAGGTAATATTACCCTGGCAGAAACTGGAATTTTATGCTTCACTTTTTTTTTTTTTTTTTTTTTTTGGCCCACAGCATGCGAAAGTTCCCAGGCCAGGGATAAAACCCATGCCACAGCAGGGATGATGCCAGATCCTTAACCTGCTAAGCCACTAGAGAACTCCTAGAAGTTTAATATGTATGCACCCATTTTACATGTAAGGAAATGAAGCCTGGAGAAGTTGGCTCACTTAAGATGAGATGTCTAATAAGTAGCAGACTGGAATCCAATCCTGGGCCTCTTGGTTATGGAACAATTATTCCATGGGAGAAGAGTAAGGGATGTATTCCAGTATTCAAATGGCATGGCATTTGAAGGAATGGAGTTAAAATTGGCAAACTGTGGTCTGATCTACTGGGTATGGCAAGAAACTGGTGTGCTGCATTCGGACATGATTACATGTGCATTGAAAAATCAGGAAAGATAAGGAGGGGAGTAATTGGAGAAGAGTTTTCAAAGACTAGGTGTTAAGAGAACATGGTGGGCTACTTATTATTATTATTGTAGTAAAAGTCATGTAACATGGAAATTATCATTTTAAAGTATGCAATTTAGTGGCTTTTTAGCACATTCACAATATTGTGCAATGGTCACCACTGTCTATCTCAAAATATTTCCATTATCCCCAAAAGAAACCCTGTACCCATTAAGCAGACACTCCTCTTTCTCTTTCTCCAGTCCCTGGCAAACATTGCTTTGCTTTATGTTTCTATGGATCTGTGGATTTGACTATTCTAGATATTTCATATGAATTAAATCATATAATTCGATTTCTTTCACTTAATATTTTCAAGGTTTTCCCACGCTGTAGTATATATCATTACTTTATTTCTTTTTATGGGTGAATACGATTTCATTGTGTGATGTACCACATTTTATCATTCATTCATCAGTTAATGGACATATGGGTTATTTCAATCTTCTGGCTGCTATGAATAATATCGTTATGAACATGTATGTTCAAGTTTTGTTTGAAACCTGTTTTCAATTCTCTTGGGTCTATACCTAGGAGTGGAATTGCTGGATCGTATGGTATTTCTTTTTTTTTTTTTTTTTTGGTCTTTTTTGTTGTTGTTGTTTTGTTGTTGTTGCTGTTGCTATTTCTTGGGCCGCTCCCGCGGCATATGGAGGTTCCCAGGCTAGGGGTCGAATCGGAGCTGTAACCACCGGCCTACGCCAGAGCCACAGCAACGCGGGATCGGAGCCGCGTCTGCAACCTACACCACAGCTCACGGCAACGCCAGATCGTTAACCCACTGAGCAAGGGCAGGGACCGAACCCGCAACCTCATGGTTCCTAGTCGGATTCGTTAACCATTGCGCCACGACGGGAACTCCATATGGTATTTCTATATTTAGCTTTTTGGGGAATTGTCAAACTGTTTTCCATAGCAGCTACACCATTTTTCATTCCTACCAGCAGTGTCTGAGGATTCTGTTTTCTCCACATCCTCACCAACAACTTGTTATTTTCCTTTTTTTAAAAAAACAAATCATAGTCATCCTAGTGGGTGTGAAGTGGTATCTTGTGGTTTTGATTTGTATTTTCCCGATGATGGTATTTTTATACACGGTTGACTCTTGAGCAACATGGGTTTGAACTATACAAATCTGCTTTATACACATTTTTTTTTCTCAGTAGTGAATGCTACAATACTATGTGATCCTCAGTTACTTGAATATGATGATGTAGAATAGCAGATATGGAGTAACTGCTTATATGGAGAGAGGGCTGACTATAAATTATAAGTGGATTTTTGACTGTTTAGAGGGTTGGATCTCCTAAACTCTGGGCTGACCCTGTGGGTCAGCTGTACTTATCAGCCATTTGTATGTTTTCTTTGAAGAAATACCTATTCGAGACCTTCTTTTTATGGCCACACCTACAGCATATGGAAGTTCCTGGGCTAGGGGTTGAATCAGAGCTACTACAGCTGGGGCCTACACTGCAGCTTGTGGCAACGCTGGATCCTTAACCCACTGAGTGAGACTGGGGATTGAACCCACATCCTCACAGAGACAACATCGGGTTCTTAACCTACTGAGCCACAATGGAAACTTCCTATTCAAGACTTTTTAAATTGTGTTTTTTGTCTTTCTTTTGTGGAATTGTTAAGAGATTTTATATATTGTGGATAATAGACCCTGATAGTTATATGATTTGTAAATATTTTCTTGCATTCTGTGGACTGTCTTTTCAATTTTCTTGAACATGTCTTTTGATGCACAAAAGTTTTTAATTCTGATGAAATCCAACTCCTATTTTTTCTTTTGCTGTTTGTGCTTTTGGTGTCATAGCCAAGAATCCATTGCCCAATCCAAGGCCATGAAAATTTACTCCTATGTTTTCTAATGTTTTCTTGTAAGAGTTTTCTTGCAGGAGTTTTATAGTTTTAGTGCTTATAGTTTAGGTCTTTGGGTCTATTTCGTGTGAATTTTTGTATATGGTGTGAACCAAGACATGGTGGGTTCTTAACCACAAAAAGTTTCCCAGGGGTAGTAAAGGGAAGATTATTCTAGCAGTTATTTTTCCAACGAAATAGAAAAACTGGGAGAAAAATAATGAACCTGTTGTGGAGGACAGAAGGGTTGAACCATATAATTAATTTTAAAACTAGCAGTTTTATTGAGATACAATTCACTTATGTAAAATACACTTTTAAAGTGTACAATTCAGTGGTTTTTAGCATATTTGCTGTGTTGTGCAACTTTCATTCCCATTTTCATGTTTTAGAACATTTTCATCATCTGCCCAAAGAAACCCTGTCCCCCTTAGTATCTGCTACCTATCCATGACCCCCTAAACCATGGAAAACCCTAATTTCCTTTGTTTCTATGGGTTTGCCTGTTGCAGATATTTATGATAAGTGGAATCATACAATATGCAGTTTTTTTGTGTGTTTGGCTTCTTTCACTAAGCATAGTGTTTTCAAGGTTTATCTATGTTATAGCAGGTATCAGAACTTCCTTTTTTGTGTCTTTTTTTTTTAGGGTCGCTGCAGCGGCATATGGAGGTTCCCAGACTAGGCATTGAATGGGAGCTGTAGCCACCGGCCTACACCAGAGCCACAGCAACGCCAGAGCTGAGCTGCATCTGCAGCCTACACCACAGCTCATGGCAACGCCGGATCCTTAACCCACTGCGTGAGGCCAGGGATCAAACCTGCAACCCCATGGTTCCTAGTCGGATTCATTTCCGCTGCACCACAACAGGAACCCCACTTCACTGCTTTTCTTAGTCCTTCTTTTATAACACACTTTTCACTCCCTTTCATGTGTATATATAAATTAACCCTTTATTGAATTTAATGGATATGTTTTCCCCAGTTTGAAATCAGCTTTATACCTTTTTTTTTTTTTTTTTTGTCTTTTTTTTTTGTTGTTGTTGTTGTTGTTGCTATTTCTTGGGCCGCTCCTGCGGCATATGGAGGTTCCCAGGCTAGGGGTCGAATCGGAGCTGCAGCCACCGGCCTACGCCAGAGCCACAGCAATGCGGGATCTGAGCCACGTCTGCAACCTACACCACAGCTCACGGCAACGCCAGATCGTTAACCCACTGAGCAAGGGCAGGGACCGAACCCGCAACCTCATGGTTCCTAGTCGGATTCGTCAACCACTGCGCCACGACGGGAACTCCAGCTTTATACCTTTTTAATCATATACACTCATTTTATTTATAATGAAATATTCCTTTTCTTTTGTGATTTTTTTCATGGCATCAATGCCAGTTACTCAGTAAACAAATGTGTACAGAAGCCCTTCTCTCTTGATACAGGAACTGTGCCAACCACTAGAGAAATTGTAGTGAAAGTCAGACATGGTCTCTGTCTTCATGGAACTTGGAACTCCTGAGGTCGTCTATACTTTATTCTTGCCTTTAAGTTTTCGTTTTTTACATTTAACTCTCCCACCCATCTAGAATTATATTACTGTGTATTATCACGTGAAGAAATTACTTTTCTCCTCTATTCAATTTTTTTGATCTCTTTAGTAGAAGAACTTCTCACTTCTCCATTTGTTGATGATACTTTAGTTATCATAAGCTGGACTCATATCCAGGAGGGGAGTATTTTTCAAGGGTGACTTAAATTGTTTTATTTATATACCTATTCATTCTGGGTCTGCCAGTGTCATACTATTGTAATTTTGGTTGGTTTATAATATGTGTTTTAATATCTTAGTAGAGTAAGACCACCCTTGTCATCATAGTTTTTTTAAATAAAGACTTTTTTGTTGTCCTCACTTCATTCTTCATGCTGTATGTTTTCTTCATTTTGTCAAGTTAGAGATAAATATGATGATGATTTTGACTGGCCCTTTGGAAAATTATTGCCTTAGTAAACCACTCTTCTCATTAAGGAACACGGCATTTCTTTCTATTCAAACCTTTTACATCTTTCAGTGAAGTTGGATTTCATCATAGTGGCCCACATATTATTTTAAGGGTTATTCCTCGATATTGTATGTTTTCCTGCTGCTGTGAATAAAATCTTCCATTCTATCATAAATTTTTTTATTAACACCCTAGAAAAATTATTCATTTTTACACATTATCTTGTGTCTCTATTTTACTAAATCTATTAATTTCAATTTTTTATTGCCCTCTGGGTCTTCTTCATTGTCAAATAGTAACTATAGTATCTCACTCTTTCCAGCTATTTTGTCTCTGTCTGTCTTATCTGCTTTTTCAGACAGAATTTCTTAAATGTTTAAATAGTGGTGGTAATATGGAACGTCCTTGTGTTTTTTCCTGGATTTTAAGGGGAAGTGAATGACTTTTCATTTTTTAAGTATGATGTTGGCTGTAGATGTAAGGTTGACATTCTTTATCATGTTAAGGAATAGCTCTACTTTCTATGAAAGGGTTGGTGGGCACTGGTGTGTGCGTGTGTGTGAGGGGGGAGGTGGGAGGGAGAGCGAGAGAGATCTCAGCTGAATTACATTTAGCTTCAAGTAGCAGAGACCCAATTAACTGGACTTAAACCTAAGTGGAGGTTGTTTCCTACATATACAAGAAATCTGGGGCTAGGCAGCCCTGAGACAGTGTAACAGTTCATCAGTGCCAACAGCAGTCAGGCTCTTTCTTCTTTCCATCCTTAGCTCATAGGCCTTTATCCTTATGGCCAAGAAAGACCTTGCAGCTCAGCCTCACAATTACATTCAAGGCAGGAAGAGGAAGAGGGCGGGGCTAAAAAGGGCGGGGCGAAAGCCCAAAGGGTCCACACCAGCTGAATCTTTTCTCCTAGGAGCCACCCAGGGGCTTTCACTTACATCTTATTAAGTCAGACAGGCAACCCTTAACAGCACACATTGGGAGAAGGGCCTGAGTACATGGGTTGCGTCCACCAAGCAACAGCAGTGCCCCAGCTTGGAAGCAGTGGCTTGGAGCCCCTAGAGAAGAGGAAAGTTAGAATGTCTTAGCCAGCACTCTGAGCAGGGAGCCATTGGATTTTGTTGGAATTTGAACTTCTGACCCTCTGTGCCGGGATGGGTAAGTCACTTAACCTCTCTGTTCATGAGGTGATATATGCTTTGGCTACCTAGGATGAAGTCCAATCTTGAAAGTGCTCCTATTTTCATCCTTTTTTTTTTTTTTTTTTTTTTTTCAATTAGGATAACTTTGGAGGGGTTAATGAATAAACTTATTTTCCTGGATTTTTACGTTATTATTAAACACTCTTATTATTAGTTATTATTAAATCACTTTTGCCTGAACAGAACCAGGAGGCAAACAGGGTTTCAAAAAAGGTAGCATGGACAGCTGTTAGCCCAGGTCTGATTCCTTTGAAAGGAAGTGGAAAAAAGTGCTAAGAGAAAAACATGCATCTCCACTTCTGCCCAACCCGGGGAAGAGGCTGATAGAACTTGTAACAAGGCCTATGTGGTACTTTGCCCCAGTCTGCTTTGCCTCACTTCTCTGCCTTGGGGTGAGAGAAGTGCCTTGCTTCGAAGTTTTATTGGGAAAAGCACCCTCAGTCATGTTGCTTTGTGACAACTATTAATTGCTTCCTGAATTTGTGCAGCATAAATAAAGTAGGTTGCCAGGGAGTGAATTACCCAGCGGATAAATGGTGGGTCATTAATGTAGCGTTGACCCTGAACCCAGAGGATGACGTGAGATCCGAGAGAGCTCTCAAGAAATTTACCAGAACCCATTTCAGCTGGAGGTGATGTGTTTTAAATCCGCCTGTAATGCAATGAGGGGACTCAAATTAGATAATAGTTTGCAGAAATTTTCTGGGCCAGGAGCCCCACTCAGAAGGATTTTATCCTCTTGTATCATCATGCTGCACATTTTAGGGCCATACCTATGTCCCAGTGACTCTCAGAATGGCTTGATTTTTCTCCCACATGGTGGAAATGCTGAACTGGCACATCTGAAAAGTCTTGCTCCGAAGGTGATCCCTTTGCCTCTATTTTTTTTTTTTTTATTAAGAAAACTGTATTTATTTATTTATTTATTTATTTATTTATTTCTGTCTTTTTGCTATTTCTTGGGCCGTTACCACGGCATATGGAGGTTCCCAGGCTAGGGGTCAAATCGGAGCTGTAGCCACCGGCCTACGCCAGAGCCACAGCAACGCAGGATCCGAACTGCGTCTGCAACCTACACCACAGCTCACGGCAATGCGGGATCGTTAACCCACTGAGCAAGGGCAGGGACCGAACCCGCAACCTCATGGTTCCTAGTCGGATTCGTTAACCACTGCGCTACGCCGGGAACTCCTGCCTCTATTTTCGATAGTTAATTTGTATTAATAAGTTCCAATTTTGCCTTTTTCTGAAGCTCAAGATTTTAACTAATAGAAAGAGAAAGGTAAGTTTAATATGTCAGTTTATCCATCCTCCTGCCTTCTTTATAACTTTCTCCTGTAAGAAATTCAGGGTGTCATCCTAACATAGCATAATTGGAGTATGTGTATTAGTTGTGTTTGTGGGTAGTTGTATGTCTGTTAGTTTTAAAAACTAGAATTGGAGCTGTTTGGGAGTTTCATCTCTTTACTCTCCTTGCTCTGCTTGAATTTTCACAAATTCAGAGCCCCCCTTGAGGAATAGAATAATGATTGAGGGCTGTGTGCGACATATGTGCTGGGCACAGTGGCAGTGGGGTGGGGTTCAGAATTGTACGAGAGAGTTTGATCTGTGTGTGTGTGTGTGTGTGTGTGTGTGTGTGTGTGTGTTTAGGGCCATACCTGCGGCATATGGAGGTTCCCAGGCTAGGGATCAAATCGGAGCTGTAGCCACTGGCCTATACCACAGACACAGCAATGCGGGATCCAAGCCACATGTGCAACCTACACACAGCTCACTGTAGCACCAGATCCTTAACCCACTGAACGAGGCCAGGGATCGAACTTGCTTCCTCATGGAAACTAGTGGGTTTCATTTCTGCTGAGCCATGATGGGAACTCCAAGAGTTCCCTTTCTTCTTGGGTATTTGCAAATATCAATTCCATAAAGGATCCTATCAGGGTTGTTGTTTTTTTCTTGAGGTTTTTTTTTTTTTCTTCTTCCTGGTTTTTCTAAACTCACTTTCGGTGAAGCTGAGTGTCAGGAGTACAACTATGCCAGGGGAAGGGCCACCTCAGTCCTGCTGAGGGTAGCAGGAGGGGAGGTAGAAGCCTTGCCCAGGTCCCTGGCACACCTTGGGACCCAGGTGCTGACTCGCACTGGCCGCTGGACTTCCCTCTGGCTCTGCCTCCTACATGTCCATGTTTCCATGTGCTGTAAAAAGACACACACATCTGGCTCCACTGTCAGCTTCCTGTGTGTCATTTGGGTGTCCCTGGAGCCCCACCTGCATGTGGATGCAAATGGGGACATGTTAACATTACAGTTTCCCTACTCCGGCTCCACTACACATACTTTAGGACCTTGCAGCTTCCCCCACTCCTGACCCCCCACCTCCCCACATAACACACACTCCAGAGTGTTCCTGTCTGTGACTCTGTAGCAGCCTGTCAGCCCCCCATCTCTGAGCAGAATTCCCAGACCTTTCTGATTGTTCCAGCTCCTCTCCGCAGTGCTCTCATGACACAGCTTGAGGGAGAGTCACAGGCTGTGCTGGCAAGGGTGCCCACCGGGAGGTGCCTCTGGGGAGGTGCCCCTGGAGGAGCCAGCACTCAAGGGGAGCTGAGGTCCTGGGTTCACATAGAAGCTGCATGTTGTGCTCTGTCGCTGGGCCCTGAAGCAGGAACACTGGGGCTTGCAGCCAGCTCCACTCAGCCCTCGCCCATCTCTCCGTCAGCTCTCAGAATCAATTCATGGGGCTGGGAAGGGCACAGGCACCGTGGGACCCCTTCCATTGCCCAGTGCCTGCCTGTCTCTCTCTCTCTCAGACCTGTGTGTGTGGTCTCTCTCCCTTTCTCTTTTTCTTTGTCACACATACATGTTTGTAATATGTACGAGATACCATAACTAAGCCACACAACTAAAAAAGAAAAGCCTTCCTTATTTATTTACTTTTACTTTTTATTATACTTGAGTTATAATGTTCACTTAATTTCTGCTGTATAGCAGAGTGACCCAGTTATACATATATATTTATTCTTTTTTTCACGTTATCCTCCATCTTGTTCCATCACAAGTGATCAGATGTAGTTCTCTGGGCTACACAGCAGGATCTCATTGCTTACCCACTCCAAATGCTATAGTTTGCATCTACCAACCCCAAACTCCCAGGCCCTCCCACTCCCTCCCCACAACTCCTCTGGCAACCGCAAGTCTGTTCTCCATGTCCACGAGTTGGTTTCTTTTCTGTGGAAAGGTTCATTTGTGCCATATATTAGATTCCAGATATAAGTGATATCATATGGTATTTGTCTTTTTTTTTTTTTAAATCAAAAACCAAAACATGCCACCATGACACATAAATAGGCTATGGGTGAGGGGCGTCTGGCCATGACAGCCTGAGTCTGGCTCTGCTGTGAGAGACGGAGGCAGGTCCTCACCTGAGCAGCTCTCCACCCACCCTGTGACTGTGTCTGAGGCACTAGTACTTTCTGACTCCCCATTTTCAGAACTCTTGATGTACCAGAAGTACCGCTGAGAGGGGCCCTCCCTGAATATTACTTAGGCAGTACCTTGGTGAAGATTAACTCTCAGCAGCTGGAGTCAGGTCTCGCTAAGAGATGAGCAGAGGTAATTGAGGGGTCACATGTGTCAGGGGTGGTGTCAGGAGTGGAGGGGACTCTCCAGAGCCTCTTGTGCCCCCTTAATGGTTTTAAGGTTCCGGCAAGGGTCTCTGCCAGCCAGACAGACCAGATCTTGAAGGTGTCAAGTGAGTAAGTGCACTGTGCTTCAGACTAACACAGAGTCAGGGTGACGAGGATTTAGTTTTACAGTGTTGGATTAAGGACCAAATACAAGTTGACTTGGATAATTTTCTCCTTGCTGGCTCCTTAGCTACAAGTCATTTATTCTAACCTTCTTCCATAATGCCAATTACAGCTGTTAGCACATACTTCAAAGGCGGGATTCAAAGCCAGGACTAGGATTTCCTCCGCTGATATCCCAGGGGGCTTTAAACCAAGGTTGGAGTGAGTGGAGATGAAAGGGAACGGGGCTTTTTCTGAGTGTACTTTGGTTAGTGTGGATGTTGGGGGACCTTAGGGAGGGTGGGTGGGGCCAGCCCAAAGAGGGCGTGGCCAGAGGGAGGACCAGCTGGGAGTTGTGGGTGGGACATCACCTTCCAAACAGAGGCTGTGGTTGACTAGAACCTTGGTTTTCACTAAACAGGGAGGGGTAGAGAACAGAATGAGAGGGGAAGATGAAGAAAGAAAATTAGTCTATTAACAGATGGAATTAATGGATAGGCATGTGTTACTGGATATGTCAAGAGAGGCAAACAGGGGATCTCCTGGCTGTCCTTTCTAGGGCAGAGTTTCTGATCAGTCAGAAGGTTCTAGCTGACAGAAAATGGAGCTGTGTAGCCAGTCACCAGGAGGCTCTGAAGATTGATGTCCAGCACTTCTGTCTGGAGGAGCCTGGGGTCACTGCGCCCCTAGCCGATGTGAGATGGACACCATTGACTGTTACCTGCTGGCTGCACCCTTAGTCCACTGATGCTCGTGATTATTGGGTGCTTGTTGGGGGGCGAGGCAACAGGCTTGGTAACTGGAGAAAAGAGAACCTGCCAGTCTTACTTGAGGGAAGAAGGTCCTAGAAGTCTTGGTGGTCTGGAAACCATAGACATCTATGCTCTTTATTCTAAGAGCTGACAGGCCAAGGAAAAGAGAAAAGAGAGTGAATCTCAGAATGAGAGGTAAAGAAGAAAAATAAAGATATTGGAGGGAAAAATATTTTTCAAAGATAAAGCCAAGATGCTAGACTAGCTAGAAAGGTGGCCAGCCTGTTCTATAACCTTCAAGTTACTGCACTCTGTCAGATCATCAAATCAGGAGAGAGGGATTTAGGAAAATACCACTGCAGACCTGGAGGCACTCTGCACTTACAACACAAGTATAGGAGTTCCCATCATGGCTCAGTGGTAACAAACCTGACTAGTATCCATGAGGACATGGGTTTGATCCCTGGCCTCGCTCAGTGGGTTAAGGATCAGGCATTGCCGTGAGCTGTGGTGTAGGTTGTAGATGTAGCTTGGATCCTGCATTGCTGTGGCTGTGGTCTAGGCCCCAGCTGTAGTTCCGATTTGACCCCTGGCCTGGGAACTTCCATATGTATCAGGTGCAGCCCTAAAAAAAAAAAAAAAAAGACAAAACAAATCCCCCAAAACAAAAAAACCCACAAGTACAAAAAACAAAGTTGCTTGAACCAATTTGAAACATCCCAGGACGTTTGATTCTTGGAGGCTGACTCAGTGAAGCTCTGTATCCCTTTGGCCATACTCACTGCTTTGGCTTCCAAGGGACAAGCTGATGGTGTGTTTCTGAGGCTCAGAAAACTCACATGTGGTGACTGTTTCCCATCCCCCAGGCATCCCCCACACAGATGGCTGAGACAGCATTTATTTCTCAAGGAGGTGTCAGCTTGTGGAGATGTTTGCCTCCTCGTTTAGTTGCTGGCTTCATGGCCTTTCTCTGTTTGCTGTTAACCCTCGTGGCTGTGGGGTGAGGGCCGGCCCTGGCCAGTTCTCGCATAACCACTCACTGTGTGCATTGCCTCAGTGACCCACTCCAGCCCTGGCTTCTGAGGGCAGCTGGGGAAATGGCAAACAGAGGATTCCTCCACAGACGCTCGGCTCAAATCTTAAATGAAAACAAGGGGAGATTTTCTTTTCTTTTCCCTTTCTTTCTTTCTTTCTTTCTTTCTTTCTTTCTTTCTTTCTTTCTTCCCTCCTTCCTTCCTCCCTTCCTCCCTCCCTCCCTTCCTTCCTTCCTTTTTCTTTTTGCTTTTTAGGGCTGCACCCTTGCCATATGGAATTTCCCAGGCTAGGAGTTGAAATGGAGCTACAGCGGCTGGCCTAGGCCATAGCCAGAGCAACATCAGATCCAAGCTGTGTCTGCAACCTAAAAACTTCTTCTCTGTTACCTAACCCAACAACAACAAAAAGGAGAGGATATGGGTGTCTGCCTAAGTAGGAAGTGGGTCAGTCATTTCTAAAATGGCTCCTGACACTAGACAGCTTGTTCTGCCAGATTTGTCTGGCTTTTTTTCTAAATGAAAATATTGGTGTGAATTGCAGTAAGGAGCAGAGGAGATGACTTTCTAGGATTTAGGATATATGTGCCTGTGATGTCAACAAGCTAGGACATTCATCTAGGACACAGGGCCGGCGTTGTGGTGGGGTGACCCACGTGGTCACACAGAGCCCTGTGCTCAGAAGGGTCCCATGCTTGGTTTAATTCTTTGATGGCCCATCTTGAAATTCTTAATAATTTTAAATAATTATCATTCCTAATTTTCATACAGAGGGTCCTGCATTTTCACTCTACCACTGGACCCTATAAATTATGCTAGTCCTGCTGGCATAAACTTGCCTATGGAGTCTGTCTTGTCTCCAAACCTCAAAAGTTGAGCAGGACTCATCCTCAGCCAGCAGTGGGGATGCTATGGTGTCACTAGAATGTTGCTTCTTCAGGAGTCTTTTTTTTTTTTTTCCCTACCTGGTATGTAGCCTCTTTGAGATGGAGAGCAGTCATAGAAGATAAGATTCCTCTATGTTTTGTTTGGTCTTCTTTCTCCACGTAAGAGTTGAATATGGAAGTTCTTGTTGCAGCTCAGTGGAAATGAATCCAACTAGTACCCATGCCCCAGCCTCACTCAGTGGGTTGAGGATCTGGCGTTCCTGTAAGCTGTGGTGTAGGTCGCAGATGTGGCTTGGATCTCAAATTGCTGTGGCTATGGTGTAGGCCAGCAGCTGTAACTCTGATTTGACCCCTAGCCTGGGAACTTCCATATGCCAAGAGAGTGGCCCTAAAAAAAAAAAAAAAAGAGTTGAATGTAAGTTCCCATTATTTATTGCTACATTGCAAACCACCCCAAAAGTTAGTGGATTAAGACAATGCAGCTGTTTATTCTGCTAATGAATCTGCAATCTGGCTAGGGCTCAGCAAGGGTGGCTTGTTGCTGTTGGATTCACTGTCAGCTGGGGTGGCTCAGCTGGAGATGAGGACTTGTTTCCAGGATGGCTCACCCAGGTGGCTGGCAGTTTGGTCCTGGCTCTTGCCTGGTTGCTCAGCTGGGGCTGTTAGCTAGGGGGCTTAGGTCTTCTCCATCTGGGCCTCTCTAAACAGGGTTGCTTGGGCTTCCTTACAGACCTGGTGGCTGGTTTCCAAGAGTGAATTATCAAAGAGACAGGAAGTAGAAGCTGCCAGTCTCAAAACTCTGGGCCCAGAAACTGACACAGTGTGACTTCTATTGTCATTTCCACTGCCACAGCACCCACCCAGATCCACAGTGAGAAGATATAGTCCCAGATCTTGATAGGAAGAGAGTCAAGGAATTTACAGTTGGATACCGTTAATCTTTCACAATAAGCATACTTATTTTGTGTATGAAAAAATTCAAGGCAACAATGCAGTGAACTCTTTCTCAGAAAAACCGCAAACCTGGGGCAGAGCTGGACTCGGGGCCTATAAGCTCCTGATTTCCCAGACTATGCTCTGTCTAGCGTATCATACTGCTATTTTGCATAATCTAATAAATAGCAATAACTCTTCTCTGTCCTCATGGCCCCAGTTTTCAACCTCAAAGCTCATTCAAATGGTAATAAGGGAGATATTCCAGCACTTTTGTTTTGAACTGCTGAAATAGATTCTAGGCATTTGGAAAATAGCAAAAGCACAAAAACAGAAGCAATTCTAATTTGTCTTGGTTGATTAGGTGATGGCGTGGGGGATGTAGCAGTACCTGGGAGCCTTGTGTTTTAGTGAGTAGCCCAAAACCCCCTACTAGAATGGCTGTGATGGTTCTAGGGAGTCATCTTCTGGGTCACCAGATTTAAGATTATGAGTTAAGATTATGAGTTAAGATTAAAGCCTCTTGGAGGCCCTTAGCCTTCATGAATGGCATGCCACATGCTATGTGACCTCTGAGAAGCTCCTGGAGTAGTAGGGCCTCATAGGAACAGTTGCCACCATCCTCAATTATTTTGATTTATTTATTTGTTTGTTTGTTTATCTTTTTATGGCCATTCCTGTAGCATATGGAGGTTCCTAGGCTAGGGGTCAAATTGGAGCTGTAGCTACTGGCCTACACCACAGCTACAGCCACACAAGATCTGAACTGCGTCTGCGACCTACACCACAGCTCATGGCAACATTGGATCCTTGACCAGCAAGGCCAGGGATCAAACCCATGTCCTCATGGACACTAGTCATATTCATTTCTGCAGAGCCACAACAGGAACTCCATCCCATTCTCTTTTAAAGAGCTTAGATGCCTTTGTGCAGACAGAGCCCAAAGATGAAGAACTCATTTTTCCCAGGAGCCTCTGGGGCAAGCATCCTTCTCCCTCAGTGCAGGGTCTACAGATTCGAACTTTCCCACCCCAGGATGATAACGCTTAACCTTTGATGACAATTCTGGGAAAGAGGTTGATGAGCTCCAAACTTTGGTGCATACAGCCCTTCAGTGTGGCACTAGGGATAGTGTTTCTATCTTCAGGCATGTCTATGCAGTGATTTCAGGGACATGAGATAGTTATTTGCCAGCCAGTGGACCTTTACATCTGTCAGTTGTAGTACCTGGGCTTCTGAGAGGCAGGCTATTCCCGTCCTGCCCTCTTTGAGTTGGAAGCAGAATGGGCTTGGGAACTTCTGTGGGTTTTAGAATCTGGTTGAGTGGAGATTTCTTGCTGTACGAATCTATGTGAAGCTAGGAATGTGGTTCAAGCATGACTGGGCCCCAAACTCTTTTGACACCTAGGAGGTACTTTTCATGTGATACGAACCTCTGATAAAGTACATATCACTGCAGGCCCACGTGCCCGTCATGTTGAAAAACTCAGATGAATAGATGCATTTCTCTCTGTCCACTCTGATTCCAGCCAGGCATTCCTAGGGAAGAGGAAGGGACCCGGGGGAAAGAAAAAATGTGAGTCCTGTTGATTGAAATGCTTAGTTTTTGGGATTCCATTACATCTGTGGAGGAGTTTCCAGTTAAGTCTTAAACTCCTTGAATGTCAGAACTAAAGGAAGTGGGAAAGTCAGAATAGAAAAGAGATTCGTGGTTTGCGGGGACATTATAGCAAATATCATCCTACTGGCAGCTTTTGTATAAAAGCTGTAGGTGATTAGATTTATCCAAGATGATTCTAGGAGTCCTAGTCAAATCTAATAGTCTTTCCCAAGTCCTCATCCATGAAGTATCTCCTCTGTATGCCAAGTACCTGAGTCCACACAGATGAAATGGACTGCTCTCCAAAGTCTTGGTTCTACCATTCACCTATTATTACTTTCTAACAGATCTCAGTGACCCACACCCCACGCCCGTATAACTCCCCAAATCACTCATGAAGATAAGACAAGACCAACAAAACAGGGGCAGAGAGAAGGAAAGGCGGGTGCGGAGAAAGGGTGGGGACCACATCTACACCTCTGCCCTGCTGGGTGCAGGACCCCTCTGTTAACTGTTCACTTTACACAGACACTGATCTGCTTTTTTCTCTGGTTCCCTTGGGGGTGTGATGAGGTCCAGGTACCCTTGTTAACTGACTCTGACTTACGGCTCCACTTTGGGTAGTCTCTGGATGTCAGTGGAGGCAGCTTTGCATTTGAAATGCTCTATCTGGTGACTTTCTATTGCTTAAGAAGCAAAAGGAGTAGGCAGAGGAGGTGCTTCTTCTCCCTTCACCCTCTTCATTTATTTTATAACCTGAAACACATCCACTTTTTCCCATTCCAGGAAGAGAGCTTGGGCGAAGGGGAATAGAAAGTGAGAAGGACCAAGAGATCAAGTCTGGGTCGGAAAGCAGATATCATAGACACTTACCACTGATGAAGAATTTGAGTTTATATTGCATAAAGCTAGGATGAATTGGTGGGGCAGATGGAAAGCATCTCTGCCTCCAAGAACACTATAAGAGACAAGAATTCCGAGAGCCTGAAATTGAACCAGGCAGACAGGAAAAGGCTTTAGTCACCAGACCTGGGTTCATTTACTGGCAGTAGAGCTTTGGGCAATGTCTTGCTTTGCTGAAGCTTTTGTCCATCTATAAAACGGGGAGAATATGTGCCATAAGATTATTGTGAATATCTAATGACACAGCTTTGAGAAGTGACCATTCTGTATAGGTAGAGAAGCATTTTTCTCACTTCTATTTTTTTTTCTCCTCCAGGCAGCAAGAGGGGATATGCTGTCTCTCTGGGTCTTTTCAGTGCAGTGACTTTTGCAGAGATTGCATGCTCTGATTTGGTTTGCCAAGACCAGCCTACTAACAAGCTTCTAGCTTCACACACAAAGCAATGGTTTCCACAGGTCATGAGGAAGGTGGATGGTTCATTGATCTTACTGAGAAGCTGGCAATGTCAGGTCCCCAGTAGTTTTAGATTCCTCCCTGGGGAAGCCTCTGAGAGCCATGCGAGGAGTGCAAATTATGCTGAGAGTTTGCAGTAGGAACTGAACCTATAGGAAGAATTGGGTGGAACTTGGACAGAGGTGGGGTGGGGGGGAGGAAAGGAGGATTCCTTCAGGAATAGAGGAAGAAGCCACCATGCAGACCATCATGGCTGTTGTTAGATCCAAGGCAGAAGGCCTGGGAAAAGGTCACAGGGTGCCCTTGCATCTCGGGCTGAGAGGTAACAAATGAGCTGACATCCTGCCCTCTAGCCTCCCATCAGAACTTCCTTGGTTTTGCCACTGGGGGCTCTTGCTAGGCAGTGATGCCTTCCCTGCCAGGTTTTTGTTATTAAAGTTGATCCCATGTATCAGAGAGTGGAAAGCAAGCCTTGGAAATCGGCATCCAAGTGGGATTCGAGGCTCTCTCTAGCAGCGTGTGCCAAGGGTTGGGGGTGGGGACGTGCGGCGAGCTCTCCACTCAGCATCCAGGAGCGAGCCCTCAGCATCATTCACTCTGTCAGGGTATCTCGGTGGTAATCACTTCCAAATGGCTGTGGGGTGGGGAGGGGGCTCCCCTCCAATCACCCAAGGAATGCCTTGACTCAGGACGGAAAGGGAGGTTTTCCACGAGCAGCTCCTCTTTCCAAACGGGACCAATGGTAGAATATGAGATGCCTGTGAGCCCTCTTTTAGCATCATCTATAATAATGTCCATGACAACAGGACAGAGGGGGAGGGACGGATAACCCAGGGCAGTGTCAAGTCCCATCGTCTGACCTGGGAGGTGCTTTTAGGATGAGTGGCTCACCCTCTAGAAATGACCATTACCTCTTGTCTCAAGCATCTTCTGCAGCAGCACTTGTCAGAGTATTCGCACAGACACAAAGTCTGTCTCTAAATGACAGACGGACGCTATAAAAGTTACCTGCGACACACACGCACAGACCAGAATTGTGGAACATAGTGCAAGGGAATCCAAATCACAAGTCCGAGGGACCAAACTCACATTGTTCCTCACTAGCTATGTATTTTAACCAAGTCACCAAACCTTTTTGAGCCTTGATTTTTCTTACCAGTAAATAGGGACTGTAATGTTTATTTTGTAGAATTGTTGCCAGGACTGAGTGATGACACTTTCGAGAAAGTGGGACTCACCAAGTAGGTGCTCAGTATAGTTTTTAAAAAGTCAAGAGACTCAGTGTCTTTCTTTTTTTTTTCGTCTTTTTGCTATTTCTTTGGGCCGCTCCCGTGGCATATGGAGGCTCCCAGGCTAGGGGTTGAATCGGAGCTGTAGCCACCGGCCTACGCCAGAGCCACAGCAATGCGGGATCCGAGCCGCGTTGCAACCTATACCACAGCTCATGGCAATGCCAGATCCTTAACCCACTGAGCAAGGGCAGGGACCAAACCCGCAACCTCATGGTTCCTAGTCGAATTCGTTAACCACTGCGCCACGACGGGAACTCCTCAGTGTCTTTCAATTGTTTTACCTTAGATGTCCTGCTTTCTTCAGTTCTTACCACACAATTTACAGAGTCATGCATAAACGTCATATCCAAAATGCGTCTGGAGCATTCTTGCATTCAAAACTATCAAAAGTACTTCATCTGTTACTTTCTTTCTCTCTTTCTCTCTTTTCCCCTTTCTCCCTTTCTCTCTCTTTCTCTCTTTCTTTTAGGGCCACACCCTTGGCATGGAAATTCCCAAGCTAGGGGATGAAGGCAGGATATGAGCCACGTCTGTGACCTACACCACAGCTTACTGCAACACCAGATTCTTAACCCACTGAGCGAGGCCAGGGATCGAACCCACATCTTCAAGGAGGCTAGCTGTGTTCATTACTGCTGAGCCACAATAGGAACTCCTATTTCATCTGTTTCTTACTGCAACTCTTACTTGCATCCATTTGCAGTGAGGAACCTGAGGCGAGCTAAGCTGGAGTGATGGAGCCACATGGCTGGTGTTCCGTGTATTCTCAGCTCTCCCCCGAGGCATGCAGTTCTCACAGGGTTGGTCCCAGGCCACTGAGAACCCACCCATGGCCAAGGGCCCGGACTCCTGCACTGAGGATGCATTAAATACAATAGTGTCGATGCATCTATTTCCTACTTGGACTAGTCCGTGCTTTATGAACCTGCTGGCTGGTTTTTCCTCAAAACTGTTTCTTCCATAGGGGCTGTCTTTCCTTCTTTCCCCCTCCCACTGGCAAGCAGTCTCCAGAAGTCCTCCTCTGGCTGCTTGACCTCCAGATGTGGTTCTGTGTCTCAACCTTTATTAAGGAGGAAGGGGGAAGTGGCAGGCATGCCTAACCATGGTTAGCTGTCTTCGCTGTCTTTTTTTTTTTTTGAATGTTAAAATTTTAAATGTGCTGTTGCTCAGGGACTATTTTGATTTAAGGCCTGAGTCCAAATGTCAGTTTCAAATACCATCGGTGGAATGAGGTTCAGGCTGTTAACTCGCCATACTTCTTGGTCCTTCCCTGTGTGGGCCAGGCTCCTCTGGATGGTAATTCCCTGGAGGTGTGTGCAGAGCACCAGGACCAGGTGACCTAGCACAGGGTGGGTGCTTAGTTACAGACTCAGAAGGATCTGTCGTAAGGGTATTACTGAGGTCTGGAGGTTACAGGTGAATCACCTAGCATCTCAACAGAATCTTTTTTTGCTATTTATTTATTTATTTTTTAGGGCTGCACCCGTGGCATATGGAGGTTCCAGGCTAGGGGTCCAATTGGAGCTGTAGCCGCTGGCCTACACCACAGCCACAGCAATGCCAGATCCAAGCCGTGTCTGTGACCTATACCACAGCTCACAGCAATACTGGGTCCTTAACCCACTGAGCGAGGCCAGGGATCGAACCTGTGTCCTCATGAATCCTAGTTAGATTCATTTCTGCTACACCATGATGGGAACTCCTCAAGAGACTCTTTATTAAGCACTTATACATTACGTATCCCCCCAAACTCCTTCTGGGTGTAGCATGATCCTGGGGTTGGAGACCCTGATAATCTTCTCTCTTCTTTCTGTGGCACAGGCATGTTTGCAGCTAATAACACTCTCAAGTTGTGCTATGGCCTTGGGCTTGTTCAAACCAGCCCCTCCCCCCACCCCTTTGAAATTTCTATCTGGCTCCTGAGCTCTCCAAAATTCCTGTGGAATGGCAGCCCAGTTTTCTGAATAGCCAATATCTGTAAGATTTCAGCCTCTTTGGAACTAGATCAGGTCAGGCTTGGATGGACCGAATTATGAAGGCCAATGATGTAACATGGACTGATTTTTAAGAAAAAGTAGAGTTTCTCTCTCTCCCTTTCTTTGTCTCTTGCTCCCTATTATCGTTTCTCTTCCCCTCTTCCAGAGCTGTGCCCTGGCATGGCTTCCCGTGTTGGTCAGCAGAATGAATCTCCTGCCATTTGTTTCACTGTCATTTCTGGAACGAGCAGGGAAGTTTGGCCTGCCTTGCCTACACCGCCTGATTCCCTTGCATGAAGCCATGGGGAGTTCTCATTACCACAGCCCATATGCACAGACACAGCATCTGTCTTCTGCCTGGGAGGACACAGGGAGAGTGGCTGCCAGCAGCTCAGGGCTGAGCCCTGTCTCCTGCTGGCCACTTCACTCTGTGTGCTGCCTGGGCAGGGGGAGGAGGGTGGGATGGTACCCACAGCTTCCAATAAGGGATGGAGTGGAAATCCTGCTGGTGGTGGGAAGTCAGGCAGAGGCAGCCACCACCAGCCATCTCATCTCTAGGCAGTATCAGGAACCACATCCTGGATGTGTGATGGTGCGAGAGCCACCAGCAGGCTAGCGGTGAGGTTTAGAGACCATCTGCGCTGACTGAATTTGGGAAGGAGCTATCACCATGTGATATAGACAAATGGAGGAAGAACAAGCAGATGATCAAGATTAGCTCTTACAGTACTGGTTAGCTACTCCCGTAGGAACGCAGCATAACAAAGCATCCTGAAACTCAGGGTCTTAAAAATCCAAGCATTTATTTTTCTCACTCTTGGGTCTCTGGGTCTGCAGGAGCAATCAATCTGTTTCAGGCTGTGGGCTACCTGGACTTGACTCCAGGCTTCAGGTTGCATTTGGGTCTTGTCTACATTCCCTTTGGATCAATAGCCCCTTAGCCACGTACCCATGGACGATGACAGAAGCCAAACTATATGTGCACATCTGCTCACATTCCATGGGCCAAACAATGCATATGGTGAAGCCCAAAGCCAATGGGGGGTGGGATATTTACTTGATCTCAAAGGGAAGTGGTGGAAGAGGAGTGAATGTTTATTGCATGTAGCTGGGGTACAGGTCCAAGCAGGAGTTAGGTAGTGAGAAAGTTAGCTTCTTTGTAGATGTGTCTGGGTGACGGGGCTGTGCTGGTTTCCCAGGGGCCGTGGCTCTTGGCTGACCAGTCCTTGTCCTGCACACTCTTCCTTATCTCTTAGGCTCTAAATCTAGAGTCTTTGTGCTTACCCTGCTGTAGTTTTCAAGGAGCTTCCAACATGGGCTTTATTCCGGTCACTGAGACCGATAATAAAGGTAGAAATCAGGTTTGAGCTGGATGCGGCCAGCACTTGGGTTAGATTTCTGTACCTCTGTACAGTTGGCCCTCTGTGTCCATAGGTTACCCATCCGGGGACTCAATGCCTACAATACAGATGGCTGACTGTACTATACCATTTTATTTACTTATTTATTTTTGCTTATTAGGGCTGTACCCGGGGCATATGGACATTCCCAGGCTAGGGGTAGAATCGAAGCTATAGCTGCCAGCCTACACCATAGCCACAGCAATGCAGGATCCGAGCTGCATCTGCAACTACACCATAGCTTGTGGCAATGCTGGATCCTTAACCCACTGAGCGAGGCCAGGGGTCGAACCTGCATCATCATGGATACTAGTTGGGTTCATTCCTGCTGCGCCACAGTGGGAACTCCCACGCCATTTTAGATTAGAGACCTGAGCACCTACAGATTCTGGTAGCTGCAGAGGGTGGTACGAGGGGCTGGGCCAGTCCCCCTTGGATACTGAGAAATGTATTTCTTTTGAGTAACAAGTAATATCCAACTTGGCCACTCTGCTGTGGAATGTGTAGCTGGCCAGTAGAGTGGTTGTAGGGTCTTCTCTGCTTCCCGACACTTACCCAGCAACCTGTTCTTGCCTCAGTCCTGAATGGAGAGATTTCTTTTTAGGTGTGATAATTTGGTCTGCGAGGTCCTTGTAAACTTAACCCCTAAAGTTTACCTTTTTTGGAATTTTTTTTTCCCCTTGTGCTAGTTTTATAGAACACTTCAACCCAGATAGTGTCACATGTCAGAAGTTTTTCCTCTTCTCCTCTCCTTGCTTGCTCCGTCATGAATTTCTAGAAGAGGAACCCTTTCTCCTGGGCCCTGTCACCTCTGGGGTGCAAAGAAACCATCAGCTCCTGTAACTTGGGCAGTGTGCTCTGCAGTGATTCTACCTGTAGACCACACATTTCTGTCTCCTCCTCCCTGTCCTCCCTTCCATGAACACCTACTATGTGCTGGCACTTGAGTCATACACACAAGACACAGTTCTTGCTCTTAGGGGTCCCACACTCTGGAGGACCCAAGAGGCAAGGAACAAAGATCAGTATAGTTAAAAGTGGTAAGTGGTGTAGCTGTGAAATAGTGTGCAAGTCGTAACTCGATGGCAAAGTGGCTGTACCCCAGCCTGCTGTTGGGGTTGGGGGTGGGGTGCATGGAATGTGTCTAGGAGGAGGTAATGCCTGAGACGAATGGGCAAAAGGAGAGGAGAAATTTCCCAGGCTGGTGGGACCATATAAGTCAAGGCATCATGTAGGAAGAGTATACCCAGCACCAGGAAAAAAGAAGCAGTTCAGCGGTGCTGCATTGAGATGTCAAGATGGGGACTGGAGGGAGTTCCCGTTGTGGCGCAGTGGAAACGAATCTGACTAGTATCCAAGATGGGGACTGGTGGGTGATGAGGAGGGGAAGGTTGACGGGTCAGATCTGCATTGTGTTTATAAAAGGGTGAACCATGTCCAGTTGAGTCTTAATTATCTCAGATTAGAGAGTAGAAGTAAGGCATAGACTTAATAACAAATAATGCCCATCTTTCATTGCACATCCAAACCAGTCCTGCATGCCCCAGATGACCAGGTGTAGAGGAGGCATAGCTTGGTGGGATGGTCCCCAAACAGAAAATATGACATTTTTGCAAATAATCGAGAGAAGGCTGAACTAACGTGTGTGTGTGTGTGTGTGTGTGTGTGTGTGTGTGTGTCTTTTTAGGGCCGCACCCATGGCGTATGGAAATTCCCAGGCTAGAAGTCAAATCAGAGCTGTATCCACTGGCCTACACCACAGCCACAGCAATGCTGGATCCTTAACCCTCTGAGTGAGGCCAGGAATCTAACCTGCATCCTCATGGATACTATTCAGATTCGTTTCCACGGAGCCATGATGGGAACTCCAGGCTGAACCAACTCTAATGGCTACTGAATTTCTTTTTCTTTCTGAAACTGGGCTATAATCTTGGAGGATTTTTTTTTTTTTTGAGAGTCTAAAATTTACCTGGCACTTGCCCTGAACCCCTTGTATCCCATGGTCCTCTTCTCAATCCCATGAGGTGGGTTCCATTATTGCTCCCATTTGAGAGGTGCTTGGAGAAGTTCCATAACTCCCCCAGAGTGACCTAGTTAGGAAAGAGTGAAGCCTAGCTTCCCTGCCTCAGCTCTGACCACCTCCAGATCTGAGTTTCAAACCAGAATGTGGCACAGTGGCGACCTGTAACCCCTTCCTCCCTTCAGGCCCACACCTTGGAAGGAAGGTGTGATAAACTCTGTATTTTAAGAAAATAACGTCTGGTGTGGGATAATCCCACTCAGGTACCAGACAGGACATCCCATGTAGAAGACATAGAAAGCTTTACACTCTGTAACTACTGCCTTGAAATCCACCCTGAGCTCCATATCTTGGACCAAAGTTAGGTAGCGGGGTCTTAGAATCCAGCAGGGCACTGCATGTGGATGAAGTGGCTTCCTTCTCAGTCCTACCTTGGCTCCTGACATTCCCATCTGGCACCTATTTACTTTCTTTTCTTTCTTTCCTTCCTTCTTTCCTTCTGTCTGTCTGTCTGTCTGTCTGTCTGCCACTGTGATATATGGAGGTTCCTAAACTAGGGGTCAAATCAGAGCTGTAGCCTATCAGCTTACACCACATTCATAGCAATCAGATCCTAGCCGCATCTGTGACCTACACCACAGCTCACAGCAACACCAGATTAACCCACCGATCGAGGCCAGGGATGGAACCTGCATCCTCATGGATACTAGTCAGATTTGTTTCCGCTGAGCCACAATGGGAACTCCCACCTGTCTATTTTCCATCATGCTTTCCCTCTTTGGGACCTGGAGGGCTGGCAGCCGGAGAGGAGAAGGCGTAGGCGCTGTCTGAAAGAACAAGTCATTGGGCTGCACAAGCCAAGTCCGTGACCAGCACAATCCCAGGAGGGCCGGCAGTTTGTGGTTACTTGGCCACTCTTCCAGCTGAGGAATGTGCTTCCTCCTTCTCATCTGTCGTATGCTTTTGTAAATTTTGATGAGGATCCATGAACAGCCCAAAGCTCCAGCGTGGGTATAAGGTCAGCCAACCATGAAGCATTCCCAGCCTCCCTCCACTTGTGAGCTGTAAAGGAGATGATCACGGGTGTGGATAAATGTTGCAGGGCTATGGAAAGCTGGGTGCACAGGGAGCCTGTCCCAGATTCACCTTCACAGTTGGGAGCATCTTGGAGTTCTCTGTCTGCTGTTTGGTGTTGTCATCTTGGCATAAAAGGAATGTTCTCACCAGCTCTGCATTCCTGATTTTGGCCCAAGATGTATGAAAATTATACATTATTTTTCTCCTCAGAGCTTGAGTGTTTCATTATTATTATTTATATGATACCCATCCAAAGATGATTTCAGGCAACTTATAATAAGATCGAATGCTATGGGCTAAATGAATTTGGGGGAAAAGGACAGTCAAGTGTTGAACCCTAGTCCCTGATTTGATGGTATTGGAGATGGGGACTTTGGGAGGTAATTGAGGTTAGACAGGGTCATGAGAGTGGGGACCTCATGGTGGGATGAGGGGCCTTTAGAGAAAAGGAGGAGCCTGAGCTCATGCTCTCTACCATGTAAGGACACAGCAAGAAGGAGCCATCTGCACATCAGGGAACAGGTTCTGACCAGACATCAAATCTGCCAGCACCTTGATCTTGAATTCCCCAGCCTCCAGAAATGTAGAAAACAAATGTTTGTTGTTTAAGCCCCTCGGTCTCTCATATTTGTTATGGAGTCTGAACTGACTACGATGACCAAGATACAATAAAATGATTGAAGTAAGAATAAAAGAAGGAGAACAAGGGTGGTGTGGAGCAAGAGGTGTTCCGGAAAACCCAGGCTCAGGAGGGTGATTCAGGTGAACATGTGGAACTTAGTTCTGAACATCCAGGAAGCCAGGGGGAAGGCAACTGTTCTGAATTACGTGGGGCTCAAGTGCTGGCCCCTGGCAGCCTCCCCGCATATCTGGGGAGAGAAAGTTCCCTGGTGCTTTTCTCCAAGGAGAAGGAATTATAGGGATGATTATCCCAGGGGCAATGGGCAACTCAGTGGGCAGTAAATTTTGTAAAAATGCCTTTCCTCCCAGTTCTCTAAGAACTGCTTATTACCGCATCCATCTTCATGGCCCCCAGGTAAAGTCAAAAGCAGCTGGGTACAGATATTTTTGGTGGCAGCAGAGGACCTGGAAGGCAAGGACATGTGATATCATTGTCAAGGGTGGTCAGGGAGTGAGGAGAAGTTTGACCAGCATCATGGATATCTCAGAACATTCTCTTCTTTCATTACTAGGTGCGAGGGAACACAGAAGGGGGAGTTGAGGGTTTCCTCTTGTCTCTGCTGTCCGAGTATCTGTCTGTGTGGCCTTAGGAAAATCACTTAACTGTAGTCGAACAAAATACGGGCTTTGCAGTTTCCTCTTCTATAAATTGAGAGGGCAGATGATGTTTCAAAGATTCCCTTGTACCCAAGCCCTCTATGATTTGGTATTTCCCCCTCTCTCCTTCCCTGAGAGCCATAAACTTAAGTGGAACCAAGTGAAATGAGTCATCTCACAAAGAAATACTTCACCTTGAAAAAGTAAGTGGCTTTCCAGGGATAAATAACTTGGCAACAGATGAAAACAAAGGGGAAAGGAAAAGAACTGATTTAATCTGTGTTCTTTCTTTTTCGGTCCTGTCTTCACTATCCCACTATCCCATTGCTTTTGCTCCTAAGTTTGTTTTCTTCTTAAAGTACCTTTGGGAGCTAGCTGTCATTTTTGACACTGGGGGAGCATATTTAGCGAAGTGTTCTCACCTTTTTTTTCTTTTTTTTTTTTTTGATGCCGAATTCCATCAGGTTGGAAGCTGCTTGTCTGTGTAAACAGGGAAGAGGGCACACGGGTGTTGAGCAAGCAGAGAATGGTTACATGATGTGCCGCGGTGCATTTCCTAGCTCCTTCTTGTCCTCTGTGTGTGTGTGCGTTTTACGCAAACTCCAGGTCTTACGGAAGTCATAGTACATTATAGTATTGCACTGACAGAACAGTGTAAGTTTTGGGGGTGTGTCTTGGACTCAGGCTAGTTTGGGGTATGTGCGTGTGTGTGTATATGTGTGTGTGGGCTCCCCTGGGGTTGCAGTATTCAACCACACAGGTGCCAGGTGGGTGGACAGGCGGGTGGGTGTCACACCCAATAGCACTGGAGCCGTAGAAAGTTCACTTATTAAAGGGGAAGGGATATTAAACGGCCCACGGGGTGGGGGGTTCCACAGATGGCACAAGGTAGCTGTCCCACGGCTTCTCACCAGGTTTGGGATTGTGTTAAGCCGGTCCTGAGAGTTGGCAGTTTTGAGTCAGCAGCATGCATATTTGCCCAGTGGGCAGGAGGAGAATTTTACCGTGATTTCACATATAAGGAAAGCAGATATCTAGGCTCTAATTTATTGGAGGGTCAGAACCTACTGCCATCAAACTCCTGACCCTCAGATTCCCTCGCCCTTAGATGCCACCCAAGAGCTGTTCTGGTTTAGTTCCTTTGTAATTTACCTGGGTTTACAGACATCCTGGGATTTGTGGATGCAGAGAAGCGGGTGGGGTGGGGAGGGGGAGAGGAGAGTTCGGGGCATTTCTACAATATTATATGCAAGTGCTGTGCAAATAAAATGCAAATTAAAATCAAGCGCTCTAGCACTGCGCAAAGGTGATGCAAATTTGCTTTTAATTTCTCTTCTGTGCAGTTGCAAGTACCGTGGAAGCATGGGAGAGCTGTTGTTGGGGGGGGGGAGCGGGGAGCAGGGGATGGCAGGGAAAAGCTGAGACTGCTTTGTGGTCAGTTGCGGCCTTGAAAATGGGTCTTCCTGCATGATGTGGGAGTAAAGTGTAAAGGGCGGCCCTTCTGAGAAGAGCTTATGAGAACTGCCTTCACCCTGGAGTTTTCTCTGCACTTAGAAATGAGGGAGGCTTGGGAGAGGGGAGAAGAGGACTTAATTGGGGTCAGGTCAAGGTTCTGATGGGGAGGAAGGTTGTGTTGAGCATTTTCTCGCCTTGAGGAAGGCCCTGCAAGTAACCCCAACCCACTTGAACATAAGCAATGAGAAGGTCCTTTCCGGAAGGACCTTTTAGTTGATGGCAGGCTCTGATAGCTCTGAGCTTGGAATGACTTGGTGAGGACTCAGGCTGTCAGCTGAGCATGGGATGGTTTGGGAAGGTTGGATTGGGGAGAGGGCTGCTGGCCTGCTCTCACCTATTGGTGTTGCGCATGGCAAGGCTTCTGGTGAATCAGAATCACCATGTGACTGACCCTTCCCAAAAGGCCCTGAGGAAAGAGTGTTCTGACCTAGTAGCCTTTGTCCCACAGAAGGTTCTTGGGCAGCCTGGCCTTGATGTCCGAACCAGTGATCTGGCAGTCATCCTCGGTCAAGGCTAAGCCCCTAAGCAGGACTTAGATTGTTCCTGCCTGGGAGAAGGGCTAAGGTGGGAAAAGAAAGGATTTGAGAGATGAAGTCCGGAGTCAGGAAGGGCTAACTGCCACCTCTTGGAAGCTACTAATAGTATAGTTCCCAAAAGAATACTTTTCTTTCTCTCTCTCTCTCTCCCCCCCCCCCCCCCCAGTGTGTTTCTTGGTTGCCCTATTATCAGTCATACATGCAGGAGCTCCAAGAGAAATATGTTTTAACATCCTGAAACTGAATTATTAAATGGGGATTAACTTGGTGTTGACTTTTCTCCATGGCTGATTTGCAGTATAAACTGGGTTTAAGGCATCTTTTACTAAACCTTCTGGATTTTAGTAGATCGTGTTGGATGAGCCATTCATTAAAGATTTCATGCTGATGTTATTTGTTTAGGCTTTGATGCCCTTTTTCTGTTTTGCCTCCCCTTTTATTCAATAATGATATCTTTCAGGCAGAGGATACCTTCCATACTGTAGTACTAAGGGCTTTCCATGATGGAGAGCTTGTCCCCATGGCCAGCGGCTTGGCAGGAAGTCAGAGGACTTTGGTGCCCTCCCTGCCTGACCCCCAGGTAGCCAGGCAGCTAGGACTGCAAGGATGGAGAGAGTGCCAGACTCCCTGTTGGGCAAATGCCTCCTTTAGCTGCTCTTTGAAGACTGGATCCATTAACAGGGGAACTCACCTTTTCATTTTACCCTTTTTTTTTTAAAGCAGGTGTAAAGAATATTTTATTAGACTCGTAACATGTCTCTTAATTAATAGCGTAAAACAGAAACCAGTTATACAATCCAGTTTAGGAATATGTATTTTATACAATTTATAACCCTTTACAAATAGAAAGTTAGTAAATATATGCTGATTCAATCTAAAGAATCTTCAGTATAAACACGTTTAACAAAGTCCTTTAGATGCAATTTCTTTTGGGTTTACTGCAACACTTTTTGTTATACTGTATGTGTTGTAAATTTTTACTCTTAAATGTCCAGAGAGAAGTAATGGCTTAAATTCACATGGATATGTAAGTGTCCAGTACCACATTCTGGACAGAGAGCAGATATTGAAGAGAAAAAGAAGGACACGGTGTCTGAGATTGCGATATACCAGAAGGACACTGGCTTTTTTAAAAAATCACGAATCTGAAACATGCTGCCTTTGAACAAGTTATTCACCTTCTTTGAGTCTCTCTTTTTTTTTTTCAATCTACAAAATGTGAAAAATAAAAATCTCTTGAAGTTGTAAGGATTAGTTAAAATTATTCTTGTAAGGAGCTCAGCATAGAATAGATGCTCACTGCCCTCTTCCCATGGGCAGACACAGTTCACATCACTGAGATCAGAGTGCTGGTATCACTTGACCAACCTTAGAAAACAAGCACTTTCTTCGATTCTGCCATCTCTCTTTTCTCCATTGTTAGTGGCTGTCCAGTGTTGTGGATGGTCATTTGCTACACTTATTTTTGTTGGTCATTTTGGTTGTTTCCTAATGTTCCTTCTGTGGGCTTTGGGGCCTCCCATTTCAGGGACAGTTTGACTGCTGCCTCGCTTTCCTTTGGAACGTGTTGCAGAGAGGTGATCTCAGCTGGCATGGCAGCATTTCACATGGACCAGCCACCTCACCCTGGCCAGAGGTCCGGCCACTAAAGTTCAGAATGGTCCTTGCAATGTCATTCCTGGCCCTTTGGGCCCCATGGTCTGCAGCTGGGTCATCCAGCTTTATGTGTTGCAGCCTCTGCTCGTAGCACCAGGGACGTCCTGTTGTCTATTTAGAGCCCTTTGGCTGACTGTGCAGAATTCCTCCCTTTGACTCCCACTGACAGCAGCCTCAGCCCCTGGGCCACACGCCTTTAAGCTGAAAGTTGCATTTGAGCCTCCAGAGTCATTTTAGTCTTCGAGTGATGGAAGTCCTTGCTGGCCGTAAATCAGCTCTCATCTCCTGAGCTGGCCTTGTGCAAACCAGCCCTGCCAGAGAAGAGCATGCGTGGGTCAAGGCGCGTGCACACTCCCACGAGAGTCTGGGAGGTCAGCCTAGAGCTTGAGTACCCGCATCCAAGGAGATGCTACTCTGGGACATTTTCAGTGTCAACCCTTATCTCAAGTTTAACTCTTTCAAGTTATGTAACGCTGCTTCTTCAAGGGTCACCTCGAATTGTCTTTGCATCATATATCTTTGCTTTCCTGGCTTACAAAATGGGAATTGGCTTTTAATGGGATGGACATTTGACTTGCATTGTCACATTGAAATTTCCCCATGGCTCAGTGCATTGGGCTGGGTTTTTATTATTCCCATTTTCCAGATGGAGGAATTTTATAGATGAGGAGTTGGGCTCTGAGAGGTTGAATGGTTTGCTAGAGTTCCCACAGCTATAAAGTGTTGATGCTGATAATGGGATTCAGTTCTGCTGACACCAAGGCTTGGAGGTGGTAGAGCAGCCTGAGCCCTCTCCCTGGCTTCTCCAGCTGCCCTGGAGACTGGTTATATAGGGTCTCAGACAGGATCATTTGGGACTCCACCTTGTAGGTCCCAATAAGAGCCTGAAGTTGGGGCCTCAAGTCTCCTGGAACCTCTTCCTATTTCAACCAGCATTCATCCACTAGCTCACCCTGACCCCCACTGTCTTCATCCAGAGTGCAGAGGCTTTAAGACCATTGTGCACCATCTTGCTTTTCAGTGTTGAGTGTTCTGCTCCTTAAGTGCACACTGAGGACATCCAGAGATATTTTTTTTAGACTATTTTAGCATCACCAGGAGTTGAGACTTCTAGAGTTACTTTCAGGTCTGTGTTTGCCTGTGGAGATAAAAGACACAGCATGGCATCCTTGGGAAGTATTAGAAAATACTGATGCCTGGGTCCTGTCCTAGACCAGTTACATTAGGATCTGTAGGGGTGTGGCTTGAGCATCTTGGGTTTTCAAGACTCCCCTGGTGATTCTAATGAGTGACTGGGATAGATAACCTTTCTTTTTTAACCTCTGAAGAAAGCAATTTCTAGTATGTGGGCAGACACAAGGGGAGAAGCGGGAAAGATTTGAGTGAGTAGGGGTAGACAGGGAGTTTACACATTCATTCATTCAGGACCTGATTCCAAGCACTGTGCTGGATACTGGGGTTCTAGACACGTCTAAAATACCTTGCCCCTTCACTGTCTAATGGGGGAGATAGACACACAGAGAATTAACTGGGTCAGCCCAGACCAGGGCACTTGCTAGGTGCTTCTTGTGGACTTCTATGCGCATTTAGATCACCCAAGGAGCTTGTTATAAATGCAAAAATCCTTTGACTAACACATTTGCTAAATGTGGATTTACCCTCCTACCTAATCAAGCAAAGTCAAACCCCACAGCCTTTCTTGCAAACCACACAATAATAGAAAGGAAATGCACATTCTTTAGAAACACAACAAAACAAAGACCTAAAGATAACATTGCTTGTAATACCAGCCAGTTCAGGAAGCCTTGTCCTTTGAGATGTCTACTCATTCATCCAAGAAAGAGCATGTGTGATAGAGAAAAATGTCTGAGGCCTGGACCCCACTGTTCCAGATCTGATTTAGTAACTTTATGGTGGGGGGCAGGCATTGGCTATTTATCCTACCCTTGAGGTATAAAGAGAATGCTCTAAGGCCACATGGGGAAGCAGCAGTTAATTCTGAGTAGAGAGACTGAAGAAGGCTTCACAGTCAGGTTGATGTTGGAACTGTCTGTCTAAGAATATGCTCTTCTCCTCTGAGCCACAGACACATGTATTATGGAGACTGATCAGACACAATGTTTGCTTTTGGCAGAGTCTGCTGATAAACTCTAGAGCACCCTGCAGGACCTTCCCAGTTTCCTCTCCTGCCATTCTTTGCCTCACTCTTTGTGCTCTGGTGTGTGTCTCTATGCCTTGTATATGCTCTTCCCTGTTTGAAATGCCTTTCCCACTTTTCTCAACTGACTCCTGTTTATGGTCAGACCCCTTCTTTTGCACCCAAGATTTTGTTACAGCTGAGGAACATCCTGTACACGTTTGACACTCTCTGTTTCACCATTTCTTTTGAAGAGAGGCACCTCTAAGGATGGACCGAATTTGATGGGGGATGGGGGGGTGAGGTGAAGGAGCTTGGGAAATAGCATTCAGCAAAGGGAAAGAGTGTAAGCAACAGAGGACAGAGTGTTCTCAAGGACTGACAAGCCCAGCGTGCCTTAGGGCACAGAGTTTGTTCAGGCTGGTGTATGAGGCTGAGATGGGGTGTTCTAAACTTGGACCTGGAGCTCTGGTGTGGAGTTTTCAGCATACCATGATGTGATCAGATCTGTTTTAGATGAGAAAAACTGCGCTTTCGATGGCAACGTGGAGCATCGGATGGCTTCAGTAAATCTCTCTCAATTAGAAAGACATTTTGGAGCTAGTTATAAATAAGGAGAAGAAACCATGTTTTTCAAATGTATGTAGCATGCATGTGTACATGTGTGTGTGTGTTTAAGCAATTTAAAAGAATCATAAACAAGCTCAATTTATCAGTTCTATTTATGTTATTTATTGAGAGGGATTGCTAAACTGGGTTTTTAGTCATTTCTGTCAAGGTTTCAGCTATTTCCAACCACCCTTTTCTGGCCAAACAAGTATTTAGATGGAGAGAGGAATAAGTGTGCAATATTCTCTCCTGTTGTTTAGGATGGTGCCTCAGACCTGGTGTGCAGATTCCAGGTCCATCTGTTCGATTTGCTCCTACCAGCGCCGTGTTCTTCTGTTTATCCCAGCTTTCCTCCCATCTGCCCCTAGGGAGGTAGTTTCCTCCAGGACTTGTGGCTGAAGGAACTGCCACTAAGAGAGTCCTTGCCTTAAAGAGCCAGGGCCCCTTGCCTTTGCATTTATGGGTTTGATATCCAGAGTTTCATCCTCTCTCTTGAGAAGAAAAGTACCTCCATTTTTACACACAAGTAGGTGGAATTTACTCTTAATCCACAGATTTGATTTGATTTTGTTTTTGTTTTTTCCCAACACAGCACAAACTTTATTCAGTAGCAAAGAATGGAGAAGCAGGAGGCAACTTCACAGATCAAATTCTGATTTTGGTTTTGACATGGATGCCCTTGACCTTGGCAGGGCTGGGAGCTTATATATAGGAGTGGGGAAAAAATGAAACATTAAGCTTGTTTAGGTGATGTCGTTAGATTATTTCTCATTAAAAAGTCACTCTAGCTGGTTTTAAAAGGACTACATATTTATTATAAAGAATTTGGAACATATAAAACATCATGAAGAAACTAAAATCATCTGTCATCTCACTATCCAGAAATTACTATTAATATTTGGATTCTAGCCTCCCATCTCCCATGTTTGTTTGTTTTCTCTCTGCCTATGTATTTTTGTAAGAATCATACTTTATAGATAACATTTTATAATTTGCTTTTGCATTTAACTGTTTATCATGAGCTCTTTCCCAGGTCATTCCAAGTTCTTTCACATTTCCCACATTGTTTAAAGGGCTGCCTAATATTAAATTGAATTTTTGTACATATTATTCAGGTGTTGGACATCATTGATTTTTTTTTTTTCTTTAGGGATTCAGAGCTGAAACTCATAGGTAGGTTTCAGATTGACATTCATGCATCCTCTGTAATTGCATGCAAACATTCACGTGCATTTGATTTTTATGGGGAGAAGGACCATATCTTTTATTAGATACTCAAAGGCTTAACTGCTGAAGGGTCAAAAATAGAGAAGATATTTACTTAAGGTAAATTCCTGGAAGAGAAAGTACTGGGTCTAAGTGGTCTGTACACTACCACCAGCAGTAGCTTAAGGTGCCAGTTTCCCTGCATCCTGGCCAGTCCTGACCAATCAGGACAATCTTAGGCATTATCCCTTTTGAGATTTTTCATCATGTTATTGCTAGCTGTACTGGTTCTTTGCTTGTCATTTACTCTCATGCATTGTAGAGTTAGTGCTACTTCAGAGTCAAAGCTGCTCCAAAATCTGAGGGCGTTGCCAAGGTTCAGCGTAAAAAAAGCTGGGTTTGTAACTAGAAGATCCAGGTTTGTGTTCTGTGTTGTCTGTTGCTGCTTGGACCAGACAGTGTGGTGGGTAGGAACTTGGTCTCCAGGCTCAGACTTGATTGTGTTCCATTTGGTGCCTGTGCTTACCTTGCACAGGGTGTATAAGCTCTCTGTGCCCCAGTTCTGACACTTAGAGAATAAGGATCTAACCTTAGTGCCCATCTCACTTGCAGGGCTTTAGTGAAGACCAGTAAGAAAACCCTCGAATGGCAATTAGCTTAGTATCTAGAGCACGTTCTCAAGAATCATTACCGATTATTGGGTGTGTCACTTCCTCTCTCTGAGTCTTAGCTGTAATGTTGAGAATCATAGCCCTTTAGCGCTGGAAAAGGTGTTAATGATCTTCAGCCCACATGTCCTATTTTACTGAGGATGCAGCAGGGATGGGGGTGGTGATGTGACTTGCCTACATGGCAACAGGGGTAATTATGCCTCCTAGTTTAGAGGGTTCTTTTGAAGACCAGATATCGAGTGTAAAGTTCTTTTATATGCCTACACACTTATCTGATGTTAATTATTTGTGCCCTGTCTGTATGGCCCATGGCAAATAAAATGCAATAGTCACTGGCTAACCAGAGCTCTGTTTGGTTCGATGGCCTTTTCTTAAGCCCTCTGTTTCCCTAAGGACATCTTATCCAGTGTCTTGACTATACCTTGGCCCAGTAAGTGCTTTTGATATTGACAATGAGTGTGAAAAAGACATAAATCCCAAGACACCAGACTTGTGTAGAGGGGGTCATCTGTATCTCTGGATTGTATTCACTTGTCTGTCCAAGTTCCCTGGGTCTTATTCATCTCTGAGACCCAACATTTTGCACACATTTTGAAAGAATGAGCAGCAAATGATTATATGTATAGAAGAACTAAAGGGGGGAGTTCCCGTTGTAGCGCAGCCAAAACAAATCCAACTAGGAACCATGAGGTTGCAGGTTCGATCCCCAGTCTTGCTCAGGGGGTTAAGGATCTGGCATTGCTGCGAGCTGTGGTGTAGGTTGCAGATGTGGCTCGGATCTGATGTTGCTGTGGCTGTGATGTGGACCAGCAGCTGTAGCTCTGATTGGACTCCTAGCCTGGGAACCTTCATATGCCACGAGTGTGGCCCTAAAAAGCCAAAAAGAAAAAAAAAAAAAAAAGAAGAAAAGAAAAAGAAAAAAAAAAAGAACTAAAGGGGAATAATTTTCATCATCAGGTCCTTTAAAGTGAACTGGTAGGTAAAGATTAATGCCACCATCTGAGCACTCCTGCAGCACAGGTGGCCTTCTAGGTGAGAGGTGGCCTGCTCTGCTCTAAATGGGCCTTTGGACCACCTTTCCTTCCCTCTCTGCCCTTTGGTATATAACATCTAATCCTACTGCTGATTCACTTTCTGAGCTTTGCTTAATTATTTTATTTTAGGCTGATTAAAAAACTTTTTTTTTTTTTTTTTTTTTTTTTTTTTTTTTTGGCTATGGCATGATGTGGGACATCAGTTCCCAGACCAGGAATTGAACCTGGGACACAGCAGCAAAAGCACAGAGTCCTAATCACAAGACCACCAGGAAACTCCCTCTTACTTCCAGCTTTTAAGACTGACTTTGAGGTGTGGCTCTCAGAGCTTTTAAAATGAAAACAGTGTTTCCAGAATGAGCAGCTGTGACTCTAGAGCTGCTGCGAAAGTTCCCAGTAGCTGTGCTTATTTTGATTTACTTGTTAAAAAAAAAAAAAAAAAAAAGAAAAGAAAAGAGAACCCTCAGAATCTTGCAGAAACCTGATGCCAAATCCTGCTTTTTTATAGCTGGTTTATGTTGTCTGTCCTTCGAAGCCCAAAGTAAGCATGACTGCCTTTGTGAAGACATCCCTGCCCATCTTAGTCTGTTGGGCGCAGCCGTAGAGCAGAGTGGCTGACAGTATGAGTTCAAATCCCAGCTCCACCACTTACTAGCTGTGTGATGTTGGGAAAGTTCTTTCTTCTCTCTAACCAGTTTCTCATGTGTAAAATGGAGATGATGATAGAACCGACCTCATGGGGTTGAAAGGGGGAACATCCGTTTTACACGGATGTTGCACATATGTTTTATTGGTTCGATTGGTTTCCCCATTCGGATGGTCAATCCTTAAAGCCACCACGTGCGTGTCACATCACTTTTTGCCGCCTTCAGTGCCCAGGACAGTGCTGTAGACCAGAAATTGGTGTTTGGCATCAGCTGGTTGCTGATTGCTCAAGCCCGGGCTGTGAAAATTGTAGTTACTGCTGAGGTGGAGAGTATTGGCGAAGTTCGGAATGTGTAGGGGAACAGTAAGATCACTCCTTACATCCTATGTTTGCAACTTTAAGCCGTTTCTGAGTGTTTTGACTATGAGCAATGGGAGAGGCAGGTATATAAAGTGGTGGTATTTAAGTAGAAGCTGGTTATAAATTTAGCGGAGGTGTTAGAACGAGAAGGCTGGAAGAAAGGAACTCCACAACCTCTAGTCCAATGGGTCTTGAGTATCAGCATGTATCAGAATCACCTCGTCGAGTTCCTGTTGTGGCTCAGCGGTTAATAAACCCCACTGGTATCCATGAGGATGCAGGTCGATCCCTGGCCTCTCTCAATGGGTTAAGGATCCGGCATTGCTGTGAGCTGTGGTGTAGGTCTCAGACACAGCTTAGATCCTGTGTTGTTGTGGCTGTGGCTGTGGCCAGCAGCTGTATTCTAGCCTGGGAATTTCCATATGCCACAGGTGTGGCCCAAAAAGAATTACCTTGAGAAAACAGGCTAGATAAAACATCGATTACTGGGTTTCTGATTCAGAAGGGAGGAAAGGGCAAGAATTAAGCTTTGTAGCCAGTTCCCAGGTGATACTGATGGGCCATGGACCACACTTTGAGAACCACTGCTCGAATGTGTTTTTCAAGTCCAAGAGTCTGTAATTCTCAACACTCCTTGAGAGCACAAGAGGCACTTAGCACAGTGTCTGACCTAGAGTAGGCACAGGGCACTGAAGATGTCCCCACGAAGATATCAGGTCCTAAACCCTGCCACCTGTCAATGTGATCTTATTTGGAAAAAGAGTCTTTGCAGATGTGATTAAAGTAAGGATCTGAGATGAGATTATCCTGGCTTAAATGGGCCCTTAATGCCATCACAAGTGTCCTTATAATAAAGACAGAGGGTGATTTTACACACACACACACACACACACACACACACAAAGGCAACGTGAAGACAGAGGCAGAGATTGGAGTCATGTAGCCACAGGTCAAGGGATGTAAGCAACCACCAGAAGTTAGAAGTGGCTTTTTCCCTTGAGACTCTGAAGGGAGTGTGGCTCTGCTGACACCTTCATCTCAGCCAAGTGAAGCAGATTTCATGCTTCCAGCCTTGAGAACTATGAGAAGATAAATTTCTGTTGCTTACTTGCTTGATTGATTGATTTGCTTTTTAGGGCTGCAGCCATGGCATATGGAAATTGCCAGCCTGCACCATAGCCACAGCAACACAGGCTAGGTGTCGAATCAGAGCTACAGTTGCCATCCTACACCATAACCACAGCAACACAGAATCCAAGCCATGTCTGCGAGCTACACCACAACTTGTGGCAATGCTGGATCCTTAACCCACTGAGTGAGGCCAGAGATCAAACCTGCATCCTTATGGATGCTAGCTGGGTTCGTTACCACTGAACCTCAATAGGAAATCCAATTTCTGCTATTTTTAACCATCAAGTTTGTGCTAATTTGTTACAGTGTTCATAAGAAATGAGGATAGTGGGCATTCAGTAAAGAGAGCAATGAAATGAGTAGGGGAGTTGGATGCAGGCCTTAGGACACCCCATTTAACTGATACATAAACTGAGGGCTTGATGTATCTGGTCCAAGTGTACCTACATGTTTACTGCAAAGGACACCCAGGTCTGTCATCTACTTGAGTTTCCATTCCACCAGGCTGGTGGTTTTCACTCCCAATTGCTCATTAGAGCAATTCAATTGGAATTGGCCGGCCATGGGGCCTCTTCTTTTTTATTTTGTAAAAAGTTCCTTAAGCAATTCTCATCTACAGCCAGGGTTGAAACTGCTGAGACTGGGCTCTTCACAGAAGCTGGCTCATCCTTGTGATGACTGCTGACTGAGAGAAGCTTTCAGGTCTGCAAAGTACTTCTATCAAGTTTAAGCCCCATCGTGACCCTCTGAGGCAGTCAGGCTGGGTACAGTCCTCTTTTTCCTGGTGTATTACGAGGCCGAGAAGTTAGATGATGCAGAGTGGCTAGTCCTATACCCAGACTCAGCCCTCTGACCCATGGCCAGTGCTGCTTGTACCGTGTGCCACATCCCCAACCCAAGTAGTCATTTGCGATTGTGTGCACCTAATGACATTCGTGTGGATTGTCCGGGCTGAGGACATGGCACACGGTACAAGCAGCACTTGAGGTTCTGGACCCTGGAAACAGGAACATTTTTAGATATTGAATTACTTAAAAATGTGTGTGTTGAGAGACAAGGTCGGTGAGCTTTGAGGCCAAAGAGACTTAGTGATATTTCTGCAGAAAGAATTTCAAGTCTCTTGCCACATCGTTTCCTGGGACACTTTGCATGTGAATCTTTGGCGGGGCTTGGGTGACACATGGCCCTAAACACGTGTTTGCATGCTCAACGGCACACAGGATGCTGCTCTGGGGACAGCTAGATCTGAAGTGCCATTTTGCTGGTGTGACTGTCAGGGCTGCTGGCTGTCCCTGTCCATCAGCAGTCAGAGAAAAGTCATCAAGCACAGGTTTTAGTGACTTCGGGTCTGTGGTGTTTAAGGTATGTCAACAATACCCCTCCCCTGTCTAACTCCAGATGGACATATAATCATAACTTCATAAATGTGACCACAGAAGATTAGACGAAGGCACAGGACAAGAAGCGGGAGTCGCTGGTGTGGGCGTTTTGAAAGACACCCCCCCGCCACGGGGGGTCAGAAGGCTGTTTGCTGTGTCCACTTGGCCCAGCTGCTAGCGCCAATGATTTTGCCCTGCCAATCGGATATTGCCTAGTGATTTTTATGGAGTTAAAGCTGAAGGAAATTTGAGGAGGAGATCACTTCCTTTGTTTTAATTAAGGTTCTGAGACTGCACCACTGCACATCTGTAGCAGACTGGCTGCTGGGCCAGCAATAAGGCCCCATGCATTTTAAATATCTGGAGAGGGCTATTTGTAGAGCTGGGTCACGGCTGCCGTGGCTGCCCAGTGCATGTGTGCACAGACATGTGCGCGTGCGCACGTGCACACATACACACACACACACACACACACACGGTGTACCTCATACAGATGTTTGAACAGTCCCTGGAGAACACACATTTTCTGTTGTAATAAAGGAAAACACTGTCCTCAGCTGTAACCTAGGAGACATGGGATCCCACCAGACTTGGAATCTTTAACTGCGTCTTGGCTGCTTGCAGGAGCAGCCCAGGAAGGCCTTTCCTCCCGCAGGCGTCCCGTTGCCTTGTGGTTCCCGGTGGCAGCTGCCTGCTGTTCACTCACACATAAATCCCTGGGGAGAAATAAGAGCTAAGTGGTTGTTACAAAGGGGCGAAGGCTCTGACTCCCATGGCTAGTCACGGAAATGTTTCTGGCTGTTCCACACGACAGGCACTGCTCGTCCCAAGACACCTCTCTGCCCTTAACCTCTGCTCATGTTTTGGAATCACAGGCTGGAAGGGGACTGGGGGCGGGGGACACCTACCGTTCCCCCACTGCCTGTCAGTTCTTCCTCGGTACTTGCCAGACCCGGGAGAGCTGTCCATCCAGTCACCCCCTGGGATGGGCATAAATATTGTTATCTCTATTTAATAACATAGCGCTAGCGCAAGGTAGAGCGTATTTGTTCCCGGGGAAATGACAGCGGTTTTAAGCCTAGTGACTTGGAGGTGATTTAAACCCCCTCATCTGGATTTGTTTAACACACTTCAGTTTTATTATTCGGTTTTCATGCAGGAAGTTAATGAATAACTCAGTCTGGCTCTGTGGCTATACAACCAAACAAGGCACCCTGGCTGGGAGTTCATTTTTAGGACAGCCGTACCTCGATTTACACAATAGTGGCATTCCTGGAAAATTGGCTATATGTCAGATTTTGGAAATAAAAGAGTTTTTAGAGGAATGGAGCCATCAGTTGGTTTGTTGTTATTGTTATTTGTTTGCTGCTGTTAACAAAACCAAGAATATGGATAACTTGTTTCCCTAATTGACTTTTTGTAGCTTTGTTAGCAATAGACTATTCCTCAATAAGACGTTTTTTTTCTTCTTTTTAGGGCCATACCTACAGCATATGGAAGTTCCCAGGCCAGGGTCGAATCAGAGCTGCAGCTGATGGCTTACATCACAGCCACAGCAGTGCCAGATCTGAGCCGTATCTGCAACTTACACCGCAGCTCAAGGCAATGCCAGATCCTTTAACCCACTGAGCAAGGCCAGGGATTGGACCCATATCCTCATGGATGTTAGTCAGGTTCTTAAGCACTGAGCCACAATGAGATCTCCAATAAGACTGTTTTTTCAAGACTCAGGGGTCAGGTATGGCTCTTGTAGGAGGTGTTGTCTGGGAGTTGAATGAAACAATACTCTTAGCCCCTGGAATTTGGGGATGGGAGACCTGAGCAGAAAGACCCAGCATCACCCTTCCCAGACAGACAACTGGAGTCTGTTAGCTCTAGAACATGAAGAAACAAAAGAATTCACAGATATAACCCACTCTGAGCATCTAGTTCCAACCACATCTTAGCACTTCCTCTTTTTTGGGCAAATCACTTTCTGAATTTGGCTTCTACCTTTAAGGAAGTGTGTAGTCTATGCTTCAATTTACCTACCAGGAATGGAGCAAAAAGGAGTTCAGTGCTCTGAGCCCCAGAGAGAAATGGACTCTCACATATGTGAAGAGGGTTTCTCAAGGCACTGATGTCTGCCACCAGAATCATCTTTAGGGTCTGGTAGATTGGGGTGGATTTTATAGAAGGCAGCCCAGCCCACACCACCTGCTGGCTAGGCAGAGAAGTAGAAGGTCTTTTATTTATTTTTCTATTTTCTGATGTATAGTTGATTGACAACGTTGTGTTAATTTCTGCTGTACAGCAGAGGATATAAATGTATATATATTTTTTCGTATTATTTTCCATTATGTTTTATCATAGGATATTGAATATAGTTCCTTGTATTTTACAGTAGGACCTCATTGTTTATGTAGTTTACATATAATACTTTGCATCTGCTAACCCAAGCTCCCAATCCATCTCTCCTCTACTCCTCCTCCCCCTTGGCAACCACTCTTCTCTCTCTGTCTTTGAGTCTGTTTCTGTGTCATAGGTAAGTTCATTTGTGCTATGTTTTAGATTCCACATATAAGTGGTATCATATGGTATTTGTCTTTCTGACTTATTTCACTTAGTATGATAATATCTAGGTCCATCTGTGTTGCTGCAAATAGCATTGTTTCATTCATTTTTATGGCTGAGGAGTATTCTATTGTACACATGTACCACATCTTCTTTATTGATTCATCTATTGATGGACATTTAGGTTGTTTCCACGTCTTAGCTATTATAAATAGAGCTGCTATGAACATAGGGGTGCATGTATCTTTTTGAATTACAGTTTTGTCCAGATACATGCCTAGGAATGGAATTGCTAGATCACATGGCAACTGTGATCTGTTTTGAGTTTTTTGAGGGATCTCTATACTGTTTTCCATGGTGGCTGCACCAGTTTACATTCCCATCAGTAGTATAGGAGGGTTTCCTTTTCTAGGAGGTCCTTTAGACAACTAGTAGTTTGCATTCTTAAAGTTCCTCTGTTTATGCTTCTTGTTATCAAGACAAACACAACGGGACATCCTTGATTTATTTTTTCTCTTAACCTACTCTTACTATTAATTCCCACTGTATTTATCTTCCAGATTTTAACCTAGTTGGGTGATGGGAGGGGGCAGAGAGATGGAGAATTTAAGGTAGATGTACCTTGGCTTCTGCAGTACTTAGGAATTGTTGGTCCCCTTCCAGCATCAAACATTCTTTATAGTGTAATATTATTATTTACTTTTTCCTAATTATTTCTAGACATAATCTTGCAAATGCTCAGAACATCTCTTAGAGGTATTTAAAAAATGCAAAAGGGCTTATCTTCAGAGCTGGGTAGGCTGTATTTGAATCCTAGTTGATTCAAAATCTGTGTGGTCTCAGGCATTGTACTTTTCTAAACCTCTGTTTCCTGATCTGTAAAATGACTCAATAGTAATAACCCTGCAGGATTCTTGAGGATTAAAGGAAAATACGGAGAGTGCTAAGTTTAGTGCCTGATACATGGTGGGCACTGTCTCCTCCCCTGGAAACCCTCATTCCCATTTTACTGAATCAGGGAAACTGAGGCACAGGGAGGTTAAAGGAATTTGATCAAGGCAAAGCCGATTGTGAAGTACTCAGATTCTGGTTTTTGAAGCTGTATGCTTTCATTTCAGGGTGCACAGAGTTGGGGTAATGTAGACCTGTAGAGGGTCCATCATGAAATGGGTCAAAGGAACTGGCAGGTGTTCAACACACTTTGGCTCTTCCTTGGCTCCTGTCTTCCTGGTGAGACTTCCAAGATCAATCAGGGCACCTCCTGCACAGATCCAGGGGCTGCCAGGAGGAAAAGAAGGACACATTTCTTTGAGTGGCCACATAGCAGGTGCTTTTACATAAGTTAACTCATCTGATGCAAGAAACTTCGAAGGTTGAAATTACTGAGCCTAGGTCTTATAGATGAGGAAATTAAGGTTCAGGGATTTTAGGTCATTCGTCTGCAATCACAGAGATAGTGTAAGTGGTAAAGGGAGGAGTTAACCCAAATCCCTGGACTTGAGATAGTGGCCATGCTGCTCACTTCACCTCCCCTGCCCAGCAACTGCTCAGGGGTCCTGCCTCCTCTTGGATTCAGGCTTTGGGTCTGGATGAGTCTTGTGTATTATTTTTGTTTTGTTCTGTTTTTTTAGGGCCGCACCTGCAATGTATGGAATTCTCAGGCTAGGGGTCGAATTAGAACTACAGCTGCTGGTCTACGCCACAACCACAGCAATGCTAGATCAGAGCCTCATCTGCAACCTACACCACAGTTCACAGCAATGCCAGGTCCTTAACCCACTGAGCGAGGCCAGGGATTGACCCTGCATCTTCATGGATCCTAGACAGGTTCATTACCACTGAGCCATGAGGGGAACTCTGTTGTGTTTTATCTTTACTGGCCAAGGAGAGGGGCTGACATTTCTCTAATTAGCTGCTCTATACCCTGACTCCAGGGAGCAGCATCACATGGCCAGCAACCATGTGTTATCTTGTGGCCCCTGTCCTTCCTCTTGATTTTCATTCCCAGACAACTAGCCACCTCAGACAGACAAGGGCCCATATGGCCAGAGAAGGGGTTTGGAGGAGAAACTTACGGTGCTTCTCTAAGTAACCTGTTGCTGTTTTTAATGACCCATCCTGGCTAGGAATGCTTTCCCACTTGTAGCCTAAGCCCAGCTCCTTGGGCAGAGCCTGTTCCCTTTCATTTGGTCCTCAGAGGAGATGGCGAGCAGCTGGTCCTCATGGGCTCTGTACTAACCCTTCACAAGGAAGCCCATATGCATGTATTCCCCTTGGAGGTTTAAGCCTTCTCTAATCTTCCAGGCAAGAAGACTGCCTTTCCCAGCAGCCTGGAGACACAGAGCAGCTCTTGACCAGAAAAGGCCTGAGCATCTTGGAGGTGTTCCTGATTTCTCTTCAGAATGGTCCCAGTTTTGTGGATGTCATGGGAAGGAACGAGAAGAGTTATGGAATCATAGTGTGTAGAACTGGAAGGAATGTGACACACCGTCTCATTCACATGGTATTTTACACAGGAATTTCATCCCATAGGGTCCAGACTGGGGGGTACTAGGGTTGAGAGTTCCTGCAGAACTTTCTCCCCCATGAGGATTTCCTTCTAGGTGTGCAATGGGCCATAACTCTGAAGTGGAGATGAGAATTCTTTTTTTTTCCTCACTGGATCCCTGCATGCTGGCTGGAGATCCTGCTGCCTGTTCTACATGAATATTTAAATCATGGCAACACTTTTTTTTTTTTTTTTTTAGGGCCACAGCCAAAGCATATGGAAGTTCCCAGGCTAGGGGTTGAATTGGAGCTACAGCTGCAGGCCTGTGCCACAGTCACAGAAATGCGGGGTCCATGCCGGGTCTGCGACCTATACCACAGCTCACGGCAATGCTGGATCCTTAACTCACTGAGTGAGGCCAGGGATTGAACCTGCATCCTTGTTGATACTAGTCTGGTTTGTTACTGCTGAGCCACAAAGGGAACTTCCATTTATTCTTTTTAAGAAGACTTCTCTGGGTGCATAGCTAGGGTCTCAAGGATATTCTTCCAAATATCCTGTACTTCTTACCTGTCAGAGCTTGGCAAGGTCGATGGCCTTTTTCTTGTCACCCATTTCATAGATGGAAAGACTGAGGCCCTCTGGTTCTCCTAAAGTCGACAGCCGTGGGTATTTCTCCCCTACCCTGCCCTTGGGTGGCTCCTGGTTCTGGGGGCCATTGCAGGGCCCGTTGGAAATCTGCACACTTTCTGCCAGGTCCCTGCACGCTCTTCTTTGGGGGAAGGAAGCTCATCCAGATGGAGCCAGCGTTTCTCCCAACCTGGGCGCTCATGCAGTAACCTCTGCGGCCAAGGCTTTGTAAAGGGAAGGACTTCCGTGTTGGCAAACCTGCTAGCACTCAGCAGAGGCGCCCATAAATCTTGCTGAAAACAAACGCTTTAAAAGAGGAGGAAAGTTTAAGAGGCCCTGTGGGCATATTCTAATCACTGCTCACTAATATCAGCCAGCTCGGATTTAGAATGTGGTGTTCCCAGCGGAGGGGGCCTGGGTAGGCACCATGTAAAACGCCGCGGGCTGTAATTAACTCTGACCTCCACCGCCTGCCGGCTCACTGGGTCCTAATATTAGCTTTGACTCCCAGAATGAGCCTTCGGTGTTTGTTGTTGGGATGCGTTAAAATTCATCGTTAGCAGCCTTTCTTTGGCTCCTCTATTTCAACCCAAAACACACACACACAGCACACACTGAGCCAAGGTGATCGATGTACCAAATGAAATAATCGGGTAGATCTTTGCAGTCATTGAAAATATCATTTATTTCAGTAATGCCAACAAACCCCTAGATGTATGGCTTATATTTTACAATGTGCAAAGTGATTTTACACACTTCATTGATCCTCATTACAACCCTGTCAGGTGGGCTGGGCTGATATCATGTTCATCCATCTGAAGAGAAGAAACAAAGGCCGAAAAGGAGGATGGTTTGGCATTTTCTGTAGTAAGTGGCTGAGTCCCAGATTCAAACTTAGGTCTTTTGATCTCAAAACTGTTTCTTAAATACTGGTGTTCAAATGGACCATAGAGCTTGACATGATGGAGACTGGCGTGGGGGGGAGCACGTTGGGTCTTTTCCAAATTTCCTGCCAATCAAGGCGATGATTATTCAGCAATTTCTTTTTTCTGCCTCCTGGCAACAAAAAGGATATTAGATATAAAGTAAGCATAGGCTTGTGTTGTGTACCGTGAGAATGATGAGGAAAATTCCACCTAAACATTTGGGACCAGGAGTGTGTGTTTGTGTATATTTTATTAGTTAGAAGAGCCATACGTCTGAAAAACAAGAACCTGCTACATGCCGGCTTCTGTTCTAGCCACTCAGATGTGATTTCTCTGTTCACTGAGTTACACTAGAGCTGGAGGAGACAAACCAGGAATAAAGATGCAAATAAGAAAAACAGTGATAAGTAGGGTGATGTATAAAGTGACCAGATGGGTACTTTAGGGTGGGTGATTAGGGAGCCTGTTTGGGCTGAGATATGAATATCAGAAGGAGCCATCCATCTAAAGGAGGAGGAAGAGGAGCAAGAGGAGGAAGAGGAGCAAAAGGAGGAAGAGGGGTAGAGGTGGTGGTGTGTTAGAGATTCCAGGAAGAAAATATGGCCAGTGAAAAGGCCCAATGTTGGGAATAAGTCGACCTGTTGGAGTACAGAAAGAAGGCTGGAGCTGAGTGAAGGAGGGGACAGTGACATGATGTGGGGTTGGAGTTGGTGACAAGGAACTCCAACTGGCTGGAAGTTTAGTAAATCAGAATAGGGATTTGGGATTTTATTCTGAATCCATTGGGAAATCCCTGGAGGGCTTTACGGAGGGGAGTGAGGTCTGATTTACATTTTCAAAAGGTCACTCTGGCTGCCATGTGACAGAATTTGAAAAAGGCAAGAGGTGGAGGTAGCCGTGGAGACAGTGAGAAATAGAAGAGCTCTGGACGTGATGTGGGGCCTCAGGGGATTGGTTGACCTAGATTGAAGGCATGGAGGAGAAGATGACTCCGAGGCTGATGGAGACCCCACGAATTGCCCTTTGGACAATTGGGGAGTAGATGGGGACAAAGAGTTCTGCTTGGCCATGTGAAGTTTGAGATGTATGCTTTATATCCAAGTGGAGATGTCCAGCAGCAATTGCCAATGAATTTTGGCATTTGGAGAAGTGGTCAGAAGTAGGGATTTGAGATTCATCAGCCTGTAGATGGTACTGAAAATGAAAACTACAGGGTTTTCTTTTTTAATAATGATTTTTAATTTTGCAGCATTGGTTTATAGTGTTCTGTCAATTTCTACTGTACAGAAAAATGATCCAGTCGCACATATATATACATTGTTTTTCTTCCATTACCCTCCATCATGTTCCATCACAAGTGACTAGATATAGTTTTCTGTGCTATACAGCAGGATCTCATTGCTTCGCCATTTCAAATGCAATAGTTTGCATCTATTAACCCCAGATTCCCAGTCCATCCCACTCCCTTCCTTTCCCTCTTGGCAACCACAAGTCTGTTCTCCATGTCCATGAGTTTCTTTTCTGTGGAAAGGTTCATTTGTGCCATATATTAGATTCCAGATATAAGTGATATCATATGGTATTTGTCTTTCTCTTTCTGACTTACTTCACTTAGTATGAGAGTCTCTAGTTCCATTCAAGTTACTGCAAATGGCATTATTTTGTTCTCTTTTATGGCCAAATAGTATTTCATTGTGTATATATACCACATTTTCTTAATGCATTCATCTGTCAAAGGATATTTAGGTTGTTTTCACATCTTGGCTATTGTGAATAGTGTTGCAGTGAACCTACAGGTGCATGTATCTTTTTCAATGAAAGTTTTGTCTGGATATATGCCCAAGAGTGGGATTGCTGGATCATATAATAGCTTTATATTGAATTTTCTGAGGTATCTCCATACTGTTTTCCATAGTGGTTGTACAAATTTACATTCCAACCAACAGTGTAGGAGGGTTTCCTTTTCTCCACACCCTCTCCAGCATTTGTTATTTGTGGACTTAATCATGGCCATTCTGACAGGTGTGAGGTGGTACCTCATAGTAGTTTTGATTTGTATTTCTCTAATAATTAGTGATGTTGAACATTTTTTTTTATGTTCCTGTTGGCCATCTGCATATCTTCTTTGGAGAAATGTCTATTCAGGTCTTTTGCCCATTTTTCAATTGGGTTGTTGATTTTTTTTTTGCTGTTAAAACTATGGGTTTGGATGGATGTCTTGGATAGAGTGTGTGGAGAGAGAAAAAGCAGAGGCCTGGCATCCGGGGTTCAGTGTCCAGCAGGAAGCTGGAGTTTCAAGGCTGGGGCTAGAATATGCTGTGAACCTCCTCTTCATTGCCAGAACCATTATCAGTGGTTTCACAACTGTGGGCCATTGATCTCAGTGGCCTGGTTGAGAGGTCAATTTATCAGTAAAAACACATTACAGTCTCTTGGGGGGGAAAACCCTTAGATTATCTGGATAATCTAAAATTCTATAGCATTGTTTATCAGTCAACAGGTAACTTCTTGAACCTTTACTATGGGTTAGGTGATATTCTAGGCAATATAGCTTCATTGTCAGAGGGCAGTGCATTGTGGTTTCACACATAGACACACACACATGGGTGGGTAGTACTACCTGTGGGTCCATGTGCCTGAGTGGATAGTCCTTGGCAGACAGTTACTGTGTACACATAAATGCACAAATGCACAGCTGTAGCCATCCTATGTAAAGCCTACTTTCCGCTCTGTCTGGGGCCAGACTGAAAGTTCCCTGTCCTCACCTCCAGCAATCCCAGAGTCTCTTCTGAGTCCTGGGAATGGAGCTGGATTGTCTTGTTCAGCTCTGTCTTTGACATGTTTCCTGGCTTCCATGTTTGCCGTGGTTCCCTCTTAAATCTGCAGACCTGAATCCGTGAACATTTAGGTCACCCATCCAAGCAGACTTCAGCTCTCAAATCAGAGGCCCTGGTCTGTGCTTTGGAGTTAGATGTAGCTTCTCAGTTGCACCTCTTCAGTGGAGATGAGGGTTCACGGAGGCCACATGCAAGAATCTTCAAGAACTAGGGAGTCTTGGGGATTTTTTTAGAAAGGTTAATATCTTTCAGTTGTGGATGAAAAAAATGTCACCTGCCATATCAGTAAATAAAGGATGGTGTGGCCACCAAGCCATCACCCACTGAGGCTGCCCCCAGCTGTGCACTCTGAGGGGATTCAGGATGGAGAGAAAAGCAGGATACTGACCCTAGATCGTTAAGGTGTATATCAAGGAATGATTTCAATAAGCTCAGACGCTTGCATCTTCCCATACATAGGAAAGTGCTAAATTCGCTAACTTGAGATGTCTTTTTTCCTTAATTAATAGTAATCTTATATCCCAGCTCCTCCCTTATATCAGCAAAAACTATATATCCTGGCCCCTCCCTTAATTCTTCAGAGAAGTCCCCTGGAGCCATCTAAGAGGCTGCTTCCAGGGGTTAAGTTCTCAGTAAGTCCATCAAATAAAACATAATTTTCAACTTTAGGTTGTGCTTTTTTTTTCTTTTTTTCTTTTTTTTTTGTCACCACATCATCTTTCTCAGAGACACTAAAAATATTTTTTTGTAGCACTGGGAACTATGTCTAGTCATTTATGATGGAACATGATAATGTGAGAAAATAGAATGTGTACATGTATGTATAACTGGGTGACCATGCTATACCCAGGAAAAAAATTGTATTGGGGAAATAACAATTAAAAAAAATATATATGTGTACACATATATACACACACACACATATGTATATAAATATATATATATATTTTTTTTTTTCTGCTCCATATTCCATTCCCCCTGAGAGAGCTCTGGAAGTTCAGTGAGAGTAGGAATTATTATTCTCATTTTTTTGGCTGTGCCCACGGCATGTGGAAGTTCCTGGGCCAGGGATGGAACCCACGCCACAGCAGTGACAATGCTGGATCCTTAACCCACTAGGTCACCAGGGAACTCTGAATTGTTATTGTCACTTTATGAAGAAGGCCCCTGACAAAGAATCCTCCTGGAGGTCACAGAGTCAGCAGTGAATGCTTCTGGGACTCTGGCCCCTGGGGCCAGGTCTCCACATTCTGGAGTGAAGAAGTGCTTTCCCCTGCATGAAAAGTATTGTTCTCATTACATTTGCTGATGGTCCATATGTAAGGACCCCAAGCAGGTCTCCATACTTTACATTTCTGTTCTCCACAACTGTTACAAAAGGGCCACTTTAATTACACAGACGATCCTGGGGAATTGGGGTGCAGGATAAATGGGATAACCCAGGGGGGTAAAAAGGAGTGAAAGCCGTACTGAGTAACTGTGGAACTCAATGATGTTTATGTTTGATCTCAGATATATAAGCCTGCATCTGCACCTTTTGCCCTTTCTCCCTAAACCTATATATTCTGCAATATAAAAATGGACTAGGAGTTCCCGTTGTGGCTAAGCGATAATGAACCCAACTGGTAGCCATGAGGATGCGGGTTTGATCCCTGACCTTGCTCAGTGGGTTAAGGATCTGGCGTTGCCATGAGCTGTGGTGTAGATTGCAGATGTGACTCAGATCTGGCATTGCCATGGCTGTGGCGCAGGCCAGCACTACAGCTATTTGACCGCTAGCCTGATCATTTCTATATACTGTGGGCGTGGCCCTAAAAAGACAAAAACCAACCCACAAACAAACAAAAAACAGACTAGATAAGCATGCCTACTAGTTTCTCAAGCTGGCTTTCTATGTGGGCACACAAATGCGAATAACACTAGTGCTAACTGTATGTTTGTTAGTAACACTGACAGCAGTATCGCCAAAAATAATCTCAGATTGAACTTTCATAATCCTGGTCATGAGCAGCCTAGCACAGCCTCAAATCAGTGTGAGAAGTGTCATTTAAAATAAAATGGTGAGACGTGGAGGCGAGTCCTGAACTCCACACTCTTCCTCTCCAGCGGTCAGCCATCAAGCCATCAAGCCACTGAGGACTGGCCTCAGATGATGGCTCCTTAGAGTGGGGGGCTTTGGGGTGGAGGGGGCTGGTTGTTCCTCAGGGTTAGGATCCAATTTAAAAGCACCACCATTTACCTTGGTTGCTAAGCCCCCCTGAGCCCGAAGTGAGGAATTCTGATTGGCAGAATCTCTAGGAATTTAGACAAGAGGAACAGCACGGAAAAACGGGAAGCTTAGGATGGGGACCCTGACTGCAAAGCAACTCAGAGCTTCAATAAGCCCAAATCTGCTGAGAATACATTTTACGAACATGCAGCTAAGTTGGCTGCCTTTGTTTGGGGGTTTGTTAAGCATTATCTAAAGAATGCCATGGTTCAGCCTGCTCGGTGTGAAGTCTAATTCTTCCCCTTTCTGGAGCCACGGCCTGGTGTGTTCAATTTTTCTCTCTCCATAGGGCTGCAGGCTCTCTGGTACTCCAGCCAAAAAAACACTCATATTTTAGCAAGCTTAGTCCCAGTCTGGTTGCCAGGCAGTAAAACGAGCACTTGCCCGCCCCAGGGAGAGGGGGGACCGTGAGATGGAAAGGGGTCATGTAAACGGCTCCCTCCAGCCCTCCCCCCAAATCTCCACGTGAGAGTCAGTTGATATGTTTATTGATGTGGAGATGCCACTGCATAGGCCCAAACTGTGGTCGTTTGTCAGAATTAATACTACAAATTATTTTTATTATCATAGAGATGCTAATCGGAGGATAGGTTTGCCCTCTGCCACTTCTGGAGCATGTTAGATAGACTAATTTGACTGATGTGGTTCTGGACGGATAGCGGGGACCCCATTGAAGGGGAAACTGAGGCATAAAGCAGGTGAACTTCTTGTGTTGAAGGAACAGATAAATCAGACCTCAGCACCCCCTCCTCCCCTGAGGGAGGGTAGCATGGTGGATGGGCTTAATGCCAATGTCTCTCTGAGCTTTTCTCTCAAGTTCCCCTGCAGTGCAAGAGACTGCAAGACGGAGAGCTAACATACCCTTCAGTCCTGGAAAGACTTCTTTGTGACCATTTTTAGGAAGAGGGTACTGGATTTCCTTTGCGGTGCAGTGGGTTAAGGATCCAGTGTTGTCACTGCAGTGGCTTGGGTTGCTACTGTTGCACAAGTTTGATTCTTAGTCTAGGAATTTCTGCACACCGGGAGTGTCCCCCCTCCCCCCCAAAAAAAGAGGGCATTGAACTGAGCCCTCTGGTTCTTCTTCCAAGGCTCTGCTGGAACAGGAAGCAGACTCAGGCCAGCGCTGGCCGACTAGTGCTGCTTTCCAGGGACGAGGCCTCTGCCCACTGGGTGGAGTCTCTACCTGCTTGTTTTGCACAGACCATGGAGCCTCTGTCAGGGAAAAACTGACTTCAGCCACGACTGGACAATTCTGATAAGTTTGCAGTGCACCATGGAAAGGCACCTAATTCTGGTCTGGAGCTCATGGACTCAGGAAAATGCACAGAATGCCCATGGGATGTAGCTGGTGGTCGAAGTTTAACTTCTGAGCTCCTCAAGCCCCTGTTCCAGAAGAGGCCCTCCCAGACAGAGGAGGCTGCCTCCTTTGTGCTCCTACCTGCTGCCCTTGGGGCTGAGGTTCCCTGTGGGCCTCAGGTAAGAAGACTCGCCCCCACCCTCGGGGCCCTTGGCACCAGGTCCTGGGCTCTGGTACCTCCCTTAGGCCCTGGCACTGCTGCCTGGCAGGTGAGTTTTCTCCGTGAAGGCTTTTTAATGCTGTAATCTCCCCTGAGGGCCCATGTGCTGACTTGCATCCAATCCTGCCACCTCCTATCCAGCTGCTGGTAAATGCCATTTGCAGCAACATGAATGCAACTAGAGACTTTCATACTAAGTGAAGTAAGTCAGAAAGAGAAAGACAAACACCACATGATATCACATATCTGGAATCTAATATATGCACAAGTGAACCTATCTACAGAAAAGAACCAGTCATGGACATGGAGAACAGACTTGTGATTGCCAAGGGGGAGGGGGAGGGGGACGGAGGGACTGGGAGTTTGGGGTTAGTAGATGCAAACGATTGCATTTGGAGTAGATAAGCAATGAGATCCTGCTGTAGAGCACGGGGATCTAACTATATCCAGTCACTTGTGATGGAACATGATGGAGGACAATGTGAGAAAAAGAACATGTCATACATGTATGACTGGGTCACCTTGCTGTATGGCAGAAATGGACAGAACATTGTAAATCAACTATAATTCAAAAATTAAAATCTGGAGTTCCCATCTTGGCTCAATGGTTAACGAATCTGACTAGGAACCATGAGGTTGTGGGTTTAATCCCTGGCCTTGCTCAGTGGGTTAAGGATCCAGCGTTACCGTGAACTGTGGTGTAGATAGCAGACGTGGCTCTGATTCTGTGTTGCTGTGGCTGTGGTGTAGGCCGGCGGCTACAGCTCCGATTAGACCCTTAGCCTGGGAACCTCAATATGCTGTGGGTGCGGCCCTAGAAAAGACAAAAAGACAAAAAAAAAAAAAAAAAAGAAAAATCAAACTTAAAAAGCAAACAAACAAACCAAAAAAACTCCACCACATTTGCCTGTCCCCAGTTGGGTAGTGTGGGCTTGGCCAGGGTTTATGGAACCAATGAGGTTTGAAGAGACTGCAGGTGAAGATGGGGGATGGCTAGAGGGAGGATGCAGCAGAGCAGAGAGAGAGTGCCTGCAGGTATTTAATGAAGGGCTGGGTGTGATGGCCATGCTGGGAGAAAGTGAGAGGCTGTGAAAGAGAGGTTCCTGTGAAAGGCAGGAGGAAGCTGCCACACAAGAGCCTGAATTGTTGTCACTATTCATTCTTTCATAGAGCGGCTGCTGAGTGTCTCCTGGGTGCCAGGTGCAGTTATAGATTCTCGGCATACAAAGACTAACAAGTCACGACCCTGTGCTAGATGTTGATGGCCAGAGGCCTCTAGAACAGCTAAGCATAGTGAGGTCTTGGACCTCTCTGATAATGTGACGTAAATAGATGGTACATCAGGGTGGATTTATGAGAGGGGGCTCTGAAACTAGATGGCCTAGTTTGAATCCCCGGCTCCACCACTGATTGGCTCTGTGACCTTGGGCAAGTTATTTAGCCTCTTGATACCTCTGTTTCCCCATCTTTATTTTATTTTTTGGCCACCCAGTGGCATATGGAGTTCCCAGAGCGAGGGATCAGATCTGAACCACTGTAGCTGCAGTAATGCTGGATCCTTTAACCCACTGTGTTGGGCAGGAAGTAGAACCTGTGTCCTGGTGCTGCAGAGATGCTACTGATCCCATTGCACCACATCGGGAACTCCTGCACATCTTTATTTATTTATTTTAGGGTTGCACTTATGGCATATGGAAGTTTCCAGGCTAGGGGGCGAATTGGGGCTGTAGCTGCTGGCCTACACTAACAAAGGCCAAATCCAAGCCACGTCTGTGACCTACACCACAGATCATGGTAGTACTGGATCCTTAACCCACTGAGTAAGGCCAGGGACCAAACCCACGTCCTCATGGATATTAGTCGGGTTCATTACAGTTGAGCCACAGTGGGAACTCCTTTAAAAGGAGAATAAAAGCAGTTAGTATCTCCCATGTAAGGACTAAATTAGCTGATATGTATTAAACCCTTAAATAACAACTAGTGCATGAGAACTAATATTATTAGGTATTGCAGTTATTCCCAAAAATTCACATTAAGCACCCACACACAAAACCATACATTTCCAGTGGTTCCTAGACATCCTACTGCCCAATCATTGACCCCTGAATAAGAATCCTAGTAATTTCTTCATGTATGTCCCCTAGCCAATCAGAAGAAGTTGGATTCTTGAGCTGAAAGACAACAGATTCCCTGCTTTCTCTGCCATCCTGGCAGGAAGCATTTTAGGTGCTGTGGGGGTAGAAGTGGGGTGCACCCAACAGGAGCATGAGACATGTCTGTGGCCACAGTGGATGCAGTGGGGACAGAATCCAGGAATCAGAAGTCCAAAGAGGGCTGGTGGAGCAAAGGAGGACTTGGGCTTTCCTGGCAGCCAGGTGCTTTACGGGTCTCATGCAGAGCTGTGAGAACCCGATTTGGATCTGCCTCTGATCCAAACATACCACTTGCCCACCATGAGAGGGAGAGTGAGAGGAAGAAGACCTGATGAGTGACGTTATCCCAGGTCTGAACACCCTGTCTTTGGCCCCTGAACAGTCTCCCAGCTGCTGCCACAGCCCTGGAATGCCCCTTCCTGAGCGGAGGATTTGGCAGAGATGTCCTCTTGAAGCTGGCACTCCTGATAGTGAGCCCTGGCGGAGAGTGGAGGGGTGGGCAGATGCCAAGACAACTTCATCGAGTGTACGTGCCACCCACAGAGCCTTTCTGACCAACCCCCTCCCTGTTACCAGTGCCTTCCCACTCAGGCCAGCCCTGAGTTCAGGATTCCAGCAGCCCACCCCAACTGGCCACACCCACCCCAACTGGCAACTCTTACCTGGCGCTCACCACTCCTGTCCCAGACAGTCAAATCTAGGTCTTAGAACTGCTGCACCCTCCTTGCAGCTTCTAATGCTCATTCATACCCTCTCTGCGCATTGCTAGGAAGCATTAACACAGTGGTGGCATACCTTGAATTTGACTGATTAAAGATTTTACCATATGATATCGCTTATATCTGGAATCTAATATGCGGCACAAATGAACCTATCTACAGAAAAGAACCAAGCTCATGGACATGGAGAACAGACTTGTGGTTGCCAGGGGGGAGGGAGGGGGAAGGGGAGGGACTGGGAGTTTGGAGTTAGTAGATGCAAACTATTGCATTTGGAGTAGATAAGCAATGAGATCCTGCTGTGTAGCCCAGGGAACTATATCCAGTCACTTGTGATGGAACATGATGGAGGATAATGTGAGAAAAACAACATGTATAAATTCTAGTCACTTGTGATGGAACATGATGGAGAATCATGTGAGACAAAGAACGTGTAAAAATGGATAACTGGGTCACTTTGCTGTATAGCACACATTGACAGAACATTGTAAATCAACTGTAGTAAAAATTAAAAAAAATAAACAACATAATACAATAATTTAAAAAAGATTTTAGTGCTCAAATCTTGGGCTCAGTAGAGGCACTTACCTCTACCTCTTTTTGGCTTTTTTTGAGGGTTGGGGGCTCACCCATGGTATATGGAAGCTCCCAGGCTAGGGGTCGAACCAGAGCTACAGCCACCAGCCACAGCAACATCAGGATCAGAGCCATGTCTGCAACCTACACCACAGCTCACGGCAACAGCGGATCCCCGACCCACTAAGTGAGACCAGGGATTGCACCCACATCCTTGTGGATCCTAGTCGGATTCATTTCCACTGAGACATGGTGGGAATTCCCCTCTACGTCTTTATATCTCTCTACTGCTCAATGCTTCATTTCTCCTCCTGTCAGTTGGAGTTATCAACGAGAACAATTACAATACCAAGTGACATGCATGGAGTTTCCGTGTCCTCTATAAAGCATGCTCACGTGCGGTATATTACTAAATATCATCCTCCATCTTCGGTCATAGGTGTGTGCTTTTTTCCAACCACTCTCTTAAGAGCCAAGGAATTTATTTCAACCAAAGAAGCTTGACATCAGTCACACTTCAAAAAAATTTTTTTTTTCTTTTCACTACAAATGTAAAATAACCTTGTCTGAGCTGATTTTAGCAACCGCAGTTGTGAGAGAGTGATTATAACCTCAGATTTTGAGTCCTGTGTTCACCCTGGGTTGGAGTATAAGGCTGTGGGGGCCACTCGCTGTTCATCCTCTTAAGTCATCCCTGCTCATTCTTCCTGGGACCCATGGCTGCAGGCTGGGGCCAGGCTTAGCCGAAGATTGCAAGGACTGCAAGAACGGACGAGGGTGGAGGGGCAGCTGCCTCTTGGGCAGCGCAGTCTGGCTGGAATCTTTTCATGTTTCGAGAGCTCTTCATCGGCAAGGGTCTGATTTTAAAATCCCAGCAGGCTTTTGTTATCAGAGAAGGAGGGGCTTGTCTCAGCGTTAAAGACCCCTTGATGGGCAGGAAAAGGCAGAGAGGGTTTTCCAAGATAAGCTGTGACCGGGGAGTTTAAGTGTGGCATGGAGAATCAGAAAACGCGTTCTCAGGACTGCAGTGGGAAGGAGTGCCCTGTTGATTTTTCCTCCCTCCTTCAAGACACCTCTCACGTCCCCTCCCCCCTCCTCCCTCTTCCTCCTCCCGCCTCTCTGATGGTTGCATCCCATCACTCACGCTCCAGCTCCCTTTTGTGAAACCTCAGTGACGGTCCCAGCACAGCTGTGATTAGCTCCTTGCCTAGCCCCAGTCTGCTCTTATTCTCTGAGTTGGCTTGTGTTCAAACTCACAGAGAGGAAACATGCACACAGACACACAGAGACCAGCACCATGAAGGTTCTAGAAGCCAGAGGGGCGGGAGCACAGTTCTCCAAGTTGTCTTTCCTGGATGCTGTACCTTTTCATTCCTACCCTTTCATCTCCCCCTCCTCCCCTTGCCCCCAGCTCCCACCCCTAGAGGATTTGACTTAGCCATCTTCTCTGTAGCACCTCCTGTGTCCCTCGAAAAGGATGACTGGACGTTTGATGTCTGGATATTATATAAAAAAGGAGGGGGCTTTGCTAAGAAGCTGGATGTGGGGCACAGGCCTGATATTGAGAACAGAGGAGGGGGCCTGCAGGAGTCTATGTGAGGGGAGATATTGTGACATGGTTAGAAGTCACCTGGGGAGTTCCCATTGTGGGTCAGCAGTAATGGCTCTGGCTTGCCGTGAGCTGCGGTATCAGTTGCAGATGAGGCTCGGATCCCGCGTTGCTGTGGCTGTGGCGTGGGCTGGCAGCTGCAGCTCCAATTGAACCTCTAGCCTGGGAATTTCATATGCTGCATGGGTGGCCCTAAGAAGCACCAAAAAAAAAAAAAAAAAAAATCACCTGGAAGTGAGTAGACTTCTGTCACCCAGGTCAGGTTTACTCTGACATCCAGTGGCTTTTTTCACTGTGCTATTTCTCAGAAATGCGAATGCGGTTGCATTAGGCTCTCTAGCAGAGTCCAGACTGCTGCTTGCTGGAGGGTATTATTCACATTTGCTAATAAGTAACTTCACTCAGTATATTAACCAACAAAGTCAAACCAGTGACCGCAGGGACCCAGAAGCAAATTGCTTGCCTTGTAGAGCCCCCGCCCCGTGCAGGGCCATCAGGGGCTGTGAAGTTGGGAGGTGTTGAGTCCTGTGGTTCTTCAGTGGCAATTTCAGATGTCAATCTGACTGTGTTTGATCATTGAGAAGCCTCATTTATTGGAGACCATAGGGTTCCTTCTACCATTATCCTCAGTTTTCCTACCAAGCCTGGTCTAGTGTGTTGAAATTAGCCATTGAAAGAAGACCCCCCCAAACCTCACTCTGGCAAGATGAAGTGATATTAGAACTCCTAGAAACAGGTGAGGAAGTGGGAAATCCTTTCAATTATTGGGGGCCTATTAGGCTCCAGCTACCGTGTTCCATCTCTATTGCTGTCTTTTTTTCTTTTCTTTTCTGGCTTTTTAGGGCTGCAGGTGTGGCATATGGAAGTTCCCAGGTTTGGGGTTGAATTGGAGCTATAGTTCCACAGCCATAGCAACATGGCATCTGAGCCGCATCTGCGACCTAGACCACAGCTCATGGAAACACCAGATCTTAACCCACTGAGCAAGGCCAGGGATCAAACCTGCATCTTCATGGATCGAACCCACATCCTCATGGATCCTAGTCAGGTTCGTTAGCGCTGAGCCACAATGGGAACTCCGCTATTGCTGTCTTTAATACTCCCAACCACCATAGGAGATGTGTTATCACTTCCAGGTTACAGATAAGGAAACTGAGGCTCAGGGAGGTTAAGCTCCTCACTCCTGTCTGTGACTTGGTTCCCACCAGTGTTTCACCTCTAGGGGAATTTCTTCTTCTTCTTCTTCTTTTTTTTTTTTTTTTTTTGCCTCCAGGGCACGTTACATCCGTGACCACCATGGCAACAATGCCATAAAGTTTCAAGGGATTTAGCAGCCCCGAGGCAGTGGCTGGAGACTGCATCCCACAGCTCTTTATGAGGGGGTTGGCCATCCATCAGTCCCGCTGCCACTGCTGATTTCTGCAGTAAATACTCACCCCTGGAGGCCAGCTCTGGGAAGGTAGATTAGCTAAGGGTGGTGCGGTCATTCCTCAGTTCTTAGAGAGAATTAGCAGTAAGCTCTGACTTCTATGCCCCCCAAACCTAAATCCCAAATCCATTCAATTCAATTCAGTTGAATTCAATCTGACAAACATTTATGCAGTACCTACCGTACTGTATGTCGCTAGGTATGATGCTATGTGCCACAGACACAAAAAGTGAATATTGTTCCTTAGGAACACGGTGTAGTGAGGGAGACAGATAGAAGCCAGTACTTCTAAATTCAGTGACATAAACCAAAGTGGATGTGTCAAGTATTAGGACATGAAGATGAGAGTGCAAATGCATATGTATGCAGCAGTGCTGAGGACAGGAATGGAAGCTGGCCAGGGGAGGCCATAATTGGACCTGAAAAAAAAAAAAAAAACAGAGAAGAGAGAAAAAAGCCCTTCCAGGAATTTAGGCAGGGGTGCACTGTGCAGGATTCAGGGCAGATGCATCCCAGTCAGACTAGGGTGAGAGTACGCTCACTTAACCTCTCTGTGCCCCATCTCCTAATCTGTAAGATGGGGACAATAGTTGTGTCTGACTAGGGGTGGGGACGAGGAGTAAGTGACTGTGTCTAGCACCTCAAGGAGTGTCTTGGGCATGTAAGACTTTGGCGAGCGTGATGCTCTTAGTGCTGGTTGGTGCTACCCCGTAACATCATTTCGTGGTCCTCTGTGCACTGGCAGAGGTGCCGGATTTGCAGTCCATTAAATGTTACATCTTCACCTTGAGCTCTTAACCCTTATATCATCACTCAGTTTTTCCTCATGCTTATGCTTCCCTACAGAATGGACAATCTGTGTTTTGTGACACTCGTGGCCTGGGGGTGGCTCAGGACAGTGACTGCTTAATAAATACATTCTTTTTGTCTTTTTTAGGGCCGCACCCATGGCATATGGAAGTTCCCAGGCTAGGGGTCAAATTGGAGCCGTAGCCACAGCCACATCAATGCCAGATCTGAGCCAAGTCTGCTACCTACACCGCCCCTCACGGGAACACTGGATCCTTAACCCACTGAGTGAGGCCAGGGATTGAACCTGCATCCTCATGGATACTAGTTGGGTTTGTTACCACTGAGCCACAACAGGAACTCCAATAAATACGTATTTATTACAAATAAGATAGTATAGAACAAAGTACTACAGTGTGTTTGATGGAGGGCAACTTTTACATCAAAAGAGGCAAAACAGAAGAGTTAGGCAGGTAGGGGCTCATTGTCTAGGAGCCCAGACAAGAAGCTGAGGTTTACCTCCCTGGATGGGCTCCAAAGGATCCCTGATGGGTTGACCTACCTTTCCTGACAGATTTCTCCCCTTTGGGTCAATTGCACATTTGTATCCGCTGGCTGAGTGTTCTTCCCATAGACACACTGTATCTCCTGGCTTGCTGTTAGGAGGGCCAGTGGGTGGTGTTGGGCTCCTGCGAAGCTGGCCAAACAGGCTCTTCTCATTAGAGCACCCAGGCAACTCACCTTTTGGAAAGGCCTAGGGCTGAGTCCCTAGGCATGACAGGTCACCCCGTGATGCTGATGGCTTCACGATCCTTCCTCCAAGAACTTGCTCAGAAAGAGTTCTCTGGCAGCCAGAGGCAGCTCCTTTGGACTTGCCTAGATGGTTAGTGCAGGGAGTGCTTCTTGCACACCCTAGGGTGTGGGGAGTGCTCTTACCTGAGCCAGAGCAGTTAGTGCTGTGGCTCCTTCCACGTCCTGTCTCCAGCTGGGCTGGTGCAGATCCAAACCACGAAATGCTCCCCCGGAGACAGTGGGGAATGTGGGTGCAGTGCATAGGTTGATCTGTAGAAAGCCCTCCTGGTTTTTCTCCACACTGCCAGGGATGTGCTTATAAATGCCTCTCCATTGCCTGTGGAAAAGTGTTCACGGGAGATCTAAGTCCTGCCTTCTTCCCAGCCGTCATGCTGTTTGGGGACTTCCCCAGGCTGCATTCTCAGCCGAGGGCCTTGTCAGCCCCAGGTTTACCCTTCACTAGTCTCTTCCCAAACCACACCATCAATAACTATCACTCACATCCCTGGCGGACCCCCTCACAAACCAGCCTGACTGCTCTGGGCCTCCGGGGGCGGAGGGGGCTTCTGGGTTTCTCTGTGCCTCTTTTTCACCACTCACCAGACAGTGGAACACAGCCAACTCACTTCCCAGGCCATCCTCATCCTTCCGCCCCTTCCTGCCATCATCTCTTCCCACCCCCACAGCCCCGGACCTTCCAACTCCCCCACAGTGCTTTTCGGTCTGCATGGATGGAGGGGTTGCACATTCTTGGACCTGGGGTGTACACTTGTTTGATCCCAGGGTAGGTGGGGACAGGCGGAACAGGAGGAGACAGAGGAGTGAATGAGGGTCCTTTCCACAATTTAGTTGCCACCCTCACATCGGCCCTGCCGCTTTGCATGAGCGAATGAGACTGGTTGGTGCTACAGCCACCGGTGTAACCAGATCTCTGTGGGCTCTTGAAAAATGGAGTTCTCTTCAGCAGCAAATGTTTGCAATTAACTTTAACATATGGTGGAATTTGTTTTTGTGTCCGGAAAGCATGATAGGCAGTGAGGATCTGGCAGGGAACGCACCCATCTTGTCACGCCCTGGGCCGAGCTGGTGGGCGGAATCGCTTCACTCAATTTACAGCTGAGACACTCAGGAAACTAAGTGGTCCTGGATGGGTCAGCTGGGGCCATCAGCCTTCCCCCTGGCTTGGCGCATCCTCTTCCTCCCAGGTGTTGCTGCCTGCCCAGAAGCCAGGTAAAGTGTGGTTCTTTTCCTTTTTATTATGGGGTCAGCTGCCACTGGCCTTGGTGACCCTTGCTTCTCAGTTTTGGCCACTGCTTAGCTCTTGTGCTCTTGGAACACTGGGCCTTCCACCATAGGGCTGTCCTGCAGGAACCTTAGGTTTTGATTGGCACACAGCAGGACACCTAGATGGGCTCTGTGACCGAATCCTAGGTGAACTCTATACCTTAGTAGGTTTTGGGCTACAAGCGACATGAAAGTGGATGAGCAGGGGTTTAAACCAATAAGAGCGTGATGTCCACTTACCCAGAAATGGAGAAGGATGTATTTCTGTGTTGGCAGTTCAACCGTGCATCAGGGATCCAACCTCTGTCCAAATTCCTACCCTCTATCTTGCGTGTGTTGATTTCATTGTCCTGCTTGTCACCCAGTGCCTGCAGGGTGGCTTTCCATCCTCATAAGATGGTGCCCAAAGTGAGAAGGAAGGGGCTAGGACTAGAGCTTTCTTCATTCTTTGCTTCTTAGAGGAAAAAGCCAGGGGGCCAGGATGAGACTGGGAATAAGAAGACACCGCTGTCTTCACATTCCTGAGTTTGCATTACCTTTAAGCATCTTGGTACTCTTTCTCCAGAAGCATGCAAAATCGACTACCATACTGAACAACACTGTTATTGGGCATGTACATCATTGCAGAGAGTTCTGCTGGACTGTGCTGATCTGGAGGGTCACCCAGGGAGGTGTCTAGTGGGGCTGAAGTCCTGAGGTCCTTTGGTGTGGGGGAAGTTCTGACATTTATTAGTTTACTGAACTCTGGCCTGGTGATTTCTAGTATGAGGATGGAAACATGGAGCTGAAAAAACAGGCCTTGGAGAAGCTGGTTCTCCGCAGGATATTCCCATGGAGCTCTGCTCTCAGCACGGGGTTAGGTAATACTCTCTGAAGCCAGTCTCCAAATCCAGATTCAGCATCTCACCCTCTATGATTTCAAACCCTCCTGGGACTTAGGTGTACTTGAAGAGATAATGGGAGCACATGAAGGAGCAGGAAATCCATCTCTCGGTAGCTCTTGGTGAGCCTTGGGTGCCTTAGCCAGGGATATAATGAGTCTCTTCAAGAGGCTGTGTGCTTGAGCTCTTGGGGATTTCTTTCTCTCATGTCATGCCACCTTGACTTTGGGTCCAGTGTATAGAAAGCATGGCTCCCTTTCTGGGGATTCTTATGGCTTGTCAAAAGGTCTTTGCAATAGTTTTCAGATTTCTTTGTAAAAATATGAAGTGCATCCAAACCACGAAAGCCAGGTTATATGGATAACCAGGGTCTGTTTTATAAACTGTTTTTTAGAGGTGTCCTCTCATTTGCTGCTGAAAACTGGTGCTGTGAGTATCATTAATCCCTCTTCCCAGTTGAGAGATGCAGGCTCAGAGGATGAATTAGCTTGACTGAAGTCACACAGATAAATAAGTGGTCAAATGGGCTCTCAAACCCAGGCCTTTCATGGCTGTTTCCATTGTACCATCACTGTCCCTTAAATAATGTTATAAAAGAGATATTTTACCATTCTTACTTCCCTTTTACTTCCTAGTTGTCCATATTGGCAGTAGATGTGGGAATGTTTACTAGGGATCCTACTGAGAGTAATGATATCTCTCAAAGCCATTCTTAAGTCCCTGATATTTTGCATGTTGTATAAGGTGCAGGGCTTAGCGTATCCCATCTTTCTGCTCACTCCTGAGCCAGCTGCCCCACCATTCACAATTGTGGCTTTAATGTTAGCCCAAGCACATCATGAGAAGCATAAATCTGAGGCAAAGAAAATTATTGGGCATATTCAGGGTCAAATATTAGCACTTTTGAGATGTGTGATGTTTTGACTTAAGCTTGGCTCCCCTTGTGATTAGATCAAACAATCCAGAGTGGTCCAGACTTGGGCTCCTTTCAATATGACTTCCTGAGAATTCTACCTGCAGCATCCCAGAGGCTTACCTTGCTCTCAGTTAAGGCCAGTGCTCACTTCATGTGTGCGCGGGGTCCCATGGGGTCCCTACTCCTTCACCGTGTTAGTCGTTCCAGCACTTCTCGGCCACCTCTCAGCCCATCTTAAAGATTCCCCTCTTCCCACATCATTCTTACTGGCAACATTCCACAATTACTCCCATTACAACCACCCTCTGGTCCTACGCCCCCCTCCATCTATCACTCCCTTTCTCCGTGCCCTGTCACAAAACTCTTTGGAAGAGCTGTCCACTCCCATGTCTCCATGTCCCCCAGGCCACTGAGCCTCCTCCCCAGCCGTCCACCCTCCCTTACTTCCACGTGGCCGAGCCCAGAGGACAGCGCTCAGTCCTTACCTTCTTGGATCTGTCAGCAGCATTGTATGGGTTTCATCCCACCTGTTTCCAGGGAAAACTCCCTTCACTTAGCTTCCACTTCAATTTCCTGTTTTGTTTTGTTTTTTTCTCTCCCGTTTCCTGGCCACTTCTTCTCGGTGTCTGTCTCTTCTTACCTGGATTATTTCAAAGCCCTCCTTTTGAGAGTTCCCGTGGTGGCTCAGGAGGTTACAAACCTGAGTAGTATCCACGAGGATACAGGTTCGATCCGTGGCCCCGCTCAGTGGGTTAAGGATCTGGTGTTGCCATAGCTGTGGTGTATGTCACAGATGTGGCTCAGATCCTGTGTTGCTGTGGCTGTGGTGTAGGCTGGCAGCTGCAGCTCTGATTCAACCCCTAGCCTGGGAACATCCATATGCCCTGGGTGTGGCCCTGAAAAGACCAAGAAAAACACCCACAAAAAACCCTCCTTTTGGCTTTCCTCCTTTTGACCATGCTTTCAACACAGAGCTGATAGTGCTCCCATTAAAACTTCATCCTAATAAACAACAAGGCTCTCCTGTGTAGCACAGTTAACTATGTTCAATATCCTGTGGTCAATCATAATGGGTAAGAATATGAAAAAGAAAGAGTGTATGTGTAACTGAATCACTTTGCCGTGCAGCAGAAATTAACAGAACATTGTAAATCAATAAAATAAATTGATTTTACTGAAATTGTACTTCAATAAAATTAATTAAAAAAAAAAAAAAGGAAGGGAGTTCCCGTCATGGCTCAGTGGTTAACAAATCCGACTAGGAATCATGGGGTTTCGGGTTCCATCCCTGGCCTTGCTCAGTGGGTTGAGGATCTGGCGTGGCCGTGAGCTGTGGTGTAGGTTGCAGACGCAGCTCAGATCCTGCATTGCTGTGGCTGTGGTGTAAGATGGCGGCTACAGCTCTGATTATACCCCTGGCCAAGGAACCTCCATATGCCGAAGGAGTGGCTCTAGAATTGGCAAAAAAGACAAAAAAATATTAATAATAATAAAAAAGAAAAGAAAAAATAATGTAAAATATATTGCTAAAACTATTAATCCTAGCAAAAAAATTGGAAAAGTTATCCCGATACTTCTAAATATTGGAAAAGTTAGGCAACACATTTCTACTTAATGGGTTAAAGAAGAATTAAAGGATAAGTTTGAAAATATTTTGAGCCAAATGAAAATTTCTAGAAGTTTTTTTTAAAAACTCCCTCCTATACCCCCAAATAATTGAAATCAAGTACTCAGTCAAGTTTATGGACACACATTAACAGTAACATCATTCTCAGGAGCCAAAAGGTAGAAAAAGCCTAAGGTTCATCAGTAGATGGGTAGATAAATAAGTGTTGTATATCCACACAATGGATTATTACTTAGCCATAAAAAGGAATGGAGTACTGATACATGCTTCAAGGTGAGAGAAGCTAGTCCACAGGCTAAGTGAAAGAAGCCAGCAATAAAAGGACACATGCTGTATGGTTCCACTTATATGCAGTATCTAGAATAGGTCAATCAGTAGAGACAAAACACAGATTGGTGGTTGCCTATATTTGGGGGACAGGCAAGAATGGATGAGAAACTGATTAATGTGTAAGGGGTTTTATTTTGGAGTGATAGAAATGTTTGGGAACAATTTAGACGTGGTGTTTATACAGCACTGTGAAGGTACCCAATGCCCGTGAATCCTTCCCTTTGAAATATGTGCATTTCACCTCAATAAATTAAAAAGAAAAAAGAACTTCCTCCAGCACATCACTCTTCTGCTAAACACCTTCCAATGGCTTCTGGAGGAAAAGTCCATTCCCTGCCATTGTCTGCAGCATCCTCTCCCGCCTGTCCAGCCTCTCCCCACCTGACTTCTCTGGTCGCAGCTCTTAGCACTCTTCCTTCCCCTTGCCCACAAATCCAGCCAGCCTGGACCATGCTATTTCCCCAGCATGCTGGTCATGCTTCTACCCCGGGGCCTTTGCACCTGCTGTTCTCTCTGCCTGGGAGGCTTTTTCCATAGATAGTGGTAAAGTCCACTCCTTACCATCTTCTTCTGATTATTGCTCAACCATCAGCTACTCAGTGAAAATTACAACTCCCCACGCTGACACTTCCCATCCTCTTTTATGCCTTCTTTTTAATCCACTGCACTCATCTGATGTTTTATGTGGTGTCTGTTTTCAATCAGATGTAAACTTCAGGGGCTGAAATTGTGCCTTATTTGTTCACAATTCGAGCACCTAGAACAGTGCCTCAACATTAGCAGCTAGAATTGTAGGGACTCAATCAGTTTATATTCTATATATGAATAAAACTCTTTCCATAATGGTCTGTACCTTGGATTTCCCAATTTTTCAGTATTTCTAGTTTGTAAGGACCTTTTGTCCCTTTGTGAGGGATGCTGCAAAATTCATAATTTTCCTTGAATTAGTTGTTAACAACCTTTAAGTTGGTTCCTGGTTGGTGAAGATGTGTTGTGGTATATGTCTACCCTCTTTTTCTCTGCCCTTCCCATGGCTGTAGTTTGGGCAAAGAATATATGTTTTTTCATAGAGGTATTGACCTGTTCTTAGAGGGATTCAGCCCATGGCTATATTCTTGGTAGCAGTATGTTCCAGTGGCAATAACAATGACCAAATGATCTTCCCATGTGGCTCTTTTTAGTACAGTTGGGATGGAGGTTGATGCTGGAACATGCATCTCCTTTATGGTGGAGAAATGAGCAGAGCTCAGAGGGGTGCTCGTGTTTGAGTGCAGAGCAGTTCTTGCCTTTGCTTTACAAGTCCCCTTCTTCCCAGTGGACTGGAGCAATGTCTTTTTTGAGGCAGCTTCATGAAAGCTCTTTTGCCTACTTCTTTGCCCAAATGAAAAAAAACAAAAAAACAAAAAACCCTGCCTTTGTGCCGAGGTATAGTCATCTGCCTTGCACCCAGTGATGAAAGCAAGTGTTTCTCCTACAACTGGCAAGAGGACCCTTTAGCCTTAGGTTTTGCCTTGGAAGAATATCTCTTCAACTTCCTCATTGTTCTGAAAATTATAACTGAGGGCCTGAGGTCTCCAAGAAGCAAGAAAGTAGTGGACTACTTTATAAGCACCCTCCCTCTGATCCCTTCTTATAAATTCTGAGGGCTCACTGCCCTGAGCAGAAAAGAGACACCCCTAAAAACTCATGTTTTCTTTAAGACTTTCTTTGGTTTGGGGATACCTTAGCTTGTCATTATTTATTCCATGGTAGAAAGGGATTGTGATAAATTATTTTTTTGAACTTTTAGCTGTAGTATGCTATGAAACCAAACTGGATCCCCAGTTTAAGAGAGCATGTGTGTACGTGTGTGTACACATACACACACAAAGTGCCCACTTACCCATTTGTACGTGTAACTCGGACACACAACTCGTCACTGTGATTCTAAGTCAGGCATCCTGTTTTACAGAGACTTTTGTGGTTCTTTAGCTCCTCATGTCTGTCCCTGTTCTCTAATCCTTTGAATGGAGCTGGATACGGGGAACAGAGCCATATGAATGGCATCCAAGATGGAAATTATATCCCAGACTTGCACATGAATATTGTGGTTGGGAGCAGGGGCGGTGTGCTGGCTGGCGCTGCATACTTGCCACCATTCCTCCTGGTTTTTCTATTTCTACCCAGTTTTCACTTGCTTATTTCTTACACAGGTCTCAAGGTTGTTGCTACTCTGGGTTAGACCCAGCCTGGGTTCTTGATCTCAGAGCCTGGATTCTCTTTTAATAAGTAGTGGGTAACACCTGGCCTTTCCTTCCTAGGCAAAAGATTTCAATATAGTTGATAACATCATTTATCCAGCTCTACTTGATTAGTAGCTTGGGTTGATAGTGGTGGCAGCATTGCCTTATCATCACACCGACTACCTTGTAAAGTAGCGTCCTACCATTTGATTATGACAACCTTGAGATCTGAGTTAGGCAATGATATAATGGATCTTTGGTGGCTTTGTGTATTGACAGACTTGATTTAAATTCTGGACTCCCCCTAATTACTTAAACCTTCCAAGCCTCTGTTTTCTCATCTGTAAAATGGGAGTAAGTTTTGAGCAGATGAGTGACATGCTTTTATTTAGGTCTTCGTGGATCACTCTGGCTTCTGTGTTGGAAATCCAACTTGACAGGTGGCAAGAAAAAGCAGGTGGTCCATTTAGGCAGCTATTGACATAATCCAAGGAAAATATTATGGAAGCATGGCCTACAGTGGGAGCAGTGGAGACAAACTAGCAGATTCTGGTTATATTTTCAAGGTTGAGCAGAATTGGTTTGTTTGAATGTGAGGTGTGTGGGAGAGAGGAGTCAAGAATGATTAGGAAATGTTTGTCTTGAGCAACAGGAAAAATGTAGGTGCTGTTTATCAAAAGAAAAGTGGAAACTGTGGTTGGATGGAGCAGATTTGAGTCAGGATGAGGTGGGTAGGAAAAGATCAGAAATTCTATTTCAGATTTGTTAAGTTTGAGATTTGATTTGATTTGATTGATTTTAGGGCTGCACCTGTGGCATATGGAAGTTCCCAGGCTAGGGGTCAAATCAGAGCTGCAGCTGAGGCCTACACCACAGCCACAGCAATACAGATCTGAGCCTCATCTGTGACCTACACCGCAGCTTGTGGCAATACCAGATCCTTAATCCACTGAAGGAGGCCAGAGAGTGAACCTATATCCTCAGAGTCAGATCCTTAATCCACTGATCCACAATGAGAATCTTTAAGTGTGAGAATTTTAGAAATTATAAATCCAAATGAAGATATTGTATGGGTATATAAATTAGATTTAAGAGAGTGATATGGGGTGGAGGTAGAAAATTTCCAACTAATTTAGCATATCCATTATTTTAAGTATCCATGATACTTAAAATAATGAGACTTGGTAAGATCACCAAGGGCAGTGAGGATAGATGGAGAAGAGGATGAAATATTTCTATGTGAGGGAATGGAGCGGGGACTAGCAAACAGTCCAAGAAGGAGTGGCCAGAAAGAAAACCAAGAGCATGAATGGTCCTGGAAGCCAAGTGATCCCAGTGTCAAATGCTGCTGCTGGGCTCAGCACAATGAGGATTGAGAAATACGGAAGCCATTAGTGACCTTCACAGGAAAGCTGTGTTAGAAAGAGCATAACAAGTAGAACAAGGCCTGACTGGATCAATCTTATTGAGAGAGTAGAAGGAGAGCAACTGGAGATTAAAAAAAGAAGTAATTCCTTTTTGAAATTTTCCACAAAGCTATCACATAAATGAGGACATAGAAAGTAGAGAAGTAGGATCATGAGAAGGATAATTTTTTTTTCTAATACGGGAGAAATAAAAAAAATATGTAAAAATATTTACATGGAGGGAAAAATATATGGTGTAGCTTTTGAGTAAGCCCGCAGGGATGGAGTTAGTGTCTAAGTGGAGAAGTTGCCCTAGATAGACCTTGAATGGGGTGGGGAAGTCCTTCATATAACACTTGGCTTCATATAACGGTATCCAGATGATAGTGGGTTAATTAAAAGGGGATTTTATTTTTCTCACTGCAAAGGAGTCAAGAAGTAGGAAATCCAAGGAAGGTATAACTGCTCACAAAGTTTTCAAGGATTCAGGCTTCTCTCCTCCTGCTTTGCATCCTTAAGAAGTGACTTTCATCCTTTTGGTACCATGGCAGCTGTTTCATCTTCAGATGTTGTATTTCAATTCCAGACAGAAAAAAAAGAAAAGGGTGAAAGCAAAGTGTATGCACCAGCTAAGTCTTATTTTATCAAGAGAACAACAGCCTTTCCAAAACTTTCTGCTCGCACCCAATAGAATCCCATGGACTGCCTTATGTGGCCACTCCTAGCTGCAAGGGAGTCTGAGCAGGTGAGATTTTTAACTGGGAACACAGGCACCTAGATTTTGGTTACAGGAGGTAGGGTATGAACAAATTGTGTTTTTCAGTTTTTTTAATTAATTATTTTTAAAAATTGTGATAAAATACATATGACATAAAATTTACCATCTCAACCATTTTTAAGTGTTCAGTTCAGTGCATTAAGTACGTTCACCTCATTGAGCTTGTCATCACCACCATCCAACCACAGAACTCTTTTCATCTTGCAAAACTGAAACTGTATCCATTAAACCATAACTTCGCATACCCTCCTTGCTCCAGGCCTGGACAGCCACTATTTTACTTTTTGTCTTTGTGAATTTGATTACTCAGGTTATTGGATACAAATGAAGTCATATAATATTTGTCCTTTTGTGACTGGCTCATTTTGTTTAGCGTGATACCCTCATTACACTGTGGTATGTGCCAGAATTTCCTTCCTTTTTTAAGGCTGAATAATATTCCAGTACATTCCAATATATATACCATGTTTTGTTTATCCATTCATCTGTTGATGGATGTGAATTGCTTTCCCTTTGAGTCCCTCCTTTAAATTATTTTGGGCGTATCTCTAGAAATGGGATTGTTGGATCATATGGTAATTATGTTTTTAATATGTTGAGGAACTACCATGCTGTTTTCTGTTACAGCTGCACCATTGTGCAGCCTACAGTGTGTAAGGGTTCTAATTTCTCTACATCGATGCCAAACTTGCTATTTTCTGTTTTTGATAGTAGCCCTCCTAATGGGTGTGGGATCTTCCATTTTTCACTGGGTGAAGAGAGAGGTGAAGGATAAAAAAGGTACACTATTGAAGGGTAAAAATAAAAACTGTCTTACTTCCATGGGGTTAGACTTTGTTGAAACCCCTCTGGAACATTCAAGACACCTGGAGTCTAACTTGAAAGGAAGGAAACACAATCTTGTGGGAGAGAGGCTGTACCAGAGGTTCAGGTCACCTGGCTTTTTGACTCCAGGCTCCATCACTGCTGGGTTTGGGGGTGTGTGTGGGGAGTACCACACCCCGCTGTGGTGCCAGTTTCACCCCTTGTGTGATGAGGATAAGAGAACCAGTTAGTAAAATCTGACACACACACGCCCCACTTAACTTCACAGCTGAGATGTTACACAAGATTGCACATGCTTTGAAACCTTTGAACTAAAGGCATGCTGGAAATTCAGATCATCCGCAGATATTTTCCAGCCCTCCCATGAAAAGGGAAAGTCCTACATGACACTCCCTTTGGGTTTATGCCACAATGGGAGACTTTTACTCAAATAGTCAGCCAATGTTTGTTTTTCCCTGTCTCCCCCCAAAGAGTGGATGATCCTTGAGGAGAAGAAGGGTAGCAGCAACTGGCAAATGTTTTCAATGTGGTCGTGTGCTGGACATTGCCCCAGGTAATTTAGGAACATAATCACTGCTCTTCAGAAGACATCTCATTCCTAATATAGTTCTGTTGGTATCTGTAGATTCTATGAAGAACTCTTGGGTAGTGAATATGGCTTTTATTTATTTATTTATTGGACGTAGAGCACAGAGATAATAATGAAAATCGATGGTGACAAAAGCACCATCCTGGAGAACTCAGTGTTGCCCCCTGCTGGGATCTCAAAATCTTTCCCATCAAAACATCATCAATAATGTTCTTGTCCTTCCTATTGTTATTACACACACACACACACACACACACACACACACACACACAGCCCAGGAAACATACATTCTTTGTAAGCATATACATTGTATTGGCTCTGTGCCATCCAGTCAAGCCAAAAATTATGGAACAATAGGAATCTGTGCCCAGAATATCAGCTAAAAATACCTCACTCCCCCCTCCTCTGTTCTTTGCTGGGTATGTTTAAGAGTGTCCCTGGAGGCTAATGAGGATGAAGGGAAAGGAAAACTGACATTTTCAAAGGAAACCAAACGTTTAACTCCCTGAAAAGGAAACATGCATTTTCTGTGTGTCTGTTTTATGTTTCTTGCCATTTTTGCACGTCTGTGCAACAGTCTGGAAAGTCTATAATATACATCATGCCACCTTGGCTTAGATTATTGGAATCCCTGCCTTGACCACAGTCTTTGGCTCTATGGCTCGACTCATAGACAGCTTCCCAGGTTTTGGCAAAGAAGAGGGGGAGGGGAAGGAGAGAGAGTGATGTACTCTCTACTCATTCAGCTCACTGGGGTGCTGCTGAAGGACATGGGAGACACATTTCCACCACTGTTTGCGCTGTTATAATCTCTCTTATTCCATGATCATTAACTGAGCCTCAAACTCTGGCTGGTCCTCTCAATAATCTTAACTTTCTCTGTGGTCAGGGGTCGTTGCTGCTCCTTCTCTGGCCTTGGTTTCCTTCCATTTATAAAATGAGAGGAGAGTTGGAGTGAGCTCTTGGGTCTGACTGTTAAGGGCACAAGGCAAAAATACGGGCATCTCAGTGTAGGTCCTAACAGGGGGTCAGCAATCTCAGTGAGAAGCAGTCATCTGAGAACTGAAGTGATACAGGGAAAGGGTCTGTTCCAAATATTTGTCAGATAATGTCAGCATTAACCAAACAGCAACTGTTGGCTCTGGCCGGTCAAATACGGAGCTGCCGACTTCCTGAACATATGCTGGGTGTTAGGCAGTGAAAGTGGGTGTTGGTCAGCACTGGTTGGCTGATGTCAATATTTACCTTGGGTTAGGGTAGACCATAGCCATGGCCGCCTGAATGAAATGTACCCTGTTTCTTCTCAAGTATTTGTCCTTTCGTATTTGTCTGTTGGTCTCTTCTCCAATAACATATGAAAGACGGTGTTGAAGTTTGATTTAATTTGTGATAGTAATGAAGAATGGAGCCTTGATGGGCACATGAAGTTCTGTTTTTGGCTCAGTTGGCTGTCTTGAAATAAATGATCTTATACAAATACTCACATGGGCAGACATGTTAAATTGATTTCAATAAAGGGAGTTAATAGCTCTTTCTCACTGAGAGCAGCTAGTATGTATTGGCCCCTTCAAATACATTATCTTATTTAATCTCCAAAACATATTGTAAGACAGGTTTTTTTTTTTTTTTTTTTTTTTTCTTTCTTGGCCGTGCCCACAGCATGCAGAAGTTCCCAGGCCAGGGATCAAACCCAAGCCACAGTAGTGACAACAGCAAATCCTTAACCACTAGGCCACTAGAAACTCCTATCATAAGATAGATAGGATCTCATTTTATAGATAAAGAAAGTGAGGCTCCAAAAGAGTCTGTAACTTGCTCACGTCCTCAAAGGTGGAATCAAGACTTGAATCCAGGTTCTATCAGACTTCAAAACCCAGGCTCTTTCCCACTCTGTCCTGCTGACTCTGGAACAGATGATTTGTGAGAACAAGAAAAGTACACCATCCACCATTTCAAGGTAAAAGCTGCCCATTGCCAGTAACATTGCCCTCAGGGATGAGCCGTGTGTGTTCCCTGCATTTCTCGGTGAAGCCAGTGCCCCACAGAGCCTCTGGGAGGTGCAGACATCACACTTAGCAGTTCCCATCCTATTGTATGGTCCTTCTTACAGCTCCCCAGGAGCCTCCAGGAGACAGAGGCTCTGATTGGCTCTGCCAGCCACTTATTGTTTTCCATTTTCTCCTCACTGCAGAGTCTCGAGACTGTCTCCTATAGAAGATCCTGCCACTCCTATTGTCCCCGCAGACTTTCCCACCGCCCCAGGCCCACGGGCTCAGTTGCTTATTGTGGTGGTGTTGGCTCAGCCTCAAGGACAGAGACCTTGAGCCAGCTGACAAGGTTGCTTGTGTCACTACTTCTAAGGCCACAAGCCATGCTTTTGGTTCCCAATACTTTTGAATGCTCTGCTCTCTCACCATCTCTCCTTCTTTTTAGCCACATGGTCTCCCAGACTCCCAGCAGCAGATTTTCCCCGACAGACAGTTTTGGCATATGGCCAACCTCTGTCTCCGTGCCTGGATGACCTCAGTTACCAAGTCAACATGGCACTTAAAGCATGCTGCTATGCTGCCCCCTGGTGGAGAGGGTGGAAACTGAGTGGTACACAGAGTACGGTCTTCTTCCTAAAGAGTATGTATACAAAGATCCTGTCCTACTTATTAGACCAAAAGGTTCATATACCTGATTAAAACCAGTGCTGTCAGTGCCTGTGGAAAGGTGACATGATCTTTGGTTGTCTGCTGTCCAAAGCTAAAAGTGGCTCTGATTTCTTGCTTTTTTTTTTTTCAGGGCTGCACCCACGGCATATGGAGGTTCCCAGCCTAGGGGTCCAGTCGGAGCTACAGCTGCTGACCTATGCCACAGCCACAGCAACGCAGGATCCAAGCCATGTCTGCAACCTACACCACAGCTCACAGCAACACCAGGTCCTTAACCCACTGAGTGAGGCCAGGGATCAACCCCTCAACCTCATGGTTCCTAGACGGATTCGTTTCCGCTGAGCCATGATAGGAACTCCTGGCTCTGATTTCATATTGTGGTGGGAAAAAACTGTATAACCATTTGGCCTCAAGTTGGAATTAGGGTTTTTTGTGTGCTTATTTTATTTTTCATCCTTCCATCTATGGCATGGAGGTTTTGAGAAGTTCCCTTTGAGGTCTGCAGTTCTCTGGGGGAAGGTTAATGAAGATCTCGTCTTTCCAAATATATTCTTGGTTCAGGAACCTCCTAAAGTGTCATAATGGCGGCTCCATTATGGCACTTTCATGGGTCTCAAAGCCCTTGACGTGGGTTCGCTCGAGTCTGCCATATTCTTCAGTATTCCTGTGTATGGGATGTTATGTCATCAGCCTAGAGGGTAGATGTGGGGATAACACACCATCTAGTGTCTGGTTTTAGAGTATGATGCGGCAGGAAGCGGGGGGAGAGTGGAGGGAGCCATGAAAAATTCAGATGTATTGATACTAAGAAGAAAATTAAGCCTCAGTTAACCTCTTGGATTTTTCTCTGATCCAGAACAAGAATGCATTTCATCCAGCTATGCCAGAACTGTTAGTTGGGTAAATGCAGACAAATCCCGTGTGGATAGGCTACATGCAAACCCTAGCCTGAGGCCATTAAAAAAAGTGGGAACTCAGACCTGGGTTCCATCACAGTATCAGGACTGGACCCCATGTCCATAGCCAGTACCACTGAAAAGCTGATTGCTGACTTTCTTGCACTGTTTTTCTTTTTCTTTCTTTCTTTTTGTCTTTTTTTTTTTTTTTTTTTTTTTTTGCTATTTCTTTGGGCCGCTTCCTGCGGCATATGAAGGTTCCCAGGCTAGGGGTCGAATCAGAGCTGTAGCTTCCGGCCTACGCCAGAGGTACAGCAACGCAGGATCCGAGCCGCGTCTGCAACTTACACCACAGCTCACGGCAATGCCGGATCGTTAACCCACTGAGCAAGGGCAGGGACCGAACCCGGGCAGGGACCTAACCTGCAACCTCATGGTTCCTAGTCGGATTCGTTAACCACTGCGCCACGACGGGAACTCCTCTTTCTTTTTCTTTCCTTCCTTCCTTCCTTCCTTCCTTCCTTCCTTCTTCCTTCTTCCTTCTTCCTTCCTTCCCTCCCTCCCTCCCTTTCTCCTTCCCTCTCTCCTTCCTTCCTTCCTTCCCTCCTTTCTTCCTTCTTGTCTTTTTAGGGCCACAGCTGCAACATATGGAGGTTCCCAGGCTAGAGGTCTAATTAGAGCTATAGCTGCTGGCCTATACCACAGCCACAGCAACTCAGGATTCCAAGCCTCATCTGCGACCTACACCACAGCTCATGGCAACGCCGGATCCATAACCCATTGAACAAGGCCAGGGATGGAACCCTCAACCTCATGGTTCTTAGTCAGATTCATTTCCACTGTGCCACGACAGGAACTCCTCTTGTGCTGTTTACAGCCTTCGTTCTCAATGGTTTGTCTCAGTCCTTCTCTTTCCCTGCTCCTTTATCTCATCCTCCTTCTCCCAGTCTCTGACATTAAGATTGTCATCTCTCTCCTTTTTTTTTCCTGTAAATTTCTCTCTGATATTTCATATCTGGCTCTTTTGCTCCATCATCATCATCATCATCATCATCATAGTTACTATTTTATTGAGGATTTATCAGGTGCCAGGCATTATGCCAAATGGTTCTAGGGGCATCAGTTCAATGAATTCCTCTTGGGACTCTATGAGGCAGGTCTTTTTATTACTCCCATTATATAGGTGAGTAAACTAGTGCTTCCATAACCTGATCAAGAGCACATAGCTAATAAGTGGTGGTGCAGGGACTTGGATCTAAGTTTGATTGCACCATGTTGCCTCCTTGTCCTGCTCTTTCTACAGCTCAGTCTCTATGGCTGGGCTTCCTTGGGTCTTTCTGGGTCCAGCCCCACTGGCCTGCCTTTCTGTAGAAGATAGAAAAAAAGAAAATTGAAAACAGTGACCCACCAAATTCCCCAGTGAATGGCAAGAACTGTCTTGCTTCCCAGTCTTTTTGGGATCAGGTAGACTCTTGGCCATGGTGGTGCTGGGTCAAAGACCATTTCCCAGACCCTGTTTGTTCTGAACCTAAATCCATAGAGGACAGACCTCTTTCTGGGATCCCATTAGATCCTTTGGGGCCCGAGCTAGGTAGCCTGAAGGGATCAACTTGGTTCCTAACCCCTGCCTTTCATCTGCACATGGCAGCAGAGTCTTGGAACCCCCTATAAAGCCACGGCACCTCCAGAAAACCTCTCATGAGCTGAGGCGGCGTCTTAGCTGCTTGATCTTACTATTTATTTCTCCTGTGGAAAGAGTGCTGGAGAGAATATGTAAGAAAGAGCCTCTGGCATTCCTGTTGTGGCTCAGCAGTAAACAAACAAACAAACAAACAAAAAACCCAGCTAGTATCAATGAGGACAAGGGTTTGATTCCTGGCCCTGCTCAGCGGGTTAAGTATCCAGTGCTGCTATGAGCTATGGTGTAGGTTGCATACATGGCTTGGATCCTGCGTGACTGTGGATGTGGCTGTGGCTGTGGTGTAGGCCAGCAGCTGCAGCTCCGATGCAGTCCCTAGCCTAGGAACCTCCATATGCCGTGGGTATGGCCCTAAAAAGCAAAACTAAATAAATAAATTAATTAAATAAAAAAGAGCCTCTGAATCAGCCATCCCAGAGTCTCTCTCTCATGCAAGAGATATGTCACAAACCATGCTGGGCTGAAATGTGCCGAGGTTCTCTTTGAGCTCATAATGTAGTTCTATTTCTTACTCCACAAAGTTAGTGATATAATGTATATAAGAAACACCACGGTTCCTGGCACCCAGTGAGTGTTGAATAAAGACCAATCTTCTTTTTTTCTATCTTCTACAAGCTTTTTTCTCTTTGTAGTAAAATAATTTGGGGGATGAAATATATTCCAGCAATGAACACCCCAATATTTAGAAGGTGGGAAGTTCCCATTGTGGCTCAGTGGAAATGAATCTGACTAGCATCCATGAGGATACAGGTTCAATCCCTGGCCTCACTCAGTGGGTTAAAGATCTGGTGTTGCTGTGAGCTGTGGTGTAGGTTGCAAACACATCTCAGATCTGGCATTGCTGTGGCTGAGGTGTAGGCCAGCAGATACAGCTTCGATTCAACCCCTAGCCTTCGAACCTCCATATGCCGAGGGTGTGGCCCCTAAAAAGACCAGAAAAAAAAAAAAAGGAAAGAAAGAAAAAAGAAAGAAGAAGGTGGAATGACTTTTTCAAGACATAAAGCTAGCACCAACGTCCAGGTGTCCACATGGTGTCCTGGCACATCACCATCCTTCTGCTGTAGCTCCTGCTGTGCAGGGTGTGCTATGGCTTCTGGAGGCCTGGCCTCTGTCCTGATCACCATGGGCCTGCTCTCTAGGAGTTTCTCAGGTGTCAGGCTTTCATGTCTGCTTTGGAAACAGTCTTGTCTCTTCAGCAGCAGAGGAGGATCCCCAACCATGTAAACAAAACATGCATCACAAAAATGGGAGCGAATTAAGAAATTATCCAGCCTAGGGGGTTGCAGATGTGCCTTAGGAGCAAATTGCTTTCTTCCAACAAAATCTTTTCTAGAAAAAAAGTGTAATGTAAATCCTTTCTGAAAATACATATGTATTTTACAATATAGATAGAAAGAGAGGGATTATGTGAATGGTTAGTGTTAGCTGGTGTGTATTTATATGTATGTTTTGTGTGTTTGTGTGTCCTTATATACGGTATATATATATATATATATATATATATATGGTATAATTTCTTTTGACCTTAGCTGTATATGTATCTGGGTGTGTGTGTGTGTGTGTATGTAAATTTTATACACATGCAATTTTGGAGCTCCAGTGGCACAATCAGTTAGGATTCTTGCTGCTAAGGAGGAAGTGTCCTCTTAGGATAGGGCTTAGGAAACTCTTAAGCTCAGAGAGCCACCTTTGGGGCAATTTTTTTTTTTTTTTAAATCCACAAAAGGTCAAGAGACAGAAGTGGGGCCATAAAGGTGACTGAAAATCATGCTCTGCCATGTAGGTCACAAAATTCTCATGCCTGCTCTCATTTAACCCTCAGGAATCCAGGAGTGTAGGCATCATTGTTGCCTCTTATATCTGAGGAAATGGAGGCTACAAATAATTAAGTGATGAGCTCAATTCTCGCTGACTGCTTGGAAGTGGCAGAGCCTGCCAACTCCGGCTCTCTCACCAAAACTGCAAGTTTTGCATCTTTAAGCTTGTGGCTGTACAAGAGGGGTAAGAAAGGCATGGAATGGAATTTCAACCTGCCTCTGCTTCCCTGCCTGGTAGAGACAGCAGGAAAGGGGCCAGAGGGAGGAGGAGAAGGGATGGGCAGAGAGGAAGGGAAAGAAGAGAGAGAAGATTTGCTGACTTTGAGCCTAAACCAAGCGGATGGGGCTCTGCTTTGGACTAGTCCCCTCCTACGAACCCCAGATACACCCTCAGCAGATGTGGCTATTTGCTCAGAGCCTGCTGCCTGCTGGAGAGTGTGAGCTCCCTGAATACATAGGACAGGTTGTTTACCACCCTGTCCCCATGACTGCTCCGGGGAGGATGTGCCGTAGAGGGAGGAGAGCCCTGATGGAGGCCGTAGGCTCTGGGGCAGGATCTGCATGGGAAGCTTTTCCACCAGCTAGATCCCAGCATTCCTATTTTACAGGTGGGGGAATGAGATGCAACAAAGAGATAAAGAATCACTTGAAGAGGAAGTTCCCACTGTGGCTCAGCAGTAACAAATGCAGCTAGTATCCATGAAGATGTGGTTCCATCCCTGGCCTCACTCCATGGGTTAAGGATCTGGCATTGCTGTGAGCTGTGGTGTAGGATGCAAACTTGGCTCCGATCTAGTGTTGCTGTGGTTGCGGTTCAGGCTGGCAGCTGCGGCTCTGATTCTCCCCCAGCCTGGGAACATTCATGTGCCATAGGTGTGGCTCTAAAAAAGACCAAAAAAAAAAAAAAAGAATCACTTGAAGAGCTTTCCAGGGTAGGTGAATTTTGAATGGTGGGCCAAGTTGAGAGTTGCTCTCTGTGCCTAAAAGAGCTGGACATTTCTGGAAACTATGCTGAGTTTTCTAGGGCACAGCCAGGCTGCCAGGGTCTGAACCCAGAGCAAGGTCTCATTAGTATTCAGAGGGGGAAATTCACCGTGGGGGCCGCCATCCAGGGCATTGGGCAGAGACAGGCTGTGTTTTAATTACGACCTGGACTTTCGAACAAATCCTTTTCTCTACTTGTCTGAGCCTTAGAGAAAACAAGTTGTGGGAAGTGTGGAGTCGGCAGCTGGGTCCACAGTGGTACCCGTACAGCTGTGTACACATCTGGCACACAGGTGGCGGGACTGCATGTGCCTTTTCTCCTTGGGTTGCCCTGGGGTGAGTGAGGGTAACAAGAGCCAGAACAGTAAGGTGAGGTCTACCTGGTCTTTATCCAAAGTGGGGCAGCCGATGGGGAGGATGGAGAGAAATAGGACTGCCCCCTGCTCCCTTGTCTGTGTCCCCACCAACCAGGACCATTTCAGGATTTGAGCCCAGACAACTCCTGCCAATTCCTCTGGCCGTTCCTGAGTCAACACGGTGGGATTTCTTTGTTGAGCTCACCCTAACCCTCCCTTCTCCAACTTGGGGGAAAGTTTTGGAGTGGGGGATGAAATTAAGAAGGGAGGAGGAAGAGGAGAAGATTAACAGGGTTGGAGTTAGACAAGCACAGATGCCACCACCTGCGGCTGTGGATTCTTGAGAGCTTGTTGACTCCTGGAAGCGTTTGCCTAGAGTCTGTTTAACAGTTCATTCCAGGGGAAGGGGAGGAGAAGGAGGGCTTGGGGACAAAAGGCCTTTGACTGGCTCCTGTTAAAGCACTGATTAGTTTGCTCAGGTTGGCAAACAGTGTCTAGGGACTTTGGGGCCAGGGAGGAATTGGGTGGATTTTCTGTCTGATGTACAACATCCAGCATGGGGGCCGGGAGTAAAGGCAATTGTTCAAGGGCCTGGTGTGCCCTGAGATTCAGACGTGGAGAGCAAAGGCACGAGGGGCAGCTGGAGGAAGGAAGAAGGCAGGGACAGGGCAGGTGGTACCTGGAGTTCTGTTTAGGGGGCTGTCACATACTTTGTTAGTGGTGAAAGAGCCACGCCAGCCCTTAACCTGTCCCCCAACCTCACCCCCCTTTCTGAAGTTGAGAGGCAAGGGGAGGGCATGCCAGGATAGGTGTTTCTAATGCACTTCTGATGGCCAAGGGCAGGAAGCAATGGTGTTGGGGCCCAGGGTCTGGGTTAAGAGTGAGACTGCCTGTGTGTGTGTAATCCAGCGCCATGCCGGGTCACCTGCAGGCTGGCCTCTGTCCAGGGAGGCTTGTTCTCCAGTAGATTCACAGGAGGTGGCTTCAGACCCTTCTCCAAGCCTTGGCTTCCTTCACTCAGAGACTTTGAATGGCCTCCTTTTCTCATGCCAGTTCCCTCCCCCTTACCAGGCCACCCTCAAAACTCTTCCCTTCCTCCTAGAAGCTTCCAAGATAAACATGCTGTGCACGTGGAGTGTAGACTTAGCCATCAACCAGTACAGCTTTAGAGCTGAGAAGTGATTAAATATCATAAACAGACTGTGGCTTCATGCCGTTTTATTTTGTATTCCTGAAACAGTGTTTTGTAGCCTTATTCTGTTTTTCAAAGTTAAATCCCTATGGGTTGACATTATGTATCTGTTTGTTTCTTTGTGTGCTGTTTCTCTCCCTATCATGTGATCTCCAGGGAGGATGCAGACTTTGTTTTGTATCATTTGTGCCCACATCAGTGTCTGGCACATAACAGACATTCCACATGAACTTGATTATAAATATTATCTCCATGATCCCCGCTGTGGGAATTTCCTTCCCCATCTCTGTTAAGATACAGGGTATCTGGTGCATGGCATGATGGATGCTTCTGAATTGATGACAGAATGCATGAAAAAACTAAATAGGGAGTTCCTGTCCTGGCACAGAGGAAATGAGTCCGACTAGGAACCATGAGGTTGTGAGTGTGATCACTGGCCTTGCTCAGTGGGTTAAGGATCCGGCATTGCCGTGAGCTGTGGTGTAGGTCACAGACGCGGCTCGGATCTGGCGTTGCTGTGGCTCTGGCATAGGCCAGCAGCAACAGCTCCAATTAGACCCCTAGCCTGCGAACCTCCATGTGCCACAGGTGCGGTGCTAAAAAGACAAAAGACAAACAAACAAAAAAAAGACTAAATAAGTGAGAGAATGTGCAAGTGTGCTTTTGAGATGGGCTTGGCCACACTGGGGCCATCATGGTGGACAGAAAAAAATGCTCTTCAGTTCCTTATATTTCTAGCTCCTGCCGAGGTGGGGCTTGCGAGCAGAGCAAGGTGCCTTCGGCTCCCTGGAAATCCTGAATCAGCTTTGTCTGCCTTGATGAAGCAAGGAGGGATGTGGAGCTTCATGGAACACTCTGCCCCTGCTCAGCACTATCCTCTTCCTTACACCACCTTTCCAGACCCAGGGACCACTCTGATATTCAGGGACAAACAGAGAGTGTTTGAGATACCCTTCACCCCACTGCACAACTACTTTAACTTTTTAAATTTTTTTTGGAATTTTTTTTTTTTTTTTTTTTTTTTTTAGGGCTGAACCCACAGCATGTGGAGGTTCCCAGGCTAGGGGTCTGAATTGGAGCTGCAGCCGCAGGCCTACGCCACAGCCACAGCAATAGCAACACCAGATCCAAGCCGCGTCTGCGACCTATACCACAGCTCACGGCAATGCTGGATCCTTAACCCACTGAGCAAGGCCAGGGATTGAACCTGTGTCCTCCTAGATGCTAGTCAGATTCGTTTCCACTGAGCCATGATGGGAACTCCCTGCATGACTGCTCTAAAGAAAATAACTCTTTATTTTGGAAATAGAAAAATGAATGCTATAATGAATGAATCCCAGAGATATTTTTAGGGTCTGTTATTTCTTTTTCCTTCTTTTTTTTTTTTTTGGTCTCTGCCATTTCTTGGGCCGCTCTTGCGGCATATGGAGGTTCCCAGGCTAGGGGTCGAATCAGAGCTGTAGCCACCGGCCTACGCCAGAGCCACAGCAATGCAGGATCTGAGCCACATCTGCAAGCACACGGCAACGCCAGATCCTTAACCCACTGGGCAAGGCCAGGGATCGAACCCGCAACCTTATGGTTCCTAGTCAGATTCGTTAACCACTGCGCCACAATGGGAACTCCAAGGGTCTGTTATTTCTGTGCTTATGCCAAAGGTTTTGATCTGGGGTGACTGGGAAGAGAAGGGCCACTTTTACTGGGAATCTGCTGGGTGTCAGCTCTGAGGCTGGGCTCTTTGCACATGTTCTTTCACAACAGGTGAGCAGGCGAGATCCACAGGTCAAAGCAAATAAACTTTTGTTGAGTACCCGCCATGTAGAAGTGGTTGCCGGGCATATAAATATTCCACAGGCCTTGTTCTTGAGGCTGTTGGCGAGATAAGTTATAAACATGCGGAAGTTGAATAATAAAGTAAGATTAAACTGTTTTAAGTCAGCTCTAGGAAACAATGATCTTGGGACTTTGGGAGCTGGACTTTGGTGTCTGGCTTCACGTCTTTCACAATAGCTAGGGAAAAGAGGTGCAAAGGGGAGAAACTGTGCCTGAGGTTTGGCAGACAGCTGTCCACAGAGTGGTTGGCAGAGCCCGGGACTCCAGATCCACTATATTTTGTACAGCTCCAGATAAGTGGCCAATGACCAGCACAGACAGGACATGGTGAAGGTGTTCAGAGGGGATGTGGTTGCTCTCGAGTGGGGCAGGGAGGTCTGGAAGGATTCAAGGAGAAGGTGGGAGCTTCTGTGTCCTGAAGGGCGGCTTAGATTCAGGTGGATTAAACAGAGAAGGAAGGGCTTTGCAGGAGGGTGGTATAGCATCAAAAGGCCCCCAGAGGTAGGAAATCGGGAAGGCTATGTGCCGGTGCTTCCTGTCTCCAAGCTATGAGTCTGTCCCCTTCTGTCTGGCTCCCCTGCTGCTGCCCCAGCACCGCCCTTGTTGCTGCTCAGCTGCTCTCCCTCACTCAGCTCTCCAACACCACGTCCCCTCCACCTTTCATATGGTGAAGCGTTCATTTTCCAAAACAGGCTCTTATTGTGTTAAAATGGGTCCGGGACTCCCTGTTGCTTGTGAGATGCTGTCTAGAATCCGGTCATGACTTGCCTCACCTTCCACCTTTCTCAAGGCACCTGGCCTCCACAGGGTACCCAGCATAGCATGCACTTGGCACCGCTTCTGGCCTTCGCATAGGCTATTCCCTCTGTGGGGAATCCCCACTCCCACCCCTTTTTGCCTGTCAACCTGCCCATCTTCCTGTCTTCATTTGACCTGGATTGACTGAGTAGGTAATAAAAATGCACCCCCCCACACACACACACACAAACACACACTGACTTCCTGACAGTTGTTTCCTCTTCTGTGTTCCCGGAACCCACTACTTTAGTTATTCAACATGTCTGCCTCTCTCATCAGCCTGAGCTCATTTCTGGAAGGGTTTTTCTTTTATTCACCCTTATATCACTAGTACCTACTATTCACCTTTATATCATTAGCACCTACCATCTCTGCCTGGCATAAGTGGATATCCTCTTCGTGGTTGCTGGAAAGTAAGTGAAATGAGATAAGAATTAAGTCCTTAGAGCTGGGCTGAATCCACTGAAAGTTAGGCTAAGTTGGGAGTTTCCACTGTGGCTCAGCGGGTTAAAAGTATTCAGGAGAGCGATCCCTGGTCTTGTTCTGTGGGTAAGGATCCAGCATTGCTGCAAGCTGCTGCAAGCTGTGGCATAGGTTGCTCAGATCCTGCGTTGCTGTGGCTGTGGCGTAGGCCAGCCACTGCAGCTCCAATTCAACTCCTAGCCTGGGAACCTCCATATGCTGCAGGTGTGGCCCTAAAAAGAAAAAAAAAAAAGTTGAGATGCAGTTTATCTCTCAAAACCTAGGTTACACTTCAGAATTCCCTGGGGGGTTTATTAAAAATTCAAATTTCTGGAGCCAACCCTTTTGCATGCTGCTGGGCATGATTATTATCATTTTGTTTAAATAACCAGTCCCCCAGGGATTCCAGGCAGCCTGCCTGACTCCAGTCTGTAGCACATCCTTTGAGAACACTGTGCCATGGGCCACACCAAATACACCCTGGCTTTTAGCTCACACTTCTTCCAGTGCCTCTCACTACGCTTTTCTTAAGCCTCTGAGAGAGCAGGTCTCAAACTGAATTATTTGGTTCAACCTCCTCAGGGAATTAATCATCTGGATTTAAGCCTATTTCATTCCAAGACTCCTTGCCCTAGTTCTGGAAGTTCTTCTTGTGGTTGACTTGGGCCTCAGTCATCTTTCTCACAGGCTTTGCTTTGCTTTCTTCCCTGCTGCCAGGCTGTTTGCTGTCAAATGTGGGGGCTGCTTTGAGGCCATTGCACCCAACGAGTTTGTTATGCGGGCCCAGAAGAGTGTGTACCACCTGAGCTGCTTCTGTTGCTGTGTCTGTGAGCGGCAGCTGCAGAAGGGTGATGAGTTTGTCCTGAAGGAGGGGCAGCTGCTCTGCAAAGGGGACTATGAGAAGGAGCGGGAGCTGCTCAGCCTGGTGAGCCCGGCAGCATCAGACTCAGGTGAGTGCCGTGTGGTCGGTGGGAGGGTTGGAGGGGGGTAGGAGGGTGGGATGCAGTGGCAGTCTGCCTTGTTCTCTCCCTAGAGGGCCAACCCCAGGGCAGCCTGGTCCGATGGTGAGGCTGTGCCCTGCATTCCAGGAAGTTTCCTTGTATGCTTGGAGTAAGCCCTTATGGGTCAGATATTGCCATGATGATGCTGTGTAACAACTTACCCCCAAATCCCATGGCATACCACCATAGATGCTTCACACATTCACAAGTCTCTGGGTTAATGGAATTGACTCTACTTGACACCGAAGGCCTTCTGTCACCTGGGCTCTGCTGAGAGCTAAGCATAGCTCTGGGCTGTAGACTGAGTTCACATCTGCTCTATGGGGTTTATTCTGAGGTCCAGGGTTGAGAAGTAGCAGCTACAGGGTGTGGTCTCCTGGCAGTGGCAGAAATGCAAGAAGGCGTGCTCAACCATGCAATCGCATTTCAAACCTCTGTTCATATCATATCTGCCCCTATTTCACTGGCCAAATCAAATTAGAAGATGAAACCCAAAGTTGGGGGAGGGGCAGTGCACTGTACCATGAAGCCTTGACAGGGGAGAGACGCATAAAACTATTAATGGGAATGATGAATTAGAACCAGTAATTCCATCTGCCATAGTTTCTGAACTACTCTAGTCCTTGTTTTCTCCTTGACAAGTAGGAAAACTGGAATCTATCTGAGACTTGGTGGGTCACATAAAGAAAGGTCTAGAATATACTTGTTCCACCCACCCAAGACTTACCCCCTGCTCCCTGGAGAGGGGAAAGAGAGGGGATGGCAGACATTCAGAGACTTTTTGTTTATTTATTTATTTATTTATTTATTTATTTATTTTAGGGCTGCACCTGGGGTATATGGAGATTCCCAGGCTCAGGGTCAAATCAGACCTAGAGCTACCGGCCTACACCACAGCCACAGCAACATGGGGTCCAAGCCATATCTGCAGCCTACACCAGAGCTCATGGCAATGCCAGATCCTTGACCCACTGAGTGAGGCCAGGGATTGAACCCCAGTCCTCGTGGATACTAGTCGGTTTGTTACTGCTGAGCCACAATGGGAAATCCAGTTGAGAGACATTTTAGAGCAGGTTTCACAAGGCCAGAGAAATGAAAACTTCCCAAGTAAAGCATGAAATGTCTTCCAGTCTGTCTGTCCCACAGGGCAGTGCTGGTCTTAGCCTGGCCTCCTTTCCCCACCCAAGAATCTGTGAGATTGAATGAGGCGATATCCACGTGACCTGAATTCTTGCCATTGCCAATTCCAGTCCAGTCCCAAACCCCCTAACACGGCTTGCAAGGCCTCTGGCATCTCACTCTGCCTGTCTCTTTGACCTTGTGGGGAGCCTCCGAACAAACCTCCCCTCCCCCCACTCGACACACACCCCCGTCTCACACTCACTTCCACATCTTCAGAGTTGATTCCCTCTCTCCTTTGTCTCCCTAGCATATACTTTCAGCTTCTTTCTAGGGTCTACCCCACTGAGGAAGACGTATTCCCATGTGCCGGGTGAATTTACCCTTAACCTCTCCTGCCGTGACCCAGGTCCCACTTGATGGGGTTGCTTGTTTGGCTGTTTGTTGTTCTTGCCAGAGTGCTAACAAAGCCCCAGGAGGGACTCTGCATGTGTTTTTAACCACCGTATCTGTAGGGCTTAGCCTGGAACAATGAGGGTGCTTGATAGCATCCGTGTTAAAGAATGAATAAACAACATGTAACAGGAGCCCCGCCTGCAATGCTTGAGGATGGAGCATGGGAGGCTGTCAGGTGGTGGCCTCAGCCTGGCTGCCCCACTTAGATCTGTGTGACTTGGGCCAGTTTCAGAACCTCTCTAAGCCTCAGTCTCCAAAACTGTAAAGTGGTGATAATCATGCCTACCTAATAGTTTTATTGGGGGGGAATAACAGAGAATTGTAGATAAACGCTGATGCTTACCAAGTGCCTGCTGGTGTTGGCATCCTCATCGCACTGCGTTTTGCTTCTTTTTCCCCTGAGGGTTCCTCTTGCCCAACTCCCCTTGTGACCTTAAAAGTAAGCGGACACCAGGACAGTCCTAACTTCTATTGGATTCTTTGGTCTTAAGTTTTCCTGGATGTTTAAATTTGAGGGAAGTTCCCCCTTGTTGGGAACACTACCACTGATGTACTGAACATCTCCTTCAGGGGTAATTGGGTCCATTCTAAACTGAGCTTCCTGGCCTCCACTTAATAGGTCAGCTCATCCTGTCTCTCCCTTTAGGTGTCATGCTGTGCCCACCCACTAGGGTTCTTCTGCGGAATATTGCAAAATCTTCAAATTCCCCAAGGGGCTTAGGTGCTGTGGGGATTGGCATACCAGCATGACCTTAGAAAGACATGCATGCCCAGAAGGACACACTAGTCTTTCTCACATGGAAGTTAAAGCTGGGGTCTTCCCTTTCTTGGTACACAATGTGGGTCTTGCCCACTGTTTTCCAATTACAGATTTTAACTGGTTACAGACAATTAGAGTCATTAGTGTGTTGTCCCCTCGCCATGAGAAAAGACAAAAAGAAGTTGACTCTAAGCATAAAAAATACAATATTCAAAGTTTTACTGTATAGCACAGGGATATTCAATATCCTGTAATAAACCAGATGGGAAAAGAATACAAAAAAGATATACACACACACACACACACACACACACACACACACACACACAAAATTGTGTATATAACTGAATCTCTTTGCTGTACAGTAGAAATTAATACAATATTATAAATCTACTGTACTTCAATAAAATAATTTTTTTAAAGTATAATGTTCAGAATAAGCAAACTGCCGCAGGTCCACTCTTCTGATCACATTTCAGCAGTATGTTCTGTAGTTCCAGGCATTTCTTTTTGAGGCTGATGTTGACAAACTGGAGCTTTCCAATTCACTTATTCATGAATTCATTCAGTGGATATATCTTGAGTGCTTGCTTTATGCCAGACATGGTGTCATGATGTGAATGACAAGATTGGGGTGACTGAGGAGGTTGCCAACCCATGTTAAATGAAGGAATTGCAGATATTTAGGCTAGAAAAGGAAAGACTAAATGAGGACTTAATTATTGTCTTTCAGTGGTTGGATCAGACCTATTGTTTTTCTAACTTCAGAAGTCATTCAATTCTTTAGCAAAATCATTGTATATTTATACAGTAGAGGAAAAGGTAAATGGAAGGAACTTTGACTCAACATAGGAAATGTTATGATATCATTCTAATTATACGATCCAACAGAGAAAAACTACCAAGAGATAGACCCCCACTTGTTGAAACTAAGATTGGCAAGGTGGGAGAGGAGGAAGGTGCCCAAAGACCTGTGTCGTCCCTTTCAACACTAAAAATCTATCGTTTTTGCAGCTTTAAATGAAATGACATTAAAGTCTCAACCAGAATCAAATATGTTGTCTGTACCACTCATTTTTTCAATTATATAAATGTTGCCTGTCTTGCAGCATTAAATGACAGAGCCAGCCTCAGTAGACATAGGACCAACTTCTAGAAAATAGGTTGTAGCTTTTAATTCCTTTGTTCTCTTTAACAAAGCTTAGCATGATGCCAAGGGAAGAGTAAGTGGTCAATAGATACCTAATGAATTGAGTTCAGTCTTCAAGGGAAAAAAAGTCCAGAAAGGTGTTTGCAGAAAGCAAACTATTTTAGGATCTGTCCCCATACAAATACAGTCTTTCCTCTCATTTCTGTCCTGTGTGCTTTACATATTGTAAATGCTTGATGAATATTTTTTGAGTGAATGATTGAATGACCTGTCTCCTTTAACATTTTTATCCATGGCTTGGATGAAGACGCTGAAGGCAGGCTTATTCGATTTGCAGATGACACAAACCTGGCAGGGAATGCTGGCGTGGCAACTGATATTCTCAATGTTCAAAAAGATTTTGACAAGCTAACAGAACAGCGCAAAGTCAGCAGGATGAGATCTAACCACTGGGTTCCAAAATTCAACAGTAATGATATGGAATAGGACCTCTTTTGATGCAATTTCACATGAGGTGTTAATTGACTGTAAAGTCAGTGGGAGCCAAAAGGACCTTTGCTGCATTAATAGAACCAACGTCCCTAACATATAATTATGGTTCCAATAATTTTTGCATTGGTCAGAGCACATTTAGGATTTTTAGTCTAATTTTAAATGATGAATTTTAGGAGGTCACTGACAAATTAGACAAAGTCTTGAGGGGAGCTATTTATTTATTAGCTTGTGAATGATATATAGCTGAAGAAACTTGGTTTATTTAACTTTGTAAAAATAAGGCTAAGGGGAATATGAGAGTCACACCCAAGGATGCAGGCCCATGGATTGGGAGGTGAGATAACAGATTTTGGTTCAACATAGAGTAGAAATGTGTCCAAAAAATGTGTGGGCTAGACTCCCTTTATAGGAAATAAACCTGCTTGTCTTTTAATATTTTTAATTATAGTTGGTGGAAGACTGGATTAGTGACCTCTGGGCTGCTTAAATCTAGGATGCTAGAACATGTGGTTTCATGATGATGACTATCCAACTTACACAAAAGCATGTGACACATTTAGAGCTATATGGACACCAAACTCAGGAGATATTCAGCTGCTGATTGTTCTTTTCTTGTGTGGCCAGAAAATCCTGTTTTGTCATGGTCCCTGCTTTGCCAGTGGCCTTGAAGCATCCTCCCAAGCATCAGGATGATATTTGTAGCCAGAGTTGGACCGTTTTTCTTTGTGTTTATCAGACAATTTGGATGCCCAGGGCTTCCAGGAGAGACCTGGCAACATTCATGTCTGTGCCTTCTTGATCAGAGAATCACAGGCTCTTGCAATAATTTGTAGACACATGAGAGGCTATTTAGTGCACACTTTCTCTGAGCCTGTCCAGCCATGGGGAGCTCTTGACCTCACATTCTGAGTGTTATATTGAGACTTGTTATATTGAGCCCCAGTGTCTGTCTCCACCTGGAACCCAAGCCTTGACCTTGGGCTTTCAAGAACTCACAAAACACATCAGTCTCCCCGACATGAGACAGCCCTTCGAGTTGAAGACAGGGACCCTTATTCCCCAAGTCTTCTCTTTTCCTTTCTAGTTCTTCCTCATCCTTCTAACTATCCCTTGAAAAAACTCTTTGCTCCCTCTGTAAAAATACTATCTTTTCTTTAGACTGTACCACCCAGAAGGGGATAAAATCTTCCATATGCGGTCTGAACTAGCACCATGTTATTATTACAACTTGTCATGAACACCATATGTTATTGATGATTTCATGATTTCATTAGCTTTTTTTGACCAGGGGACTTGGGAGCTGACAGGCAGTCATGGCTTCTGGCTGGTCCATGTTGCATATCTTAATTATCTAGCCCTCTTATCTTCACATTTTTTTAACATCTGAGGTCATCTGCAAATGTCTTGTTAGCACTTTTAAACTTTTAAAATTTTTAAATAAAAGCTTAGATTTATATGGCAGTTGCAAAGAGGGACAGATGTTCCTAACTCTTTACCCAAGAGTATAGTATGTTCCTATACTCTTTACCCAACTCCTTGTAATGTCAATATTTTACTTTAAATGTACATTTTGATAAGTGTACCATGTAAACAAGAAAGTAACATTGGTACAACACTATTAACTAGAGACTTTATTCAGTTTCAAGAGATTTCCTACTAATGACTTTATTCCAGGATCCAACCTAGGATACCATGTTGCATTTAGTTTTATGTTATATTTCTATTAAATCACCTTTTTCTTCATTTTGGGGATCACATGAAATGCCTGGTCAGAATTTCATTTTTGACCCTTTTTCCAGCAGTATCTATTATGTTTTATTTCCTTTCCGCATCTCTCACTGTGGAATCAGCATCTTTTTTTGCATATTTATTTAGGGATTTGTTTGTTTACCATTTTAAGATTTTCTTAGCTGAAGCAGAGAATGCATTAAAAAAAAATTTTTTTTTTTTGGTCAGATCTGTGGCATGTGGAAGTTCCCAGGTCAGGAATAGAACCAGTGCCACAGCAGCAATCCAAACTGCTTTAGCGACAATGCCAAGTCCTTAACCCACTGCGCCACAAGAGAACTTCAAGAATGCATTTTCGATGGTGCCCAGGGCTTATTCCTTGGCTATGATTTTTTCCCAGGGTTCAAACCACTCCATTCTCTTGGCTTACCAGCTCTTCCTTGGTCAGACCAAAGTCCACGAATAGCTGGCTCTGCATTCTTTCCTTTATCTTCTGTGAGTTAAAACTGTCAGCAGCCCAGGACAGGACTCTTTTTGATGTTCCGCTTTTGTAAAGGGATTTTCCCAGAGGAAGCCTGGGTCATGCAGTCTTATCATGACGGTCCTTTCTGTAGAAGAGGTATTAAGTTTGGGATGACTACAGCAGTTCCATGGCCTCTGTTTATTGGCCAGTCTGGACTGCACTGGAGCTTATGTTGCCTCTCTCCTTATGGTGTGCACTGACCTGGCCCTAGCGCAGTGCCCGCAGGCAACGGGCACTCAGTAAATGCTTGTTTATTAGGTGACTAAGTGAACTTATGTCCTGTTCATGTTTGCCTCTGTGGTTCTGAGAGATGCACTCACCTCCAGAATGATGTTCTTCCTACTGGAACTGGAATGAAGTTCCTCACACATACCAGAGTATTTGCATCCTTAATTTTTCCTAGGCTATGGGATATTGCTGCTTTGAATGATCCTGATGACTTTCTTGTTGTTCTCCTTGTATAATACATCTCTCTCTCCTCCTCATCTGAGTCAGGTTCATTACCACTGATATTTAGATACTGGTTTTAATTTCCTTCTACAACCTTGGAACTGAGGTGGTTTTTTTTTGTTTTGTTTTGGTTTTTTTTTTTCATTGCAGAAATATTTCAACCTATCTTGGAACTCTCCTTGCTCTCCAATAAATTAGAATAGAGAGACAGTGGTTACCTCATGAGTTCTGGAAAATGCTTGACTGTCCTATGGGATTATCTTGTCAGTTCAGAGTTATGAATTTAAAACACAAGGAAGTCGGCAGGAGGAATGAGGACATCTCATGCTCCATATTGTAGTACAAAGGGCTTGGGATCTAAAGTTAGGTCTGAATTGAAGTCTTGCCTGCACTCATAGGCACGTGACCTGGGGGAAAAGATACAGACAGACCTTGAGATTTCTCAAGTTTGGTCCCAGATCACCTTAAGAAAGAGACTGTTTCAATAAAATGAGTCACAAGATTTTTTTGGTTTCTCAGTGCACATAAAAGTCATGTTCACATTATACTGTAGTCTATTAAGTGTGCAATGGCATTATATCTAAAAATGCAATGTGCATACCTTAATTAAAAAATACTTTATTGCTAAAAATGCCAAAACAATTATAATAGTAATGCCAAAGATCACTGATCTCAGATCACCATAACAAAGGTAGTAATAATGAAAAAATTTGAAATATTGCGAGAATTACCAAAAATGTGACACAGAGACATGAAGTGAGCAAATACTCTGGCAACTATGATGCCGATAGACTTGCTCAATGCAGGGTTGCCACAAACCTTCAATTTGTAAAAAAATAAAAATGAAGTAATATCTGCAAAGTGCAATAAAGCAATGTACAATAAAATGAGGTCTGCCTGTACTTTTCCTGGCCGGGACTCTATTTCTTAATCAGAAAAAGCAGATCGTAATAATTCTTTTGTGGGTTTCTGTAAGGACACAGGTAATTGGTGTCAAGGGCCTGAAATCTGGTTGATGGCTAGTGAATGGCAGGTGTCATTATTATCTCCTGGTGCTGAGCTAGTGTACCTCTGGGTAGCGCATGGCTTATAAGCTTGTTTACCCAAAGATCTATCATTTCACAAACATCTCATCTTGTGTCTTTGTGCTTCTATTTTAGATGCTTCTGGATAGCTGACCCGAGGGCATCTCAGGGTAGTCAGAGAGAGGGCCTTTCCTTTAGGGTGGCTAGGGTGTAGGAACTGGAGAGGGACCGAATCCTTCTGTGGGTCTGCATGTCTCAGAGGTGCTCTCTAGCTCTGAACATGAGAGCTAGGGTTGCACCCTGGAAAGTCAGTGCAGGGGACCAGGAGGAAAGAGTCCTATAGTCATTTCTGGGATTCAGTAGGAATTTCAAGCAAGAATGGGAGGGATGTGTGGAATTTAGCCCCATCCTCTCCTGCAACACTCATCTTTGTATTCCAGAAGGACATGAACCTGACAGTTACCCATTACAGAAGGCATTGTATTCCTGCAGATGCCTCTTAGCATTTCTCTGCTACATACCACAGTGTGTTTCTATCCTTCCAGGCAGCCATATTGCCAACCTTTAATCCAACAGATATTTCTCACAGACACCTACACTGTGTCAGGCTTTGTGCTAAAGGCTGTGTTTTAGTTGCAGAAAAAAAGGGCAGAGGACTTAGTGAATAGGGAGCAACACCATCCAGAAAAACATCTTAAAGCCAACCTCTTAATATGAGAGGGAACAGTGAGGCAAACTTTGTTGATATAAAAGGACTGAGAGCTAGGAGAAGGGACTTAGCCTGGAGATCAGTCTTGTCAGCCTTTCCTTTCAGAAACAGTGGGGTGAGCCATTAAAAACCAAAACGAAAAACCTTGGGTAGGTGTTAAAATACTCAGATAAACATTATAGTTGTTAAGAAGTATATTTAAATCCTATTTTGTATTTTCTTCTACAGCACTGTGTTCCAAAGACTCCTCTCCAAGAGCATGTTCCAGAAAATTTTAAGTGTAGCTCAGTAAAAGTATGTTTTCTAAATCATTCCTGGGGGAGAGGGAGGGAATGGGATAGATTGGTAGTTTGGGGTTAGTAGATGCAAACTATTGCATTTGGAGTGTATAAGCAATGACATCTTGCTGTATAGCTCAGGGAACCATATCTAGTCACTTGTGATGGAACATGATGGAGGAGGATAATAGGAGAAAAAGAATGTGTATATATATATATCTAGATAGATAGATATGTGTGGCTGGGTTACTTTGCTGTACAGCCGAAATTGTCAGAACATTGTAATTTAAAGTCTTATTAAAAATAATAAAATAAATAAATCATGTCCTAGTGTGCACATATATGTGTGTGTATATGAAATAAAAATTTCAAACTTAGGTTGACTGGCTGCTTACTCCACATGCTGATATTATCCGTTATATTTAATTTAAAATTCTAGTCTTAGCCCACTCTATTAATTTCATAGTCCATTAATGGATCACGGCCTGAAGCTTGAAGGAAAAAAAACTCTTTTTAAAAATGATTTTATTTTTTCCATTATAGTTGGTTTATAATGTTCTGTCAATTTCTACTGTACTTAAAACCAAACATTACATGCACAAAAACTGAAAAGTACACAAACATAAAATAAAAGGAAATCATGCAACACAAAAGGAAAGGAACAAAGGAGCAACATAGAATAATAATAATAATAACAAACTGCTTTTAAAAAAAAGGCAGTTACTTTAAAACTTATGCCCAGGTTTTGGAATTGGTATAGACTACTCAAATTTCAAGCTAATAAATATGTTTTAATCTTCTGCATGTACCTTCACTGTGTCAGGTGCTGAGACTAAAACCAAAGACACAGAAGATATCATCTGGCCCCAAAGACTTAGCTCAGCGCCCTGCATAGGGTAAACATGCAATAACTGTTATCTATTTTCATCTTAGTTGGCATTATTAAAGAGACACGAGGAGCACACGTATTTATATCATGACTAGCACAAAGAGCTTCATGAGAATTTTTTGGTTTATTAATCTGGCGTCTCTGGATACTAGGCAAGAGACAGTTGTAATTGCCTGAGCCTCTTCAGATTTTTTCCAAAATCAAGTTTTATCTCTTGTTAGTATCACAGCTATGAAGTTGACTACCAGAATTATTTGTTGCCCTCAGTCTGAGGCTCAGTGCTTTTCTTCTCTTGTGAACTTTTGTCTTCCAGAGTATTTGTTTTGTCTTCGTGTTATAGATGGAGAAATAAGGACACAAGATACTTGAGTCAGGGATAAGCCAGAATAAGAACTTAATTCTACCAATTACCAAGTCAGGACACTTGATACTCAGCCTTTGCTATAATTGAGAGTTGGGTAGAGTTTATCTTTGGTGCTTGAAAAGTTACAGGCAATATAAAGATTCAGACAATGCATCATCTCTTTTCCACCGAACTGTAACTTAATTTTGGTTATGTGTTCACACTTAATAATTTTGATAAAAACCATAATTTAAAATTAGTGCAATTGCTTCAGAGCATATTTAATCTGCAAGAGTGTGCTGTGTGCATCCATTTCTTTTGCACAATCCCTGCAAGAAAAACAGTTGGTTAAGTGGACAGTTGATCGTTGTGTTCTTTGCATGATGTTGATGACGTTAACAATTATTGAGCCCTTATTCTGAACAGAGCATTGCCTTAAGCATTTTACACGAATGAACTAACTTAACCTTTATATCAAGCTAATGAAGAAGGCATGGTTATTCCCATTCTACAGATTAGAAATGAGCATGGAGAAATTAATTTGCAGATGAGCATAGAGAAATTATTAATTTGCTTAAGGTCCTACAGCTAATAATGAAAAGAGCCAGTGTTCAAACAGCAGCAGGCCGTCCAGCTCTCAGCCTGATTCATTAAGCACTATTTGGTGTTGCCCAGTTGATAAAAATGTACTCGTAGGTTAAAATAGACCTGGCGTTTTGTTCTCATGTTTCACTGACAGCTCTCCCTGCTGGTTATGGCAGTGCTCCAGGTACTCAGTAAGACTTACTACTACCTGAGAAACCCCGACTGAAGAATCTTTTCACATACAATTAAAGCAATGAAAACAAGGTGATTTGAAATGAGTGTTCACTCCCTTTCAAATCAATCACAGGTTCTGTTCTAACTTCTGGTTCCTCCTTAATAATTACTCACTATCTCTATACTTCCCATGTGCATCTCTTATGAGGAAGTAAGAGGCTTTCCAAGGATCCAAAGCCAACATGGTGTGTGAATATGGAGGTACTTTAAAAGTATGTGTAAGGTATTATTACTGATTTTTGTTGTTTTGTTTTGTTTTCACCATTACTTAACAAACATCTGTTCTGCTCCTGTGGCTTATTTGATGACAGCCCGAAAAACCAGTTGCTCTTTTTGTCCAGATGAAAGGTATCAGCCATGCAAACTGGAGCCCTCATTCATTAAATGAATAAAAATACAACAGCAGAGTATATCACTACAGAACAAAACTTCTAACAGGCTTATACGGGCTGACCTGGGATGTCCTGCCATCTGTCATAACCCCACTCTCAGGAGAAATGTACTCCAATTTGTTTTTCCTGTAGCAGCGATGACATTTGTGCTTCTGTCTGCCCATCTCTGTCTTGGATCCTCTTTGGGTACAAGGACAGGGCTTTGCAGTTGGACTGGTGAATGTTAGGAGTCAAATCTCTGACCATGCAGAGCCAACCCATGACTTTGACCTTTTATAACCTGAACTAAATAATCAGAGACTCACTTCGCTATCGTGTAGGAAAGATGGGGAAGGAGGTATAGGGAACATTCTGGTTCTCTTGTATGGACATTCCAAACAAGCCTATCAACTTTTAGGTTTCCAACCAGGAGGGTTTATAATGGATATGAAGAGGCTTTATTCCGTCACCTCCAGTGTTTTCCTGTGCCCTAGTATCGGTTCTGGGAAAAAAAACCCAAAGCCTAGTTTTCTAAGGATTGGTGACAAACCAGGTTATGGCTTCTTCTGAGGACTTTGCTGTTGGGTACTGTAGAAGTATGTGGAAGACTGGATCGTTTAAGAACCATTTGAATTCTTAGTGGCCCAAATCTAGGTTTGTGCATTGGGATCCAGAGCCATGCTTCTTTCTTCTCAGGGGTTTGAGCAGGGATTTAAGGAGCATGTGGACCAAGCTGGTGTTCATTGTAAGTTGTCCAGGCATTCCTTCTTAGGAGCCCATATGGATGGGAAAGCAGTAGCTGAACCAACTCAGCATCCATTGCATCCACAGGAATTTGCTGAGCACCTGCATCATGCAAGGATTGGGTTTGGGGCATGGGGGAACATGAGTTTTGACTAGCAAATATTTTAGAGTCCAGACTGTATAGCAGGCATGTTACAGGTGGCAGAATGAAAGTGCTGCTGTTATAAAACATTCTAATGGATGGAGACAGTCAATAACCGAATAAATAGATAAACAAGATTTTATGTTCAAATGAAAGCTACTCTTCAGAGTAGTCACCCTGTAAAAATTATTCTACTTAGGTATTTAAAAAAATACTTTGGACTCCTGTGGAATGGGCCTTGAGGGTTTAATGGATTTAGGGTGCAGCCTGGACTTCAGGGATTTCTTGAAATTTCCCCAGATGTGTCTGATGTGCAGCCAAGGTTGAGAACTCCTAATCCAGCCAAAGGTAAAGCTTGGGGAGGTGGGTGGGGAGGAATTGGGGCACCTCAATCAGCTGTTTTGCCCAATTGCAGAGCTTTGGTGCTGAACCAGAGAGATTCTATTTTTTTTTTTAATTTTGTCTTTTTTTTAGGGCTGCACCCTCAGTATATGGAGGTTCCCAGGCTAGGGATCGAATGGGAGCTGTAGCCACCAGTCTATGCCACAGCCACAGTAACTCGGGATCTGAGTCGTGCCTGCAATCTACACCACAGCTCACGGCAACGCCAGATCCTTAACCCACTGAGCAAGGCCAGGGATCGAACCTGTATCCTCATGGATGCTCATCAAATTCATTAACTACTGAGCCACGAAGGGAACTCCCCAGAAGAGATTCTGGAATTAAGACAGAAGGCAGGTTTTTTTTCGTTCAAGTGAGAAAGGTGGTGAGATTTAGCAAACAAAAATCCAGTTAAACTTGTGTTTCCCATAAATAGTGAATAATAATTTTATTTGAATAACTGTTTCTCATGCCATATAAAAATTGTTTCTCAGAAATTGAAATTCAGCTCTGTGTCCTATATTTTATCTGGCACCTCTAGATATAGTGAGAAATCTAGTGGAGAGTGGAGGGAGGGACCAACAGGATAGTGATGGGTGCTGGAGCCTGCACAGGTGTGTAAATAGACGATTGATTGATCGGTTTGTTGATGCTGGATTGATAGAAATGTAATTCTCTCCCAAGACACTGAGTTCCCATTTCCCATCTGTGTGCGGGCTTGGTCAGGACCAGACACAGGAAGCTCCCTCTCTTGGGCCTTAGAGGAAGGCGTGAGTGGGAAATCTCCAGTTACCTTGGCAACTCCCTCCTGCAGTTAGCTCACCACAGTTTGAATGACGCCCCTGCTAGGCGCTCACCAGTCTGGATTTCTTTTCTTTCTCTCTCTCATTTCCCCTCTCAGCGCTCAAGCGAACCAGCCAGAGCCGAGGCGGGGCTCTTTCCCCCCCACCCCGCCCCCGATGCCATCAGGCTGGAGGGAGCGCAAGGTGCTGCGAGCCCCAGCCCATCTCATTGGAGCCCCGTGTTCGCCCGCTCCTCTGAGGCCCTTTTAGAAATGTACGAGGGTGAGCGCAGAAATACACACGGACGGCAGTTTTATGAGAAAATGCAGATAAAGAGCCCGGCGGTAGGGCCATATGTTCCCCATAATCTCCAAAGCCGTCACTTCAATTAGAGCCTCCCCTGAGTTCTAATGCCCGGTCCTGAGTAAACAAGCCGCTCTGAAAGCAGAACTCGGTTTCCAATTAAAAGTGTACTAACATTTCGCCTTCCCTTAATTCCCGCCGAGCAAAGCCCCGCGCGGGCGGAGGCGCGCCCGGGTCGCGGCGAGGTCGTCGCTGGTCCCCGCCGCCCCGCGCCACCTCGTTCCCAGGTGACGTCAGGCGGGCCCGGGATTAGGGCCCACCCTGCGCTCCCTGCACCCGCAGCAGAGTTAATTAAAAGTAATGCCACGGTAAATCCGCCGCTCTCCTCTGGTGGAGCCGCCTTCGCCTTCGGGCCAGCCTTGGAGGGAGGGCTTTCGGAAGCAGGTGCTGGGGATTTGCGTGTGAGTGTGTGTGTGTGTGTGTGTGTGTGTGTGTGTGTGTGTGTGTGTGTGTTTAAGAGGGAGGGGCATGTTGCAGTCTGAGATTACGTCCTCCTCCAACACCCCACCATTCCTTCCCCCCAACACCTGTGCCTCCATCCCTGGCAAGTGCTCTCAGAACAGGACAGACAGACGCACAGGCACATGCCACCTGAACTGGGCTTTTCCTTTGGGCTCCCAGGGGGTCTGTGCATCGTGGATTGGATTGTGTTTCTGGGCCTCAGGATACCTGGCATACTGGACTACAGATATCACTTACTGATGCTCACTCTTTCTCCTTCACGCTCCAACCAACTTTGAGAATTCTAAGAGCATAAATAAATGATAGCCACATCTGAGGTTATTTAAATAGCAGGAAAGCAACTTACCACCGACTGGCATTCTTTAGGAGCTCTTTGGAGTGCTGAATCTGAACCTTTGCGGGCCCTTCAACCCCTACTTGGTGGCACTCTTAAAAACTTGGTTTCTATGGATCCTTTCTGTTCAGCAGAACTGGTTGAAAATGGCCTGGTTTCAGATGGGAGAGTGATTGATAGATTAACTTTCTGGCCTCCTCTCTATCCCATGAAAGAATCAAAGAATTGAAGCCATTATCTGAAAAATTCCAGAAACATCAACAAGCAGAAAATCCTCACTAGATCATTCAAATGCAAATGGTTTTCCTTCTTTCATGAATCATCTACCCAAGTAATTACTTCAATTTTCAGCTTGGCCTTGGTGGTGAAGACTTCAGAGAATTAGTCTCCCTAAGTCCATGACTGTTTGTTTATTCCTTACTCTCTGATTGATGCTAACTAAATTAAATTGAGGCCAATTCGGCAAACATTTTGGGGGCCGATCTATCTGTCAGACTCTGGCTTAGATTCTAGTGATTACGAGAGGAAGGGAAACAGTCTCTGTGTTACAAGCACTCAGGTTCCTCAGTGGATGAGAAACTCCTGTAATAAAATAATTGCAGTAAAATATGTGTGAATGTTACAGTGGAGGTACAAAGTGCTGTGATCGTAGAGATGGGATCAGTAATGCCTCTTGGAGTGTGTATATGTGTAGTGGGGCAGAGGGATCGGGGACTGTTTAAAAAAGCGCTCACAATGGATGTGACATTGTGGCTTGGTTTTGACAGAGGAGGTCATTTTTAGATGACGAAAGGCAGATGAGTACATTATTAGAATAGCGTAGCTTCACAGGTGCAGAGTTGCAAAAATAGGATTGAGTCCAGGCGAGAGAGGAGGGCTGGAAGGTGGGGGTTCTTCTGGGGGACTGGGATCCTGGGGTGCTGAGTGGCAAGAGTGATGCCAAGATGTGAAGTGTTTTGTAGAGCAGCTTATTTGTTTTTATATAGAATTTTATGCTGATGGTTAGGGCAAAGTCTGATCAGAAGTTTGCAGGGTTCCCTGGTGGCTCAGCAGGCTAGGGATTCAGTATTGTTACTGCTGTGGCATGGGTTTTGTCCATGGCCCAGGAATCTCCATATACCTGGCATGCAGCCCAAAAGAGAAAGGGGGGAAAAAAGGTCTGTAAACACAGTTGTGATGTTACTCAACTTGTGTTTCAACAAAGAGGTATGGAGGATGGATTTGAGTCAGGGTAACACTGCAGGCAGAGAAACTGGGTAGGAGGTTATTACAGTGTTACAGGTGGGGGATAAGGCTTGAACCAAGGCACAGATTAGAGAGAGGTTTCAGAGAATTCATTCCTTCACTTATTCATTCACTACTTCCTGGATCCCTAGTTCATGCCAGGCATCATTCTGTATGCTGGGGACATAATGGTAAACAAGACAAGCTAAGTATCCACCATTGGGGAGCTGAAATTCTGGAATTGAATGACATTAATACAGGAGGAAAAGCTGAAGTTGAGGATGATTTTGAGGTTTCTAATTGGAATGAATGTCGATATCACAGAGATGGAAAATTCAGAAACAAAGGAAAGAGCTAGACAGATAATGAATTCAGGTGGGACATGTTGAGTTTGAAGGTTTTGGTGGGCCATGTGGATGTGGCTGTCTGCTGGAAGGTTGAACACATCCATCTAGGATTCAAGGGGGAGGTCATGGAAAAGCAGAGCATTTAAAATTAGGTAGCTTTTCACCCGTGTTTCCACTCTCCAGTTGTTTGAGTTTGCATGGCTATGGGAAAACAAATAACAAAAAATATCAATAGCAAACATCAAATACAATAGCAGTCTTCCAAGTGTGTCCCAGGGAACGCAGTATTAGCCTCTCCTGGGAACTTGTTAAAAATGTGAATCTTTAGACCATACTCAGACCTCCTGAGCCAGATGCTCAGGGGTGGGTCCAGAAATCTGTGAGACTATTGCCCTGTACAGTTTGAGAACTACTGGAGTAGAGCAGCCTGCAGAGCCCACCAGATACAAGCTGTAATGACTGTAGCCCATGCATGGGCAGTGGGCATCTGTACTTGTTAGGACCATTTTCTATAGAAACTGATCTCATCCTAGGACACCTGAGGTTGTTCTGACTCCCGCACATGGACCCAGACATTAATCAAGCCCTGAAGTGTTAAGCTGTGATTCCCAATTTATTCATTCTGTGTAATCTGTGACATGGTGGAACTTCTACCCTGTCCCATTTGCCCCCAGTTCTGATGAATGCAGTTTTCTGTTTGTCTGTGTTTTTTCTGTATCCCCAACCACCCTGTGAATGAATGGGCACGAAAGGACTTGGGCATCAGATAAGGCTTGAGAAAATAGTTTCTGAAATTCTTTTTAACTCTGATTCGATGGTATGAATGATACACACACACACACACACACACACACACACACACACCCATTCTACAAGTCCCTATTTATTACTGTCACCTCCAATGTCATTCATTCAGGCCACACTTGAGTCCATCCTTTGTGACCAGCCTCGGACTGTCCACCTAGGGAACATAAAAGATGCAAAAGACACCGCCTTTGTGGTCCAGATGGACTTTGACACACTTGAATCGATTACCAGGTAGTACATTGTGAAGAAATTGACAATGATTTGATATACATTCTAGATGCTTGAATGATTTTAGAGAAGAGAGTAACTGATATGGCTAGGAGTAGTCCGTGATTCAGTTAATACCTTGTTTTAAAACAAAGGCTTTAATGCTATGCACATCTGGATTTAATTTCGAGTTCTCCCGTCTGATAGCTGGTGACCTTAGGGAAGCAGTTTGGGCTTCCCTTCCCTCACTTGTAAAATGAGCTGTTGTGAGACTAGTGCAGGATAATATGTGTAAAGTGTTTATTGTGGGGCCTGGCACAAAGTAAGTACTTGATAAAGAGAATTTGTCATTGCCTCTATGCATTGAGGACTTTTGCTGGTCCTTTTAACATCCTCCTCCTACACTGGCAAAGGAGAGCGAGAAAATCCAAGAAGTGGTGACACTCCAAGGACATCTTCCTGACCTGCTACTGTGCCCTCTTCCTATGGTTGAGAAGCTATGGGTAGGCAGCCTGACAGTGATGCGAGGAACCACAGCTGGCATTACCTAATCTAGCAGTTGGGGTGTGACTGCAGGGAATTCAGGACCTCCGAGGAGGGGCGAAGGACACCAGACACAACCCTGCAACGTGGAACATGCCAAAGGGAATGTGACATTGGTTCTAGCACTTTCCCCAAGAATTCATTAAGATTCATGCCTATGGAGCAGTGGGGTTTTTTCATTTTTTTTTTTTTTTTTTTTTGTTGTTGTTATTGTTGTTTTAGTGCTGCAGGTGCGACATATGAAGTGTCTGGGCTAGGGGTCAAATGGAAGCTACAGCTGCCGACCTATGCCACAGCCACAGCAATACCAGATCCGAGCCACATCTGCAAACTACACCACAGCTCATGGCAACACCAGATCCTTAATCTTCTGAACAAGGCCAGGGATTGAACCCTCATCCTCATGGATACTAGTCAAATCTGTTTCTGCTGCACCACAATGGGAACTCCTGGAACATTGTGTTTTGAATTATGGTTTGTTTGTTTTTTTTCATAGACAAACTACAACTTGGGAAGCTTCTCATCTTTGCAGAAGTATGTGCCTCACCCAAAGCAGATGAGGCAATGAGAGCAGATGTTTCCTACCCTAAAAAAAAAAAAAAAAATACAAGGAAGTGTTCACCCTCCATCAGTCCTTCCTTTGCTTGCATCTCCTGGTTCTCTGGGATGCTATATGTCTACTCCATATTATCTGTAAAAGAGATCTCAGAGACTAGATTTTCCCTTCCAAAAGCTGGTAGTACTGTGCACTGGTGTTTTCTGGTGCTTTCTTGGGTTGAGAAAGGGAGCGGAAATGCCCCCCTCCCTTTGATGAACCCAGGGTCTTTGAGCCCAGATGTACTAACTCCCAACGGGAATGGCTGGGAAGCAGAGCTGGACACCTTCCCAGAGTGCCAGTCTCCCCCAGGCCTCTCCATACCCTCATCAGGAGCCCTTTGCTGCCCTAGCTCAGGGATATGTCGCCAGCTTTCCCTACACCATGGTCGATGGAGGCAGGTTTCACAGCACCCTCCCCACTGTTCATTTGCATTGATGTTGTATGCCCCCAAAGACCAGTGGGACAGCAGAAGGCTAGAAGGTTTGTCCTTCTTGTCTGAGAGCTCATCCTTGAGATTCATTGCCAGATGCCTACAACAGACTGGCTTCCATCCCTGTGATACCCTCAGTGCATTTACATAGTCTGTATAGGCAAATTCCTGGTTACAATTTATTTATAATTCTTAGGTTTCCAGAAAGTTGGGAGAGTTGTATCAGAGTATCTCAAAGGCTAGAATTCTCAAGTTCAACACTATAGAATTTATGATTTTTCAGAATAGGTAAAATATGTCTATTATATCAGTGTAAGTAAGAGGAAAGGATTATTCAAATATAGTAACAGTGTAGTTTGGCGTCAAACATAGATTCATGGAACACAACTAACTTGAACTCTCAATGGAGCAGAATGTCATTTGAAGCCCTCCTTTAGTGTAAAGAATGAATTAAACAGAAAATAAATGGATATTCAAGATTTATGTCAAGCAACAACCTTGAGAAAGTGATTTTTCAGAGATAGTCTCCACTCAGTCCAATCTTCTCTGCTTCTACCCTTGCAATTGTATAAAGCAGATCCTGAGGTTAAAACGTACCCTTTAGGACTTACTAAACAGATCAAGAACTATGCCAAACAAACAAACAAAAAACGACTGCTTGGGTCTACAAACTCCTGGGTTAAATTGTGGATCAGAAGGAGGTTGTCAGAAGGACAATTAACAAAATTTGGATGAAGATTCAAATTTGTACTGTATTAATGTGACTTTTTAATACTGACCATTATTATAGTTATGCAAGGATAGCATTATTCTTAGGAAATACTAAAGTATTTAGAGGGGAAAAAAGTGTAGCCTATTCCCTAGTGGATCAACAAAGTTTTACACAGAGGTGTTCAGCTGTTCAGCTGCCTGCTGAGCAGGAGCCTGACTCCGAACTGTCAAGGACTTTTCCTCTCTCACCACCTAAGATGGACACTGGTCAGGGGTAAAGAGCTAGACTCTGAGCCAGGAGGGTACACTGGGGGCTCTCCTGCTAGGTGTAGGATCCTAGACAAGCTCCTTTATCTATCTGGGACTCAGTTTCTTCCCTGTAATGTGAAGTCATTGATCTAGACATTTGCCAAATTTATTTATTTTTTCCTTTTTTTTAAGGGCCACACCTGTGGCATATGGAAGTTCCCAGGCTAGAGGTACAAGCAGAACTATGGCTGCCAGCCCACACCACAGCCACAGCAATCCGAGGCGAATTTGCAACCTACACCACAGCTCACAGCGTCGCCAGATCCCTGACCCACTGAGCAAGGCCAGGGATCGAACCTGCATCCTCATGGATACTAGTCAGATTGGCTTCCACTGTGCCAGAACAGATGGGACCTCCTATTCTTTTTTTTTTTCTTTCTTTCTTTTTTTTTAAATGACCACATGCCATGGCGTATGGAAGTTCCTGGGCCAGGGATTGAATCCCAGCCACAGCTGTGATCTACACAACAGCTGCAGCAATGCCAGATCTTTTAACCCACTACACCAGGCTGTGGGTAGAACCCAAACTTCTGCAGTGACCTGAGTAGCTGCAGTCAGACTCTTAACCCACTGTGCCACATTGGAAACTCCCCAAATTCCTTTATTATTTGATGTTGACCTATTTCTCAGCATATTCCACCAAGGGGCAGCTGGAAGGTAAGTTGTAACACGATGTTTATGAGCTGAATTGTGAACAATGCAACAGGGCGATGGGAAACCTATTTGTTTCACTTCTCTCAGCCAAGGCAGGGAGTGATTGCCTTGTTTGGAGGGCAGGTCTCATCACTAGGAAAAGTGAAACCTGAAAAGTTCATGGGGGAATGTTAAGATTTAGATTGTCATCTAGAGAAATTTAGGAGGAAATATGCTCCTTAGGCCTTGCCTGAGTGACAGTCTGGCTATTTCCCTTCTACAGATATTGGCATTCAATCATTTACAATAAAATTAGAAAAAAAATCATAATGGAAACAGGACATAAGCACAGAGGTTTCTGTTCACCATCATGAACACCTTCTCAGAAGGTCTCAGTCAGCATTTTCTTTTTTTTTTCCCCTTTGGCCTTATAAAAATTTTTTTTTAAATGTTTTAATTTTTTTTAGTGCCACGCCTGAGGCATATGGAGGTTCCCAGGCCAGGGGCTGAATAGGAGCTATAGCCACTGGCCTACACCACAGCCACAGCAATGCCAGATCTAAGCTTCATCTGCATCTTATACCATAGCTCATGGCAACATTGAATCCTCAACCCACTGAGCAAGGCCAGGGATCAAACCTGCATCATCATGGTCCACAGTCCACATTTTCAATGGGAGCACTATTGGCACTTGGGGTGTGACAGTTTGCTGTTTTGTGTCTATGGCCTCTATGCACTCAAAGCCAGTAAGGCCATAGTCATTGTAACACCCAGGAAAACAACCATGCATTTGTAGATGACCCTGCAGGACAGAATATTCCTGATTGAAAACCATTGGTCATTTGAGTGATCTTCACCAGACAGCAGATTTGCTAGCATTTTCTCCTCTCATTTAAAAGCATGGAAAAATTAAAATAAAAGCGTAGAAGATTGAGTTGGAAGGAATCTAAGTCATCATCACTTCATAGTTGAAGAAACTGAAGTCAAGTGCCTTGACTAAGTCTACACTGTGGTTATTGGAGAAGGCGCATTTTTTTTGTCCTGTTGTATTTTTAGGGCTGCACCTAAGGCATATGGAGGTTCCCAGGCTAGGGGTCCAATTGGCACTGTAGCCGACAGTCTACACCACAGCCATGGCAACACAGGATCTGAGCCATGTCTTCGACCTACGGCACAGCTCATGGCAACGCCGGATCCTTAACCCACTGAGCGAGGCCAGGGATTGAACCCATGTCCTCATGGATGCTAGTCACATTCACTAACTATTGAGCCATGATGGGAACTCCCTGGCAGAGGCACATTTAGTATGAGTCTCTCTCTCACCCATGGCTGGGCTCACTCATGGACATGGTCAAAAAGATGTTTGACACTAATAATTTAAATGACTGGATGGCTATCTCTAACTTCTATTAACGATGCCCTCCCTAAACCCCTGAGCCTGAGAGATTTTGAGAATGACTAGCCCTTTAGCTAGTTTCTCTGGTTAAGAAAACTTAGGTGCCTAAAGCAGAGCCAATGCTGTATTTCATATTCTAAGATACTTTTACTGGTTGCATTTTAACACATCCAAAATTGGGATGTGACTCACAGTTGATGTGATGAGAAAGCATTGTATCAAAGTTTAATTGGTTGCATTGTTTTCTTTCTTGGTGGTCCATAATGACATATTTTATCATTAAAAGCATCTCGTGGAGTTCCTATCATTGCTCAGCAGTTAAAAAACCCGACTAGCATCCATCAGGACGTGGGTTCAATACCTGACCTCTCTCAGTCGGTTAAGGACCCAGTGTTGCCATAAACTGTGGTGTAGGTTGCAGACATGGCTTGGATCCTGGGTTACTGTGGCTCTGGTGTAGGCTGGAAGCTACAGCTCCAATTGGACCCCTAGCCTGGGAACCTCCATTTGCTTCAGGTGCAGCCTTAGAAAGACAAAAAAAAAAAAAAAGCATATCTTGTATTTGATGAAATATGGTAGATAATTTCCAAGTTTAGGGGTTATTTCAACTTTAAGTATCCCTAGAGTTGTCGCAGCATGTGGCAAGCAACAGCCTTTTAATTATTTGGTTTCTATGCAACATAGCAGTATAGATATTGGAGACAAATTGAAGAGAGAGTTCACAAGCAAAAATCATAAGCTGTCCAATTTATCTCTCGTGTCCCTGAAATAAAGTTCTATAAAAGTCTTTCCTGGCCTCCAGTTTTTGTGTGTGGCCTTTTGGATCTGGCCATGGTGCTGACTGCTCATAAAACTTTCCTGATTTCCAGCAAATCCAGTATCTAAAGTCTAAATCCTGGGTAAATAATTGCCTTGTCTTATTACTTAACTGCTACTCTGGCAGAAGCTTTCCAAACTAGTTCCAAAGAAAATAACAAAGAAAGAGAGAGGGTGATTTGGGTTTCCATATGGCTAGTGAGATGGAGTGTCTGGAGATTCTTACCTGGCAGATAAAGGGACCCATCTTGGTCAGCTGCACTTATTCTTCCTTGGCTGGCCATGCTCCTACTTGCTCTCTTGTGTCTAGAATATTCTTGTCTCATCCTCCTTTGTTTTACAATTATTTTTGTTAAATCCAGCCTATTTTCACAAGTCTTCTTGAGTAATCCCACCCTCATCCTCAGTGGCCACATTTGATACCTCTCCACTGAATTTTGCCCAGTATTACACTCTGATGGGGAATTTGCCCCATCAAAACACTTCTGCTGTTGTGTAAATGCCTGCTTACCTGCCATCTCTTCTAGTAGATTGTATATTCTTTGAGCCAAGACTCTTTGTTCATGGACATATGCTAAGCACTTTGCAAAATAAACACTTTAAGAGAGAGAGAGTACAATGGAGAGCGAAGGAGGAAGCCCAGCTAACCAAGATAGATGGTTGCCAGGGGCTGGGTGGTGGAGGATTTGGGAGGATAGTGTTTAAGGATACAAACGGGGAACAGAGTGCTAGAGATCAACTGTGGAGTAGAGTGGTTAGAATCAGTAGTACCATATCCTAAACTTCAGAGTTGCCAACTGACTAGATCATCATTGTTCCCACCACCAAAAGAAACGATGATGTGACACAATAGAGGTATTAGCTAATGCCACGGTGGCAATCGTATTGTTGTACATCTTAAACTTACACAATGTTATACATCAATTGTATTTCCGTTAAGTTTTAAAAAATTAAAAAAATTAGATGAATACATGAGTAGTGGAAGTATCTGGACCTCTCTGCATATTGAAAAATCTTTACTTATTGAAGTTCCTGTCCTGACTCAATGACAATGAATCTGACTAGCATCCTTGAGGACGCAGGTTCAATTCCTGGCCTCACTCAGTGGGTTAAAGGATCTGGCATTGCCCTGAGCTGTGGTATAGGTTGCAGATGTAGTTCAGATCTGGCATTGCTGTGTCTGTGGTGTAGGCCGGTGGCTACAGCTCTGATTCGACCCCTAGCCTGGGAACCTCCGTATGCCACAGGTGCAGCTCTAAAAAGACAAAAAAATGTTTATTTAAGCCTGAAAATAAGCATATATGAAACTAAGAAGTCTTCTCCATTAGGAGAATAAAATTCAGCTTTAGGGAGTGCGATCCATGCACAACTTCTCAAGTGCACATCCATTATATAGAACAAGATGTGTGATATAAAGAGGAGTTATAGAACTATATTAGCTACATTAGTGTATAGCTGTATTAAATTAGAACCTGACAGCAAGTTTAAGCTGCAGCTGCTGTTATAGCTCATCAACCACCTGCATTTTCCTGAAGCTCAGCTGTACCTATAATGGCAAAATATTTCTATGCTGGCAAGCTTCCTAATAATGTCTTGTTCCAGCTCTCACTGTCATCAGTGGAGATGAAACAGCTGATTGCAAGGGAGGACTCATTTAACCACTTGGTCTAGGACATTAAGCTAAAAGGATGTGTCTGATGACTTTCGAATTTTGTGAGCAGCACGTAGCTTTGCATCTTGGGGGTGTGGCAAGCAGGAGGGGGCTGCTCAGGTTTTTGCGTCAATCCTGGAAGAGGCGATGCTGAATAAATGAGAAGAGAGCAACTTAACACAAGGGTGAAGGGAAGCTGAACAGTCCCACTGAGTCCTTTCAAGGGCTCACTGCTTTCTTAGAAGCTTAGGTATCTGTGGCTTTGGCATTAGTAGCCATTATACTTGACAAAAAAAGGCAGATCCAACCCCATGCTTGGTAGGCCCTTTAGGATGATGCATACCCAGGGTTGTCCCTGCTCATGTCAATCAGGTCACCGTATGCTTTTCCTCTATGCACACCATTATTTTTAGAGAGGAAAATATTTTTTAATCATAATTTTATTCTCTCCTAACCACCAAAACTGGCAGGAATCTCTCTGAAGATTTGGAGCAGTTGAAAAAGTATGAAGGCCTCTGTTGATTGAAAGGAAGAATGTGTTGTGATCACTAGACCTCCCTGTGCATATGTGCATGGGTAGGGTTGGAGAAAGGGAGAGGGAGGAACATTCTAGATCACTGATTCTCAAAGTGTGACTCCTGAGCCAGCAACATCAGCTTCGCCTGAGAGATCATTAGAAATGAAAAGTCACAGATTCCATCCCACACCTACTGAAACAGAGACTCTGGGGTAGGGCTAGCAGTTTGCATCTAACCAGCCCTCCAGGTAACTCCAAGGCATACTCAAATTTGAGAACCACTGCTCCAGTGTCTAGATTAGAAGTACAGTGGTCTTAGGTTCAGAATAACAGCATTCTTCCTCGCATCCTTATTTCAATAGTAAACTCCCTACAGATAATGACAGGTTTGCAAAGAAGAGTTTTTAGTATTAGAAATCCAAGGCTAGGAGTTCCTGTTTTGGTTCAGTGGTTAACAAATCCAACTAGGAACCATGAAGTTGCAGGTTCGATCCCTGGCCTTGCTCAGTGGGTTAAGGATCCGGTGTTGCCATGAGCTGTGGTGTAGGTTGCAGATGAGGCTTGGATCCTGAGTTGCTGTGGCTCTGGTGTAGGCTGGCAGCTGCCTCTCCAATTAAACCCCTAGCCTGGGAATCTCCATATGCTGAGGGTGCAGCCCTAGAAAAGACAAAAAGACAAACAAACAAACAAACAAACAAAAAACAACAAAAAAACCCACAAACCAAAAAACAAACAAAAAAGGAATCCAAGGCTAACTAATTACAGAAAACATTTATGATGCTGCTATTAGCAGTGATTTCATCAGCATCAGAATCATCTTGGGCCACTCAATGGCGCTTACATGTAATAACCATAAATACTTCACAAATAGTTGTGATGGAGTTCCCTGCACAGTTATACTTTGTTTATAGTTAATTTAGGGAAAGCTCTTCCTGTAATAAATATCTGTTTTCCTCGCCCAGTCTCGTGAAGAACTGAGGCTGTGGGAATGTCGGTGGAAGAACTCTCAGGAAGGGGCTGGGGGGCGCCTGGCCAAGGGCCCCCTCCTTCCCACAGCTTCCCTTGGAGACTGTCTTCTACTTAACTGAGGAATGGCTGGGGGACAAACTGCATCATGGTATCTGCCCCCAGTGTTGTCTCCCCTCTGTCCCGTTTCCATTTTCTCTGGCCTCCCTCCTTTCTCTCTCTATCCTTGGTTATTGCATTTTGGGTTTTTCTTTTTCATGGCTTGCCCTCCTGGTCTCCTCATGGAAATATAACTGGATGAGTACTGAAGAAACAGTGGACTATCAGTGGCATGCACATCAACATGCAAGAGAAATTCAGATTGTCATTTAAGGGAAGTAAATTGCATCCCAGCTGACTCCCATATATGGAGGTAGTTAATAATTCTGTAATCATTTCTATAGCCACTGGAAGTTGGTTGGCATTGGCGAATAAATCTGTTGAAAAAAATGGAAAGCCAGGGCTCTGCAGCCTGCCTGGTAATGCAGGGCATCACCTCATTCTGCATCAGTTCGACATCAACTCCTTAAAACTAATCATTAATCCCCTGAGTGTTCAGCATTGTGTTGTATATGGAGGATACAAAAGTGATTTAGATTTTGTCTCCATCTGCTAGAAGCTTATTCCTGCTGTATAGAAAGTACACAAAATTGGAGTTCCCATTGTGTCTCCGTGGAAACGAATCTGACTAGCATCCATGAGGACACAGGTTCTATTCATGGCATCCCTCAGTGGGTTAAGGATCCAGCGTTGCCGTGAGCTATGGCGTAGGTTGAAGACATGGCTCAGATCTGGCATGGCTGTGGCTGTGGCTTGTAGGCCAGTAGCTGCAGCTCAGAGTCAACCCCTAGCTTGGGAACTTCCATATGCTGCGGGTGCAGCCCTAAAAAGACAAAAAAAAAAAAAAAAAAAAGGAAAATACAAAAAATTATAATGATGATAATTAGCCATCATAATTATGAAGTTTTTATCATGAGCTTAGCACCATAAATACTGTACATAAATTATTTATATAATTATTGTAATTATCATATTGGTTAGATACAATTAAAACCCATTTCTACCCATTTCTACAGATGGGAAACCAAGACAACACAGAGGCTACTTGGCCAAGACTTCTAGCTAATAAGTAACTGAGCAGAATATTTAAGTCCGAAGCACTGCTCTTAACTGCCCTGCTATACCACCTCCAGGATATGTCATAACAGAATTTTTATATTAGCCCAGTACAATATTTTTCTTCCAAAAAAATCTTAGAACTTGTAATATTGGTTTTGGCTAAATGATTGGAGAATAATGTAAGGTAACATATAAAATTGTCTTCTAATTTGAAAATACTTGAGTATCTAAAACATTTAAGGTGAACAAATGTGTGCTCAGGGTTTGGGGGGAGGGAAGAAATTGACGTGGGAAGAAATGGAGGCTTCAGAAGATAGATTTGGATCTTTCTGGTGATACAGCTTATGGAACCAAAAGAAGCTTTCCCCATAGCCCTCAGTCATTCTTTGGCCTGTTGCCCCCTGTTATTTTCTTCTTAGCATTTGACATCGTTAAAGAGTAAATGACATTTTTCTTTACTCCTTGTCTGTCTTCACCCACTAAAGGTAGGAAAGCAGAGGGTTTCTGGAGCTTGTCTGCTACTCCTATCCTGTGTCTAGAAAGGTACCTGTACATCGTATGCACACTCACGGTGTCATTATTGAATGACAGGATTTCCCTATGAGGAGGGTGAGTTTTGTAGTCAGTGGGGACATACAGTAAATTCATGGGCACTGAAGAGGCATAATCAAAATAAAAATATTTAAAATATCTTACATGTGGGGGCTATTTTATAACATTTTTTCAAAGTGCTTTTACCTCCTCCTACCATTGAGTTCCTAACTGTCCTATCAGGGTAGCTTGTCAGGTCTTTATTCCCCTGATTTTATTTATTTATTTATTTAGTAGTTAAGGAACAATTAATTTTGTTTTACCTTGGAGGGCTGCATTGTATTTTATTTTATTTTATTGGTTTTTCGGCCAAGCCTGTGGCATGCCAAAGTTCTCAGGCCAGGTAGGGAACCCAAGCCCCAGCAATGGCAAGACCAAATCCTTAACCACTAGGCCACTAGGGAATTGCCTCCTGATTTTACAAATTAGGAAGGTAGGGCTCAGAGAAGTTAGGTCATTTGCCTGAGGTCACACAGCAAGTGAGTGATGACCGGTATAGGTAAGGACAGAGGCTAGGTGTCTGATTTTCCCTTTTCCTTTTTTGAGCCTATCAGCGGTTTGTAGAATGGACTAGAGTCTGAAGGCACAGACCTGGCTGGATATTGGCCCCAGCTGGCCTCTCCAGGCCAGCAGAGGGCCCAACAGGACCAGAGCGGCTCCACCCAGGGGGCAGGCATTCAGGTCAGCTGTGGTCCTCCAGGCCAATTCTCTCTGTGATTAAATCACAATTAATTTGCCCATGGAGAACTCACTTCCGAGATAACCTTTAGCATGTTGGCCAAATCACCCCCCGCCCCCACCCAGCTCCCTGGTCACCTAGGGGATTGTCAGTTTGGGTCTTTTTTCACTTGGAAAGATAATTAGATAATTGACCCTTTGTCTTCCTTCTCAGATAATTTTATCCTCCTGAAGTCTAGTAATAAATGCAGCAAAATTGGACTATTCCAAAGAAATAGATAGGGTGTTCAATCCACTTAAATCAGTTCCTAAATCAGAAGAAACACACTCAAGCCATATTTCGGAGGAACCAAATGCAATGTCATGCATGTCACACCCCTCGCCTAGTGAACCATCAGGCTGGTGGATTAATGAGCTTTTATGGAGACTGAGCACAGAGCCCAGAACATCTGATTCGGCTTGCTATGAACTTCTGGTCCCCTTCTCTGAGGCTGACTGAACCAAAACGAACAAGTTACAGTTTTTATCGAGTATATGTGTCCATGCTTGACTGGAATGCAGCGATGTTGCTATAGAGGCATTTTCTGATATCTCAATTATCAGTATTGCCTGTACGACAAACCCAAGCCTGGGTGCATTGAGCAATTACACCTCTGCTTATCCGTTTGGATGGCAGGTAGCCACATTTTCATGAAAAAGGGGAAGAGAAAGAGATGGGCAAACTCAGAGAGATAAAGATGCAGGGTGTGTGTGTGTATGTGTGTATAGAAGGGAGAAAGAAGGAGCATAAAGCCTTTTCAAATGTGAAAAGACCCCAACCTGATGCAGTTTCTCAGTAATTCCACTAGTCAGTCCCACTATTGTCTCATTTCCCTACAAACCTCCCAGGTACATGGTTTCCCTTTTAGGGAGGGGCACCAACCAGCCAAGGAAAGCATCCGGGCTGTGACGGGCACCAGCACTCCCAGAGTGGAGACTCAGCTTCCCTTGGGGGTCTGCCTGGACATCTAAGCTGGGGGCCAGGGCTCTAACCTGCTGGCCCCTTCCTCTGCCTGGCACAGGAGACTCCATTCACAGTGGACATCCATAAACAAAGGTGTCTTTCTTGATACTTTTACCTACGGCCTGTCTGTCCTGCCCTTGAAATGAAATGCTTAGTGCCCTCTGATTAGGGATAGTCCCAGAGTGGGGCTGCAGTGGCAGGGTGTTCCTGGGGAGGGTAGCAAGGAGTAGGGAGGAACCAGGATTTAAAATAAGCTCTGTAGGAGTTCTCACTGTGGCTCAGTGGGTTAAGAACCTGAGGATCCATGAGGATGCAGATTTGATCCCTGACCTCAGTGGGTTATGGATCCGGTGTTGCCATGAGCTGCAGTGTAGGTTGCAGATGCGGCTTGTATCTGCCTTGCTTGTGGTGTAGGCCAGCAAGTGTAGCTCCAATTCAACCCCTAGTCCAGGAACTTCCATATGCTGCAGGTGCAGCCCTAAAAAGACTCCCCCCCCCCAAAAAAAAAGCTAAGTTCTGTCCCTTTTGGACTGAAAAGAAAGGCTTTTCCAGCAGGAGCTCAGAGTGGATGATCCATCCCCCCAGAAAGCCTGACCTTTTCTTTCCTCACTCTTTAATAACAATGATGCTGCCTGCAGTTGGGCCTCACCTGATATTCTGCAAGTCTCAAGATCCTTGGATCTTTACAACAACGCCAATCTTCCTGAGGCAGCTTAGGCAGAAAAGGGGAACACAGAGCATCCCAGCTGAGTTCCCTTGGGCAAAATATCACCCTCCTCCCTGGGGCCTTGCTTTACCCATCTGCAATTCAAAAAGGAAAGGATATTAAAAAAAGAAAGAAAAAGAAAAAAGGAAAGGATAATACATTTCTGGCCTCCTAGTGTTCTGACAGAAACAGTGAAACAAGGCAATTGTCAAGTGAAGCCATATCAAGTATATTAGGTAAGCCAAAGGGCTTTTTATGTCATCTTGTAGATGAAGACATTGAGTCTCAGAAGTGTGAGGAATTTCATCCAGAGGTACATAGTTTAGTGGCAAAATTAGAACTAGAATCCAGGTCTCGTATTTCATGGCCAGAGTTCCTCTCCACCGCTCTGTGTGCCCTTTTGATAGAAAGAATGATCCTGCCATGGTCTTTGATGACATAGCATCTGGATGGCCCTCATTCCTGGGCCAGGACATGCACAGGTGACTGTCATTTGTTGATGCCTGACTTGGTTAAAAAGCCTGTTTTTCTGCTCCTTGCAGAAGTTTCTCAAAACCTGGCCCTGCCAGGCAGGGCCTGTGTGTTGGGGCAGGTTCCTAACCTCTCTGAGGCTGTGTTTATTCCTTAGGTGGGAGAGGAGTTCCTTTAATATCTGCCATGCTGGTGTTCCCATTGTGGCTCAGTGGTTAATGAATCTGACTAGCAGCCATGAGGATGCAGGTTCAATCCCTGGCCTTGCCCAGTGGGTTAAGGATCTGGCGTTGCTGTGTGCTTAAAGATGTGGCTCAGATCCTGCGTTGCTGTGGCTGTGGCACGGGCTGGAAGCTGCGGCTCCGATTTGACCCCTAGCTTGGGAACCTCCATAGGCAGGTGTGGCCCCAAAAAGCAAACAAACAAACAAACAAAAACCTGCCATGCTGGGTTGTCATGAAGATGAGATGAATTTTTTACCCCAGACACAGGGCCTGGCTCACAACTGGTGCTTGGGATGTGGATATTTTCTTCTTCTTTTTCAGGGCCTTTGTCTAGTGCTAAGCTCCAAGAGATTTCCTTAGTCTAGTCTGCAAAGTGAACCTGGTGGCCTGGTGCTGTCACCCACACATGGACACAGCCATGTAGCAGCTAGTGTCTGTGCTTTTCCTGGTCCACAGTGCTCTTTGTTCTGGGTCCACACTTTTCCTGTGTCACTCCAGCCACAGAACCTCGGCCAGGTCTCATCCCTGTTGTTATCTCATGATGACATGGGCTCTGGAAGAGCAAGACGGCTGGAGTAAGCCCCATGTGGCTTCTCCACCCTGTGTTTCTTCTTCCCCTAGATGTACAGCCTCTGCTGAGGCCTTGAGGTTCTCTTCTGATCTGCATGCACATTCTCGTCCCTCTTCTCCAGCCTGAGGCTGAGCCCTTCTCGGAACCCTTGCTTGCTCCCCCTGCCTTTTCAGATCCACTCCCCCCTCCTCCCTTGAGTTTAGGCTCCTGCCTTCACTAACCTCTCTGGCTAGTTGACACTCTTCTTTCCTATACGCCTGCATTTAAAAAATCAAAGTTGGAGTTCCCATCACGGCACAGTGGAAACAAATCCGACTAGGAACTAGCATTGCCATAAGCTATGGTGTAGGTTGCAGATGTGACTTGGATCTGGCGTGGCTGTGGCTGTGGCATATATGCCATGGGTGTGGCCCTAAAAAGACAAAAAAGAGACAAAATAAATAAAAAATAAAAATTTGAAGTATAGTTGATTTATAATGTTGTGTTTTAAGTGTACAGCAAAGTGATTCAGTTATACATATATATGTTCTTTTTCAGATTCTTTTCCATTATAGGTTATTATAAGATATTGAATAGAGTTCCCTGTTCTATACAGCAGGACCTTATTGTTTATCCGTTTTATATATAGGAGTATGTATCTATTAATCCCAAACTCCTAATTTATCCCTACCCCCCTTTCTCCTTCTATAGGCCTGCATTTTTTTTTTTTTTGTCTTTTTGGGGCCACACCCATGGCATATGGAGGTTCCCAGGCTAGGGGTCTAATTGGAGTTATAGCTGCCAGCCTATGCCAGAGCCACAGCAATGCCAGATTTGAGCCACGTCTTCGACCTACACCACAGCTCACGGCAACGCCAGATCCTTAACCCACTGAACAAGGCCAGGGATCGAACCCGCAACCTCATGGTTCCTGGTCGGATTTGTTTCTGCTGCGCCACAATGGGAACTCTTAGGCCTGCATTTTTATTGTCGGGGTTTTGTTTTTGTTTTTGTTTTGTTTTTTTACCATGCCTGAAGAACATAACTAAATACTATTTTATATTTGTTGTTCCACACATGCTAATTCTAACACAGTTCTGTTCCCTGAGAGCAAAAAGGATTCTCTCCGATCTTTGTCATCCCCTCACAGTGCAGCAAATGGTGCTGAGTACCTAGGGGCATGCAAGAGGACATTATATTCGATGTGCCTCCCTTTCCAGGTCAAGGTCTTACTCCCATGCCATTAGAAGCTCTCTCTTGGCATAAAGCACCCTCTTTGTCCTTTTCTACCTGGAAACTTGTGTTCAGTGTCTATCATTCACTTTCACCTCAAGTGACACCTGCATTATGTCACCTTCCCAGTCCCCTCCACTTACCCCTCTGAGCAGAGGCATCATTTTGGTGCTGGATCTTTTTCCTCTATTAACCTGGGATTTGTTAGGGCAGACACTGAATCTTCATCATCTCTGTAGCTCAGAATTATCCTTGTGCCATGCCCAACACACAAGCCCACAGTAAATGCTCACTGAGCAAATGATTAGATGAACAGCTTGCAAGGTGCGTCATTTATGGGAACCTAGTTTGGGTCTGAGCTGAGGCCTCCTGGAAGGACAATGTGTAACACAGTTTCAAAACAGTAGTTGCCAGGACCTTGCTGCTCTAGAGAACTTTAGCTACTGCCTCTAGAATGTGAAATGCTGCCTTGCATCCAGAACTGACTATGGGTATTCTCCAGAAGAATGGAATTCTGATCCGATAGTGCAGGGCAGCAACTGAAATAACTTCCTATGTATCCCATATAGATCCCCATAAATTCCTCCCTTCCTTCTTTCCCTCCTCCCTCCACCCATCACTGGTCCCAGATCCTTCCTGGACTCCCCCGGCCTGAAGGACATTTATGAGGCCCATCACGGGGGAAGCATCTGAGACCTGTTCCTGCCTCTCCCTTCCCTAGCATGAGGGTCTCTGGTCCTCCTCCCTTGCCCTCACCTCCTGCGCCAGGCTCAGATATCTCTTGCCCTGTTTATGGGCCGTTGGGATTTTTCCAGCAACCTGAAATGAATCTGTGAGGCCCCACAGGTAGTACAGCCTGTCTCAGGGCCATAAACCATCGCTGGGTCTTTCATCTGCCATTGCTTATGTCATAAACGAGTGGGAGGACCGGGCAAGGGGGAACCAATGGCCCCTGAGTCATTCCAGACTTTCTTTTTTTTTTTTTTTTTAACAAGAAAGGGGAAGGAAAGGCCCTGAGAAACATGTTCCAACTTTGTGCCAAGCAAATTCATTTCACTCTGGTAGGCTGTGCGCGGAGCTTAATCTCTGGACTCCCCTGTAGGAGTCAGATTTATGCGGCGTTTGTGTCTAAATGGCCTCCAGGGATGCTGACATTTGTTGTTGGAGACAGCAAGTGGTGTTCCTTTCATCTCCGCTGAGGGGTGTCAGCTTAAATTATGAGGGATCGCTCTGGCCTGCATCTGGGTGTGGGAGCCTCTGGCGATACACAGAGGCCACCCCTCCCTCCTCTCTCTCATCATCTCTGCTGTTGGAAGGTTTTCCTTCCCCTTCTGCTCTCCAGGACTCCTGCTGGCTCGGGGAGAAATCTCCTGGCTCGTTTAGAACTTTTTCTTTCTCCTGGACAGATCGGTAAGTGTGTATTTCAGGCACTGTGTACTGTCATGGAGAAGTTGGCATCAGAGGAAGCCCTGCCCCCCCAGCAGAGGAGGTAGGAGCCTCAGTGAAGCTCCCAGGAGCAGCCTGAAAATTCCCCAAGAGAGTCAGAGGGCACCGCTATGCCCCTGATATACAACCCAGCAGACAGAAGCCAGGTGATGGTCAGGGATGGTCTGTATCCCACCTGGCAGCTGGGTTGCATCTGTCCGTACTTTGAGAGGTGCCCAGAGGCCCTCCATGCCTCCTTCTTCAGAATCTCTCTTGCTCAGATCTGCCAGGACACCTGAAATTCCACAGTGGTGACTGTTTGGTTGGAGGCATTTCCTGTTCAACCTCTCTGTGGTATTGACTGTGGAAAAGGATGCCAGCTAATCACTGACTCCTCAGTATATCAGATTAGCAATGCTTCCTCCCCATCCCCACCCCCCAAATCAGAGTCTGAAAGCCTGGAACGCAGCCTGTGGAAGTTTTGATGGAGAGCAGGTCAGGAGGGATCTAGGGCAGGGGTCAGCACACTATGGTATGCAGGCCAAATCTGGCCTGGTGCCTGTTTGTGAAATACAGTTTTATTGGAACCCAGCCGTGCCTATTCATACTGTCTGAGGCTGCTTTCGTGCTGCAGTGGCAATGGTGAGTGGTTGCAGTAGAGGCTGTATGACCTGCAAAGAGTGAAGTATTTTACTCTCTGGCCTTTTACAAAAACAAGTTTGTAGCTGCCTGGTCTAGAGCTTCTAGTGTGCTTCTTGGAAGGCAAAATGGGGCCCCTGAGGAGACAGAAGAGAGAGTGTGATATTAAATAGCGACAAGGAAGAATCAGAGGGAGAAAATGCACCACAAAAATGATAGAAACCCTCAGAGATAAATCTTCATCTCATCCTCCTTCTCCTTCACCTCCTGCCCCTCCTCCCCCCACCCCGACCCCTGAAAAACAAATGGTTTCATCTCTCTCTTCTCTCAGGGAGGTAGAGAGGATGAAGAAGCAGCTGCCTGTGGTGCTCTTCATATCCTCCAAAAATGGGCTCCAAGGGCTGCCCTAGGATATAGCTCTCCCCACCACTGCTGCTCCATGATGGAAGAGTAGATCTTGGGAATTACGCATGTGCCCAAGGCAAGGCCAAGTCCAAAGACAGTAAGAAGCCATCAGGGGCCTCAGCCATCCACTTCTGGGGCTCTGAACAGACTTGGGAAATTCCATCTTCCTTCTGGAACCAGCCGCCACCCCCTCTCCTTCTCTCTTCCTTACTCACACGCTCACTTTCTATAAAACCAGCTCTCCGTATGAACTGGGGTCATGTCTACAAAGAGAGAGGAAGGAGCACTTGCATTGTAAAGCCTTAACTCAGACTCCCATCAACGTGCAGCTATTATTAACAGCAAATGTGTCTCGGATTGAGAACACGTCTCTTGAAATGATGATGATGATGGTGATGATTTGCTAAGCATCCATCACACTCTAGACAGCGCTAAACCCGTGGCGTATGTCATCTCATTTAATTCAGGCAACACTTATTCTCTCCCATGAGAAAATGGAGACTTGGGGATTTGTTCAGAATCACACATCATAATGGGCAAGGCCAGAATTGAAACCCGAGTTTGTAAACCAGAGCTCACGCTTATGGACGCCGTGCCACTTTCCTGAATGGGATCAGCATATATGAGCCCTTATCATGGAAGCTGGCATTTATGTAGATTTTGCATCTTCATTCATTACATTATCTTAGTCATCAGTACACACTTGCATCAAACAGTGTGAGGAATGACTGTAAAAGAATCAGACTGACTCTGTAAAGCATCTGCAAGTACCATTTTATGAACAAAACTGGCATAAGACATGTGGTTTCTGAAGATGAAACAACTGTGGTTTAAAATAAAGTCTAGGAGTTCCCATCATGGCTCACTGGGTTAAGAATCCAACATACTGGCTGAAGGATATGGGTTTGATCCCTGGCCCCACTCAGTGGCTTAAACATCTGGCATGGCTGAGCTGCGGTGGAGGGTGCAGATGCGGCTCAGATCCTGCTTTGCTGTGGCTGTGGTGTAGCCTGAGAGCTGTAGCTCCGATTTGACCTCTATCCTGGGAACTTCCATATGCCACAGGTGCAGCCACAAAAAAATAAATAAAATAAAATAAAAGATTCTGTACTTTGGACTTCTCACTCATTTGTTCCAGACTCAGCCCCTGGTAATCACCTGCCTTGTAGGAGATCTATACAATCCTTGGGGTGGGGTGTCAGCCACATTTCCTCAGAAGTATCATTGGGGTCATCACCAGTACAGAAGAGCATCCTTCGGATGCCGGGGAGTCCCCCAGCAGAGAGCATTCCTGGCCTCACTAAGGACTGGGCTCTGGTGGCTGGGTGGGGTTGGTGGTCTCAAAGCAGCAGGAAAAAGGCCCAGCAAGGATGAAGCTGCATGGTCAGTGGCTTACTTTTTGCTACCTTTTCTCTTGTGGCATTTTTTTAGTTCCCTGAGGCTTTTATTTCTTCCTTGCTATTCTGAAAACTTCCTTCTGGGAAGATCCTAAAACCCCTTCCATACTGAAATCTGACTGAGAATCAACTTACTGAACTTCCCCCGTGGAAAGAGCAGCCTCAGAATTGAAGATGCCAGAATGGCCATCCCTTGCCATGAGGATTCTTCTTCTTTAATCTCTTCTTCGTCTTTTTTTTTTTTTTTTTCCTTTGTACTCTGCAGGGGAATGAGGCAGAGGGGGAAAGTCATTCTTTCCACAATGTCTAAAAGGAGCCTTCTCTGTCCCAGGGCTGTGTTTGCTTTGCACACAGCAGCACTACTCCTGGTGGTAATATGATACATAGCTTATCCAGGTCTAGACTTGAAAAATGACATCTAAGAAATAATATTAGCCACCAAGACTTTCTGGGCATTTATATATGCTTGCTCAGCAGCCTTCTGAATGCCTTCTTGGTAAACTCATTTAATCCTCACAGCAAGCCTGATGAAGTAGGTTCTCCTATATCCTGATTGTGCAGATAAGGAAATAGAGAGTTAAGTCACTTGCCTAAGGTCACACAGATAGAAAACGTGGAGCTAGGACAGCATCCCAGGAGAAAGTCCTCAGCTGCGATGGAGGACTTCCTGGTTCTTGTCTCTGGGTTTTAGAAGGTTTTTTCCTGAGCCCCTCCCTAGGGGCTTTCGGATCAATACGACACAGGTTGTTCCTTCATATCCAAATTCATCCTCAGAACATGGACCTGGGTGTCTTGTTATGGAATAATGTGCAACTCCAGCAAGGGGCCTTGAGGGACTAAACCTGTTCTCTGCTGCTTTCAGGCAAAAGTGATGATGAAGAAAGTCTTTGCAAGTCAGCCCATGGGGCAGGGAAAGGAGCCCCTGAGGATGGCAAGGACCATAAGCGCCCCAAACGTCCCAGAACCATCTTGACAACCCAACAGAGGAGAGCATTCAAGGCTTCTTTTGAAGTATCCTCCAAGCCATGCAGGAAGGTACAGGGGGGAGGAAGGGAGGAAACGGGACCAGGCCCCACTTCTCTATGTGTATCCTGGACCCCTCCCAGGGTGTCGAAGGGTATCTGGGGGTCAGGGTGGGGGACGCTGTTTGGACAGAGTCTGTGCAGGTGGCCTTGGGCCCCTTGGAGACTCCAGGGGTCACAGAAACTGACCACGGCTATGGTAGAATCTTCCTGTGTTTTTGTGCATGCACATCCACTGCAATCAGCTACTCGCTCATACTTTCCGTTTCATGAAGAGCAATGGAAAGAAAAATAATGAGAGTTTCTAGCTGGATATAGACTAAGATGTTACAACAGAGGAACAATATAGTGGCTTGTAGCATGTATTCTTTTTTGTTCCATTTTGCTATGCCTGATGTGATGCTTTTGGCATTCATCCATGTGCTAGTTCATCCATTTTTGTTGTTGAATGGTATTCCATGGATGGACCATGGGTTGTTCATCTATTCACCTGTTGATGGGTGTTTGGGTTATTTCTATCTGGGTTGTTTCCAATGTGGGGCTGTTATAGTTAGGGCTGCTCTGAACAGTTAGGTAAAAAATAATAGTGACCTAATAAGATAGGAGTTTATTTCTCTCTTATATCAAAGTCCAGAGATGAGCAACCCAAGACAGGGTGGGAGCATTGTTCTCCATCACATGGGTTCAAGGGGTTGTTCCAGGTTGTTTCATTTTCTAGCCACTATGCTGGAAAAAGAGGAAGTTGGTGGCAAGCAGCTGCCTTATCTTGGGATTTTTTTTTTTTTTTTTTTTTTGCCTTTTTGGGCCATACCTGCAGCATATGGAAGTTCCCAGGCTAGGGGTCAAATTGGAGCTGCAGCTGCCAGCCACAGAAACACCAGATCTGAGCCATGTCTGTGACCTACACTGCAGCTCACGGCAGTGCTGGATCCATAACCCATTGAGTGAGGTCAGGGATCAAACCCGAGTCCTTGTGGATAATAGTCAGCTTCGTTTCCAGCTGAGCCACAATGGGAACTCCTACCCTGGGATTTTTTGCATCACTTTCATTTGCATGTGTTAGCTAGAGTTTAATCCCATGTTTACACTTCTTGCAAGAGGACCTAGAAATGAGTCTATCTGGGTGACCCTATGCCTTGCAAGAATTTGGGGATTCAGTTGTTAATAGGAGGAAGGAGACAATGGATGTTGGGCACAATTAGTAGTCTCTGCCACAAATAGCTGCATTCATTTCTTAAGTGCCTATTGTGTATTGACTGACTGCCATATGCAGGGTACAGCCTTTTATGCAATGAAAATGAGAAAGCTGGAATTCCTGTCGTGGTACAGCGGAAAGGAATCCAACTAGGAACCCTGTGGTTGCAGGTTCGATCCCTGGCCTTGCTCAATGGGTTAAGGATCCAGCATTGTCGTGAGCTGTGGTGTAGGTCACAGACTCGGCTCGGATCTGGTGTTGCTGTGGCTGTGCTGTATGCCGGCAGCTGTAGCTCTGATTAGACCCCTAGCCTGGGAACTTCCATATGCCCCGACTGTGGCCCTAAAATGACAAAAGACAAAAAAACCGAAAAAGCAAACAAACAAAAAAACCCTGCCTTAAAATGGAAATCAAATTGAAATTCATAGAAGAAAAACATTTTAAGTTTTTAGCATTGTTTTTCCTGCCTCCCTCTCTGTATGAATCGGTTTTTGCTGCAATAACAAAATCTTAGCAGCTCCCAACCAGTATTTATTTCCCGCTCCTGGGCTGTGGGTCGGCTAGGGCCCAGCTGTGCTCAGGTTTAGGCTTAGGCTTCGCCCACCTTTTTCTCATTAAAGGGTCCAGGCCAAAGGAGCAGTGGCCACCTGGGGCACATGGTCTTTATGACAATGTCAGATGGCAAGAGGTCAAGTCCCACCAGGCAGGCTCCTTAAAAGTCTGTCCTTGGACATAGCACACTTCTTGTCCACTCACGTTCCTTGGGCCAAAGCAAGTCATGTGGCCACACCTACTGCGGGTGCAAGGGCCCAGGGAGCAGGGTTGGGAAGGATAGATATCTGCTAAACAGTAGTGCAGTCTCCCACCACTTCTGACTTTTAAAAAATTCTACCGGTAGGACTCTTCCTTTCTCTGTGCCTGCTGCCCTCTAAGCTGGGGGGGGGAGGAGCCAGTAGAAAGTGAAATAGTCCCAAAGCTGGCCTGCACAAGGACCAGTGACTGTGTCCTTCACTGGCTTACTCGTTCTCCCTTTACTAAACTCCCAGCCTCTGTGTGGCCTGTGCTCACTTGTCCCCAGGGCCACTGCCAGGCCCCAGCAGGGAGGAGATGTGTGCATGGGAACAGCGGGGAGAAAGCTCTGAGGACGAAGGGAGGGGCAGCCAGGAGCAGCAGGAAGGGAAAGGTCGCTAGTTCTATCTGGGGAATCAGGCGAGGCTTTGTGGAACAGGTGGCTTTTGAGCTGGGCCCCTGTAGGACGGATAGGGTTTCAGCAGGTGGACGTGGGCCCCTAGGCACACTGCTATTTCAGTTGGCTTAGCAGAGGATGTGCTTTAAATCTGCTCTAGTCATCCCACTTCTCCTAAACCTCAGCCCGAGTAGTGTGATAAAGGTGAGTACTTCCCAAGGCCTCCAGTATGCTCTACTTCTGTGTTCATTCAAAGAGCTCCTTTGATTTTGTCTCCTCTTTAGCATCTAAGCAAGAGGGGGCAGTGTCTCTCAGAGCCACTGAGAAGAGTCCGTGCTTCTTCCCTCCTCCCTTCTAGCCACCTTGCCAGCCCCTCACTGTGTGGCTATCTGGAGGGCAGACATTTAGACACATCTCTTCCTATTAGGGACCCTGATGGTACCTTCTCTGCATGGCCCTGGTGCCTGAGCTTTCATCCCAGATGGCTCTTGTCTTATTTTCTTTGCAGGGGGCTCACAGTAAATATGACTATTCATGAAACACCCAAAGTCAGCTAGGAGGGACAAAACCAAAAATTTAGATCAGTGATTTTAGACTGGAGAAGACAGCAAGAGAAAGCCTTTTTTTGCGGGGGGTTGGGGGGGCGCTTAGGGCCACACCTGCAGCATATGTAAGTTCCCAGGCCAGGGGTCAAATCAATTGGAGATACAGCTGCTGGCTTACACCACAACCAAAGCAACACAGGATCCAAGCCATGTCTGCAACCTACACCACAGCTCATGGCAATGCTGGATCCTTAACCCAGTGAGGGAGGCCAGGGATTGGACCCATATCCTCGTGGCTCCTAGTTGGGTTTGTTAACCACTGAGCCACAAAGGGAACTCCTGAGAGCCATTTGTTTTTGCAAAGTGATTTTCACCCTCGGTCCTCCCTGTGTAGGTAAATGCAGGTACCTGGCATACAGCTAAGACAGACTAGACTGCTAATGTCTGAGAATCACCTGAGGGCCTAATTTCCAGAAAATGAGAAACCCAGAAACACCTCTTTGAATACACATTTAAATAAATGCTGATTCCTCTCTTTGTGTACCTCGGGAAGGACCTTCTTGCCACCCAAGGGAAGCAGTGTTCTCATGTCTGGACTTTTCCTAAACAGTCAACACTAGCCACCTCCTATGTAAGATGTAGCCTGTTGGCCTCCTCATGTACCACACAGGAAATGTTCTGCCTCCTATGCTGAGAGGCCAATGCTTCTGTATTTCTAACATTCCATTTTTTTCAAGGTGAGGGAGACCCTGGCTGCAGAGACAGGGCTGAGCGTCCGTGTTGTTCAGGTGTGGTTCCAGAACCAGAGAGCTAAGGTAATCTGCTTCTTCTGTCCGTCCCTGTGTGGCTGGTTTCCTGAAACAAGAAAAGGACCTTGTACTTGCCAGCAAGTTTTCTCACCTTAGATAGAGTAGCTCTCTTGATTCAAAAATTCTATGATCAGCAATCATTGCAGCCAGAGTAGCCCCACAGAAGGGGAGAGATAGGGCCTCTGTTTTAGGGAGATGGCTTTTATTTTCCTATAGGCCATGGCTGTGATTCTGGCCAGCCATGTGCAGGAAGAAATGCCTTTCTCTGTCTTTTGGTAAAAGCAGGCTCTTTAATTCCCATCCATTTGACCCAGATACCAGAGTGCCCTTTAAACTTCAGAGCAAACCTGACATTGCCCCTGTATGATTGATCTAAGACAACATTATGGCACCTGGAATGGATGCTCTCACTCACCTTCCCAGGGCCCCACCCCCCACCCTGTTATAGCCCCAACCCATCATGTTGTCCTCTGGGTCCTACCAAGGTTTCTATCTCCCTGTTACAGCCTTTTATTTATTTATTTTTATTTATTTATTTATTTATTTATTTATTTATTTTAGACCTTTACTTATTTTCCTACCCTTACACATACTGTTAGTGGCCAGTTTCTCTAGAGTCCTAACCTTGAGTGGATGATACATCTCATTAGTTGATCATGATTGGTTAAGTTACCATTTTCTTAACTCAGTTCCTCCAACCAAAGCTGACAGTGTGTATTCTGAGGTCCTTTCCATGAAAGGATTTCCTGCTTCAGTAGGTCTGAAAGGACCTATAGCCTGTGGATTCATAAGCAGAGAGCATATTTGAAGGTCTGAGGAATTTTGCAATAAAGAACCTGTAAATAAATCTAGTGTTTCCTACACACACACACATACACATACACACACAACACACACACACACACACACACACACACACACACACACACACATTCAAAGTATCTAGTAGTGTCTGTATTCCACAGAACACAGTTTGAGTAACATTGGGTGAAGGTTTTCCTTCCAGGAAGTTTATGTGTTAACAGGGTGCTTTGGGAGACAAGCTCCTTCCCTAGAGTACCTAGAGGCACATTTTGTTTCGTTTACCTTCCCCGCCCCCCGACTCCCTGGTAGGTGTCTCCTGGTACTGCCTCCACCACAAGGGCTGGCAGATAGGGGAGGGGGAGGGAACAGCCTCTCGGCTCATCCCAAATCACCACCTGTCAGGAGACCCTTGCTGCACATCTGAGCTGGGCTGCAGACCCCATATCCCCTCACTCCCAGCTCACATCAAACAGTCACTACACAAGCATTAAGTTATATTCGCTGAGAAGATATCCCTGTTCCTGTTAAGACCAGCTACACTCCCAGCCAGCTGTCTTTCCCGGGCCTCCTGGTAAAAGGCCCTCAGCCACCATGCATCAGGCTCAAGGCGCCGTTGCCTAAGCATGGCCTCTTTCCTGAGTAAAATCTAGGGAAGTGGTCCCTCTGCTTTACCCACAATGCCTTGCTGTGGACACCTGCTGCAGGCCCCCTGACTGCTAATCCTGTGGTCCTCTCTTCATCAGATGAAGAAGCTGGCTCGACGGCAGCAACAGCAGCAACAAGATCAGCAGAACACACAGAGGCTGAATTCTGGTAAGCTGGCAGCCCCACCCAGCCAGGCCTTGCTGAGGCCAGGCCTCTCCTACCAGAGGCCTCCAATCACCTGGCTCTTGGAATGATATTTTGGGCTCCATGAAGTCCAGTCCATACCCACGTGGGAGATGGGACCTTCCAGGAAGGACTGAACCGTGAGCTCTGTGAGAGGGTGGCAGGGAGGCACCAGCTGCAGACCCAGAACTGAAGATTGCAAATGGCCCTAACCCTATCCAAAGCCTCCTTGCCTGGACCCTGCCACCACAACAGGGGACTGTGCCAGGACTACCTGCAAAGTCAAAGACATGCCCAGGGGCTCATCCTGTCTGGTCCTCCTCCTCCGGGCAAATCAGTTTCAGAGACGATGCCACAGTGATTTGCCCCTTTTCCAAGTAACATGACACAGTAAAACTAATGATAGTGACGCCGTCAACCCCTCCTTTGTGGAGCACTTCAGCCCTCACACATGCTGACCTGACTCACAACCATAAACCCTGGAGGTGAGCCAAGAAGTTATTAATATTTCCATCTTACAGATGAGCAAATAGAGGCTCTGTGAGATTGACGGTGGTCCTAGATCCATAAGAGCTGGGGCCAGGGCTGAAACCCATCCCTCTGATGCTAAGTTCCACTTAACTGCACCCTATGTCCATGTACCTTCATTTGTTGTTGTTTTTAATAGGGGTGATGTGGAGTTCCTGCTGTGGAGCAGCGGGTTAAGGATCTGCCATCGCCACAGCTGTGGCATAGGTTGCAGCTGAAGCTGGGCTTTGATCCCTGGCCTGGGAAATTCCACATGCTGCAGGTGCAGCCAAAAAAGAAAAAAAAATAGGGGTGGTGTGAGGACTGGGGAGAGCGTGAGGAGGGGCAACTTAGGGGGCCCTTCAAGGAAGTTAAGAGAAAAAAAGCAAGAATAGCTATATTAGAACCTTGTCATTCTTAAAGGGATGTTCCCTCCCCCACAACTCAGCTATCCAGCAGAATTTCCTGAGCAGTCTGTTTGCACCTTTAAACAGGGACTCTCATGCTTTAATGTACACCTAAGTCCCCTGGTATTTGGTAAAGTATAGGTTCTGATTCCTGAGGTCTTGGAGATGTTGCATTTTTAACAAGCTTTCATTGATGCTGGTATGTGGACCACACTTGGAAGGCTGTGGAATGTGACATTGGTTGTCTGACCCTTAAGCAGAGCCCCTTATCTGACACGGATCTTGCCTTGTACTTGATACTTGGGTTAGGCTCAATTGAGAATTTGATTCTTGCAGCCAAGTGTTCTTGTAGCTTCTTACCTTCTAGGCCAAACCGTATCTTAATGGCAAGATAATCTTCCTAGGGAAGACTTAGAAAGGCAGAGGCTGGTGAAAGAGTCTTTGAGAACTAATGGACCCATGTTAGTAGAACCACAGTAGGATGTGGAAACAGGGACCGAGTCCCCCTTTTCTGATAAAATTCTGTACATAAACAGAACAGGTTGTAGTTTCAAAGCACATACCATCTCATGGAGTCTTTATATCAGTTCCACAGGGTCTGCTGGGTCATGAACCTTATTTGACTGATGGGCTCCTAGTAGAGTAATGCTGGAAGGATCTTTAGATGCATCCACTCCGTTGGCTGCCAAACCCATATGTAGCATCACATGCCTTTGTTTCAATTATATAGTTCAAAGAAGCAGAGTTCCTGTTGTGGCTCAGCAAAAACAAATCTGACTAGTATCCATGAAGATGCAGGTTCAATCCTTGGCCTAGCTCAGTGAGTTGAGGATCCAGCATTGCCGTGAGCTGTGGTGTAGGTTGCAGACATGTCTCAGATCTGGCATTGCTGTGGCTGTGGTGTAGGCCGGCGGCTACAGCTCCAATTTGACCCCTTGCGTGGGAACCTCCATGTGCCGCAGGGGTGGACCTACAAAGACAAAAAAAAAAAAAAAAAAAAAAAAGAAGCAAAGAAGCTCTCCAAGTTCAACAGCTGCTCTCCTATCCCTGTTCTTCAAAGTCATCCCTTGAAGGGCACAGGCTGGGAACCACTGATGTCACCTTAACCCATCCACTCTGTAAATGAAGAAACCAAGACCCAGGAAGTAAAATGATATTGGCCATGGTCACATGGGGAATGTGAAGTGGCCCTCCCTCACAACTGCACGTGGAGAGTGATCTGCCTTCTTCTTTGTCTCGCAGCTCAGACAAATGGTGGCGGGAGCGTTGGGATGGAAGGGATCATGAACCCCTACACGGCTCTGCCTACCCCACAGCAGCTCCTGGCCATTGAGCAGAGCGTCTACAACTCAGATCCCTTCCGACAGGGTCTCACCCCGCCCCAGATGCCTGGAGACCACATGCACCCCTATGGTAAGAAGGACTCAAGCCCCGCAGGGACCTCGCACAGCTTGCTTGCGTGAGTTTTTCATTCCCTCCCAGACACCTCTACACAGTTCCTAGATGCTCACTGAAGCTCCAAAGCAGAATAAGTGTCCCCCTAAATATGGCTTGAATCCCCTAACTGATGGCTACAGAAGAAAGACTAGTCCACGTGTCCACAAGTGATGCTTCCATGTACTTCCCTTTTCTTTTCTTTTTTTAACATATGTAATCAAACTGTTTAATGGTTATTATGTTCAAATTGTGTTTTTCAAATGTATTATTACCTTACATTTTGTCCATTGGGTCTGTCAGCTTTCAAGAAAGATCTTTACTACAGTTGTGATTTTTGTCCAGTCTCTATTGTGTTTCATTTTTACTTTTATTTTTAAATTTATTTTGGGGGGGCTGTGCCTGCAGCATGTGGAAGTTCCCGGGCCAGGGATCAAACCCATGACAAAGCAGTGGCCCAAGCCACTGCAGTGACAACACCAGATCCTTAACCCACTGTGCCACAGGAAACTCCTCTTCTTATATTTCAAAGAGTTTTTTAAAAATTTCTTTTGATAGGCAAGAAATAGATTTATTAAGAGAGGATGCTTGTGAGGGATACACACAGGCAGATGAGGAAGCTCTGCATTTTAAAAAAAAAATTTATTGGACATTTATTCCCCTTTTCAAAGCTTCTTATTTGTTGGTTTGCATAGGAGGTTGTGTTTTCATTGTAGACCTATTTGTTGGGATTGAACTTCCCAAGTCTTTCATTTTATGCCAGATACCACACATATATGTTCATAAGCATTATCAGCAGTGATATAAGCAGAGGCCTTAATTAAGTAAACTCTTACATAGTAAAAAATTTATATAGAAAAGCACAGAAAATAAATGTTCCAAATATTATCTGATTATGGATATTAGTCAGTGTTCTCATGTAATTCCCAAAACATAAATTGACTTGTGAAGTTAATAGTAACCCCCCACCTCCAGGAGTTCCCGTCATGGAACAGTGGAAACAAATCTGATTAGGAACCATGAGGTTACAGGTTCAATCCCTGGCCTTCCTCAATGGGTTAAGGATCCGGCATTGCTATAAACTGTGGTGTAGGCTGCAGACATGGCTAGGATCTGATGTTGCTGTGGCTGTGGTGTAGGCCAGCAGCTGTAGCTATGATTGGACCCCTAGCCTGGGAACCTCCATATGCCTCGAGAGCAACCCTAAAAAGCAAAAAAAAAAAAAAAAAAAAAAAGTATCCTCTCCCAAGTTCCACCCAGCCAGACTGGGGTTGCTTTAAATGTTAGGTGTGGGGACAGCTGAGGCTCCCCGACTTGCCTGGCTTGCTGCTTTTGTTGATGGACAGGATCTGGGGTGGCCAAGCTCTAGAATGGAAGGCTGAAGTTCAATCTCAGGGCACAATATAGGCCACTACCTTTTTAATCAGAGAAGGTAGGTGGCCTGTGTAATACATTTATCTGTACTGTGAAATCTACAGTCACCCTGATAGCTAAGACTAAAGTTTTAATCAACCAGTCTTCAAAACATTAGTATCAGCAAATATATCCCTCAGCTCGCAGATTCTGTCAACTTCTTTTATGCCTTCATTAAAAAAAAAAGTATCTATATTGTTAAATCAGCCCTATCTTCCCATGTGATGCATTCAGCACACGTTTATTAAGATCCCGCCCTTTGCAGGGACTTCACGCACCAACTTCATTCATTCACACACTCATAAACATACATGTGCACACTCCAGTGACAGCCATCCTCTGCTCCCTTAGAAGACACGTGTAAGGTTTGTCCCAGTCTTCGCCACTATGCAGAAACAGGGCCGATAACTCTTTTTTTTTTGCAAATTGTTACATTTTCAGAGTCCTAGAGATCTTGTTACATAAGGGATTCCTGTGATGAACCCTTTAGTAAAAGGAATAATTAAAGCCATATGACAAGTCTTATAAACTGCAGTTTTCATCTCTCCCATTTCCTTAAAGTGGAAGTGAAGTGTACATGCCTCAAGGTTCTGTTCCCAGTGGCCCCCCAGCTGTTCCTCAATTTGCAGTAATGGTTTCTTCATCAAAGACGTAAATTAGTTGAGTGTGGACACCTAACCTTCCTTACCTTTGCAGTACAAATTAGGGGAAATAGCTGCCACTCCATATGCTTATGCTAATTGAAAATAGGCCAAGTGTTGTCACCAGAGGTTTCTGGAGCATTGTTTGCAGAGCTGATATTTGTTTTCTGACCATCCCTCCTTTAAAACCATTTTTTGTGGCCAGAGTCCTGTAGGAGCCCTATACCTGTGTCTCCAGCCTGTGGTGCTATCTTGCCCACTCCCCACCCTCACTGTCTAGACACTGACATTTGCTTATGCTGTACTCAATTTAGTACTTTGTCATATCCTAATTTATATCATTTTCAGTTGTTGCACTTTATTTATTTATTTGCTTTTTAGGGCCGCACCCGTGGCACATGGAGATTCCCAGACTAGGGGTACAATCGGAGCTACAGCTGTCAGCCTACACCATAGCCACAGCAACACAGGATCCAAGCCACGTCTGTGACCTACACCACAGCTCCTGGCAATGCCAGATACTTGACCCACTAAGCAAGGCCAGTGATCGAACCTGTAACCTAGTTGGATTGGTTTCCTCTGTGCCACGACGGGAACTCCTCAGTTGTTGCACTTTAAACATCAGCCCCCTAAGGAGAACATAGATCTTTTGTGCACTGGGACTATGCCCCCTCTCCTCTTCTAGGTAGCTCTCCTCTTACCCCCACCCCTTCCCTAGCTTCCCCTGGAGGGGTGTGCTCAGACCATGCAGGCTGGATTCAGCTGAATGTACCAGCCCTGAGGGAATCGCTTTTTCCAGACCCTCACACCAGTGTTTCATCTCCATTTCAGGTGCTGAGCCCCTTTTCCATGACCTGGATAGTGATGACACCTCCCTCAGTAACCTGGGTGACTGTTTCCTAGCAACGTCGGAAGCTGGGCCCCTGCAGTCCAGAGTGGGAAACCCCATTGACCACCTGTACTCCATGCAGAATTCTTACTTCACCTCTTGAGCCCTCCCCTGGAGTTCTGTGGCTGGGCTCCTGGTCTGGAACAGCCTTATTCTATGAGGGGTTGGCCAGCTCTAGGTGGGGAGGCCAGGGAAGAGGTGGGTCGGGGAGGGAGTTTTGTTGGGGATGCTGTTGTACAATGATATGGTGTAGCTTGGCATTTCCAAAGACCGAATACATTACGGATTGCATAGTTTAATGTTTCTAATAAGAGTCTTAGTGTTAGGTCTGAAGATGTGTTTATCTTTAAGGACAGGGACTTTTAATATAGGCATTCTCATGCAAACTAGATACCTAGAGACCCCTAACAACTTCCCACCTTTTGAGGGGAAGCTCCTGTCTAGAGGTGCAAACATCCACCCGTCCACACACCCATAGACAGACAGACAGATAGCTAGATGTGTGTGTGAGTGTGTACCCTTCCATACTGTATCATCAAAGTTTATTCCTAATTATAACAGACACCAACTGTACAGCAAAAAGTAACTTTATTTTCAGTGTGAACTATATTTAAGGAAATGCTTGATGCACTTAAGTTATAAAATGAGATAATTTACTTTTATAAACTTTATTTTTAGTTTGAAGAGACTTGTGGGCAGGGCAGAGAGCGCTGCTCCACTGAGACCCATAGCTTTGAGTGCTTGAGTTAATTCTGTTTTCAGAGAGTGTCACTGAGGACTGGAAAGGAACTCGGTGTGGCTGACAGTTTTCACTGGTGGATTCTTGCTCTTTGAGGTTGAATCACTGGTCTTTGGGTGGGTCAGAGCAATTCCTGGTCACATCCTTAGAAAATTTAAAGCCTAGACCCTTCGGCTTTTTTGGAAATTTGGACACGTGGCCGTTAGGCAGCAGTGGGAAGGTCAGTTCTGCTCTTGAACTTCAGCATCTGCAAGGGTGGGATGAGGCTGATAGTATGTACCTACCTCACTGGGGACACTGAGGCTTAATTCACCCCCAGGACACATGAGCAGGGCTGAGACTAATATCTGATATTTGCTTAAAATACAACCAGACCAGTCTCTTGGCAAAGGTCTGCAGAGACTTACGTGGGGCTGTAGAGCAGGAACCTGAGGGCAACCCTGCCTGCCCTGGTCCCTTCTGCAAAGCCTGGGCTGCAGGTAGCAGCTCAAGGCAGCTTGGGAAGATGCCAGAGGCCTTCAGCGGGGAGGAGGCTGTGACTGATGGGTTGAAGAGGGCATGATCATGGTCATGTTCTAAACCAGGGATTAGTAAACTACAGCCTGCAGGCCTATGTGTTATGGCCTGCCCTCTACAAAGGGTTTTTACATTTTTAAAGTCTTGTTAAAAAAAAAAAAAAAGGAAAAGTATATGCAACAGGCCACATATGAACTGGAAAGCCTAAATAGTTACTACCTGTACTGTCTGGATCTTTTCATAAAACGTTTGCTGAACTCTGTTCCAAAGGGTCTGTTTGCACACAGCCTCTTGGAGCTCAAAGAGGCAGGGAGTGGAGACCCAGGCCTCCTTCTGATGCTGAGCACAGAAAACCCAGCTGCCCTTGTGCGCAGGGACAGTTCCACACCCTGTCCTCCCATCGTGCTAAGAGGGGCTACCTCTGTGCTAGCAGGCCTCCAGAAACAGGTGATGGGGAAGACAGAGGACTCTTCCCAGAGGGACCAGGACAGGCTTGGCCTCACTCCTAGGGTCATCACCGGTCATCAGAGCCTCAGACACAGCAACTGGTCCCCATTACTCTCTGCAAGGCCAGAGAGAACACGCCCCCTCATGGTAGAGTCTATGTTGTGTGACTTGTGTGTGTGTGTTTTTAAATAATTTATGCAAACCACCGAGCAACCCAAACCAGTCTGGTGAGTGAAAATGGTGCAGATACTGTATGGTTCCACCGGCTTCCATGGTGAGGATCAGTTGGAGAAAGTAGCAGATACTATGTGAGTGAAAATGAATAGAGATCCTGATTCCACTCCTTAATGGCATACCAAGATGAAATTAAAAACCTCTTACAAATGAGCTGGTGTTTATTCAGGGGCAGGGGTGGTGGGCAGGGAACTTGAGATGTTTTGTCAATAATGGGGGAAGCTTTACCTGAAGGGAAAGCGTGATTAAGTGACTACAGCAAAACATGAGAAGAAGGCGGTTCTTGCCCCACTGCCAAGATGGACTCAGAGACTTTGGTCCTTACAGACACTGCTCCAGATGAGAACATTTCACGCTCTCCAGCAAGTTTTCTCAAGGCAGAGTACCTTGGGATGTGCATTGTGAGAACACTGGTGGAGAAATCAGAGCTGAGTCATGGGACAAGAGAGAGATTCTTCATGCAGAACTGAAGGCAGATGCCTTGCCAGGAGCAGGGTCAGAGCCACAGACAGTGGCTCCCCTGATAGAGTCTCCTAAAATACTCAACAGTTTTAAAACAGGATATATGGGTGGGCGAAGATTATGCTTATGGAGGAAAGAAATCAGGAGACAGTATGGCTGTAAGACCATAAGACATAACTCCAAGGGGGAGCCCATTATTTTATGTGTTTCCTCACCCTCCTGCAGTGGTTCAGAACCTTCATCTCCACCTCTGACTCACTGAGGGTGGAAGGAGAGAGGGGAGGGAGGGTGGAGCCCACCCAGGAAGCCTCTAGCTCTGCCTGCCATCCACTGGGCCGGCCCTGGTTTCATCTCCAGCCTCCAGAGAGAACTTAGGCGTGAGACCTTCACTGTCATGTTTGCCTACCTGCCAACTCCTTATCCTTCAGCATCAGCCCAGACTTGGCGTCCTCAAAGAAGTCTGCAAAGCTGGGGTAGGTACCACAGTGGAGGAACGGAGCCTATGCTACCTGCTGTGCCTACCCCTCCCAATTGTATCATAGCTTGAACGCAAGAGAAATTGATATACTGTGTTCATTTGAAAGACCCAGAAGGGAGTTGGTGTGAGAAGGGCACCTCTTGGAGTTCCCTGGTGGCCTAGCAGTTAAGGATCTGGTATTGTTACTGCTGTGGCTCAGGTCACTGCTGTGGTGTGGGTTTGATCCCCACCCTAGAAACTTCCACATGCTATGGGCACTGCCAAAAGAAAAAGGGCACCTATCTTCCATCCAAGATTTCACTGGGCATGGATTATTTCCACTCTTCTCTACTCTCTCCCTCTCTAGTGGAAAGTAGGCATGTCTAGATACAAATCCAGCTCCTCCCCTTACTAACTATATAGCGTTGGGTGAGCTGCTTCCTCTGCAGAGCCTCTGATTACTCATCCACAGGACAGACAGGTACTTGTTGCTAGAGGGGTGATGAGGACAAGTGAGAAAACTCAGGCAAAGCCCTGAGCCCTGCCCTGGGCACATGGTGAGTACCCAATGTGTGTTAGCTGCTGTGCCAGGGGCCAGACCCTGCTTCCGGGGTTTGGTCATTGACAAAAGGCTTGTGGGTGTCTTAGACCATATTTGAGGAAAAAGAAGAACCCACTTTGGTTTACCTGAGATAGGGAGGTTCCTAGCCATGGCCCACGGCTTCTCTAAATTTCAGTGTGGGTCTTTCAGAGCCTAACTCACAGTTGTCGGGGAGTGGTTGGTTGTGTTGTTTTGTTTTGTTTTAGAGGCATGCAGATAAAATTCTAGTTCCAAAGACACATGAAGAACTCTGACCTCCAAGGAGAAGCAGTCGGGCCACAGGTGATTTCTCTAGCTGTCTGTTGCTCGGCGGCTTAGACGTTAGAACTGAGATGAGAGTGAGAGCCGGATTCACAGGCTGAGCCTTTACTGGACTGGAGAGTTCTGAGTTGATCTGACATGAATGAAAAATGGGAAGCAAGTGGAATGAATTTGTCAATTTCAAACTCAAAGACAAAATAAAATGTTAATTGAACCTCAAGTAAAATCAAAATATTTCTCTCCTCTCCTCTCTCCCACCCACCCCCTATACAAACACATATATATTCAGTTGATCCAAGTTGACCTGGAAACTGACATGATTTAACTAGAATGCAAACCAAATGAAGGAGTTCCCTGGTGGCCTTGTGGGTTAAGGATCTGGTGTTGTCACTGCTGTGGCTCTGGTTCAGTCCCTGGCCTAGGAACTTACACATGCTATGGGCATAGCTATACTTCCTTTTCCTGCATCACTTTGTTTATCATGTTGCAACATTCTGTTCAATAACAAAAAGGAGAGACCTATCTTTAGGGCTCAAAAAAAAAGACTTTTGAGATGTTTATGCTGAAAATATAGTCCCTCTAGGAGTTCCCATTGTGGCACAGTGGAAACAAATCTGACTAGTGTCTATGAGGATGCAGGTTCAATCCCAGGTCTCACTCAGTGGGGCAGGGATCCTGTGTTGCCATGGGCTGTGGCATAGGTCACAGACATGGCTTGGATCCAGAGTTGCTGTGGCTGTGGCATGTGCTGTCAGCTGTAGCTGGCCTGGGAACTTCCATATGCCATGGGTGTGACCTTGAAAAGCAAAAAAAAAAAAAAAAAAAAAAAAAGAGCCAAAAATAAAATAAAAATATAGTCCCTCCAGACATGGATGATTGATGGACAGTTGGAGATTCCCTAACCTGGCAGTTTATGCTATATTGGAAGTTCCCTAAATAACCTTGAGCAGAGCTCTGAGCCTCCATTTCTTTAGCTGTAAAGTGGAGTCAGTGCTGCTTGCCTGTCTTATGGGCTGGTTGTGTGTGCAATCAAAGGAGATAATTAGGAAGGCTCTTTATAGACCATGAAGGGCTTTACAAATAGGAGGACTTCTTAGCATCTTGTCTCAGGAGGCACCTGCAGATGGACCACTTAGGAATGGTGGCACCCACAGGAGCAGTGCTTTGCTTGGGCAGATGTCCCCAGCAGCGAAGGTCCTGAAGGGAACCAGGGTTATGTTATCAGTACAGTGAATGGAGGATCAGAGTGAGATTATCTTATTTCCTCTCCCAGAAGCAGTGTGTTACTTCTGCTACTGCCCGATGGGCTTTCTTGCTTCTAGAGAAGGGTTCTGTGGAAGCAAAAATAACCTGGAGTGGCCCAGCTGCTAATGGATACTGCATTAGCTAATCTGTCACTGTTTTTAATCTCCTACCTGTCACCCTCTGTACCCAGGAAGGGAAAAGTGGAAACTGCTCCTGATTGGTGGTGGGAATGACCCTCCCTAGATAGTTAGGCAACTGACCAATCTGGACCTTTTAGTCCCTTATTTATTCATATATTTAATTCATTCGGTAAATATTTATTGAGAATGTGCCAGGTTCTGGAAAGGATCTTAGAGATAGAGGTGAGCAGAAAGAGACACTGGCCCTGCCCTCACAGAGATTACAACTTAATGGGAAAATAGCCAATAATCAAAAATGCTAATAAATGTAACTCACATCGTATCAAGAGGCATCAAGAAGACCAGGAGCTGTAAGAGAGTTGAATACAGGGAGGCATGACCTAGTCGGGGAAAGTCAGACAAGGTGTCTCTGAACAAGTGATGACAGAGCTAAGACTTCATTCATCTCCCCTAGAGCCCTCCCCCACCCCCCAAGTAAGTACTTCTGTGTCTCCTGTTTATAAAGTCTTATTCGAACTGCCACATGTAGGAAGAATCTGATAAAGTAGTGCCCTCCAAGGTGTTCACTGATAAGGTCTAAAGAAGTTGCTTATAGTATCTTATAATTCAAAATATCTCCAGAATCAAAGGAATGGGCCACTGTCACTCAGTCAACACTGTTTATTAAGCCGACTGTGGACATTTGCTGTTTTCTGGCCATCCAGCCTCCATCCACTCTACTGATATTATCACTCTGATTTCTTTCACGGCTTTGACCTTCTCCATCCTGTATAGACTCTGTAGGAATGTAAATCAGGGTGATTTGGGCTGCTGTAAGTGAGGAGTAGGGACACATAACCAAAGCTGGGCCAACAACCCCCACCCCTACCTAGGACTCACATCCAAGGGAGTGGCACAAAGTTGGATATATGTTTGGAGTTAGTTCATTTCTGGAGGAGCTCCTGACGAGATGGTTGAACAGTTTCTTCTGTCTGGACTCCAGAGTTGCCCTGCTCCCCATCTGTGGCCAAGACTAGGTTCCAGATACCTGATGATTCTGTGAGCGCTCTTTTCTGCTCTTCTTCTTTTTCTTCAATAAAGACCCTTTTTGCTCAAGTTAGCCTGAGTTGGTCTCAGTTGCTTGCAGCCAAAACACCCTGGCCAAAGCTACATACTTACAAGTTGTGTGGTGTTTTGCACTGCACAAAGGGTGTGTGTGTGTGTGTGTGTGTGTGTGTGTGTGGAGGGGGGCGGTCCTTACCACAACCCTCTGGACTAGTTTGGGCTGGTATTATTTCCTTTCTTTTAAAGATGAGAAACTTACAGCTCAGAGAAATTAAACACAAGTTTGTAGAGCTGGTTTAGGGTCAGAGTTCAGTTTCTAATTCATTTCTCCTGGCTTGTAATTTTCTGCCTGTTCCCCCAACACTGGCTTCTAAGTGTCTGGATGCAAAGAAGTTTAGAAGCACATGCATGCCCAGGGACTGTGAGAGGTACAGAGAAGTCATGATATCTTTTCTCCAACAAGGAGCCTACAATTCAGTTGAAGGTAAATGATGTGCTAATGAACTCAGCATGTATGCTTGTACATGCCAGGTGTCAGGGCACTGGCCTAGGTAATGTGTTCTTTGGGCATCTGAAAAGAGAGAAGTTATTGGGGAAAGGGAAGGAGAGAAGAGGCTTTACAAAGAAGGTGGGACTTGCAGCAAGCCTTCAAAAATGGGTAGAATTTAGAAAGGTAGCGAGAAAGAGGGAGGATAGTCTAAACAAAAGACCAGAGTGGGTACTAGTATGAAGGAAACGATGCAAGACATGTCCCAGATGTCCCAGTGCAAATGCGTAGAAACCATTCTGGTTGGAGTGGAGAGTTGACTAATGGTGGAATTTGAGGCACTGAATGAGGCTATGGTGGAGGTGTTAGCAACAGGAGCTTGTTACCAGTGATTTACTGTTCGATAAAGACATCCTGTTTCAAGGTGTGGCTGAGGCTGCTAGTCATTCCTTTGAATCGATTCTCTCCAAAAATAATACCTCCATCTTTAGGTGGTACAACAAAACTTGGAATAAAGCCTACATTTCTCAAACTCCAGTGCAATTAAGTGTGTTCTTTGGACTAGATCCTGACAAGTGAGATTGAGCAGAAGTGTCATATGGCATCTTTGAGGTACCTTCCTTAAAAAATAACTGGCACATGCCCATCCATTATTCTTCTGTGTCACTTTCTTCTTCCTGGCTGGAATTCAGATGCAATGGCTGGAACTGGAGAAACTATCTGAGGTCATGAGGTGAATTTGTGAATGGAGGCTGTACATTGTGACACAAGGCGGAAGGAGTCTGGATTCCTAATGAATTCTGAGAGCCAAACTGCCCTTCTAACCCGGAACTATCTACGTCCTAACATATAGGAGAAAAGAGAAAAATAAACTTCTTTCTTTTTATGAGTTACTGTTGTTTTGTGCTTCTTTGGCTCAAAGTCAAATCTAATTCTAACCAAGTTAGGAAGAAATCTAGGCCCACTTTATTCCCTTGTCCAGACAATGTATTAGACAATATATTTCTTGATAATGATAGTCAACAGAAGCAAGGCGTATAAAGGGTGGAATGATGATCTTGTGACATTAGAATATACAGATGATCTAAAAAGCACAGACTTTAGAGTTGGGTTCTCTTGTCCCTTAAAGAAAAGGATGTCAAGGAGTTCCCATTGTGGCACAATGGAAACAAATCCGACCAGTATCAGCTGTGAGCTGTACTGCAGCCGTTAAAACAAACAAACAAACAAACAAACAAACAAACAAAAAAGGTATGTCAAGGTGGTTGGATTGTTTACTCACCTCATCACAAACTTCTCTAAATATTTTACATATATTTGGGCGTCTACAACCAATGTGGAACTTGATCAGATTACACAGCCTCCGGCAATTCTACACACTGTTTCCTTCATACCCCTGTTTAAGCTGTAGTGCAACTTTAGAAATCATTTATATATATATATACACACACACACACATGATTCAAATTATGCACACATATGTATCTATGTATGTATGCATATATATATGTGTATATATATACATATATATATATCTATGTATATACACACCTATAACTACATTATATACATACATATATGTATGTACATAGTATGTATACACATGTAAATATGCACATATATTTACAAGGAGGTTTGGCTAGAAGTCACACTCTCATGGCTGGCCAGGTGTTTCTCTTAATCCCAGCCCTAAACTATAATTTGGACAAGTCCTGAGAATAGTTATATATGTGTGTTGGGGATCCAGGAGATGAGGGGGTTAAAGAAAATCAAAATGTTCTTTTTATTTCCTATGATATGCTTATGTGTATTATAATCTGGGGGAGAAAGCAGAAAACAGGAGATTGAGCTCTTACTCTAAGGAAGTAAGAAAAAGGACATAAAGATGCCTAAATCATCAGGTCTACCAGCTTCTGCCTTCAACAGATAGGTTTGGGTGGAGGACCAGTCTGGTAGGATTAGGAATGGATTTAGGCATTGGAAAGGCCAGTGAAGTTGATTCATCACAAGCCTTACTTGACACCAACAAGAAGCTATCTATTGATTTCAGAAGGAACCCTGGTCTCATGTTTCTTGAGGAGAATCCACTTGAGACACACTCCTGGCCTCTTTCCTCCCCTAACTTTCTTCTCCCGAAAGGAAAAGGATTAAAGTATCTGATTGACCTTTTGGGGAGAGGAGCTGAGCATGTGTGGCTTAGCCCTACTGAGTCTGTGGGTCTTTGGTGTCTCTCTGTGCCCTGGACTCAGTGTTAGGTGTTCCTTGTTCATCCAAGCGGGAGGTTACTGGGACAGAAATGCAACATGAGGAATAGTTCCTTTCAAGAGGATTGTGTTAAAGATCCTGAATATGGCCTCAGATCTAAGCTTCATCCTTTAATTAGTTTTACCAATAGAGCTGATTTTAAAAAATTCCATTTGGTTGATTCCTTTGTAATATTTGCCAGTTGGTTACAGAGCTGGGAAGCAAAACCAATGATGTTATGTATTATTCCCCCAAACTCCAACCCATTAGACCTACCATAAAAAGTTCAGCATTGTGTGGCAAATTTAATAAATTATTTATACGATCATCCACCCAACATTTAAAACAAACTTTTTTAGAACTGTCTTGGCACCTGTCACTGTTAGGGTAGTGAGTATAGATTTTAGTTTGAAAACTCAGCTTTATAAGAAGCCTGACTTATTTTCTATATGGCAACTTTGTCTAGTTTCAGTCCCTTTTCCATGAGGCTGGGTTCCCTCCCCAACCATGTTATAGTCTTGGGTCTTGAGCAGAGTCAACATAGCTGAAGACTAAGAGGAAGGGGCCCATCTGATGCTGTCATCTCAAGGTGCCATAACCATCAAAACCTTCTTTATCTTTCTCATAGCTGTCATGGTCCTGACTCACCTGGCAGTGATTTCTTTTGCATCTTCTGATAACATCACTAGGAAGCCTGTATGGTCTCCCACCTTTTCTTCCTCTCCTAATTAAGCCAGGGATCCCTTTTTAATCTGAGTAAAAGCTTTCCTTCATTGTGTGTTCAATCAAGACATTTTTTTCTCCATATCCTGAACCCTTACTCTTTTGTCTTTTAAAAAGTTCTCCTATCATACAATAATTAAGAGCCACATATTTTCCTGCCTTACTAGGTTCTAGAAATAATTAATCTTTTCTCCATGGAGCGTAATTCTAGCTGGTGAGAAAAGGTTTGTAAATAGATCCTTATGATATAATTGGACTTCTAACAAAGGTGTATGCAGAGTTCCAGAGAGAGAAAGTGGAGCAAGAGGGTAGGAATGACATCATAGAGGAGGTGATATTTCATCAGAACCTCATCTCCATCAAATGAGGAGAATGCCAGGACTACAGAGAAGGACAATCCAGAAGAGGAAATAATTAGAGCAGAACACAGTCTTTAAGGGGAAGAAGGCTACTGGGTCTAGAACACTGGAGGCAGGAGAAGAGGGTTTGGGGATTGTCTGACACAGGGCTGTGAAATCAAATTATGGCCATGGAAACTGGGAAGGACCTCAGATGCCTCCTTAACGGACGGGACTTTATCTACCAGGCCTCAGGAATTATTCAACAAACATTTCCTGAGCACCTATGAGAAAGAGGCACAACTATGGGATGCCAGAAAATAGAGGCATAGTTTCTGTCCTTATAAGGCTGAAAGGTGAGTAAGGAGACAAGACACATTATTTAATGTTTTTAGTCTATTTTTCCCTTTTCAGGGCTGCACCTGCAGCATATGGAAGTTCTCAGGCTAAGGGTTGAATTGGATCTACAGCTGTCAGCCTATGCCACAGCCATAGCAACACAGGATCCAACTCGCATCTGAGAACTTTGCCACAGCTCACGGCAATGCCGGATCCTTAACCCACTGAGCAAGGCCAGGGGTCAATTTAGTCTATTTATTTAAGAAAATGTTTGACAATGTATTTAACAATCTACATGAGACAGCTACAAAACAAAATATAATATAATATAAATAATATATAATATAAATGTAAAGCATAACAGAGACCTAAGTATAGATCCCAACAGGTCAAGACCCATGTGAGGACAACACGTCAGCCAACTGGGTCCTACAACCCCCAACAGTCAATGTTTGGAGCACCTAGTGTGATGGATTATACTTTTCAATTTTCATTCAGACATTGATCAAGGGAGAAACAGACACAGTTTAGACAGACATGACTTCAATTCTTAATTTCTCATTTCATGGAGCTGGGGAAACCAATGTAGAAAGAGCACAACAGTACTTTGGACTCAAACGTGTTTACATTGTTATTTTGCCCCTTCCAGCCACACATTTCTGTCCCTCCTCAAATCTTTGCTTCTTGTCACTAAATTGGGATAAAGATGCCTAATTGACAGATTGGTATGAGCAGTGGAAGCATAAGATCAGTAGCAGCATGGAATTATTAGAGTTGCTCTAGGCAAAGTGATGGCTTGGTGCAGAGGGATGGGAAAGGGGAGAAAAGGGTACTACTTCGGGGACCAGTTTGGTTGCAAAGGTCAGAGGACTTGATCAGTGATTGGACAAGGGAAAAAGAGATTGAAGACATTTGGTGGCCTGAGTAAATGGAAACGGGGTGATACCTTTAAAAATAGGGAACACCAAGTAAATCTTACCACATCCTGTCTTCCTTCATGAAGGAAGATCGCCTTTGATGAATACAAACTCAGAACATGCAACTGGATTTGAACCAGGCTGTGTAGGATGTCAGGCCTCTGGGTCTGGGATTCAGCCTGGTCAGTGAAGCAGCTCAGTGTTGGACTTAAAGGCCCTTTCAAGGAGATAGAACTCAAAGAATTACCAGAACCTTATCATCATCCCTGTCTTATTGTAATTCCACCTCCCCTGCTTTGAGCAACCCGGCATATTCCTTCCTACCCCCTGCTAGGAAAGTTATGTGGCCCACTGCTCGCCCAGTCCCTATGGGGACCTTATACTCCCCCATCCAAGCAGCAGGTTTGCAGGTGTATTGCAAGAGCTCTCCTCTCCCTTGGCTATAAGAACAGACATGAACACAGGATCAGCTCTCCCTGATTATCGGGAAGTTATGCTGCTGTGCTAGCAGCATCTCTTATCTCAATAAACTCTTCTTTCTCTTCACCTCGCTATGCTGGAAAATTCTTTTTCTGACCTGCTTGCATAAACCATGACACTCAGAGGGAGTTTTCTGGGGAGGCTGCTCTGTGCCTGCTGTTGTTCCAGGGCTGCTGCTGAGAACTCAGGCAGAGCAGGAAGCCATGGAGGCCCAGAGATGGGGGTGCTTTCGGGGAGTTTCAAAGGGAAATGAAGGTCTCTGCTGGTGCAGGAGGGTAGGGAGAGGAGAAAGGATGAATTTGGGATTGACCTTCCTGTAGGGGTTGGAACATTCCACCAACAATCTGTCCTTTGTCCTCAGATCTTGCTTGATGGCCAGCCTGAGATTGGCTGGGAGATTACCTTTCAGGTGGGGAGTTCCACATGATGTTATCAAGAGAGGGCAGAGCCTGCTCCAAGTGATCCTATGTTAATTACCTCGCTTTGCAGAGGCAGGCAGACTGTGGCTTGGAGTTAAATGGAGGAGTTTCTGGCCAAGTGAATAGTCATTATGGGGCAGAGAAATGACTTGAACCAGGGTCTCTGCTGACCTGAATGTCAGATGATGAAGGGGGGCTGCAGCATATTACAGTGTCCACTAGGAATATAATGTGAGCCATTTGTGTAATTTAAAAATTTCCACCAGCCAGGTTTCCAAGAAAGTAAGAAGCAATGGGTGATAGTTAATTTGAATAATGTATTTCATTAAATCTAGTATATTCCAAGTATTATTTTCAACACACCTCACTAGCCACGATCCAAGTGCTTAACAGGCACATTGGGGTAGTCTCTAAGGTGTTGGACAGCACATATCTAGATAATTTTGGGGTTAAAAAAATTTTTAGATACTGAGTAAGTGGCAAAAAGGAAGCTGTTGTGGTTCTAGTTTGAGATGTCTAAAAAAATGGCTCCATTGTAACTGCAGTGTATTGGCATTTAGCTGCATGTTCCTGGCCAAGAGTACCATAAGTTGAATTCTCTTTCTCGCACCATCTCTCTCTTTTCTTCTTTCTACCTCCTTTTACCCTGTACCTGCCAGGAAAAAAAAAAAAAAAAAAAAGCTAGAATACTGAGAGAACAAAGACTTCATCAAGTTTGTGTATCATTATTGAAGAGGAATCATAGCAAAAAAATCTTGAATCTAGGTAAATCTGACCAGCAGTCTGCATAATATTATCTCCATCTCATACCTAGAGTAACTGCCTACAATTTTTGAAATTCACTGGATAATTGCTTGCTCCTTGGCCTATTTATATTCCAGGATTAGGGCTACATTTGCATGCAACTGATTATTCTATGTAAACTGGTCCTGGATGCCCTTAACTATGGAAGTTAGATCAGGGACAAAAATCAACATAACTAGTTATTTCCAGTAAGACATAATCTCCCTACCTGCACTTTTAACCTCTAGTTCACTTTGCTCATTTTTGAGACAACATCTAACAAATACCTAAACAGGGTAGTTCCCATTGTGGGAACCAGACATAGTATCTATATGAATGCAGCTTCGATCCCTGGCCCTGGTCAGTGGGTTAAGGATCCAGTGTTACCACAGGCTGTGGCATAGATCACAGATGTGACTTGATCCCAAGTTGCTGTGGCTGTGGTGCAGGTCAGCAGCTGTAGCTCTGGTTCGACCCCCTAGCCTGGGAACTTCCATATACTGCAGGCGTGACCATAAAAATACATACATACATACATACACACATAAAAAACAAAAACCAAATACCTAAATAGGCATAACCATAGTTTGTCAGTCACTTTTTCAAGTGAAAATGGTATTCTGCTGGAAGAGCAGCTGGTTTAGCTCATAACTTGAACAATCACATAAGAGTTTTGTGTGGACATACATCCTTCAGTGAGCAGCCAAGTGCTTTGTGTGTACTTCCCATAACATCACACAGAATCTTAAAAAGATATGTACGTGAAGGTTGAGATTTAATAAAATGAATCATTTTCACCAATTCACCTATTACATTCTCAAGGGAAAGTGGCTTTTTTTTTAAAAAAATGGAAATGTGTAGAAGTGAAAAATGCGATGACTACTAGTAAAAATAGAGTGTGTGGGGAGTTCCTGTTGTGGTGCAGCGGAAATGAATCTGACTAGTATCCATGAGGATATGGGTTCGATCCCTGGCCTCACTCAGTGGGTCGGGGATCGGCGTTGCCTTGAGCTGTGGTGTAGGTCATAGACAAGGCTGTGGCTGTGGCGTAGGCCACCCTAGTCTGGGACCATATGCCACACATACCGCCCTGAAAAGCAAAACAAAACAAAAAAATGTGTGGAAGTGGACCCACTTTGAGGACCCGCCCCCGCACCCATAATGCAATGACTGCTTGTACACAGTGGCCTTGATTCAGGCCAAGACTCTAGCAGTGGTAAGAGTCTTAAGCAGAGCAGTAACATGAGAGGATATGTTACAGACCAGGTCCCTCTGGCTGCCACAGGGAGAATAGATTAGAGGGGAAGAGACGCAAGCTATGATTGCCCCAACAACTGCTCTGGGCTTGCCCTCTGCACAGTTTGGACTTGTCCCAGTGTGGTCCTGCCTGTGTACCTGCCAAGGGGCACATGGTTCAATAAATACAAAGCAGGTTGCGGGTTCTTGGCCGGAGAGCCTCTAGCCAAAAGGCCTGGTCCAACTTTCCCAAATGGTGTGCTCTAGAGCCTTGGTTTGTCAGGTAGCGCAGTAGAAGGAGGCTCTGCCAGGCTTCTCTGGACCCTTCCCAGACCCTGCTTTGAGGACCCGCCCCCGCACCCATAATTAAAGGGGATGTTTCTCCTACTGTCCATGCAAGCTGGGAAGGCTGCTCTTTCCCTCTGTGTGTCCTGAAGCCAGAGAGGCCAAACTGGACATCATCTCTGCTGGATGTCAATATCCACAGCCTTGTTTTCTCCCCCTTCCCCTTGCCCTCCAAGTTCTGGTCCCCAGCCCTCCACTTCCTTCAGCCTGCCTGCTCTCTCCTGCCTCCAGGTCTTTGCATAGGTTATTTGTCTTACAACACACACACACACACACACACACACACACACACACACACACCTGGCTTACTCACTCATCCATCAGGTTTCAGACTAGATAGCACATCCTCCGGGAAGCCCACTGACCCTCGCTCCATGTCCAGGCCTCTGCTCTCCTTACGGGCTCTCGGAGCTCCACTGGACTGTGTCATGGGCTGGAGGAAGGGAGGAACCAGTCTGTCTTTCACTTCTGTAACCCATCTCCTAGGGTTTTGGTTTTTTTTTTTTTTTTTCCTTCTTTTTCCTTCTTTTTAGGTCCACACCTATGGCATGTGGAAGTTTCCAAGCTAGGGGTTGAGTTGGAGCTGCAGCTGCCAGCCTACACCATAGCCACAGCAGCACTGTATCCAAGCCGCTCCTAAGACCTGCATCGCAACTCATGGCAACGCCTGATCCTTAACCCACTGAGAGGGGCCAGGGATTGAACCCATGTCCTCATGGATACTAGTTGTGTTAGTAACCTGCTGAGCCACAACAGCCACTCCCCCTGTTTCTAGTTGGTGTCAGGACTGCCAAAATGTGAGGGTTTATTCTGTCCCTATTTTGGCTCTGCCTTGCTCTTGGCTTCATAATCTCAGGGTCTGGTACCCTGTGGTCTCAGATCAGAAAAGCAACCATAGAAACAGATCTCTGTTCTCAACAGGCAGAAGAGCAGTATGGTGAGGAGTGGGTGCTGGAGTCACCCTGAGCTCGTAAGACTAGCTCGGGACTTATCTCATGACCTTATAAAGCACTCTGTGCCTCAGAACAATGGGGATACAGCCAGAGCCTACACCTAAGATGAAAGAATTAGGTGACTTACCCTCTGTTTATTTATTTATTTATTTGTCTTTTGTCTTTTTAGGGCCACATCTGTGGCATATGAAGGTTCCCAGGCTAGGAGTCCAATCGGAGCTGTAGCTGCTGGCCCACCTCACAGCCATAGCAATGCCAGATCTGAGTCGCGTCTGCAACCCACACCACAGCCCATGGCAATGCCGGATCCTTAGCCCACTGTGCGAGGCCAAGGATCGAACCAGCAATCTCATGGTTCCTAGTCGGATTCATTTCCACTGCGCCAAGATGGGAATTCCAGGTGACTTACCCTCTAGGTAGCTCTATATCCTGCCCTCCTGGGGATTTTGAGCTCCAGCCATTGTTACTGCTGCCACAGCATGGCAGCCTGATCCCATGGATCCTGGAAGCTTCTCAGCCCTGTCCCAGTTCCTGGCCCTTTGGGTCTGAAGCACACCTGCTGTCCCAGGACAGGCACTGTCTGGTGGGGGTTGGGGTGGGTCTGGTATTCCAGCATTGTCTCCACCCAGTTGCTGGCCTCAGGCAGATCACCTAGCAGCAGGTGGGCTTCTGCTCATATGACGCTGGGAGGGCTGCCCCAGTTGTTCTGACATGGCCTTTACTGTATGGAAGCAAAGGCCGTCTTCCTGTCCCTATGTCCCTAGTGGCCCACATGCCTGCTGACTGTGCCTATGCTCAGGTTGGATGACATTCCTAAACCTCCAACCTTTTAGACTGGGGGGAGAGAGTCAGTGAGTGGCCCGGGGGCAGGCCTGTCTCCTAGAGTGAACAATGGCTTTGCATTTCAGTGCACCCCCAGCCCCCAGGGCCCTCTCAATTTCTTGACCTGGGCCCAGGCATGACCCAGCTCTGCCCCCGAGGGAAGCAGGTATCTTTGCCCTCATCACACTCTTCATTCACACTCATTCAGCGATACAGGACCTGAGGCAGGTGAAGCTTATTGTCAACACCCTTTCTGTATCCTTATCTTTGATTGCAGGAGAATGATTCCGTCTGCCATTCAAGGGGTACAGACAGAGGCCAGCAGAAGAGGAAGGGTTTATAGCCCTAGAGGCCTCCAGAAGCAAATGATCCAGAAACATGTTTACAGGGAGGTCTAAGACCTTGGGGCCAAGGCATTCAGGACCAACTAACATTTGCATAAAGCTTTGGTAGGTGACCAGCCACTTTCCAAACACTGCTGCCCTTGGTCCTCTTGCCACTGTCATGTGATGGGACCTGTTCCCTTTAAACTGGGAGAAATGGATTCCCAGTACTTGGCTGACTTGCCTAAGTTTCTCAAGTTTAGAGCCTGGGCTTAGTCTCAGGCTTTCATCTCCACAAACTGGTGCCTGCTTCCATGTTAATTCAATAATTTTTCACCAAAAGCACTTTCTCTTCTTTGGTACTTGTTCTTTGAAATTTGGAGCTTAGGATAGACGGTGGGTTTCTCTGGAGTGGATTTACATTTACTTCTGTCAGTCTGGGACCAAACTGAGTTCTGACCTTGAGGGGTTTTTAACCATCCAGGTTGAAAGAGGATCTGCTTGTGCTTTGAAGTTTAAGGGTGATAATTACCCCTACTTCCATTCAAATCCAGAGTTTGATACAATTGATTTTATTTTACATTAAGCATGTGACTCTCTGGAGGCATCTTCTGTTAGATTGTCTAACTTGGGTAGACCGTCTCTCAAACTGTTTCTCAGTTCTTAAAATAGCCGAGAAAGTTGATGCTCAAATTCACAAAACCTGCCCTCCCCTTTCTGTTTTGAGTTCTCTCCTCTACTTAGATATTGACTGACTCTTCCTTACATATTTTACCAGTTCATGCATGCGCTTAAAAGGATTGAGATTTTCATCTAGCATTTTTAGTTATATTTAGTGGGAGGACTGGTTCAGATACATAATCCGTCATGCTGCTGGAAATGAAAACCACTTAAATATGTCACATTATATTTTCTTTCCACAAATTCTATTTTACCTTTTTTTCAAGTCTGTTTGGCAATATAAATTGTCTCTTACTCTTTGCTCTCATTTTATTTATTTATATATATACATTTAACATACTTAGTTTATAATCTGCCCCTGATAATTCCAGCAGCTAAAGTCTTGATCGAATGAGAGTCTGTTTTTACAGGCATTCATTCATGGTACCTTGTTTTCTCGTAGGATTATATATATATTTCACTATGAGATTATATTTTTGGGAACATATCTGGGGGGATTATCTGAGGCCTGAGTTGAAAAGGAGGGTAGGTATATATCCTTCTAACAGGTGATAGGGTACATTACCCACCTGAGCTTACTTTCTAATGCAACTTTTGACTTAAGAATTTCAGCCAATTCTGGTAATATGGGGGTTGGCTAATGGTTAAAAGTTTTCAGGAGAGAAAATTTTTCCTTTACCTACTTCCCATGTTGGAACATGAGTTTTTCTTCCTTTTCCCAGGGTGGGGGAAGTTCTATCACATTCTTCACTGAGGCTATAACCATCAGTGGTTCCAGCTTTTCTTAGGGTCTTTGGTCTCCCCAGCTTGTACATTCCCAGGTTTGTCTCCTGTCCTCCCTGCTTTGTGTGGTATATGATCTAAAACCCATGGGTACCAGGGTTAGGCAAATGCTTTCAGAGAAAATGTCAGCTTCAGAGCACTGCTTATCTCTTCACATCTTTCCTTTAGGTTTTCACCTCTGAGGCTTCCCTACTCTCCTGTATGTTCTTAAATGCATCTCAAGGCGCTTAAAAATATTCCTACAATTTTTTTGTTATTTTTGGTGAGGTTGTAAAATTTATTTAGTACACCATGCTGTCTGAAATGGATGTTTCCTGCTCACACTTACTAAGAGTTATGAGTATGTCCAATGAGCCCCGTAAAGGAAGGAGCACCATAGTTCCCCTGGGACATGCACACAATCCTTACTATTTTATAATCCAGAATCCCCTGTGGGTCTCCTTGTCTAATTAGAAAAGACACATACAGGGATGCTCTGGCTACTGGAAGGACACACACCTCCCTCCCAACCTCTCGCTGACGTCAGTGTATGTGGTACTCCCACTGGTGTGGTGAGAACTTGTAACTCTGGTTCCTGTTTCACTCATCCTAGTGAGTTTATATTGCCTCTGCAAAATAGCAGTCAGAGGAAAAGAACCAGTTCTTAATTTCACAGTTGGAACATAACAAAAATAAGCCTTTAATTAGATATTCCTTAGATTTCCATAAATATATATTAGTCCCATCTGCCACAGGCTGCCTTTGACTCTCCCTCAACCCATTTCTCTCTCTCTTTCACACACACACACACACACACACACACACACACCCCTTTCCAAAGGGAATCAGCAAAACTCAGGCCTTAGGATCACGGAAGGAATTGGCAAAGTCCGTGAATACACTGAACAGCATAACACCCACAAGAGAAGTCATGCGATTTGGTGGTCTAGACATTAGGCAATCTAATTCTGAGTCCTGAAGGCTGTATGTTTACTTCAAGAGGTAATGAACATACCCTAGGTGAAAACTATGACAGTTGGTGCTTGGTGCTGGGAAGGTAAAAGGAGAATCACCACCTGATCTCATAGTATGATTGGGACGTTAACCCCCTACATAACATTTCTCTACAAAGTAGACTTAAATAAGTCCCATAAAAAAGATTCAAGCAAGCTTTTGGGGTTTGGGGTCTTTCCTGGCTGTTCTGTGGGAACAGCTTGCAGAGGAAAAAGAGAGGAAGGATGCAATCACAGCATCTCTGGTGAAGGAGGACCATGGCTTGGACTGAGGCTTCCCTGGCCTATCAGTTTGGGCCACATCCCTCTAGGGACACACAGGTGTATCATGACCTCAGCCCTTCCTGGTTTTCCTGGCTCATCTCTCACCCCACCCACCTCACACTCTCTGCTCCATCTATGAGGAAGGGTGCTCAGTAATTTCGCATTCAAGAGGTACCATAATCATATTCACTTCAGGCCTTTGATCCTTCTGCTCCAAATTCTGGAACATTTCCCTGTAATATGTTCCTGGCCAATGTCTCTTCAACCTTCAACATTCAGCTAAGACATCACTGCTTTTCAGATGTAGTCCTGGCCCCAGGAAACAATAGGGCTCCTCTCTTTTAGGCTCCCCCCAGCACCCTAACCTCATTCCCTGATGGTGCATTTTGCAAAGGGCAGTCCTTGCCTATTTTACCCCCTTGTTTTTTTTCCTTTAACCTAAGACTGCATTAAGGTAGTAACTCAGGTGTATTTGGTGTCCCCATGCATCAGGGGTAGATGAATGAATTCTTTCAAGAACAATGAGTCAGAATTCAAGGTAGCTCTCCTCAAGGTTTTCCTGAGATCTTGGTTAACATCATTTCTTTTTATTCCTAAAGATGCTTATTCCACCCTCCCATAGACACTGTCCCTTTCAGAATACTTTCCTCGTCTCACTCTTCAGAACATCTCCATCCTTACAAAACACCAATCACATTTTAGTTTTCCAGACTTCTCAATGGTGAACAAGCCTCTCACCATTGCTTTTGTTCATAAAGAGCACAAAGTGGAAAATGTTGACATGCTTTTTAAAATTGAGGGTTTTTTTTTCCTTTTCTTTTTGTGGCTGCACCTGAGGCATCTGGAAGTTCCCAGGCTGTGGGTTGAATCGGAGCTGCTACTACCGGCCTTTGCCACAGCCATAGCAATGCCAGATCTGGCAACACTGGATCTTAATGGCATCTACACAACCCAGACCCATGCCACAGCTCATGGCAATGCCAGATCCTTAACCCACTGAGAGATCCAGGGATTGAACCCAAATCATCACGGACACTATGTTGGGTTTTTAAGCCACTGAGCCATACAGCAACTCCTAAAATTGAAGTATTGTTGACATATAACATTATATGAATTGAAGGTATACAACATAATTATTCAATATTTGCATTTATTTCAGAATGATCACCACAGTAAGTGTAGTTAACATCCATCATCATACATAGTTACAAAAACTTTTTTGCTATAAAGAAGATTTTTAAGGTGTACTCTTTTAGCAACTTTCAAATATGTACTACCGTATTATTCATGATAATCCCATGTTGTACACCACATCCCCATACCTTAATTATTTTGTAACTGGAGGTCTTACCTTTGGACCCCCTTCACCTGTTTCTCCCACACCACCCCCCCACCTCTGGCAATCATCAATATGTCCATCTATGGGCTTGGTTTGTTGTTATTTTTGTTATTTAATTCCACATATAAGTGATATCATATGGTATTTGTCTTTCTCCATCTGATTTATTCCACTTAGCACAATGGTCCATCCATGCTGTCACAAATGTCAAGCAAGTTTTTAATGAGATGTGACAAAGGGAGAATTAATTCCAAGTGAGAGGCTGATATTTCAACTGGGCCTTAAATGATGGGCTTCATTATACAAAGGTTAAGGTAAGAGAATTTTAAGGCAGAGGGAACAAACTATTTGGGGAAAATCAGGGAGAGCTACAGAATATTAAAGGTGAGATGGAGCTTGGAGATGGAGTTTGGTTTTGCACTGTGATGCAGAGAGAGGAGCATGGCATCCACGGTCAGAGCAGTACTGAGGTTGGCAGGTGTGGTGAACTTAGGGCTTGGCTCTTTACATTGAAATAGCAATATTTCACTTAGAGTGTTTTCGTGGGTATTCAGGGAAACCCACAAGGCAAGACACAAAGTACAAATATCATCTACAGTGTAACTCCTACTCTTAAAAGAAGAGGAAACCAAGATCTAGAGAAGATGTGACTTGCTAAAACCACATGATCAGTTAGAGGCAAGACTTCTTTTGACTATATTTTTATTGTGAACTCACATCCCACCCCACCATATTGCTTCCTTCTTTGTAAAAGCTGTGCTCCTTTTTATTAACTTGCACAGTAATTGTCTACATATACAGCTGTTCATACATGTTGTCCAACAAATGGTAATTGATTTGTTGTTTGATCCTGCCACCTGTATTACAGGCAGCACTTTAGAGTTTTTCTTAACTGTGTCTCCTCTTTACACCTGATGTAAATTCCTTTTGACTGAGAGAAACCGGACTGGATTCTTGTATGCATATGCAGTGTTAGAGTTAAATGGCATAACGGCTTTCCTTGGAAAAACCGTACGACATCCAGAAAGGTTTTCTTTGAAGCATGACATGAGCCCCATGTTTGGAAGACACATGAGAGCAGGGTATCCCATTTTGGCAGATGAGCAGGAAAGCAGCAACGGGGACCATGAGCCAGATCACACGCACTCTGTATTAGTTTCCTATTGCCACTGCAACAAATGATCACAAACTTGGTGGCTTAAAACTACACAAGTTTACTCTCTAGCAGCTCGGGTGATCAGAAGTCAGAAATGAGTCTTCTAGGGCCAAAAGCAAGGTGTCAGTGGGGATGGTTCCTTCCAGGAGCCTCCAGGAGAGAATTTAGAGGCTGCTGTCATGAATGAGCACTCCGTGGTCCATCATATCACTCCAGTCCATCACTTCCATTGTCCCATCTCTTACTTTGTTAGGCAAATTTCCCTTCGCTCCCTCTACTAAGGACCTTGTGATTGTATTTGGGATCCACCCAGTTGTACAAAATAATTCTCAAGATCCTCAAGATTCTCAAAATAATTCTCAAGAACTTAAACTTAAAGGCTTTTTTTTTTTGCCATATATGGTCACATTTACAGGCTCCAGGTATGAGGATGTGGATATCTTTGGGGCCATCGGTCAGTCTACCATACCTACCAAAGTGCCTTCTCTCTGGGTGTGTCATCCTCTCCTGGGCGTGGAAGGATATCATAAAAATCTTCCCCTTGCACCGTCCTTAACAATATTCATATGTATTAACTCATTCCATCCCCTCAACCACTTTGTGTCAGTTACTTCATGCATGAGAAACGATGATGAGAAAAGTTACATGGTTTGCTCATTGTCACACTATGAAGTTGGGAATCTTGTAGTTGAGTCCAAGGCCCTTTCCTCTATATTTTATTGAGCAAATAGGTTTACAAATGGGCCCCCCACCCCCCACCCCCACTAGATTTGAGGCATGACCAGCCTGGTGTTCCATTGTTGGAGGTTCTCAGAACTAGGAAAAATCGCAGATTCTTAGATATCAGCTCTTTGGGAAAATTAAGAAAAACGGATTTTGAGATTCTTTATTTCTCCTACTCTTACAAATAAGAGAGGAATTAATTTTCTCCAGTGTTCTCAAGATCCAATCTTTGACCCTTGCAGAAGTACATGGTCCTAGGCAGAGGGAGTTCAGTCACAGGAGTAGATTTCAATCTGCTTAGGAACTCAGTTTTCTCAACAGAAAAAAATTTCCAAACGTAAGAATACTCAGATTAGTGTGATTTAGTCATAAGTTGATGAACCCTTTTCTCAGTTCTATACAGCTTTTGCCAGTAACCATTTTAAAGCAGTTCATAATGGATAAGCAATGAGATCCTGCTGTATAGCACTGGGAACCACACCTAGTCACTTGTGATGGAGCATAATGGAAGATAATGTGACAAAAAAATGTATATATATATGTGTGACTGGGTCACTGTGCTGTACAGTAGAAAACTAACAGAACACTGTAAACCAACTATAATAGAAAAAAATTTTAATAAAGCAGTTTAGACAAGAAGCTGAGATAAATTACACAGTGATCTGTGTCTGCATCCTAATCAAGCCAAACAGCTGGTTAAAATGCCAAACGTTTGGTTAGGGATGGACATAAATGGACTTATCATATCAGTTAATGCATTTTAAAATCAAATTGATTGGTATCAATACAACCCTGACAAATGATTGATTTTTCCAATCCATTAGAAACAAAACGAAGTCAAACATTAACTGAGTGGGAAGCCTATTAGAATCTGAGTACCAACCAGCACCCTGCTTTGATTTTATTTTCATTTTCATCCATTAATTTGGTGTCATGTTGGCCCCACTGTAGTAAGGCTCTGAGCTATTCACTGGTGTTTAACTACATTCCCAACTCACCAAATATTTACACAATATTTACTTTTCTGTCTGAACATAGCAGGGCATCAAAATATGGGGGAGTGTGTTGACCAAGTTAAGAGTACAAGCTTTGCAGTCAGCCTCCACTGGGTCCAAGTCTCAGATCTATTCTAAGGTGTTAAAGGACTGTGTGATCTTCAGGAAGTTATTTTATGTCTCTGGGTCTCAGCTTTCTTACCTATAAAATGGGTAATATTAATAGTACTGTACCCACATCAGAGCAGCAAATATTAAAAGTGATAATCCATTATAGTACTCTAAATTGTGCAGAGAGCATTAAAAATACCCTCAAAAAAGTTAGTTATTAAGCTCTGTGTATATTTCTGAAACAATGAGGAAAATGAATGACCCATGAAATTCAATAGAAAATAAGCAAGTAATCCTTAGACTTAGACTAGTGATGTCAGAGATTTTCAGGCATTGTGGTGGGTAATGTAACTATATTTTCCTCTTTCCAGCAGTATTGGTGGCTCTGCTCTGAGCACATGGTTACCAATATACCCCAAACAAGATATTTCTTATGCCCGCTAAAACAGTATGTATATCCATATTAACCTAGCCAACAAACTTTGAAATTTTCTCTCTTGCAAACTATGGTGAGAATGCTGCATGTTATTCAACTTAATCAAATAGCTGTAGGTTAAGGGAAATCTGAGGATCAGAAAAAAACCTACTTGCAGCTTTTCATTAGGAAAGTTTTCCGGGAGTTCCCTGGTGGCCTAGTGGATTAAAGATCTGGCGTTGTCACTGCTGGGGCTCAGGGTCCCTTCTTTGGCTTAGGTTTGATCCCTGGCCCAGGAACTTCCATGCTGCAAGCATGAACAAAAAAGAGAACTTTTCTATCAATCTATTCCTGGTAGGTAGATTGGGCATTAAGATCTCTGTTGTTCTTATTTATGTCTATAAGATAACACATTCAGCTATACATGTCTCACCTTGGGTTCTTCAGATAGCAGAGCTGAGCAAAAGATTTAACAGAAGAAAAGGGTCACAGGAAGCAGGAGTGAGGCACAGGCAGAGCAAAGCTTGGGAGCAGTGAGTTGGTCACCAATACACCTGACTACTTGCTTGATCCCACTGGGCAGTCTGCAGAGCCCTCGGAAGAGTGGAAATGCATCTCAAGTCCATCCCGGTGGGGAGGAAAGGGGAGCATTTACTCACCGACTCCCGTCTATCACATGGTCCAAATTTTGCACTTGGGGTATTAAGTCTCTTGCGCTCCTGGATTGTGTAGGCTGGGGCTCCAGGGGGTTTTCTGAGGTGTCCCAAAGCACTGCACCAACAGAGAAGCTGGAGGTGGCAAGTGAGTGGTGGAGGTCTGAGGGGAGGGACTGTCCAGTGAGACCTATGTGAAGCTCATTGCCGCAATTAGGTCAAGAGTAGCTGAAGTGATACTAAAGGGGGCATCCAACAGAGGACATGAAACACACTTTCCAGTAAATGTTTTCATTGTATACAGTACACCATACACCTGGGTTGAAGGGCTGAAATCTTTTCAACCAGTAACTTTGACAATGTGCAGTAGGGCTCTGAGAAAAGGTACACAACTCAGTGCTGAGAAATTTGCATTTCTTTCCACCAGTCGATTTAGTACTGAAATTAAATCGAACTCCTTAAGGCAGTTCCTGCCTCCATTGTCCAGTTAATGTGTCTGTTCTATTGAGTGGCTACACCCAGTGCTGTGGCAGCTGATTTGAGTCAGTTTCCAGCTGGGTTCATATTAGCACTCTTCTTTTTTGATGGGGCCCGATCCCCCACATTCCCATTCCAGTATACTGTGCCCTGGGCCTCTGGGTTCTGCTTGATGGACAGTTGTGAGCGCTCCACCCCCACCCCATCTGGAGGTTTCTGGGATCCATCCAGACCCCTCCCTAGCAGAGCACCTTCTGCTCTCATGGCGCCATCCTGTGCCAGCCTCTCATGATGGAGACTGATGTGCCCAGCATGACCCTCTGCTCCAGGTGCTCTCACACATGACATTCCTCGCCACCTCTGTGCCGCAGTACTAATGTGCTGTCCCTCCGTTTAAAGTGCTCTTCCCCAGTCTCTGCTGTGTGTCATGAACCAGATACAGCTATAGTTACTTTTCGTGATGCTGTCCTACACAGACCCCATCATGCAATGGTTCTTTCTTTTCTCTGAATACTAACCATCCTGGATAGATGCTAATTCTCTACTTGTACTGTGTCTGATGATCCAGCCACTCAATTCTGTGCTGGTTGATCTGCTGTCCCTTTAACAAAAACTCTTGGTTTGTAGAGTTTGTCAATTCCCATTAGTACTCCCTTCCTGGCCAATTTCAAGCAGCCAAAAGTTAACAAGCAGGTAGCAAAGTCTTGGGTATTTAATCTCAGCAGAGGACATCCCTGATTCATTCCTGCAATAGAGAGCTGATCACTGCTATTGTTTTAACAACTAGTTCTAGTTGTTGTTTTTAGTAAACTGTACTATAGGCTTTTGATTACTGATCTAGTTTCCTGTTGCACAGCACACCATAAAGCAAGAACACAGGCTCTGGAACCAGGTGACATGGGTTCATAATCCTGGCCACTGGCTGGCTGTACAATCTTACTCAAGTTACTTATCTATGTCTCTGTTTTCTAATCTATAAAATGGGTATATTAATCTTCCATTGCTGCACAATGAGCCACCACAAACTCAGCAATTTAAAACAGCCCCAATTTCTTAGCTCAAAGTTATGCAGCTCAGAAGTCTGAACACAGACTTCAGAAGTCTGAACCACAGACTGGTTCAGACTCTGCTTGGGTCTCACAAGGCTGAAATCAAGGTATAGGCTGGGCTGTGTTCTTATCTGAATGCTTGACTAAGGAAGAATCTGCTCCCAGACTCATTCAGGTTTTTGGCAGAATCCAGTTCCTTGAGACTGTGAGACTGAGGTTCTTGCCTTCCTGCTGGATGTTGACAGGAAGTTGTTCTCACCTCTTAAATGCTGCTCACATTCCCTCATCAAGTGGCCTCCTCCATCTTCAAAGCTAGCAATGAAGAATAAACCCTTCTTATATTCTGAATCACCTTAGGAACTGCCCAGTAACTTTTAAGGTCCCATCTCACTAGGTCAGGCTTACCCATGATAATTTCCCTTTCTTAAGATCAGTTGATTAGAGACCTTGATTTCTGTTTGGTTTTGGTTTTATTTTTTGACATTTGGCATATATTTACTTAGTCTGAGAGCAAGTTTATTTTGGTTTACAAAATTTCACTAAAGGCAGTTTGGCTCGGCAGAATGAAAATGGTCTTGTTCTGTGGTTTCAGATGCCTGCTTGGTCCTGCAAAAATGAAACAATAGCTAAATTTCAGATGGTGGGAAATTGCTGGCACTGGGTTTCTACTGCCTGTTGGCACCAATAAACATAGACATTGGAAAGTAGTCTATTGTGCACTTTCCAGAGCAATTTTTTGAATTATATAATTTAAAATAAAAATTGTATATATATAAGGCTTACAACATGATTATTTGAGATACATATATGCAGTGAGCTGATTATGATAGTCAAGATAATTAACATAGCATCCCCTCACATGATTATCATTTTATCATGTGATGAGAGCACCTGAAATCTAACCTCTCAGCATATTTCTAAGCATTAAGTATAGTATTATTAACTATAGTCATCATGCCTATACATTAGATCTCTAGGCCTCAGGGTGCCACTGAGCTACAATGGGAACTTCCTCTTTTGTCTTTTTGATAACAGCCTTTCTTTTTTTTTTTGGTGCAAATTTATTTTATCATTATTATTTCCTCAATACAATTTTTTTCTACTGTACAGCATGGTGACCCAGTTACACATACATGTACACATCTATTTTTACACATTATCATGCTCCATCATAAGTGACTAGACATAGTTCCAAGTGCTACACAGCAGGATCTCATTGCTAATCCATTCCAAAGGCAATAGTTTGTATCTATTAACCCCAAGCTCCCCAACCACCCCACTCCCTCCCCCTCCCCCTTGGCAACCACAAGTCCTTTCTAACAGGTATGAAGTGATATCTCATTGTGAGTTTGTTTTTCCCCCAAAGGAGAACTCTTGCATTATCTATCTTGGCCCCAGAGCCAAGTAGCACTGAGAACTTAATAGATGTTGATTAAGTGCATGAATAAATCTATTTCACACCAATAAATAAAATAGCATTTCACCAGTGTAAGCAACTTTGGGAGCCATCTGGTCCAACATCTGAATTTTAAATATAACAAAATCGAGCCAAGACTGGTTACATGATGGTACAAAACCACTGACTAGGGGCAGAATGGCCACTAGGTGACAAACCTAATAATTCTTTGTCTAATAATTCTCTTCCACTATATTCTACTGCACTGCAGACATGGACCTAGAATTATCTTCTCAGTTATTTTACCCAGTAAGACTCTTAGCTGCCTTAGGACAAGACACTTTAGTTACACTCAAGGTGACATCATCATATCAAACCAGTTATGGAGCCAAAGACCAACTCTATCTCCTCCCACTTATTAGCAAGTTTCCCAGTGTGATCAATCACAGAGAAACCTGATTTCAGTGTAGATAGGCCCTTAGACACTTTCTAGTACAGGGTTGCCCAAGTTATAATTTTGTACAATGTCAGATCCAGAGAGGTTAATAGAATTATTCTTAAAGAATATTGATCATTCACACCTTCCTTCTACCTAACTCTCTTCCTTGATTTATTTGATTTCATAACAATTTTCATATTTGATTATGCTACATATTTTAATTTTTTTATTTACTTTTAGTGTCTCCCCCAATAAAACATAAGTTTCTTGTGGGAAGGCATTTCAGTATGTTTTGTCTCCTGCTTAATCCCTAGCTCCTGGAACACTGCCTCATACAAAGTAGGTTCGCAGTAAATGATTTTTGACTGGAGAATAAAATGGGCTTGGGAATGTTGTGTTGGAAAAAGTCAAGCTAGATTCTTTTCTTCGGAATCTCTCACAGCCTTTATTACAAGAATGTATGTCAAAGATTCTCAGAGATGGGGTGTGGTGGGTGTATAGCAACATTTCCCATGAATGATTACTAATATATCAAGGAACACTGTTCTGCAGAACACAGTGCATGAAGCATTCATATTTCCTTATTTTTCCAATGAGGCTTAGAAGGATAAGCCACTTTACCCAGGGTTCCAAGCTCATTCTTTGGGCAACATCTGTTGCCATTCAGATCACTGCTCTTTCAACTTCACTCTTCCTGAGGCATCATTAAATTAATTTCTCTGCCAGATAATAGCTAATGTTTTAAATGATTACCTTGGTCCAAAAATCTTTTATCAGGTGGAAGCATGAAACTTGATAGAACAGTTTCCAACTATAAGGAAGCACATAAGATACTTAAATAGACATATAGATCAAATCTCAGTATCAAGAAAAAAATGTCATTAGTCATCTACATTCCTTCCCCATAATGGAATTTAATTATGATTATACTCACCTGCACTTGGATTTTTGGGACTTTAAAAGAACATATCAGGCATCTAACCTTTATGATGAATGTGAAAATAAGAGAAAATTTAATGAATGCAGGAAGTAAAAGAGATTTCTCTCTCTCTCTTTCTCTCTTTCTGTCTCTCTGTCTCTCTAACACACACATACACACACATTTTACTCTTTTTGACTAGATTCTGGAACTCTCTTATTAAGTGGTGAGAACTCTTTGGAAGGAAGGACTGACGGAGAGTCAGATGGCATGGTGCAATAGAGACAGACTTGAACTTGGAAACATGGAACGTGGGTTTCCTTCTGTCTCTATCCCCAACCAGCTGTGAGCACTCCAGCAAGTCATTATGTTGGGTCCCAAAGGCCAGTGTAAAAAGGTTATCTTACTGCTATGAGCAGTCAGTAGGATTTAATGAGCGCATATCTATTCTTGGCTGCAATAGTTAGTTTAGATACTAAGCTTAACTTGTTAGACAATAGCTTTCAAATTTTAGAGCACATGTAAATCACCTGACATGCTTGGCAAACACTGGCTTCCAGGTCACATTTCCAGAGGTCTCTGTTTAGGAGCTCTGGGATAGGGCCTAAGATTCTGCAATTTTAGCAAAGCCTCCCGGAGATCCACATGCAGCTAGACTGAATATCGTACTTTTGGAAGCATTGCTCTAAAGTTATGGGATTTCCATTCAGATTGACCAGAAAGGGCACCTGTATTTTCAAGATCAGATTTATTGCAACCTAATTAATAACGCTATTATAGGAGGAAGGTTAAAGCCAGGGAGAATGAAAAAATAATAGCAAGATGGCTTACAAGAGAGGTTAATGATCTCCAGTCCCCATAGCTGAGCAAAGCCCATAGTCTCATTGATGGCTCTTGTCAGGCCCCGATAAAGATAGAGGGGAAAGGAGAAAGGGTTTGGTGTGACTCAACCTTATCAGCACGGCTATATTGAGTCTTGACAGCTCTCTGCTAGGTTGGTATAACTTATTATGCCCATTTTCCAAAGGAGAAAAATAAGACTAGTGACTTGTCCAAAGTCTTACAGCTGCTAAACAATAGAAGCTAGATAAATAAAGTTTTGTGCTGTTTATCATACACCACCCTGCCCCTGTGTTAAAGAATGACCATGAACATAGGTATGAATATTTCTGTAGACTTGGAGTAGGTGAAGTAGAGAGAAAAACAGGGAAGAAATTGGACAAAGGAACAGAAATAATGGGGGGAGAGAGGTAGAAAACACAGAGAAAGAAAAAAAAGTATCCATGGTTAAAAGTATTAAAGGTTTAATAATTAATATGAATTCCAGTTGGGGTAAGGAAAAAGGCACTAGGAGAAATTGAGAAGGAGGTGACAGTGATTTTGGGGCTTGAAATCCTCTTTAGCACTCCCAACTCCCCTGACTCAGATAGCAAATCCTGAGGTCAAGAGTGGATTATATCAAGTAATACAAAGTGTAAATGATGGCTACATTTCAAAGCACAGGCTGCCATGTTTGTAACAGGAAAGGAAATACTAAGCCAAAGGAATGCATGTCTAATTGTGGAATTTCAAATCATAATGGACAATTAATTTTGATAAAGTATCCTCCCCATTGCACCTAAAAGGAAAAAAAGCAAAAAACAAACAAAAAAACCCCAAAAACACCACAATAGAGGCTTCCTGCTCTCTTTCTGCCTACTGCATAGGAGAATGAGGCATTATTCAAGCATAGGTTAGACACTTTTCCAGAAGAAAAGTTGGTTTGTCAGCTATATCCTGAGTCTTCGAGATGAATTTTGGGGTTAAAAGAAGGCTGACCTCAGGCCATTGTCTTCTGCTTAATGACCCATTTCTTTCCTCCACTTCTATTCCTGCTGCTCCCACAGAAGGCACAGTCCCTCTTCCTATTCAGCATAGCCCCAGGGCTGGCCATTGAATAAATACCACACCTCTGTACAGCCACCTGCAACTCCTTTATGTGCTGATCACCTGGCATTCAGGGAGGCCTCTGTTATCAGGACAGCTCATCCTGACCTTTACAAGGTTCCTTCATTTAGTCCCACCACCTCTGCAAATGCTTTGAGGTCTGGGGTCAATGACTCCAGCAAATAGTGTCCATGCTCCTTGAAGAGGTGCCTTTAGGGAGTAAGGCTTTCACCTTCTGTCATCAGATAGGAGAAAGTTTACTTTGCTCTTGAGCCAGTCAACTGCCCAGACATGGAGCCCAGAGGAGCCTCATCCTTATGCTGACTCTTCCAGGTGCCACTAAGGGATTGGAGGGTCTGCTTTTCTTCTTATTTCCACTTATATGTTCATTGAAAAATACGCACTGAACACCTCGTGTTTGGCCAGCCACTGCGCTAAGTGCTCTGAGTCCTCTGGGAGCCCACAGGCTAATAAACAAGCAGGCAAGTATAATCAGTGTGCAAAGTGTGGAGACAGAGGAAGAACAGGATGCTAATGGGGACCCATGGGGTGGGGGAGGGGAATGTGGACTAGGAAATACATGGGAGACAGACCAAGGTTTCAGAGACAATGTCCTTGATGAAATGTCACCTCAGCTGTGTCAGGCAGGACTATCACAAGGCAGTGAGGCAAAGAAAGGAGTTTAGGGATAAGAATCTTCCAGACAGAAGGAACAGCATGAGAACAGGCCCAAAGACCAGAGAAAGGTTGCATGGTGGAGAAATCTCTAGAAGTTCAGCAGCAAGAATGGAGTAGGTGGGTATTGGAGAGGGAAGTTCTAGAGATGAGGCAAGGTGGGAGATCTGAGCAGGGCCAGCCCACAAAGAGCCTCATAAGCTTTGGTTTTTTTTAAAAAATTGACTATTATTCTGAGGGCAATCCAAGTTCTGTTCAAAGACTTGCTTGCTTCTTTGTCCCTATGTCATCACCAGTGAATGTGAAGGACACTTCCATTGGCACATTCATCACCAGATCTGCCATGGGCATGTGAACTACTTGCTCCCTTTCTGAGAATCTCATACCATTCTCCCGAGAGCCCCAGGAATATTCTCTAATTCTCCCTCACTGTACAGATTTTTGAAACTGAAACTCAGTAAGGTTAATAGACTCAACCCACATAGGTAGTAAGGGGTAAAGTCAGGGCATAAATTCAGACTAATGGTCAATAACAATAAAATAGGTTAATTAATAAAGGGATAGATTTACTGTGAAGCTAATGAATCTTCAGTCTTAGGACAGCTCATTTCCATGGGTACCTTCAAAGAGGCTTGGAGAAGTTCTACGGATATGTTCAAGTGGTCATGGGATTTTGATAAATTTGCATAATTAACATATTTAAATGAAAGTCAGTTAAGACCTTCTATTCTGCCTTTCTTTCCATCCCATCTCCCCCAGTGTTGAGGTGCTGCAAGAGCAATTTTGAGATTTGGCAAAGTGAAAGTTGAACTGGGATTACATTTGTTTTGAGATTAGTGCTTTCCACAGTCATTTCTGTGTACTGTGAATTTAGCCAAGTAGGTACATAAATGGAATATGCCCACATTCCAATTCACTGGTGAAACAAAGATGTAGGAACAGAGGTCACCTCATGCCTAACGCCAGAATTATGTAGACTGCGGGAGACAAAGAAGACTTGAAATATATGGACCCAGAAACTAGTCTCTGAAAAAATCTTCCAAACATCAGATTGGAAGTGGAGGGCTTGGCTTTTGTCAATGACTGATCAAAATGGAACTTCGGAGTTCCTGTCATGGTGCGGCAGAAAACAATCCGACTTGGAACCATGAGGTTGCAGGTTCAAACCCTGGCCTTGCACAGTGGGTTAAGGCTCCAGTGCGGCCGTGAGCTGTGGTGTAGGTCACAGATGTGGCTTGGATCCTGCATTGCTGTAGCTCTGGCATAGGCTAGCAGCTACAGCTCCGATTAGACACTTAGCCTGGGAACCTCCATATGCTGCGGATGCAGCCCTAAAAAGACAAAAGAAAAAAAAAAAGGAACTTCTTTTAGATCAGGATCTAAAGGTGGAATATATACAATTATAAACTCACCCACTGTACACATATATGTAGAATGTGGGGGGGGGGGTATGTGGGTGTGTAATGAGAATTATGTAATGGAGAATTTATTGGAATTCCTGAATTGTATGATTATAGGAACAAACTATGGCTGTAGTACTATATCGAGTAAATTTGGATTCTTTCTTTTGAACAGTCCCTTCCTCACCTCTACCTTTCCTAAATTGTATAAACTTACTCTCAGACAACCTGATCTGCTCTGACCACCTGTATTGTGTAAACACTGGGCTATTATGACCTGGGGGAATTGAAGCTTTGGCTGAAGAGATGTTGTTTGAGCCTGGGCTTTGACGAAGGATGAAATTTTCTGTTAAGTGTCCTAACTATTTATGTACCAATGAGTTTTAGCCATTTTGCAGAATCATAAGAGGATTCTACAGCCAGGAGGGGATTTTAAATAGCCATCAAGGTCCCACATAGCCATAAGGAGATAGTGAGCTTCTAGCCATCAGTGACATGAATGCTGTGGATTTCCTCACTCAGCTGCCTGTAATCTTTGTCAGTAGGAGGCTCAGTTCTGCTGTCAGTGGGAAAGTCAGTTTAAGGCTCAGTAATCCCAAGTTATAAAGTTCCAGATCTGCAGTCTCTCCTGTAAAAGCCACTCTTTCCCTCTATAATGACCACATCTTTTCTGGTCTAACCCGGCTCTATCAAGCTTTCAATTAAGTCCCATGGTTGGGCCACAAGGTTTGCTCTGCATCATATATTATGATGTACACAGCATCCTGATGGGTCCACAAAGACAGAAGACATAAGGTCACATCATCCTTTCCATCCAGGGTTTGATCCTCATCCTACAGACGCCTATACAGAGTTTTGGCGCTGGAAGTCAGTAAAGAAAATGCTCTGATGACTGCAATGTTAATAAGGAACCAGCCTAAATATGATTTGTCCCTCACAAAGGCCACTCTGTCCTCCGTTGGCAGCATGGGAATCCTGTTTCAGCTCAGGGTCCGGCCACCCTGGCTCGGCCGCTGTCTTACCGTGTGGAGCAGACCAGGCCCGCCCTGATAACATCACTGGGGCATAGTGGTGCTTTGTGCACATTCAGGGCTCTGGTTACCTGGGGCAGCAGGATGCAGGCTCGGTGCCGGAGGCCAGGAGGGAGGCAATGACTAAGGAAAAAACAAGCATGAAAGGGGAGTGTTTTGGAAATCCCAAAGGAAGTTTCTCCAGGAGCTTCCCAAGGAGACTGCTTGATCACCGCCATCAAATTCGGCTGAGAAAAGGAATCTGGGCAAGATGTTTCTACCATCAGCTGCCTGGGGTTTGTGTGTGTGCTCCTACCTGCAGCTGGACCTGCGCCAGCTTGCTAATCCAGATGCTTCCTTAGTCCCTGGAGCCTTCTTGGGGTGACAAATCACAAGCAAACTGGCTTCCAAACTAGGGTTGGGTTGCCTGTGACTTCTTTATCTGAAGCCAACAGCCATGATTTTGCCTTGAGCACAAGTCAGGTCATTCCACAAGATTTTCCCCTCAGAGAAATGCAGCCTGAGAATGCTTATCATAAAGCTTTAAGCTCAGCCCACAGCCTCTTCCAAGGAGACCGAGTTGGATCAACTGCTTGTCAGAGGAGAGCTGGAGTCCATCCTGGGAATGGCTCCATTTTCTGAGCCTTGGGTTAGAAGGTACAATGACATAAAACTGCAGGGACATCAAGTGTAGGCTGTGAGGTCGGCTATCGTCACCCCCCCAGTGGCCCCATCCCTGCCTACCCCATCTTGCCACCACTCACCATGGGGCCCACGTCCTGTTTTCCAGAGTGTCCCGATGTGACCCTTCTGCCACATTACGTGCCCCACCTCAGTCTGCTTGTCACAGTCCCCTTCACCAATGTATCCTCGTGCTCCATTTCCCTTCCCTGTGAAACATGAAACTACCCCGGATCCCAGAGCTTCGAGTGCCAGAAGAGCAGCAGAAGTTTATGTAATCTGATAAAGCTAAGGTGTTGTATTCGTTTCCTGGGATTGCCAAAACAAATTACCACCAACTTTGTAGGTTAAAACAAAGCAAAACAAATATTCTCTCACAATTCTGGTGGGCAGAGGTCCAAAATCAAGGTGATGGCAGGTGCTGACATTCTGAAGTCTCCAGGGGAGTTGCCTTCTTTGCCCCTTTCAGCATCTGGTGGTACCAGGCATTCCTTGGTTTTTGGCCATGTCACCCCCTCTCTGCCTCCATCTTCACCTGGCCTTGTCCTCTGTGTGTGTTTTTGCCCCTTCTCTCTCTTATAGGGGCATTTGTTCTACTCACAGGCTTAAGACATGAACGTCCATTTGCTCCAACCCACTACAGGGACTAAAAGCAAGTAAAACTATAATAGGTTATCAACACTGTGCCATATATATACTATATAAAATATATAATTATATATAATTTATATATAATTATAACATAATATATATTATATATTGTATTTTATTTAATATATAAATACATATATATTGTTTTTAACACCTGCAACTGTGGCATATGGAGGTTCCTAGGCCAGGGGTTGAATCTGAACTGCAGCTGCCAGCCTACACAACAGCCACAGCCACAGCAACACCGTATCTGAGCTGCATATATACCACAGCTTGAGGCAACACTGGGTCCTTAACCCACTGAGCGAGGCCAGGGATCAAACCTGCATCCTCACAGATATAACTATGTCAGATTCTTAACCCACTGAGCCTCAAGGGGAAACCCACATATTTGCTTTTTTTCTTTTTTTTTTTGTCCCTTTAGGGCCCTACCTGCAGCATATGGAAGTTCCAGGCTAGAGGTCTAATTGGAGCTACAGCTGCCTGCCTATGCCACAGCCACAGCAATACAAGATCCAAGCCTGTGTCTGTGACCTACACTGTAGGTCATAGCAATGCTGGATCCTTAACCCACTGAGTGAGGCCAGGGATCGAACCCACATCCTCATGGATACTAGTCAGTTTCCGTTAACTGCTGAGCCACAATGGAAACTCCCCATATTTACATTTTTTAAAAAGTCTTCACCATTTTAATTCAAATCAATGATACATGGCAGGAATGTTGGACATACTCACGGGCAGGTCTGTGGAGCATTTTGAAGCAGGGTTTTTTACTTGATTGTTTATTTCCTTCTGATCACACCAAGTGATCTGCCTTATAAGTGCCACTCGGGGAGATAAGACAGGGTTGCCTGAGCATGAGAGAACATGGCTCTTGAACCAAGTGGGGAGTAACCAGTGGGAAGTTTGCTTTCCTGGGTTGCTTTGGAAAAAGTGTCTTCATCCCCAAGTAGCTGGAAGGGGCCAGTAGGGTTGTGCCCAGGGTGCTCTGCATGACAGATCTGCTGGAACAAAGAGGACCCATTTGCAGCTGGGCTCTTGGAAAATCCCTGCCCACAGACAGGTGGCTACATTCCAACCGGTCCTAGAAGGAGCAAGCAAGGACAGGAGGTGTCCTGTTTTCCTAACTCTCAATACTTGGTCTTTCCAAGACAGAGCTGACCACACTTTCACACTTTTAGAGTTTCTAAGGGAAGCAGACTTTGGCAGGACATTTTGCCCCTTTGGAAGTATATGCAGAATGGAGTTCATAAACTCTTCCTGCTTCCTGGATTGGCTTTCCCACAGACAACCACATGGCTCCAGAGTGACCAGCCTACCAAGAATAGCATTCTCTCACTACTCTTCTTCTTTCTTTTTTTTTTTTTTCTTCTTCTTCTTCTTTTTTTTTTTTTTTTTTCTTTTTAGGGCTTCACCTGCATCATACGGAAGTTCCCAGGCTAGGGATTGAATTGGAGCTGCATCTACCAGCCTTCACCACAGTCACAGTAATGCCAGATCCGAGCCACATCTGTGACCTACTGGATACTAGTTGGGTTCTTAACCCACTGAGCCACAATGGGAACTCCTTTCATCCCCTTTCTTGCTCATTTGTTTCTTCTAGTTCTCACCATCCACCTTGAGGACAAGGACTAGCTTCACAAGTCTGGAGCTAATGAAGTTTGGGAAATACTTTTGACTAAATAAACTATATCCAGACAACAATGAATATATACTATTACGTAAAGTTCTCAGAAATGCAAAATAATCTTATAGTGGCAGGAGGAAGAGATTACAAAATGTGAAGAGGAAACTTTTGGGGATGTCCTATGTGTTCATTATCTTAATGGTGGTGCTGGTTTCATAGCTGTATGTTTCCAACTTATCAAATTGTTTTCTTTAAATATGTACAGTTTATTGTATGCTGATCACATCTCAATAGGCAGTTAAAAATAAATAAAAAGTAGATATAGAAAAAAATGAACTGTGGAATGAAAGGATTCATAAACTCATCTATTTTATGTGGCCACCTGTCATAAGGTAGGCAAAGTTTCACCATCGTCCTTATTTTCTGGTAGAGGCAGGTGTGACCTGGAGAGGTGGCAAAGTTGCACCATTGTCCTTATTTTATGGTAGAGGCTTGAGATCACAGTATTTTAGGGCATGAGGAAACAAAGCTTGAATCTGGCGGTTTCCAGTTCAAGGAGCTTTCTACTAACCATCAAACCACTACATCAGTTTCTCTTTGGTTTAATTCAACCTAACTAACTTCATCCTCATTACGAAGTGGTTTTCTAATGGGGGTTAGATGAGGAAGACTGGAGGGTAGTGGGAAAATATATATAGAAGTGTCCTTCAGACAAGAATGGATGCCCAAGAGGAGTTTCCGTCGTGGCTCAGTGGTTAGCAAACCCAACTAGTATCCATGAGGATGAAGGTTTGATCCCTGATCTTGCTCAGTGGGTTAAGGATCATGGCTTTGTCATGAGCTGTGGTTCAGGTCACAGATGAGACTCAGGTCTGGCGTTGCTGTGACCAGCAGCTACAGCTCCGATTTGACCCCTAGCCTGGGAACCTCCATATGCCATGAGTGCAGCCATAAAAAGACCAAAAAAAAAAAAAAAAAAAAAAAAAAAAGAATGGATGCCCAGCTGAACTCAGAGCACTGAGAGCAATTCTCAGATACTTGGAGTTGAAGTGTGTTGTTATGATGATAATAAGATCAGCTCTGGGTAGGGGGAGGCGAGGTTCATGAAGTGTGCTGGGGAAGACTGTGTAGAGAACAGAGTAGTCAGATGTTTTCATAGTGAGCGAGTAGTTTTATTGATTCTCCTCTGCCTGTCTTATCTTTGCAAGGATCACATTTTTCCCCAGCAGCTTTATTCCCAGGCTCTTTGGAAATTAAGATTTCATATCTTCTCCCACTCCCCCTGGCTGGCCAGCCCTCATGCCCACTGATCCTTACCAGGAGACATGACCTAGGGGGAGGCAGTTGGGATGCGTTTCCCTCTTCCCTCACCACAGATGCCCAGGAATAGATGAATTTTTATTTCTGTCCTAATTCAAGAATCACTCTTTATATGAAACTGCTCCTTAGTTGAGCTTCAGAAGCTAAAACAGGAGAAAAAAAAAGAATCCAGAGAGGCCAGTGGCGATGATGAAAGGATTGGATAAATGCCCTAGAAGAAAACCAAAAGAACTGGTGCTCTTTCCCCTGGGGAAAGGAGGAGGAGGTCCCACATGGCTGCCCAGGTGCAAGACAAGGATCAGGATGAGGACCTGACTTAGTGGGTGAAGTGGAGATGGAGTTGGATGGACTGTCAAGTCTAGTTTCAGCCACGGGACATTAGCAATGGCCATTGACATTCTTAGATCTTGATTCCCTTATTTTTAAGGTCTCTAAGCACACTTGCAACTCTCTTTCTCTGTGATTCTAGACATCCCCTTCATCAATCTAAAAATAGAGGCAGGGAAGAAATGCTCTAATTTTTTAAAAATAAATTTTATTGGCATATAGTTGACTTACAATGTTGTGTTAGTTGCAGGTATACAGCAAAAAGTTTCAGGTTTTTCCCATACAGGCTATCACAGAGTATTGAATAGATTTCCATGTGCTATACAGTAGGTGCTTGTTTATTATCTATTCTGTATACAGTAGTGTGTACATGCTAATCCCAAACTCCCAATTTATTCCTCCCCCCAATGTTGCCCCTTTAGTAACCATAAGTATAGTTTTGAAATCTTTGAGCCTGTTTCTATTTTGTAAATAAGTTCTTTTATATCAAGAAATGTTCTAGTGGTTTTTTTTTTCATTCTTCCATGCCCAGGAAATTAATAGTGACTTTTGCAGTAGGTGTGCAGACTTAAGCTGAAGTGTGGTGCAGTGCCATGAGTGTGGGCTCTCCTATCAGACAAACAGGTGACAATCTTGGATTAACCTCTTATTGGGAAAATAATTTAACTCCTCTCAGACTTGTCTTCCATATATAAGAAATGGGAATCATGATGCTTCCTAACTAGCTTGCTGGGAGGATTAAATAAGTGATAATAGCTAGTATTTATTAAACTAAATTCAGTACTGGGTGGAATGCTTTTCATGAATTTCTCATTTAACCTTGTGAGTTAAAATTTTATGGATGAGGGAACCACTTAAGATCGGAAGAATGCCTAGGTTTATCTGCATTCAATCCCCAAAGGCATAACCATAATGTTACAAAAGCCTCACTAACCTTCCTTTCATTAGGAATTTGCCATAAACACACATTAGATTTCTTTCTAATCTCCATAGGCTTCTTGGTGGCATTTTATTTTTATAATTTTTCCATAAAAGGAAAAATAAAGGATTTTCCTTCTCTACCTACAAAAATAATACATGCATAATATTTATATTTTTAAAAAGGCAATTCAAAAAGGCCAAAGAAGAAAATGGCAATTATTTGTGAACCCATCTCCTAGAGAAAGCCATGGTAAACATTTTGTTATATGTTCTTCCATACTCTTATGCATATTTTATTATATATACACACACAATTTTACTCCCAAGTAACATCATTTTGCTCTTATAATTTTGTAACTGGCTTTTTCCAACAACAATATTTTATGGATAATTCTAATGTCAATTTTTCATGCATTTCAATGTATGTTAAAACAATACAACTAACTTTGCAAGTAGAAAGATAATGATAGTGGTTTCCCCACATGGGTTCTACAATTTCTCATTTTATTTATCCAGTAAATATTTATTGAACATGAAGTTTGCACGAGCCTCTCTGACACAATCTCCCTGGTTTTATATTAGGTGTGAGTGAGTGGGTAGTCATCATTGCTGTTTATTAGTTTTTAGGTTCTCTTCTCCTTCCAGATGTGTAGGAGGATCACACATCCCCATGGAGTTTGAATGTGGTCGTTGGACTTGCTTTGGCTAATGACACATGATCAGGTGTCACTTCCAGCCCAAAGCCTTGGGACAAGTGCAGGGCTTGCCATCTTTTCTCCCTGCAGCAGGTTTCTGGCAACACATGTTAATATAAAACTTCGATCAGCCTGGCTCCACAAATGAACAAATCTCCTGCCAAGTCCACTGAGGAAGAAGTATCCTTTTGTAACATTAAGTCACTGGGATTGTATGGTTGTTATTGCAGCCTACCCTCGCCCATGCTGACTGATAGTGTCTCAGCAGCTATTCATTCACCTGATTGTGCTAGTAAGAGATTTTGGCATCTGTCTTGCTGAATGCCAGATATATGATATTTACGATTTGTCACTGACCCACCAGGCTAATAATTTTTTGGGCATGAACTGGCAAATTCCCCTAAACCCAGAGCATGATGGGGAAGAAGGCTGCAGGTTAGTCACTGCTCATCAAGGTGTGGCATGAGGAAAACCATCATCAGAATCACCTGGGATGCTTATCTGAAAGTGCACGTTTCTAGACTTTGCCAAAAAAAGAGTCACCTGCTCTGTGATGTGCATTTTTTTCTTTCCTTTTTTTTGTCTTTTTAGGGCCACACTCATGGCATATGGAGGTTCCCAGGCAAGGGGTCCAATCAGAGCTGCAGCTGCCAGCCTATGCCACAGCTAAGCAACACCAGATCTGAGCTGTGTCTGCAACCTACACCACAGCTCACAGCAATACTGGATCCTTAACCCACTGAGCAAGGCCAGGGATCAAACCTGCCTCCTCATGGATGCTAGTCAGATTCGTTTCTGCTGAGCCATGGCAGGAACTCCTGTGGTATGTATTTCTAACAAACTCTCTAGGTGATTGGAAGCCACTGGCATGAGGAGGTTGCACACGGACACAGCACTTTTTGGACTATTACACAAGGAATTCATTAGCACCAACTGAATGCTTCCCACAGGTCTGAGATTATGCTGGATCCAGGAAATTCTAAGACTTAACAAGTTGCTGCCCTCAAGAAGCCCAGAGACTATTAGAATGGGAGATACTGGTATAAATAAATAATTTGAATCATGTATAAGGACAGTAATTTCTACAAAGATGCAGTGCAGGCCCCAACATAGGAGTGGTCACTTGGGGTAGAATTAGGCACAGAGATGATTTAAGTCTCTTCTCTTGAGATTGGCTTGCTGGAAAACCAGATGTCATCCTACTCAAGTACTATGGCTGGTGCTTGAGAAAACTGCTACCCTCTTCTTCTAAGACTTTGTGTCTGCCCTCTGAAGACTGAAGAGCTGTCATAGGCTGTCTGGAAAGCCAATGCCTTCCTAAGACAGATAATGAAACTAACCACACAGTTCTGGGTTTCTTAGGCTTTTCCAAGGCAAACCCATGCAGAGTAAGGAGAGTGGACAGCTGAGGTTCTAAAGCCATGTCAGCTGAGGAAGTATGGAAGAGACCAGAGAGTGTTAGCCTGAAATAGAGAGGATCATGGGAGACATGAGGACTGCCTCTAACCAGAAGGATGGTTAGTGAAAGAATAAACAGACTTCATGGAAAGCTGTCCAGCAGAGTGTCTAGCAAAGAGTAGAAATTTGATAAGCTCTAGAAGTTCCCATTGTGGCTCAGTGGGTTAAGGACCTGACATAGTGACTGTGAGGACATGGATCTGATCCTGGCCTCACTCAATGGGCTAAGCATCCAATGTTGCTATAAGCTGCAGTGTAGGTGGCAGATGCAGCTAGGATCTGGTGTTGCTGTGGCTGTGATGTAGGCTGGCAACTGCAGCTCTGATTCAATCCCTAGCCCAGGAACTTCGATATGCCATAGATGCAGCTGTGAAAAGAAAAAAAATTTGATAAGCTCAAGTTTCCTGTTGTTCCTTTCAAAATAAGGGTCACTGTGTGGAAAATATAGGAAAGAAGACATGGGTTCAACATAAGGATGGATTTTTAAATAATTGTGGCTTTTCAAATACGGTATGAGCTATCCTAGGGGAATGAACTCATCTACATCATCAATAACTACCATGGGACCATCATATACATGTCAGGTGTTGTAATGGGATTTCAGGATGATGAATATTATGTAGAGCTCACTCCCTTGAAAAACTCAGAGACCAATAGGAGAGACAGATGTGGGTGTAAACAGATAAATTCCAATGCAATAAGCTCTGATGGACTGAAGGAAAAGTGCTGAGAGATGACAAATTAGGAAGCAACTGATCTGCCTGGGGGAGTTGGGAGAAGCTTCACCTAGCAGACGACATTTGATCAGGGCCTTGAAGGATGAGTAGGAGTCTGCTATTCAGTGGTATGAAATTCCTTATCACTGGAAGTGTTCAGACAGAGATTGAATGGCCACCTGTCAAAAGGTGTTGCAGAAGGATTGCTGGGAAGATAGGAGTCTGGCCTGAGTGACCTCAAGCCCCTTCCAAACCCTAGATTCTGTGAAAGAGCCACAGTAGTAGAACATTATTGTACTCGCATATATGTTACCATCCATCAACACACTATTCTCCATTCCCTGCCTTGTGGGGCTAGAGGAGAGCTGCTGTCAACCTCAAGAGGGTTTGAGTTGGAATCAGGAAGGAGCAGAATTTATCTTTTCTCTACCCTAAGTGTACGCATCTCTTTACAATTCTCAACTCAGTGTAGTGACATGGGAAAAGCAAGATGGACTGAATGAGAAGTTCCCATTGTGGCTCAGTGGTAGCGACCCCGGCTAGGATCCATGAGGATGTGGGTTTGATCCCTGGCTCCACTCAGTGTGTTAAGTACCCGACATCGCTGTGAGCATGAGCTGTGGTGTAGGTCGCAGACTCGGCTCTGATCTGGCATTGCTGTGGCTGTGGTGTAAGCTGGCAGCTACAGCTGCCATTCGACCTCTAGCCACAGGTGCAGCCCTAAAAAAAAAAAAAAAAAAAAAAATGAATTGAACGAGAAATCAAGGAGAAGCGGGGATGGAGGATAAAGCCCTGCTCCTCTGCACACATGGCAGAGTTGGGGGCGGGGAGTCCCCTTATTCCCAGGTGGGCTGTTTCTCCTGGCTGTACAAAAGAACTGAGGCTGCCTCCCTTGCTGTAGATCTGCACACCTGGGCCAAGGCAGCCATCTGAGGGGCTCCACAGCCATCTGAGATGCTCTGCCGCCATCCAGCACAGACTGTGCTCTTCCGCCAAGAAAGGCAATGGAGACAAAGGGGAAATTCCCCAAAAGTGCATCCAGAGCCTCTCAGCCTCACAGCTGAGTTTCTCGGCTGGAGAATACTTGAATTGTTCACATTCTTGACTCTGCTCAGGTGAGCACAGGTGCACTCAGGTGGAGCCACCGTCCTTTTTCTTCACCTGTGGGTCTGAAAGGCCCCACTGACGGGCGGCCAGACAGACCTGCTATTGTCGCCTGCACGGGGTGGTATATCAAATGCATCTTAAGACGGGCTTGGGGCTTGAGAGTCTTGGGTCTCCTAAGTCCAGACTTAGGAAGAAACTTGAAAATGTAGGCTCTTTTTCTGAGCGGGTGCGGGGGCAAGAGCACTGAAGCAATGGAGTCTAGCCACTTTCCTAGTGACTTCTCCTGATCAGGCAAATGTAGAAAGAAATCACTTTACCTCCAGCCTCTAAAGCACAAACCTTGGCTTTCACACTCGTTAAACTCTGGAACTAGTTAACACATCAGGTTTCTTCTGGGATGTCTGTCAAGAAGGATTAGCAGCCAGTTGATGGATGTGGGTTCAGACTGCAGTGAACTTGTAATATCCACTCAGCTCATGAGAGCTGCTCTGTGTCCCCTGCTGACCCCTGCAGGCTCCTCCGAGTCAGTAGGAGATGCAACCTGATCTGATGGACTCTATGGTGTATACGGATTGTGTCTTTTCTGTAAACCAGGAATAATAATCCTATTAATTATTCTAAGGAAATATACATGCATCCGCTTATTTTTGCCAAAAGAGACACAGAGGGAATAAACCAAAAGCTAGCAAGATTAGTTGTTTGCAGGAAGTGGTGGGAATGGCGGGCAAGGAATTAGGAGGAGTGACACTTTAAAAACACTTCTTTGTATGATTTTAACTTTTGGAACCAGGTCAGTGTTTTACTATGCAAAAAAATTAAATCAGGAAGGGTGAGGAAGAAACATAAAATGGAATACAAACAGAAACAAATCGATCTATTTACATTTCATATGAAAAACATAATCACACCAAAGGAGGAAATAAAATTAATCCAAGTAAGATTTGACCACAGTATTTTCACTATATAACTTCAGTCTAAAGTCAAAAGGAACCATAAATAAATATTGAACCCTACTTCGGTTTGTTTTACATAGTGGTGTGGGTAGCAATTTTTTCTTTTTCTTCATTGAAGTATGGTTGATTTACAATGTTGTGTTAGTTTCAGGTATACAGCAAAGTAATTCAGTTACATACACACACATACATATATATTCTTTTTCAGATTCTTTTTCCATTTAGGTTATTATAAAATATTGAGTATACAGTAGGTTCTTGTAGGTTATTTATTTTATATATAGTAGTGTGTATATATTAATTCCAAACTCCTAATTTACCCCTCCCACCCTTACCCCTTTAGTAACCATAAGTTTCTTTTTTATGTCTATTTCTGTTTTGTAAATAAGTTCATTTGTATCATTTTTTTTAGATTCCACATATAAGTGATTGTGATATTTATCATACTAAGTAAAGTAAGCCAGACAGGACTGGCCCCTTTGGAACTGCTGTAAGTATTCTGTGAATGGAAGCCAGATTACTCACTGTCAGAGAAGGAAGTTACAAATATGGCAAGGGGAGTTCCTGTCGTGGTGCAGTGGAGATGAATCCATGAATCTGACTAGGAGGTTGCAGGTTCGATCCCTGGCCTCGACCATTGGGTTAAGGATCTGGCGTTGCCTTGAGCTGTGATGTAGGTTGCAGATGCGGCTCAGATCTGGCATTGCTGTGGCTGTGGCGAAGGCCGGCATCTGTAGCTCCAATTTGACCCCTAGCCTGGGAACCTCCATATGCCAAGGTTCGGCCCTAAAAAGCAAAACAAACAAACAAACACAAATAAATAAATAAATGTGGGAAGGGAGAGGTCTAGAATGAACAGTGAATGCTTATTTGAATGGAAGTACCAGCATAAACTCATGTTTTCTTTATTTGTATATTATGCTATACATTATATATATGTAGTGTTGACCCTTGAACAACACAGATTTGAACCATGTGGATCCACTTACACACAGATTTTTTTCTATGAATACATACAACAATGACATAATCTGCAATTGGTTGAATCTGCTGATTTTGGTAATTGTACCTTAATGATATAAGAGAATGATCTTTTTCTCAGGAAATACATAGTAAGATACTTAGGGATAAAGGGCCATGATGTCTGCAATGTGAAAGAGACAAAGAGAGAGACAGACAGAGAGAAAACAAATGGGGCAAATTATTATCAATTGATACATCTGGGTAAGGGACGTGTGGCTTTCTTTGTAATTTCTCATAACTTTTCTATAACTTGAAAGTATATCAAATAAAAATAACATAAAAAAATTTAACTATTATGATGATGATTATCTTTGCCTCATCTTACACTGACTTGTGGGGATTTAAATTATCCATTATATTCAGAGAACTTCCATTCGTATACTTTTTCAGCATGTGCAACATACATACTCTCGCATTCGTTACCTCATCTGATTCTCCCAACAGTCTTATGACCTAAGCAAGGCAAGTATTTTACAGGAAACCCATGTTAGATACTTTAAGGGCATTTCTCAAAGTCACAGAACTAGAAATTGCAGAGGTCAGGACCTGGACACTCTAACCTGGAGTACCAAGCTTCCCTCATTGCACTAAGGTCATGCCTTTGACCTCAGCACCTGTCTTGGAAGAGACCCTCCCAAGGTGTAGCACAGTGTCATATGCATTGTGCTATTTAATACTTATCTTGTAGATGATCACACCTGTGTCAGAGGCTGGACTTTACCACACACAGATTTGGGTCCCTTTTCCCTCGCACACGCCCACATCTTCTGGCTGTTCATTAAGTAAAAGACTAGCAGCTTGGGATACATTTAGCTTCTTAAATTCTGTAGCTCCTTTCTTTTCAAATTCTTCAATCCCAAGTAATTGCCCTGGTGGTATCACGGTGAATGTAGCTGCCTTACAATCCCAAGTAATAAAACTCTTACCAGTGAGTGAGGGTCATAGGCAAGTGGATGGGTTGGAGATGAGCCAATGGGAAAGTCAACGACAGGCTCTGGTGATGGGTTTAAGGTACAGGTCCAGAAAATACTCACACTGTCTATAGTTCTAGACTCTTTGGCTTGAAAGAGTCAAGATTAGAATTTCAGAGGTCTTTCTCTCAAGGCTAAAGAAGGCAGAGAATGTCCTGGGATAAGATTTTGTAAACTTGTGACTAAACTTCCCAGATTTAACTCCACCAAGGCCCATTGTAAGCCTTGATTTTTCTACATAGCTTTTCATGGTCTTACTCCTACCGCAGTGTCTTGCTATTCAGAATGTTTAATCCTCTGATTATCTGGGCCCCTCATCCAAGTCAAATCACATATCATCTGTCCTTAGTCTTTTTCCTCCACCATTTATCTGAGGCAGGCCTTCCTAACCTTTGAGAATGTAATCAGGATGCCAACACACACACATACCATTTTACCTGTAATGTCAATCACCTCCTTCTTCTTAACTCTACTAGGAGTACTAGGAACTGGTGGTGGGTTTTGGTTTTGTTTGTTGTTGTTGCTGTTGTTTAACCATCTTCGCTGACCAAGGACAAAGTATCACAGAGTGCTTAGTTTCAGGCTGCAGCACTGGGCACCGTGTTCATTGCGTCCATCCTAAGATCAGCCAGCAGGTCTACTTCTTCTGCTCGTCGCTGACCAAGCTTAGTTCTTACAGACCTTGGTTTAGCCACCATCCCAAACCACTGAACTCCTATGAAGTGGTGAATTCTTTGTTCACTGGAGAAAGGTGGGTGGATAGAAAGGAGAGACAGAAAACATGTCTCCTGACTCAATTTCCACCTCCACATTCTTTTCTGCTAGTCAACTCAGCCTCAGAACACCTAAATCCTTTTCTTGGTTTGTCGTTGTTGGTTTTGTTTGTTTGTTGTTTGTTTGTTTTTTCTCTTTTTAGGTCCACACCCAAGGCATATGGAAGTTCCCAGGCTAAGGGTCTAATCAGAGCTGCAGCTGCTGGCCTATACCATAGCCACAGCAATGTGGGATCTGAACTACATCTGAGACCTACACCACAGCTCACAGCTCAGCAATGCGGATCCTTAACCCACTGAGCGAGGCCAGGGATCAAACCCATGTCCTCATGGATCCTAGTCAGGCTCGTTACGGCTGAGTCACAATGGGAACTCCTAGATCACTTTCCTCTGTGATAGGGAACATCAGATTTGCATGCCAAGTTCTACGAATTGATTAAATGTTTCAATCCTGGGCAGATATACCTTTACTAACTACACTGTGAGTTTCTGAAGTGCTTTCTGTTTCCTGTGGATATTTGGAAATAGATTATACCCCATCTGGGAATGAACTCAAAGCTTCTTGGGAAAAATTATTACTCAACATTCTTGAAAATCGTGTCCAGAATTGCCAGATGGCCAAAATCACTTTCATCCTACAAAATTGACATTAGCCCTCCCAAGTTTTTGGTGTCATATCTTAATCAGTGAGCTGTCTCCTCCTGTTTCTCCTTACTTCATGACGGTGAGTGAGAACTCAGGCCTTCTGACTAAATGTCCACAGTATTTTCAGGGCACAAGCATGAACAGTACTCACATGGATACAAAGAAATACACTCAACAGTTTTGCCTGGAAGAATATACACTGTAGTTTAAGAGGGAGATTTATGTGTGTCGAATCTAGTTCTCTGTGCCAGCATCTTCTAAAGTAAGTTCCCTGGCAGTCTCGTTTCCCAGAAATGGGACAGATGCTGCATGGGAGAGAAAATTCACCTGTGTATGATTGCTGGGACAAACCAGCCAACCATTAGCCATTCGGGGTCAAGGCCTTTCAGGATATGTTGGCACACAACAGAAACTCAGTAAAACGTTGTTGAATGAATGCATCAATAAACAAAATCCTGAGTGAGAAAGCTAAATAGTATGGTGGGGGAATTCCTGTTGTGGCTCAGAGGTAACCAACCCAACTAGAATCCAGATCTGGCTCCTTGGGTTAAGGATCTGGTGTTGCCGTGATCTGTGGTGTAGGTTGCAGACACAGCTCAGATCCTGTGTTGCTGTGGCTGTGGTGTAGGTGGGCAGCTACAGCTCTGATTTAACCCCTAGCCTGGCAACTTCTATATGTCACAGGTGTGGTCCTAAAAAGAAAAAAAAAATCAGTTTCTCAATCTCACTAGCCACTTTCAAGCACTCAGTTAAATTTCGTCACTCTAAGAAAGTTCTATTGCACAGAGCTAACTTAGACAATGCGTGGTTTCTAAAATGATTCGACCCCTAGCCTGGCAAATTCCATATGTCACAGATGTGGCCTTAAAAAGTAAAAAAAAAAAAAAAAAAAAAAAAAAAAAAAAAAAAAAGAGTATGGTGGGTCAGTTTCTCCAGAAGCAGACTCTGAGGTGAGGACATATGGGTGGGAATTTATGAAGGAGGTGCCCCCTGGGGAAGGCAGTGATGGAGATAAGAAATGGGTCAGAGGAGGAGCAGCTATATAGTTTCAGGTGAAGTCTCAGCCTCAGTCTCAACCCCAGGCAACTCTGAGGCTAAAATTACTTGACAGAATTTGTCCTACCTCAAGGCCAGGAGCTAGGCTTCCAAACTCCTGCACAGGAGACTTCCAGGGAAATATGAACACGATACTTCTGGCTCTCAGGGCCCCCACTGGTTCTCTGAAAGATACAGAGGCTGGGGTGAGCATGAAGCACCATAAAGAGATCTTGGAGGTCTTTATTTGACCACTAAGTGCATTTTTTTTTTTCCTTCAGTTCTGCTCTTTACTGGTTTTTCTGTGAACCATTCTTTTGGAAATGCTGCTTATATTTTACTCGGTCTTGCAAGCATTGTTTTAAGTGGTTTAAAAGGAGACATAAGATTACGACTGTGTAAATGGGTTTGGGCTGGCCAATAATGCCCTGATTTACAGTACATTCCAACTGACTGGCCTGCATGAGGCTGATTTTATGTAATACTTTTGAGAGTGGGATACATCTAAGGTTGTCTGAGCAAAGTGAGAGAGTGATGGTCCTTTGGAATTTCAATGGCATTTTGATCTAGGATTTCAAAGACCTAAAGAACATGTATGCTAACAAAATAAGTAAAGATAAAATTGTATACCTACAAAAAATAAAAACAGTAAAGTATGGCGTTTCCATCATGGCTCAGCAGAAAATGAATCTGACTAGTATCCATGAGGTTTGATCCCTGGCCTCGCTCAGTGGGTTAAGCGTCTGGTGTTGCTGTGAGCTACGGTGTAGGTTGCAGATGCATCTCGGATCTCACATTGCTGCGGCTGTGCTTAGGCCAGCAGCTATAGCTCTCATTCAACCCCTAGCCTGGGAACATCCATATGCTGTGAGTGCGGCCCTAGAAAGGCAAAAAAAAAAAAAAAAAAGTACTACATAAAAGGACATTTAAGAGACATCATTTCTAAATATTCAGTGGAAGAAGGTATAGAAATTTTTCCCTTTGAATCCCATTGACTACTATTAACGTAAGACTGAAGTCTGGCTTTGACGACTTTTTCTGGAGAGCTGAAATTTAGGGAAGACTGTTCCAATTTTGAGAACTCTATCTCAGATTTAAGGAAAAAGAGTAGAATGGGAAGGAGAATGAGCTGACGGGAGGGAGGAAACCCACATTGATATCCATGGGACAAAACAAACAACCACTGTAAAGGTAGGTTACACTTACATACCTGTCCTGATGGGCTTGTAGCAAGGATCAGCTTTTCCACTTTCCTAAGCTTGGGAGTTTATATGTTTAACCTGAAACATTTCCTATTCAGGAAAGGAGGAAATTGATCTTAGTTCCTCCAAGTGCCAAATGGTAGAGGCAATAGATGGGTCCTGTGCGATGTTATTCTGCCAGTGTAAAATGGATAGATTGGTTTTGGACACTGAGACTTGCAAAATGACAGCAATGCCAGCACCCAACTATGATCCTAGTCAACATTCTGATTACAATAGCTTTTCCTTGAGATAAGTCACATGACAGCTCAAACAGTGAAACATAAATGCTTACACTGGCTAACATCCCAAAAGTGATGGTGGTTTTCAAATGTTTTCATTGTGTTTTGGGTAAAGTTCTTATCCCAGAGGCGATATGTGTTTACAAAGGGATTGCTGTCTTAATTAGAGGGTTATCTCCCAGAAATGCTGATGAAGCAAGGTGTTTGGGTTTCCCGGGAGTATTTACTGGTGGAGGGTAGGAATGGACAATTTCTATGCCATAGGACGTCCGCTTTGACATTTGCACAATATCTGTGTGTGCTCACATCACTCTGCTTGAAGTATTTGCCTGTGTATATCCACATATAAATGTGCAGTATGCATGTGTTTTCCCTCACTGATATAAAACACACTATATTACTTTAGCTTAAGCTTTCTACGTACTCATCAAATTCCCATTGAGCTGAGATCCCAGATGACCAAGGAGGAAGATTTCCCCCACCTACCAACAATTTCGCAAGTGTAAATGGGAGCATTCACATGGAATCTGTCATATTAGTCTTTGCTTTCCATATATTTCTGTTACCACTGGTTCAGCCCTGATGGTAAAAATATATCTTGATCCTTATGGTCTTCGTTCAGTGCTGTTTTCTGGGGTACATGAGTGCCCTCTGGTGGGCACTTGGCTGGCAATGTTGAGCTGAGGGGCCTCCTTGCTTTGTGATGGAGAATAGACAAGACAATGGCGTGGTGCAGGGAATTTCTTTGAAGTGAAGGGACCAAAGGGAATGGGATCCAGCTCTCCCCATTCTTCTCCTCTCCTGAAATCTCCCCACAATCATTTTAGAAACCATGCATTGTCTAAGTCAGTGCCATGCAATAGAACTTTCTTACGGTGATGGAATTTAACTGAGTGCTTGAAAGTGGCTAGTGAGATTGAGAAACTGATTTTTTTTTCTTTTTATAGGGCCGCACTCACGGCATATGGAGGTTCCCAGGCCAGGGATCCAATTGGAGCTACAGCTGCCCGCCTATGCCACAGTCACAGCAACGCAAGATCCGAGCCACGTCTGAGACCTACACCACAGCTCACGGCAAGACTGGATCTTTAACCCACTGAGCAAAGCCAGGGATCGAACTCACAACCTCATGGTTACTAGTCAGGTTCATTTCTGCTGTGCCACAGTGGGAACTCCTGATTTGTTTTTTATTGAGGTGGAATTCATATAACATGAGTGATTTTAAATTATGCAATACAGTGGCATTTAGTACATTCACATTGTCACGCAACTACTACCTCTATCTAGTTCTAAACATTTTCATCACCTCAAAAGAAAGTCCAGTATTTATTAAGTAGTAACTTTCCATCTCCACCCTCCCTTCCCCTTGGTGATCACCAGACTGCTTTCTGTCTCTAGGGATTATCTAATCTGGATATTCCATATAAAAGGAACCATACAATATATGACCTTGTGTGACTGGCTTCTTTCACTTAGCACAATGTTTTAAAGGCTCATCCATGTTGCAGCAGGTATCAGTACCTCAAATTGAATTATAGTTTACAATTACAATTCAATTGCTTCAATCATATCAATCCAAACTTAACAAAAAACCTAATGATTCCATGGCACCTTGATTCCTTCTGAGCAATAGAGCAGGATACTTAAGAATTATCTAGGCTGTATTTAAAAATATACTCCTGGAGTTCCCATTGCGGTGCGGTGGAAACAAATCCCAATAGTAACCATGAGGTTGTGGGTTCAATCCCTGGCCTCACTCAATGGGTTAAGGATCCAGCGTTTCTGTGAGCTATGGTGTAGGTTGCAGACGTGGCTTGGATCTTGCGTTGCTGTGGCTGTAGCACAGCCCAGTGGTGACAGCTCTGATTTGTCCCCTAGCCTGGGAACCTGCATATGCAGAAGGTGTGGCCCTAAAAAGCAAATAATAATAATAATAATAAATAACAATAAAAATATACTCCTGAAGGAAAAAAATTCCTTAGATATCCATAATCTTACCTTTTTTTTTCCTCCCTACATTATAGGGAAATAGATCACAGCACATAGAAAATAAGAATTGAAAATGAATTTAGAGAACAATTATCAGACCTGACATGTTATAGATGAAGAAACTGAGGTCCAGAGAGGTGACAATTTTTAAAAAATTTTATTGAAATATAATTGACTTACAAAGTTGTGTTAATTTCAGGCGTACAGCAAAGTAAATCAGATATAAAATCTTTATTCTGTTTCAGATTCTTTTCCCATATGGGTTGCCACATAGTACTGAGTAAATTCTGCTGTGCTATACAGTAGGTCCATGTAACCCACCTACTCTGTATAGAGGAATGTGTATATATCAGTCCCAGTCCCCCACTCAGGACAAGCTGGGGTGATTCTGAGGCAGATGGTCACTGGGTGGCAGCCAAGAGCAGGGAGGCAATGGGAGAAAGGGAGGATGGAGGGGGCTGATGTAGCAAGGCCAGCCTACTGCACCCTGTATTGGCCAGAGGGTAGGTGCAGGGCTACGGCTCACCTTCTAGGTTTAAAGCTAGACTTCATTGTATCCTAAAGCCAAATCCTGTTGGCCCTACTGGATATAACCTGGATCCAGTCAAGAACTGGATCCCTACTGTCCACTTGAATCACCACCACAGCCCCCATCCCTTTCCACGATTGTCCATTTACAGCTTATTCTGCCCCATAATCTGATACTGTCTCATCGCACTTAAATTCCCAGGTCCTTACCATAGCTTATAAGCTCCTGTATGTACATGCTTCAGTTACTCTCCAACCTCATCCCTCCTCATTGCCCCTCCTGTTCTCTGCTCCAAAAAAAGCAGCCTCCTCGATCTTCCTCAAGCCCACAAGTATGTCGTGCACCTGCCAGTCTCTTCGTCTAGGGAACCCTTTCCAAAGATGTCAGAATGGTTCCCTCCTGCCCTTCATTCTGCTCTCTGCTCAGATGTCACCTTATTAGAGAGCCCTTCTCTGAGCATCTGTATTAATAAAAGCCCTTTCTTCCATCATAACTCTCTCTTCCTCTCAGGCATTATAGTTCTCCATAGCTCTCTTTACTGGAAGTATGCTGTACATATTATATTCTATATTCTATATAAAGTTAGTTATTGCTCCACGAGAATGTGAGCTCTCTAAGGGCCAGGACTGTCTTTTTTTGTTTTCTGTGGTGCCTAGAACAGTGATGGACACACAAAATGTAAAGAAGAGAAAGAAGGAAGGGAGGAAGAAAAAAAGATGAAAGGAAATTTGGAAAATGAGATAACTCTCTTAAATCTCAGTTGTATCAACTGAAAAATGCGATTAAGAATTATACCTACCTTGCTTGAAATGTACTTAGTAAATAAAACTTTTTTTTTTTTTTAAATGTGGTTGCACCCACCACATATGGAAGTTCCCTGCAGAATCGTTGCAGAGACAACACTGAATAGTTATGTCATGAGCCACAGGGGAAGTCTTACAACTTCTTGAAATAACTGGTCCTTTGGAGGCTGTGTCCTCATCACCTGTGCTCTTTGTGTGTCATCTCTGCAACAGTCCAGAAAATGCACTGTGGATCCTCATCCCTTTCACTTCATTCCTACCCAGCTTGACCTGTCCAACCTGCCATTTTCTGCCACTAGATGGTGCTCTGGACTCCTCCTCTGTTACCCTTGCCTCATTCCTTCACTGCTTTGCTCAGGGTTCATGGTTCCTTCTGGTTCTCCACTGATTTCTTGCCACAGTGGTATATTAATGCACTGCTGGGACTGATTTCATATGTAGGATGCACGCGCACACACACACACACGCGCTTCTCAACACCCTTTAGAACCACCAAACCTCTGGTTTGTATAATAAGTTAATAAGGCAATACCACTTTCTTACATTCACATCTTCAGTTAGAATGTGGCCAGGTGACTTGTCCCCAGCAGGGAGTGACTGGGGCCCCAAATATCTAAGATTAGCTAAGATATCTACTGGGGGACCATGGCCTCTGTAGGTCAAAATTTCCTGGGCTGGTCTCTTTCCCTTAAGAAGAATGGGGCTGGTGGCCTGTCTCCCCACCAGGACATTGTGTCCTTTGTGACTCTGTTTCTCAAGTGGGAGGACCAGTCCTCTGGGGTACCCAAGGGTAGCTCCAGAGCAAACATAAGAAACCTTCCTGGGAGTTCCGGTTGTGGCGCAGTGGTTAACGAATCTGACTAGGAACCATGAGGTTGCGGGTTCGGTCCCTGCCTTTGCTTAGGGGGTTAATGATCTGGCGTTGCCGTGAGCTATGGTGTAGGTTGCAGACGCGGCTCGGATCCCACATTGCTGTGGCTTTGGCATAGGCCAGGGGCTACGGCTCCGATTAGACCCCTAGCCTGGAAACTTCCATATGCCGTGGGAGCGGCCCAAAGAAATAGCAAAAAGACAAAAAAAAAAAAAAAAAAAAAAAAGAAAAAAGAAAAGAAACCTTCCTGGAGCATCAATTCTAGGGGTGTAAGTGATTGAAGTCATTGTTGGAGGTGAAACACAGTTGTATTAGGAAGTAGACTATAATATCCTCATACATGTCTAAGATCAAATATTCATCTTCACAGAAGTGTCTCACGTCTTTCTTGTGGAGGACTAGTTCAGCTTACATTCCCGGGATCCTGGCATGCATTCTTTGCTTTTTAAGAGCGCACCCCCAGCATATGGAAGTTCTAAGGCTAGGGGTCGAATTAGAGTTGCATCTGCCAGCCTATGCCACAGCCACAGCAACACAGGATCCCAGCCACATCTGCAACCTACACCACAGCTCACAGTGATGCTGGATACTTAACCCACTGAGTGAGGCCAGGCATTGATCCTGCGTCTTCATGGATACGCATGGGGTCTTACCACTGAGCCAGGATGAGAATTCCCTCCTGGCATTCTGCTCATCGTCCAGAGGTACACATTCTCACTCTCTTCTGCTCTTTGAAAACTTCCATGGAGCAACCTGAGGTACCTTATTGAGAAAATACGTGCTACTACATAAATTTTCATGCTTTTCACTATTAACATTGAACAAAACAGCAGCCCATGGCCAAAAATTTATCTGATTAGTGACTGTGGCTTATATGAAATAGAGCCCAGTAATCCTCAAAGCAATACTTATTCCCATCTCCTAGGAGCATCATCAACTTAACAAGCCTGGAACTGATGCATGTCTTTTTTTAAATTGGGGGTGATAAGCTTTTGTTATTTTCCAACAATGAATATTGGGAAAAATGTTTCATTTAAACACATCTTTAGCGTTTCGGGGTGGAGCCTAGATATGTTTAACTTTTCAGGTTCTCATTAATGATGGATGTTTTACATTCTTTAGGATCCTATCAAGGTCTTTGGGCATTTGGCGCCACCTTGACCCCATGATCACCCAGGGCTTCATAACCCCTCAATTGGTAAGATGATTGTGCATGAAAAAGTATAGTTTAACTTGGGGGGTACCTAGAGCAGAGAGCTCAGGTGCTCTGGAGGGGCCCTGGAGCTGGTAATTACACTTAATAATAAGGTTGGTTCAGGGAATCGTATAGTCAAAAAATGCAGTCTGAAGAGTTCAAAAATTCATCTCGTGGCTGCCTCCCTGTTCTTCATTCCTGGACCAGCTTTCTCAAGTTACTCTCCTTTTGACCAAAGAAAATCATAATCACAGGGAAGGAACTTCAACCAAACATCTGCTGGGGAAACAAGTAGAGCTATTCACCTGCATAATCAAAGAGGTTCCTAAATTACACGGGGCACAGTGGTGACCTGGAATCCAACCACAGGAGCAGCCATACTGGGGGTCCTTCTTGCTAATAGGAAGAAACTGACTGACAGGGAAAATTGCTGGGGGAGGGTACATAAGCCACATAACCCCTGCGTTACCTTAATTCAGAGTCCCAGGCCAGCGTATCTATCTCCTCTCTTAGGCAGGGTTACACTTAGGGAAGGCGGAGGAGTGGGTGATAAGAGATTGAAGAATGATGCTTCATGGAATATACCAATGACAAAAGAAAGTTGAAATCCACTTCTGAACTAAAATCACTCCTTTGATCTTCTAAGCTGTTGAAAGTCTGTCTTTCACAGAAATGATCTATTCAGATAGATTGTTTGCTGGGCTTTGAGACGTTAGTTGCTTTGAAAAAAAATTAGTCTTCCCATTACTCACTGGCAGGGTGGTCCTAGGTTAGCTTTCATAGCAGGATACATTTCCTTTTGAGGCTTACCTTTTTTTTTTTTTTTTCTTTTTGGCTGCCCATGGCATGCAGAATTTCCTGAGCCACCCACACCACAGCAGTGACAACGCCAGATCATTAACCTCAAGGCCACCAGGGAACTCATGGGGGGCTCACCTTTTACATCTCCTTCCTTTCAACCCTTCTTTTTACAACCACATCTGTGGCACATAGAAGTTCCTGGGCTAGGGGTTGAATTAGAGCTATAGCTACTAGCCAATACCATGGCAACAGCAACACAGGATCCAAGCTGAATCTGCAACCTACACTGTAGCTTTCAGCAATGCCAGATCCTTAATCCACTGAGTGAGACCAGGGATCCAACCCACATTCTTGTGAAACCCAAAGAGCCACAATGGGAACTCCTCTTTCACCTTATAGAAGCTAGCTACTAAGCTTTGAAGGAAGGGTCATGGAGCTTCCAGCTGACATAGCAACCAAGACGTCTGGCCTTGAGCAGCTTCTCCTAAGTGCCCTCAAGGGGAGCCCACTGATATCTCCTCTGATTTCCATTGTCTTTGTTCAAGCATCCATCCTTGCATTTGCTGCTTTGTGTTATTATCTTACTCTGGGGGGTCTCCCAACTGGACAATAAACATTTAAAGGGCAAGGATTAGTCTTACTGGTTTCTAAGCCTGAAAGTGAACCCTGTTCTTGGCACACAGTAGGTACTCCATAAGTGTGGATTAAATAGAGGAATGAATGACATATAAAATTGATTTCCTATTATTTGGAAAATAATGTCAGAATTCCTTAGGACAGCCTTCAGTGCTTTACGAGGCCTCTTCTTAACTTGACCTATGTGGCTTAAACCCTCTGATTCTGCTGAGACAAGCTCTGTGGTTGCCTTTCAGTAGACTGCATACATTTCCAACCCCTTTTTTCCCTCCCTCCCTCCCTTCCTTCCTCCCTTTCTCCCTCCCTCTTTCTTTCCCCTCTTATCCTCTCCAACCATATTATATCTACTCATTTGTCACTTTGTGTTTCCATCTTACTCCTTAGCAGAGACTTTTCCATCTTCTGCAGTCCTACATTTCATACTCTGAATTACTCATAGGACCCTTAACCACTTATATGTTGTAGCATCTCTTAGAGTCATTTTGAAGTTGCTAGTCAAGGATAAGTAACTTCTTAGGAGTACCTTCTTGTCTCCTGTAAGCTTTCTGAAGATGGAGATGATGTCACATGCTCTTGTGTGTAGAGCCTACCCCCTCTGAGCTCAGTGCACTACTGAGCTGCTCAATGGTGTTGGTATTACTATTATTATTATTGTTGTTGTTGTTTTGTTACTATTTTGGCCACCATGTGTAGTAGCTTGGTGTGAGATCTCAATTCCTAGACCAGGGATTGAACCTGGGCTGCCGTGGTGAAAGCACCAAATCCTCACCACTAGACCACCAGGGAACTCCCTCAATGGTGCTGCTGAGTGAGTGCATGGAGGCGAGCTCAGACAAGGAAGACTGGGAGCTATCAGGTCATCATCAGGTTAAGAGTGGATTTTCCTTTCTAGCTCAACTTCCGTAGAAAATGGAGGGAAGCTACTGGGATGTGTAGAGTAGCCAAGGCAGTGAGAGAAGGTGAAAGAGCATGGACGAGGAAGGCTTGAAAGACCCCCAGGGACTCCTGATCTCCATGGGCGCCTAAGTCAGACTCCAGTGGAAAAGGGAATCAGAATTATTTTATTTACGTCCTCCATCTAATTGTGAAGTTGACAATGACTCTACTTCTTTCCCTCTGTCCTTTCATCTTTGTCCATATTTCCCTGCCCTCAGTTTTGTGGGTTTCCATTCTCACATATATTTCCTAGGCATGCAAAGATACTTCAATTTCTACCCTAATTTTTTTTTTTAAACAGAGTAAATCATTTATCTGTCAAATTGCCTTCCTAAACTGCATGTTTCATCAGTTCTTGATAGCCACACGATTATTTTCATTTCTCTGTTAGAGTTGCAAACCCACACTGCTGATTCCCAAAAGCTCTGTTGGGGAAAGAGACTCAATATAGGGGTGTATTTGATCCCCATGGACTTTATTTGATCTCACTTTTTTTCTAGATAGAACTTAGATTGTATTGAACTGTTCAACTGCAGTCTGTTATTCACCTTTGTACCCTCAGCCCTTAGTATGGCACCTGAGTCTTGTTGAACTGTACTAAACTCAAGTGGCTCTCATATATAGCGGTGCTGTTGAACATAAGACTGATTTTACCTTAAAGACCAGTAGCCCTCAGAGTGTGGGCCCTGAACCAACAGGAGCAGCATCACCTGGAAATTTGTTAGAAATGAATCAGACACCCCGGGGTCAGGACCCAGCAGTCCATTTTTAACAAATCTTCCAGTGATTCTGATGTACACTTAAGTTTGAGAACCACTGATGGATGCTTCTTAGCACTTGAACTTTTCCAGGAACTAGTTGTTATATGTTAAGGGAGGTAAGAATTCAATCCAGGTTTGTTCAAAATCATGCTATAACCCGGTTCTAGTACATTGCATGTAAATACGCTCCCCCCCCCGGGGGGGTGCAGGGTGGCAGCTGGAGTTTGTTTTCAGTCACTGATGTTCTATCCATTGGAGAGAGAGCTGCCTGTCTGTCACCACCCACGCCCTGGGCTTTCTTTGCTGCCCTCGATTTGCACTTAGCTGTTCTGTCCTCAGCATCCAGAGGCCAAGAGGAGTAATAAAGACGGTGCTTGATTCGAGCAAGCCCTCCTCTGGCCCCCTGTGCTATGCATGGCATCTCTATAACCTGGCCAAGCTGCCCAAGCCCCTGTCCTGCTGAGATTCACCTGCACCAGGTAGACAGTGAGGGATTGTTCAGAGCGAAACCCTGTGCAATCAACTGGAGATAACGGAGGCACAGGGGTCAGGCGAGCTGCCCGGAGCATCTTTCATCTTTGACTTATATTGGTAGGGTGTAAAGTGTGGCATCGGCCTGGCCCGATCAGGAGTCAATGACGGCCTTGTTCTGCCCCTCACTTATCTGCCATCGCTCTGATGTCACAAGTTTCATTTGGATAGCTGACTTCAAAGGGGCTTTTCAAATTTTTTTAATTTTTCTATTTCAGGGATAATAGCCCCGCTTTTCAAAAGCATTTTGCTGTGCAATCAAATCAAATATTCTTAAATGGATGGGGCCAGGTTAACCCAGCCCAAGCACAGAGGCTCCCAAAAGGTTGCCAAGAACTTGGTGCCAGTTCTGACGGATGGACAAAGGGAAGCTGTGTTTGCCATCCTCCTCAACTCTATTCTCTCGAATCCATCTGTGTGCTGAGATTTAAAAAACAAAAGACACCCTTCACCATTCCCTCCCCTCTCTGCAAACTGATTCAACTTGGATATTTTCCACCAAAAACTGCCATATACTTACTACCCAGGAATAACTGGGCAATGGAGTCAAATAACTGAATCACTGAGTTTTCCTGATGGATTGATTCCTAGCTCTATGGAAAAAGCCAAGTTGAGCTCTGGCCCTCATATCTTATAAACAATGCAGCATATATATGAGATCATTATCTTTAAATGGATCACAGAACCTACCACTCTGTAGTCTGTTCTTTTTCTTGTTTTTCTTCCATTGTCACAGTAACGGCTGGATGCTCCACTGCGGGTTGCCTGGACCACACAGTGGCTGGACCTGACTTTTAGGTGGCCTGAATTACCAGACACAAGCACTCACAGTTACATGGGACAGACCTATTTCCAGTGAATGATAATGACATGCATTCATTGGCTTTTGTTATTTTATAGACACTGAGCTAAGTGGTTTCCAGGTGTTAGCTCATTTAGTTCTCATGTTATCCCTCTGTGGCAGATTCTGTTAACAGATGAGAAAATTAAGGCTCAAAAAGGTTGGTGTTTAACCTCATGTCTGTCCGCTTCCAAAGCAAGGCTCTTTGCCACTGTATTTCGTGGCTCCTCAGCCCTGATGCAAGTGGCAGTTGAGCAAAGGACAGTACAGAGAAGAAAGAAAGCAAATTACCATAGGTTTTTAACCAGGGAATAGTTTTCTCTGAGCTTCGGAGCAAAGAAATCTACAATAGCAAGGGAAGAGAGGAGCCATTCTTTTGGGCTTTCAGCCCACCAGGATCTGCTTTTCCTCTGGGGCTAAGGAGAGCCCTCCCTGTGGGATGGGAGGAGATTCCTTTGCTACTCCAGGTGCTGGGGATCGGGATGATGTAAAGCTAAGGTCCTGTCTAAAGGGCGAGGACCAGAGCCCCCATTGTGGTTCAGTGGTTAATGAATCCGACTGGGAGCCATAAGATTTCAGGTTCAATCCCTGGCCTCGCTCAGTGGGTTAGGATCCAGTGTTGCTGTGAGCTGTGGTGTAGGTCACAGACATGGCTCAGATCCTGTGTTGCTGTGGCTCTGGCGTAGGCTGGTGGCTACTGCTCCAATTAGACCCCTAGCCTGGGAACCTCTATATGCTGTGGGTGCAGCCCTAGAAAAGAGAAAAAGACCAAAAAAAAAAAAAAAAAAGAGTGAGGACCACCTCAACTTTACAAGCTGCAAATTGTGGGCACTTGACTGTTCCTGGCACCAAAAAGCTTTAGGCAGATTTATACATGAACCTTATACTTTAGGAATCTGAACTGGATGGTCCTTGGGGAGTATGTCTGCAAGTTCATACATAAAAACCCTTAGAGATAGGCGCCTAAAAACATTGAGGCATAGAACATGGTGCCATTGACCTCAGGGCGGGGTGAGGGGAGGAATTTGCAAGTAAACCAAAGGGCATCAAATGATAAAAGGTAAATGCTTTAGATTTAGAATTTGAGCAAGAATATCCAGTAACAAAGGATATTCCTCTGCTGAAGATCAGTGTCGAAATCCTAACAGGTCACAAAGAAAACAGAACTCCTCCATACCTATTTTGCTTCTATACTTTTTTTAAAGAAGAAGATTGTACAACTGTGAAGGTTAACATCAGCATTGTTAGAAGGGGATGCAAGCCCTGGAGAGAGGGAGAAGCAGTAAAGGAGAAACAACCTATGTGTATGCAAGTCTCCTGAGATGAACAGACTGCTTTCAGAGGAGGAGAGAACTTGCATATGAGCTGGCTGGAAAGACCCTGCATAATTTGAGGGATCCTAAAATAAATGATCTTTGGAAAGCTATGAGCACTTGGACAAGGAATTAATGAGCATAAATGTATTATGGACAGGTGATACCGGAGGCTCATCTCCTTTCTTCTTAAGGATTTCTACAGATATTCAATGAAATACTTGACAAATTAGTATGGTTACAAACTATCCACAAAAACTAATATGCCATAATTCCCATCACGATTCAGTGGGTTAAGGACCTGACATTGTCTCTGTGAGGATGTAGGTTTGATCCCTGGCCTTGCTCGGTGGGTTAAGAACACGGATTTGCCTCAGGCTGCAGTGTACATCACAGAAGTGGCTTGGATCCAATATTGTTGTGGCTGTGGCATAGGCCTACAGCTGCATGTCAGTTTAAAAAACAAAAACAAAAACTAATATGCTAAGTGAGAAAATTAGAATCCCAAAGGCACTGGTAGACCAGACCAATAAACCAAACCACACAAGATAAAATAACATAAAATCAACAACTGCTCCAGCACTGGTTAAATAATGTCCTTTCAAAATTCATGTCAACCTAGAACCTCATAATGTGACCTTTGAAAAATAGGGTCTTTCAGGTATAAGGTTAAGAAGAGGTCACATTGCATGAGGGTGGGCCTTAAATCAAGCGACTGGTGACCTTATAAGAAGAGGAGAGGACATAGAGAGACACAGAGGGAAGAGGCTCTATGAAGATGGAGAGAGACCAAAGTGATTCAGCTACAAGCCAGGTAAAACCAAGAATTTATGGCAGCCATGAGAACCAAAAGAAGTATTCTTTATAGAACCATAAAAGTGAGTGTGGTCCTGCTGACACCTTGATTGCAGACTTCCAGATTCTGAGAGAATCAATTTTTATCCTGTTCCATTGATCTATATTTCTGTCTTTGTGACAGTACCATACTGTTTCACCAACTATAGCTTTGTAGTATGGTCTGAAGTCAGAGAGCCTGATTCCTCCAGCTCCATTTTTCTTTCTCAGGATTGCTTTAGGCTATTCAGGGTCTTTTGCATTTCCATACAAATTAAAAATTTTTTTATTCTAGTTATGTGAAAAATGCCATTGGTAATTTGATAGGAATTGCATTGAGTCTGGCCTTGGGTCTAGTATAATCATTTTAAAAATATTGATTCTTCCAATCCAAGGGCATGGTATATCTTTCCATCTGTTTGTGTCATCTTTGATTTCATTCATCAGCATCTTATGGTTTTCAGAGTACAGGTCTTTTTTCTCTTCAGGAAGTTTTATTCCTAGGTATTTTATTATTTTTGATGTGATAATAAATGGGATTGTTCCCCTACTTTCTCCTTCTGATCTTTCCTTGTTAGTATTTAGAAGTGAAGTCGATTTCTGTGTATTAATTTTGTATCCTGAAACTTCACCAAATTCATCAATGAGCTCTAACAGTTTTCTGGTAGCATCTTTAGGGTTTTCTATGTATAGTATCATGCCATTTGCAAACAATGACTATTTTACTTCTTCATTTCCAATGTGGATTCCTTTTATTTCTTTTTCTCCTCTGATTGCATGGCTAGGCTTTCCAAAACTATGTTGAATACAAGCGGCAAGAATGGACATCCTTGTCTTGTTCCAGATCTTAGGGGGAATTCTTTCAACTTTTTACCCTTGAGAATGATGTCTGCTGTGGGTTTGCCATAGATGGCCTTTATTATGTTGAGGTAGGTGAGATAATCAGTTTTCGTTGTGGTAATTTGTTACAGCAGCCCTGGGAAACCAATACTTGTGGGAAGAACTAGAAACTCTGCTTGTTCTTATGTGTCAAAATAGGCTTTCTAACTCTAGTCCTCTTCCTTTTAAAGATAAGTTTTAGAGAACTTTTAGGTTAACCAAAACCTTAAGAGAAATGTAAAAGAGATTTCCGGTACACCCCCACCCCCACTCCACCTGTGTACATCTTCCCCATTTTCAACATTGCTCACCAGAATGGTACATTTTTGCCAACGATAAACCTACATCAACACATCATAATCACCCAAATTCCATAGTTTACTTTAGGGTGTACTTCACTCATGGTGTAGTACATTCAGTGGGTTTGGACAAATGGATAATAACATATGTCCATCATTATAATATCATACAGAGTATTTCTATTGCCCTAAAATCTATGCTCTGCCTATTCATCTCCCCCCAGCCCTCCAAACCCCTGAAATCACCGATCTTTTTATTGTCTCCATTATTTTGCCTTTTCTGGAATGTCAAACAGTTGAACTCATAGCCTTTTCAGACATTTTCTCACTTAATAATCTGCATTTAAGTTTCCTCTATGTCTTTTCATGGCCTGGTAGCTTATTTTTAGTACTGAATAACACTCCATTGTATGAATGTACCACAGTTAATTTATCCATTCACCTACTGAAAGACACCTTGGTTGCTTCCAATTTTAGAAATTATGAATAAAGCTGCTATAAACATTGTATGCAGGTTTTTGTGTGAACATAAGTTTTCAGCTCCTAAAGGTAAACACCAAAGAACCCAATTGTTGGATTTTATGCTAAGAGTACTTCTGGTTTTGTAAGAAACCACCAAACTGTCTTCAAAAGTGGCTATTTTGTCTTCCCAAGAGCCATATATGAGAGTTGCTGTTACACCACGTCCTTGTCACTGTTTGGTGTTGTGAGTGTTCTGATTTTGTGTACAGTAGCATCTCGTTGTTTTAATTTGCATTTCCTTGGTGACATATGTTGTGGAGAATATTTTCATATGCTATTTGCTATCTGTGTATCTTTGGTGAGATATCTTTTAAAGTCTTTGGTACATTTTTAAAAATTGGGTTGTTTGTTTTCTTACTGTTGAGTTTTAAGAGTTCTTTGTATATTTTGGATAACAGTCCTTTATCAGATATATCTTTCTCAAATACTTTCTCCCAGTCTGTAATTTATCTTCCAATTCTCCCAACATTGTCTTTTGCAGAGCAGAGGTTTTTAATTTTAATGAAGGCAACTTATCAATGATTTCTTTCATGGATTGTTTTTGGTGTTACAGCTTTTTTTTTTTTTTTTTTTGAGGGCCACACCTGTGTCATACGGAAGTTCCCAGGCTAAGAGTCAAATCCAAGCTACAACTGATGGCCTATGCCACAGCCACAGCAACACGGGATCCAAGCCAAGTCTATGAACTACACAACAGTTCATGGCAATGCTGGATCCTTTACCCATAGAGAGAGGCCAGGGAACGAACCCTCATCATGGATCCTAGTCATGTTTGCTAACCACTGAGCCATGAAGGGAACTCCCTTGGTGTTTAGCTAAAAAGGCATCACCACATCCAAGGTCACCTAAAATTTTACCTACTGTCTTCTAGGAGTTTTATAGTTTTGAATTTTGCTTTGGGTCTGCAATCCATTTTGATTAATTTTTGTGAAGGGTGTAAGTTCTGTGTCTAGATGATGATGACGACAATGATGATGATTTTTGCATGTGGCTATCCAGCAGTTCCAGCACCTTTTGTTGAAGAGACTACCTTTCTTCTGTGGCTTTGCCTTTGCTCCTTTGTCAAAGATTAGTTAAGTATACTTATGTGGGTCTATTTCTGGGCTCTCTCTTCTGTTCCATGGATCTTCTGATTTATTCTTTTGCCAATACCACTTTCTTGATTACTGTAGCTTTATGTTATGTTTTGAAGTTGGGGAGCATCTGTTCTTTAACTTCGTTCTTCTCTTTCAAAATTGTATTGGCTACCTTGAATTTTTTGCCTCTCTATGTAAACTTTAGCCTCAGTTTGTCAATATCCATTTAAAAATTTACTGAGATTTTGTTTGAGATTACATTGAATCCTCAGATCAATTTGGTAAGAATTGATATTTTTTTTTTGGTGGGGGAGCCGCTCTCGCTGCATATGGAGGTTCTCAGGCTAGGGGCTGAATCAGAGCCATAGTCACCGGCCTACGCCAGAGCCACAGCAATGCAGGATCCGAGCCGCATCTGCAACCTACACCACAGCTCATGGAAACACCGGATCCTCAACCCACTGAGCAAGGCCAGGGATCAAACCCACAACCTCACAGTTCCCAGTCGGATTCATTAGCCACTGTGCCATGACGGGAACTCCAAGAACTGATATCTTGACACCATTGAGTCTTCCTATCCATATACAAAAGTATTTCTCTATTCATTTAACACTTTGATTCTGTGAGTCTTCCTATCCATATACATAAAGTATTTCTCTATTCATTTAACACTTTGATTTTGTTCATTATAGTTTTGTAGTTTTCCTCATATATATCTTGCATGTATTTTGTTAGATTCACATTTAATTCTAATGTAAATGGTATTGTGTTTTAATGTCAAAATCCACTTGTCTATTATAGTATGTCTAAAAGCAATTGACTTTTGTATATTAGCCATGTGTCTTGCAAGCTTGCTCTATTTGCTTATTAGTTCCAGGAGTTTTTGGACTTTCTGCAAAGATGATCATATCCATGCCATCTGTGATCAAAGGCATGTATCATCCCAGTCTGTACACCTTTTATTTCCTTTTCTTGCCTCATTAAATTGGACTCTACTTCTTTTTAACATGCTGTTCCATAATCCTCTCTCACACTCCAACTACATTATAATGGCTAAGTGTATAGTCCTGGAGTCTAATGGCTCAGAGCTGAGTACTCACTCTCTTTATAACTCAGTTCTCTTATATTTTTAAGGATAAATAATATTACCTCCTTTGTAGGGATAATAATAACCTTGTGTGGTATGGTAATGCTGAGATAAGACGTCAGTGCTTAAAAACAGCTCTCAGTAGGAGTTCCTGTCATGGCTCAGCGTAAACGAATCTGACTAATATCCATGAGGATGTAGGTTCGATCCCTGGTCTTGCTCAGTGGGTTAAGGATCCAGCATTGCCGTGAGCTGTAGGTCACAGATGTGGCTCAGTTCCCACGTTGCTATGGTTGTGACTCCAATTCGACCCCTAGCCTAGGAACCTCCATATGCTGTGGGTATGGCCCTAAAAAGACAGAAAAAAAACACCCCAAAACCCAGCACTCAGTAAAGTTTACTCACGCATTTTATGATCATTTATAGGTCAATAGTCCCAGAGGCTAGGTACTATTCTAGGAGCCTGTGATATCACCGTGCACAAGTCAGACAAAAAGCCCCTGGCCGCAGGGCATTTACATTGTCCCAGGGAGCAAAAAATAATGAACAGAAAACTTAATAAATATGTAAATTACATAATATGCAAGAAGGAAATGAGAACTATGTAAAAAAGTGAAGCAGAGTAAGGAATATTGAGAGTATGTGTAGAGAGTTGCAGGTTGAAATTTTAAATAATCAGCCTAGTTCTTACTGTGAAAGGGAGCCTGAAGCAGATGAGGAAGTTAGTCATGCACATATTTGGGGAGGAGCATTTGAAGCATAAAAAACAAGCAGTGCAAAGGTCCTGGGGCAGGAATATTTCTAGTGCATTGGAAAATAGTAAGATCAGTGTAGCTGAACAGAGATTCTGTCACAGAAGTGAGGGAGAGGAGTGGGTAAAGGAGGGTCAGGAAGGGGGAAAGTGACAGTATAAAGATTTGGCTTTTACCCTGAGCAAAACAGTAGCCATTGGAGGGAACAAGAAGAGGGGTGATTTGATCTGACTTACCTTTTACAGAAAGTTCTTTAAAAAGAAATTTCACTGGGTCCTTTAACCCCAGCTAGGTATTGAGAATAGATCACACGGGTTTAACAGTGAAGCAAAGAGGTCACTGCTGTTGTCTAGATGAGAGATAATGGGGGTCTAGACCAAGGTGGTAGCAGCAGAAGAGGTTAGATTCTAGATATAGATTAAAAGTAAAAGTAAATCCAGTAGGATTGAATGCATTGAGGGTTAAGAAAGGAATCAAGAATGACTCCAAGGTTTTTGACCTGAGCAATTTGCAAAGGCCATTTACTAAGCTAGGGAAGGTTGAAAGGCAAGCTCATTTGGAGAGAAACATAAAGAGTTTATTGTCAAATAAATATTGACTGAATAACTGAATACTTATACTCTACTGAATCTGGCATGTCAGTATTATAACGGGTCCATGTGACCAAACACTCCATCTAGATGATTTTTTTTCTCTGCTTATCATTATCTAATAATAATAGCAAAGAAAAAGAGGACATTATCTGGTTTGCTTACGACTAAGAGTCACTTCTCCTCTACATCCCTGAGTTTCTTCCTTTGTGACATTTTGAGTAACCCTGCTTCCTACATGGATGCAGAGGAAAAATTTAGGATACAGAACAATTTAAGTGACAGGTCATCATTCCACTTGTGCCCTACAAATGACTGCAAGAAAATCATGCTACTTATCTTTCTGAAGTTTCTCTGTGCATTTAGCTCTTATTTTTAAATTTTAAAACTCCAATTCCATCCTCTTTTCTTCCATCTCAAGACCTGTTTTGAGCTCTGAAGGGAGTTTTGAGGGGTTTTTTGTTTTGTTTTGTTTTGTTTTTAAATCTGAGAGCCCCAGAGAAAAATTGAGCTCATGATCCCCTCAGAGGCTTAACCCCACTTTGTAATCTCAAGTATTTAAATCCAGAAGAACCAGCCAACTGCTCAACATCTACGTTTCATCTTGAGCTCTAACTAGGCAGGCTTTTCTGGCTTGAATCTAGACAGAGAAGGACTTAGTTTCAAATAAAACCTGAACTCACCCTGAGCTGCCTAGGGTCCCCTAGTCTAGTAATTCCGAAGCCTAGAGATGTATGAAAATCACCAATGGAAAATTTAAAAACTACAGATTTCAGGGCCACTTTCCAGATCTGCTGACTCAGAAAGCCCAAGGTCTTGGGCTCAGGAATCCGTATTTTCTAAAGTCTCAATGTTCATTCTGATACAGATGGTCCATGGGTTTAGACTACGCCACTTCCTTCTAACAAATGGGACTCACAACCTCTGAGGTATTCCCTCTGGTTTGGGGAGGGTTGTTTTTGTTTTCGTTTTTTGTTTTTTGGGGTTTTTTGTTTTTGTTTTTTCCTTTTTAGGGCTGCACCCTTGGCATAGGGAAGTTCCCAGGCTAGGGGTTAAGTCGGAGCTGCAGCTGCCAGCCTACACTACAGCCAAAGCAACACAGGATCTGAGCTGCATCCATGACCTATAGCACAGCTCATGGCAACACCAGATCCTTTAACCCACTGAGTGAGGCCAAGGATCAAGCCTGTGTCTTCATGGATACTAGTTGGGTTCATTACTACTGAGCCATGGTGAGAATTCCCTTTCCTCTGTTTTTAAAAGCATCCTTGAGAAGGGTTGTTCAAACCACCTCTGCAAAAGAGCTATGTTTCTAATGCTTTGGTAAATTCTCTTTTAGGAAGATGAGAGTGGCCATGCTCATGGTTTATTCATTTTACTAATATTTATTAAGCTAAGTAGTTTGCTAACTGTTGGGAATAAAATAAAAGATAAGACACAATCCTTGCCCCCCTTAGAACTCTGCCAATAGTTGAGGGAGGTGGTACAGACAAATAGGCAATGCATGATGGGAGGGGCTGTTAGGAATATATCTGATGACCTGGAATATTAGAGGACAGATACCCCATTGGACTCATCATAGACACGCACGTGGGTATTGCTTGTGTGAGAATAAGTGTGTGCACAGGTCCTATATGCTTATATCATCCTCAGCCTTCAAGTTGGAATGAACCCACCTGATTTACATTTCTTCTCTTTTATTTATTTGTTTGTTTGTTTGTTTGTTTGTTTTGCTTTTTTAGGGCTGCACCCATGGCATATGGAAGTTCTCATGCTAGGGGTCAAAATGGAGCTGCAGCTGTTGGCCTATGCCACAGCCACAGCAACTCAGAATCCAAGCCTCATCTGCGACCTACACCACAGCTCACAACAACGCTAGATCCTTAACCCACTGAGCAAGGCCAGGGATCGAACCCACATCCTCATGGATCCTAATCAGATTCATTTCTGCTGAGCCACAACAGGAACTCCTACAAAATTTTTCTCTTTTAAAATTATTCCTCAGACTTCTAATGAACACTTCCTTGTGTGTCTTAGTCTGTTCAGGCTGCTATAACAAATACTACTGATTGGGTGGCGTATAAACAACATAAATTTTTTCTCACAGTTCCGGAGTCTGGGAAGACTGAGGTCAGGGTAGTTGGACAAGGACCTTCTTTTCATGTTGCAGACATCTCATTGTGTCTTCCACAAGATGGAAGAAGCAAGGGAACTCTAGTAATTTTATAAGCGGGCCTGTTTTATAAGAGCACTAATCTCATTCAGGAAGACTCCACCTTCATGACTTATCACCTCCCAGAGACCCCACCTACTAATACCATTCTCTTTGAGGGTTAGGATTTCAGCATGTGAACTTGGGAGGGGGACACATGTGTTGAGACTATGTAACCACCACAGAAGCCAGTAAACACATGGGATACACGAATGCCAGAGACCATGATGACGACATCAGAACTGCCATCATAAGCAAGAATGTAGCATTTTCATCATAGTTTATAAAAAGTGATTGCAGGTCCTTCTGCCATACTGTGGGAATTCATAGCATCCATTCCACATATTAGGACAACCCTTCTATACAACTGTGCAGTATAAGTACCCCCCCACCGACACACAACTCAGGCATTGCAAAGTGGTTACCTACCTTGCCCATAGTCCTTTGTTTCAGATGTACTAATGTCCTGCAAACAGCAATGCATTTGCCAAAACTTGAATTTACTTCATAGAATTGAGCAAATGCCCCTAAGGCAGAAAGCCAGGCAGATGTCCCCATAGGCATAGCTGAAGAATTCTTAATAACGAAACTAATAAAAATTATTACACACATGATGTGTGTAAGCTATCTATATGTATGGATGTCTTCATATACATACATAACCTTCACCACTCATGTTATGATGCTTTTATTTACATTATCTTATTTCATCATCATAATCCTATGAAGAAGGCAGTGACTAATGGTACTATACCCATTTAGCCAAATTAAAAAAAAAAAAAAAAAAGGAATTCCCATTGTGGTTCAGCAGTAACGAACCTAACTAGTACCCATGAGGATGTGGGTTTGATCCCCGGCCTTGCTCAGTGGGTTAAGGATCCGGCGTTGCCATGAGTTGTGGTGTACTCACCAACATAGTTCAGATCCCACATTGCTGTGGCTGTGGCTGTGGCTGGCAGCTGTAGTTCTGATTTGACCCCTAGCCTGGGAACTTCAATATGCCACAGGTGTGGCCCTAAAAAGCAAAAAAAAAAAAAAAAAAATCAGAGTTATTCACAGTTACAGCTAATAAGAGCAGGAGGCTGAATTTAAATCAACAGCCTCACTCCAAATCCAAGACTCTCTTGTATGTACTATTTAGGATGCTTAGTGCATTCTTTGAAAGTTCATACCCCACAGCATTCCTAAAGGGTGAGGTTGCTGGTTCCATGAACTTGCCACTTTTGGAGTTTCTCCTTAGTGTGAAGTCCAAACTGAGGAAGGTACCCTTATTTTCTCCTTGAATATTCCATATGGGTTCTTTGGGGGAGATACCCACATGGCCTTTCATTAGTGCTTGAATGTGGCACTTGTTATAAGAACTCTTTGTTATGCTGATGATCCATGGCCATCACCGCGTCTCCTCCCTTTATGCTTACTACCATTGGCCATGGCTCTCTCTGGCTCCTAGAATGATTTTGTAAATTGCTTACATTGTGTCTATAAAATAACCATTAACATAAGGGATGAAGAGTGTGATAGAAAAGAAATACACTTTGGTTGGGACAAATAAGAGAGAGGGGTGAGACCAGGACTCTAGGACCCATCTGGCTCTGTCCATGGTGGCTGTTGTCATTTACAGTAATGATTTACATGGATTAAGATGGACGGCTTAGAAGGTGCTTTTATGCCTTTATGAGATGTCACCCACAGGTCAAGAAAGAAATGTCACAGGCACCTAGAAAAAGCAAGTTGAAAAGGTGAGGGACATGAAGTCATGCCTCCAGGGTGACTGAAGGGTGTTCCCAGCACAGGCTGACGACAGCCTGCACTGTTTGTCCTCATCTGCAGGGGGATGAATTCCCAGGTGCCCAAGATTATTAATGGCACACCAGCTGCTCTATCTTTATTGCTGTCAGTCACAGGTCAGCCCTGCCTGTCCGCAGAGACGCAGCTTCCATGGTCGGAGTGCAGGGTGCCCATCCGTGTCTGCCTTCTCGCTGCCCTCCCCTACCTTCCATACCAGCTCCGCTTTTTAGGTTAACAGTTGCCTTCTTTTCAGGAGCTGCTTCAGACGCAACTGATGTCCAACTGCACCACCTGCTGAGCCCAGGAGTGGCACATGACCTTAGAATGCTGTGCACATCTAAAAGGAGCTGGCCGGCTCACCTGCTGGTCCACCTGAAAATACAATATGAGGTAGTGACAGAAAGTAGGATGGTGGCTGCCAGGGATGGAGGGGAGGAGCACATGGAGAGTTACTGTTAATGGGTGTAGAGTTTCAGTTTTGCAAGCTGAAAAGGGGTCTGAAGATGGATGGTGGTGATGGTTACACAGCAACATGAATGCACTTAATAACACTGAACTCTATACTTAAAAATGGTTAAGTTTTGTGTTATGTGTATTTTACCACAATAAAAAAATCCATAGAGGAAGTTTCTCTGTGGGGCAGTGGGTGAAGGAGCTGGTGTTGCTGCCACAGCTGTGACATGGGCCTCAATTGTGGTGTGGGTTTGATCCCTGGCCTGGGAACTTCACAGGTCTAGGGTGAGGCCGAAAAAAATCCATAGAACTAAATGAAGGTATAGATTTTTCAGCAAATGAAACATCTTATTTGATCATCAAAAATATATACAGAGGAGTTCTTGCTGTGGCTCAGCAGGTTAAGAACCGGGCATAGTGTCTGTGAGGATGTGGGTTTGATCACCGGCCTCATTCAGTGGGTTAAAGGATATGGCATTGCTGTGAGCTGTGGTGTAGGTCACAGACGCTGTGTTGCTGTGACTGTGGCATAGCCCAGCAGCTGCAGCTGTAATTCAACACCTGGCCCAGAACTTTCCACATGCCATAAGTTTTGCCTTAAGAAGAAAAAAAAAAATACATATAGGCAAACATACTTAACATACATACAATTTAAGGGTCATCTAGTTACCGTGTCTCCGCAAAACTCTTTCCTTACATCTCATTAATCTTGAACTTGGTAATGGGAGAGCACAGTCACTCATTTAGGAAAGTGGCAGAGTAATGATAGGAAGTGACCCCATCTCATGAGACCTGGTTTTTCATCCCCAACTCCATAACCAGCGGTGCCAAGAACTTAGCCTTTCTGAACTGATCTGTCAACTTGATTAAAAGAAAAAGAGGTCTGGGATTTCTTTCAGCTCTAAGGCTAAAAATTCAAACATTTCCAATGAAGGTAAAAGTACCCCTCAAATTAACAGTAGGTTGGAAATGAATGAAACCTTCTTCCATGAAGGTTTATTTTAAGGAGCACACACAAAGGGAAAGGATATTTTAAAGCACAAGAGTAACCCAGACCAGGAGTTCCCATCGTGGCTCAGCAGAAACAATCTGACTAGTATCCATGAGGACGCAGGTTCAATCCCTAGCCTTGCTCAGTGGGTTAAGGATTTGGCATTGCTGTGAGCTGTGGTGTAGGTCACAGATGTGGCTTGGATCAGCTCCAATTTGACCCCCAGCCTGGGACCATCCATATGCTGCAAGTGCAGCCCTGAAAAGACAAAACAAAAAACAAACAAACAAAAAAAAAACAGACAAGATGGGGCCATTTTCAAATGGAGAGTTCTGATTCTTTAGGGGGACATGAAAACAATTTCTTGGCTTCCATTCGGCATTTTAGAAAAGGAAATAAAACAGAAAATATTTTACTGTGGTTGCATGTAGTCACGGAGATTGCTATGTGAAAATTTGACGTGAGCTCCTCTCTATGCTATTCTCTGCTTAGAGTTTGTAAGTCTGGGAAGGATAAAGCATGTCTGAAACAGAGAGGTGGCCTAGAGAGTTAGTGACTACATCTGAGGTCCCAATGCGCAGGTCACATTCCTGGATTGGTGGACTTCCAATTCTGTGTGCCATGCCACATCTACCCTGGTGGTACAGCTCTTCATTCATCAGACATCCTGAAGGCTTAGAGGGCATGGCTGTGAGGAATAAAACAGAGAGTCAAATTATTAGTGCTAGATTTTCCAGACCTTGCAGAGAATTCCCATTAAAAATGTACATGTCCCCAGTGACCTCATTTGCTATCTTTGCCAATGTTCCATTCAGTAAACTAAGCAATTGCCTTGGAGAGACTTTCTTTTCCAAATTATGCATGGAATGTGTACCAAAATGCACTTAATTCAGGGACATTCTCTTTCTTTAGTGAGAGTCTCATGTGTAAATAAAACTTTGTAACCCAAAGAACCCAAAGAGAGGTTCTCGCAAACCCCCAATATTTTCTAATAAAGTTACATAACAAGGTATTAAGATCATAATAATGGGACCAGTTACCTATAATAAATGAGGACTTTGTAATCCTCAATCCTAGGTATTAAGCATTAGTCAGGGTAGGTATTAAGTACTAGTCAACTGCTGTAGCAAAACAACCCCCAGACTCTGCAATTGAACGAAATAAAATATTTTTTCCTGTTCACATAAAATCCAACCTAGTGCTCCTGCTGGGGTGGTACCTCGGGCAGGCTCTCCACCACGTGGCGACTCAGAGGTCCAGGGTCCTTCCATCTGAAGATGCCACCGTCTTTAGCAAAGTCTCCAACGCCAAAACACAGGAAAGGAAAATGGGGGGGGGTGAACCATCTTGACTTGGGGGTAACACACATCATTTGCACTCATGTTGTTTAGACCAGAACTCATCACTCAGAAGCACAAGAGCTGGAGCATGTAGTCCTCACTGGGAGCCACTTCCTGGCAAGAACCCTACACCGTGGACAAGAGAAATCAGGCTCTAAGAGTCAGCTAGCTGCCACAGCCACAACCTGCACTTAATAGAGTTCATCAGAGACCCTCCATAAATGCCTGCTGAATTTACAAAGGGATACATGAATGAGCAGTAGAGACTGTTTTATTTCATAATGATTTCATTATTTCCATGACGAGACCTTCACTTCCTATTTTAAATCATCTTAAAGAAGGATACAGAGCAAGCACTCGTTTGGCTCTTCAATCATTTTGCTGGCTTTCCTGGCAGATCTTTCAAGTGATCCTACACCCTGAGTCAGGATAGCTTAGGTAGAATTTTCCTTAGTAGCTAATGCAGGGGTCTGATAAATGAACTTCAAATTCTTGCCAACTTGGACGTTTGTAAGTTACACAAACACCACTTTGGCATTGCCCATAGCCAAGCATAGTCAATGACATATTCTCTTGCAGTAACCTTAGTTCAGCTAATTACGAGACTTGGCTGGTGAAGCCAAGGCAGTGGTTGTAACCAGTATAGCAGTGTCTCTAGAATTTTTTGAGATTAAGAAAACCAATTAAACTGCAAACCATTCAATTTTATTGTAACTTGCCTCACATTATACCTTGGACTTATGGTAACCTTAAAAACCAGACTTGGAAATTTAAAAATCATCAGCAGGTTTTAGTTGCTCTGGAGAGAAAATAAAATATATTTGGAGTGGTTCCAAGAATTTTGTTCACAGAGAGATGTACTTTCTGTGGGATAGAGACATATATTAAGTCGTTCTATAACTTGAAGGACATCTCTTGCAAAGACATCTAATTTGCTTTGTTCTAAACTGCAGCTCAGTCCAGAATCTGATTACTCTGCAAATGCTCTTAATTGATTACTCTTTAATAAATATGTTGAGCTGACCAGCACTCTCCATTCCTTGCATAAAACTTTCAGACTGATGCCCACAGTTCCTTTCATGGAACAGAAGTCTGGGGGCAAGCTGTCCGCTCTCAGATGACAGACAGTTTCATGAGGTTGCTAAGGATCATTCTACCTCCAGGTTTCATTTTCACTATCCTTGGAAAGTGACCATCATCCTATGGTCCAATAAGACTCCCAGATCTCCAAGCATCCATCACTTTCTTTGTGTGTGTGTGTGTGCATGTGTGTGTATGTGTGTGTGTATGTGTGTGTATGTGTGTGTGCATGTGTGTGTATGTGTCTTTTTAGGCGCACACCCCAGGCACATGGAGGTTCCTAGGCTAGGGTTCCAATTTGAGCTACAGCTGCCGGCCTATGCCACAACCACAGCAATGCTATGGGATCCGAGCCGCATCTGCAACCTACACCACAGCTCACAGCAATGCTGGATCCTTAACCCACTGGGCAAGGCCAGGGATCAAACCCACATCCTCACAGATACTAGTCTCATTCGTTAACCGCTGAGCCAAGACAGGAACTCCCATCACTTTCATTTTAAGAGACTTCCAGGAAGTTACACACATACATTAAAATAAAATGTTTAATATCATATGCTTGCATCATTTTTAAATGATTCTCCACTTTAAGCAACTTACTTAGATTAACAGTCAACTACCAATCTTAACATTATCTGATAATAGAGCTTCTAATTCAGTTACATATGACATTGAATAGGAAGACAATGCTTAGTAGAGGGACTTAAATTCCTGTTTTGGAAAATGTATCATAGGTAGTAGGAATGACAAAGTAGGAATGACAAAGTAGTATTTGGCCTACTCATAAGTCACCTGCACAGTTGGCAGTTTAATTCTATTAGTTAGAGTACAATCTGAGTAGATATAACAAAGGGACCCCTTAAAGCACACTGGCTTAAATTAGATAGAAATGTACTTTCCTATGTCACAGTCTACTGGTAATTACAGGGCTCAAGACTGATAGAACAGCTCATAAAAATTGTCATCTCTTTGTGGGCAAAAGTATTTGTTCCAGTGTTTGCTCTTTTCTCATACAATTGAAAGAAAAAAAAGAGAGAGAGAGAGGAGTCCAGGGGAGCATGTATCCAGTTCTTTGAAGGGTACCCAGAAGTGGTGTATATCACTTCTTTTCCACATGGCCATGCCTGACTGCTAGGTAGGCAGCTAATACTTGATTTAGAAGAAAGGGAAAACAGGTAGTTTGGCAACTAGCAGTCTCCTATGGTAATTTGTTACTACTGAGTCTCATCAAGTCTAGCTCATCTGATAAGATCCAGTTTCTGACCATGTAAGTCTTAGGACTAAACCTTGGACTATGGGGAACTCATAGTTTTACAGATGCTAAGTCAATGGAAGGACAGGACAGTGGAGGGTAATCAAAGCCATTGATAACTGAGAGGTTCTTTTGCACCATGACTTACCTGCACCAAGCAAGGTTGCAGGGCTGCAGGATTAATGCATTGAACTATGTAGGTAGAGACTTCTATAGTTCGGTGGATCCAACATCTCAGTGGGTTACCACCTGAACTTCACAGTTTTCTGTAATATTATAGCCACATCCAAATGTTTCTTTTTCTTTTTTCTTTTTCTTTTTTGCTTTTTATGGCCACACCCGTGGCATATGGAGGTTCCCAGGCTAGGAGCTGAATCGGAGCTACAGCTGCCAGCCTATACCACAGCCACAGCAACACCAAATCTGAGCCATGTCTGCAACCAATACCATAGCTCACGGCAACGCTGGATCCTTAACCCACTGAGCAAAGCCAGGGATTGAACCTACAACCTGCTGGATCCTAGTCGGGTTCATTAACCGCTAAGCCATGAAGGGAACTCCTCAAATGTTTCCTGAAAGAAAAGTTTGAAGTTAAAGGAAGTAAAATCCGTATCCTTATTATCGTCCTCAATTCAATTCACGTAGATTAACATTTCTGGAGGGCAAGGTACTTAGGCTAAGAGATGAAACGATAAAGAAAACAAATATATATGAATTTTTAGGGGAATTCCTGTTGAGGCGCCACGGAAACAAATCCAACTAGTATTCATGAGGATGTGGGTTCAATCCCTGGCCTTGCTCAGTGGGTTAAGGATCCGGCGTTGCTGTGAGAGCTGTGTGTAGGTTGCAGACTGGGCTTGGATCCCGAGTTGCTGTGGCTGTGCTGTAGCGTGGTGGCTACAGCTCCAATTTGACCCCTAGCCTCGGAACCTCCATATGCCTTGGAGTGTGGCCCTAAAAAGCAAAAAATAAAATAAAGTAAAAAATTTGAAAAAGCTATACTGTGATGCAATTCATATACCATACAATTTACCTGTTTAAAGTGTACAATTCAGTGATTCCTAATATAATCACAGCATTGTGCAACCATCACTACAATCGATTTTAACATATTTTCACCATATCGTCCAAATGACCTGTACTCACCCACTGTCACTCCCCATCCTTCCCACGCCTTCCTCCCTAGCCATAGGCAACTGCTCATCTACCTTGTCTCTATGGTTTTGCCTATTCTGGACATTCAGACTAATGGAATTGTATAGTAGGTGGCCTTTGATGACTGGTGTCTTTCACTTAGCATGATGTTTTCAAGGTTCACCCATATTGTGGCATATATCACTACTTCATTCTTTATTGAAGAATACTATCCCATTGCATGGATCCCATTTTGCTTATCCATTTATCATTAACGTGGATTGTTTCCACTTTTTGTGTGTTATGAATAATGATGCTATGAACATTCCTGCACAGGTTTGTGTGTGGATATTTCTCCAGGAGGAGATTTCCTGGATCCTATAGTAACACTGCTAAACTTTTTGTGGTACTTCCAGACTCTCTTCCAAAGCAACTGCACCATTTTACATTCCTATCAGCAGTGTGTGAAGGTTCCAATTTTCCATATCCTTTTCCTCTGTGTCCTACAATCTCTTATTCTTGCCTATCTTTTTTTTCTTTCTTTCTTTCTTTTTTTTTTCATTTTTGGCCTCACTGACAGCATACGGATGTTCCCAGGCTAGGGTCCGAGCCTCATCTGTGACCACAGCTGCAGCAACACCAGACCCTTAACCCAGTGAAAGGGGCCGAGGATCTAACCAGTCATGCCACAGAGATATGCCAACTTCTTAACCAGCTGAGGCACAGCAGGAAATTCTTGCCTGTCTTTTTGATTATAGCCCTCCCAGTGGGTGTGAAGGTATTTCCTTGTGGTTTTGATTTGCATTTCCCCGATGGCTCATAATGTTTGAGCACATTTTCATGCACTTTTTAGCCATGTGCATGTCTTTGGAGAAATCCCCATTTAGCTCTTTGACCATTTTTTAAATTAGGTTATTTGTCTTTTTTTTTTTTTTCTTATCCTCCATAAGCCCATGTCATGTGGAAGTTCCCAGGCCAGGGATCAAAGCAGCACCATAGCAGCAACCCAAACCACTGCAAGGATCCTTAACTCACTGCTCCACAAGGAATGCCCATCTGCCTTTTTATTATTGATTTATAAGCATTCTTTATTTTTTCAAGATACAAGTTCTGTATCAGATATATGATTTGCAAATATTTTCTCCCATTCTGTGAGTTGTCTTTTTACTTTCTTAATGGTGTGGAAGACAAGTTTCTTGCCTCCAATTAATTCTCAGATAAAGGCATTATGTGATTACAATACTGGGAGAATTTGCTTACCATGAATTTTTTTTAAAAAATCACCCCAGGTGGAGATTGTGGATGATTAGAACAGTTGTCTGGGGACTCCTCAGATTGTCTGTGTGAATTCTCTTGTGATCAATTTTTTAGCCTATAAATTCAGTCAAAATAGCAGTGAGTTCAGTTGAAAACGTGGTTTAGCTGAGTTTTCCTTTTTACTAGGCTGAGGGAATATTGGCTGAACCAACTGGTAATGAAAACCTGTCCAAGGACCTCACTGTTTTTCATTCCATTTACTGACCTTTCTGACTTCCACAGCATCTATCCTACTTGATTAGAAGAATAGAATTACAGCCTGAAATTAACAGATCCAGAGTTCCTGTCATGGATCAGTAGGTTAAGGACTCAACATTACATGAAGATGTGGATTCGATCCCTGGTCCAGATCAGGGGGTTAAGGATCCAATGTTGCGGTGAGCTTCAGTGTAGGTCGCAGATGTGGCTTGGGTCTGTGTGGCTGTGGCTGTGGTTCTGGCCTGCAGCTGCAGCTCTGATTCAACCCTAGCCTGGGAACTTCCATATGCCGTGGGTGTGACCCTTAAAAAAAAAAAAGAAAGAAGGAAAGCAAGCAAGAAAGAAAGAAAAGAAGGAAGAAAGGAAGGAAGAAAGACAAAAGAGAAAAAAGAAACTGACACATCTAAGGGACCTGGTTTATACACAAGGAAGTTAAGTCACTTTTCCTGGGTCTCGAGGTGCCTGGTAGTGCACCTCTCCCTGAGTTTCCAGTCTCTCTCCCTACACGCCCATATTACTGCCCCCCTGCCTGCCGTTCCCAGCGACTTCTTAAACTTTCTGACTCCTTTCCTGAAAAGCAGGACTGGGACGTGAATGTCTCTAATCCATGTTTGGGGTCTTAGCAGAAGTAACCGGCATGAGGGTAGGGGTCCCGGGTTGGAGTAGCTAGTACGTAGATGTGGTCCATTTTCCCCTCTTATTTAGCCGATATGACGCTCCCCAGTAGCTAAGGGCTTCTGTGCATGGAATCCGTCAGTGAAGCATTCTGGCTGAGAGTTGATCCAGCACAGGAACAGATGACAGGACGGCAGGCAGTCTGTCCCCTTCTAGGGAATAAGGCAAGGATTTCTTTAACACAATGTGACAACTAATCTCTCTATAGCATCTGACTGAGAGGTTTTAATTACTACTGTGAGATACACACGTGATTTCTTTATTCACACGAGCAGCCGGGGTGTGTATGTGTTCCTCCAGTATTTGGCAGGGTGTGTATCAGCACAGAGTGACTTGACTCTGAATCCTCCTCCTTTTCTCCTTGATTCTTTACTTCCCTCTTTCCTCCCACTTTGTGTTCCTCCTCTTTCATTTCTTCTTAATTTGTGAGAATGAGCTTATTGATTTTCTGCTTTGAACAGAAGGCTGGGTCCTTCAGTTCTCCTTCCCCTCGCAGATATGGCAGCCAACCCGGTGATCCCAGGGAATGGAGGTGTTTTCACAGCCTTGCTGGTGTTCAGATGAAGCCCTCTTTGGGAGAGTGTGTGTGTGCTGGGATGCAATTGCATCCTGAGGAAAGGAAGGAATCAAGAGAATGAATTTGGGAGGAGCAGCCAGGTCAGACTTTCTTCCAGCTTAAACTCTGATCCAGTTCTGAGCCTGTGCCATCCTAATACCAAATACCTCTATCGGTTACCATGTAAAATCATAAATATCTTCTTGGCTCTACGATAACAGATGTCTGGATACTTGAAAAAAATCAGAGCACTCCACTTAGATTATTAGTTGATAGTCAAATATAAGATAATCTAAATCACCAGTCTGGAAGAGTATTTGAAACATGCCTTTGTAAACCTCCCTGCTTCTTGGCAAAACAATGTTGTAAAAGATGCCAAGAAAAGTTTTAGAAAACGGAAATATTGATCAGACATAGTTTGAACACCAAGTTCTTCCACAGTCAGGCATTTCTTAGCAGTTTGGGTGTTTATTTATTTTGGCCATGCCCAAGGCATGTGGACATTCCCAGGCCAGGGATCAAGCCCTCGCCACAGTAGCGACCCAAACCACTACAGTGACAATGCTGGACCTTAACCCATTAGGTCACCAGAAAATGCCTTCAGATGTCTATATACACACATATTTTAATATGTATCTATTTTATCAATATATATACATATATATATATATACATATATATATGTATATATATATATATATTCCTTGGTTATATATACTTGTTTGATTTAAAGAGAAAGAATATGAATAAAAAGGAAAACTCTGAACTCATGACAGTTAAGCCCCCAATGGGCAGAATGAGGACAATACTCAGTGGTCCTTTGCCCATGTTGGTGATTCCAGGCCTGTGATAGATACCCCAAGGCTCACATCACTCCAAGGCTTAGAAGAGCTCTTAGGATTCACTCTCAAGTTCATTTCTTCCCAAGAACAAGACTCAGCCACTTTAAAGAGACAAATTGACCACACTTAACTTGCTAATAAAAGTTTTGATGGAAAGGAAACTTCATCATTCCTGATCTCTATTCTGGGAACCATCCAGTTACTGTCATGTTCAACCTGCCTCCTTGGGTGGACTCTAGCAATGTTTCCTAAATCTCTAGTGTCTTAGCCTCTGCTTCCTGCTATGCTACCCTCATCATTCTGCAGTGTGTCTTGCTTTGGTGTGGACTGTGTAAGGGCCTCTACAGTTCCTGTGTATGACTCAGCCCATGTCATGTAGACCTGGTTGAGCCCTTGGTCTGACTCCTAGGACCAGGGTCTTGGCTCTACCTAATTTTTTTTTCTTTTTAGGGCTGCACCTGTTGCACATGGAAGTTCCAGGCTAAGGGTTGAATCAGAGCTGCAGCTGCCAGCCACAATCACACTGGATCCGAGCCATATCTGTGACCTATGTCACAGGTTGTGGCAATGCTAGATCCTTAACCCACTGAGCAAGCCCAGGGATTGAACCTGCACCTTCATGGATACTAGTCAGGTTTTAACACTCTGAGCCATGAAAGGAATTCCTTGGCTCTACTTACTTTTGAGGCTCAACTCCATCACCAAATTCTCTCCCTCCACCAAGTATTTGACCAGGAATGGGACAATTTGTCTGTTATCCAAACCTACTCTATACTTCTTCATTTCATTTCTTTGTTTGCTGTTTCATCCTCCTGGAATTCCCTTCCACCCTCAATGCTATCAAAATCCTACGCATTTTACAAGATTCAGCCAAAAGTCCTCCTTTTTCAGGGGCTTTTCCTCTGAGTCCTCATAGCAACTTCCTTGCAACTCTTTGGGGCTCTGATCACACTCTTTGTGGAGAAGGAGGAGGAGCCTTGATTGGAAGACAAAGTATTTGCTTTAGCTCTGTGACGGAAAAGTGTGTGGCTTTGTGTCCCTCTATCTCCTTGAACCTCAGTTTCTTCATGGTGGGTTTGAAATCAATGGCCTCTAAGTAGACTTCTGTTTCAAGCCCAGTAATCCTATGATTATAATTCAGTCAATGTGTTAATTGTCTTATAACCTGTTAACTTCTTTAGGGCAGGATTGATACCTTATTCACCTAAACTGTCTTTTCCTTTTTGGCACAAGAGCATCTTACACACAGTCCATACCCAATAAGTCCTTGCTAAATGAAAGGATGGATGACAACAACCTGCTGTTACTTGATCTCACATCTTGCTTTGTTTTCAGATGTGCTATGGAAAAGAGCTGATAGCTACTGTTTACTTGGTAACTGTTTCCTACCTCCTTTTGTCCCTACACGGTGCTTACTTGGGCTAAAAAGTTGTGTCCTGGAGAGCAAATTTTGATGAGAAGGAACCTGGCTCTCCCATCCTTCTCTGATTGTCTTTTTCTGTGTGCATATACATTTTTGTTTTTTTTAAATGAATGGTATGAGATAAGTAATTATTTGTTTGAAGTAATATGCTTCAACCTTTGAATTCTGTTCCAAAGAGGCATGCTCTTGATTTTTGAAACCAGAGCTCTCTGAATTGGTTGGCAGCATAGAGTAGGAGATCATCCATGTGATGCAATTTCAGAGGTACCAGTGGGACTGCCATCTGCCTACCCATTGGCTGTCATGAAAGAATTACTCCTTTGGTTCAAGAAGGCTTTGTATCTTCAAGAGTAGCCTGGTAAGGAGTTCCCGCCCATCATGGCTCAGTGGTTAACGAACCCAACTAGCATCCATGAGGACACGGGTTTGATCCCTGGCCTTGCTCAGTGGGTTAAGGACCTGGCGCTGCCATGAGCTATGGTGTAGGTCGAAGATGAGGCTTGGATCCCGCATTGCTGTGGCTGTGGACCAGCAGCTACAACTCTGATTGAACCCCTAGCCTGGGAACCTCCATATGCTGAGGGCACAGCCCTAAAAAGAAAAACAAAACAAAACAAAACAAAACAAAAAAAAAAAGAGTAGCCTGGGAAACAGACTACCTCAAACAATCACTGTGATCCTTCAGGTCATCATCATGTACCCCAAGTGCCTTCTAGAAAATCCAAACTCCATGAGCTGCTAATAGGCACTACACAAAAAGGGAGCCTCTGTGGCCAAAAACATGGGGGCAATGACAATAAATGAAATTAAACAGATTTTCCTGGTTATAGGACTTCTCTGAACTTAGAATAGGCCAATGTGCAAGAGAAATACAGCGGTCATGTCTCCCAAATTTGTATGACCACAGAACCAGCACCATCCCCACTATTTGTTTTATGACTTTTTTTTCTTTTTAGGGCCGCACCTGTGGCGGCATATGGAAATTCCCAGGCTAGGGGTCGAATCGGAGCTACAGCTGTCAGCCTACACCACAGCACAGCAACGTGGGACCTGAGCCACATCTGTGACCCATACTGCAGCTCTTGGCAATGCTGGATCCCTGACACACTGAGCAAGGCCAGGTATCAAACCACATTCTTGTGGATACTAGTCGGATTCATTTCCACTGTGCCACAACAGAAACTCCTGATGTATTTTTTAACGTAAGTGTCCCAAGAGTTTAGATTTTCACCAGACTCCTTCTGGGGAAAGCTGCCTTAGAGGACCATGAGAGCTAGACCAATGCCAACTTCAGAGGGGCAAGCAGGGCTGAAGTGCATAAAAAGATAGATCAAAGACAGACTTCTGTGGCCAGCAGCTCAGCCAAACACTCCATGGCAGGTGGAGGCAGTGAACAGGTGGTGGATGGTCCCAGTTCTGCCTGAGCCTCACATATCACGTTTTCTCTCACAAAGTTGCACCTGATTCAGCTTTGATTGGCTGTCTTCACACTTCCACTGGGTGACCTTGACAGTTCAGAGAAAGCTGTGCCATTTCACCAACAGGCTTGCTGAAGGCCGGGCCTTGCACCTGGCAGATTGGAGGGAAGCTAGGAGGCTCTTGACCCCAGGACTTAAGAAGGCTATGCCCATCAGATGCCAAAATCCTTGCTTAGCTCATTAAGTCAAAAATTCAGTCTGCTCTGCTCTGCTTGGGGAAGTGGTCTCAATGGTAGAGGTGGAGTGACTGGACATCAGTAAGGCTTATTTCTTGATATTGCAGAGTTAAGAATAGATGAGGCATTCCCATCATGGCGCAGCAGAAATGAATCTGACTAGGAACCATGAAGTTGTGGGTTTGATCCCTGGCCTTGCTCAGCAGGTTGGGGATCTGGCGTTGCTGTGAGCTGTAGTGTAGGTTGCAGACGCAGCTTGGATCTGGCGTGGCTGTGGCTGTGGCTGTGGCTTAGGCCGGCAGCAACAGCTCCGATTGGACCCCTAGCCTGGTAACCTCCATATGCCATGGGTGCGGCCCTAAAAAGACAAAGAATAAAAAATAAAAATAGATGATGGTTTCCCCTTGATGTTTCAAAAGCATCTTGGTTGTCTGTATATAAGGTTCCTAAGACAAACAGGTGGACCACAGACTTTAAAAGAGTAACTGTCATCTAGCTAAATTAAAACGCTTTATATGCAGGAGTGGGTTGTGGTATGGAAACTGAAGGAAAGGTCCTGCGATGGACATGGGAGGAGGAGAGTGGGGAGAAGAGTAGCAAGGCTGCTATTTCCTGCTGAGGTGATTTTGATGCACGGGGAGGGGAAAGATGCCAGGGTTGGGAGGGTGTCTGTACCTCCAGGTGTTGGCTTGAGCATGGGAAGAATAAAGAGAGACGCACCCAGAGAGGGAGACAGGCCTGGTATTGGTAACAGTGCAAAGGGCTTTGCTCCATCTGTGGGACAAATGTGTTCAGGAAAGAATACACTTTTTAGCAAAGTCTTGCAAGGCTGCTTTAAAACATTCCTCCTGAGCTGCGGAAGTGTCCTCAAGCCATTCTGACCTTCCGACACAATGATCACTGGTGCTGCTACCTGGATTGAGGAGGGAAGCAGAGGGGAAGAGCCCTGATATTTAAGGACACCCTCACCCCCACCCCTAGTCCTGTACCAGGAAGGATGCTGAGCACAGCCATACTGGGGGTGGGTGGGTGTGCAGATCCCGTGCTCAGAGCTGATCTAGGCGGTGCATTCAAATAGTTGGTTCATATGTTCCATCCACCCAACACCTTTTACAGAACCTGATTCTGCCAGGCTCTGTGATAGGCACTGAGATGCTGAAGAGCTGGAGGAGCTGACAGCGAGGCTGAGTAACCAAAAGGGAGTAGCCCTTACAAGCCAGGGCAAGAGGTGAGGGGGAAAGCTGGGCAAGAGCTGGGACAGGGTCTGAGTCAGAAGTGAGAGTAAGGGAAGTCCAGGGAGGCCTCCTAAAGAAGGAACCTCTGATCTGAGTTTTACAGGGCAGGCCGGAGCCTGTTGCTCTTATTAAGGAAGAAGAAAAGAGCTCAGTGAGAGGTGGCTTCAGACTCCGAAAAGCCCTTCTAGAGCGGGCACTGCGCCCAGGCTGTCCTGGCTCCTCCAGCCTCTGAAATACAGGGCAGGCTTCCCATCACAGCCCCACCCCATGCTGCCCTGCTCACTCCCCATGCCCTTCCACCAGCTCTCTGTCCTGCTCAGTCTGTCCCTCACCTGGTCCCCTGCTTCCACGACTCGCTGTGTCTGGAATGTCCCAGGCCTCAGCCTTCTCCTCCCTGCTGGACTGTGACCATCTCAAAGGCAGGGGACAACCGTCTAGTCGTATCTGCAGCCCTAGCTCAGATATGACCCAAGGCCTAGTTTCTCCACTGCTCTTAAACTCACTCCTCTTGTTTCTCTCACTACTCATCCAGTGTGGGGACACCTCTCGCATTGCTGCTCGGCTTTTCCCCTTGTACACTGTGCGCTCACTCCTCCCCATTAGACTGCAAGCCTCCGAGGAGCACCCTCATTCTCTATCACGGTGTCTTGTCCGTCCTGTGTGGTCAGAGCACGGGAGATATGAGCACCAACTAATCCACGCTTACAGCGGAGAGTGACGGGCCTCGATCAGGCACTGAGGGACCAGAGGGAGTGTGGTTCCTCCATGTTTAGCAGAGATGCCAGACAATTTAGACCAGGGGGCCCAGAATGAAGCCGATTTCCTGCTTTCTCCAACCCCTACCGCCTATGTCCTTGCTTCAGAGGCTGGAGGGCCCAGAAAGTGGGGCAAGAGGCTGTGTGGTGGTTAGGGCAGTGGCAGGCTGGTGGTCCAGGAGGCAGAGTGGGCCGAAGATGCAGCAGCTCTTCCTCATCTGCCTGCACTGCAGCCTGGCAGGGGGCTAATGAGAGGCGAGGTGTGAGGCAGGAGCTTCAGCAGCTATCACAGCTGCTCAAACTGCTGACAGCACGTGGGGCCACAGCATGCCAACTGCTACCTGTGCCATGCAGCCCCCACCCTCCTAATGAGGTTATTACTGCCCAGCAGGCAGCTGCAGGGCCTCCAGGCCCACCCCCAGCTTCCCACTTGTGGGTGCAGGCAGCCCTCATTCTCCAGAGAGAGGGTTGTCTTGAGGATGGCCCCCATACCTACAGGGAGAGGGTCCCCCATCAGTCCAGCTGGCTCTTCTGCTCCTGGCTTTCCCTGTGTTCTTCCAGAAGGATCAGAGGGAAGCAGAGGATTGCTGTGGTGTCTCCAGCCTTAGCCACCTCTTCCTGACCTGGTGGAAGCGTGGGTCTCCTTCTGCCCAAACCATGCCAGTGATTACTAACTAATGCCTGCTGGCCTACAACACCCAGCTCAGGAGTTCCTTCTTTAGGAGGTCTCCTGGGCTTCCCCAGATTCTTGCTTCTGACCCTGTCATAGTCTTTGCCCAGCTCCCTGCCTCGCCCCTCATCCTGGTTTGTAAGGGGCACTACCTTTTGGTTTCTCAGCCTTGCTGTCAGCTCCTCCAGCTCTTCAGCATCTTGGTGCCTATCACAGAGCCTGGCAGAGTCAGGTTCTGTGAAAGGTGTTTGGGTGGATGGAACATATGAACCAACTATTCGAATGCACCGCCTAGATCAGCTCTGAGCACGGGATCTGCACACACACACACACACACACACACACCCAGTATGGCTGTGCTCAGCATCCTTCCTGGTACAGGACATGGGGGTGGGGGTGAGGGTGTCCTTAAATATCAGGGCTCTTCCCCTCTGCTTCCCTCCTCAATCCAGGTAGCAGCACCAGTGATCATTGTGTTGGAAGGTCAGAATGGCTTGAGGACACTTCCGCAGCTCAGGAGGAATGTTTTAAAGCAGCCTTGCAAGACTTTGCTAAAAAGTGTATTCTTTCCTGAACACATTTGTCCCACACATAGAGCAAAGCCCTTTGCACTGTTACCAATACCAGGCCTGTCTCCCTCTCTGGGTGCGTCTCTCTTTATTCTTCCCATGCTCAAGCCAACTCCTGGAGGTACAGACACCCTCCCTACCCTGGCATCTTTCCCATCCCCGTGCTAGGTCCTTCAAAACAACCCCTTCTTTCTTCCTCCCTGATGCCAACTCCAGCTCATATAGTCTTGCTTTTCCTTAGCAGGAATAAATCTGAATTTATTTCACAAAAAGAGTAGTATAAAAAGGGCACAGTGCTTTCTGTCTAAGAGGGAGGGAGATTTCTGATGTTGGGTGGTGGGGGTGGCAAGAGCGCTTCCTGATGCCCCAAATGGAACCTGAAACCTCCTCTTTTTCCTCTGTACCCAAGCCCCACGGCTGTGACCTGGAGGAAAAAGAGGGAGAAAAAAAAAAAAAAAAAACTGGGATGCTAAAGCCCACAGCCTCTGTCCTGCCCGGGTCTTGGAACAAAGATGTGGTTGGCCGGCAGGAAGCAGCAAGCATCCTCCACAGGAGCGTCAACCTGCCCGCAGCCTCTGTCCTCGAAACGCCCGCAGCGCTCCACCTCTCAGAACAGCTGGCCCGCGTGTCACAGCCAATTAGGCTTTGGAGGGAGTGAGAGGGAAAGAAGTGACACTGCATTACTGACCCCTGCTGTCACGGGGCAGATGTGGAGGCCAGCACGCAGTCCCCCCGCTCGGCCACACCGCTAATTAATCACCTCGGCCACCGAGTCGTGACAGCACTTTTCGCGGAGCGCGGCGCACGTGGAGGCAGGGCCCGTGCACCTGCAGAGCAGGCTGCCGGAGCGTGGAGCTCTGGGCGCCCAGCCGCCCCTCTCTCAGCTGGCCTGGCAGGTCTGTTGCTGCCAAGTTTTCACTGGAAGCTGTTGGGGTTAAAAGGAAGGGTGGAAAAAGAAGGAAGAAACTTTTTAAAAGCTGTAAGTAATTATAGAGTGCAGGTCGGTGGAGCGCGAGAGCTGGGCAGCGGAAGTGGAAATGGGGCCCAGAGCTAACCAGAGGATGGACTATCTCTCTAGGGCCAGCATTTGGGTAGAGTTTGGGGATGCTCAGGGGTTTGCCTGGGAAAGAGCCTGGGATCTGAAGGCCTCCATCTATTTTTTACCCTTTTCTTCCTTCTCCTGGTTTCTTTGCATGCTCTCTTTAGATCCTGCCCTTCCTCTGTCAGACATTTAGGGAGTGAGTCAGTTCCTGCCTCAAACATGGGGGAGCTTTAACTCCAGTGCATCGTTTAGCATTCGAGCCTTAGGACGCCTTGTGGCGCACCCTGCCTTTTTCTTGTCGCAGCGCTCAAGACTGTGATTGCCCACCGATCCCGTCCGGGACCCATCAGTGCTCCTCAGCATTCCAGTCCCCAGTACAAGATCTGGGGCCAACTGGGCAGTTACAGAGATTTGTTGGATGATTCCTGAATAAGGCACGAGCTTACCTTCAAGGAACCTCAGGTCTGCTGGGGAGACAGGCACCTAACAGGTCATTGCACTGCAACCTGGCCAAGCCTGTGATATCACATAGCAGGGTATGGGGTGACAGGTAAGGGCAGAGAAGAGGTGTGCCAGCCCCAGTTCCAACAGCAAGGCACAGAACTGACCTTGCTTGGTTGATGACTGCTTTTATGGAAATTTTGGGTCAAGTCTGATCCATTTCTATGAAACTTCAAATAATAGCCAAAGCTGTCAGGGCAATCACTATACAGCTTATTCCATAAAGCTTGTCCTCATCACTCTTAAAGTTGAAACAGGCCAGGCTGCTTCAGGTGACATGACACATCGCATGGGAACATGCTGGGCACATCCTTTTGGATGTAGATCATTAAGCTTCACTTATTCTAGTTACAAGACTCATGAGCCATTTATGCCTAGCAAATCAAGCTCCAAATCTTTATTCCTTAGTGTGTGCGGAAAGGAAGATTTTTGGCATCCAGCCTCAATGACTGTTTCGATGTTGTTTGTCTCTTGCCCTTTCTCCCCCAACACAGCTCTGAAGCAGCTTTTCCTCTGGCAAGGAAGCTCGCTGCCCTTGGTCCATGTGGTAAATGCTCATTTCCCTTCAAGACTCCCCTAAAACCATCTCTCCTCAGACTTCCTTTCAAGAAGAGAGCCTTAAATGAGAGCTGGAAAGGTCAGCTGCAGAAATTCTTCGGCAGGATCAGGTCCTTCTGTTGTAGAAGTGCAGCTAAGAGAAAATGGGAAGGTTTTTTTGTTTTGTTTTGTTTTGTTTTTAGGGCCACACCCATAGTACATAAGTTACTGGGCTAGGAGTTGAATTGGAGTGGCAGCTGCTGGCCATGTCACAGCCACAGCAACACAGCCATGTCTGCAACCTACGCCACAGCATTTGTCAACACCTAGATTGCCAACCCACTGATCGAGGCTAGGGATCCCAACCTGCATCCTTGGGGTACTAGCTGGGTGTATTACTGCTGAGCCACAAAGGTAACTCCCAAAACTCTTTTTAATTTTCTGATTGGTTGAGTGGATAAAAGCATCTACAAACAAGCCAGGGAACTTTCAAACTCTGTCTCAATAACCGTGGAAATAATAGCCAATGTTATTCAATCATTTGTCGTCTCATAAAGACATCAAATTACTTATGGCTCTAAATGAAAAAACAAATTCTTTTTTTTTTTTTTTTGCTATTTCTTGGGCTGCTCCTTCGGCATATGGAGGTTCCCAGGCTAGGGGTCTAATCGGAGCTGTAGCTGCTAGCCTATGCCAGAGCCACAGCAATGCGTGATCCGAGCCACATCTTCAACCTACACCACAGCTCACGGCAACGCCAGATCCTTAACCCACTGAGCAAGGGCAGGGATTGAACCTGCAACCTCATGGTTCCTAGTCGGATTCGTTAACCACTGCTCCACGACGGGAACTCCTGAATAAACAAATTCTTAGATAAAAGAATATTTTTACAAGAAGTCTCTTTACCAAATGTTTAGATCTTGGGATACTGCTCCCCTCCCCCGCCCCAATATCTCTGTGCTTCTAGAGAAAAGTCTGGAAAAAAGGTGACGAATATTTTTTAAAATAAATGGTTTAAAAGTGTTTTGTTTTTTTGGCCTCACCTGTGGCATGCAGATGCTTCCAGGCCAGATTGAACCTGCACTACAACAGTGACCCAAGCCACAGCAGTGACAACGCCAGATTCTTAAACAGCTGAGCCACTAGGGAACTCCTTTTAAAAGTTTGAATAAATGATACTTTAAAATGTCAAAAACAGAGTTCCCATTGTGACTCAGTGGTTAACGAATACTACTAGGAACCATGAGGTTGCAAGTTCAATCCCTGGCCTTGCTCAGTGGGTTAAGGATCCAGCATTGCTGTGAGCAGTGGTGTAGGTCGCAGACGCGGCTCGGATGTGGCGTTGCTGTGGCTCTGGTGTAGTCTGACAGCCACAGCTCTGATTAGACCCCTAGCCTGGGAAACTCCATATGCCACGGGAGCGGCCCTAGAAAAGGCAAAAAGATAATAATAATAAATAATAAATAAATAAAATAAAATGTCAAAAACTGAAATTTCTAGCTTAAAATATGTGAGGAAAAAAAAAGCGTTTTTTTCCCTGTTTCTAAAGCCCACTTAATTTTTTTTTTTATTTTGGAAAATTTAAAAAAACAAGAAAAATTTCAAGAATGGTACAATAAACATCCACACACTTTACCTCTAGATTCTCTGGTTCTTACCATTTACAAAGCTCACAGTCCTTTTTTTTTTAATAGGGTTTTTAAATTTTTAAATTTTCTATTTTTCTATTATAGTTGATTTACAGTGTTCTCTCAATTTCTACTGTACAGCAAAGTTACTCAGTCTTGTATATATCTATATATCTATATCTATATATTATTTCTCTCACATTATCCTCCATCATGTTCCATCACAAGTGGCTAGATATAGTTCTCTGTGCTATACAGCAGAAAAAAAATGTGTAAATTAAGAAAACAGGAGTTCCCGTCATGGCACAGTGGAATCAAATCTGACTAGGAACCATGAGGTTTCTGGTTCGATCCCTAACCTCGGTCAGTGGGTTAAGGATCCGGCATTGCCATGAGCTGTGATGTAGGTTGCAGACGTGGCTCGGATCCCACGTTGCTATGGCTGTGGTGTAGGCTGGCAGCTGTAGCTCTGATTGGACCCCTGGCCTGGGAACCTCCATATGCCACGGGTGTGGCCCTAAAAAGCAAAAACAAAAACAAAAACGAAAAAAACAGAGTCATGCACAGGAGTGGCTGCTTCAGTCTGTAGATTGCCTAATAGTGTGACCCAGACCTGGAGTTCATAGCATGGGAGCCCTAGACAGCTAGCATTTGGGGGGACAATAGAATATCTCTGGACCGCATTCCAGGGCATTTGACCTTGTGACTTTGTTTCTTTGGTTTTGAACTCCAATGGCAATGGTTGTGCTAGAAAGAATATGTACTTTGAAAGTCAGGCTAGAGATGAATTCAAGTGTGCCCTCTTAACTTGTGTGCCTTTGAGCCACATTATTCTTTCTCTTCTCCCCCACCCCTCCCTTTTCTTCTCTTTTTTAGGGCTGCACCCACAGCATATGGAAGTTCCCAAGCTAGGGGTCTAATCAGAGGTGCAGCTGCCAGCCTACGCCACAGCCACAGCAACACCAGATCTGAGCCACATCCCGCAGCTTATAACAACTCTAGATCCTTAACCCAAGAGCCACATTTTTTTTTTTTTTATTTTGCTAACGTTTGCCAAACACACTCACTCCTGCACTCAGAGCTCTGAGTTTAGTGACGAGTGCCATTTCATTTATCAGGGAGTGGTGCCTGTGTCTTCCTTTGTAAAATGGGTGTGATAATGTTTATCTCCAAGCCATGCCGTACCTTGTCTGGAAAGTATGCTTAGAGCAACAGCCATACTTGTATGCATTTGACTCTGACTTCTGATACTTGTTTGCTATAGGTTGTGCTACAAATTCTTTTGCTTTTGCTTTTGCTCTTTAGGGCAGCAGGTGCAGCATATGGAAGTTCCCTGGCTAGGGGTTGAAGTGGAGCTATAGCTGCCAGCCTACACCACAGCCACAGCAACACAGGTTCCACGACTTGTTTACGACCTATACCACGGCTCATGACAACACTGGATCTTTGACCCACTGAGCGAGGCCAGGGATCAAGCCTGTATCCTCTTGGATACTAGTTGGATTCATTCCCGTTGTGCCACAAGGGGAACTCCCACAAATTCGTTTTTGTTATTTAACAAAGTTGTGGTGAGCAACAAGCCAAAGAGTGTTTGCTTCTTGAACAATTAATCTACCCTTTTGATCCCTGGCCCAGGAACTTCCACATACCACTGGCACAGCCAAAAAAAGATAAAACTAAAAATTATATCTACCTGGAAAGTTGCTCAGTTAAAATTTTTCTTGTTCCTATTTCAAATATTTTGTTTGTTTCTTTGTTTTGGCTTTTCCTTATGCTAGATGCCCGGTACTGTGCTAGGTACAAATAGAGATGCAGAAAAACATTTTCAAACTTTTATTTTCGTGCTTGGTATATATATGTGTTATAAGTGGTGAATGAATGTGTGAATGTATGTGTATGGGATTGTGTGTATAAAATGTGAGAGAGTGTTCCTGAGTGTGCTTTTGCACATGTCCACGTGTGTGCATGTGTGAGTGTATATGGGTAAGTGTATAAGTAAAATGAGTGTGTGATAGATGTGAGAGTGAGGGTGCATTTGTTTGCACATGGGTGTGTGCACATGTAAGTTTGGAGTATGTGTATCTGTGAGTACATGTGAGACTGTGTATCTATGTGAAAGCAGCATGATGACTCGCTGGCTGGACAGGCTCTGAGGACCAGTTTTCTGCTCAGGACAGCAGGACAGGGGTCTTAGTATAAAGATAAAAGGGCGTAAGGCAATCCATTCCTCAGTACATCTCCAAAGGGCTTTTCTTTTCTTTTTTTCTTTTTGACAGATATTTTTGATCTACCTAATCAGCCTTAAATACCAAATCAAAGTGAATAAGATTTTTTTTTTTAATGAAAGGGGAATTAGCCTGAAAAAAGAATGGAAAAATAGCCCCATATCTCCCCCAACAGAAATCAGCAGCGATTTAAAAAATAATATATATACTTTATATACTTATATACATATGTTTATGTACACACACACACATGTAGCACAGGGAACTATATCCAATATCTTGGAATAGAACATGATGGAAGGTAATACAGGAAAAAGAATGTATATATATGTGCTGCTGGGTCACTTTGCTATACAGCAGAAATTGGCACTGTAAATCAACTATACTCTGATTAAAAAAATTGTAATTACTTAAAAAAAAAAACCCACCTCAAATCACCAGCTGAAAGGCTGAACCTTGTTGGTGAAATTTAAACGGAGCAAAAGTGACTAACTTTAGCCGCTTAAGGAGGGCAGAGTGCCTGCTCCAGACCTGCCCTCCCTAGCCTTGCCCAGCCTTCCGGGAAAGATGGGCAAGGTCTCCAGTCGAAAAGGCGAAGTCTCCATCCTGTGGTCAAATACAGAATTGCAGCTCCTCTGGAGCAATTCCCCAATGCAATTACTAACCAGCTAAGGATCGGCAGGCAAATTTGTGAGGCCTGTGCTTTCTGCAGCCCCTGCCTTTCCCCCCTGTGACATAGTAGAAAATATATATCTTTGGTTGTTCAAACGCCCCCCTCCTGCCTCCGAACCACCAAAGTTGCCCTTGCTTCCCAGCACATAGCTCCTAAAACCTTGAAGATTCCTAAGCGCTAAGAACACAAGGAAAATATCTGTTTTAGCAATTGGTCTTTGACCTTGATCCCTGACACAGAGCTCCCAAATCCCTTCGAATTTTCTGGGTTATAGGAGTGTCTTTTGTTCTAATGAGGCAACCCTGGTTGGACTCATGGATGGCTTCAGGATGAGGGCTGGTCACCAGAAAGAGCAAGCCATAATTAGAAATTTGAAACTTTCATCTCCTCATTTCCTCTTCTTCATTCCCTGGAGAAGGAAAGGGGGCTGAAGCTTGAGTTAATACTCTCTCATGCTTATGAGCTGAAACTTCTGTAAACAATCTCTAAAATATGGAATTGGGAGAGCTTCTGGGTTGGTGAACACATCCGTGTAACCAGAAGGTACCCCAACTCCATAGGGCAAAAGATCTTGGGCCAGGCACCCTTCCAGACCTCTGCCTATGTACTTCCTCTGGCCATTCATCTGTATCCTGGATGATATCCTTCATTATATAATAACCTGGTAAATGTGTTGCTCTAAGTTCTATGAGCTGTTCTAACAAGTGATGGAACCCAAGGTGGGGGGAGGGGACTCCAATTTGCAGTCAAGTTGAGCAGAATTTGCAGGTAACCTGGGGCCCTATCCACACCATTGGCATCTGAAGTGAGGGGGGGTACAGTCTTGTGGAACTGAGCCCCAACCTGTGGAATCTGCTCTAACTCCAGATTTGAATCATGGGACCCCAGCTGGGGTAGCAGAGGATGGCTTGGTGGGGGAAACAAGCCCACATCCCTGGTGTCAAAGACACTGTAGTGTGGTATAATATGAAAGTAAAGCAGACACACAGGGAGGTGCAGATGCTCCCCTCCTGCCTCTGAACCCCAAAGCTGCCTAAATACCCACCATCATTTGATCTCTTGCCCCCCTCACCTTTTTCCTTTCCTTTCATTTTTTTTCTTTTTAGGGCTGCACCCACGGTGGATGGAAGTTCCCAGGCTAGGGGCCAAATCAGAGCTGCAGCTGCCAGCCTACACCTCAGCCAGAGCAACACCAGATCCAAGCTGTATCTGTGACCTACACCACAGCTCACGGCAATGCCGGATCCTTAACCCACTGAGCGAGGCCAGAAATCCAGCCCACATCCTCATGATACTAACTAGTTGGTTTCTTAACCCACTGAGCCATAAGGGGAACTCCCTTTTTTCCTTTCTAAGGCAATGTTGCCACTTTGCAAAAGAGGAAAAGAAAGCCAAGGTCAGAGGCTGTCAGATGAGTGATTTCTGAACTTTTGTTACCAAAAAGGAGGGGGTTGAATTTTGCTTAAAAAGGTGACAGAGAGTGTGAGCAGTCAACCTTCAGAGAGGAAGTTTACAAAACCTGCCTTTTTGCCATTAGGACGGATGCCACCTCAGAATGGCTCCTGGGCTGAAGGTGGGCCCAGGGCGGGGCCTCAGCCCACAGAAGGAAACTTGACCCCCCAGGGACCTTCAGTCTGCCGCTGGTCTGCCAACATATTGGCAGCTGCCTCTTTGGGTCTCAGGGAAGTGATGGGCAACTTCCTTGGCAGACTTGAGGTTCTGATATGTACAAATCACACAAGGGGAGTCCTTGGCTTTTATCACAGACACAAACTACGGGAATGTAAATCAGAGTAAAATACTCTCCATGCAATGGAATATTGACATCATTTCAAATGCCTGCATGGAAAAATAATAATGACAAACATGTTGAAGTGCTTTTAATGATGCTTGGTGACTACTTAGTAAATATTAGCTTCCTGTGATTACCCATGAAAACACTTTTAATGATATCAGTGTAATCTTCCTAAGACCCTTATGATCAGAAAATAATATTATCTCTATCTAACAGATGAGAAAATTAAAATTAAAGCTTTGCAAGACTAGCCACCCTGGTTAATCTAGGACACCAATCCCAGTTTGTTTGACTCCTCAAATCAGGTTATTATGTCAAGCTATTTCTAAGGAAAATATAAAAATTTAGAAAGATGTTCATAATATATTATCATGTGAGAAGGAAAGGCTTACAACATGATTTTATAGTATAACCACATTCTGTGGGGGAAACGTATACTTTCGTGCTTGGGTGTATGTCATAGATAAATGCAGGTGGTGAGAGTGTGGTGCAGGGTTCAAGGGTTAAGCGCATTGAAGCCTTTTTTTTGTGGGTCTAAATTCTGGCTCAGCTGTTTCCTAGCCTCATTCGGAAAGTAGAGAGGGACTAGAGTTACCTCTCTATGCTTCACTAACAGAGCTACCCGACAGGTTGTCCTAAGGATGGAATCAGGGGGATAAGTGAACCTTTGACATAGGGCATGACACTGAGTACTCACTCAGTACATGTTGGCTCTTACTATAGATAGAAACCAAAACTTTACAATGATTTTCTCAAGGCAGTGTGACTTTGGAAGGGGGGCTTCTCTTCCTTTGTTTTATCTGCATTTTCAAAATGAAACTTTTGTTCATGATATGTAGTAAATATGAGAAAGCCTTGTAAAAGAATGCAGGTAGAGGAGTTCCCATTGTAGCTCAGTGGGTTAAGAACCTGACTAGTATCCATGAGGATGTGGGTTTGATCCCTGGCCTCACTCGGTGGGTTAAGGATCAGGTGTTTCCGTGAGCTGGGGCGTAGGGCATGGATGTGGCTTGGATCTGGCATTGCTGGGCCTATGGGGTAGGCTGGCAGCTGCAGCTCCAATTTGACCCCTAGCCTGGGAACTTCCATATACTGTGGGTGTGGACCTAAAAAGACAAAAAAAAAAAAAAAATGCAGGTAGAGCAGGAAGGTCGTTGGAAGGGAACTGGCTGAAGACCAGGTGGAGGCTGGTAACGGGGAAGGGAAGGCTTGGTGCTTCATACTGGTTGTTTCAACCCAGCCAGGGGGAAGTGACTTTCTAGTCCAGATGTGGTTTGTGCTTTTCTCTTCCTACATGGTAACAATCCCCATCTCTAGCTGGGTCCATGGCCACTCAGCATGTACGTTTTCCAGCTTTCCTTGCAGTCAGGTGTGACCAGGTGACCAAGTCCAGCCCATAGGATATACACGGTCTGTGTCACTTCTGGGAAGTGTCTTTTAAGGCAAAGTATGCTGGCTTTTTGATCTTCGTCCTTCCTTCAGCTAAAGCTACTCTGTGGCTGCAGCTGGAGTAGCTGTTTTCGTCCATGGAGAGGAACCCACATGTCACTAATAGGGAGGTGACAGCAAAGAGCCCCACCTCTGATATCCTGGAGCCTCTAGATGACCAGACTGCTTGCTTTAGGACTCAGGTTATGTGGAGAGAAAGAAATTTCTGCCTCATTTTAGCCACTTTTATTTGGGATTTTCTGTCATTCACAGCTCAATGGTTTTTCAACTGGGGGCTACCTCAGGGGACACATGGCAATGTCAGGAGACATTTTTAGTCCTAGCAACTGGAGAGGGGCTCCTGCCATCTTGTTGGTAGAGACCAGGAAAATAGGCAACCAATTCACAGACCTCCACAACCAAGGGGCATCCAGCCCACAGGGTTAGCCAAGGTCAAGAGACCCTACTCACAGCTGAACTCAATCCTTTTTTTTTTTTTAAGAACCCAAATCATTTTATTTTTTTAATTAAAAAATTATTGGCATATAGTTGACTCACAAAATTGTGTTAGTCTCAGGTGCCCAGCAAAGTAAATGAGTTATACATATACATGTACCCATTTCTTTTCAGATTCTTTTCCCAAACAAGCGGCCTCACTGAGTAAATTTCCCTGTGCTATACAGTAGGAAAAATATGGAGGTTCCTTAAAAAACTAAATATAGAACTACCATATAGTCCAGCAATACCACTCCTGGGCATATATCTTGAGAAAACCGTAATCTGAAAAGATACATGTACCCCCATGTTCACTGGGGACTAGTCACAATAGCCAAGACATGGAAGTAACCTAAATGTCTATCAACAAAGGAACAGATAAAGAAGATGTGGTACATATATACAATGGAATATCACTCAGCCATAAAAAGCATGAAATTATGCCATTTGTAGCAACATGAACTCAATCTTAACTGGTCTAAGGAGCTTCTTAAGAGTATATCTGCGATGGCTTTTGTAATGAGACAATCCATGCAAGCATGGCCACGAGGTTGATCTGAGCCATGGGAAATCCTGCCAGGTTGATTACAGCCAGCACCAGGGTTGGGGAAAGGACAAGCCTGACTGGAAGGGGGATTGCCCTTAAGCAGCTTTAGCTCTGAGATGGAGGTTTGGGTGGTAGTCACCTTGCTGAGATATCCCATTGTGGCGCAGCAGAAATGAATCTGACTAGGAATCATGAATTTATGGGTTCAATCCCTGGCCTCACTCAGTGGGTTAAGGATCCAGTGTTGCCGTGAGCTGTGGTGTAGGTCGCAGACACCGGTCGGGTCTGGCATTGCTGTGGCTCTGGCATAGACTGGCGGCTATAGCTCTGATTAGACCCCTAGCCTGGGAAACTCCATATGCCACAGGTGCGGTGCTAAAAAGACAAAAGACAAACATAAAAAAAGGGGTTTTTTTGCTTTTTTTTTTTTTAAGTGTAGCCACGACTCATGAAAGTGCCCAGGCCAGGGATCAAACCTGCACCACAGCAGTGACCCAAGCCACTAGAAACTCCTAAAATGATTTTAAATTATAGTCCACAAAAGTAAAGAGAGTAGTATTATAAGCCTCATTTGACCATCAAGTCACAGTCCATCTTATGTCATTTAGTCCCCTCACTTGATTCCAACCTCCGCTTGAACTCTGAGGTTATTTTGATACAAATTACATTGTTTTCATTTAAGGACCTTAATAACTACCTGTAAACGTAGGCTCTTTAAAAAAATAACCAATAATACAATTATCACACCCAAAAATGTGAACAATAATAATAATAATTCTTAGAGATCATCAGACATTCCATTAGTATTCACATTTCTCATACTATTTTTTTACAGTTTATTTTGAATAAGGAGACAAATGAAGTCCATGCATTGTAGTGTATTTCTTAATTCTCTTTCAGTAGATTTCCTCTTAAAATCTTTTTTTTTTTCTGTTACAACTAATTGTGAAGAAACTAGGTTATTTTACCTATAGATTTTTCTCATGAGCTGTTTTTGTTTGTTTGTTTGTTTTCTTGTCTTTTTGCCATTTCTTGGGCCGCTCCCACGGCTTATGAAGATTCCCAGGCTAGGGGTCTAATCGGAGCTATAGCTCCCGGCCTACGCCAGAGCCACAGCAACACAGGATCCGAGCAGCGTCTACGACCTACACCACAGCTCACTGCAACGCCGGATTGTTAACCCACTGAGCAAGGGCAGGGATGGAACCTGCAACCTCATGGTTCCTAGTCAGATTCGTTAACCACTGCGCCATGACAGGAACTCCCTCATGAGCTGTTTTTGCCTGTCTGCACTCCCACGGTGATATTAGTGTGTTACTTTGTCTCCTATGTGTCCTAACATTAGCTGTTAGACCTAGAAGACTGACAACATTTGGATGTAATTTTGTTGTTGTTGTTAAAAGCTACTTCAGAGGTGGTTTGGGTATTTCCAGTGGAGGGTACATAATGTCTGGTTATTTCTCTTTTTGATGATTATTGCCTAGATCCAATAATTCCCAGGTGTTGCACAATGGTGATCCTGAGCCATAACTAATGGTCCAGGCTGTGCAGCTGAGTTGTCTGTAGAAGGGCAACTTGCACTTCCTACAATTTTTATTTTTCTTTTTTCTCCCCCAAAGGAAAAGTATTTGCAAAATCACAGAGAGCAGTATAATGAAAAAGGTCAGACTGACATTGGTTGGAATCCTAGTCACAGCACTCAATTTATGACTTGGTGGGTAAGTTCCTTAATTTCTCTATGCTTTAATTTCTTGATGTGTAAAAGGGACATAACAGGACACACCATATATCAATGTGGTGAATATTGGAAAGAATGTATATAAGTACCTAATAGACTCTTAGTAAAAGCTAACATCTGTAGTCCCATATTTTACGATGCATGTTTTTCCCCACATTATTAACTTGTCTGAAATTGGAATGCATCTTATACTCTAAGGTATTTTAGGTTCAATGACATAATGGCAACAGAGAGCTTTCTCCCGTTCAAGTACCCCAAGTTTAAGTCATTGATGTTGCTATGGAGACTCAATCATTTGAAAAAGGGCTTTCCAGAGGGAGCATATTCTGTTAATAGTTTCTATTAGCCTTAGAATTTCCCAATTTCATGGAAGCTGTTCATTCTAGGCCACTAGGGATGGATTCTAAAGGTCTTGTTAATAGATCAACAAATGTGAATTCTCAGAAGCACTTTGGAAATTCTAATATTATTACATGTTATTAGATACTTAAGACAAAAGAAAACAGGAATTGAAAAAGTGAGCTATCTCCTGGGAGTTCCCTGGTGGGTCTAATGGTTAGGTCTTGGGCCTTTCACTGTAGAGGACTGGGTTCAATCCCTGGATCCCTGGTGTGGGAACTGAGATCCCACATTACACTGCTGCATGCTGCAGCTAAGAAAAAAAAAAAAAAGTAAGCTATCTCCTCATCATAGGTCACTTCAGATTTTTCTCTTGTACCTGCCCCCATCCCTTTCCTTTCTTCTTCTTCTTCCACCATATGGAGATAATCTTGTGTATCAGATTCTGGAATTTGAATGGGGCTGTTGTGCACTGAATATTTGTGCCCCTCTTCCCCTGACCAATCCAGATGTTGAAAACTAACATCCAAGGTGATGGTCCTGGGAGAGCCTTTGGAGGTGATTTGGTCATGAAGGTGCAGCCCCCTTGAATGGGATTAGTATGAAGGGGCCCCAAAGAGCTCCTGTGCCATTTCTTCCATGTGAGGTCCCAGTGAAGGGTTGGCTGTCTGTACCTGGAAGAGGGCTCTCAGCAGAACCCAACCCTGGCCCCCTGATCTAGGATTTGCATCTCTGGTGCTAAGAGAAATGAATGTCTGTTGTTTATAAGCCACACAGTCTACGATACTTTGTCATTATAGCCCTGCGTGAGAGTTGGGCCTGTGATTGCTCTCCCACCTCCCTGCTTATAGTAATAAACTCAGAAGGCCTAACAATCTTGGTCTTTCATATGGTCATGTTTGGTTTAACTTAGCCATGTACCGTGGAGATCCCTTCATGCTTCTATATAGTTAAATTTTAACAGTTAAATGCTTTCCATTAATACAAAGTTACTCCTTCGTTCTATAGCCGTGATTCATAATTTGGTTAACCATTATCCTATGTGGACTTCTTTGCAATTTTTCAGCATCGTAAAAAACACTGGTTTAACACTGCAATAAACACCTTCGAGCCAAGCATTTAAAATTTTTTTTTGGATTTTTTATTTAGAATGAATAATTTAAATGCCAAAGTAATTTAAATACAACCGTGACTAATTAAACTCATTATTAGAAAAGGAGAAGTTATTTTTATAAGTTTGGTTTAAGAGAATCTGACCAAAGCTGAGAAGAGTTTCCATTAGAATAGGGAAGGCTGAGGAGGGCAGGAGTGTCAGAGGGATTGAGTGGGTCAGGGCCCTAATCAGCAATTTGTGGGTTCCATTGGACCTGTGAACTGATAATACACTGGTGAGCATTGCTTCTTACCCCAGATGCTTTGCTTTGGTCATGGTGCGATAATCCAAGAGATTCCTTGCCTATCACACCAGGGCAATGTGCTGGGCCTGCATAATAATTAAGAGCTCACTGTCATGTCCAGTCAAGAAGTTCTATGCATGCTCTTTGGCCAAACCTCTATGTCCCCTTCTTTGGGGATTTTTATTTTGAAGAGGACATGACTTTATGTCAGGTGATAGAAAATAATTTACTGTTCCCTGCAATCGACATTCTTCTTCATGTGTCCTTACCATGGTGCATTCTTTTCCTTCTGCCTCTCACACCCTTCCCCCTGTCTCCAGGTTGGCCCCTTTTGGCAGACCCTCTTGCTTGCTAAAAGAAACCAACTTGTTTAAGGTTTGCAGCAGCAGTGTTCTCAGTTGATATGTTCTTCCTGCAGTCCCAGTGGAGGATCCATGGTTGGTATAAGCCAGTCAGGGTATAAGCTCATTCTCCTTTGCCAACAATCAATGTAGGGCTGTGTATACAACCTAAGTATGCCTAACAGGGTCTAAGAGAAATTCTACTGAAGACTTCTGAAAAATACTTTTCACCCCCTGATAAATAGTGAGAGTGCCCCTTCCTTTTGCATACTGGGACATTGTCATGTGCAGATGTGTGTTGCATGGAGCTTCAGCAGCCGTCTTACATCAGGAGGGGTGACATCCCTGACACACTAAAGATGAGTGGCTAGAATGATGGAGAGAGCTTGAATCCTTCAGAGAACAGAATTTCCCACAGTGCATGGAAATTAGCAGCTTGTCACCTAGACAGAAGTGAACACCCCGCATTCGCCAGTAATGTCAGGTCATAGTACAGAACAACGACAAAGTTAGGCACAGACTGTGTCCCCAGACTAGGGCTGATGCCATGGCTCCATGAAGGCATCTGAATCCTAGGTTCCTTCGTTCTTTCTGCTTGGCCATCCTTGGCTGTGGCTTTCCTTGGATTGTTGCTTTAAACCTGCTTCACCTCCAGCCTTGTGTCTGTACTCTAAGGAGTGTGAAGGAGAAAGAGAAAAGCACAAAGGGTCAGGGCTCCTGATAAGAAAATGAAAGTGTCCTAACAACTTCCATGTACTCCTTACTGATTAGAGCTGTCGCATGTCACCTCTAGGGGAGCTGGGAAAGAGGATTCAGGGGGCATATTGATATCCCAAGTAGAACTGGGAATCTGTGAGAAAAGAGCAGGGAGTAGGGGGTAGGTAGGCAGAAGTGTTAGGGGACCTTTAGCTGAAACCACCCACCTCTGCCAGGCATGATAATAGCATGAGTTGTCTCACAACTGGAGGTCCTGTTGGAAGAATGGGACCTGGCGAAGCCCTGAAAATTAACTGGGAGGATTTAGGAGGGGCCAATAGGAGGGAAGAGATGACCAACCTTCCAGAATCCTTGGCACCAAAATCCATCTTGGCTGAGAGATGCACCACCGGGAAGGACACTGAGCGAGACTAAATATGGGCTGAGCAAGATGATCAGCTAGAGACAACCCGGAAACTAACCCCATTCCCATAAAATAAATGGGAGACCATAAACCACATGGCAGAGCAATTCTCCTGGGTTCCCTTTATCCTGCTGCTCTCTGTCCAGGCACCCCTCCCCAATAAAGTCTTTTGCTTGGTCAGCATGTGTGTCTCCTCAGACAATTCATTTCTGAGTGCTAGGGAAGAGCCCACTCTCAGGCCCTGGAAGGGGTCCCTCTTACTGCAACAGAAACATTACTTGGGAAAATGCTCCAACCCCTCCTCTTGAAATGGATGTGTCTCTGGTTCCCTACATCTTTCAAAGGAGTGGAAAATGGGATGGACCCTTGACAGATGGAAAAGAAACTGGCCACCAACCTGGGATGGAGTCAAACTTAATGAAGTGACATCACATTTCTTGTTCCCTGGTGCCACAGAGAGAAGGAATGGGTTGAGAGAAGGAATGGGTTGAAAATGGAGCAGAGCCCTGTGGAGCCTTCTGGATACACATTATTTCCATGGCCCCCTTTTCCTGTTTGTAGGAAAGAGGCTTCCTTCAGCTTCCCAGACCTTCCCTGAGTTCCAAAGGGCAGATGCAAACAGTTGCTAATTAGGGAAGGGAGGAGATGCAGAGACCAGGGAGGAACAGTCAAGAAATAACATGCAGAGATGAAGAAGGGTCCTGGTTCCTCCTCAAGGGATGTATGTGGCAATATATCTTTGAGTTCTTCTCCAGGAATGAAGGCCCCCATCAGGGTGGAGGATGGTAACTTCAGGGTGAGCACAAGAGTTCTGGAACATCGCCCTGTTACCTTACCACCAACCAACCAGAAGAAAGTCACACCCCTGCAGCCCTTACTGCAAGTTTTGTCTATTAAAACTTTTTCCCCCCAAACCACTGGGGAGTTTGGGGATTCTTAGCACAAGGTACCCATTCTCTTTGCTTGGCCCTGCAACAAATAGTTCTCTGCTACAAATTCCAAAGTTTCGATTTGGCCTCACTGTGTGTTGGGCACAGGAACTTGTGTTCAGTAATAGCTTCGGTTTAAAAATAGATGAGGTGAGTTCCTGTCGTGGCTCAGTAGTAACAAGTCCGACTAGGATCCATGAGGATGAGGGTTGATCCCTGGCCTCACTGGTGGGTTAAGGACCCAGTGTTGCTGTGGCTGTGGTGTAGGTTGGCAGCTGTAGCTCCAGTTCTACTACTAGAAAACTTCCATATGTCACAGCCCCTCAAAAGCCAAAAAAAAAAAAAAAAAAGTTGACCCCTTTCTCTACTTTTTCTTGGCATGTTACACTGCTGTAATTGTCTGTCTCTGTCTCTGATTCTGTCTCTCTGGCTCTGTCTCTCTCTGGCTCGCCCTCCAGAAGACCCAGAGATCTCAAGCTTGACTACGTGCTATTATCACCCGGGATGCTTTAACAATTCCTGATGCCCAGATCTCCCAACAGACCAATTAAATCAGGATCTTTGGAGGTGGGACCCAGGTCTCAGAAGTGTTTTAAATCTCCCAGGTGATTCCAGTGCACAGCCGAGGCTGAGAATCCCTGCAGAGAGAGCAGTGATTTGAAATCCTGGCCACACATTAGAAACATCAGGGGGCTTTTAAAAAATGCTGATGCAAAGTCCCTCACCCCCATCCCCACCCCAAAATTCTGACTTAATTAGGTTGGGGTGGGGCCCCTGGGGCAGTGAATGGTTTTTGAAAGCTCCCTGGTTGATTCTAATGTGTAGCCAGATTTGAGAAGCACTGTACTGGAGTCAGAAAACCAAGGAACAAAGGAAGAAATCAGGTTTTTTCTGTGGTGGGGACCTGCAGTTGTTTGTTTTTAAAGGTCTTTGGTGATTATCTTAGGCAGCCAGGATTGCGGACCACTGCAAAATAATAGTGCTATTATGATGATAATGATGATAGCAGAAAGCTGTGTCAGTTACAGAGGGAGGGGCTTTATTTACGGCAGGCCCATTGGACAGCAGTCTTTGTGTCTTTTTCCATTGTTCTTTCTGTATACTTTCTGCATCCAAAAGAACTGTCTTGTTTAAGAAGAGACCCTATGCAGAGTTCCCATTATGGCTCAGTGGGTTAAGAATCTGACACAGTGTCCCTGAGGATGTAGGTTCTATCACTGGTCTTTCCCGGGGATTAAGCAGCTGGCGTTGATGTATATGTGTAGGTCACAGATGCAGCTTGGATCTGATACTGCTGTGGCTGTGGTATAGAAGTGTTAGAGATGAACTAACAACATGGCATCAGCTGTCACAAGCCTGAAGTTACCTGTTGAAGGCCATGGCTCATTCTTTGTTTAAATGATGCCAGCTTTTCCTGTCCCCTTGCTCCCCCACCCCATCCATCTTTTTGTGAAGATCTTAGACTGGTTGCTTGGGGTTGTATAAAGAAAACTACCAGTCTAAATGTGTTGTTGCTGAGACATGTTCCTGGGAGCTGTGGCTGCCACACGGCTAGGTCCCCTCCCTCCCTCTCCAGAGATGGCAGGTGCTGGCAAGGGGACATCCAAGGACAGGAGCCTCTCTCCTCCTCCTCTACACACCCACAGCGGCTACCAGCAAGGAGGATGCCCAGGGCTCCTCAGAGAAGCTCAAAAGGCAAAGACACCAGGGGCAGGGTTCTTGCTCTGGGCTGGACCAGGAGGGAAGTCAGATGGGACAGGCTCTTTCTGTGGCAGGTGTGGCTGCCTCCTCTCTGGCCCTGACAACCCCCCCAGCTCTCTCATCTCTACTCTCAGCAACTCGGGCTCCCCAGAATTCCTGACAGCTCACCTCACGGGAATTACACCTGCCCATCTGAGCTGTGCTGTGTGTCCCAGGAAAGAAAGGCAGCGGGAACCATCAGGCCTTTTAGGACAGTGACGCCATATCCACTTCTTATAGGGTGCCTTCATCTTCCTGTATTCTCTCAGTTATTTCTTTACATTTCATCTGAAAGTCCAACACGTAAAACGTCAGAAATCAGCCCTTCTCTGGTTTGAAGAGAGAGCACCCCCCCTCCAAAAAAATAAACTTCTGCAAATCTTTTTGTTTCTAAAGCAGCTTCCTGGCACATGGAGGGGAGCTTGAAGCTTTGGGGTGCCTATCAATCACACTCTGAGGGATGGTGTGCACTCAGGCAGGCCCAGGAAGGGGGTCTCTACACCCCGGAACACAACCTCTTTCCTGTCCCTCCTGAGCCACAAACCTTGTTGGTCTGAAGGCTGACAGCGGTTCCCTTATAGGCCTGGCTTCTGCAGATGGTAGAGAACACTGCAAAGACAAGAAAGGGAGTTCCCGTCGTGGCTCAGCAGTAAAGAACCTGACTAGTAACCATGAGGACACGCCTCGCTCAGTGTGTTAAGGATCCGGCATTGCCGTGAGCTGTGGTGTAGGTCGCAGACGCAGATTGGATCTGGTGTTGCTGCGGCTCTGGCGCTCTGGCGTAGGCCGGGGGGTGGGGTCAGGGGGTTGGGGTTAGTAGATGCAAACTTGCATTTGGAATGGATAAGCAATGAGAGCCTGCTGTATAGCACAGGGAACTTTATTTAGTCACTTGTGATGGACCACAATGGAGGATAATGTGAGAAAAAGAATGTGTGTATATATATATGTGATTGGGTCTTTCCTGTGCAGCAGAAATTGACAGAACATTGTAAATCAACTATAATAGAAAAAATAAAAATACTAAAACAAACAAACAAAAAATAAATAAAATAAAATCACGGAGGGTCTTCCTTCCACAGGCTTTGTTGGAGCCAGAGCGCCCCATCTCTAGCCTCTGCTCTTGGTGACATCTACCGCTGGTGAACGTGTCTCATCTGTCCTGCAGTGTCACTCTTCCATCAGGAAGCCTCAGCATCTGCATTCTCTTCATCTTTCTTGGTGCCCTTCCAGCCTCTCTCAACTACTTTTCCAAGGCTTTCTCCAGAGCAGACGCTTTCAAGCTGCCATCTCTCCCCACAAGGCAGTTTCGAGAATCTCTAGGACATTCTGAAGCTGGAATCCTGTCCAGGCTGGACCTCAGAATTGAGGCCCAGGGTCGCCTCCGCTGGAGCCTGCACACTTTTCTAGATTCTGTTGCCTCTCCTCCAGACCACTCCCCTCATGGGTCTTAGCCTGTGGGATGATGGGCCACAAGGCCCTTCTCAGAAAAACCCCAGGAGTAGCTGCCTCTAATGCCCTTCCCTCAGACTCCATAAGACACTCAATTCCGTGGGGACGAACCCCAGTCATGGCTATAGTTTGTGCTTTGTGTGTCATTCGTGGGTCTCAACCCTGGCTGCTCATCACAATCTGTTGCAGCACTCTGAACAAGTCTTTATTCCGAGGCTGTACCCCAGAGCTTTTATCTTTTTTATTTTTATTTTGTCTTTTCAGGGCTGCACCAGAGACATATGGAGGTTCCCAGGCTAGGGGTCGAATTAGAGCTGTAGCTGCCAGCCTATGCCACAGCCACAGCTTCATGGAATCCAAGCCACGTCTGTGACCTACATCACAGCTCACAGCAATGCTGGATCCTTAATCCACTGAGCAAGGCCAGGGATCGATCCTGTGTCTTCATGGATACTAGTCATTTCTGCTGAGCCATAATGGGAACTCCTGTACCCCAGAGCTTCTAAATCATGATTGGGACCCTCCAAGATTTTAAATTACCCCCAGGAAGTGAAAGACGGAGGGGGACGTCCTAAACAGACTGAGAACATTTGCTGCAATGATGTCACCCTGACATTGTCAGTTATTAGTATTTTTTTCCAAGACACCAAACAGGAAGGAGTTGGAAAGTTAAGGATCAGTTTTAGAAAACAGTTGCATTTTTGCATACCTGAGTTTGGAAATTTATGCCGGCTACATTTTAGTTAAGCCAGCATTTCGGATCTGATGTGACAAGGAACATTTTCTTTAATCTGAGAAATACGTATGACTAGCCATTCAAACCAGTGTCCCTCTTACTACATTTCAGAGGATTCTGGGTGTCAACTAAAAAAAAACGGTTGAGAAGGATGTTGTATTCAGGGGCCTTGCTAAGGACTTCAGCCCAGGAGGCAGCCTCTCAGAGAACCCTGAGGGACAGCTCCAAAGACATAAGGGAGGAGCCTGGATATAGAGGAGTTTTTGCAACAAAACCACGTAGTTGGAACTTCAAAAGATTACTGTTAACCAGATATCTCAATTTAAGGAATTCAGGGCTTTTCTGTTTATGGGAAGAGGCAAGAGTCTGGCTGACAGAAATCATTCCTTTGCTATGCATCCTAACTATCTAGGACCAGCCTTTTCTCCATCCTGAATCTTCTCGGGTGCATAGCTGGGGTGGTTGCAGTGGTCAGGGTTTCATGGCCCCAATCTCCTTTGTTTACTGATATAGCAGGTGATGTTTTTCATTCACATGGGTTAAAATGTGCCATTCATATCAACCAAACAAGCAAGCGTTCCCATTGTGTCTCGGCAGGTTAAGAACCTGACTAGTATCCATGAGGATGTGGGTTTGATCCCTGGCCTTGTTCAGTGGGTTAAGGATCTGGCATTGCTTCCCGTGCGCTGTGGTGTAGGTTACAGATACATCTCCCATCTGGCATTGCTGTGGCTATCGCACTTATTGTCAATAGCAAATCATTGCCCTCGAGTGTATTTTTGTTTTTGTCAGATCTAGGGTGTTCAAAACTGAGAATCGGACAGTTGTGCCCTGAAAGGCCTCCCAGGGAAAATTCAAAGATTTCTAGGAGTATGAGGCCAACCATGCCCCTCTTTGAACTTAAGACTAACAGCGCATCCCAGAGACCCTGGTACAGAGCTGAAGACACGGCTACTGGTGGAGAGCAGCCTCGGTTATTTATTTATTTGTTTGTTTATTTTTGTATTAAAGTATGGTTGATTTACAATGTTTCTTCAATTCCTGTTGTATAGCAGAGTGGCCCAATCACACACAATTCCCTGTGCTGCACAGTAGGAGCCCATTGCCCATCCATTCCAAATGTTACAGTTTGTATCTTCCAACCCTAAACTCCCCCATCCATCCCACTTCCTTCCCCCTCCCCCTGGCAACCACAGTCTGCTCTCCCTGTCTGTGATCTGTTTCTGTGTCGTAGATAGGATCATCTGTGCCATATCTTAGATTCCACACACAAGTGATATCATATGGTATTTGTCTTTCTCTTTCTGACTTGCTTCACTTAGTATCAGAATCTCTAGATCCATCCATGTTGCTGGAAATGACCCAAGTACCTGTGGCCAACTAACCAATGACAAAGGAGGCAAGAACATACAGTGGAAGAAAGATAGTCTCTTCAGTAAGTGGTGCTGGGAAAACTGGAACGCTACATGGAAAAGAAAGAAATTAGAGCACTCTTTAACACCACACACAAAAATAAGCCTTGGTTTCTGAACTTGACACTTCACCTTGCGGGCTGCTGAGGTAGAGGTGAGTGCCGTGCTCCAGAGCCAGACAGGTCTGGTCCGTCCCCTGCTCCACTGTTCACCAGCCCTAACCTTCCTCGTCTCTCTCTTTTCCTGCTTCCTCTGAAATGCCCTGCCCAGTGTGTCAAGAGTCCCCCAAAGTGGGAGGCAAAGATCAAGACCCCACCTTGCCAAGGCTTAGAGACAGCCTAGCTGGAAGGTTGGCAGCGGGCAGGAACTCGCTCAGTTTCAGAGGGAGGCCTGGGGCTGCCCTTCTTCACAGAGATGCTTCCTTCACCAGAGGCCATTTAGCCAATTGTGGGCATTTTTTGACCCTCACATAGATTGAGGGGCCCTAGTGGTATTTGTGAGTAGGGTTGTTAAATATTCTGAAATACAATGGACAATCCAGTCTGACAAAGACATCGCACCTTCCCCTCTAGCTTTGGAAAGTTCCTCCTGAGCAGGTCAAGGGCTTACTTAGAGTTGCCCGAGGAGCCTACACCCGAACTCCATTTGCTGTAAAAACATAAACCATTTTCTGCAAATTTTAATGTACCCTAAATTTCCTAGAAGTGAAGCTGCCATGCAAATCCCAGGGAAGATTCTTTAGTTTTGTTCAGAATTTTACCAGATTTTTTTTTACTTATTAAGAAAAAACCCCACACAACCTGCAATAATGCTGCTGGTGGCCCTTGATAACCCAAGGTAGTACATTTCCACAATTGCATTTGTGAAGGTCATATTTCTGATGATTTTGACTAGATGCAAAAATATAATTCCAGTAACTCTATCTTCTAGAACACTTGTACCTGGACATTTATATACGTAAATGTGTTGTTTATATATAAAACAAAGCAATCTGCATTTAAATATATAAATATATGTATTTATTTACTGAATTACTATATTTATATATGAAAATATGTATTAACTTTATTAATTTTTATTTTTAAATGCTTATTTTAGAGTACCACCTGGGTTTTTACAAATTATTTTGAAATTATACGTATAAATAAGCTGTATTCATCAAATAGTAAAGAAGGAGCAAAATGTTTATCATTTAAAGGCACCCGGAAACATGTAAGATCTCCGTGTTAAGGCAATGAAAGCAATTCTACGAATTCACCACTGGAGGTCGCTAGAATCTCACCCAAATGGGTCAGGGACGCCTAGAGGAGATTTCCTCTTTCTCCCACATTAAATCAATAGCGATGCAAATTGCTATTAACATTACTCATCCCCTCCTCACCCCCCTCCACACACAAGGGATTGTTTTTTCCCAAGTGTCTCCTCTCTTGTATTTTCTCTTTCACACGTGTGTCAGCACCAGACTCCTTTATTCACACCCAGTGCGCTGGCTCGTGCGCCTGTCTTCCCCGAGGTTCAATTTCAAGGATATAGAGATGTCGAGCTGCACGGGGGATGACTGCCTTATCTCTCTGCTCTGGTAAAAATCAGATAAATCGGCATTTTGAAGAATTTAAAATGAGACCATACATTACACGCTGTGTTGAAGTTTACCAGGCTGGTATTGCCGCCCCAGGGGCCGAGAGAGTTCTCCTCAACAGAGCTGTATAAATGATACGACTCTTTTAACGCTAAAATAGAGAAATGACCAAGGAAGGGGAAAAGCCTCAATATCTTTAAAAAGGCTATTTGACTATCGAGGAAAAACATTTCTCGATACAGCCCATCTTCCTGGCCTTAGCTTATTGTAAAGGTCTTGCCACAAGTTATATCTTCCTTGTGAATCGCAAACTCTGTTTTCTTTGTGTCTCACAAAGCCAATTTGCATAGGTCTTCCCTCCTATTTAGAGATGTAAAACGCAGGCGTGGCACCATTTCTGGGGATTGTCAGAGGAAATGAAGACTGCATCAGGACCAGGGTTGGTGCTCTAACTGATGGCAGGCCAGTTCTGGAGCCCCTTCTGTGAAGGCTCATTCCTTAAAGATGAGACGCTCATCCTGACAAGGAAAGTGCGAAGACGAAGTGAAGATTCAGGAGTGTAGTTCCCCGCAGTGTGGGGAGCCTAGGGGGCGGATGGAGATGGAGCGTCTCCGGTCATGGTCAACCTATGTTCTACTGTTTGCGTTGGGGTGAGGGCAGAGATGCCATAATATAAATGAGTAAAACAAAAGGAAAGCCCCAAATGGGCCCTGCCCAGACCGGTGATGAGACGGTATCATGAACCGAAGATTACGATACATTAGAGTCCGAGGACTTGAAGTCCAAAATGAAACTGGGAAACAATAAAGACCGGTTCTAAGGTCAGTCACCTTTCAGCTCTGAGAGGCTGAACCCAGACTGGGATGTTGATCTCCAGCTCTAAGCCTAGGTTGTCCCTGATTGTCCTCATCCATCCTTGCAATGTGCACTTTGTGGAAAGCCAGTTGTACATAAATAAATACATAAAAAATAAATAATAAGCAAACAAATAAAAATCAAGATATTGTGGGGATCCAAATATCAAAAGGAAGCGATGTTTTAGCAGGTAAATCTCACATGGTCCAGTGGAAATCCATACGTCTTCTGAGAATGGCACTGACCACACTCCAAGCATTTAGCTGCCTCTGAGAAAGACAACATTCAAAGTGTCCTTACTCCATGGAGAAGATCCAAGAAATCAGAGAGTAATAATAAACCCTTCCAGAGATAGAACCCCAGTGAAGGATTTTCTAATTTTCTCTTTGTTTTTCTAGACCAAGATTTAGGAATTTCCGTTGTGGCTCAGTGGAAATGAATCCGACTAGTATCCATGAAGATGCAGGTTCGATCCCTGGCCTCACTCAGTGGGCCAAGGATCTGGTGTTGCTGTGAGCTGTGGTGGAGGTCTCAGAGGTGGCTCGGACCTGGCGTTGCTGTGGCTTCGGCATAGGCCGGCAGCTGTAGCTCCAATTCTAACCCTAGTCTGGGAACTTCCATATGCCACTGATGTGCCCCCCCACCCCCCAAAAAAGATTTAGCCAGCTATAGCCCATGGGCCAAATCCAGTGTGCTGCTTGTTTTTGTATATAAAGTTTTATTGCAGTGGTTTCAACTGGGATGACTTTGTGCTCTAAGGAACATTTGGCAATGTCTGGAGACAATGTCTGGAGACATGTCTGGGTCAAGGCCAGGGATGCCACTGCTCATACTGCACATAAGAGTAGTGCACATAATAGCTCAATCAAGAAAGAATTGTTGGGGAACCATGTCAACAGTCTGGAGGATGCGAATCCCCAGTTTCATTGGAGGCCGACCACATTCATTTGTTCCTCCGTTCTCTCTGGTTACCTCAGTGTGCTCCAACAGCAGAGCTGAGTAGCCAGCTGAGACACGATTCACATGATCCCAAAGCCTAAAATATTTATTGTCTGCCCCTTTATAGCAACGTTTGCCAACCCTAATCTAGATCATCAGTTAAGAACAAGAAACATGGGAATTCCTATCGTGGCTCGGCTGAAATGAATCTGACTAGCATCCATGAGGACTCAGGTTTGATCCCTGGCCTCACTCACTGGGTTAAGGATCTGGAGTTGCCATGAGCTGTGGTGCAGGTCACAGATGTGGCTCAGATCTGATGTTTCTGTGGCCTGTAGTATAGGCTTGCAGCTCCGATCCCTAGCCTAGGAACCTCCATGTATTGCGGGTGCACCCCTAAAAAGACAAAAAAGAAAGAACAAGAAAATTTGTATTTTTTTAAATGGCAATATTTTGTGGCAATATATGTAATATCCCTTAGAAATCCTCTTTGTTTTGACCTGATGTGACTATATTTTAATTCTATACCCATCTGATTACCATTCCATTATCTCTATTTATCACGGCCCTACTTACACATCAGGCATCAAGTTGAGACCTTTCCTTTCAATTGCAGGCACATTTCCTGCTCTTTGGGGGGCTTATGGCCCAGAGGGGGAGACAGATATTAATTAAACCATCACCCTAATGAATGTACAGTGACAAACTGCAATAAGGTAGAGACAAGTCCTGTGACAATAAACTGGGTGCAGGAGAGGCTCTGTGAGGAAGTGATTTGAACAGAGGCTTATGCAAATAGCAGAGGTTAACAGACCAAGCCTCTTGGCTCACATGTGTGTTTATGTGGCAATCTTTCTTAAAAAACATTTTTTATTAAAGTATAGTTGGTTTACAATGTCGTGCCAATTTATGCTGCACAGCAAAGAGACCTGGTCATACATATACATACATTCCCTTCTCACATTATCTTCCATCATAGTACATCCCAAGAGACTGGATATAGTTCCCTGTGCTATACAGTAGGACCCCATTGCCTATTCATTCTAAATGCAATAGTTTGCATTGACTAACCCCAAATTCTCTGTCCATCCCACTCCCTCCTCCCTCTCCCTTGGTGGTGGTGATCTTGATGCGGATGGAGGGGCAGTGGGGGTGAGTTGGACAATGGAGAGAGGCTTTGGAACATTGGTTTTTGGAGACTCAAAGAACCTCAGGAAGGGTGGGTGAAGGTGAAGCTGGAGGAAGATGTCTGGGGGGACCAAGTAGGGCCAGGGTACGTTACATTAACGTGTGTGTCGTCTTGATCCCAAGAGCACATGAGGGAAGACAAGCCATTGAAGGATGTGGGGAGGGGGATTTGATCTGATTTTCATTTCAAGGTTATAAATTGTTAGAGTTGGAGTTCCTGTCGTGGCTCAGCAGTTAATGAACCCAACTAGCATCCATGAGGATTCGGGTTTGATCCCTGGCCTTGCTCTGTGGGTTAAGGATCCAGCGTTGCCATGAGCTGTGGTGTAGGTCACAGACGTGGCTCGGATCCTATGTTGCTGTGGCTCTGGTGCAGGCAGACAGCTACAGCTCTGACTGGACCCCTAGCCTGGGAACCTTCATATGCTGCTGGTGTGGCCCTAGAAAGACAAAAAGACAAAAAAAAATTGTCAAAGTCTAAAACTGAAAAAAGAAGTTGAACTCTTTAAAAAAAATGGTTATTTTTAAAACAACTAGCTCATTGATAAAATTAAAAATCTAATTAAACCATTGTGTTCTTTTTTTTCCCCTTCCAATATAGTCAGGGAAGAGATTGAATTCAAATATCATCATTTTCCTTTTCACAAAATACATTTATGTGTGTAGACTCAGCTGGAATTTATCCCACAGTGATTTCCAAGCCTACACTTCTTTTGAAAATTGTTTGAATATTTATGTGTGTGATGTTGTTAAAATTTTCAGTTCTCACTGTGCCATCTAAGTTTTCTAGGGCTTTTAAAATATACCTACCAGAAGTCAGTAGAATCAATAGCTCATTGTATAAATTCTCAAGTTGGTATACCATGCTGTTTTTCTGTGTAAAAGTGGTTTTTAACCAAGTTTTGTTCCCTTTTTCTCTCAGCTCTTTTGCTGATCATACCTGGGCTACTAAATATTATTCCTGTCTATTACCTGTTCATTATCTATTAGCAGTGCCTTTGGAAATTCAGGCTACAAACCCGCCATGTGACTAAGATCAACTGAATATTCCATTGCATGGGTTAAACGGTGGATGAAAGGATGGACTGCATACTAGGATGTGATTTGGGTTTTGTTCCTTTGAATTATTGATCATCGTCCTTTGAGAAATAGTTATTTCTAGTCCATAGCAGGGATTGTCAGTCTACCAAGTCCAGCTGGATGCCTGGTTTGTACATAAAGCTTTATGGGAACACAGCCATTCTTATTTGTTCACATAACGTCTAGGGCTATCTTCATGCTACAAGAAAAAGTTTAGTAGGCACAAGCCTAAAATATTTACCATCTGACCTTTTACAGAAAAAGTTTCTGACTCTTACTCTAGAAAGTAGGTGAACCTGTTTATATATTCCTTTTATGTAAGGACATTTAGTGATAACTGCACACATACCCTTTGCCTTTTTATGGCCATCTTAAAACCCTTACATTTTCCCACCAGTCAGGTAAGACCCTGTAAGGGACTGATGATAGTTTTCAGCACTTACTCCACATGCGACCCTTCACTAAGCATTTTATAGACATTATCTCATGTAATCCTCACTGCAGCCCTGTGAATTAGATAGCATTATCCTCATTTTGCAAATGAGTAAATTTAGATGAGAGAAGTTAAAGAACTTACCCAAGTTCATAGCACTCCTAAGTGGCAAAAATGAGAATTTGATTCAATTTCTCTCTCTTTTCCTGGGCTGCTAACCACTCTATTGCAGTGATCTCCCTGTGTATTTCCTATCAGAACCAACAGACAAAGGAAAATGGCTGCTGGTTTAAAAGCAGGATGTAGCTTCCTGGAAGGGACCTATGGTTGTCCGTTCTCAAACTGCCAAACGCACAGACTTACTCTCCTTCAAAATAACCAACCAGACGATATCCTTGAAATGGGTACCCTGAGGTTTACTCAGGAGCCATGGATGAATTGTATCATCAGATATGCTTCTTGGAATTCATTTTTGAGAGCTTTGAGTTTTATCTCGAAGCATGCAAGGTAAAGAAGGCTGAACAGAAGCATCTCTTAACCACATGGGATTCCAATATCCACCACATTCAAAGCTGTCCTTTACCAAGACCAGAACATGTGATGGAATGATAGAATTATTAAAGAAGGCTTCCTTCCCAACCCCATCTGTCATCATTTGAATATTTGCATTTCACAAGTGAAATGAATTGCATGATGAGATGTTGCTGCTGCCATCACAGAGTGGTCGCTGTGGCTGCCCCAGTCCTGAGATGCTGGGGAGTTCTTAAATGACATATTATGGCATCGCCTGCAGCAAAATGAAACCCTTGATCTGTTAGTTGAGCCTTCTTGATTGCAATAGAACTCACCGGATGGACCTTTCAGACACCCATCCACCTGTCCCCACATTCACACACTGATTTGTGAAAATAAATTCTCATCAACTCTCCGTTGTTTGAATTCAACAGGTAAGTTTCAAAAGAGCCCGGTACTTGATGTAATTCAAATTTCTTTCTCCTCGCAGCAGTTTGTTTGAAAAAATAATATATTTTTTAATGACTCTTCAAACAAAAATGGGAATAATGTAATGGTGCACTCTGGGGCTTTTCCTTACTCCAGGATAAATCAGGAATTATTTAAAAACTCTTCTGTACACAATGATACTCTATAAACCTCCCTGGTCGAGAGAGAGAGGTCATTAGGGTTGAGTAAGTTAAAAAAACAGAATTTTTAGAGTCCCCAACTATTAAATGAATTACCCAACAGATGCAGCAGGCTCTGAAGGAATCATTAAGAACTGTTTAGCTAAATATCTGTGCTAACAAGCCCCACAAAACAGATCTCCATGACAATGTGCGTTCTACAATGGCCCTAAACGCACATCACACCATAAGAGTTCTATCAACTAATTGATATAGGGTGAGAGCTTAAAAAAATGAAATTAAGTGAATAAGAGTCTCTTAACTGACCTTCCTACTTAAATAGTATGGAGGAGAGTTATTTATGGAGCTCTGGGAACATTAAGTCTCCATTTGACCTTGGCCCCTGAGGACAGGAACTCCTCTGTAGTTTGGTCCCTCTCTTGCCCTTCCAGAACCTCTCCCAGCAAATATGCTTAGAGAGCAGTTCTTTGATGCACTGGCCACAGCAGGAGCAATGAAGAGTCTTGACTGAGGAGTCTGTCCTCATCTTCTGCAGAGATGCTTTCCTTCATTCTCTCAACCACATTTACTGAGCTCCCACTGAGTATCAGCTCTTTTGTACTTGTTAACAGACCATGCTGCCTTCACCCCTTCACTGTGTCTGCAGCAGTTACACTGGGCAGCATTGCCCGGCAGTAGAGCTCCACTCAGGGAAGTCCTTTAAGCTCAAGTAGATGAACCTCAGGAGCCATCTAACTTCGAGCTATCCCAGAAGCAGTTTATTCCAGCCCCATAGTGGTCTTTTGCAGCTGAAGGTGGTGAAAGGGGAGCAGACTTTTTACCCCCATGTGTACCACTTTAGCACAAGGGGTATTTTTAGCTAAAGGACGTCAAAACTCAGGAAATGCAGGAAAAGCTCTTTACTTCCCCCTCAACTGCAAAAACATACATTGGAAAAAGGTTCTGAACCAAGGAGAAAACTATTACCAGAGGTACCCTTTTACCCAAGAAATATGTCTGAGTAACAGGGCAACCTTTGTTTTCCAAAGCTCTCCTTGCCTTTCCAGTGATGGCCTTCCTCTCCTTTATCTCCCCGGACACCAACCCCTTTCCTTAGCTTAGGATGTCATATAAGCTTCAATGACTTGGCTACCTTTGGCGTCTTCATATTTTTATGGGACTCCCATATGTAGGCAACTTTTTTGTGTGTTTCTATTGTTAATCTGTCCTATATCAGAGTTCCCAACGTGGATCAGTGGGTTAAGAATCCCACTAATATCCACAAGTATGCTGGTTCAATCCCTGGCTTTGCTCCGTAGGTTAAGGATCCGGTGTTGCCATGAGCTACAGTAGAGTTCTCAGATGCAACTTGGATCCAATGTCATCGTTGCTGTGGCATAGATCTGCTGTTGCAGCTCCGATTCAACCCCTAGCCTGGAAACTTCCATATGCCCCAGGTGCAGCGATTTAAAAAAAAAAAAAAAATCTGTCTTATATCAATTTAGTTATTAGACCAGCCAAAGAACCTAGAAGGGAGGAAGAGAAAATTTTTCCACCCCTACAGTAGACAAGCACCAAACCTTCTGAGCTCCCCCAAAATTCAAATCAGAAAGTTGTGCTAAATAGATGCCATGAACATGCATGTGACAAGTTCCAATCCATCCCTCCAAACCAGAGATGTGCTGGCAAGGAGTCCGGCTTGTTTGTTAAAGTGTCGTCATCCAAATTCATGTTAAAATTAATTTCCTCTGCTTCCTACATTACACCCACCCCCAAATTATAATTATGAGGTTGCATGCCTTTCTTCTTCTGGCTTATCAGTTGCCAGAGAATTTAAATTTATTGTGCGTGGGATTGCTGGGAGTTTGATCTTTAAGTATAAACTCAACATCTAACTTCCCTGGACATACATGTAACCCTTAAATTGCTCATACTCTAGTAAGATAAATGGCCAGTCTACAGTTGCCACCCAGCATGATAGATGAACATAAAGCTATGTAAAGCTTACCAGTCACATGAAAAATGGAGTGACTATTGTTGCCTTGGCTGGAGGATTGGGAATGGCTTCTTAAAGGAAGAAATGGAACACTGAGCCCTGAAAACCCATTTAATCTGGAGGATAAGGGGAGAGGTGGGAGAAGGAATAAGCATTCCAGGCAGAAGAATCATCCTAGTAAGGCTTCTAGTGAAAGAGGAGACAGTAAGGCCAGGATTCCATTGGTAGTTTGGCACCACTGAGGCATCTGGTATGAGGCAGTCAGCTCCCGGAAATGGGGATTGATGGATATTCAGGGACCACATAGCACAAAGCAAAACATATGTTTTTGTATTAATTAAGTATGCCAGATTCTTTGAAAGCAATATTGTCTCTGATTTAGCATTGTACTACCTAAAGCAGCAAACATGGTGCCTTGCTCCTATTAGATGCTGGCAAAAATATTGACTCATCCGTCTGTTGAATAAGACACTGAAACATTATTTTTCAGCCATATTTTCCCCATTTTTGTGCAATTAGCTGGACCATCAATATGATAGAATTTGATCATTCACTGTTCCTAAAACATGGGAAGCAAGACAGCTTTAATCGAGGCTGTTCTTAGAATGGGTTGCTGATCCTTAATGACCAACATATACAAAAAGGGATGGAGTTGGATGTGTGGGAGGACACCTGTATGGAACGGTGGTGGGGGAAGATTGTTTTAAGGAGTAGAAGACTGGAAGACGATGGAAGGGTTCAGTGCTCAATTCTCAGACCCATGCTGTCCAACAGTAATATAATGCAAGCCACAGAGGCAGTCTTTAAAAAGTAAGAAGAAACTAGTGACATTAATTTTCTTAGAGTTCTGAAATGCCTGTGAGATTTTTTTTTAACCCCTTATATCCAAATTACCATTCCAAAATTTAGTCAGCACAAAGATATATGAATGAAAATTTTAACACTGTTTTAAAAGGAATGGTCTTCTAACTCCAGTGTATTTTTTATGGATATCACCTTTGCACTGGCTCTTCCCTCTTCCTGGAAAGCTCTTCCCCCAGATGTCAGCACACTGAACTGCCTGATTCCCCTTAAGTTTTTGCTAAACTTTCACCTTGCCAGTGAGGGCTACTCTAACCATCCCTTTGAAAATGGCAAACCCACCACTGTCCCAATCCCATTAATTGCTCCGTTCATTTATTTATTTATTTACTGGCTGTCCCACGGCATGCAGAAATTCCGGGCCACAGCGGTAACATTTGGGCCATGCTTGGGAACAGTCAAAGTCAGCTGTTCCCAATGCCAGAAATGACTCTTCTTCCCAGATAGTTCTGAGTTCTGAGTCTTGCCATGGGCCAGTTTGTCAAGCAGGGTCTTGGGTGTGTGTCCCAGGATCCTCTTCTCCTCAGAGAACTAGCCAACCACAATCACCTCCCTGTTCCCAAACCTCAAGTGTCATCCCCTAGATCAAGGGCCTGTGAGATTTTTACACTGTCCACTTTGGCAGAGACTGGAGACATTGCAAACCAGGGTCCCCACAGCCACTCATCAACACAAGAACACCATCCTTATGTTCTCTAGAATAAATGGTACCTGAAAAAATGCCCAGTCCTTTGGATAAGGTGCCAGGAGGCAATATCAAGACTTCATGAAATATTAATACACACCAGAAAACAAATGCTAATATGTCCTTGTCACAAAACACATGGCATGTGGAGAAGTTTAATGAACTGCAAAAAGCTTGCCGATCGCATTTTAAGAACCATCGATTAGCAGTCAGTAATCACGACTCTGTTTTGATGAGCCCTAGCACCTTTTTTGGTCTGCTTCTCTGAGCCAATCATTCATGCAAGGACTTTTTTTAGGAGCCGAGGCAGCAGGGGGTCAGGGTTAAGAGCAGAGACTCCCACGTGTGCCATTTACACCTGTGGGAATCTTAGGGAAGTTACGGAACCCCTCTGGACCTCAGTTTCTTCATCTGTTGCATGGAGATCACAGTGTCTACCTCATAGGTTTGATGTGACAACTGAATCGATGCACACAGATGTTTAAAAATGATCACATCGTGCTTCACTTATGGTAGGCACTACATTAGTGTTAAGGGTTGGCCACAATTATTACAGTGTGTCTGCATTTTCAGAACGCTCAGAGTGCCCAATATTTGGGAAGGTGACAGGGGCTCCCTGAGTGAACACATGAGTGAGAAAATGGATGTGGCTGGATTATTAATTGTACCATCAGGCTGAACTTACCTGTGTCTGTGTCTATAGTTCTCTGGGAAACTGGATCAGTGCAGTGGGAGAAACCTTACACTGGTTGTTTAAGGCTGCCTAGGTATACATATCCCCCTGAGTGTTTCTCCTTATGTTTAATTGTGAATATGGTTTAATTAATTGTGGCTGCAGGGTATATTTTAAATCACTCTCCTGCACACCATTGTCATGACTAACTCTCAGTTCTCTGGAAGGAATGGGGATGTTTATCAGAGTAATTTTGTGGGTTCAAAATAAGGTCCTACCCATGTACCTGTACCCATGTAGAGTAGATAAACTCTACTCCATGGAGCAGTGGGGAATCATTCCAAATTAACTCTGCCCGTGGGAATATCCATTTAGTATTTATGCACAGAGAATTTCTCCTGTTATTATTCAAGCATCAGTTGGGAAATACCATCCTGATCCAGGCATGCTTTGATGATGCAGGAGTTTATAGCTATAAGCAGAAAAAGATCCATTTTCCTCAACAAATTTGGTGGAAGCAGAAAAACATGCAGTAAATTAAACCTGATTTGCATGACATTGTGCACGCATGCAGGCCTTCCTATGAGCCAGGGAATGCTCTTTGATTGAATTTTTCTATTTCTCTATGTTTGTGTGGTATTCTGGGAACAATCCAGGAGCCCTCTGTTGGCTAATTAACACCTGTAAATTCACATTGTCTGGTGTCTTCCTTATATTGCAGAGGTAATGAGTCTAAATCCTGGTAGGGTTGTATTTTTATTAAAATTTCTTGGTATCTTTTTCTTTTCATGTCAAACAGATTGCTACAAGTTTAACCCTTTAATGCCTTTTGTGTTCTATTGTTGTCCTGGGAAATAAAGCAGAAGTTAGAGAACTATCATGGGGTTGCCAAGAGGGAGAAATCAAACACCCAAGGAAGTTGTGACTGGTCAAATGCAGGTTCTACGTGGTGACAAAACAGTTGGAGGATTTCCTGTCATGGTAGAGTGGTAACGAGCCCAACTAGTATCCATGAGGACACAGGTTAGATCCCTGGCCTCACTCAGTGGGTTAAGGATCCTGCATTGCCATGAGCTGCGGTGTAGGTTGCAGACATGGCCCAGATCCTGCATTTCTATGACTGTGGTATAGGCCAGCAGCTGCAACTCCAATTCGACCCCTAGCCTGGGAACTTCCATATGCCACGGATTCAGCCCTAAAAAGCAAGCGAACAAACAAAGAAACAAACAGTTGGAGATTGGAGTTCCAGGTCTTGAATCTGTGGGTCAGTCCATATGATGACACATAAATGCTCATTTATTCATTGGCAGATATTTCTTCAGGGACCAGTACATGGTGATGAAAGCAAGGTGGTTATCAATAGGAAAGACACACCCATGGCTCCCAAGTCACATTCCAGCAAGAAAGATGACTGTAATTAAACACAAAACTAGCTAACACATAGAAATATGTTTAGGATACTGTGGAAAATTAAAGAAGGGAGATGCTAACCCATTTGGAAGGATCATAGGCTTCTCAGAGTAGATGAAACTTGATCTGAATGTTAAAGAGTTAATTAGCTGTGAAATAGGGATGGGGGCACTCAGAGGGAAGAAATAACACATACAAATGCTCTGTTAATGGAGAATGCAGTTGCCTATCTGTGCACAATTCCAGGCAGAGTTCTTTTTTTTTTCTTTTTAGGACTACACCCATGGCATATGGAAGTTCCCAGGCTAGGGGTCAAATTGCAGACGCCAGCCTACGCCACAGCCACAGCAACGCCAGATCCAAGCTGCACATGCAACCTACCTAGCATCTTGCAGCAATGCCAGATCCTTAACCCAGTGAGTGAAGCCGGGGATCAACCCCACATCCTCATGGATACTAGTCAAGTCTTAGCCCACCGAGCCACAATGGGAACTCCCCCCATGCAGAGTTCTGATGTCCCCTTCCATGATGGGATGGGTTCAGTGGTACAGGCCAGCCCACTGTGGTGCCCTTGATCTGTGAGGCTAAAAGTCTATTTGGTTCTAATTCCTAGTTAGTAACCTATTCCACTGCATGGGCTATTCTATCATATAACTATATTTTGATAATTTATTGAACAACTGTGTCATCATCGGTGGGGGTAACTCCACCAGTGTTGTGAAGAAACTGGCCATTCTGTGCAGAGTTATCATGCCCTGAAACCTCTGGATTCACCTGTCACCATCAGGAAAAGCCTCAGCATACAGGCAATGGAGAAACTATACCTCTCCCCCCACATCCTTCCAGTCTAAGAGTCAGGGCACCTGACCTGAAGATGGCTGATGCAAGGGAATCAGACTGTGCCAGAATAAGGCAAGCTGGAGCCTGTTTTGTGTTGATATATCAGGTTCCATTGTTGACCAGCCTCAAGCTGGCAACATTCTGAGCGAAAATGGTCAATGGATACCTTCTGCTGGAAATATTAATAATGAATGAAACTCTAATCATAGAAATGAGGGTACAGGGCCATGTATAGAAAGTTGATCTTACTGATGGCTTTATTAAGGGAGCTAGCTACCATAACAAACAAGCCCCCACATGTATAATGGCTTAAACACAATACAAAGTTTTGGTGTTTTTGTTTTGATGTGTAACAGTGCTGAGTAGAAGAACAAGTTGAAGGAGTGACCTTCATCCATGCAATTATTCAGGAACCCAGGCTGATGGAAGATGGGCCTTCTTTAAATTGTGACTCTGAAGGTCACCTTAGGGGTTGTCTCCATTCCTGCCGGTTATAAAGGAAAAGAACACAGAGGAAAGGGTAATGGAGGTTCTTATAGGAGGCCTGGAAATGGAACATTACATATCTGTCCACATTGCATTGTCTAAAACTCAGTCGTGTGGCCCCATCTGATTGCAAGGGAATTTGGGAGAAGTAATCTAACTTCACGCCCCAAATCCGAATCTTGGGTAACAGCTAGAAGTCTTGCACAATCTCCTGACCTGATACCACACTTGACTATTAGGCCTTACCTGGATTTTGTCCATGGCCCAATAACCACCTAGGCATCAGGACCCTGATTTATCACTATCATTGTGGGCAAGCCATGTGGCCATATGCTCTATCCTCACTACTGCTATCTGGGGTGATTTGACATGACAGTTCATCATTGACCCTCAAGATCATAAAAATAAGAATTGGAGAAGCTTCCCCTGTTAGCTCATGTCTTAACAGGGCCACATTGTTTTAAGATGACAGAATCTGAAGCTTTGGTCTGCTTTATTTGTTCATAGGTCTGTATAACATGGTGACTGAACAAGGAGTTCCAAGCAAACAAACAAAAATTGAAAATAACTGGGCTAGATTTCTAAACCAATTTCTATGCGTCTTAGAAATAGATTGTGTCAGAGAAATGACCTTAAAAAGTTGTGATTGAATAGTAGTGACTCGTGAGAGATATCTAGGATTCAGTTTTAAGAGATAGGAAGTATATGAAAAGAATGCAAGATTCTGACAGGTCCAAAAGTCTTTAGAGTTAACTGGAAAATGCATTTATATATTTTACTAAACAAAGAGAAACAAAATCTAATCAAACAAGACAGAGTTTGGAATGCAGTTTCCTGGGATGAATGGAATAAATAATGTAATATCTAACTCGATGTATTCCTGAGCATTCTCTGAAGCCAGAGGATTGGAAGGTTTTGGTATAACCGTGGTAAATGGAACTAGGCAAGCCCTATCAATATTGTTGACAGATATTCAGTCACCATCCCAGCAGATACCTCAGACCCTCATGTAACCTCAAATGAATCAGATATTTCCCCCCAGATTATGTGGGTGACAATTGTTTCTTTACTGTGTAAGCATCTTTCAAAACTCAAAAGATTTAGAATTAAGTATTGAAATGTTTAAAAGACCAGCAATGTAGTATTACTGTCTTTGGGTCAGGAATCTGGACATATTTGGAATTTTAGTTACTAGTAATGTTTAGATACTTATAAAGTCCTATTAGAACAATAGTTAAGCTTTATAACTTCAATTTAACATATACGGTTGAGTAATTGGTTTAGTCCTATAATTTTAGGTTGAAATCCTACTAATTTTATATACAGTGTTAAAATATTTAAGGTAAGTTTCACTCTATTTAAAAGACCAATTTATTAGATTTATAAGGATTATTTAAGTATGGGGAAAGTTTTTCAGCCAGATAATTGAAGTATTTAAAGAGAAAATTGAATGTATTAAATTCGTAAGTGCAGTTTAAAATTTGTAAAGGAGCTTAATGGAATTTATAAACATGACCAAGCATTAATAACCCTCCTTCTCGAAATATGATTGTTAAGATTTTTCAGATTTAAAGGTAAAATGGTAAGACTTGCAAATTGAAGGATTATGTTTTTGGATTAGTAACTTTAATAAAATGGCATTAATTACTTTTTTATTACTGTTATTATTATTATTTTGCTTTTTAGGGCTGCACCTGTGGCATATGGAGGTTCCCAGGCTAGGGGTCAAATCAGCCTGTGCCACAGCCACAGCAACACAGGATCCAAGACACATCTGCAACCTATGCCAGAGCTCATGGCAATACCAGATCCCTGACCTACTGAGCGAGTCCAGGGATGGAATCCGCATCCTCATGGGTACTAGTCAGGTTCGTTTCTGCTGCACCACAACACCAGCTCCCCAAAATGGGCATTAATTATTACAATCAAGAAGATAATCTGATTGAAGTTCTCAAGAACAGAAAAACTTCCCTCAAAGATACACACACACACGCATACACATATAACCCTTATGTTCATCGGATTTTATATGAGGTTTCAGGCAACTTGTAAAATAGGAAAAAAAAAAAAAAACCACTCATCAAGCGTTTGATGGAATTCCATCTGTTTTCTAGCTGCGCCCACAGCAGGAGGAAGTCCCAGGGCCAGGGATTGAAACTGAGTCACAGCAGTGGCAAAACTGTGTCTTTAACCACTAGGCCACAGGGAACTCCTGATGGAATTTCACCTTCCTATCGCAAAGATTTCCCAAAAGTAAATCCAGAGATGAAGGGCCTGTTTATTCTGCGTAGTGTTCCTCAAGTTGAGCAGTGTATATAGACTCCCTTTAAAGAGAAAAAAATGCTCAAGGATCCCTGTGTTCAGTTATTTTTCTTACTTAAATATGTGTAACATAAAACAAGGTATAAATGTTCATGGGAAGAGCTCTAATACATCCCAAACTTAACCAACTAGATAAAGACTCAAATGCAAACATAATAAAATCCAAATGAATGCCATTAATGTACTGTGATGAGTAATGTTTGGCTGAAACTCAGTCACAAGTACGGAATTGGCTGTGCAGTTCTAGTTCCTTGCAGTTCTGTGTGTCCTTATTACCTTGTGTACTGACTCCACGAGCCCACCACTTCCCTCCACTGAACTACTTTGGCCTGCTGTGATGTCATTTGGCCTTCATTTGGCACAAACACATCATTTACCATTCAGTTCACCTCTGTTTTTTTCCCATTAGTAGGAGCCATTAAAGCAGTGCCACGTGGCAACCACGTAATTGCAAACAAAAGCAAATAAAGCTGAAATTTTTTTGTATTTTGTCTGTTTAGGGCCACACCCATGGCATATGGAGGTTCCCAGGCTAGGGGTTGAATCAGAGCTGTAGCTGCCGGCCTATGCTCCAGCCACAGCAATGCAGGATCTGAGCCGCATCTGGGACCTACACTATAGCTCACAGCAACACCAGATCTTTAACCCACTGAGCAAGGCCAGGGATCAAACATACATCCTCATGGATACTAGTCGGGTTCGTTAACCAATGAGCCATGATGAAAACGCCAACGCTGAAATCTTATGGCAGAGTTCAGTTATAAGGTGGTTATTAAGCTGATCCAGAATACCCATCCATTAAGGTTTTGAGATTATTATAAAAATGAAAACTGACTTAAAACTTATTATAGAAAACTCACTGAGGATCACGGGTTTCCATTTGGAGAAACGTGGTAAAATAGAAGGAGTTTTAAGCTTTGAAGAAAGACAAACTCAGGTTCAAATTCTTCCAGCTTTTCTACTTAATGGATACTTGGGTGACTTCTTTGTGTCTCTTTTCCCTATTCAGAAAATAAAGATTAGTACCAATCATACAAAGTTAAAAAGAGAATTAAGGTAATATGAATAAAGTGAAGACCGAACGTGTAAGCACTTAGTAAAAGAGAGTTGCTATTATTATTACCGATTAGTTATACTCAGTATATTTACCAAATAACCTCTTCCAAAGTTATGAGAGAGAGAGAGAGAGAGAGTGTGTGTGTGTGTGTGTGTGTGTGTGTGTGTGTGTGTGTGTGTAGAGGGGGTTGTGTAGTTGGGAATTTTACCCACATCAAACAAGGTATCATAAAGCAATGGTTTTCCAAATATATTCAGTGAAGCGTTGGCAAAGGAGAGGGTTGGACTTGGGAGAGCTAGTGAGGTTCAGGGTTTCTATTTTCTCTTCAACAGAAGCAGTTTTGTTTTACATACATGCTTTACCCACAGAGCTTCCATTTAAGATAATATTTGAGGAGTTCCCATCATGGCACAGTGGAAACCAATCCAACTAGGAACCCTGAGGTTGCAGGTTCAATCCCTGGCCCTGCTCAGTGGGTTAAGGATCTGGCATTGCTGTGAACTGTGGTGTAGGTCACAGGCGCAGCTCGGATCCCAAGTTGCTGTGGCTGTGGTGTAGGCCGGCAGCTGTAGCTCGGATTCGACCCCTAGCCTGGGAACCTCCAGGTGCTGCAGTGAGGCCCTAAAGAGAAAAAAAAAAAAAAAAAGATTATATTTGAAGAATTGAATTTTATGGCTGAAAAATTTAGTATATTATTATAATGGTGATGACGATGATGACCCTTAACCAATTATTACTTGGCAGACACGACAACTTTAGGAGTTAGGTATTACTACTATCCTCACTATACTAGTAAAAATTTTAAAATGTATATACCTTCACCTCCTCTAGTGCTTTGAGTAAAATATATTCTCGGTAGTGCTATGACAACAACCTGAAACATCCCTCAATTTTGAAAGCCCCTGTAAACAAATCTTCCAGGTATAAACTTAAAATGTAATCCCTTAAACATTAGGCAAAATCGTTTTCTCACCTTTTGGAAATACGAACCCATGGCTACGCATAGCCATCAGCTAGGAATTCACACCTCTCTATTCAGCTTCCTTCATTGGAGTCAGCATCCTTCATTTGATTCCTATTAAAATGAAGAAGCGTGAAACCAGTTTGGGGCAAGTTGAGAAAAATAGACTGCCTCTGAATTTTTCACTGTAATTTCATCCCAGGGGCCCTAGAAAGGCAGACACACGCAGGCCTTCTAGTTAACACACCGATCTCATGCACATGTGTGCACTCATGGACACACGTACACAGACACAGACACTGAGAAAGGGTTGCTTATTGTTATGCAAATGTATCTGTTAACTAAAGATGAGAGTGACACATTGTCTAAGGATTTTATTAATTCCAAACTCTGAAAAAATACATGATGAGGAGGAGAGAAAACATTGCCTAGATTTCTCATAAAATTATCTAAGCTACTACCTGTGTTTGGGGATACAGAGCTTCTGCTGTCGTCTGATGTGTATTTATTTTTGTCAAAGGTGAAAAATTTGTTTTGCCTTAGAAAATGTTATGCGAGCCATTCCATTTTACTGGCCAAAGGGTTCCCTTTCTGTTTCCGTGTGGATGGAAATTTGGAATGCTGTTGCTCAAATTCTCAAAGGCACATAGGAGCTTCAGGGGCTACCTTTTCCCCCTCCAGCCCTTAGTACAGGGGAGTACAGTTGTAGCACGTTGTGTGTAAAGCTTCTGCCTTAACACCCATCAACGACCTCTGAATTGACCTTTTTATGTCCCTTTCAAGGGAATCATTATTTTCAACAATCTTGAGCAGTTTGGTTGATTGAATCAACCATATCATTATTTTAATAGGTCATTAAAACAAATGAAAAAAGTTCAAAAGATTATAAAACCTATGTTTTTTGCAAAATAATCACAGCCAGAAGCTCTGTGTGTATATAATAAAATATGGCCATGGCACAACTCTAACTTAATGTCACAAATATTCTTTGAAACCAGGAGGGTATAAATAAATAAATTAGTTAATTGGGGAAAAAAAGTCTAGCTAACACAGCCAACAGATGAGAGCATGCTGGGATGAAAAGACATTAAATTAAGATGTAGGAAAACAAATCTCTTGCTTTTGCTCTTTAGTAACTAGCTAGATTGTATTGGCAAGTAACTAGCTAGATTGTATTGGCAGAGTCACTAATTTCTTTTGAGTCTTAGTCTTTTCCTATGCTAAACAGAAAGATTTCCATCTCTACTTCTGGTAAGTACTCGGTGTTGCAATTCATAAGTGCAGCTCAACAGGTAGTTCTGACACTTCTGGTGCACAGAAGGGTGGTACTTAATGTTTGCTTTGAGGTCAAGTATTGCCATGTGACATGCTTTGGCCAATGAAATGGAAGCAGAAGTGATATGTGTCATTTTCAAGTAGAAATTTTAAGGATTGACTTGCCACATGCCCTTCTTACTGCAGGAGTGATTATACAAGCTCATGTGGAGATGACATCTTTATATGGTGGTCAGATAGCTTCATCATCCTAAGTGACTGCAGTGAGCAGAGCCCTGCCTCCCTGGATTGGACATGTAGAGGAAGTAAGAATTTTTATTACATTGGACTTTTGACATTTCAGCATTGTTTATTACTGCAGCATAACCTAGCACATCCTAACTAATATAGTGTATGCACTTTGAAAAGTGTTCAGGATTATTCATATATAAGAATGAAGAAACCACAAATTTTGAAAGTTGTGAAAACATTTTTATTGTGTGGATTTTCAAAGAGCTCAGAAGAAAAAGATATCCTTGCCTCTAAATATATCTTTTGTTTTTTAATGGCTGCACCCTTGGCACATGGAAGATCCGGGCCAGGCATTTAGTCCCAGTCACAGATGTGTCCTACTCTGCAGCTGCGGCAACACCAGATCCTTTAATCCACTGACTGGGCCAAAGATTGAACCCACACCTCTGCAGTGACCCAAGCTGCTGCAGTTGCCTTCTTAACCCACTGAGCCACAGTGGGAACTCCAAGAATATCTTCTTTTTATTGGAAAATCCAGTTGCAAATGCATAATAAAGAAATGGTCACATGAAAGAGAAGTACAGGTAAAGTATTCACAAGAGGGAGAGTAGTTATATGCAAGTAGCCCTTGCTAAGCAAGCCAAGAAATGCTTCTCATTTTGTTTTGGTTTTTGCTAGTTGGGGCCTATTTTAGCATCTGTTTTTAACTGACAGGAGGAAAGTAGGCTTGGGTTCTAAGAGGAAAATCTTGTTTCATGTAATCAGAAGAGACAATGTGGGAGGGGTCTTATATAAACATTGTGTTTTGTTTTGTCAGCACTGTGTTTAATTCTTTTCCTTTTCTTAATTGGAATGACTTTCTGTGAGTATGAACCTGGCTGTTTTCCAGAGCATCCATTCCTCCCTCGCTCCTCACACCTAGCCCCTCTATACAGCTGTTACCTGCCTAACCCTTGAGATCATTTAGATTTTGCAATCCTTGCACTGAAGCGTATAGATTTCAGAGAGCAAGGGGAGTTTATAGTAACAATGAAAAATGAAGACATCTGTACAAAAGTAAAAATATATATACATCTCTATCCAACTAAAATGTTGTTTAGATGGTATAGGCAACCTGGGAGTCATTAGAAAACTGAGGATAGACACTACCTTGAGGGTAAATGAATGTTTTTCCCCCTGTAACCCTGAAAGGAAATTAAAGAGCTAAGCAATGATTGAAAATTAAGCTCAAATTGGGTTAGCTGAGAAAGCAACAGACTTAAATGTGATATTTCTTTTCATTTCCCCCCTTATTTTTTATTATGTCCCCATTAAACTTATCTTTTATGGTTTTAGATCCAGATATAAATCAGTAGGAATGGGGCTGTCTGTATAATTGGCTCTTTGTCTACGCCAGTGACCATACTTTGGACCTTAGACCGTACTTTGGAAAAAACTGCCTTATAGGTTTTACCTTGCAAAACCACCTATTTAAAGAGATGACTCCTAAGAAAGATTGTGTGGTCAGGTACCTTTGGGACTCTGCACATCTTGATGAAAAACTGTACTTGCCTTGAGGACAATGTCTTGCCCTGAAAACACTGTTAAGGTCAGTGATAGCTGGAGCTCCTGGGAGGATCAAATTCTTCCCTTTTAGAAACTTTTTCTCTCAAATCCTGGTTGCTTTCTATCAGCACTCATGCTGCCTATCTTGAATGTGCCACTTCTTACTAGGTTCCCTTTCACTGCTTTTGCCTGGATCTTCTTACCGGGCCCCCACTCTGGCTGCTCAACAGCCTACTGCCCACATAGAGCCCCCCTGATCCTTTAACTCTTATCAGGTCATGCCTCTCCCCTGCACCAAAACCACCAGGACTTTCTCATCTGTTAGAAGAGCCTCCACACTCTTTACCATGCTTATAAGACCCTGCATGCTCTGATTCCTGGTTATTGTCCTCACCTCCTGGCTGGCCTACCTACCTTTCTCCTTCTGCACCAGCCAGAGTGGCCTCCTGAAACATGCTAGATCCACACCCTTGCTGTCCTCTCCTCCTGCAATGCCCTTTCCCCGCTGACCCTCTTGGGTGCTCTGCCAACTGTCCACATCTTTGCTTTAATGTCATCCCTTCAGAGTTTTTACTATTACACTTCCTTTCCTTTTACCAGTTCTTTTTTTTTTCTTGCTGTTATTATGCTTATCGCTGCCTGACATTATGCTGTGCGTTTGTAACATGCTATTAATAAGACCCTTCCCATCTTTGAGGTCCCAAAGCTGAGGACAGTGTATTGCTTACTATTCACACAGGGTATGGCAACTGCTGCTTTGATGGAAGAAACTATGGTTAAATTTATAGAGTTTTGGAGTTCCCGTCATGGCTTAGTGGTTAACGAATCCAACTAGGAACCATGAGGTTGAGGGTTCGATCCCTGGCCTCACTCAGTGGGTTTAAGGATGCGCTTTGCCATGAGCTATGGTGTAGGTCGAAGACGGGCCTTGGATCCTGAGTTGCTGTGGCTGTGGCATAGGCCAGCGGCTACAGCTCCCATTAGACCCCTAGCCTGGGAACCTCCATATGCTGAGAGTGCGATCCTAGAAAAAAAAAAAAAAAAGACAAAAAATAAAAATTAAAAAAAACTTATAGAGTTTTTAGAGTCAGAATTTCTTCAGAGAGAGAGCCAAGTGGTGAGGATAAAGGCATAGAATCTCAAAAGAATTTAAAGTATGTTTTCTGTAGTTTGAGGGTTCCTAGGGACTGGTGCTTGGCTTACCAGGTACAAATAAAAACTTTCCAGGAGAGAGGCTGTCTGCTGCAGCCTAAGGTGGGGGCCTGCTCTCCCAGAGTTTGATGGGGCAAGTGTGTGACTCTATTTTCCAGACCAAATGTGGGCTCCTGGCCTAAAAGGTCGACAGAAGGATAGATAGAGGCTGAGGAGGAGGTTCAAGGTGGCTAGATCTAGAAGAAAACTCTAAGCAGGAGGCCACTGGGATGCAGGAGAGGGATCTCCAAATGCACTATTTGGATTGAGCATATGAGAGACCCAACACTGCAGGACTGCCCATTTAAGACGATGCCCGTTTTTGTTATCCTCACGTCTACCCGGAGCAGGATACTTGGAAGGGCTAGCAGGTGGGAAGGAGATGGATAGAATCTTTTTCTCAGAGTTCCCATCATGGCTCAGCAGTACAGAAACCCAACTAGTACCCACGAGGAGGCAGGTTAGGTTCCTGGCCTCACTCAGTGAGTTAAAGATCTGGCATCACTGAGCTGCAGCGTAGGTCACAGACGCAGCTAGGATCTTGTGTGGCTGTGGCATAGGCCCGCAGCTTCAGCTCTGATTCAGTCCCTACCCTGGGAACTTCCACATACCACAAGTGTGGCCCTAAAAAAAAGAGAAGAAAAGAAAGTGAAAAGAAAAAAAAAGAATTTTTTTCTCACAGCAGATTTCCATGCCTGAATCATTCCTGAGCTGGTTGGGGGAGGGGAGAAGAGAAGATTTGAAACAGATGAAACAGCATAATTTTAACCCATGATTGCAATTTTTAAAAAACATAACTTGCAAAAGAGACTCTACAAAAAGTCTCTTAAGCAAAAGAGATGCCTTCTTAACCTAAAAAATAGCTAAACTGTTTCTTGTGATTTTTTTCCTATTCTTGGTCATATATTTAATACATTTATTTATTTATTTAAATTGAAGTATGGTATACAGCAAAGTGATTCAGTTAGGTATTTAATCTTTTTCAGATATTTTTCCATTATAGTTTATTATAAGATATTGAATATAGTTCCCCATGCTATACAGCAGGAACTCCTTGTTTATCCATTTTGTACATAGTAGTGTGTATCTGCTACTTCCAAACCCCTAATTTATCCTTCCTCTGTCTCTTTCCCCTTTGGTAACCATAAGTTTGTTTTCTATGTCCAAGAGTCTATTTCTATTTTGTACATAAGTTAATTTGTATCATTTTTTTTTAGATTCCACATATAAGTGCTATCATATGGTGTTTGTCTTTCTCTTTCTGACTTACTTTACTTAGTATGATAATCTCTAGGTCCATTCATGTTGCTGCAAATGGCATTATTTCATTTTTTAATGGCTGAGTAGTATTCCATTGTGTGTGGGTGTATGTGTGTGTGTGTGTGTATCACATCTTTATCCACTCATCTGTCGATGGACATTTAAGTTGCTTCCATGTCCTGGCTGTTGTCAATAGTGCTGCTATAAACACTGGGATGTTTCTAATGATTTTTGAGATATTATGTTGGGAATGCTGTGATGGTGAGTGGAGGGGTAGGTGGAGAGATGGAGGCAGTTGGAGAGAGAGTTAGAGGTGGAACAGCTGACCTTCATGAAGGGAGAGGGTCCCCTTGACTCGGAGGGAGTCTTACTTTGGGTACCTCTGACCTCTTTCAGGGCTACCAAAGAGCCCCAGAAGGGATTGACTCTGTGAACCCTGGGAGCAAGGATCTGGGTTTCCACATTCAGGAGACAATGATGTCTTGCACAAGGCATGTGGGGCAGTGACTTTTGTGAAATGAGACCTGGGAGGCCCTACTGAGCCAGCACTGGGTGAGATCCCTGGCACCTCTGTGTTATCCTTCAGAGGAGAGGCCTGCTACTCTCACAAGGGAGGGTTCAGGGTCATATTTAATTCGATCAAGAAAAGTTAAATAATGCGACATGTCTTCCACCCGAGTAGTGGTTGCAAATTTATATCCACCACACAAGAGAATGGGGCCGCAGGGCATAATCCAGGAAAGTCAGGAGAGGGAATTAGGTCACCCTCTAATTAACTGCTCTATACAACATGCCTGTCAAGTGCACAGTGGGCAGGTACCTTGAGTCCCATTTTGCCGGCAATAAAATTAAGTCACGAACAGCCTGTCCACCTGGAAAGATCTGGGAGTGAGACATTGTCAGCCCAGAGAGCTGGAGGTCAGATGGTGACTCTGGCTCCTGACACCCCCCACCCCAGACTCCTCCCTCCAGAAGCACTGGGGCTCCAGGAAGACTGAAGGAGAGACATGCAGAAAATCTCACTGGGAGATTAAATTCCTGCCTGCCGGGGTGGAAAGGAATAAAAGGGGAATTTACAAATCCATCAGGGACGGGGAAGCATTCCAGAGAGAGAACAAGTTACAAATGAAAAAGGGTGGGAAATTAATGGGGACTAAAATAGATTAAAATTTTATGTGCTCCATGGGTTTTATAACACTTTACATGCAATTAGGATGAAAAATCATGACTCCTCAAAGCCCTGTTCCCTTGAGGCAAAGGTGGGAAGTGATAGGTGCAGAGACAGGAAGAAATCCCCAGAGGGTCATTGTCACAGACTTGGTCAGGCAGTAGGTGACAGCAGCTGAGACCCCTTGGCTTTACCCATGTCATTGGTGGACCTATGTTTATAATGAGACCAAGGTGCGGGTATGAGGAAGGGGTAAGAGAACTAAACCAAGCAGCTCTTCCCTCTTGTGGTCCAGGTCAAGTGCAATGGGAAAGGCTAAGCCATTTCACAGGGGCATGATTTCTCCTGTAAATGACCAGAGATATATTTGCTAATACTGGTGACAACTAACCTATGTTCAGAATTTTCATTTTGCCAATTACTTTCACAAACATGGCCCTGTGGGGACAAGATCCTTTGACACTGGTGGGAGGAGCAAGGGTTTTAAGTGCTATTATCTCCCTTATTCTACTGATGAAGAAAATGAGCTCAGAAAACTCATAAAAGTGGCCCAAGTTTGCACAAATACCAAGCAGCCTTGTATTTCAAACCCAGATCTCATCAATCAAAATAAATAAATAAACAAATAATGCGGGAAGCTGCAAATAAGAAAAGATTTTATTTAGGGTCTTAAGAATTGCAATTCAGAAGACACAGATTCTGGGAACCGGGAAAGAGTGTTCTGAGGAAGGGTCACAGGATTATAAGGACAAAATGTCACAAAGTTGTTAAAAGTTGCCTGATGAGAACTGTGATTGTCTCTGATTCAAGCAGGAAAATGTCTGTCCTTAAGGAATTATGAGTTGTTTTAGGGTAGGGGTCAGATAAGACTACAGACTGTCAGAAGTTATTTTAGGATAGGGGTCCCATAAGTACCTTAAGTTTCTGGCATATGGTCAAGATGACATCATCAGGTCAAAATTTCAGATTCTATGTAGGCTGAGACAGGCATAAGTCCCCAATGGCCTCCTTGTCCCATTTTAGAGAGCTGTCTTAGCAACACCAACTCCATTTTTATTTTCTTCCACAGTCTCCAAATCCTAATCCAGACTCACTATATCCTCAGGGTGAGAAGAGGGTTGGAGGGGAGAGAACCTTATATACATAAAAGAAGAAAATTCTTTTGTATATGCATTGTGTATTTGTAAACTCACAGACACAACACACACACACATTGCTGAATCAAGAGCTATGAACATTTTTGAGGATCTTAATACACACCATTAAAGTACCTTCCAGAAAGGTCACGTCAGGACACAAGTGCCACAAGATTGTAGAGAGTACCTATTTCACTGGATAGGAAGGTGCCTTGTAATTTTTAAAATACGTGCTAATGTATAACTAAAAATAATACCGTTTTAATGGCCACACCTTTAAAAAAAACTAATGGTGCGATTGAATATTTTACGTGTTAATTCATTAGCAGTACTTGTCTTCTTGTGAATGGTTGGTTTTTATATTATCTTTTAGGGTTCTACTGTTGTTTTTGTTGTTGTTGTTGTTTGTTATCAATTGGCACGCACTTTTAAATAGAGTTGCTAGGCCTTTGTCTGATGCCATTTTCTGCAGATGAGGAAATGTGCCTAAGGTTATATAGCTAGTGGCTCAGATCAAATTCAAACTGAGGTCTGTCTGGCTCCAGAGCTTATTCTCTCCCAATTACACTGTTCTTTCCAGTGTGCTAGGGAAATGTTGAGTTAGACAATGCCTGTGAGGGGTCTAAGGCAACTCAGAGCCAAGACCTGCATAAATATAGAGTTTAATTACGGAGATGCAGGTCTTGGAAATGTCTCATAAATAATTTCATATTTAACCTCAAAATAGTCTTATTAAACAAGAATCAAGTATAATTATGATATTGACATTTTACAGATGAAGCTGCTGGGGTAAAGTGATATCCATGTACATTAGGTCAAGTGGAGGTCAAACTCAGTCTTAGACTCAATACCATTATTTTATGATAATACATAGCACTCCATTTATCTGTCACCCTCAGAAGGAAGAGGCAGGTCACTTCAGTTAATTTTCAGCTGAGTAAAAATTACCCCTTTAAATGCCAATTTTTAAAAATCTTCTATAAAACTTTCACAAAAAATATGACTGATTGATTGCACACATCTATTTTTTTCTCCTCTTGGAGAAGCCATTAAAATGATAGTAAATAAAATGTTCAAAGCATCAGTGAGGTGCCAAGAAATTTAAATAAATTCCTGAGGGAGTGAGAGAGAGACATTGGAATTGAGAGAGAGATGGAGAGTGGAGAGGGAATTTGTTACTGTTGAGGCAGGACATAAGAGGTCTCAACAGAGCCATGCTACTCAGCGTGTGGTCTGTGGACCAGCTGCAACAGCATTGCTCCCAGGATTTGTTAGGAATCCATGGGCCCTGTGCCAGATCTGCTGAATCTCACCCCATGGGTGGGGCCGGGAATAGGGGTTTAATTGGCTCAAGTCATTCTTATCTGCGGTTGAGTTTGAGAAGTATGAGCCTACAGAACACCTGGGTGATACATCTGAGGAAGCTGTTCTTTGCCTTCCTAATCCCAGAGAGGTTTGACATTTTCAGATACCAGGTGTGAGGGAGATAGAGATAAACCAGCTTCCTCTTGTCATTTTGGGGATCCAGAGCAACAGACCACAAGGCATATCCTAGCCCTCAGCAAGCATTCTTCCCTTCCTCCCCTTCTGTTCTGCACCACTCAGGGCCCCCTGTGCAACTGCATAGCCAGACCAGTTGGCTCATCATAGCTCCATCCACACTCCTAAAGATGGCCCCCTGGGCTACTGTTCAGGGCTGGGGGAGAGGCTGTGCAGCACCTGGAAAAAAGAAGACTTGGGGGCTTGAGTGGGTAGAGAAATCAGGGGTCCTAGTCACTCAGAGAGTAGTATCAGTCCAGAAAGGAATCGGTGACCATTGGATAGATCCTCTCTTGGTCCCTCTACTCCTTGGCCAGTGGGGAGGGAGGGACCAGAGGGAAGTGCAGGAGCTTCTGTAGCCCGGGGGCTGGGAGAGGGGCTTCAGGAACTTGGCTGGAAGAGTGAATAGGAAGGTAACATGGGCTTATAAATAGAGAAATTAATTGAAGGCACACATATGGGACACTTGGCATTCCTCAATCCCTGTATTTCCCCTGACTTCCAGACTATTCTTTAAATTGAGAAGAATGGTCTGGGAGAAATTTTAGAGAAAAGACCTCTGCATTTTTTTCTAGGGAATCTCTGTACAAATCAGTCACATACTTCTAGCCTGAGCATCCTGGGCCACAGATGAATGCCCCACTTAAAGGCCCCAAGCCCCTAGCTAGCTCTTGGTTATCACATATAAGATATAGACACGACTAAGAATCAACAGCCAGTTGAGGATTGCCAGCATCGCGAAAGAGAAGTTGGAGATTGGTAGAAGAAGATAACCTCATAAAAAAACATAACAAATAAGAAAAGCTAAGAGAACATAAGTGAAACTCGAATTAGAATCCTCAGGAATTCCCATCGTGGCTTAGCGGTAACAAACCCAACTAGTAACTATGAGGATGCAGGTTCGATACATGGCCTAGCTCAGTGGGTTAAGGATCCGGCACTGCGGTGAGCTGTGATGTAGGTCGCAGATGCAGCTCCAATCCCACATTGCCGTAGCTGTGGCGTAGGCCAGCGGCTACAGCTCCAATTCTATCCCTAGTCTGGGAACTTCCATATGCCATGGGTGAGACTCTAAAAAGACAAAAAAAAAGAAAAAAAGAAAAAAAAAAAGAATCCTCTGAATGAGTAAAAATAGTTAGCAGTCATAAAGAAAGAAATTATATCACAGGGAGTTCCCGTCGTGGCGCAGTGGTTGACGAATGCGACTGGGAACCATGAGGTCGAGGGTTCGGTCCCTGCCCTTGCTCAGTGGGTTGAAGATCCGGCGTTGCTGTGAGCTGTGGTGTAGGTTGCAGACGCGGCTCGGATCCCACGTTGCTGTGGCTCTGGTGTAGGCCGGGGGTTACAGCTCCAGTTCGACCCCTGGCCTGGGAACCTCCATGTGCTGCGGGAGTGGCCCAAAGAAGTAGCAAAAAGACAAAAAAAAAAAAAAAAAGAAGAAAGAAATTATATTATAAAAATGGAAAATTCAAGGCAGGAAAGAGCTATTTCACATCAGGCCTTGACTGTCAAAGTGGCATCTCAGCTGCGTGTAGAATAACCACTCACCCCTCTTCCTCATTCCTGACAGAAGCCTGATTGTGTTCATTCTTCTCCAAATGCCTTGTGTTTCAGGACAGACTCGGTTCCTCTCCAATACCAGGAGGGGATCGTGACTTGGATAACAGTGGTAATTCTGTTCTCTCTGTCATGTATGTGAGTAAGTGATAAAATATTGCCTAATGAGGTTTGAAAAAGAGTCTGTAGCGCTTTTTCTGGGAAAGCTTTTTCATTCATAAAAATAGGACACCATAGAGAGGTTTCCTTTTGGGTTTTTGTTTTTTGTTTTTTTTGTTGTTGCCCCGTGGCATATGGAGTTCGCAGGCCAGGGTAGATGTAGCAATGCTGGATCCTTGACCCACTGTGCTGAGCCAGGATTGAACCTGCCTCCCAGCACTCCAAAGATACCACTGATCCTGTTGTGCCACCGTGGGAACTCCATAGAGGTTTCCTTTTCTTTCTTCAAATCTAATTGTGTGAGGACGTGATGTTTGGAATTCCTACAGCTATCTTGCTGCTAAAAGTCTTTAAGTCAGATGACAAAGGTGATTTGATGAAGCTGCCAGAACCTCTATGCCATTAAGCATCTGAGTTTATTAATCTTTTGTGCTAGTGGCCTATGAACTTTTTCCTATGGGAGAAAATCTATTCCCTTTTTGTTTAAACCATTTAGAGTTGAGCCCTCAATTCTTGGTAGGCAAAAAGTACCTTAACTGAAAAATAAAATAAAAATATTCTATCAGGAGTTCCCATCGTGGCTCAGTGGTTAACGAATCTGACTAGGAAACATGAGGTTGCAGGTTCGATCCCTGGCCTCATTCAGTGGGTTAAGGATCTGGTGTTGCTGTGAGCTGTGGTGTAAGTCACAGACACGACTCAGATCCTGCATTGCCCTAACTGTGGCATAGGCTGGCAGCTGCAGCTCCAATTCAACCCCTAGGCTGGGAACCTCCATATGCCATGGGTACAGCCCTAAAAAGCAAGGAAAAAAGAAAAAGAGAGAGAGAGGAAAAAAGTAGATCATGAAAAGATCTTGTATCTTATCAGCCATCCTGGATTGTTGGATGCTAGAAATCAGTGGGACAATTCCCTTAAAATACTAATGAAAAAATATTTTTAATGAAGAAATCTACACTTAACCGAACTGACAGTCATATGAAGGTAGAATAAACATATTTTCAAACATACATTGAAAAAGAAGAGATACATGGGGACTATATTATTATTATTTGGCCAAAACCCACTTCTCTCCTTCTAGCGTAGAGGAGTATACTTCCCTAACCCTCGGAGGCTTGGCTATGGGACTTATTTCATCCAAGGTTTGAGTACAAGTGATGTATACCATATTAATCAGAGGTTTTAAGTTTGCTTGTGAAATTAAGCCTCATCTATTCTGTCCTTTCTCATAAAAACAATGAGCACTGCTTTTTCAATCTGGTCCCAGAAAAGAACCAGAACCTATCCCACAACCAAGGCAAATGGCACTGAGTTGTTTCAATGGCAAAGGAAGTCTAGATAAGATGAGGAGTTTACATGAGAGAGTAGCACAACCCCAAAAGAAAGGTCATAAGTAATATTACATCCCTTCTACCTTGATCCAAACCCTAGGATCCTTTCTCATATATCTTCCCCCAGATGTCTAATTATATAATTGACAAAGCTTGCGATTCATTTTCTGGGTTATCTCCTAAGGTTCATACTTTGAAACGACTCCTTGGGGGAGCTGAGGAAATTGAGTCTAGACATAGCCCCAAAGTAACGAGTAGTTGTAGGGATAGGACTTGAGAAGGACCAGCATTTTCCTCCAGTACAAAAGATGCTATCACATGTTCTTCAGAGAAGGGAAGTTAATCTCAGAGGAGAAAGGTATGTATCTAGTAATAAACAAATTCTGGCAGAATATGAGGGTTCGATATGTATAGATCCTCATTCCAAATTTTGGTGTCATATTCCTTCCCAAATAGGGCCCTGAATTTAACATTAGAGGTTTTTTAAGAATATACATTCTATTTGTATTGTAGTTTAGTCACCCACAGATCAAACTTGGGGTTGCTCTTCAGATACCTCAATCTGAAGCTATAAGAGTTAATTTTTCTGTCCTGCATAGAATAGCCAAAGAAGTTTTGTGGTCACTTACCTGGACCATGACCTAGAAATTTAGAGTTCTGAGCACCTCATCTTCTTTATCCATGCTGTGCAGTATATTTAAATACATCCAGTCAACTTAATAGTCCATACAATCTTTAGTTCCACAAAAATGTTTTGTGGAGTAATTTTTGGGTCACTCAAAAGCTGTATTCTATAGGCACACTTGACTCCAGGTAACCAGAGTGGTGACTTAAATAACTCTTTTGCTGCTGTATGCTGTGGACTACCATACATTGCATGGCGGTATCCTATTTACCACTAGCAGGAATAGGATCAGTAATGCCTGTAAATAGAGTCAAATTCAAGATTCTAATCCTTTAGATTCTGTTCATCTGGAACCACATCTGGAGCAAATACCTATGTCAGTCAAGGTTTAATTAAGGAAGCAGAATGATTCTGAGTGTAACAGGCAGGAGACAACATTTATAAAGAAATTATACCTTACACGACTGTGAAAAAAGTTTAAGTGGAGATGTGAAATGGGAAGTTAGAAGATCAGAAAAAGAGGCACCGGTATGGGTGGACCAGGCAGGACTTGTCAGGGAATGTAAGAAACCAAGCCAAAGTGAGACCATATGGGGGAAAATTTAAGGGATGGGTGGTTGGAAAGCTATTGGTTCCAGTCTTACCTCTGTGCTAAATAAAAACTTCTGGATCGCTCTCAGGCGAGTATTAAAATTAAATGATGCCCATACATATCATCCTGTCTATACAGAAGAATCTTAAATGTAATTACCTTAAGACACACATACGCCTATCAAAACACAGTTGAGGATATAGTTAGATGTAAGTATATACACATATGTGTATGTATGGGATGGTGGATTATATGTAATTTTACTTCTTGCTCTTTTTTTCAGTTATTTTATATTGAACAAGTATTACTTTATAATCAGAAGTTTTATAAATTAAAACCAAATTAATAAATCTTTTCTGCTGCCTGTATGGGGGACTAGATGCTAAATGGCTCATATGAATATAGTAAACCTTAAACATCAAAACCTATGGCCTGCAACTTTTAGCATCCTAGGCACCACCAGCTGAGTTCTGAGTTTTGAATTCTGTGAGTGGACCAATGACTCATTTTCTCTACATCGTCCTCTTCCCTACTATCACTTTCCATGGTGTTGCAAAGAAAAAGGTTTTTTTATTTTCCAAGTTGCCATCCCTCCCATCCCCTCTCTGTAGTCCCCTTTACAAAAGTAGAAACATTGACCTTCTCCTATAATGAAAATCATGGCCCTGCCGTTTTGGTGCTGGACAGAGGCAGGGCTGCCTTAGGAGGAGGCAGGTAGGGTGGGCTGCCCCTGGAAGGATCCATGCAATCCAAATGTCCACACATCAGAGCCAGTGCTTGGCCTCGTGAAAGGATGTTTGAATCTGGCTACTGGGAAATAAGTGTAAAAATCTTAACAACTGCATTTTAGTTTCATCTTTGGGTTGGAGGGTGGAGATATGGGTTTCCATGCCCCTCGGGGAACAAAAAGAGCTAGGTTGGCATTTAATTTCCTCCTAGGAATCATCCACTATGACCAACCAGGGGCCTGTGCCCGCTAGACTCAGCCCTCTGACTATATTTAGTCCATTATGAATATGGAAAAACATTGAAAATGATTCACATCGACATCCCTCTGTCTAGCCTAATAACATCAAAGTCATTAACAACGAAAGTAAGCTCACCCTGACAGTGCGATCTGGAAACCTCAGCCCTCCCCAGTGTCCTTCTCTGCCTGTCTTGACAGACTGGATACAGGAAACCGGCATGTGTGCCCTTCCACTCCCCAGTCACCTCCCGCTCCTAAGAAGGAAAAAAGTACAAAGGCCGGGGAGAGCAAAGGTTGCTGTTGGCTCTATGGATGGTTGACGTGTAGCGCCAGCTGGAGTCAGGCCCTCATCAAGGAGAAAGAGGTGAGAGTGAGATGGGGGTTCTCCCTGAGACCTCCTCTCTCTGCCTCTCACTCCTTTTCCAGCAACTGAGCCTCTGCCGCTCTACAATCCCAACCTTCACTCTCCCACCTGGCAACCTTAATAGCTCGCTGTGATTATTTCTACTCAGATATTTCCAACAGAGGACTTTTCCACATATTACCTCACATGTTACTCCCCCCAGAGGTGAGTCATCTGTCATTTGCCTTTAAAAAATGTATCCAAGTTCATTTATTTAAATAGATATCTGTTTTCTGCAGAGCCCGCAAGCTCTGTGAGGGCAGGGGTTTGGTTTTGCCCACAGCTTTATAGGCCTGGGGCACTGATTTGTGTACAGTGGTGTTAAAGAAACAGTAGTTAAATAAGTGAATAGAAGGAGGGGAAGGAAGGAGGGAGACAGAGGGAAAGTAAGGAGAAGGAGGGAGAAAAAGAGAAATTGAGAGAGAAAACAAAATCAAATGTTGACTTTAGCTTATAGTAGGAGAAATAAAGAGCGGGATCTGGAGTTGGATTCAGGCTTCTTGGCAAAACAGTGGAAAAGTCTATATGAGTTACTGCATTTTCACATTCTGGCTTTGGGTTCCCACCCCACCCCATCCCCCAAAGCCACTTGTTCCCCTAAAATTAACCTTAATCTCATTGAGGGCTCACCTGTGCGTGCCTGTCTGTGCTTGCCTCTTTGGTCTATGGCAGATCATGATAAGCAGGTAAACCCCGGATAAATGCATGGTCAAGGTAGAGGACCACATCAGGACAGAGTGACCTGTAGCCCCTTCTGTTACTCTTTCTGGTGCGGGACTGGTCTTGGTGGGCACTTTCTCTAACCTCTCTACTGCTGTCTCCAGCACCAAACTGTCCAGCCTAATTCTTGTAACCCGAGGCTACAATCATTCTCCTCTCTTCAGCTGTGTTTCTTTGCACATGACGGAGAGAAACCCGTAGCACAGCATCATCTACTTGTGTCTATTTTCCTCCCCTTTCACAATGTCTCTTCCTACATCACATCCAACATTTGTGCTCTCCCGGAAGAGTCTGCTCCCCACCCCCCACTCTCCCCACCCCCTTGGCAGGGATTGAATAGAGGCTCACTTTCCCCAGCATCAGTATATCTTCCCAAACAAAGAGAAATAGCTCAAGGTGAAGTGAGATCAAATTAGTCCAAGGGTTACTCACAGCATTTGGGGAGGATAGGCATAGAATTCCCTCCCGCGGCCAAAGAAAGATTTGGGGGAGCACTCATGCGATTTCCTTGTCTTCTTACAGGGAGAATCAGACAGGACTTGCTAGGCACCACTAAAACTCTAATCAGACTTACAGACTAGAAGGCTGATTGATTCCTCCCCCAACAGTGAGCTGCCGTGAAGACCAGTTAAATGGTCATTTGTCATGGGATGTTTCTTTACAACTTCCCTCTACCCCCTACCCCAAACCACTACCCACATTCCTAAGGAGATGGTGTCCCCCAACCCTCGAATACTGACTTAGCCCAAGAACAAACCCGTGCTAAAAATAGAAACTGCCCCTTTTCCTATAGAACTAACTGTTCCCTAAGCAACGGGGAGCCTGACTTCTTTCTCAGTGCTCCTGGCCAGTCTGGTGGTCAATAAAACTGGCTTGAAGTCTCTGCCCTCCGGCCTCCTGCCTCTTGTTTGATTTTCCAGTCGAACACTTCTCTGCTCCCAGTGAGGACCTGAAAAATTCCTCTCAGCGGTTTGATGTTGAGGGGAAAGGGAACTTGTTGGTACTTTTCCTTCTACTTCATAAAGGGAGATGAAGAAAGAATTCATTACATAAACATAACTGATACATGTTCTGTTCAAAGTTGACAAATTGCATTGTAAAACAAATGTATGAATGCTCAGATAAAGGTGTGCCAGCATGGGATTAGCATGACAAGTCATGGCAAACCCTTCATTTGGGAAATGTAGGAAGATCCAGCAAAGGCCATAGATAGGGTATGCAGTCTTCTAACCCTTGCACTGTGATAGGAAGCTTGGCTGGAACTGCTAATATGATGAATTATGGAAATAGACTGAAAAATCATCTCAACAATTCTAAGTTTCCTTAATATCAATAATGTTTATTAAAGAGGTCCCCCCCCCGGCCCGGTGCCTGGTTCTCTACCAAAGTTTTCAATATTTCTTAAAAAAAATCAACTTTGTTGTTGCCAGGGTATAAGGTAAACACAGTGACTGTTCTCATTTTACATGTATGGTTTGATGAGTCTGTATAAATGTATACACCATGTAACTACTGCCACAGTCAGGGTACAGAACATCAATGATTTGTATATTATGATACAATGTACTAAATTCATACTCCACTGCCTGCCAACACCTTCCACCAAGATCCAGAGATGGAAAGCAAACTGGATACTTGAGATGGAAATATTTTGTTTGTTTATTTTTATTAAAAAAATAAATGTATGTGGTAAAATAAACATAACATAAAATTTACCATCTTCACCTTTTTTTTTTTTTTTTTTTACTTTTTATAGCCATACCCATGGCATGTGGAATTTCCTAGGCTAGGGATTGGGTCAGAGCTGCAGCAGCTGCCAGCCTACACCATAGCCACAGCCATGGGGGATCTAAGCCACAGCTCACGGAAAAACTGGATCCTCAACCCACTGAGTAAAGCCAAGGATCAAACCCACATCCTCATGGATCCTAGTTGGATTCACTTCTGCTGCATCACAATGGGAACTCCCATCTTCACTATTTTTAAGTGTATAGTTTAGTAGTGGTAAGTGTACTCACATTACTGTGCAACCAATCTGCAGAACTTTTTCAAGAGATGGAAAACATTTGGAATAACTTTTAGTTAAATTACTGCACAGAGCTCATTAGGCATTTCCTAAACTCCCCATAGCCTGGTCATCCGGGAAGTGGTTAAGTGAAAGAACTCTGCAATCACACTGCCCAGGGTCAAATCCCAGCCTCACCACTTAACATATTTTATCATCGCTAAAACACTGCCGATCATAAGATACACTATTATTATTTTAAATACCAAGAAGGAAAACCATGACTCTAATTAAACTAGGAAACTGCATTAATATTGGTCCTACATGACACACACATACTAGTTCGTCCAGTCTCTTGTTGCCTTGAAATTTCGTTCTTCTTTTTCAGGGAATTTGGCCATTTACTACAATGTGTTGCTTTGCATGTGATAGGCAATTCTTTTGCACGTATCTCAGGAATATAAAGGAACTGCTTGAGCTATTTATCGGCACCGTCCATTTACCAAGTTCCATAAAGGACTTGGTAGCTGTTTTGCTAGAAAATATGAAATTGCTGTTATTCCTCAAGCAATAAATATTTGCTTCTCAAATATAAAATTTATGACCTGCTGCTTTATTTTTGTCTTTTTGTGTATGCAGTAACTTTTAATTCCAGGTCATAGAATACACTTCTGAAGATATTTTAAACAGCAGTTAAGCTCAATGTATATAACTCAATTGAAGCAATAACAATGTGAACAGCTATGATCAAGGCCACATATGTGCACACATTTGCAGTTATATAAAACTGCTGCCTGCTTGGCAGCAATTGTGAGACATTGTTGATTGTTACAGGCACCCTGATTTCAGAGATGTTAAGTAGGGGGAAAAATGTGGATCTTATAATCTATGAAATAGAGTGCAGGCTGTGTTCTTGGGCATGATATTTAATTTCCTTGTGCTTCAAGTTCCTAATCTATAAAATGAGGTTAGAAATAGGACTTGCCTCATAAGGTATGTGTGAAAATTGAAACATTTAGCACAGTAAGTGATATATAAAGGGGTCCAAGAAATATTAACCGATGTTATTAATATAGCATCTTATTTGTATCCAAGTACATCAAATATCTATTGCTTCATAAAAAATTACCCCAAACTTAGTGGCTTAAAATATTAAACACTTATTATCTCACACCTTCTGTGAGTCAGGAATTTCAAATGGGTGGTTCTGGCCCAGAACATCTCATGTGATTGTGGGGAGAGTGTTGGCCTGGGCTACAGATCTCTGTAGGTTTGACTGAGGTTGGAAGATCCACTTTCTAGATGAGTGACTCCCATGGCTGTTGGCTGGAGGCCTCAGTTCCTTATCTCTTTAAGGCTTACTAAGTGTCTTCATGACACAGCAGCTGGCTTCCCCCAGAGCAAGGGGGAAATCATGGTGCTTTTAGGATCCAGTCTCTGAAACGGCACACTATCACTTCCACTTTGTTTTCTCCATTAGAAACAAATCACTAAGACCAGTCCACACCCCAAGAAAGGAACTAAGCTCCATCTCTTAAAGGGAAGAGCATCAAAGGATTTGGGAACACATTTTACCACACTGTGATAATTTTGGGACAAAATAACTACCATCAACTTCTTTTTCATCTTCTCAGTTGCTGGTTTCCTGTCCAATATCTATTCTCTTTATCTTCCTTACCAACTCTTAGACAAGGAGAAACAGATGGCAGATTCAAATTAGGATCCTTGGAGGAAGCTTTATTACAAATATGAGAGTAGATGTGAGGAAGTGCAAGAAGCTGGGGCCAATAGCAGCAGAGCATTCACCTCCATAGTCCTGAAGGGATGAGGGCAGACTGTTTACTAGAACCCATAAAGAGAGAGTCACATAGAGCAGGCTGTCTAGAAAGAAGAGAGCTTTGGTCAAGGTACACAGCAAGCTGGAGGCAACTTCACACAAGGAAACCAGAGGAATATGTACCTTGACCTCACTTTCCTCCCACCATCTGTGCTCTTGCTAGAGATGCCCAATTAGTTGGGGCCAGACACATGAAAGCTTGTTGCATTTGGGACTTATAGATGAGATTGCTGTGGGAGAAACAGGGTAGAGAAATGAGGGTGTTTGGGCTGGATAAGTACATAGATGATATTGAATATACCCTGTGTCCTTTCCTCTTATAATATAATGATTCTGTGTATATCCAATTTTATGGTCTTGTAGATAATACCCAGTTCATTTTAGGAGGTTCACACCACATCATCATTTGTTGACCCATTATTAGGCATTCATTCAGTGGCAAGTCACAAGCTACTGTCAAATATAGAATATTTGATGGCAGAGAAGAACTTGGCCTTACTCAGAGGCTATGCTGTGGTTCTCCTATTAGGCTTTAAAGAGGCACCAGATTGCATCTGTGTCTAACATAGATGCTTCTGATATAAATGATTTTTATGGATCATAAAGGCAGCTTGCATCATAGTGTTCATGTATCACAGAGCTCTTTATTCTTCTAGGATTTACTCAAAATGTACAGATCTATGGGTTACTTGGCAAATGGGTCAGAATAGAATGTCAAGACATGTATATGATGTGGTCAAAACCCCAAAAGGCCAATGAAGCATTGTGCTTTGGCTTCATGTTGGTGTATGTATAATAACTAGTCTGTCACTTTATAAGGTATATCCCAACATGCTCTGAACTCTGAGAAACTTCCCTAATGTGGTAGGGCATTGAACTTTTATTAGGTTTCACACTTATCCTTTGGCATGCACATATATGTTTTAGTAAAGCATCTAGAAGGTTTATTATTCCATAACTTCCAGTTCTAAATAGCAGAGTGTAATTAAATGATATTGATGTTGAAGAATCAATATATATTCTGATGATCTATGGGATATCAGGACAATTGTGATAGAGCAAAAGAGTGTTATTGCTCTAGGGAAACACTGTAAAAGTATATTGTTAATACCACCATGTATGTGCAAACTGCTGCTAATTCTTCTTACTGATTAAAATGGAAACTATTTACCATGTCAATAGTTGTGTACCTGATGTCATGGATAATGATTCATTTGCTCTAGTAAATATATTTCATTCAGAATTATAATTACAGCTGTAATTGTGGTAACAATATAATAAAATTTTCAACAATTAATTGCCATTCTTTATAACTTGTTTTTGCAACAGGGGATTTTACTGAGGATTTGGAAGGAATTTCCACTTGTGTATCTCTTAGGTCTTGGATGGAGACCCTATTCTCTGCAGTTTTCTTAAGGTTACAATTTTGATTTTGCTTTACTATCTTGGTGTGGGTCAAGCAAGATCAGTTGCAAGTTACTTGTCCTTTATTAACATAATAACCTTACTTCAAGGGAAGGTAAAATGTGTGAAATTCACCTTTTACTTAGTATTTTTATTTTTATTACACACTCTGTACCAATAAAATAATCCCAAAATGAGTCTGCAAGGGGCCAATGTAAGGTGAGCTTAGACCAATTTTTTTTCTATTATCTGAGCTCCACTGTAATGTGGAGATCTTAGGCCAAGAGTCCCTTTATCATCTCACTGCCATTGGCCCCTAGTTGACAAGAGTACTGTGCTTCATTTTGAGTCTCCAGAAATCAGCATTGGTTCAGAGCCAGTACTTTGTAAACCCAGGAATATGATTATTTCCCATTTTTCAGTATATAATCCAGCCTAGTAAATGGCCTTAGGTCCCTGTGATGAAGGCTTGGTATAAGTTTCATGGTAAACAAGTTACATAATGGTATACATATATGAATGTGTTGCAGGGTCCAAACTCAAAGGAATCTGGCCTTTTCCTAAGTCAGGGGCTCTGAGTCTGAGAACAGGCTTTCTGAGAACTGTTTAAGGGTTTGACAGTTCTCATCATGGCAAGCTAAGTTTGGTTTCTGCATATTGGACCCAAAATATTTACTCTTACATATGTCAAGCAACCTTGGTAGAAAGCCCATCCATATAATATCTAGGGATCCTGTGATTAATGGATCATCACCACACATCAAAACACTCTGGCTATCATTTTGTTATTGTGGCCTGTGATAGTAATTGCCCTGCATCTCTGATGTTTAAGTGATACCACCTGGCCTGCACCAGTTCAGGAACCCATTGGTGCCACTGAAATCAGGAAGCCCAAAGCTACTGCATCATCCCCCAACATCTTTTCTAGCCTACAGAAGACAGTGACTACAAGAGACTTCAGCAGTGCTGGTGTCACTCTCATCATCTAATTTCTTAATTCCTTGGTGAAGGCAGTATCCTTTGGGCCCTCTTTTTCTGGGGTGGAGACAATGAGGAATCTAGGGAATTCTGAGTAGAATGCACATAATGGATACATCCCAACATTCCCATTTACTGACCCTTCAGATGCATTTCTTTACAGAACTTAGTAAAGTTCTGGCATTTTGACCTTATTCAAGGCCATTGTTGACTATAGGTTTTGATTAGCTGAAACACTAAACCCTAAGTTTGAGGTTAATGCATTTTAGTTAATGAAATCAGCTTGTTTGAATCTAATATTTTTTCCTCCTAGCCTAATATCTTAAAGATCCTCAAGTTTCCCCTGCTCCAGTTTGGAAAGTTCTTATAATTATTTTTGTGTCTAGGCTATCTCCTCATGGAGCAGGGCTTCTGTCTCTCCAGCTGGCCTAACCCTTGTTATTGGCCTGGAGGAAATGGGAGGTAGAAGTGGTGGTGTGCCTGAGGAGAACTGGCATTGTTTCATGGGGCAAGGGTGCGTGGTACAGGTATTGGAAGTTTTTATTTAGAGAAGGGTGAGTTGGGAGAGAAAATGATGGGAAAGGCAAGGAGAGGAATTGCCTCCTTTGATAAAGAAAGTTAAGGGATTTGGAAGTTCAGAGTTTGAAGTCCCTTCTCTGTCTTTAGAAACATCAATTTTCCACATCTCACAGTTCCACCCCTTCCCCGCAGGACATGTAAAATAGACTAAGAGGCATCAGAGGCAGTTAAATGACCCTATAATATTTGAAATTCTGCAATATAGAGTCTTGGTACCTAGCTGTATTTACTTTACAACTATTGGGGATGAAGGACTATTCAAAGCTATCCTGGAGGATTTCTGTTTCCATTCTTAACTACATATTTATAGCTTTAATTGGTTTTCTCTAGCTTTGAACCCTAGGGCAACACACACTTCATACATATATTCATACAATGGAGTATTACTCAGCCGTTAAAAAGAATGAATATTGCCTTTTGCAGCAAAATGGGTAGACCTAGAAAGTATTTTGCTTAGTGAAATAAATCAGACTAACAAAGACAAATACTGTATGATTTCATCTGTATGTAGAATCCCTTTCCCTCCCCCACAAAAAACTCAAGTGAGCAAATACAACAAAACAAACAGAGTTACACATACAGAAAATAGGCAGGTGGTTGCCATAAGGGGGTGAGGGGTTGAGGGGAGAAGAGAAATAGGTGAGGGAGATTAAAAGAGACAAATTTTCAGTTACAACATAACTGTACATAATTGTACATATGAAATGTACAATCTGAGGAATATAATCAACAATTACATAATGTGTTCTGTAGGGTGACAGATGGTAACTAGATTATGGTGGTCATCATTTTGAAAGTATAGAAATATGGAATCACTAGGTTGTGAAATAGGAACTAAATAGTGTTGTAGGTCAATCATTTTCAAAAACCAAAACAAAAAAAAAACAACAAATAAGCCAATAGGAAGAAATCAGATTTTTGCTTACCAGAGGCTGGCAGTAGAAGATGGGGGGTGGATGATTGAGTGAAGGTGGTCAAAAGGTACAAACTTCCACTTATAAGATAAATAAGTAGCAAGGATGTAATATACAACACGATAAATACAATTATACTGCTACATGTAATAGTTCCGTGTTAAGAGGGTAAATCCCAAGAGTTCTCATCACAAGGAGAAAACATTTTTTTTCTATTTGTTTTATTTTGCACCTGTATGAGATGATGGGTGCATACTAGATTTATTGTGGTAATCATTTCATGATGTATGTAAGTCAAATCATCCCTCATGGCTCAGCAGGTTAAGGATCTGGCATTGTCACCACTGTGGCTCTAGTTACAGTTGGGGGAATGTAAATTGGTACCACTATGGAAAACAGTATGGAGGTACCTTATGATCCAGAAATCCCACTTTGGGCATATATCCAGACAAAATTTTCCTTGAAGAAGACACATGCACCCACATGTTCATTGCAGCTCTATTCACAATAGCCAAGACATGGAAACAACCTAAATGTCCATCAACAAATGACTGGATTAAGAAGATGTGGTATATATACACAATAGAATACTACTCAGCCATAAAAAAGAATGAAATAATGCCATTTGCAGCAACATGGATGGAACTAGAGACTCTCATACTAAGTGAAGTAAGTCAGAAAGAGAGACAAATATCATATGATATCACTAATATTTGGAATCTAATATACAGTACAAATGAACCTTTCCACAGAAAAGAAAATCATGGACTTGGAGAACAGACTTGTAGTTGCCAAGGCAGATGGGAAGGGAGTGGGATGAACTAGCAATTTGGGGTTAATAGATACAAACTATTGTCTTTGGAATGGACAAGCAATGAGATCCTGCTGTATAGCACTGAGAACTATATCTAGTCACTTATGGTGGAGCATGATAATGTGAGAAAAAAAGAGTGTGTGTGTCTGTGTGTGTGTGTGTGTGTGTGTGTGTGTGTGTGTGACTGGGTCTCCATGTTGTATAGTAGAAAATTGACGGAACACTGTAAACCAGCTATAATGGAAAAAGATCATTAAAATAAAAACAAAACTTTAGTTAAATATATATAAAAAAAGACTTTTGAATTTAAATGCTGTGTATAGGGCACCATTTAATGCCAGAATGGTCTAATGAGGTTGCATTGTATTGTGTGATGTATATTCCCAGGAGCTTTGACTTGATAGCTCATTATGCAGTCACATTGCTTTCTGTCTTCAAAAACCAAACCAAAGAAATGGGGAAAAGAGGTTGAGTTTGAAAATAGTAAAGTTCCTTTTCTTCGAGATGTCTACAAATTAAATGTATATGATTATTATGATTATTCATCTTTAATGGATGTTTCTGTGACAGAATTAGAAAGGAAACTACCGTGCTGTTGTGGTTGCCTGTTTGGGTACTGCGAGCTAGAGAGAAATTGCTTTATTCAAACCGTTAATGAAATGTCACTGTCAATCCACCGCTAACTGCATCATGTGCTTTTTATTCTTTGTGTTAAAAATAAAGAAATAAAGAAGAGAATATTTTCAGATACCATCTTGTTCCTGTAGAAGCGAGCTGTGTTCTAACCCCAAGCTTCATATTGATTTCTTGCTTATTTATGAATTTTACCTTAAAAATTAAACATCTAAATGTAGGTATTTTAAAAATTACCATGAGGAGTTTTTTCCTTATGTGTCATTATTTCCAGCTGCAGCCTCTACTTTTTCTGATTTATTTAATTAAATGTTTTTCCTCTCTTCTTCCTTCCTTTCTTCCTTCTCTCCATCCTTACTTCCCTCCTTTACTTTTGTGGTTTTTGTCTTTGCAAGGAGAGAAGAAGAGTCCCTTTCTAATTTAGCTTTTCTCCCTTTGGCCCTACACATTCTTCCTCAGCTCCCTGATATATGTATGCTTAACCCACATTTTGAAGGCATATATTCTTAAGAAACCATAAAAAGTTGATATGGGCCCCCAACTCCTGGTGTGGTTTTAGAAGAGATCTGGAGTGATTTGAGGTGTTCTTGATAAAAATTACTCTTGGTTTCATGCTTAGCTAATATAGGACACACCAGGGAGTAGACTTAACTAAGTCCTTATCCTGAAGATGTGATATTGCCTCTGGATAACCTGGTATCAGGGCAACTACACCCCACTCTGACCTGACTCCATCAAATTCTTCACCTTCTCAGGAACACATACTGGCAAAACTAAAACAAGGCAGCTAGTGCTTTTTGCAAGTAATTATATTGCTGGAGCTGAGATTGCTGCTCTGTGAGTACCATGACTTAAACTTTTGAGCCTGGCTTTTGGACACCATGGGAAGAAGGTGCATCTGATCAGTCTGTCGCGGGAGGAAGAATGGTGCTGCAAGGAACACGGAGTTAAGAACAAAAGAGTCAGCTGTTGCAACGTTCTTGCACAAGTTCATTTATCCCATTACACTGGATGACAAGGACGTGTCTTAAACCCTAGACCCTAGAGGATAAATGTACTCAGTTGATCTGCCAGTAATTCCATTTCTGGGCACAGTGAGCTGACTGGGGAGGTGAGTGTGAGTGGGATAGAGTCATTGGTATAGGAGTTCTTGGCTTGGAGTCTGCTTTGTGTTTGGTAAGACTCTCAGCTGCCTTTGGCATTTAGAAGCACCAAGAGGTGCTAGAGCCCTGGCAATTAGCAAACACTGGAACTTCATCATCAATGGCCTGGAGGTATTAGACTTTTGGTAAACTGGCTTCCCCTGTAATAGCTACAGTATTGGCTAAAGTGTGGAATTCTTCCTGGGTGCAGGCACACTGCCAAGGGGAGAATACATGTAGTTTCTTTTAGTATCCAGACAACTACACAAGGAGAATATCACCACTACCCCTGGAGTTTCCACTGTAGCAGAGTGGGTTATGGATCCAGCGTTGCCACAGCTGTGGTGCAGATTGCAGCTGCGTCTCAGATTTGATCTCTGGCCCAAGTGCTTCCATATGTCGTGGATGCTAACAACAACAAAATCCACCCCCTTTTCCAAAAGATAAAAAGGAGGCTCAGGGAGCTTATTGAGATTTGCCCAAGCTCATAAATGTGGGATGGAGAAGGAATGCAAAATTCCTCATATTCAAATGCATGATTTTAGTTTCTGTGCTATTGGATTTGGGAGAAATAAAACCCATTCTTCTACCTCTCTCTCCTCCTTTTGTCCCTGCTTCTTCAAAGCAGCTCCCCCTGCTTTAAAAAGAAATGAGAGAATTTCTCAGCTTTCTGGATGGGAGCAAGACAAAATATGGTCTACATCTGACCTGGCATTGGGTTTAGTCTTAGTCAATATGCCATCAAACATGTCCAATTCTTGGATTTTGGACTCATATTGTTTCTTACAGGGTCCAACAATAAAAACGCCTGGCCTGTCATTCAATCTTTAGCTCTTACCTTTGTCCAATCCCCAGTTCAGGTTTTCCTAACGATTATCAGCTACAAGGTCATGCAGTGATTCATTTGGTACCATTTCCATTTATTTTCATAACATATTATGTGCTGCCTGCCTCCTGTTCACTCCTCTCTAGCCCTGTCTTCATAGCTCTTCCCCCCCCCATCCCAATTTTGGAACAATCATCTCTAGCCATTAACTGACTTAACAAATCTTTCTGTCAGTGGGGTACTTTATGGAAATTGAAAACTAATTAATGTTTATCTCAGCGGCTAATCACATAAAATCTACTGCCTTCCTATCTCAGGTTCTAAAATAATGATTGCCCGTGAATTGAGCAAGGAAGATCTTGATAAGACTTGACAGGGCACAAGCTGAGATGAGAGAAGGGTGGGTTTCAGCCTCCTCTGCTAATGAGGACCATGGGGGCTACAGCCACTGAGTGCCTCTAGGAAAAGGTGGCCTCAATCCCTTGGGCAGTTAGTCACCAAGACACACAGATTGTGCCTACACACCAACACACAGAGAGGAATATTAAAAACTAAAACACTATTGATTTCAACTTTAAAAATGGCCCTCTCAGGAGTTCCCATAGTGGCTCAGCAGAAACAAATCTGACTAACATCCATGAGGACGCAGGTTCGATCCCTGGCCTGGCTCAGTGGGTTAAGGACCCAGCGTTGCTGTGAGCTGTGGTGTAGGTCACAGATGCAGCTTGGATCCTGAGTTGCTGTGGCTGTGGTGTAGGCCGGCAGTTGCAGCTCTGATTCAACCTCTAGCCTGGGAACCTCCATATGCAGTGGGCGTGGCCCTAAAAAGACAAAAAAGGAAAAAAAAATGGCCCTCTCAACAAATTTCTCCTGTAACCAGGTATTCATCTATTCATTCATTCAATAAACACTTATTGATTGCCCATTGTATGCACTGTTTGTGTTGAGTATTAGGGAGAGGAAAGTGCCTAAGGTGTGGTCTCTATGCTATTTAAGTTATAAGCAATAAAAAAAAAGGAAGATACATATATGTCTTAAGCAGAGAAGGATTAGTTGGGTAGTACACATAAATAGAAGGCAGAAACTGTTTATCTTTTGATTTGGGAAATGGAGTGAAAAACCATGTTCTCTGAGTCAGCCCTGTTTCTTTACTTTTAATATACTGTCTGCTGTTAATCTCAAAGTGGGAAATAGAGTATGCTGTTCTCAGATGTGTGTTGGGGGGGGTGAGAGAGAAAGAGGGAGGGAGAGAGAGAGAGAGATTTATCACATAGAATAAAGTTCCCCAGAATATACTTTGGGAAATTGTGGCCTGCAGTGCAATTCTTTAAGCAAAAGAATAAAGATTAGAAAATCGGTATGAAAAAGTTTTTATGTGGTGGTTGAGCCTTGGGAAGGATGCTCCGTTAAAGGGACATTGGCAATGTTGAACTGGCCTGGATATTTTGTGGTATGGGGGTTGCCATCACAGAGCTGGCTCTGTCACAGGATGGCCACTGGATCATAATGCCTCAAAGCAGATTTGAAATAGCTACCCTTTCTCAGCAGATGCAGTCCTGTGCCAGATACATGGCTGGCAGACAGAGTCAGGGCTGGGTTTCAGCCCCCACTGCCTCTCCTGTAGGTACCCTTAGGCGGTGCACAACTCACGCTGATGAACTTGGCACCTAGTTTGGAAGTCAAGACTCCTTCCTGCTGACCTATTAAACTTCTCAATGCTGCACTTCAGTCTTCTAAACATTAAATCAGCCATCAACACAGAATCTTATTAGAATCAACCAGAAAGTTGGTGAAAATAAGGATTTTTAAGCCCATCCTCAAATCCACAGGGTCCACCAGGTGTATCCCAGGAATATTTATTTCTTAGAAACATTCCAGGTTATTTTGAGGGGCAACCACTTTGGGGAACACATATAAGAAGAGCTTCTTGGCTACAGTTAAGTGGCAAAGTAGATGGCAATTTTGACCTGAAACTCAGGAATTTTACTTTTTCCCCAATAACGAGCAATAGATGGAAAGTTTGGATAGAAATAGAATAGAACCACTAAGATTAAAACTTACTATCTAAAATTAGTCTAATGAGGTTTCTTAATTAACTGGTCTACACGTACATTTTCTCTTAAAATCTAGTTTATGTCACTAAAGTAACTTTTATTCTAATAAAATGAATGCTAAAGAGACAGGTGCTCCAAAAAGACCTTAGTCGGGCCAACCATGGTCCCGAGTTCAAATCCTCAAGCAGTTCCATTCCCCATGTGACCTTGAGTTGTGGTGGAAGAAAGAGGCTGGAGCTGTACACCAATGCCCTGAGCAGATTTACTCTAGCAGACTGGGATGAAACCTAGCACCATAAGAAACATTGAAAAATAATCCTACAGGGAGTTCCCGTCGTGGCTCAGTGGTTGACGAATCCGACTAGGAACCATGAGGTTGCAGGTTCGATACCTACCCTCTCTCAGTGGGTTAAGTGTCCAGGGTTGCCATGAGCTGTGGTGTAGGTTGCAGACAAGGCTCGGATCCTGTGTTGCTGTGGCTCTGGTGTAGGCTGGCAGCTACAGCTCTGATTGGACCCCTAGCCTGGGAACCTCCACATGCCTTGGGAACAGCCCAAGAAATGGCAAAAAGACTAAAAAAAAAATAAAAATAATGCTACAAAGGAGTTATTAAAATAATGGTAGAAAAGAATTATTTGCCTTTATTTTGTCAAAGAAAAATTTGGTGAAATTCAACTTTTATTATAACACTACACCCATCCAATTATGGTAATAACCTTAACAAAGTGTATGACCTATAATTAGTGCTAAATAGATATGAGCTCAAGGATACAAATAGCATCTTGGTTGTTTTTTTTTTGTTTTCGTTTTGGTTTTTGTTTGTTTGTTTGTTTGTTTGTTTTGGTGTTTTTTTAGGGGCAGAACCTGTGGCATTCGGAGGTTCCCAGGTTAGGGGTCGAATCGGAGCTGTAGCTGCCAGCCTGCACCAGAGCCACAGCAACGCCAGATCCAAGCCGCGTCTGCGACCTACACCACAGCTCACTGCAACGCCAGATCCTTAACCCACTGACCGAGGCCAGGGATCGAACCCTCAACCTCATGGTTTCTGGTCGGATTCGTTTCCCCTGTACCATGACGGGAACTCCACATCTTGGGTTTTTCTATACCTCCTGGAAACTAGTAGTGTTTGAACAAGTACATTCTGATGATCTGTTACTTGACATATAAGTATTTGTGGGATTAATAAAGGTTTTGTTACTTTAAATGTTTAAAAATCCTTTTTTTTTTTTAAGTATTATAAATTGGTTGATGTAAAAGTCCAGCCATGGGCATTGCAAGATCTGTTTGGGACAAAGTTCTTTAATTACAATGAACCAAACTGAAATAAGAAATTGAGGGTTTTGACTTGAGCAAAAGGCATGGCAGGGTCTCAAGAGGTCTGAAAGCAGGAATTGGATCATCCCAGGATGCTCTGGCCTTTTTGTTTCTCTCTTTCAATCTCTGTCTATCTCTGTCTCCCTCTCTCTCTGTATCTTTCTCTTTGTGTCTCTCTCCAGCAGCTTTATGTACCTTGCTCTATCTTTGCCAAACATGGTTTCTCAAGGATTCCTTGTTCAAATGAATACGTCAAGGTCAAATGACTGGTCTTCCAATCCCAACTCCAAATTCTCAGGGGAGAGAATGTGGTTGTCTCGTTTTGTTTTTTCCCTTGAAGTATAGTTGATTTACATATTGTGTTGGTTTCGGGGGTATAGCAAAGTGATTCAGTTATACATATTTTTCAGAATACTTTCCATTATAGGTTATTTCTAGATATTGAATATAGTTCCCTGTGCTACACAGTAAATCCTTGTTGCTTGTTTATTTTATGTGTAGTAGTGTGTATCTGGTAATCTCATACTTCTAATTTATCCCACCTCACCTCCCTCTAACCTTTGGTAACTGTAAGTTTGTTTTCTATGTCTGTGAGGGTTTTTTGTTTGTTTGTTTTGTATGTAGATTCATTTGTTCTATTTTTTAGATTTCACATATGAGTGATAGCATAGAGTATTTGTCTTTTTCTATCTAATTTACTTCACTCACTATGATAATCTGTGTCTATCCATGTTGCTGCAAATGGCAATACTTCATTCTTTTTTATAGCTGAGTTATATTCCATTGTATAAACATACCACATCTTCTCAAGCCAAACATCTGTTGATGGGCAATGGGTTGTTTCCATGTCTTGACTATTAAAAACAGAGATGCTATGAACATTGGGGTTCCTGTCTTTTTGAATTAGGGTTTTTGTTTTTTTCTGGATATAAACCCAGGAGTGGAATTTCTGAATCATATGGTATTTCTGTTTTTAGTTTTTTAAGGAACCTCCATACTTTTTCCATAGTAGCTACAACATTTACATTTCCACCAATAGTGTAGGAGGAGGGTTTCCTTTTCTCCACTCACTCTCCAGTATTTGCTCTTTGTTGACTTTTTGGTGATAGCCATTTTGACTAGTGTAAGGTGATACCTCCTTCTGGATTTGATTTGCATTTACATTATAATTAGCAATGTTGGGCCATCTGTATGTCTTCTTTGGAGAAATGTTTATATAGGTCTTCTGTCCATTTTTTTGATTGGATTGTTTTTTCAAAATTGAGTTCTGTGAGCTGTTTGTGTATTTTGGATAATAATCCCTTGTCAGTTGCACAGATTGCAAATACTTCCTCCCATTCCATAAGGTATTTTTTTGTTTTGTTGGTGCTTCATTTACTGTTCAAAAGCCTTTAAGTTTGATTAGATCCCATTTGTTTATTTTGCTTTTATTTCTTTGCCTTGGAAGACTGATTAAGAATATATTGGCACAATTTATGTCAGAGAATGTTTTGCTTATGTTCTCTTCTAGGAGTTTTATGGTTTCATGTCTTACATTTAGGTCTTTAAACCACTTTGAGTTTATTTTTGTATACAGTATGAGGGAGTGTTCTAATTTCATTGATTTACATGTAGCTGTCCAGCTTTCCCAACACCACTTGTTGAAGAGACAGTCTTTTCTCTACCATATATTCTCGCCTCCTGTGTCAAAGAGTAATTGATCATAGGTATGTGGGTTTATTTATGGCCTCTCTATTCTGTTACATTGACCTATGTATATGTTTCTGTGGTGACTGACTCATTTTGAATCAGCTCTCACTCAAGATCAAATCATCTATAGCAAGCACATGGGGAAAGAGGGGCAGTTTGTACAAATATGACCAACTACATTCACACCCACTGTATGTGTGATGTTCTCAAAGAAGAGGGGTGTGACCTGGGAGGGTCCCTGCAAAACCCTCTACACAAGATCCACCTACAATGACCCTTGTAATTTGTACCCACTGCCACCTAGTCCATCTTTAGGGAATCTTCACACTTTGCTCTTACAAGGGGACTTAGTCAAATACAATAATTTTGTCAATTAAACTTTAGTAAATGGGACAGAAGATTTGTATTCTGCAGAAACTGAGTCATTTAAAGGGATCTTGTGACAAGTAGTTTTAAACTAAGAAATAGCATTAAAAAAGGAACAGCATGGATTTATAGGTTCTCTAAGAGAAGGATTTTGCTGTTTGGATTTTCTGAAAGCAAGAACACCAATACTGTATCCATATGATTTCTTCAGCACATCATTTTCTTTACAGAACCACACACCAAATTTGAATGGAACACTTAGAGGAAATAATACTAGTAATGGCTAGGATTTCCACTCAATAGGAAAAAAATATGTTTTTAATAAATTAAGAACAGACAAAAAAAAAAAAAAGGAATTCCCGTCGTGGCGCAGTGGTTAACGAATCCGACTAGGAACCATGAGGTTGCGGGTTCGATCCCTGCCCTACGCTCAGTGGGTTAACGATCCGGCGTTGCCGTGAGCTGTGGTGTAGGTTGCAGACGCGGCTCGGATCCCGCGTTGCTGTGGCTCTGGCGTAGGCCGGTGGCTACAGCTCCGATTCAACCCCTAGCCTGGGAACCTCCATATGCCGCGGGAGCGGCCCAAGAAATAGCAACAACAACAACAAAAAAGACAAAAGACAAAAGACAAAAAAAAAAAAAAAGAACAGAAATGTACAAATTATGGTATTAAATTGCTAATATATAAATATTTCAAAGAGATTAAAATTTTATTATTGACAAGTTTGGATAAAGGGCAAAATACTTACGATATATGTAAATTACAAAAAAAAATTCAATGTTGCAGACTTCTTATATCCTAACTTTGTAAAATATCCATTTTTTCTGAAAGAAATCACCAAAATATTAAAATAGTTATATAGGAATAATTATAGTAAGGGCTAGTCACACATTTTTATGTATAACTGTGTTCTCAAAGTGGCTTATCTTCCTTTTTTATTGGAAGTTGATGCAGTACTTATGTGTTTACTGTTAGTTTTTTAGTAATAGACTTTATTCAGATTCAAACATTTTTTCCTGTGCTATCCTTTGTCTGTTCTAGGATCCAGTTCAGAATACAATGCTGCACTTAATCATCAGGTCTCATTAGTCTGTCCAAGCTGTGACAGTTGTTCAATCATTCTTTGGTTTTCATCGTCTTGACATTTTTTTAAGAGTACTGATCAGGTATTTTGTAGAATGCTCCTCAGTTTGGGTTTGTCTGATATTTAGACTGGGCTTATGAATTTTTTTAAGATTTTATCTTTTTAACCAGTTTTAGATTTACAGAAAAGTTGAGCAGAAGCATTATTTATAATAGCCAAGACACAGAAGCAACCTAAGAGTCCATCAAAAGATAAATGGATAGAGATGATGTGGCATGGCATATATATATACACACACATACATACAGTGGAATATTACTTAACCATAAAAAAGAACAAAATTATGCCACCTGCAGCAACATGGATGGACTTGGAGGGCATTATGCTAAGTGAATAAGTCAGACAAAGACATACTGCATGTCTCCACTTACACATGGAATCTAAAAAATACAACACACTAGTGAATATTAAGAAAAAGAAGCAGCTCAGATATAGATAAGAAACTTGTGGTTACATGTCAGGAGAGGGGAGGGGAGAGGGACAATATAGGGGTAGGGGAGTAGGAGATACAAAACTATTAGGATAAGCTACAAGGATATGTTGTACAACACAGGGAATAAGGCAAATATTTTATAACTGTAAATGGAGTATAACCTTTAAAAATTGTGTCACTATATTGTAATTTATGTAATGTTGTACAGCAACTATACCTCAGTAGAAAATAAAAATTTTTCTAAGTTCAGTAGAAACTACAGAGAACTCCCATATACTTCTCCTGCCCCCACAACAGAAAATAATTTAAAGCCTCACAGAGTTGGGACTTTATGGATCATGGAATTCTAAGCCATTCACTTTATAAATGAGACGTGTGAGGCTCGGGATACTGAAGCAATTTGCCTAAGGTCACACAGTAGTGGACCTTACTTAGAAGACACACATTTTTGGTGTGTTTTTTAATTACTTTTAAGTTATTTCTCTGTTACCTAAGGGGTGTCTTTGTAATAAAAGTGTTAAATTCTGAGAATTTTATATAGTTTTTTTTTTAAACTTGTTTTAATTAGAGAACTTGGAGAATGCCTTGCCTTAAATTTCTCTCGGAAACAATGCATGTTGACAGTAATTCTTCCAGCAAAGAGGCAGGGAGAGCCAGCATCTGGTTTTAAATATTGTTAGAACAATGGAATAAAGGCCCTGGTGAATGTATACAGACCTTCACTGTTTACACAATCCAAGGGGGCCTTTGGGATGGATTTTTTTTTCCTCTTCTCTTTTGGTGGCTGATCAAGAGACAGACATTTTCTAAGAAAAGCATCTTAGTTTTAGACAATGGATTTCCAATTTGCTAAGGATGCAAAGGTTATTTGGCAAGTGTAGCTCAGCTCTGGGTTGTCTGTGAAATTACTGATTGTCTTTGAGGTTTTCCATGTTTTTGTGTGAATGTTCTTCTCAGTCCAACAGCTTTCTCCTTTTTTGGTCTGCAAATTGCACTCTCTGCCTCATGATCTAGCAGAGTGCTTGTTCCCAGATAATGTCAAGGAAAATGGCCAGAAAGTAAACATCACGAGTAGGACAGCTTAGAGGTACAAATTGTATTACATTTTCCTTAACATGACCCAGATGAAAAGTAACGTCAAGATGCCTCAAATTTACTTTGGCTCAAAATCCTTATCTTCTTAGAATAGAGCAGCTAAAAAAAAAGTCATGAACTCAGGTTACAATCAGAGGACAGTTTGATTACTGCCCATGATTGGTTTGGCTCAAAATCCTGTAAATGCTACAGCCCTCTGACTTCTTCACCAACAGGCACCAAAATTCCTTCTCTGCTATGAATCTTTAAAGCCACATAGACTCTGTCCCATACTACTGTCGCCACAAGGATGCTCTTTTTTTTATTCTTTTTTTTTTTTTTGCTTCTGATGCTATTGCAGCTGCCATCATCACTCTAAGAGCCATTTCTGCCAAAAATAGAGAGATTTCCTTCTAAGAGAATTTCCCTCTAAAGACAACAGTTCTTTCAGCCCCAACATCGATGCTTCTTTTATTCACCTTGAGTATAATCTTCTTTCCTCCATCAGTTAAGGAAATATAACTACATTTACTTTTGAGGGAATACATCCTTCCCTCCCTGTCTCACACTGCGTCTCTGTCAGTGCCCTTGAACCAGCAGCCTGAACTGTTTCACCTTTCAGCATTCTCATACTCAAGGCACTCTCTTCTTCCATATCCCAAGTAGTGAGGTAAACATCACCGCCCCTTTCTTTGTTGGTGAAGGCTTAAGTCCCATTTGCATTTTTTTGTCTTTTTAGGTGGACTGAGAAATCACAAAAAAGCAGGCTTTGAGGTTCTGCTGTGACATCTAAGAGTTCCTATGCTATGTGAGCAGATCAGATCCTGACTATAATTCTGGAAAGTCTGTCACTTCACTAGGTTTAGAAACCCCAGTGTCCACGAGAGAGGGATAGAATGTGGATTCTAATAAAAAAAGAATTTACTACTTCCGACTCAGTTTCCCCTTTAAATTGAATATAAACTTTTTGTTTTATGTTGGCAACGCTCGCACTAGAGATTTCTTGCCTCCTTTTTTTGGAACTTTTGCCCATCTCCTGCTGGCCAATGTTTCCTTTAAATGATGCCAAATATTTGGATAGCTAGCTGGATTTTTCAAGTTTTGCACCCAGATGTTTGGAATCCTGTGGACATTGTCAAAGATTTGTTTATTATCATCCAGCTTGTAATCACGCTGTGTCTGCATAATCTTCATCTTCCAGATGAAAACCGAAAAAGTCAGTCCGTCATCCAGATGTCTCCAAATGTCTGGGTGTTTGTCATTGCCAAAGAACATCTGGATGGCTGGAATTTTTTTCCCCAGTTTTTATTCACGTCTTTGGCACAGACACAGTCTTGAGTTTAGTTGCTCTGGATACAGCACAATAAATAGCCTTAATGGGATGGGTAGATATTTAACAGAGAGACATTCACAATGTTCCTGTGGTTAAAATGCCAGTCACTGGTCCGTACAACTGGAACATCTTCTCCATCTGAGAAAATATCAGGAAAGGGAAGTGACAGGGTGACTCTTAGCACTCCATCTAGAGGCCCACCAGGGTCAGGGAAGTTAGAAAGTATGTGCCATTAACATTTGGGTGGAGAAAGCCTCCAAGACTGGAGAAACAACTCAGAGAAAAAGGAAGAAGAATGAACCTTCACCCCACTCATAGATTGAAACATAAAACCTGGAAATAACTGCCCATCATAAATATAAGCAAATGTTTAAATAAATCTTGGGACAATTGTTTACCCCTTTGAGGCAACTATCAAATGAAGGCGCTATATTCAATGATTATTATTATTATTAATTTTTTTTTTGTCTTTTTGCTATTTCTTGGGCTGTTTCCGCAGCACATGGAGGTTCCCAGGCTAGGGGTCGAATTGGAGCCAGAGCCACAGCAACGTGGGATCCGAGCCGTGTCTTCAACCTACACCACAGCTCACGGCAACGCCGGATTGTTAACCCACTGAGCAAGGGCAGGGACCGAACCCGCAACCTCATGGTTCCTAGTCGGATTCATTAACCACTGCGCCACAACGGGAACTCCCTGCTCTGGCAGTTGATTACTCTAGAAAAACTTATGTGCCCATTGCACAAAGGGGGTGAGAATACAGAAGCCAAATGGCATGGTAGTTAGCTTGTAACCTTCTGTCAGAAAAGCTCATTTCACATCCTGGTTCTGCCCCTCACCTGCTCCATGAACCCAGGCAAACTCCTAGCCTCTTCAAGCCTTTCTTTTTTTGCCTTTACAAGTATAATAATTTGGAGAATTGCTGTAGGATTTAGAGCTTACATAATGCCTGATGTACCACAAAACTCTAAAAAAATAAACTCAATGTAGACCTAAGATTTACTTTTTTTTCCCCCCTTTTCAGCTTCACCCATGGCATACGGAAGTTGACAGGCCAGGAATTGAATCCAGGCTGGAGCTGTGACTTTTACCACAGCTGCAACAAAGCAGGATCCTTAGCCCCCTGTGCTAGGTTGGGGATCTAACCAGTTCCTCCACAAGAGAAAAGCCTGATCATTAAGCCACTGAGCTACAACAGGAACTCCAAGATTCATCTTTTAATTAATGTCCAGAGTAAGTCTGGAATTCGGAAGAGGGGATCCAAATTCGAACAGAATTAAAATGGGAATCAGACAGAAAATAGGAAAAAACTATAAAGTTAGGGCCAGAGATGTAGGCTCAGAACCTAAGATATTCCAATAGGAAAGGTAGGGTGGAGAAGGATCAGCCAGCCAGGTGGGGGAAACTAAACAGGTGTGGATGTTGTAAAAATCAGGAGACATGAGAGTTTTCAAGAAAGATGTGGTGATTTTCTGGGTCCCAGGTTGCTAATTTAGGTCAATGAGATGGAATGGGGGAATGTGTGTTGGAGCTGGCATAAAGAAATTTGTCTTAGTTTGGATTTCTTCAGAAGCAAACCCAGAAACAAAAATTCAAGTGGAAGTAGTTTAAGAGGTGAAAGTAGGGAAGTGGGGACGTGAGACAAGGAAAGAAAGATATGATTAATATGACTGGGAAACTCTGGAAGCCAAAATAAAACATGCGCCTCAGAGGGTCGCTCTTCAGGAGGGGAACTATTTAATATCAACCACCCTCGATAATTGGTTGAGTCCTTCTCCTGCATTGGGAAAAGGGCATGGATTTACTTGCATTTCTGGTTTTCCATGTAGAGATAAATTGTGCTCCAGTGGCAAGAAAAGAGCCTTGGGTAAAGAATTGCAGGGGTTGCTATTTGGAGGTGGAGCTTATAAGCATTGCACACTGGGGGGGTAAGAATGTGGAAGAAAGGCAATGTTGGCAGAGTGCTGGATGGAAACCAGACTAAAATGGGGTGAAGAGTTAAGCCAAAGTGATGAAGTGGAATGGTATGTGCTGACAATTGTTTGAGAAGGTTAAATTATGCAGACAAGAAAGTAGATGGGCCATTAGCCAGTGTGAGATAGGGTTTCAAGAGGTGCTGTTTTCCTAGAGTATGTTTTCATGGTGATTGGAATGACCCAACAGAAAGGGAGAGACTGATAATGAAAGAGAGAGAGTGGAGAATTGGAGTGAAGCCCTCAAAAAGCACAGAAAGCACAGGAGTCTTGTGTATATACAGTGGTCTTTGCTTTGATCGATGTGGCATTCCAATTCCCTTGGGAGCAAAGGCAAAGCTGGTACAGGTAGATAAACCTACATACAGTTTCTGTTGTTCTTTTTCTTTTTGCTTAGAAATATAGCTGACCTACACTACTGTTAGTTCCTATTACACAACATAACTATTAGATATTTCTGTATCTTTCAAAATGATCACCACAATAAATCTTGTTACAATGCATCATCATACAAGGATAGTACATTGTTATTAACTATATTCCCCACACAGCACATTTCATATGGATGACTTATTTATTTTGCAACTGGAAATTTGTACCTCTTAATCACATTCACCCTCACCTATTTCCCTCTTACCCTTCACACTCCTTCCCTCTGGCAACCACCTGTTTCTTCTCTGTACCTGTGACTCTCTGTTTTGTTATGTGTGTCATCTGTTTTGTTTTTTAGATTCTGCATATAGCTGAAATCATACAGTATTTGTCCTTCTCAGTATGACTGAGTTCACTTCATAATACCCATAATACCTTCTAGGTGTATCCGTATAATTGCAAATAGCAAGATTTTTAAATGGCTGAGTAATAGTCCATTCTGTGTGTGTACATTGATGAAATTATTTATGTAGATAGATGTCTATATATCACATTTTTTATCCATTCATCTATTGAGGGACACTTAGGTTGCTTCAAAATCTTGGCTATTACAAATAATGCTGCAGTGAATATAGAGGTGCATGTGTCCTTTCTGATTAGTATTTTTGTCTTCTTCAGATAAATACCCAGGAGTGGAATTGATGGATCATTAGGGTATTTTTAATTTATTGACAATCTCCGCACTGTTGTTTTCCATAGTGGCTACACAAATTTACATTCCCACCAGCAGTGCCTGAGGGGTCCTTTTCCTCCACATCCTCACCAACATCTGTTATTTGTATTCTTTTCAATGATAGCCATTCTGACAGGGATGAGGAGATATCACCTTGTGGTTTTGATGTGCATTTCCCTGATGATTAGATGTTGAGCATCTTTTCATGTGCCTGTTGGCCATCTGCATGTTCTCTTTGGAAAAATGTCTCTTCAGTTCTTCTGCTCATTTTCTAATTGGGTTTTTTTTTTTTGATGTTGAGTTTTATGTTGTATGAGCTGTTTATATATGTTGGATATTAACTCCTTATCAGTCACATCATTGCAAATATCCTACCCCATTCTGTGACTTGTCTTCATTTTGCCAATGGTTTCCTCTGCTGTGCAAAAGCTTTTAAGTTTAATTAGGTCCCATTTGTTTATTTTTGCTTTTATTTCCTTTGCTTTAGGAGACTGATCCAAAAAAAAATTACTGAGGCTGAGGTCAAAGTTTTCTTTGCTGTGCAAAACATTTAGTTTGATGTAGTCTCATTTGTTTATTTTTGCTTTTGTTTCCCTTGACTGCTTTTGTTTCCCACCACCAACACCCTGTCTAAAAATTACTAAGATCAATGTACTGTCTATGTTTTCTTCTAGATATCTTATGCTTTCAGGTTTCACATTTAAGGCTTTAATTCATTCTGAGTTTATTATGTATATGGTATGGAGAGTAGTTCAGTTTAATTCTTTTGTATATATCTGCCTGTTTTCCCCAACATCATTTGTTGAAAAGGGTCTCTTTCCCCATTTTATATTCTTGCTTCCTTTGTAATGGATTGATTAACCATATAAGCATGGGTTCATTTCTGTGTTATCCTTTCTGCTCCACTGATCTATGTGTCCATTTTTTTGTGCCATACAGTTTTTATTACTGTAGATTTATATTATAGTTTGAAACAAGGGAGAATTATTTGTTCTTCTTTCTCAAGATTGTTTTGGCTATTTGGTTTTTTGTGTTTCTATGAAAATTTTAGAATTATTTGTTCCAGTTCTGTGAAAAAAAATGCTATTGGTATTTTGATAGAGAGTGCATTGAATCTGCAGATTGCCTTGGGTAGTATGGTAATTTTGCCAGTATTAATTCTTCCAATCCATGAACATGGTACATGTTTCTGTCTGTCTATTTGTGTTACAGTCAATTTCTTTCATCAGTGTCTTATAGTTTTCCAAGTATGGATTTTTACCTCTTTACTTAGATTTATTCCTAGGTATTTTATTCTAATTGATGTGATTGTAAATGGGATTGTTGTCTTAATTTCTCATTCTAATAGTTCATTATCAGTGTATACTGTATCCTGCAATTTTACCAAATATACTGCTGAGTTCTAGTAATTTTTTTTGGTAGTGTCTTTAGGATTTTCTATATGTAATATCATGTCATCTGCAACCAGTGACAGTTTTACTTTCTCTTTCCTATTTGGATTCCTTTTATTTCCTTTTCTTCTCTAATTACTGTAACTAGGACTTCCATTGAATAGAAGTGGCAAGAATGGGATGGAAAATGAGTGTTGCAATTGGCAATATCTGCACCCTGGGATTTATTTTATGATTTCATTTGTTAAAATGGGCTAATAATATTGACTTTACAGAGTTTATTAAAAAGTTTGATAAAATAGTGATGATATTTGATTAAATGAGAAACACCTAATCCAGTACATGATTCATTATTATGATTCATATGAGACATTGCAGAAGTTCTTGTAACACACTGATATAAAAGAACTTAGTAAACTGGACCAACTAAGTTATATCACTAATAACTAACTTTCTATTCCATCTTTAACAAGCCTTTTTTTTTAACATACTTTTTCACTGACCTCATATAAGAACCTTGTGAAACAACTCATCTTACTGACTGAGCTGTAGAAAAGTAAAGTGAGTTGCTCAATACAATTTGGTAACTTAAAGCTGGAGCTAAACCCAGTCCTCCGCTTTGGAAACTTGAGGCTTTTGGCACTACCCCTCAAATCCTTGAAAATGCACTGAAGGGCACCTGTCCAAACATCCCCAGTTCCAAAGAGGACTGTCTGCTCCACTGCATTCTGAAAAATCAGGTGAGCTTTCCAAAAGTTTGCTTGAAAACCGAAGGAAAATATCTCATCCTACTCTTAGTCACATCCCGTTTAACTGTACATGTTAAAGCACAGCTGTATTAGATGTTTTACCAAGTGTCATTTGTGCTCCTTGTAAGAAAAGCTTTCCAATGAACATAATTAAGGTACTACTATTTGTTCTGCTATTAATGGAAACTGAGCCGCAGCTTTACCCTATAGCAACATTGTCATTTATGTCTTAGTCTTAGACTAAAAGTAAATTCACAAGCAACAGAGAAAAATGAACAACTGCTTTCACACAAAAAATCACCATCTTAAGAAGAGAGCTAAAACTGAAAGTGAATAGGCAAGGCAGGAGAGAATTCTTGGCCTTTTTAGCTAGAAGATAAATCAAACTGTAGGGTTCACTTTATTCAGTGTAGGAGGAAAAGAAATAGGTCAAAAGGAAAACTTCCTTTCACCAATCTCAGTGTTTGTTGGAATAATACATAGGAAGTGAGAACAGTGAGTAAATTCTCACTTAGACATTTTCCTTTCTCCATTGAAGCTTATAGGGACATTTCAAGTTATGGGCCTGTAAAAACAAGTTGTGTTGATATTTTCTCAAAGAAGTCCCCTACATGTGTTATCAGGTAATTCTGAGCCATTTGAACGTTCCTCTTCATCTTGTATACAGTCTTGATTTCCTTCATCCTTCCAAGTTTTGTAAAACCGCCCCATGATAGCTCCTGTGAGCAGTCACTGCAGTGCCACACAGAAGTCATAGAAGTAGTACTCCACTGTGTCTGCTGGAGAGACATATGTGCAATAGCACCAGAAAAGTAGAACTCCTTTCCAAAGGAAATGCAAGTAAATAACTAAACCAGAGGGATGAAAACAAAGCAAGAAGAACCAGAGTATAAAAGCTTAACAAATCTTGACAGATTAACTGGTGCATTTCCTGAAATTTTGCATAGATGAAGTGAACAGCTGCCCACACCGTCTAGTTCATTCAATCAAAAAAAAATTATTGAACATTTGCTATGTTCCAAGCACTGTTCTAGACACTGAAGATACAACAGTGGACCATGCCTGCTCTTGAGAACTTGTTTTCTAGCAAAAAGAAATGAACAATCAGCAAATAAAGAAGTGAAATCTCAGATGATAATAAGCATATGGAGGAGGGACGTGGGAGAAGAGGGTAGAAGAGACAGAAGTGGTTTTATTTTAAATAGGGTGTCTAAGGCAAAGTCTTACTGAGAAAACGATATTTGAGCAATGAACTAAAAGATGCATCCAATCATGCAGACGTCTATGGGAAGAGGGTACAAGAAGAAGGAATGGTGAGTGGAACAGTTCTGAAGTGAGAGTGAGCTTCTGAAAAATTAAGAGACATTAAGGAATCCAGTGCAGCTGGAGCAAAGGGGATGATGCAGTTAAAATTAGAGATGTGCTAGGAACCCAGTTGCATGAGAATTTGTAGACTATTGGAAGGATGTTGGCTTTTAAGGTGAGTGAGATGAAAACCCTTTGGAGAGTTGGAGCATAGAGAAAACACGACCTGGCCTATTTAGCAAGAGAGACTACAAATCACAAGAGAAAACAGCCTGTGGGCAAGGGAGACGAGGTAGGAGTTCATTGCAATAGTCCAAGTAAGAGAGTCAATGATGGTGGAAATAGTGAAGAGACTTCTTTGAGTATACTGTGCATGTAGAGCTAATATTTTAAAAGATATAATTATGCACCATAAAATTCACCTTTTAAAGTACATAATTCACTTGTTTTTAGGGTATTTACAAAGTTGTGCAACAATCATCATTATCTCAATCTAGAATATTTTCTATCACCTCCAAAAGAAACCCTGTCCTCATTAACAGTTACTCCTTATTCCCCAAACCATTCATCTGTTTTTCTAGATTTGCCTAATCTGGACATTTCATTTAAATGGAATGATACAATATGTGACTTTTTTGTCTTGCTTTTTTCACATAACATCATGTTTGTAGCTACTCATCTTGCAGCATGTATCACTATTTCGTTCTGTTGATTACCAAATAATATTCGATGGTATGGATATACATTTTACTTATCCAATCATTAGTTGCTGGGCATTTGAGTTGTTTCTACTGTAAGCTATCATGAATAATGCTACTATGAACATTCATGTATAAGTTTTTGTGTGAAAATACACCTTCAATTTTCTTGGGTACGTACCTAGGAGTAGAATTTCTGGGTCATACGCAACCTTTTTGAGGAACTTCTTTTCCAGACTGGCTGCATCATTTTACTTTTCCACTAGAGGTTCCTCTTTCTTCACATCCCCATTCCCATCAACACTTCTGATTGCCTGTTTTTTTTTTTTTTTTTTTTTTTTTTTTTTTTTGGCTGCACCCATGGCATATGGACATTCCCAGGCTAGGTGTCCAATCGGAGCTGTAGCTGCCAGCCTACCCCACAGCCACAGCAATTTGGGATCCAAGCCATGTCTGTGACCTACACCACAGCTCACAGCAACGACGGATCCTTAACCCACTGAACAAGGCCAGGGATCAAACCCACATCCCAAGGGAAACTAGTCAGATTCGTTTCCGCTGCACCACAACAGAAACTCCTGCCTGTCTTTTTGACTGTAGCCATCCTCATGTGTGTGTATCTCGTTGTACATTTGATTTGCATTTCTCTAAGCATTGATAAGATTGAACATATTATCATGTGATTACTGGCCATGTATTTAATTTCTTTTTTCATTTTCTATCTATTTGTTCTATCAATTGGTGCAAGGATATTAATATTTCAAATTATTACCATTGGATTATTGAATCTTCCTTCAAATCTGTCAGTTTTACTTCACATATTTTTAGTCTCTATCATTAGGTACTATAAGTCTTGGTTAACGTTCACAGTTCTAAAAAACTTGATTCTGTCACTTTCTTGCCAGTTTTCCCATTGTTTTAATGGAAGAAGAGTTATTAGAGGACTTTATTCCACCATTTTTTTTTTTTTTTTTTTTTTTTTGCTGGTATCACTCTGAGATAACAGGTTTTGCTGCTGGATTTCATGTTGTTTGAGAGAGCAGTAGGGGAGGCAAGGAATTGGGGCATGAACAATTATTATTATGAAGTTATCATTTTCTGATATGAGGAAGACTCCAGGAAGATCAGATTTTAAAGGGGGAGGTCAGGAGTTCAGTTTGGGGCATATTGCCTTTGTCCTCCAAGGGAACATACCAAGTAGACAGTCAATTTACAAGTCTGGAGCTGTGACTAGAGGTTCAGGCTGCAGGTGTAAAATTGTAAGTAAAGAACAGAAAACTGCCTCTCTAAGCTTACATCTATGATTCCACTGAAGATCCCTCAGGACTAGGAAAACTATTCTATGTACTGTCCCTTGAACATGCCAAACATTGTTCTACCCTTCTCCTTTTGCTTGAATCACTCTTCTTGCCTAACAGACTTTCCTGATCTTTGCTTAAAGGTGACACTTCCATAAAAACCCAGCTGCAATTCTATCTTCATCATAATTCTTTCTCACTAATGGAGCCTTCAGCTACTTACTTTTCCTCATTACCAGAACACCTTTATTTAGCACATTTTTTTTTTGCCATGAATCCATTTGTCTCCTATAACATTTAGCCCCTTGACCATATTGTAGTTATTTTTTTTTTAAGCATCTGATGTCTCATCAAACTCTAAGATCCTTGAGGCCAGGGACTCCTGAAATTTATTCTTTATATTTCTAGATCCCAGCACAGTGTTCAACACATAGAAGTTACTCAATAAATATTTCCAAATGAATGTAGGAATTCTAGGTATTGGCTTCTATGTTAGGCAGTCTTGCATTTCAACAAAACACAGTGGATCCCAAACTGATTTCATTACTGATTTTCAATGAAACTAAACACTTGGCACTGCCATTTGCCTATTACTAGTTTTTGAAACTTCTGCATCAGTTTTCACTAGTCTCTCTCTTACCTTGGCCAACTCTGTCTAGGCAATACCGAGTCTTTTTCATTCCGTTCCGCTTTGTTGTAAAGCTTTCTTCAGTCCTTTTACTGCTCAAACCCACTGCTACTCCCTTCTTCTAGACTATCATCTTATCTGGGTTATTTTCAGAGATTTCCTTTGCTCTCCTCCAGTCTCTTCACACTGCAGCCCGAATGACATATCTGACATGGAAACGATATCCTGATCCCTACTGCATTGATACTCTTTAATGACCCCCATGATCTTCAGCTCAAACACAAAGTCTTTAATATGACTTCAAAGATAATTTTCATCTCTAGTCTCATTTATTACCATGTCATCCTCCTGAACCATTTGGCCAAGAGCATTGTGCCCTCTCTTGCTGCCAGGCTTTTGTATTGCTGCAAAAACAAAACAAAACAAAAAAGCAAAAGGGAGATAATTAACTTCTCATTATTTAGGTAAGGTCTACTCTTTTCCTGTGTCTCATCTGAGCTACCAATTCCTCTAGGAAGTCCTTCCCTGCTCACTCAGAACTGGGTTAAGAATGCTGTCTATATGTTCCCGCAGCACCTACTGCTTAAGCCTTGGTAGCACTCATCAGACTGCATTGGAATTCTTTAGGTTGTGTTTTCCTTGTGGTGCAGTTATGATTGTGTATGTAACTTCCTGATACCAAGCAGGTGCACAGTAAGCATTGGTTGTTTCATGTAAAAACACTTAATTTAATTAATTAATTAATCTGCAAATACTAAGAGCTAACTACAATTTCTCCTAGTAGCCTTAACTCTAAGTCCTCCTACACAGAGCTTTCCTTCTGCTAAAAACAAAGGACGGGTAAGAAAGAAAATGTATGAATATCCACATACATGCAAAGTTAGACATGGAAAAAACTTTGGTAGATCTTATCAAGACAACTCTCTCATTTTATGAATATGAAAGCTAAAGCCTTAAAATCTTTAGTGACTTCTCCAGGGCCAGAGTGGTGATATTTAGCAGAACCGAGATGGAAATATCAATTTCCTAATTCCTCTGATCACTGTCTGCCCATGCAGCTGTGTGGCCTCTTCAGGAAGGTCATAGGAATACTGTTCATCTGGGCTGACTAATGAAGTCTACCCACTGACTCACTGTTGCATCACAAGACCTTGGATAACTTGGAAGGACTGGAAAATTTTTCTTGTAGGTATTCATTCCTCTTCTGGCAAGACAAACCTGGCACCCCCACTAAGGCAGCCTGCTACACTAAATATTTAGGAAGCCTAGAGCCCCAAGTGCTCATCATCATCTCTCTGGATGGGGCTTTGTTTGCATCAGCCACACAGTTTTTCCACGGCGTTGCACTTTCTTCCATGACTTACAAGAGCAGACATACCATACTTTACACAAAAATTGGATTATTTAAAATGATTATTGAAATGAAAGCTTAACTTGAGGCATTTTAGGTAACCTAGAAAATTGTATGCAAAGAACTCTATGGTAATTTATTTAGTAAATAAAAGCAGTGGTTGGGCCAGAAGTCTTTTAATCTTTTCCCATCTCTGAGATTTTATGAGTTCATTGTTAACGTAGGTGGTCATAGTGAATCCATAGTGAGCCTGGATTCTTACTGGTATATTTGGAAGGAACTAGCACCAGGATAAGTTAAGCATTTATCTTCCGGGTACCTCATGTGCATTAATATAATCCTCCTGATATTACTGTGAGGTGTGAGCCTTGCTTTACAGATGAAATTGAGGTTCAGAGAGATTTTATCCCTTCACCACAGTGAAGCTACTGGTCTCTGGACCACGCTTCGAGTATCAAAGATCTAGGTCATTGTTGACCTTGACAAGAAGTCAAGTTCCAGTGGAGTAGTGGAGGATGAAAGTCTTTTTGGAGTGAGTTGGAGAGAGAATGAGAATTTAGGGTGTAAAGATGGAAAATGTAGAAAATTATCAAAGACTTGAAAGGTCTCTCTCGCTTTTTTCTCTCCCTTTCCCTCTCCCCCTACCCTTTCCCTCTCTTTCTCTCTTCTTGCCACATTAGTGTGTAATTGCATCTACATGTGCCTGCACAAATTCATCCTCCTGGTCATAGTCTCATGAAATGATTGCTATGATTCTTGAGGGAATATCAGAGCAACCCTGCTCAGCTCCAGTGGACCAGTCCTTGGGCCATATCCTGGAGTGACCTTGGCACTAAAGAGGCAGTGTATATGACCTTCAAGCTATCATGACCTTTTTGTGTTGGCCACACTGCTAAAGGCATCACAGAGCCACTCCGCAGACTGTTAATCATGACATCCCTTTTCAGAGGCCCTCTGAGCACAGTTATTTTTATTACGAGATATTTTATGGAAAGTGCTATATATAAATATGATATGTGTAAACTATATATTGCTTATTACAAGATATCTTATGGGCTTTTTTTTTTTCTTTGAAAGCACATTGTACCACTCACATGTCCCCATGGTTACCAGAACTCTGGTGTTAGACTGCTTAGGTTCAGAATCTAGCTCGGACATGTGTTAGCTGTGAAAACTTGAGCAAATTACTTAATTTCCTTAAACTCAATAGCTTTGTTGAGAGGCTATAAATATAAATACTTAGCATAAAAAAACAAATATAAAATACTTAGCATAGGACCTGGCAAAGAAAAAAACATAACTTTTGTCTATTATTGCATAACAATGCATAAGACAAAAAATAGTCAATGCAGAGAGATGGACTTTTATTAACTATTAAGATTGATTTTATTTTTTTTTATTTTTATTTTTTTCTTTTTTTTGTCTTTTTGCTATTTCTTGGGCCGCTCTCGCGGCATATGGAGGTTCCCAGGCTAGGGGTCGAATCGGAGCTGTAGCCACCAGCCTACGCCAGAGCCACAGCAACGCAGGATCCGAGCCGTGTCTGCAACCTACACCACAGCTCACGGCAACGCCGGATCATTAACCCACTGAGCAAGGGCAGGGATCGAACCCGCAACCTCATGGTTCCTAGTCGGATTCGTTAACCACTGCGCCACGACGGGAACTCCCGTAAGATTGATTTTATAATGGTTTTATGGAATGATCAAAAAGGAGATGTTAGTGTTGAATAAAATATCACTTATTAACCTCAAAATAGCAAATGTAAAAACAATGCCTGATAACCAGAATACTACAAAATAGCAAAATAATTTCTAACATTGCTTTTTTTTTTTTTTCCCAAAGGTTTGTGTTTGCTTTCTGGAATCTAGAGTCAAGTTCCCACCTTGTCCCCTCATTCCACCCCAGAATCATAGAACTTCAAAGACAAATGTTCTTAGAGACCAACTTGTCTGACTATGTCTGTATAAATATGGTATCGAGGCTCATAAATTTGAGCAACTCACACAAGTTTACATTGCCCATAAATAAGTAAAAGAATGAGAGTTTAAATATAGGCCTCCAGATCCTTTAACAAATGTTCTGGGATCAGATGAGTGAAAAGATTAACAGAGGAGGTATTTAGGGTTAAATAATTCAAAATATTTTTGCAGCAGCAAGCTGGGATATGAAGGGGCAGCCTCAGCTGCACAAGCAGGAACACACACAGAAGTGAAGCCAGCAAGAGTGCAGCTTCATGACAGTGTAACCACATTGTAACCTCCTCATCCCTGCCCACATTTTGCCCATCCCTGGTAGGTTCCTCATTCTGGTTTACAAAACATCTCCTCCCTCAGCAAGTCACTGCCTAAGCATGGTTTCATATTTCTTTCCAGGGCACTGTCCCTATGGGGAGTGTGGTGGGGTAGCCAGGGTCACACCTTTTCTGATCTTGCCATTTTTGAGCCTGGACGCATTTCACTCTTTTTTCCTCTGATTATTTTTGTATTAAAGTATAGTTGATTTACAGTGTGGTGCCAATTTCTGCTGTACAGCAAAGTGACCCAGTCATATATCCATATATATGGATATAGATGTATATACATTCCCTTCCTTATATTATCTTGCATCATTGTCTATCCCAAGGGACTGGAAATAGTTCCCTGTGCTATACAGTAGGACCTCATGGCTTAACTATTCTAAATGTAATAGTTTGCTTCTATTAACCCCAAACTCCCAGTCCCATTCCCTCCCTCTCCCCCTTAGCAACCACAAGTCTGTTCTCTATGTCCAGACTCACTTGAACCCCTTAAAGACCAACTTACCCAGATAAAAATCATCAAATAGTTTCAACCAAGATTGGTATACATCAAGGTTTGTTTGAATATCTGTCTTGATGAACTCAGGCAGGGATAGCAGATGGCTTTCACTTCCTGGGCTAACTCCGAATCATTGGCCATGGCTGCCTAGGATGTTCTGATGACAATGATCTGGGCTGCCCCTCCCTTAAAGGAAGAGTAAAGAAAAAAGAATGAGTTCTATAACTCAGCAATCCCACTCTTGGGCATATATCCAGACAAAACTTCCCTTAAAAAAGACACATGCACCCAGATGTTCATTGCAGCTCTAGTCACAATAACCAAGACATGGAAACAACCCAAATATCCATCGACAGACAGTTGGATTAGGAAGATGCAGTATATATACACAATGGAATACTACTCAGCCATAAAAAATGAAATAATGCCATTAGCAGCAACATGGGTAGGACTAGAGACTCTCATACTGAGTGAAGTCAGCAAGAGAAAGAAAAATACCATATGATATCACTTATATCTGGAATCTAATATAAGGCACAAATGAACCTTTCCACAGAAAAGAAAATCATGATAGACTTGCAGAATAGACTTGTGGTTTGCCAAGGGGGAGGGGGAGGGAGTGGGGTGGTTGGGGAGCTTGGGGTTAATAGATGCAAACTATTGCCTTTGGAATGGATTAGCAATGAGATTCTGCTGTGTAGCACTGGGAACTACGTCTAGTCACTTATGATGGAACATGATAATATGTGAAAATGGAATGTGTAAATGTATGTGTAACTGGGTCACCATTCTGTACAGTAGAAAAAAAATGTATTGGGGAAATAAATATTTTAAAAAATTGTAAAAATAGATATAAATGCCTCCCTTTCTGGGATAGCAACACTAATACTCCTTAGATGATAAGACTCCCTTCCCAGGTGTCAAGGCTGTACTGACTTGCAGTGTCAGCTGATCTGTGTTTTTTGGAAACTTCGAAGGAATACACCCCTGTCATGTTTGATGTTCTTTGTTTTGACAAGATATAAAAATGCTCAGAACCATGAAAAAAAGAAAGAAAGCAATGTCTACTACAGGCAACTGTGTGGGAAGCAGTGGCTCAGGTCTTCCTACTTTGGACTAACTCTGAATCTCTAATTGGGCATTTTCTGACTTATTTTGTAGATGTGCCCTTGGAGATTTGGAGTTTTACTCTGATTCCCAAGTAATAAACTTTTTACCAGTCTACTATCTTCAGAGAAGTTTAGGACTGGCAAAGAGAGGAAGGATGGTGTTAAGATTTGATGAAGGCTTACTGTGTCCTACACACTTTCATAGACATGACCATTTTTTTTTAAGTATTAAAAAGATGTGTGCTGGGGAAATGATTTGCCCTGATTCTGAAGCATAGCCTGCTGGCAAGGTCCAAATGTCCCAACTGTTGGAAGAAAAGAAGCCAGGGGTCAGGGAGCCTGCTGGCCCTGATAGTTTTAGTGTCACATTGTCTGAGTTAAGTGTCAGAAAAGCAGAAAGGCAACACCGAAAAATGAGAGAGGAAGCAAGGGGAAGCTCATTAACATATTTTATAACAATTAATAACTTTGACACTTCCTCACTGTTGCACGGTGCCTTGAAATCTGCAGATCTTCCTTGTGTAGAAAATGTCCCCCTATCATCCAGTTCCCTGCTCTGGTGGGTAACCCTGAACTTCCTATGGGTGGACACATCATAACATTTGAGAACGCCATAATGTTAAAAGGCAGCATCTAGGACTCTAGTGACTCAGGTTCAGTTTTGAGTGAACTTTCTGAATGAAAAACACCAGGTAGGAGTTCCCGTTGTGGCCCAGTGGAAACAAATCTGACTAGCATTCATGAAGATGCAGGTTCAATCCCTGGCCTTACTCAGTGGGTTAAGCATCCAGCATTGCCATAAGCTGTGGTGTAGGTCACAGATGCGGCTCGACTCTGGTGTTGCTGTGGCTGTGGTGTTGGCTGGCAGCTATAGCTCTGATTCGATCCCTAGCCTGGGAACTTGCATATGCCACAGGTGTGGCCGTAAAAAGCAAAACAAACAAACAAACAAACAAGTAAATCTAAAACTTTTAACTCCATTTTCTTTCCTCAAAAATGAGAAACTGTGGCTCTACTATACACTTTAAAGTTTGCAATGATTCTGTGCTTAAAGTGTTGGTAGCTTCCTCAAAACCTGTTTAGACCTGGTGCATGAAGCTTTGCTTTTCTGACCAGTTTACTCAGGACTTGTTCACACACACATACACACACACACACACACACACACACACACACATGTGGGCCAGTGAGTTTCATTCATTTATTCATCCAATAGAGTGCCTACCACGTGCCTAGCAATGTTCTAGGTATCTGAGGTGCATCAAAAAACAAAACAGGGCAAGAATTCCAGTCATTGTAGAGCTTATATTCTAGTGAGGTGAGAGAAAACAGGCAATAAATGTAACACTCAATAAATTATGGTACATGGAAAGGTGGTAAATATTAAAGGGGAAAACATGCAGAGAGGAGAAGAGATGAGGAATGCAGAAAAAGAGTAGCAAGCAGCAATTTCAAATGCAATACTCAAGAGAAGCCTAATTTTAAAAGGTGATATTTAAGCAAACACTTGAAAAAGGAGGCAATTCAGCCATATGGATATCTGAGAGAAGAGCATTTCCAGGGAGAGGTTTCAGCCCATGCAAAGCCGTAAGGCAGGGACATGCCTGATGTGTTCAAAGAACAGCAAGGAGGTCTGCGAGCTTGGGCCTTTATCTGAGTGAGATAGGGGCCTTTGGAGAGTTTTGACTTACACTTTGAAAGGACCATTCTGATTGCCGGCCATGTGAAGTATAGAGTAAAGGCAAGGGTGGGAGCAGGTAGGTGATGGAAGTTTCCAGATGAGAGATGGTTTAGACAAGAGTAGTAGCAGGAATTACCATATGATCCAGCGATCCCACTTCTGGGCATCTTTTCAGAGAAAACCACAACTCAAAAAGATACATGTACCCCAATGCTCATTGCAGCACTGTATACAATAGCGAAGACAAGGAATCAACCTAAATGTCCATCAGTAGAGGAGTGGATAAAGAAGATGCGGTATATAGACACAATGGACTATTACTCAGTCATAACAAGGAATGAAATAATAGCATTTGTAGGAACATGGATGGACCTAGAAATCATCATGCTAAGGAAAGTTAGTTAGATACTGAGACACAAACTTCATATGCTATCACTTACATGTGGAATCTAAAGAAAGGATAAAATGAACTATTCACAGAACAGCAACTGATTCAGAGACTTTGAAAATCTTATGGTTACCAAAGAAGACAAGTTGGGGGGAGGGATGGGCTGGGGATTTGGATTGGAAATGTTGTAAATTAGGTTGTGATGATGGTTGTACAACTATAAATATAATAAAATTTACTGAATTAAAAAAAGAGTAGTAGCAGGAAATGGTAAGAAAGGGTTGGATTCTGAATATGTCTGGAAAGTAAAGACAACAGTCCTAATGGATTAGATGTGGAGGTGAGAGAGGAGTGAAGTCTAGAATGATTTTAAGATTTTAAAATTGTACAACCTTACGGATGGAAATGTCAGAACCTGAGGTGGGAAAAAGACTGCAGGTCGTGTGGGTTTGGCTGATGGGGGTGGGGGGAGCTCAAAAGGTCAGCTTTAGATGTGCTAAGTTGAGGTGGCTCTTAGATGTCCAAGTGAGGAAGTCAGCAGTAATAGATGTATGAATGTGAAATTCAGGAAGAAGGGCTAGTTTAGAAATAAAACATTCTGAGTCTTGAGCTTAGAACACCAGAGAGGGTATATGCTAAGAGCTCAGTGCATTTCCTACTCCTAAGGATTTTATTTACAGTCATCACTGATGTCATTGTCACCACCATAACAAAACTTCTACTAGATTAAAAGTACTTGGTAAAGTTTTCTGGGCATTTGGGTGTATGCCTGTATCTTTGGTCTGCTCTGATGCACACAAGACACCTACTCAGATTACTCTGAAGTGTGGTTCCAGTAGAATGCATTATGGCATAAAGCCCAATGGCTGTCATATTCTGACATTCCAAGACAAAAAAAAAATGTCATAGTAGGTATTAAAGTCAGTTCCTCAGATCTGCAGAAATGTAACATCATCTTTCATAGCTATCTGTTCTATTTTTATCCCCTGATTTATCTGATCCCTGAAAAATAATCTTAGTCAGTTTAAAGTAGATTCAGCCATTTGGGATTTAGAGTTGGTCAATTATAAATTTTTTCTAATCTTTCCTTCTTCAAGGTTGGTATATATGTTCTGGGTTGCACAGTTACATTGGGATGGAGACAAGTATCTGGTGAGTCTGTAATCATCCACGTGCAGAGAGGTATGTTACTACATCTCCTTTGTTTTCATCATCCTTGCACTTGGCTTTCACTGAGATCTCTGCATCCTCGTGGGTCCTCTTTCCACTGTAGCGTCCTCTTTTTGAGACTGAGAAACCTCTGCTGTTGTTCTGATTCCTTCTCAATCTCCATTATATTCTCCACATCTACTAGGCTTATTTGGAGACAGTGATAAGGGGAAAACTTGTCTTTTCTCCCAGCCACTCTGGAGTCCCATGAAGCATTGTGGTTGACTGGCTGAGGTCCTTTCTTCTTTGACTTACCTTATGGATCTCCTCAGCTGCTGCTTAATACCTTAGAAGTATAAGAATCCCCTGCAAAGATTCTTTACAGGAACCCCACCTCAATTCCTAGCTCCTCTTAGTCTTCAAATCTATCAGGGATGTTTTACATTCCCAACAATGCCTGTGACCAGGAGACAGCCCAAGGTGAGCTGGTGGCAGGACCCTTCTCAGAAACCCAAGCTAGAGTCTAACTCTTGTTTCCCTCCCTACTGTCTTCTAACTTGCTAGCGCAGAGATTTTATTTTTCATCTCTGTGTGCAAGTGGAAAATGGACTAGATAACTGTTTTTCTAAATCTATTATTTATGACAAGTTTATAGATGTTTAATAGCCAGAAAGTAATTTCTTTTGTTTTTCCTCATTCTTTGGTGTGATTGAACCTGAGTCCTCTCGGAGACTAGTGAGGTTCATTACCACTGAGTCATGACAAGAACTCCCCATGCTATGATTCTATGTAAGGATGAATTATGCGCATATTCAACCAAATACATGTAGGAATGCATCATGAATCTGCCCATCATAGTAATGTCAGAATTAGTGATACACCTAGGACACTGGATACCTGGGTGTGTCCTGTAAGTAAAGATGATTCTGTGAGTTCTTTGATGCAACATCTCACTCTTTTGGGGGCTCCGGACCTCATTTCAGGGCTGTGCTCCCCCAGAAGGATGACTATCTGGTCCAGTCCATGCTGTGACTATGCAAGTGACCTAGACAGAAGGAAGAACTCTTCTCCGTTTCCACTCCCATTCTTTGTTTTGTTTTTGTTTTTTGTTTGTTTGTTTGTTTTTGTCTTTTGAGGGCCACACCTACAGCATATGGAGGTTCCCAGGCTAGGGGTTGAATCAGAGCTGTAGCTGCGGGCCTACACCACAGCCACAGCAACTTGGGATCGAGCCACATCTGTGACCTACACCACAGCTCACGGCAATGCCGGATCCTTAACCCACTGAGTGAAGCCAGGGATTGAACCTGTATGCTCATGGATACCAGTCAGATTCATTTCTGTTGAGCCATGATGGGAACTCCTCCACTCCCATTTTGAATGTCTCTTTTCATGAGCTCAACACCCACAAATAGGAACATCACCAAGGAATACCACCCTGGCTCCACTTTTATACAACAGTTCATGTATACAGTAGAAACTGGGGCACCGCATTGACTACTCTGACTGCATTTGGTGCTTCCTCAGTTCTCCTTTTTGGTGCACGAATCCTTTTTCCTTAGCCTCAGACAAATAGGAGGTATCATTTTGGAATACAGCGATTCAGGAGACACCTGGGAGAGTACTTGCAAGAAACTGCACTGGAGCGACTTGATCTTAAAGAATTGCTGAGGATGAGCCATTATCCAATTAAATGGAAGACCTCAATGTATACACTCTCCCAATAAACCACATTTATTGCCTTATGAAAGTGACATTTTCCTTGATGGCGAAGCAGTAACCTTCTAAAGAAATAATTGTCCATAACACTGTTAGTCACTGGCAGGTGAAGTCATTCTCAGGCATTAAACTCAAATGATATCTTTGATGATGATCATCCTCATAAAAAGATGAACTTGGCTTTGTTATTATGGAGGGAGTTGGGGACAGGGAGAAGAGGAGAAAAGATATTTCTTGTGATCCTTCAATTGCCAGACCTAAGATTGGAATCTGAACGTGAAGGTTACAGTGTATGGAGACTTCTGTTTCAACCTGTTGAAATGGGCACCAAGAAATGTTCGCCATCCCTGGGGAAGTAATGATACTGAGCCTCCACTTCTACGGGAAATTGGAATGGGGAAAACATAAACAACAAATGCAAATCACAACGTGATTTTCTATTATCCAGTCATCTTCCAGAAAAGGCACAAATGAGGGTAAGCAAGCAAACAGTGCTATCGACATCTGTGTAGGAGTTGAGCTTTACAGAGTTTTCTCACATGAATAGACCCACTATGTCCCTAATAGCCCTGTGAGTTAGCAATTATTCACGTTTTATAGATAAGAAAACAGAAGCTCAGAGAAAGGAGTTGAATCCAGCACTTGATACAATCATGGGCTTGTGGAATATTGGTTCCAGACGGCCCCTTAGAAATGATCTGGTTGGAACTCTAATTCAAACCAGCCTGGGTGTTTGGGGTTAGTAGATGCAAACTATAGCATTTGGAGTGGATAAGCAATGAGATCCTGCTGTATAGCACAGGGAACTATATCTAGTCACTTGTGAAGGAACATGATGGAGGATAATGTGAGAAAAATAATGCATATATATATATATATATATATGTATGTTTGGGTGTGTGTATGATGGGGTCACTTTGATATAAAGTAGAAATTAACAATACAATATAGTTGATTAAATTAATCAACTATAATGGAAAAAATAAAAATCTTTTAAAAATATGCAATAGAATACTACTCAACCATAAAAAAGAATGAAATAATGGCATTTGCAGCAACATGGATGCAACTAGAGATTCTCATATTAAAAGAAGTAAGTCAGAAAGAGAAAGGCAGATACCATATGTTATCACTTATATGTGGAATCTAAATTATGGCACAAATGAACCCATCTACAAAACGCAACAGACTCATAGACATAGAGAACAGACTTGTGGTTGCCAAGGGGGCAGGGAGTGGGATGGACTGGGAATTTGAGGTTAGTAGGTGCAAACTACTATATTTAGAATGGACAAGCAATGAGGTCCTACTGTGCAGCACAGGGAACTATATCCAGTCTCCTGGAATAGAACTTGACAAAAGATAGCATGCGAAAAAGAATGTATATGCATGTATGACTGGGTTACTGTACTGTACAGCAGAAATTGGCACAACATTGTAAATCAATTGTACTTTAATTTTAAAAAATTATGCATAAAAAACTTGATTCCACTGGAATTCAAAAATATACTTTTGGTACCTGGATTAACTATCCAGACACTGGGAATAAAAATAGAAATTGGACCAGGTTTCTGTCTTAAAGAGTGTACCTTCTGGTGGGGGAGACAGCCTGGTTAACAACTAATTCTGTTGGAATAAGTGATACCCAGAAGAGGCATGTGATGCCTGGGACAAGAGTCATCATTCTGCCTGGAAGGAGAGGGATGGGAAAGAAGTAGCCCAGAAGGATGCTTCTAGCTGAGCTCTGGAGGAGGAGGAAGAGGATGAGCTCTGGGGGACCAGGAAGGAGAAGGCCACTGGGCAACAGGGGAGGGCCTTGCAGGCCAGAGGGAGCAGTGTAAGCAAAAGACAAGAAGATGCCTACAGAGGTGGGCAGTTCTTTGTGGATCGAGCAGCTTCCTGGGAGAAGGAGCTGGACAGGAAGTTGGAAAGGGAGATCAGGATCAAAATCTGAAGGGCTCCGAGGACCGTGTTAGGTAAGTCAGATTTTTTCTGCAAGAAACAAGGATGCATCAAAGACTTTTAAGTGTGGGATTTTAGTAATAGTAAAATAATGATGATGATGATAACAGGTGACATTTATTGAGTATTTATCACAGACCAGGTATTTATAGGCAGTAGCTTAGCTAATCTTTCCAAAAACACATTGAGGAAGGAATTATTATAATCCTCATTTTAATGATGTGGAAACTAAGGATTAAGGAGTTGAAGAAGCCTCTTATGATAGGGCCAGGATCTCTAGCTGTGACAGGCTCAAATGACTGTGTTTGTTTGAAGGATCTCTACCAGGGGTGTGGAAAATGGGCTCCAATGGAGAAAGGGGTCGTCCTGCTCAGAAAAGTGTGATGGGGCCCCTAGGGACGCCTCTGATTTCTAAGCTGGAGAGGAAAATGCCCCTTTCCTTTAGCACCAGCTTTATTCCCCAGGAGACTCATTGAGGAGCATGGCCCTCGGTACCCAGACCATTTAGCTCCCGCCCCCTGACACCTCCAAACATTTGCACTCATCATTAGTGACATTCTGAAGTCCATCACTGTTGGTGCAAAGGTCCTTAGTCAGATCAAGGCTGTTCATCCTAGAAGGTGGACAGCAAACAGGGTGGGGAGTTCTCTGCGGTCCCAGACTGGTTGGGGAGAGCAGGATGAGCAGAGACCACCCTACTATTAGCACCTCACAGAATGATCTCCAGAAACGCTCAGATGCCATGCCAATTAAATGTGGGGATGTAATTGTGAATGTATTGGTTAAAGAGATGAAAATGGCTGAACTGTAAATCAGTTTATTTAAATGCACTTTTTTGATAGCAGAGTATAGGCATATCATTAGCTTGTAAATGTGTCTAATAAGCCTGTCTTCACTAATATGCCAAAAAGAGCCTAATTAACTTTTTTTTTCCCCTCCAGTTAGACAGTAGTGTGAGGATCCCTGATCACATTTCCACACTATCTTTTTAGCATCAGTAAAGCGGCACTAAAACAGCCCCTGTGACATCTATAAAAATGCTAGTTTATAATTAGGACGATCTTGGCTTAAACAATAATGTTGCAATTTGTAGTGATGGCTTCTGTTTCTCTTTAATTTTAATGTATTAGCCTACCATCCTCTGGAGATTTCTAGGCAGACTAGCCTGTTTCCGTCCCCCAAATTGCTGGCATTATACACTTCAGGTTAAGGAAGGAGAAGCAGCTGCAATTTGGTAGAGTTTTTTTTTTTTTAATGAATGCAAGGGCAGAAGGAATACTGACAGGAGTTCCCATTGTGGCTTCAGCAGTAAACAAACCTGACTAATATCCATGAGGATTTGAGTTTGATCTGTGGCCTCATTCAGTGGGTTAAGGGTCCAGCGTTGCCATGAGCTGTGATGTAGTTTGCAGACACCGCTAGGATCTGCCATTGCTGTGTCTGTGGCGTAGCCTGGAGGCTGTAGCTCCAATTGGACCCTCTACCTGGGAACTTCCATATGCAGCAGGTATGGAGCTAAAAAGCCAAAAAAAAAAAAAAATAAATAAGTAAATAAAAAAGGAATACCGACAAGAAAAAAAGAATATAATATCATCCATTTATTTCTTAAGTTACCATCTGAGGGTGAGGACCATGTCTTGGAGATGATGCTGAGGAGAACCAGACACAGGGACCCTGAACAACAGAATCCTGGAGTTTCCCAGTGTTTTCAGTGCAGGAATTGTTTAGCCTCTTTTTGTCAGTGTCCTGGAGGCCTGCAAAATCTGCATATATTCCACAAAGAAAATTCAGGAAGGCTGACCACTTTCCCCTGTTTGTTCTTGTAATTCTTCCTGAACTCTATTTGCATATTGAAACAACATGCCAACACCACTCTAAGAAACACATCACCAAGCCCTGCCACATTTCTTTTGTCAGGTCCAGGACACGATTCCCCACTGCTGCTTAAACCTAAAGCTTTTAATCCTGGGAGAGAGTAGCTCATGAAGAGGTTTCTGGAAATGGGTGACTATCCTGAAAGAGAATGTAATTCTGATGGAACATCAGAATTCTCTTGAGAGATTTATCCAATTCCAACTTCAGTTTCACCACTGAAGAATCTGATTTGGGAGCTCTTGGGTGGCCTTAGGGAATCTGTTTTTTTTTTTTTTTAAACAACCCCCCTGGTAATTTTGATAATGTGGCTTTAGCAGGAAAGAATGTTTCCAGCTTTTATCAGAGCCTCAAATCAATTTTTGATCCCAAGAAGTTAAGAGTGACTGGTCTAAAGTCTGTCATCCCAGAAATGCTCCCTAATCGGGCCTCATCTTCTGTTTCTAGCACTGATCTCCTATTAGGGATTGAGGATCCCTGTAAATAGGATCACTCTCCCTTGCCTGAGTTCTAAGCCAACTGAGAAATATTATTTCCCAAGATGTCATGTATTATCCCGCTTCTGTATTCTTTTCACAACAGCTCTCCTATCTGAAATGCCCTTTCAATCATCCTCATTTATCTGAATTTCATTTGTCCTTAAAAACCAGGTGGAGTTTGACTTCTTCTGTTGGGTGTTCTCCAGTTACTTCCCTGTGTAAGCTGTCCCTGGGCCTAAGGGAACATCTGCTCTGAACTCCCGTGACAGTTGTCTGAAGCCTAATAGAACTTCAGAATTACCTGGGGGAGGTTTTATCCACACCAAGCCTGAGTCTCACTACTGGAGAATCTGGTTCAGTACATTTTGGGTAGGGTTCAGAAATCTGCATTTTAAAAAATTCCCCCCAGGTAATACCGATAATTCATCTGGTCCAGAAAACACCGTTTAGTCATTATTTGCATGACCCTTTTGGCACTTACAACCCTGTCTGTGAGCAGGGAGAGATGCTTTTCATAAAAGCATAGAGGCCACAAGAAAGCAAGTAAGTTACCCCATGGATAAGGGTCTAAAACACTTCAGTGAAGCAGCAGGTGCGGGTTGTGGAAAAGGTAGAAGGAACAACATATAGTGGTTTCTCTGACACTAAAAAATGACCTCAGGTATCCAGAGGGTGTAAGAGAATTGCTTGACTATTATCAGTAAAATGAATATAGTATCAGTAAGATGAATATAGTAATAATATCCTAGAAGAGTTACTGACTGAGTGGATTAAGAGAACAATTACGTAAAGTGTATAAAGCCTGAGCTCTCCTTCTTTTCTCTCCTAAGACTGCAGTGAGCTGTTCTGCTCCCACCACTTACAACACACCCACCCACACACACCCACACCCACACACACACACACATACACACACTGATCTCTTTCTCCTCTTAGAAGTGGATCTCCCAGCCCCTCCCTCATCCAGCAGACCTGCCCTCTCAAAGTAACACTTGCAAAATAACACTTGCATATGCAACTCATATTTTACAAGAATGGGTTTTTTGAGTTTTTTTGTTTGTTTGCTTGCTGTTTTTAGGGCCATGGGCGCGGCATATGGAAGTTCCCAGGCTAGGGGTCAAATTGGAGCTACAGCTGCCAGGCTACACCACAGTCACAGAAATGCCAGATCTGAGACTCATCTGCGACCTACACCACAGTTCGTGACAATGCCAGATCATTAACCCACTGAGTGAAGCTCAGGATCAAACCCACATCCTCATAGATACTGGTCAGTTTCGTTACCACTGAGCCACAACAGGAACTCCATGGGATTGTTTTTTAAATTTTAACTCTACAAAGTGCCTAGGAGGTATTTGCTTTTCTTAGTAAATCTCCATTCCCTTTCCCTAAACCAACAAAATGAAAAAACTAAGTAAAAAATTCCTTTTTGCAGAAAAAAAGGTTTTTGCCTTCTCAATTTCTAATCTTACAAGATAACATGAAAAAAAGAAGATAAAGGAAATAAAATTAGATTCAAAGGATAGATTCTATATGCCAGACACTATTTTAGGAATTTTTCACTGCTCTTAAAAGGCAGTAAAGAGGTGGAGGTAAAATTCACAATCCCTGAACCTCAGGATGCCTGGCTTTGAAACCCGATTCTACTTCCTCTTAGCTCTGGACTTTGAGAAAGTTTCTCAACTCTCAGAACCACAGATGTCTAAGTAAATGGAAACATGGCAGCCAGTCTCTGAAGCTGGCCCCCCACAAACCATGCCTCCTGGTCTTCTTACCCTTCTATAACCACCTTCCACATTCAACTTCTGCTCACCTGTGATCTGATTGAAAGAACAGAAGGAAACTAACGGTGATGTTCTGGGGATTCAGAGCCCAGGCATTAAATGGCCTGGAAGATTGTGCTTCTGTGTTTTGGGAGCCTTAAGTCATGAAAGTCTGTCCTTGGACTGGGAGCTAGGGGTTGATAGATGCAAACTATTACATTTAGAATGGATAAACAATAAGGTCTTACTCTATAGCACAGGGAACTGTATTTAATCTCCTGGGATACACCATGATGGAAAATAATACACAAAAAAGAATGTATCTATATGTATGACTGAGTCATTTGGCTGTGCAGCAGAAATTGGCATATTGTAAATCAATATAATTTAATAAAATATTTTTTAAAAGCTGATATAATGATAAATATATATGTACATTTGAAATAGTAGTATAGATTTTCTATCTAAAATAGCCTGTTTCTGGAGAGGTCCTGAAACCACGTATGGAGAGCAACCCAGCCATGTCAGTATCCCAGTTGAGCCCCTGTGACTTCATCCCCAATTGTACCAGACTGAGGGGACCCGGAGAGAAATCAGCGGAAGAGCTCCAGCCGCATCAACTGAGCCCCATCCATTCACAGAACTGTAAGAAATAAAAACATAGGGATTGTTTCAAGGTACCAAATTTCAGAGTATATTATTACTACACAGCAATAGATAACCAAAACCTGGAGCAAGGAGGAGTTTCTACCTTTTAGATAAAACATGGTCAGACACATAAAACATCTGAAGTATAATAATTGTTCAGTAAGTATCCATCAAAATTGTGTCATCTTTGCAAACCAGGCTGTAAGGGAGGAACTGAGACCCCCATTTTCATGAGGGGAAACCTGCAGTGGAAAACAGAAGGGAGTGGTAAAGACAGGATTCAAGGAATTAGGTCTACTTCACCCCCAAAATATATTTCTCTTCCTTCACAGCCATCTCTCTAGGGAAAGAGCAGGATCAACTTGCCCCAGAGTCTTGGGAAATCAACAGCCCACTTCCCCATATCAAATCCCTTCGGTAGTAAACAAGAGAGACGGAGACTGAGGACTACAGGAGCGGAAGTGTGTGCTGTCGCGCTAGAGCTGGTTGCTGTGGAGATGGTTGCAGGGTCTCAAGCTGATGATGGTTGGGCTGGGGAAACGAGCCACACAAGGGGATGCCCCAGGAGGCAAGACAACGACGCGCTTTCTCCTCCTGCAACATAATGAAGTCAAACTACAAATGGATGCAAATAGGGAGGGAGTATTTTCTAGCGATGTTTCCAGACACCTCCACAGCGCTCCAGCGAACACCATCAGCTGGCAGAATGAGAACAGCAGTAAGTGCCATTCAGTGTTAATTACATTTAAATGTAAATCTAAAGGCATCAGGCTTAGGCAAGTCATCTTCAATAGTACCTCATCCTGGGCTATTACAATTTTTATTTGTCGTCATCTAATTGATTTGTGTCCATTTCAATTATTTGTTTACTTTATGCTCATCACCGTCCTGGGCTAGTGGGTAGGCAGCCAGCAACCCTTATTTCCTCCCTCCATTTATGCTCATTCTCATCAATACCTACCATCCCAGATGGTCTGACAGTGGACCTTTTTAAAGGACTTTGCTTGCTGCCTGCTCCCTGACTGTTGACACTAGCCTTGTGGCGATGCTAATTCACCCCTCAGGCCTTCACAACTCAGTTCAGGGTGTCCTGGAGGAACATCACCTATCACGCCACAGAATCCCTTGGGACCTGTATCATTTTGCTTTTCAGGGTATATCACCTAACTCGTGTAATGTGTGTTTTCCCTTGTTAGGTATCTACAAGTTCTTCAGCACAAAGGTATGCTGACTGTCTTCCATCTCAGTTGTTTTTCATAATGTGCAACACACACACACACACACACACACACACACCCGATAGCAATGCTTTCAGTTCTGTGACTTATTAAAAGTTATCTAACGTGTCTCTTCTCTCAAAGCCCTAGAAGGGGTTTCATTAATTTAGAAATGAAGCTTTTTTTTTTTTTTTTGCCTCACCCATGGCATATGGAAGTTCCCAGGCCAGGGACTGAATATGAGCCACAGCTGCAACCTATGCTGCAGCTGCAACAACACCAGATCCTTAACTCACTGCCCCTCTCACTCTCCCATTCTGTCCTTCATGCTCAGACAATGTGCTCCCGCCTTTGAATGCCTCCATCTTGAGGTGCGATGTTTTGTTTTTTTTTTCACCCCAGAATGAATCAGAGTAGACATGGCTTCCAAAGAGCCAAAGGGAATGGCATTCACCCATCACTGCAGGGACGGGCACCGTAGGCTCCAGCAGTTGACAATATGTTTGTAACAGATCACTGGGCAATTTTCCAGTCTGATACTTCCACTCTGCCTGCGTCCTCCAGAGCACAAGGTATCAGGAAAGTTGGCAGTCTAGTGTGAGGAAGGCTCTGAAACACAACCCCCATCACACACCACATGCTGGAAGGCATCCAAGCCATCATACCCTGTTGGGTTCATTTGCAAGTCCCTGAGTCCCAGGTTAATAGCACTGAACAATGGCCTTGGCCCATCAGTACAAAAAGAAGGCTGGCAGGCTCACAAGCGTCTGTTCATTTAACTCAACCTTCTGAGTGTCAAGGTACTTACACATGCATGTGTGCTGGTGGTGAGCCCAGGAATACATATGGCTGACCCATATTAACATACGTGTACATTTCCACAGATAGCCAAGTGCACACATGCATAGATTCATACACATGAAAACACACACACACACACACACACACACACACACACCCTTCTCAGTCTGCTCCCAGAGCCAGAGCGCATCTCTGCCATGTTCTGAATAGGGAGATAGTTCTGGCTCCTGATGGTTACCTGAGCCTGAATTCCTTTCCCCAGCACAGCCTGCCCATTTTGCTTTGAAACTCAGCAAGTCTGTGTCTCAGCCATGAAACAGAAGGCTTTTCACCCATGTCCAGGATACTGTTGACTCCATCCCCCACCGCAGGGGAGGCCCAGAGCCCCCACCATGGCTCCCTTTGAAGGGCAGCTCTGCTTTCTGTCACGTGACTCTCCTACCCCATGATCCCCATTGGTCACTTGGCTGATGAGCGGCTGTCCACTTGAACGTCCCCTTCTGTTCATTCAGGTGTAGGTCCAGCTGGCAGAGCTGCCACACAGGGTCTAGGTGAGGTTGCCAAATGCCTGCTTAACATACATCTGAACACTTCCTGCTACACCTGGTGTCACAAGAGAGGGAGGGGCTTAAGAGCAAGAACTTTAGAAAGAAACTGATCTGGATTTGGTTTTTTATTTTATTTTATTTTTTGTCTTTTTAGGGCCACACCCACGGCATATGGAAATTCCCAGGCTAGGGATCCAATTGGAGCTGTAGCTGCCGGCCTACACCACAGCCACAGCAACTGCCAGATCCAAGCCATGTCTGCGAGCTACACCACAGCTCACATCAATGCCGGATCTGTAACCTACTGATTGGGGCCAAGGATCAAACCTGCATCCTCGTGGATACTAATCAGATTCATTTCTGCTGAGCTACTACAGGAACTCCTGATCTGTATTGTAATCATCACCCTTTAACTATGTGTCCTTGGCCATAATTGAACTAATGCTCAGTTTTCTCAACTGTAAAATGTGGATGAACAAATGCCCACCCAACAATAGGGTGATTGTGAAGACTGAATATGTCATGAGCCAGTTCCAGGCTCGTAAATGTTGGGTGTCACCACCAGCATCTTCATCATCATCACTATTGTCATCATCACTTCATGGTCTTTAGCAGCAGAAAACACCCAAGAAATATTCAGGATCCTCCTAATGCCCTTTGCCCCCTGCCCCTTGCTCTTTCTTGCCCTGCAACCTCAGCTATTCTGAGTAGGAATCCAAAAGTCAAAATCTGCTTTCTTTCAACAAAATAATTTTTTTTATTATGTTTGATTTCCTTTGTTGGTTTAGGAAAAGAGAATAAAATTTTACTAAGAAGCAAATGCATCCCAGACACCTCATAGAGTTAAAAGCTTGAAAACACTCCTGCAAAATATGAGTTGCACATGCAAGTGGAACTTTGAGAGGACAGGTCTGCTGGGTAAGGGGCTGGGAGATCCACTTCCAAGGGGAGAAAGGGGCCAGTGTGTGTGTTTGTGTGTTGTAAATGAGGGGAGCAGGACAGCTAACTGCAGTCTTAGGAGAGAAGCACCCAAGCCCAAATCTGGTCAGAAAAGTGTAAAGTGGGGTTCCAGGGATTCAGGTGCCCCATCAGAAAGTTAATTTTGTTGCAAGATGCAGTCTGTCTAGGGTCCTGGCTACATGTGTTAACCCTTTGAGAGACTTCTGATTCATGGAAAGAAGTATGAGAAATGAAAAGATAATGCCCTTCTTAGAAGATGAATTTTTTATTTTTGTCTTTTTAGAGCCACGCCCATGGCATATGGAGGTTCCCAGGCTAGGGGTCAAATTGGAGCTATAGCTGCCGGCCTGCACCACAGCCACAGCAATGCCAGATCTGAGCCGTGTCTGCAACCTACACCACAATTCACGGCAACACCTGATCCTTAACCCACTGAGCGAGGCCAGGGATTGAACCTGTGTCCTCATGGATACTAGTTGGATTCATTAACCACTGAGCCACAACTGGAACTCCAGAAGATGAATTTTTTAAGGACTTTGGAATTCCATTACTTCCAACTTAGTGTCTGGCACAGAGAATGCTACCCAAGAGATATTGGATTTATTGTGCAATTACTCTGTGCCAGCCTTTGTTCTAGATACTCTACATGCATTGGCTCATTTAATCCTCACAACAGCTCTGCAAAGTAGAAATGTATGAGTCACATGCCATAAAGGAGGGAACTGAAATAACAGAGAAATTATTTCCAGCACAAATTCATACAACTAGCCTTTCTAGGATTTGAATTCCGGAGTCTAGTTCTAGACCCTTCACTCATAACCATCAAGGAAGCAAAGTTCTGCAGACAAAGAGTTGGGGATCCTCAAAATCAGCCCCGGCAGCATCAGTTGGTGCTGGACCAACTGGACAGTAGTGTGGGCTTTTTCTGGGCAGAATCGATGGCACTTTCTCAAACTCTGTGATGAGGGGACCACATGGAGGATGGATGACTAAAACAGTTTGCAGATTTCAGAGATAAGATTTTTCTTTACCTTCAAACAGAAGGACAGACCTGAATGTTGCCCTGACTCTAGCAACTAGCTAAGGCTGAGGGTAAGACGGACTTAAATAGGGAGGAACCATGTAATTTTATTGTACCATGAATGTGCCCCCAGGAAGTTTGGTCTAGCATAGGGGTCATAAACTACTGCCTGCCTGCAGCCAACTCCAGTCTGACACCTGCTTTTGTAAATGAAAATGGGACACAGTGATGCCCATTTAGGTATTCACAGCTACTTTTGCCACACACTGGAGTTGAATAGCTATGACAGACTATATGAGTTACAAAGCCTAAAATATCTAAAATCTGGCCTTTTACAGAAAGAATTTTCATAGCTCCTGGTTTAGAAATATTTGCATTTTAACATTTTCTCATTCAATACTCCCAGGCTAAAGTATAATGTGTTACCATTCCCATTTTACAGATGGAAAAATCTGAGGCCCAGAGAAGTTAGGCACTTTACCCAAAGTTCTGCGTGTCAGAATTAGGGCCCAGATCCCTTGACTCCAAAGACTATTTCCTTTGATTTCATCCTTCAACAGAAGCTTTCTTTCATGTGTAGACAGCATAGATGCCTCTATTTCTCCTCCCAAATTCACAAACAAAGCCCTGAAGAACATGAAACATGGTAGGTTATATAGACATGCATCCAAATATAGAACATTTTATTTTACTGTTTCCAAAAATATCGAGAAGGGCACTGGATATCACCTGTGCAAGCTATGTGTATTTACACAATACATATATTTGTGCAGACTTCAGGCTTCTATCTAGCCTCATAAATTTTTTTGGATCGATAGAGCTAAGATCGCAGAAAAATCAGCTAGCTCTAAATCCAAGGAGAGACAGTGTCTTAGAGAGAGAAGCAATGCAGAAACAAACTCACCTGGGCAAATGCATTTGGTCACTGGTGAAAAGTGTTGCTGCCATAGTTGACAAATGGGTGAAGGTCAAGTGTGGGCTAGAGCTGGTGGGATAGTGTGATACCCCCAAGGGGCTGCAGAAATTGGAGGAGTCTGTACTCTCCTTCAGTCTCATTCTCCGTGAAGCTACCAGGCACTCAGAGAAAAAATCAGAAGAGACTTACAGTGTCTACTACAAAGCAGACAGTGGGAAGAGAAAGAGCAGCCATAGGGAGGGGCAAAAAAATTCATCTAGAATTTTCTCCTTTATCTCCCAGACAGAACAAAATCTTTAATCTTTGGGGAGAAAGGAAATAAGCACTTCTGACTTTAAGATGTCAGTGAATAGTCATTTCAGTTGGGAAAACGGAACAGAGAAGAAAATTCTTCTCATGGGGAGAAACCTGACAGACGCCATCTTAGACAAATGATGGAGGTGAACGTCACTAGTAAAACGTATTGTCATCAAGTCCTCCCTGATATGATGCACTGAGGAGGGCACGCTGCCTCTGGGTACCTTCTACTACTGCACCACCTCAATCTAATCCTGAGAAAACATCAGACAAACTCTGCTGAGGGATGTTCTATAAAACAACTAACCAGTACTCTTCAAGGGTGTCAAAGTTGTGAAAGAAAGGAAAGACCAGCTGTCACAGATTAGAGGGGACCATGAGACATGACAATTAAATTCAGTGTGGGGTCCTGAATAGGACCTTAGAATTTGGGAAAAAGGACTTTAGTGGAAAACTGTTGAATTCTATACTTTAGTTAATAGTACCGCACCAAGGTAATTTTGTAGATTTTTTGATTGTTTAAGATATTAATGTTCAGGGAAGCTGAGTGGAAGGTATTTGAATATTCTCTATACTATATTTTGCAATATATATGTGTATAAATATGTATAATTGCCCTTTTTCAAGAAATCTAAAATATTATTTCATATTATTTAAAAAATCTTAAAATAACTATACAAAAAGTATATGCCAGTTGGATCTTACTTTACCACTGATTGCCATTAGAATTCCAGAAACCTGTTATTTGATTCCAACTGCTCTTTAAGGTACTGATTATAACATGTTAGCTTTCTGTATCTCTACTCTGCTAACACGCTGACAATTATGTTGTTATCTGTAAACAAACACATAATTTTACTAGCACAATTGGCGTTTTTGAAATAAGTGACAACTTTGGCAAAGTTGCGTCTCCTCCAGTGTGTATGCTTTGTAAAATTGTTCACCTATCAGATCACATCAGGTAATGAGTACATACCCAATGGATACTCTGCAAGTCCATGCCCCAGGACCTGTGTTCTCCCTAATTCCTCAGCTGCAATAGGCTTGCCCGTGTTCTTTAGTAGTCCTCATCATTCAAGATGAAGCTCAGATGCTCTGCTTTCCTCCGTTTGTGCTTCCAGAGTGTGATGTCTTTCACAGCTGTAATATTCCAAACACTGAAAAGCTGGTGTAGGCATTTAGCTGACAGGACTGACATTGGCCATTAACTGATAGTTTGGCCAAATTATACATACTTCTTGAATATCAGCTCTTCTTTCCCAATGGCACATTCCATTCTGCCTTACAATTTAGACAGTGTTTTAAATATTTATGTATGTCTTTGCCCACTGGATTATAAAATCTTTGGGAGTACCTTCCTCATCCGTTTGTACCCCCACCCCCAGCATTTAGCACAGTGACCTTTCCGTAACACTCATGCCAAGGGCCAGCAGAGGTTTGTGATGGAGTTGGAATTAGAACCCCTGTCCTCAACCCTTATGACTGCAAATTCCATATTCCTTGCAACATGTCTCTCATATATGCTGTGCCACTTAGGATGTGTTTAACTCTAAGAAACAGAACACTGGTCAACAATGACTTTAATGATGAAAAAATATAATTATCTCACATAAAATTCTGGAGCTGGTTAATACCAGGTTTATTGCAGAGGATCACCACATTGTCAAGAACCCGGACTCACTCTCTCTCTCCTCTCTGCCATCCTCAGTGTGTTGGCTTTTGTCCATAGGCTTATTGCCTCATAGTGGCAAATAATAAATAACAAATACTTAGTACTTCAAGTACCACACTCACACATGATACCTTCTCGCCCAGAAAAGAACATCCTTGTACCCCAAGAGGCTTACCTTTATGTCTCATTGTCCAGAATACAGTCACAGGCTTAACCCTAGACAAATCACTGGCAATAAGAAATGAGATGTGCACTTAACGGAGACCAACCACAGTTTCTTTCCTGAAGCTGGGGTTGGTAAGTACATTCCCACAGTATGTTGTAATATCTGTTACATTTGAGCAAACTTGGGGTTCTGTCAGCAAGAAGGAATGAGAGAATGACTGTTGGTTATGCTCTAACATCTGTCATAGGCTAACTTGAGTTATTCTTTATTTTTTATAAAGAATATATAAACAATTTTATATATTATATAAAATTTTCCCTTTAATTATACTTATTATGATCCTAATAGCAGGAATCAAGTTTTAGAATTTTCTGTCATTCTCCAGAGTCTGGTCCAGAGATGAGCTCAATAAATATGTGTTGATCAGGTGTTCTCATAGTGGCTCAGCGTTAACAAACCCCACTAGTATTCATGAGGTTGCAGATTCGATTCCTGGCCTCGCTCAGTGGGTTAAGGATCTGATATTGCCATGAGCTGTGGTGTAGGTCCGATCTGGCGTTGCTGTGGCTGTGGCATAGGCTGGCAGCTACAGCTCCAATTTGACCCTATGCCTGGGAACTTCCATATGCCATGGGTGTGGCCCTAAAATAAAAAATAAATTAGTTAATTAAATTAAAAATAAATAATTAAATATGTGTTGATTGGTTGAATTAAAAAAGCCACAACCTAATTTCAAAGAGTGAAGGCCTTGTCATTCACAATTCCTCCATATTTCCATGCTGGCCTTAGACAGGTCTTTTTGGTGCACTTGCAAAACATGCCAAGTTGGAAAAAGTGTACTGGGAATTCTGTACGGTGATAATCAGTCCATTGGCTGGGCATGCACTTTTGCCAAATTATACACCAGGCAGACATTAGAACACCTGCTTTGACAAGCATGTCCATTATGGGATTTGTGTAACTGCTATGCCAGCAGCAGAATCCCCCACATTCATCATGTTAGTCTCATTTCCATGTTTTTGCTCATGTTATCCTCTTTTCTTGGGATGTCTTCTCTCCCACCACTCTTTCAACTGGCTGAATGCTGCTCATCATTTAAAACCCTTCCATGTTGACTTCCTTCCCAAATTCTCCCACCTGGCAAGATTTGAGGGTGCCTTTTCTGTGAGCCTGGGTGTGTATCCTAATAATTGCATGTAATAACATTCTATTACATATAATATATTATAATAATCTAATTGTTATGGCAATATTATATAATTTATATAATATAGAAATTATATATTAATATATTGATGTATAGTAATATTATACTATAATATATTATATATAATAATATAATGGTACTATTTGGTATGTACTGAAGGCTTATTATTTTATAGGCTTATGATAAATGTTTATCTCAATCAGAAAAACCCTATGATACATTATGGAGCTGACTTTCTGGTTTGGAGTACAGACAATCAAATAATGACAGAATTAAAGTTCTAAACTCTGAAAAATGCCTTGAAGGAAGACATAAGGGTCATGAAAATATCTAAGAAGGCAAGCAGACTTAGTGCATTACAAGCAACATTTAAATTGAGAGTGACAGACTGAGTGGACCTTAACCAGATTTGTCTAAAAACCACTGGGAAGATGATGAACAGTTTTAAGAGGTATTAGAGAGGGTATGTGGGGGAGAGGGAAAACACAAGATCAGGTTTCTGTTGGAAAAAAATGATTTGGGCTGCCATGTATTTTATAAAAGATGAGTCAGAAGAAATATGGAAAGAAGAGGTGACAGGCTATTTCAGTGGTTCAGGAGAGAGATGATAGTGGCCTCTCTAGGGTAGTGGTCATGGAGATGGAGCAAAATAGATGGATTTAAGCTGTATTTGCTTCCTATTGCTTCCATAATAAATTATAACAAACCTAGAAGCTTAAAACAACACCCATTTAGTATCTCACAGCAGGGTCAGAAGTCCTAGCACAGAGTGGCTCAGCTGGGTTCTCTGGTCAGGGCCTCTTAAGACTGAAGTCATGATTTGGCCAGCCAGGGTTTTATCTAGAAGAGGATTCTGCCTCTAAACTTATCTCAGGTTGTTGATAGAATTTAGTTCCTTGAGGCTGTAGGACTGCAGTATCCATTTCCCTGACACATGACCTCTTTCATCTTCAAGCCACTGGTAGTGCATCAAATTCTCCTCATGCTTGGAACCTACAGCTTCCCCTTCTGCTGCATCTGTCTGATTTCCTCTTCTGCTTCCTTTTTTTGTTTTTCAGAGCTCAAGTGATTCCATTGGGCCCACCTAGAAAATATAGGATAATCTTGAGTCAAGTTGATTAATATCCCTAATTGTATCTGTACTGTCCATTTGGACATACAACATAACATGACCACAGACATGCCATCAGAGGGAAAATGCTATGGGGACCAAAATTCTGCCTACCACACAAACCTAAATTAGGAGGTTAAATCAATAGTTCCTGGCCATGGATTGAAGGGACAGTAATTATATTCTTTTTCCTTGAAGACAGATGCAAGTGGAGAGAAGTTAGCCCAATGTCAGGTAACAGGTTACTGTTATTTGACAGCTAAAATCATCAGACATTTTGCAGGTCTGGTACACACAATGCCTCTGGCCCAGAGGCAACGTGGCTTGAGCTTTCATCCCAGCTCTGTGCATCTTTGAGCAAGTCAGGCAGCCTTGGGGGGCCCTGGTTTTCTAATTTGTAAAAGGACGGAATTGTACCAGAGAGTTTCTTCCAGCTTCAAAGTTCTAACACCAAGTTCATCATATTCATTTGTCTTTTCTTCCTGCTATTTGATCAGGAACAGGACAGGTGTGAGGAGGAAGGTCTGTGGAACTGCCTGCAAACACTGAATTCATCATGCCTTTTCAGAGAGTGTAATGCCAACAGATGTTTCTGAGTCATAATAAAAGGTTAAATATTTTAATAAAAAAGACACATGTTGAAGGTGATTTGGGTTTCTGTTAAACTCCCCCATACCCACAATTTTTCCTCACATGCAAATGAACTGGAAGCTTATTAATGAGATGAGAGGTTGGAGCCTAATTAGCAGCAGGACTAGGGAAGCTATACTAGCTGATTCAGCAAACTAACTGGATAATTACTGTAGCTGGACTTTGGCAGCTTCTGGAAAAGCTTATTAATGGAGCTCTCAGAAATTGCTTTGATTATGGCCTCTCAACCTAAGGGCTTAATCTAGGCCATAGACATTTTATGGTTATTCTGTGCAGGGAATCAGTCTCTTCCATCATCGTTAGTGGGCAAGCAGAATACAAACCATCTCCTACTAGGTCAAAGCCTTATCGACTTGGAGACCTAAGGGAACTCCTGTGTCTATTGCTGACAATTTTTTGAGCCCAGTCTTTATTTGCTCCTCAGCTTAGAGATTCACCTGATGATACTTTTCACATCCATTGCTTATTTGAGACTAGGAGGCCTAGTATTTTAGATATTAATTTTTAATTTAAAAAACACACAGGAGTTCCCATCATGGTGCAGTGGAAACGAATCCGACTAGGAACCATGAGGTTGTGGGTTTGATCCCTGGCCTTGCTCAGTGGGTTAAGGATCTGGTGTTGCCATGATCTGTGGTGGAGCTCGTAGACGTGGCTTGGATCTGGGATTGCTGAGGCTATTACATAGGCCAGCAGCTACAGCTCCGATTAGACCCCTAGCCTGCAAACCTCCATATGCCACAGGTGCAACCCTAAAAAGACAAAAGACAAAAAAACCAAACAAACACACAACATATATGGTATTTAGCATGGCAGACAATTCTAAATGATTTACCCCTACGATACCTCATTTAATCTTCACAACAACTCTATAAGGGACATTTTACTACTATCTCCCTTTTATAGACAAGGAAACTGAAGCACAATATAATTTACCTAAAGTCACAGTCAGTAAGGAACAGGACCGGTATACAAACTCAAGTTTGACTTCTGCATCCAGAGTCTTAGCCACGTCCCTTTGATGTTTGCATAGCTTGACATGGGGAAAGTGAAGAGGAAAAATTGAGTAAGACAAAGCAACAGCTTTCCAAACTAAGGCTGGCTCTCCAAAATTCTGGTTATAAAAACTGAACATTAATTCTATTTTGCTAGAAGTAATCAATGCTAGTCAACTTTTCCTAGATCTTGAACCTACATATCCAACGACTGAATCATGGGAAATACAGAGGACAGGAGAACATGTGAAAGGAAACCATGGAAGTGCAATAGGCAAAACCTAGTCTATGGGAAGCCCTACAGGATGAGTCACCCAGATTCTTCACCAAATAAATTACAAGGGAAAAAGAAAGGACAAGTGAATCCATAGGCGAAAATTAATTTGAGGCATTTTAACTAACATTGTATACACTTTCTTTGGATCTTAATTTAAATACAATGTAAAAATTAATACAATTGACATAAAATTGATAAAACTGGAAGTTGGGACATTGGTTATCAGGTGGTATTAAGAAATTATCATTAATATGCTAGCTATGAATATACTATATGTTATTTTGGGGGTTCATATATCTTATTCTAAGAGTTATATACTCAAATATTTATGGATGAGATAATATGATGTCTGGAATTTGCTTCAAAAAATATGAGGTTGGGGTACTGAGAAAGTGTGTAGGTAAGATAAGATTTGCCATGAGTTGATAACGGGTAAAGTTGGACAATACAATAGAGTTTATTATACTATTCTGTGCAAAGAATTGAAAGTGTTTAGAGTAGTTGTTTTAAAGAATTTTATCTTGTCTCTAACCTGAGTTTTTTTCCTTCATAAAGCTAAAGGGAACTACTTTAAATAATATGGAATGAAATGACATAGCAAAAACTGAAGGTTAAGTAAAATTTTGTTTTGATTTGAATACACAACTAGTTTCAACCATAGTAATGGCATCTGGATACAAGAGAGAAACCTGCTTGTTTATACCCCAGGACAGAAATTATGGTATTTGTTTATACCCACACGGAACAAATCTGACACTGCGAGAAACCACAGACTTGCTTACCAGCATCATTGGCAGAAACCCCTGCCTCAGTGGGGTGTGCGCATCCAGATTCTTGGATGTTCATCAAGACCAGATTGAGTCTTTAGGGTTTCACCCATCACCAAGCAGAAGGATGTTTCATTGCTTTTCTCCATCACATATGTCACTGAAGAATAGGATTTCCTAGTTAAAATATTACCCTTAGGTACCTGTCACAGGAGTACACCTCATTTACTTAAGGCCAAAGAGTGGATCAGTCTCAGAATTACAACGTTTCCCCTTCCAACAAAGGAATGCCAGTCTTCCATGTCTCGTTGGTTCTCGGCATGCAATATCGCTTTGGAAGCCTATACATCTCTTTGGCATGTTTCTGCATAGTCACTGAACCTCTTGACCAGCTTTGAGCTCAAAATCTTTGCTTGGATGGGACCGTGCAATACAGCCCAGCGGGCGATCGTTCTGTAAATGGAGCTGTTCTCAGAATCCTGAAGGAGAGTAAATACCACAGAAAGAGGCTTAAATTTCTTTTTGTCTTTCTCAATGTCATTCTTGCTCTAGTCAGAATATGACAGTGACATTGAATCCTAGATCTGAATTAGAATCACTTGTGGAATTTGCAAATATACTGAGGCACAGGCCCCACCTCTAGGCACTCTTATTATGTTACTAAATGTCTGCCGACATTAGTATTTTTTTTTTTAATTTTCCAGATGATCCCAATGCTCAGTAAAGGCTGAGTATCCCTGACTAAGCCTTAAGTCACATCAATGACAACGTGAAACTCTGAACAGGGTGCTTGAATGTTTTATCATCACATACCTACTCAAGAAGTTGCTGGGAAAACAAGAGAAGCTTTAAAAAATATCAAATATTTCATCCAAACTAAACTCAATCAATATTTTCCACTTTTATGTCCTTTGATTACTTCAACAGGCAAAAAGCTCTGTGCTCCAGCTCTTCCATTCACTTTTGTATTTTGCTGCCTAACTCTAGAATTCATGGAAGGTGTTGACAAGTGTAGACAGAGCACAGAAATGGGAGTTAAGGCAGATAGGTTCTGGCCCTAGCTTGGCCATTATCTTGTTAGCCTGTCTGAACTAGAATGTCTCTTTAGTCACCCTTTCTCTACTGGAAGCATGGCTACAGTCACCCTGCAACAGTGGGGATGATGTCACCTCAAAGAATGATTGACCTGTACTATTTGCTCTGTTTTGGTGTGTTCCTTCCTCCAGTTTCATCCCATTGCCTTAAACCTCATCTCAGTTTTGTTTTTTGTCCTTTTTTTTTTTTTTTTTTTTTTTTTTTTTTTACACATGGTCCCTTTGGACTTCTGTTTAATTGAGTTCCATTCTTGGTTTTGCTCCATCATTCAGCTCCAAATCCAAAAGTCACTGTCTGCCCTGTGAAAATGGGAGTTGGGCCCTTTAAATATTTCTCCTTTTTGGCTGCCACAGGCAAAGCTTTGTTATTAGAAGAGGTCAGAAGGACATTGGCAGAGGATGAAGCTTTTCTACTAGTTCTTATGCTTTCTTGGCAATGGCTTGCAGTAGATGTAGCTTTCTCAGTGCCTAACTTCTGCAATGCAATTGCCTTCCCCAAGGCCAGGTTTCTGCAGCATGCACAGTTTGGCCAGCACCTAGCTTTCTGCAGTGTGCATGGCTTCCCCAGTGCGCAGAGCCTACAGCACAGGCAGCTTTTCCAACCCCTGACTCCTATATCATGGACAGATTGCTCTGAGCCTGGCTTCTGCTGCCAATGCCCTCTCCAGAATCCAGCCTCTTCAGCATGCCAGTTGCCACTTGCCCCAGCACCCCTCAAGCATCTTTGTAAAGGGGCAGATTGCCAAGGCACCTCCCCATTGTAAGCTTCCCTGCCTGATCCTTTGTGGGATGTTTTAGCAAGTGCTGAGATGCAGGACCTCCCTGTTAACAGCTTCCCCTGGCATCCTAGAGATCAGGTTCTTAGCAAAGTCTACCTACTTGATACTTCCATGAATTCTTCATTATCAAATACCCTCTCTAGATCCCTGCTCTGGGGGAGGTGAGAAAGGGGTCTTTCCTGAGCAGTCCATCTCATCCTAGTGGAAGTGGCTGTTTCTTTTATTTGCTCTCCAATATTGTTTAGAGAGCTCTTTGCTTCTTACTAGCCAAATTCCTGTCATAGTTCATAATTCCTCATATTAAATTTTCCTAATAAAAATTTTAAAATAAATTTAAAATAGATAAATAAATAAATTTTCTCATTCAACTTATTGTGTGATATCTATCTCCTGGTTGAATTCTGACTGATCCAAATACTCAATTTATATTAGGTAAGCTCTAGACTGAAGAGGTTGGCCTACAAAATCTCTTGTGTTTCTCTTCTATTTCCTAGACTTAAAAAAAATTTATGGAGTTCCTGTCATGCCTCAGTGGTAATGAACCCAACTAGTATTCATGAAGATGCAGGTTTGATCTCTGGCCTGGCTCAGTGGGTTAAGGATCCAGCATTGCTGTGAGTTGTGGTGTACATTTCAGATGCAGCTTGGACCCCACGTCACTGCGGCTGTGGTGTAGGCTGGCAGTTGCAGCTCCAGTTCGACCCCTAGCCTGGGAACTTACATATGCTGCAGGTGCAGGCCTAAAGAGACAAAAAAAATTATATTCTGTACTTGTGTTGCTTTTTACAATAAAAAGTATAATGCATCAATCATGAATTAATACCTGAGGACACGACAACAATAAAGACCCTAACATATGATCTGTATCCATATTAACACATGGCCAGACCCAGGCCTGGAAACAGTCCTTCAGAAATCCACACCTCCTGTCTTAAAACCTTTCTTCTTCCCTAACATACCCTCCTATCAGGGCTTCTGAGGTTTTGTTAGATAAGTGATTCTATCAAGAAGGTGTTTTTCTTTTCTGGAACGTTCCTCCATGTGATTTCATGGAATAAGTGTATTTGTTCAGAGATGAGATTTCTTTATTTTTTTAAATTACTTAATGAATTTTATTACATTTATAGGTGTACAGCAATCATCACATCCAAATTTTTCAGCATTTCCAATTTCTTATCACCGGAAAACAAAACATTTTTAGGACCTCAGAAAAATTCAGTAGAAAACTGTCTACATTTGTGGTTGCTAGAAAAACAGTAAAGTTTGGATAACAAATGTCAAAATGGTAATTGTGCTACCAAGCTTGTAGTCACTTCAATTTCCTGCCAATGGGATATTGTTGAGAAATTTGACAAAACTAAAAGCAGCCCCTTTCGCAACGAGTCACTGGTAATCGGTGCCTTTGAAAAGACTGAAGGGGACTTACTGATTTGAGGTTACTTTCTTAATTTGCATTTTTAATTAGATGGGATCTCAAAGGGTTTCTGAGGTTACCCCCACCCTGTTTTGGGGTGTTTGTGGGGGTTTTTTGTCTTTTGCTTTGCCTTTTTTGGATTGTTGTTCTGCAATTAGGATTTATAACAAATGAGTTGCTGGCATGTAAATGTCAACTCTGGGGTAAAATATTGTGGCTGAAGAAATGAGAAAGATTTTTACTCTTACTTTTTAAAAGAAAGCACTGGGGTTCCTGTCATGGCTCAGTGGCCAGTAACCCCAACTAGTATCCATGAGAATGTGGGTTCTGGGTTCGACCCACGGCCTTGCTCAGTGGGTTAAGGATCTGGCTTCACCCTGAGCTGTGGTGTAGATCGCAGATGTGGCTTGGATCCCACGTTGCTGTGGTTGTGGCATAGGCTGGCAACTGTAGTTTCAATTCGACCCCTAGCCTGGGAATCTCCATATGCCGCAGACATAATAAGACAAAAGACCAAAAATAAATAAATAAATTAATTAATTAATAAAAGTAAGACAAAAGACCCAAAAAAATAAAAAATAAAAGCACTTTTCCCAAGGTTAGTACAGTCCTTTGATGAGAGAATCAGATGGGCTGGAAGAAGGGATGTTTGGATTTGACTCTGGTTAAAGTTCTTCCTATAAACTGTTTTTTCTGTGTATATTCGAGCTCTTTCTGAAACACAGTATGCAACTCCCAGTTCAGAGAACATTTCCTTCTTATTCGAAAGCCTGGGAAGAATCACCAACTGGACAAAGTTGACAATCCAGAAGAAGGGAGCCGGACTCAGTAATTCTTCAAAGAGCCTTTTGACCAAATGGTGTGCATCTGCTCAAATCTTGTTTCATTAAATGACTGTAGGAAAATAACCACGGGGCCAATAGTTAACAGCCCAAACCAGTGGACTGTAATTGCTTATAGCCAAATCATTTTATCCAAGCTCCCAACTTCACTTATTTGTTCATGTTTACAAGCCCATGTTTTATGTCTGGTGCCAGGAGATAGTGATGAAGAGGTCTGGTTGACCCTGCTCTCCCAGTCTCGGAAAGGCACAGTTGGACCTGCAAGAACAGAGTAAATGTGCTATGGACCCAGGCAAAGCAGGAATATGTCTGCCATTCCAGGCAGATTATCTAAGTTATTTTGAAAGCCTTCCAAAGAAGAGGAATCTGTAAACTCTCATGACAACCTGTCCAGCCCACTGCCAGGAACCACTTCCTCATATCTAGCTTAAGCCTCTCACTCTATGGTTAAGCCATTACTCTCTGGTTCTGTTCTCAGCTGAGAGAGAAAACAGCTGCTCCCCGTCCTGCTTAGGTGAGCCTTTTATAGACTTTAAGACGGTGTCTGCCTTCTGTCTCTTTGTGACAGGAAAGAAACCGGGGCTGCCAACGAAGATAACAATAATAATTTTCACTTGGAGATGGAATTATTATTGCTATGGTTACTAGTAAAATTTTTTCCAAAGGGAAAAAGGCATTTATTCAGCACTATGCTGCTGAGAAGAACAAAGTGCTAAGAAGCCCTCCCTGGTTTGTCTGTTTTGTTGATTACTCAGAAACATTCAACGGGAATGGGTCATAATGCATCCTGCTGCCATTTGGACTCTGGTGGAGAAGTGATGAAAACCAGTCCTTCCCTCAATTTCTGAGCTGCATGAGTTCAATGCTTAAACCAAATAGAATCTCCCAGTTTGTTAAATCAGAGACATTTCAGGAGGGAGCTTTGAAGGAAGAAACAAGTAAAGTGTGGTTTAGGAGTTATGATTGTCATTAAGAGAAAAGAAATCTAGTAACTTTTTTTTTTTTTTTTCGTTGTGAAGAAGACCCTGAAAAGTCACAAACTGGTCAGGACAGGTGTAGGAGTGTAGGAGTGATGAGTTGCCCAGGTCTTGGGAGTTGAAGAATGCCCATCATAACTAACTGCCTTTCCAAAAACATGCCCCCTAATGGCCTTCCAAGGGACTGCCATTCTCCCATTTTTCATTTCTGTATTTTGAGATAGAAAAGTTCCAAATTCAAGTAAAATGTCTCTTGGACAAGACATGCATCTAATCATGATCAGTTCTTAACTACTGGGCTCAGATTTTTTTGTGAGGTTAGTTCTAGCCAAGAGCAGAGCTTTGAGAGAATGGATTCAGTAGGAATGCATGCTGTCCAGGCTGAAGGATGGGGTAAGAAGGAACCTGGGAGAACGCCATTGGGTCCTTGGCTTCAGGATGGAGATTCTGGTGAGGAGGTGAACATGGAAGGCCACTGGATGCAAACTTACTGATTTCGCAGTATGTGTCTTTTTCTTTATATACACAGACCACATGTAAGCCAATACCTGTTTTTCAGCAAACCAAATTCAAATCAATAAATAGAATGTCGCTTGTGAATATTTTTTGCAATTATTAAAATATACTCCTATCATTTATTTGTTCACTTGTGTTCTTAAAAAAAATGATTTGTGGGAGTTCCTGCTGTGGCTCAACAGTAATGAACCCAACTAGTATTCGTGAGGATGTGGGTTCGATCCTTGGCCTTGCTCATTGGGTTAAGGATCTGGCATTGCCATGAGTTGTGGTGTAGGTCGCAGACTTGGCTCAGATCCTCTGTTGCTGTGGCTGTGGTGTAGGCTGGCAGCTGCAGCTCCAGTTGGACCCCTAGCCTGGGAAAAACCATATGCCACAGATGCAGCCCTAAATAAACAAACAAAAAAAAATAGTTTGTGGGGGCTTAAGCAGTTAAAAGTTAATATAAAATACACTAGTAAAGAATTAAAAAGAAAGTCTAGATGTGGAGAAGAAAGAATTACCATTAAACAGGGGTTTTTTAAGCTTTTTTCTTCTTTTTTTATATATAATGATTTTTGTTTTTTCCATTATAGCTGGTTTACAGTGTTCTGTCAGTTTTCTACTGTACAGCATGGTGACTCAGTCACACATATATGTATAGATTCTTTTTTCTTGCATCATCATGCTCCATCATAGGTGGCTAGATATAGTTCCCAGTGCTACACAGCAGGATCTCATTGCTAATCCATTCCAAAGGCAATAGTTTGCATCTATTAACCCCAAGCTACCAATGCATCCCACTCTCTCCCCCTCCCCCTTGGCAACCACATGTCTGTTCTCCATGTCCATGATTTTCTTTTCTGCAGAAAGTTTCATTTGTGCTATATGTTAGATTCCAGATATATGTGATATCATATGGTATTTGTCTTTCTCTTTCTGACTTACTTCACTCAGTATGAGAGTCTCTAGTTCCATCCATGTTGCTGCAAATGGCATTATTTTGTTGTTGTTTTTTTATGGCTAAGTCATATTCCACCGTGTATATATACACCACATATTCCTAATCCAATCATCTGTCAGTGGACATTTGGGTTGTTTCCATGTCTTGGCTATTGTGAATAATGCTGCAATGAACATGTGGGTGCATGTGTCTTTTTCAAGGAAAGTTTTATCCAGATAGATGCCTAAGAGTGGAATTGCTGGGTCATATGGTATTTTTTAGCTTTTATTTTGACAATTTTTAAAAATCTTCCTTGAAATATTCCATACAATTAGAAAAGTATACATAAACCAGGGGTAGATGAATTTTTATAAATTGACTACATCCTGTAACTTGCACCCAGATCAACAAACAGGACATTGCTAGAACCTCAGAAAATCTTCTGCTGTTTGCTTCCATTTACTAGCTCACCCCAGGTTTAACCACTGTCCTGGCTTCCAACAGAAGAAGTAATGTCTCCATTTTACTTTATGTAACTGGTATCATATTGTATATAATAATTTTTTGAGGGGCAGTCTAGCCTTTTGGCTCTTAGTATTACAATATATTGACTCTCTCATTATATGGTGAGAATCATCAGTATTTTTATATATAGTTATACATTATTTATTCTCACTGCTGATTAACATTTCATTGTGTGGATAATAACAAAATATGTATCACTCCATTGAGTGTGTGGCCCAGAGAAGCAGAGGAGAATGGCCTGCAGAAATCCAGAGGAAAGAAGCAGAGGAACAGACAAGAAGGGGAAAGAGACAAAGAGCAATGGCCAGGTGGCTTTCCAGTTCCTGGGTCCAGCATTTCCCAGAGGTTCTGCAGTCCTGGGTTCTATGAGACACCCCTGTAACTCATAACAAATTCCCCTTCTCTGCATAAACTAGCTCTACCTAGCTTTTGTCATATGTCACCTAAAGAACATTAACAAATCCACAAAGGCAGAAACCTGAATCTATCTGTTAGGAGAAAGCATTACTGGCACATTCTCATCACAGAGATAATATATCCATTAGAGTTAGATATTGCTACACAGAACAGACAAACAAAATAACTTTAGCTAAGATAAGATAGAATTTTATTTCTTGAATAAGTAAGTTTAGAGGCAGGTAGTTTGGGGCTGACATGACAGTACTTCAGTTATCAAGAAATCTTCATCTTTCTTCTTTGCCACACTTGACTCAAAAGTTTTCAAAGATTGCCTCATGGTTCAATTTGTCTGCTGAAGCTCCAGCCTTCACATTCAAGTTAGAGGTCTAGAGAAGGAGGAAAGACAGAAGGGCAGAAAGGCGTTCCCAGGTGATGTCTCATTTATGGTGCTTTCATAGAATTTTCCTAGAACAACTCCCATTTACCTTTCATTGGCCAGAATTTAGTTAACTGGCCACACCTATATGGTAGAGGGTACTGAAAAAATGTTTTTTACCTGGCGTATTGCTAGCTCTTAGAAAGAGATCCCTTAGCAAGAGGCATGAGAAAATGAAGGATGGGTAAAGAACTAATAGTCTCTGTACGTCACATAGTGCATTTATGTATATCCACCACAAGAATATATCTAAAAGCACATGAATATGGTCTAGTTGGCTGAACTGATGGTCAATCAGAAGTTCCCACACCAAGAGCAATTAAGGAGGGAGAGGCGGAGAGACCACTGGATTATAGCCACTGTCCCTCTGGAAGGGGATGAGGGAAGGCACAGAAATGGAGTGATAAAAATTTGCTCCCTTTGTTCACAAACCAGCAGTTGTTTTAAAGGGGCTTAAATTTCCCATCAGCATTATAAATTTCCTTTGAGATATCTACACAGAACCAATATCTCTCCTGCTTCCTCCTGTAGAAATGATGTGTATTGTTTCCCCCCAGGAAGCATGCAAAATGGGTTAGTTGGCAAACAGCTAAAGTCAGTTCTCTGGAGGCTCTTTTCATCTTAGACAGATGCAATGTCTCTATGAGACAATCTGTAGAGTAAATGCAACCTTTCCCAATTGAGCAAGAAGTCCAAGATCTGGAAGGGCCTCCAGAGCCCACCTGTGAGCTAACCAGAAGCACAGAGGTGAAAAGAGCATAGGGAATTTGGAAGAAGATTAGCAAAGAGTTGGGAAAGAGGGCCACACTCTCAAAAATGACTGTCATATTTTTTTAATGTCAGATCCTTGCCTGCAAACTGCCGGTAATAAAAAGAAGATACCAGCTCACCTTGGGACGTGCAGATACTTTGGAATTTATGAGAAAGGACATCTGTGGAGCATGAAAAAAAAAATGCATTAAAGGCAGGCAACAAGATTTGCTTTGGGATGCTCTTAGGAATGGGAATTGAGATTTTACCTGGGTCGCAGTGGGGGGCTTCCTATGTTTTTTTCCAGTCTCATCCCAACCCCACCACTGCTATGTATTCACCTTGCAAAGCATTTAGGCCTAGGGGACTAGTGCAGACTGTTGTCTGCACCCTCCTGGAGAAAGGTACTGTTTTCTAATTCACCCAAGATACCCTTTAAACACTAAGATGCTCTTCGGGGTGGTCTGTGTCACCCATTAGGGACATATGGCTTATCTGTGGCATTGCTTTTATTACCAGATTTAAGACGCAATGTGCTTTTCCTTTTATCACAACTCTTGCCATTTCATTGTTTTCCAGAGGCTATGGCGTTTGAACCTTATTTGTGAAATATGCATAATCTTAATTACATTTCAAGAAAAACTTAGGACTTCTCAGAAGCAGACACAGATTTTGGAAAAGAAAAGTAGTTGCAAGTTTATCTTCTTACAAAAAGTCAAAACTCAACATAATGTCTAAAATCATGGACTCTAGGGTCAGAACCCATGGATTTTGAATCCTAAACAACACATTCAACTGCCATGTGCCTTTGGACAAGATTTATGGCTTCTCTGTCTCAGACAGTAATGTTAATATAAGGATCCAAAGCAAAACTCTTAAAACAATGACTAACTCCTATTAATATTAGCTACTATTGGGAATTCCCACTGTGGTGCAGGGGAAACGAATCCAACTAGTATCCATGAGGTTGCGGGTTCAATCCCTGGCTCCATTCAGTTGGGTTGGGGATCTGAGTTGCTGTGAGCTGTCATATAGGTTGCAGACATGGCTTGGATCTTGCATTGCTGTGGCTATGGCGTAGGCCATCAGCTGTATCTCTGATTCTACCCCTGGCCTGGGAACTTCCATGTGCCACAGGTGCGGCCCTAAAAAAAAACAAAGAAATATATATATATATGGTATTATCATTAATTATCAGCAAATCATTTGCTACTCAACAAGACATCTTTTTCAATATTCTCTCTGATTTGAAGGAAGCTAATACTGAACAGATCAAGGAGACCTCTTTTTTCAACTTATTTGTACAGCTATACAAGTTTAACCAACATATTCCTTACATACTATTAAGAATTCTTGGGTGAAACGTCCTGCCTGGGTATTTTGTTTTTTGCCGCACCTGCAACATCTGGAAGTTCCCAGACCAGGGATAAAACCCGAGCTACAGCAGTGACAGTGCTGAATCCTTAACTGTGAGGCTGCTAGGGAACTCCTGAGATAATCTGTTTTTGATAAGTACCACACTACTTATTTGAGAAGATGTGGAGCTAAATCTTTATTTAAGAGATTGTAACAGTACTCTCAGTTGAAAGTTTGTGTCTCCCCAAACTTCATATATTAAAGTCTAAGTTCCATTTGTAATATTAAGTTGAGAGTTTGGGAGGCGGTAAGACCATGAGGGTGGAGCTCTTGTGAATGGGATTCATGCTCTTACTAAAGAGGCGCCAGGTATTTCCCTTGTCCCTCCTGCCACGTGCAGTCACAGTGAGTGAGAAGACAGCCATCTGTGCACCAACAAGTGGGATTTCACCAGACCTTGACTCTGCTGGCATCTTGATCTTGAACTTCCCAGGCTCCAGACTGTAAGAAATAAATGTTTGATAAGTTTAAGCCACCCAGTCTATGGTATTTTTGTTAGACTAAGATAAACCATTACCTTTATGTGCCTGTCAGTTTCTCTCAGCCTTGTCCATCTCTGGGATCCTTAGCTGTGGCAGTGGCCTCACTGACTTCATGCCGTACAAGTCAAAGCACCCTTCTCATGCTTACTCATGCCCACACTGCTCCATACTGCTCCCTTCCACCTGCCTAAGGACTGCTCTGCTGCTGCTCAAGCATAAGCCAGAAAGAGCAGGGGAGTTAACTTTCCAATAAGATGAACCTTCAACTAACAGGAGAAGGGCTAGGAGAGGGATTCCTCTCCCTTCTTTCACCTGGGTGAAGTATCCTGAGAGGCATCTATTCATATGATGCCTCAGGAGATGGTCCCCAGAGGTCTAGCCATCAGCCACCCTTGACACCAAGAACAGGATGGCTTGGAAACATACCCTAAATTGTTTCTTCTTCTCTGCCTCTTTCCTCCCAGTTCCCCTCACTTTGGCTTCCCACGGATTGCACTCCTAATAAAGTAGTAGCCCCAAGGCTTTTGCCTCAGACTCTACTTTCTGGGGAGCCCAGGTACAACAAAATCTATTTTTAATTTTAATTAAGATTGGCTTATTTTAAAACTATAGTGATTCATTTTGCATATTTTCATATTAGAAGCTCCCATCTCATGTGATTCATTGATTCTTTAGAGAAGTTTGAATCTCAATACCAACAGATCTTATCCTTGAAAATTTAATTATTCAGATATTGTTTGAAATACTTTTTTTCTCTGTAGAATCTGAAGAAATTGAGGTTAGCTATGGAGCCACATCTGCTTGAGATAACACAGACTGAGGATCTCAGAATTGTCATCTCTAGTCTTGCCTAAGAGCTGTCATCCCTAGCCCCACCTAAAATTCCAAACACACCTTCAAGGGGACTTGTCATGAAGACCACTCTCCCCACTTAACTGTTTCAAATCGCCCTCTGTAAATGATGTTAGGTATTCCCACTTCCTTTACATCCCTTATTTCAATAGGGTAACTTACATTTCTTTAACCTCTCTGCAATGCATTAGTCTGCCCCCGACTCCCACTCCTTGCAATGATTTCCAGGACTTCCCCAATCTACTGCCACATAATGCCTTTAGTATTTACGTGCTCTTATTTGTACATACCAAGTGTGACATGTGAAGTGATTTGATATGAATATGACTCAGGTGTATTGGGGCTCCCTGAATAAACCTTAGCTCAATATTATTCACCAGGAAGCTATTTATTATTGAATTATGTTTATGATTGTATGGCTTATGACAAAATAACATCTACTAAAAGACTCAGCGTGTTTCAACAACTCTTTACTTTACTCTCTTTCTTCCCTGCTGACTTAAACCCTTTCCCCATTTTTCCTCTTATTGAGTGGTTAATTCTCGAGAAAGCAAGCATCCCTATTTCTGCTCTCTCTGGACTTGTTCTTCCTTTCTTTTCATGATGGGCATAAATTTGTGATGTGGGAGAATTGTTAACCTAATTATGAACCTTTGAAATCTGAACCTACCATCTTCCGTGGTAAATTGTCCAACCACCTCCCTCCCTCTTGACTCAGCCAGTGGTAAGTTGTTCTTCACTCATCATCCAGAATATAGAACCGTAAGGAAAAAGGAAAAAAATTCAAAGTTTGACTTTTGTTCTTATAAGCAGACCTTGGACCAAATGTTCGGGTCTTTAAAATGCATATGCTGAAATCCTAATTCCCAAAGGTGATGGTATTAGGAGATGGGGCTTTTGGGAGGTACTTAGGCCATAAGAGCAGGTCCCTGATGTATGGGATTAACTCCCTAATAAAAGAGACCCCAGTGAGCTCCCTGTCCCTTCTGCCATGTGAGGACACAGTGAAAGGTACCATTTATGAGCCAGAAAATGGGCTCTCACCAGACACTGAATCTACCAGTCCTCTGGTCTTGCATTCCAAGCCTCCAGACCGGGATAAATTTCTGTTGTTTATAAGCCACCCAGTCTATAGTAGTTGGCTAAGCAGCCTGAATGAACTAAGACACACTTTTCAAACTTAGCACTTTGGGGGGAAAAAAGGAAAGAGGTAGGGCCCTTTGAGTTCCAGAAACTTGGCTTTGATAAGTACGGTCCTTAAGGATATAGGTAATAAAAATTATGTCTTATAGATTGACTGGGAAGAAGACATACAAAGCCTATTTGATGTTGTGTGGGAGAAGACCTCATTTCCCTGGGAAGGCATAGGACAGTCAGAGAGGAGAAGGATAAAATTAGGTATTGTTATGGGTCCCTAAGAAGGGGCTCTGCATCCCATTTCTCCCTACTCCACTTCCCGGATTTAAAGTCACACACACCCCTGAGAAGTTTTCTGGAATCAGCCTCCTAGTGATGGGAGCGGATCTTCTCCAAGCAGAGATGCTGCACTCACTTCCTCAGTGTTCTCATAATCCCACAGTAGTTCTGGAAAATAACTCTGGTGGATGCCCCTTGAGAGGGGCTTTGTCATCACTGAGAGAGTCACAGTGCTGAAGAAGCCTTGTCGTTGAGTTCTGAAGAGGCCATGGTGTGACTTCTACAGTCTATTGATCTAGATCTTCCATGGATGCCAGAGGAGATTATGGATATTGTGGATGAGGTGGGCAGCCTGAGAAGTCATGGCCACTATGTGTGTTAATTGGGATTATTCCATGGGAGGATGCTTCAAAGGCTCACAATGGGGTGGCACTTACCTGCTAGGTGCCCAAGGTAGTCATTCGCACTGAATACTGGGGCTACAGCAGACTTCCCGTGGAAGATGGAGGCCAGATCCTTTTTCCTTAGTTCCTTGCAATCCCCTCCACCATGGAGTGTGACACCCATACCTTCCATTTAGAAATTGGTGGGAAAGTCACTGGCCTCAGAAAATTTAGAAGCTCAGGTTTAGCTGTTCACCTTTCTTTTGCTAGAGGACTTTGTGCTGTCCCTTCGCAATGTTTTTCTTCAGCTTATTCTTTTGCAAGAGGAGAGACAAATATTTGCATACTATTTATAGAAAGATGAAAATGCCCTAGATGAACATATGGGCTGTAATGGACTTTGAGTTCTTTGGAAAAAGCTGCTGAACAAGGACAATATACTTTTTTAAAAAACTGACCATTCTACAAAGAGTCAGTTATTTAGCACCCCTGTGTCTTTTCCTTTTTTTTTTTTTTTTCTTTCTGTACAAGATGTCATGTTTTTGCAAGGCTTCCAGTGAACAGGAGGGCTCATCAATTTCAACCTAAAGCTATTAAAATGTTACTTTGTTAGCAATAATTAAGGTGTGCAGCCTGGCTCCCTATAGATCTCACAAAGAGTCAGGGTCATATTTTTCTTCTATTGCACCTCGGGAATCTTAAATTGTCAAGTAGCCAGGGAGGTGAGATAAGTTGAGGGCTGGGCAGGAAAGGAGAGCAAGAAGGAGATGCTTCCCTGACTTATAACAAGAGAAATCACAAATGAACATTTTTCTATGAAACAATCCCCCCATAAGAGTTTTCAAAAATATTTTCTCTTAGATTTTAATCTGTTGAAATGTTTCAAGCAAAATTTTATCCAATTTAAAACATTTTAAAATTAGATTTGTAGGAGTTTCCACTGTTGGGCAGTGGGTTAAGGAACAGTGTTGTTAGTTCCTTAGGACAGTGCATTAAGGATCCATCATTGCTGAAGCTGTGGTGTAGGTCACAGCTGCAGCTCAGATTTGATCTCTAGCCTGGGAACTTCCATATGCTGCAGGTGTAGCCAAAAATAATGATAATTAAGATAAAATAAAAAAAGATTTGTAGCGTCATCAGAGGCTCTCGCTAAAATTTCCCTTGACATTGGCCACTAAAATATCTGACAAGGTGTGGGTTCTACAGCATGGCAACAAGAAATTTCATGTCCTCTATGTCACATTTTTCTTCTTACTCCTGTCTTTCATTTTAAGCTTGTTTCCTTCCTCAGAATGTATCTTTAGCTGCACAAGAAAACTTTGCTTGCTTGCTCTTTTTATTCCATGCCCTTGTGCAACCCACCCCACCCAAACTTCCAAGGCTCCAGCAAAATCATGGTCCCTAGGAAGTCAAAGAAGATTTCCTGAGGAAATACTTGGTTGCACCAAACTTGGAGGACATAGAATTTTGAAGAGAAGGCTCATGGAAGTTTGGAACTCAAGCAAGGGGAAATATTAGAAGCAAAGAAGACCAGAACTTTGAAGCCTGAAAAATAGAGGTAGCTGTACTACTGTACAAAGCAGATAAAGGGTGAAAATACTTTCTTTTAGTTCTGTTACTCATTCGTAAGGACTCATATGCCTAAGGATCATAGAATATTTACCACATTGTGCATTGAAGATATTTTTGATCATGAAATAGATTCAGAAGCCTGCTCTTATGAATCTATGGCCTGGAAGTTTGATGCAATGAAAAGAGCTGCATCTTAAGAGATGGGAGACATAGTGACTTTGACCTCAACATCTAAAATCCTCCTTTCCTCCATCTGTTAAATGGAGGCACTTCCTACCTTGGAGCATTGTTATGAGAATTAAATGAGATGATGCATGTGAAAGAGTATCATAGACCACAAAGTGCTATACCAATGTTATTTTTGTTAAGTTCTTTGGTAGATTGGATTCTTGGCCCCAATTCTTCATCATTCCTTGGATCCACACCCCTGTCATATGTCTTACTTTGGCAATAAATTGTGGACAGACAGTATATTAGTTGACAGTGCCTCACCTAAGCCTTAAGAGGTGTCACATATTCCTGCTCTCCTCTTGTGCCTTTGTCACTGTCATGAGAAGATGATATGCTGGCTAGCTGACTGGTCCAAGAAGGGTGAGAGATCTAACCTACTCAAACCATCAAAATCACCTGAAACCTGCTGTGTAGCACAGGGAAATCTACACAATATTCTGTGATAATCTATGTGGGCAAAGAATCTAAAAGAGAATGGATGTGTACATGTATAACTGAATCATTTGGGTATACAGCAAAAATTATCATAACCTTGTAAATTAACTATACTTTAATAAAACGTGAAAAAAAATTTTAAATCACCTAAAAATCTCATTAAGACACAGATTGCTGGAGAGTTCCTGTGTGGCTCAGTGGAAACAAATCTGACTAGTGTCCATGAGGACACAGGTTTGATCCCTGGCCTCGCTCAGTGGGTTAAGGATCTGGCATTGCCATAAGCCATGGTGTATGTCACAGACACAGCTTGGGATCTGGTGTTATTATGTCTGTGATGTAGGCCAGCAGCTACAGCTCTGATTCAACCCCTGGGCTGGGAACTTCCATATGCTTCAGGTGTGGCCCTTAAAAGCAAAAAAAAAAAAAAAAAAAAAAAAAAAAAAAAAAAAAAGACAGATTTCTGGGACCCACAGAGATTCTGATTGATTTGAGTAAGTCTGGGGTAGGTTCTGATAATTCGCATTTTTACTAAGTTCCCAATTGTTGCTGATGATGCTGGTTCTGTTATCTATGGCCCTTTGTTTCCTCCCCCCTCCCTTCCTCACTTCTTTCCTCCTTCCCTCCCCCTTCTTTCTACCTCCCTCTCTCCCTCCCTCCTTCCCTTCTTCCCTCCCTTCTTCCTGCTCTTCTCCTTTCCTCCCAGGGCGACCATCATCTCTGTATCACAGGTCACACTGTATTCTAAAACAGACCAGCAAGAACAATATCCTCCCATCAACGACTGGTGTGGCTGAATGTAAGTTTCACCTTCAAACATGCTTCTGAAGAATAGATGAGAGCATCCCCTGGAAGGTTGAAAGAGAGAGTAGAGAGATAAAGTAGGGAGAAGAATGGAGCTCTGGGAACCACTAGCTTAGAGCTGCCTAGCTGAGCCCAGCCTTATCAGCTACTCCAAGGCAGCCTGAGGATGCATGAGCAAAATAAATGCATATTGCTGAACACTGCTGAGATTTTGCAGCTGTGGCACACAGCGTTACACAGTCATAGCTGACCAATATACGTACTTGCTTAGAAAAGTTATAAAGTAAGGAATATATGATTGTCTTCTCAATAATGACTTAAAGTGAGGCAAGAAGGGGATCTTGCATTATGGGAGTGCACAACAGTTTTTAACATATGGTGTGATAGTAATTTTCTACAGGGAATGATCCCCCCAAACTTGATATTTCTCATGCTTTCCCTACTCTACTTGTTCCCTACTTTGCCTCTCTGCTTTCACACTAAACATCCCTAGACACTCACTAAGGCTTCTTCAGAAGCAGGTTTGAAGTTGAATTCTAAATTCAGCCACACCAGTCTCTGATGGAATAAACTTATTCCTATTGGTCTATTTCACGGCACAAAATGACCTGCGACACAAAGATGATATGCACAACGGAAGGAAGGGAGGAAGCGAAGGAGGGAAGGATAAAAAGAGGGAGGAAGGATGGACTTGCAGAGCCCCATGGCATCTGATGAAGCTGCACTTTTCAATGACCCACAGATTCAGTTTTTATAAACCTCCTCTAGTGTCTACGTAAAGGACAGGAGACCCAGTGGGACTGCATCAGCTCCTCTAGGCTCCATCCCATGTCTGAGGAAATTTATATGTAGTGTGTATGTGTCGCAGACAACCCCACCCCTGCCCCCCACCATCTGGACTGCAAGATCCTGGAAAGTAGAGATCTTTATTTTGTTCGCAGTACAATTTAAAATCACACAGTAGTGCCTGGCACATACCAGGAATTCAAAAAACATGTCTTAGGTTGAAAATTAATTGGAAATTCCCATTGTGGCTCAGTGGTAATAAGCCCAACTAGTTATCCATGAAAACACAGGTTCAATCCCTGGCCTCCCTCAGTAGGTTAAGGATCTGGCATTGCCCTGAGCTGTGGTGTTTAGGTCACAGATGTGGCTCGGATCCTGAGTTGCTGTGGCTCTGGTGTAAGCCCGCTCTGATTTGACCCCTAGCCTGGGAACTTCCATATGCCATAAGTACAGTCCTAAAAAGCAAGGAAAGAAAGAGAGAAAGAGAGAAAAAGAAAGAAAGAAAGAAAGAAAGAAAGAAAGAAAGAAAGAAAGAAAGAAAGAAAGAAAGAAAGAAAGAAAGAAAGAAAGGAAGGAAGGAAGGAAGGAAGGAAGGAAGGGAGAGAGAAAGAAAGAAAGAGGAAGGGAAGGGAGGGGAGGGGAGGGAAGAGAAGGAATGGAAAGGAAAGGAAAGGAAAGGAAAGGAAAGGAAAGGAAAGGAAAGGAAAGGAAAGGAAAGGAAAGGAAAGGAAAGGAAAGGAAAAGAAAAGAAAAAAGAAAAAAGAAAAGGAAAAAAGAGAGAAAGAAAATGAACTAAATTACCTTGAGGCCATGGACAATGTCTGGGAGCAGCAGGTGAACCTCCCCCCACCCCCCGCCATCCTCACCAAGTCTGTTCCCCACGATTTTGGTCACAGTGCTCTCAGTTCTCACGGCTGCCCTACCCCCATAATAGCTGCAAGGCTGATTATGACAGCGGCATATTCCACTTACCATATTCAATTACTTTTTTTCTCTTAAATCCCTTTTATTAACTTATTTTCCACTTGGCTTCATTTCCTTTAAGTCTTTACCCCCTCATTATTCCTTACCATAAAAACATGATCACTTAGCATTTCCAGAGTTTTTTGCTGTTTATAAGAGATTCTTGCTGTTTATAAAGGATTTGCTATTTATAAAGGATCTCCTTATAACAACACTGCAATGCGATGGCACAGGAATTTTACACTTATGGAAATTCAGGCACAGAGAAGCGGAGTAATTTTCTGGATGTCACACAGGTAGCAGGTGGTCAAGGTGAGACAAACAGCTGAGAGGAGCATTTATTTCTATAGTTTCGCGATGTCTGGAGTGTTTGGTTCCTTTCCGGGCCATTGTTAAGGCAGTGAGTTTGACAAAGCCTGTCTAGGTCTCTGAGGCTACGATGTGGCATGTGAACTGCTATGCTCCATCAGGGAGACAAAGCATTCTTGTGCTTCTAGAAGATTCCACAGCTTGCAAGTCACCTTCAAGCACACAGTCCCATTTGATAACAAAAGACTGGTTAAAACGATGGCTTTCTTGGCAGATTCCCTCCAGTTCTGTAAGGAAAAAAGCTCCCCAGATGTCACAGCAATAAATAATGCTACATCCACTCGACCACTTTCCAAGTCCAGTGAGCTGTAGCTGGAAAAAAGTGATGATTCTCTGGGTCCCTGACTGGGGTCTGGAAGTGAGATAATCGGCAATGGAACAAGAGTAAGAAGGAGCAAGAGGCAGCAAAAACGGGAAGTCTCCACACCACCGAGGCAAACGCTGACAGGAGTGTGTACAGTAAAATATTTTACTACGAAGCAGAATTACTCCAAAGACTGATGGACTTGCTCGCGAGACCCACTCACATTTATGAAGGTCATAAGTTACAGACGCCCAGCTCACTCACAGGAGCACAGCCATCACCTTTTATGGGTGAAACTTCCTGCAATATATTAAACTCTCCAGAAAACAGACAAGGGGTTTATGGCCAACGATAACTTTAATGCCTAGAAACCATTCGGTGATTTTGGGAGGATTATTAGTAACAAGGGCAAGATGCTGAGTCGTTTCCAGGCACCAGGCTCTCTCGCTCTTGCTGGCTCACGCCAATCATCCTTTTTCTGCACCGCAGCCAGAGACATGGACCCTGAATCCCATCTGAGGTTAGATGGGGAGTGAGGACAACACACACTGAAGAGGGCAGATCTTTACTGGATGAAAAGTAGTTATGGCCCTGGAGAGAAGAAGTGCCTGATGGGAATCTTTGGCTGTCGCCAAGACTGTCATTGGGAACCCGTAAAGGGCAGGTGGACAGAGACATCCACCATCACAGCAGCTTGTTACAAGCCATAAGGAGCTGTCCCTGGGATGAGGTGGCTCCCCTTCCTTGGAGGAAGTTATAAAAAGGACGAGGCTGGGGTCATCTTTAAAGATAATTTTGAGGAATCCCAGAGGGTCCTCTCCACCAAAATCTGATGACTCTGAGTTGGTTTATTCCAAACTCTGCTCACAAACGCCTCAAAGCCTTGGCTTTCAGACTGCAGCCTGATGGGTACCACTGGCGAGCAGAAGGTTACAGGAAGCTGGGCTAGCCGATCTGGGTCTAGAGGAGTTGGCAAGTGTCCGATAAAGGAGACTCAATTCTGCCCATGAAATCTCAGAGAGGACCTAGGCCACTGGACTGGGAGTCAGGAGCTATGCCTTGAAGTCACAGCCTGGGATGGCAGACATGCCCTACAGCTCTCAGGGCTCAATTTCCTCATCTGTAAAAGAAATGTGTAAGATGCTCATAGAGTCCTCAGATCCCATATTCTCTGACTGAGATTTCTTGCCTGGGTTCTGACTCCATGTCCTGGTGGTGTTCAGAACCCATTCTTCAAGTGATGTTTTATTTATTTACTTATGTATTTTTTTTTGCTTTTGAGGACCACACCGCACCTGCGGCATATGGAAGTTCCCAGGCTATGGGTCAAATAGGAGCTGTAGCTGCTGGCCTACACCACAGCCACAGCCACACCAGATCTCAACTATGTCTGTAAACTACACCACAGCTCAGGGCAATGCCAGATCCTTAACCCGCTGAGTGAGGCCAGGGATTGAACCCATATCCTTACCACCAGCAGGCACTACAGGAGAGAGGCTGCACCTACCCTCTGACCCTTGGGTAATCCACCCTCAGTTAGATGCTCCCGAGGGACATCCTGCCTCATCAGCACCCTAATTTCAACATGAGATTACTCACTTGCCAAACTTCTCACTCCTGGGGCCAGCTTATCTCCAGGACTTGAGAATTAATCAACTGTTTTAGTGCCAGGGAATTGCTACATGACAAATACTTTCACCCCCTCGTTCTGATTGATCACTAACTTGCAACATCTCATGAATCACCTTCTGGGACAAGTCCTCCCTTGTGGGTTAGTTTATGTCAGTTCCGAGGGAAGCCAAGTGGCTCCTTCACCCAACCTCAAATTGCTTTCTGGAATATCCTTGTGTCATTGCCTTAAACTGTGTCTAAAACCCCAGTCACAAGACAGGTAGATGGTGCCAGAGATGAGAATCTTCATCCTACTTGGGTGCAACCTCTAAGACAGCCTTGGTGGGGTGGTTCTCAGTAGAAGCGGGAAGAATTACCTGGAAATTTGTTAAAATACACATACATCCTCTACCCTCACTTTATTATATTCTGGTTGGCTGAAGGAGGATGCCGGTACACTTATTTTAGGAAAAAAAAAAAAACCCTCCACCTAATCAACCATTGCATCAGTGACTTTGCTATTACCACATCATTGAGAATTACTGATTTAGGGTGTTCCCGTCGTGACTCAGTGGTTAACGAACCCAACTAGGATCCATGAGGATATGGGTTCAATCCCTGGCCTTGATCAGTGGGTTAAGGATCCAGCATTTCCATGAGCTGTGATGTAGGCTGGCAGCTATAGCTCTGATTCAGCCCCTAGCTTGGGAACTTCCATATGCCATGGGTGCAGCCCTAAAAAAAAGACCAAAAAAAAAAAAAAAAAAGGAATACATAGGCTGTCTTAAAAATTAGAACACCTCTCTATGGCCTTAGTCTCAAATCCACAGTTACCAGCTCACCTAGCTACTGGAAGTGAATACCCACTGAATCATGTGAAAGCAGGTGAAGACAGCACCAATTCCAGGTTAATGCCCGTGTGGGAGATTTTGGGTGGCCAAAAACAGTCAGATGATCTCTGAATTCTAAGTTTTAAGTGCCCATTGTCTTGTGAGCACGTAAGGAGCCTCAGATTCGAGATGGTTAGAAAGAGCCTGAGTCCAGAGTTTGAGGGGACCCAAGGAAGTGGGTTGGTACTGTAAGGAAGGGATAAGATTTAAGTCCCAAAGGAAAGGGCTTGGAAAGTTTCTAGTGTGGAGCAAACGGCTGGCTCACCCACTGGTGCTTTCTCCCCTAGATAGTGTTTCATAATATACACAATCAGTGCCCTTGAACGGCATTTTATAGTTTGCCTCAGGTCCCACGTGTGTGTCTACACACAAAAATGGGTATCTGATGTTGAGATCGCTAGAAGGGACGAATATGATCAGGTAGGCAGACGCTGAATCCAGAGAGGAAGAATTCACCTGAAGGGGGAAGGGCAGCAGCAGGCAAGGCTCATAGTCCTGAAGTTAAAAAAGCTGCTTTAGGGAGGAAATGACACAGGCCTTGGCCAGGTGTGAAGAGCGCTGGGCTCAGGGGCCATGGTGGAGATGGAAGGTGTCAAAGGCCATGGAAGACCTGCAGACCTTCCAGTCACTGCAAATCAACAGTGTGCTCTGAATACTGTCGTCAAGCCACACCCCAACTTAACAGTTAGAGGGAATCTCCTCCTTTCTAAGTGTAGGCAGCTGAGGTGTATGGAGCCACAGCTTAACCTCTCTCTGCCATGTGCACAGATATGTACAGATACATGTGTCCATGTATACACACACTTATTCACTGGATCCTACACGCACTCACTGGATCCCTCTCACACATACACACACATCCACTGCTCTGGATCACACAAACGCACATGCTCTGGATTCCTCCTACACACACACAGACACAGAGTCACTGGATCACACACACACACATTTACCCTCCCTCACCCAGCTCCTACTCTCAAGACTGCTCTTTGAGTGAGTGGAGTCCTAAAGAACACTAAAGAACCTTGCAGTGAGTGGAGATTCAGGACGGGCACTGCTGAGGTCAAGCTGCAGTCTCGTGACATTGACCCTGATGGGTGTCTTCACTGGAGAGCCCGGGAGCAGATGGACAAGAGTCAGGGGGAGAAACACATTTTCAGTGTCTTTTCAGAGAGGCAAGAGGCAGCGAGTCCTTCCAACAAAGGACATCCCTCCCTTTTAGCTCATTCCCGGTGCTGTCATTGATCCAGAAACAGTCTCAACGGCTCATTTGTTGAAAAGCACAGCTTCCCTCCATCGGGTAAATGGTGCCCAAGGACTCAGTGAGACACCCGCAAGAAAGGGTTCACCTCTCATTGCTTTACCAGTTAAAAGGCTTTCACTTTGTTTTAATTAAAAATAGCAAGCACCTATTAGGTGGGAACACATCAAAGAGTTTCCCTGTGCTGAACAGATGGGGTGCATAAATGTGATGACAGATTGAGAAGAAGTAGGATAAGGGGGAAAAAGGGGATTAAGGATGACACCCGAATTTCTGAGTTAGGAAGTAGGATTGAAGATGTGTAACTACTGAGACGGAATATTTTTGTTTTTCAATTTTTGTTTTTTTGCTTTTTAGGGCTGCAGGTGCAGCATGTGAAAGTTCCCAGGCTAGGGGTCGAATCAGAGCTACAGGGGCCAGCCTACACCACAGCCACAGCAATGTGGGATCTAAGCTGCGTCTGCAACATATACCACAGCTCACGGCAATGCAGGATCCTTAACCCGCTGAGCAGGGCCAGGGATCAAACCCACATCCTCATGGATCCTAGTCGGGTTCATTACCACTGAGCCACAATGGAAATTCACAGAGGTAGGGTATTTTATACACAGAAACTGATTTTCCAGAAGGATGCTTAATCTCTCACCAACCCAGTTCCTCCCCACTTGGATCTCTTATTCCCCTCCACCACTTTCCATTGATTTCCTTCTGTTTCCTACTGGCCCCTTAGCAACCTGATCCTTTCTCTCCAGTCTACTCACTGTCTTGTTAGAGCTTCCACTGTTGGTCCCAGGACTATAACACCTTGTAATGATGTGTCTGGCAAACTTGAATTTCCCAAATACTTTCACTATATCATCTCAATTGTTTCTACAAAACAACCTTCCTCTTTCATCAAAAAGAGGTACATCCAGGAGTTCCCATGTGGCTCAGCAGGTTAAGAACCCATTGTAGTGTCCCTGAGGATGCAGGTTTGATTTCCGGCCTCACTCAGCGTGTTAAGGATCCGGTATGCCATAAGCTGTGGCTTAGGTCACAGATGCAGCTGGGATATTGTGTTGTGGCTGTGGCATAAGCCAGCAGCTGCAGCTCTGATTTGACCCCTAGTCTGGGAACTTCTATGTGCCACGAGTGCAGCCATAAAAAAAGAAAAGGAAAAAAAAAAAAAAAAAAAAAGAGGCACATCCATAGAGTTGCTTTTATTTCCCAAGAGTAAAACAGAAAGACTAGTTTGGGGCTGCTTTATTTGTGTGTTTTGTCCTGTTCACTGTTCAAGAATCACAGTCTATCAGCCTTATTGTTGTTTATTTCAGAGTCTGTATGAGCCTAGTACACAGCATTCACAGACCAGCAAGTGCTGAGAACACCAGAAATTCTTGATGAGGTTACTCATTAAGGAGTGGAATTTAGAGCTGGCTGACAATGAAATGCACTGCCTTAGAAGGTGGTGAGACCCTCATCTCTGGAGGTATTCAAACAACAGTATGGCTCTTCTAAATACTGTAGATGGAACTAATGAATAGAAGAGGAGGTTAGGTGGAAATCCCCTATTTTCACCTAACCAACTTCTCTGATTTTTTGATTGCATGAAAGAGCTTCTCCCAGAACTTCAATAAAGCAGATCTCATCCACAAAAATTTCGGCAGTCAAGATTCCCTGAGGATTGTGTTTTAAGGGAAGTCTTTCACATAGTTAAATTCTGATAAGCCCTCCTCCCTTAAAAGTAGCCTTAAGTGGGATCCTTCGGTCTTCATTCAGGTTTTTTTCTCCCATTGACACTAGATAATGGCAGTCATATCTTAGAACAAAAGCCTTGCCGGCAACTTCTGAATACAAAGCCTTTCCGGTAGGGCTGGATCCCTCCAACGGAAAACAATGAGGCAGGAGGATCAACTTCCTGCCTCTGGGCTAATTACTTTCCCCTCCGTTCCCCCCCCCTTTTTTTTTTTTTCAAATCTCCTGTGGCATTTTTAAAATGAAGACTCAGTATCTCCTTGAGCTCCTTCCTGAGTACCATTTGGTCTCTAAGAAGATGAACAATTTTAATGTTAGCCTAAGGAATAATTTCTCTAAGCAAGATTAGAGCAACACTTGCCTTAATAAGTACCTCCAGGAGACCAGATTCTTGTGCTCAAATATTGTGGCATGCGTTTGTTTTTTTTGTTTTTGTTTTTGTTTTTGTTTTTTAGGGCCGCACCCGTGGGCATACAAAGCTCCCAGGCTAGGGGTCAAATCAGAGCGGCAGCTGCTGGACCGCTCCACAGTACAGCAAAGCCAGTTCTGAGCTACTCCTGCAACCCACATCACAGCTCATGGCATCTCCAGATCTTTAACCCACTGAGCAAGGCCAGGGACTGGACCCACATCCTCATGAAAACTAGTTGGATTCATAACCCACTGAGCCACTAGGAACTCCCCCCTTTGGAAAATGTCAGTGCCTATTAGCCTATTAAGAGTTTGAGAAATCCTGTGCAAAGAAATCTATTTCATTTTCCAGAATTGCATAGAAATCTTGTTATAGAACATTTAATTTTGGAGGGGAAGGGGGAAACTAGCCTGTGATGAACTGGTATCTGAAATATCTGCCGAGAGTGGCCTGAGTATGTCTCAATATCATTCACTGTCAGGGAGAAAATGGTTTCAGTTTCTGGGTTATTTACAGTTTATATCAACTTGTGCCTCCATGCCCACCTCCACCTCCATGTGTATTGTCCCAGGTAATGGAGAGTTGGCACTATGATCAGGGTCCTCCAGTAACAGCAATCCCAGGCACCTCCCTTGGGAATCAGTCTTTGTTGAGTGCTATTGACTTGACTCCAAATCAGTCTCCAGAGCAAGATGACCTTGACCTTCAGAGCTGTGCCCAGGTGTGTCTGCAGGTTCCTCTGGGAGCAAGCGGATTTCATCTTCCAGCTCCAGGGCACTTGTCCTGTAGCACCTGGAATAGAATGATAACCCTTGCCATGGGATGCACCTGCTAATTCACTTGGCAGGAGCCAGGGGCTCAGAGGCTCTCTTCACATATCTCTAAATCAACCGGCCTTGCAGATGCAGGAGCAGCGGCAGCTGTTTCAAAAGCAAAGGCCATTCATCTTCTGCCTTTTATTCTCTTGTTTCTGGGGAACCTGGAAGCATGAATGTCTTTGCCACACAGCATTGGCTGCCTGGACACTCACTAAGGTTTCACATGGGACTGCGGAATGTGTTAGTGCTTTCAAAGGTTTCCACATGGAGGACCAAGTTCTTTTACCAAAAGGTCTTAGAATCATGAGGGTTCTGTTTTAAAAGCATTCATGGGATCCAAAGTTCTTGCCCTGCAGTTTCTGTCTTCTCTACCTGATACAAATCAGATATCTATTGTACCTAGAATTACTCTAAGAACTGAAGGAGGTTCCGAAGAATGTACAAGATGATGGAACTGACCTCTTGGTTAAATGGTACTATTAGGGAGGCTAGAGGAAGGGGCACTACCGACCCTCTAAAAATTTAAATTCTCCCCTGAGAATAACCATGAAAGATTTAAAAGGAAGACTAGCCTAGGTAACATGGCTCAGCGTCCCCACATGGATATTTAATAGGTACTACATGCTTACCATGTCCAAAGCTCGACTCCTGGACTTCACTCCCAGCCTGGTGTCCCTGGTCTTCCTCACCCCAGCTGACAACAACTCTGCGCTCAGAAATCTTGGAGCTATTTCTGAATGGAGGCCAACCGGTCTCTATTACAAGTGCATTGGCTCTTCTTCCAAAACTAGCCAGACTCTAACCACACTCATTCCCTTCACCTGCACTCTTACCTAGGTCACGTTCCTCTCCCACTCAGTTTATGGCCACAACAGTCTCCTGAGAGCTTTCCCAGTTTCTGTCTTTACCCACCTACAGTCTATCCTGAAGCTAGCAGCAAGAGTGACTCTTAAAATGTGAAGTCAGAAAGTTGTCCCTCCCCTGATGAAAACAATCCAATGTCATCCCTTCATATTCAGGGTATAAGCCAGAGCCCTAAGTCATCGACATGGTTCTTCCTGGTCTGTGCTTCTTCATTTACCTCCCTGATCTCATTTCCTACTTTTCCTTCTTCTCAGCCACATTTTCCCCCAAACACTGGGATGGACCTTCTGAGCACTTTGAACCTGCTTGTTGTCACCTTCACCTGGAGACCTCTTTTCTCAAAATACCTTCATAGGTCAACCCCTCACCTTCATTAGGTCTTTGTTTTAGGCTCTCTTATCACCCTGATATAAAGCACTCACTATCTCCCGCCACTACCTTATGTTTCTAACACTTGTCACTTTGGCCACAGTTTGTAGTTTATTTTATGTTTTCTCCTCCTTCCCCACTAGCATCTAAGCTCCTTAGGGCAGAGATATTGTCTGTTTCATGGAATAGGACCAGGTACATAGAAGGCACTCATCAAATACTCATTGAATGAAGGAACCAAAGAGAATTATTAAATATTTATTTAAAGTATATTAAAATATATTAAAAATATATTAATAGACTACCTATGACACAGGTGCAACATATATTATTTCACTCAACCTTCACAACCTCCCAAAGAGCTAACTTTATAATAGGGTATTTGTGCAAACACACCCAAAACCCAAGAAACTGAGACAGGAAGAGGATAAATAACTCCATTCAGTTAGCAACTGTTCACATGAGATGTGGGACGTATACCTCCCTCCCTCCTAAATCCATGTTCCCAACCACTCTACCGCTTTCCTACAGATCACCCAGGAAACCAGAGCTACTGGGATTCAAAGGAAAGAGAAATGGTTTGTCATGGAGGTGATCTGGGAAAGATTCATCTGGGAGCTAGAATTCAAGATGGATCTAGGCAGATGAATAAATTTTGAATAGCAGATGGAAAGAGGTAGCATTCCCAAGCAAGTGGAGAAGTGTGAGAGGTTCAGAGCCAAACAACTCAAAATTTACTTATCCAAGAGTGACTTAGATAGAGTGACCTACTCATCCAGTGAGCCCAGGACTTTCCTGGTTCTAGCACTGATAATCCCATGTCCTTGGAACACCCTATACCCTGGGAAAACCAGGACAATGGATCTCCCTACTGACAAATGCATCAGCTTTAATAGAATGCAGTGCTTGTGTCCCTGTTTGAGGAACTGTTGAGAGTTAAAAAGTGAAAAAGAACTTTGAGGCTGAGGGAGCAAGTTTGGAGCTCAGGCTGTAGGTAAAGGGAAGCTTTCAGAGGTTTTGGAGTGGCAGTTGTGGCAACACAAGCCCAAGTGACAGGAAAAGGCAGTGTAAGCCTGGTTATGGCAAAATGCAGCCTTGCATGGGGTAGACTGTAGCTAAACAGTAGAGGAAGATTGGTCAAGTCTCATCTATCTTGAAACTGACATCTTTCCCTCTCCTTTCCTTCTCCAATCCTCGATATACCTATTGCCAACATCAGCTCCTAGAAGAGAGTAGAGATATGTCATCTTCCATGCCTTTGCATCCAAAACTAATTTATGACACTTGAGAACACAAAGAAAGCCCTTGTCTTGGCTCTATTTCAAATTCCCCATCCCCTCAAATTTCTCTGTCCTCAAGCATGGCCCTGCAAGCTGCTTTTCTCCACAGTGGCTGGGCTTGTGGTCAAATCTTTTCTGATCCTTACGCACCTTCGTTGCCTCTATATTAGCACTTTCCATCATCTCTTTGGGGAATCCTACGCTTACTGATTTAGTCAAAACTTCTTTCTTGAAATAAAAGTGAGTGTGATGCAAATTTAAATAATAGATGAAAAGAAGGACCAGGGAACCTATGAGTACCCTTGCCCCTCGGGGAGATCTGAGATCATCTATGTAAAATGCTCCAAAGACAGTGATACTGAGAAAAAGCCACCAAAATAAATGCACGTGTTTGTTTCTTCCTCACTGTGGTATATTCAATATCAAGTACAACAGTCCTGCCATCAGAGGTCCTCAGCACTTCATGAACTAAACGGAGTGGGATGTAAGGCTTCAAGCAAAGTGCTGTTCAACTGAGAGGAGTAAACCAGGGTCCTGGTAGAGGTGGACATGGTGCTTGGCTCCCACAGATATCCTGCCAAGACACACACACACATACACACACACACACACACACACACACACACACACACACACACAATTTCTTATTTTTCAATCTGCAGAACATACAAAGGAATTTTGTCTTAAAAATACAAGTTCCCCCAGAAATAACTGGCCTCAGTGCCTAGGAAACTTTTTGTCCCCAGTTCTCTCCAGAAGTAAAGTCAGGCTTCACCTAAAGAGCAGAACATTTAGTCCTTCCCCCCTTTACCTCAAGGTGAGTTTTATGGGTGTGTAGGAGACAGTGCCCTATAATTGCAAGTGAAAGGAAGCTCTTTCCACGGAAGTGTAGGCTGTACAATGAGATGGACAGAAATCAACACGTGATGGAACATGACGGAGGATAATGTGAGAAAAAGAAGGTGTGTATATGTTTAACTGGGTCACTTTGCTGTACAGCAGAAATTGACAGAACATTGTAAATCAACTAGAATAAAAAAAATTTTTGAAGTTGCCATAGAGTTGTTAAGAACTGACGTACAAAGTGTTTAGCACAGAACCTAGTAGAGTAAGAGGTTGAACAAGGCAGAAAAGTTATTATGCCTTCAACCTCTCTCTTCCTCTTCTTGCTTCCTCTATTTCTACTTTTCCTGCTCTCTTATTTCACACCCCAATGACAACTCTCAACCCTGAAAGGGCAAAATGATACCTGCGTTCCCCTGTCATTGACTTATTGGTGGATGGGCTGCTTCCCAGAACCACTCAGAAACTTAACTGGATTTGAAATTTAAAACTGTTTCATATTTATGTGTAGTTCAGACATTGCTTTGAACCTGGCTAATTCAAAAAAAAAATCTTTTAAAGATGAATGTATGTTTAAAAGGCTCACAAGTTCTCTTGGGCACCAAATGGCTCTTGGAAAAGAATCCCGTGACAAGTTAAGTGTAAATGAACCAGAAACATAGAGATTAAATTCCCTCTGAAATACTCCTGGGTGTGGGAATTAAAGAAAAAGAGTTGGCAAGATGTCTCCCCATTTTGCAGACCTGCATGCAGCTGGCTTCCTTTAAGGGTGCCTGCTGAGCTGTGGGAAAAGCTGGGATGGCTCAACCAGGCCTTCAGGCACCCCCCCAAAGCCACGGGGTTACTTACCCACCAGGAGTGGGGCATCAGATGTGATTCGATGGGAGAAAGTTTCATTCCAACAGCTCTTTCAGCAAAGCTCCTCTCTGGGGACCTTGCACTGGCACCTTTCACCATTGTTAAATTCACTTAAGATAAAAGCAACACCAGGCAAATGACAAGGGAAGTGTCATTAAGGGACTAGAGTAAGTGGTGAGTGACAGGCAGGTGCTGCTAAATGCTGGGCTACCACAGCGAGAATTTCTACCCAAACGCCTGCCTCAGCTTGATGCTTGGGATGCAGCCCTGGTCTGTGGCCTCAGCCCTTTGTTTTCCCAGAATCTCCACCTCCAGCCTGTGAACCCACAGTCTGACAGCCCTCCCACCCAGGAAGAGCACCAGCACCCATCCCAAGAGATCACTACCTGCAGGTGATAGGCCAGGAGTGCAGGCTACACATGAATCCGCTCACTGTGCAGTTAGGAGAGAAAGATGAGAAAGACTCAACAAACCACGAGGCAATACTCTCTCAAGTCTCTCTTTCACCTGTTGTTTTTCAGTCTTAATTTAAAATCACATTGACCAGGAGTTCCCATCATGGCCCGCAGTGGAAACAAATCCGACTAGTAACCATGACATTGTGGTTTGATCCTGGCCTCTCTCAGAGGGTTAAGGATCCGACATTGCCATGAGCTGTGGTGTGGGTCGTTGATGCGGCTTGTATCCTGTGCTGTGGCTGTGGCATAGGCCAGTGGCTGTAGCTCTAATTTGACCCCTAGCCTGGGAACCTCCATATGCCACGGGTGTGGCCCTAAAAAGAAACAAAAAATAAAAGTAAGAAAATAAAAATAAGATAAAATCACATTAGCTGGCTTGATCCTTTCCTGGCATTGTGGACAAGGAGACCCACCAGGGCTCTTGCTCAGATATGCTTGTCTGAGGCCAGCAAAATGACTCAAAATGGCTCAGGCCAGGAGTCCTGCACCACTGGGTCTTCTTAACTACTTGCCTAGTCATTTTGATTAAAGTGATTTCTTTTATTGGAAAATATTTGAAAAGTACAAGAACAACCAGCCACAAAGGAAAAGAAAGATGGTAGTCACACAGAAAATCCACAATTGTTACCATGTTGTTTGGAAGGGCTCCGAAGCCAGAACACATGGGTTCCTAGTCCAGTTCTGCTGTGTCTTATCAGTGTGAGCTTAGAAGAGTTATCCCCTCTGTGCTTTCAGTCTCTTCATCTGCAAAATGAAGTACAGAACCCACCTCATGGAGTCAGGAACATGTCCTAAGTTTAAAACCTGAAGCATTTAGGAGAGGGCCCAGGGTACTGTAAAGACTCAACAAAAATTAGCTGTTTGCATGTGGTGATTTTCACCAATCTATGATTGTAGTTGCTTTTCCATTAGATCAGTGGCTCTGTGCCTAGGGAGATTTTTGCCCCCAGGGAAAGTTTGACAATATCTAGAAATATTTTTGGTCATGACTGGGGAGGGGTTACTACTGGCATCTAGGGAGTGGAGGCTAGGAATGCTACTAAACATCCTATAATGCACAGGATGGCTCCAACAACAAGGAATAATCTGTCCCCAACTGTCAATTGTGCTAAAGCTGAGATTCTGCCTTAGATTAAGACACAAAACTCTGACGAATCCCAGCCCCCACCTGCTCACCCTGCATTTCAGCTCCCCCTCAGGGCATGTCCTAGTATTTTCCAGGGGTCCTGGGTGATGGTCTGTGCTGGAGCACTTACCTCTCTTCTGCTCCAACCTCAGCTCCACCTGCGTGGCTGCTGCCCTCTCTGGGACGGCCTCTCTGCTGGTGCCACCCAAAGCTGTGTTGGAGGTCGGAGACATGGTAGCCCAATGGCCTTTTCTCAAATCTCTGAAGCTTTGTTACTGAGGTCTTGAAGAGGCATCATGGGTGCCCAGAGGCTGATGGTTATTATCAACATAGCCTTCAGCTTTTCTCCTTAACCTCTTTTTCAATTGTCTTAAAACCAGACTTTCTGGCTGTGTTTTGGAAGAGTCCATGTCCTTGAAATCACTCTCATCTCCTCATCTTCTTGGGTATCTCCCCAACCTTCCTGCATTCCAAAATATAACCGCTCATGCATGTCATATACTTGTCAGCTCATGCAAACCGACTCTCAGAGGCAGCAAGCCCATGGTGTCCATTTCTCAGCCACATTCTTGCTTGTACACACAAACTTACAGCCATATAACTTTGAAACACAACCATGGAGTTTTCTCTGCGGCTCAGTAGATTAAGAACCTGACTAGTATCCATGAGGATGTGGATTCGATCCCTGGCCTGGCTCAGTGGGCTAAGGATCTGGCATTGCCAGAAGCTGCAGTATAAATTGTAGATGCGGTTTAGATCCCTAGTTGCTGTGGCTGTGTCGTAGGTCAGCAGCTTTGATTTGACCCCTGGCCTGGGAACGTCCATACACCATAGGTGTGGACATTAAAAAAAAAAGAAAAAAAAAAAAACACAACTGTTATTTTACCCTACACATTGAGGCCTGAACCTTTCTCTAAACGAAATAGCATTAACAAATTCAGATGTTTTTAAATTATCTTCCACATCTCAATTTTATTGAATGTATGGAATTTCATTTCATTGCTATATATCTTTGAGCCCATTCCCATTTTATCAGACAGTGGTGTTGTTCCTTAATATTGAGACATATAAGATAATGCAGCACTGAATATCATTACAAAGCAGCTTTGGATCCTTGTCTAATTATTTTATTGGGATAAATTTCTAAAATATAATTTAAGGATTTTGATATGTATTTGAAGAAGAAAAGAGTTACGGGCTTTGTCATAGGCAACAGTGTCTGCCCATCATAGGAATGTCAGAATAGCCATTCAATATACAAAATAGCTGGGAAAGTGAAGTCCTTCGATTATTGGAACCTTCTAGTTACCTGAGAATTTTTACCCACTAATATCACATGTGGAAGGATTATTTTAAATAACACACTTAACACTAATTTACACAGAATAAAATTCCATCTTGCTTTAATAATTCAAAAGGCGCTCACAGTGCTTCAAGGTCATTAATATAACCTCACTTCTCAGTGTAGAATTTCAGATGATGTGTGTAAAACTCTGTGTAAGCGGCAAAAAATGACAGAAATATAAAGGTTTATGATTTCGATTTTTAAATAGAAAAAATTTAAATAGAAAAAAATTTTAAATAGAAACAATGTATTGACCCAATTCATCAAGAAATGACCTACCTTGTAAATTTCTTTTTTGGATAAGCCCTGATATGAATTTATTTACATGTCATTTACCCCTTCCTCAAAATAGCAAAATAAAGAATCTGTAAAAATTCCTGTTTCTCCAGGGTTTTTAAAGTTATGTTCCAGATAAATACATTTTACTATAATCTTGATATCTTAAAACATTGTTCAGTCATAAATTCTTCCCAGTATGCCCCAATAATAAATTTAGGATGATAATAATAGAGAAGTATCAGAGTGAAAGCAAAAGTGCTTTCTACTACCTCTGCCTTCATCAAGTGAGGAATCCGTAGGTAGACCCACCACTACCCTCAACTAGGTCTACTTATAGATTCCTTGGGTGAGTCAATCATTGATGACCTTGGGTGAGTCACTTATCCTTTCTGGAACATGTTTTCTTCATAGATAATGAAAAGCAGTGATTTCTAAGATCTCTTAAAGCTCTAAAACTTCCATGATTTTATACTTTGCTCATTTCTTTTGAAGGATTTGAAATTCTATTCTCTAGTTTTCTTGAAGAATTCTTGACTATTTTTCTTAGATAACAGGATCTTGGGTAGGACTTTCTCCAGTATCCTGGAATGTGAGCTTAAACTCCAAAGCTAAGAAAGATGGATGAGAAATAACTCCTCATCTTTTTTTTTTCCTGTCACACCTGTGGCATATTGAACTTCCCAGGCTAGGGGTTGAATCAGAACTGCAGCTGCAGGCCTACACCACAGCCACAGCAACACCAGATTTGAGCAGCATGTGTGACCTATGCCACAGCTTGTGGCAATGCCGGATCTTTAACCAACTGAGTGAGGCCAGGAATCAAACCCACATCTTCATGAAGACAATTTTGTGTCCTTAACCCACTGAGTTGCAATGGGAACTCACAACTCCTCATCTTAAATAGAGGAAATGGAAACATCTTGCCAAAATGTACTCAAAGTGGAGCCTCTCCAGCAACCTTCTGTGCCATTAATGGCCCAAAGTAATGTAAGACACTTCCAGAGATGCAAATGGATGACTTAAAGGTTAATTGAAAGGAAGAGTGTGATGTCTCTTCTTTATTTACTTTCCTTTTCAAGGTTGCCTTCCTCCAAATCAAGTAATGAGGACCCAAGATAAATACTCATAGAGATTGAGGGTGCAGGTAAGAAATAGGAAACGGTCTCTCAGTGCTCCATTGGATATTTAGGAAGTATAGAATTGTGGGCTCCAGGGCTGAAGGAAAGAGATAGAGAGAAAGTGTCTTTGGAAGGCTTCTTTGCTATTGCATGTGAAACTAATGACTGGACTGCTCTCTCCCTAGACTTCAGAAGGCTGGAGATCAGATGTGGTCATGCACACAGTGGTAGGATCAGGAGCGAGAACATGAGTAGGCAGCCAGCTTCACTACCACCCTCTGGTCTGGCAAGGATCAATGAATTTCCTATAACCGAAGAGGTCCTATGGAAAGTCCCTGGGTTCAAGTCACCCTATAGGAGGGCAGCCTGTTGGGGGAAGAGTACTTCAGGAGTAAGAGCTATGGACTGCCATAGGTTAGCCTTGAGAGGCTACAGTGGCACAATTGACATGAAAGTCTTCCCCCTCTTCATCTGACCCTCCTCCCCACTGCTTGGACCTCAGGATATCCAGAAAACAAAATGGGGCTGTGGCAGACAAAGAAAATACCATATTATGCCCTATCCCCAAATGTGGGTGCTTAAGCCATGAATTAAGTATGAAGTAAGGAGAGAAAGGAAATTATAGACTGCATATAAGATTGAAGTTATAGTATTAGACTATATTGGACCTTTTCATACTTTAAAGGAGGTAATAATGAATTAAATTGCCCTATTTATAGCTGAAAGTGTACTAATATGGCAAGATTTGCCTGAAATTCCATGAAGGCGTAGGAAATGGGAATATAACTTAGTAAGTTTCAAGGATAATGAACTCCACCTAATCAACATGAAAATAACTTCAATGTGTCTAATTAATTATGTGTTCAAGGACCACCATATTTTGTTTGTGTGTTTTTATAGCTAAGAAAACTAAGACATGGACTATAATATTTTAATTAACAATCTGCTTCACTTAGCACATATCCAACACTGGTTATTTTTTTCCAAACACATTTTTCTGTGTCTTCTTTTCTATGGTCTTCTTCACTTTTACAATTATAATTATAAAATAGTAATTACAGAGAAACAACAAAAATCAGTTAATGCAATGTCTTCATTAGATATATAGAGGAAGATTCATGACAACTTAGTGAGAAAAATGTGTTCAGAATAATGTTATGTTTTAACCATAAAATTGTTACTTTCACTGAATTTCTTCTTCAAATATGTAAGAAACTTAACAAATAAGAAATGAATATTCTGAATTTCCTGTTGTGGCTGGGAACTTCCATATGCTGAAGGTGAAGAAAGAAAGGAAGGAAGGAAGGAAGGAAGGAAGGAAGGAAGGAAGGAAGGAAGGAAAGAAGGAATGAAGGAAGGAAGGAAGGAAGGAAGGAAGGAAGGAAAGGAAAGGAAAGGAAGGAAGGAAGGAATATTCTTTATTTAGTTATACCTGTAAAAGCCATATAGAAAGAAATTTACATTTTTCAAAGAAATTACATTATAAAATTGGGTTTGTGGAAAGTAATGTCCTTTGATACAAACAACTCATACAACTCAAAAACAACAGAAAATAAACAACCCAGTTGAAAAATGGACAGAAGACCTAAATAGACATTTCTCCAAAGAAGACATATGGATGGCCAATGGGCACATGAAAAATGCTTAACATCATTAATTATTAGAGAAATGCAAGTCGAAACTATAATGAGGTACCACCTCACACTGATCAGAATGGCTATCATTAATAAGTCTATGTATAACAAATGCTGAGAAGGAGTGGAGGAAAAGGATCCCTCCTACGTTGTTGGTGGAAATGTAAATTGGTACAACCACTATGGAAAATAGTATGGCAGCACCTCAGAAACTAAATATAATTATCATATGATCCAGCAATCCCACTCCTGGGCATATACTCAACAAAACTTTCATTCAAAAGGACACATGCATCCCTATATTCATTGCAGCACTATTCACATTAGCCAAGACATGGAAACAACCTAAATGTCCATTGACAAATGATTGGATTAAGATGTGGTAGATATACACAATGGAATATTACTCAGCCATAAAAAAGAACAAGATAATGCCATTTGCAGCAACATGGATGGAACTAGAGACTCTCATACTAAGTGAAGTAAGTCAGAAAGAGAAAGACAAATACCATATAATACCACTTATATCTGGGAATATAATATATGGCACAAATAAACCTATCTATAGAGCAGAAACAAACTCATGGACATAGAGAACAGACTTGTGGTTGCCAAAGGGGAAGAGTAGGGAGTGGGATGGACTGAGAGTTTGGGGTTTGTAGATGCCTTTGGAATGGATAAGCAATGAGATCCTGCTGGATAGCACAGGGAAGGTATCCAATCATTTGTGATGGAACATGATGTGAGATAATATGAAAAAAAGAATTTATTTGTGTATGTAATATATGAGTCACTTTGCTGTACAGCAGAAGTTGACAGAACATTGTAAATAAACGACAATTTTTTTTTTTTTTTTTTTTTAGAAAAGAAAGTAATGGCCTTTGAAGATGGGCGGACGTGGGTTAAATCCCTGGCTCTATCACTTACTATATTACCTAGGGCAAATCATTTAGTCTATTGGAGCTTCAGTTTCCTCATCTGTAAAATGGAACTACTAATATTTATTTCACTGAATTGTGAGGATTAAATTAAATCACATATATCATGCATTGACTCAAAGTACCCAGTCAATGAATTTTTTTCCTGCCCAACTCCTGTTCTTTAATTCTAAATGAAAGTTTTCCTAATCTTATTTATTCTGGCTTGAATAAATACTCTGCTTCACCTATTACATATCCTATCAGTGTGGTTATGCTCTTTTTTTTTTTTTTTTGTAACTTAACTGTTTTTTTTTTTTTTTTTTTTTTTTTTTTTTTTTTGGTCTTTTTGTCTTTTTAGGGCCGCAGCCTCAGCATATGGAGGTTCCCAGGCTAGGGGTCAAATCAGAGCTGTAGCTGTCAGCCTACACCACAGCCATAGCAATGTCAGATCCAAGTCACATCTGCGACCTACACCACAGCTCATGGCAACACTGGACACTTAACCCACTGAGAGAGGGTAGGGATCTAACCCACGTCCTCATGGATCCTTGTCTGGTTCATTAACTGCTGAGCCACAATGGGAACTCCACCCAACTGGATTTTCAATCATTATAAACATGATCTGTAATCTTTGTTACAAGTCAAAGAAGAATTTAACAAAATGTTTAATGACCTCACCACTTCCAGTCCCAACCTCCTTGAATATCCAATATTAACAGTTTTGGAAGGCACTCTTTTCATGCCGTTTCCTTTGCTCATACAAACATTGTTTACACGTTACTCTGAAAATTGTTTTTTTCTGCCTAAAAACATATACTTGGACACACCTTGGATCAATATATATAACTTATGTTTTTCTTTATAGTAGCTATACAATATTCCATAGCTCGATGTTCCTATTTTGTTTAATTTCTCCTTTTCATTGATATTCAAGTTGCTTCCAACTTTCTGCAACCATAATGAATACCATGAACACCCACAAAGGGGAATCTTGCCCATTGGGGTTTTCATTTTCAAAGTATAGAATCCCCATTGAGGGACTGTTGAGGCAGAGTGTGTGCATTTTAATGTTAATAGATACTGCCCTATATTGGAAATGTATTAGGTAAGTTCATTAAGTTAAAAAAAAAAAAACTTAGTAAATGACTCAAACAAAATTTGGTGAGTTCCTCCATAAAGCCAAATCAATTTTTTATGTACCAAGGCTTTAATCTGTTTGGTAATTCAAAACCTCAGAGATTGCTTTTTCTTGGATCAAGGGAACATTGCCAGAAAGGGTGTGGTGAATGGCTCAAGGGAAGTATAATAACATATTGTCAATTTAGTGTCCAAGCCAAGGCTCTGGTCCTGTGAAAAATGTCTTTCCCCCTGGCCATTTGCTTTTTGTGAGGAGGATGTGAGCTACTTGCTGCACTGGAAACTGCTCCAGATGTCACCATGCAAGCTCTTCCCATTTAGAACAAATCCAGTCTCTGGGTCACTAGGAAGTCACATGTCACATGTCACAGACTGTCAGCTTCTCTCTCCCATCACTCCTTATTACTTAAGGGTGTTGGCTGAAATCCCAACATCTTTATCTCTTAGGGGGTTGGAAACTTCGGCAGCTGCTCTACCTCCCTCTCTCCTTCCTCAATTTTGTTTGCCGCCTTTTAGGAACATGTTGTTCAGTGAGTCTCAGTAATATCTGACCCTTTGTGGAGACCAGGATTCCAATACTGATAACATCAATGCTACCAAAATCAAGGGGAGCGAATCTCTATCTGCTTCCAACATTGGGCAGACTATAATGAGGGCTCAACTATGGAAGCTGGAATGTCATTTTCAAAATAATCATCAAAACCCACTGACTCTCTGCCTTCCTATGAGCCTGAGGAGCTAACATCTGGGAAGTGATTGTGATTGCCCTTAATTTTCTTCTTCTGCAATGATAACAGTATCAACAGCAATAATAATATTGTGAGTGCTTCCTGTGTACCAAGGTCTTTGTGAAGCACTTTCCGTCCATTACCTTGTTTCATTACAACAACCATTTTTGGATGAGGAAAATCATATTCAAGAATGTTACCTAGCAGAGTTCCTGTTGTGGCTCGGAGGGTTAAGAACCTGACATAGTGTCTGTGAGGATGTGGGTTAGAGCCCTGGCCTTGCTCAGTGGGTTAAGGATCCAGCATGGCTTCAGGCTGCAGTGTAGATCACAGATGTGGCTTGAAACCAGTATGGCCGTGGCTGTGGCGTGGGCCAACTGCAGCTCCAATTTGACACCTAGCCCAGGTACAACTGTAAAAATAGACTTTTGGTTGCCAAGGAGGAGCAGGAGGGAGTGGGATGGATTGGGAGCTTGGGGTTAATAGATGCAAACTATTGCTTTTGGAATGGATTAGCAATGAAATTCTGCTGTGTAGCACTGGGAATTTTGTCTAGTCACTTATGATGGAGCATGATAATGTGAGAAAAAAAGAATGTATATATGTATGTGTAACTGGGTCACCATGCTGTACAGCAGAAAAAAAAATTGTATTGGGGAAATGACAATTTAAAAATTTTTAAATTAAATTAAATTTTAAAAAGAAACAAACAAAAAAGAATGTTAGCTAACTTTGGCAGTGTATCACAATTGTAAATAGCAGGGTTGAATTTGAACCTAGAACTGTCTTCTCCTGAAAACTGCTTTCTAATATAAGCATTTTTTTATAGTGATGGAAGACAGAAGTGCTGGAATTAATATAGGCAGGGTAAGGAGGGACTGGGTTTTCCAGGTATCTTGGCCAGGGGGGTCATGAGACGAAGTTTCCCATAATTGCATAGTTGGGTAAAAGTGTTGTGTGATCAGGGAATATGATGCAGTGCACTGGCTCTTGAAGAAAAGAAGTGAGTCTCCAGCAAAGAGGGATAGTAGAGGTTAGTGGAGGTAGTTCAGAGAGCCAGAAGTGAACAGAAGTACTACATCTTTAGCAAGTATGAGAGTCATGTCACAGGTGTCCCTGTGTGGCTAGAGCACAGACTGTGGGTAAAGGAGTGTTGACAGATAAGGCAAGAACCACACTGGAAAAGTCTATCTCATCCTGATGAGTTAAATTTTTATCCCAAAGATGAAATGATGACATTGAAAGTGTTTAAGGGAGAGACAAATGCAAATCAGCATTTTTCAAATGAGCACCAGAGGGCAGCAATGTGGGTGATGGGTTAGAAGAGGACAAGAATGGAATCTGGGAGACCATGAGGAAGCCAGGGTAGGGTTTGGCAAAGAGGAGGCACTGATGGTGGGCAAGTAGCAATAGATTGCATCACAACTTAGCAGTTAAAGTTGAAAGAATTTGGCAGTAACATGCATGTAGTGTGGGTAGAGAATGGGAGAAGGAAAGGATGATGCTCAAGTTTCCAGCTTGGATACATTAGTACACAAGGCAGAAGACACCAGGTAGAAGCAGAGTCAGTTCTATCCCATCACAGGAAACATCTATTTATAAAACTATTCTAGTGTTGACCTGACAGCCACTACCCTTTAACATTTTCTCTGTTGGTCTTAGTCTCTTCTCCATCATTACAAAGAGCAAAGAACATTATTTCATAGACGCTTCTGTATACAATAGCCAAGACATGGAAACAACCTAAATGTCCATCAACAGAGGAGTGGATAAAGAAGATATGGTACATATGCACAATGGAATATTACTCAGCCATTAAAAGGAAAGTAATAATGGCATTTGCAGCAACTTGGATGGACTCAGAAATTATCATGTGAAGTGAAGTCAGTCAGACAATGAGACACCAACATCAAATGTGTAATATAAAATAAGGACACAATAAACTTCTTTGCAGAACAGACACTGACTCTCAGACTTTGAAAAACTTATGGTTTCCAAATGAAACAGGTTGGGGGGGGGGATGCACTAAGGGTTTGTGATGGAAATGCTATAAAATTTGGTTGTGACATCATTGTACAACTATAAATGTAATAAAATTCATTGAGTAATTAAAAAATTTTAAAAAGAGAGTCAGCAAAAAAAAATTGATAGATGCTTAATAAGCCAGATTTTATTATCACTATCTCTGTATATATGTACTTATTTATGTATTTATTTGCTCATCTTTGAGCTCCTACAAAAGTAAGAATTACATAACTGCAAGGGTTCATTCCTATGATTATGCTTAATATCTGAAAAATAAGATTACCTTCTGAGATTTTATAAGAAATAAGTAAGAAAAATTCAGCCAGCACGTAATACTGAGGGGCAATGGATAAATTGCGAAAAAAGTAATTGCATGCCATCCTTCCCCTCCACCCACTGGCCTTTTCATTGCTGGGTGTTCTATGTATTACCATTTATTCCACCGTAATGACTAGGAGGCTGACTGCAGCTCTGTTCCTGATACGATATTCCCTGTTTCACAAAAGCCCTTGGGATGGGAGAATCAAATATAGAATTTGCTGAAGGGCACAAATATCAGCAGTATTCAGCTCTCCAAATCCAACCTAATGACATTCGGCTAAATCTGGGATGTCAAAGATGCCATTCAACCTCAGTGACAACTATTCCTGCTTTTTTCTTTTTTTCCCATCCAGACTTTTTTCAAAGGGAGGCTATCTTTTGACTTGGTCAGTTCCTAAACTTCACTCAAGGATGATACATGAAGAATGAAGTGGTTTTGTATAGAGAAACAGTATATGGAGGTTATACCAATTCCTGGTCGTTCCGACATGCCCCTCGCTTAAGAAATCAGTGTAAACTCAAGCTGCACAGTCTTTTCTTCCTTCCGGGCACATATTTCTTTACTGGGTAGTCAAGATGCAACCATGTCTTATTTTAACAGAAGTGCAGTTATTTCTCATTCTTATATTGAGCCAATGTCATTTTTCAAATACATGAAAAAGATGTTGTGTTTTAATACAATCCCATTAAATTAAAAAAAAAATGATGTAAAGTGTTATCCAAGGCTGTGTCCTTAAAGAGGGTAGAATAATGAGATTTTCATTTAACTCCTCGCCCTTGAAATCTAGTAATCCATTGACATTAATTTTTTTAATGAAAGAAAAAGGAGAGAATTGTTCCTCCTTAATGAATCAAGAATGCTGCAAACCCAAACCACAAACTACAAAACATGTAAATATGAATATGTGAATATGATGAATTGATAATATGAATTCTGGGATAAAATGATGGGATACAAGGAAGCGAAACATGTGACTTCTTAGAACATAAGTAATTTATGATGTCCCCAAACCTCTTTGCCAAGGAATTCTCTCTCTCTGTGGACTCTGGGTGAAGGAGTGGGGGCCAGAAAATTGACATTGCAACATGAAATGTCTGTGAATTAGAGTAGGGAATCCGCTCCCATTTTTCTTTTGGAGAACCAAGTCTTTCATGGATTTATAAGCAATCCTGTGCTAAGGATATGACACTTTTGTTACGCCAGCTGAACATTTGCATCTACATTTTTTATATTTATTTAACTTTTGTTTTATGTTGTGATTTCTTTTATTGGGCGGGGGGAGAGCAAGAGGTTTTTTAGGTAGCCAAAGATATTCTTTCCTACCTTTGGTGTCATGTTTTGAAAATTTTATCCATTCCAATATTTTTACTGAAATATCAGCTCGTCTGAAATTCATCCTTTTTGAATAAATTAACTAATTAAAGCAACAGTGAATAAACCAACTTTTCCACTCTAATCTTTATCATATATTAACTTATTATGTATGCTCAAGTCTATTTCTGAACTTTTAAACTTAGTTTGTAGACTTTGAAAGTGGTAGTGCAAGATTTTTTTGTTTTGTTTTGGTTTGGTTTGGTTTGGGTTTTTTTTTTTTTTTACCATACCCACAACATGTGGAAATTTCTGGGTTATGGATCAAACCCGCACTGTAGCAGTACCCAGAGCCACAGCAGTGATAATGCCAGATCCTTAACCCACTGAGCCACCAAGAAACTCTGAGACTCAGTATTCTTAGTGAATCATTGTTAACCTGGTAGATGTTGAAAATGGTATTGTGTAAAAAAAATTAAGGCAGATACTGAATTATTAGCAAGATTTAAAGATGGCAAAAATAAAGCACATGGGGAGGAAAATTATCTATTAAAGCTGGGTTTGGGTAATGGACTCTGTACTAGTGGACTCATTCAGGAATGTTCATAAAAATAAAACATTTTAAAAAAGATTAGCTTGACTCTGTATGGCAACCATTTTGGACTCTCCAATAACTGAAGACCTGCTCTTTTATCTCAATCTATTTTAGAACCTCTCATCTGAGTTTGGCCTTTCTCTTAATAATGGTACCCAGGGATTCTCTAGTTGTACCTTTCTTCTTTGGCCTCTCGGCAAGCTGCCGATGCTGCCAGCCATTCATTGTCTTGGAGACGCTGGTATGAGGTTGCTACAGCCCCCTGAGCTGCCCTCCAGAAGGAAAGAAGGAGAAACTTCTGGAGATCCCTGATTGACTACTTTCTCCAATTGTTACCGCCACCACCATCCCCTCACTTCATGGCCAAAGACATAAAGGTATCCTTTCAATCAAATATTCTTTATTGTCTTGCTACCCTTGTTCAGAGAAAGCAAGAAGCTGATTTTCTATTAATCATGATTCCATGTCCTCTTATTAATACACGTTGCCCATATTTCAGTTATCCTCCTCTCACGCCTTCAAGTATCCAAAAACAAACTTGCTGTCCTGTGACAATTGTAGTGCATCTTGTAGAATTTATGAAAGAAATTCCTAGGGCCAAATATCCTGCTAGAAATAGTTCTAAAGGGGGACAAGTTGCTTCTCCCAAGTGTTTCTCCAGTTCCCCAACTGCTAGGTCTCCTCTTACTTTCTTCTTCCAGCACCCTCTCATCATCCTAATTTTACCAATGGCAAAACAAAGAACCATTAAAAAGTGGCAAAACTCAAGTGGTGGTAGATTAGAACCTTCCTATAACAGTTTTGCATGTATTTTCATTTAATCCTCAAAATACTTCCAAATAGTAGATATTATTATGTCCCCATTTTACGGATGTAAAAACTGAGGCCCAGGGAGGTTAAATAAAGTTCCCCATGGCCTTGTGGCTAATAGGAATCAGTGCAGAGATTCACACTCAGCTCTGTCTGAATTCAAAGCCTATGCTCTTGAACACTGTCTAATACTGACTCACAAATCTCCATTTATTCAGGACTGGCATCAATATTAAACACTCCTCCTTCCTTGCCAGGCCTCTCCCTGGCTGCTGGGTGAGTGACCGTGCTGTTAGTCACCATTGTGGAAAGAAACCTTTGTGACAGTTAGTGGTCTTCATGCATGTAGGAGACTCAAAATAAAGCAAAATAGCCTATTTGCATAAGTACAATCTGCTCAAATGTCAGCAAACACAAGCTGAGACAAATTTGAAGACAAGGCAAAGGAGGATAAAGCACCGCCACTTGCTTCCCACCCACCCTTGTCGCCACAGCCTCCGTCCTGTGCCCTGGGACCTGCCAGGGAGCACGTCCTGTCGGATAAACCCCAGCCAGACAAACGTCGTCATTTGACTTCAACAGACCGCTCTGATCCAAATCTGTCCCTGGTCCAAGCCTGACACCCAGTCTTGAGTGGAATTTTGTTTGACATGTACCTGGCTGTGAAAGCCAAGTGCTCGCCCCCACTCCTGCCCCACTTGACCCCCACAGCCTCATATGTCAGAATGTGACATCCCAGGTGTCAGCTGTAACTCCAAGTGCACAGAGCAGGAGATGAGATGGGCAGTGACAGCAGAGGTTCCAGTGCCTGGCCCAAGTCTGGCCCCAGCACATGCCTCCTGCCAGCATGGGGGAGCTGGGACCCATGGGCTGTGTTTCAGGGGGGCAGGAGGTGGGGCGGGGGTGGGCGGCAAAGCCGCCCACCTTCTGCTGAGCACCGTGGGGTCTGGAACTCCACTGCCAGATTTTTTTCCTTGCCTAAGCTTTCACCTTTCATCCCAAATTCTGAGTCTCTTTGTGAATTTGGGGAGCGAATAGCACTTTTCCCGGCTGGAAGAACCCAAGGCCATGGACAAGAGGGTTCCAAAGATAAGACAGCCCATAGTTTGGCCTATGACTCTACTTGGAGGCAAAGCAGGAAGGGGACTTAAGCAAGCATTTAGTACACACCGGTCCTGAATTAGCTGCTTTGTCTAAGTTGTGTAATTTTAATTTCACAACAGCCCTACAAAGCTTAAATTCACATACCTGTTAAGTAATGACCCTGGCACCCAGCCTGGGGCACTGCACAGCACCACTCCTTCCTGTTACACTTCACCTGGGTAAGGAGAACACGGCCTGGCACACGAGGTACGTTCTCGGGTCTTTGCTTTCTCTCTCCTCCCTGGCACCGGGAGATGGGAAGGAATGGTCACATTCAGAATCAAATCAACCCATCCGCTTGCTAAGTCCCCAGGCTTCCATGATAGCTGAAAAGCTCCCTTTCCTCGCAGACAGCCTGTAGCATCCCTGGGACTTTGCAGGGTCCTCAGAAGGAACAAGGCAGGATCTTCCAGCTCCACGAGGGCAGGATCTTAGCCTCATGCTGCTGAGGCATAGGATGACGATGGCCACTTGATGAGATAATGAGTCAATGCTCGTAGGAACCCCCTGCTCAGCTTTGCCAGCATTGCTGGCAACAATCTAAGTGGCATCTTAAAGCACTATGTTCTCAGACTTCAGGGTTTTAACTTTTTAATAACATTCAGAACTGTCATGCAATGGCCAATGTTTTATTTTGCCAGGCAAATATACAAACCACCCCCAGTTATTATCACTATAATTTCATAAAGAAGGAAACTTTACGAAAAATATAGAAAAGACATCATCTCATCATAAAAACAGGCTTTTCCAAGAAAGGAAGTTGGCACGCTTCTGTGGACATATGTATACGTTTCATATTTTGTTGAAAATGAACAAAAATATTGTCAAGCATCAGCATGAGTCCTTAGCCTAACACTTTGCGACCCCAGGTAAGGTGGAAAGACTTTAGACTGAGAGTCAGGGTACCTGCTATCAGTCCCTGACCCCATTGCTAATGAGCTATGTGGGCAAGTTCTGTCATCTCTCTGGTACTTAGTTCCCTGCCCCAGGCATGGAGTAATAGTGCCCATCACTTAACCCTCACAGTGACCCTCAAATTGTCATTGTGAGGATTATGTGAAACGATGAGTGTAAAGCACAGATGAGGAAACAGGTCAATTTTCCCGTCAGTTAAATAAGGAAATAGATGGAATGACCTTTAAGATCCCTTCCAGCAGCCCATGCCTCCTGATTGGGCCACACAGCATACACCTCAGAGAGAAGACTCTTTCTCCAAGAGAGACTGTCAGGGAGAAAGTACATCCTTTTTTTATATAATGATTTTTATTTTTTCCGCTATAGCTGGTTTACAGTGTCCTGCCAATTTTCTACTGTACAGCAAGGTGACCCAGTTACACATACATGTAGACACTCTTTAACTCACATTATGCTCCATCATGCTCCATCACGAGTGACTAGACATAGTTCCCAGTGCTATACAGCAGGATCTCATTGCTTATCCATTCCAAAGGCAATAGTTTGCATCTATTAACCCCAGATTCTCAGTCCATCCCCCTCCTCCCCCTTCCCCTTGGCAACCACAGGTCTGTTCTCCAAGTCCATGATTTTCTTGAGAAAGTATATCCTAAATCTTGGGGCAGATCAGGTTTGGGATGAATGTCAGAAAATTCTCAGCCACTCTTTCTTTTTAGAAAATGTTTTTAATTGAAGTGTAATTCATTTACAATATTGTGTTAGTTCCAAAAATAGCAAAGTGATTCAGTTACACATATGCACACACACATACGCACACACACACATACATATTCCTTTCCAGATTCTTTTCTATATTCCTTTCCAGATTCTTTTCTATTATAGGTTATTACAAGAATTGAGTATAATTCCTGGGCTATAGAGTAGATCCTTGTTGGTTATCTATTTTATATATAGTAGTATGTATATGTGTATATGCTAATTCCGAACTCCTAATTTATCTCCCTACCACCCCCCATCCTTTTTGGTTAACCATAAGTTTGTTTTTTATCAGCCCCTCTTTTATCCATGGTCTTTTCTTGGTCTTATTTGTACACAATTAAATTCAAGAAACATGGAGTTCCCTGGTGGCCTAGTGGTTGAGGATTTTGCATTGTCACTGCTGTGGCGTGAATTTAATCTCTGGCTCTGGGACTTCTGCATGCCACAGGTGTGACCCAAAAAAAGAAGAAGAAGATGGAGGAGGAAGAGAGGGAGGGGAGAGAGGAGGGGGAGGAGGGGGGGAGGGAAGGAGGAGAAGAAGAGAAAAGAAGAGAAGAAAAAGAAAAGAAAGGAAAGGAAAGGAAAAGAAAAGAAAAGAAAAAAATCAACAAACAGTCTTGTGTTGTTGAGGTACCAGGTTGCCCACCTCAGGCAGCTGAAGTCAGGAGACAAACATAAGGACATGGAAAATTAAATAAAAGAAGATTTTAACCCAGACCAAATACTGGCTTTGAGTTCATTGTTTGTATCAGGACCTCTAAATTCTAGTCCATCTCCCTGGTAGGTTGCAATGCTCTCAAGAATGTCAAAGCTTAGGAGAACACAGGGGAAGAAGGTGGGTACGGGGTGTGTGTGCTGCGTTGCTGCATGTGTGTGAAGGATGAGTGGGTGGGATGGCCTCACGTCTCCTTCCACCATCCTCCACCCTGTGGGCCTCACCCACCTGAAGCCCACCAGGAGCAGGGAACCCACACTCCTCCAGTTGTCTAGGGGCCATAGGTACTGACTTAGGTTCTCTTTCTCTCCCTCACATGAAGACAGATTCTCACATTAGGTGTACGAGGCTAGAGACAGCTAAGGCAGGAGACACATTTCTCAAAGCTCAAAGGATGATTTAAAAGTGCTACAGACACAGGAGTTCCCATCGTGGCTCAGCAGAAACGAATCTGACTAGTATCCATGAGGACATAAGTTCGATCCCTGGCCTCATTCAGTGGGTTAAAGATTTGGCGTTGCTGTGAGCTGTGGTGCAGGCTGGCAGCTAACAGCTCCAATTCGACCCTAGCCTGGGAACTTCCATATGATGTGGGTGTGGCCCTAAAAGAAAGACAAAACAAATAAATAAAAGCGCTACAAGCTCAATGTGTGGAGCACCTGGCTAGATGCAGGTGCATCAATGGCACCTGCCTTTGCCTAACTGTTGGAATTCATTCTCCCATTGCCCCATTGCCACAGACACCTGGCCCAATTCCAGCACCTTCCATAAAGACCATATTTCAGGTTTGTCTTGTTGGCTTTGAGAGATTCTGGAAGGCTGACCATCATAGGAGAAAGTCCATAAGTGAACGTGTGTGTGTGCGCGCGCGCATGTGTGTGTGTGTGTGGGGGGCATTAGGGAAGAGTGACAGCAACCCAAATGCAGTTTACTAAAGGTCCCCAAGCATCAGCATGTTATCAGATAACATTCTGAAGGTCATCTTCTGAAGCCCAAGTGTAGGTGAAGGTCAGGGTGCCCAAGGGAAGTGGCTTTAGAAGCTCTCACAAGGAAAGGACGACTGAGCAGAGCACAGCTCACAGCCTCACTACTAACTTACCCCAACCCCCTCAACCAGCCTGAGGAAGCTGCATGCTGCCCTCCAGATTCCTGAGCCACATTCTGAGCTCAGGGCTACACGAGTGGACAGAGCTGGGAGAGGTCAGCAGTGGAGATTTGAAAGAGATAACAGAACTGGAGAATGGTTTGTAGTTGCCAACATCCGGTTTCCCTTCTGTTCTTTTAAGGTAAAGCTTCAGGAACATCTGAGGAGGACAGGAAGCAGATTTCAGGGTCAGGGTCTCTCCTTTATTATAATTTGCACATGTGAATCAGAAGCTGTTGAACAAATCTCAGCAAGTTGATTGCCTTTTTCTGAATGGCAGAGATCGTTTCGGTAAGAGCCATCACAGTTAAAATGGTATCCTAAGCAGCATCTGTATGATAATTGAATTAAATAATAAAAGAAATGAAAGAGTTCGAGTGCTACAGAAACCGTGGTCCCCTCTCCTGTCTCAAGTTTCCACCTCTTTTTCCCATAAAGAACTGACTTTTAAAATACTGCAAGTCTTGAAGTTCCCTGATGGCTCAGTGGGTTAAGAATCTGGCTTTGTCACTACTGTGGCTCATGTTCCATCTCTGGATGGTAAACTCTACATGCTGCTGGCATGACAAAAAAAAAAAAAATACTACAGGTCTCAACAAGGAAATCTGCTGAAGATGCAAGAGTGAAGTTTAATTGGGTCTGCTCTGTGCTTGATCACCTCTCTGTCAGTGGGGACGCCTAGTATTGGAAAGCACAGCAGATCATGTAAAAAGAGCAAATAAGGGCCAACAGTGTGGGCATCGTGGGACAGGCATCACTTCAGTTAGAAATCCTCCTCCAGAGAAGAGGGGGCTCTGCCAGGCCCCCCCAGAGCTGAACTGTGGCAGAAAATCCCCAGGATGGATGTGAGGGGACAGGTCTAAAAGTAGCTTTTGGCAGTTTGGCAATAAGCCAGAAAAAAAATGTATGTCACACATACATAGAGCTGGAGCTGCTCTGTCAGGAATTGCCTACAGCACTGTATTAGGGTTCTTCAGAGAAGCAGAACCAATAGGCAATATATTATATGCAGGTGTATTTGTGTGTATGTGTACGTAATACATTCATATATGTATACGTATGTTATACCATGTTTGAGAAGGACATGATGATCACAGTCACCAGGATGTCAGATGTATTTTTTCCCAGTTGCAATTGGTAACAGCATCACTATCCCCTAATCAGAGTCAATTACCTCTGTTTTCCTTTTTTTTTTTTTTTTTTTTTTTCCTTTGGCCAGGTTCTGGCCAGGGATCAAACCCATGTCACAGCAGTGACCTAAACCACATCAATGGCAATGACAGATCTTTAACCTGCCATTAATTCATACCGCTGTTTTCTTGCTATCTGCATTTTTGTCACAAACAGCTTAAGGTGAGCGGACAACAGCCGTAGCTCATAGTTCAATGGGATTTGCTGTTCTCCTGGAGGAAGCATCCCTTCATTGTGAATTAGACTTCCAACTCACAGAGACTAGAGATATGGGAATGGGAGGCACAAATCTCCTAACTCAGTCACTGGAAGTGATGGAAGTAGGTTCACTTCAATTTCTACCCTTTGGTCTCATATTCTTGTGCTCTACATATCAGGGACATAGCATCAAACAACAGTCTTTGATTGAAGATGTATAGGATGTTCTGAAAGGTGGAGCCCTGTCGTTTCAAGGCATCATCTCCAACCGGTGCTGTCTCCGAATATCTGTTTTATCACTCTGACATGATAGTAGCATCTGAATGGTGTTGCATAACATAGAGAAAGTGAAATTCATGGTCATGTGCTCACTGCCACCCCTCCTTTGTTATAAAGTGTGTTCCTTTGTATGATGTGATATTATGTGGAACCCTGTGTCAGTGGATCATACTATTTAGAAGCTCTCAAAGAGTGGTACTAGCTGAGGCCTTAGAGATAAAAAAGGCAAATTCAAATGTGAAATATCTGCTGATTCTAATTAATTCTTGTCTCTTATAGAGTAGAAGGGATCCCATGTTGTCAAGTTGTTATCAGCTAGTTGGTTTTTCTCTTTGGAATGGTGCCATCTTGGTGAGGGAGGAGCTCAGTTTGGTCTACATTACTGCATGGACATTCGGCAATTGCTTTAGTGGGAAGTCATTTTCTTGCCACCTTGAACATTCCATTATGTTCCCATTGGACTGGCATTGGGGTGACCATTGAGAAAAACAGGCTGATGTCAACTTTATAAGTCATTCTATGTGGTTGTTTAGTGCCTCTTTTGTGAAGAATGCTGGCCAGGGCATTAATAAGGAATGAAAAGATCTTTAGTCTTTGCACATATTCCTGCAAGTGCTTCCACCATATGTCCTTCCCAGATCTCTTTGTCTCTGATCTTGAAATCTTTCTTTCCTCTTATAGGCTCCTGAACCATTAGCCATGGAGAAAGAGAAGTTTCAGAAGATTGCACCTGATCTTCACTGTAATAGCTCTTACCCACAGTCCAAGGAAACTTGTGAAGTTTCTATCAACTACTAAGTATATACATTGCAATTATTCCAATTTCCAGGGACTGAGGAAATTATCAGGTGTGAGTCCATGGACCTAAAGAGTGTACTGTGAGCCAGACCAAGGGCCCTTCTCTAACAACAGACCATGATAAACATCTAGGTCCCAGACGTCAATGTCAGTTTGGGACCTGAGTTAAACAGTCTTCAAAATGCTTGGGTAGTCTTCTTCCCCCAGCATATACTTACCTGAGTAAATGGCTAGGGACCTTTGGGGAAGGAATGGAAAAAGCATGACCATATACAAATACTATATTTACAGGGTCTTTTTACCTGGACACTCAGCCTTTCCTTCTGTCATTGTGTTCTGGATCTGAAAACTGACTCACATTGGAAGCTGAGTAATAGACCTTGACTTTTAATTGGAGTGCCTGTCTTCAGCCTCCTGGTCATGTATCCTTGGTTTCTTTGACTGCTTAGATCCCCATGCCTCCCTAAGAGTTTGATCCACCTGGCTGTATTCCAAGATTGTTACTCATGATAATTATATCCAGGGTCCGTGAGATGTGGTTATCTGCTTCTAGGAGACCTTTGGGCATGAGCTCCTGAGAGAGTTTATTCTGTCATTGGACATACAATTTTGTGGAAATCCTTTCTTATGCAGCAGAAATAGGCTTCCTGAAATTTCTATCCATGTGACCATAACTTTAGGTAGTTGAAAGTAGCTACCATGCAAATCCTTTCCCTTATTTCCCTCAAAATGACTAATTCCTCCTGCTTCTAGACTAATTTCAATAGAGTCTGATCTTCACATTCACCAAGAAGATAGGAATGCCCATCCTAGGTTATCTGGAGGGGAGAGAACCCATGTGCCCCCCTGAGATATGATAACATATGAGTAAAATTATAATAATAAACAATAACATGAATGGAGTGTTTACTATGGGCCAAGCCCTGTGCAAAGCACTTTACTCACATTATTGCCACAACAACCAGTAATTTATGCAACAAATATTTATTAAGCACCTAAATCATTCTAGAAACTGGAGATACAGCAGTAAAGAATACAAAAAACCCTGCCCTTATAGAGCTTACATTCTAGAGGTGGGAAACAGGCAATAAATAAGATAATTAAGTGCTATATATAGTATGTTAGGTGTTGAGTGTTAAGGAGTATAATAAAATTAGGAAAGAAGTTGGGAAATGCCAGACGGTTTGCAATTTAGAGATCATGTTCAAGGAAAGTCTCTTTAAAAAGTAAGTCGAGGGAAGCCCTGGAGGAGGTAATAGAGTAATTTTGTGGGTAACTGGGGAAGACCGTTCCAAGGAGAACGAACAATAAGGGCAAAGACCCTGAGGTAGGTATCATTATCTCCATTTTACAGATAGTTAAAAGACTTGCCCAACAGCCACTGCTCGAGGATGGAGCCAGCATTAAAACTCAAGTCTATCTGACGTTAGAGCTGGTATGTTATACACCTGCCTAGTGACTGAGTGTAAGTCACCCTAGACAAACTAGAAATGCTCCTAATGACACAAAAGCTTGCAAGAGGGAAGCAACTTTCTTAGATTGATACACGTAGGTGATGGTGGAACTGAGATCAGAGTGCCATCATTTTCACCTCACCATCCCTACCTCCAGAATCCAGGTATTTATTCTCAGGCTAGAAATTTCTCCCAAACCAATGAATGGACTCAATAAAACTTTATCAATGTATTTTACTGAGAGTTATTTTAAAGAGTTGTCTTGACCCAACAGCATAAATGATGTCTCAAGCTCCGATTTCTCACATTGGCAGTAGATAACAAAGCATAGACTATAAAGTTAGATCCTTCCAACTTGAAAACAGGCTCCACACATGTCTCACTGTGTGATCTTGGGCAAGTCCTTAAACAGCTCTGATTCCCATTATCATCATCCGTAGAACGAGGATAGGAATGTGTCTCAGGGATGTGGTGGGGATTAGATAAAATATATGTACAGCACCTTGCACAGTGACTGGAATATGGGAGATGCACTAAATGTGTTCGTGTCTTCTCCCCTATGTGGTTAGTTGTATTTTCACATGCACAACTCTTGCTTTCTTAGTGTATTATAACTCCACTGAGGGTTGAGAAATTGTCTTCTATAGCTAGGAACTCACCATGTTTTAGAGTATATGGTGGCACTGAGTGAATGCTTACAAGTGATTCTTTGATTGCTGGATTAGTGGGGAAAAGAAAGAAGAGTAATTATTGCTTTGGGATTCTGTTGATGCAACAATCATCTTGTTGCAATATCTGCCAGCCTACTGCTCACCACTGAAGACATGACTGGCCAGGAGGTATCCTCTTATTCCTTCAAAAGTCAGTATGTGTCATTCTGGAAGCTAGACCACTTTTCAGGTAGAGGAAGACTTTTCTTCAGTCAAGAGAAGAGGAGTAGTTGCCATCATCAGGATGCATCCAAACCATCAGTAGGTTCTTGCAATTTCCTGGTAAGAAGCAGAATTCCAGTTTAACTCACAACTTTAACACCCTCTGCCCACAAATCTTTCATCGGGGCTGCTATCAAAGAGTCAAATTGACCGATTTCAGTTTTTATTTCTTTTGCCCACCCTCTGGCAAGATCTCAATAAGCAGCTAACCAGCTGAAAATAGGAGGAGAAGGAAAAGGCCCAGACCCTAGATGATTCAGGAAATGGCTCATCAGCCATCAAAAACTGAAGTTACTTTTTCATTCATATAATGTGGAGAAAACATTCCCTATGGTAAATACTAGGAAGAGTTCAATGGAGTGACCTATTTATATGTTCTTTTTTTAAGAAAGAAGAAGTGAATCATCTGTGTAATGCTTTCCCCTGCATTAGCTTGTTGCAGTCTCATAGCAACTGTGAAACAGTAATTGATGCCTATGTTGTACAGATGAAGCAATTGATCCCCATAATATTTAATGACTTGAATTATACAGCTGATAAATTGCAAACCCAGGACTTACATCTGAATGCTTTTAACTGAGTCTAAACTTTTCCTCTGCACTTCATTTTTCTGCCTCCTATTATAAAGGGTCAATGAAAATTTAGAGGAATGAGCATTACAGAACTGTTGTTTCTTGTAGTGAATCACACATAGAACCCAGCCTCAATACAGATTTTTTTTTTTTCTCTTTTTAGGGCTGCACCATGGCATATGGAGGTTCCCAGGCTAGGGGCTGAATCAGAGCCGTAGCTGCCGCCTACACCACAGCCACAGCCATGCTGGATCCAAGCCGTGTCTGCGACCTACATCACAGCTCATGGCAATGCCTGATCCTTAACCCACTGAGCAAGGCCAGGGATCGAACCTGTGTCCTCATGGATACTAGTCAGATTCATTTCCGCTGAGCCACAATGGGAACTCCAATACAGACTTTTTAGAGGAAAAAAATAGTTTTTCAAAATGTATTGATGTATCTAACATTAATTTGTACTTGTCTCCGAAGAACTAGAAAGACCTCACAGGGAGCTCCTGTTGCAGCTCAGCAGAAACGAACCCGACTAGTATCCATGAAGATGCAGATTCAATCCCTGGCCTCTATCACTGGGTTAAGGATCTGGCATTGCCATGAGCTGTGGTGTGGGTCAAAGACTCAGATCCTGAGTTGCTGTGGCTATGGCATATGCCGGCAGCTGCAGCTCCGATTCCACCCCTAGCCTGGGAACTTCCATGTGCAGGGGATGCAGCCCTGAAAAGATAAACAAATAAATAACTTCACAGTTGTGATGCTTTACCCCAGTCACTACAGAGTAGAGGGAAGAGTGTCAAGGTTCCCATTTTGCGGCTGGGAGATCAAGAACAAAGAAAGAAAAAGTGTAGCAAATTTGGGCAAAGAACCAGTAATTCTAATTTCTAGACTTGGCCAAGTTCAGCTTGACAAACTTTCAGAAATAAATCAGATCTATAATACAGTGCCAAAACATTATCATACATTTATGTATTCTCTTATAAAAGAATAATGGCAAAAAAATATTGTTGTGTTAGATTGAGAAAGTTATGAAGAAATGTCCGCAATTTTACATATTTTATAATGACTTTATATTATCTTCTAATAATATAAAAGTAAGATAGAAAGTAGTAATTATATTTACTTTAGTGGCTGTTAGGAAAATACCCATTTGCCCAGGGCTAGGATACTTCTTTCTATCAAATTCCCAATAGGACAATTGATTAAATCTGACACTTTTGGAAGACAGATTTCTTCTGGGTCAGAAGCAGTAATAATATCGTCTCAATGACATATCGAAGGTGGAAGTGGTTCTCATGGAATCAGCACCCCGTACTCCAGCAGCAATGGCCTCGATTTCCTCTAGTATGCCTCAAAATGAGCAATGATATAGAACTTGATTTTTTCAGACTAAAGTCTCTTAGAACAGCTTAGGTAGCAAGGCTTTTCCTTGTATTTTTAGCTGAAAAGGTTGGAAGATTTTTCTTTCAATGATTTCAGTAAATGATGCCCAATTTACTAACTTTTTTAATTTCTCAATTATTTCACTAGCTTTTCTAGTTCCCCAAGTTGCTTAGAATCCTGGAGCTTAAGGGGAAAAGAGTCAAAGTTTCCTGTCTGCAGATAAGGAAACTGAGGCTTAGAGAATACACTTTTAAATTGAAAGTAAGTATGTATCATATCAGAGCAGGACGTGGCCTGTATTATATTTTTCCAACTAGAATTACAGCTGCTCTATAAAGAAAGTAGAGCAGTTCCTCTCAATATTGCTGGCTTTCTCAATTATAATATTCATTAGTTTAGCACAAAGTACTCTAGCCCTTGGTCCTTAGAGCTTAAGAGTAAACTTGAACTATGATGTTTTCATGTTTTATAGTGAGAGACAGACATTGCACATGTAAGAACTTACACATGGACAATTTCAATAATAGGTTTCCATTTCACTTGTTTTCTTATAGGAAGATATTATCCCATGATTTTAAAATCTGAAATAAGAGTTCCCATTGTGGCTCGGCAGTAACAAATCCGACTAGTATTCATGAGGATGTGAGTTCGATTCCCAGCCTCGCTCAGTGGGTTAAGGATCTGGTGTTGCCATGAGCTGTGGTGTAAGTCAAAGACGTGGCTCGGATCCTGCGTTGCTGTGGCCATGGTGTAGGCGGCAGCTGTAGCTATGATTCAACCCCTAGCCTGGGATCTTCTGTATGCTGGGGTGTGGCCCCAAAAAGCATTAAAAAAAAAAACTTAAAGTCTATTAAATCAAAAGAAAAGGGAGTCATCCCTTTTGATCTAGGGGAACTCTGGAGCTTTGCCAGGAGGTGCAGAGCAAGCACAATATTCAGGCAGCAGAATCTCATGGAGTCAGGGGCTTAAGCTCTAGGCTTGATCAGCTCTTTTCCACATGATTTTGAGAAAATCCCTTAATATCATCAGTCTTCCTTGTCAAAGAAAGGGGTTGGACTAAACAACCTTTAAACCATTTGGATGGCATGAAACAGACTAGTTAATTTATGCAGAAAAGGAACGAACCAGAAAGGTATCAGTTGGGTCACAAAACTTCAGGAAGCCTGGGTAATTCATCTTAGAAAAAAGATGGAATTAGGACAGGTTGATGAGTGGAGGGTGATGGTGGAGGGAGGACAGTGTAGGGGAAATATCTCATTGGAGTGCTATTGCCAATGCCAGTAAGCTCCAAACCCTTTCTCTTGCAGTTCTCTATTCAAGACCCAGAGTCCTAGGACAGAGCCCACTTGGTGGAGGGTAAGTCCATGCATGCAAATCTCAACCAAAGATAATAGCCAAGTTATTCTCAGCCTCCACAAGGCTGCCCATGGCAAAGAGGTTGTTAGCAAGCAAAGGGGCAGATGCTGGGAAGTTAAAAAACAGATCATTTTAGAATGTTTCTAGTAGTTTTCTTCCTCTTCTCTCCCTCCCTCCCTTCTTTTTTTCTTTTTCCTTCCTTCCTTCTTTCCTTCCTTCCTCTCTCTCTTCCTTTCTTTCAATCTTTCCTTCTTTCCTTCTTTCTTCTTTGGGGTTCTTGCAAATATCAGCTGGTTTCTCTGTAATGGGGATTTCAGCACACAAGGGTGAACTATTTCCTCCTAGGCAAATTCCCGTTTTGCTCCAGACTCCCAGGAGGATGAATGCATGGTAGGAAAAAGAAAGGCTGCCCTGGTTCCAGCTGGGCACCAAAAAGCTGGAGAGCTGCAGTACTCACAAGGATCGGAGCCAGAGAGGGCTGAGAGCATTGAGATAGGAGCAGATGGCTAGAACAGTTCACCAAAGACCCCTAGGTACCGCTGCTAGACAGAGGGGTTTCCTTTCAGAGTGCTCCCATTAACACATTTTCTTGGCATTAGCCTTACGGCTGCTGGGATGAGTGGCTTTTTTCCTTTCCCAAACTGTCCTTATCAGTAATGCAACAATAGCTAATTTAATTAGCCGACCTGAACAGCAGCCAGTTGGAGCTAATTTGGTTTTGCTAGCTGCTCCCTGATAGTACAGAACTGATAAGCATCCTTCCCTCCAGACAAACAGTGGGGGTTTGAGGGGACCATGAGAGGGATGGTGGCTCCTCCAAAGTCTGTTCTACACCTGTGGGATTTAGCACTTGACCAAAGGCAAGTTATGCTTGAGTCAGTATTCCCCAAGGGCCTGTCAAACTTGTCGGCCAAAAGAGATAAAATAGACAACCAGGAAATTGCAAAGGCGAGGTGCCCAGGATGAGAGTGCTGGAGAAAAAACATTCCCCCTAGCAGAAAGAACACTTGGCCAAAAGATCTGGATCTCAGCCACTGACTGACCTTCTCCAAGTCACTTTACTTCTGCGTCTCAGCCACTGATGCATAAGAATGATATGCAGGATATATGCATAATATACATTATAATACCATACACAAAATACAAAGAATAATTACTGCCCTACTTTGTTCACAAACATGCCATGGAACTCCAATACTATAACGAAGATGAATACTCTGGTTTCTCTTCAGATCCTATAAATCTTTCGCCTTTTACTATAACGAAGATGAGATTTCTTTGACGTGCATAAAGGACTATGCCAATGGAAAACATCCGGTAACTAGCACACTACCATGAGTGTGTGCACTCTCTGTTTCTTAAGGGCCAGAACCAAACACCATTCCTCTCTGTGCCTCTAGCACTGGACATGTGCCTATGCATGGAAGGTCCACATGTGTTTGTTGACTGAGTGATAGAGAAATAGGAGTATAAGGAGATAGGTAGGCATAGTTTAAAGAATGAGGAGGTCAACACACAACGAAATATTGTAAAATATAAGCCTTCTTTTCAGTTCAGTATCTTAACCTTCTCCGTCCTTGACAAAAGAGGTTCAGAAAGAAACTAATGTTGATGTCAGGTTTATTTCACAGAACTTTCCAGCCCACCTGCATCTCTGCCCACCATCCTTCCAGTGAGGCCCACCCCTGCCAGTGAAGGACCACACCCAGAGCACATGTCATGGTGTACAGAAAGGTAGCCAAGTCAAAAAAAAAAAAAAGGTGTGTTTGGGGGGTCTTGTGGAGTTCCCATTGTGGCTCAGCAGGTTAAGAACCTTGCTAGTATCCATGCTGTTTGATCCCTGGCCTCACTCAGTGGGTTAAGGATCTAGTGTTGCTCTGAACTGGGGCATAAGTTGCAGATGCAGCTCAGATCTGGTGTGGCTGTGGCTGTGCTGTAGGCCGGCAGCTGCAGCTCTGATTCGACCGCTATCCTGGGAACTTGCATATGCCATGGGTGTGACCTTAAAAAGAAAAAAAAAAAAAAAAAGAAGATTCTTGAGCCAGATAGCCTCGGTTCAAATTCTGACCCATCACCAGCTAACTGTGAGAATGGGTAGTTATCATAACTCTATCTCAGTTTCCTCATCTCTAACTGGGGGTAACAATATTTCCACATACTTTCTAGGCTTCTAGGTAGTGAAAATTAAAAGAGCTAATTCATATGTCACATTTAGTGTTCTCCTTGGCACAGTATATGCCAACTATTATTACTTTATAGTGAGGACTGAAGGACATCAAAGGGCTTTTTTTTTTTTTTTGCCTTTCCTAGGGCCACACCCACGGCATATGGAGAGTCCCAGGCTAGGGGTCTAATTGGAGCTGTCGCCACCGGCCTACACCAGAGCCACAGCAATGTGGGATCCGAGCCACATCTGCAACCCACACCACATCTCACGGCAACACCAGATCCTTAACCCACTGAGCGAGGCCAGGGATCGAACCAGAAACCTCATGGTTCCTAGTCAGGTTCGTTAACCACTGCACCACAACGGGAACTCCTCAAAGGGCTTTTGATTTAAAAAATGTTTCTATCATTTAAAATTTATATTTTAAAAAACTGCAAAATTAAGTGCTTACCATGCACAGATTCTGTACTATTCAGTTTCCCTATATTACCTCATCTAATCTTCACAACAATACTATAATGTAGCTTTTTATTACATCCATTCCATGGATGAGAAAAGTAATCCTTGGAGAGGTTAAGAAATTTACCACTTAGTACACAAATAGTAAGTGACAGAACAAGAATCTGAACTCTTGATTGGGCCCAAAGCTAAAATTAAATAAAATACATATAATTATTCAAAGTCCTTATATCTCTGTAATTAAAACAAAGAAAAAGGAAACACTTGGATGAATCACAAAATAACTATGCCATGTGAGAGAAGCCAGACCAACAAAAAAAGTGTATACTACATGACTCCATTTATATAAAACTCTAGAAAACGCCAGCTAATTACAGTGACAAAGAACAGATCAGCGGTTGCTTGGGGAGGGTATTAGGTGAGGAGGGGTGGGAGGGATGGATTGCAAAAAAATCTTTTGGAGGTGATGGATATGTTTATTGTCTTGATTGTGGCAAGTCCATCATCGGTGCATATGTATGTCAAAACTAACCACGTTGTGTGCTTCAAATATGTGTAGTTTATTGTATGCCAATTATGCTCAATAAAGCTGTTAACAAAATAGGAGCTACTTTTATACCCTCAAAATCTGACAGTTAACCAAAGGGTAATTAACCATTATTCAGGACAGAGCTGGGCAAAAAAGCAACAAATCCTGGAGCATCAGGACCTCTGAGGTCACAGGTGTGTCACAAGATTCCGTGTAGTTAAAAGCCCAACCTGGTTCTCACTTCCTCCTCCTTGAACTAGGAGCTGATGACTTGGCAAGTTACTTAGCAAAATCTTCGTGTTCTCACTGAAGGTGAGAACCTAGAGATGAGACAGTTAAATGAGGGGCCGAGCCAGCGTGGGCCCTCAGTGGAGTGTCTGGCTCCTGGTAACCCCTGAAGATTATCTGCTGAATGTTAGGAAGATGGGTGGAAAGTCTGAGTGGGGCTTCCTGGGACTTTGCTGAGGGGCGGGGCGCGGGGTGGGGGGGAGTCAAGTCCACCGCCGGGGCAGGAGGAATGGTTATTCTGTGTGTACCCCAAAGGAGGAAGTGGCCGTCATCCCACAAATATGTGTCCTGAAAGGTCTGAGCATCAGAGGGCTGTGATCGGTCACTGGGTCACACTTTCTCTCATTTCCTCCCGACCCCTCCCCGTCCCCAAGTCCCCTGCCCAGAATGCAGAAAGCAAAACAACACCACCCGTGACACGGCTGGGGCCAGGCTTTCTGCTTTTCTGCAGAAAATAGTCACACATTCTGCTTTCATCCACTCCTCTGTTACCTTAACGTGCTGGTCTGGAGGATAAATGAGATAATAAGCACACAGCCCTGCACACAGCGTCTGGGTCACGGGAGGCGCTTGATAAATGTTCATCCTTTGCCCCATCGCCCTTAGAGAGGAGCTCTGACGCCTCAGAAATGCAAATCCCTACACCCTCACCTCCATCTACTTTCTGTTTCCCTACGTGGGAGCCTTTTTACTACCCCTTAAAGCCGCCCAGAATCCCTTGCCTCTGCTTATTGTCGCTCGGAGTCCAGGGCGAGGGCAGCGCAGGTGGAAGTCTGAGCCTCCACGCAGTGACTGAGCTCGACCGATGGGGATCTCGTTCATCTTCACTAACGTTGCTGCACCATCCATTTTAAATGACATGGAAGCCCGACCCGTTTATCAAGACCAGCATACTACTCTGTTATGATGATTATTTAGCATTCACAAAACACTGAACTTGCAAAGTGCTTAATAATAATTTATTTATTACCTCATCTAACTACACACTAATGGAAAATCCAAGGGGTTGTCTTGAGGGCACTGACCTCCACTCTGGAGTCACCTTCCGCCATCTCCAATAGCTTGCCCAAGTGCTGGCTGTGAAATATTTTAATGAAAACTACTTGGTATATACAGTTATAGGTTTTTTCTTTTTGCCATTTGTAATGTATCTACTGAGATAATCCTCTTACTTGACAATTAATAAAAATAAGCATACAGTTATAACAAATCACTGAAGCCATAGCTCTCCAGAACTGATATGGAGCCTCCAAGAATAGCTCCCAGGTGTGTGGCAGACATGGAAAGCCACCACTCACAGCTCCCTTCAAGGAAGGGCTCACTGCCCAGCTCTGAGCAGTGCGTTAGCTGGAGGTTTCTGGCTGGTAGAAACTTCAGGGTCCACCATAGTGACTGAGCATGGTCTTGGTATAGGGGTTAGTCATTTCTGCCAACATGAAACTCTTTTAAAAGGCAGCCTTGGTACCACCTTGAACCAGCCAGAATGGCCATCATCAAAAAGTCTACAAACAATAAATGCTGGAGAAGGTGTGGAGAAAAGGGAAATTTATTACATTGTTGGTGGGAATGTAAATTGGTGCAACCACTGTGGAAAACAGTATGGAGATTCCTCACGAAGCTAAAAATAGAATTACCATTTGATCCAGCAAGCCCGCTCTTGGGCATCTATCTGGAGAAAACCATGTCTGCAAAAGATACATGTACTCCAATGTTAATTGCAGAGCTATTTACAATAGCCAAGACATGGAAACAACCTAAATGTCTACCCACAGAAGAGTGGATAAGGGAGATGTGGCACATATACACAATGGAATATTACTCAGCCATTAAAGGAAAGAAATAATGGTATTTGCAGCAACATGGATGGACCAAGAAATTATCATGCTTAGTGAGGTTAGTCGGATCGTGAGACACCAATGTCATACGCTAGCACTCAAATGTGGAATCTAAAAAAAGACTCAGTGAACCTATTTGCAGAACAGAAAGTGATTCAGAAACACTGAAAAACTTAAGCCTTCCAAAGGAGACAGGGTGGGAGTCGGGGGATGGGCTGGGGGTTTGGGATGGAAATGCTATGAAATTGGGTTGTGATGAATATTGTACAACTATAAATGTAATAAAATTCATTGCATAAAAATAATAAAAAAATAAAAGGCAGACTTTGTTCTGGAGCTCTCCTTTTCCAGGTGTGCATTGCTATTTGATGCCTTTTTTACCCAGTCATGCTTCTTTTCCCCTTTTCCTTCACAGATGTAACTCTCCAATAAGCCTTTTTCAGTCCTTACTCACCTGAGCATCTGCTTCCCAGAGAACCAAGCCAGCCAATAGGAACCTAGAGTGTATACTCTGACAATAAGCCACTTCATTTTAGGCAGGTATCTCTGGGCTGCAACTTTTTGTCCCATATATTTTTTTGGTAAGATTTTTATTTTTTCTATTATAGCTGATTTGCAATGTTCTGTCAATTGCTGCTGTACAGCAAAGTGACCCAGTCATATACATACATACATATATATACATACATATATATATATATATACACATACACATTCTTTTTTTTTTTTTTTTTTTTGTCTTTTGTCTTTTTGTTGTTGTTGCTGTTGCTATTTCTTGGGCCGCTCCTGTGGCATATGGAGGTTCCCAGGCTAGGGGTCGAATCGGAGCTGTAGCCACCGGCCCACGCCAGAGCCACGGGGGATCCGAGCCGCGTCTGCAACCTACACCACAGCTCACGGCAACGCCGGATCGTTAACCCACTGAGCAAGGGAAGGGACCGAACCCGCAACCTCATGGTTCCTAGTCGGATTCATTAACCACTGTGCCACGACGGGAACTCCCCATACACATTCTTTTTCTCACATTATCCTCCAACCTGTTCCCTCACAAGTGACTAGATATAGTTCCCTGTGCTATACAGCAGGATCTCATTGCAAAGTATTAGGATGACTGGCTTTGATTCTTTCAAAGGTCTATCTATGTCTTCCATTCTGTGATACCTGTGACTCTATATGGGATGGGATTCAGTATCAATTCTCTGTCTTTAGCCTTCAAACAAGGGGCTTTTGTGATGGAAGAGGGTCTTGAACAAGCTCCAGAGGCCCCCATTTTCCTGTCTATAACATCCCTGTAATGATTCCACTTCTGTTAAAATGTGCAGTAGAAAGACGATATGAGTGTGCATTGATGTGTATGAAAATTATACAGTAAGAATTTATGTGTATGTGTAAAAGCATTATGTCACATATAACACAAAAATGCATATAATTAAGTAAATAATATCATACTATAGGTGATCTGATATATATATATGCATAAAATAATGGTCAAGACAGAAAATCTCACACCAGGAGATAATAGATAGAAAAGTCTCACTGACATATAGGGAGACAGCACTGTACTCTGAAAAGGTCCAATTCCTGAGTCTGATGGTCCCTACAGTTCTTAAAACAAACTATAAGGTGAGGACAAGCTTAAATTAACCACCCCAAAGGTAATGGCTCCTTGGACAGTGCACGCCTCAGAATTCTGGGGGATTCAGACCCCTTGTTCAGCTGCTCAGACTTGTCACCTATGGAGGTTTGGGTTTTCAAGCCAAGAATCAGAAGGTGTATGCCTACTTCCTTCACAAGGTGTATGCCTACTTCCTTCACATCTCTGTTTTTCTGGGTTTTTTTTTTTTTTCCTCTCTTCCTTTTTTTCTTTTTTACTGTTGTTCGCTAAGCAATCTTTGTAAGGAGTTTGGTCTCCTTCTTTTCCTTGGATTCCTCAGTGGTCTCAGGTCAAAGGTACCTGCCACCAAAGAAGCTGTTAAGAAACTTAATTAGGGTTTTTGAAATTAAAAGCCAACACAAATTTATTTATTTCCATAATGATTTTTTAAAAGCTGCCATTGACAGAGTTCCCATTGTGGCTCAGCAGAAACAAATCTGACTAGCATCCCTGAAGACGCAGATTTGATCCCTGGCCTCGCTCAGAGGGTTAAGGATCCAGCATTGCCGTGAGCTGTGGTATAGGTTGCAGACACAGCTCGGATCTGACAATGCTGTGGCTGTGGCGTAGGCCGGCAGCTACAGCTCTGATTCAACCCCTAGTCTGGGAACCTCCATATGCCACGGGTTCAGCCCTAAAAAGACAAAAACATAAATAAATAAAATAAAATAAAAGCTCTCATTGTAAGTCCCCAAAGGAAGTTGTCATTGGGCACAGGCCCTGAGAGTCACATTGCAAATGGTAGTCAATAGTTTAAGAGGTCATACTGGCTAAGATCTAAAAGCATATTCAACAAAGTTTTGTATAAATTCATGGACGATTGATCTGTAATTAATTAGCATGTGTATGTGGGATATTTGAGACATATGTCACTGCAGCTCTTAGAGGCCTGGTGAAAGAAGGTATATGCCCTAAACTTCCAACTAAGAAAACTCATCAATATTCCTGGTCAAGAGTTGAGGCTCAATTCTTTCAACAACCATTTCAGAACAGGAATCTGGGGCTCACAGAGGCCAGCATGAAACTACCAAAAAGAAGTCATCCCATTTTTACATCATTTACTATTTGGTAAGGGGGCTCATGGCACAGCACAGAATTACTAGGTTGTGTTTCTTCAAAACAGTGCAAAAAAATCCTGCTTGTTATTTCTCAAGATAAGTGGGTACCGTTGAGAAAGTAACATGCCGATCACAGGAATGAATCATGATCCATGAAGCTGCCCTTAGCCAAAACTGCTCTCTAGGATTTTTCTTTTTCTTTTTGTCTTTTTAGGGCCGCACCCTCGACATAGGGAAGTTCCCAGGCTAGAGGCCAAATCGGAGCTGTAGCTGCTGGCCTACATCACAGCTACAGCAATGCAGGAGCCAAGCCATGTCTGCAACTTACACCGCAGCTCATAACAACGCTGGATCCTTAACCCACTGAGCAAGGCCAGGGATCAAGCTTGCATCCTCATGGATACTGGTTGGGTTCATTACCAATGCACCACCAGGGGAACTCCTCTAGTATTTTTTTACAAGGCCCTCGGCCCATCCTGTCCTGTGCAAAATATTAGTGGCTTGGATGAAAGCAGCCAAGGGCAGTGGCAATACACGTGGCTTTCAGCATCAGGCAGAGGTGGGTTCAAATTCTGACTCTACAACATACTGGCTGTGTATACCTGGACAAGGTACTTAACCTTTCTGAGTCACAGTGTGCTTCACTATAAAATGGGGACAGCACGCACTTTGTGGAGCTGGTGAAGGTAGAATGCAATAATGTGCTGTGTAAAGCACAGTATCTGTCAGAGAGGTGCTCCAAAAACAATAGCTCTCTGTTGCACATTAAATACATTGTCTGAGAGTAATGAGCTAATACGTTGGGTGACAAAATCAGGATCCAGAAAGGTCTCACCAGGCAGGACTCAAGGACCAAATCTAATAGGATGGCATTTAACAAGGATAAATGTAAAGGTACTGCAATTAGGGCTGAACAGCAAGCTGCACACACACCCACTGGGGAGACAGGGCTTATCAACTGCACACCTGGGAAAGACTTGGGGCATTACCTGACTCTTTGCTCATTAATGGGTCAGTGGGGTGAAGTGGCTGCCAAAAAGCAAACACAGTCTTAAGCAGCGTAAAGGCAAGCTCATTGTCTGGAACAAAGGGAGAAATAATGCCTGTCTCCATTGCCCCTCTATGGTACTATAATAGGAGTGGTGATGAGCTGGGCTTTTTCCAAAGACACAGAATCAGGAGAGTGAGGAGACATAAACTCCATTAAAGCAGAGAATAGTGGAGGCCAGGGAGGACCAGGGAGGTTCAGGACAAGTGTCCACAAACATTAGAAAAGCAGTTGTGGGAGTTCCCTTGTGGTGCAGTGGGTTAAGGATCTGGTGTTGTCACTGCTGTGGTACAAGTTTGATCCCTAGCCAAGGGCTTCCATGTGCTGTAGGTATGGCAAAAAAAACAACAACAACAACAACAAAACACACTTATATACAGGATGATGAATTAGAATGTTGTGATATAAATTCCAAGCTCCTTCCATTTTTTATTATTTAGATTTTTTTTTTTTTTGCACTTTAAGGCCACACCTGTGCAACATGGAAGTTCCCAGGCTAGGGATTGGATCGGAGCTGCAGGTTCCAGCTTACACCATAGCCACAGCAATGCAGGATGATGAGAGCCGAGATTGCAACCTACACCACAGCTCATGGCAACGCCAGATCCCCAACCCACTGATAGAGGCCAGGGATCAAACCCACATCCTGATGGATAATATGTCCGGTTAGTTTCTACTGCACCACAATGGGAACTCCTCCTTCCCTGTTTAAAGTTGCACAGCAGAGAATTAAGATGAAGGTGGGATTACAGAAAGGAAGGTTGCTATAAAATATAAAGAAGATGCCTCTAACCATGGACACTATCCACAAACGGGGAGGGAGCGAACTCCCCATCACTGGAAGCATCCAGGCTGAAGCTGCAGGATCGCCTGTGAGGGAACATCATGAAGTGATTAATACACCTCCTGGAGCAGGGCTCAACCTGTAGCCATGTGCCCCCAGAAGTCATTGGCAAAATCCGGTAAGTGTGTGCACAAGTTCATTTTTCTCTGGGGAGAAGGTTCATGACCATCCTTCAGATCTTTTATGGAACCTGAAACTCTACCCCCTAAAGACTCAGATGAACTGAGCTGGTGCCTTGTTGCTTTTGGTATTTATTGGATATCCACTGCATAATACTAGGCTGGGTACTGAGGACACCAAGATGAATAGGATACTGTCTCTATCTTATAAAGGGAAACCTTGAGTGTGGTGTGTTCTTTCAAACAAGCAAGTGTAGAAAGTCCTGTATCTGTGCTGCAATAGAGGATGGTGTACAGTGGGGCAGCAGGAAAGAGAGTGATCCATTCTTCCTGGGAAGGCGTTCCTTCTGACTCTGTGATTTGAGGACTTGGCCACTCTTTGAATGGAAGCTCTGTCACAGATCCACCAAGGATTCCAGGGAGATGCAGATTTGGCCAACCAAAGAGCAGCTATCTGGAGAGTCCCAGTAAAGCTCTAGAAATTGCTAATCTCCAAAACTGGCCTGTTCTCTAAGATCCATCCCATCTGTCTATGATGAGGTAGCTCCATTAGAAGGTCCTGAAAAAGAGATGGCATGAAATCTCTAGGAATATCTTTTTGATCAGTTCATGAAAACCCAAATCATTGACTGCCTGGGCCTGTGAGTATACCAACATTAAACTGCCAACCTGTTTGACATTTATTTACCCACCATGTAATGCCTGCTTTATTGAGCCAATAAATTGGAGGCAGTAATATCCACCCATCAAAATCTACCTGGCTTTCAAGGCCTGGCTCTCCCTCTATACCCTTCAGAGGTCCCCCTAGGCCCTCTGCCTGCTGAGAACACCTGCTCTCCTGAACTCTGCAGCATCCACTATGTAACCTATCATTAGACACCTACTGTTTACCCTTTTGTACTGTCACCTAACTGGATCCTCTGAGTACATTTCGTCTGGTTTTAGACTAGACTATTCTTGTCTGACACAATCATCACATCTTCAGGGATGGAAAAGTCTGTCTTAAATCCTTCTCCCCCATCTTTCATTGAGTTTTTCCCAGGCAGCTTATATTATAGGGGCTCAATTAAATAGGATGGAACAATCATTATAAAACAATCATTATAAAACTGCTTTCTGGCAGTTTCCATTGTGGCTCAGTGGTAACAAACCCGACTAGTATCCACGAGGACGTGGGGTTCGATCTCTGGCCTTGCTCAGTGGGTTAAGGATCTGGTGTTGCCGTGAGCTGTAGTGTGGATCACAGACATGGCTCAGATCTGTCGTTGCTGTGGCTCTGGCGTAGGCCGGTGGCTGCAACTCCGATTCAACCCCTAGCCTGGGAAACTTCATATGCCACGGGAGCAGCCCTAAAAAAGGCAAAAAGACAAAAAAAAAAAAAAAAATTGTCCTTGTCCATAATTTCTTTATCTTAAAAAATATATAAATGATTTATAAGAAAAGACAATGTTCTATGGCCAATTTCTACTTTCTCTTTTGAACAATGTCAGAGAATTTCCCATAAGAAAAAGTTTATTTTATTTTCTCTCTCAACATGTTCACTATTATTAACTGGCAATGAATACTGTTTTTAATTCTCATGGAACCCCTAGCCTGGGAATCTCCATATGCCTCCAGTGCAGCCCTAAAAAGACAAAAGACAAAAATAAATAAATAAATAAATAAATAAATAAATAAATAAATAAATGTGATGAAACTAAGGTCACTAGAAGCCAAGTAATCTTAAGACAAGGGTGATTAAAATTACTTGGTTATAGAGCTACATAACGGCAAAATTGACACAAGGACCTAAATTACCAGAGTTCCAAATAAGTACTCCTCTATTTAAACCCTGTGAATTCCTGTCTGCCTCAGTAAAAGCTATGGTCCTTACAATGGATTAGGGGCTCCTTAGTTATGTCACCTACTGCTGTTCCTCTTGCTCTTTCTGCTGCAGCCACACAGGCCTCCATGCTCTTCCTTGAAATGCCAGGCAAGCTCCTGCCTCAATACCTTTGAACATGCTGTATCTGCCTGGATTGCTTTTGCCCCAGATCTACATGGCTTGCTGCCTCACCTCCTTTAGGTCTTGATCAATCATCTTCTTAGTGAAGCTTCCCCTAGTCATTGCATTTAAAGTTATCTGCTTCTGCTGCCTGCCCCCACCAAACATTCACGTTCTCCTTCATCCGCTAATTTTTCTCTTTAGTACTTACCACTAACATTCACCAATATTTTAGTTATTTATTTTGTCTATGTCCCTCTCCTTTATTATACTGTGTACTCTCAAAGGGTCGTTTTTTTTTAATCTACTTCATTTGGTTATCTACCCCTGATACCTAGCACAGGTCATGGCACATAGAAGGTGCTCAGTAAATTCTTGTTAAATGAGTGATGGCAGTGCTGACTGGGACAGAAGCCAATATCCAGGAGTGTCATTGTGAGATTCGGGGACACGGGAGCCAGTGGCCAGTGTTTCCTAGAAACTTGCTAGAGTCACACAAAGCCAAATCTGGGAAGTTATCCCACCTCTTCCGAGCCTGTAGGACTTATCAAGGCTTCTGCTTGTCAGAAGGTGGTGGATGGACCTCATGGGGTTTTAACTACAGATTTATTTATTTATTTATTTATTTTGTCTTTTGTCTTTTTAGGGCCACACTCATGGCATATGGAGAGCCTCAGGCTGGGGGTCGTATCGGAGCTGTAGCCGCCAGCCTATGCCACAGCCACAGCAATGCCAGATCCAAGCCGAGTCTTTGACATATACCACAGCTCATGGCAATGCCGGATCCTTAACCCACTGAGTGAGACCAGGGATCGAACCCGCAACCTCATGGATGCTAGTCGGATTCATTTCTACTGCACCATGACGGGAACTCCTTAACTATAGATTTAGAATGGTAACGCTCAGGTTTTTTAGTGGAGTCAAGGCCCCATGGACCACCCCATCAACTCTCCTATAGCATCTAAAGAAACTCAGCAGATGAATCAAATTCAAAGAGGTGATATTTAGGTTTTGTTAAACTAAAACCTCATTATCAATCTATACCAGAACCAAGAACCAACATTCAAACTATCAGAAGCCTATTTGACAATGGCAGGGAGAACACTTGTCTCCTGCCAGCAAGGGTCCCAAGCACGCATAAGAGGCCTATCCAGACATGGATGAGGAAGCACGGTGCCATGCTGGACAGTTAAACTCAGCAGCTCCTCTAATAGTGAAAGTCTTCACCATAAGAGCCATCTGAGTTGCAAGATCATGACTGGCTCTTGATCAGGTCATGTTCTGTACTTGGCTCCCAATTGAGCATCGCCTGGGGGAGGAAAGTGGCAGCCCCACAGACTGTCAGGGGCCTCCAAATGTGAGCCCAGACCTCCCATGAGAGACTCTCATTAACCGCCGACCACTGTGAGTTCTCTAAGCGCCAAAGATATGCAAGACAGAGACTTTCTTCACACTCATTGACACAGATCCAGACATTTCTAGGCATTTTCCAAACCAAAGAGTCATTTGCTTCTCCCTTGGGGCCCAACCATCCCTTGGACCACATCACTTGCCAATAAACTAGGTTTCAAAGGTCTCATGAAGCCTAGGTTGTCCCCATTTTCCTTCCCCTCCACGTAGCGTTCCTTTGGGTAGGGTAACTCTTTAAACTCAGGTCCAAACAAAGCAGGAAGATTTTCCAATAAAAGCTTGAATTTTTTCCTATGGAGCACATGCTGCACCTCCCAGCCGCCTCCCCCCAACTCCCTACTGTCAGTGTGCAGGGGAGCAGACCCCAGTCAGTCCTGGGGCTCTCATGGCCCTTTCTGCCAGGGGAGCTGCTCTGACACTTGGCTACACCGAGGGAAGGAAGGACAGCTCAGTGTGGATACTGGTTATGAAAGTGGCCTCCCTCAGTTGTCACCTCCGGCTCTGGCCACACCAGACACCATCAGTCAGTGGCTTAAGCTGCCGTGGTACACAAGCAGAAACCTAAAGCTGGCTGCCAGACCCTCTGTGCTTTCTCTCTCCACATTCTCTTCTTCCTCCAGCACGAAATGCTTGGGGCCCACCTGAGACCTAACATTTGTCTGTTTTGAGAATAGATGAGTATTTATTAGAATTAAACAGCTGGGAACCCTGTGATATTTAGACGGGTATTAGGAGGCGTGTATGAGAAGAAGATAATGCCGGGTCTTTTTTTTCTGTAAACCAGGCTGGGCTTCGTTGCTGAGGGGATTTCTTGGGTCTCCTGTGAGAGCCAGATACAGTTAATTTCCTGCAAAAGCTGCGGGCTGGGCGGCGCTGATATTGCAGTGTTATTTAGAACAGAAAGGTCAGGCCTGAGATTGAATAATCATTGACAAGAAATCCGCGGGGGATACCGAAGCAGTTGGTGATCAGTGACTGAAACCTGGCCCGACTCCTCCTTCCTTCCCTTCCTTCCCGGGGATCTGGCTGATCCAGGGGGTTGTTTATTATTCTTTTCTGCAAAATGTTTCCCCAAGTCCTCAGAGCTAATGGGCAAGGTGTGTGGAGATGGGCACCAGGACAGCTTTGAGGCCGCCTTCCAGATGGGATGTGCAACCTTACACACTTGATGCACCTGCTCTGGGGCCACCATTTGCCCTGGGCACCTGTGCGTGAATTTTCAAACGACAATGGGTAGCTTTCTTTCCAGCACCTGGAAGCACTTTGAACCCCAACAGGGCATATTTTTTCTGCCGGGTCTCTGAGAGGTAGTCTGCGTAGCCCCATCTCACAGCCTGTCCTGAGGGTGAAGCCAAAGGCAGGACCTCAGGAAAATGCAAGTGGGTATCTGAAAGATGGAGCATCCACTGTGCGTCACACATGTGCTGTGCTCTTTGAGTGGCGTGTGGCATGAATCCTGGCAGCCCCGAGATCCCTGCTTTACAGATGGAGAGAACGGCTCCACAGGCTCAGAGAGGTTGAACAACTTGTTCAAGATCTCCTAGCTCCTAAGCTGCAGAACAAAGCATTTAAACGTAGGGCTTTCCGGGTGCCAAGTACATGCTCTGTCTGAACCATGCTGCCTCATAAATTTCTAAATCTTCACTGTGGATTCTTTCCCTGAGGCTTCCACCCTTCTCTTTAATCTAGTCATCCTGGAGGCATTCTCAGAAATTCTGATGTTCCAATATTGTAAGTACACTATACTGCAATAAAATTTAAAAAACAAACAAAAAACACAAGCCTTATCTCAGTAAACCAGGAAAAAAAAAAAGAAATTCTGATTTTTAATAAAAAATTCTCTTTCTCTCTTTATTTTCCTTTTTTGGCCACCCCGCAGCATGTGGAATTCCTGGGCCAAGGATCAGATCCAAGCCACAGTTGTGACCTAAGCTGCAATTGTGGCAACACTGGATCCTTAACCACTGTGCCGGGGATCAAACCTGGTTCCAGCGCTCCCATGACACTGCCGATCCATTGCACCACACGGGAGCTCCTAAAACTTTCTCTTTTGAAACCAGCACTAGCTGCTTGTATCAGATCCCACAGATTGGATGGCAGAGTGTGGTGTCCAGCTTGGAAAGGGGAAGAATAGGCCAATGGATTTCTGAGGTCCCTTTTGAATTTCAGAAGTCATGCAATTTATTTATATTAAAATTTAATTGGAGTTCCCATCTTGGTGCAGCAGCAGAAACAAATCCGACTAGGAACCATGAGGTTGTGAGTTCCATCCCTGGCCTCATTCAGTGTTGCCGCGAGCAATGGTGTGGGTAGCTGATGTGGCTTGGATCTGGGGTTGCTGTGGCTCTGGCGTAGGCTGGCAGCTACGCTAGACCCCTAGCGTAGCTCTGATTAGACCCCTAGCCTGGGAACCTCCATATGCTGCGGATGCAGCCCTAAAAAGACAAAAAAAAAAAAAATTCAATTTATTTCTTTTAGCTTTGATCTTGGGACGATTCTTCAAAGCATAGTCATCTTGTTTAACTTGGGGAACTTAAAGGCACAAATAGTAAAACAATCAACAAATAATCCATAGTCATCAACTGCAAGCTAGCATCTAGGGTATGGTTAAAGTTTTTTTTGTTTGTTTGTTGGGTTTTTTTTTTTTTGTTTGTTTGTTTTTTTTTTTTTGTCTTTTGTCTTGTTAGGGTTGCACCTGAAGTTCCCAAGCTAGGGGTTGAATTAGAGCTGCAGCTGCCAGCCTATGCCACAGTCACAGCCACAGATCCTTAACCCACTGAGCGAGGGCAGCCAGGAATTGAACCCGAATCTTCATGGATACTAGTCGGGTTTGTTACCACTGAGCCACAACAGGAGCTCCCATGGTTAAAGTTTTTCAGGAGTTTTTCAAGAGGGGAGCCAGGTAAGGATTATTGTCCATGGTTCTGGTTAGAATAAGGTCAGGACTGGGGTTATATCTTGATAGGTGGCTCATAATATAAGTAAGATTATCAACAGGGAATGTCATTCGAAGACGACTTCTGGGCACACTGGGACACATTTGAAGTCTTGCTGACTTGTGTTGTCACAGAGTGTTCTGGCAACTGGGGACATTTCTTGTGCTTGGCTGGGTAATAGGAAGGAGTCATAGACAACATGCTGGGTAATAGAAGGAACTTGGACCAACCCAGTCTTCTCCAGGGTTGCCCACCAGGACATATGAGTATAAGTAGGAAGATCCCAGTGTGCGATTAGATGAGCTGGGTCATCTGTTTTGCCCCAGGTTATAGAAAGTCACCTTCTTCCCTGAGATGCGATTTGATCACCGTTGTCAAACCAGTTACAGAATAATGAATAGACACATTCGTTTGGTTTTTATAAAATTTAAAATATTGGTTAAAGAGGGAGATCTCTTGTGGCTCTTAAGTATCCAGCCTTGTCACTGCTGTGGCTCTGGTAGCCGCTGCAGCATGGGTTCAATTCCTAGCCCAGGAACTTCCACATGCCATGCGTGGCCAAAAAATATGTGGTTAAAGAAAACAATATATGTCTTTAAGGGCCGTGATCTGGGGTTGGGACTAGAAGCTAAAAGACTTGCGTTTTATCTCCAGATTGGACTGCCCTTTGTCCTGAAAGAATTGAGGGAGCTTCAATGGTGCCTTGAAACTATTTCCTGAAACTGCAGGAAAGCTGCAGGGGCTGGAGAGTGTGTTTAGGTGAGTTCTTTAACCCAGCAAAAATATGTGCAGTTATCTACTGTCTCCTCCTGTTTCTAAGCTTCTAGTCCTACACCTAGGCCAGAACCGATTCCTTCATGCCACCTGTACCTGAATTCTAAAGAGAGACCACTGGGACGATGAGATACAAAGAGCAGGAGCTCATATGTTCTGGAAGAAAATAAAGAGGCAGTGATGGCAAAGTGCTCAAAAGCCCAGACCTAGCTTCTTCCCTCTGTAGTTTTAGACCTTTAGGTAAGTTGTTCAACCTCTCTGTACTTCAGTTTCTTCATTTGCAGTGGATATCGTGATAGTACCTACCTAGGTTTGTTGAGAAAATTAAATAAGTGAACACACGCAGAGCCCTTAGAACTGTGTCTGGCCCATCAGAAGCACAGTAATGTGGATGCTCTCTTTGTCTGCTACACATCCACAACTTCAGAGCAACCCTTCCAGCATCAAGCCCCCTGGCGTGCAGAAGAATTAATCAAGAGAAACTGGCAGAGAATTTTTTAACCATCTGCTTCAGTTGCTAGGACCTTAGTCCCAGACCTTCCTCTAGATGCAGTTCCAGAAGCCAACCCTGAGATGCTACTTCAAAGCTTCTTTAAGGTAGTGCAAACCGGATTGTTCATTCACTCAACAAACTCTTGTTGAGAGCCTCCTAGGAGACAGTATTACCTTGAGCAATTCACTAGTGCCACAGTCCCTGCCTCTCAGTTTCACAATGGGAATTCTAACACCTGCCCTGTCATGGTCACAGAACTATTGCGAGGCTCCAAAGGAATGCATTAGCATACCTTACAAAATGCTATACAAAATAGTGGTGCCAATACCATAACCATGGTGACTGTCACTCTCTCCAGGGTAGCAGCCCTGCTGCCATGGAGTGGCAATTCCCCCAGTGCAGAGTGCCACTAGATCAGACAGGTGACCTTGGGAACACAGGTGCCATGGCACCGTCTGGCATCCTCTTTGCCTTTGATTTATCAGTGCAGAGCTCTCTTTGTGCAATGCCATCAAGGCAAGGTTGGGTGACACCTTTACTGCCTTGCACAATGTGGAGCAGGGATGATCTTATGCATTCGAGGACAAAGTGCAGAGGCTCACCTTTGCCTTCTCAGCATCTATTTCTCAGGCTAGAAAAAGCCACAGGTGCTGCTGGGAAGAACGTGGGCACTGTAGCTGCCCCAGGTAGGTCAGACTGAGCAGAACAGCCAAGGCCGGAGGATGGGTGGTGGCTCTGCAAACCCTCCCCATCCCTTCCCCAGTTTGATCCAGTGGCTGACATCCCTGAAGTTTATAGGTATCATTACCTATGAAAAATCTGTTCCATCTAAAGACAGTTGGGGATGGGGCTGGGTGGCAGATTGCAATTTAATGATCGGATTAAAATATGCTAAAGCAAACAAATAAATAAATAAAGAGCTCAGCAGCCTGGAGCACCACAATTCATTCCGTGGGCAACAGAGGCTGGGGCTCCAGAGACCGGCTCGTAATTCACCCCACAGGCAGGTTTAGTAGCCTGTTACTGTATGACCACAAGGAGAAACAACTCTTCAAGAAAGATTTACACCGAATGGCACCTGAAGCTGAAGGGCTGGGGGCTGGGAGAGGACAGAGAGGTGGGAAAGTAACTGTGGTGCTAATAACAGGAAAAGGATGGGTGCTAAAGTTCCTCATGTCAACATCTCTCCTCCTCTTCCAAGTCTCCCCCCAACCCCCGCCACCCTCCACACCTCACCCCTCCTTGAGTCGACTCCACCACACGGCAATGACACATCACGTGATAAGAACTGTGCGGTAAGGTAGGGTGTGTTTCTTTGTCTATACATCTCACCAGCCTGTGATCTCATGGAGGAGGAGCATGTGTATTGTTCCTCCTATGATCTTTCCTTTTAGGCACCAAGATGCTGTCCCACGGGTGAATGTCGAAGGCTGAGTGAATGAGCTATCACTCTCCAGAGCTCGCATGCCTCACTGAGGACCTACTTTGTGGACCACTCTGGAGTGGAGAGCAGGAAGATGGGGGAATACGGCTCCTGGAGGTCCTCCCATGCCCCCTGCCTGGCCTCTTTGTCTTCCTCAGGGACCCTCCCTTGCTCTTCCTGGCTTGTGTTCAGGTGCTGGTACCTACCAGTTTCCCTCTTCCAAGACAGCCTCTGTACCTACCGTTGCCCCTGCCTAGAACTCTCTTCTCATCCATCATTACACATTTGACTGATTTTCCAGTTTGCAACCTGAGAAGCAATTCCTCAGGAAGACATTGCTGACCCCCTTGACTAATTCAATTCTCTTTATTATGAACTCTCAGAGAATCATATATCTTTTATTTATATTACTTATCAAGTTGCAGAAGGACACCCATCTGTGTGAATAATGGGTTGATGTTAGACACCCCCACTGGACAGTAAGCATCCTAAGAGTAAAGACTAGGTATTTTTATTTTTGTTCATTATTCCCAGGACCCAGAACAGTGCCTGGTACACAGGAGGTTCTCACAAAACGTTTATTGATTGGAGGAACAGGACCTATCCTTAGAGATCTCATCATCCTGTGTGGAATGGACATCACTGAAGCCCCCACTTCACCCTATCCTATTACTCCACGACACATCAGCCTCTGCCCTCTGCTGAAGCATCTACATTTATTACAACAGCTCATCTCCACAAAGCTAGAATATCAAAACTGATTAGGCAGCTCCCCGCCAGGGCCCAGCATGACTGTGGATTGCTGTTGTGTCTGAAGGAAGAGGAAAAAGGGTGAGGAGATCTGAGCTAATCATTCATTTCCCCCACTTGGGGGAAACTTTTTTTTTTCCTTCATACTCAGCAAACGATGCTCTTGTACCAATAACAAATGTCAAATGTTCTGCCTGGGACTTGGGGGAGACAGAACATTAGCAAAGGAGGAGCAATTCAGTGAAAAGGACAGCATTTCAGTTTAAGGACTGAAAAGCCAAGCAACAAATGTCACCAAGAGACTCTAGGGAGACAGCTTTGCATCAACAACTGGTACTACAAGAAAAAAAATAAATACTTCCACAACTACCTTTAATCATCTTGCACTCCCTGCTTCCTGGAATCTTCCAAGGGCTCTCCCTCTCTCACTTTGACAAGATCCTCAGCTCTCAGGGCTGCAGCATCTATGGCCAAGTGTCCTTCTGGACCACCCTGGGCAATAGTCAGCATAGGCTGTCGGAGCAGCAGGCAAGACCCTGCCCTGAGACTCCTGAAACAGCATTGCAATAGAGGAGACCTCAGCTCCAGCCACAGTGGCTTGGCTCTGGTAACTTTCTTTGTTTCCTTATTTGTTTACTAGCTATGAGCCAACCTCCATGGTAATGGTGGGAGTAGTTGTTCAGTCTCCTATACTAGGGTATAATTGGAGTAACTATGTATTCACCTTTTTATTCCCCCTGAAGACAAGTGTTTGGGAACTGAACTGAGGTGCTCTCAGTTGAGAAGGGAAGCAAAAGGAAACCAGTAATTGCAACACAATCAGATGAATGCTAGAAGAGAGGCATATACAGGATGCTGTGGGGGGCAATAGCCCTCCCTGGGGACTCTGGGGAAGAGGTGACATGGGCACTGAGCCTTGGAATATGGGAAGGTGCTCTAGCAGGGAGAAAGTCATTCCAGGCAGAGAAAGTGGGTGTACAAAGATACGTCCTAGCAAAGGCAGATGGACTTTAATTACCCTGGGTTTCCTCAAAGTCCATACCACCACTCTCTCTTGCCCCAGTAGTCCGACTGTCTGCTAACTGACTTCACTATCTCCAAACTTATTGTCCTGTGGTCTATTCACAACACTGTTGCCATGGTCGTACTGTTAAAACTTAAGTAACATCATCCGATTCCTTGCCCCAAATCCTTCAAGGTCTCCAGGCTCATTCAAAGAAAGAGGCAAAGTCCTTGCCGTGTCCTACAAAAGGCTCCATCCGTTCTTGCCTCCCTCTTTGCTCTGTTAATGTTCTGACCACATCACCTCATAATCTTCCCCTCATTCTCACTCTGATTCAGCCACACTGGGCTACTTGCAATCCCTCCAACCTACCCGAAGCGCTCCTGCCTGGAGTAACTTCTCAGATCTTCAACGGCTTCCTCCCTCCCCTCCTTCATCAGTTTCTCAAAATTGTCTTTCCCATTTAGTCTTCTGGGCCACCCTGCCTTGATGCTTTCAGTGGCATTTCTATGGTCCTTTCTTACTTTCCCCCCAGCACTTACCACCCACCCAACACACCATCTGTTTTGCATATTTATTTGGTTTCCTGTCTCTTTCCCCTTCCCACAGGAATCTAAGGGATTTGGTTAATGTTGTATCACTAATTCCTAGACTACTACCCAGCACACAGGGCAGGGTGCTTGCTCAGTGTTTGCTAAGTGAAAGAACAAGCAAATGGATAGTTGTAAATAACCGTGTGTTCAAGCCAAATGCTGCAGGGCTAGTGAAGCCTGCCAGACACCCCAGGCTCACATCTTAAACATAATTAGAGGGCTTGAAGTAATGTTTAGAGGGGAGGTCAGCAGAGTTGTTCTTTTTCTTTTGTCTTTTGAGGGCTGCACCCACGGCATATGGAGGTTCCCAGGCTAGGGGTCAAATTGGAGCTGTAGCCGCCGGCCACAGCCACAGCAACACGGGATCCGAGCGCGTCTGCGACCTACACCACAGCTCACCGCAATGCTGGATCCTTAACCCACTGAGCGAGGTCAGGGATCCAACGCTCAACCTCATGGTTCCTAGTCAGATTTGTTTCTGCTGCACCACAACGGGAACAGCAGAGTTGTTCTTAAACTAGGTTGTGAGGTCCTGTCTTGGGAAACTCTCTTCACCTCTGCTGCCCCCTTTGAGACTTTGCCTCATTTCACGCCCCGATTTTTGACTTCGCACCACTCAGGTGCCAATGATTTCACTTTGCAGGTGGAGGCTGTGGCCTTCCTCTAGTGTCTTACGTGAATGGATTTGGGGTTTGATCTTTGCCCCTCTTCTTCTTTTCTTTCTTTTTCATTTCATTTCATTTATTTATTTATTTGTTTACAGCCACAATGCCACCGGCATATAGAAGTTCCCAGGCTAGGTGTAGAATCAGAGCTGCAGCTGCATGGCAATGCCAGATCCTTGACCCACTGAGGGGAGACACCACTGAGAAAGACCAGGGATTGAACCCACATTCTCATGGAGACAACGTTGGGTCTTTCACCTGTTGAGCCGCAATAGGAGCTCCCCCTGCTTCTTACCCCCACCCCACCCTGACCATCCTTTAATATTTCTCCCTCAACCTCATCTTCCTTTCTGTGTTCCTTCTCCTCTCCTTTCTTCTCTGTCCTTTCTACCTCCTCCCACCCCTTTTCTCTACCCTCCCTTTGTCTTTTCTCGTTTCCTCTCTCCCTCCTTCCCTCATTCACTCTTTCCTCTCCCCCGCTTGGTCTGAACACCTACCAGGTGTTTAGGGGTCGAATCAGAGCTATAGCTGCTGGCCCACTCCACAGCCACAGCAACGCAGGATCCTTTAACTCACTGAGCAGGGGATCGAACCCCCATCCTCACGGATACTAATTGCCCTCATTACCGCTGAGCTGCAACAGGAACTTCCATTGTCTGAACACCTAACAGGTGTTTAACACAGTGCTTTGTTCTCTGGGTGAGAGAGATCTGGACCCTTGAGTTCTAAGATTTATGTGGGGAGATAAGATAGTTAATGTAAAGTAGGGCCAAAGACATCCTGGAGCATTTTGGAGGAAAAGATAACTCGGGAAGGAGAAAAGCTTCCTAGAGGAGATGAACTCTGCTTAAAGAACAAGTATGCGCGTGGGTCTGTGAGTAAGGTAGGGGTCATCATTTTAGATAGCTGATACCATGCCATCGTGAACAAAATTTACCAGAAAGCTGAAAGAAAGGAAGAAGCTTAGAATTTTGGAGGGTGCTATGAGAAGACCACTGGCTAGAGCCAGCTGTTTATTTGAGCTTAGAGGAAAAAGGAGGCTAGACCTGTGAAGGTCTCTCTGAATTCAGATTATTTCTTTTCCATCATTCTAACATTGTTTCTTCACCTCCGCAGAGCCACCTAAACTTATTTACATATGTCTTAAGAAAGCAACTGCTAACTGATCTGAATGATACTGTTCACTGGCGTATCCCCAGCACTCAGCCACCAAGAAGCAGTGGTTGAATTGGATGGAAGTGAATTCCTTTAAGAATTGGGGGAAGGTAGAGTAAATACATTCCAGGCTTGGGGAGGCTTTAAATCAACATCATCCTTGCTTCTGGATGTTAGGGATGCCTGTCTAGCATCCTTCCACCCCTCCTTGAAGTTAGATGATTTAGAGTAATTGGGTTATACATTTCCTCAGCAGCTTCTTGGGCTTCCCTATTGTTCTACCTCTTGATGGGATTAGCTGCTCCAAATCATCCCATACCAAGAAGGTTTTCTAAGAAGGATTCTAATCTATAAACCCATCCTAATTCCATTTCCCCCTGGTTTAGGGCTTTGTTAATGTACATTCTAATTTTCAATTCTTGCCCAAGCTTGTTAATTGATGAATACAGTCATAGCCATCAGCAAGGACCTAGAGATTTAGGTTGTTTTGTGTTTAATAATTTGTCTTATTGAAAAAGTCTGCCCTGTGGTAGTCCACCAGAGGCTAAGATCCCTCTGAAGTACAAAGAATAGCTGGCACATCAGGGGTGGTCAGTGCATTTTTACTCACTGAAGAAAGGCAGGGATGGTCACACAGGTAGCTACAATGTCTCAAGCAATAACCCCCTGGGGGGGGGTGCCCATATAGAATCCTCAGCAGAGATGTTGCAATCGCCATAAAGGAGGAATGGGCCATGCAAGAAAAGCTCTGGGGATGGAAGTGTGCTGAATAAAGATGTAATGTGTGAAAAGGTAAGACTGCAGTCCTAGAAATAAAAGAGCTGAGTTTATGTCATTGAAGCTCAAGATGTGGTCAACTGACTGATATCAACTCGGCTGCAGGAGATGAATGTTTAATGTGATCAGTGAGGTCAGTCTCTTGTTACCTGGAACCGGCTTGAGCTTCCAGGCTATGTGGCCATGAGGAAGTCAGGGCTCATCAGGGGTCTCTACTCACTGGTCTGTCCTTTTAGACATGCCTGGCGAGTGATTCAGACCAGATCTGCACAGAAGGGCTTTTGTTTTCAATTTGCAGTAAGAGCTGGGAGGTCTGCTCCATTCTTTAAGAAAGTTTCCCGGAGCCTTGCATGGGAGAGCAACTTGGCATCTTTTTGGCCATTAATAAAAATTCTTTTTTTTTTTTGGTTTTATTGAGCTATGATTAACATATAGCGCTGTATAAGTTTAAGATGGACTGCATGATGACTTTGCCTCCATAGATTGTGAAGCAATTCCCACAATAAGTTTAGTTAACATCCATCACCTCATAGATCCAAAAGAAAGGTTTTTTCCAATATACCAGACAGCTGGGCTAACTGTAGTCACCCTGCTGTACACAGGGTTCCCATTCAACTACTGCTTCTTGGTTCCCATGCAACATGCAATTACTGCTACGTGTATGGTTTAATAAAAAGCTAGAGACCCTTAGTCTTCAATGCACGTTAGTCCAACCTGGAAGACTTGCACATGAACCCAAAGACTGGCATTTGAGGAACAGAGGATCACTGGAGGAGAGATTTTACATGTTGAAGCCAATCAGGTAAGACATTAGAAGCACAGCACATCCTTTCTTCCTGGAAAGAAGCACCAGGAGAGAACATGGATTCAGAGAATATGGTTTGAGTGAAGATGAACTTCAGTGACCTCACAGTGTTGTCCAAGATCAACTCTGCTTATCCACTTCTAAGCATCGAGTTTATGATTTGTTTAAAGAATCCTAAATTTTCTTAAGATCAGAACAGGGCAAAAGTGAGTGAGAAATGATGGGAGACACATGGATTGAGCCAGGGAGATAACAGCGATTTCCTCAGGAAGGACAAGATCCTAGCAGCCAGGCTGCACTGATATTAAAAAATTGAATAAAAAAAGAAAATATACCCATAGCTAATAGTTCCTTACAGTGGAATTAAGAAAAAGTCAGGAATGGAGATGCATCCATATAGATCTATCAGAATAATAAATTATCATAAAAATAAACATTGTATCAGTGTGCCTGTGTGTCAGGCAGTTTTCTAAGTTTTCTTAAATTGAAGTACAGTTGGTTTACACTATGATATTAATTTGAGGTGTACAATAGGCATTCAAAATTTTTATAGGTTATATTCCATTGAAAGTTATAAAATATTGGCTATATTCCCTGTTAACTGTCTGAAGTATTAACTCATGTTATCTTCCCAAAAGCCTTATAAGGCAGGTATTACTATTATTTCCATTTATAGGTGAGGAAACCCAGGCACAGAGAGATTAAACAACTTATTCAAGGTCACACATCTCATAAATAGTGACATATAATGGGGACTAGATATTTGGTGTTTGTCCCTGGTTCCTGATACAAAGCTGCTAAAAACCTTTGTAATTTTCTAAGTGATAAGGGTGATAGGAGTGTCTTTAGTTTGTGAGGCCCTTGATATCTTCAAGATCTTGACCACAGAAGGATCAAGCCTTAATCAGAGACTTGAAACTTCCAGCCCCACCTCCCAGCCTCCAGAGAGGAAGAAGGGCTGGAGATTGAGCTAATCACCAACAGCCAATGATTTTAATCAATAGTGCCCTTGTAATAATACTGCCAGAAAGACCTCTAAGCCACAGCATCCACATACTGGGGGCAGGGGGGCACACCAACTCCATGGGGACAGGGGGATCCTACACCCTTGTAGACCTTGCCCTATGTACCTCTTCACCTGGATGTTCATCGGTATCCTTTATAATAAACCAGTAAGTATCATTACAGCAGCTTCCTGAGTTCTGTGAGTCACTCTAGCAAATTATCAAACCCTAGATGGGGGTTGTAGGAACTCATGATTTGTAAGTCAGCCAGGTGTACAGATGACCTGAGACTTGCAGCTGGCATTTGAAGTGAGGACAGTCATGGGAGACTGAGCCTGTGGAGTTTGGTGCTAAGTCCAGGTAGTTTGTGTCAGACTTGAATTGAATTGAAGGACATCTACTTAGTGTTGGTATGTTCAAAAGTTGGTTGGTATGAGACAAAAACCTCTCATTTAGTGTCAGAAAACAAAACAAAACAAAACAAAACGACAGTAGCAGAACTGAGATTCAAGTCTAGGAGGTCTGGCTTTTCAGATCTCAGTGAGCAAACTCTATGTATCCCTCACACCAAAAGATCCAGGAAAGACCTTCTGAAAGCAGCAGATGGAGGATAGATAATGAAATTGTAAATGTTCCTGTGGGTGACTTTAAAAGACTTTAGAAGATATAAAAAAATGTGGACACACTTGAAGGGCAAAACCAAGAAGACCAAGGTAAAAAATCCTTCAAGAATTATTACTGAATTCCTGCATAGCAGCTATTGTGTATAGGGAAGCCGATGTGCCCTGCACTCTGAAGCTGCAGCCCAGGAGACGGGGATCTACAGGGGGCCTGGGGGTGGGGTTGGGGACACACCACGGGGGAGCCTATTAGGAAAATCATGGGTGAGGAGAAGACACTGCCACTCCTTGAGTGGAACGGGACTCCACTCAAGGGATTAAAGTTGGGCAGCACTTATCTGACCAATGAAAGCCTTGGGCAGATCCAGAATTTTGGAAACAACTTTCAAAACGTAATTTAGAAAAGTATGTTAGGAGGTTATATGTCTGGGTCCAATGGCAAAGAGAATGAGTTTTCCACAAGACAGAGAAGGAATGTAACTGGGGAAAGGTCAGGTTAGACAATTTTCAACTTTGTTGGCTCTGCTTAAAGAGTTGGGAAACAATAAGAGAGGAACATTAAGGCAAGTATCAACGAGGTTGCAGAAAGGAAGATTTTTGGCTGATACTGAAGCAGCACCAGACACTTAAGGCTGAGGGCTCCAAGACAGAGGGAAGATGAGGCTGTTTGAGCAGAAGTGATGGGGGGAGAAGGCCAGCGTTGGGCCACATCAGCCTCAGCCTGGGCTTGGCAATTGGATGCCCATGACAGTGGAGACAAAGAAAAAGCTCAAAGCAGGTCACAGGCTGGAGAAACTCCAGAGACGGAAGAGAAGCCACAGTGGTACAGACTAAATGTATCTGGGATTAGGAACACAGGGATTAAAGGGAAGTGGAAATCAAGATACATCTTAAACATGGGTAGGGATACCAGAGGGGAAAAAGGAGCCTCAAGTAGCCTGTGGAGGGAGGGGACCATGTCACATTTTTGAATTTTTCACAAAGACATGAATATGTCCAAGGTCATTCTCCAAGAGAGGAGGTAGAATGCATAGATTGGATTGTTTCCCCCAGGGTATGGGAAGTTGATTACAAAATTAACCTCTTGTTGGTGGCTTTTCTGCAACACCTCAGTGTATACTAATCAACTGGCATTGTCAAGATTGAAATGACGATTTATTTATTTAATTATTTTTTTACTTTTTCATGTTTCTGGCCTTTCCTGCCCCCTTCTCCTACTATCCAATCTCTGAAGTGGTCATTCATCAGCAATTGTCACAAGGTGCTATGATCTGAGTTCTGGGAATTTTATTTTGCTCTGGTAGCCTGGGTTTCGCTCGTGTTTTCCAAATTCTCTGTGGGTAAGCTGATCCTGGGATGTGGTTCAAAAGCCTCCTAATGTGCCTTTTTAGAAAAAGTGGGGTACCAGAGAAATTCAGGTTCAGATTAACTGAACTTTGAGGGAACCAGCACAGCTACCTCCACTCCCGTAGAAGACACCTCTGCCACTGCTGTGGAAGGAAGGCCTTGACTCTGCCTCTGGCGATGGAGTGAGATTTCTGACTGAGAAGGAGCTCAGTAGGTAATCGGGAGAGGTCAAGCTGTAGACTAGCAGTTCTTAGAATTTCAAGTTATGAGAGAGGAGGATCTTATTTTAAACTTCATTTTCTCTCTGGATGTCTATTCCTTGGGGCTTTATATTCAAAGGTACTATAAGACTTGGTGCCTTTTACGCTGGTGAGCTACACTGCATAGTGTGGTTGGTTACCACAGGAGAGTGGGAATTTTGGCTTGACGTGTAACATGGACATAATGAATGGACCCTGTGATCTCTCCAGAGGAAACTAGAAACATGAGCTAAGCTATCTATGGCGGGGGTCCCAGGAAGATATTCAAGGACAATGATTCTCCCAAGCAGGTGGCCATTTACAACTCCGTTTCCCCACCCCCACACTGCCCAGAGTGCCCTCTAGGCCACCCAAGGCCAGAAGCCATAGACTGTGCCTCACTGTGTCTGACTGGCTCACAGTGAACCCACTGCTCTCTGTTTGTACATGGTCAGAGCTTTTTTGCAACACGTGAAAACAGAGCCTCCAAAGCAGAGCCCCACCCTTCTGGTGCAGAGATCCAGGTTAAAACACACCTTCCTTGGCTCACCCACTGAATGATTTTGTAAGACTGAGCTCTTGTGCCGCCCTCTACACTGAAGGTTTCGAGAAGGGAGACTATTATGTTTTTGATAACAAATGGTGGTTGGAGCACTGGTATGTTGCTTCATGTCTTTTTGTTTAAGTGGGGGGAAGTAGTGGGAGTCCATAAGGATTAGTAGGTAGAAATCTATGTCCATGGTGGGGGTGCCCAGTGTATGAGATTTTGTGATTTGAAAGCTTTATTTTACATTTATTAATAAATAAATAAAGTAATACTTATTTATTTTGCTTTTTAGGGCTGCACCCATGGCACATGGACATTCCCAGGCTAGGGGTTGAATCAGAGTTGTAGCTGCCAGCCTACACACAGCCACAGCAATGCCAGATCCAAGCTGTGTCTGTGACCTACACCACAGCTCATGGCAACGCTGGGTCCTTAACCCACTGAATGAGACCAGGGATTGAACCTGAATCCTCACAGATACTAGTCAGATTTGTTTCCGCTGTGCCACAGTGAGAACTCCCTGATTTTAAAGCTTCAGACCTCTACCCTTTGAAGTGACTGCTGGCCACCAGACTTGACCCTTCTAGACAGCAATAAGTGTGGGAGCGATTTCCTGAAGGGGAAACAGGCTATCTTAATAGACTACAGACTACAGCTCTCTGTCATGATGCCCCCAGGCTGAGTGCTGAGGTGTGAGTTTAGACAAGAACTAAATTTGGACACTGTTGAAAGGGTAGTATTAGGTTGATCGTCCTAACCCCTGTTGTTATACCACTTTCTGGATCTTCCCTGGTGAAGAAGAGTAACAAAGCCAAGTTTGGTATTTTCCTGAAAACATTTTTACTGGGAGTTTGGCCAGTGCAGTAAAATAGCCATGTGGGCTTGTTTTTTGTCCTCACTAAACCTTTTGATCACCAGGTATGACAGAGACAGCTAACTATTCAAAGAGGTACTGTGTGCTATTATTACTAGGAAGTGGTTGCCTAGCTGGGGATGACTTTTCTATCCTCTTATCCCCCCCTCAACCATTATATTTTAAAATATGAGTGGAAGGGAGGTCTTGGTCAAAGCTTTCAAGAAGTGGTGAGCCTTCTGTACACTCCCTCCTGCAGGCCATATGTGGAGGACTACAAAATCCTGCAGGATGGAGGAACTGGATCCCTGAATCACTGCATGGAGGCAAGGCACCCTGACCAGGAATGTTTGCTGGAGGCTATTATCATTATAAGTGAGATATAGACTTGTACTGCATTTGAGGCATTTGTTTTATTTGTTTTAACAGTTCAAAACTACTCTAAGTAATAAACTAGGTGGGAAAGCTAGGTCCACAATTCTCCAGGCAACTGAAAAAGGAGGTGATCTGAAACTGCCTTGCATATTCCAACTCCCATAAATGTGCTCCCATGTTTAGATTTGAAAGGAGAACACAAGGCCTCCATTTGGTGATGCTCTCCAAATCAACATTAGCAAGATGGTCTTATATTTGGGGGGGCCACTGGGCCCTTTTTTTTTGTCTTTTTGCCTTTTCTAGGGCTGCTTCCACTGCATATGGAGGTTCCTAGGCTAGGGATCTAATCGGAGCTGTCGCTGCTGGCCTACGCCAGAGCCACAGCAACGTGGAATCGGAGCCGCGTCTGCAACCCACACCACAGCTCACGGCAACACCAGATCCTTAACCCACTGAGCAAGGCCGGGTATCAAACCTGAAACCTCATGGTTCCTAGTCGGATTCGTTAACCACTGAGCCACGACAGGAACTCCCGGGGGGCCACTGGGCCCTTAATAAAATCGATCATTTGATCCCCATTGACTCTCCATCCTTTTGATCTGTTTTCTATTGATTAGAATCATGATGGGGATGAGAGGGTGAGTGATTGGCATTTTCAATGCAGATGTGCCTTGCTGAGGCTCTGGACAGAGCCTCCTGAGAGGTAAGGTGTGGGAAGGAGAGAATAATGCATGCGCTGCCCCTAGAGGATAATATGTGGAATGGCAGACAAGAAGCTCCATCCTACTTGTTGCTTGGGAAGATGGTGTCGGGGGCTGGGAAGCATATTGAAGTGCTGAAGGCTGAAGTGGTGGTCCAGCCAGAACACGCTGAGACATCAGACTCTATTAGACCCCAACCTGAAAGGTCAAGGACTCAATGTGAGTGCAGGTAAACCACTAGGAGAGATGCTCACATGGGACGGTAGACATAACACAGGGCAGGAGTACAAATCCAGTGGACTAGCATCTCGCATTCTTCCGAGAGCCTACGACTGGGTAGTATTTCTAACCAAGATTTTTTCCCCTGAAGCATATCTTGGGTACCACAATTTTCCTCCTGACTAGATCACAGCAGGCATAGAGAATGAAAAGAGAACCACTGGGCAAACAGCAGTGGCTCAGAAACCTAGAATGCCTTTGGAACATCACCATGGTATTTCAACTGGTGCTTGGTGAATGGCAGCCAGTCACAGACAAGCAGATAAGATGGGATGCTCTGCTCTCCTGCAGCACAGCTAATATTTGTGCGTCAAAGATCCTTCTTTATTTCCCTACTTCCTGACCCCCCTCCCTCCCTTCCTTTTTACTTCATGGGTAAGGTAAGTGACTCATGAGGTCATTTGCTCCATTGCCAATGTAGACCTTAAAATGACTAGGGCCACAGATTAAACTATAATCCACACTAACCCAAGTCCCAGTTCAGGGAAAGACACAAGTTGCCAACCCAAAAGAAAATAAATTTACACAAAATACAAGTATCTTTTTTTTTTTTTTGCAACAAAAGAAACTATTTATTTGGAATATGCATTACCAGTACAAATTAGGAGACTGTAAAACCTACACCGTGTTAGTATCATTAGAGAACACAAAATTTCAGTTGGAATCAAAAGGGACAGAAGCCTGTGCTCTCACAGAAGCAGAAAAGCTTAAACTTTCAAAACCAAAACAGAGCAGAGCTTTGCAGGTTTATACTCTGAATAATAACAGGGGGAAGGGGGAGCAGGAGAATAAAACCAACAACCAAAGGAAAGCACTTCAAAATAACTGAAAACGCCAAAAGAAAGAAAAGAAGTAATGAGAGAAAAGGGGGAAAACATTGAATGTTTTATTAATTTTAACAAAAGGAAAAAAAAGTTTACAAAAAAACAAAAGATTCCAGAAAGCTTTGAGCTAAGAATTGAAGTCATAAAGGTGATGTGAAAAGCTCATCGTTATTTTGTTATGACTTAAACACCAGAGTGCAAGTGCCTGGGTAGAAACACTTTCTAAAGTGTTGCTCCACAATTCTGCATTCTTTCCTCAACTTTTCTTGCTTAGGTTCTGGCTGCTTTCTGAATGTTTAATCATTTGTTAATGAAACAACATTTAAATTGAGTTTCCTCCAAATAATATTGCTTTCTTTTCTCCTATAACTAACAAAAACATTCCGGACCAAGCCAGTTTGACAATTTGCTTTAAGCAGCTGCCTAAATCAGAGGTTAATAAGAGGCACACTGCCAATGAATCAAATGTAACCGTTCAGTACTGGAATGACAGCACTGAGTCTGGCTCAAGAGATTGGCAGGTCGAATGACAGATTCCTGGAACTAGTCTCCTTAGCCAAGGGTGCCCATCATACCAGGATCTCCTGTGGGATACTTCTGGAGAAAAAAAAAAAAAAAAACAAGCCCTCTCTAGATGGAAAGGCCTCATGGAATGTTGTTATTAATCAGTAAGAAAGAAAAGAAAGCATTTTGTTGTGACATTCCCAAACAACCAAGGCAGAAACCTTTCCTTACAGTATTAAACCTTCCCCTGGACCAACTCCTTGCTTGCATCGTTAAAGGGCCAAAAGGAAAACTCAAGTCCCTGTCTTTGTTTTTCCGCAGGGACTGCAGGATTGTCACACACTCCAGAAATGCAGGTGAGCAATGTGACGTCAGTGGGGGCTTGATCTTTGCTTTTGAAGTCAACCGAATTCCGAAGCGAACAGAAGTACGAGGAAACAGCCTACTCTGCAAATGTCATCTTTTCACATCACCTCAGTTACATATTTAAGGAATAAAAACAGCAAGATCATAATCCTGACAATTAAAAAAAGCCCCCCCCCCAATAAACAAACCAAAAATAACACAAAACAAAATGTTTTTTTCATATTTTAAAGAGCAGGATAAAGAAAAGAAAAGAATTTATTTCTGGGTCTCAAAGTTAATAAACATAACGTGTTAGGTTGTACCTATTATGCTCACTATTCCAACCTTTTTTTTTTTTTAGTTTACAAAATGAATTACTGTCACTTTTAAACATTGTGAAACAGGAAATGGATGTGCACAACTCGACACTTTTCTAGCATTCTTGAACTAATTCACAAATGCAAGAAAATAAAAGAAAAATGGGGGAAATGGTGAATGTAGGTAGTTCGGTGTTAAAAACTAATGCAGGAATGATGTGCATTGTCACAGAAAGAAGAGGGGAAATTCCCCATCCTGTTTTGCGTGCTATGAGGGTCATTTTTAAAATTTTTTTATTATAAACACTATTAAATTCAGACCGCTTTTTTGGTTTTTTTTCTTTATCTGAATATACAAGAACATTCATTATCAAATGTTCATCATCAATACTACAAAGAACGAGACACAAGTCGCAAGAAACAATGGAAAATGTTAATAAAGCTGAAAGAATTGTTGAGTATTTTTTTTGTTTTTTTTTAAAGTTTTTTTTAAATTTGAGTTTCTGTAGTTTCATCTTTTTTGGTATCGAAGTCAGGTTTTTCTGGGCAGAAAAATAAAACTCAGAAGGAAAGGGGGGGCGGGGAAAGATATGAGAAAAGGCAACCAGCAAATAAAGAACCACCACCACAGCAAAATAAAAACAAACGAAATAAGGTGCCACTTGGCAAAAGTACTGCACTGCACGGGAGTCAGTTCCACGCCAGGGGAGGAGTTAGGGATGAAAAGGAGGATGCGATGAAGAGTTGCGAGGTGGGCAGACCCCAGTTATCATTTCTCAGGGGAAAAGGAGTGCTCCCACTTCCATCAGAAAATGAAGCAGTCTTGGGGCACATTTTGGTATCTGTAGGACTGACCTAGTAGGAATTCCCAGGGAGCTGTATTTCCAGAGGCTCGCTCTTTCCATCCACATCCCTCGCTTGCCAGTGTTCTCAGGCTTCGCTTAAGGCGGAGGAGAGACCTGGAGGCCGCTGTGTTGGGCGTGGCCTGGGCGAGGCGGGGAGGGGTCGTGGGAAAGAGCACCTTCGGTAGGGCTGGGTGGGCAAGATGCCCTGCGAAGTGATAAGCCGTGCAAACTACTGCAGGGAGGAAAACTGCCTTGCAGAGGTAACACTGCTCTGATCTCTTTCATTAACTTAAAATGGCCATCATCCAACCCAAATCTGGAATCATTCTTCCTATTTTCAAGAGAATCTTTTTGTGTCTCTTTTGTACTTTGCCCCGCATCAGGGGGATGCCGTCCCACAGATTCCTGTGTGGGTAGTTTCACTAGATTCCTGCCACTAACGCCAAGTTCTCCACTGGTTTTAGACACTGTGGAACAGTCACAAGAGGGCTCCCTTCAGAAGCCTCTTTATCAAGCCCTGTTCGGATATGGCACAGATTAGCAGACATGGTCTTTCTACTGCTCTTCGTCATCAAGGCATACTCCCAAATACCAAATATTTACTCTCTGCATTTCTTTCAGATACACGTACCTTCCAGTTCCTTAGGTTAACACCACCTCCCAACACCCCACAAAGGTTTTCTAATCATTACTGCAGTGCCATGCAGAATTTCCACACCCTTGTTAGCTGGCCAGGCCTCACCCCTCAGAGTCTCACACCTCTCCCAGAGGTCTTTCAAACAGAGTAGATGTGACAGGGGACTAAGTACTTACAAGGCCACATAGTGGATTCAAGTACAAGCTAAGAGAACCAGGTCCCACTTTTTCCAATTTAGAAACTTCATTTCTACTCTAAGAAACCAAATAGACCAAAACAAACAAACAAAACCAACAACAATTACCTTTTGTTTGGTCACCATGGTGATGACCTCTGGGTACTCACATTAACCGGAAGTTAGAACAGAAAAACCATTTATTGTCCCTACATGGCATGAACCAGTTTGATCTCAGGGATGCTACCTCCCCTGACTTTACAATTACAGATTGGATATGAATGAAATCAATTTCTTGGTAAGCCAGGCATAACGAGCCCCATTTTACAGATGAAGAAAATCAGGCACCTAGAGATTTGTCCACCCCCTACTTAGTCAAGGACAGAGCTGCCATCTTTACTGCTGGTGCACTTGGCTAGGAAGAATGTAAGCTCAGGTAACATTAGATAATAGCTTGCTAGTATATACTTTTCTCTCTTGAATATTCCCAGGGAATAAAAATCACTGCTGATTTCACTGAGAACATTACCTCCCTTTTCCCCATCACTCTTAGGTCTACAAAGTAAGTAAGCAAAAAGTTTGCCTGAGCCACGTTCTTATACAACTTTCTGCTCCAGGACAAGAATGTGGTGCCATAACAACACTTTAGGTAATTAATGCAATGTCCCTAACATAAACACAAAAACAAAAGAGAACCAAATCCATTACAGACATTGTAAGTACTGCGTGTGGCTCCCTGAGAGCTCTAGAGGTGGTAGGAACAGAAGAGTTTACACTGGAAGCCTGGCCTGCATCATGATCAAGGCCTGTGTGTGTCGTTCTGGTGTGTGTATGCTGCGGGCCAGCGGGGCCTGGGAGCCCTGGCACCTATTGCTTCTCTGTGTCCATGACCTTCATTCGGAGTTATTAATTCCCTCTGTTGGGCTCACAAGGCATAGTGCTATGGTTACTAATGTAGGTAATTCCTGTGCGGCATGTGACTGATTTGAAGCAATGATGTGTGAGAGTGCACGTGTGTGCGTGCGTGCATGTGTGTGTATATGTGTGATGGGGGGGAAGTTGAAGGGTTGCAAGGTGAGAACCTTCTACTCCTCGGTGATGCATTTACCACCATGCCTAACTCAGATCCGGTTTTGCAGTAGGTTCTGAGCAATGTTTACTAAGTGTTTTGCATGGTCTCCAAAGACTGTGCCTCTGAAACCAAGAGTCATTATTAGGAAGATGCAAAAGCCTCCAAGAACTCTGCCTTTCTTGTTCCTCGAGCCCTCTCTTGCTGCCTGACTTCCTGCCTGGGAATTAATCTCGCGGAGCTGAAACCAGAAAATGCGGCACCTCAGAGAAGCCCAGCAGTGGCAGTCCGGGTGCACACCTGGGGCTGAGAAGGAAGGGGAGGACGGTGTTCTAATCAGAACCGTCCCCAGGGAAGGAAGAGCAAGAGGAGGCAGGGCAGCCTGGAATGAGTAGGGCAATGTGGCGTATTCCTGCTAAGAGGTAGTGAGAATAACGAGAGAAACAGAGAAGGATTGCCTGTTAACATAGGGAGCAAGGGATCCGAGGAAGGTACATTTGGCTCCTCAAACCACCAGCATGAAAACGTACAAACACTTTTATTATTTTCTTTGTATTTTTTTCCTCTTTAAGTTCCTCTAATGGTTGAAAATATCCTTCAGGGATGAAATAGAGGGCAGGGACCCAGGGCTTCTAGGACAGAGGGACAGGGGAGAGAGGATGACGGACACCAGGCTGACAGCTGGAGGCAGGGAAGGGTGGCTTCTACCCAGAAAAATAAAAAGGGAAGAGAGTATAAAGAAGTGTCCAGATTGGCTGAAATAGCATCCCAAAGAAGAGAAGAGAAGGAGACTCTTATTGTGTTTGCTGATTGCTTCGACCTCCAGTCTGACCGCTTCAGCGTTGAGAAACCCTCCCTCCTGGCCCTGCCCCTACGGGGGCACAGGGTCAGCCGGGATGCGACTGCTGGGAGATCAGTTGGAGGTATCAGAGTGAACACTGCCAGGGCCTTCTGTAGGGGAGGTCACTGATGAAGGGGTAGTAGCATCCTGCCAACCTCCATTAGCCTAGAAGGGAAAAAGGGAGAGAAGTCAGTCCTCTGAGATCGGGTGGCTGTTCTGTGCAGACAATGACAATAAGGCAACTTGTGTGAGGTACCTAGGACACTGTCTGGCTCAGGGGACACTCATCAAATGGGCAGCTCTCACTCTGGTTGATAATACCCCTCCCCCACCCTCAGATGAGTCCGGGTCCTCCCAGGGAGCCTTTGGACACAGCATTAGCACCTCCCACTTCTCACAGGCTCCGTTATTTAGTCCAAGCCATCTGATGACTATTCTATGTGCTCCAGGACAATAGCAGCTCAGGCCAGGGGACCGAGTTCTAGTTCTGGCTCTGGCAACAGTTGGCTCTGGTGAAGCATTTCCTGCCACCCCCCACCCCACCCCATGGCCTTGGGTTTCCTCTTTAGAAAAAATAAGACGTTAGCTCAAACGCATCCTAAGGTCCTTTCCTGTTCTGGATGTTCCACATGTGATGGGATCCCAGGCACCTGTTCTGTGTGCATGGTTCTGTTCTAGATGTTCAAGGGTCTGTGATGATGAGCGAGATACAGTTTGTGTCCTCAAGGACGGGGATAAGACAAGCATATTAATGAACTATAATCCCAGGCAGAACCTAATAAATTGTACAGCCCAGGTGTTATGAAGACTCAAGCAAAGGCAATATCTTCTCATGGTAGAACATCAGCAAAAGCTTTATGGAGGAGGCACTCTCTGAGGCGAGCCTTGAAAAGTACAGAGGGTGATTCAGATGAATAAAACAGATAAAACAATGGTGCCAACACCATAAGGACTAGACTGTGTGACTCTATCTAGAAAGGTGGTATGACACGAAGGTACAGGTTTGATCTACATTTGTAGATCGTCGTTCTAAGACTAAATCCAAATGCATTAAAACATGAAAACTGTTCCAAAAGCATCTGTTTCAATGACCACCCCTTCCCCAAAATACCCCACCGTTAAAGAGTTGAAGAATGATTTGCCACGGTGGTTGATTCATGACTGTTTATATATTTTAAAGCGATGAATTGTTAAGTATGCTAAAAAGCCTTTTATCCCCAATCACTGTGTTCCTTTGGAGTTAACAGACCTCACCTCTAGAAAGGTTAATGTTGAAAAGGCCAGGTTTTAGGAAGTCCTGGTAAATTATTTTTATTGTACTTTCTTCACCTTTTATTCCCTAAAATACGTGGGGGGGCCTGGGGCAGGTATTATTAGTGTGATTGGGGAGGGCCCGCAGCTTCTGCTCTAGCATAATCCACGGTAGTCAGGGCCGTGCCTGGCACTTCACAGGTGCTGGCAAATGTCTGTCCACATTTCATTCATAAGAAAGCAGAGGTACAAGCGAAAAGCAGGCTTCCGGGATTGTGACTGAGACAGAACACAGGCTTCCTAACCTCTGAATCAGGCTCCTGTTTCTCTGCCCTTTTCATCCATTTTGCTCTCTTTGTCACTGGCTCTCCCAAATGATGCTTCAAATCTCCCTTGAAAGCCAGGCTTTTAATTTAAGCAGTTCCCACCAGCTACTTTAGCATGAGGATAGGTTTTTTGCTCCCACACCTCACTAAAGAGCAGATCTGCTACTGAGAGGGCAAAAAGTCATCCTGGGCAATACCAAGAACATATCACCTCAGTCTTGGGTCAGTGAATAACTGCTCTCAAGTTCAAATCTCCATCTCCTGAGTCAGGCAGCTCCTCCCACTCCCCCTTCTTTGCTGGAGGACATTTCCCCTGCTGTTTGTGAAGGAGAGATTAGAAAAAGAACAACAAGGGGAAAATGAGAATTCTTTTTCATGTATCACCGGAGGTGTTTCTATCTTCTGGGGGCCAAGACTCTGTAGTAAGATCAGAATCAAGAACAAAATTAATTCAATTTCCACATTCAGGTTGGTCACAGGGGTTGACAATATCTTAGCCTCCCCTCTTAACCAAGAACACATGTATACTTCTGGTTCCATTTTAGGCGGATTGAGAATAGTGCTCATGTTTATTCCGCCCCTCCCCTCCCCCAATCCTTTAGCATCATCTATCTTTTCTGATGATAAAAGTAAGATATGATTATAATATTTTCAAATACATTATTTGCAATTACATACGCACTATAACATCAGAAAATAGAATCGCAAAAAACAAAAAGTACAAAAGCCATAATCCTACTGCCCAGAGAGAATTTCCCTTAGCATTTTGATATTTGTCCTAATACTTTTGTTTGTTTGTTTCATTTTTAGGGCTGCATCTGCAACATATAGAAGTTCCCAGGGTAGGGGTTGAATCAGAGCTGCAGATGCCAGCCTACACCACAGCCACAGCAACATGGGATCTGAGACGCGTCTAAGACCTACACTGCAGCTCACAGCAACGCCAGATCCTTAACCCACTGAATGAGGCCAGAGACTGAAACTGCATCCTCATGGATACTAGTAGAGTTCTTAACCTGCTGAACCAGAATGGGAACTCCCATGTCCCAATAATTTTTAACATGCGTATGTTTTTTTAGACAGGTAGATAAATAAACTAAACAGAATGAAAGGTGTGCGTTTGTGTGTATATATGTGTATGTTAACAGATAGATAGGTAGGTAAATAAATTAATTAACTAAATAGACCGAAAGGTGTGTGTGTGTTTGGTGAGTGGCATGGGATTTTAGGAAACTTGACTGGAGCTCCGTAAGTACAATTGTCATAAAGCAGACAGTAAGCTTGTCCTGTATCTTGGGGTCGCCCTGGTAGGAGGCAGCGGGTGAGGATGCTCTATAGCAGCCAGTATCCATGTTTTTGCACAGGGCACAGAGGCGTGTGGTTATGGTCCTCACAAATCACCACTAGCACTATGATGGAGCCTCAGTATAACTCCACGAAAAGAACAATCAGTGGTGCCCCCAATGAAGCATTAGTAAAGAAAATGAGCTCGGTGGCCTGTCATTAGCAAGGCATAGTATGTTGACCAGAAGGTTTTAGGAGACTTCTTTTCAAGTTGTGTCTGAGCCAAAATAACTCAAACGGTAGACATTTAATCTCTTTCCTGCGAAAGTTCTGTTTTCTCAGACCAGTGCGCAGGATGCCAGAGGGAACAGAGAGCTCACAGATGGTGAAGGCAGGAATTAGTTCAAGCTGATATCAAAACCAGCATTTTAATTATGCTCATTGGCCTGGTGAAGAAGAATATAGGAAACCCTATTAAACATAAAGGAATAAAACAAATCTCTTGAACCATCTTTTTTTTTTCACTCCTGCTCCATCCACAAACACACCCACAGATAAGCACACACTCTTCAGACAGGGTGACCGAAGGTCCTGTTTGCCCAGGACTCAGGGATTTAATGGAATATGGGACTTTCAGTTCCTGGTCACCCTACCCCACACTATCTCAGTTATGACCCTCTACTCTTGCCAAATTCAGAATACTGTAGCCTTTGGGTTTCAAGTTAGATGAATACGAATTCTTTTTCGAATGAGTGAGTTGGACACTGGGAAACAGTGAAGGATTCTTTTCTCTGAAGGGGCTTTATTTTTATTTTTGTCTTTTAAGTTCCCCACCTGTGGCAAATGGAAGTTCCCAGGTCGAATTGGAGCTACAGCTGCTGGCCTACATCACAGCCACAGCAACACGGGATCTGAGCCGCATCTGCAACCTACACCACAGCTCACGGCAGTGCCGGATCCCCGACCCACTGAGCAAGGCCAGGGATAGAACCTGCACCCTCATGGATACTAGTCGGATTCGTTTGCACTGTGCCACACAGGATCTCCCTGGATGGGCTTGATACCATAGTAGACTGTCTGCTGCTGTTGCTATTAAGACCTCCACAAGATCAGAAACTAGCAAGCAAACCCAGCCGAGGCAGGTTTCCCTAAGTCACTGTGGCTGCTTCAGCTGTATCGTTCCAGCTTTAATGTAAGGCGTTCAGAGGCTGCACCGTCTTGGGAAACAGCTGACCTGGCTTACTGCCACATTAACCCCGGGGAGCAATTCCTTCCCTCTCCCTTCACTGTGGGTGAATATTAAGTAGGAAACTCCACCTTCGTGCATTTATTTATCTCTGGGCACAGTGAGAGTCAAAGACAGTCTCATTAACACCCATGTGGGGGTGGCAGGAATAACACTTCTGTTTTAATTTTTCTCCTGCACCCCACCTTCCTCCTCACTCTCTGATGCAAACTAGCCTTTAGAATGGATACATGCATTTTGTGAAATGCTGACGTCTGAAACCACCCTGAAGGGTGAACAGGGGTGGGAATCTGCAAAGCCAAATGATGCTCTTTTTATCTCAAAGCATCCATCACCGGAGAAAAGTTCATATTAAACCCAGTTCTTCAGGTTAATTGTGTAGCCTATGGCCCAGGCAGCAAGACCTGATATAACATTTAATCCCACCAGAGGAAGCCTAGGCCAGCAGCAGCCTCGACCTGGAACCTCTTGGCAGAGAAAGCTAACAGAATATAAAATTAGGACAAAATGCAGTAGATTTCCTAGTTAAGAAAATCTGGACTTCTAAAACACAAATCCAAGGTAATTGGGAAGAAAAGTTTTCAGGAACAAAAATAACTATTTACTCTCTATCTCACCCTGATGAATTTAGTATATAATTTGATGGACTCCAAATTCTGCCAGAACCCCATCAGATGGATTAGGCAAAGCACGCTTGTCGGAGGAAGTGGAGGGAACTAGCTATGGACCTGGGGATGGAGTGATGGCGGATCCCCAAACCCACATGGTTCCTCCTGATACAACACAAAAGCACAGAACTGCAGTGGAAGCCTTGACTTCCTTCTTCTCTGCCATCCTCCTTGAGCCAGAACGGGGGCCACCTGCCTCTCCCTTGCTGTTGGTGGAACCAGTATCGTTTTAGCCCAGAGCAGCAGCTGCTGGGCTGAGAACTGCTGGTCCCATCCTCCTCTCTTTCCTGCTCTTCCTCTAAGCTTACCTTAGCAGCACACGGTTGATGCAGAGAATTCATCACCTGATGTGACAGCCCAAGCGAGCCTGGCACTAAGAAACTCTCATTTGCAACCCAGAAATACACTGAGGTGCCACAAACCGGCTGATGTCAGCAGCAAGTCCCGGCTCGATCTGCATATGGGCCAGATGCCATTACCAGAAATGCCTTCGGTGTGGGTGAGAAAGTGGACGTGCTCCAGGCCCTCAATCACCCAGGCCCTGGTGGGGCCAGCCAGGGAGAAAAACACAGACGCATGGATGCATCCTGTCTCCTTCTCTGTGCACACATGCACACACACACCCCTGCACATATAAGCGCACACAGCTACCATGTATCAGGGAGCTCACAGTAGAGTCCCACCCTAGACCCAACACTGTTCCATCAAGCTAGAACTGTTTTTCTGATATGCCTATACTTTTCCCAAGATTATACCTGTGAGCACTTACCAAGAGATGCTCTGGGATGAAAAGATCCTATGGGAAAGCCTCCCTTATGGACAAAGGATTCAAAATTTCCCTGGGAAGTTTTACAATGGTAAACAGACCCATGCCTATTCTGGCACCCCTCCAGTCCTATCTCCAGCTGTCACCAGCATCATCTTTCAAAAATGTAGCTCTGATCTTGTCACCTCCCTGTTTCAACCTTCAATGGCTTTTTGCTGGCCTCGAGGTGAGGTGGGTGAGGTGCAATGTCCTTATCAGGTCTACCATGTCCTTGACCTTGCTGAGCCTCCAACTCAATGCTCATGTTTAATACTTCCCATCAGGGCACTTAGAAATTCCCGTAACAGAGCTGCCATGTCATGCCTGTTTCTTGCCCCCTGAACACCTTGCCCCGCTCATCCATTTACATGCCATTCACACCTTGGCTGTTTTCAAGATTGAGTTTAAGTATCCTTGCACCTGTATCTGCCCCCGGCAACTCTTCTTCCTCCTACAAGACCCCAAATCTTCCCTCTGCATGTACCTCTATCACGGCACCTGTTTCGCCATATTGCATTTGTTTTTTACATGTCCGTCTCACTTACTGGACCATGAGAACGGGGCTGTGGAACTTTGATTCCAAAGCGCCCCACCACAGCCCTGGACACAGCACAGATTTCAATAAATATCTCTTGCAGGAATAGAAGAAGAAAATAAACATTTAGTAACTGTGAATGTTACTGTTTGGTAATATTACAGTTACATTTGGTACTGTAACATCCATCCTCCTCCATCGTGGGTGTGGACAGATAATAAGGTATCAGGTCCTTGACCACCACAGTGCAGTCTGACTACCTGTAAAGAGCTGTGTATGCCTAGAAAATACTCAAGAGACAGAGCAGAGGTAGTGCTAGGTTTCAGGGTAACTTTTACATCTAAGAAGTGAGCTTATCTCTTATTGAGTAGGCATCAAGGAGATCTGGTACTTCATAGCTTATCCCAAACCAATAACCATGATTAATACTTACATGGTTCTGTTTTCTTTTTAGTTAAAGCAGTTGAGAAAAACATGGGATCCTGCCCTTTGCATCTCCATCTCAACAAGGAATGTTCCCCACAGGGCACAAGGGGCAGGAAGTTATCCCATCCTGTATCTAGAACAGGTTCCTAGTCACCACCTCAAGCATCCTGGGAATCAGAAAAATGTACAGAACAGACATGGTCCTTAAGTGGCCTACAGGGTTTCTGCCCATCTTTACTCTCTCCAGGACGGAGACCCACATGCAGATTCAGCTTCTACCATAGGACTTAGGAATGGAGTTGCCAGATATAATACAACATACTCAGCTAAATTTAAATTTTAAATAAACAACATTTTTATTTTAGTGCAAGTAGGTCCCATGCAATATTTATATTTGCTAAACCTGGGCAACCCTACCTGGGAAGAACATGTACTCTCAGCTCCCCAAATTTTGTTCTAGCCTAGTAACTATAGGTAACTCAGAATCAATTTTGCTGCTTTTTTGTGCTTTGACCTTTTGTGCCTGTATCTTCCTATAGGGAATGTCTTCTCTGTGGCTGAGAGCATCTCTGCCAAGCTCATAGCTAGCTTCTGCTTAGTTTCCTGCTATTTACCACAGTTCATTTAAGACTGAGGTGGTGACTTGCTCTTGTAATTGAATTTCTGCTTTGGTATCTCAGCCCACCAACTATACCATCGACCATTACATTTCCCAGAAGCCAGTCTGTCCTCTGCCTGGATTAGCCCATGTCACTGACACTAGGATTCCTGATTCCATGGTCCCTTGCCTGTTGGGGGTATCTGCTCTAATACCACTAGGTCAGTCCGTGGTGACCGTACATCCAAGTCACACCACCATACCCTTTGCTAGTCTGGTCCCTATTAGTGTCTTGAGTCCTGAGATTTTTTCTGTGAAGGTCTGTAGGCTAAGAAAGATCAACTAGCAGTACAATCAGCCATTCCTAGTAGAGAACAGATACCCTGGTAGAGAGCAGACTTTAGTAGTTCAAGCTGCTGTGAGGAAATAATAGATTTCCCACTGCCAAAGTGAGATTCCATCTTACTCCATAGAGAAGTCAAGTGAGAGGTCTTTTTTCCTTTTTCTGTCTCCCTCCTCTGGGCTCTAGGAATCCATGTCTTTTTGTGATGGTCCAGCTTGAGAGCTACCTCCTTGCTACAAGTTGCTTCACCCACTTCTCTAAATTCCAGTACTGCTGACCTTCTGACCATTCATGTTGACATTTAACCACATGAAGCTCTTATTTATTTATTTTTTGCATGTCTTCTCCAGAATCTGCATCTCTTTCCACTTTATAAGGTTTAATAAGCACTAACATTACTTCCTTTCTGGGGTCCCCCTTCCTGTGCCTCATTTTTTTTTCTTTTTTAAATAAGTTTATTTTATTGAAATATAGTTGGTAAAAATATGGAATACTTCATGGATTTGCATGTTATCCTTGCTCAGGGGCCATGCTAATCTCAGTAGTGTTCCAATTTTAGTGTGTGTGCTGTCAAAGCGAGCACTTTACTTAAATCCATGTGAGCATTCACTGTGTTCCTTTCATACTTAAGTTCTAGAAACATATATTCAGTCCCTATGCCATGCTACAGCGGTCAATACAACACATTTAAAAAAAAAAATCTGGTGTCTGCTCTCATGAAGTTTGCTCTCTTGTGGAAAACAGACATTCAAAACATCATCAAAGAGAGATTCCAGACGGTATTAAGTGCTATGAGAGAGAACAGCAGGGATCTCATGGAGGTTGGAGGGCTTCTGAAAAGTCAGCCTAAAAGTGTACAGAAAATAGACAACTAAAGAGCTGGGGCAAAGAGTCCTCTAGGCAGAAGGAGAAACCTGTCCAAAGGCTCTGAGGTAATAAAGGCCAGAAAGGATGGAGCATAGGAGCAGAGTGGCAAATGCAGCAAGGTGGGCCTGAAGCACAGGATGGCTTGATCACACCAAGGCCTGCAGGCCACGTGGAGAGCTTTGATTTTCATCATCAGGGAAATGATAACTCATTCAACCAGGAGCCATGAGAAGACACAGATCATGTCTGATAAAGCAGTTGCTCAGTTAAGTGCCTGAGTTGAACAAAGAGGGAAATGAATACTTTGAGGCTTCCTTTGGTGCCTGTCCGTGAGACTGTAAGGCCATCTGGCTGCTGGTGCCCATGCTAACTTCTGAGTTAGGCAGGACTCATAATAGTAATTCTCTTACTTGGGTTGATGAATATATAATAGTATATGAATCCAGTATGAACTCCTATTCTTACTTTTCGGGCCAGGAAGCTAGGACTCGGAAACTAAAATTGGCCCAACTTAGTCCCTACTATATGCCACTGCTTCTGGACATGTCAAGTTTCAAAAGCTTGGGGTATATGAAGTGTAGAGCATGGCTGCTACTAATCTCAGAGCTGAAGGCAGATTCATGCTCTTATATTCATCTTCTGGAATCTTTGTGCTGTTAAGGTGCTAGAACCGAAGTCTTTCAGGGGATTCTAACACTTTCTACCCCTAAGCCTCAATCCACTTTTACCAAACTTGGTTTTGGACAAGATAAACTATTCCTCTGGGGTTTTAATGGCTATGTGTGGTGCCATCTTGGTAGTTAATATAGTTTAAGTTCCACTGGCAATGCAAGGCAAAGCCCAGGGCTGAGACCTGTAGGGTAAGACGGTAAACCGGATCCATGATGGTAAACCGGATCCATGTTCTTTTGGTATAAATACAAGCACTCTTATTACAAGTCACTATCTCCAACCTTATCTGCAATGCACTCCAACTGCTGTTCAAACGGCTCTTAGTCAAAATCCAACTGCAAGGTGGCCACCCCATCATAATGCGCCATCCTGCCAGCACCTAGTGCCACATGACCGAAGTGCACATATAGGTCAACTCCAAGATCAAGATCTACTTTGGCACTGTCTTAGCGTCATCCTTTTCTAATGTACCCATTGTGAAAACCCAGAATTACTACCGCCACGTAAGGCACTTGCAACTCAGAGGATGCCTTTGGTTGAACCTTTCGGAACTTGCCCAGGATATGAGGTAGTGCGCATTTCCAGGTTTTAGAGGTGGGTGGCTTTCTGATTTCTGTTCCAAGTGCAAAGAGAACAGTTACATATGTTTCCATGTCCTGCAGACTTATGGGGTCCTTAGGCTAAATGTTCATACAGGAAGTTAAAAACTTGTTTTATTTAACTTTTCAGAGACAAAGAAAAATAAGCTCAGCTTGCTTTAGCTAAATAGAGGTGTCTTAGTGCCGAAAACTATTTATAACTGAATAAACATCCTCTACACCCAGACTTGCAAAACTAAAACACACACACTTACATCCACAGAGTGTATGAAAACACACAATTTCCATATACTTTATCATATTGACATAGAGCTAATACCTGCTCAGAAAATACCAGAGTACCCTAAACATGTGCATACACACACAGAGATGCTGGAAAAGAGGACCTGTATAAGACAACAGATAATTATATTTACGCATATAGTCAAATCTGAAAAATTCAAGAAAAGGATAATCTTTTTAAAACTCTCAGTATGAATTATCTGATTGGCTGATTCTCTACAGCCCCAGATTCTTCATTTTATTTTCCTAACCTCTGATTTTTGCCTTGGCTTTGTTGAAAGGCTGTTATCCGCTCAGGGCGCACACAGGGATTGGATACACACCTTAATGACGGACAGTGGCTAGCTACGGAACACGCACAGAACTCGTGCCGTAAACCTTGAGGCTATTTGCCATCACACAGGAAGCTAAAGCCTCTTACACTTTTCTGACCATCCAAGAGACAGCAATTACCCCAGATTATCAGACCAACAATGACATGCCGCGTAAAGAGAGACATCGAGCCAACTTCACATCCCAAAGACTGGCATATTCAAGTACACTCAGGACATTAATAGCAATTTACGTGCCATCACTGAGACAAAGCCACAAAGGCTCCGTTGGCAGCCTCTTATTTTGCAGCCTATTATTTGTGGGAGTTACAGGCTATAATCACAACAGAAACTTTCAAAACCCTTATCTTCCGTGACGCACCAAATCTATTTCAGAGCCATAATTGCTATGTCACCGGAGAGTTTGCTGCTTAATGCACTCAAATGGCATTTAGTGTTTGCAGGGTCATTACAGCTAACAGAAGGGTGGGGGGAGACATAGTGGGGAGTTGTGGGAGAAAGGCAGACAGAGAATGTTGAGGGGAATGTGCTAGAAGGGGGTACTAGGCTCCACTGAGCCTTATTTAGTGGGTGATGCTATTGCTTGAGAATTCTACTTACCTACAAAGTGAGAGCAGGTAAGCAGAAACTATGTCCTCAAGAGTTCTGAATGATTCTGACGGCCCCTAGATATCTTCAGTGGGTGCTGGGGACAGCACCCTCCTTTATTCTGAGATCTCATCCAAATATAAGAGTGGGTTGTGTTTTTAAATTAAATTATTTTTTTCCTTTTAGATTGTCCCAGCAGTCTGTGCAGTGGACATCTCCAAGCTGTGCTGTGGGCTCAGGAGTCTGACTTGGCTTCTCTGTGTGTGCGCTGCTAGAGAATGAGAAGGGTCGAGGGAATGATGATAGGGAGATGCCAAAACTCAATCACCTAGAAGAATGCGCTACCTTTCAAATGGTCAGAGAAGATGCAGGGAGACAGAGAGCGCCTCCAAGATATGAGAAAACATCCACTCACTCCAAAGACCATTTTCTAGACCTAAGTTTAGCTAAGGTCATAAGAAAGCTTTTAAATTATATGTAGCTTTAGTTCTTGGACCTAGCTATAAACTAGCCAACGACTTATTTAGCAACTTACTTAGCAACAATACTTAGGGGAAGACTAGACATAGGGTAAATCTTCAAGAGAAGTTTGAACTGACCAATGTGTCTCTGGGTTCTTTTAGACAACTCACAACTCTTGGGTTCTATTTTATTTATTTATGTATTTTGCTTTTTTTTTTTTTTTTTTTTTTTAAGGGCTGTACCTGCAGCACATGGAAGTTCCCAGGCTAGGGGTTGAATTAGAGCTACAGTGCCGGCCTACACCACACCCACAGCAATGCCAGATCTGAGCCTTGTCTGCGACCTAGACTAAAGCTCATGGCAATGCTGCATCCCTGACCCACTGAGCAAGGCCAGGGATCGAACCTGCATCCTCATGGATACTAGTCAGATTAGTTTCCACTTTGCCATAATGGAAATTCACAAACTTCGTGTTCTATTTTACAGTCCTGGGTTCTTTTCATAAACTAGAAATATAGAAAACATCAAGCCAATTCAGATTGCAGGGTTAATTTTTTAAAAGGTCACCAACAGTTTCACATATAGGTCTGCCTTTAGTTTTCCTAGGCTAACAATCCAGGTTTCTCCTAAAAACTTTCCACAGAAACAGACAGACTGAGACCTGGGGCCTTATTCCTCATGAGCCCTCCTCCACTGAGAAATATAATTTTCTTTATTTTCCAAATATTGGCCATGCAAGAAATGGAATAATACCCTTCTTGTGTAAGAGTTCTTAGAAATCAATGGAAAGAACATGAGCATTTCAAGAAAACATATAAAAGACTAACAACCAGATGAAAAATGCTTAATCTCATTAGTAAATCAAAGAGATACAAATTAAATTTAAATAAAAAAGATAGTATTTTATAATGTGACAATTAACAAAGACTGAAAAACTGCTAAGACATTGTTATTGAGGGTGTGAGGAAACGGGAATGATCGAAAATGCTGGCGGGAATCATTAATTAATAGAAGTTTCCAGGAGAAAAGTTTACAATACATTACAGAGGCCTTAGATTTATTCATATCCTTTGATCCAGCAATTCCATTTCTAGGAATTTATTCAAGGAAATAATACAAAATATGCACTGAATTTTTGGTCCTGTGATGTTTACCACAGTGTTATTAATAATAGTAAATAAAAAAAGAAAGAAAACAGCTAAATGTTCCACAGTAGAGACTGATTAAATAAAATATGGATTTTCCTGGTAACAAGCTCCTATGCAGTTATTAAACTTATGTTTGAGAAGAATGTTTAATGATATGGAAAATATTCATAGTATATTTTTAGTAAAATAAGTAGGTTACAAAACGATATGCTCACTATGATCCTAACTTTTCTACACTCATGCAAAACATACTTACAAAATGCTAGGAGGCTGCAGAGTAAAAAGTTAGCGGTAATTTTCTTCTATGTGATTTTCCTGGATTCTCCAAACTTTCTATAATAATTATTCATTTGTAATCAGGAAAGAAATGTAAAATTTAAACAAAGCATATGACGAAAGGTCCACATTTAATTTAGATCTTTGTCTTTTGTATTTGAAAGGTCTTGGCCAACCTCAAGAGCTCATGGCAAAAAGGCCAATGCAATTAGTAACCAAATACACACCTGAGAAAAAAAGATGGAAGTGAAAGGACCTAAAACAGAGTTAGCAGGTGATTTTGTAACACTCTTCAAAATATAATTGCCTGTGAAGAGTATTAATCAGTTTTTCCCATTCCACAAAAAATAAGGTCAAAGGAAAGAAGCTAATAAACACAGTCATCAACTTAGACAAGACAGAAGAAACACCTGATCTCCTTTTCATTTACCTTGCCCTAAAGCCCAACACAATAACTGGTTAATAAAAATTCCAAGAAAATGCCTGCTGATTGAGTGAATGAGTGAATGAATGAATAAATGATAATAAATTCGAGGTCAAGCCCAAATTCTGAGGGACAACATCTGCTCCTGAAAAAAAGTATGAGGAAGAGAAGAAACAGTAACAGGCATCTGGTTTCTGAATGCACCCATAAGAGTTCTGGCGTGAATTAGTCAAGATTACAGGGTACAAGGCATACATACAAGTTGGAAGGAAAAATGGGTACCAGGATGTGATAAGCAAAAAGAAAAAGAAAGAAAAAAAAGCCATTCTCTTATGGGAGCGAGTTTGGATAACAGAAACACAAAAATGTATGGGGGTTCCAGGAAGGCAGAAAACCCTGCCAGAAACTGGTTGCTGGTTTAAATAAAAAAAAAAAAAAAAAAAAAAAAGGAAACCAAAAAAGAGAAAAACTTCTTCACAACCAACAGGTTCAAGAAGGCTCACGTCCAAAAGCCTTCATTAAGCACCTAGGGTGTACCAAATCTGAATTGAAGGCTGCGATATAAAACTAGGCTCCTCCGAAACCTAAAGTCAGCAGAAGGAAGGAAATCATAAAGATCAGAGAGGAAATCAATAAAATAAAGATTAAAAAAAAAAACAGCAATAGAAAAAAATCAATGAAACCAAGAGTTGGTTCTTTGAAAGGTAAACAAAATTGACAAACCTCTGGCCAGACTCACCAAGAAGAGAGAAAAAAACCCAAGTAAACAAAGTTAGAAATGAAAAAGGAGAAATCACAACAGATACTGCAGAAATACGAAAAACCATATGAGAATACTGTGAACTTATGCAACAAATGTGACAACCTAGAAGAAGTGGACAACTTTCTAGAGACTTACAGCCCAACAAAGCTCAATCGAGAAGAACTAGATCAATGAACAGACCAATCACTAAAACGAGGATCCACCTCTTCAGAAACCTAGGGCTGAGAGGAAGTAGAGGAAAGAACTGGAGAAGAACTCCCATTCTGAGCCCAGCACACTAAGTACTATGCAGGTGCAGTGTGGAGGAACTAGGAGAAGATAACCCTGATCTAAATCCTGTAAAATGGGTAGGATTATGAGATGTTTTCTCACTGCCACCGGTTCTGGGCTGTGGAGGCTACTGCTTGAGACTTTCAATCACTAGCAATTGTCTCTGGGAAAGGCCAAGCTTACTAGGGCAAGAACCAACATTTATAGTGCCAGGAACTTCTAGAACATGTGATCTAGAGAAGAAGTATCTGGGCAGGTTCGTTGCAATTCTCAACACCAAAAATTATCACACTAGATAGGGGGTGAAAATTGACACCTGTAGGTCTAATTTTCTAACCTTTAGATTTTGTTGTTCTGATGTCTGGTTTACTCCTCTCTAAATTTTTTTTGTTTATGTTTTTAGAATGTCTTACTTATTTTAATAAACTTGAATTAAATAAGTTAATGCATATAAAGTGCCTAACACATGGGAAGTAGTCAATAAGTGTTAGTTTTTAATACAATTATTAAATGTCATTTTAGCCTGTTAATTTTCTCCTCATTGTTTTTTAATTGTTCTTTAATCTACTGCTTTATACCACTTCCTTATTTTATTACTACTTGAGCTGCTTTATAATCTCTGTAAGTACGTTCTTAGCGGATGCTATTTATTTTAACCACTCATTCTAGCTTATTTTATGTTTTTATTTTTCTCTTTACTACTTGTGTATCTTAATCACTTTGAACCTTCATTTTGCCATTTCACATGCAATTTCATCCTCTCCTCCTGCCATTTTTATCCTTCCATTACTTTGTAGTTCATTAGTATATTCTTTCTTCCTAATTCTCTTTTTCTTATTTCCTGGCTCTTTTAAATTTAATATTTGTGATTATGTTTAAAAATAAGTTTTTAATTATTTAAAAAAATAATTTTAGTTTTATTCATCTTATCCTTGTAACTTGTTGCACTTATTCTTCTAACCCATTCTTTAAAATTTTTATTTGTTTAATTATGAAAAATGCCAAGTGTTAAGTGTTAGCAAAAACACTTTGGTGGAAGTCTTCGCCCAGTGAAGCGAGGTGGCTCCTTCTTAGCTTTTCTGCTGGTCTAGGGAAAACTGTTACTTCTACAGTTAATGCCCTAGTGTCATCAATGCTGTTCTTCCATCCTCTAAAACCAGCACTTAACATGTGCACCCTATTAAGTTAACAGGCAAAATTTTCCTCTTTTTCTATTTCACTGTCCCCAGATTTAAGAAAGAAAAAACCACAAAAACCTTTATTGATATCTCACACCTAGATTCCTGGAGCAGTCTTGCCAACTATTTTAACGAGCCATTCAATCAAGAGACACTTGATTTAAAATCTCTCTTCTTTCTCATGTCCCTGGCTAAGATGGCTAACCAAGTATGACACGATAGTGGTGGAGAGTAAGCTTTACCTGGGTAAGGACTTTGTATATAATTTTTAGATTTAATTTTAATAAAAGAACCAACCAATCTTAAGCCTTCTATATGCTACCCTGTAAGTATATATAGCAGAATAGTCACAGCAGAATTCTTGTAGTTCTTGTCCATATCAGCCAGGTTCCAGAGTATTATGACCAGTAAATATAATGGATTCTTACTCTTAATGTTCTCGCCACCTCCCTTCATTTAGCATAAAGATTAGAGGTTCAAGGATCCATCTGGATAAAGGGAAAGAATAGAAGCTTTGGAGTTAAGACTGCCTTGGGTCCACACACTGGCTCTATCACAGAATGGCTATTAGTTATGCAGCAAACTACTTAACCTCTCTGAGTCTCTGTTTTCTTATCCACAAAATGGGGATGAGAATGTTTCTAAAGATATGGGTCTGTATTATGGCATGCATACTAACTATTATGAGTTAGTATTCTTAGTATGGTGATTGGTGGAGACTCAAGTTACCCCCAGAACTGCAAGCACGTAGTTAGTTGTGCTGTTGTTTTTTGACCTCTCTAAAAAGGCACAGAGCCCTCAATGGTTATGCTGGGTCTCTCTAGAACTCCTGAGCTCTGGTGATGGGAACCGGAAACTTCCCTTGTCAGAACCTCATCCTCTTACAAAGTCGCCTCTCAGTCTACAGGTCGGCTGAGGCTGGGCTTCCACACGCCCAGGATAGATCGCTTCCCTGAGCAGAAATAAAGTACAAATTTCAGACAGGTTTGTGACTTGGAAACATCTGAGGTTTGTAGAAGTTTGGGGGAGATCTCCAAAAATGAATTAGACTTCAAGCTAAAGGAGGCTCGAGGAAATAGGGGGAGACATGGTAAAAGATAAAAGAGGAGAGATGGAGTATCTTCCAAGTAAGGAAATCATACGATAATTTAATTTCCAAATATCATTAGTTTCTATTTGCATATATTTCAAAAGTTCCTAGTATGGAAAAGGGATACGAAAGTTCCTTTAAAAGCAGACACATCAAGTCAGAACCTAAGGCAAATGTAGAATAAACCATCTTAGTCAATTTTAAATAGCGTTTTTAGCAGGGATTGGCTATAAGAGGGAGTGAAGGGGTGAGAAGTAGCTGGGGTGCGAGGGGGAGGGGATCATCTAACAGGTTGGAAAAGAACAGACTATTTCATGGATAACTTGGTACCCTGTCCGTCTTCCTTTCCCCTCCTTTTTGTTTGTTTTTATAAACTGTGAGAAAGGGGTAGACACAAGAAAGTAAAGGGTAGTACATTTACATGCAAGTATGTTACACCTGTCAAAACAGAGAATGCACATGTATGGTTTGTACATTTAATTGTGTAAAATTTTACCTCAGAAGAGAAATAAATGGCAAACAAATATTGGACTCTAGTTAATGATCTGCATACTGGTCATATTCCTTTAGCTGAAAGTGCACTGTTGTCTACAATTTACTTTGAAATGCATCAAAAAAATGAGATGGACTGCGAGATACCTAGAAGGATGCAGATATGGATAGACGGATAGAGGATACAAGCCAGAAGAACAAAATATTAATGGCAGAATCCAGGTACATTTCACTGAAAATTCTTCTAAATTTTCTGTATTTTTGAAAACTTCAAAATAAAATGTTGGGAAAATTGTAAAAGGTAGTACCGTTAATGAAAAGATAGCAGCATAATTCCTCCTCTCAGGTAAGTCCTAGGCAGCACTGAAAGGCTTTAGACCAGAGTTTCTCAAACTCAAGGTGTATCAGAGTCACCAGAGGATCTGGTTAAAAATCTGAGTCTGACTTGGGAGTTTCCTTCGTGGCTCAGGAGTTAACGAACCAGACTAGGATCCATGAGGATTTGAGTTTGATCCCTGGCCTTGCTCAATGGGTTAAGGATCTGGTGTTCCATGAGCTGTGGCGTAGGTCGCAGATGCAGCTTGGATCCTGTGTTGCTGTGGCTGTGGTGTAGGCCGGCAGCTGTAACTCTGATTAGACTCCTAGCCTGGGAACTTCCATATGCTGCAGGTGTGGCCCTAAAAAGCAAAAACAAAAACAAAACAAAACAAAAAAATCTGAGTCTGGGTGGGGCAGAGATTCTGCCTTGGTCTCAAGCTCCCTTCTAAGGCCAAAGATGCTGACCTGTAGGGAGGAAGGAACATCTAAGCAGAGCTGCCAGAGAGGGCTTTGGTCACCTGGGGATCTGAACAGAGGGGACCCCTCTAAGACCCAGGAGTTTTGAGGCATAAAGAAAGGTTTCAATTCAGATGAGGTTAAAGCCATGTCTGGCTTAGGCTTAAAACATTATTAGGTTAGATGAATCAGTGGTGGACAGTGTTGGAAATTACTGCAAATAGAACTCTAATAAATGTAGGTATTTATACTTTAAATCCTCCTCCAACTTATTTCATTGTTTAGTGTGCATTATTATGCTAATCTGAGTTAACTTCTTGCACATGGTAAATTTTTAATAGAGTTCTATTTATATGAGGAGAGGCTTATTTAAGCAGCCTGTCTTTCTGTGCTCTTTCTGTCCACTATTTTCACAGCGTCATAGCTCTAACACTACCACAGTGACTACTGAACAACTGGCAGGGCATCTAGAACTGTAATGTCCAATATGGCAGCCACTAGCCACATGTGGCTATTTCAATTTAAATTAACTCAAATTAGATACAATTAAAAATGCATTTTCTCTTTTTAAAGATTTTTTTCTACTATAGTTGATTTACAATGTTCTATCAATTTCTGCTGTACAGCAAAGTGACCCAGGCACGTGTGTGTGTGTGTGTGTATGTGTGTGTGTGTGTGTGTACATATATACATATATATATAATTGTTTTTCTCACATTATCCTCCAGCATGCTCCATCACAAGTGACTAGATACAGTTCCCTATGCTATACAGTAGGATCTCATTGCTTATCCAATCCCAATGCAATAGTTTGCATCTACTAACCCCAAATCTTTCTTAGTCACATTAGCCACATTTCAAGTACTCAATAGCCACGTGTGGCTAATAGATAACTTATAGGACAGCACTGACATAGAACATTTCCACCAGTGTAAGAAATTTCTTTTTAGTTCCAGAACAGCTTTTCAGTTCCAGGTATAGTCATTCTGCAAATCTACAAAAGAATGGCAGATGTCAAGCCATGCTATTAAGCACCTCATATTTTCAGCTGATAGGAATATTATGTAAATACCTCCTCTACAAGCCATTCACCAAATTCTCTAAAAATAATATTACATTGACTATATATAGGTGGTGTAGTCTTTCCCTTTTAGTGAAGCAGGCAACTGGACCAGGTAACTTTCAGTCCTTCCAACTTTCTTTGACTTTACAGAGTTCAAGAACCATGTCCTATTGATATTCACACTGCTGGTGCTGGATATCAGAAAGTTCTTAAGAAACTTGTTGAATAAAGTAGTTATTCATTTATTTTTACTTATCTGGTTAGTTGTTCCAGACTCAACATGCCTTCTGCCTTATGTCTCTGTCAAATTGGAGAATATTTTGGGATCTAAATACTAAATAAAAAAGACATGCAAAAAGAATATCCCCAAATTCAATTAGAGCCAGGAATAAGTAGAGATTTTTAAAGCATACCAAGTTTAAAAGTAACAATTGGATTTTCTTAAAAATAAGTCTAATATTTTATCTGAAAATATGCTTATCTAAGAATATGGAACTCCTTCCAAGAACGCAAGAAGAGGGCCATCTTCTCAAATCAATGCTAACTTTCCCCACAACTAAATTCAGCCAGTATAATTCACTTAATACTTACTGAGGTCTAAAGGGGCCATGCCACCCTCAGGAGCCACCACAAACACCAACTGCCTTTTTGAGATTGTGATTTTTGTTTTCTTTATAGAGCTGAAGGCAGGAACAACTTGAGTCTGGAATAAATGGCCAGACCCTAGCCCAAGGACAGCATGGCTGGAAGGACACATGTGGGCCCAAATGGACATCAACTCCAATAAAAACAGCATGGCATCACTGTCATGTCACAAATGGGAATCTTTCCAAACTCACGAATTTCCCTGTTACTTATAGCTTTGAAGTATTTCCTCTCCTCCTGTATTTCCTTGGGAATGGAAAAACATCATGTTTATAAGTAGAGCATGATACTGCAAGAGGTCTTTGACATCATCTAGCTCAAGTATCACTTTCAGAGTTCAGGAAAGAAGTCGCACCAAGGGTCAGTGACTAGTCCACAGTCACACAGGCCAAGAATGGCATGAGTGAATAAACTATAAACACACACTATAAACGTGATAATATTCAGAGTGACTGTATCACTGGGTTTGAGATCAACAAAATCCTTTGTGACTACTTCTAAAAAGAGAAGAGGAGTCTCAATAAAAGGATACTTACTTTATTGTTAAGTCCATGATATGGCTTTTATTTTGTGGGGAACAGGGTCGATTTCTCAAACGATTGCTCTTTGGTCTTGAACACCTCTCTTCTGCTATAGTACTTAATTTCAAATTCCCTTCTAAGCTAGAGCTGATTGGCCCTCTTGTTCCAGTATTTCAACAATGGAAACCTGATCTCAAAGTGTTGAATGAGACAAAGTTAAAATACGTCTTGATTGGCATCACGGTTTCTCCAACTTGACCTAGATATTATGATGCATAGTCTCATTCGCCAAAATCAAAAATGCTATTAATGACATATTTATTGAATAAATGGATGAATGAATGAATGCATAAATACACAAACATGCGGTTGAATGATTTGGCTTCATTCATCTTCTGTACCTGAAGGCTTTAGCCTGGCAGTGGGGGAAAAACTACGGACAGCATATGAAATTATAATATTGGGATTTTAAAATTTTTTTAATTTTTTGCTTCTTTATTGTGGGCTCACGTGGAATGCTTTTCTGGCTGCAAATGCTCAGTTGAGATGGTATTAAGGCTTAAAGGCCTCATCATGTGAGAAACTAAAGGGATTTAACTCTGATTCCCTTTGGCTCTGTCTTAAGAGGAAGTTGGGCTCTAAGTTTCTGGAAGGCAGGAGTCCATCCACTCTATACCGCTGGCTTCACACCTGCAGAGATTGGTTCACTGTCTTCAGGCCTTTCCTCACTTCCACTACCCCCCAGGCTGGGGCTGTTCACTGGTATCCAAAGCCAACTAACCGGGAGCACATGTGGATATGTTTTAATATCTTCAAAATCCACATTCAGTGTGGTAGAAGAATTAAAACTTTGTATAATTAAAGTGAGTTTTGAAAGACCTACATATGATTTTAATTATCACCCTCACTTCCCAGACCAACAGTTCCACATGTGACCACATCTTATTAACATACACTTTAAATGGAAGACAGCTTCTCAGAAGTAGTTAAGAAAAAAGGAAAATGATGGCATGTGGCCAAGTGTTACCAAGTAACCTTTGTGATATCCACATGCCTGAAATGTGTCCACTTAAATAGTTTGCTATTTTTGTCCCAATGATTTATATCTTGTTTATTTTCTTACTAAATGTCCTTCTGTCCCTTTGCCTAGCAAAAACAAAAATAAACACAGGTATGTGATGGTTTACAAAGATCAAAGCCTCATCTCTCTTGTCTCACTACTATAATTATCACAAAGCAAAATCAATAAGATTTTTCTGTCATAAGCTGACATTAATGGCACTTTGCCTTTATAAGGAGAACACTAATGCCTTATTTCCATTTTCAAGAAAACTCTTGAATAGGAAAAATATTATAGGCGTATCTATCAACATTTAAGATGTGGCCAAACTGAACTCACTCCCTTAACTCACATTTTAAAATAATTAAAAATAAATTACTTCAGCCGAAAGAACAATGCTTTCTGCTACCACACATCTCTGAGGATTCAGAGAGAAGTTCATGTAATGCAAGCTCTCCCTCCTTCCCTCCAGATACAACTGGAGGGGGAGCTGATGAAGTAGAAAGGATGGCGCAGACTAGCTTGAATGAAAGAGTTTTCTAGAGAGGGGAGCCCACAGTGAAGCCTGTGAGTAAACAGGAAGAACTGAGGGTCATCCTTGTAGGACTCCAGAACTACTGAGCTGAAAGGACCTCAGTGCTTGTGTACTGGGTAAATTTGATAGATGAAACAATGATACAGAGGTGAAGAGAGTCACCAAAAGAAAAGTCACCAGAAGGATCGGAGCTTCCTGACTTCAAGTTGTTGCTACCTTTCCCCTCTTTGTTCCCGCAGGTTCTGCCCCCATGTCTAGAAGAGACAGCAGTGAGCACCCTATTAGAAGTGATATTCTCTTGAAATGTGGATGGCTACCCCACAAAGAGGGTTGGTTTTTTTTTTTTTTCCCCTTTTTTTGGCTGCACCCACAGCATATGGAAGTTCCCCAGCTAGGGGTCAAATTGGAGCTGCAGCTGTAGGCCTACGCCACAGCCACAGCAATGCGGGATCAAAGCCTCATATGTGACCTACAGCTTGTGGCAATGCCAGATCCTTAACCCAATGAGCAAGACCAGGGGTGGAATCCACATCCTCATGGATAGTAGTCAGGTCCTTAACCCACTGAGCCACAATGGGATCTCCTGTCCATCAATAGGTTTTTAAGGGGATTCTTTTAGGAAAGAAGGCTTTAAAGAATTCAAAGGGATAATTCACTTGATACTATCACCACTAACTACATCTATTTAATGCTGATATGAATCTTATTCTCAGAGAATCTGCACTGGTCAAAATGTTTAGAAACTTTTTCTGAAAAGAAAGACTTAAGAAACTCTTTGAAAGATAAAGACAGGCTATTTACAGATTAGGAAGACATTAAAAATAAAAATCATTACCAGATATTTGATAGCTATTGTATAAGATATGGCTATTTTTTTAAATTCAGCGGTAGCTTGTCTTCTCTTACCTGATTTATTCATTCAACAAACATTAGTTTTGAGAAACTAATGTATGTATTTTAGGACTGAATAAATTCCAACATATTTGGGAGTGAAAGACACAAAGACTGATTAAGCGGGTCTGGGCACATACGTGCAGTGCAGAATAGTGTGTGTGACCAAATGGAGAGAAGAGGGGAAGGAGGGCTGAGAAGGAGGGAGACAGCAAGGAGGAGCTAGAAGTGGGAGAGTCAGCATGACTTTAAGAGTGGAGTGTGATGGGGAAGCTGGGATGGGAAAGGTGGTGCAGGAAGAAAGGCTATTTACACAGACGTACACATGAGTGAATGTAGGGGAAGGTGAGTAGACAGGTAAAGGCGAGCTGACCACACTGCTTGGCATCCAAAGGTTATCGGATGATAGAAGGAGGTGGAAGGATGGGGCCAGAGTGTGGAAGACTCTGAATGCCAGACTCAGGGACTGAACTTGCTTAGGTGGGCAGTAGAGAGGTGCTTTTGACTTTTGGACAAGGAATGACACAATTCAGGGGATGTGTGACAGGCGAAAGGAGATACTACAGGCAGTAATAGTCACTAGGAAACAATCACAATAGCCTAGCTAATGAACTATTTCTAGAAGGAGGATGGTGGCATGGGAAGGGAAAGGAAAGAGTGGATGTGAGAGTTAAGCAATCTCTAAGTCTGTCGGATTGACAGAGGAGGGAAATAATCCCCCTCCATTACTTATTTATTTTATTGTATTGTATTTTAATTTATTTTATTTTTTTGCTCTTTTGGGCCACACCCAAGGCATATGGAGGTTCCCAGGCTAGGGGGTCTAATCAGAGCTACAGCTGCAGGCCTACCCCACAGACAGAGCAACGCAGGATCCGAGCCGTGTCTTCGACCTACACCACAGGTTACAGCAATGCCAGATCCTTAACCCACTGAGCGAGCCTAGGGGTCGAACCTGCAACCTCATGGTTCCTAGTCGGATTTGTTTCCGCTGCGCCACAACAGGACCTCTCCCTGCCTCTCCCAATTACTTAGAGCCACTCTAAACACAGTAAGCATTGCCCACTGTCATTTGAGGAAACAAAGTACTTAAGGAGGGATAACTGAATGCTCACGGTGGCTAAGGAAGGGGTCATAGGCCTTGCGTAACTCTATATCCTTTTCAAAAGCATTATCTTTCCATCTGAAGAGAAAAAAGTGACAACTGTGTCCTAAGCTAGCCTCACTAGGAACTATCTATGGAGAAAACCGCTCGCACGCGAGGAGAAAAAAGGTCAAGTTAGAAAGTCATCACTTAGAACACTTCATCCTGCAATCACATGGAACAACTTATGCTTTGCCAAGCCCTTTCCTATCTCTTTTCCCATTTTCCCTATACCACCCCTGGAGGTATTAAGGGTGGGAATTACTGGTGCCCTTTTAAAAGACCAGTGTGTGACGCCTGCCACAAGCAGGACCAGTCTCCTAGCTCCCATCACACGGCTCTAACCACCACACCTTGCAACCCTCTCACTCCACGGGCTTTTGTTCAAGGCAAAGGGTCTGAACTTTTCAGGCTTTAAAATAGACGCTGGTGGGCTATGAAGCTGTGGGTGCTGTGAAAACCCAGTCAGGGGAGTAAAGGCTGCCCAGAAACTGTCCCCCACCGAATGAAACACAATCCAGAGCCCAGCTGGGAATTCCTTTGCTGCCTTGGGTTTCAGAATTGTTTATTTTTACTCCTTGGCTCCAATCTTTCATTCCTGTCCCTGTCGCTTCTCGTCTCCCTCCTTTGCTCTCTCTCTTCTCCTAGCAGCCAGAGCCCCTCTCTCTCTGCACATGCACACGGCTCAGCATCGAGTGCCACTCGCTAAAAATACATCTCGCAAGCTCTGTCTCCTGCAGGTGGCAAAACCGAAAATTGATATGCCAAGAACAGACCATATCGTGAGCAGCCTTTGATTCATTTACCCTGCCTATTAAAGACCCAGAAATAAAATAAACACAGTGTACCGGGGGTGGGGGGTGGAGGATTAATGTAAAATGAGAGACTCTTTCAAGTGGCATTTTCCAGCTCACTTTTTGTGGTGGGCTTATGTAATGAGATATAATTGTCTGCACATGTTTGGTTACACTATTTCAGAAATGATTCCCAGCCCACCAGATGACGTCATAGGGGCCAAAGTCGACCACCTCCCCTCCCCCCACCACCACCCCAGAGTCTGAGTGCCACTCTCTCCTGTGCTACCCAATTAGGAAAGAAAAGATGCCAAAGAGCAGAACCGTCAGCCCGGTCGTGTAGACTTTCTTCAGTTCTCTTTCGGAGTGTGCCCACATCCTCATCTCCGCACACTCCTGCTTTCCTCATGTTCCTCTCTTCCACTTACATACAGAACAAAGCTTTTTTTTTTTTTTTTTTTTTTCTGGAAAGATCTATCTTCTAGCTCTAAAAGATTCAGGCAATGCATAAACACCTATGTGCTTGAAATCCCCTCCTACAAACGCAGACCAACTTCGTTCACGTGGAATCCATTTTTGAGAACATAATTCTCCACCACAGTATCTTGGATTTTTCTAAGCAGACGTCTGGCAAGTCAGCCATTAATACAGGAATGATAATTAGTATAAGCACAAGAAGGGGAAAAAAAAATCCCTCTGCTCTGGAAATTCTTTCTAAAAAAGTGGTACAGTTGCCCAGAGCATGATTAACAGGGTCAGCTTTGACCTCCCTTCCTCCCTCACTCGCTCCCAGAATGGACCTTGATAAATAGTAAATGAACTTAGAGGATATTCTGCCTGAGGAAGGTAGAAAAGAAAGAAATCCTCACTGGAAGGGGTCTTAAAAGTCACCAACACACTCCCTCCCTTCAACAATATCCTTACCAAGTAGTTAGCCAACCATGTCTGAACACTCCAATGACGGGGGATTCTTAGCTTCCAGAGGCAGTGGATCTCTTCTTTGGACAATTCTTTTTCATTTTTTAAATTTGTTTGTTTTTTTAGGGTCACACCTGTGGCACATGGATGTTTCCAGGCTAGGGGCTGAATCGGAGATGTAGCCGTGGGCCTACGCCACAGCCACAGCGACTTGGGATCCGAGCCACATCTGCGAGCTACACCACAGCTCACGGCAATGCCGTGCCGGATCGTTAACCCACTGAGCAAGGCCAGGGATCGAACCCACGTCCTCATGGATACTAGCTGGATTCATTTCCGCTGTGGCACAACAGGAACTCCCTCTTTGGACAATTCTAAGAAAGACTCTTCAAATATTCAGGTGAAATCTGTTTCTCCAAATCTTCTACTCAGTGATCTATCCTATATCCTACCCTCTATAGATCCTGCACCATGAATCCAATCTCTCTCACAGATGACAGCATGTCTCATACCATTACTTACCAGCCAAACCTCATCTTTAATAGGCTAGGAATTCCTAATTCTTCCAACCACTCCTCATCTGATGAAACAGCTGGTATTATTTTCTTGCTTCCTTCCAGTCTGGCCATCCTCACGTATGGTCTCATCATTGCAGAGTTGAAGACACTATCACCCGTTTCATCGCAGATACTAAACCTCATCCTTATAGGCTAGGGTTCTATTAATACACTATGCCTACCTTTCCTTCCTCCCATCCCCAGTCTATTTCAATCCTAACCACAGAAGCAATGAGGAAATTCTCACCATCACCCAGTTACAGTTTTCTTTGAGAGTTCTGAGCCAACAGTTCTACTGGAGCATCTTATGACCTCTAAAAGCCCAGGAAACCACCCCTGATCTAAAGAACAGCCTCCTTTTCCAGGCTGCCCTCTTGTCCCAGCTTGCTGTCACCGCTGCTGAGATAGCGGACGATTGATCTGAGAAATCAAGTTGGATTGCTGTCCCAAATCTACACTCGGTTCTCCTTGTGTCTGTCTGATCGATTTCACTCTGTGCGACATAGCTTGTCGCTATGAATTTTCATGCTAGTCAGGAGCCGCCAGCACACCCAAGAACAAGTAGAAGATGGTCTGCACCCCTCCTCATTCCTTCAACATACCCAGCCGCTGTGTTAATTTTTTTTAATCATCCTTAGACTGGAGAAAGGTTTATTTATTTTTGAAAGACCACAGACCTGGATGCAATGGATTTGGGCTACTGGTTTTCCTCCCCAGGTTCCCAGGCCCCCGCTTATGGCGACATTTCCTACCACTGTTGTACTAGGTGTCACCTGTTTAGCAGCCCCTCTCAGCTGAACGCATGTGGCCGCAGGTGCCATGCAAACACTGATCGTGTCTGACAGCGCTAGACGCCAGCTGCCTGCATGAAGCCTGCCCAATCGCCACTTTTTTTTGAGGGTAGAATGCTGCCGATGGCATGACCGATACAGAAACAAGAAACTAGGTGACCGGAAAGCTAAGATAAGTCCTACTAAGTGGCATTCTGAGCCCTATGGCTTTGAAATAATTGGTAGTGATAGAATAAAAACAAAGGGTGGCGGGGGGAGAGCCTTGTTTTCTTACACTGATGCCCTGCGGACTGTACATCTGACTGGCTGCGAGTCCGTCACTGTATCCTCCTGTCTGGCTGATAACATGGCGAAGGGTATCCACCTAAACAGATGAACAACAACAGAGAGGAAATTAGTCAGGGTGACGTGGGGGAGGGGAGGCAGAGCATCATCACACAGGCTACCATTTGGCTGTGCCAAATTAATGCAATCATCATCGGAGATGTTCTTCCTGGGAAAGGAACCGTTAGGAGGAGGCTGGGCCTCTCTCTGTGCCGAATCCATATCCTTTCTGAGTTCAGTAAGCAAGACAGTAAAACGGTTGGCAAAAGAAGGCTGGGATTCCCAACACTGAAACAAATTCAACACTGCTGCATGAGATGGCAGGGACCGGGTGATGGGGTGGGAGTTAGGGTCGGGGGAGTGAAGAGATTTTCCTTTCCTTCCAGATCAGCCCATATAACTTCTTTTGCTGGGGATCCTACAGAAGTCACGGTTCTGGGTACAGGGGCTCGGCCAGCCAGCTCACAGAGAGAGCCGTGTGTGACTAACGCTGTCTTTCTGAGGACTTAAATGAAGGCCGGTTTAGTCATTTGACCAAAGTCTGACCATATCTCCTCAAATTTGTTTCCAGGCAATGTTTCCTGAGCCAGGGGGTGCTGAACCACCAGCCGGTTGGTCTATTCCAGGCACATAATGCTTCCTGTTGCCCATGTAGGGTGGGATCCTGGCTGGGCATGGCTCAGACCCCAAGCACACTATTTCACCCTGTCACATCAGGCTGTGTGCTGACACAGGAAGATGGCTTCTGAGCCATCGCGAAGGCGAGCTGCTTACTTACTAAGGAGCACTGAGGGTTTACACCGCATGCTTGATTTTTGTTTGCCAATGAGGATTTAGACTCATCATCACCAGAAACCCAAGTCCCTTGACCTCAAGGATGACTGAGAAGATGCGTTTAGTCAGCCTTGGCTGGGTTGGTTTTTAAAGGTTAAAATGAAACCATGAAACACTAAGGTATGTGCTTACTCATTAATGACCTCCATACTGGGCAAATATTGAGAGTGGAAAACCAACAAACAAGAGAGAGACCTGGAAAGTGAGCTGATGGACGGGACTCATCCTCCCTTTCCCTTACGTGAGCAAATACACTGGGTTCACGTGCCTGGCCTCAGTCACCTCACCCTGGGCCTGCTCCTCTCCTGCTCTCCTACTGTGATTGACAAGCCAGAGCCAAACACGTTCACAAAGTGTGGACAAGATTCCCCATGACCACGGTTGTCTTTGTTCTGGTTTGGTTGTTGGTAAGGTTTGGTTCCTACATCTCTCTCTGTCTTTGTCTCTGTTCCTCTCTCTCTCTGAACAGAAGCAGGAAGTGCCAATCCGACTGAGGGCTCCTGGACTCTAAGGCATTCACCTGGTGGCACATTGGCTGGGTCCCTACCTGTGATTGCACGTTGGCTCCAACCTGGGCCCCTTGGTAAGAATCCCCATTGAGTGACTGCACGCTCATGAACAAATCTCCAGAGTTTGACATGTTAAAAGAACTGGAAGAACCTGGAAAGGAAAGAGTGAGGCACCTGAATCACAGAAAGGAAAAGGCTCAACCCCCGCAACTAACAGCCAAGAGGAAGCATGACATGCAAAGCAACCCCCCAAATAAAAACTAAAATAAAAACAACATCAACAGAGTCTGGTTAGTAGCATGAAGAACAGAGCAAGCAATAAAGGGTGCATATCATTCATGTTATCTGAAGCCACATCTTGCTGCAAGTTGCCATTGGATGGCTTCCCCTTGGCGACTTCGAGCTGAGAAAGGAAACATTTACTCTTCTCAGCTTGGTCTATTTGGATGGAAAACAGTCTCCAAGACTCAGGATCTTTCTCTTTCATGCCTCTAAAGTTCTAGGACTGACTGGAGGACCGAAAGGTGGAGGATACAGGCTGGTCAATGATACTCCTGCTACCATGATGGGCTCATGAGCTCTTTGGGTGCATCTCTCTCCATGATGGGCACTGGATTCTAAATAAGCCATTGCCACCCTCATCTGCTGTCACGTGGGAGTAGCACCTGCAGGGAGTTGGGGGGGGCATGAAGGCAATGTCCCACATTAGGGCTGGCCCTGTCCGCTGGCATTTCTATTTCTAGAAAGAAGGTGAAGTTCCCTACTGGGTGGCAAACAGTCCAAGAGAGCCACAAGGACTACAAAAACATGGGAGGATAATATGCTCTTTCTGCTACCTGCCATTCTGGAGGAAGATGAGATAGAAAATGGGCCAGGAATTCTTAAGCATGTATGAAATACGAAGTGCTGATAATAATGATGATAACAATAACAGTAATAATAATAATAACATAATAAATGGGCCTCCAGAAGAGCAGGTAACCACCTGCTTTCACCTCCTAGTGAAGCTTTCCCTCAGAGAGTTAGCCTGGAGACGCACCACCCGGGTTCCACTGGCTCCACTGTGGTAAACCTAGCCCACCCTCAACCTAAACACAAGGCGGTGGAAAAGCTTGATATTATTCTGAAGTCATCGTGCAGCTCAGCGCATTAGGAAAGAAAGCTCAACGTGCAAGGTTTGGTTAAAACATGACGTTAGCCTGGAAAAGGAGAGACCTCAGGGACCCAGGTCAGTTCCACTCTATTGTTTTCATCCCTGTGTTGCTCAAATTGCACTGCTGTCCTCGAATTCTGAGACAGCCAGCATCCGTGTGGAATCAACCACCAGTGATTCATGCCCCAGCTCTGACACTTCCTTTCTTTTCTCCCAAGATAGGGAGTTTGTGCTGTCCTAGAGCACTGTCCCGCCCCACGTGAAGAGCTGCAGCTAAGCAGAACAGAAGGCTTCTTTTGCTCCTGGGTAAGACCACATAACTAGCAAACCACTTCTACACTCTGCCTTCTGCCTAATTATCCATGGTATCCTCATCTTTCCAAGGCAAGAGCAGTTTAGAGGAACCAAATGATTTACTCAAGGACAATTTACTTGGGGACAACTTGGGGCAACATCCCCATTTTGCTTTGTTGTTTGGGGTGTTCCAACATATGCAAAGTAGCTAAGTACTTTGCTACATAAATGGGTTCTCTGTGCTTACTTCCTTCTTGGGTGGCAGGGGCGTGGTGGGGGAGGGCTGCTTTCTTTTGGGGTTGGGGGATGACCCAAGCACCATCCAAAGAACTGTGACATCTTTGTAGCCCTGGAACATGTCCTGTCTCACCTGGAGCACATTTCTCGGTTTAGCTTATCTGAAAGGAATTTGAAAAGTTGGGTCTTAGGCAAAATAGGCCCAAAATTGGACCAGGTGTGGCTGACACCAATCAGTGGGTGGAGGCTTTGACTTGGACCTTCCTTCAAGTAACGTGGTACCAATCTTTCAAACTGTTCTCCCCGACATGTGGGTGAAGTGGTGTGTAGCAAAGATCACCCTCTTATGTTAAGATATACAAGACCCAGGCTTCTATGTCCTAGTTATAGCCTTCAAATCTCTTTCAACCACAGTAATATCGCCAAAATATTGAAAGCCATTTTATAATAAGTATTACAACACACACTTACATTTAAATGCCATTAGAACCAAGGACTGTCAGCGCTAAGAACCCAATTATATTGTTGATAGGATATCAGATTTTCCCCCTGCTCAGAGTGTTCAGTTTGAAGCCCAGGTATTCTATTTCTCTCCCAATCAAATACCATGTAATAAACATACACTCTAAATGCTTGGTTGATGGCTTATTGGAAATTAGTTCACCAACTGAGAAAGGGGTGAAACCCCCAAAAGGACTACACGGACGCCAAGTTAACACGGCATCCATGGGACCATGAAGGCACGGAAGTGGGCCATTTACAAGATATACACTGCAATTGACACAGATGATTTTTAAAATACATGTGCATAGATAAACTGTAAATATGTCTGGCTGCCTCATGTACATAGAGATAAATATGCGCATATCAATGCACCTCATGTACAAATGCATTTGAATCACAGCAGTAATTGCAGGAAGAATCCCTGGGCTCTTGGCTGTGCTGTTTCAGCACTTCATTGTCTCTGTACACCCATGTCCAACACTGCCATGGCTTCTGACCCTCTGATAAGTATCTAGAGGCAGTGATTCCACTCAGGGAAGAGACCAGGTGCCACTGATATCAAAATAAAGCAGACACAAGTCCACACAAAAATCTAAATAATGAGGGGAAGACATATTCTTCAATTGGCACTGGAAGTTGGAAAGAACTTAAGCTGGGGAGGATGTGATTCATAGACAGTTAGTAGGTGGGCTCTCTTGGAGGTGCTATGGAAGTCTCAAAGAACTAACCCAGAATGACCTGGTTTGCTGACCAGGAACCTTACCTGGTAACCTTACCTATAGCAGGTGGCTATAAGGTAATTAGTAATTACCAGAAGCACATTTTAAGAGGCGCTTGCCATTTAAAGGTTCTGAATTTGGCTTGGGAAAGGAGACAAATGGCTCATTTAAACTGTAATCCAGACATATGGGGGCAGGTACAAAGCTAAATTTGCACTTAACTAGACAGAGGAGAAGTAATGGATCATCTAAAGATTCTGATGCATTTGCTTACGCAAACACGACAACGTGTAGATGTGTTAACATCCATTTTTATAACACAATTTCCTGAATGTTCTATTTCTACTCTAAAGAGTCTCTGAGAGAATTAAATTTGTTCAGGAAAAAAAAAATTCAGTTAACTTCAAAATCCAAAAAATAGAATGTTAATGATAAAATCTAAACCTAGAGCAGGGTTTCTTGACCTCGGCACTATTGACACTTGGGGACAGATAATTCTTTGTTGGTGGTGGAGGCGGGGGATGCTGTACATATTGCAGGATGGTCAACCACATCCAACGGATGCCAGTAGCAAACAACCCCCACAACGTGCTAACCAAAAATCCCCCCCTGGGGTGCAAGTTTATCCCCATTGAGGACCAATGACCCAGAACAAGAGTGAATTTACTTTTTCTTCCTAAGGAACTCAAGGTGTTTAAAAGTATCAGCTCATTAATACAACATTTTTATGAAACAGATGGATGGCAAATATTGCCTTAATTTCTTCAGTTTAGAAATCAAGGCTCCACATAGATTAGGTGGCCAGACTGATCAGACTGGACTTCCATACCATTTGGAGGCTCAAAGAGCCTCTTTGCTCCAGAGAGGCTTAATCAGGTCATGCTTGCCTCTCTATTTTCCACGATTCTTCCCTTCCAAATTGAAAAATCACTGTTACTTTCTACTCAGGGCAAAGTACAAGAGGGACAGTTGTCTGGTTCAATGTGAAATCCCTCTAGCAGGTATGCACGTCCAGGTTCTAGGGTTCCAATCCCAGGGGGCCGGTGTTTTCACTTTCCATTTAGAAATTAAGGGGAGAAACAAAGGAAGAAAGAACACAGCCTAAAACATCACTTAGGATAAATTCTTTCACTTGGTTTTAATAAATAGTCTCTGGATGTGTTACCTCCTTTCTAACTCTGTGTAATCTTCATAAACTTCTCTTAGAGAGCCAATGTCCAGAGGTTTTAACATGATAATCTTCCACCAATCCAGAAAACCACCAAACCTCCTATTAGGGGTATAATCAGAATATGTAAAAAGGCTGCTGCTGACTAACTGGTGTCAGAGGAAGAATTGTCATGGCAGAATCTGCTGTTGTCCTTGACACACACACACATATAACTAAGTAAGAGAATTCAAATCCGGGAGCTCTGAGTCTCAAAAAACCAGAGGTTACTTAGCTAATCACAGATTCTGATAAGATACCAATGTTGAGGCTATGCCACAGAAAATATCTGTAACACACAGCCAATTTCTTTCTTCTTGGATGTGGAAATGTTCTCTAACCTTCCAAAAAGATAACCCAACCTTCCTAAAAGGGCCCTATTTTTCTAAGATATTAACTCTTCTTTTATAATCTCATCAAAAATAGGAAATTGAGAAGGTTTCACTTTAGGTCCTTCCAGAAGAATTACGGACCCAGAGTTATAACTGGTCCCCATTTTTACTCTTTTTTCCCCCAAACTTAATTTTCTTGTTTTCCTTCTATTTTTCCTCCTTTCTCCATCCATTTTGCCCAACTTGCTGGTGTGAAATATGAAGTATGCCAAGTATCTCTAAATGCTTGCTAATTCCCCACAGGCCCCAGCCCTACGTGATTTTCATGAATTATGCTTAAGGAAATAGGAGGCCAGGCTCATATCAACAAATAGGAATATTTGGACATGGCCTAAATAAAGACACTAAAGTATGGCTCTTCACACAAAAGCCTCTAGAAGGAAGAGGATTTACTTGCAAAATATCTTCCTTGCAGTAGAAATGACTATTTATATTTAGTAAAGCTTCTAGAAAAAACTCCTACTTCGATAATGACGATATAATGTTCCCAGATTCCAGAACACTCAACTTCAAAATCAGCCAAAATATATTTTCACTTATGTACTTCTCATTTCAAACTCGCTATTTCAATTATCATTTATCCTTTGGGATTATCAAAGAGCTAGTATACAACATGATATACACCTTATGTGAAAAGGTGAAACATTTTACAGTTCTCTATCCGTGTAGTGATTTGGGTTAAGAGCAAAGAAAACACAGAAAAGCCCTTTTATAACTTTTCCTGTTAAAATGTTTATCTTTGAAAATTCCATGCTATTACACATATACAATAGTATTTTCTTTTATCTCTATTTTAGAAAAAGCACTACAAAGGGGTTCCTCTGCATATTATTTCCGACAACTTAGGCACAACTGGAAAGCTTAGCTCAAATTTTCCATAATAATTTACTTTGTGCTCAGAATAGTCACATGAAGTTTAAGCCACCAGAAAAAATTCCTTAGAAAACTGTAATCACAGACTGACATTCCCAGAGGGCCAACATGATTCTTAAACACAGACTAGGGGGTTAAAATGCTTACTTTTCCCTTTTGAAGTGCTTTAGGAAAGAATAAAAACTTACGAATTTAGTAACGAAGGGAGTCCACGGGGCCTTTCTAAGGCCTAGTCATCAATCATGCTAAGCCATCTGCGATGCAGATATATCAGGGACAGGAAAAAGTCATTTTGATATGTTTTGCATTATGATAACCTTTGCAGGAGTGTTGAGTGTGTTTTTGCTAATGTTGACAGAACTGCACTTCTTCCAAAGAGACAAGTGAAAATGTCTGCTGAGCAGTGCAATTCAACTAGTGTTGCTGGGTCTGAAATGCTTAATAACTGACCAGATGGGGAAGACGGAAACTCTCTGGTTATTGAACCCGTTAGCCTCAATCCTTTGTCAATCATACCATGATGAGAAGAGAAGGAAACACACACACACACACACACACACAACCTCAGAAGCAAATATGCTTCCCAAGGTTACCCAATCTGGAGTGCCGGGAAAAAGAAAACTGGGTTGAATTCTACATTGTCTTACCACAGCCACATTTACAAAGCCCAGACCACTTTATGCATGATTCCATTTAAACAAAAGAAGGCCACGGCTGTACAGCCCAGTGACTTGGAGAACCTTACGATAACAAATTAGTGCATCTAGAAGCTCACAGCAGACACTGGTGTGGGAAGCTTTACATCCCTTCAATATTAACCCACTGTAAGGTAGAACTTATTTTGGTGGGCAAATGAGCTGGAAGGTCAAAGACACCACATATCCCCCCAAATGTTAGAAATTAGATTGAAAAAATCGTATGATGACCTAACATATTTACATGTGTGACCTTTTTAGGGCATCAGTTTTCTTAGATGTGCACCCAGAGCCAAAATCAATGCATCTGGTTCATTATAGGGGAGAGGTAATCTTAATGGGAGACTATTATTTATTTATTTATTTATTTTTGTCTTCTTAGGGCTGTACCTTCGGTATGTGGAAGTTCCTAGGCTAGGGATCAAATCAGAGATGCAGCTGCTGGCCTACATCTCAGCCACAGCAATGCAGGATCCGAGCCGCATCTGCAACCACAGCTCATGGCAATGCCAGATCCTTAACTCACTGAGCGAGGCCAGGGATCAAACCTGCGTCCTCATGGATGCTAGTCAGATTCGTTTCCAATGAGCCATGACAGGAACTCCAATCTGAGACTTCTTTAATAAAGTCTTACTTAATAAATAAAGACATTCAATAAGGAAACATTTCTGGTTTTCTCTTTTAAAAAAGCACCAACATGCACACCTTCAGTAGCAATACAAATACCATGGTTATACTTTATGCATTATTGACTCTCCTTTTTCACTCATGGAAATTAAGAGCTGGTGGTACAAGGAACACCCCAAAATGTACCATGGTGGCCTAAACTCTGAAATTAGTGATACAATGCATAGTCACTAAAATAAAACCAGGAGCATAGCACATGACTGATAGTGACAACAGGAAAACTAAAATGAGTAACTTGAATTAATGACTGGCAATTTTCTTTGTAGTTTACATAAAGAAAACCAACACAATCCAACATTAAAGGAAAACAACTATAAACAATGGATAATAATAACTGTAGCTGGCTTTGCAGATCAAAACATTCTGATGAGATATTTAAAGTGAATATTCCTGCATGGAATACATGGAAGTAGATGACCCAGACATTATGTGATGGGAAGAACAAAAGAGACAGGATAAAAATTCATATGAAACAGACTAAATTGCTAGAATCCCAAGGAAGTAGCTCTAAGTATTAGGTCAAGCTTACTTATTGGAATCTCTGAAAGGAGAAATTAGAGGTCTCCTCAACAAAACCAACCAATTTCAAAGAGACACATTAGTGCAAATGCTGAGACAAGCCCATCTCATTAACAGCAAAACACATTGTTTTTTAGAAATAAAAGGAAAAACCAAAAGTATCATCAACAATAAAAAAGACAATAAGTACACAAATCAACCAATCAGAAACCCAAAGAATTAAAAGAAAACTCAAATACAGGAAAAGCAAATATAAGAATGGAGAAAAATTCCCCCAAATTAAAGAAAAGACTAACCAGCTGAGTTGGGAGTTGAGGGTGAGTTAGCTTGGCTTCCATGGGCTGACACATTGGTAGCAGTGACAGCTGTTTTGGCAGCATAAATATTGGCTTCCTCTTGAAATTTACCTATGTTCTTCTTGTACCGGATTCGCTTATTTCCAAACCAGTTTGATACCTAGAGCAGTTTAAGAAAAGACAAGAAAGTTAGAGTTCATCCTGCACAAACATCGCAGAAGAGAAGGAAGCTCTGTGAGAAGGTTAAAAAAATAGGCTGATTGGTTTTACCCTAACTCTGATTTTGCAATATCGATGAAAAAACCTGATGTAAGAGCCTCAAAAGGAGCAACTACATATAATAAGATCCTCTGGCTCCATTTAACACAATCTAGGAGTTCCCGTCATGGCTCAGTGATAACAAACCCAACTAAGATCCATGAGGACTTGATCCCTGGCCTCACTCAGTGGGATAAGGATCCAGCATCGCTGTGAGCTGTGGTATAGGCCACACACTCGGCTCAGATCCCATGTTGCTATGGCTGTGGCCATGACTGGCAGCTGCAGCTCCAATTCAACCCATAGCCTAGAAACTTCCATATGCAGACGGTGCAGCCCTAAAAAAAAAAAAAAAAAAGACATATAACACTATTTAGAAAAACCACTGTGACAACATGTTTTTCCTATGGAAGAGCTGTTCATTTAACTAGGACCCTTTTAGTTTAGGGCAAGCATTTTAAATCTGCTTACCTCTTAAGTATATAACACTAAAATAAACATAGCATTTCAGGAGAAATGCCTGTTACTTAACGCTAAAGCCAACCCTGGGGAATCAAGAACCACAGACCTTTGACTATCCATATAAATCTATATCAACATATGGGTGCATTCATGGATGGATTAATTTCACATTTTTATTTTATTAGTTAAATAACTTTAAAAGGGACTCAATTCTTAGTTGCCCTGGACTACATACTTGAGGACCAATATAATTCAATCCAATAGATCTCACTAAGTATTCTGTGCAAAGCTTGGTGTTATCTACATAAGGAAAACCGAACCATATCACTGCTTATTCCTTTGAATTCCAGGCTTTAAGGCCGATACACAAAATAAACCTAATTTACTTTCATTTGTTATTTTATTTCCTTCAAGTGGCTCACAGTGGCTGCCCTGGCTTGATTCTGTGCCCTTGTTCCCTTTATACCAAGACCTCTGCCAGACACAAATGTAGACACAGTTTTACTCCTATAATTCCTGCCTTAGGAAAGCTTTATATCCCATGTTCCAGATGTGATTTCATACTAAAATGCTGTGGTTTTTGAATATGGTGAGGGAAGAAGTGGGTAACACAGGTACTACAGCTTACATGCAGTCATGGCCCAACAGTAGCAGATAAAGACAATTCTTGCAAAACTATTCTTATTTTTAAAGTGCATTAGCTAAATTTAGAAATTGTATAAGACTGTCCCCCACAGACCTATACAGCTTATACTTGGCAGAAATGCCAAGCCTTTGTTATAAAAATCAAACCACACCGTTTCAATATTAGTGAACCAGAGAGAAAACAATTCAAGAGAAAATGCTTTCTTTGTATTGTAAATGTGAGTACCTGCCGAAAGAGAGGTTAAGTAGAAGGGCACTTCTGTGTCAATTTAAGGACCACTGCCTATCTAATTTCACTCCAAAATTCATGTTTTTCTTGATGTAATTTTCACTATCCATAGGAATCAATTGTAATTATGGTTGTTTTTTGACTTAGTGGAATAGAGAAAGAAGAAAAGAGGTAGGGAGATTTTTCTGAGATAACTGAATGAGCTGGAAAAAAGGAGGAAAGAGGAAGGTAATTTGGAAGGACTTTTGAGGAGGAGAGGAAGTGCCTGTGGTCTAATTAAATTGGCTACACAGAGAATGGTGAGGAGAAAGAAGGTGGAGAAAGGATGTGGTGGGGGTAGGGTGGGGGATGGTCCCCTTCTATATGAGAATAGATGCTCAGGTAGGTAAGACCGAAGGTCAATTCAGGCAGTTCCGACACTGTCCACTAGGGGGTATCATATGCCCTGAACCACATACAGAACTAGTGTTTTTATTCATTAACTCACTGTTCAACAGTCATTGACAAGAGTCTACTGTGTGCTAGGCGCTAGGGATATGTGGATGGATGACTGACACACTCTGAGACAGGTAATACAGAAGGAATCAATTTCAGATTCTCTGGGGAAAGTCTGATTCACGTTTTGAACATGTTAAGTTTGAGGAGCCCATGGGCACAGCCATGGTGAAGTCCAGTGGGAGGTAAGATATATGAGTTTGGCGTTCCAGGAAAGAAGTCTCATTGGGATATTCAAACAGAAGTATATTTGCAGCTGTGAGCACGGAGGGGATCACTCAGAGTAAGTGTGTAGAGCAGTGCTTTTCAAAGTCAAGCATGCATGGAGGACTTATTAAAACAGACCCTTAGCCTCCTCTCCCCCCTACCATAGATCTCTGATTCAGGGCTGAGGTGAGACGCAAGAATTTACATTCCTAACCAGCTCCCAGATGTTGCTGAGTCTGCCTTCTGCAGACTGCACTCCAAGCAGCACTGGGATAGAAAATGGGCTGTTCTGTTCAGGGATCAAAGGAGAAGAGCATCAGTGAATGAGCTTATCTTTGCTTTAGACCATGAGAGGACCAACAGTAAGTGGATTTCAAAAGAATAAGTGACTTAAGAATAGTTAAGAGCCATGGGCTAGGGCATGATACAATGAGGGCTAAAGAAAGAACCTATTTTTAGGATAGGTGAAGGCGGTAGATTGTTTATGAAGACAGCAGGAATGGCCCAAAGGAAGGAGGAAACTCCAGAGGAGATAATATCAAGGAAACCAAAGTAGAAAAATTTCAAGATGGCAGGGTAATTAATAATAACAACAAAAGGCAAGAAAGACATAGCCAAAGGCATCCCCTAGATGTGAAAACTAGAGGGAGATTTAATAAATCATGTGATCCAACAAACCATGATTGGTAGATGGGAAAACTAAGATCCCCAAAGAAAGAGTAAGTTCCCTAAAATCCCACAGTCGATGCTTAGCATAAGCATGCTCCTAGCCAAATGTTCTTTCTATGATATTGTATCACACTGTTTCCCACTGAGGCTTGTTTGGCAATGGTAGACGTGTTTGGTTGCTGTTCGGAGGAAGTGAGGTGATAAGGAAGGAAGAATGATATGGCCTTGGGGTGGATGGAGGAAAGAGAAAAGTGATAAAGTGTGTGTTACTAATCATTTTAATGGACAAACTACTTGTACTTTGAGTTTCCATGATGAAGGAAGTAAAGGTTACTGGAACAGGCCAGGATTCCGTTTTTCATTCAGATACAATACAGTCTAGATTCTGAAGAGTTCATTCTATTTTTAATAGGGATTTGGAACGCCAAACCCCAGAAATCTGAATTCAAACAATACAGTGATTTCAGTTTATTTTAGTAGCAGAAGAGTCCATGCCTGACATTCACTGTTGTGGGCTAGTGATGGGGTTCGTACCTGGAACCACGCTGCAAACATGCAGGGAGTATCAAAAACCATCAATTCTCTTTTCTTGTGGACAAGGGGTCTAGATTTGGACAAGAATGGTTAGAAACCTAGACAAAACCAAGCCATGTGAATTAGACCACTGATGTTCTGCCTTCCCAGGGTTGCCAAGGCTGGAAATGACCTTCCACTGGGTCTAAGTACCTGAGGAAGGTCTGGGTTGAAAAAGGAGTCGATTCTTTCTGCCTTACCTGAAAGGAGGCTGCCAAGGCAGCTGCAAAACCACCCCCAGCTTGCTGGGGAGACCCTGGCAATCTCTTCATTGTAGACCCCCGTGTGGAGTTCTTTATTCTGACTAGACCTAATTCTGCTTAGCTAAACACAGGTTGATGGGAATCAGCACCCAGCAGGGAGTAGCAGAAGCCAGGATTCAATTCAAGGAAGTACAGATGCTCAGTTTATACAAAACAGCACCTACGCCATTTGGAAAATGTGAAGTTTTCTCACTAAAGTGAGCCTTTTCTTCCCAAGGCTCCTCCCCCCACCAAACACCCTTTTTGGAAATACCAGTAGGTGCAATTCTCTTTCGTCATTCTGAAAAAAACTATCTCTGCGAGATTTCAGAGCAATCAATCCCTACGGGTCTTAGCTAGAGACTGGTGGTGGTATTTGAGGTTAAGACTGAGTAAGAAGTTTGAATGGCTCCTTTAAGTGGACAAAATCTAGATATGCATAAAACTTGCCTATTTCTCTACTTCATATTAATGCGGAAGGCTCCAGGTCTATAAAAATTTTATGTCGTGTATCTTTCCACATCGATAGGCACCTGTTACGGTTATTGCTCTTTGGGGGGAGGGGGCACTCAGTGACATTTTGTGCAATCACTCCAATGCGATCATGGTGACATGTTAAAATTCCTACACTCCATCAGTTACAGAAGGAGGACATCAAGAGAGGACATCTGAGTCCCTTTCATTTAAAGTTCCCTTCACTGACTCTTAAAGTTTCTGGGTTGGGGAAAGAAAAGTGAAGTTGACTACGTTTGAGAAAACAACATAAGAAAGGCAGATGGCTTTCCAAGTGCATGTAGGGATCTTCACCCCTTTGAAGCAATGCAGAGCTCAGAGGGAGGACCCCTATCCCCATTTTAACACTGTACTCTACTTAGTCTTCTCCTGCTCCTGCTGGTCCCTCTCAAGTTTTCCCAGGTACCTTCCTGGAAACATTCTTTGTCTTACTTTCTTTTTTTTTTTTCCTTGCTTTTTAGGGCCTACACCCCAGCCACAGCAACACTGGATCTGAGCGGCATCTGTGACCTATGCCACAGCTCATGGCAACACCAGATCCTTAACCCCCTGAACGAGGCCAGGGATCAAACCCACACCCTCATGGATACCATGTCAGGTTCCCAGGCTAGGGGCTGAATTAGAGCTGTAGCTGCCAGCCTACACCACAGCCACAGCAATGCAGAATCCGAGCCACGTCTGTGACCTACACCATAGCTCACGGCAACACCGGATCTTTAAGCCACTGAGCAAGGCCAGGGATTGAACCCACATCCTCATTGATAGTAGTTGGGTTCATTACCGTTGAGCCATGACAGGAACTCCTGGAAACTTTCTTACACACGTCATGTGCTCACCTTGCCATTTCAAGGCGTACGTTGATGGAACTCACAAGGCCTGAAAGTTCAGTAAAGCCTAAACCTCCAAGATTCCACCACACGATGCCGCCATGGCCAGGCTACAGGCTGTGCCCTCGGCAGGCTCCTTACCTGGGACACTGTGATGCCACACTTCTTGGCTAACTCCTCTTTGGCTTCCTCACTGGGGTAAGGGTTGCTGAGATGGGAATAGAAATATTCGTTCAGGATTTCTGTCGCTTGCTTGTTGAAATTCCGTCTCTTTCGCCTTCATAGAGAAAGAAAACAACAACAACAACAAAAGAAAAAGTTCACACCAAATACACACTGAAAGGGAGAGAAGAGGACCTACATATTGGAGAATAACATTTTTCTTTTTAAGGCCATGCCCGCCAGCCTACACCCCAGCCACAACAGCACTGGATCTGAGTGGCATCTGCGACCTACACCACAGCTCACGGCAACACCAGATCCTTAACCCACTGAGCGAGGCCAGGGATCAAACCCACACCCTCGTGGATACTATGTCAGGTTCTTAACCAACTGGCCACAATGCGAATGCAGAAGAACTGAGTGACAAGTGCACGAGAGGAGGTTTGCACAAAGGGGCCGATGCTGAAAGCATCACTAAGAGCAGGTGTTAAATATTTCATTCTATATTGTCAGGACACTGAACAGAAGAATGGTCACACATATTTAGATAGAGTGGTGAGAAGCATGAAGTTTCAAAATCAAGCCACCCTGGACTAACTGAGTACCAGTTGGGTGATTTGGGATGCCCCTCTAAACCTCAGCTTCTTCAAGTGACAGTAGGAAGAGCCATACCCACCTCATGGGGTAAGAGTAAAGGAGAAATGAGGTTCCACATAGAAAGGACTCAGCACCATACCTGGTACACAGCAAATGCTGGGACTTTTTGGGGACTCTTGCTACCAGCTTCCAGGCCTTGGACCTTAACACATAGCCATCAATTCAAGTCATTCATTTTTCACAACTGGTGAGGAAGCTATGGTTATTTCCATTTACCAATGAAGAACTAAATTCAAAGGTCACTCAACTGGTATGTTATAGAGGCAAAATATTCATTCAGATCTGCCTGACTACAAAACCCAGCCTCTTTCTTGTGTATGAACTGCCTCCTGGAAATGACACAGAGACATTGTGGCCATAAGTTAAAAATCAGTTACTGTTTTCTCTCTGTTCTATCCCCATATAAGTGCACGCAACATTTTTTAAAAGCGTTAGGGAGGAGGGGAGGGAACGGACAGAAATTAACCCCCTGACTGTTTGACCTCCCTCAAAAGGAGAGAAGCGGCAACTTCTTAAGCAGGAACAGCTGCTAAATGGTAAAACATAAGTCCAGAGAAATCTTTTTCATCTATAAGGTTGCTAAAAGGAAGAAAACCACTTTTTGAATAAAAGCATTTTTCTGCCTTTAAAAAAAAGTGCTAATTGAACTAATTTAGAGTGAGAATCACTTTACTGCCTCCTCCCAGCTAAGGCCTGAGGATAGCTGGCTGGGGGTTGCTTATGGATGCTGGATGCAGGCTGCAAGGCTGCTTGCAGATGCTGGCTGGCTCTCTTTGGGGGGTGGGGGTGGGGGTGGGGGTGGGGATGGGGCCTCTATCTTTGAATTAGCTCCATTAGCACTTTTGCCTTTCCTGCTTTTATCAGAAGCTTCTCCTTATGGGGAAAAAAATTTTCCAGAACATCCTTGGTTATGCCAGGATATAGAATTTTCCAATTTAAGCCAACAGCAAGCACTGATCACCTTGCTAGACAGGAAATTCAGCTAATGTTGTATTTTCAGCGTCCCACTTGGATTAATTAACACAATAAAGTGCCTGATTTTACCAGATGAACTCCATCTGTCCAAAGGTATTAGCCACATCTGCCCAGATCATGCCAAGCCCAAGTCACTCTCCCAAATCATGCTGAGTTTCTGGGTCACCCAGCAGCAAAAATTGGGCCGACTGGATTAAAAGGCTTAATGAAAAAGGAGGCAGGTATCAAAAGCCCTTGCATGACGGAAATTTGAGGAAGATAGCCAAGTGGCTAACACGGTCTCCAGGCTAGTCTTTAGATAACCTCTGGCTTCCTCTGGGCCTAAAGAGAACAGTTGTTTTAGGCCTAGGGACCCGGTCCCTGAAGGTTTCTCTAATTAGGAGAGCCTCTCCGTTCCTTCAGTTGTTTGCATTAGCCTTACAGTGTATTTCTTGGGATTCTTCCAATTGAGCTCAAAGGAAGCCTCTCTGGAATGAGCTGGGGTACGGGATGGTACAGCTGTTCCTGGCTCTCTCCTCCTTGGGAAGCGCAGTCTTCCCGCAGGTGGTCTCATCTACTCTGATGGCCGCACTTACCACCTCTTTCAGGGGCTGTCTCAATCTAAGACCTTTGACACCCCAGAATCAGCATTTTGCAGCATTTCAAGGAACCCAGTGAAACGGTTACACTTCTGTCAATAAGGTTATTTGAGCTAAGATACCTGATTTGCTTTGCTTTGGCTGGAAGTGTTTTCAGCTCAGTAAGTTAACATTTGTCATTTCAAGCCAACAAAAAAGCTCTGCTGGTCCGACATCCAGGTTAATTTAGGAAATGGAGACCTTGATTACATTTTAGGGATGGACCCTTTGGAATCACAAGCAATTTAAGAGTGAAAAGTGTAAGCACTGTGGACGTATGTTGCTATCCACCAAATGGGCTGTTGCTGCCCAAAGGCCTCTCCTAAGAGCCGACACTCCATCGGCCACTGTGTATCCCAGGTACTTCAAACTGTGTTTCTAAAACTATTATCACCTTCACCCAAACCAGCTCCATTCTCTTTCTTTTCTTTTCCACATATCTAATGACATCACCGCAGACCCACAGTTCAGTGTATTTGCTCTTCTGCCTGTCCATTCATTTGCTGGTTCATCCTTGAAATATCTGAGTACCTAGTGTGTGCCAGAACCTGGGAGTGATTCTCAATTCTTCTTGCTCTCTACCCCTCCTCGGATGACTGGCCCCAAAGCAAGTCTTACCAGTCCTGTTTTTCAAATCTACCCCCCCCCTTTTTTTTTTTTCTGACCTTAGCTAGTATTTTATTATTTTATTATTTTATTTTTTTATTTATTTTTTTATTTTCCCACTGTACAGCAAGGGGGTCAGGTTATCCTTAGATGTATACATTGCAGTTACAGTTTTTTCCCCCACCCTTTCTTCTGTTGCGACATGAGTATCTAGACATAGTTCTCAATGCTATTCAGCGGGATCTCCTTGTAAATCTATTCTAAGTTGTGTCTGATAAGCCCAAGCTCCCGATCCTTCCCACCCCCTCCCCCTCCCATCAGGCTACCACAAGTCTCTTCTCCAAGTCCATGATTTTCTTTTCTGAGGAGATGTTCATTTGTGCTGGATATTAGATTCCAGTTATAAGTGATATCATATGGTATTTGTCTTTGTCTTTCTGGCTCATTTCACTCAGTATGAGATTCTCTAGTTCCATCCATGTTGCTGCAAATGGCATTATGTCATCCTTTTTTATGGCTGAGTAGTATTCCATTGTGTATATATACCACATCTTGTTTCATCCTCAGGGTCATGGTTATTTTTGAAACGGGTTTAGAAGAAACACTGTCCTATAATGGTCTCACTAGTGTGGTCCAACAGCACTTTCTGAATGAGGAAGATAAATGTTCTCTGTTCTCCAACATAGTGGCCATTAGCCACACGTGGCCACGGGATAGCTGAAATGTGGCCAGTATACCTGGAGAGCTGTATTTTTAATTTTTCATTTACTTTCATGTTAATTAATTGAAATTTAAAATCAAGAAACCGCAGACTAAACAGTATGACTTGAGGCAGATACTGTCCCAAAATAGTTCCAAGACAGCCCTCCTGGAAAGAAAGAATAGATGCTCAGCCCTGGGGCACAGCATCAAAAGCACGAAATGTGTACAAACCTCTTGCTTCTGTCTGCCCCATTATACACCAATGGTTATCTTAAAATAAGACAAGTTTCCTCCAAATAGTTGAGTGAAATGGGGAGAGCACTTCCTACTTATTCTGTATTTCCCCAGTGGTCTCCTATCTAGTCTCTAGGAATTCGGCATATCTTCAGGAAAATCTCTAGAGGAATTCCTCCAAACTATGGATCTGATCAGGAAAATGATGATGATGACAATGATAAATATATAATGTGATCCTTATTATTACAGCTGAATTATTGTGTGACTACTATGTTGCAGACTGTTTTTTTCTTTAAATATTTTTATCTTATTTATTCCTGTATATAGGATTATCCCCATTTTAGAGACACAAAAACTGAGTCTTAGGAAAGATAAGCCACAATCCCAGGACATGAAGGTAGTTAGGGTTGTAGCAAGAATCTGAACCCAAGCAGTGCAATTTAAGAACTGACCCTATAAATTACTACATTTCTTCCTAAAGAGCTCAGAGGGTTTCTGCTGCTTAATAGGCCTGATAGGAACTCTTGCGGTTAATGTCTTTCAGTCGATCTCTCCCATCCCTGGCGCCTCCTCACCCAAGTCCTAAACATGCTCTACATAATTTCATCTAGTTTTATCAGATGCTTCTCCATTACCCAAAGACACTCACAGCATTCATGCTCCCGGGCCTCTTCTTACCACCCTGCATATTGCTCTCCCACAGCTTTCGCCATAAGTTTACATACGTCTGCACAACAAACTAGCAAATCCCTCAAGGAGAGGTGCCATGCTTCACATGTATTTGGAACCCTGGTGCCTGACACAGTAAGCACTCCAGGAAGTAAGGCCTGTGGAAGGGGAATGATGTTGTTTTACTTTGCTTCTGCAATTCCTTCTGTTTGTTAAACATCATACTCCTCTGAGATTTGGCACAGTCTGCCTCACCCCAATTCTCTCTCCTCCTTCTTCAGGTGAACTTGACAGGTGTACTTTCCTAGGTTCATGCATACTTTTTTTTTTTTTTTAATTTTATAGCCACACCTGAGGCAGAGGGAAGTTCCTGGGATAGGGGTCTAACCAGAGTTGCAACTGAGGGCTACGCTGCAGCCATGGCAACACTGGATCCGACCTACACTGCAGCTTGCGGCAACGCCGGATCCTTAACCCACTGAGCAAGGCCAGGGATCAAACCCACATCCCCACAGAGACTATATCAGGTTCTTAACCTGCTGAGCCATGGGAACTCTCATGTACACTTTTATATTCAGTTGCAAGAGCACTTGTCCCAAGAGATTATGAGCTCTTGAAGGTAGGACCCACATTTACATGCATTTTTTTAAATCTTTTTTATTCCAGTGGCTAATACAGCCTGCGACAGAGAGTAAGAACCCCCTTGGAGAAATAAGTAAGTCTAAAACAGCACCAGGCTGTCCAGACCTTACTGGCTGTCCTTTCCTCTTTCTTGCCGCCCTCTTTGCTAATCATTTTAGGGAACCCATTGACCAGGGTGAGGTACCAAGGTATACTTCCAAAGATGTGTTTAGGTTCTTCCTGTTTTCTCCAGCAAGATGTTATTGAAAAAAGTGTACAATTACTGTATCACTTGCAAAATCATTAAGAGGGTTTATAACTCCTCTCTTTCGTAGTCCTGACAATAAGCTTACCAAGTTTTACAGCACAGTGTTTGGTATACAGCATGAGATAATGAATGAATAAGTGTAATTTCTTTTTTCTTCTTCTTCTTCTTCTTTTTTTTTTTTTTTTTTGCTTTTAGAGCCGTACCCAAGGCATATGTTAGTTCCCAAGCTAGGCGTCTAATCAGAGCTGCGGCTGCCAGCCTGCGCCACAGCCACAGCCATACCAGATCTGAGTCGCATCTGTGACCTATACCACAGCTCACCGCAACGCTGGATCCTTAACCCACTGAACAAGGCCAGGGATCAAACCCACCTACTCATGGACCCTAGTTGGGTTTGTTAACTGCTGAGCCACGAAGGGAACTCCCTGAGTGAGTGGAATTTTTAAGTGCAACTTTTCCAGCACAGTTAAGTCAATGTAAGGAAGAGAAGTGAACAAAGCCTGGGCCAAGTGCTCAGTTGGGGAGGAGGAAGGCCAAATCCTGAGAAGATGTGAAAGATTCCACCCTGGGGTACATCCCCTCCTCTTGTGCATGTGTTGGGGGACCGGTGAAAATGACAGGATATCATTCCTGTGATGAAGTAACTAATCAGTTGACTCTGAGTTAATAAAAAGGGAGGTTAGGGTTAAAGCCTTACAATGGTGACATTTTCCACGAAGAAAGTAGGCAGCAAATTGTAAACTGCCTATGATGACAATGGCTGCTAGGAGCTGGAGAACCCAGTCCCACAATCACAAGGAAGGGAGTCATGGCCCTGGAACGAGCTTCATCTGAGCGCATGGCCTCGGCTGACGCCTGGATCACAGCTTTGTGAGACTAGGGCAGAGGATCCAGGTGAATCTGCCCAGGCATCTGAATAACAGAAATGATGAGATGATAACTTTGCATTGTTTTAAGCTGCTAAATTTGTGGGGATCTGTGCTGCACCAACAGAAAATACAAGGAACGTTACACAACAAAGCACTAACACTTGAGTCTACATACCTATTATGTTACAAAGACTAAGTCTGTTCCTACATCAAGTTCCCCTTATATTTTATCTGTCTTCCATGAAATCTCTCATGAAGTCCTGCCCATTAAGACGCATGGTTTAGAGCAGCACGTGAGTATCAGCAGCGAATCTGTCTTTCTTCCTAAAGTGTGTTTAGCTAACTTTCCCAATTAGAGATAGTACTGGAAGCAATGATATTAACTATCTCAATCAGGAGGTCCAGGCAAACATCTATTTTTGAGTTGGAAAAACCATTTGCTCAGCTATAGGCTGGCTTCTAGGGGTCTCATTCTTTCAGCGACACTAAACATACCCTCAAAATAAGTGCTAATAACCACAACAATAGGTTAACTGTTCTAGTTTTGAATCCTGGCTCAGAGGCAATGATTCAAAGGTTGCAACCAAAGTAGGAAAGAACCCCTCTCTTAACAGGGACTGTCCTTCTGGTGCCAACTGGAACGATCTAGGAAAGGCTGGTGGAAGTGAAAGGAACTGTGTACAAAGCTCGCCTCATTTAGTGTCTTTTCTAGTCTGACCATCAGCTGGGCACAGCAGAGTTACCGAGGGAAGAAATCCTACAAGAAAATGATTCTGCTCCTCCCTTCCCTCCAATTTTTTTCTTGAAAAGAACCCAGTCTAGGCCTTTTCTTTTCTCTTTTTTTTGTCTTTTTTCTTTTTGTTTTCAGTATCTGCCAACATAAATACCAACTCCAGCATTTTAACGAGGGGAGTTCCCATGGGGATGTAAGCGGCGTGTGTGGAGTGGTGGCAGCCGCCACACAGGAAAAGACCCAGGCACAGGCCACCAGTCACCTGCACTTTGTCCCGTGCAGAGAACAGCCTGCTTTAAGGGAGCAGGAGATGAAAGGGGGTCTTGCTTTGGGGACTGTGCCTCCCTGCCCCCAACCACACTCCCCTGGGAAATGTTCTCTGCCTTTGTACTTTCTCTTGACTTTCTCTATGGAATTCTATTAGAGATACAGTCAGCTAGCTGGCATTCTGATTTCATATTCTATGTGAGCCAAAATGCCTTGAATAAAAGGCAGTTTAGGGGAGTTTCCATTGTGGCTCAGGGGTAATGAACCCAACTAGTATCAATGAAGATGCAGGTTCCATCCCTGGCCTCATTCAGTGAGTTAAGGATCCAACATTGCCGTAAGATGTGGTGTAGGTTCCAGATGCGGCTTGGATTCCGAATTGCTGTGGCTGTGGCATAGGCTGGCAGCTGCAGCTCCAATTTGACCCCTAGCCTGGGAACTTTCATATGCCTCAGGTGTGGCCCTAAAAAGCCAAAAAAAAAAAACCCAAAAAGCAGTTTAGGAGATGCTAGGGAGTTTTAAAGAGGGCTGTGAACTCAGAAGACCACACTTATAAAGAGAGAGGAAAGTACACCTAAGAGAACTGAAGAATACCCGATTTCTGGGTGCAAACATTTGAAGTGCAAAGAATCTGTGTGTCTGATTGAAAAGGGATGAAATTACAGATCGTGAAATGGTACACAATCCTGACATCCAATGTCTTCCTATTAAAACTCATAGAATGGGCTTGTACCCGGGAATGGAAACAATGAGTGATGAAATCTGCAGTTGCAGCAGATGGCTAATTTCAGATGAGCTGGAGATCAAAAAGGATACCCACACCCTGAAAATTTATTTACTACATCCGCACATTCTTCTGGAGTAGATGAAAGATGGGATTATCACCCCCTGGCAGGCTGGGTAACAGAAGCCAAAGGACCCAAAGGGATTTGCACAGATCCATTGGCAGGGGAACCAAGAGCTGATTACCTGTTCTACAGTCTCAGGTTTCGTCTTAAAAGACCTTTCTATCTATCCATGGTGCCAACTGAATTCCATAACTCACAAGTCAGGCCCTAAGTTGATGTTAGAAAGAAAAGATCCAATCTTGATTGGCTGGCCCCTATCAGACCAGTCCCTTGCCCCTCTATGGCCAAGGGACCCCCATCTTATTCATATTCGTACCCCTAAAACTCAGCCCAAGAGTGTGGTAATCTAGTGATAAATATTTGCTGAATTGAACTGGGTGCGTTCTCTGCCTACAAACATGCAGCTTGGACAAGATCTCCAGCTCTCCATCAGAACTGTCTCTCTTGGAGAAAATATGTCACTGGGGTATCTCCTAAGGCCTCTGTGGGCCCACGGTTATGACATGTACCTATGAAACAGGCACCGAATGATATGAAAACAAAAAGTCCAGCTATATCTGTCACCGTAGCTAAGTCATCCTCACTTAAAAACTCTCCTGATGGAGTTCCCTCTGTGGCTCAGCGGTTAACAAACCTGACTAGTATCCATGAGGACCCAAGTTCGATCCCTGACCTCACTCAGAGGGTTAAGGATCCAGCATTGCCATGAGCTGTGGTGTAGGTCACAGATGTGGCTTGGATCTGGTGTTGCTATGGCTGTGGTGTAGGCCGGCAGCTGCAGCTCCGATTGGACCGCTAGCCTGGGAACTTCCAGAAGCCGAGGGTGCGGTCCTAAATCCACTCCACCCCAGTTCCCTGGAGCTGTACAGAACCACTGGTTATCCACCCTTGCAGCCCTTTCCCGAACCTAAGAACATTTCTGAGGCTACTACTTTGGCTTGGCACTGAAGGTGGTAAAAATGGAGTCTTTGGAGAGGGACCAGCCAGCCGTGTATTCCAACCCGGGATCAGTGGTTCTCCCCAAGGACAGACCTCCCTCAGTGACTCACCTTGCATCCAGAAACCGGGAACGCAGGATCATGACGGCCTCGCACGTGCTCTGCTTGAGCTGCATCTGGATGGAGCTGAACTTGCGGTGGATGATACTGACCATCCGCTCGATCTCCTTCGGGGAGATGGGCCTGGTCCGGCTTTGCTCTCGCAGGAGATTCATCACGTGGGTGGTGAACTCGTTACACGCCTGGAATGGCAGGGTGACAGACACGGGGCCGGGTGAGGGCGCCAGCCTCAGCACACGTCAGGTCCTTGACGTGAGGCTGGGTGGGTTCATCTACAGACATGTGAAGGGAAGGAAAACTGGGCTAGTTTGTGATATGTGGTCAAATCAGAAAAAAGAAATGACTGCCTGGAAATCCTTTTGGATCACCTGCTTATAATTTTTGGCTATGATGTGGATTTTTGCAAAGGGAAAAGAAAATTCTTAATCATTTCTTTCTTTTCTTTTCTTTTCTTTTTTTTTTTTTTGTCCTTTGTCTTTTTAGGGTCGCACCTGTGGCACATAGAGGTTCCCAGGCTAGGGGTTGAATCAGAGCTGTAGCTGCTGGCCCACACCACAGCCACAGCAGCTTGGAATCCAAGCCTCATCTTTGACCTAGACCACAGCTCACGGCAATGCCGGATCCTTAACCCACAAAGCGAGGCTGGGGATGGAACCCACATCCTCATGGATCCTAGTCAGTTCTTTAACCACTGAGCCACGACGGGAACTTCTTCTTAATCATTTCTTGAAATCAATTTTTTTTTCATGATTTTACTACTATGAAAGCAAGAACATGGATACTTGTGTGTATTATAATACACACGTCATGACCCTTCACCCCAATGTTAAAAGCCAAAGAGAGTTTGGGGTCAAACATAGCAGGAACTTTCTGCCTTGCCCATTATCTCTGATATGTTATAGTTTGCAAATATTCAATTTGGGCATGCAAAAACAGCCCCAAAGAGTGGACTCGTAGAATTAAAAGCTCTGATAACTCGTCTGAGAGATTTCTCATCAATCTATTTCTACTTCAAGCTTTATGAATTCCCTCCTATGCTGGCTTTCTAAAGACCCGCTCTGTCTGTAACACAAAGGGAATCTGTAAAGAAACAGCATCAAAACAGGATTTAGAGGATTCAGAAGTTATCCTACAGAAAGGAAAACACTCAGGTTATATAGACCAACCTATTACTGGCTCTGGAAGTGAAACTTGGAGATCATTTTTCCCACTGCCTTACTTTACAGTAAAATCATGACATCCTGCAAAATACAGCAGCTACAGCTGACTCAGGATCTGAACACTTGCTAATTCACGCCACAGTGTCTGTTCTTTCCTAGGCCGTGAACTTTCTCCTCTAAATATCACTGTGCTCTCTCTTTTTTTTTTTCTTTTCTTCCTTCCTTCCTTTATTTTTTTTTCTCTTGCTTTTTTGCTTTTTAGGGCTGCACCTGCAGCATATGGAAGTTCCCAGGCTAGAGGTCAAATTAGAGATGTAGCTGCTGGCCTATGCCACAGCCACAGCAATGCAGGATCCAAGCTGCATCTGCAACCTATACCATGGCTCACTGATCAAGGCCAGGGATCAAACCCATGTCCTCATGGATCCTAGTTGGGTTCGTTAACCACTGAGCCAGGAAGGGAACTCCCTTCCTTTCTTTCTTATCAGCTGCACCTGTGGCATATGGAAGTTTCCAGGCTGGGGATCAAATCAGAGCTGCAGCTGAGGCCTATACCACAGCCACGGCAATGCCATATTCAAGCCACATCTGCTTATACCTCAGCTCACAGCAAAGCCAGATGCTTAACCTACTGAGTAGGGTCAGGAACTGAACCCACATCCTCACAGAGATGACAGGTTCTTAACCAGCTGAGCCACAACAGGAACTCCGCCACTGCTCTTTCTTTTAGAGACTATTACTGTAGTCTGGTTTTCTCGGTGAGCACTAAGTAAAATATCTATTCACATGCCACTCACAGTAATGTTGTAAAACTGTGTAATATTTGTAATAAAAAGGCAAGTTAATGCTTTGAGCTGAAGAACTAATGACTCAAAGGGTCCAACCTAGCCTAAACACACTTATTAATGATAACTCCGCATTGCCATTGTTTTTAACCACATGCATCTCCTCACAGATGTCAATAATGCAATAATATTAACACATTTACTAGTCATTTCTCCAAGACATCCTTCCAGTTGGTTGGCCAAAGATACATAGGCAGACACATCCACTGGGCTGTGTCTACACTGGGGCTGGGAGGCCTGGTTTTTGACCCTGCCTCTGTGGGTATGTGGGCAAATCCTTTCACTACTCAGTACTTCATTTCATTTGTCCGTGAGTGGATTTAATCATTCCTAACCCTTTAGCAAGGCTAGCTGCCCCAAGCTCCTGTGTAGTGACCTACAGATGGAGTAAATCACATGAACAGAGCAGCGGGCTAAGGGCACAGACTGTCTCTGTTCAGATCTTGCTTCTGGAACTCACATCACAGCGGGGCTTGGTTAGTTCCCTAAGATCCCTGCCTCTCGTCTTCCCTATTCGTGAAATGGGGACGGCAGTACCTCAAAGGGAGTGGCAAGGACCATATACAAGTTACCATGTATGTGTCTGGTCATATAAAGTGTGTCATTAGCACTGCTTCAAAGTTGAGGTAACTTAGAAACCCAGCATATTCTCACAATTGGTGGGCAAACTTCCCCCCGACTTCAGTTTCCCAGTTTCCCTTGTGTTAAATATGAAAAGGGGTCATAGATACCCTGCTTCTACTCTGCAGAGATAAGCTGAAGACAAAATCCACAGAAGATCGGGTCCACGTAGCATTTTGCTCTCACTAAGAAAATTGCTACAGAAACATACGATCTTCTAAGTATCTTCCCTCCCCAACCTCAACTGTGCCCCACCCCCCACAAGCTGTACAACAAAGAGAGGGAAATAAAACCTGGCAGCGGGTTGGCTGGAATTCTACGGGGCCACGGGGTGGGTAGTGGAGGCAGGCATCCCAACAGGCTTTCTGGGGAAATGCCACACACCCCCCCCCCAGCTGGGGTGCAGCTTCCCCACTTGGAGGGGGCTCAAAGGGAGGAGGGGCTGGATGAGAAGGAGGTATTGTCAAGGGTACTGGCTCTCTGCCGGGAAGCCACAGTGCTCGGCTAATAATAATGTGCTTCATTACGGTGAATCAAAATACTCACAATATCTGATGTTTATTCAGGGCATTTGATCCCGGGCCCCTTTCTGCTCTGCCATAAACAGACAGTGAAGTCTTTTCACCCACTGCTGAGGTGGCTCAAGGCAGCTGCTCAACAGCTGCTCAGGAACGCAACAGACAGCAGAGAAGTGGTCCAAGTCCATTTTGGACGGGCCGAATGCAATGATCCAGATCTTTCCAGGACCTGAGCCACCCACGCCTCCTCTTCAGTCCCCCCAAGCTCGGCACTTTCAGGGGCCACGCTGCTCCCATTCTGTCAGGTGCTCCCGATGACAGGATGAAAGAGTAGGGGTGACAATTGTTAATTAACTAGGACCCTCACAGGCTGAAGGTTCCCGTGGCAGAGGAGACGATACTGCATACTGTCCTAAAGACAGTCGCCTTCGACAGCGCCCCCTCCAGCTGCCCCCAGAGAGTGGACGCTTTCTGAAAGGAGACATTCTAAGTCCGGGACAAAGGCACCTCTGGGAGCACCTGACCCAAAAAATGCTCTCTTAGAAAATCATGCTTGAGTTTAATTTAATCGGAGATTTAAGCTTCCTTCCCGCACTTTTCTCTTACTCCTTCAAGCTGGATGTGGCTGCCAATTTCAGCAACGAATGTGACTGGGATTTCAGGACCCTCTTAGCTGTAAATGGACTTTACCCAACCCAGTTCAGCCTTAGAGACTGAGCACCGACAATGCCCTGGCAGCGTAATTTACAAAAACTGAAGAACTCTGCATAGCTACAAGAGTTATTTTTTTTTTTTAATAGCACTTGGAATAAAGTTCAGGTTTCTGATACCATGGTTTTATCTATTAGAATATGCCAGTTCTTAAATACCTTCGCTCCCAATGTGATCTGCTGAAAAAGTGTTTTACCAATTCCATTTAATGAAGAAAACAATTTCCTTCCTTTCTTGCTAATGAAAGTCTCTAGAAGCCTTCTTTATCTAATAACCTCAGGGTGAAACAATGGCTGGTTCAGGTAGTTTTTTTTTGGAGGTGGGGCTGAGTAGGGTTATGGTAGCTAATTACTGGGAAGCTAACAGATCCGCTGGTTGTGTACTACCACCAAACCAGAAACAAAACAAAGCAACAGAATCAACTCTTGAACAGTCAGTTTGGTAACTTCATGTAGGTACAGAGACATTTTTACTTTACTAAGCTTTCCTATTTTTAAAAAAGCTCCCACGAGGAAGGGCTGCAGGAAAAATGAAGAAGATCTATCTCTCCAACACACTCGCTAGAAGGTTAATGGCATAATTTCCTCACAATCTGCTATTTACTATAATTAACAATACAACTAATATTAATAAATTATTAGGCACAGAGAGTGTGTTAAACAGTATTCAGTTCTCACCCAGAAAATGCCCACAGAAGTAAGGAAATAATTTTTTACTACTTTTGAAGAATAAACATAGGCCACCCCACTATATTTACTTAATCTGCAACCTAGACCACAGCTCACGGCAATGCCGGATCCTTAACCCACTGAGTGAGGCCAGGGATCGGACCTGAAACCTCAAGGTTCCTAAGTGGGATTTGCTTCTCTGTACTGATGGAGTTTTTCCTTCAGTTCCTAACTTCCACCTTTTTTTTTTTGTTTTGTTTTGTTTTTAAGCGTAGGTAGATATCCACGAGAAGTTTCTGAAGGAGACTGTTTATGACTAGTCTCTCTCTTAGACTACATCAATCTAGTCCATGGAAGTAAGAGAGAGGACAAGTTGGTTGCTTGCTTGTCCACAGAAATCCACACTCTTCCACATCAAGTGCAGTCGTGTGCTCTTCTAACAGGAACCCTTGGGCTAAGGGTCAAAATCTGGATTCTGACACATCACTTAACCTCTTTAACCTCCACTTCTTCATCTGTATCTAAACGGAGAGGATGACAGTACCTGTCCTGGGGACCCAACCATAACATTATCTTGAGGAACAAGTGCAATTAGGTTGACAAAAGTCCTTTACTCATTTTGGATGACGATAGAAGAGTAACAAGGTGGTTTAAATCAAGAACACAGGGAGTTCCCATCTCGGCGCATCAGAAACGAATCCGACTGGGAACCATGAGGTTTCAGATTTGATCCCTGGCCTCGTTCAGTGGGTTAAGGATCCGGTGTTGCCATGAGCTGTGGTGTAGGTCGCAGACACAGCGTGGATCCTGCGTGGCTGTAGCTCTAATTAGACCCATAGCCTGGGAACTTCCATATGCCACAGGTACAGCCCTAAAAAGGACAAAAAAAAAAAAAAGAAAAAGAAAAAAATCAGGAACACAGTCCATTCTCCTATGCTGCTAAGAATAAAGCCAGTTTTTAACACCATCCAGTCTAACATGCATTCCAGTTATGGGATCAGGGGGGAAGCCACACTCCTGCGCTCCTGGAATTTGGCAAGAGGTAATCGGGATGATGGGTCTAGATGGGGTGTTATGCCAAAGACCAAGCTGAGTGCTGAAGGTCAAATAGGCAAAGCACAGACTAGGAAGAACCCAAGAGCTAGGGACCTTTATAGGAAATGTCCCCAGGTGTCTTCCCAAGTTATCCTATTAGTTAGGGCAGACCGTGAACTCTAAAAAGGTCCATGTGGGGAAGCTATCACGGATCAGCCAGCTCAGCCTCTCCTGGAAACCGAGGAACTGTCTACATGAGCTTTTACCGTGAGGAGAATGTTCACCTTGCTTGGCTTCAAGCTTCAGTTTTTTTTCCCCTCTCATAAAAGAAGGGACTTTGTAGAACTCCATTTCAAAGGTGGAATGTAATAATGAAACTTTCTTCACTTTAAATTTTAAACCACCTATTTCTATTTTAAAATTTAAATTTCCTATCAAGTTTGCATTTGCCTTTGACCTAGACAGTCAGAAGTGGACTGGAGAGGGTCTTTCTATTTTTTGCCTTTTCTCCCTCTTTTGTGACTCTTAGAAAAGAAAGAAGTTCCCATGGTGGTAGAGCAGAAACGAATCCAACTGGGAACCCTGGGGTTGTGGGTCTGATCCCTGGCCTCGCTCAGCGGGTTAAGGATCCGGCATTGCCGTGAGCTGTGGTGTAGGTCACAGACTCGGCTCAGATCTGGCGTTGCTGTGGTTCTGGTGTAGGCCGGCAGCTGTAGCTCTGATTAGACCCCTAGCCTGGGAACCTCCATATGCCGCAGATGCAGCCCCAAAAAGACAGAAAAAAGAAAAGAATGCCAGAAACCTAACCATTCAATGCAAGTAAGTCAACCTACAACTTCAGGACAATGTTATGTGTGTGTGGGGGGGGGGCCTCTCTAATAGAAAGGAGCTCTGTTAGAATTATAATACTGTATAATATTTATATACTGTCTTATGATTTAAAGCCTTCCTTAGCCTTTCCTTCATATGATCTTTATGGCTCTGTGATATCCTAGACTTCAAATCCACAGAACTTAGCCAAATACCACCAGCTTTTACGGTACAGTATGCAGGTCCCTGGCTCCCAGAGACCATCGGAGGAGTGTCAGGACCGGAATCCAAGTTTGTCTAAAGCCAGTGGTCCCCTGAGAACCTCTACTTTTTACAGAGGGGTGTGTGTATCATATTGCATCTCATATATAAAAAGCAGAACATGTCTGACTCGCATTTAAACTGAGGCTGGGTAGAACGAAGGATTTTAAGTTTTAGTATCTGTTGCCATATGGTTCCACAAGCACCCAGATGTTGAAGAATCCTCCTAATTAATGAGCAAACAAGAGTCAGAGGAACCCACTCACCTCCCCAGGTCAAGGGGTGACTCTGCTCATGACCTACCACTCCCTGGCAGCCCCAAGCTGCAGGCCATGAGCAAACACTCCAGAGCGCCAGGGACGGAGTGCCCCTGTAACGGACTATTAATGTTTCTAGAAATCATCACTTACAACTCTGGGTTTTTTTAAATGACTTTACCTCCAGTTTGCCTGGCTTTTCAATGGTGGTGACCAAGGACCTGCAGGACTCAAGGTCAGCAAGTGGCGACCGGGAGACTGGAAATGCTGGACCCAAGACAGCAACGCCCAGGAAAGGCTGTCTGCCTGGATCTTATGACTCCTCTGCCCTTCCTTCAGGTGCCGAGACCCTGTAAAGCGGTGGTTACCTGCTCGTATTTCTCCAGCTCCGTGTGGTAGATTTGTCTGATCTGTGAGAGTTTGGCTCTGTAATCGGAATGCTCCACTGAGTTGTCTGAACCTGCACCTCCGGAAGCCGCTGCCGCTGCAGCTGCCGCAGCCGAGCCACCACCCTTCTCTGGCCCTGCCACCCCCTCTGCTAACAGCATGTTGTCCAGTCGCATCAGCTGGGGGTCTGTTGGCTCCTCTTCCTGGGCTCCCCGGATACTCAAAACTGCAGGGAGACACAAAGAGAAGGGAGATGCTACAGTAACCTGACAAAGAAAAATTTAAAAACAACAAAAACCACGTAGGTCATATGGCTAAAGAAGTCTCAAATTACTTGCAATGTGGCGTCTGAGCAATGAGCAAAGGGCAGGAAAAAGAGAAGAATAGGAGGGGGAGAAAATGCAAAGAGAGATTTGCTTTGATTCTCGAATGAGTGATGCTCTGCTCAGATGAAGTACCTAGAAGAGCCAGGCTGGATGGAGGCAAAAAGTAGACACCCCACCGGCTGGAGGGAGGTGGGATCAGGGAGTGGGTGGTTAATTCGTATGGAGTTTCATTTGGGGAAGATGGTGGTGATGGCTGGACGATAATGTGAAAGTACTTAAGGCTACTGAACTGGACACTTAAAAATGGTTAAAACCTTCCATTTTACGTTACGTTATATTTTACCCCAATGAAAAAACTTTTAAAACTATAATAAAATTAATTATAACAGAATAAAATTTCGATTTCGTCCCCAAACTGCCAAATGTGAATTCAAGGAAAAGCATTTCCTTCTTCACGGTCTAATTTTAGATCTCTGTGAGTTTGTGGTTTTACACTCACTGACTTTGTAATATCCGATCAGCCCACATTCCAAATCTCTAAGCTAGCTAGGCAAATACAGTTAATTTGGAATGAAGTCTTAAGACCTTTTCCCCAGACTAGGGAGGTCCAGCTCCCAAAATGGAGATCTGTCCGTTCCAGGTGATAAGGACTCTGTCCTGGTAGACACAGGGACGAGATCCTTTGAACACACTGTCCCAGGGATTCAGAGAAGCCAGTGTTCTGGGAGAAGGAGGAGGCTCAGTTCCATAAGCAGCTGCTTTTTATGAAAACACCATGACCGTTTGCAGGGGGTGAGGGGGTGATTTGGACTGAGAGAAGCAAGGGATTTAGTAAATCAGCACAAGAGCTAGGCAGTCTCTTTTTACTACCTCCATACAACCTGCCATAAAATAAATCACTCATCTAAACCCAGTTTAGTTGTCAGCAGCCAAGTCTTTGTTGAGAGTGAACATGGAAAGACTTTTCAATTAAAAAGAAAAGAAAAGAAAATGGGAGGGAGGGAGGAAGGGACGTGACTAAAGGCAGAGGAGGTGTCCCCCACTCGTTCACAACTGGGGATGGAGACAGCAGGGTCTACTCGGCCCTGTGGGTCTAGGCACAATCAGCGTCCAGAGCTGTCTCCAGCCAGGGCACATCGGGTGAGCCCCACGGGGACGGTGCCAGGTGCAGTTGTCTCCTGACCCCTAGCAAGGCAGCCCCATGGCGTCGTGACAGGGCAGGTGGATCTGAGCTCAATCCGAGGGGACATGTAGACATTCAGGGGATTCCGTCACGTATAATACCAGCATAACTGCTGGCTGTGCCCACATGCTCCTGACTTCTCACAGGCATGACAAGAACCAACCTTGAAAGCTGTTTCGAAGGAAATCCTAATTCCTGTGCTACAAGGAAAACGGCAGCATTGCTTTCCTGAAACACGAGACAGTCAAGTGGAAGGTCCAGCCACGGGGACCAGCAGTGGCAGTTAAAGCACAGGGCAGAGGCGTGTGCCCCTTGAAATGATGGGAGGTGGGAAGGGAGGACGTGGGGAAGGCAGTTGGCAGGGAGGAAGGAAGGAAATCCACCCCACACACAAAGAGCCCACACTGGAGGACTCAGCCTTGCCTCTCACATCTGAAGTTTTAATATTCTGCTGCAATAAAAAAAATTCTAAATTGGTGATGGTATCGTGCAGGCTTATTTTGTGGATCTCTTCCCAGTGAAATCTTTCTTTTGAAGGCTCAGGGGAATACACGGAAATTGTCCCTTTGATCTTGGAATAATAAAGATTTAGTCACGTTATTCAGTTCCTTGAATTTATTTGCTCCAGTCTCCAAAGTCACTTCACCAGGAACAAAGGTTTCCTTCAGAAAGTAAAAGAATGCTGTAACCATTTCCTGAATACCGAGCCCTAAAGGTGTGGTGCTGAAAAGAATGGGGACCCCAGCCCCCACCTAGCAGCTGGTGCTCAGAGCCCCTCCTTCCTCAGCTCAGTGAACTCTTCCAGGTGAGGTCATGAGTGTGTGGGGTCCATGGATGGTTCCTCAGTGAATTTTACTAAATAAATTTTCCTCACTTTAGCAACAAAAACACCTCTGGGTCATTTAAAAATGAAAAAAAAAAAAAAAAAGAAAGAAAGAAAGAAATCACCTCTGAGCCATTCTGTAATTGCTGCACTTTTGCTTGGTCATTAAAAAATGGTACTGGGACAAAATTCTATTCTAATCCACTCTCAGGAGTCTCCATGGCCCATGCACTCCAGAAGAGACTGCAGACCTCGGCAGGCGGAGACCTCCCTATGATGCTGAGGCTGGTAACACCTGAGCTCGGCAGGGATGCCTCCGAGTGGTCCTCCTCATCACCCCATAACAACCCTTCCGGTGCAAGGTGCAGCACTGACAGATGCTGTCACAGTTTCTGGTCTCCACAATGGTAGCCAAGCAAAAGGAATAATGCCCTCTTAATGGGGAGGAGGCGCTTTCCGAGCGCTACCTACACCCTGCCTTACCCGAGAGGATGCTGAGCATCCTCAGACAGCACCTGCGCCTGAGACCAACTCACTCACCCCTTTAGCTTTACTCCTCTGGCAAAGTTCAATTAGCTATGAGACGAGTGCAAGAGGCAAAGAGAGAGGTGTGCACAGACCAAGGTGCTGGTACTAGTTCCTCCAGGTACTAGGGAGGTGACCAGGTGTGCTCGCTCCTACTAGTACTTCCCATGTGCCCACTATTAACCTCTGAGCATGTTTTCCCTTTCCAGCCCCTCCCAGCTGCACCCATGTCCATGCCCCACTTTTGCTTTTAAACAATTAATGCTGGAGTGCCCCCTGTGTTGCAGCAGGTTAAGAATCTAGCATTGTCACCACAGCAGCTTGGGTCCCTGCTGTGACGCGGGTTCGGTCCCTGGCCTGGGAACTTCCATATGCCACAGGCCCGGACAACAAAAAAAGAAAGAAATTCATGGGAAGAACAAATTGTCCACACAAACTCTGTACGCCTACCTAATTAATATTTTTTCTTGGTCTTAAAATCTAACTGGTTTTAAATGAAATAAAGGAAACTGCTAAAGCTGAGAAAGGACACTGAAGAATACACTGTGACCTCGCCTCCCCCTGGATTGACATTCCAGGACAATCCCAGAGGGTAAAACACTAATCTTTTTCTCTTTTTGTCCCCCTTCAGGTATAAAGGATACATTTATTTGGGCGGGAGGAACAGACATTCATAGTAAAAGTGTTATCATTTTGCTTAGCTTTTAGATCATTTGATAAATCTTTTAAACAATTACTCCTTAAAAAGAAATTTGGATTCATAAGGATTTAATATAATTAGTTTCCAGCTCACAGCAACGCTGGATCCTTAATCCACTTCGAGACCAGGGATCGAACCCGGAACTTCATGGTTACCAGTCGGGTTTGTTCCCACTGGGCCACAACGGGAACTCCCTATAACTGGTTTCTAAATGTAGCCAAGAAGACATTGCTATGCTAGAAACAGAATACACCATAACATCCATGTTACTGGCATTTTTACTCAGAGTTCGAGACTCATAAATAGGCCCCATGCCAGAGATGTGAATAAAACAACAGAAAAAAACAAAATCCCAACAGTCCTCTCCAAATTACGCCCTTTAAATTATGTTCAAATCATTATGAAAATAGAAGTTTCAGAGTAGGGTCAGAACCACAACCACAACTATATACACACATGCGCGCGCGCACACACACACACACACACACACACACACACACACACACACAGAACATGAAGAGAAAATGTTCTTTTTCCACCACAACACATGGAAGGTTCTGGTTCTGATGGTCTCGGGCTGTGCGTGTGTGCCGGGAGGAGGCATGGATGGACCAATAAACAGCACTGTATGTACAGATTTCTGCACAGAAGGAGCAGGATGCAAATGTTCCACGATAAAAGTGGGTGCTGGGATTCACTGGTACGAAAAACTGTTCAGCTAGCGAATTTAAAAAAAAAAAAATCCCACCGACATTAAATAAATAAATGAAAAGGCCGATATGTCTAAGCAGAAGTGATGCTACCTATTTACTGCTTGAAGTCAGCACTCTGGCAAGTAGGAGACAAAATGATTATTTAAAAGCTCCTTTTTATCTCTGTGGCACCATGCAAGTCTCAAATGAACCTTTCGCCAGGACACCAGAGATGTTAACACTCATCCTCCAAGATCCAATTTCAACCAGCAGAGCTGTTACCTAATCCAGCAACCATCACATATGATCAGGTTCCTGCTCCCCTGATGGGCGCCCTGCGTCCTCCCCCGCCCTCTCCCCTGTGGGCTCCCCAGCCCAACCGCTTTTACTGAAACAGGTTTTAAAGGGAAAAAAAAATCCCCTGCTTATGCCAGTGCATATAGGGGTTTAACCGTCAGGTCTGAAAACATCCACTACCAAAAATGAAATCAACTGCAGTGGATTTGCTCTCCGAAAAAGGTCACCCAACGAGAGATTTAACCCTTTCGGTAATCATCCTTAAAGAGTTTCCTTTTCCTCATGTAAGAGACCAGTCAAGAAAGATAAGTGATTTATATAGAAATCTTCTCATGCCCTTTAAAAAGCCTCATGTCACGTCACTGGCCTGGGGTTAATTCTTTGGTGAAACTCCCAAGATAAGGGGGCTGTCACAGCACTGTCGAAGCTGCTCTCACAACTGGTCTCCCGCTGTTCTTTATTTATTTATTTCTCTTCACACCAGGAGAAAAACAAACCAAACCCAAAGGCATATTCAAGATCCTTGGCAGGAGGGCAGCGAGGGGGTTGTTTTGTCCTTGGCGGAGCTTCCACGGGAATCCGGAGCAGCTCCAGACAATGTCCACTAGAGGGCACTCTTTCTTCACCAAGGACTGGCTGGGCTGGGAGGGCCTGGTCTTTTCCAGTCCCCAGGTTCTTTTCGAGCTGGGGAAAATAACCCCACTTAGATTCCTGCTTCCACGGGTGGGGCAGACAGCAGAGAAGGAGAGCAGCTCTACAGAGACAGTGGTCTTCAGATTCAAACAGCAGTTCAGGGACCAAAGCTGGGCTGAGGGGTCAACAGAGATAAGAGATGGATAGACAAGAGACGTGTGGTTGGGAAAAGGGCACAAGGCGTTCCCCCCAGGATGAGACCTCATACTTTCCGACCAATCCCTTTGCTTGATCTGAAATCATAAGACTGAACCCCTGTGCAGGTGTTCCACTGTCCACAAGTTGGTCTTCAATACACCTGACCAGGAAGCTCGCCCAGGCTCATCGCCAAACCTGCTCTGCTATCTCCCAGGTGGTCAGAACTTTGGACAGAAGTGTGGGACAGAAATACATTGTCCCTGCATTTTGAGAAATAGAGCAAAGTGCCTGCCTCCTGGAAATATCACAGTTACACCTTTTATTTGTTCAGAAAGTACTTCGGCACCATGAATTGCATCACCTTATATAAAACATGAATATTAAAAAATTAGATAGTGGATAAACGAAGGCTGAGTAGTTTCCCCCCAATCAAAGCAAACGGGAAATGCCATGACTGGAATTTAGGTCTTTCACACTTAGCCACTTCATCTTCTACTACAACAGTAGGGTTCTGACTCACAGAACCCTACAGTAGCCAAGGGGATATGATTTCAGTTCTGCATAGGAGTGTACAGATGCACACAAGCACGCATGCACACAACGTCCTGATGCCCAGGGCATGACTGATATGCTTGTTTTGTTTGTTTCTTTATATATTTTTGGCTACACCCACAGCATGTAGAAGTTCCTGGGCTAGGCCTGAGCTGCTTCAGTGCCGATGCTGGATCCTTAACCCACTGTGCCACAAGTGAACTCCCATGTCTGACACTCTAAGGAAAGATAATCAGATATGAGGTAGGAAGGAAGGAAGTTCTTCCCATCGATTTCTTACTTTCTTTGAAATTTCCTCCAAATCCGATCCTCTTCAATGACTTTTTTTCTGCCATAGAACCATTATAGTTAGAGCCACTGGGCCATGTGGCTCTTCCCTTTCAGCCATAAAAAACCACTAACTACCGTGCCATCCCATTTCAAATCTCAGCTCAAAATCTTTCTCCTTGAAACCTACCCAGACAATAGCTAAAAATGAACTCCCTTGCCTCTAAGCCACCAGGGCAAGTACTATCTACATCACAGCCACAGCACATCTCAGAACAGCCAATGTCACAGCTGCTGCCTTGCCAGCAAGACTGTGAGCTTCTGAGAAGCAGTGACGACCTGTCCTACATCCATGCATCCCCCCTGTATAACCTCACAGAGCCACTGGCACTGAGCATCTATTCAAGCATCTCTTAACATAGGAAAAGGAGGGAAGGATGCAGGATGGTGTGGCCGTGGTGATCTCTGCCTCAGTCCACTGTCCTTGGCCAGGCAGGCAGTTTCTTAGATGTGCTCTTCCTCCCACTGGTCCAGTTACAAGTTGGACGAGGGTCAAACTTCTGGTAAAAGGCCTGTCCCTCTGCCACGTCTTCCACCTGCACTTCAAAGAATGGTCAAATCGGACTTTTCAAATCTGAAAATTCTAAACAAAGCAAATACATGCTGTCATCTAGTCAGAGCCTCTGGAACCCACAGCTGGTATGTCTCCAGTAAGCCAACATTACCCATGAAGGCTCTGGGTATGAGGAAGAGCCTGGCACCTGACTGGTACCTGGGAAAGAATTCCTCGGAGGGCGGGCAGTGGCCTCCAGTGAAAGCTGCACAATCTATGTTACCCACATGAGTCCTCTGAGGAATGCTTGGTTCACATAAGCAAATAACTAACCAAGCACCTCTAAGGTGCCAGAAAGGGAGGTGGGTGCTGAATAATCCGACATGGGCGCTGGCTTCAAGAGCCCAAGTTTAGATTCCTTCCGTCTTTCTTTACACTTTGCACCAACTGTCCTGAGACCCGTGGTGGGAACATCACATTGCCAGAGTAGGTGGCTGGCAAGCAAAAAAAGAAAAAAAAAAATCACAGTAGACACAACTCTCTCTTCCTTCCCCCAGTTTCTTTCATTCCTCATAAGCACAACTGCATCCACAAATAATAAATTCCTAGCTCAAGCTGGAAAATAATGATGACATAGTTTGATTCTTTTGAACAAAATGTGGAACCGAAACCTCACATTAATGGCTTGAGGTTTAGGATAAGTGTGTCCTGATGTTTTCCATGAATTCTCAACCCCCTCATTCATTTGCGTGTGTGTTTAAAAGACTCTGTCCAACAAATGGAAATCGTTAACCATTTGATTTTCTAAGTTTTACAAACCAGGATTAGAGCTTGTTGCTGGTCAGAGCTTCCGGTTAGCCTGGGAGAACTAGTTACCATCTGAGTTGAGATGGTCCATCCTGGGTGGAGATCTCTGATGCTGCAGTTGTCAGAAGGTTCATGGAGTCTTCAAGGGTGAAGCTGTCCAAGTTCATGAAGTTGTCCAAGTTCATGGAGTCTTCAAGGGTGAAAGCCACCCTTGAACTGGCAGCTGTCTGCCTCTCAGCTGTCAGAAGCTCAGGGACACCAAGGTGGGACCCACAGATCTCTGGTCTCTTAGTGCATCAACAGGGGTTTACATAGGAAGATAAGATGTCTTCTAGCCCTTTCAACTTTTCTCCTCGGTTTGTTAGGCAAGTAGCCCAAGCAAGGGGCCTTGAGGGCTTTAAGTCGGTCAAGAGAGAGGCTTTGAGATTCCTGAAACATTTCATCCACAGTTACTCAATGAGCATCTCCTGTGGTGCGAGGCACTGTTACGTGTTTCAAAATAAAATGTGGTCTCATTCTTCACATGCACCCATCACTACCATGTGCAGGGCTTTGTGAGAAGTTTTAAAGCTGGAGATAAAAATACAAATGTATGACCCTCTGGAGATGATTTTAGGGTTTTTGCTATCATGGTTAATACTGGGGGGCAGAGGCATTTCTTTAAAGAAATATGCTACGCTTTTTTGTCATCCCCTTTTCTGGGCCAGGCTTCGGTGGCTCTGGTCACACGCATTTTCCACTTCTCAGGAAACACTCGGGCACGGATCCCGTTCACAGATCCTCTGCTTGGCACACGGAGTCTCCTGGACCAGCTGGCAGAGAGCAGGCTCCTGCACCGGGCAGCAGGCTCCTGCCTTCCTGGATGGGTGCCGGCTGCCTGGGCGAGGGGCATTGGTCCTTAATAGCTCAAGCTTGGACTGCTGCTCAGGAAACCCCTCGGCCTGAAGAGGCGCCACAGACATTGGTAGGAGGGCAAGACTTCACACTGGCCTTGGCCTCAGACTGCTAAGCAGAGAGGCGTAAAGGAAGAAGAAAAGCTTCTGGGGGGGACCAGTTCAGGGTGTGGGAGTCCCACAGACTTGGTAGCCCAACGTGCAAGAAATGGTTTCCTACTACATTGTACCTAAAAAGCATGAAAAAGGTGGAGCCATTGGTTGGCGGCTTGCCATGCAATCCCCACAAATGCAAGCTTCTCTCTCCAGAGGTAGTTTCTCAAGGAAGTGGCCACAGAGAAAGCAGGAGAAATGCCTCACTATTCTCTTGCCTTAAGAGGAGAACGGTTCTGTAGCTTGGAGTCTCAATGAGACATCTAGCATATTGCCTGCAGGTGCTGATACATGGCCAGTTTCCTCTCCCATCAGATTTCAGTATCCCCCACAAGTATAAACACAGGCCCAGGCTCTCTTCTGTTCACCTTGTACCATGGCACAAAAGAGGAACACTGGTACAGAGCCAGGTACCAGACTCCTACCATGTGACCTTGCCTCCCTTCAGCTCAGCTACTTTATCACCCAACAATCAATAATAATACCAACCACACCGTAATTCTTATTAAAGGATTAAATAAGGTTATTTTTACAAAGGCACATGCCCATACTTGGTAACTGGTAGCTTTTCAATTGTTGGTTAAATCGAAATCAATCCCATCGATAAAGGTCCCTTTGGGAAGAATAAGAAAGCAAGATGGATTTAGAGTTAAGAGTTGGGGTTTTGTATGTTAGGAAACAGCAGCAGAGCAGAGGGAACCAGGCTAAGTCAATGAGTGTATAATAGACATACAGACACACGCATACGTACAGTCGCTACCTCACCTGCTGTGCTTCTAGGAAAGCTCGAAATGTCACCATCAAGGCCAGGAAATCGATCCTCAGCTCACATGATACAATTCAAAACATCTTTTTCCCCTCCTTTTGCTGGTTCTTTATGGTTTTGGGTTTTTTTTGTTTGGTTTTTTGTTTTTGTGTTTTGGGGGTTTTTTGGGGGGTTTTTTTTGGCCATACCTGTGGCATGCAGAGAAGTTCTTTGCCAGGAATCACACCCATGTGACAGCAGTGACCTAAGCCACATCAGCGACAATGCCAGATCCTTAATCTGCTGTGCCACCAAGGAACTCCTTTATGTTCCTGTCTTGCGGTTCTTCTCCCAAGCACACTGAGAATCTTGCTTCGTCTGAAGCCTGACGTGCCCCCTCTTTACCAGAGGCTCCAGCTTCAGGCTTCCTGAGCCAGAAAGCATTCCTGATCTGGCAGAGCTCAGGATGAAAGACACAATCCTTCTAGAAAGCCGAAAAGACCCTTCTGGGAACCACTCAGCACCGAAGCAACCTCACTTTCGGTCAGACAAGCTAGCCTGGATGCTATCTTTAATAGCTGCTTCCAAATTTCCATTAAAAAATAAATAAATTATAACCAGGAGGGAGCAGCAAAGACTCTATTCAAGACCAAGGTTTGAGGAAGTATGTTTCAGTTTCAACTTTTGGGTGGGATTCAGACGTCACAATCATCCTTCTCTGTCAGGGCACAGAGAAACCCCACATACAAAATACTAAAGGTAACTGGATATTGCCACGTGCATATCTTGCACGGTCTTACCTTCTGGACATCATTCCACTGTCTCAGGACTACAAATGCTTTTTCAGCTCCTAGTAACTAGCAGGATATTCTTGTGCATAGTTTCAAGCTCAATCATTGCAAAACTATTTTTTTTTTCCTTCGATCTTCCAAGCAATTTCCTCAGAACTAAGTTGGAAATAAAGAGCATGTTGCCCCACAAAAATCTTTCCAGGGTTTGAAAACCACAGAATAATTCAAAGGCAGGGTTCCTAGTACAATGTGGTGTTGACCTTGAGGGGTCCTCACAGAAGATAGTGTTAATTTAGTCTTAATTTACCCCATGATTGTTTCCAACCCCGCAAATCGCAGAAGGCAAATACTACTACGGATCATATACCTTTATCCCACTGGAGGAGGTGTACTCTCCCACAGGAGATGATTTTCACGGACAGAGGTGTGCAGACCAAGCACAGACAGAGGGGTGACATCCCAGTTGGCAAAAGGCAATTTCCAGCCAGGGTCAGATACAGGGTCCAGAATCAGGAAACAAGGAGCAACATTCTGGCTCCATCCCTTCGGCCTCTTTAACTTGGTCCTTCTACTTCTCCCTAATTCTTGTGAATGAGAAACATAATTCCTGGAGTTCCCGCTGAGGGTTAAGAATCCCGCTGCAGCAGCTCTGGTTGCTGCAGAGGTGTGGGTGCGATCTCTGGCCCCGCACAGTGGGTTAAAGAATCCAGTGTTACCATAGCTGTGGTGTAGGTCACAGCTGTGGCCGGGATTTAATTCCTGGACTGGAAATTTCCATATGTGAAAATGTGATGGGTGTGATATATGTGATGGGTGTGGCCATAAAATTAAAAAAAAAAAAAGGAAAGAAAGCAAGAGGGAGGGAGGAAGGAGGGAAGGAAGGAAGGAAGGAAGAAAGACAGACAGACAGACAATTCTTTTGCATCTATAAGAGGATGGAAAGCACTCACTCAGTCTCAGGACCACCATTATTACTACTATAACTAACACTGATAATAAGAAAATCATTTCATGCAAATGCGTGCACTATGCTAATATTTATCTTGAGATAGGAAATATGATGGAGCATGTATCTCTCCTGCACGGGATTTAGGAAAGGGAACAGTTAAGAAAGGGGGGGCCTAGCAGAGAGTTTCGGTCCAAAGATGAAGGAAAAGAATGATCTGCTGGTTTCTTCCACTGCATCCCTCTCCATGGACGCAGAACACTGATTTTCATTTTTTATTTTTATTCACTTTTTATGGCTGCACCCATGGCATGTGGAAGTTCCCAGGCCAGGGGCTGAATCTGAGCCTCAGTGGAGACCTTCACTGCAGCTGTGGCAATGCCAGATCCTTTAACCCACTGCAGCAGACCAGGAGTCAAACCTGTGCCTTAGCAGCAACTTGAGCTGTAGCAGTTGGTTTCTTAACCCCCTGTGCCACAGCAGGAACTCCAAAGAACACTGATTTTTAGTTGAGTTCATGGTCACTGGGAGGAAAGACACTTTCCAGCTTCCCTTGCAGCTAGATGTGGTCATGTCTCCAGTGACAAAATTCTGGTCAGTGACGGATGAGTGGAAGCAAGATGTAAAACTCTCAGGAATGTCCTTAAAAAGAGGCAATGCCTTTCTTGCCCCTCTGTTCTTTCCTTCTACTAGCTGGAACATGGATATAATGGCTGGGGCTCCAGCAGCCACCCTGCACCATGAGTTGACCTGGAGAACAAAAGCCACACTAATGACAGAAATCAGATAGAAGTTCTCATATCCTGGAGACCAGCCTGATGGTCACTTTCAGACTATGTAAAAGTAAGACAGAAATAAACTTTTATTTTGTTTAAGCCAAGTTATTCTGGGGCTTGGGGAGGTTTTTGTTTTGTTTTGTGTTTGGCAGCTTGACCGACCTAAGCTAATACAAGCTATTAAAAAAAAAAGAAAGAGAAAAAGAAAGAACTAGAGGGCAGAGTGATTCTGTGTTGGTTAGAGTGTTACAGAGGAAATTAGAAAGAGGCAGATTTAATAACAAGAGGCAAGTCACAGCAAAACCTGAGTAGCCACTGGGGAGAATTTCTTCCTGCAAAAAAGAGGTTTAGAAAGATAGGAAAAGGCCTGATCATTAGAGGGCCTCTCTTGGGTACCACTCAGGCTATTAGCAGGAGTGGAAGAAGATCCTGGAAGTCTGGAGTGAGGGAGCAGGAGAGGGAGAGGCCTCCTGGTCTCAGGTTAGATGGCCGGGGGGAGCGTAGCCTGAATTGGAAAAGAGAGGGTGGGTGGTGAAGGGTGGCCGCATATGGAAACTGGCCAAGAGCACTCTGCTGCCTCAACGATAAAGGAGGCAAAGAGAAGACTGTATCCTGATCAGATTTGCTAAGGCAGGCTAAACTGCAATGCTGGAGGCAAACATAAGAGCAGGAGCAATATGGGAGACCAAGTTCTTTTTTTTTTTTTTTTTTTTTTTTGCTTTATAGGACTGCACCCGTGGCCTATGGAAATTCCCAGGATAGGGGTCCAATCGGAGCTACATGTACCAGCCTATGCTACAGCCACAGCAATGCTGGATCCGAGCTACATCTGCAACCTACACCACAGGTCACAGCAACGCTGGATTTTTAACCCACTGAGCAAGACCAAGGATCGAACCCTAGTCCTCATGGATCCCAGTTGGGTTTGCTACCTCTGGGCCACAAAGGGAACTCCAGAAGACCAAATTCTAACAGATCACTTCAGGCTGCTGGAACTTGTCCACATATCTAGAGCTCATATTGGGATACTGCTTTACACTATAGTAAAATAATATTTTATTTTAGGTTGCCTAGTGGTTAAGGATCCAGTGTTGTCCCTGCTGTGGCTCGGGTGACAGCTGTGGCGTGGGTGCGTCCAAATAATAATAACAATCATAACAATAATAATAATAAAAACGTTTGCCCTCTAACCAACCTGCTGAATTCACCAGTTCCCTGGAAAAGGGACACAGAAGAAGGAAAGGGAAATTCCAAGGTAGCCCCCTTAGAGAGGAAATCACCTCCACTCACTTTGGCGGTAGCAGAAATTCCCCAGCAGAAGGACACCGGGTCTATTGATGGGCACACCCAGGTCCATTTCAAAATACACGTCAATTAACTTTGTTTCTTCCATGACCACAAACAACACCTGTGACCCTAGGCAGTTATCTCACAAAGGCATACAAGGTCAGTCTGGATCCTTCAGGGATGGCATGTGGATGATCCATGACCACTCGTTACAAACACCATCCCGAGCACAAGTCTTGCTGCTAATGAGTCACTAGGGTCAATCTCGACACAAGGGGCTGCGGAATTTTCAGCAAACAGGCTGCAGGAGAGGCAAGAGGCTTTTGCTGCCTCTCAAACTTCCGCAGTAGCCTCTGAAACCACTAAGACTTGGACTGACAAGGAAGGTTGGAAGGCAGGACAGAATGCTAGAGGTGTCTCAATTCTCACCCTGGGCTAGAGCATGAGGGTGCTAAATAAGAAATGCGGATTGTGGGAGTTCCCTTCCTGGCTCAACGGTTAAGGAAACTGACTAGTATCCACGAGGACAACGAGGGTTCGAAACCTGGCCTCAATCAGTGGGTTAAGGATCCAGGGTTGCCGTGAGCCATCAGGTCACAGAGGCAGCTCAGATCCAGTTGCTGTGGGTGTGGCGTAGGCTGGCAGCTGTTGCTCCAATCTGACCTCTAGCCTGGGAACTTCCATATGCCTCTGGTGCGGCCCTAAAAAAGCAAAAGAAAAGGAAAGAAAGAGAGAGAGAGAAAGGAAGGAAGGAAGGAAGGAAGGAAGAAAGAGAGAGAGAGAGAGAGAGAGAGAGAGAGAGAGAGAGAGAGAGAGAGAGAGAGAAAGGAAGGAAGGAAGGAAGGAAGGAAGGAAGGAAGGAAGGAAGAAAGAAAGAAAGAAAGAGAAATACGGGTTGTGATGGTGGACTAGAAGAAGGGCGTTTGAGATAAGGGGCTCCGGATTGCAAAACACACCTTCAGTCATCACCAGCCCAGTCTCACGATAAAAGAGAAACTTCTCATGGGGACCAAGAAAGATCTCAGCTTGATGTCTTAAGGGAGGCACAACATTTCTGCTTTGGGAAGGGGTCCAGAGGGTCATTTCCAGTCGTTCCCATCTCAGCACCTGTGCCTTTCACTGGGGAACGGGCTCCACCGTGACTCTGAGCTCCCGGGCCATCCTCTCTTTCCAACAGAGTCCACGTGGCTGAAATCTTGAATATATAAACACCTAGTTGGTCAAGTGGGCTTAACTTTTCCTGCACTTAAGCGCCAGCGTTCAAATTCCACCCTGGACAGGGCTTCTCAAAAGCTGGTTCAAGTTTCCAGGGGGACATCTTAAAGGAGAAGTCAATTTCAAGTCAATGATTGCAACTTATCGAAAATGATGTGCTACTTAGCGTCTGCGGCAAACATCCTGGCAGGCGACGAGGGGAAACAGCACTGGAGCAGATGGGAGCGATTAGGCTCTGATTTTCAGCCGGGCTTTTTCTTGTTGCCTCGGCTTGCTTTTACACCCTGGTAAAATCAGAATGTCGTCAGGGAGAGGAGAGGGCTTCTCTGGTCCATCCGTTCTTCCTGTGCGCTAGAGAGGTGCGCCCTTCCCCCCGCCCCGCCACGCTCAAGAACTCTCACACAGGAGGCGCCCTCCCCCGGTGGGGACGCACAGTGGTCATGACGACCAGCATCATCAGAAAACATTTAGCACCAGGAGGTGCCAGCTAAATACATCAACTGTTGACAGGGAGACAGATGATGGGGGATCTTAACTTTTCTTTAAAGATCTGCCTCCCGTAGGCTGGGCCTTATTTACTGGGGTTCTCACTCTATTTATCTGAAGAGGTATCTTGTTTTCTCCTGCACTGAGCGAGCTGACATCTGTCTGACCCACAAAATACCTCTCAAGCTATGGAGTGCAAAAGTTCCACAACCATTTCACCAGGCAGATGTGACCACCGCCCTTCTCAGGCCCCTTGATGATAGGACGCCATTGGTCCACCTTTGCCTCATGAGAGAGGCCCTGGCAAGCCGCATGGGTCTCGCTGAGGATGCTGATTCACAGAGTGCTGATCACCCAGCAAGTCCCCTGCAGGACAGAAGAGACTCCAGCTGTCCCCACGTCATCAGAGGCCCTTGCAGAGGCTCTTGCTCTTTGGGGTAACAGACACTTAGTAATCCCAGAAGCCAAATTTGCTTTTCTGTTGCGGGGCTGCTTACTTTCCAGTGGCACTCTGACTCTGCCAGACTGGTCATGTCCACTTATGTTTAGTGACAACCTTAGAGCTCCGTGAAAATAAAAATCTCTCAGCCTGCACAAAGTGTTGCTGGCCTGCACAATTTCACCCACACTGCCATCCTGACAAGGATCCAGGCTAGTCTCTCGGTCAACTAGTCACTCACTAAATACATACTGAGGATCTATATTCTCTGCTGGGCCCTATACATCAGCTGGGGCAACCTAGACCAGAAACCAGTCTGCAACACTGCAGGGGGAAAAGAGAAGCAATAGCTAATAACACAAAGTGAAACAGTGTGGATGAACAGCAGAAACGGGGATATTTTTTGATGTGGGAATAAAACTTTGCAAGCAGTTTGTCTAAAATAAGCTCTGCTTGTATGCCACCTGAACATGATGGGGCATTATTAACCCCTTCATTCAGGTGGGGGAACAGGAGCACAGAAGATTCAGAAGGGCCCACGGACACACGGCTAGTTATGCAGTGTTGACTCACTTTCGGGGCCTTCTCTCTGCATCACAGCCACCTCCAATCTTAGCCAGGCTGCCAGCAAGCAGGGACCAGTGCCCCAAAGAAAGCCCTGGACTAACCCAGGAAGCTAGAGCCCGAATTAACACCTGGTGATTTTCACAGCTTGGAGGCCAATGGGAAATTTCATGCTGCCTTTTGCAAAATTCCATTTCTCTGCTCTCCTGAAACAGCCTAAACCAAGGAAAACCATGAACAACCCACATGTGGTTTTCCCAGCTTCAATGCCCTCTGCTCTATTGTCTTAGAGTAAAACAAGCCATCAGTTTGCAGTTGTGCAAATCTTTTTTTTTTTTTTTTTTTTTTAAAGGCGAATTTGTCTTCACTTCTTGCAACCGGAGATGTGGAAGTGAAATTTAAGTCCTGTGTTGTTGCTCTGTTGGGTAAAGTATGGCACTAGGTGCTGGTACATGACCTTGGTTTCAAGGTTTGACCTCACACAGTAGGAGACAGCCCTCCAGTCCCAGGTTCTGTTCCCAATTTGCACACCAGAACTGTGGGGCCACCTCTCTGCTTTCATATACTACCTAATGACACTTGGGCTGAGAAAAATGAGAAGAAAAGTGAAGTCCTCCAGTGAAAGAAGTGTCTAGCACTTCCATCAAGATGGTTGAATATATTCTCTTGATCTTTGAAATGCGACTGAGGATTGTTCAAGTCATGTTTATAACGTGGGGAATGAATGTGGAATAAAAACAAAAATAAACTGAAAATATGAAAAAAGACGGCTGAATGTATATATAACATATATGCCTTTTGCCTAGGACAAAAGTAAAAGGTTATGGGATTATCATTCTCAGCCTATCCTCATCTTCAAGCTTTATTTCAAACCAATGAACCATGGCAGCATTAGGAAAACAATTAGCTAATGTAAAAATTCTGTAAATTCAATGCAAATTGTGTGTGTGCAGTTGTCTTTCCTCTTCTACAGAGGATTCCAAGGAAGTGACTTTGGTATAGACCTAGAGGTTTCTACAACAGGCAGACATTCCAACAATGCTGCTGGTCCTAAAACTCAGGATGGCAGTAACACACGGAAGAGGAATTGCTCAGTCTTGAAGTGACATGGACGGAAAGAAATATGAACAGAATAAAAAGCAGGGGTCTTCTTTTTTAAAATTTTATTGAAGTATAGTTGATTTATAATGTTGTGTTAGTTTCTGCTGCGGAGCAAAGTGATGCAAATACATATATACCTATACCTATTCTTTTTTCACTATGGTTTATCACAGGATATTAAATATAGTTCCCTGTGCTATATAGTAGGACCTTGTTGTTTATCCATCCTATATATACTAGTTTACATCAAGTAAGGGGTCTTCTTTGTTTTTTGGTTTTTTTTTTTTTTTTTTTTTTTTTTTGGCTGTGCTGTGGCATGTGGAAGTTCCTTGGCCAGGGATCAAACCCACTCCACAGCTCCACAGCAATGACCTGAGCCACAGCAGTGACAACACTGGATCTTTAACCCACTGAGCCACCAGGGAACTCCCAAGCAGGGGTCTCTGCCTTATTGCTATTCATGTGGCTCTGTGTCTGGTGGGACCCTAGACTCTCAAAAGGTGATGGTCTGCTTATGTCCCATGAGCAATTACACACAGCTAGCTCAATGGTCCGAGACACAGTCTCGGGGATGCAGCATATCCCTATTCATTTCTTCACTCTAAAGTAATCTTGAGATGTTCTCTAGGATGCTAAGATGAATTTCAAGGTATGCTTTCCCTGGACAATTATTCTTTTGATACCCAAGCATTTACTCAGTTCACACACGGAAGAGGAAAGGCTCCATTACCTGCCCTCTGTCACCTGAGTGACAGCATCCGCACCCTCTCATGCACACAGAGAGCACAGGAACATACAACCCTGGGATCCCAAGTAGTCACCTCATCTTGAGTTTTAACTGAGATTTAGAAGTTCAAGCTATGCACACCACGATGGGGATACTAAAGACATCAGTTTCTCATCCCTTAAAATTAAAGAAGAGAAAGCTAATCAGTGCATGGCAAAGAAAGCTTTCATTGCACAAATGAGGCTTAAAACTTTGCAGTCACTTTCCATAGCTCTGTTTTATTTTGCAAGAACTCTCTGTATTTTTCCTTTTGGATTTTTCCTAGGAGTATAAATTAAGTTCTGAAAAAAAAGGAAATCACCCTGGGGGTATATTTTATACCTTTGTATTATATGTTGCTCTTTAAAAGACATGGATTTCCCTGGAAAAGGTAGAGAGGGAAAGAGGAGATTTTTAAGGGGAGTGGGGTGAGGAGTTGGAGAAAGGAAATTGGTGTTAAAAAGAAAAAAAAGCAGAAGAAAAGAGGGAGATAAAATAACTCTCAAGATGTTTGTGGATCAAGAAGCATTACACAGACCAGATGCCCAGCGGTTAGAACACAACACAGTGGCCCTTCCTTCTAAATCACATGTCACAGTGTCCTTCCTGACATGCTACTTGGCTTTGCGGCGCTGCGGTCCTGCCTTTAGCTGGCCATGCCCTTTACAGCAAAAGAACACCCACATCCCTGGGGATCTGGAGTCTCTGCTTCAAGGAAGAACAACAGGAAAGGTGCAAGACAAGGAATACACGTGCTGTGAGCTGTGATAAATAGCTAACAATTCATATTTACATTCATTCTTGGGTAGAACCCATCTTTACTGAAATATATTAATTAGGTTATTCATTCATTAAATCAAAAGCATCATCCCTTGAGTGCTTACCATGTGCCAGGCAGTACTGTGTGTACTGGGGAAATAAAAGACAAGACGCCTGCCTTACAGGAATGGATAGTTTCACGGAGAACAGCAGACAAACAAACAGATCATTAAAACACCCTGGTGTGGAAGACATTTACCCTCCAAAAGGCCTCTGCTTGGGACGGGATCACAACTAAGCGTGTTGACATTCATCCTCATTTCCTTACTCCAGAGAGGTACACAGACGCCAACATACTCAGGTGCAGGGATGGACCCAGTCCAGGGACCAGGTGCTGGAGTTCACCTGTAACCCTTTCAGCCTTACTTCATCCCCACGACATTAAATGCAGCCACCGCCTGCAGGACTTCAACACTTAAGAGCCACGGCTAAGCAGAGCCTCAGCTCTGAGTCTGGGGACAGGACACCCCACCCTCTCTCCCTGAAAGAGGGGGTGCGGGTCCCGAAAGCACAGGCAAGCATTCATCATGCAGACTTCCCCATCGTAACAAATGCGCTTCCTCCTCCATGAAGAGTCCGGGGCTTTGGAGCCTGCACCCAAGCCACAAGCTGCACACCAGACCAGAGACAGGCTGGGAGGGAGAGGCAGAGGTGGTTTCAAGGCTTTTGTGGCTTTGAAGAAAACATCTCCGCATGTGAGAAAGCACTCAAACGGTCTCTGCAGCAGGCACCCCGGCCCTGTGGTTGGGCGATCTCAGGTTTGTGGCTGTTCAGTTCACCACATGCTCAGCTTCGTCTCCCCCCGGCCCCTCGCGCCACCCGACCCCCGACCCCACCCCATCCCTGTCCCTCCCTCCCTCGGGCCTCAAGACATCCCACCCCTGGGTAAACCTAATCAGAACGGGAAAAGTCCAGGGCAGCGATCTTGACCTTTGACAGGGCAAAAGTCTCAGACTCTTAAAATCTTATCGGGTTCCTTCGCTTAACAAGGAAGAAAAGTAAATATTTAGCCACGGGCGTAGAGGGTGAGGGAGCAGCAGCTGTAATCCAGACTCCATGTCTCACCCCTCCCAGATCCAAGGTAAAACCCGTTCCCCGGACCCCTGCCTGTGAGCTTACCCAGGGCAGTAAAGCACAGACTCCAACCAGCAATAATTCCACATATAAACAACTCTGGCTAGGCATGAAGCACACACCAGACAGTAATCAGCTTATCTAATAGAACAGGCCTCTTTTCCTAACGTGGAGGAGGATTAGCAGGCTTGAATTACAGCCGTGAAGTGTAATCAAGCTCTGATCGACACTGGCAAAGGATACTGTATATTCCTGCAGGGCCCCGGGTTGTTGGCGCAATGTGGTGTACCTACGGGGGTCGGACAGGACATGCTGGCGATGGTAATTACTCGGAGATAGCAACTGAGAAACGGGGGACAGCAAGTCTCAAGGGAGAAAAATGAGATTAGAGCCGATACCTGCATCTTCCCTCTACCCCTTCCAGTCTTTGGAACGTCTTAAAAGTTACTGCATTTGAACTGATTTTGCAGGTCCGTTAAAAATATAACATCCCTCTAAATCATAACCAATGGTAAACGCCTCCCTCACCTGGTCACAGAAGCCACTTCAGCAGTGTCTGTGGCACGGAGCCCTCTGTCTCGAAACACAGGGAGGGCTATGGTGTGGCACTGGGCAATTTACTGGACCCGGGGGGGCGGGGGGCACGGCGGATGCAGGACTTGCAAAGGAATTTGTGCTGGGGCTCAGAAATCCAAGATAATAATTTAAGTACCCCGTCCTCACACTGAAGATGCCAAACCAGCCCAAACCAGGTAGGAGCTGCCTTTTCTATCTCTCCCGCCACGGAGACGTCTCATCACACTTGAGAGTCTAGCATTGAATGACAAGCTTGAGAAAAGGACATCTTTCTATCGTCAGTTCCATGAGAGGAGACAAAAAAATTCTGAATTTTTTTTTAAGCTTCCCAAAGGACCCTGGACCTTACTTAAAAAGGAAAACATTTTCCTTTAAGTTTATTTTCTTTTGCTCTGCCATTTCTTTGTGAAGAACTTTTCTTAACATCGTCTTCACAGCAGCCTGCTATGGAAAGCAGTGCCACAAGCCAGAGCCTTCTCTTGGAAAGAATAAAGAAGTACAGCCCCCTGTGAAATTTCTCCTCTATTTTTCCATCTACTCTTTTCTCCTATTCAAGTTTCTTAAAGATCAAAGGATCCAAAGTGGACATAACATTTTAGGAAACTGACTCCAAGAGCATGAAGGATACTAGAAAAATCACTCCTGGCTCTCCTGAGTTCTTGACCTCCTTTTCAAGGTTGGATCCAGGGCACTAACACTGCGAAAGTGCTGCTCACCTGCGCCAGGTCCCCTGGCTCCTCCCCGCAAAAGGTTTGCTTCTCTCTAGTCCAATCTTGCCTCAACTAATAATTCTTTCCAGTATCTGCTTTTCAAAGCTTTTCCAACCCCTGATTATTTCCAATACACCTAGCAGGTGTCTCACGGCTACATCATGAATGCTTTCCAGAGATGACGCACAGGTGAGGAAGGAGCCAGGACCAGCAAATTGGGGGGGGGGGGGAGGGTGCGCAGTGAAAGGTTGTAAAAGATGTGCATGGACCACCTGCCTGCCAGGCCCATCCTATTCCTCACCATCCTTTTCCCTTAAGACACACCCCGCAAAGCATTCTCCATACTTAATCACAGCGTGGAAACGCCCGCAGCAGAGATCTTTAACTCCATTGGTCTCTGATAGGGAATTTTGAAGCCCAAACTGTCAGACTCAGCAACAATCGATAAGCACATAAAACAAACATTTAAAACAAGTGAACAGACTACAGAATAACTGCCAGTACACATGAGAGACACACGTCAGCATCGTCTGTAAGTGAATGATGGGCTGGGTGGGTCCCCCCAGTTCCATCGATCAGGGTGCAATCCATCCTCTGAGAGACGATAAGAGACAACATGGTTTCAAGGGCAGTGTGTGGTAACTGTATTTAAGAGCTAGACCAGGGAAAAAAAAGAGCTCTATCTGATGAGTAGCATGTGCTAAAGATCCCCCAAGAGCTTAACATTCATTCCAAGTTACAACCAAAATAATTCTAGGATTCAAAATTATGCTGCTGACACAAAGGCTGAGAACCACAGCTCTTAGTGGGACAAAGCCACCCAAGGCAAGAAGCAACCAAGCTTTATCAAGAATATCTTTAAGGGAATCATCCCACACTGTTGGTAGGAATGTAAATTGGTATAACCACTGTGAAAAACGGTATGGAGTTTCCTTAGAAAACTAAAAATAGAACTACTATATGATCCAGCAATTCCACTCCTGGCCCATGTATGCATCTGTACAAAACTGCAATTCAAAAAGATGTATGTTCACAGAAGCACAATTCACAATAGCCAAGACATGGAAACAACCTAAATGAACCTAAATGTCTATCAACAGATGAATGCGTTAAGAAGACGTGATTACACACACACACACACACACACACACTACTCAGCCATAAAAAAAGAAATAATGCCATTTGCAGCAACGTGGATACAACCAGAGATTCTCATACTAAATGAAATTAAGTCAGAAAGAGAAAGACAAATACAATCTGATATCACTTACATGTGGAATCTAAAATATGGCACAAATGAACCTTCTATAGAATAGAAACAGACTCATAGACATGGAGATCAGACTTGTGGTTGCCAAGGGGGAGGGGGGGTGGATGGGGAGTTTGGGGTTATAGATGCAAACTATTACATCTAGAATGGATAAGCAATGAGGTCCTGCTATACAGCACAGGGAACTATATCCAATCACTTATGATAAAACATGATGGAAGATAATATGAGAAAAAGAATGTATATCTGTGTGTGTTTGTGTGTATGTGTGTGATTGAGTCACTTTGCTGTACAGCAGAAATTAGCACAACATTGTAAATCAACTATACTTGAATTTTTAAAAAATTAAAAAATTAAAAAAAAAAAAAGAATATCTTCGGTGATGAGTTTAGCTGACCTGACTTGACATTCATTTTGATAGCCAAGGAACACTTAGGGCTGAGCCCAGAGACTTGGATGTGGTCAAATCCGAGAAATCAGACTCCTGGAGTACAAAATGCCTTTCCGGGTCTGAGTGGGCAGGCACCTCCCTCTCTAACCAGTCCCACCACTTATCTTGAGCCTGGTGTGCTCTCAATGCTGAGTATTGCTAGCTGGGCTCAGACTTCTAGCCAGTCCCAGGAGTCATTCTGGGGCCCTCCAACTGGCCTTTCAAACTCATTCGAATATCTCCAAATAATGTGCAGGGCTGAAAAAAACTACTGCCCCACCATGCCAGTGCTCTTGACGAGTAGGGTGGGCGGGGCTGTTCAGGGGCCATACTCCAAGCCACAATCCAGTTTCTTTTCTTTTCCTTTTTTTTTCTTTTCTTTTTTTGCTTTCTAGGGCTGCACCTGCGGCATATGGGGGTTCCCAGGCTAGGGGTTGAATTGGAGCTACAGCTGCCGGCCCACACCACAGCCACAGCAATGTGGGATCCGAGCCTAGTCTGCGACCTACACCACAGCTCACAGCAACGCCAGATAATTAACCTACTGAGTGAGGCCAGGGATCGAACCCGCAACCTCATGGTTCCTAGTCAGATTTGTTTCCACTGCACCACGACGGGAACTCCAACATCCAGTTTCTTTTACAGCTTTCCAAATAAGTCTTTGCACCTGAGAGGGTTAGCATTATCCACAAAATGGGCCAATGCCTTTCCCTTCCAGACCTGGTGTGAGTTTTATCAACACACTCTGCAAATCCCTCTCAAATCTCCTTTCCCAGCTGACATCTTATACGGCCCCATCAACAAGCCTACTGTCACAGCGGCTTGTCAGAGTGGGTAACGGTGTTGCCTCTTTGGCTAGGATTTTAAATGTCTGAAAGGATTTTAAACCATATGCTCTTTTAAAAACAGATTTTTTAAAAAATTTAAAAAAAAATGCATTGCTGAACCCCGAGGGTCTTATGGCAAAGAATTTTGGTAGAGTAAATCTGTTATAAATTACAGGCTGTGGCGGAAAGTGTTGCAGAATTAGAAGGTGTTGCTGCTACAGGCATCTTTCTGTTGAGTTTCCTATCTGTAGCTCAAATGAATCTTGCAGTAAGACCTCTGGGTTAGCGCCCTGGGCCAGAGTGAGGCGGTGGGGGGCAGGGGTCAAGAACAAGGGTGATTAGACAGACACGTTACTTGAATGTCTGAGATCAGTGGGGTTTTTCCCTTATTCCTGGGGTAGGGCCCAAACTTGAAATCAGCCCTACCTTGCCCAACACAGATCTCGGGTTTCTACATTCCATTCTCCTTCCCTCGGGCTTGCCCAGCCCCCCTTCCGGCCTGGGGGCCTGAGTAGGTCTCAGGCAGACAGATCTGGGTGGGGGGGGCAGATGGGTAATTTTTCCTTTCAGCTTTAATGGCTGCTATTAACAATAAGTTGCCCTGCCCTAGTGATGGCTCAACTTTCAGCTTTTTCTCTGATTGCCTATGAGTAACACTGTGTCACATGAGCTGTGTTTAACAGAGGTGTAATAAATGCCAAAGAAGAAATATTACCCAAAATAAAAAATAGTTTGTCCCCGCGTGGCCAGGATCGCATGACTCACAACAATGTTCATTTCAGCTTCCAGTATAATTTCCATTTGCATTCTTTTTTTTTTTTTTTTTAAGGGTCTCTGGGGGCTTTAAAAAAGCTGTTTAAGAGAAAAGGCAGAAAGACTGCAGCGATTGTCAGGTTTGGGGAGTTCTGTGCTCCAGAAAACAAACCCTGCCTACAGACCAGACAGGAGACAGAGGGACAGACCAGAGAGCCCTATGGACACAGGGAACAAGAGACAGGCAGGCAAGAAAGCTAATGATCGATCGTCTGCCTTTGGTGAAAGGCAGCCTGCCCTCCTTGGTGTGGTTCAGAACATGGGCTTTGGCTACTAGGAGAAAGAGATGGAGGAAGGGAAGGCTGGACACCCCCGCCTGTGAACATACACAAACACACACTCACACCCCTTAGGCCAAGAAAGATATCAAGTTCTCATTTAGTTGCAGGAAAACTCCGATCTCCTTTTGATAATAAGCAAAAAATACTTCTATGCTTTTCAAATAGTAGCTGGTCGGAGCTATTCCAATCCTGAAGAAAACAAGCAATAAACTGTGAAATCCCCTGGAGGTCCCTTGGTGGAAGACGTGGGCAGGAAGTATTCTAAATCCTCAAGGTTTTCAGGGAGAGGGAAGATGAAGGTGGAGGGAGGGGTGGAGGGGGGCTCAGAGGAGGCCTGGGGGTGAAGTGTGGCCCTCCTGCCAAAGCTGGGATCTCAAGGCAACAGGATCAAGAGGTACCTACTTTTTCACTGGCCTTGCCTTTGAAAGGGATCAGCCAAACAGGCACACAGTCTGGAAGGAGGGGATGTCTGGGCGCCACTGGCACTAGCCAGAGCTCTCCTCACGTCCGTCCCTGCATATCTCTCATGTCTGTGGGATAAACTCAGGGTACATCTGAGTAAGGAAACTTGAACTTAGGGATGTCAGTAGTGGAACTTGACTTCAGAAAGGCACTGTGCACAGAGAGTTTCTTTCTATCTTTCTTTTTTTGCTTTTTAGGGCCACACCTGCAGCATATGGAAGTTCCCAGAATAGTGGTCAATCGGAGCTGCAGCTGCTGGGCTACGCCACAGCCACAGCAATGCCAGATCTGGACCATGTCTGTGACCTACACTGCAGCTCATGGCAACACTGAATCCTTAAAACACTGAGCGAGGCCAGGGATCGAACCCGCATCCTCATGGATACTAGTCTTATTTGTTTCTGCTGAGCCACAACAGAAATTCTGCACAGAGAGTTTCTGAGCAAGCAGTGTGAACTGGTAGAGGTGGTGATGGGCTCCAGAGGTGATGGCAGGAAATAGAGATGGGCAAGTAGGATAGCTGCCTGGCCATACCTTACAGAAGGCCCTGGCGGGCAGTGCATTCACAGAGATGCAGAAAGGCCACAGGCATCATCTACAAGACGTCCAGGCAGCAAAGCCTGGCAGAGAAAAGAAAAGAATGGCTCCAGCCTGCCTTGGTCACTCAGGAGAGGGCATGTCCACCAACAGGAGCAACAGGAGGTAACAGGAGCACAGGAGGTAATTCTGAGTGATGGCAGTGATGTCACAATCAAGAGTGGCTATGGCAGCAAAAGCACTGTTTTTTAAGACTAATGGCCTTGGTCTGCCACGTTGATCTCTGTGATCCTGGGCAAGTCATTTTACTCTATCTATAATCAGCACAGACGGGACAGAGAGGGTTCCTTAGGTCATTTGTAAAGATCTCAGTTGTTAAGTGATGTCTCTGCAAAACCAGCCATCTTCTAAACAGCAGGAGCTAGTGTGGCAAAAAATACTTCTGAATACTTCTTCTGACATAGAGCTTTACACCGTACCCAGAATTTCCATATGACCTCACCTACATTATCTCATCTGAGCCTCACATCAGTCTTTAGAAATTGATCGTGGACATGCATTTTTGGGGAAACTGGCTCAGAGAGGCTGAAATCGACACAGATTTACACAGTTCAAAGTCCAGTCTCCAGTTCTTCAAAGTCCACCCTCTTTGCAGAGTCCTGAGTCCTACTCAGGGAAGCACAGACCACCTGTGAATGTCCTCATGTCAAGCTAGTTACCATGCTTGAGCTGGAGGAGAGAGAACAGAGGTAGGGGTGGGGTGGGCACAGGTCAGCAGACAGCCTAGAGAAACACTTGGACACTGACTTTCGTATGGGCTGAAGGGAATGGGGCATGATGGCAGCAACTGGACCCAGAAGTCTTTCAGTAACACAGTGTCTCATACTTAATGTAACAGTTATTCATAAATCATTCCATTTATTTAGTGCCATAGTAATAAAAATTGGCCCAAGGTCCACATGTGGCACACGTTCCCTGGATTTCTAACTCAAGCTCTAGCTTCCTGGTTATGATGCCATTATTTGCATTTGTCCAGCTGATCCTATGGCAGGACCGATTCTCCTCGGCCCATTTAATAAATGACAAAGTGAGACTCTATTGTGTGAGGAATGGAGAGAATAGCACGGCCCAGGTGCCTCCATTAGGGGCAAATTGTTTTCTTTCTCTTTCTCTCTCTCTTTCTTTCTTCCCACTTTTTAGGGCTGTACCCGCGGTATATGGAGGTTCCCAGGCTAGGGGTCTAACTGGAGCGACAGCTACCAGCCTATGCCACAGCCACAGCAACTCCAGATCTGAGCCGCATCTGCGACCTACACCACAGCTCATGGCAACGCCGGATCCTTAACCCACTGAGTGCGGCCAGGTATCGAACCCGCAACCTCATGGTTCCTCGTAGGATCTGCGTCCGCTGCGCCACGACAGGAACTCCTGTTTTCTTTCTTTAGAAGGTCTCCTGAGCCCAATTCTTCTCTGGCTTCACATGATCCCGCTCAAGGCCTGCATCAAAGATGGAGCCACTTTCAACGTTAAACAGGATTGTGTCTTCCGCTCAGCTCTGTAGGGGCTGGGAAATGAGATGGCTCAGAGTACAGTTCCACAATTTGGGCCAGAGACTCATTCGACCTTTGGGAGAGTCTCCTTGATCCCAGCAAGTTCATTTCATTTGTAGTGGCGTCAAACACATGTGCAATTGAGGCAATGGATCTGATGTCTGAATCCATTTGCGTGGGCTCCATAATGAATGTGCTCTTATTGCCCACAAACAGGCTGATGATACTCAGGGTCCAAGGCAGAATGGAGGGAGCAGAGAGGATGGCAAGGAAGCTAAGTTTCTTCGGTGGACGAGCTGATAGGCTTCCTATGTAAGGGTGCCACGCTCAGCCCAAAGCGTCTGTCCTTGTGGCTGGAATCATTTTGTTGGGGACCCCGGATTTCACACAGTGGGGAGGTGATGTGTGCGCTAAACCCAAGTCACATGTCAGAAATGTTTAAAGGAGTCAAAGCATAGTTATAAAGTGGACTCAGCCTCCCCAAGGACCTAGTGGATATCAATGGCAGAGTCCCCATCCGAACGGCCCGGTTCCTGCAAAGTTGAGAAGCTGGCTTACTTTGTAAGCCCCGTTCCTCTGCTCTGGCTTTCTGCATTGGAATTTCGAATAGGATGAGTGATGTGTGTGTGGGGAGGACACAGCTTTGGATTCAGAATTGAAGTCCTATTTCTATCACCCATTGGCAGGGAGGGCTGGGTTGACATCTCAGAGATTGTTTCCTCAGTTGTAAAAGAAAGTTGTCAGGGCTCTCTGACCACAGTTTGGGTAAGCCTCTAGGACCTGGCTTGTGTTAAATAAATGTTAGCGTCTTGGTTCTTTTGTTTTGTTTTGTTTTTGTTTTCATGTCCCTTCTGAGAGTATGATTCAAAAGAGTACTAAATGTTGCCTTAGCCTGTCTCTGAATGAGAAAAGTTGTCTTTTTTTAAAGTGAGCACATCCACGATGTGAAAAAGAAGAAAGGAAAAAATATATATATGTATGTATGTATATATGAATGGAAAAAGATTGATTTATTTTTATTGTAGAAAAAGATTTAAAAAAAAAACCTTCTTTCAGAAGATGTAGAGATTTTTTGTTTTGGGGGTTTTTTCGTCCTTCTAAGGCCCTACCTTTGGCATATGGAGTTTCCCAGGCTAGGGGTTCAATCAGAGCAGAAGCTGCTGCCGGCCGACACCACAGCCACAGCAATGCTGGATCTGAGCCATGTCTGCAACCTACACCACAGCTCATAGCGACACTGGATCCTTAACCCACTGAATAAGACCAGGGATCAAACCTGCAACCTCATGGGTACTAGTGGGGCTCATTCACTGCTGAGCTACGATGGGAACTCCCAGAGTATGTAGAGTTAAACCATATTCCAGTTTAACAACATGAGTCCTTCACTTGAAATCTTGTTCTATTTAAATACCCTGTGGTTTTTAGCTGCAATTTCATCTTTTACTTAATTGTCTGGAGGGGCAGATATGATTTTTGTGTACGTTTCTATCCCATCTGCTTTTGTGCTAGAAATACATGTGGAAGGTGCGGGGGGGGGGGGGGGGGGAGACGTCTATGTAAGGATGGGCCTTATCTACACTTATAACAATAAACTTAACAAGCTTGAAAACGAACCAAGTCAGAGTTGGCAGTGAGGACAGAAGGCCCCTTTTTTGATGTTTGTGCTGCCTCCCACTTCTCCATTTCTCTCCTTTGCTCCAAATCAGAATTCTTCAGGAATGACTAACAGAGATATCTTTTCTCATGCAATGGAGAGGGAACATGTTCCTGGTACATCTACGCAGATAAGCACGCCCAAGACATCACCTCCATCCTGCACCCTGAACCCTGCTCCCTCCCTTCCAGCTCCGACAGGCACATATGCCACTTCCTGTTTAGGGAGACTCTGATAAAGCTTCTAGGATAAAAGGTATTCCTTGTATCCTAAGCCAAACCACACAGGGCTGGCTTTCTGGCCAAGAGACTTGTGCACTCACCCAGGGCCCCCTGCTCAGAAGGTCCCTGTGTTTGGTTTAATGCTCTGATGTCTCCATCTTGAAAAAAAAATTTTTTTTGTCTTTTTTTTTTTTTTTTTTTTTTCGATTTCTTGGGCCGCTCTTTCGGCATATGGAGGTTCTCAGGCTAGGGGTCTAATCGGAGCTGTAGCCGCCAGCCTACACCAGAGCCACAGCAACGTGGGATCCGATTCGAGCTGCGTCTTCGACCTACACCACAGCTCACGGCAACGCCAGATTCTTAACCCACCGAGCAAGGTCTTAACCCACTGAGCAAGGCCAGGAATCGAACCCACAACCTCATGGTTCCTAGTCGGATTCGTTAACCACTGCACCATGATGGGAACTTCCATCTTGAAATTCTTAATACTTTTTGATTGAGGGGTTCACATTTTTTGTTTGACACTAGGCCCCAACAACCTAGTCAGTCCTGCCTCAGAATGTATTTTCTTGTTAAAAACTACTTTGTAAATGCTGACCCAATATAACTGAAATAGAATAAGCATATCACACTCCATATCACACTCCAGGCACAGTCTATGTTACAACAACCTGGGAATCTAGCTGTATAACACTTTCAGAAAATGCATTATAGGAGGTTGTAAGAGTGGGAAAAAAGGGACTAAAAGAAAAGAAGAAATGTCAGGAATATAACCTATTCATAAATTGCAACCCACTGATATATCCAACTGTAGAAAAGCCTCTACGTTTCATCTCCAGACTGGAATCAGAAGGCATGGGACAAGGTCAAGTCTCTGCTCCTCACGAGCATCTTGAGCAAGTATGCTGCTGCTTCTCTCTTGGCCCAGTGTCTTTCACTTGTTTCTACCAGAGTCCTTCATAGAGCACAGGAAGTGCATGAAACAGAGCTTGGTTGGTGTTCCTTGCCTATAACATGGGAGTGACGTGGATGATGATGATATTAATAGCAACAATAATATCTGTACCTCGATGAGACAGGAAGTAAAGATAAACGAGATAAGGAAATACCAGTGCTTTGAAAACTGTAAAGCGTCAGGCCAGGCAGATGGTACTCTTACATCTGCAGGTGATGACACCGTTTCTACAGTCAGCACTCAGTCCAGCTCTTCCTTTTAGGTCTTCTCTTCAGCCTTCACCCAGCCACATTTTAACTGTGCTTCTCAGTCCTTTAACTCTGCACAAACGAATTGCCAGCCCCATCCCCCACTTCTCTGTTTCTGCATAACATCTCTGAAGGAAAGCATACAGCTCCGGCAGTTACTGTTGATACTCTGCAAGTCACAGTCATTAAAAATCGTCATGGCTATCAGCTAGTCCACACTGTTTTCTCACTGTCACTGAGATTTATCCACCCAAGGTGGGGACCACATGGTATCCTTCTCTTGCACCTCTACAGCAGTTGGGACTTTACTAGGGGCAGGGAACAGGTTCAGAAACACTTTTTAATTTAGTCAAACTAGGTAAGCAGAGTAATGAGTACACAGACCATAAAGCCACTGCTATGATTTCACATATTTTAAGGGGCATTTCACATTCTGACAGAGTGTCTCTGACTCACAGTGACACAAGTTTCCATGGTACCCTAGAAATGGGATGGTTTTAAAATCAGACGGACCTAAGGTGAATTCTAACTCCTCTGCTTCTTAATAGCTGTCTGACTCCAGGCGAGTTGGTGAACTCCTCAAAGTTCCAGTATGTTTCCTCATCTGTAAACATACTGGGGACAATCACATTTATTTCCCAGGACCTCTATCAGATTTAAATGAATTAATGTATGTGCACTTGGCACAGAGAAGGCATCCAATAAGTGCGAGCTGCCTTCTCCCTGACTTTCACCAGGTGAACTTCATTTTGAACAGCTCTGACTCCACTGGCTATTTGCTTCCTCCTTCCCTAAATCTGGCACCAGAAAAGAGCCATTATCAGGAGCCAATCATCTTCAGAGATGAAGCCAAGTTCCCTCTTCCACATCCAAGTTTCCAAAACAAATCAGGCCAAAAAGTACCCTATTTTCTTCAATCAGAAAAAAAAAAAAAATGCCCACTCTACTGTACCATATACACGTGTGCATGTGTGCACGCATGCACCACACACACTTTGCACATGTAATACACCCAAGACAAAAATTTTTAAAGGTAACATTTAATGCTGGGCAGTGACAAAATCATGGATGAATTAAGAGCAGAACTGTATGGATATGTCTTTAACCTGTCACCTCTTTTTTTTTTCCTTCTCTTTAGGGCTGCACCCATGGCATACGGAAGTTCCCAGGCTAGGGGTCAAATCTGAGCTGTAGCTGCCGGCCAATGCTATAGTCACAGCAATGTGGGATCCAAGCCATGTCTACGACCTATACCACAGCTAATGGCAATGCCAGATCCTTAACCCACTGAGCGAGGTCAGGGATCGAATCTGCACCCTCATGGATGCTAGTCAGATTTGTTTCCACTGAACCATGATGGGAACTCCACTGTCTGTCACTTCTTGTCAAGACATTATATCTGTATGTTTCTGAAACTAAGAGTTAAATTAATATTCGCATACCATTGATGACCATATATGTGATCTCTGGTAGAAGCAACCATGCTGGCAGGGTTAGGACAGAGGAAAAGTATTTTAATTTGTAACCATATGGCTATCTGCCTGGCTGTGCTGGAATGTTCCTTTCCAGAAGAAGGAACTCAATTCACATTAGAATTATATTTATGACAACCTGATTTACAAAATTAAACAAAAGCCTTACACTAGCAAAATAATATCTTTAGACATCATATAAATACAGACAGTAGTTTCAATAATAGTAAAGAAATACATTGACCTAAATATTCGATATAGGATTGTGGAAAAAGTTTTGTATCCAACAACATTTCATTACTACATATATATATAATATTATATATTATTATATATCCGTGTACCAAAGTTGGCATAATTAATAAAGTATTTTTCCATGTAGGTGATCTATAGCTATTTAGAGAATTCCAGTAGAGTTATAAAGGCAAGATAAAAGAAAAAAATGCAGCTGAAAATATAACAGAATAAGACAACCAAATTATGGGACGAAACATCTGCGGTTTAAATAAAATATGTGATGGCGCAGGCAGCACCATCAAGTTTCGCCTGACATTCTGAAGAGACCAGCAAGTGCTCACTCATGAGTAATGTGGTCATCCCCACATTACTGCGACAAAAATATTAGAGCGAGCCACACTGTCAAATATTCTATATGGATGTGTGACCTAAGGAAAATCATATTAAGAGGCTAAAGGGATATACAATGTGAAATATTATACAAAGATACACAAACACACACACAAAATGCTTCCTGTCATGAACACGTAGATGCTCGATTTTCATCTTATTCTCTTAAAAACAGAAATAAATGAAAGTCACCAGCCAGCCATCAGTACCTCTGAGATGTGATGTGTGTACAGGCTGTATCCCAAAGCACCTGAGGCAGTTGAGACAACTGACAAAGTACTGGGGGAAGATGCCTACTTGCTCATGGTCAAGGACTTGAGGGACATTTGGGCTACAAAGCAAAAAGTACCCAGTGAAGTACTTGGTAAGCTGTTTTTGGTTTTTTTTCTCTCTTTCTTTTTAGGGGCATACCTGTGGCATATGGAAATTCCCAGGCTAGGAGTCAAAGCAGAATCGGAGCTGCAGCTGCTGGCCACAGCCTCAGCAAGGTGGGATCCGAGCAGCGTCTGTGACCTACACCACAGCTCAGGCAACGCCTGGTCCTTCATCCACTGAGCAAGGCCAGGGATGGAACCGGCGTCCTCATGCACACTAGTCAGATTCTTAATCCGCTGAGCCACAACAGGAACACCGGAAAGCTGGATTTTTTTTTCTCCAGAAATAAAGCTAGTAGTGAAAAGCCCTCTCCACTAAGGCCATATGGAACATTTAGGTCCCCTGACCACTGGCAGTATAAGAACCAAGGAGTTGATCCTATAAATCTCTATAATCCTTTAAGCCATTCTTTTATGATTTAAGTGGATGTAATACAAAAAGGGGCACGTGGATTTAGCAGCTACATATTAAAAAAGAAAAAAAAAATCTATGCTAGGACCACACAAAGAATTTTGTGTGAAATCTTTAAGAACCTACATCAAGGCTTGAAGGTCACTCCTGTCTCCACAAATAGTCCATCCGTGGTGTGATTAGCATCAGAGTCCTTTTAGTGCTGCTTTTGAAGCATACCACCTTCTCTTTTCTCTCTCTCTCTCTCTCTTTTTTTGGTCTTTTCAGGGCCCCACCCACAGCATATGGAGGTTCCCAGGCTAGGGGTGGAATGGGAGCTAGCTGCCAGCCTACACCACAGCCATAGCAACAGGGCTCTGAGTAGCATCTGCGACCTACACCAAGCTCACGGCAATGCTAGATCCTTAACCACTGAGCAAGGCTACTTCCACTGAGCCACGACAGGAACTCCCCACCTCCTCTTTTCTTATGTGCCTCATCACACACATTTAGTTATGCCAATTTAGTTGATACTCATTAATACAATCAAGATTTGCCTTTGCCTTTAGCACACAGGTTTTCCGGTATAGTAAGATACCTATGTTCCAAATCAGATCTAGACAATAAAAATGACTTACCTGGTCAGGAGAAATTTGGGGGCTAAGGCTCTTAATTCAAAACCCAAGTGCCCTGCTATTTAGAAACTTGCCCTCTTTCTAAGAGACAGCTGAAACATTTCTACCCAACTACATTTCCAAGGCTCTCTTATAAATACAGTCATAACAATAAGTCCTAGTCAGTGGGATAAAAGCAGAAACGTGAGTAATAGTTTACAAAGTCCTCTTAAAAGAGAATAAGTCCACCTTTCTTCCACTCTGATGCTTAGGATATAGATGGGATAGCTGGAGTGCTAGCAGCCTTCTTGGATCATGAGGATGTCAAAAGATCACCCTTGTCTTATGCTTCTTGAAATGGTGTGGATATGGTTTCTTTTACAGTTGAACTTGATCCTAACACTTTCACACTGAATTTGAATTGTGATTTCGGCTAAGTCGTTTAACCTCTTGAAGTTTGTTTTCCAATCTGTAAACTATGAAAAATAAAACCTACCTATTAAGAGTTATTGTAAAAGTAAAAACTAAGATAATGTATATAAAATGCACTTTGCACACTGAAAATTACTGTACCAATACTAGTACTGCTGCTAGTATTTTCTAGTTTATTTCAAATTTCCAGAGAAGAGTAGGTTGGTGATTGACAAATTAAAACTAACTAAAAATAGGAACTCCAATTTCATCTTTCTGACAAGATTTTTTACTAACAAAAGTGAGTCCAAGATAATTAGTTGTATGAAAGTGACCATAGGTCATTCAACATTTCTAATTTTTGTGTTCCTAGAAAATCTGCTGCCAAGAAGTTATTTCAGCTACCTGACATTTCTCACTCCATTTAAGTCTGAAGGTTTTTACCTCTTGTTCGCCTAATATCATTTGAATAACGAAGCCAAGCCAGGAATCAAGGTAGATTAAGATTAGGGAGCAATCTCACCTAGTATCATTTGAATAACAGAAGCCAAGCCAGGAATCAAGGTGGATTAAGATTAGGGAGGAATCTATGTACATAGCACATTTTAGAACCTGGGCCTTGACTACAAGATCACCTCCAAATGGTGTGGTAGCATAAACTGATATGAAAATGAAGCACTTTATTTTTTTATAGTATGTCATAAATCTGAAAAACAGCCTTTTGTTTGGGGTTAATTTTCACTTTTTTTTTTTTTTTGCTTTTTAGGGCCGCACGCTTGGCATATGGAAGTTCCCAGGCTAGGGATCCAATCAGGGCTACAGCTGCCGGCCTACCACATGGCCACAGCAACTAGATCCGAGTCGACTCTGCTACCTACACCACAGCTCACAGCAATGCCAGATCCCTGATCCACTGCACAAGGCCAGGGATCCAGCCCACATCCTCATGGATACTAGTTGGATTCGTTTCTGCTGGGCCACAGTGGGAACTCCCCGCCATATTAGAATTAATTTGGATCCCATTTAACTGAGTAGGAAAAAGAAAGACGATGCTGAGCTGAGAACTGTTGCAACTTGCTTGAGAAAAGACCAAAGATCCTTAGGCCAGGCTGCTTCTGCTAGAACATCACAGCTCTTACACTCTAGCAATTTCTCTGTAGGTCACTTTATCCTTCCTCTTAATGACTTGACCTTAGTGAAATGTAGGTGGTTAGAAGATACTACTCATTTCTAGCCCTGTTTAACTTTCCAAAGGTGGAAACAGAGTGTGGTGGACACAACACGAGTGTGATCGTGCAAAGCTGCTTTTCAACAGTAGGTGAGGAACAAAGTGAAATTTTTAAAACAAATTGATCTGCGTGGAGCAAGCATCCTTTTTTTTTTGCTTTTTAGGGCCACACCAGTGGCATATGGAGATTCCCAGGCTAGGGGTCGAATAGGAGCTACAGCTGCCCTATTCGAACCCACAACCTCATGGTTCCTAGTTGGATTCATTTCCACCGCGCCACGACGGGAACCCCAGCGTCCACATAATCTAATGAAAGAGCAATCAGTCAATCAATCCAAGAGAAACGGAGTCAATGCCCCCCCCCACTCCTTTCAAATTACTGGGAGATATATCTATAGCAGTCATTCCTCTAAGCTTATCTAGAACACTGCATGAATTGGGAGCTGAGAGGGGAAAAACCTTATATGGATCCCAAATAAATACAACTTGAGGTAAACAGCTTTAATATTTACCAAATGCTTTGGTATTTACCAAGAATGGTCATAAAAATCATGTGCCCCAATAAAAGAATATATGCATTGTTTATTTTTCAGACTTCCAATAACATACCAAACCCAAATCTTTCAGCATGCACGCAAACACACACACACACTTAAAATACTACCAGTATCTAATAAATATGTGCATATAAGATTGCACTCATAAGTTGGCATAATTTACTATACACGTGTGTTCTATTTTTATATACTGAGTTCATAAGCTGGGTATATACATGCTTTACTGGGAAGAAAAATCCTTGTCCCTGACCACCAATGTGCCCCTAAGCGGTACCATGTGAGGGGACGGGACTTTTAAGGGCACAGAGGAGGGAAGTGGTTTTACTCCAGGTTTCTGAATAAATCATGGAGTCATAGCTAAGGAACTGATGACAAATAGAAACCAAAAAGAAAAGGCGGGGGTTGGGGCAGAAGCCACTTGCACTTTTAGAATAATGTCCAAGCGAAGGGGAAGAAAATATCCACAAACTTAATTACGCATTTGGCTTTGACTGTGAGTGCACCCCAAATACTCTGAGGAGAGATCTAATTGGGAAATGTCCGAGGCAAAAAAGAGGCAGTTTGAGAAATTCCTACCCATCAAGCTTTATTGTGTTATTCCAACTAAGCAGAGACAAAAAGACAAATCTCAGCTCCCTACTTTCATTTATAATTGAACCAGGTCCAGAAGGATGAAGCAAGTACCATCTGTAACGCATGCTGCATTAGCAGCCGGGAGAATGAAATATTCAAATTACTCTAGGCTACCTCGCATAATGACAGGGCTACAAAAACTGACTTGTAACTGGCGAGGGGAGAGGAAGAAAATCAAGTTTTGGGGTGGTATTTTGTTTTATACTGTTGTTGTTTGAGGGGCATGATTTAACCTAACAAAATGTTATTCTCAGAGAGAGAGAGAGAAATATACCAAAGTATGCTTGGCTGGAGGGGGGTGCTTTTAATCTAGTTATTATTCTCAGAAAAGCTGAAGAAGGGAGGGAGGAGATAGAGGGAGGGAGGGAGGAGAAAGGAAGGAAGGAAGGAGGAAAAGAGAGGAAAAGAAAATGCTAGCCCAAACTTCACCATTTTAGAATCCTTCTCACTTTAGATACAAGATCCCGTTGTTCCAGTATTTTGCTTCATGTAAATAGGGGCACTATCTGGGGGTGGGGGAGTGGGTAGAGTTGGAGCTGCTCATTCAGATACCGTTAATCAGGGCTGCTGAATTGTGTGACATGGTAAGTGGCTCTAGCCCCTAGCAGTAGTCAAGATGGAGTGACAGGCTCCATTTAAGATGTCACTGCACATAATAAAGTGTAAAACTATACTTAAAATAAACGAGATAGAAACAATAAACTTGACTCAGTATTTGAACTTTTACAGACACACAGAGACTGGAGGAAAAAGCATGTGTGCTTTGGGACTTTTCAGAGGCCTCTGCTTCTACAGTGCTTTGCCAGCTGTCATTTTTAGGGAGATCCAATCAGGCTCCAAGTGGCGGTCAAGTGGTCGCATCTTATCATGTGAACTGGGCATCCAACTAGCTCATGGCCAAAGCCCCCTGGGGCTCAGTAGCACAAGCCATTTCCAGGGCCAGGCCTGGAATCACAAGTCTTCCCTGAAGAGTGCCCCAGAAAGGAAGTGTCTGGCCCCTTACATCTCCTGGCTCATCAATGCTTCTCCCAGCTAAGGTTCTCAGTGTTCCCCATTGTCCACCTGTGTTGGGGGGCGGGGGGGCGGGGGGGGGGCTGGCTGCAGCCTGACTTCAGCTCTTTAAAAGGTTTAACACAATATTGTCAAGGCTGGTTGGCCCCAAATTGGAATGATACTTTCTTTTTCTCCCTCCAGGCCCTGCAATTACTGTTACATGTGGGGGTGGATTCAATGTCAAAGCAAATGTTTTCCTTATGTTTCTTTCTTTACAAAAGAAAAAAAAAAATCATAAATGGGAGCCAGCAGACAAAGCTGCACCAGCCACCCAGGCTTCTGCGTCACCGACAGGGGTGCTGAGTTTGGACATCCTTGTGCATGAGACAGGAGGGCTTCAGCCCGAGAGGTGACCAGCCCCCAGAAACCTGTATCAGTGCCACGCATCAGGGCGGAGTTTGGAAGGAACCACTCTCTGCTCTGCTCTCACAGCAGTTCCTGGAATTTGGGTTCAGCCAAATAACATTTTAATTTGACGACTATATATATTTATCACTTACCACTTCCACCTTCCAGCCCCATCTGCAATTAGATCCTAAGTTACTTGAGGACAACTTTAAAACACATTTTTTTTATTGCAGTGTAGAATACATTAAATAAAAGTACACAAATCCTAGCCGCTTGGCTGGATGAATTTTCACAAAGCACAGGCAGCCCAATATTCAGAACCAGGATCAAGAAAGAAAATATTAGCACAGCCCCCTTCGAGTCAACTCTCTTCAAGGGTAACCAGTGTCCTGACTCCTCGTAGGCAGAGGTTTACTTTGCCTGCTCTTGAACTTAAATTTCCCTTCCATTTCCTCATCACTGCTGCCGGGCCAGGCACCTCCATGCATTTTGTAATTCAGCAAGTATTTCTAGAGTCCCTTCTATGTGCCAGGCATGGAGCTAGGTGAGCACATCAGGCACTCAAGACTGAGTGTGGGACTGACTAAACTGAAAGGAAAAAGAAACAGATTTTAGTTTTAAGCGTCTTGCTGTTTGGCATCAAGAGAGTGAGAAAAAAGTCATCTAACACACTTCGAGGAGGCGAAGTATAATTTTATACCAGAGTTTGCACTCTTGTCTTGCGCTTGGCTGGTTGTTGGGGAGGAAAAGAAGGGGCTGCAGCGTGCATTCTGATGGTGACAGAGGAAGAAGGCAGTGAGGTTTCTACTCGACCACAGGCTCTGAAAGTCTTTGTCCCGGGCTCTGGCAGGGACCCTTCTGTCATCTACTTCTCTGTCCTCCATTGCGCGGAGCTGAGATCAATCCCTGGCATCAGGGAACATCTAAAACCTGCCACTTCAGAGCCTGCCTGCAGCTCGCAATGTCACTTTCCACCAAGCCAGGCTGCAGTCACTCAGAGTGGGAGTTTTATTAGCCATAAGCCATGACACCACGCAATGATATATTTAAGCAATAATGAACAAGAACACGGTGGTCGTCTGAAACCATCACTGAAGTGGTAAAAATAACCAACTGGGCTTTGTGATCACAAAGCCCTACTTGCAGACCTGCGATTCAACAAGAGGTGAAAATAATGCAGTTTTTCAGGCTGGGGAGTTGTAGGATCAAAGAGGAAAACTTGCTGTGAAACATGAGGTAGTTGTAGGTGAGGATCCTACACGGTCCTGAGCAGATTTGGTGCCCAACCGACCACACAGTTCAGCTTGACCCCGAAGTCTAATCACTTCAAAAGCCATGAAAATACCATTTTAAATGATACAAGTGTTATATAGTGAAAACCACTGAAGTGCAGGACTACTGACTCATTCACACCTGATCCCAATAGATCCCAAGGTGCACTCCGACCAGCTCACCAAAAATGCAAACCATGGCCTTGGGCTATAGTCTGAACTGGCCTGCTGATAAATAAATCTCAGGAATTTTCCTGGATCAACCTAGAGTGTTGCCTGTAGTTTCACTGATAGAAGCTTGCTAGGCGACAAAATAGTAACAGTGTGATTCAGAGGTTTAAAAAAAAAGACTGGAAGCATCTTGGAAAAATACTTTTTAAAACTTTTCTTCACTAGCGCTTTGTCAGTATCCAATTGAGTACAGGTAGAACAGACTGACTTCACTGGCTTTATATATATATATATGTGTGTGTGTGTATAATATAGTCATATAATATATATACACACAATTTATGTAATTATGTGATTTAAAAGGATGCAATAACACCTCTCAAGTCCTGAAACCTCTTTCAATCACTTGAATATTAAAATATTTCTTTAAGGTCACTACTTACATCCTTTTAATCAACATCTCTATACTCTCTATTTGGTCTAACTTCCAACAATAATAGAAAATATGAATCCTCCTGAGTTGAGGAGTTAAGACTTTAATACAGGACCAATTATTATTAGGTTACAATGACTCACTTAGAACTTTCTAGGTGTCACATTAATTTTAAAAAATTACTATACTTCGTGACTTTTTTCCATTTGTATTCTCTGAACTTGCACCTTCAAAGTCATGGTCAGCCCATCAAAAATATCACCGCACCTCATAAGGGTATGTCCTTGAACCCCAACATAGTCTATACATCTCTCCTACAGGAATCTGGGTTCCATGGGGGATGGGGGAATAGTTATGTCCTCTGTTCTTGGTGCAAAAAAGGATCAGCTTTCTCTTGGGGAAAAAAACCTCACCAACCAAACAAAAAACAACCAAAAACAAAACAAACCAAAAACTCCAACCACCGTGATGAGTCAAGTTTCAGAAATATGGCTAAATACCGCCTCCGCTCCTTACTCCAAACTCCCTCCCCTACAACTTCCAATGTGTCACTCAGCTATGAGTGTCAACTTCCTCAACAAGTTGCTACTTAAATATAAAATTTCTCTCCTTGTCTAGACTTTATCTTTGACAACTCTTTGAATTATGATTTTTTGCTACAGTATCACACATTAGGCATCTCTACCCCTCTTCTCTGTGCATAGAGGTTTATGTCATGATAAGCCTAAATGTATATATTTATATGTAACTGTACAGACATGCAGCATTTGTACCAAATATATTACCTCCCTCTATTTATCTTATAAACACTGAATCTAGTGAACTAAGAATACCAGGAATTCTCAAATCAGTTTTCCTCCAGGGAGTAAATTTTATGTTTCTGGTATTTTCACTAGATAGGCTTCCATTCTGAATTACCAAAAATTATGCAATATTTTTTTTCCTGGACTATATATGCAACATTAGGGTACCTTAAGACCCCGTAGCCAAGAGCATTTTTTCAATCACAGCAAAGAAAAAGTAATTATAAATATGATTGTGAGCATATGTGTACAGTCTTTTTTTTTTTTTTTTTTAAAGGTATAAATTACCTCTCTGGAGAAAAACACTCTTCTAATTTTTAACATGTTCTGCAAAGCCCAAATTAAAGGTGCCTTTTTTTAAAAATTGAGGTTTCCAACAGAGGCCACTAGTTTCCATAAGACTACAGAAGGTAAAAAGAAATCCATAAGCCCTTTTGTGACAAGGACTTGGGTTACATAGGGCAGTGTGTGAGGGAGGGCTAGGGGGGTTGGTCTTTGTGTTTGGCCATCCCTGTGCAATGCTATTCATATTATATGACAATGATGGCTTACATCAAAAGCCACAGTGCAAATAATCCCCTTCTCCATGCCATCCCAAAGCAAAAGCCGGCCCCTAAAATGAGGGGCAATGTGCCAGCACAGATATTCCTTGTATGCCAGCTAGCTCTGTGCAGAGGGGAAAGCAAGGAGAGGGTTGCTTTTTTTTTTTTTTTTTCCTGAATTGGGTTTTACAATGAATGTTGACTGGCACCAGGAGGCTACCTTGGGCCCCCAGAGGCTTCTTAAAACCCTGGCAGCCTGCCAGGGGAGCTCCAACTTTGCAGCCCAGAGAGAGCCATGCTGGCAGCTTGTCAGGAGCCAGGGAGTTACATGGCGCCCTGGGGGTAATAATATTTTCCAGAACACTCAAGCTAATAGTCCCATGATGGGCGATTCAAAGGACTATAGGTATGCTCTTCCCTGTCCACGGTCTTGGGGCTCCCATCCATCTCCGCAAAGTGCCGAATCACACTCTGCTGACCTTGATGGCAGAGTTGGAGATACAGCCTTTTGTTTCACTTTACCTCCATGCGGAGGGTGTCCCTTTCAAGGCAGGCCTGCCTTCTACTTATTGTCGTGCTTTGAGTTCATTTATCTAAGAAAAGAATATGTCGGACATGTACCTAGAAGCACTGTGGCACGAGTGCATTTTTATATCTTCCTTTTAAAACGCCCTACCATCACACATACATAAATTCATGTTAAAATCCACCTAAGTTTAGCAGGATATATAGTTCCCACGTTGGTTTCTCCCCAGATCAATGAATTGGAATCTTCTGTTGCTTCTCCGAGGGGAGCTGCAGAAACTCACTGTTGACTCGCCTTTGTTCTCCTACCAGAGGTCCAAGGAGAGAAAAGCGATGTTTAGCTTCTCAAAACTCACCTTCAATGCTAATCTTTTAATTTCTTGCATTAAGATGGCTTCTAATCCTTAGTATCACATTCAATCTGACATAGAAATGTGTAGGGCTCTCTGTTTACATTTTATTGATGGAAAAGCTAAAGACAGGATAATCAAGTGCCTTGGAGTAAGCGTTCAGATCTGAGACAGCCACCGTGACCTCGAGCCTTCCAGGTGAGCTAAACTATTTCGGAGGAGCTGTCCCACCACCTACAACTCACGTATCACAAAAGAATGTCGCAATAAACATCCCCATAAACAATCTGCATTATCCTAATATGTAGATCTCTCTCTCTCACACACTCCCCTCTATTTGTTTTCGAACAATAAACTGGATTCCGTTCCCCTGCTGAAAAGGAGGGGGAGTCATTTCTCAGTACACCCCGGCTTTTTCAAGCCCGGCAATGCCACTGCATCACAACCCACATACAGGTTGATGCCAGCTTTACGTGTTGAAACAAACCAGTCACTCTTTCTCCCGCTAAGCAGTTAAATTAGAGAGTATTCAATTAATAACAGCTGAATATTCTGTCACATTTAGGAAGATGTATGGTAAGACAAGCGAGTTGTGATGTATCTGACAGAAATGATAAAGGTTCTCCCGACACAGTCTGGCAGATACTTGGCTCCTACCGCGGCTCTTTCTCATGTTCTAAAACGTCAGCAGCACAGACCCGAGATCCAGCACGGGCTTCAAGAAAAGAAACACTCCAAAGTGAACAGGGATGCCTCTGCCAAGTTCTCCAAAGGTGCCCAGCCTCTGGTTTTCCCCATGAGCACCACAAATCCGTGATCCTGTCCACGAGCGGACGGGCAAGGAGGCAGCAGGATGTTGAGCACACGGGCATCTCAGGTGGGAGCCAAACCCCAACCCCTCCCCTGCCCCCCACAGCCTGGCCCACATACACATTTGGCCAAGCCCTACCTCCGATGGCCACAGGGACACACGTTTCTTATTTGCTATCTACCAAACCCAGGCAAGCAATGCCGAGCCCCTCGCTGCCATGCCAGACACAAATCTCTCTGCTCAGGGGCCTTTCAAGGCTCCTCTGGCCCCTCCAACGGTGAGACAACCACTCAAACTGCATTATTCCTGCTCCCAACACTGACAGCCTTTATCCACATTCCTTTAGGAAATGGCTCAGGCCCAAAGAGAAAGGGAAATAAAAGAGACCACGGTCAAATTGCTAACATACGGGCAGGAAGGGAACACTCCATGACACAGCTCTGTTCCACTTTGCCCCCAAGCCCAGCCCAGTGGTCCAGGGGAGGAGGAGCCGCCGCTCTCATTTCCAAGAACCAAAGAGCTCCTGATGTGGCACAATGGGATCAGCAGTGACTCTGGAGCGCTGGGACACAGGTTCCATCCCTGGCCCGGCACAATGGATCAGAGGTCCGGCTTTGCAACTGTGGCTCGGATCTGATCCCTGGCCTGGAAATTCCATACGCCGTAAGGCGGCCAAAAAATGAAAAAATGAAAAAAAAAAAAAAAAAAGATCCAATAACCAAAGGGGTCAACACCACATATGAGCTGTGTCCCTCACAAACAGGGCTTCTAGAACCCCACATCGTCAAATGTGGTCTTGCAGAATAATGCATTTTAATTCCTAAGAACTCTTTTAAGGTCATTTCGGAAACTTGAAGACCATTGCACCAATGTGAAACAAGGGGGTGTGATGTCCTAATTCAAAGCAGTGTGAGACAACTACCACCACCAAGTGCAAAGACAAAAGAACTAGCAGAATTCCCGTAACTGTGCTTTCATAGGGGAAAAGGAGTGAAGCAGTCGTTTGGGGCTTTTCTGACATAAAGATGAGGAGTTGCCGATTTCACTTGTGATAATTATGTTCAAAACTGAGTTGCGCCACCCTAAAAAAAAATCTTAGAACCACCTGTTTTTAAAATTGCAAAATAATTCAATGAAACGAAGTCACATCGATACAACTTTTATTTCTCAGTGTTTATAAGGACACAGGTTATTTTTTTCAGGTTATTTTTCTAGTCCACTTCCCATAGCTACCATAACAAAAACTGCAAAACACAAACTTACTCAAGTTTGCGATTAAGAAATCAAAGTCATCTCCAAAATCCTTTCCAGTTACACATTCTTTGGAAACTTTTATGTCAAGACAATATTTTACACATGCACCCACAATTTTTCCTTCCAAGGCAGTTTATAAAATTGAAACTAGTCCTAAGGATTCTGTCCCAAGTGCAGAAGAGACTTTTGTAAATGTGGAAGGGCGCCCACAAGGACCTCCCTACCGCCCCCACTGTGTCTCAGTGACAAAGGGAAAACGTTACATGATGGACCGACAGCACCTCGGCGGATTCACCGCGCTCCCATCCAGGTCCAAACTGCCCCTTCCATCCTTCGATGTTCCATAAAATTATTATTATGGCCAACTTCCCCATCTACTTTATGGGCAAAAGCCTTGGATTAATAAAGTCCTCATGGTGTTTGTGAACAGAAGATCACTTTATTCCCTTCATACACCCAACGACACGGTGGGGCAACAGGCCCCATCACTTAATTAGATTATATAACTGTCAGGAGTTGGTGAGGTTTTGAATTTATATTTCAATTAATATTTAATAGAGCTTAATTAACAATTCCCCCTCCTTCCCCATTCTGCATTCTCCCCTATGTCTTATTCTCAGATCTTGTTCTAGAAGGGGAATCTGGCTCTCGGTTTTTGGGAGGGTAGCACCTATGGACTGGAGGCTGTGCTCCTTAGAAATGCACTGGCTATGGCACCAGCAGAATAAAATTAGAGGGAAAGGTGGGTCTCTTTCTCAAGAGCTGATTCCCAACCTGCCTGACTATTCCAAGCAATGGAGGTGCCCAAAATAAAAAAAAAAAAACAAAAACCCTTGAAAGGAGCTAAACTGACACATTGGTTTACTAATTGCCCAACTCCTCTGACTGGCTCCTTTCTTGGGAAGGCACTTTAAAACGTCTCAGAATATGTAAAAGGAAATAGTTGGTGACATCCTCGAATCCAAGAGACACACAAAAGTCTATCAGTCTGTAGAAGCAGCCATTATTCCCAAATATTTTGGGTTTATACTCTTAAATGCTTAAAAATTATATGGAATCCAAAGAGCTTTTGTTTATACAGACTCTATCAATATTTCCTATATTAGAAATTTGAAACTAAGACTTTTTAATGTTTGCTAATTCATTTTAAAACAATAATAAACCAGAGTTCCCTTCGTGGCTCAGTGGTTAGCGAACCTGACTGGCATCCGTGAAGACGCAGGTTCTATCCCTAGCCTCACTCAGTGGGTTAAAGATCTGGCATTGCCGTGAGCAGTGGTGTAGATCTCAGACGTGGCTCAGATCCAGGGTTGCCGTGGCGGTGGTGTAGGCTGGCAGCTGTAGCTCCGATTTGACCCCTAGTCTGGGAACCTCCATATGCCACAGGTGAGGCCCTAAAAGGCAAAAAGACAAAAAATAATAATAGTAATAATAATAATAATAGCAATAATAATAAATAATAAAGTAATAAAAATAATAATAGTAATATAAATATTTGTAATATAAATTTGTTATAAATAAATTATTAATAATATTATTTATAATAATATAAATAATTAATAATATTATTTATAATAATATAATAATATTATATTATTATATTATTATATTATATTATAATATATTATTATATTATTATTTATAATAATATAAATAGTAATGATAATAAATAGTAAACAGTAATAATATAAATAGTAATGATAATAAATAGTAAACAGGCAAAAAGACAAAAAAATAATAATAGTAATAATAATAATAATAGTAATAATAATAGCATGTTTTATGAAAAACACTGATTTTGGAGTTCCAGTCGTGGCTCTGTGGTTAACGAATCCGACTAGGAACAATGAGGTTGCAGGATCGATCCCTGGCCTTGCTCAGTGGGTCAAGGATGCGGCATTGCTGTGAGCTGTGGTGTAGGTCACAGACGCGGCTAGGTTCCTGTGTTGCTGTGGCTCTGGCGTAGGCCGGCAGCTACAGCTCCAATTAGATCCCTAGCCTGGGAACATCCATATGCCACAGGAGTGGCTCTAGAAATGGCGAAAAGACAAAAAGAAAAAAGAAAAAAAGAAAAACACTCATTTAAAAATAAAAAAACTACGAGTGAGTTTGTTTTACATTTTTAAAAAATTTTTTTCAGTGTCTAACTTAACTGAAGGCAGCGAGATTCTCATATTTGTTTCTATATTCAGTCTGTGGCAGTATCATACATCACGTTGCCCCTAGAAAACTCCTCTGCACCCTCATGAAAGACCAAGAGTGAGAAAAGCAAATAAGCTCTTAATATTATCAAAATGGTTTTTACCTCATGGGTCCCTGAAAGGGTTTGGGGATCCCCAGACTATAATTTGAGAAGTGTCACTTTTGAGAATTTCTAAATGTTTTATGGACATAACTCCACAGGCTTGAAGTAAGTGAATTCCTTCCCTTTGCTTCCCCAGTCCCTATTCTGATCATCTCAGCTGATTACATGATATTAAAGCCACTGGCTGCAAGCCACGAAGAAGACATATCTGAATACAGCCTCTCTGTTCCAGAACTTACGTGCGGGTACTTAGAGAACTTTCTTACCTAGGATATAAGATAAGGAACAGCTGGGGTGTGGGGGGAAACTACACTGAAAGGAAGAAGAAAATGGAAAATCAAAGACAGATTTTCCTAAACCTCTGGCAAGCTACCTCAAGTTCTAGCATCTTAACTCTCAGAAAAAGCTGCCTCAGCAGGGACAGTGCCCAAGGCACCAGGACAAGCAGGAGGACACCATACTATTTTAGATCAATTTCATTCCCATCCAATAGGTACAGCTTGCCCAGACTTCAACTATGGGTATATATTTTTCTTTTGTGGGCCTTTTTTTTTTTTTTCTTTTTTAATGTTCTTGTTTGAGAATACATTTTAGTTGCTAAGAAACTGGTTTCTTATTGTAGACTCAGTGAGAGTAAAGATAAAGCAACTGTCAAAATAGCACGTTATTTTGACAGTAGCCATATCATAACCATAAATGATACAGTTTATCTGTACATTTTTACCCTCACTAATGGGGTCTAAATACTATATTCCCAGATATTTTATACATACACAGACACACACACATGCATTTTAGTTAGAAAGGCCATCACACAGTTACCAGTGAGCATTCAGGGAACACACACACACACACACACACACACACACACACACACTACTACCAGCCTCCAATTTGAAAGCACCTTTTAAATGAAACTTCAGAGAAGTACAAATAGTGTACCATCTTTAGCTCAGCATTTACCATGTTTTAAGTATTTTTTTAAAAAGGTAATATACATTTTCCCCTTACCAGTAATGCTTTTGTTTAAATCCAAACTTTTTATGTAAAGCAAAAAAGGTTTGGGCATGTCTGTATTCATTCCAACCAACATTCCTAAATACTGATTCTTGATCCAGGAAATGATGAATGGTACCCGCCATCTGATGGAGTAGACCTTCTATACTGACCTGCTTAGTCCATGGTTCTTCTAAACCACATCTTTGTGCTTTTGATCATTCCCTCTCCCCCTCTCTCACATCCATCCCATGCATGCATGCATGCATCCATCCAATCATTCCCTGGCTATTGCCCTTCTTTAAAGCTTTTGCTGTGGTTAAAACATTCAACCTTGCTAATAACAGTATGTTCATGTGATGCAACAGATCTAACAAAAATCTCCAAAAACCAAATATCCGAATATATACCTTACTTCATTTTTATTTTGCTGGCACACAGTATCTGGCAAAATTTGAAGAACAGAAAAGAAAAATGGACCATTGTCTCCCTATGTCTGCCCAGGACTGACAATAAATGCTGTGTGCCATCACTGTCACCTATCTCTAAGGTCGTGATCCTTAAAACCCTATCTAAAATATATTAAGCAGTTGTTAAAACTAATTATTTGAAAGTAATATAGCAACATGAAAAATGCTTAGAGTGTTAAATTATGAGTTTAGTAAGCAAGACACTTGTATATATGCCAGTTTTAGCTTTCTATATCTATCTCTATATTTACCTACCCACCTACTTACCTGTCAGTCTGCAAATGGATAAAAACTGAAGAGGGATTTATTTCTTTTTCTTTCTTTTTTTTTTTTTTTTTTTGTCTTTTTACGGCTACACCCGCAGCATATGGAAGTTCCCAGGGAAGGGGTCGAATCGGAGCTGTAGCCACCAGCCCACGCCACAGCCACAGCAATGCCAGACCCGAACCGCGTCTGCAACCTATACCACAGCTCATGGCAATGCTGGATCCTTAACCCACTGAGTGAGGCCAGGGATCGAACCTGCACTCTTGTGGATTCTAGTTGGGTTCATTACCACTGAGCCACAACGGGAACTCCGGAAGAGGGATTTTAAAAAGTGCAGGGAGTTCCCATATTAGTGGGGACAGGATCATCAGAATTTTCCCCTTTGTTTTCCAAATTTCTGCGTTGCTTTAATACTGTCTTGATAATCATGAAGAGAAGGAATGGTATCTTAAAAGGGCTTTAGTTATGCTTGGTTTTCTGGACTTTGGGTGGCTTGAAAAGTTCCTGCAGAGGAAGTGAGAACTACCCAGCAATGTCAAGGTGAAAAGATGAGGTTAAAAATCAACCCTACTATAAAGTGGTGATTTTTTTGTTGGGGGAGGTGAACTCCTCATACTTCTGTTCCAACTTGACATAGCGGAAGACTTCCTTCTGTCCTCTCCATCACCCTCCACTGCCCCCGCCCCCGCTTCATCCTGAGGTGCTCCCGTGAGGTCGTGGTGTTCTTTTCCAACCCTCCCTGGAGATCTGTTGCAATGTGTTGACATTGCTCTTCACTGGAGTGAAGGACAGATGTCAAAGGCACTTGCTCCCCGAGATCACAATTCCCATTTCCATCAGCATTCAGGAGAGCTTCCTCTGAATTCAGCCAAACTGCGACGCAGAAATATTTCTGCTTCGAGATCTGAAATTTGCGCTAGAAATTCCAAGAAGCCAAAGGCGTCTGCAAAATACGTGAATCATCAGGAAAGAATCTGCTCTTTTCTGACTGACCCTTTTAATGACGTATTATTTAACCTCAGATGATAGAGATCACAGAGCCTGCCATGACCTCTTCTAATGACTGTTCAGCTGACCTTAGGCAACAAAGCCAGCAGGAATCAGAATTGATTAGGAGGATTTGCTACCTCTTTCTGAAGAGGCCGGATGTAGAGTTCTTATTTCCACTTAATTATCTCTTGGCCTGTCCTCAGACACACATGACTGCTCCTAGAAGCCAGCAGGAGCCGTGAAGCCCGCGGAAGCCAGTGGAGCCCCAGTGAACTGGTGCCCTCCCCACCCCTGGAGACACTCACACATCCACATACCCCCTTTGTCTTGTACAACAACTGTTTACGGTATAATATCATCTTTCTATATCTTGTATTTTGAAGACGGGATTTAGATTTGATGCTCTTAGTTGTTAACATTTTGCATCTCAAACTCTGCTAGTCTGTCAGTACGATTAGCAGTACCTTTACTTCTCCAGACAAACCAAACATAAAATAGAATGTGTATATGTATGTGTAACTGGGTCACCATGCTGTACAGTAGGAAAAAAAGTCATATTGGGGAAATGACAATTAAAAAAACAATGATAATAAAAATTAAAAATTAAAAAAAAGAGAGAGAGAATGAATGGTGCCCATACCATTTATCACAATGGCTAAATTTCACTTTGGAGTTAGAATGGCAAGTAGATCTTTGTTTCATGGATTGTTTGGCATGCATCATTTTAATACGCACAATTTATACATATATTAGGAGATGGAATAAGAAATGTTTCTGGGAGTTCCCACTGTGGCACAGTGGGTTAAGAACCTGACTGCAGTGGCTTGGGTTGCTGTAGAGCTAGGGGTTCGATCCCCAGCCTGGCCAAAGTGGATTAAAGGATATCTGGAGCTGGAGCTGAGGCGCTGGTCACAGCAGCGGCTCAGACTTAATTTCTGGCAGAAGGAAGGAAGAAAGGAAGGAAGGGGGAGGGAAGGAGGAGAAATGTTTCTGTTCTGATTTGTGAAACTTATCATCGAGCGCTCAATCTCCAATCTAAACAAACTTCTAAAGCTGCCTGGCCCCCGCCTGTGCTGGGACACAGTTCCTCCATGAGTATGCAGGCTGCCGCCTTCTCGGTCTCACTGCACTCCAGGTCAAGCACAAGGATACTCAAGTGTCACCAAGATCTAGCAAATTTCTCCTCTAAGAAGGATTATTAATTCTTTCACTGCTGCTCTAATCCTGGCTCCAAGAAGAGACAGCAAACAAGATCCCACTTTGCCGAGTCTTCCTATCAAATTAGCAGATACTTTCATTTCCAGGGAGCCCACATCATTAAAGATTCAGAGAGGTAAGTTACCTGATTATGGTTACACACAGTCAATGGCTTCTAATCTAAGAGCCAGCAGTAGACCACCAAACAGACCAAAACGTACTGTCACATTACATGCCAAGAACATAAACATGACCAAACCTATCTTTGTGAATAGCTTTAGTCCTACCTTTTTGCACATTGAAATATGCATGAAAAAAAATGTGTATGCATACACACATACATATATTTGTACATGGTATGTTTATATATAAATGCCACATTTACATAAGTAGGAGGGTTACCAACATAATACTCTATGCAGCCTGAACCTGCTAAAAGAAACAAGATCATTCTCAAGTGTACCAGGACTTTAAATCTGGAAAAAGGAATCAATACTGTTTAGTGGTAGGAGAACACAATTTAGAGTCAGATGATTAGAATTTGAGCCAGTGCTCGGCAACTTATGAGTTAGGTACTCTCTGGAAACTCAACTCGGTTAAGCCTCCATCCTCACCTGCACAGTGGGAACAAGAGCTCCTCAAAGACTTGTGGAGAGAGGAAAAGGCGAAATCGCAGGGCTTTTAGGATTACTTGGAAGCCCCGTATGTAAAACAAACCAAAGCGGTTCTATTCCAGAAGAAAAGCAGGGTCCTGCACCAGCTCACCTGCCAGCCCTCATCTCACACACCCTCACCCCCGCCCACGCACCCATGGAGAATTCTGAGGATCCTACAGAATTCTTTGCAAAAACTTTGAGATAATTCATGTAAAAATGATATAAAACTACTGCTGTTAAAATGAGGTAATGAGAAGCTAGATAAGAATCACTTAGAAAAAAAGACAACTCTCTCTCAAGTTACGTCTAAAAACCTTATTACCATTTTTCCCTATGAATTCCACGCTAAGTGAATAAGACATAAGTGAACAGCTTTCCATTAACTACACTGGCTCCATCAAGACGCCAAACACAGGAAAAACACTTCTGAATACATCTGAAACCTAAATACTGACTTTTCCAGCTTTTCTTTGGCCATGAGAAAATTAGATTTCACACTTCACTTCAAAGTACTCAGGATGGCCACTTAAAAATGTACATGTTAACCAATGATTGCAAACCTTGCCGGAATATTTTTTTCTAATAAAACACAGCAAATCACATTTAGCTTCAACATATATGTATGAACACATGTTCCACTGCTCTATAGAAATTTTTATTTTTTATTTTTTGGCCCTATCCACAGCACACAAAAATTAAATTCCCAGGCCAGGGACTGAAGCTGAGCCACAACACTGAATCCTCAACCCACGAGGCCACCAGGGAACTCCTATACTGTTCTATTATAAAACAAGCATATGCTTTCCTGGGTAATGCCAAGGGCCCAGTGGGAACAACAGATCAACCAGTGATTGTTTACTCTGATAATTACGATTCATGATAGAGGCCAATGGGAGAAAATCTGTTATAAGCACATGACTCAACAAGGTCAATTCTGGCTGGACTGGAAAGTTAACATATCTGGAGGAGAATGGAAGTCAAGAATATAATATTAGTTACATTCAGTCACATATGCATCTACGAAGGCACCCGACAGAACTCAGACTTTTCTGAAGGCTCCAGGAAAGGTCTTATCTCAAATGGGCTCTAGTCTGCTAATGACTTTATTAGACATTTCATAGTGGGAGTAAATTCTCTGGCAGAAAATGCATGGAAGCCCAGGCCCAACCTGTAGCTGGTTGACTAAGTTTATTACTAATTAGTTCTGAATTGATATTGTTACTATTACTCTTACCTCTTTCAGTGCTTTAAATTTTGATGATGCAGCTTAATTAGAAGATCCAAAATCACTTAACAAACTTACTGTGTTGACAAAGTAGTGATGTTTAAAAGGCACCTCATTTGTAGTTCTTTGAGCATCTTCCAACATATGAATTATTATAGCACTTTGGAGAAGCAATAGTATTATTAGCCCAATTTTATAGGGGCAGAAATGCAAATGTAGTTACAAGTTATTATTAAGATGAAACATCATTTGTACAGTAAGGGCTCAACCCTTTATAAAGCACTTTTAACACGCAGCTTGTGGTGATAAAGAAAGTCCCAGGGCAGAATCGGGGAGAGACAGAATTCAGTAATTCTAATTTCCAGGCCATTGCTCAGTCTGTGGCCCATGCTTTCCTTCTATTTTTCACTGTAAAGTTTAAGTTTCCTGCTTTGATGTTTTTCCTTGGAGAGACAATGTGGCAGAGTGGAAAAAATATGGATTTCAATATCAGTTTTGCCACTCACTAGGGATGCGACCTTGAGCAGCTTTCTTCATCTCTCAGACTCGGTTTCCCCATCTTTAAATGAGAATACAAGTATTCACTTGCAAGTTTGGTGGAGAAAGCAAAAATATTGCCTTGCAAGTTTGGTATATTACATGGAATAAGGTCTTGCAGATGACAAGTAATCAACCAGGATGCAATTTTTCTTCCTCTCCTCCCTAAACCCCCAGTCTTTCTCAAACAAGACATGAGCCTAAATAACTCATCTAAGATTCAGGACCTACGTAAAAGTTTTTTCCTATGCTGCTGAATAAAATCTCCTCAGATTACCTACGTATCTCCTATTTTCTGATTAAAAACTACTTTAGAAAAGGGGCCATGTCTGCTTAGAAAAGAGGCCATGTCTGCTTGTTAACCCTTTCACCCCTCTCCCTATGGAAGAGTGGGGAGAAGCTATTTATTGGGCAACCACCATGTATCAGGCACTGTTGTAGCAACTGGGGATGCAGAACTGATACAAACAGATCAGGATGTTCTCCCATAACTAAGACCCAGGCCCTGCAGGATTGTTGCAAGGAGGCAACAGAGCAATGACCTTGAACTCATTCATACCTTAGGGGGCTATCTGTGTTGGAGTAACCATGAGTGTTGCTATTTCACACAAGAGAAGCTATGTTTAATAACTACTTGCTCATGGGACAGATACAAGATGCTGTGGTTGTGTCCTTTGGTAGTAAGGACAGGAACGTTTTGATCTCTCAATCCAAAAATGAGTAAGTAAGGAACTATGAAACAGAGACGAGGGAGTCTTCAAAAGTTACAAGGCTAGAAATAAGCCTAGGAAGCATGATCTGCCGAGTCAGACACATGACTCTGAATGCAGACTGCAGCTTTCAAGCATCCAATACAACATAGGGATTATTGGCCTGTGAATTCTGGGATTCCTAATGTTCTGCCACTATTCTCTGATGTTCTGTGACCCTACATCCTGGTGTATCTTCTGTGGCTGTGGAACAAATGTGAAACAAAGAACCAAGATAACCAAACATGTCCATAGGATCTTTTTGGACTTCCTGTTATCTAGCCCATATCCACGCTACCTTTCCTCCTTAGAAACAGAAATCTAATTTATTGAAAGAATATGCCTGGGTGAGTGAATAATTATATCCCTCAGCCTCCCTTGAAGCTAGGAATGGTCTTGAGACTAAGGTCTTGACAATTATATATATGATTATATGTTGGCTGAAGTGCTATGTAAGAGTTTTAAGAAGGCTCCTTAAAGGGAACTAACTCAGATAAGAAGTAGGCCCTTTTTAGCCTTCTCCTTCCTGCCTGGAATATTAATGTGATGGCTGGGAAATCCAGCAGTAATACTAAATTATGAGGTGGTCTTGAAAATGGACATTAAATGCAGAATGATGCCTTCATAAATCCCCTGGTTCTCTGACGACTCACCTTTGGAATTCTATTCCACAAGATATTGTTTAAGCCACCATTTTTTTAAAAAGGCTGCTAGCAGACAAACATAATCCTAAGTGATACAGGGTTGGTAAACTCTCTGACAGAATCCTGAATTTCCTTGGAATCAATTTTGAAAACATATATGAAAGATGATGCAGAGTCTCATAGATGGTACCTAATAAATTCTGAGGAATCCAGCACACGCGGTTATGCAAAAATACAGGTTCAACATATATCATTCCTAACAGCAGCAGAAGGAGGTACGGATTTGAGGAAAAGGATCAAAATAGTGGGTGATGATAAGGACTAGGAGTTTTGGATCCTTGAGTCCTGAGGAAGCCTTTTAAAAGAAAAGAGAGAGGAGAGAGAAAAGAAAAAAGTATCACTTCAGCATGTCAGGGTCAACCGAGATTCTAGGTCTGTAGGAGGGAAAGGAAATGAACCAAAGAGATCAAGAGAACCATTATCAATTTTGTTATCAAGAAATAAATATTACTATGATCATGGCCATCTTATCATACTGCCATTGATTAGATGTTTGTGTGGAAGGAATGTGATTAAAATACCACTAGGAGCACCTCCTTTAGAACTAGCTGGGTTACACCATCACTAGTCTTACCCCCCAGGAATCTTCTTCACTAGCTTACCCTGCTATTTGCCAGAATCGACTCCGTAGCAGGAAACTCAATCATACCACTAGAGTCAAAGCTTGGTGCCACTCCTTCTGTCCAGTAACTAGTATGCAAAGCCACGACATCTCTGCTCCATTATGAAGTTATTCATTACTATTTCACATTCATCACTGTCAATTGCTCTGCAGTCACTTTCAGAATCATGCCTCTAGCATTTTCAAGCAGGAAGCTGGCCCAGACTATTAACTCCCATTCTGTAGATATCGAAATAAAAGCCTAAATTTGGTTAAAATGATCTCCATGTGGTCTTTGGGGTGGGGGTAGGGGACTGGAGCTTAGTCAAGCTACAGTTCTCTGATTTCATTTTTTAAAAGTCAGAGGTTAAACTAGCTTGGTACAATATGGACTGTTTTTATATAGCAGTTTCCAGAAATACCCGAGTCCTAATGTAGACACTGGCCTCACTGTGTCATTCATTCCCTCAGTAATTGAGTCTACCATGGGACTGAAAATCCAGTTTTGTGGTCATTAGCTTTGATTATATGATAGGTCTTCCAGTCCACAGTCACAGAGACACCTGTAGTTGAAGGCTTTGAAGGCTTTTCTACCCCTTACCTCAGACCAAAATATCGGCCGTTTTCCCCATTCTGGAGCTTGTCTAGAAATCACTGCACTTTGAGTAGGAAAGGTCTTCAAGAATCCCTCGAAGACTGTTTCTCAAAGATGGGCATTTTTTATTTGGCTCTTACATAAAAACTACAACTCTCAGCTTTTCTTCCTGCCCATAAATTTGTATTTTTTTTCAGCTGGGATGTAGTTTCGCCTAGAAAGGTTAAAGAAATTCTATTTTAAAAGAATTAAACCGTTGGCTGTTAGCTCCAGGTTTACAAGCCCCTCTTGGAATTGATGGTGACATTTCTTTGCTGTTAACGTAGGTGATTTTCACGCTGGTACTTCATTGTGGCTTCGGTGGTTTATAAATCAAGTACAAACACACGTGTGTGTGCTCAGACACACACACAGACACACACACACGCATGCCGACTCTAGCCTCCTAGGACACCAGCCTCACAGAGTGGTATATTCATCTAGACATCATAACTACGACGATGACCAGGGGACTTATTAAAACGCTCTCACCGTTTATTAGAGAAATGTAGGTGAAAAAGAAGGGAAAAAAATAAATAAAAGGTTGGCTACCATCCCACCAGTGCAACCAACAGGGACGCATGCCCCATTACTGCAGTTACTTCCTTGGAAAGATATTACATTTAAGCGACAGGAACAAAAGACTATACAACCCAGTATATCAACCTTTCACTCTTGGATCTGAAATACATTTTACTTCTAGGACCCCCTCTGGCTGCTTGTTAACAGGCACTGCACTTTTTAAAAGTCCGTCCAGTATTCTTTGGAATAGGAAAGGCATACATTTGAATTATACGAATTCTGGATTATTGTGAAGAATTTTACCAAAAAGTCTGCCTGGCCCATTAAACCCAAACTTATCTTCCTCATGCTCCATGGATGCTGTCTTCATTCTATGAACTCAAACAGCCGCAATGAATACTTGGCCAACCTCTCTGCTTACGTCTTAGAAGATGTGCCATTCAGTCTACACCTTAGCTAGGATAGGCAATACTACTGATCCACATAGTGACAAAGAAGAAGAGGGAGAAAGAGCCCTTTAATTAATACCAATACTTACACATGCACAAATGACCAGTTCTTGTTAGGTTTTCATCTCCATAGTTTTACTTAGGCTGCCATATTTAATAATGTTCCAAGCATGATGGTTTCAAAATCTTTATCCTATATCTAGTAACACAGATCAAACACCAATACCTTCAGGCAGAATTATTTTCCCTTTTCTGTCTTCCCATAGAACTTTGCAAGTATCTACACTACAAAGCACTTACTATTATTACTAAGTACTGAAAAGAGCTGATGATATATCTGTCTTCCACATTAACTGGGAGTTCCTTGAGAGCAAAGATAATGTCTTGTTCATGTGCCTGGCACATAACAGATACACTTTCAATATTTTATGAATTAATAAATTTATCTTTGTATCCCAAGTACCTCACATAATCACTGGCACATATCAGATGGTCAGAAAATATACTAATTCTGTATTACACAAATCCTTGATGGTGGGGTCTGAGCTTTGAGGGGGGCTACCCTCCAAATCAGTCACAGGATTGTTTTTTCCATCCACTGCCCCTCTCTCTGACATGGTCATATATTTGTAATATCACCTGTTACCACTGGGAGTAAAGTTTATGACATTTAGATGGAGTTCCCTAAAGACAGGACTGAGTCTTTTCACAATTTTTATTTTCCATACTATAATTTAAAATGTATTTTCTTCATCATAGGGTTCTGCACATATAAAGTATATGGTATCAAGTAATGGCTCAATGTGTTTGGTTGTCATGGTCACAGATCACTGTCAAGATAAACGTGATTCATGGGAACTAGACCCATGGCATTGGATCCATGAGTAGGATGCTCTTGCAGCCTCTGCCAAACGGCCACAGGATTTTGTCACCATGCCATTCTTCCTTATATTCTAATTGCTAGTCTATCACTTGTACCTTTTATTTCATCTCCCTACATTTATAGCAAATTGTCTCTTCTTTAGAGATAAAAACCTTTAAAATGTAACCTATCTTGCCTATTCCTAAATTACTGAGGCTGGTAGCTACCGTATCTTTTCCACAAAGAAATGGAAACTTTCCATTAAGCGCATTTTTTAAAGCTATAAACCTCTAGTATTTGTGCCTCAAGAAAGCAGACTTTAGAATTAAAATATAAAATGTTAATCATATATTTCAATATAATCTTATTTCATCTCTGAGATCCCAAGTAAATGAATACTAATGTGTAAGGAAACACACACACACACATATACAACACACACACACACACACACACACACACACACACACACACAGAGCCACTTCATAAAGGCTGCAGCAGGAACTGTGTCCAATCCCAGAAAAAGAGACGGCACTGTGCTGCTGAAATGAAAAGGAAGCAAAAAAGGCAAGAGGGAAAAAAAAGTATAATCATCTAAACTTTTAAAGACAGCAATTTAAGCAAATTGCCATATCTGCTTTTAGAAATGAAAGGGGAAGAAAAATGCTCATTTCTTTGGAAGTAAAATTGAGTAGGTCAATGGCTGTGACAATCCTCTCAATAACCACTAACAAAAGACCAGTTTGGGTGGTTAGGGAAGCCGCTCAATAGCAGGTATTCATCGAATCTTGGAATAATTTCGCTTACCACAAGCTGTGAGAGAGAACCAAGCACGGCGCAGAATACAGCCCTCTAGGTAACACATCAGCAGCCGAGGTGGAAAAATAAAACCCACAACCAAAATACGTCTTGAGCTTTATTGCATGATTATTTACTCAAAGGCAGGGGAATGCGGGGCCCATTTAAAGCACATGAATGGGCAAGATGGTTTCATCATAAAAAACACACAGAGTATGAATGTAAGTGTCTGTCTATGATTGATTTACACCAGGGAACCCTTATAGGTTATTTAAGATATTATACCTTACACTATTACAGTGGTCATGAGTTTCTGAACTATAGCTTCTGGGGACTAGGTTTGCTGATTCAAGTATTTATTGAGCACCTATGGTATGCATGACATCAGTAAGATGTACAGTGACTGTGAAGAAGGAAAACATGCTTTGAGTCTGGAAAGGACCTAAGACCAAAATTGTATCCCTAAATAGACCAACGAGAACCAACTGAAGAGTTTAAAAATATTATTTGAACTAGATGGCACTAGAGTATAATTCACATGAATAAGAATGGAAAGAATGAGAATTGAGGGAGTGCCGGGTGGAGTTGACTAGGGAAGGTGTTTTAGAGGTGAGGAATTAGGCCATATAACACACTGAGTAGTAGAACTGTGTTTTCATGTTTCCTTAAGTAACTGCACACTGGACGAGATCAACTAATAATTAAGACCTGGAGGTTTTAGGGAAAGTTTTATTCTAATGCTATTTAATTTTAAAAATGGAACAATTTGAACTATCCATCTGAGCATAAAAACAGCTTTATAGAACATGAGACGCCTAGATCCACTGATCATACCTACTCGTATCATTTTATGTAATAGTTCATCTAATTTTCCCTTGTGGAAAAGAATGTATGGTCTCACTCAAGAAGAGCTAGAGGTATAACCACTTTGAAGAACAGTGTGGTAGTTTCCTATAAAATTAAATACGTAGCGATTATATGACTTAGGAATATAAGTTCTAGGGGTTTACCTAAGAGAAGTGAAAATTAGGTCACATAAACATTTGTACACAAATGTTCAAAATAGCTTTATTTATAAGAACCTCAAAATGGAAATGATCCAAATGTCTAATAGTGGATGAATAGATAAACAGATTGTGGTATTTTCTCATAATGAAATACTACTTGGCAATAAAAAGGAACAAATTACAGAGTAAAAGCACCAATGCAGTGGATGCATCTCAAAATATTACTTTTCAGATTTTCATATATATATATATATATATATATAAAGACTGACACAAAAGACTACATTCTGTACAATTTTATTTGCATGAAATTCTAGAAGCAAGAAACTATTCTATATCGGCCAGGGTTCAGGATTAGTGGGGTGGGGACTGACTGCAGAGGGTCATGTGGGAACATTTTGGGATGACAGAAATGTTCTCCAACTTGATTGGGGTAGTGGTTGGGGAGATGCACAGATTTGTCAAAGCTCATCAAACTGCACACATGAAACAGGTACATTTATTTATGTAAATTATATCTTGAATTGATTCAAAACAAAAACCAAAGAAATAAGACACTGAAGTAAAAACTCTGATGTATTTCCCTAACTTCATCCTAATTTATTTCTTGATTTATGGACTGCTCCAGTCCATCTTTAAATACCACTAATGTTATATTGAGGTCCATGTCCATCTAACTTCAAACAAATGATCATTCAGGAGTCTGAAAGTTTAATAGCCCAAGGCTCACGGAAGGAGCTTTTCTCACTGGGCTCTGCCACCAGATACTGAGAAAATAGAATGGATCAGCTTGCAGGGCTGCTGGAAATGAAGGCAGGGGGATGCTTAGGTACCACTATTGGATAGAATCCACTTGGACACACACCTTTCTTTCTTGTCTCCTTGAATCTCTGTCAATAGCATCATATCCCATTTCACCTCCTAATCCCTCCTGAATATCTACAGAGAGAACTTCTTATGAAGTGAAAAATAAAAGGCATTCACATGACACCTATTTTCTGGCTCCCCCATATTCCCACCCCACTTTCCTTCAATTGAGTCAAACTCTAGCCTTCATTTAAAGATGGACTAGAAGGAAATGAAACCATGAGAAACACACAGAATTTTCATCTTCTCTTAAATACCCCATTCTCCCTCTGATTTTTAAGTGGACTTTCCTCTCTCTTTTCATCCTGCTTTGCTAATTTTTTTTTACTATCTCCTTCCTCCATCTGTCCATCTCATCTGCCTCATACGTGGTTGACAATTATTTTTCTGACTTGCGGTGCATTTCCTGGCTTGTGCCTTTGTTAAAATCTATGTATTTTTTTTTTTTTTCCTGGAGGATAATGCATATGTCATTGTTCTTCATGTGGCTTTTTCCCTTTTCTTTATTCGGGTGGCAGAGGAATGGATTTCTCTCAAAGAAGGAAGATGAAAGGAGGAATTAGGTTGAGACGAGAGAGCGTAGAATGAGAGAAGAAGGTGTCAATTAAAAAAATGAACCCCACTGCATCCCCCTCTTGACAGGTGGGGTGAGTGGAGCTGACAGCCGTCGCATTAGCTGGCTTTGGTGGAACCCTCATGCCTTGTGGTCCCCTGAGCTCAAAAGGAGTGATTCCAGGGCCAGCGGACACACTCACACATTTTTACTTGGTGTTCCAACGCCTCCCCCGCAGCTATTTCTAATAATGGTAATTATAATGATTTGAGGCTTAAGCAGGGCAATTCCGGCCTGAAGGCAGATTGTAATGAAGTAGTCAGGGTGAAGGGAAGGGAGGGGGCAGCAGTGCGAAGAGGCTGGATGGGGCACTTTCGGGCCTTAAATAGCTTTGTCTAGGCCAGCACAACCAGGGCGGCCTCATCCTTCAAGCCCCAAGTTTTGTCCCTCAGGATATTCAGAAACCTGTTTCTGCTGGGAAGTGAGGGTCACTGACACCCACGGACAGGCCAGACTGGCCAGACTGGCTCCTGGGCAAACCAGCAGCTCTGTGTGCAGGGAGTCCCCTAGCCCGTGGCCCACGGAGGCCGCTGTTCTCTTGATGGCAGCTGGAATCACACGCTTGGCTCTGTCCAGCCCCTCCCTCACCATAGATAATACTGTCCTAAGAGCCTTGGCCAGAATCCAATTACTGCTGATATACATCTTGCCTTGACTCCAAATGACTCTTTCTGCCATTGAAGGATACCTCGGAATGTTGAAAACTTGTCCTGATTGCAGAGTTAATGGTCATGTGGTCCTCGGTTCTGACGGAATGGCCTTAGGGGGAGCCTTGATGGGTCTCTCTAGTCATCAGTGTTACCCCACCTCTCCGCTCTGCCCTTATTAAAGCCATTCGTTCTGAAAGCTAAATGAATATGTTTCATCTTCAAATGCTGGAAAACAATAGCAGGCAGCCGGTGATCGGTACAGAACAATGCCGGCTTAATCACTACTCTTCTCTCTCTTTCTCCCTTTCTCCCTGAATTTCTTTTCAGCTGGGTTGCTAACTATCAGTGATGAGGCCCTTATATACAAGTCCATGATTCCATGTATGCATGTGGATATAAGCACATACATATGGGCACATAAAAATCCATGCCATTAAAAAAAAACCTTTGAAGTACAAAAACGCATTCTATATATGCATAATGTATACAGTTTAATCTCATTACATCCAGATTATGCATATCTATGCATGTTTACTTTTGGCCTCCCTATCCATTCAAAAAATTCTTTTCACTGAGTGTTGAATGAATACTTAATAAATACTTCATTTTACAAAGCAATATATATTTTTTTCAAATGATTGTGGTGTTGCAGATATGGAATATTTACACTATTTTTTTTTTTTTTTTAATGGCTGCACCCATGGCATATGGAAGTTCCTGGGCCAGGAACTGAATCCAAGCTGCATTGGCAACCTATGCCACAGCTGCAGCAACAATGGATCCTTAGTCCATTGTGCTGGGCCGGGGATCGAACCTGTGCCTCCGCAGCGACCTGAGCCATTGGGGTTGAGTTCTTAACCCACTGAGCCACAACAGGAACTTCTACACTACATTTTAACTGGAGATGTGTGTGTTTGCCATAGCATTAATAAATTATAGATGCATTTGAAATATTCTATGCTTCTCTTTCACCTAATGTACAGCTCTTGCTATCCAGCTTGGAAAATAATGTCATGCTATTATCTTTTTATTCCACATTTCCTTACCTCAGGGAAATTCCTGAAGTAACTAACTGCACTGGCAGAAAAGTATACATACATATTCCCTCTGCAGCTCACAGTACCATCATACATAATTTCATCTTTCTATTCCTCATCCCTTATATGCTATCCAGGCACTTAAGTAAATACGTAACCATTGCAAGAAAGTGTTTGGTATGTCAAACTCTATTTGTTACTCATGGTAAGGGTACAGCATTAATTTTATCACACTGTAATCCATCACTGCAGATAATTTAATACCACGTTATCCTCAGGGCCTAGTACTGTGTGTGACATACAACAGTTATTCAGTGTTAAAGTGATCCACTTCTGCAATAGTCATTTCATATAATGGGAAAAAAAATACCCATTCCCTAACTTCAGGAGTTAGTATACCATGCTGTATAGTAGAAAACTGACAGAACACTGTAAACCAGCCATAATGAAAAAAAAAAATCACTATACAAAAATAAAATAAAATAAAGAGTTAGTATGTAGTGAGTCACGGCAAACACATTATCTGACGGTGATGGTTTACAAAACCAACAAATGCACTTTGAAGAAGAAATTCGTATCATTAAGATAATTATTCAGCCAAGAAACAACAGAACATCATTTAGTAACTGAGCACTGTAGTTTTTATATTTTCTGTGTTTTACACATGCAAATGAGTTGTCCATTCAAGTTGGGTCTGGTTCATTACTTACAAGAATTGCTTTCTTTAGACCATTACTAGGAATCTGGACTTTCAGAAATATACTTTCTTATAACAAAATTCCAGGAGAAAATAGGAAAGCGGATGATTTCAAAATATATAGTTTTTACATCTGATGTATTAGTTCTGTATGTAAAGTGCACACCCATTGAAATTACATGAATCTGAATGTCCATTCAAATCATAATCTGCAAACAGGTACTGAAAAATACACGCACATGTACCAAATGAATCCACACTTACGCAGCAAAGCAATATAGAGTAATAAGTAAATACCGACACAGGTCCCAGCAAGCCCAACGATCCATCTGCACACTGTCAACTAAAGAAAAAAAGTAGTAGAATATGTCTATGGACCTAGAAATAAACACCAAAAGGGGTCCGTTTTTTAAAAAGCACAACTTAATTGTATATATGTTATTTTCCTTTCATTGATCAACAAGTTTGGTGTAAGATTTTAAAAAGAGTTAAAAAAAGTTAAAATCTCACTTATAATTGATACAAATAGAAAGTTATTTACTATTTTTCCTTTGTAACTTATTGAAAAATTTAATTGGCTATAGTAAAAACTTAATTTCAAACTTAGCCCCTTTACACTTGAGCAGTATACTTTCATCAGCCTGAAAATGCCCGAACTTATGAACAAGCAGGTTACTTTTTTTTTCTTAGGGCCACACCCACACCTGGTAATATGGAAATTACCAGGCTAGGGGGCGAACTGGAGCTTCAGCTGCCATCCTACACCACAACCACAGCAATACCAGGTCCGAGTCTCATCTGCGATCTACACCACAGCTCACAGCAACACTGTATCCTTAACCCACTGAGCGAGGCCAGGGATTGAACCCGTATCCTCATGGATACTAGCTGGATTCGTTACCACTGAGCCAAGGGAACTCCTAAGCAGGTTACTTTTTATAAACACATGGTAGTAAAGAGAATAAAAACATACTACACAATATTCCAGTATTCTCTTTCTGCACCAACAATACATCTTTTGGAATTTCACAATCAAAAAAAGACCTTCCTCAGACGTTACTTGGAAATAATCTAGTCCTAGGATTTTCTTGAATGACACCAAGACCCCTCTCACCTCAACAGAAAAATCTTTCTGTGCAAGGGTAAATGTGGCACAACAAACAAGAAAGACCCTTGAAAATTCCACTGGTGGTACCGAAAGTGGCACATGACCCAGGGTTCCATGGACCAGAAAACAGGAAGCATGTTGTATTGATGGTAGCATTACATCCTTGGGGGTACAATAATGAATGAGACACATAACCTGGCACCATGGAGTTCTTAGTCTAGTGGGTGAGTCACAAACATCCTGAGATTAACAGGATCACCCAGGAAGTATGTAGGATGAAATCCATCCATGGGCCATCTGAGGTCATAACTCTGGGGAAACACCAATACACTCGAGGGCCTGATAGAGAAGGAGAAGCCCATTGAGGGGAACAAAACCACCCAGAATCACAGAGGCCAAGAGAGTAGAGCGTCTGAGAAGAGATCATGAAAGAAAGTACCAAATACACCAAATAAAGAAGTCCATTAAGATGAGACCTGGAAAATACACATTGCCCTGAGCAACTGGGGGGCCCTTGGTAAAATTAAGTAGAACAATACTGGTCAAGGATGGAGACAAAAGAAGACTGGAGTGGGTTGAGAAAGTAGGATGTCTGTCTTTGATTATTTGAATGATACAAGGAAGGAAGGGAAATATTGTACACAGCTAGAGAAAGATGGAGCTAAGGGAAGCTTCCTGTAGAAGAGACTTAAGAATGTCCATAGGCTGGAGGAGCAAACAACATCTGAAGGGGAGAGAGTGATGACACAGAAGACAAACACAATGACGGACAAAGCAATGGACCAGACAGGAGAAGCGGCTAGTGTAAGGGGCACGGGGAGAAGGATCATCTTTATAGAGAAAGGGGAGTAGCTCACAGAAAGAGTAGAAGAGGAAGATAGGATGTGGATGTGTTTAGAGACAACACAGGAGTGACTGAGGGATTCCAAGATTAAAGCGTTCAATCTTCTCCATCCTTAGAAGGTAATGTCCTCTGCTGGGAGGAGGTAGAATTCAGGACCTAAAGAAAGGGGAATCTTTTTAAACAGTCACTAGGGTAAGTAGCTTCTCCATAACAAGGGAAAGCATCAACTGGCAGAGCTGAGAGCTTAGGCAAAGGTGGGGACTAGGTATTCAGGCAGCACTAATCCTCCTATTTGTGACTAGGTACATGCGCTGTGCTTAACCATCCCGGTATCTACTCCTTACCACAAAAGCAAGACCATGTTTTATAAGGGCAGTTGGTTCTCAGAAGTGGATAACCCGGGACTGATTTCTAGCCTTTTCCTTTATTTTTGTTCTGATTTCCTAGGGCGGAACCTCTTCTGTGCCTCAGCACCGATGTGGAATTTCGGCCTCTTAGTCATTCACAAAGCCAACAGTGTAACCACAGAAAAAGAAGACCAGACCAAGCTCCCACACTTGCAGGGCAAGGCCGGTGCTCTGCGCATCTCTCTGCAGGTTGCCCAGGCCATCTCCCTGACACCATCCGTGTCCTTCTGGTTGCCCACCGTGTAGGGAAGTGCCTGGTAGTTGATGCCCTGGGAGGGCTGGAGCGCTGACCCTTCCTGCACCTCCGGCCCTCCCATCCCGCTGGTGATGCTGGAAGGTCAGGAAGACCTGTGGCAGCAGGGGCCCAGGCGGTACACGGAGACCTGCAGAGCTCACACAGGCCGCCGAGCCGTGCTCACTTCGGTGGCAGACTTCATAAGGCTCCGCTCTTTGACTGGCGTTGAGTTTATGTGAAAGTAATTAACAGTAATTAATCCTTAATTACAGTAATTAGCCAAGTCGCAGTAAATTAAACCACATCTGGAGCAGATGAGGGCTTCCGAATGGGAGGCAAAGAGAGGCGACAATCGGGGAGATGCTGAATTCATCTGACAGCATCTGATTAAGTCTACCTGTTGCTGGCAGCCTCATTTGCATGTTGTTTTTGTTTGCATTTCCCAGTAACCCTTTCAACGGCATTCACAGTGTGGACCTCTTGGTCCTCGCTTAACTACCAGTTAGGCAGCCCTGCTGCCATGAGATGAGGGGGTCCCTTCATATCCAGCAGGGTGGTTGGGTTTGCCTGGGCTTTATTTATACGTTTCCCCCCCTCCCTCCCACAAACAAAAATATAAATAGCAGGGACCTCATCAAGTGACAGGCTGAAATCAGGGGAGAAGCCAAGTGAGATTTTTTTTTTTTTTTTGGCTGATGAAAAGAGAAGATGATATGAGCCATTAACATGTGTGATGGGGGGATAGAAGCAAAGGGTGGGAAAGAGGCAAAAGACACCTGCAAAAAATAGGTCAAGGGGGTCAGCCCCTACAGAGACGTTCCTAGAGACAGCAGAGAAGGAGGCCAGCCTCTGGAAGATGTGCTGACCACATGTCACAGATGCAGATGTGAGTAGACATACAACATGCGTATACACACACACTCACAGAATCCACTGGCAAAAAAAAAAAAATTGGAATCCTCCATGTTTGCTTTTTTTTTTTTTTTTTTTTGGCTGTGCCTTTCATATGCAAAGTTCCCAGGGCAGGGGATTAAACCCAAGCCACAACTGTAACCAGAGCCACAGCAGTGACAACACCAAATCCTTAACCCACGAGCTACAAGGGAACTCCTCTGATTTGATTCTGATGAGCGCTATCTATCTGTACATGACATGTTTGCACATTAAAACAAAAGAATACACTCAAAACACTCAAAATTCCACCAGGCAGAGACTCGTGTTGACAAATCTTAGAAGAGAAAATATGGCCCTAAATTGTAGTAAATAGTGATTCAGTTGCTTCTTTAACACCAAATGCATGGAGCCAGATGAGTTCATTGACCTTTATGTCCTGTTGCTGTTCTAGGCTTGACCACATTCATGCAAAGCAGAACTCTTTCTGGGTAATGACTTTTAGAGCTTGACTTGCAAGCTTGGTCAGACCCCAATTTAGATGCGGTGGCTAAAGCAAAGGGAACAGACAAAGCCATGGATGCCTCTGTTCCAGTAAAACCTTTCAAATGAGAGGATGTTAAACCTTTTCAGAGTTAAAGGAGAGGGCTGGGGAAAGGTGAGAGGTGACTCTCACCTTGCCTCCAAATCTTACACTGGATGAGAAAGTGACACCATTTCAACCTTACCATCAAGTCCCGGGCCACACACCTCCACTTCCTGAAGTGGCATACAGGGGTCAGGATGTCCACGTGCCCGGCTTCTGGGCACACAGCTGGCATCACCAGGTCACAGCCCCAAGGCACCAGTTCCAGGTAACTGATCTAGCTGTGGGGATGGCTCTGTATCTTCCCATCCACACTGGCTTCCTCATCAATACCATCAACTCTGGGACTGGCAGTCAGGGGCTATGTTCATAGGAAGAGCAAAACCCACCGAGAGCCAAGAAATGGATTGTATGCTGTAACCAGTGGAAAGACGTGCCATTACTAACCTCCTGCCACTCCCAACTTTGCCTTCCGCTACCCTCGCAGTGACTTCCTATGGCCTTTAAATGTCCTGAAGCCCCCCCCCCCAATATTTATCCCAACAATAATAGGTGGCTCTGGTACTTAGTATATGTGTAACATAGAAATTGGTCTGTTTCTAAATATGTGAAGTTGGGGATACTGATCGTTCCTACATCATAGAACTATTGGGAGGATTAAATGAGGCAACGAATTTAAAGGGCTTGCCATAGTATATGATACATAGAAAATAGTAATGTTACTATTACTACTATTATTATGATTATTATTACTACTACTTCTGCTACTGTTACTATTATTACTACTACTTTTATTATCATTATTTTGTCCTTTGTTTACTGCACTTATTCTGAGAAGCCACACAGTGCACTGAGTAAAAGCAGAGACTCTTAAGCCAAACTCCCTGCCAAGAGTGACTTAATATATCATTTATTAGCTGTGTGACCTTAGATAAGTGAGTCAACCTCTCTGGGCCTCAAGAGATAAAACTTATACCTACTTCATCTGCTTCTCTTACTTGTTTATTTTTTAATTAAAAGAATGTTTTGGCCGTGCCCATGGCATGTGGAGGTTCCTGGGCTAGGGATCAAACCCATGCCACAGCAGTGACCCAAGCCACTGCAGGGACAACACTGGATCCTTAACCTCCTGAACCACAAGGGAAATCCACATCTGATTCTTTTAAATAAATTAAATAAACTGCCTAAAATGTGCCCTAGCAAATGCTATCCAAATGCTGTCTATTATTATTATTACTACTAATATATAACTTTTGATGATAAAAATAGGAAAATACTTTTTGATGATAATAAAGATGAGGAAAAGGAGGGAGGAAAAAATGAAGGCACAAATATGAACACATGGATAGAGGGCAAAAGGTAATTCAGTATGTCAGTTCTGACCATTTTATAGTGAGCAAATCTATCAAGAGGCTATCATTTAGTGAGAAACTCACTTTTTATCAACGAATGCATTCTAATGATTTGAAGCCGTCTGTCTAAAATTTATTTCCTACTTCCTGTACAAATTGAGTCACACATTTTATTTTTGCTTTTTTAAACCTCTAAGGTAGTTACCAAATATCCCTGGCTGCTGCCTTGGAAATTCTGCCATGAAAATGCATGTCAACCACCTTTATTCAGATGTCCTATAAAATGCACTGTAAAGAGACGTGGCTATTGCAAGTGGAGCAGAGAAGAGTATAAATGCCTAACACAGAGCTGAGAAACCTACTAGCAAGAGCCCTACAATTATCTTGTGGTTTCCTAGAAGTTATAATGAGCTGACCCACTTGGCGTATCAAATTCCTCCTGACTGGTTTTGTAGTTCTCACCCATGCAGAGACACAGCTCTATGAAGAAAAATAACAGGCCATTTAAAGTGAAATATGTTGCAGTGGATGGGGAGAATATTGAGAAAGAGATGCATCCTGCAGTTAAAAACTACTCGATGACTTTTAACTGGTATTGTAAAGTTAAAAACCAGAGGCCCTGGAGTTCCTGTTATGGTGCAGCAGAAATGAATCCATCGAGGAACCATTAGGTTGTGGGTTCGATCCCTGGCCTCGCTCAGTGGGTGGAGGAACTGGCGTTGCCGTGAGCTGTGGTGTAGGTGGCAGATGCGGCTCGGATCCTGTGTTGCTATGGCTGTGGCATAGGCCGGCAGCTGTAGCTCCAATTGGACCCCTAGCCTGGAAACCTCCATATGCCACGGGTGCAGCCCTAAAAAGCAAAAAACAAAACAAAACAAAAAACCAGAGGCCCTGACAAAAAATATATGTATGCCTTTTTGGGAAAATAAACTGATCTTTGGCTGAAAGAGGTTCCCTCCTCCCATGGAGTGAAGTCTGTGTAGTTAACATTAATACTCAGATTTTCTGCATTTCCTCCAATTTCATTATTCAGACCATGTCGAAAACCAGGAGAGGTTATAATTCTGAGTAATGGGCTATCTGCTGCCTGTGGGGAAATGTTATAATGATAATAAATAATTTCTGAAAATTATGAATGACTTCTATGCTTGTGGCGTCACTTTGGAAAACAAATAAATTATTGGTTTGCACAAGAAATGGGAACGTGTTCATGCAGGACCTCTTCAGTGCTTGCAGGCACTTTGCTCTTTTATTCCAGAAGCGCAATCTGAAACAGTTCACCTGTCCTAACTATAGTCGACCCAACTCTCACCACCATGAGCTGGAATGAGTCATCCATTCATTTGTTTCTTCTGTCAAAGCCCAGCAGGTAATGAAAGGAGGATGCAAATGCTGACAGATGCTACAAAAAACATCAGTGAGGAGTTCCCGTTGTGACTCAGTGGTAACAAACCTGACTAGGATCCATGAGGATGCAGGTTCGATCCCTGGCCCCCCTTAGCAGGTTAAGGATCTGGCGTTGCTGTGAGCTGTGGTGTAGGTCACAGATGTGGCTCGGATCTGGTGTTGCTGTGGCTGTGGTGTAGGCTGGCAGCTATAGCTCCAACTGGACCCCTAGCCTGAAAACTTCCACGTGCTGCAGGTGCATCCCTAAAAAGACCAAAAAATCTGTGAAAAGACAGTGTCCTTCCCAGATCAGGGATTAAAACTTTCACAAGCACCCCTTAGAGGCTGGGGGAAGGCAGTACCAACAGTTAACATGGACACTGGGGGCAAAGACCTCTGACACACAAACAAAAATAAGCCCTAGTCCCGTGTGCCTACATCCAAATTCTAGCAGCTGACAAAAGCAAAGAGCCTCATGGTATGTGTGGCAGAGGTCACCTCTTTTCGTGCCAAAGGCCATGAGTCATCTCTGGTGTATAACAGGGGACCACTGGTTTCTGATCCAAACCAACTCACAGGTTTGTGTAGGTTATACTCAAAATCAACCTCTAAATCTCAACAATTAAAACAACTGCAGTTGTGTGAATGGGTGCTGAAGCCCATAATCCCCACTCAAAGAACTACCACACCTCTGCTCAGAACCACTAAATGAAGTTTATTTGCCCTATTTACTTGTAAAATTATGTTAGTTCTTACAAAATGGACTTTATTAAAATGCCTGATGTAGGAATTTCATTCCTTTAAATTATAACCAAACATAGCTTTATTAACAGAATACGGTGAGTAGCAAATAAAGCCACACAGCCACAGTCCCTGTGTTCTAGAATCTTAAAAACCAAACCAACAGAACTGCCGAGATTTCCTAAGATCATAGGACAGACTTTAGGGGCACGCATTAAACAAATACATAAATTAAATGAGTTAATAACTGAATTTCATTACATGTTCATTATGTACATGCCAAGGGCTGAGTGCAATAACTCATGCAGGAGCTGCTAAAGGGTCAAAGTCTTTATCCCCAGGGGTCTGATAAAGCCTAAACTTGGTGTTGAGCCTTAGCAAAACCATCACAACATATTGCATGCTCCAGCATCTGACGGGTGATCAAATAGAGTAGCTGGAGGAAACCCAGAAAACCGAAGGTAAGGGCTTCTTCCTGTGTTATGGAAGCACAGGTGGGGCTCTTAGGGAAAGTGAATGCTAAGCTGGATGCCCACTGCCAGTTCTGTCTCTGTCCACAGGGACTCTGAGGATGTCACTGCCCCTAGATGTGCCTCACTTCTTCCCATGTAAAAGTGCACCCTGCCAGCCCCATACCAAGAGTGCAGTGAAGATACCAACAAAGGATATCTACAAAGAGCTGCTTCACAAGGTGAGGTGCAGGGCTGCTTTTACTAGTAAAGCATTCTTTTGTCACTATAGGTTTTAAGAACTACTCCTCATCCTAAAAGACGAAAGTCTTTAATACTTTCCCTTTTTATACTCCATAGACTTCTAGCTTATACTCCATAGACTTCAAACATAGATTTGATTCAATAAGGTAAGTGGCCATGCTTACAATTTTATACAATTCCCTGGTGTGGCTTGAGCACACAACTATTCACATACCCAGATGTGACCAGGATTTTTTTTTTTTTTTTTTTTGGTTAATTCATTGGTTCCAGACATATTTATGGATGAAGGCCACCTGGCTGATTCAACCAATCCTATGGCAATCTAACCCAATCACTATATGCAAGGCTAATCTAACAGGGCTGGCTGGGTCACTGTCCAGTTACTCAGATGATGCACAAGTAGACCCAGGAGCCATCATCCCATCCTGTCCCATTCAGTCTAAACCAGTGGCAGAAAAAGACCACAGTCTCTGTAAACTTTATTGAATTTGTGCAAATCAGAAAGATCCCATTCCCTGCAGGAGGCAGCTGTGGGTTGACCAAAATGTGGGTACGTAAACAGAGAACTCACAAGGAAACACTTGCACAAAGATCACTCCACAGGAGTCCAAATGATTTTTCATCTTGTCAAAAACAGATTATAAACTTTTTTTTCTTTTTTCCTTTCTTGTTTTTGTGCAGCATATGGAAGTTCCTGGGCCGCGGGTCAAATCAGAGCTGCAGCTGAGCCCTCCACCACAGCCACAGCAACACTGGATCGAAGACAAATCTGCAACCTACACTGTAGCTTGTGGCAACACCAGATTCTTAACCCACTGAGCGAGGCCAGGGATCAAACCCAAATCATCATGGGTGCTATGTCAGGTTCTTAACCTGCTGAGACAGTCAAGATTAAATCCAAACTCCAAGATTAAAGTTTTAAAGCTAAAGGGCCATACAAGAAACCATGTGGTACAACACTTTCCCAAAGATAACATCCAATCCCCCAGAGCAGTCAAAAAATGTCAATGGTGGAGTTCCCGTCGTGGCGAAGTGGTTAACGGATCCGACTAGGAACCATGAGGTTGAGGGTTCGGTCCCTGCCCTTGCTCAGTGGGTTAACGATCCGGCGTTGCCATGAGCTGTGGTGTAGGTTGCAGACACGGCTCGGATCCTGCGTTGCTGTGGCTCTGGCATAGGCTGGCAGCTACAGCTCCGATTCGACCCCTAGCCTGGGAACCTCCATATGCCGCAGGAGAGGCCCAAAGAAATAGCAAAAAAAAAAGACAAAAAAAAAAAAAAATGTCAATGGAACACAAGAGGAGGAAATTCCAGAAGCTCTTAAGGGGTTACATTTCATTCCCAAATCCTGGGGTTGTCTAAGACTCCCTCTACCAACGGAAAAATAGGACAAAGCAAATCCCTCATGGTGCCAAGCACTTTGGTTGCCTTGGGCGAGTTACTTTAATTCTCCTTCTTGACTTTCTTGCCAAAAAAAAAAAAAAAAGATGGATAGCTACTTCAGAGTAAAGATTTACTTGCAGAGGCAAACCGCTTTGAAGACAGGAAGCCAGACATGTTACAGGACCATTATTTTCACCCCGAAATGTGTTTGTTATGGGTGGGGCATCAGATGGTCCTGATTTGTGCATTAGTCTGAGAATGTTAGACATGCAATGGTTTAAGGATTGCCGGGAGCAAAATGGAGCCCTGAGATATGTTTATGGGTAATCAGCCCGTCTGGCAAACTACCCATGGATGAAAAACCTTAACTATGGGGAAGCAGAAAGGTGCTGGAGAAGTCAAGGCCCTGTCAGCCAAGGCAGGTTAGGTGAGGCATGCAGATCAAGAGACGATAAAGAGGAGTTCCCGTTGTGGCTCAGTGGTAAACGAACCCTACCAAGATCCAGGACAAGGAGGGTTCAACCCCTGGCCTCGCTCAGTGGGTTAAGGATCCAGTGTTGTGAGCTGTGCTGGAGGTCACAGACGCAGCTCGGATCTGGCGTGGCTGTGGCTGTGGCATAGGCCAGCGGCTACAGCTCCAATTCGACCCCTCGCCTAGGAACCTCCATATGCCTCAGGTGTGGAAGACAAAAAGAGAGAGAGAGAGAAAGAGGGCAAAGAGAACCCCCTTTGCCACAAAGTCAAAGAAAAGGAGCCCAGGAGTGTGCAGGGCCCTGTGGCATACGAGGTCCAGGAGGACTAAGGAGGTTTCTCACTGGTACAACTTCCTCCTGGGGTTTCCGGTTAAGCGTGTGAACACAGGGGCCGAAGGAGCAAGCCTCTGGGTGAGGGACAAATAAACATTCTGAAGACTCAAGAATGTGAAGTCAACAGAGGCTCAATTCAGCCCAAACCTTGGGGGTTTATGCATGATTAGTCTGTATCACAGCTTCCAGGCATGTGTCCCTTTAGAACAAGAACCCTCAGAGGCCTGACGAAGAGGAATGGACCAATGCGGATCCCTGTTTCGCCTTCTGGCTCTCTTGCACGTCTCCACTGGGAGACAAAGATGCTGCGCTTAGGAGGCTTGTGCACCAGAAGGGATTTTCTAATGGAAAGCACAACCCAAAGATCCCTCTGCTTAGGACAGCGTTTGTCATTCAAAACCAGGAGGCACACAAAAGGACCAGGGTGAGCACCCCAAAGACATGGTAAAGGGATCCCAGTCAAAGTCTGCAGAATACAGGCAAAAAGCCCAGCGAGCTGTGTCAACAAAACCACTCAGAAGCAGAACCCCTGCCTCTTACACCTCGAGAAGCAACAAGGAAGAGCATCAAAAGTTGCCTGAAAGTGGCAGAAAGCAAAGGCCAGGGGGGGTCCCAAAATCTGTGGACCAGGTGCCAAGTCCAGATGAAACTCCTGGGCTCCTTTTCTTTCACTTTGTGGCTAAGAATGGCACCGAGAATACCCTTCTTCCGTTATTGCAAGAGGGCATCTGGGTGGAAAGAGAAGGTCCTAGATGTACATCATAGCGTCACTGCTGTCTGGAGGAAGCTATTTGGATTTCTCTGTGTGCATGTCTGTGCACATATGAGAGAGAGATCGAGGGGCCGGGAAAAGCTCAAAGAACTCCAGAATTTGGGGATGTGATTTATGTCTCTGTCAACTGCAGACAAGAGTGAAGGTTCTGATGGAGGCTGAGCAGGACCCCCACCACGCTACAAAGATCCGTAACCCAATAACATCTGACAACCTCATTTCCCGTTAAAACAAGATTGTTCTGGGGCCAGGGAAGGGGGAATCCAAACCAATTAAAATGCTTTGAAGCTTCCAAGAAGCTTAGTCCAATTTTAGATGAAAGTACCTTGTTTGGGGAAAGCCCACGTGGGCAGACAGACAGACTTTCTCCACCTGACTGGTGAGCCCATTTCTACTATTTGAGGACAGAAGCCGAGTTCAGTAAACACTCCCCACACTTCAGCTCCTTCCAGGCTGTGGGCTCTGGCCCTTCTTCTCATCTGCATGGTTCAAATTAATTATACACTTTAATTTCATGAATTATTAATTTGATTCTGACTCGGCAGCTTATGATTATCCAGCGCTACAGACTATACAATTCCAGCTTCATTAAAACATCACCAGCTGCCTGAGAGACAGACATTAAATAGGGGAGAGCAATAATAAAATTAAGCTTCCGGCGCATAGCAACAGTCTTCCTCAGCCGCAGGCAGTGCAAGGCTCTGCTGCCTGGCTGGCCCAGGCAGAGAGGGAAAAGTCCTTTTAGACAAGTCCACGCCCCTTCTCAGGATGTGTTTCTTGGCCTTCCACCATGTACACTTCAGATGGTCAGATGGCATGATGGGGGGGGTGTATTCATCTGTCTCCCTCCTTCTCCAACCCCTTGCATCTGCCCACCACCCGATGTTAACTCTTTGATGACCGTCAGGGCTCCAAGCACAACCAGGCTGGCCTCCATCCGGCCTTTGCCAGTGCCAGCTTCCGAGGAGGGTCCACAACTGCTTACAGCCTAGCAGGCAACACAGAGCAAAGCCTCGAAGGAGTTTGTCCAAGGAGCTTCACTGCACGAAGTCTACCCCCCCCCCCCCCCGCCCTGCCCCACTCTTTGGTGGTTTGTTTTTAAGAAGAGGCAGTGATTAGAAAGGAACTGGGTTTTAGTTGCAGCTTGTAATATGCCCCAAAGTCGTTATCTCACCATTCAGAGATCACACACGCATTAGGCCTAGCCTAGGGTCTGGCACATGGTAAGGGCTCGATCAGTACAAATCCCCTTCCCCATCTTTGCATTTATGAGGCAAGGGTGTTGAGTTCATCCTCGGTCAAGCTCCTCTCAGTGATGCTATCGGCTCTTCCACATAGAAAGGTTACAGTTCTAACGAACCTTATGATGCTGAGCCAGATTTGATAACTATTCCCCAGAAATCCCATGCTTCGTGTTAGCAGGGAGTATTAGAAAATCACATACAGACTGGATCACTTTGCTGTAGAGCCCAAATTGACAGAACGTTGTAAATCAACTATAATTTAAAAAAAAAAAATTTTAAGAAAGAAAATCACATACAGATAACGCAGCAAGAGCACTGCCAGAGGTTTTTGTTTGTTTGTTTTTGTTTTGTTTTTTGGGGTTTTTTTTTTGCCATTTCTTGGGCCGCTCCCATGGCATATGGAGGTTCCCAGGCTAGGGGTCGAATCAGAGCTGTAGCCGCCGGCCTACACCACAGCCACAGCAACGCGGGATCCAAGCCGCGTCTGCAACCTACACCACAGCTCACGGCAAGGCCAGGTCCTTAACCCACTGAGCAAGGCCAGGGATCGAACCCACAACTTCATGGTTCCTAGTCGGATTCGTTAACCACTGCGCCACGACGGGAACTCCTGCCAGAGGTTTTTTGCTATATCCTCCTGGAAAACACCCTGGATGGTTACTCTCTGAAGAGTCGTGGGTTGATGGTCATACCTAAAGAATTAAAAAACCACTGGTTTGCTAACAAGTCTCCACCAGGACTAGGGAAGTAAATGACAAAGGGAGAAGATGAGGAAAAGGACGGAGAGATGGAGAAAGTGTTTCCCGATGGGAGAAGAAGGGGACAAAGAGGACGAAGCCACCAAGTGCCCTTCCCCTTCTCCCTGTATACAAAAAGAATGCGGCGTCTTCTGTCTTCTGTGGATTAATACACTTCTTCCAATAAAAACCACAGCACTTCCTCCCAGCAACTTTGTGGCAAAACAATTTGTAGAAGGGAAAGGTCAGAATTTAGACATTCCATTTAGCTGCTTCAGAAATCTAAGGACCTTGAACCTTGTGGGATTTGAAATCGATGGAATTAATTAAGGGAGATGTCCGGCACTCTCCACTAAGTAATCAGCAGGTACAGTAGACCTGAAAGTCTATAAAGAAAAATGGAACAGGATGACATTGAGGGAGGCCGTAAGGATTAAAAAATGAGCATCCAAGTGGGAAAGGCACACACCCATTGATCGAGGCATAAGAGATTAAGGCTTCGGTGAGCAGCAAGAAGGTTCCGTAACAGAAAATGGTTACAGAGCATAAGTGTAAGCCCAGCAGGTATCTATAATCAGTGATAGCCAGGCATAGCCACACACGGGGGATGGATCACTGGCCAGGGAGCCTAGAGCTGAGAGTCATCCAGGGGAAAGATGCAAAACTGTGTTTAAAAGAGAATAGTGGAGAGGGTATCATTTTATGCCATGGGACAGCATATTTATTGTCCATTTCCTTCATCAAAATGGAAGCTCCGGAGTTCCCATCGTGGCTCAGTGGTTAACGAATCCTACTAGGAACCGTGAGGTAGCGGGTTCAATCCCTGGCCTCACTCAGTGGGTTAAGAATCTGGCGTTGCCGTGAGCTGTGGTGTAGGTTGCAGCCGCAGCTCGGAGCCTGTGTTGCTGTGGCTCTGGCGTAGGCTGGCACCTGTAGCTCCGATTGGACCCCTAGCCTGGGAACCTCCATGTGCCACGGGTGCGGCCCTAAGAAGGCAAAAAGACAAAAAAAAAAAAAAAAAAAAAAAGGAAGCTCCATGAGGACAAGGATTTTGCCATCTGTTTGTGCTGTATCCTAAGTGCCCAAAACACTGCCTCACCCAATAAAGATGCTGAAAAAAGTTTTGTCCAATCTATTTTGAATAAATGAACATCACTTGTTAAATGATGAATAAATGAATGAAACATGACAAGTGAATACAGTATAGATAATGAAAAGGTACCCCCAGCTGGTCCTTGGGTGGCATTCCCCCTTTCCCTGGGCCGAGCCAGCACCAGGTGGAGGAAGGAGAACTACAGGTGAGCTATTTATTAATGAGAACCTAAATGTATTCATACCTGGGGAACAGGAGTGAACCATTAGTAATTCAATCTTTCACACTAACAACAGCAAATGGGAAAACGAGAGAATCTAGATAGACGTTTTGGAAGGTATTCTACAGCAGAAAACAACTGCACTCATCTAACAGAACAGTGTGGCCCTCAATAGTCAATATTTCTGCTTCTAAGCCATCGTGCTTCTATATCACCATTTTCTCCTAATCCTAGACAGAGGCAGGAATAAACAAATAAAAAAGCCCCAAACAAACAAACAAATAAAAAAAAAACCTGCCAGGAGTTCCCACTAAGGCTCAGTGGTAATGAACCTGACCATCATCCATGAGGATGTGGGTTTAATCCCTGGCCTTGCTCAGTGGGTTAAGGATCTGGTGTTGCCGTGAGCTGTGGTGTAGGTGGCAGACATGACTCAGATCCCATGTTACTGTGGCTGTGGTGCAGGCAGACAGTTGCCGCTCCAAGTCAACCCCTAGCCTGGGAACTGCCACGTGCCACAGGTGCAGCCTAAAAAGCAAAAAAAAAAAAAAAAAACACCTGCCACCCAACTTTACAAATTGAGTCACTGAGATTTGTAGCAGTGCCTAAGAGAACTCTGACCAGGCTGAAAATCAGATAGAAGAGAGTCTTAAGAGCCTCTAGTTCCCGAATTCATAGGCATCCCAGTCAAATGCTGTTCAAGTGCCAGTGGGGGAGAAGCAGTGAGTCCCATGTTCCTGGGTTCACAGCTAGCTGACCTTTCCACCACAAAGCACACCTGGAAAAACTCCCCTGCACAATGCCAAAGGCGAATTCCAGAAACGGGAACAGCCCACACAATCTGAGAAGGCTTATAGACTCTCGGGATTCAAGAAACCCTGACAGACACCCACATCTGCCCTGGCTTCACCTACTCACAGGTTCAAGTCAAGAGAGGTGGGTGCCCATCAGAGATGAGACTTTTTTTTTTGGAGAAAGAGCAACTCCACTACCTGCCCAGGAGGGTTCTCCTAAATGTTGTCTTTCTGTGCAATAAAGGTATAACCATTATAAGTAGACCTGCTCAGGAAGGAAACAACAGAAGCCCTAAGGCCACCACAGCTCCAGGAGAGAGGAACCACCTCCCTTGGGCCAGCGATCATAAAACCAAACAAGCAGTATTCCACTGGGGCCTCTCTGTTGAGTTTTTTTTGTCTTTTGGGGTTTTTTTTGTCTTTTTAGGGCTGCTCCTTCAGCATATGGAGGTTCCCAGGCCAGGGGCTGAATCGGAGCTGTAGCTGCCGGCCTATGCCACGGCCACAGCAACAAAGGATCTGAGCTGCATCTACAACCTACACCACAGCTCATGGCAACCCCGGATCCTTAACCCACTGAGCAAGGCCAGGGATCAAACCTACATCCTCAGGGACACCAGTTGGGTTTGTTAACCGCCGAGCCATGACAGGAACTCTTACTGGGCCTCTCTGTTACTTTGACAGGCATCTGCAAATTGGCACAATATTGCACATTGACTATACTTGAATAAAAGCTTTTTAAAAAATTTAAAAATTAATAGGCATCTCACCACCTCCTTCCCTAAACACCACTTGCTATTTCTACTGAGAAAGACATTAGTTGGGCCCAGGGGTGGGGGTACTCAAGGACCAATGATACTATTTCTCTAGGTGAGGCCCCCATTTGGGCCCTGGCATCCTTGAGGGGCTCCTGTTTATATCAGCAGATGCTAGTCCAAGAGGTAGCAGCTTTTTTGTTTCTGTGACTTCTTCCAAATGAGGTTAGAAGGCTCCAGGGCCCTTGAATACAACCTAAAGTCCTAGTGCCTTTCCTCCTCGGTGGACAGAACTATAATGTGGGAAATGCAAGGCTGACATTCACTGCAGAGTCCAAATGTCAGTCATGTATCCTAGAACCCCTCAGAGGGGTCAGCATGATCACATCAGGATCTTGGCACAATGAGGAACTTTGCAGAGTGAAAGAGCCAGTAAAAGATGGCTCTGCCATCTTGGAGCTTAGAATCCAGACAGGGTGAAGTTTCCCACCAACCCAGATACCTGTAACAACTGCCTGTTGTCATTAGACCCACAGGACTGTAAAATAAAATAAAATAAAAATCTGTAGAACCATGACAAAAGGCTTTTCTGAAACTGAAAACACAATCTTTCATTGTTTTCCCTGTCTTTACAATAAAAACACGGCGTTGGACCTGTCTGGACGTGGGGACTTTCCAGGTTCCATGTAAGGCTGGACATTTTGCATTCAATACAAATTAGTTCCTCCAAATCAGAATCAATTGTCATAAAATGTAGGGAAGTGTTTTCCCATGGGGCAAGCGTTTGTGGTAAAACTGGAAATGTTCAACTTGATTCTAATGCTTCACGAAAAGGTCAGCGCGGGATTCCAGAGCTTTACCTAGAGGATGTTAACTGTGTTTGCTGACGGGGTGAAATGGGGAGGGTCACTGTGCCCAGACTCGCCACGTCCACATCGCTCTGATCACATGTCGCAGGGCCAGCAGCAGGCCCTGCGCTTCAGAAAACAAATGAATGCACGCATACACACGTCCACACACATATTTGGACACATGCACACTGCATGTCCTCTCAGGAGCCAGAACACTTTCAAATTCAGTGACAGGAATGGTGAGCCACAGCTGGCAGTTCACTGGACAGGACAAAAACAATGTTTCTATAGAATTAATCTAAAGCACTGGGTTTCAATTCAGTGGGGCATGGCATAGAATCACCTGGGGAGCTTTTCAAAAATACGCATGCTGGCATTCCCATTCTGCCACGCAGCAGCAGAAACGAATCTGACTAGTATCCACGAGGACGCAGGTTCCATCCCTGGCCTTGCTCAGTGGGCCAGGGATCCACTGTTGCTGTGAGTTATGGTGTAGGTTGCAGATGAGGCTTGGATCCCATGTTGCTATGGCTATGGGGTAGGCCAGGCCAGCAGCTGCAGCTGTGATTCAACCCCTAGCCTGGGAACTTCCCATATGCTGTGGGTATAGCCCTAAAAAGCAAAAACAAACAAAAACAAAAAACAAAAAAACAACCCTCCCCCCAAAAAAAATTAAAAAAAAAAAAAACATTCCTGGGCCTCCCCACATGCAGAGATTATGGTCCAGGACATATATGGTTTTGAAAAGGTCTCCATTCTGATAACTCATCTATTGACTCCCTGATTTCTTGTAAATATGGTATTTACAATGTGGATTCATAGCCTAAAGCTTTCAAATACTCAGGCCAAGTGAAAATGGCCAGCATTTCCTGATGCCCACATTACGGCTGTGGGTTTATCAGAGAACTGAATCATATTTGGCATCCAGACTCATGTTCTACAGATTACCCAAGACATCAGACCATGAGCACCCTAAACTTCTCTCTCATGGGATGGAGTGCAGATAAATGAATTTCTCTGAAACCCCATTCAGGTTTAAACCTGAATAAGAGGGGACAGAAAAAGGGCTCAACATGGCATTGCTTGCTCATGGGATCCCACCCTGACCACGTGTCCTTCTCATAGCCCAGCAGGCCTGGGCAGGTCTCCTATGCAGCTCCTAGTGGCCCCCACCCCAGCTTGTACTGTTGATCCGATCTGACGGGATCACTGGCCTGGAGCAAGGCTGAGTAGAAATCTGAAACACTTTCGTTATCAGCCAAAAGTTGTCATTTGGCCAGTTCCTGAGGGTCAGCCCCTCCTCTTTCAGTAAAACCAAGTGTGAGTCAACTCAGGGGAGGCGGGTTGACCATAAACCCTGAAAAAACAGGGCTGCAATTCTGCTTCAAAAGACCTTAAACTACGCCTTACTTATAATTCTCATTTTCCCATTTTTAAATCTGCGATTCTGAAACAGAGCTCTTTCATAACCAGACCCTGCCACAGAAACAAGAGTCTGTCAATCTCTCCACCATCTTTATATATGTCTGGACGGTCAAAAGCATTATTGCTTCTCTGATGTCCTTCAGCCAGGCAACCTCAGTCACGAGCTTTGATTTCAGGAAGTAGCAAGGGCTGGGCTTAGCTGATCCCCAAAGCCTGGGCAATTCAGGATTTGGCACCACCTATGTTCCTAACTCAAGGTCACATGAATACTTACCACGGGATAATAATTGGCATGGTAAAGCTATAGAATTGTTTTAAAGGTTTTGTTAGTCCCCCAAATCCTAAATACTCCTGGTTGGCAAATAGTGCCAACCAGAGTTAGACCTACAGGAGCAGCACCTTCTTGACCACTCTGAGCCATGACAAGCCGGAGTACCCAAATGTGATCCAACTGGGGGCTTCAACTGGCAGCCACTGATCTTCACCCCAGGCATGCTGGGGGTGACAGATCCTTCTGCAAAAAACAATCTGAATTCTCTAAAATGACCTTGAACATGCTACATGCCAATACCACACAGTATCATATATATTAACTTATATGTGTAAGTTTAGAGTAAGAGAAAAAAAGATAAAGCATGCTGTTCACAACAAATTCACATGAAAATACCACTAATCTTTTTTTGTTTATTTTTTTTATTATAGTCGATTTGCAATGTTGTGTCAATTTCTATTGTATAGCAAAGAGATGCAGTCATACATATATATACATTCTTTTCCTCCTATTACCTTCTATCATGTTCTATTCCAAGTGATTGGGTATAGTTCCCTGTGCTATACAGCAGGACCTCATTGCTTATCCATTCTAAAGGTAATAGTTGACATCTACAACTAACATGCTTACTGAAGTGCCCATAGCTCAGGAATCAGGCTTAGATCTCTCTCCCAACTCCATGGCTTAAGGGCATGTTTGACGCTCAGTTTCTCAATCTATGCAAATGGGGATGATGTTACCTCCCTTGATTCTTCTTTAGAGGATTAAACAAAACAACAAATATGGCATCTGATACATAGTAAATCCTTAAATTAATAAAAGACTGCTAATACAGTAAAAGTTATCCCTGTTGCAATTATCAATGATCCTTGAGAGTATTCTAGGTACTGTGGGTACAGACACATTCACTCCACTTAACTGCTCTGAAATCACAGTCTCCCCCTAGTGGAGGACCGTTAATTGGTTTGTTCCTGTTCTGATGGGTTCAGCCAAGGCACACAAGTTTCCACGTAGGGCTGCGAGAAATAACTTTGTTTTGTTTTTCCACCAGAAATGGAGTCTTGGTCCAGGCAGAGGATGTATCTAGAAAGTGTGTGTTCTAACTTTCTGGAGCCAACGCACTCCTGCCCCAAGTAGTTGGGATGCTGCACTCTGGTCATCCCAGAGCTACACAAAGACTACTACTGGAAGTATTTGTAGCTGCATTATTATTATTTTTTTTTTTTAGGGCCACACCCACAGCATGTGCAGGTTCCCAGGCTAGGGGTCAAATCGGAGCTGTAGCCGCTGGCCTACACCACAGCCATAGCAACACCAGATCTGAGCCGTGTCTGTGAGCTACACCACAGCTCACAGCAACGCCGGATCCTTAAACCATTGAGCGAGGCCAGGGATCAAACCCATATCCTCATGGATGTTAGTCAGATCAGTTTCTGCTGAGCACAACGGGCACTCCTGTAGTTGCATTATTTATTTGAAAACCTGTCTGGCAACTCTAGACAGAGCTCAGTCTTGGAAGGGAGGGGTCCCCAAGACACCCTAGGATTCCTTCCCAATGTGATTGTATCTGCTAGTCTGTACTCATCCTGTGGCCAAGAAGGACCTTCCTCCTCCCCAAATCTAGCTCTGCTCACATCATACACCAGGTGGACCGACGTCTCCAAAGAAACACCTCCAATGTCACCTTCCCACTCTTCCTCCCAAGAGGTCCAGGTACTCAGTGCCACTGATGCAGGTCAAACACAGAGCATCTCACTGAGGCAGCTATCAATGTAATAACCCCTTCAGGTACCCTTCCCGAGATGGCACTCCACTGGCCAAGATCATTTCCTTCATTTTTTACCAGCAGGGAAACTTAGATGCAGTGAGAACTGCAATGAAAATGCCACCCTCCTTCCCATCTTTCTATCTTTGTTTATTTGGTTCTTCTCAAATTTAATGTCCATTCTTCTGTCCTCTGCTGACTCCAAACTTACTCATTTTCCAACTCATTGCCCAAACTCCTCTCCATTACCAGCAATGCCCCCCACCATCACTCCCCTGGGACTGAACTGATCTCTGCCTGCCTCTAAGACTGAGTATCGTCTCTATTACAGTATTTGATATTTTAACGATGCTCCATATTACACTGTCACACCCAGAGTGAGCACCACAAATTGCAGAGAATGTTTTTAGGGCTTGTGAGAAAGGAATTGGGTAGGTTTCACTTCCCCAACCCCACCCTTTAATAGTTTCTAACTCAGTACAAGCCACATACCAGGTGTGGACTAAAAGCCTAAAAACTGACTGAAAGCCTCCTCTCAAGGCCACAACGCAACCTGCCAGGATACAGATGTTTACAGGAAGATTCCTGCTGCCAGCACTCAGGTTTGGCTCACCAGGTCCTGCTCTCTTTGCACATTCTGCCTTGGGCTAAATTGCCTAATATGTCAATATTTAGATTTTGTATTCTGTTCAAGGGCGTAAGGATCTTATTATTTATTTAACTCACAGAAGTCTTAAGTAACTAGATGCTTATGAAAGGTTCTGAGGACCCATAATAAATGATCGGTGCAGAGCCCCACTCACTGCCTGACATACAGACCAGTGGCAGGCAGGGGAGGGTTGCGGGGTGGGCGGAGGGTGTTCAGAGTCATACACATAAAACACTACCTGGAAGTCACCATGCACACCACTTTCATATGATCTGAAAACATCTCGCTGGCATAATTCGTAAGCAGAATGTCTTCATATTTAATGACCCAGTCACGTGCCTCTGAGAAGCAAGTTATAGCCGATACAACGACAATTTTGTTATAAGCCCCTCCCCGAAAATAATCTCTCTGCCTTGGATTCTGACCTCTCTGAACAGCTGCTCTCAGAAGCCTAAGAAGGCAGCCAGCCTTTGTGGGAGGTCACCTCACGGGGTGGTGATGTGAAGCGGCTTGGAATACAAAGGGCCCTCGCAGTGTGAGTTATAGGTCCAAAGAAACAGATTTTTTAACCGACGGGCAGAATTTATGCTTTAAGGGTTTATCCTGGCCAGGATTTCCGAGTCAGAGGAATAGACTCCGATCATTCACAGGCTTGGAAGGAAAATTAACAACAGTCACCCAGTCCAGCTTCCCACTTTGATAGCATGGGCTGGTGAAGCAAAAGCAGACCTGTCTACACCGAACGCATCCATTCAGTGAGTTGCTACCATGACCCAGGTGTTATGCAGGCACTAGAATACGACAGGAAACAAGTTAAAGTCCCCATCCATGGTCCCATGTAAATTCCCCTCCTATCTTCAGGAAAAATGAAAAGATCCCACAGCAAGCAATACACTGGAGAGGGTTCTTGGGTAACTAAGAATGGACCAACTCCTGCTCCTGGGAGCCTCAAAGTCAAGTGACCCTCAGACCACTAAGCTTTTCTAAAGGCTTCATGAACAACCAACTGCAAAGCAAACATACAAACAACAACAGCAGTTCCATGATTACAATCAGGTCTCTGCGGCATTGAAAGGTCCTCCATCAGAACTACCAAAGACATCACCATCATTTTTCACTGCTTCTCCTAAAAGAGATTTAAGAAATGAATGGCTAAGAGAGGGCACAAACGGAGATAAATCATTTAATGAAAGCGTCATCACTTGAGAAGTCCAATTAAAAGTCGTCTTCTGTCATTCACTCATTCAACTAGTCAATAGTCCACCTGTATTGAGCAGCTCTGCGTGCAAAGCACTGTAAGAATTTGGCACCTTGGGAAATACTGAGATGGATGGCACCGTCCCAGCTCTGGAGGAACTTAAAAATCAATTGGGAAATTACAATTCTCATTTTACAGATGAGTAAACAGGGGCATGGACAGTTCAGGGATTTATTTTAAATGCTTCATCCTAGAACTAAATCATAGAGTCATCATAAAGATGGCAAACACTGAGCTAGAAGGTAGGACCTCCTTGTTCTAGTCCTGGTGCAGTCCCTTCTTTGGGGCTTCAATTTCCTCCTCTGAAAAATAAGGAGGCAGGTCTTTAGAGTGGGTTCCTCCAGCTCTGAGATCCTAGGATTCCACCACTTGTAACCAATAAGATTTGGTAGTGAGAACTAAGGAACTAAATTTCCTGACCAAGGGAGTACCTTTTAATGAGAATTATGATTTGGCTAACTTCAAGTCCCACCTCAAGCAATATGGGAGCCATTCTTATCTGCTGGCACTGTTATAGGTCTTCCCAGAAGATGCTTAGGTCGAGGGGGGACATGCCGTCTTCTGGTCTGCGGACCTGCTAACTGGTATCACTGCCATCTTAGCAACAATGGTAGAGAAAGCCAAAGGCTCCCGCCCCCATCTCCCTTCAGCCTCTGCTAATTGTTATAACACAGGGTAATAAGTGTTTGCAAGAGCTACATTGCTCCGTGTAAGAATAACGGCTCCAAAGATAATGGAACCAGTCTACGTGCAATGTGACAAATGGAGGTGTGGGCTACGTGTAAAGAACTCTTAATTAAAGGTTTAATAGACAGCGAGAGGATTGAACTAGATCATACGTAGGGTCCCTTCCAGCATTAGCTTTCTATGTTCTATTACTACGAATTGTCTGAAGAAAATGTAAAAGATTCCTTTATTGAGTTAACCAGGGAATCTAAATCATTAACCTCAACCGCTTATCCGTGTACAAAGACGAACTTGCAAAAAAAAAGAAGAAAAAACACTGTACCAAAAGCCTCTGTTTGGATTTTTAAAGACAAATCGTTTAATGGTTTCATTACATGTTCAGATCAGTGTCTGAACTTGGGGGGATGTCTTGTAAACTGCCCATCAGCTGGCCATCTTGCAACATGTGAGCTGAACAGTCATATGTGTGAAGATCCAAATGACAGGAAGATTGTATTTGAAGCATTTGTTTATATTTAATGTTTCCCTTCCTGCTTCTTTTTTTTTGGGGGGGGTGCCTAGAGGCACAGGTGGTTCTTATTTCAGGCTGTATGCTTGGTTCTGCTATTCAAAGATTAGTGAATAAAGGGGGCCTTGTAAACAGATGAGCATGATAATGGTCATAACGCTTTCTGCTGCCTTCTGTGCCCACTTCAATCTGTGTGCCCGGCAAACCCTCCTATCTACCCCTGCACGGGTCCCCCTGTCCCTCTTTCCCACCACCTGACTCTACTCTTTCAGTCTTAAGCAGATCAAAGTGAGTCAGGGATCAGACAGCTGCTCAGAGAGCAGGAGAGGAAGAAAGAAGAGGCGAGAGGTGGAGAGAGACAGGCAGAAGCAGAGAGTGAAACACCTAACGCTCTTTAGGATAAGAAGGGTTCTGCTGGAGTTCCCATCGTGGCTCGGCAGTTAATGAACCTGACTAGTATCCATGAGGATGCACGTTCTATCCCTAGTCTTGCTCAGTGGGTTAAGGATCTGGCATTGCCATGAGCTGTGGTGTAGGTCACAGACATGGCTCGGATCCTGCATTGCTGTGGCTGTGGCCTAGGCTGGCGGCTACAGCTCCGATTCAACTCCTGACCCGGGAATCTCCATATGCTGCAGATGTGGCCCTAAAAAGACCAAAAAATAAAATAAAAATAAGGGTTCTGCAGAAGACACAGAGACTTCCACTGTCTAGTGCAAACAACACCTTCACGCTTCCCTTCTTTTTAGGACACTCACTGCCTGTCATATCTTCCCTCCAACAGTTTATTTTCATCACATGCTTGACTTCATATACATACCTTCACCTTTGCCTCTCAAATATGAAGCTAGTCTAGAACCACACACGTCGTGCGGCCCAGCAGTAACCTGTCATTTTTGGAGAATGAGGTCTAGAAGCAAAAGCTAGCTGTCAATTTGGCTTTTATCTGTCCCCACGTAGGGACAAGTTCAAAGGGCCTTTCCTTGAAGGCTTTAGCAAGGGGCAGAAATCTGGACCTCGATGAAAATGTCCAGCTTCTCGCTGGGGGCTGAGTATTTGTTATTAATCCACGGCTTTGTGGGGCCTCAGTTTATATATCTCCTTGAGCCTCAAATCAATGTCCAAATCTTCACAGCCACCAACCTGCCCCTGTTCCCTTCCTCTCCCTGTAACTCACTGTCTGGTCTCCACGCACGTGCGAGGATGCGGAGATGGGCAGGGCAAGTCAGTCTGAAGGGATGCCACAAAGATGCCCCCTATGCAGCTTAAGTCCAGAGGCCAAGGTCATTCCCTGTGGCAGGCAGGAGAGAAGGGTAAAAGCACCCCCTAGACCCGTGCCTGCCGGTCCAGGTTCAGACCAAGGCTCTAATGGCTGGGAGATGCTGAGCTGAAGAAGCCTCGGGGCCCACACACCAGGCCAGGAAACGCAGCCCCGGCCCTTCCTTTGTCTCCAAAGACCTGCACGTGTTTTCCCTCATTTGAGGGGAGCCCAGAGCACGGGGAGCCGGGCTGACCCTCTGCCTCTCGTGTTGATTAACAGCCCCCTCCGCCCCCCTCTGACCCCCATGGGGGCACCCACTGCACCCTCCTCCCTCTGCGCCTTCTGATATCAACCGGGAAAAGGGAATCTAAAAATAAAGCCGGGGCCAGAGTGTGTACCACTCGATTGGGCTCCTGTGCTCGCAGATCTGCTTATTTTGGCCTATCTCTCCCCAGCGATAAGGCTGCTAACAGCCTGTTATCAGCCAGTCGGTGAAAATGTGCTCCAGCCTGATTAGGCCTCAGTCTTTGCCAAGGTTATAAACAGCCGTTATCGTTTTCCCGAACAGAATAATCCGGACAGTATCAGCTCAGAAACATATGGGCCACACAGAGAAGATAGCCGCTGACGGACACTTCATTTTAATTGTAACGAGTGGGTAGCGGCAGCCTGCAGACAGAAGACAGAGAGCTGCCCGATTGGCAACAAGGCTTTTTTTTTTTTTTTTAATCTCTCCTTCCTTCCCTGGTTTCCAGTGCCTAAACCGCTTTGATATTCTGGGTGGTACAATGAACTAGACCCTAGCCCAGATGTTACCAGTTACTAAGCATGACCCTTCCCTGAAAGGCAGACGGGATCCTTCTGATTCTCTTATGGGGAAAAGCAAAAACAACAAACAAACAAAAACAGCCAAGAGGAAGGCGGGTAGTACCTAATTGAGCTCTCTCTGCCCTGCAGCCCCAAATTCAATTTCAACAACCCTTCCTCTCACTCCACCCTGATCTCCTGCCCCACAGCCAGGCTTCTTCAGAGACCGCCTCCTCCCTACCCCCAGCTGAGGAATGCCTTATCCCACACTTCATGCCACACTGATAGCTTGCCCTCCAAACACAGGGGCTGAATACTTCTAATAGAGTGTTCAGGTCATTTCCGTCAACTTTCGGCAGGTCAACATGTCCATCCACCAGGATGAGGCTCGTGGGGAGCAAGCTCAGGCTTGTAGGGATTTGGGGTCCTTACAAGCAACTGCCCTCATCTGGTTTCCCTCCTGCTCTTTTGGGACAGACTCCTATCTCAGCCTGGTCACAGAAAAGCAACCATCTGTCAGAAGACAGGGTAGGCAGGGGCAGGGCGTCCCGCAAAAGAGAAAACTGGGATGACAAAAGTTTAGTGAAAGGGTTCAGCTCTCTACTTCCACATCAGCAGGCACCACGGTTGCGGACAGCTCAGCTGTGGGTCACACTGCTGTTGGCATGTGGCCAAGAGCCACCCTGTGCGTTCACAGGGTGAGGCAGTGTTTCCCCTTCATGTGTCACCAGAAACAAAGTGGAAGGAAGAGGGAGGAAGGCTGACAGCAAGAGGGTACCACGAGACGAGCATCTCACCGCAGACTCACTCACCCAGCACTTGTCTTGTAGTTCTTGCTGCCGCTGCCGCTGCCACTGCTGCTGGTGTACTTGGGCTCACACCTGGCTGGCCAGATGGGGTCCACCAGAGCAGGTGGATTCCGAGGAAGATAAACACAAGTGCCCCCACCCTGGACTCAGCTGTCACTCTTCACTCTTCGGTTCAGCATTCATATGTGTCAGTACTTCAAACAATTTAACATCTTCAGGACAGTCTTTCTCTCCTGACCTTCTTTTCTGTTTCCTTCCCTTTCCTCCTTCAACCCTCAAGTGTCCTCTCCCTTTTAGCAGAGAAAGCCAGGACCTTCCACGGCCCGTACACACACTCAACAAACTACAGCCCTGGAAAAGTCCCCCTGCTTAACTTCCATCTCTGGTGGCCTTCTAATTAGGGGGGAAGGTGAGCACTGAAAGGAGAAAAAGGAAAAAAAAAAATAACTGAACCAAAAAGAAGTTCCCTCCTACATTTACAATGGCACCCCTCACCCCTCTTTTCTTTTTTCTTTATAGGGCCGCACCTGCAGCACATGGAAGTTCCCGGGCTAGGGGTTGAATTCGAGCTGCAGCTGCTGGCCCACGCCACAGCTTGCAGCAATGTCGCTTCCCTAACCCACTGAGCAGGGCCAGAGATCAAACCTGCATCTTCACAGACATAACATCAGGTCCTTAACCCACTGAGCCACAAAGGGAACTCCAGTGCCCTTCTTTTCTTAACATCAGTTTCCAATTCTGCAGAGATAGGACAATACTGCTTTGCCCAGGAAGACACGGTAACAATAGCTGATATTTACTGAGTACTGGTGTACCTGCCAGGCACTGATCTTAGCATTCTACATAAATTTGCTGATTTAGCCCCCAAATGATTCTATGATTTACACCCAAGGGATCTGCTTCCTGGCTGCCTCTCTAGATTCCCAGTGTCTCCTAGTCCTGAGCAGCTCACATCCAGGGAGCATCCTTTCCCAGGGGCCTCTGGGGGATCCTAACTAGCTCCACTACCACCGCATCCCCATGCAATCCTCTCTCAGATTTACAAGGGCTCAAGGGAAGCCCACTCCCCAGGACCAAGAGAGCACGCTGGCCCTGAGACAATTTCTCGTATTTCACTGTCAAGTGAAAGCAGAGTCCACAGTAATGTTCCTGTAATAATATCAAATTCAAAACGGAAAGAGCAGGGAAATTCTGCTGCAGTTGAAACGAGCCTCAGGCACATTTTTGTTTTAATTCTTTTTTTCATGGCTTTTCAACACCTGCCTCCTCTCTTCCTCTCTCCCAACAAAATATGGCTTAGGCCGCCTTGCAGTATTATCAAGAGACTGGCCAGCAGATCTCCGCAGCAAAGTCTGCAGTGGGTGGTCTGTGTGCAACGTCTTGGTGGTCTTAAGCTCAGTCCCTCCAGACCAAGTTTCAAGGTTATGGCGATGTCTCCCTAATTGCCCTCAGAATCAGAAAATATCCTGGAAACGTGAGAATCCTCCTCTGAAGCCATGAGTCAGTCTGCTCAGCGGTAGTTTATTCAACTTTAAGTGCTTCCCGCCTCCACCCCTTCTTCTATTTTTTGTTTTCTTATTCTTTCTGTTTCAATGGACCCAGCTTTGTTCTTCCACAATTTCAGGCTCCCAGTACTAGACGCGTTCCTGAAATGAGCAGCAGGGACTATTTTTTCTGGAGGGCCTGCGTCCCGTTTTGTTCCCGGCCCTTTTCTTCTGAGACGCCTCCACTGAGATAGAGGGAAGGCCAGCTCTTCTCAGGGTCACACAACGGAGGCAGGTGGAGCCCTGAGGACAGTCCATGGGGACCCACGTGCTCACAGAAGGTTGGCGGGGCCAAGGCCGCCTGGTCCCTGCTGCACTGCTGCCACTCTGAGTGGGCAAGGCCCCACAAGGGCTGTGTCCAGCTGTCTCAGAGCATCTATGACACACACCACTGCCACTGCTGATGGGAGTCCCCGTGACTGTGAGCACCTAATGGACCAGGAACTATCTTCCTCTATCCTGTCCCCCTGGCCCCTAGCATGGAACCCAGCAGAGGGGAAGCATCCAGTAGATGTTGGCTGAAACAAAGGAACAGATTCAGGCCAAACCCACCCAGGTGGGTGTTCAAGGCCAAGTACTTTGGAGACAGCCTACCTCTATCACACTTTCCAACTCTGCCTTAGCCTCAGCTTCTCCCTCTCTAAAATGGGGATAATCACCGTACCTGTGGCCCCAGAGGCACTGTGAGGATGACCTATGTTAAAACACTTGGCCCAGGGCATGATGCAGAGCCATCACCTGCTAAGTAAATATTTCTTGTTTATGAAATAAGTACCCCTCCCCCATCCATGTCTGCCCCTCACGGAGCTGCTACCGCAGTCAACATGCTCTGACCAAAGAAAAGGCCACAGCAAGGACCTCCTGTTCTGATCCCCGCTGTGCTAAGGACTCCAAGGGTCACTTAGTCACTCAGCCTTGCTGTCTCTGTGACCTGCCTGAGGCTGGGGTCACTCTGCCTCACCTAACGGACTGGCAGCTTGGCCGTGAGGCAGCATAACCCACCAGATGTGGCCACATGAGGAAAAGGGAAATCCAGACGCTCAGATCTGCTGCCAAGTCAGTCATGTTCTGGCAAAGTGGTTCCATGCCTAGCACTCCACAGACCTCGAGACAGGCCCCACGGCGCCTGTGCCTCCCTGAGGCTCTGCCAATGCGCTGGCCTTAAATGAAGGTTCCTGGTGGAGACGGTGAGGAAGACAGCGTCTGCCTGGCCCGCAGTCCTCACCGAGACGGCTGCTGGAAAGGAACCCACCTTCAGGGCCACCACCTGACAACCTCCCTCTTGCCCACAATGTCACGGCAGCGGTGGCCCACGTGGCTCCCCTGGGGGAACAGCAGCTGCTCATTGTCACAGCCCCTCACTGTCCTTTTGGGCTCCAAAGTTGGTTCTGTTGTTTCTGCCCCTTTTCCCAAAGATGTGATTCTTATACCCCTCTGCATTCCTAAGATAAGCTTTTAAGCGTAAAATCCATTTCAGCACAGGGGTCTTCATCGTTTCTTCCCTTCCCTTCACAGTGAAGCTAACGTGAATTCATAAACAGCTCTGGTGGTTCTAGTATCAGAGCCTTATATGAGACAGGGTTTCTCTCTCTCCCTCTCTCTCTGTCTCTCTCTCCCTCACACACACACACACCCCACACACACACCAGTGTCAGCCACAACACTGTTCTCATCCTTCCCACCTCTAGACCTGCCCTACCCTTTCCTCCTGCAGGAACACTGCCAAATAAAATAACAAAATATTCATATGGTAAGGCACGTTAAAACCTTGGGAAGATTTAAGCCTGGGCTTCATGTCACAGACGCTCCCTGCCGTAATCTGTATTCCAATCTCGGTGTCAGTGGAACTGTGATCAGAATATCCAAGGTCTCATAAAAGATTTAGGGCTTACTGACTTCCCTGACACTGGCTGTTTCATGTTGCTCCTGCTGCTTCCCTTTCAGCCTCCAAAGAGATGACGGTCCCTTTCAACTCACCACCACAGATGGCAAACTTGCCAAGGAAGTCTAGGAACTCAGGACAAACACAAGGCCTAAATCATCCTGAGACCTTTGCTGTGGCTGGGGCTGGCGTGCTTTAGCTTCTTTTGGTGGCTTCTTTTGTTTGGTTGAGGGTTTTTCTAAGGTGGCACTGCTGCTGCCCCCTCCCTGGTACCCAGAAGCTGGATGTAGGAAGGCAGGGAGTTAAGGATCCCTGATTTCATCTCCTCACCCTGAGGGCTTTGGAGTGTAGGGCTGTGTATGCCAGACTCACTGTGTTCAGGTCCTCATTATGATTTAAATCAGGGACTGTATGTATTACCTAACCTTGTAAAGTGTTGACACTGTCATTTGTAGGGGTGGTGGACCCCCAAATAGGGACCAAGCACACTCTCTGTTAGTCAAGTTCAAAGACAGGTATGTTACACATGTTATGTGTTACCCAACAAACACACACTAGTATGCACATGGGTAGTTTGAAAATTCAAGCAAGGTGCATCACGACTTAAGGAAACCAGGTATAACTAAAAGGGTACTATGATCAGATCTTTTGGCTTACTAAGGGGCTCATCATAGGTGTCTTAGCCAGACCCACGAGCAGATTTCCAATCTGATTTCCTTCCCACTCATGCAATTTACACCAGCTTATCAGAAAGAAATTTATCAAATAAACTGAGTTATACCAAACTTCATAGGGATGTCACAGATTTCGCAAAAGGAAATTCTCTGATGTACCTACAGGGTAAGGGTCCAATGACCTACAGAGATGGCAAGAAAAGGAGAAAAGACACATTGTCATATGGCTAACATCACCCAGCCACTTGAAGCCAGAGGGACCGAAAAGAACGGTAGCTCCACAAAACAACAGAATCAAGACACTTTCAAGATACCCATATTCCTTAGTAAGTCACAAGTGCTTAGAATTCCAAAAAGGGGGGGAGAAGCGAACAGAATTCCAACACTCAGTCAAAAACTAAAGGCCTATTAAAATTTAATCTCTTTTGAAAACATATTATCTTAACATATTATCTTAATTATTTCTGTAAATGCTGTGGCCATTAGGCAAATGAACACAAAATCCCAGATCAAAGTGCCATTCACACATAGACACTTGCATAACATTAAGTAGCATGAAGGTGAACAGGTGCTATAAACAACTTCTTTGAATGTTTTTAATGTAGCCACTAATAAAACCTTCTGAAGAGGTTAAAAAAAATTCCAGAATACAAATTGAAAATTAAAGGCAAGTTGATGGTACCTCAAAATTAAACCTGTCAAGTGAGAAAATTATAATCAAAATTGTCTCTGTACTTCTCAAATCCTTCACTGTGAAGTCTCATAATATAAACAGATATGTGTGTGTATATATATATATATGTGCATATGTTTCTGCATATGCATATGAAAAATCAAAGAGGCAAACAGAAGTGGTGGATCACAGATGACACAAAAAGCATACACAATCCAGTTTCCTAAGTAGTATAGCTATTAACACATGCCCTCCGATATAGGCAGGCAAAAAGGACATTTCCCCCATTGTAATAGAGTAACGTGATCCAGAGAAATCATTTGTATCGTTTTTAGGAGATTGAGTTCTGCTACATTCTTTAGGGAACACACTAAGAGAAGGCCACCGTCAGTTATTTCTGAAAGTAAATAATCCTATAATTCATCACATTTGGTAACTGTATGTTTTTTGGGTTTTCTTCGTCGCTTTTTTTTTTTTTTTTTTTTTTTTTTTTGCTTTTTAGGGCCACACCCATGGTACATGGAGGTTCCCAGATTAGGGACTGAATCAGAGCTGCAGCCACCGGCCACAGCCACAGCCACAGCAAAGTGGGATCTGAGCCGCATCTGTGACCTACACCACAGCTCACGGTAACGTCAGATCCTTAACCCACTGAGCTAGGTCAGGGATCAAACCCACATCCTCATGGATTCTAGTCAGGTTCATTAACCAGTGAGCCTCAACGGGAATTCCAGTAACTATATGTTTTTTCATTACCAGACACAACCCATATTATTTATTTAGAGCAAAATTTCTTTCCCAAAGACATCTTAGAATACTGTACAAATGAGTGCTTCTCAGCAGGGGGTGAGTATACCCCCCGGGGGACATCTGACAACATCTGGAGACACTTTGGGTTTGGAGACAATGGAAGAACGGAGACAATTTGGTTGCAAACACAAACGCATCTAACACCTTCTCTGCACAGGACAACCCCTCAAGACAGAAATTTCCAGCCTAAAAGGCAATAGTGCAAAGGTTGAGAAACTCTGCTACATACTACCACCACCATTTCCAAATTCCCCAAACCATGTCGTCCCTGAAAGACTTGAAAAATGAGAAGTCGGAAAACATGAGACCTTTTTTTAGTAGTATTTTGAGTGGCTTTCCGTGGCTCCTACCACATATTACTTCACCTAAAACATGCTCTTAAAACCTACCACCAGTCCTCGCCTTAACAGCCATACAGTGAGAAATGCTGGAACATCAGCAAGGATCTCAGAAGAAAAAAAAAAAAAAGAAAAGAAAAAAGAACATTTACCCTGAGACATCCTTCAGTGAACAGAGGAATACCCTGACCGATTGTGTTAAAATCAAATCAAGTGAGATATAACAAAAGCTAACTTTTTAGCCAGTGAAAAATAGACACGTCTGGCACTTAAAGTCCTCCATGTGTGTATCCATCCAATTCTATAGCATCAGAGCTCTGGCGTTCAGTAATATAATAATATTATTTTTGCGATCAGTTAAGGTATAAAATGTGCGTAGCCTCAGTCTTTAATATTAATAAGTCTTGTAACTAGCAGTTTCTCGTAGCTCCGAATTCTTGAGCACAACTAGAAAGGGCACTTATCCTGAAAAATCTAATAAATTTACAGTTTTATATACTTCCTTCAATTGTAAAAGTCTTGTTCAATAAACTTTAAAATGCCACTATAGAGCAATAACACAGACAGTATAAACCCAGCCCTGGGAAAGCTGTGCAACCAGAAATTGTTCCCCTTTCTGCTAGAGCAATAAAGTTTTATATGTTTGAACTGACTGTAAAAAGGTTTGAATGTTGGCAACTGGGGAATAATCTGTCTTCTTTATAGTTATTATCATATTTCCCACAAGACCCCTTGGTCTGTGTCAATCCTTCTTGTATATGACACCTTTGTACTGTCAGCGAAAGCAAGACTACTTTACTTTTTTTTTTTAACTATAGGACTTGTATCTGTTTTCCTTCAGATTACAGCTAACAGGAATAAATTATTTCTGACAAGCATCTATTGCAGCATTTTACCAAATAAAGCTGGTTGTGAGCTGCTTTTCCAAGAGCAAGGGGTGGGAGTGGGGGGGGGGGGAAAGAGCCTCCCTTCCCTTTCTCTGTTTCTCTCAACCGATTCAAATGCAATTCAGGGATGGGTAAATCGGAGGAAACGCCAATAAAAAGAGATTTGTAGTAAAGTTGCTCTGAACGCCAGAGCCCGTTGTAACAAGGTGGTTCGGTCCTCAGGGGTGCTGTTGGATCTGTGTGCAGAAGAGGTTTAGGAAAAGGTAGGAGGAGGATGCATCCCTTTTCCTTCCAGACCTGTCTCAGGTCTAAGAGCTGCTGGGTTCAGAGAGAAAGCTGAGTCCAGCCAGCAGCACTGGCTAGAGTTTCCTGGGCTCTGGGCAATAGCCAGTGCGGGACGCTGTGTTGAAGATCAGCAGGGACAGACACGCACGCTGTCCCACGTATTACAGACAGACCATCTCGGCTAAAACGCTCTCCTCTCCCTCCCAACTCTGCACCACCATCCCAAAGTTCCCCTGCCTTCCCACAATTAGAATAATAGTGGAAAAACCACAGAGGAAGAAACATATATTTGTAAATAACCAGGTTTTTAAAAATCAAAAGACATTATGTAGCTGGACATCTGTGGAACTGGCTCAGTAAGTTAATTTTCTCTGCACTCTGGAACAAAGTCTCTTCAAGGGACTGTGAGAACAGGACAGCTGGTCACATACAGAGACATATACATACGTGCATATACATACTAAAGCCCAACTCACAATCCACAGTCAACTCAAATATGTAAGTTCTGGTGTGGAAGGGTAAATGCAAAATTATGTCCATAACTACAGCAAGTCCACCAGAATGAGACCATGCAGACAGACTGAGTAAATATAATTTCATCTCAGCGACCTTGGGAAGAGCCTGAGCCTCATGCTCTTGCAGGTGAGCTCAGGATGGCCTCATTTTGCTCCTTACTGTCCTCACTTTCAAGAGTACTCAGAGCCACATACTGACTTGTCCTCCTTATCCCATTCAGCCCACAAGCATTCCAACTTACATATGGTAGACACCTAAACACCTGATCATGGTAAGCGCCTAATACCACCAGGAGGCTCAAGGAGCACTGTGCCCCCTCCTACCCCCTACCCCATCTCAGAACTGCTACAAACCATAGCCGTTAACAAAGGTGGACTCACCTCCGAATAGCCCTTACATGGCAGCTGCCTTCTGGAAAACCACGGATCCATTCTAGCAGTTCTATTTTCTCTTCAAAATAGGTTCTTGATGTAGACCAAAAGTTCTTGGGTCATGTATCACAGTGACATTAATAAGGACAATGCATGCTTTTAAAAAATTTTTGGTAACATGAATAGAGAAAGGTACAAAAATCACAAGCCCATGGCTCAGTGAAAAAGTACGAAATGTGTTTAAAAATGGGCGCATCATCCTTGTCCAACACCCATGCTAATCATCTCTGTATCTTTCTTTTTTATTTTTTTTTTATTTTCCCACTGTACAGCAAGGGGATCAAGTTATCCTTACATGTATACATTACATTTACATTTTTCCCCCACCCTTTCTTCTGTTGCAACATGAGTATCTAGACATAGTTCTCAATGCTATTCAGCAGGATCTCCTTGTAAATTTATTCTAAATTGTGTCTGATAATCCCAAGCTCCCAATCCCTCCCACTCCCTCCCTCTCCCATCAGGCAACCACAAGTCTTTTCTCCAAGTCCATGATTTTCTTTTCTGTGGAAATGTTCATTTGTGTTGGATATTAGATTCCAGTTATAAGTGATATCATATGGTATTTATCTTTGTCTTTCTGGCTCATTTCACTCAGTATGAGATTCTCTAGTTCCATCCATGTTGCTGCAAATGGCATTATGTCATTCTTTTTTATGGCTGAGTAGTATTCCATTGTGTATATATACCACCTCTTCCGAATCCAATCATCTGTTGACAGACATGTGGGTTGTTTCCATGTCCTGGCTATTGTGAATAGTGCTGCAATGAACATGAGGGTGCATGTGTCTCTTTTAAGTAGAGTTTTGTCCGGATAGATGCCCAAGAGTGGGATTGTGGGGTCATATGGAAGTTCTATGTATAGATTTCTAAGGTATCTCCAAACTGTTCTCCATAGTGACTGTACCAATTTCTCAATTTTTTGTTACGTTGTTGAAGTAAGCACATAGGCAGCATTTTAAATGTTCTCACAGGGCAGTGAGTTACCAGCTGCAGGAGCAATAAGGAGACCTTCACCACCAGCGGAATGGATGAGGTATGGCGGTAGGGATATTTCCTAAAGAGTAAAGTATGTATCACAGGCATCAAATTCATCAGAGGTGCTTATGAAATGCAGATTTCTAGGCCACAGAGCTAGCCTGCTGAAGCAGGGCCCGTGGATCTGCATTTTATAAACACCATCAGGTTATTTTTGATAACAACTGGCCTTGCCTAGTGAAAACACCAGCCATGCCCCCTCCTGAACCCTGATCAATCCCTTGATCCTCCCCGAAAATGAAGGGCCTCAGCACACACATTTCTGACATCATCGCTGGTGAGGTTCAAAGACTGGTACGATGTTTTGACACAGAAAAGAAAGAGATTTAGAAAAATCACTAGCCAACAAGGGGAGAGACTTGTCCTGGAAGCTCTGCATCATTCTGCTTTCCCCTTGAACCCTAGAATCCGCATACCTTACCATCCTGTGCACCCCAGTGGAATTTTTTAACAATGCAGAAAAGCAAAGAGTCTCCTGAAAAGGCCAGAAGTTGGATCTTGCCTCCTCTCCTTTTATTACTATCCTTCTTATAAATTCCAAATAAACCCAGGGATGTTTACATCACTGGTTCTAAAATACGCCTTCCTTCCTGAACCCAAATGGAGCTGTCCTTTTTTTTTTTTTTTCTATTGTAGTTTATTTACAGTGTTCTGTCAATTTCTACTGTACAGCATAGTGACCCAGTCACACACACACACACACACACACACACACACACACACACAAATTCTTTTTCTCACATCATCCTCCATCATGCTCCATTATTAGTGACTAGATATAGTTCCCAGTGCTATACAGCGGGATCTCACTGCTTATCCATTCTAAAGGCAATAGTTTGCATCTATTAACCCCAGATTCCAGTCCATCCTACTGCCTCTCTCTCCCCCTTGGCAGTCACAAGTCTGTTCTCCAAGTCCATGAATTTCTTTTCTGGGGAAAGGTTCATTTGTGCTATATATTAGATTCTAGATGTAAGTGATATCATAAGGAGCTGGCCTTTATAGGGACATATTTGAAGGTAATATCCTGGGACTGCAAAAGCGCTCAGGAAGACACTATGGTAGGGTCCCAGCCTTTAGAACAAGGGAGGAGTGGAAGGATCCCACTAGACCAAGGCAGACTCACATTTAGACTCACATGTTACTGTTCCCCAGCTTCCACAGTCTTTCCGTTACATGATTATATGTGGAACTCAACCGAAATATAAACAGAGCAAAAAAGGCAGATCAGTGGGCATCGGTCATTATTACTAGTGTTACAACTTCTCAACTATCATTACTACTATGGAACTAACATGTTCTGATGCCTACTGTGTGTCACACACCATGCTAGACTCTTTAGAGGCATCACTGCATCTAATCCTCAGACCTACTCGTACTCAAATGTGCCAACTATATTATTTAGTGAGAGACAAGACTCTGTCACAGTTGCAACCATTTTTCACTTCCTCGGAGATATCATTCATATTCCATTTAAGGCCAAATGTAAGGATGTCTGAGCCTGTAAACTAGACAAGGGCAGGAAGAGAACTTTTCTGTTAAAAATGGCCAATAAGGTAAAGAAATAATAAGAGAAGCTATATACTAGATGCCTTGGGAGAACCAAAGACACCTAAGATGATGCCTCTTTCTATAAGGAACTCCTAGTCTAGTGAGAAAAACCAGAAATAAGCAAAAGAAAGCTCTATATTATAGAAGCATGATAACAAAATAGATGACAAATGATTGAAGAAAGAGGCAATGGGGTGCCAATTATACGAAAAAATATATACAGGACATAGCCCTTTTTTGGAGAAAATTTTAATATCCTTGGAAAGACAACATATTCTCATGTGAAACAATCAGAGGAACACCAAAAACTGTATGTAGCCAGCTGTTACATACAGGAATGTGAATCAGAAGATTCAATGCGAGCTGTAGTTACTGGAAAAAAGTCAGCCAAAGCAACGTTTGAAGCATGGATAGAGACTAGATATACCTAGAGGACAAAAAAAGCTTCCCAGGAGGAGCAATGGGACAGCAAGGAGATCAATCAGACTGGAAGCTCTGGACCTGTGAGTGAGGAAAAGAAACAGGAAAGGAAGCAGGGAGATAAGACTAGCCCCTCACCGAGTTCTCTTACAGCGCAACAGGTTAAGCATCCCGCATTGTCACTGCAGTAGCTCAGGTCGCTGCTGTGGCTCACATTCAATCCCTGGCCTGGGAACTTCCACATGCTCTGAGTACAGCCAAAAAAAAGAAGAAGAAGAAGAAGACTAGTCCCCTCACCTCACAGTGAGCACCACATGCTAACTTAGGACCTGGAACACAGTCCAGATCACAGTTGACCTAGTCTTTCTGCTCCCGTGGAAATGCTGAGGATCTCTGAAAGCTGAAGGACAACTAAATAATGCTCAAAATGTGGACCATCTTAAGGAAAGGGCTCCTAGTGACATGACCTCAGAGGCAGCAGCGAGATCTCAAAGGATGAGGTTGGACTAAGGAACACCTTTTATGGAAGAGTCCCAGGAAAGATTCAAAAGTTGCGAGAGGAGTTCCCATCGTGGCGCAGTGGTTAACGAATCCAACTAGGAACCATGAGGTTGCAGGTTCGATCCCTGCCCTTGCTCAGGGGGTTAACAATCCAGCGTTGCCATGAGCTGTGGTATAGGCCGCAGATGCGGCTCAGATCCCGAGCTGCTGTGGCTCTGGTGTAGGCTGGTAGTTACAGCTCCAATTAGACCCCTAGCCTGGGAACCTCCATATGCCGTGGGAGTGGCCTAAGAAATGGCAATAAAATACCAAAAAAAAAAATTAGAAAAAAAAAAAAAGTTGCAAGAGGTGAGGTTTGTGCTTCAGCAAGAAGCACTTTCCAAACTAAATCAGACCCAAGGATGAACACTGACTAAAGGTCAGCGATTCTGAATTCAGAATTCAGTGATTGTATAAAACTTCTGAACAAGAGAGGGAGGAATAGCACAGCTCTTAGGAGATAACGTCTCCTGCAAGAGCACTGAGAGTTCTCACTGACCCAGCGCCAGCGTTACAAACATCCAGCCAGGAAGGTGTCCTTGCGGATGTGACCACCACTAAAAGCAAAGAGACACATTTTAACATCAGACAAGAATCTGTTTGCGTAAAAGCACCATTTGGGTAAAAGTAGGTGAAGCTGCTGGCTTAAAAACATTAATTTCTTGGGTGAGTTCCTTACCTTATCACTTAACACACAGGTATTGTTCTATTACTAACTATGGAAACAAAGGTGCTTGCATCATGTTTTAGAGTCCGCCTACACTTTCACTAGCATGGGTATGTTTAATCCTGATAATAAATCTATGAGGTGTTACTATCCCCACATTATAGACAAGAAAACTAACACCCAGAGAGGGGTAAATGACTTGATTGAGGTCACCTAGCAGCTTATCACCAGAGCTCAATGACAGCCCGTATCAACTGAGTCCTCACGGTTTACTAAATGCTTGTCCTGGAGAGGATGCAGGGCTGGCCACTCCCAGGACTCAAAGATGGATGGGAAAGGTCATGGGAAGCCAACACCCAGGGAAAGCACCTTGCTCACTGAACTTGACCACCTTTCAGTTGACGTCACTCCATCTCACCTAGGTTGGTGGGACCCTGTCCAACATTCCGTCCCAGCCCAGGTCTCCCCCTACCCGCCCCCCTGGCACACTTGCCTTTATTACGCCTACAGTATGCGCTGCACTTGACAAGGAGGTAATAAAGATGACCACTGTCTGCTCCTCTCCCTCCCACCTTACAGCAGAATCACCACATTCTTGGCAGTGGAGGAACAGCCAAGTATTGTCTACATAAAGTGGCAGGGACTCTTCGGGAGCCACTAAGGAAGCCGAGTCACATGCATCAACCCTCCCAAGGAAGCAAAGCACCCCACGGAAGTCTCCAGTGGAGGAATCAACAGAGCCTCCAGCTCCCCGCTACATACCCTCGCTGCTGCTCCCTAACCCCAGCAATCACAGCACATTTTGTCTCATGCAGCCCCAGGGACTCCGAGTCCCGTGGGGGCTGCCAAGGCTTTCTGATGTAAGGCTGCTAATACCGAGTTAGGAAGCACACATTTGGTCTCCACTCCTCTGCGCACGCCTGCTGCCCTGCCTGAAGAAAAGCCACGCACGTGCTCACACAGAGGGACGCAGCGGAGAGCCCTGGAACCCACAAAGGGAAATCAGCATGCCAAGGGTTAAGCACACCCTGTAATAAGCATCTCTGTTCCGGCGTGTTGCGAAAGCCCATTACCTCCCGCCACATTACCTCATTCATTTCTTATATGCGGATGGTTTATTTTCCCATGAGCACCCTGGCTCTCAGTATTAAGTCCCCTCCTTCGCCTCTATTTCTCTATCCATCACATTTAACACTCTGACAGTAACAGTCTATAATGTTTCTATTCTACAAAACCGCTCTGTCAACTCCGGGCTTCCAGAGCAGCAACTGAGGAAAATAAATAACATCAACGCCAGGGACGACAGCATCGCAGCTCCCTTTCTGCTGGGCTTTTTTATTCTATGTTATTCTACAAAGGGAGGAAAAATACAGGGGATGGGGGAAAGTGGAAAGCAAGGAAGGGAATTTCCTTCTCATCCAGGAGATCCTCAACAGACCTGGAGGGATACAGTCAGGGCATTTCCCTTCCAGACAAAGACGTGTTCTCCCCCTCTCTCCCACTCCAATCTCCTGACCACCTCCGTTCCCCGTTCACGGGGTTTACAAAAGGACTGGTATTTACTGCACTGCATTCCCTCTCTACCTGCCACCGTAAAAGCAAAGCCACAGAGTCGAGCCAGTGTGTGGCACCCCACTCACAGTGTAGGGTGATTCATAAATTCTTGTCATCTTTTTTTGGAGCAAGAGTTCAGGGAGGAGGTACGGACAGTCCATGGGTCTACAAGCTTTGTTCTGCAGGAGGCATCCAGGGAACTAGACTCTAGAAGCCAGGAGCAGGCAGAAAGCCAAGAAAACATCAACTCCTGAGAAAGAATCCGCTCTAGAAAGCTGCCTCGTCTCCATATCCCTAGGGGTTTACCAAACTGTGTGTATTTTCATCTTTTTAAATATACATCACTAAAAACATGTTATCTTTTCTCTAGCTTCTTTAAAAGATATCTAGGAGTTCCCGTTGTGGCACAGCAGAAACGAATCTGACTAAGAACCATGACGTTGTGGGTTCAATCCTTGGCCTCACTCTGTGGGTTGAAGATCCAGCATTGCCATGAGCTGTGGTTTAGGTCACAGATGCGGCTCGGATTCTGCGTGGCTGTGGCTGTGGTGCAGGCCAGCAGCTGTAGCTCCAATCTGACCCCTATCCTGGGAACTGGGAACTTCCATATGCCACAGGTGCAGCCCTAAAAAGCACACACACACACACACACACACACACACACACACACACAAAAGATATCCAGATAGATAGATGGATATTCTTGAACAGAATTCGGTATTCTCTTCGTGACCCAAATCATTTATCATTATGAATGCCAATTATCACCCAGGCCCATTCTAGGTGGGAGTCTGCAAGCCTATTGTATGTAAACTCCATCTGCTGTTTCAATTCTCAAGTCTCCTTTTTATAGTTTTACTGCCTCTCCTGAGTTTCCTCTTCTGGGTAGGTGGTACAGTGCTAGAGTTGACGTGGCTGTGGTACCAGATCATAGAAGCCAAACCTGACCTTGATGGATGGGCTACGGGACCTCGTTTCTGATCCCCTCTCGACTGTGTCCTCACCTGTAAAATGGAGACACTCAGGTTTCCTGGCTCCTGGAGTGGTTGTGAGGATTACCTGTGCTCAGGTCTGTGAGTGTCTGAGACATTGTCTACAAGTAGTGAGTGGTCAGGAAATATCAGTCATTACCATGCACTTAGGCTGGAAGGGGCAGAAACCAGAGCACCCTTCAGTTAGCATCATGTTTGGGGTTCTGGCTGGTGGCCTCCAAGTGCTCAGATGGATGTGACTGAGCCTTTACTGGGTCAATTGGGGGCCTTCTGTGCCAATGTCCCCATGGCTTCAGATGGGTGAGGCTGCTACTTCACTGAGTGCTGAATGGTGGGGTGTAACTGCAGCCAGACTCATTCAGGCTCAGGAAAGAATGAGCAGACAAAAGACAAAACGAGAAAAACAAGGCACAGCCTTTCACTGAACACATCGAATTCCGCCTATTCAGCCACGCAGAGCTGTTTCTCCAAGAAAAGGAGTAAGAGGTGCTACTACATATGAAATCACCTCGCTAAGTATGAAATGCCCAGTGCATGACTATTTTTACTAACAAGTCCATTATTATTACTCAAGTTTCTAGGCAAGAGCGGTTAAAACCACTTTTTTGTTGTTGGTTTGTGTTTTTTAAATTATTCTTAAGGTAAAGTTGATTTATAATGTTTTATTAGTTTCATGTGTATAAGCAAAGTGATTCAGTTACATATCTATTTTTTCAGATTATTACAAGATATTGTATATTGTTCCCTATGCTATATAGTAGGGCCTTCTTGTTTATCTGTTTTGTATATAGCAGTGTGTATCTATTAATTATACACTTTTTTTTTTTTTTTTTTTTGCTTTTTAGGGCTATACCCACAGCACATGGAAGATCCCAGCCTAGGGGTAGAATCAGAGCTCTAGCAGCCGGCCTACACCACAGCCACAGAAACACCAGATCCAAGTCATGTCTGTGACCTACACTACAGTTCACAGCAACACTGGATCCTTAGCCCACTAAGTGGGACCAGGGATTGAACCCGTAGCCTCATGGACACTAATCCGGCTCATTTACAATGAGCCACAACAGGAACTCCTAATTCCACACTTTTAAAGCTAAAGGCATTGAGAGGTGGGAGTCTCTCTTCCCCTCTCTGCTGCTACCCAAGGTGTCATGGAATTTCTTTTTTCCATCTCAGAGGTGGCAGAATGGAGAACAGAACAGACTTGGGGCCCAAGCCTCCTGAGACTGACTGGGTAGCCCGGGGAGTCACTCATGTCCACCTCAGTTGCCCAGCCCTGCTCCCCTCCAAGGGGAGGTCAGGCTCCAGTACGCCTCAGCTTCAGAACAAGGCCTGCATTCGAGCAGAAGGGGCCAATGTAAGAAGAAAGTTAAGACCAAATGGGATACAGCATGTCTGATACCCGGAGGCAAGGAGGAACTGATTCCCCGAGACTTCAATTCTTGTCTAGTTCAATTCTAAACATCACGAACAACTTCCTGAGCAAAGATCACTTCTGCTTTTATGACGTTTGTGGACTGGGGGGCAGGTGGTGATGTAAGGACCCTCATCAGACAAATTGATATTATTTCATTAGTTGCAATGATCAAATTTTATTAGTGCTATTCCTAGTACTCCTTGACACTTTAATCTTTCTATTTTGGTGACCAAAAGGCAAAGGTGATCTCATGGCGCCAAAGTTGTCCCCCTGGGGAAAAGAGGGAGCCTTTCCTATAATTTCTTTCCCACAAATTAACACTGAGATGCTTATGTGTAAAGAAGGCATTGGAGGGGAAATACACAGGTAAGCAGAGCTCCTTCATTCCACAGTTTCTAAATGAGACGTTCCCATCATGGCTCAGAGGAAATGAATGTGACTAGTACCCGTGAGGACACAGGTTCGATCCATGACCCCGTTCAGTTGGTTAAGAATCCCATGTTGCTGGGAGTTCCCGTCATGGCGCAGCGGAAACCAATCCAACTAGGAACCATGAGGTTGCGGGTTCGATCCTTGGCTTAGTGGGTTAAGGATCCGGTGTTGCTGTGAGCTGTGGTGTAGGTCACAGGCATAGCTTGGATCTGGCGTGGCTGTAGTTGTGGCTGTGGTGTAGGCCGGCAGCTGTAGCTCTGATTTGACCCCTAGCCTGAGAACCTCCCTGTGCCGCAGGTGCAGCCCTAAAAAGACACACACACCCAAAAAAGTTTCTAATTGAGTGAAGGGAGAGGGACTTAGGAACAAATGACTAAAATTAAAGGTCGAAAAAATGTTTGGAAATGATAAAATACAGGGTAATAAGAGCTACAGGTACTCTGTCAGGAGTGAGTAATCTGAATGGGGGTCTTTAGGAGAGCTTCCAGGTTTTCACAGAAAGAGTGATATTTGGGAAGCTACAGAGCTTTCTTTCAGTCATGAAGGGCTCAGCTGTCAGAGTCATTCAACCTGGGTTCAAATCCCTACTCTGCCAATTCCTACCTGGGTCATTTAGGGCAAGTTATTTAAACCTCTAAGCTCAGTTTACTGGATGATACAATGGGGACAATGAGAGTATAGATATTACGGGTTTGCAGGAAGGATTAAAAGAAATAATGAATGTAAATAACACAGTGTCTGAGACATAATCCCTCAGCTAAGATTCCCTATTATTATGATTATGATTATCCATCCCCAGATCCGAGGAAGTAAGTGATATTATGATCTCCACTTTCAGTACTGAAAAAAACAGACACAAGACAAATTAGGTAACCTGCCCAATATCACATGGTAGAGGGAGGATCCAGGACATAAATTTGGGTCAGTCTGACTCCAAAGTCCTAGTTCTTTCTTACCCACTCTATTTTATCCTGATCTATAACATACTGTGGCTCCTTCCAGAAAGAAGGTCCCGGAAACTAGAGCCTCAGAATCACCTGAAAATAAAGCACAATTCTAGGAGCTCATGCTTTGTCTCTGGGGAGACAAAGCCAAATGAAAGTCAGAGACAAAGCCCATGAGAAATTAACAGTTATAATACAGAAGCAATCACAATGGTCTATGAAACTGAAAGACGGAGCACAATCTGTAACGGACAAAACTTAGCCAGCACCCAAATTCCCTCCCTTTCCTAATTTCTTTGTTCTCATTGATGCCAAACCCATCCTCCCAGGTAACCAGATCAGAAAACCTATAAACAGAGACATAAAGACGCAGAGATGAACAACATCTCAGAGGCTAGTTTAAACTCAGGCACAAGGCAGCAGACGCCTCTATGGTAACCCTGGCAAAGCCTCGTTTCTGACAGTTATACGCTTAAGTGGGCATCTGTGGCCACACCCTCTGGCTAGTTGGGGACAATTATAATTCTTAAATAGTTTTAAACTGTACCAGGCCATCTCCCATCTCAAACATTTTGTGGAATCCAAATTAAGAAATGAATTGAATGATTCAGTCATCCTTGAGCCATACCTTTCCTTCAAACTCCTTCAAACCATCTGTATAGTCATCCAGCTCTGTGAATCTTCCTTGCAAAACAGACTGATTCTTCAGTTCCCTGGTGGCCTAGCAGGTTAAGGATCCGGCGTTGTCACCGCTGTGGCTCAGGCCACTGTTATGGTGTAGGTTCCATATGCCACAAGCACAAAACAAAAAACAAAACAAAACAAAAAAAAACAACCGGTCTGATCCTTTTCCCATTTACTCAGACCTCTGGTCCTTTTGTCTCCTTCTGAAATCCCTGTAATTTGATTTCTCTCCAGTCTAGTACATTCTGCCCATTGTTACCAGAGGAAAGTTCCTAAATCTGGTGTCAGCATGTCATCCATGTTCAAGTAACCACTAGGTCTCCATTTCTTATCATCTACCTAACCCTTCAGCTAGACATCAGTGCCACACGATCAATGACAACCACCCAGGCCTCACTCTGTCTATCCTCTTCCCCATACTTTCTCCAATTTGGCCTAAAGGATCCTTGCAGAAGACAGTCCCACAAACGGACCACGCACATAGAAACTTAGGTTTCATGGAACATGTCTAGGGCCGTGGAAGCACACAGGGATAAGCTAGGACTCACTCCTCAAACTCCCTGTCTGGGGTTTTCTCTAGTCCATCAAGATATGACACGATGCTAAAGTTGCGCAACTCTGTGGAATGTTGGGATCAGCAGGTGACAGTATCCATCTGACTCCCTGGCTCAAACAATGAATGATTACGCAGCACCTTCTCTATGCCCAAGCCTGTCCTAAGACATTGGGAGAAGAATATAGAAAGATATTGACCTCAAAGTGCTTATAGTCCAATGGGAAAATAAACATGTGAAAAATTGAATAACATGCAAAAAATCAAATGACAAAGACTAAGTCACATAAGTCCCTTAAAGGGATAGACAAGGCAAAGTGAACACAAAGAAGAAAGAACACCTAAGACTGGCTAAGAGTACTCGGGCAAGGTCTCTTGGAGGATCTGCATGATTAGCAGTGGTTTACTATGAGGATGGAAGGTACAGGAATTCCTAACAGAGGAGACGATCTCCAAAGTGTAAGAAAGAAAAAAGCGGCAGGTTTTAGGTATTTGTAGCCTATGATGAGAGAGAAGAAAATGGTAGGAAATAGCCCTGGCAAATAGACAAGGGCTAGATCATATGGTTAAGGTTACACCAAGGAATCTGGGGTTCATCCTTCAGACTTCGGCCTTGTGTGTGTTATACGTACACATTCAACGACAATCAGACTTGAGGCATGCTCCAGAGGGTGTGCCACAGAAACTCACAATTCCCAGCAGGCTATAAAGCTACATCTTCCCTTCCACTCAAGAAAGCATATGGGACTTCAAGTGAGTGAAAGTGACATTTTTATGGTGATAATTTGAATTAGTTTAAAATTTTAAATAATTTGCAAACCTCAGGTCCTCGACTATTATTAATATCGAAATTACTTGTGACATATTTCACAACCAATCATGGTACAATAGTTTTGAGATTCAGGACTACAGCTTTTGACATTGGGGCTGCCAGTGAAGAATTCTCAATGGGGGTATGGCAAGCAGGGTTGCATGTTAAGAGTGTCATGGTGGGCCTTAGAAAGGACAGAGAGTGAGAAGATACTGGGAGCAGATCAATCAGCTAGAAGGTCGGTATAGCTGTCTGGGTGAGAGACAGTAGGGACTGATGTAGGACTGTGGCTGATGGGGAGGAGAAATGATACAGGATATAGTTGGGGTGCATCTGTTTATCTTTGTTTTCCCTCACTGGGCACCAAGGCTGGCATAAAGTGTTCAATAAATATTTACTCTTAGAATAAAGGCATATTGGTTAAAGATCAGATGGGGAAGCCTGGGAGGCTTTAATAAAAGAGTCTGAGACAAAGAGGAGGTTTCTGGATGGAGCAGATCAAAGAAAGAAGGAATACAGGACAAAGATTTGATGTGCACAGGGCGATTGAGGAGGGCAGCCTTGAATGCGCAGAGTTTGAGGATCTTGTTAAACACAGATGTAGAGATGCTTGAGGGCAGTTATACGTACAGATCTGAAATCCCCAGAATCAATCTGGGTGGAAAATACAGGTTTTAGGAGCTCCCACTGTGGCACAATGGGATTGTCAATGTCTTGGGAGTGCTGGGATGCAGGTTCGATCCCTGGCCCGGGCACAGTGGGTTAAGGATCTGGCATTGCTGCAGCTGCAGCTTAGGTCACAGCTGCAGTTTGGATCTGATCCTTGGCCCAGGAGCTCCATAGGCCACGGGGCAGCCAAAAATGGCAAAAAAAAAAAAGGAAAGGAAATATTGGTTTTCAATTTACCACTATTCAATAAATATTTACTGGCTATTTGCCTTGGTTCCTTGGTTCAGGCATTGTGCTGTTCAAGTGGGATGCAGAGGATGGCAAGAAAGATAAGACCCCTGTCCTCAGTGGGATTACAAGCAGATATATTTGTGAGCCATGAGTACTGAGGTGATAAATGAAGTCATGGGAAAAGGTGGGGAATATTTTAGTGATGAGTCAAGAGAGAGGCACCATTGAAGTTAACTTTTAACCCCACCAAGGAGCTATGAAGCAAATCAGGACAACATGGAAACCAAGAGAGGCAAGAGTTTCATCATAGAAAGGTCACTGGCATGAAATACAGCAAGAGTCTGCAACTGAAGACTGTAGAATGGATTTGTTAACTAGGAGATCTCATGACCTGGAGAGGCAGAAAACTCACCTCAGAAGCAAACTTTCTAGAAGTTACCTGAAGTGAGAAATCTTAGAATCAATAGACAGTGGGGCTGGTAAAGTCTGGAACAGTCCTACTGGAAGCTTCATGAAGGTGGGACCCCGATCGGGAGATGCAGGAAATACAGTGGACAATTTTAGACAAAGTCAAAAAAGAACATGGCCCAAAAAAAGGGCTGGCCTTGGAGAACACTGTCCTAACTCTTCTGCAGGGCAAACAGGGGCACGAGACACCTCGGATTAGCAACAGGTTGCTAAAAGGAAGGTATCATGGAGTTCAGGGCAGATCACCCACCTGGAGTCTATGGACAGCCCCCTTCTTCACCGGCTAGGAGATGCTCAAGAAAAGGACTTGCTCTCACCTAGCCGGGCCTGGAAAGCAAAAGTACATGAAAGCTGCAACAAAAGGGCACAAACACGAAGTGAGCACCTTTGACAATAGCTGATGGCACAGCTTTCCCACTGTTCTGCTCAGTGAGGCAGCCCTACGTAGAGGTCAAGGACAAAGAGTGGAAGGTGGGTGGGGGGAGAGAAGGGAGCTCTTCTAAGCAACTTTGGTAGAGTTAACATCTTCAGAGTAAAGCAGACGCCTGTCTGAAGGATGCCATACCCGTCACACACTTTGCCTTCAAAAACATAAGCCACACTTTACTAAATTGATAAGACCAACAACTTGTGGAATTTTTCAGTGCCAGACTTGCATGCAGGTTCTTCCAGATATTACAGTAATGGTAATACCTCCCTGATTCCTCCAGAGGCACGCAGGGAACAGGAGGCCCACCCTAAGGACTAGGTTAAAGCTACCTGTTTGACACAGCCTTCCTTCCTCCAGAGTGAGCCTGAACTGCAAAGACACCTATTCTTGCAGCTCCAAGGAAGAACTTACTGGGTGAATAAACCTGCCATGTTCCAGTGGCAGTGGAGAGTGTCTCTAACCCCACATCCCCTCCCCTTCTGCAGAGACCTCAGTACACACACAGTTACGTGCACAAAGAGGTTCCAGGGAAAGCCCTAGTCAAAGGCACCCCTCTGGGAATAAGCACAATTGGGCCAAAGCTCACAGATGATGTGCTATGGTGGAAAAGAACCCAATCTGGGTTGTGACTTCATGCTACAATTGACTCACTCTGTGACTCTGGGTAAATTACTTAACCTCTCTGGGCCTTGATTTCCCTATGTGAACTTAGAACATAACAAAAAACTCTCCCCTATACACACATATACACACACGGTTGCTGTGAAAATTGGATAAGCTCCCTGAAAAAGTCTTTTGATTTTAATCTTCTTTTTAAATAGCTAACACTTACAATATAGAAACACATCCACAGTGTAGACATTATGGTTCCCATATACTCTTGAGTCTCAATCCCACCCTTTCCTCCATCCCTCCCATCCTCCATCCCATATCTGGCCTCTACAGGTAACCATATTTATCCCTTTCTTGTTTATCATTCCAGTGTTTTTGGAAAGGTTGTTTGAAGGACAAAGTGTTCTATAAATCAGTGATCATTACTGTAATGGGAAAGCAGCCTGGCAGGGGTAGGATGGGAGAGAGGGTTGTATTATCTTTAAGGGGCCCCATAGCCTCCAAGAAAACCTGCCTCAGTATTACCATAATCATACTGACCCCTGTCATTCATTCATTTATTCATCCGTTCAGCTCACATTTGTTGTGTCTGCTATACTCAAGGTCCTGGGCTAAGCATAGTTCTAGGAATTCTAACAAAGATCAATAAGTACATCTATGGGACCTTTGAGGTCATATCATCCTCATTTACACTTACCCTCACCCTCATGCTATTTTTCTGCCTGAGTCTGAACTGATCATGGTCAGTGACCATATACCATATAAAGTTTAATATTTCCCACTGTGGTGTGATGTACATATAGTTGATGTTCAAAGAGACCTGCAGAACTTGAGCTGGTCATGGGCAAGAAGTCCAATTGGATGGTGAAGCAAGAGTCAGGCAGGTAGTCCTGGGGTCCAGCAGCCTTTCTATCAGCCTCCGAGGAAATCCAAGATGGTCTGCAGGCCCTGGGGTGGGCTCTGGACTGGGGGCTGCTTTAGCCTCAGGTGTGGCTATGTGAGACTGAGAGAGGAGGTCTCCAGGTTCTTACTCGGCTAGAAGTGACAGAGCAGGAAAAGCAAAAGGAAGGGAGCTTAGAACAGCTTACAACATGGGGAAAATGATCAAGGAGAGAAAATGAGTCCTCAGAAGGAACAGCTATGGGCCAGCTGTTCTCTAGGGTGAACTGTGTTGGGTCAGGACAAGGTATTCCAGCAACAATTGCCCCTGCCTCCCTCAGAGAGTCAAAACACTTCCTTTATTTTTTTTTAAGATGTAAAACTCTTGATCACTTTATAGCACTTTCTGAAGCGGCCCTTCAGAACACTCTGCATTCTTCAGGATTCCTCCTTGTTTTGCCACCATGTGATTTTGTGACCTTGAACTATAATATTATGTGGCTCTCTGCATCTCTACTGCTTCATCTGTAAAATGGGGATGACAATTTCTGTTCTACCTGTACTGTCAGGCACTGATGGGAATCAAATGGGTTAACATATGTTGAATCCAGGTGGGCTATAAAAACATACCCTATTACCAGTATTAGAATAAGAATGAGCTCTGAACCGGAGGCGGGGATGTGGGGGGTGTTATTTTTAAATGAGAAATTTTCAAGGTAAGGACCAACTAATCAGACACACAGCGGTCATTTCAGTCATTCTTTTTCTTTCCTTTTCTGATCTTCCAACCCTGGGAAGACCTTTCTGGCCTTTTCTCTCAGCAAGCCTGACAACCACTTCCAAAAAAATATAACATGAATGCACGTTTAGAGTCCTTTATATTGCATGTATTCCATCTGTCTGTCTGAGATGTCTTCTTTCCTGGAGACCCACAGCCCCCTCCCCTTCCAGCCCCCCCCACCCCCCCGGGCCAGCATCCAATGTGGTGGAGATGATAATGGATAATGCAAACCTGCGGCCTGCAGACACCACAGAGCACGAGAGCGCAGAGGGGAGGCCGAGGAGGAGCCGGTCAGGATGCATGTAATCAGAAGGGTTATCTAATGCTAGTTTCATTCTAATTGAGTCAGTACCATATGTCACCCTGCAATAACATCGCAAGCAGCATGCAACTGAATACATATTTAATTCACATAATGGGTACAGCAGTAGAAGTAATCAAGGCAGTTTGCCATAAGCCATAAAGAAATGTAGCTTGTTCCTATCAAGAAACATTTGGCACTTAGGGAGAGAACTGTAGCACCAGCAAGAGGGGAACTGCATCAAAGCTCAAGGGGGGCGGGGGATGGGTGTGGGGAGCAGGGGCAGGGGGAGGAAGAGGAGAGAGGGAGGAAGTGATGAAGGAATGAAAACACCCAAGACAGGAAAGCCAGAACCTCGATCCACGGAGAACAAAAATCAATGAAGGCATATGATCGGCGGATTGCTGGCCATCTCAATATAATTAACAGTAATGGATTTATTGGCAGAAGCTTAATGATTTAACGCTAAATGTGCCCCAGAATTTCCTGCACTGTCATGGGTCCTTCTCATTCCATCCGGGCCCACCCCACATCCCAGAAAATGGATATAGCTGTGGAGGGTTAAAAAAGAATTCTTTTTTTTCACCTCTCTTCATCTGGATTGGCATCTGACAGAAACCTGCTCGCCCATTCCCTTCATTTCCTCCCTCAAGGAGATGATTAATACGGCTGGGCAATGCTCATCAATATCTTTGGACAGATCAACTGGAGTTTTCATTAAACCCATATTAATGTCCTAGATACACAGCTGTGGACAGGTTATTCTTAAAAAAAAAAAGAAAGAAAGAAAGAATGAAAGAAAGAGAAAAGAAAGAAAGAAAAAAGAAACCTTCACTTCGTTAACTATTTGCCTGGAATTAACAGGAAACCTGGCCCCTTCCCTCATTAGGGCTTCTTCCGCCAACATGTTTTGATGTATATTTCATGAGGATAAACAAACATTCATTTTACTTTGGGAAGGTGTTTGCTGTAATGTATTGTCAGCGTAGCCAGCAATGAGGGGACATTAATTTCAATTCTGGTGTTTAAACACTTTGGCGAGTCCCAATTACTCATTCCCCAGTTCGATATCAGGAGCCCCGGAGGAAGGTCGCCGGCCCTCCAGGCGTCCACAGTGCCAGCGGAAGAGGCGGCTCCACCCTCCTGCCGGCCGGCTCTTCTCAGAGCGGACTGTTGCCCACCATTCCTCGGACAGAGGGCGACAAAAAGGGCCACTACTTCAGCCTGCACTCCTGAGACCTTTAGGAAAAGCTGTGTGCTAACAAGAGTTTGGAATGGAAATTAAACTCTATTTTTTCTTGGCTTAAATCTAAGGATGCCAACCATTTTATGGAGAAGAGCAAAGCCTTATAATCCAGCAAGGTAAATCCTGAGAGACAAATGGACATATGGAAATGAGGTCTTGTGTCATTGATGAAGACTTTAAAAATGGATGTGGGGAGTTCCTGTCATGGCGCAGTGGTTAACGAATCCGACTAGGAACCATGAGGTTGCAGGTTCGATCCCTGGCCTTGCTCAGTGGGTTAACGATCCGGCGTTGCCCTGAGCTGTGGTGTAGGTTGCAGATGCGGCTCGGATCCCACATTGCTGTGGCTCTGGTGTAGGCCAGTGGCCACAGCTCCGATTAGACCCCTAGCCTGGGAACCTCCATATGCCACGGGAGCAGCCCTAGAAAAGGCAAAAAGACAAAAAAAGAAAAAAAAAAAAAAAAAGATGTGGGAAAGGTCATAGCCCTGGTACAATGGGGTGAAGGGGGGGCGGTTCATGGCAGCAGCAGCGGCAGCCTTTCCATCTGCAGAGGATCAGGGATGGAGATCTCGAGATCACGTGGGAAAACGTGTGGATAAGTTGTGCAAACCTAGAGCACTAAACAACTAATCAGTGATTATTACTCATTCATATCCCCATTTCTGTTTGCACTTGCAACTTGAGCTAAAAGTTCTTTAGCCACACACCAAACCTCTCTTTCAAGCTGTTATTGATCTGTATCTACTTTCAAATACACCAGAACATCTATTTAAAAGAGCCAGCCAGCAAATACTTCACCAGTCTAAGGAGTCCTTTTTAATCACATAGATCTATCCTCAAGTCGACCTGAACAGTTATTTCCAGTTAATGATAAACTATCTCTAGGTAGCGCATGTGTGTTTCAAAGACACAACCCTGACTAAGGTTGAGAAAATGAAGATGAAAAGATGGTATGAGATGCATGGGCCCTGGAATGAGCAAGGAAGAGCTGGGAGAGGCAGGTGTCCTCCTGACAATGACCTCTGCCATAAAGACCAGTTCCCAGAACGCACCGTGGGAGGCACCAAGGGAAAGAGTTCAGAGCTCATGCTGGAGAGAACAGGACACACTGGTGCCTACAGCAGGACACAGCTGGGAAGAGTTAGTGAGAGCGGAAAAACATGAAACTAGTAAGAAAAAAAAAACCCACCTGGTTCTTATCAAAGTTACTTCTTCCTTAAGTGAGTGCTAAGTCCATAGTTACTCCACATACAAATTCTTAAAAAGAACCCAGAACTGAGCACCAGAAGTCAATGCCGGTGAAGGTTTCTACACAACTGTTCCACCTCTTATTGCTAATAAGATGTACAAAACGCTCTTAAAACTTTGCATATGTTTGTGGCTTCATTCAGATGCACACTGAAAATCCCTATAGTCACAAGAGCTGGGCTGGTACATGACAGATACCAGTACACATGGACCCTTGGTTCCAATCCTGCAATACTTTCTCCAGGTGGATCAGGAGCTGTGCCTTAACTTACCTCTCTACCTCCAAGTGCCACTCCTTTTTGCTCCAGTGTCTCCCCTGTACTTTCCAAGGATCCAGCAGCTAAAGTGTTAACAATGAGCACACAGAAGCTAGTCCTGTCCTGGGGATGCTGCTGCAGCACTAAGGCCCTTGTCTGCTCTTCCTGGCTGCAGCCCATGCCACCCTGTTATCGTTAAACAGTCTGAATACCACTTCTGCATCCAACAGTTATCAATGGTCAATGCATCCCTCATTTGTCAAATAAGCTTAGCCAAGGCTGAGGATGTACCTGACCTGTACCCAGCAGACTAGCAAAATTAAATGGGAAACCTGTTTCACTCTCCTACCTCCATGAACCCAGGAGGAATCACCCCCTCTTTCCCCAGGCTGGTTAACTGCCTATTCACCAGCCTCCCACTCCTTTCTGCCTTGTGATATATATATATAAATTTATACATATATATATATATATATATATAGTCTTTTGAGGGCTACACCCACAGCACATAGAGGTTCCCAGGCTAGGGGGTCAAATCAGAGCTGTAGCTGCTGGTCTACACCACAGCCACAGCAACTCAGGATCTGAGTGGCATCTGTGATCTACACCACAGTTCAAGGCAACACTGCATCCTTACTTAACCCACTGAGCGAGGCTAGGAATCAAACCTGTGTTCTCACAGATACTAGTTGGGTTCGTTAACCACTGAGCCATGATGGGAACTCTATCTGCCCTGTGATATCTTAATGGACACGCCTTTCAATCATTCTGGGGCAGCCAGGGAGAGTTCTTGCGGTCCAATTGTACCTGATGCTGCTTCTACTGCAGCTGGCCCGTCCCATCCCTCTCGTCCTCCCCGATTCCCATCAGAGGGGCCAGCAAAGCTTCCCAGGTTTAGCAAAACAGAGAAGCCAGGTAAGATCTGGATCTCTGGCAGAGTGGAGAGACTGGGAAGTTGGCAACTAGTTCTGCCACAGATCAAAAAGCCTGTGTTGAAAAGTCCATCTTTATAGGTTCCAGGTGACCTAACACTTTCATCTTAAAAAAACAAAACAAAAAAAACCCCACTAGAATAGTAATCACCATAATAATAAAGACCATCAATTAGTGAACACCCACCAACTTAGGGCTTTGCATATGTATATTCTCTCATCTAATCCTCACAGGTTCCTGGCCCTGTAGGCAGTTTTCTCTTTATAGGTGAATTAATGGAGGTCCAGAGCAGATAAGCAACATGCTGAAGCAATCAACACCTAGTGACTAATGGAGGATTCCAAGCCAGGCTCGACCAACTCCAAAGTCCAACCAGGCTCTACCCACTGGGTGGAGCTGCACTCTGGGCCACTCTCTAGGTGACAGACACCTAATGGTCTCTAGCCAGGAGGCTGCAAGAAAGCCACAGTCTGCGATTTCCTCCAGCAGGAGGATGGGCAGCCTGTGTAGACAGAACGCGCACAGGCTTTGGAATCACACAGATCTGGGCTCCTGTCCAGGTTTCATCTCTCGCTACCTGTGCCACTTTGCAAACGTTACTCTTGTCCCACTTTCCGCATCTGAAAAATTGAGGTGACGCTGACCTCATGGAACCATCGTCATCATTGAGAAAACGTTTATGAGTCCTTGTTCCTTGTACAGAGTAGGTGTTTAGTGAATATTAATTCTGCCCTGGTCTCCAGAAACCCCATTCCCTTTGCAGAGGAAACCGCATTATTTCATGTATTATTTCAGGGCTCAAAGAGCTAGGAGGGGGGAAAGATTGGGAGCATGAGATCTGGGAAAGGACAAGTGACCGTTGGCTTCAGATGTCCACTGGGGGCAAGCTGACTGTGCATTCCTTCCATCCAGAAACCATGAAGGTGTCCCTAATTTGCAGGTGAGATAAGACCCTCCAGGTTCTGGAACACTCTGATAAGGTGCTGCTATGCTATTTTCGTGGGCTAAAAGTACAATTTTTTCAAGAAAATAGAACTAAAAATAACAACAATAATAATGCACAGAGATATAGGAAAAGCCATTCCCAACTCCCAGGATGGCTGTGACAGCAGGAAGCTTTCAAAAAGTAGGCTGCAGAAAAGTCTGAATAACACTGGAAGATCCTGCTAATGCTTTGGGATTATTAGATATTTCTTAACGGAGCTAGGACTCTGGGTTTGGAATACTATAGTCAAGTCCTACTCATAGCATATTGCATCCTATGTCCTTGAGGAAGTCGCTTAACCTCTCTAAGACTTGGTTTCCCAATTAGTAATTGGTTCTAGGAACTTTTGCCTAATTCCTAGAGTTGTGGTAATGATAAAATGAGATAATAGGTTGACACACAAGTTTTCTTCAATTTCTTACTGAAGTTCAATACACAAGACTAAATGGTTCTTCATCAAAAAACACTACATAAAGTTGATTTACTTTCTATATTATAGATATGAGTCCAAACAAAAGAAGGATCTATTCTATAAGTACATATATATAAGGACAAAGAAGTGTCATCATTTTGTCTTTTTAGGGCCACACCTGCAGCATATGGAAGTTCCCAGGCTAGGGGTCAAATCAGAGTTGCAGCTGCAGGCCTACGCCACAGCCACAGCAACTCAGGATCCAAGGGGCGTCTGTGACCTACACCATAGCTTGCAGCAATGCCAGATCCTTAACCCACTGAGAGGCCAGGAATCAAACCCGCATCCTCACAGACACTATCGGTTCTTAACCCATTGAGCCACAATGGGAATTGCAAGAAGCACCATTACCAAGCGCAGAGCAGCAAATCCCTTTTTGCCAACAGAGGGTGACATAAAAAGGACAGTGCCTCAGGAAGCTCATAGGAAACACACCTCCCCACTCCCACCCCTGTCTTCAGTGATTTCTGGACACATGGAGTCATAATTCTCTTTCCATATTTATTACACTTAGGAAGTAACATCTACATACATCTTGATGTCCAGTGAGGCCACTCAGGTCTATGAATCTAGGACACTTAAAGAAACATCTAAACACAGATTTCTCAGGAGTTCCCTGGTGGTGTAGTGGTAAGGACTTAGCACTTTCAATGCTGCAGCCTAGGTTCAATCCCTCATCTGGGAACTGAGATCCCGCAGCGAGCCGCTGCATGCCGAGGCCAATTAGTTAATTAATTAATTACAGTCTTCTCAACTCAAAGGCTGGGGTCAGAGAGGCACCCAGTCCTCTTGACCCCACAGGATCCTTCTGTCCAGCCTCTGCCCATTCTGGCTCCTAAGAATTTTCTAGCAGGTTTTTGAAACCTGCTTCTCAAAACTTGGGGCAAACTCTAAAGCACAGATTCCCTTTGTTCTCCCTCAATTTTTCAGAATTCATAAAGCGTAAGAGAGATCAAAGAATAAAGACAGTTCTTTTATTTCTACAATACTTTCACAAAGTATCAAGAAACAGGGAAAACATGAGGATAATGCTTTCTGCCAGAGATAGGTAGGCAGATCTATAGATACACCTGCAAAAAGCAAACAAACGAGCTGGAGGTATTCATGAGGATATTCACATGGCTGCTTTAAATGGAACTCTAGCTCTTAGATGTTCTGTACAAAAACAAAAGGAGAGCAATCTCAAGAATAATGATAAATCTTAAAGTGGCCCCCTATCAGAAAGGAAGAAAAGGGGGCATACTATAACAACACAAGCACATATCAAAAACACAACTGCATTTTTCCATCACAGGTAAGCCTTCGGACCAGGCTCAGAAGTCTTTAAGTAGTTTACGCTATGATTGATCTAGTGTGTATGTGTGTTGTGTGTGTGAGTGTGTGCATTTGTGTGTATATGTGTGAGCGTGTATGTGGTGTATGTGTGCGTGTGTTGGTGTATGTGCGAGTGAGTGCGAGAGTAAGTGTATGTGTGAGAATATTTGTGTGTGTGGGAGGTGGAGTGATGCCCCTGTCACCTTCAGCAAGGTAATACAGCAGAAGGACTTAGTTTCTGTTCAGATGATACGGATTTGAATCCCAATTCTACCACCACTTTTTCAATGCCAAGCAAAGCACCAAACCTCTCCTGTCTCCGGACTTTCCTTTGCAACACAAGGAAAACAATGACATGAACTTGGCTTATCTCATGTGTTGTGAGTCAAGATAACAGAGGTGCCCTGTTAGAAGGAGCCCTGGTCTTGGAACCACAGGACCAGGGCTCAAGTCTTATTTTGCTACACAACCTACAGCAAATTCCTTGGAATCCTGGGTTTCCCCTTCTCTCCTTCTTCTGCCGCAGGGCACCCTGATGGGGATCAAAAGAGGTGACACCTGATATGCTATCTAGGAAGCGGTACCCCACTACACAAATGCCACTGTCACTGACTAATAGAAGGTCATGCATATGTAAGATACTATTGTCTGTTTACCGATAAATAGCAGGCAACTCTGAGTGTTAAACCCAAGTTTGATGTCAATCACAGAATCACCACTTTGCCTTCCTCCTCTTCCTCAGGACACGGTTTGTGGACAGCTCTCCACATCAAAACACAGCCTGGGTTCCTAGCAGAACATGGGTGCGAGGAAAACAAGCAGAAGGAAGAAACGTGCCTGCCACCACTGTGAGATGCTCTCTCCTTGCAATGATCCTATCTGCGAGGAAGGAAGGCACAAGGTGGACGGGAGGAATAGCCTTCCTCCAATTCGAGTTGTTTCCTAGTGGTAGGCTCCAATCTACGGGGGACTCTGCTGCTGCAGCAATGCCCAGAACTTATACCCCAGAGCACTCCAGCCTGATGACTCTGCCACCAACTCCATCAGCAGCCTGAGGAAGGAGGTGCTATGTAGGAAAAAAGAAAGGAGCAGAACCTGGGACCTGGTTAACCTTGTGGCACATGATTAGGTTTTTTTTAAGTTGAAAACAGCTCGTAAGTAGAGTTGATAATTGACACAAATAGCAACTATTGAGTAACTAATGGTCACCATGCCTAAAATAAAAGCCCTCTGAGATCAGAAGGGGATTTTTTTTCTGTTTTGTTTGACTGATGTATTCAAAATGCCAAGAACAGTGCCTTGCATCTAGCAGATGCTCAAAAATACTTATTCAGGGAGTTCCCTTCATGGCTCAGCGGTTAACGAACCCGACTAGGATCCATAAGGACGCAGTTTCAATTCCTGGCCTCGTAGGGTGGGTTAAGGATCCAGTGTTACCATGAGCTGTAGTATAGGTTGCAGACTCACCTTGGATCCAGTGGCTACAACTCCAATTCAACCCCTAGCCTGGTAACTTCCATATGCTGAGGGTAGAGGATGCCACCCTAAAAAAAAAAAAAAAGTATTCCATGAATGCATGGATAAATAAATGGAAAGACAGGCAGGCAGGCAGATGGATAGATGAATAGGTCTTTTCTGTGGGGTGCAGGAAGAGCTGCACCCAAACCACTCTTATTTCTAAACACCTGCAAAGAAAGTGAGGGATTCCAAAAATCCAATTCATATGCTGTTTTCTCACCAATTGAGGATGACCAGAAAGGCCTGTCTGAATTAGGGGTGGCTGGCTAAAGAGGTATGTTATAGAAAAGTAGAATAATTTCTTTCTAATTCTTACCATTGAGCCCTATTATATCCTTGGTAGATTACATATATTTTAATAAATCTATAAGAAAGATTTGTAATTACAATTATATTACCCTTGTATATAAATGATGCTATAACAAAATACATATTTTATTGAGTACTTATACACTACAAAAAGTGAAGGTGTTATCTTGGTTGTGTGATTACTTAGAACATTCCCTTTTAAGTCTTTTTATGCTATTAGTTTATTTAACAAGTTTACTTATTTGTGGGTAAATATTTTCACCGTTAAAGACAAAGGTAAATTGGAGTTCACCAGGACAAAAGATCAAAACTTTGCCAATAGCAGAGTTTAAATTAATGTGTTAGAGTTCCCGCCAGGGCTCAGTGGTTAGTGAACCCGACTAGCATCCATGAGAATGTGGGTTCGATCTCTGGCCTTACTCAGTGGGTTAAGGATTTGGCGTTGCCATGAGCTGTGGGGTAAGTCAAAGACATGGCTCGGATTCTATGTTTCTGTAGCTGCGGTGTAGGCTGGTGGCTACAGATCTGATTCGATCCCTAGCCTGGGAACCTCCATATGCCACGGGTGTGGCCCTAAAAAAGACAAAAAGACAAAAAAATAAAAATAAATAAATTAAAAGCGTCTTTCTGCAATTTACCTTCTATGTCCTGGTCCGGAATAAAACTCAATAGACGGTTACAACTGAGTCTCTCTCCTTATAGACAGCCAGGGCTGCCAATCACTGTTATGCATATTTGAACAGCCCTATCTCTAAAAAGCAGCTATCATTAACCCCACAATTACTATCTTAAGCTCTCAAAAGTAAAAAGATTTATTTTAAATGTCTAATTAGCTTTTCAACTTCTAATTTATTTACTTTCCAGTTTTCATTGCCAATGCTTTATGATGTTTTATATATGTGTGTGTACAAATATATATAACCAAACATACACACACATTTCATTTTCTGTTACTGAAGCATAAAAGGAAAAGAATACAACCAGTTTTATTTTTCCCTCACAAGTTACTGCAAGCAAATGGCTTTAATTTAAAAATACCAGGCTCACGCATAGTAGGTGCTCAACAAATGTGTAGAGTTATACATTAAGAATAAAAAAAGTATAAATAGCACATGGAAACTCAAAGAACTGAGTGTTCAGCCTAGGGAAGAGAACATGAAGGGGGAAAAAATAATGGTCTTCAAATATTTGAGCAGTCTTTGTGCACAAGAGCAATGGATTTGTTTTACACTGTGTCCAAGGGGAGACCTCAGATAGATGGGAGAAAAGTCTCGCTGAGGCAGAATCAGTTCATCAAGAGGAAAAACAGCCTGTTTGCTGTAGAGCATAGCCTAGAAGCTTTTTTGTTAAATAATAATTACCTCAAAGGCTCCTTTAAGGTAGAAAAATTCTGTGATCTTACCACCGATCTCTGTATGTATTTATCCAGATGACATTAGCCAGCCCTGTTGTGGTGTGTTCACTGGGTAGGCATTTAATATCGAATCCCTTTAGATTCTGTAATTTTAAAATTGTAATGTCCTCTCAGATATTCCTAAAATGAGTCTAAGAGCTTTACTTTAAAAAAAAAAAAAAGGGCAAATGACTGTAATAAATGTTTGCTTTATGGTCTTCTAGAATATAGTTCATTTACTTTTTATTTTATATATATATTTTATTTTATATATATATGCCACACCCATGGCATATGGAAGTTCCCAGGCTAGGGGTGGAATCAGAGCTACAACCACTGGCCTACACCACAGCCACAGCAACAACAGACCTGAGCCATGTCCTACGTCAGAGCTCACAGCAACACAGGATCCTTAACCTAATTAGTAAGGCCAGGGATCGAGCCTGCATCCTCACGGGTCCTAGTCGAGTTGGTTAACTGCTGAGCCATGAACAGAACTCCTTAGTTTTTATTTTTTAGTTTTGGCTGCACCCATGGCACATGGAAATTCCAGGGCCAGGGATCGAACCTGCACCACAGCAGTAACCAGAGCCACAGCAGTGGCAATGCTGGATCCTTAACCCACTTAGTTTACCAGGGAACCAATAATATAGTGTTTCAGTAATTGATTTCTAGTTTTTATGGAATACCTATTGGACCTTTCTACCTAGAAACAGGCTTTCCTTCTGCTTTCATTAAGCTGTTCAGGTCCACCTTTCCAATTGTATAGGCAGGGGCCAGATTTCCACATGGGATGTGAAAGGCATCTGCTCCATTCTACAGGCTCATTTCCACCAGGAAGGAAGAAATCATCCAGTAACTTCATACGGCCACTGGTATTTCCAAATGGCACCTCTTTTGTCCAAACAAGATGAGCTCAGGGGGTTAGAAAAGCATGCGTTTGGAATGAGATGTAATTCGTGAATTCCATCCCCTCACCTCCTTTCTCTGAGCCTCAGATTTGCCATCTTTAAGACTGGGCTGGATCTGTGTTTGTCCTGAGCACCGGTGGTGACCAAGACCAAATGAGAGCATAAATATTAATGGAATCCTATAGTGCTCTTCACCGGTGGGGGACTGTTATCCAGGTACATTTTTTAAAAAACTGTAATATATAAACCAGAAACAAGTTCTCTGGTAATCTCGCAGGTTAAGGATCCATCGTTGTGACTGCTGTGGCACAGGTTCGACACCTGGCCTGAGAACTTCCACAAAAAAAAGTGTGTGTGTTTTTATGTATATTTATATGTTACATTATATATATTTATAAATATTTATATATTTTACAATATATATTATATATATGAAGTATTAGCAAAAATGTTCTCTTTCAGTGACTTAGGCAATAATTAAATGAGTATCATTCCTTTTGACTTTTTCTTAAAAGCAACATTTGGTTTCAGAGCTAGTAATTTGGGATTTTTTTCATTGTTGTTGATAATGTGATGATCTCATATTGTGAGTTTATAAATAAAAGGGCTAAAAGAGGACCATCTGCTTGTCATAAAAGCTTAAACAATTATAAAGACTGTGTCCTAGCACCTGTTTTCAACTCTATGTGTTTCCTACTGAGGTCCCTAAGTCCTGACGGCCCACCCTGCCAGCTACTTCTCCAGGGTCCACAGCAGCAGACAGCCCCCTTCATTTTCTCATGACCCACTGTTTAGCTCTTTCAACGTGCAAACCAAGTCTGGCCAAGATGCCCCAGGCCTCTATCTCCTCACCATCATCTTTTGCCTGATGATCAGTTTGTCAACTGAATAAAAGCTCAGCCCAGGAACAAATTATTTGTTGGGGTTAATTAAGAGTGTGGAGACCCATGTAACCTTTAGGGGGAGGACAAAGAGTGGGAGGAAAAACTCTGAATGGCTTTTATATTTATTGGCAAGCGGAGTTCTCAAAATACCAGTCTTGATACAAAAAGATACATGAACCCACCCTCCTGTCTCTTCTTAGAGCTTCTCTGCCCCATCCCCAACAAATGCCATAGGACCAAGCCACTTGAAAAGCTGGGGGAGGAGTTCCCGTCGTGGTACAGCGGTTAACGAATCCACCTAGGAACCATGAGGTTGCAGGTTCCACCCCGGCCTTGCTCAGTGGGTTAAGGATCTGGTGTTGCCCTGAACTGTGGTGTAGGTTGAAGACATGGCTCAGATCTGGTGTTGCTGTGGCTGTGGTGTAGGCCAGCAGCTACAGCTCCGATTAGACCGCTAGCCTGGGAACCTCCATATGCCATGGGTGCGGGCCTAGAAAAGACAAAAAGACAAAAAATAAATAAATAAATAAAAAGAAAAGAAAAGCTGGGGAAGGATCACACCTTCAACACCTTCTCCCCACACACCCCTGGCTCGCTCTCTCTCTCTCTCTCACACACACACACACACACACACACACACAATAAGGAGAATCTCTCACACACACATGATACGGAGAATCTGGAACATATGCCCAAGCCTCACCTTTCAGTCTTTGGTTAGAAACTTTCTGACAACGAACTCTATCATAGAAATGCATCTTCTTTAATACAGAGTTCTTTTGCAAGGATAATTATTAGCATATGTGTTAACCAAAGAAAACCACCAGATGACAAACATAGCTCAAAGTACCACAGGGACGGGGGCTGCTTCACCCTTCTTGGGCTGTGACAGCCAAGGGACTGGTTCCTGAGATTTTTCACCTGAGGACCTGGTCACCAGCTCCTGTTCTCAACCTGTTGTGTGCAGAAGGCCAATAGCTTTGCTCATCAAAAATGCAATTTCCCACAGTCAGAGGGCAGCAGCACAAAACTACTTCCTTTCATTGCCAACTGAATTATGTTTGGTAATCTGAAAGCATCATTAATTGGAGAGACACAGACCCAAGAAGGATCAGACCTTCTATGCTGGCTGGGACGCAGACACAAAACCACACGGCTACGAACGAGCTGACTGCTGCCAGTATATAAAGAAAGGATGCAGATCTTGGGAGCTGAGTTCATAACTCGATATTCGGCTTTGCCTTTTTGACTGTTCTATATGTTCCACCAAAGGATTTCCTTGTCCTGTTAGACAGATGTGTCCACATGCAGTAAACAAGTTCATTATTAACCCCCTTCCTTTGTTAAGAACTTTTCAGTGGTTCCTGACCACCAACCATGTCACGCCTACAATCCTGCCTTGAAATCAAGGCACCATGAACTAGAAAGAGCACGGCTCTAGAGAGACATGGGCACAGACCCCATCATATGTACTCTTTTTTTTTTTGGCTTTTTGGGCCGCACCTGTGGCATACGGAGGTTCCCAGGCTAGGGGTTAAATGGGAGCTACACCCATTTAAATGTCAGCCTACACCACAGCCACAGCAACTTGGGATCCGAGCCGTGTCTGCGTCCACGACCTACACCACAGCTCACAGCAACGCCTGATCCTTAACCCACTGAGGAAGGTCAGGGATCGAACCCATGTCCTCATGGATGCTAGTCTGGTTCGTTAACCACTGAACCACGACATGAACCTCCCATACATACTTTCTATAAAACAAGACCAATAATACTAAATCGATAGGGCTGTTGGAGAATTAAATGACAAAACAGACATGAACTACCTACTTTATTTTTTTTTTTCTTTTTACAACTGCACCCTTTTTACAACTACGCCACAGCCACAGCAACATGAGATCTGAGCCACAGCTTGCGGCAACACCGGATCCCACTAAGCAAGGCCAGGGATCGAACCCACATCCTCATGGACACTATGTCAGGTTTTTAACCCGCTGAGCCACAACAGGAACTCCTGAACTACCCACCTTAAATTATTTTTGCCTCATCTCCATCATCTGACCCTATTCATCCTATCTGCCTTAGTCCATTCAGGCTGCTATAACAAAAACACCGGAGACTGGTAGCCACCAGTACATAAACAAGAGAAATTTATTTGCTATAGTCCTGGAGGCTAGGATGTCCAAGATCAGGGTGCTGGCAGATCTGGTGTCTGGTGAGGGTCCTCTTCTTGGTTCACAGATGCCATCTTTTTGTTGCATCCTCACGTGAGAGAAGGGGTGAGGGAGTTCTCTGGGGTCCCTTTTATTTTATTTTATTTTATTTTTTTTGGTCTTTTTAGGGCCGCATCCACAGCATATGGAGGTTTTCCCAGGCTAGGGGTCTAATCAGAGCTGTTGCCGCCGGCCTACGCCTGAGCCACAGCAATGCCAGATCCGAGCCACGTCTGCGACCTACACCACAGCTCATGGCAACGCCGGATCCTCAACCCACTGAGCGAGGCCAGGGATCAAACTCACAACCTCATGGTTCCTAGTCGGATTTGTTTCCACTGCGTCATGACGGGAACTCCTCTGGGGTCCCTTTTAAAAGAGCACTCATCCCATTCATGAGTGATCATGACCTGATCATCTCCCCAAAGGGCCTCCTCCAGGTAGCATCATACTGGGGAGTAGGTTTCAACATTAGAGTGGGGAGGGCAGGGGCGATACAAACATTCATTCTATAGCATCACCTTCCTCTATCACCACTTCAACCCCCATCTTGTACAAAAGGCAGGTGGTTTCCTCCCTGTCACCCCCTCCCAGGCCGAATTAATTCCCCCACCCCGTGTTTCCTTAGTGCTCACTACCATCTCCCTCCCTCACATTACCTCCCCCCACTCCACCTCTGCTCCATGAAGGCAGCTCTACCACGAACCCCAAGCCCCTGCTTTTGTCTCTAAAATATCACTATACTTTTAATCCATGACATCTAATTAACAACTTCATTGAACATTATCATCTGCAGTTTATGTATTTTGGTCTAGCCTCCCAAACACTAGAAGCTCCTCCAAGGCAGAGATAAATTCTTACACACTTTTTATGGACCCATAGCACCTTACAAACTGTAAGTAAATGATGCAAATACATGCACTTCATAAACTGTAAAGCAGTAGATACATGGAAGATAGTCTTATTTCCCATAAACCATGAAGGCTTAGCTATTATTCATGTTGAGATTTGAACAGTATCTTCCAGTTGGGCAAGGGTAGAAAGTAGACCAAGAATCCCAACTGAAGTGTCCACATGGGTGTGACAGTGATCAGATGACCCTGACATGATGGTCTTATGCAAAGAAAAAAAAGCAAACACCCAGGCAGTCACTGCTAGGGGGAGGGCAAACCCTGCAGGGCAGCATATCTGCTTGGAGGCAGACCTCAGCCCCCAGCTTAAGGGTCAAATCAAGGTTTAAACTTTTTGTTTGTCTGTTTGTCTTTTGAGGGCTACACCCATGGCATATGGAGGTTCCCAGGCTAGGGGTCCAATCGGAGCTACAGCTGCCAGCCTAAGCCACAGCCACAGCAAGAGCAGATCTGAGCTGCATCTGCAACCTACACCACAGCTCACGGCAGTGCTGGATGCCTAACCCACTGAGCAAGGCCAGGGATTGAACCCGCAACCTCATGGTTCCTAGTCAGATTTATTTCCGCTGTGCCACACCGGGAACTCCCAAGGTTTAAACTTTAAGAAAAGGAACTCTGGGCAGCTAGGAGGTGAGTCAGGCAGGGCTCTTTGAAAGTGCTAACATCTGTAGTGCAGGCGGTTAAAGAACCTCAGCACCACTTAGCTACCAAGCTGAGGGGCAGGCTTTGAACCCAGGCAGCCCCACTCCAGAGGCTGTCCTCTTAAATGCTCACTACAATCCACTTCAAGATTTGGTGTCAGGAATTAGTGGCACAGCAGGCTAAGGATCCACAGTGGCCTGGGTTGGTGCTGTGGTGAGAGTTAGATCCCTGGGAACTTCCACATGCCAAAAAATAAGAAAGGAATTAAAAAAAAAAAAAAAAAGACATTGGTGTCTCAGCCCAAAATATCCTAGACCATAAACTATGCAGCCATGGCAGCCAAGATCCAGAGTTTGAGAGTCTGTATCCTCTATAACCTTGGGAACCATTGTGCTTCACCTGGGCGCTCTAGTTTCCACCTTTATACACAACCCTAATCTCTGCCTTGCCTTCTTGTTTGACATTTGAGCTTCCTTGGATTTGATTTTAATTTCATTTTCACCCTTAGTTCCACTCTCTGTTGGCCAAGAGCCAGTCACACCCTACACTTCTATTACAAAAACCCAGTACCCCCAGGGTTCTCCTTGCTCAGGAGGGGATCTGAAAAAAAAAAGAAGGAATTGAAATGGGAAACCCAGGCAACAAGCTGGACAAAAATACAGCACGATTATGAAAGCACTTTGTGGGCTCATGGAGGCCCTGGTTCATCCTAGACAATTCAAAGGCTGACCTGTGGCAGCACAGAGAACGCAAATCCCTCCTTCTCCCTCATGCTCCCCTCGGTGCTGCTTTGATCCAGCTCGCCACCATCAAGGTACGCTCAAGAAATGGGATGAGGAAACGGAGTCTGCAAAGGGCACGAGTTTATACCAAATGGCAACAGCACAGTCCTAGCAGCAAGGCATGATGGGAGAGGACCTGTGGTGAGAAAGGGGGTGATAAGTTATCAGACCTGATTGCAGAAAGGGAAGGAGACTCAGCACACAGACCACACCAAATGTGGTGTGCACAAAAAGTCCAAAAGCTGGTATTATGGGCCAAATGTTTATGTGTCCCCCAAAATGCCTACATTAAAGCTTTAACCCCCAATCTGATGGTATAGGAGGTGGGGCCTTTGGGAGGTGAGTAGGTTAAATGACAACATGAGGGTCGTACCCTAATGATGGGATTAATGCCCTTAGAAGAGATATCAGAGCATCTTTTCTCTAGATGTGAGGACACAAGGAGAAGGTAGCCATCTGCAAACCCGGAAGAGGGCTCTCACCAAGAACAGAAGCTGCTGGCACCCTGATCTCAGACCTCCCAGATTCCAGAACTACGAGAAATAAACATAGGTTGACTAGGCCACCCAGTCTATGGATTGTGTTCTGGCAGCCCGAGCTGAGTGACATCCCTCGTCTGATGGAATGTAGGCATTTCAAGTCCAATCCCCACCAGGATCTGCTTTAAAAGTTTTCATCCAAGTGGGTCCCGTGAGATATAACACAGGAAGACAGCAGTTAGTCCTTAGCATCAGATGGGATCCTGGAGTTCATGCATGATGATATGAGTAATATCAAGTGAAAGGATCTTGTAGATATGAAGGCAGAACGTGAACAGCAAAGCCACTAAAGTGCATGGACCCTCAGAATGATTGGCAGCCCGAAGCCCAAGACACATCAGAATCACTCCCTGATGGACAAGAAAGCCCCTACCCACTTGCCAGGTCTGGCTCCGTCTAAGCAGTGCTGGGCACAGCGGTGGTGGCTGGATCACTGACCAAGAAGGAGCTAGGACAGCAAAGAATGATGGCTATTATTAATATTTCTTAAGTGACTGGTAAAAGGAGGAAATCTCCTACTCTCTTAGATGCCAAGGGTTGGATGACAGAGGTAGAAAAAACACCTAGAAGGGAATCTTCATTGCTATTCCACTTCTACAGATGAAATGGTTTTCCAGTTTTTTTTTTTTTCACCAAAATTCCCAGGGGAAAGATCTGCTGACATCACCTATCACTCTAGGACCAAGAATTAAAACTTAGATTATTGGGAGGTCCTGTTGTGGCAAAGAGGAAACAAATTCAACTAGGAACCATGAGATTGCGGGTTCAATCCCTGGCCTCACTCAGAGAGTTAAGAATCTGGCGTTCCCATGAGCTGTGGTATGGGTTGCAGATGTGGCTCGGATCCTGTGTTGCTGTGGCTGTGGTGTAGGCTGGCAGCTGCAGCTCTGATTTGATCCCTAGCCTAGGAACCTTCATATGCCATGGGTGGCCTTAAAAAAAGCAAACAAACAAACAAACAAAAAACACCTAGATTATTGTTCTGGTTCTGCCATCTACCAGCTATATAACTTGAAACAAGCCCTTCTAGGCCTCCAAAGCTTAGTTTTTCTCTTCTTAAAACAGAATTGTGTTTCCCTTGCCAGTGTCCCAGGGTTGCTTAATAAGAATGTAGATGTGAACACATTCAGTAAGCTATAAAGTATTATGTCAAAGAAAGGATTTACTTTCATGGGTACCACAAAATCATAACATCATTCCACCAAGTTTAAAGACCCTTTCAGGTTGGTGAGCCTGTGATTTCTTTCCCCAAACAACCACCCAGTTACCGTCTTTGGTTTCTGTTAGCCCAGGACCAGTGGCCTCCAGGATTAGCTGGATTCAGACTTTTAAGTGTTTCTTCATTTTCTCTTGTTTGGATGGAGCGTTAAGGTAAGCAGTGTGATTTCATTTTGCTCCCTGAAGCTATGACACACTGGGTGGTTTCTAAACTCTGGCAGCATCTGAAAAAATTTCCGTCTATTTAATTGGCCATCGAGTTCTTAATAGTACCTAGTGTTCAGAATTAATTCCTCTACCACAGAATTACCCAGGACATTCTATGCCTATTTATAATTTTCCCAGGACTCCTTGACTCTTAGGTTTCACTCCAAGTCCCTAGCCTATCTCAACTCAAAAAAGGGTTTTGGTGGCAATTCCAAAACATAGCACCCCAACTGAGCAAAGCAATGATGACCTTGGCAGAGCACAGCAAAGTCGAGAACATGCGAGAAAACTATTTGCATACCTCAGCCACATAATCAACTAGAATGGTATTTGACAACACAAAGATGCTAAGGCTTTTTGGTCTAGAATTCAACTTCTCATTTCTCTTTGTGCACATATATGTCATGACCCTACGTTAACCAGACTTGATAATCATGAAAGTGAAGTTGTTTCTAGAAACAAGCATTTTAGGGACAAAAAATTAATGCCATCTTATGAGATTAGAAAGCCCCCTCATTGGAGTTCCCATCGTGGTTCAGTGGTTAACGAATCTGACTAGGAACCATAAAGTTGTGGGTTCAATCCCTGGCCTTGCTCAGTGGGCTAAAGATCCAGCGTTGCCATGACCTGTGGTGTAGGTCGCAGAGGCGGCTCGGATCCCGAGTTGCTGGGGCTGTGGTGTACGCCAGCAGCAACAGCTCCGATTCGAACCCTAGCCTGGGAACCTCCATATGCTGCGGGAGCAGACCTACAAAATACAAAATACAAAAAAAAAAAAAAAAAAAAAAGAAAGCCCCCTCATTAACAAACTTGAGTAGCAGAAGTGGAGACTGATCAGTGACTGATGGCTAAAAGGTAAACGAAACTTGCCACATCACGAAAGGTCAACTAGATGGGGAAACCGTCTCATTGCTAGAAACCACATAGACCCATATCTTGTTTGCGGCTCAGAATCACTACATCTCTGTGCCCCAGGTTCCCAATATGTAAAACCTCCATAGTTATTCAAGCCTCTCTCTGATCTTTCCTTACATGTTTCCCCATAGCTGTGCTTTTGCTGTACTGAACAAGACAGTCCTCCAGGGACCTTGCAAACCACAAGTCTGTCTCTTCGCCCCCTAGTGGCAGGGTGCGACGCAAGCTGAGAAATCAGAATGAAATCACACTGCTTCCCTTAAAAGCTCCATCCAGCTGGGAAGTTTATAGCTGAAAGAAATGCTCTCTCTACTGAGTTTATAATATCAAAATATAAGCAGATTGACAGGAATTTAGTGTCTTAAGGCAACTTACAAATGTCAGGTCCTTTTCCAGAACAAAAAGTGCCAGAAAGGCTGGATAAGAAAAGTGTAGAGAAACCGTGACCCTCAGAGTTTGGACTTTCTCAGAGGGCAAGTTATACTCCCGTTTCAGGTTCTCCCCACCCCACTCTGAGCCTCTGAGGACAGCACTGAACATGTATGTAAAGCCTTATATTACTGGAGATTCAACAACCGGTGGCTAATCTTCCAAGAAGATCCTTTAACTGTACCATGTTTTTTTCCCTCCTTTTCAACTTTAATATAAAATATGTCCTCTATTAGGATCATTTTCCCAGCATTTATCTGTCTGGTTAGTAGGTATCTATTGTATGAATTTGCTGGGGCTCAAATGGATTGGCTGGAATTCCTCAGAAAAGGACCCTGTGTAAGAACTTGGAATTGTATTCCATACATACTCATATTCATGAGCGAGTGAGGTGTTGACCCTTTCCATCGAGCACAACCATAGCTTTAAGACATCGGGGAAAATTATAGACTAAAAGAAAAAAAAACAAAAAAAAACTTATACCCTTGCCTTTGAAGTACCTGCATACTTACCAGATGAATATAGAAAGAACGAGAATCACAGGTAGCCCAAAAGCCAAAACAATATGACTGAGGATTCTGCCCAGACAAGAACAAAAATAGAAATCTATACATGCTTAATTGTGTGTTCACATTTACAAATAATCCAATGTACACACAAGAGGCATAGACATGCCTCTGCACATATATGTGATATACAGATATAAGTTCAAAGAGATGAGGCCAATATCTTTTTACTAATACAATTCAGCAAGTGTAAGAACATTGGTCAGCTGGAGCTGAAGAAAAAAGGGAGAAAATCCTATGGAAATCATGAATACTCCAAGAACCTCTAAGGCTCAACCTGAATGCAGACACTTAAGCTCTCCACTCGGCCATTAAAGCTGGGGCCTAAATTATTGATCCCTTGCCTTTATCAGCATAACAGTCACGTCCCAGTATTGAGATCTAAGTACACTGCAGTCCCTCTGCTGCAGCCACTGAAATAATTAGGAGAAATTCTCATTAAAGGAGAGTGAAAGGTTCAGAGACAGAAGCAGAGCAAAGGGTCTGCGAGGGTGTTTAATGCCTTCCACGAGGTCGAAAGATCAGCGGGATCAAATCCCCGAGCAGTGCCCACAGATGACAGCTTATCAAAGGGAAAAAGTACAAGCAATTCACACATGCGGTGGCCCTCTCTGGTGTGTTTACATCTGTGATGTCTGGGTAGAGTCACACACAGGCTGCAGAGAAATCGCTATCTGTGTTCATGGGGGGAGGGGGGCAGAGCTGTATACTTGGTGTGTCAACAGGGGAATAAGAAAGAGCAAAAGGAAAGAGAAAGAAAGAAAGAAAAAAAAAGGAAAACAGCCCGAGTCAGAAAAAAAATACATGAAAAATAAATAAAAAGAAACATATTAATAATGGAAAATCCACTGTGGACTCTTCAGTTTAATTTATTCGTTCTTTGAAAGTACAAGGGGTCTGGGGAAGAAAGGAAAGGTAAGGCATATGGGCAAGCCAGCACTTTCTGATGAGCTCCCAGTTGGGTTGGCAAAGATACCAGGATAATATATACCGGGATTCAGACACCCACACTAACATAAAACCTCTGCTCCCACGACGACGACAAGGTTCTCTATTGATTTGAATGCAGATTTCACCAGCCTCTTGCCCTCCCCCACCACTTACAAAAAAAAAAAAAAAAAAAATCAGCCTTTCACACATGTTCCCAGAAATGGCCCAGACTTATGAGGAAAAAGCCAAAGGACAGAGAACAGCCTTTCCGACACTGTACTGATGGAGGGACAGGGGAAATTAAACATGAAGCAAGCTGGTAAAGCAGCAAAGGCAGAGGGCAGGGATGAACAGAAGCCTCGGGTCCCAGCGCCGGGTGCGGGCACACGCATGCCCGCACATCCAAAGTTGGCCCGTATTTAATGTCAACGTGCAGTCATTTAAAAGAAAAATTCCATCTCACCCCGGCTAATCAGAATTGTTCGAGAGACCATTACCACAAACACGGGGAACATCTGAAATTGATTATTTTTACTTCATTCCGTTAATGAAATCCTCCAGCGACCAAGAACTAGCCTTGGACGAATTTCTACATGATGAAAAGAAAGAAGAAAAAAAAAAAAAAAAACCCAAGAGTAACTAAACTGCCTTAAATTTTTTTTTTTTTTTTTTTTTTTTTAAAGAAAGCAAAAGGAAAAGGACACTCTGTTTTTGGAATGTAGGTACATTTATTTTGTGATTTCTGTCGGTGCGGAATAATGGAGCCGGGCTGAATCCGTTCCCACCATTTTGTGCGAGTGGAGATATTAGCATGGGCCTCACATCCCATAAGGAGCGCCACATCATTAAATGTCTTGGGCTGGCGCAGAGGGAAGAGAAATGCGGGATGTCACCGGCTGATAGGGAAGAAGACTTGATGTTATTTATTAGGGAACACTTACCAGAAACTGCATTTTCTCTATTTGCATTAGATACGGCACCGCTGCCTTTGGAAAGTGCACACAGGCGCGCGGACTCGGGCGGGAAGGGAACACTCCCTCCTTACCCCCCCACCCCCACCCCCGCTTTGTTCACGGCCCCCCTCCGTCTCACCCCGCACCCGAGCCTGGGTCTACAGGGCGCCTCACCCTCCACCTTCTGTTCCCGCTCTCTGCTCTGCTCCCTACTCCATTTTTCTGCCCCAGCGTTGCTTTGTCGCTCTGAAAGCCCCTCTCTCGCCCGTGCTCCACGGTGTCAATGAATTTAGCTCAACCCCATCTTCCTTTCAATCCGGACCCCGAATGCCTTCAGTCAGCGGGCTATTGAGACGTCAGGATGCCTACAAGGAAAGGCCATCACAGCAAGTGCTTCTAGGTGGATTTCCCCCAAATTCATGAATTACGGGAGTCACACAGGGAGGCAGGGAAGAAGGAGAGCTGACATACATATTTTTTAATCAGAGTAAGGGGAAAACGGAGTTAAGGCTTCCAGGGGAAGTGCTGAAATTTTCCACCAGGGGATTCTCCTGGAAAGGGATTGTGTGTGGGGAAGCATAATTGCTAGATCCCTGGCCCCCAAGTTCCTCCCCAGCATCAGCCATCATCAAAACCATCCGGAAATTTGCTTTAAAGATGCAAGCCTCAGGCCATCAGCTCTCAAAGAGGTCCGAGGCTATTTCCCCTGGATCTCCCTGAGGGTGTGTTACGGTAAAGGAAGAAAACCAAATAAGCCTTTTTTCCATTGTGGCCGTTCTCAGGAGTCCCAGCCGTGGGGCCCCGGTCACCTGAGGGCAGCGCCTAGCTTCCTCACTGACTGCCCACTGCTTATGGGCCCTCGTACTCTTGAAGCAGTCAAATGTACAAGAATGATCTCCAGCAAAAAAAAAAGGGGGGGGGCAAGCTGGTAGTCTGGTCTCCACAGAGGCAGCATCTGGGGAAGCAGAAGCAGAGAAAGGGTGTGCAGAGGGCCAGACCCCGAGGATCCAAGAAAAGCTCTCCCAGGGCTGTATCCACAGCAAAAGCCAATCGGGTGGCAGGAAGGGCTGGGAGGCTGTGAGTAGGTGTTTAGGGCTGAGGATACAGCAACGTACTCCCTACAAGTACAGGGATGTGTGGCGTGAGCTTAGGACAGGATGGGGCGATAGACCCACAGACTGGAGGTCAGAGCGGCAGTGCGTGTATTCCAGAGAATTCCATTTCTGGAAAGGAGTACTGGAGTTGAACTCAGTCCATACTTGAGACGACTTATTCTCAGGGAGAAGAAATAGAAAGAGAATAAGGATTTCTGTGAAACAAGTTTTGCTCACCTGCCATACCCTCATCTGCTAGAAGAGTCAGCCCGGCCCCCCCATATCCTCTGTGCATCTATTAGGGGGCACCTCTTACCCAAATCCCTTGCTCCCAACTCCCTAATGCAGCGGCCTCTCCCCCACCTAAAGAAAGTGGCCGAGTGTAATTATGCAGAAAGCACCACTGGAGCTATATCAATAAGACAGACGTCTGTTGTATCATTCTCTCTCAGTAAGGCATTTCTTCTCCCCAATTGCTCATATAGAATCATAGCCTAATAGCATCCCATTAACATAATTGCCAACACAACTAGTGTTCCGTGTCTCAGAGCCATTTACTTACTTTACCATAAAGAATACCAAAACAGCCCTAAAATCACAAAGAGGAGGAAAGATGAGGGGTGGGTGCTGGAGAAGGCGAGAGGAAAAAGTTCCCCCCTGTATATTCCCTTTGCTCCCCAGAATGGGGTTCCAAGATGATAAACACAGGAGTGCCTCTCTCATCTGCAGGAATCGTAACACAGAGCCTTCCTACCAGACTCCCAAGCAGACGTGTGCTAAAATCTAAACGGATTCTGCCAGGCGAAATGAAATTCCCATTATTTTTAATTAATCCTTAATTAAAATATATTACTCCGCAGATTCCGCAAATCTCTCTTAATATGCAAATGCGGCCCATTCAAGGATATTTACATATCATTAATTAAAACGGCACATTCTTTCAGTCTAACAAGCTGAGGGGCTGTGGCTGCTGCCACATTGGCGCGAGGAGCCCGTCCTGGCAGTGCCAAGCTCATCTGATAAAAAGACGTCAAGCGTTGGCCGCGTCTGGGGAAGGTAAGGCGAAAGGGGGAGAGTGCATTATACTTTGATGCTCTCTAGAACAGAACAAGGACTTCAAATATTATCTTGGGGCTGTGGCCAGGTGCTTCTGGCAGGGCTCTGAGGCTCTGTTATCTCCACCTACCTCAAGATCACCTCAGGGCCCAGGCCAGCAGGGCCCGGGTTGGGAGACCATGCATTTCTCCATCAAGCAACCATGAGTCATGGTGGAGGTGGGCTGGCTGGAGGAGGATGCTGGCATGGGAGACAAGATCTGTACACATTTGTCCGATTTTCCCCATAGAAGCAAAGTCTCTCTGAGCCTCCAACCCTCCCAAATCAAGACAAAATCAGGTTTGGTGGGGAAAAGCGAAAATGGACACAGCACACCAATCCCTTTACCAACTGCTTAGGTTAACAACAAAGGATTCCTGTGGGGGCGGGAAAGCCTCTGGGGTGGAAGTATTTGTGTTTGATTTTACAGAGCCCTGTAAAGGCAAGTTCAGGACCATGTAGCAAAGGGTTGGGGACAGATGATGGTAATGATGACACAGTTCCCTACCAAAAGGTAAAGGGGGGGTGGGGTTCTCCTAGGAAAAACACACGGAAACGGACATCAATCACTATTTCCACAGACAAGACTTATCAATCAGGGAGAGACCTGCAAACAGCACTCCACCCACGCCCAAAATCGGGGGGGGGGGTGCAGACATCTGTGTATGGCCAGAGGGACAGCCTGCTGGCCTCAGGTATTTCACTATCTGGACCACCTGAGACTAAGACAAGCCCGGAGTATAAACTGCACTGACCATAAGCCTTATTACCCCAAGACCTCTGGAAACACCTGCATCTGAGAATCCCACTCATGGAGATGGGGCTGCTGGTGGCTGGCTGGGCCCTCATACCAGCTACTTGACTCACTCCTGCACACATCATTCAAATCTGTGCCTCAATAAAATTACACTGATTATATACCATGTATATTTTTGCGGTCATTTTTTAATAGTTGAAAACAAAAATACGAAATCCTTGAATGCCAAGGGTCTCCTGTGCGTAACTGGAAAACTACTTATCAAATCATGACAGAGGTCTTGTCCATATGAAGTCTTCAGGCTGGAGTAGTGACCCAGAGGGTCTGCGATACAGCTCAACGGCCATGCCCCGAAGCTCCTGTCTTGGCCCAAATGCCCTCTGCTTCACTGTACTCTCCAGTCCCATCAGAGTCAGAGTTATTGCTTTGCCAATATTTATTTTTTCAGGCTATAAACTTCTATAGGGAAAGGACCTTAGCTGAAACATTTGCATTGTTTTTGCCTTAGCTCAACGGCATGTAAAGACAGGAACTAAAGACAGACACATGGGATGATCAAAATGAGATCAGTAAGAAAAAGCAAGTGTCACAAGGCCAAGGGTTCATGAAGATGGCACCGTTGGCCTGAAAAAGCCTTCAGAAGAGCCGCAGCGTTTGCAAAAAATTAACCAGTGGGGGCAGAACCATCCCAAGACAGATGCGATCTCAGCCTCTCTTTTTAGGGTGTAGTCTAGTGCTTAAAAGCAAATCCAGGTTCAAATCTCAGCTCTACCCAGGCAAACAGTGTGACAAAGACCAGTTACATAAAATCTCTAAGCCTTAGTTTATTCATCTGAGAAAAAGGAGAATTAATGCCATTCTTGAATGTATTTCTGTGAAAATAATCTAATAAGGACCTCAGCACATAAGGACTCAACAAAAGGTAATAATTATTAAATTATTATTTAGTGTTACTTTGCGGGGGAGGGGGGCATAAAAATGGCAGGACCTTAGTCCAAAATCCCTTCTGATTTTAAAATCCAATGAGGAGTTCCCTTCGTGGCTCAGTGGTTAAGGAATCCGACTAAGAACCACAAGGTTGCGGGTTCGATCCCTGCCCTTGCTTGGTGGGTTAAGGATCCGGCGTAGCTGTGAGCTGTGGTGTAGGTCGCAGATGCATCTCAGATCTGGCATTGCTGTGCCTGTGGCATAGGCCGGTGGCTACAGCTCCGATTAGACCCCTAGCCTGGGAGCCTTCATATGCCATGGGTGCGGCCCAAGAAAATACAAAATAAAAATAAAAATAAAAAAATAAAATAAAATCCAATGACTCTTAGGCATCTTCTCATTCCCATCCTTCACCCTCCATATTTATTCCAGGCCCTCTCCTAGGCTTTATTTACTGACAGTCTTTGAAACTAGTCTAGGGACATTTTCATTACTAGAATAGCAATAACAAAAGCCCCACAGTTCTACTGAGCTTATCAAGCTGCAGAATATCTGCTCCATCAGCCAGAATCTGTTATCAGGCTTCTTAGAGCTATCATTATTTCATTTTTCTTTCTCAGACTAATCTGAGAAACGAACACACTAGTACATTAGAACAACATAAGCATTAGCTAAATACATCGCTGAGTTGTTGAAACCTTAGGCATATTTATACACAAAAGCATCAAATAAGAATAATGATAATAATGGACTTAAGCCTCCTTTTAGCATTCACAATGTGTCCACTGAAGGCAGAAAGGAAGAGAGCCTTCTTTCTTTCCATCCAGCTTTTGAAGCTGTTGGGAAGAGCTGAGCTGCCACATGGCACCTGAGAAAGCCTCAGGAGAGTGGCACTAAGTTAGACACAGACCCCAAGAGGATGGCAAATGGGGACCTCCTCTGGGCCGTCAGGCATCCACAGGAATGGTGAACAGTCCCCAGGAGTCACATTCCAGAGCTTCTCAGCTCCATTCCCTCCTGAGCTTGCCCCCAACTGAGGATCCCATACCCTAAATTTTGTGGCTGCCTGATGTCTTTGAGATATTACAATTTTGATTAATTTCCTACATTATGAGTCTCACCTTACCAAGGCCAAACCATAAGACTTCACCCAGAACATTCCCCTACAACTAGCCACAGGCAGATGAAACAGGTTCCACCAACTTGCTGAAGACGCCCAAGACTTGGATTTGGAAGAGCACCAGTTGCATTCAGAGGATTCGATCTCTTAGCAGCCACAGTGTTGAGGCACATGTTTCTTTAGGGACAGAAGTGGCTGAATCACTGGCATCAGGTACGGAATGCCCTGGTTGCCAGCAGCTGAGGCAGAGGTGTTCCCAGTGGAAATGCCTTGAGGATGCTGTGGACACAGGCTGCCAGGCCCTCCAGTCATTCTGTGAGTCAACCAGTGTCCCGTGTTTTTTTAACCTTTGTCTTTTAAATCCAAGATCTTTTAATAAACTTTTCATGCTTCTTGGAGTAGCCAGAATGTATGATCTTTAGTGTACCTGAAAATTCTGACCAATATTAGGGCTGCACTCATGGCATGTGGAAGTTCCCAGGCTAGGGGTCAAATCAGAGCTACAGCTGCCGGCCTACACCACAACCACAGCAACACTAGATCTGAGTCACATCTGCCACCTATACCACAACTCACGGCAACAACACCGGATTCTTAACCCACTATGTGGGGCCGGGGATTGAACCTACAACCTGATGGTTCCTAGTCGGATTTGTTTCCCCTGTGCCACAACGGGAACTCTGAGATAGTCGATTCTTTCTGCTCAGACAAGAATTCTTTAAAGTAAACTACACAAAATTCATTACAGGATTGGAACTCTATTGACTCTATTGGAACTCTATGTGACTATCATATATAGTCCTTCTCTCCCCCTACCCGTGACAAAAGGTCTCTTTTCTAAGATTGAACAACACAAATTCCAAGTCTGTGCCATCATGAAGCACCAGAACAATGCAGATGGACATCCCTCATGATGGAGGTTCAACTCAAGCCCTCAAACTTAATACACTTGCCGGTGACCAGTGTTGGCACTGCTGCCACCTGTTATCAGAAGCAACTTGGACATGTGACCAGGGGAACAACCCTCCTAAAATCCGCCCCCAATCTTACAAGGAAGACATGGAGCCTCAAACGCTCAAGACATCTGGACAAGGTCCCCAGCTGGTTAACGTCAGATCATAGAGAGAAGGAAAGATTTCATGATGTGAGGATGAGGGGAACCTGGACCTTCTAAACCCCATGGCCTCAGTTCATCCACTTCCGCTGAGGCATCTGGGTACTTCTCTTTGCCATACAGCTACCCACCTTGGTTATATAGATTAATACCAATTCGTAATGTTCCCCACATGCAAAGTGGCTGCCAGCTTCTGATTGACAGTGCCGCCTTTTACTCTTTCAGGATTTACTCTGTCACGAATGGGGAGGCTATCTTGGCGAAATCAGCAGGCATGACCCAGCAGGTGCTCAGATTCCCGGACACAGGACAACCATCTAACTTTCTTCAACCCTCGGCTTCTGGGAAGAGTAATTAACTAACACGTCATCTGATTAGTCATAGCTGTACTCTGAAAAGGTGGCCTAGGGTTCACCCCACACTCACCTGGCAATTGATATTTTACTTAAGGTGCCAACACACTTCACCATACTTCGCTAACGTAATTATTTGCATGGGACTATGATGGATAGGGTATCATACCAAGAGCAATACATTGAGGAGCGCTCAAAAAGGTGTTTGATGATCTCATAAATGTTTTAATTGCTATGACAGACAGGTGCAATCATCTCATTAAAGGTAAGTATCTTTGATATAGCTTTACTTTTAAAGAACACACAGCGTGTCAATGATAAGTATCTTCACCTTCAGAGCCTAGACCAGGCAAGCTATGGGCCAGAGCCCAGAGCCCAGAATGTCAGAGGCTCTACCTTTCGTGAACAGTAACATATTATTACACTAGGTCATGTTGTACCCATAGGGAGAGAGGCCCCACTAAGATGCCTTCTGCTCTGTCCAAATCTCAAGATAAAAGACTTACAGGAAAAAAAAGAGAAAGAAAAACTTCAGACTTGGCTGCAGTCAACCTTTCGGCTGACACATACTAAGGCTGTGGCTTCTGCAAAACATCTGAAACTTTCAAAGCTGCCCAGGCAGGACATCTTTTCACAAGCTGTGCTTATGTTAGCACCAGTGCATTTCTCTGATATCATAGTCAATTTGAAAACATTTGTGTTTTAGAGATGTAGTTCTTTGTAGTAACACAGTCATAAAAGGATAAGGGAGGGAGATAGTTCTAATTTAGGAGGAAGAATGACTTCTGATCAAAGTCCTGCACATTAACCCCCTCCTACCCAGAGAAAATCAGTATACACGCACATCATATGCATGTAGAACATAGAATGCCACATCTTCACGCCACACAGGAATAACAATGGGGAAGAAAGAGTGATCGTAATAACCAAGCAAACAAACTGCAGACAATTGCGGAAAAGGCCAGTGCGGCTTAAGTGTGGAACAAAGGCATCCAGCTGCCACTCAGCTGTGCAGGAGACCTGGATCCAGGGGATGGTCAATATCCACACTCCTGAACCCCATGGTAGGTTCGCGGGGGTGGGGGGCCCCCCAGGTCTGTCTGCAATGAACTAAAGATGTCTCCTCTGACCCTGAACCATCATGCATGATACCAGATCACCACAACTGACCTTGGAAACTCACCATTGACTTGGTACAGGCAGCAGGGTGCACTTAGGGCTTCCTAAGACTTCAAGGTGTTCTGTAAAAGTCCTATGAACTCTGCCTAAACCCTGTCTCCTAGATGGCCTGAAGTCTGGTCACAATGAAAGTTCCAAAACCAGATTAAGGAGGTATTAAAAAAAGACTCCTTCTGGAAATTCCCATTGTGGCTCAGTGGTTAACGAATCTGACTAGGAACCACGAGGTTGAGGGTTTGATCCCTGGCCTTGCTCAGTGGGTTAAGGATCCAGCATTGCCGTGAGCTGTGGTGTAGGTTGCATACGAGGCTCAGATCCCACGTTGCTCTGGCTCTGGTGTAGGCCAGCGGCTACAGCTCCGATTAGACCCTAGCCTGGGAACCTCCATATGTTGCGAGTGTGGCCCTAGAAATGGCAAAAAGACTCCTTCTTCAAGTCTGAGGGGAATTGATTGGATTGGATTTAGACAGTATTTAAGAAAACATTCAGACAACTGATGCTCTCTGTACGAGTTTAGTTTTTTTAGGTCTTCAGGTTTTTCTCTTCTACTCTATAACCAACCTACCCACCCTTGCTTGAAAACATGAAATGAAAAAAGAGTTGACACTACTTCTTTTGAATGTCCTATGAGGTGATAATGCTTATGTACACATTAACTAACACCAAAAACAAAATTACAAAGGTCCGTATAAGAAATGGGCTTAAGGGAATTCCTGTTGTGGCACAGAGGAAACGAATCCGACTAGAAACCATGAGGTTTCGGGTTCAATCCCTGGCCTCCCTCAGTGGCCTACAGATCCAGCATTGCCATGAGCTGTGGTGTGGGTCCCAGACTCGACTCAGATCTGGCTGTGGCTGTGGCATAGGCCAACAGCTGTAGCTCCGATTCAACCCCTAGCCTGGGAACCCTCCATGTGCCTCAGGTGAGGCCCTAAAAAGAAAAAAAAGAAAAGAAAAAAGAAGAAGAAAAGAAACAGGCTTAAAGTGAAATTGACCACAATCCCTGGACCACACTCAGGAGGAAGCAGTCTCTGGGCTCTTTCTGTGGATACAGAGATCTCTTGGACATAAGCCCCTGAGGCTATGACCCCTCATGCCAGAAGGAACATCCTTCTGACACTTGGGAGAGAGGGGCCTCTGCTGGCTTCAATCACAGATGCTCAAACACGGGCAGCCCTTTTCTTTCTGACCACTATAGGTGCACAAAGCACAAGAAAATGGCAGCAGAGGTTCAATTTATGAAGAATGGATAGCCCAATGAGGAAGAGTTGGTGGATATTGAGAAAACAGAGAAGAGGTTTTCTCCTCTTGGCTACTTTCAACCTGTGTTGACCTACATAAGGTAAACAGGCACAGCAACACGCAATGTGTTTGCCTCCAAATGTGCTCAGCTGTTTGAATGTGGCAATGATCTGGTTGCCCTCCCGTGGCAGAAGCATCCTGCAGCTATTAATCAAGGCACTTGGCTCCACAGGTAAGGTAGGTAACCCTTGTGCTGAAGAGAATTTGTGGGGAGGAGTATATAAATCTTTGCAAGGGAATTAGTAGTATCAACAGCTGATGCATTATTTATTTAGAGGCACAGACCACAATCTGTATTATTGTTAGAACCAAAATGAAATACTGTACTAAAAAAACAAAATCGTGTGCTTGGTTTTCAAAGCTCACTGTCTAGCAAGTATGCTGCAGTGAAGGGTAATGTACACCAAGGCAGCCCTGCTTTGTCAACCAAGAAAAGAAAGTGATGGCAGCAGACAGCAGCACAACCACTAAGTGTGACCTCCATGCAAAACCACTTCCTTCTTCCTCTGCTGATATTGCCTACAACTGACTTAGGTTTCATCTAGCTGATAGGATGACAAGGAACAAGAAGTTAATGTAAAGGAAGCTGATGTAATTGGCAGAGGTCCTTCTCTTTATCCCAAGAGGAGATGCCTCAATTGCCTTGATCTTTCACCAATTTCTCCACGCAGGTGTTTTGAGTCATCTCAGCACCACCATGCCAGCAGCAGCTGAGAGGCCTCCGTGTCCTGGCAGCTGCTTTTCAAACCCAATGTGAAGTTCCCCAAGGCTCCAAGCCCCGGCATGTCCCACGTAGGCAAGGTCCCCAAAGGCCTCCATTCAAAGCCCAAACCAGTTTTTCAGGCTTAGACAACATTCCCTGATATATTAAAGCCAGCTGCAATTCTTTTCCAGTTTGCTTAAACCTTGTTTTCTACCAGAACAGCATTTGTTCCTCCCCAACCTCTTCCACCAGTCAAAAGGTTTTGGTTGCAAACAACAGGAATGGACTCTGGCTCACCTACTAAGGAAAGGAATTTATTGGCCAGATACGCAGTGCCTCAAAGAATCAACAGGAAGTCGGGAGAACCAAATTCAGAAACATAAGCCCAGGCAGCTGAGACCACAGCCACGGTGCTACCATGGGAAGTTAGTTAGGAGAGAGACACCAAGCTGCTGGCTTAGGGGACCCAGACTGGCCACTGCCACCATCCTCAACTCTGCCACCATCTCTGTGGTTCTGTCTCTCTGCTCCCCTCCCTCAGAACTTAAGCTTGGGCATGTATTTCCCACTGTGAGGGGAGAAGAGGGTCTGAGCCTTGGGAGGCAGACTCTGCAGGAGCCTCTCAGTGGCAAGAAGACATTCGTTCCTGATTCATCCCCTGCTTCCTTGGTACAAATCCCAACTTCCCTTTAGTCAAAGGACCCCTCTGGTTCAGCAAAGAGTCTGACAGAATAGAAATAGAATATACAGCACACATCCGTTCCTGAATAAGGTACTTTGGGAAGACAAGGGAAATATAAGCTATCGCTACTGTTCTCAGGAAACTTAGGCATGGATATAAAGGGAGGAGGGGCTATAGTCCCAAGAAGGAGGTGGCAAAGAAATGCATGTTCTAGGCACATAGCTTAAAACAGAAAGATCTGTGGGCACCCCCTCCTCAGAGACTGGGAGGCAGTATTTCAATGGGACCTTCATCCATCCCCAGCTGAGATAACATGAATCAACATGTGGCTTCAAGTCTGGACACATTCCTGGGATAATTTCTAGAGCCTGAAACCACAAATGTCATTTCCAACTCTTCAGGGAAGGAAACATCTCCACAGTGTCCACATCACACTCTTCAGGGGTAGGGACAGAGGGACGCTGACAGAAACCACACCTGCTAAGTGCCTCCTACCCACCGTGTGACACGAGTAGCAAGTATGATTGCCATCGGTCCTCCAAAAGTCTTGGAGAGGCAATGGAAAGTAGAGGCTAAGGGTGAAGGTTCTGGAAATTAGAGAATTTAAGGTCAAATCCTGCCTCTGCTACTTAGTAAGAGTGCGCACTTGAGCAAGTTACTCAATCCCTTTGTCCTTTGGGTCCTCAGCTATAAAGTGAGCATAGTAAGAGCCTCTACCTTGAAAGGCTGGAGTGAACATTCACATAGAGAATACATGTAAAGTGATTATAACAAGTACTTAGTATGTAGGCGCTCAATAAATATTGGTTATTATCATCATAAGGTAGCTATTAAAATGCCCATTTTACTGATCAATAATCTGAGGTTGCAGAGGCTAAATATCCTGCCCAAGGTCATAACGTCAGACCTCACATGCAGAAATGCAGCAGAACTGGTATGTCAAACTCCAGTTGGACTCTAAAAGCCAATGTTATTTCCATGACACCATGCTGTGTTCATATGACAATAATGGTAAACACACTAGGGGATATGAAGCTGCTGTCCAGAGCAAAACCTGGAGTTCCATGGCTGTGATGCTGAGCAATTATCCACATTAATAGATCTCTAGAATTTCATCTCTAGTGATTATCTGTATTTGTTCTGGTCATTCTTAGAAAGGCAAAAATTGGAATTTCTGGAAAGATTTATGACCGCAGTAGATAAAAAGCAGTTTTCAATTGGTTGATCTACCCAGACCAGGCTGATAGAACCTTTAGAAATGACACATTCATTCACTCTCCTGGTCTTTGGGCACAGAGTCACTTTTACAAGTGAGCTAAATCATGGCTGCAGGATTAGACTGGATTGTAAGGTTGATTTGTTTTTGTTTTCCCAGTTCTCCTTCTTTTGTTCTTCCATTTTTCTTTCTTATTTATTATGTGAGAAATAACCACAAATTCTGAATGCCACTGTGGTTAAGAGGACAAAGGACCAGCCTCTGAATTTTTAGGTCTCCCCATCAGCCACCCACCTGCCACCCATCACTCCTCTCCCCTTCTCCCCTAGAATCTGCCTGACAGCGGGGCACAGATGCCAGCAGCCATGACGCGGAAGCTGCCAGGAGGCACCTCTGCTGTGGTGCCTTAGCAGGTGGCCATCCCCAAAGAATGACGGGATGGCAGGTCATGGAGAGGATGGGCATGGGGAGTTTGTGTAACTCTGGGACTATCTGTCCATCACCTTCCTTTCCCACACAGCACGCGGGTTGCATGGGCTTAACCACAGTGGTCCATAAAGCCACACAGATCAGGGTGAGTCCATGGAAGACAGCAAGACAGCAAATCTAACTGCGGAAGAAAAAAGAACATCTTTCTCCTTGACCACCCCATGACAGTAAAAGCGAGCCTACTTTCTACTAGAATAGACAAAAACGAAAGAAAAGGAAAGGAAAGGAAAGAGAAAAAAAGAAAAAGAAAAAGAAAAAAAAAACACAATAGGCACGCTCAGATCACTTAGCGTTGACCAGGAAGGTGTGATAAATATGTAGTCCACATTTCACATCCCATAGTTCAGGACCAACTAAACTTCTTGTTAGCATCTTGTATAGATATTGTGTCTAGTTTCTGCCCACAGAGAACAGGTATCATGAAATATATGAGGATTGTGAAATTATTGCTTTATTTCTGACTTGAAAGTAAATCTTACATTGCATAAGCATTTACTGTTATCTTGATTTTATTGCTTCGATTAATCCAGTTTTAATACATCATGATAATATGGGGTTTGGTTTACCGTATTATTATTGCCTACTGTTGAGAGAAACGTCTCCCGATTACATGAAAGACAGCAGATGTCCCCACCTTCCAAACAGATACCAACGTGTGACACATCTCCTACATCCTGAAAATGTTTAACAAGAGCAAGCAGAGCTACCTTGGTCCCCACACTGATGTCCCTCAATCGCCACATATTTCAGAATTTTGTCTCCGGAGTCAGCTATGTTTTATCATCTCGCCATATGTTCTAGTTACTTTTCCACCCCATAAAAAACAGTACCAATATACTGTTTGATTGGTTTTGCCACTGATTGATTCTGTTTCACCACCAGCAGAGTATTTGCTTCTTTGGACTAGAACAGGCTGTTTTAACATCATTGTTTTAATCCAATATCCCACATAGGAGATTTTTTTCATTTTTAACACAGGCTTGGTGGCATACATATAATCTATAGTTAAGCCTCATCAACTCGCTTGATGACTCAAGTGTACCAGCTGATGCAAAGTCCTAGCACCTGTGCTTAATTCAGTATAATCATATATGTAACATATAATAGCTAATATAATAGCACAACAGTGTACCACTGATATACCATGAGGATACCAGAGGCAGAACTTGAGAGCCACCACCTCACACAAATTAGTCATATTATAAGAATTTCCCATATGTTTTAGCATTTTATTGTCCTTTTACTTTCAAGTTCACACTGTGAAGGGTTTTTGCCTTCATTTCCTCAGTGTCCATCACTCAATCTTAAATTGACACAGCAAATCCTCCAGTGGCATCAAATGGCATGCCATGTTTCAGCCAAATTCCAGACAGTTTTCTCCTTGTAATTTATCTAAGATGAAGGGAATAGATGTGCTGTGGTCCTACATAGATGTGGGAGCCTATTTCGTCTTGAAATGCAATGAAGCAGTATTTTTCATAATTTAGTTTCAAAGAAGTGAAAATGCTCAGTATTACCAGTGTGTTGACCTGAATGAACTCAGATGAGACAAGTTCTATTATTATTTTAAATGTCCTGACTCAGCAGAAATATGGATTAAATCCATCAGAAGAATACAGATTCAGAGTTCCTGCTGTGGTGCAGTGGGTTAAGACTCTGGCTGCAGTGGCTTGGGTCACTGCAGCAGATTTGAGCTCCAGCCCGGCACAGTGGGTTAAAGGATCCAGTGTTGCTGCCGCTGTGGCATAGGTCACAGCTGTAGCTTGGATTCAACCCCTGGCTCGGGAACTTCTATATGCCAAGGGTATGGCCATAAAAAAATACATTATATATATAAAAAAAGAAGAGCACAGATTCTACAGACAAGTACAGCTGAGGAAAAAAATTCCAAGAGACACACTAAGCATTTGCCTTCTGAATTATTACTTACTTGAAAAAGATCCCTGATTCTATTAACGAGTCAACTACAACTGAGATTTTGTTTGGCTATAACTGCTTTCGCTGCTACATTCCTCAGCAACCATATTTGCTCAATTGCCTGGCCAGAGTTACATCATTTACGTAGCAGACCAACATATATGTCACATTTCTTACCACTAAGGAATGATACCGACAGATCCTAAGAGTTATTCAATTATATTAAGAAGCCTACTTTCTGGTCAATTAATCAGATAATGAAAATGTCTTATTTTGACTCTTAAAAAACATCACTTTTAAAATATTTAAGAATATACCGTATTAACTCCTCTCTTTACCTGCAGTTGAAGACAGTTACCTGTATGTCTACAACAAAGTGTATATACTGTAAAGGTGAATAGTGACATTACCTTCTTTTCCATATCGCTACTGACTGCAAAAGCGACCACAGCCTCATTTACCCTACAAAATCTTGATCATTGAGTCCTAAGCCATATTAGATTCCAACAACAATACAATAGTTTCATCGGAAAACCAGCATACTTTCATGCCATGTAAAAGCCTATTCACAAAGGTTTAGAGCAATTACATCACACAACTGTCTACAGTGGTTTATAAATCTAAAGCCTGGTGCAAACAAAACAGAAACAGATGGCTGCAGTCAAGTAGGTAAACTGGAGCTCCAGACCAGCAAACACAAACACTAGATCGATCACAAGGAGAAAATTCACCCATCATTACCAGAAATATTCCCAATGTCTTGATCATCCCAATGGGACAACACCAGAAGTTGCTCATTCACAGGAAGTTAAGAGTTGTCTCCACACCCGTGTGCCTCATCCACCTCTACCTATTCAGCATTGCATTGGACTGTTCTGCTCCAGAAGCCGGCCCACACCCCATGGTGTGATGCCCTGCAGAAGACAGGTGCTCCAGGAAGGTGTCAGAGATGGTGAGAGGGATACGGTGAATTAATGAATATCTCCTTCTGACTAACTTCCCTAAAATCAGTTCTTCCCCTGAGGCAGCCTCTTCAGGGTACCATCCCTGACCCAAGCAGGCCACGCCAGGGGCCCTTCTTCCATTCCCCATCACACTCTGTGCTCCTCCCTGGGATAATACACATCACATACTGTTTCCCAACAGTGAACCCCCTGAAGGCAGGGACTGACTTTATTGATTTCTCATCCCCAGTTCAATAAATGTTGCTAAAAGAATACTTGGATATTCAAGATGCAGTTAGCAGTCTTGGTACTTCCACTCATGGGTGACAACGGAGTCCTTCCCAAATGGACCTTCCAGTGCCATGCAACCAAATCCCCTTGTGTGAATTTTAGGGTGGGGGAGAGGAGAAGAAAAAAAGACACTGATGTGCTGCTTCCCCAAAACTTCTACTCTCAGACCATTCTATCACCATTTCGATTCTCCAGAAAGTATAAACATCACCAGGGAAAACTTAAAGAAGGAAAGAATTTAAATTCCAGTATTTCTTGGAGTTCCCATTGTGGCTCAGTGGGTTAAGAACCTGACACAGTATCCATGGGGGTGTGGATTCAATCCCTGGCCTCACTCAGTGGGTTAAGTAAGGGTCCAGCATTACCATAAGCTGCAGAGTAGGTCGCAGGTGCGGCTTGGATCTGGTGTTGCCATGGCTGTAGTGTAGGCCGGCCGCTGCAGCTGCCATTCGACTCCTAGCCCAGGAACTTCCACATGCTGCAGGTGTGGCCCTCAGAAGAAAAAAAAATGAGAAAAATTCCAGTATTTCCTGCCTTCTTGTCCCTATCTTTACAAACCCTTCTGGATCCTGCTCCTGCTCCCTCCAACATGCTTAGCATGGCTCAAACAGTGGATTTAATGAAGACCATCAACGAGAAGATAATCACATCACATAACAAACTGAAAATCAACAAAACCTGAGAACTGATATCTTTCCATCATGCCAACTTTAACCAGAGGACCAAAGACTGGACTTCTTTTCTGTCAAGACAAGTAGTAATTTCTCAGGGGCCCTGGAAACACACACACCCTGCCTGCTTTGTTCAAGGTAAAAGCACCAGGCTATATGTCAGGGAACCTGAATTTTCTTGCTATTATAAGTTACCAAACAACCTGACAAAGTTTCCTACCTTGTCCCCATCTACAAAATGAAGCTATTATAGCTAGACACCCCGCCATTCATTGTGTTTATAGAGTATCTGCCAGAGATTTCCAGTCCCAATTTTTTATATCCTTGAGTTTTTTCTCTACTGTTCACCAGAAAATGGTGGAAATGTCTCAAAAATAAAATCGCGTGTCAATCCTGAAAGGAGCAGAGTTTTAAAATCAAATAATGAACAGAGTGGCAAAATCACAAAGAAGGGAAATGCTGCTCTAGTGTCATACGTATTGTCATTAACAGCAAAGGACAGTGGACCAAAAAATAAACCCTAAGCAAAGAGAAAAATAAGTCCCAAGCCACTTAAAGTACCAATTAGTGTGCCAAGGTCTGAGAAGTAGGACCATAAAGCCTTTGTCTCCCCTGCACCTCAGCTCTCCATCCCTCTTGCCTGGAAGCATGGCCCTGAATCCAGGAGACCCAGGCTGAGTTCACCACCATGAGTTCCAAAACATGTTTGAAAAGTTAGATCTTAATCATCAAATGAATTTCAAAAGATTTCTTTTTCTTAAAGAAAAACCACATGAGTTCCCGTAGTGGCGTGACAGAAAGGAATCTGACTAGGAACCATGAGGTTGCAGGTTCGATCCCTGGCCTCACTCAGTGGGTTAAGGATCCGGCATTGCCATGAGGAGTGGTGTAGGTCGCAGACTCGGCTCAGATCTGGCATTGCCATGGCTGTGGCGTAGGCCAGCAGCTGTAGCTCTGCTTAGACTCCTAGCCTGGGAACCTCCATATGCCGCAGGTGCAGCCCTCAATAGACCAAAAAAAAAAAAAAAATTTAATTTTTAAAAATTTTTAAAAATAAAACATCACAAGTGAAACCGGATAACCCTCATACAATGGACTACCCACTTGGCAATACAACAGAACAGACTACTGATACAAGCAACAACATGTATAAATCTCAAAAACCATGATGATGAGTAAGAGCCAGACACAAAAGCATACATACTGCATGAATCCACTCATGTATAAGAACCGACAAAATTAACCTGAGATGATAAAAAATCAGAACAACGGTTGTGGGGGGTGGGGGGCGGATGGTCAGAGTGGTGAATTGAAGCAGAAAGGGCCGGAAGAATCTTTCAGGGTGATGGAAGTGCTCAAGCTCTTAACTGGGGCCTTGGTTACACGAGTTTACTCACTTGTCCAAACACATCAAAGTATATATTTAAGATCTATCCATTTTACTATATATGTAAACTTACTTCAAACTTTTAAAATTCACAAGCTTACTCATCACCAGCCTCCTCCCACCTCTGACTAACTCCAGCAAGTTTAGTGGAAAAAACACCCAACTCTTTGGAAACAGAGGACCTGAAATGTAACTGTGATCCTCTCACCTGCCAGCTCTATCCCCTTGAGCAAGTAAATTAACGTCCCCACACCATATTCTCTCCATCTGCCAAATGGGGAAAATTCGATTAATGGTCATTCTGAATAAAATACTCCAAAGATCAAACACCAACATCATACAGAAAAATGCTTTGTAAATGGTATGATGTCATATACAAAAGATTCCCTTTTTTAAATTTTGTGCTATACTTGATTTACAATGTTCTGTCAATCTCTGATGTATAGCAAAGTGACCCAGTTATACACATACGGTCAAAATTTTTTTCATATTATCTTCTATCATGTTCTAACACAAGTGAATGGATATAGTTCCCTGTGCTGTACAGCAAAACCTCACTACTTCTCTGTCCTAAATGTAATAAATAGTTGGCATCTACTAACCCCAAACTCTCAGTCCATCCCACTCCCTCCCCCTTCCCCTTGACAACCACAAGTCTGTTCTTCTCTATGTCCACGAGTTTGTTTCTTTTCTGTTCATTTGCGCCATGTTTTAGATGCCACATATAAATGAAATCATAGGGTATGAGATTCCTAATCCCCCACCGGAGTAGGGATCAGGAAAGGGCATTTACCAAAGACCGTCCCCATGGGGCTAATGGTCATTTACATGATGATTTTCTATATATCATTTTGAAACATGGGTTTCTGTGGCTGCTCAGGCCACTCATCATTTGGCCTCCACTTTTCCTTTCACAAGTACACATTCACACACACATACACACTCCTTCCACAAGCTCTGTCTGCTCTCACTTGTGTCTGCTTTGCAAGGTACCCAATCTGCATAAGCCATGAGGATAAATCCACTAGGCAATGAGAAATAGGTAACAAACTGCAGCCAAGGCCAAGATGCAAAACCCCACACTGGGGGGGACAGGTCATTAGGTCCCCCTGAGAGTCTTGGCTGTCACCTTGCTTAGAGTGGCCTCGGTCACAGGAAGTCCCCTACTGGTGACTTCCTCGGTCAGGCTCCCCTCTCTCCTGCTCCCCCCAACCTGCTCTCTCTGGACGGTTGTTTATGTGTTCTCCGTCCCTCCCTCCGTTCTCTCCCGCACTTTCTCTTTCTCTCCAGGCTGGGTTTAATTTGACACCTTGAGCTTTGGTAACGAGGTGGGGAGCAGAGCAGCCACAGCGGAATTCATTAGGCTCAACACTGCAGGGCCCGCTCTCTGTGCGTTAATGACATCGGAGGGTAGGGAAACGAGACAGCCACCACGCGAGATGAAATAAACATGAGGACTGTCAGCAGTGACAGCCTAAGCAAAGGGGACAAAATGAGCCAGGTAGAGACCTTTCCCCGTCCGCACAATGCAAACCGACAGCTTGCAAAGCCCCCCTCCCTCCAGCCCCCCCCCCACCTTTACCTAAAGCTGAAGAATGAGGAAGAGCTGGGGTGACATGGAAGTGGGGGGACGGGAAAGAGGGAAAGAAAACACAATGAAATTATCACTGTTTTAACATACAAATTTCATTTATCAGTTTAATGTTGGCGCAAACCAAATTCATCACCCTCCTTCGGAGACAGGAGGAACAAGGAGGCCGGGGGCGGACCTGGGCTGCGCTAGGCCTGGAGTGTTCCTTCCTCCTCCCGCTACGCTCTCCAGGATGATTCTTTTTTTCTGAGCAGCATCCTCCCCCCCTCATCCCACCTTCAGCCACTACAGCTCCCACTTCCAGTTCCTAAAGGGGCCCTGGAAGGAGGAAAGAAGACAGACAGGAAGCAGAGGTAGTGGAGAAGGAACAGAAACGCGGGCTCCTGTACATGCGTTTCTTCTTGGAGGTGGGCTCGGGAGGTGGGGGAATGTTGACAAAGAAAATTCAGGCAGCAGGCACCAGACCCCAGAGCAGAGTGGCAGAAGCTACATCCAGACTAGGAAAAGCCCTACATGTGCACACTTTGAGGAAGAAGAGCAACAGCACTGCTCCCAGTTCCCAGTGTCCCCGGGGTGATGGGGGGGGTTAACTGGCAAGGGTGGTCTTAGGGACTATGAGGGCCTCTTCTTCCCCACACAGTGCAGAAGGAACGGACTGGCTGTCATCACACTGAGCCAGAGCCTCCTTCTCTTCCAATGGAACAATCCTATATCCACAGGAGCAAAGAGAAAGCCTCCCTTTACTGCACCACTTGCCCTAAAAGAGAGGTGCTTCCCTGTCTCCAAAAAGAGCTGACTCTGTGGCTGGCCACCGTGTGAAGCTCAGGGCTGGTACCCAGCTGTAGGGCGCCACTGTCCTTAATTTCATTGGCGGATCCACACAGCCACAGTGGAGAGTTTCTGCCACACCCCTTCCCAGAAACCTGCCACTCTTCCTCTTTCAGCCCTTCTCAGAGTGGGGACGTGTGTGAGCCAAAGCCCATACTTTCAAGCCAAATATCCCTGTTTCCTTTGGCCGAGGATGTCTAGGGCAAGGTTTTCAAAGAACCCCAACGCTGGCAATCTGATTACAACAAGGGAAAAGAAAGCCATCATTTTTATTAATTAGCATTAAAAAGAAAGTTTATGAAGGCTGGATTAAGGCTAGAATTCAGACTTAGAACAGACCCAGCATGCTCATTTGGAATTGCATGAATTGAAGTTGGCTCTATCACACCCAGGCAAGGGGGAAGGATGAGGTGGGGTGGGGCGGGGAAAAAAAAAAAAAACCCTAATTTGCAAGTGTGCTACAGGGTTCTGCTGCAGGATGTGGAGGATATGGAAGGCCAAGTAAGAAGGGTGCAAGCTCCTTATGCTTTAAATCTAGTTTTTGTAATCTAGGGAACCAAGAAAACTGCTTAGTTGCTTCACATATTGGAAAAAAAATGGATTGGGGGGGGTCACAAAATGGGGGACAATTTTTTCAAAATGTCTAGGGTTTAAGGCCTAGAGGACCCCAACAAAAATTTTATCTCAGAGTTCCCATCGTGACTCAGCAGAAACAAACCTGACTAGGAACCATGAGGTTTCGGGTTCCATCCCCGGCCTCGCTCAGTGGATTAAGGATCTGGCATTGCCCTGAGCTGTGGTGTAGGTTGAAGACACAGCTCAGATCTGGTGTTGCTGTGGCTGTGACCAGCAGCTGTAGCTCCGATTCGACCCCTAACCTGGAACCTCCATTTGCTGCAGGTGTGGCCCTAAAAAGCAAAAAAAAAAAAAAAAAAAAAAAAAAGAAGTTTTATCTACACTCAAAATGATAAGGCCTTGGTTTCCTCTTCAGAAAATGGTTTGGGCCGTCTTCCCCTGGATAGTGTGAAAATAGATGAGTTGGCACCCGGTACCCGATGAGTTAGCATGACAATCCCCAAAGGAAAGCAACCCATTAATAAAAGTGCTCTAGAAGTGTTTTACATTTCGGAGACTAATTTTGCTTTACGCTAGAAAATATGATTATAGAACATTTTGTTAAGGGAAGGAGACACACATTTGTTCTGGCAGGCAGGAAGCGGGGTGATGAAGAGTGGGGCTTGGGAAGAGGGCTGAGCTGCATCAGAAGGCCAGGGTTACCGCATCCTAGCACAGGCCACCGAATGGTGAGCCCAGGAGTCCAGCACCAACACAGAAGCTGCCCTATTAAAACCAAGCAATACAAGTAGAGAGCTTAAGTCACGTCAAGGACACTAAAGGCAGGGCAGGTAAACAGAGACCATGTTCTCTGTGCTACGCACATTCAGACTGCTGCGCAATTTCACAGCCTTTGGCCCAGTTCTAATTTCAAGGGGCCCTTTTTCATTTGCAGGTTTCCATGATTCTACGTGGCTCTGCCCAATCTCAAAGGTAACCCTTACAGAAGCTGGCTCTCCCCTCATGTTTTCTTACTTTTTAAAAAAAATGTCAGGAGTTCCTGTTGTGGCTCAGCAGGTTAAGAATCTGACTAGTCTCCATGAGGACAAGAGTTCGATCCCTGGCCTCACTCTGTGGGTTAAGGGTCTGGTCCGGCATTGCCATGAGCTGCAGTGTAGGTCACAGAGGCAACTCAGATCTGGCATTGCTTTGGCTATAGGATAAGCCGGCAGGTGTAGCTCCAACTCCATCCCTAGCCTGGGAATTTCCATTTGCCAAAAAAGAACCCCCCAAAAATAAATAAATAAGTAAAAAAGAGGAAGAAGAAAGCCAAAATTCTTCCCACCAAGATAGAGGCAGCTAACAAACAACTCCCAACTGAGAGGCAGGGAGAGGACAGAGGTGGAAAGGAGGAGGTGGTTTTAGAGCAAGATACGCGGGTTTGATCCCCTTTCTCCACTACTTACAAGTTTGGGAACCCGGAAGAAATGATTTAGCCCTTGGTGGGCCTCAGTTTCCCCTTCTGTAAAGTGGGGAGAAGTGTATCACCAACCTCCATGCTCCGTGCCATTTAGGGTTGGCAAGTGTACCACACCTAGAGTGGTGCCTGGTCCCCTTTTAGTGGGAACCAGGTAGCTGAAAAACTGTCCAAAGGAGGTGCTGTGACAGTTCTGAAGTTTCCTTGAAGTATGTGAACAATGAGCTACACAAGCCAAAAGAACTACGCGTACTACCGCAATAACCTATAGCTTGATAACATCAAAGTAGTGTGAAATTCCCTCCACCCACAGTTAGCACTTAAAATCACATCCCCCCAGTTATACACTCTCCCTTTCCTTCCCTTCTCAACCTCACCTCCTCTCCTCACCCTCCTCCACAGTCCCCACAGCAATACTTTACAACCTTGGGGCAGAGGACCATAAGCTGGGATGCTTTAAAAATATCGATAAATGCTTTGTACAACCCTCCGGAAGCTCCGATTTCATTGTTCCAGGACGGAGCCCAGGCATTGATGGTATTTCATATAAGTTCCCTAGGTGATTTTTTTTTTTTTCCTTTTTAGGCCCAAACCCAGGGCATATGAAAGTTCCCAGGCTAGGGGTCAAATTACTGCTGCAGGTGCCAGCCTACACCACAGCCACAGCAATACAGGATCCGAGCCACGTCTGTGACCTACACCACAGCTCATGGCAACGCCGGATCCTTAAGCCACTGAGCGAGGCCAGGGATCAAACCCTCATTCTCGTGGATATTGGTTGGGTTTGTTACCACTGAGCCAAAACGAGAACTGCACCAGGTGATTTTAATGGACAGCCAGCTCTACAAACCACTCTGTACCAAACATACTTGTTATTGAAAGGTTTATGCATAACATTAAAAACATTTTTATGACCATAGTGACTTGGGGGAGTCTTTGGCCTGAATACCAAAAAGGTAAGTTTCTCAGCCTCCGCGAAAGATCAGCCCTGGGAGGGGCGGGGGAGGTTCACCAAGGTCACCTGCACCTCAGGGAGGAGGTGAAGGAAGGTGAAGTGATGTCCCCTTAGAACACAAGATAGAAGTATAATAATACAGGCGAGCTGGTGTGCTTCCTCTGGCGCAAGCTCTGAGGACTGAACTGCTGCCCCCATTCCCCCGTCATCTCCCTCCTTCTCATCCCATCCTTCCCACAGCTTCCTGCCCCTTGGCCTTGTTTCCGGTCTTCAGTGCTAAACTCTTCCAGTTTAAAGTGTTCCATATAGTGCCTGGAGCCTGGAGAGAAAAGGTGCCAAGAAAATCTTAATAAACAAATAAATTATTCATACTAGGTATTGGAATATTCTCTGCACCACTGGGTTTCAAACATTTCTTAGAAGCAGACTCTCACCCATAAGGTCAAACAAATAAAACCCATGAAACGAGAAGCACAGGGGTTAAAGCTGGGGTGGAGGTCTGGAACCTCAGGGGTTCATCTACCCCCTGCCACCACCAGGAGGGAAGCCCTGGGGCACCCTTGCACCCTGCCAGGGGCCCTATGTGGCACAGATGGAAAACTTCCCCAACACAGGGCTCACAGTGGTACTGTGGATTTGTGATGGGCAGCCCAAAGGACACAATTTCATGACATTACACATTCTCCTCCCCGAAACACAAGAAAGAGAAAGCATTGGTTGTAGGGGAAAACAAAAAAAGCAAAACAAAACAAAACAAAAAAAAAACAAGTGCACCTCTGTGAAAGGTGTACACTGCATTATTGCAATGGGGTTGGGAGAAAAATAAACATGGCAGGTCAGACCTACTCAATCCACTCAATCCTGAGATGAGATGATGAGATTTAAGTCTCCCAAGACTATAAAAAAAAAAAAATAATTAATTAATTAAAAAAACAGGAGTTCCTGTCATGCCACGTTGCTGTGGTTCTGATGTAGGCTGGCAGCTATAGCTCCGATTAGACCCCTAGCCTGGGAACCTCCATATGCCAAGGGAGCAACCCAAGAAATGGCAAAAAGACAAAAAACAAACAAACAAACAAACAAAAACCCCTCTCTCCTCTCAGCAACCAGGGCAATCTCCCTCGCACATGTGCATGCTTACCTGGGACTCTGCTCTCTCTTCCCTGAAGACTCAGGGTCCCTACATACTCTGTCCATTCAGAAGGAAGGAGTAATGGAGACCAATTAGACGGGAGAAGACCCAGCTCAGCCACACTTCGTGCCTAGAAGCATCCATGGGTCTTGGCAGCTAAAAGAGGCTACTTCTTCCTGGTAGTCAGCCTACACGAGAAACACTAAAATCCACCTTCGGGTTGATTCTTCAATCTATGTGGCTGTCAGTGACAAGCATTCTTCCTGCAGCTCAAACTAGTTTTGCAGCAACAACTATTGGTTCAAGTGGCCAAATTTGCCAAAAATATCAGATTGACTATTTTTAAGGATTTTCATAATGCAGATGAAGTCAGGATGACAACAGAATCTGGGTTGATTTCTTTGCTTGCCTGCTTAATTATTTCTTTTACCCTCCCATGTGCTTCTGAATCAATTTCCCTTGATTCTGCTCCAAAGAAATTCTGGCTTTCCTTAAAGACTAGGTCTGAACATCTAGAAGGAAAGGACGCAGGGATAGAAAAATAAAATCTCTTCAGATTTGCATTTGGAGTTCCCTATCAAACCCTTTTGTTTGGTCTTCCAGTCTCCATGAGGCAAGCGCCATTCTCCCCATCTTACAGATGAGACAACTGAGGCTGAGAAAGGCTAGGTGACTTGCTCAGGACCACACAGTCTGTGTTTCCTGGAGCTTGAATCCAGGGCTTGTATGTTTAAATGCCATGCTTTTACTCACCACAAAACTCCTGCCTTAAGATTCCAGGTGTCCGTCATTAAACTGTACTGACATGAGTCAGAAATCATCACAAAACGTTTAATTCAGCAGGTCTGGTCCCGATGGTGGTGTCATTTCTCCCCAGTAGAATCTTAGCACCACCCCCAATTCCTCTTTTGACAAATTTGCACGTTAATTGGGAGTGAGATAGGTATTGGTGTGGGCAAGAATAATAGGCCATGAACAATTTTCAAAAGGCCACTTACTTTGTCTTTAATGTTTCAAACTCAAGTCTGTCTGCCATCATTTTTCCCCACCTCTTGCTCCAAAGTCTTTTTGATCACCCCCCTCTAACTGTTTTAGCCCTCCCTTGCCCTTCTCCTCTGTCTTAAAATCAAACAGCCATGGAGTTTGTTCAGATTCCCTATTCATCAAGGAAATGAATTCCATATGCATAATTCATTTCTTTTGTGAACTTTTTTCCCTGCAGGGAGTTAATGCTCCCCAGTGCATTGGGAACAGAGACAGTGACAGAAGGACGAGAGAGCAAGGGGGCAAAAATGCCTTTCCCCGTGTAACCGGGACAGATAGGGGCCAAGAGGTCTGGGCTCTGCTGGCTGACACCTTGAGCTCCACAATTCTATCTCACCAAAAGGAGGGGGCAGCCTGTGCTGGTTATTAGGGGACAATAGGCTTCATCTTCAAGGGTGAGTACCTCTTGGAGCCCAGAGGCCTTGAGAGGCTGGAGTCGTTCCTTCCAACCCCAGTGGCTGACTCACGGGTGGAAAGAAATCGATGGCGTCCTCCCACCTCTTTATGACTCTGCTCATATTAAAAACCCCAAACTAAACAAAGAGATATACACCGTGCCCAATGCACCATGTTTAACAGCTGTTGCATTTGGAGAAAAAGCAGTCCCTCGTCCAAAGTCAGATTTGAAAAACGGCTTTATTAAGAGCAAGATTTACTGTATATGAACTCCAAGCCTAGAAAGTAGAGGAGGAGCAGCTGAGAAAGACAGATCTGCCAGACAGGGAGCCCAACTGACTCCACTGGCTGATGTTACCTTTTGGCAACATACACAGACCCACACGACATCCTGGAAGCTACAGGACTCTGATTATTAACTCTTTAATAACAGCCGAGGGTCCCCAAAGTTCTGAGCTGGGTTGATAAATGGCAGAACAGACTTTAAACCCAAGATTGAGCTTTTATTCTAGCATGATATATTTCAGGGAATTTATGTCCCTTAGCATCTTAATTAAAAAAATTTTTTTTCAAAAATCCATCTTTTTTTTTTGCTTCTTCCTTCCTCCATCTGCATAAGAAAAAGATGAGAGATGAGGGGGTGGCTGATATTCATTTTATATTTGGGAATTCTTTCACCTGATTTCTAAGACCACCTGGCAGTTCAGGAACTGCTACTTGGGAAGGAAGATGGGGTGGCTACCTTAACCATCTAAGATCAGCACAATTCTGTACCCAGCTCCTAGAAGAGACTGGCCTGAAGATGCTGTTTAATGAGTGATGATGAAATTTCATTTGCTATTTACTTTTTTCTCTGTGTGGTCTGATATGAACTAGACAGGACAAAGCCAATGAATGAGTAGGAAACAGACGTGGATCCACGAAGAATTTAACTGTAGCATGAATTTGTAAAGACAAATACAACCTTCCATGGCTTTCACCCAACGTATAAAAACTAGAAAGCAGCTGGTCAACTTTATTTTACCATTGACTAGAAGGACAGTGCCACACCAAGCCTGTCACATGAAGCTATGGATATCACCAGTGGACAGGTGAGTTATTAATCAAAATGTTTGATGTTGGGGGCCACTAGAGTGAGGACCTCAGCCCTGGCCTCCGAGAGATTATGGTCTATTTAGGAAGGAAAAAACTGTTAGGGGAATACTAAAAAATAAAATAAAATTAAATAAAATAAACAAATAAATAAAGGAGTTCACACATCGGGGCTCAGCAGAAACGAATCTGACTAGGACACAGGTTCAATCCTGGCCTCATTCGGTGGGTTAAGGATCTGGCATTGCCATGAGCTTGGTGTAGATCACAGGCACAGCTCAGATCTGGCGTTGCTACGGCTGTGGCATAGGCCAGGGGCTACAGCTCCAATTTAATCCCTAGCCTGGGAACCTCCATAAGCCATGGGTGCAGCCCTTAAAAAAAGAGAGAATACTAAAAATTAAAGTCACAGCGAATTCCAAGAACACATAAATATGTAAGTGAGCCAAACTACCCCCAGCGGTTAGTAGGGATTCCCATACATGCCCTGACTAAGAGCCGTAAGATCATGGAGGCCTCATGCAAGGGCTTTGGAGTTGGATGGACATGTGTTTGAACCCCAACCAGGCCACTTACCGACTATGTGATTTTGGATATGAATTTAACCTCTCAAATCTCATCTATATAAACATATGCTATAACTTCACTTCTTCAAGGGTGATTGTAAGCATTTCATTAAACTAAGGTATACAGAATTACTTGGTAGCATGCCCAATAATGTATGCATGTAATAGCTACTTAATAAATCATAACTTTAAAAAAAATATTAGCTCATTTAACCACTGGAAAGAAAGAGTGATACAAACTGACAGGGTGACAGATAAGTTGATCTGGCACAAAGTGGGAGGTCACATTCTGGAACTTACAAACAAAAATGCTTACAAACCAAAACGCTTCCCCATCTGCAGTGTGCCACATATTTGCTTCTTAAATGGATTAGCTGAAAGATGCGGCCAAGAAAATAAAGGAAAACAACCCCTTTCCCCAAACCCCAAGCTCTTCTGTCCCATTCTGGAATGTGTGCCTCTGAATCTTGCCCTTCGTGTCTGCAAGGTGGACTCTCCACCAACAGTGTGCCTTTGACCACAATTCCACGTCAGCACTGCTCTCCTTCCTATACTAAATCTGGACAGTAAGTGGCATCGCCCTGTCACGGGGGTACAGAGAGTGTCTGCAACGCCCCATTTAACTGCGCTGGGCTCCTATCTCTGGGCTTCATTAGCATATTTCAGCAGTGCCTTGATGGATGAAGATAGATGGGGGAACATCATCCTTGGTGAAATCACTGTTTCATCAAGGTTAAACCAGCCTCGAGCTTCGCCACCTCCCTTTGTTTGGCTAGGTCTCTAATAACAAAATTAACGGCGGAATTAATGCCCAGGAGGCTCCCAGTGAAATATACTGATGCCCCCAGAATGAAGCTTTAGCCTGGACCTCCCAGTTTATAATCCATCAATCAGTTGCTTCCATACTTTATCTTAAAATAAAACATCACCTCCATCACAGCATAAGCCCGCCTCTCTATCCTTCCATCTGAAACAGCTGGGCTGGGTAAAAGAATAAGAGGTGGCCTGTTGCCTTAGAATAGTCACAGTGACGCCAGTCAAAGCAAAGGACAGACTTCTTTTTTGTGTCCTTTCTCCACAACCAGACTGTGGGCTCCTTGAGGGCAGATGGTTTTTGTTATATTATTTCCTCATGATGTCTATTGTTCTCTGAGGCAAGTAGCGCCAGTTCACTGTGCCCTTGCTGACAGTAAAGGAACTGTGCTGGCCAGAATTAAAAAAAAAAAATACCTGGAGTTCCCGTCATGGCGCAGTGGTTAATGAATCCGACTAGGAACCATGAGGTTGCGGGTTCGGTCCCTGCCCTTGCTCAGTGAGTTAACGATCCGGCGTTGCCGTGAGCTGTGGTGTAGGTTGCAGACGCGGCTCGGATCCCGCGTTGCTGTGGCTCTGGCGTAGGCTGGTGGCTACAGCTCCGATTGGACCCCTAGCCTGGGAACCTCCATATGCCGAGGGTGCGGCCCAAGAAATAGCAAAAAAGACAAAAACAAAAAACAAACAAAAAAAAAACAAAACCTGATTGGGAGTTCCCATGGTGGCTCAGTGGAAATGAACCCCACTAGTATCCATGAGCACGAGGGTCCGATCCTTGGCCCCATTCAGTGGGTTAAGGATATGGCATTGCCGTGAGCTGTGGTGTAGGTCTCAGACGCGGCTTGGATCCCGAGTTGCTGTGGCTGTGGTGTAGGCCAGCAGCTATAGCTCTGACTTGACCCTTAGCCTGAAAACCTCTATATGCTGCGGGAGTGGCCCTGAAAAGCAAAAAAATAAAAATAAAAACCTTATCAAATTGGTAAATGTCCACTGAACACTTCCTATCTACCAGGACATCCCAGGACCAGGCTACAGTGCCCATCCTTAGGCCTTAGGATCTTAGGAACTACCCCACGTTTACAAGTTTCAACATCACCTCTAAAAGACTGCATACCCTAATGAACCACTGAGACACACTTGGGTGGTGGTTCTCTGGATGAAAACGGAGCGATGTCATGCCTGTCCTAACCAAGACCAGGCGAGGAGTGATGTCGAGGAGAGCCAAGTGAAATGTCTAAGGTCTATTTTTAGTTTCCTTTCTTATTAATAGTTCCACCCCCTTGGCAAGACACTTCCACTTGCTGAGACTCGGTCTCTACAAGATAGAATGAGCCTGCACTCAGCAACCTCGGTTCTGAAGTGGCGTTACTGCTAACCTCTCATGCACACGCAGGGGGCCGGTAATGCAAATGTGGCAACAGAGCTAGAGTTCTCCTGAAAAGGGGGCATGATGGAAATAAACAGTACTAGAGATAGGACTTCTGATGTAAAAGTAGAATATTGCGAACCTGTACATGCAGACAATTTTCTAACAACATGAGAGAGGGAGAGGAAGAAAGGGAGAGAGAAGGGGAAAGTGAGAGTGAGGGAGAGAAAGAAAAGGGGTAACCAAAAAGCAGCCAGCCTGTTATATAACTAATCAAGGCACTTCATCTCAATGGACCTCAGTTTTCCAGGAGTATTTGAGAGGATCAGAGGCTTAAAATGTATCAAGTGTTCTAACTTCCTTAAAAGAAGGGTGTTAGCTGAATACCAAAAGTCACTGTGACAAGCAAAACCAAACACAATAAGTGATACTTGTCACGGGAAGGATGCAAATCCACAGGCTCACACAGCTGGGAGGGGATTTCAATCAGATAATACAATCAGCAGATAATACAATCCCCTTTCTCACACTGTCCTCTGACGGAGACTAAAGGCTGAACATCTTCCAATACACGGGAAGAGAGAGCTGCTGGGGGGAGACATGTGGCCTTGAAGTGGTTCCTCAGGTCGGCTACACCTGTTTCTCTTTCATTGCATGCCTCCCCAGGACTTAGCTAAGGAAACACCCCTGAGATGGGCTGGGGCGGAGGCTGCACTGTTAGCCTCTTTTGGTGGCAACCAAGGCCTCTGCCAAGAGTCTCACAGAGAGACCACATGAAACCAAGGCATAAAGAAGGTGGTTCATTTACAGATACAGCCAAGTAAGAAGGCAGCTGGGGAGGCACGTCTGGTGGGGAAAAGGCCTCATTGCTTTCCTCTAGGGAGTTCCCATCATGGCTCTGGGGTAACAAACCCAGCTAGGATCCATGAGGATGCAGGTTCATCCCTGGCCTTGCTCAGCGGATTAAGGATCCGGCATTGCCATTCAGCTGCGCTATAGATTGCAGACACGGCTCAGATCCCAAGTTACTGTGGCTTCAGGCTGGCAGCTGTAGCTCCAATTCCACCCCTAGCCTGGGAACTTCCATATGCCACAGGTGTGATCCTAAAAAGCAAAGAAAAAAAAATTTCTTTACTCTAGCTTAGATCTGGGTGTCTCCTGACCTTCCTAGGTGCTATGGCAGGAGCTGCTGGACCCCTTTAATGTCAGATAGGTGGGGAAATGGACCGCACACAAGTCTCTCCTCTCTTTAATCTCCCCTTCCTCCCTGCCCCAGCCCCTAAGGAAAACACTTAGATGAGTATCCTGAGTCATCGGTGGCGCAGGGCCATGGAATGTGACAGTCAGAGGCAGCTCTGGACGCCATGGCAAAAACAGGCGGTGTGGAATTCTAGAACCATACTGCCTTCCGAGTTCTGCTCACAGTCTACCAATGGCTGCTGTGAGGAGAATCTGTGAGGGCTGCTCTCTTCCTGCACAGAGAACAAGAAATGCCTGAGGATGTTGGTATTGTGGAGAGGTTCTAACCTTCAGAGCCAAAAGGGTTCTGAGAGAACAAGTCCCTTCTTTGACAAGAGAAGTGAAGCCGTTAACAGTTGTTGGTCCAGAAAACTGTGTCTACACTTGCTTTAAGAGACAAAGTAACCAGGAAGTTCCCACCTTGGCTCCATAGCGATGAACCTGACTAGGATCCATGAGGACACAGTATGGATCCCTGACCTCACTCAGTGGGTTAAGGATCCAGGGTTGCAGTGAGCTGTGGTGTAGGCAGCAGGCACAGCTCGGATCTGGCATTGCTCTGGCTGTGGCACAGGCCAGCAGCTGAAGCTCGAATGTGATCCACAGCATGGGAACTTCCATATGCTATGCGTGTGGCCCTAAAAAGACCAAAAAAGAAAAAAAGAGAGAGACAAGTAACCAATGCAAAAGAAGGACATGCTGTCCTTCATGGAGCAATCCACTGAGTAGAGCACTTTTAAAGTAGCCAAAGCTGGTAATTCCTAGCCCTAGGTTTCCCTGACTCTGAGGAAACTGAAGAACCAGGGCCTTTAGCAGGACTTCAATGAGAGCTGGAGCTTCTGCATTAGAATGCCTTTGCCCCTCTGCAGACTAGTGGACGTACAACAGAGCAGACTCAGGCCTGGCAGCTCAGCTGGGCTGCCAAAAGCCATGCTTCAATCTGTCCAGAAGACACTCACTGACCTGGCAACTTGAAACCTAAAATCCAAGTCTCCTCAGTTCCTAGAACGTTCTGACTCCACAGAGATGTCCTACACTAACCTACTCCCTCTGGCTTTGCCAGGGGCTTCCTTTACCCCATCAGGCCCTAGGATTTTGATCCCAACTTGGAACCAATGGTCTCGAGAATCCCCAACAAATTAGCCCACTGTTCTACATTCCTGTCTCATCATCTGTGAAATGCAAACAACCCATCCTTACTGATTTTGTAAAAACTAGGAAACTACTGAAAATCAATTAGCCCCCTCCAGGCTCCCAAGGGACCAAGTCAAGCCTCCAAAAGGAGAGGGGTCTCTCGTCTTTTCTAACCTAAATGGATGGAAATACTGGCTCATCATCTGGAAGGCTAAGGCTGGGAACAGAAACCAAGATGGCGAAATCTGTGCTGTGCAGAGCTTGCCTTCCCTTCTCTCTTCCTGCTCTTAAACTGCTAGGAGGAGGTTGGCAGCAAGAATCCCTACACACTGGCTCTAGGCCAGATGTGCCAACAAACCAGGGCCTTTCTGAACCTTCAAGCCCTCCCTGTGAGGCTGAGTTTGCTATTATCTTCCTAGACAGGAATGCAAAGGTTCAGGTGGGACAAAGGGCCGCACAGAGCCACACCGCAGGTAGGCAGTGACATTAAAGACAGAACCAGGGCCTGCTGACACCAAGCCGGTACTTGGCTACAATTCAACTCCATAGACAGGAATGGGAGTGGGTAGGGAGGTACCTCCTCACCCTATGAGGGCTAAGGGTCAGATGCTCACTCTCTTTCTCTCACTGCCAGAAAATCCATTCCTTAAGCATTCAGCTCCAAACACTCCTGGTGCTCCAAACATACAACCACCGCCAAGAGGCCTCTGACCTAGGAGGCCTCTGCCAAGGAAGCATCTTTAGAATCTGGAATGAGCAAGTGACCTCACTGAGCTGTGTCACATGCGAGGTGCTGGTCAGAGCAGGGAGAAAGGGCAGACCCGCAGGGCTCGCCTGCCTTTATCTCTCCCGACTGCTTTGTTCCTCAGACCCCAACGAACAATAGGTGGTCACGCTCTGCTCCTCCTGTATCTTTTTCACACAGGCCTGTGTGTGTGTGTGTGTGTGTGTGTGTATTTATCAGAAAACTGACTGTTTTATATTATATTCACACATGCTCCCCAGTGCGAAGGCTCCACCAGGCTCAGAAGAGGCAGCACGCAAAGAAGTGGGGTACTTTTTCCTAAGACTCCTCTCCTGGCTCTGCAATCAATCTACAGGTCACGCTGGGTACGTACAATATCTTCAAAGGGGAAATGGAGGAACACCGTACAAAAAGCTCGGCCCTAGACAGTTTAGAAAGTAATCATTTTAAACCACCTGCTTGTGCATTTATCCACCCCGGTTCACTGTTTTTCCAACATCTCACTGTGGCCAGGGTAGAGAGCGACCCACGGAAGCCATCTGTATTTTCCAGCAGACCAAACAGGAAGAGGCGCAGAAATCTGCGCAAGTGACCACGCTGCCGCTGTTGCTAGGCAACACGATCATGTCCATTCCCTGCTGCTTGGCAACCAGCCTTCCCCATCAAATATAGGCACAGCCATAGCAGCAGCACAAGTGCCCTGAACTGTTGCCTTACAGCTTTCAAAGAAAAGGGCTGAAATTCAAGGGACCTTAGAAGTAGGAATGGGTCCCCCCCACATGCCCGGTGACCCCTAGAGCAAGATGGCCCCATTTAATCAAAAAGTGACACATGAATTTGTACCTGATGGTCGCACAAATCTTATCCTGAGTGCAGCGACATGCCAGAGAGATGAGAAAAGAGCTTGAGTCAGCAGGCTGGAGCTTTTGGAGAAAAAAGCCTGGGCTGTCTGCTCCAGACCTCTGAAGAATTCATTGGTGGAAGAGTGCTCTTTTTCCTAGGATCAGCCGTGTAGTGGACGAGGATAAAGTAAAAGGGCCAAATACCTTAAACGGTGATGTTTCTGTCTGTGGTTCCGGACCAATGCCAGGGGAATTTGGCAAGCCTCTCCCAACTGAGGGCAAAATTGTCCTCCAGTCACCCCAACCTCATTGGTCACAATCTGTCAGCTCCTCAACAACAGGGCCAAAGTCATCGACTTATTGTTCACGTTGAATGGCTGCCTACTATATAACAGGATGCCCTCAGCCCACCTCCTGCCTTTGGGTGATAAAGAAACAGATGCCCCAAATCCCAGTGGAAGTTAGTGTCCCAGTGTGCACTTGAACTCAGAAGCCCTTGGCTTCCAGTCAACTGTCTCGGCCACTATATTACCAGCTCCATTGTTCCCAAGCTAGACTCACATAAGACTCACATTCATTTATTTTCTCTCTGAGTTTTATTTTAGCCCAACTTCTTAATGTGCTAAGCTTTCTAAGAGCCCCTCTAAGAGGAACCATATAAAGTTCTGCTCTGCCCTCCAGGGAAGCGGTCTTTATATACCATCGAAGGCAAATGCATTCTCTGCTAAATCTCTCCAAAGAACTTCAGAAAATTCTCCAAGCATCATTCTGATGCTACTCTGAATTCATTGAGATCATCCAAAGTGATAACCTCATTGGTATTTCATCTTCTTCTCAGCTCCAGCTGGAGAATTTTTCCCCTCATTAAAATTAACGAGGTCCGTTTCCTAAGTTCAAGATACTGAGCACTCCTCCTGGTGGAGTTTTGTTTCTTCAATTGAGCTCCAGTTCTCTAAGCACAAAGTTATCTACTAAGCGTCATTTATTTTATCGTTGCGTAGTAAGAAAGCAAAAATGGAAGTCCTGAGTGCTCCTCCCAACACATCCTCCACTTCGGCAGCCACAGGCAAACACACACACACCACACATCCCTAACTCAGCCCATCATTTCTCTGCATTTGGCCACAAAAGGAACCTTACCACACTGAGAACCGACAGCTTGGCAGGAGAAAAAAAAAAAAAAAAAAAAAAAAAAACCTCGGGCCTTCTAAGTGGCCAGAGATCTAGCGTTACAGCCAATTTGAGGAGAGACAGTCTCCCTGGACATTTGACAAAGCCGTGGTGTTCACGCATAAAGTAATAAGGGGGAAAGGATCTGAGCAGATGGGAGGATTTCTGTCTCCTTCTCTGCAGCCAGCAAACAGGTGACTAAATAGCCAGCTGAAGGTGGTCTGAGCCTACAGTCTTAGTACTGTCACCAGAAAAAAAGATGTACTCAACCACTATGGCACTCGTGAAAGGAAGGAGAGAAAAGGATAAAAATAAAAAGCCAACTTCATACACGAGGTGGAAAGGAACTCTGAGGGAACTCTAAATATGCCTTTCCCACACATCCACTAGAAGCAAGCTGGCCTCATCCACGACGTTCCAAGCTGAAATAAGATGCTTTCAAGCTGGTCACGGAGAAAGGAAAACAGTCCTCAGACCCACTTCTTCAGCTGCCTTCTCCTTAGTTAATTACCCCCAACCAATTCTGTTCCCTCTCTCGCTTTTTTTCCCTTGTCTCTGTAGACCTGTGTTTCAGGAAAAATAAAACTGTAACTGAGATCAGAAAGGAAAAAAAAAAAAAAAAAAAGATGCAAGGGGCTACGACTGAAGCCAGGGCGGGGTACCCAGCGACTCCAGGCCACCAGATTTGTCAAAGCCCATTAGCCCAGGCAGGGAAGGGAGCTCACGGCTCCCACTGTTGGCTGATCAAAGTCCAATCAGAAAGTAAGGGAGGAACCCGGGCAGCCTCATGTGACCCAGCACAGGAAGCCAAGTCTAAAGAGAATAAGCTGTGCTTGTGAATAAGGTGCACCCAGACATCTTTACTGAGCGTGCCAGAGAGAGAGAAAGAGAGAGCGCGCGCCCGCACACACGCGAGCACACGAGCCAGAGAGAAGGGAGTCTATTTGAAGCCACATCCTAACGAACCTTAATAAGTTAATGCAGAAATCCTCCCAAGGAGTCTGGCTATAGGAGATGCTGGTCTCAACTGAATCAAAATCTGTTATGTTGTAATATAATAGATGTAAATTAAAACAGAAAATCTATCATGCCTCTAATGTACCCTGATAGCTGAGTGTGTGGATCCGTCCGAAGAGAGGCACCCTGAGGAAGAGTGATGTATGGCGAAGCTGGATGGAGGGTGAAAAGCGTGGCGAGCCGCGCGGGAGAATGGCGCAGCCTGCTCGCGCTCCTCAGACCCAAGGGCAAGAGACGAATAAATGTTGATTAGTGTTGATTTTGTCCGACAAACGCCTGTCGAGTGACAGTTGGGCTAAGCTGCACTGAAAGAGAACCATTAATCTTGGTCTGGTTTAAGTAGAGTATATTAATTTGTGTCATTTTTACTAAGTCGTACGGAGAAAGGCCTCTCACTGCTTTGCATATGACTGCTTTGGTGGTTCAGCCGAGTTCCCCTCCCGTCCCCCCCCCCCATCGCTACCCCTTCCCCCCACACACACACTCTTTAAAACAGATACCACGGTGGCAGCGGTGGCAGCAGCAAATTCAAATGACACAGCAGGGGAGCAGGGGACTGAGAGCTCCTCTCTTGGATTAAGAAAATAAACTCCCAGGGTGTTGGCATAGCAACAGCATTTCAGATGAACTGCTATATATTCAGTGATTAATAAATTAACATTTTTTACAGTTGTTCCTCCTTTCCTCCCCACCCCCACCCTCACTAAAATCCCCCTCCCCACCACACACACACTTCCACCTTCTCTAAGCTGCATCTCTGCCTCCTAGAAGGCAAAAGAAAGGAAGCTCAGCATATTTGCAGCCTCAGAGCCCACAACTGCCACCTCTAAAGACAGACCTCACAGCCTCTTGTCACCTATGAGGCTGTGAGGAGGCTGGAGGGGACCTGGGGGCAGACCCACACAGAACAGCATTCAACATGGCTCATGGAACACGCTCCAAGAAAGAGCCAGCAGCACGCCCCTGCCCCAAATGTTTGGGCCTTTCCAAGTCCCAACAGGCTAGAAAATAAGTAGAAAATAACAGGCTAGAAAATAACCTCCCCAAAAATACATCCCTGAAACAATGACCCTAAACAACTCCCGCTCTTATGCTACAGGAACAGAAAGTTTGTGCCCATAGGATGGCGGTGTGTTAACGGCAAGCTGACACTTCCCTTCTGAGCCTGCTGTCAGCCCACAGACACCACAGCAAATTTGGGCAATTCATATCCCAGAAACAGAACCCAATTAGCATTGCGGGTGGAAGGCAAGAACACACAGATATTAAGCGCTGCTGTGGCAGTCTGGGCCAGTGTCAAGTTCAAAAAGCAGTCTCTTTTCCAAGCCTTTAGGAACTAACATTATGCTTAAGGCATACGACAGCAAGAGGGGAATGGCCCATTTCGTTTCTCCACAACTCTCACCTGTACTAGTACTTTGGCATAATCATCCATTAGTCCAAGGTGAGTCCCACTAGGTACAGAATCAGGCTGGGTCCTGCTGAAGGCCAATGGCACTTAGCTCAACCCTCAGGGAAACACGGCTTCCCTGAAGGAGCCTCAGGCCAAATCTCCCAGCAGCCCACAATCGCAGGCTTCAAAGAAACCAGGAGGAATACTCAGCGAGCAACCTAGAAGCCAACTCCAAACCAGAAGAAAGAATGGACTTCATGTGTACAGGTCCAGAAGACAAAGCTGGCTCTAAGGATGAGCAGTGCGGGCAGTTGTGAGCTGGCTTTCGAGGAGGCAGTGCTACAGAGGGCTGGATCACCATTATCTGGAACTGCTACAAATAGGTTCTTTCCTCAATTAAACGGAAGGTTAAATTACACAACCTTTGCCGTCGCTCAGGGCCACAGCTAGAGGATGAAGAAAATAAATAACAACAAAAGTCTACCATGAGCCTTAACACGTGCCAGGCACTGTTTCAACAGCTTTAAGTATATTACCTGTGAGAAAGATATCTGTGAAGTAGATACCACTGTTCTTCCTCCTATGAGATAGAATAAGATCCTGAAACAAAAAGAGGTTAAATAATATGTCCAAGTCACCAAGCCCATATGTGGGATTCAAACCCTGGTGGTCAGAGTCCAGAGCTGTAGCTCTCACCTACTAAAAGATGATGTTCTTTGTCAATTTCATTCACATTCTACCAAATCCAAGGCACAGCCCATGTTGGGACCCTTGAATCATAGCCAAATGGACCTGGCAGTGAAAACACTAGTAAGAGAAAATGATGTGATTATTAGTAAGATAGGTAGATAGATTAGATAAATAAAGAGATAGATATATAGACAGACAGACAAAGGGAGAGAAAGAAATGGCTCTGAAAAATAAGAAAAAGTCAGCACCATTCATTTCAGGACATTCTACCTGGAGCATGTAGGACAGTGGATGTGACACCAAGAAAACTGGGTCTGAGTCTCACCTCTGCCACTAACCAGCTGTATGAACTCAAGTGAGTTACTATTCACTCTGGGTTTCCTTCTCTGGAAAATCTCCGGTTGGGCATTTCTAAGGTTTCTTCCTGTTCTTAATGCTCTATGAGCAGATTTAGGGGTCTAAGCACCATAAAATCAATTTCCCACTTTTTAGATTATTCCCAGAGTCCCTGTTCTGTGCTTGCAATTTTACCTGACCACCGTCCTCAGGCTTGGGGAGAGCACCAGTGAGTTCACGGTTCCGTGTTCTCTAGACCAGACACGCTGCATGCATCTAATGGGTCTGTGCCACTGATCCTGCCCGGTCTATTCATCCTAGAAAGACCTCCTCATAAGTGAACTGGAGGGCTTGATATAAAGAAATACGTTGAAAAAAACCCCAAACACAGGGTTGGGGCTGTGTTGAATCCACCATGGCATTCTCTCTATTATCTTTAAGTCCCGAAACTATTCATGGATTAAGAAAAAGTATATACTCAAGGTCATCGATTTTGGCTTTTCCCCCTCTCCCACGTCCAGCAGAAGAAAAGCTATGCTGTGAACCTGAGGACAGGTATACCTTGTCTCCCCTCTCTGAACTCAGAGCCTTCTTCCCTACCTCCCCCTGAAATCAGACTATCTGAGCTTTTACCTCCATTAGGAAACGGGCAGCACCACAGCGGGGGGAAAAAACATATAATGAGGACGAAGGGGCCGAAGGCAGTGGGGGCACTAAAGGAGACGTCCATTCTTTGTAACTTCACCTCCAGTACAGCCAAGTCAATGAGGTGCTGCAAAGGCTGTTGATGCCGAGGCCGTGCCATGGTCCTATAGTGTCAGGGCAGAAGGGTACTAGGTCAGCCCCAAGTAATCATGATGATAACAATAACAATATCAGTATTTGTCCAGAGAGAGGGGCGGTGTCAAGGGAATCACATTAAATCCAAGAGGACGCAGATAAAATGATGCTAAGGGTCAGACTGAATCTAACAACAGCCTGTGATTTGTGGCTTATGCCACTTCTCTAATTTGCCTCTCTCCGGCTGATGGCCCATGAAGGTGAGGGGTGTTATTGAGTGTTGCCCAGGCTCAGCTTATGGAACAAGCAAGTCACAACACCGCTGGCTGGTTCCTGACTCTGCTGCAGCCACACTGACTTCCAACATAACGTTTTTAACAGTGAAAACAGTCACATGTGGATCAAACCCATTTCCAATCCCTTGATTTGTATTATTTTCCTTCATTTGCTACAAAAGCTAATTTATCGTTGTGATTTTATATGCATCTTAACTGCTTTCCTCTTCTGTAGTTAAAGTGTATCTGAGGCAGGTGTCTGTCTACAAAAACGATACATCCTGTTTACATATTATCTATTGTGGATTGTAAACAGTAATGGCAGGGACTGTCTTTTTTCTATCACACTTGTAAATATGCCCAGAGGCTATGCAGCTTCTCCAATAAGTAAAATAAATAATGAATTAAGTAAGTGGACTTGTCACTCTCTATGTGGAATATTTATGCTTTGCACCTTATCCCAGTAAAAGGGTCAACTCAGAGTGATAGCTTTTACTTTCCTCTTTCACTTAATTTTTTGTCCCCCTCCTTCAGCCCCAGTGATTTCATTACATCAATTTGAGAGCTATGGCTTCTAGCTTCTTTACATTGTATATATCCAAAGACTTTTAAGTTTGTTCACAAAGTTCTCTGAACATTATAAGAAGAGAATACCCTTTCCTACTGTGAAATTATTGAATTGAACCAGAACTTTCAACTAGCACCTAAGCCAGATGGAGGCTTTTAAAAGGTGTTTTTGTTGTTTGTTTGTTTTAATTTTTTTGGCCATGCCCATGGCATTGCAGAAGTTCCCAGGCCAAGGATCAAACCCATGCCACAGCAGCAACCTGGGCCACAGCAGTGACAATGCCAGATCCTTAACCTGCTGTGCCACTGGGGAACTCCTAAAAGGTGTTAAAACAAAAGTGATTAATCAGGAAAAAAAAGAACAAGCAACTCCATGCGTTGACATTATTTCTTCCTTTCTTACCTGCCCACGCCCCAATTTCTGCCAGATCCCTAACTCTCCCTTATGCACCCCAAGTGCTGCTACTTCATCATCCATGCTGTCAGTGACATCAAACTACCTGGAAACCTGCTGGAGCTGACAAGGTACCATCACAGGAAGGTGAGGCTTGCTCACTCTCAGGCTTTTGTGTGATGATGCCAAAAGCTTGCCATTCTTAGTTTACTAGGAGCTGTGGAGGATGGAATTCCACACATGATAAAAGCGCAGATCCAAAGACAAGAGAGTAACTGCAGGTATCAAGTGGGGGCAATGTGACTGAGAGGAAAGAATGTGGGCTTTGAAATCAGAAAAACCTGAGTTTTGTCACTTACTAGTCAGAGGAGATTGAACAATTTATTGAATCTCACCAGTGGTCAGTTTCCTCATCTGTTAAATGGAAACAATAGCTCTTCCAAACGTACTTTACATAGATTATCTCATTTCATCCACTTGGTAGGATCCTAGCAAATGTTAGCTTTCTCTTCTCCCTAGCATCTTGGGAACAGAAAAATGATATCAAATGGATTATAGGATTTCCTGATTGATAGATGAATCAATAGAAAATCACTAACTACCACAGGCAGCCTGTATATAAAAACTGCATATTGAAATATATGAGCACCATGCCTACAGGTCAGAAAGGTAAAGATCGAAAAAAGACCATGACCTTCTCCTAAAATGCCCCATTACCCAGACATGTAAAATACCTCACTCAGATGTAAGAAGCTCAGAAGAGAAAAATATATTCAGGATTCTTTGTCACGTCATCCGAGAATGGATTTAACAAATCTTCCTTTCAATGCCAAAAGACTCTCAGATCTGAATTCTTTTCCCTAATCAGAATCACTAACGTCAGCCATGCAGATTCCAGGAGCATCCCCACAGTGATCCCAAGCACTAGCTTTACTAATGACTTCACCAAAGGTCATTAGGACAAATTTCACATTGTCTTAGGGATGTTTTATTCACCTTCCTGAAAAAGTGTTTTGTGTTTTTTTTTTTTATTGATAGCATTTTTTCATATCATCTGTGATTTTTGGCATACTCATCCACACTGTCTTTCAAAAAAGAAACAGTCAAAATATTGCCCATATAAAATATATAAATAGATGGAGTCATACATACAAGCATCCCAAATGTGACTGAGATAACAGACTACAAGAACTACTACCTTTTATCAAGGAGTTGGCAAGCTAACCCTCTTGCTGGAAAAAAGAATCGAGAAATTTGGAGCGTATAGCCTCACCACCTGTCTACTTTTGCCAAATGGTCTCTCTACCATGGCTACACCCACATTTAGCAGAAATGCTGAGGTGGCTTGATGGGAAACTGGCCGGACCGTAGAACCTGTGGAATAATTTCTGTGTTATAGAATCAAGTAATTGTGGCAAAGTTGCTGAAGTCCAGCTAGGGACCAGGAGATGTGGGTTTTCATCCCATTTGCGCCACCACAGGCTGAGTGACCTCAGCAAGCCACATGACCTTTAGCACCTCAGTTTCCCTGTAAATGCAGCCACGTGGGTTGAATTCAATTCTGTGACTGCTTTCCTGCACTAACAGTCCACAGGCCAAGGAAAGGGAGTCTGCCAGAAGGGGAAAAAAACCTAGAGACACGGAGAGAAAGGACTTAAAAAATGCATATTGTCACCTGCAGAAACTGTGCCTGGGAGGGAACTCCAAAGAGGGCTTGGTCTCAGTATTTCCTATGCAGCCAACTACTTGCACATCTCCATATTTAACTCTAAATGCCCAACATCAACTTTTTCTTTTTCAATTTTTAGATGAGTGTCAGCTTCTTCACATTCCTTAGAGGACAGATCCATGGAGACAGGGAGAATGATTAATGTAGGGACAGGACCACAGCAGTCTAATAAGTAGAGCTTACAGATATTAAAGAGAAAAAAAAGTGCCACGGATGACCAGGGTAAGGGCCCCAGCCCTGGCCCCAGCTGAGTGTTGGAGGTCAACCCAAACAAGCACTGACTTAAAGATGCTTGCAGGAGGATGTCAGTCCGCTCTATCCTAAGCAATGATGGAATGGTTGCCATGGCAACAAAGGTACTTGAGAGGGGCATGAGCAAAGGGAGACTTAAAAAGAAAAAGACAATATGTGGCCTAAACAAAAATATGTGACGGTGTAAGGGGTGCTGTAAAGCCTTTATTGCCACTTGTTAAGGAAGACCTGTATAGCTCACTCGTGAGTAATAAGGCGGTCAACCCAAACTAAGGCACTAAAAATTTTATAGCACCCCACATATCATATAGATCTAGATAGAGAGAAAAACAGAGAGATACATAGATAAAGGATTTCTGCACACACACTCACGGACACACAAGCAAATGTCGCTACTGATCCTGGAAAAGCCGTCTTCTAATAGAGTCATTAAATTTACCAATATCCTTAATTCATCAGCTATCAAATTCTACATCCCATCAATTCAGTTCTTAAAAGGTTCAGAAAGCTCAGCTGCTATGAGAAAGAATGGTAATGGTTTCACAGGGAATGCAGACCAGCCAGGTGCACAAAGCTGGGAATCCCAGGTCTAGTGGTGACTCCACACTAATTTATTATTTCACTGTTGGATTAAATGTTCCCTACTGCCATCAGGGACTGTCAAGGTGACTGCTGGGGACTTGAAGAGCGAGGACCATTGTAGCCCAGTGCAGAAGATAAGCAACTGCTGTGTTGTGAGCCTCTATTCCTTACCTTTCCCAAAATAGATGCTCCAGGAGTACCGGTCCATAAACTGATTTATGGTCTCATTAGACGTCCATAGAACTAAAAGACTTAGCGATTTAAAGCAAGCCTGTATAAACCATTTTAGAATAGACCCTTTAAAACATTTTTTATAAAGTGAATGATGAGTCCTTTAATTTTTTTGCTCCCAGAGTTTTCTGTGAGTTTTCTTAAAGTGACAGACACCTAACCTAGGAGAATTCCACTGTGCATGGAGCTAGGAACAGACGTCCCCAAAAGTAATCACTGTACTACTTACTTCTCAGTCACCTGAATCTATGACAGGTACAGAAATATGCCTTCCTCAGGCTCCATGCTCTCTTTGCTGTAACTCTCAGCCAGGTTCAAAGGCATGGCCCCAGCAAGAGACCAGCTTGGTTAAGCTCGGAGGCCCAATCATGCCCACCTTGAAGTACTTCACAGCCATGTATGAGGAAAAAAATGAGATTACATGGATGAAAGTGCTCCATGCTCGTTGGAGAAAAAGTTTACTATAGAGATGCAATGGATTGGTGTGATTATTTCTACGGAGCCATTTCTTCCTCTCTCTCTTTTTTTTTTTTTTTTTTTTTTTGCCCACATCGAGGCATGTGTACGGTCCCAGGCCAGGGATCGAACCTGTGCCACAGCTATGGCAACACCAGATCCTTAACCTTCTGTGCCACACGGAAGCCTCCTGATGAGTTATTTCTGAAGCACAGACAGGGTTGCCTACCTGGCTAATGAAAGACAGAGTAATGCCCATCCACCAACCAAAGGCCACGTTCGGTCGCTTCTGCAGCTCAGAAAATGTCAACAACCTAGTCGAGCTTCCCCAAAACAACCTGTCCAACGGACTAGCTTCCGAGCTTTTGAGACATCCTTCGGGTAGAATATCATTTCCTTTCTCTGCTATTCTGACTCTTTTGTCACGTTGCTGAGGGTCCATTCTTAGGTGCCACTGCCTCTGATTCACTGTGTGGGCTCACTCACCACCAAGGTGGGGCTACCGCCTACCTTACTTGCTAAAGCAGGAGGTACCTCTCACTGAACTGAACACACAGAGGCTGCAGGTGATTCAACAATCAGTCTGAGAAACTGCCAGACACACATCTGCCCCGACACGTTCCAAAATCAATCAGACGTTTATAATAATGGAAGTTCAACGGCTTCCATTTTGCAAAGTGTTAATGTGCCAAGGGACTGAGTTAAAGCTTGGGCTATGAAAAGGGACTGTAAGTTATACTTCCTTAAGAAAGAAAATTGGCAAATGGTTCATTTTACCTTAAGGAAAAAAAAAAAAGGCATTTTCAATTAGGTGAGTGGAAGGACAAATGCTCCAAATGCATTTTGCTGAAGTTATAAGTGCTTTTGAAACCCCTCCTGTCAAGGCGTTAGTAACACAAGATTTAAGATGCCCAATTAATTTTTTCCAGCCACCAGCCAAAAGTAGATGCAAGAGGAGGTTAAAAGCTAAGTGTTTAATTAATATTAAATTTATAAGATTCTCCATCACTGAAAGCATTGTAAAATTGAAAAAGCAGTTAATTTTACGGTTGCTGTGTATTCCTCTGCTTTGATCTTTGATCTATGATATAAAATCACCAACTGTAAAGATTCCCCAGCTTTATTATACCTGTTTAATGGTGAGAAGGGAGAAGGGGGGGACCTACGTTCACGAGTGGGAGTGGGGCCCTGAAACCGGTCATTAGCGTTGATCAGAAAAAACCTAACCATGGGATATTCAGGAAATAGCCTTTGACCAAGCCACAGGCAAAGACAAGTTATGCCCATCCTACCCACTGTCTACACTTCCCTCTTCTAGAGTACTGAGACTAGCACACAGCAGCTGGCGCGGGTTACATGAGGGAAGAATTTTCTGAAATTGAGTCTCCAAGGCTTAAACTGCTCACTGGAGGAGACAGCAACAACACCTACAGATAGAAATTCTGCAATTAGGAAAGTGTGTCTCTGCCTTGAACCATCTATATAATGATTCATTCTACCAAAAAGTCTGTGTCCTCACCCATGTGGACAAGAAAGGCTCTACCAGAGCACTGAACCCTCTTTAATCAGTGGCACTTGCCAAAGCCTTACTATTAAGGGACAATGGGACAGGAAGTGGACAGAAAACTGCCACAAGAAATGTTATCATCCTGAGCAAGTTTTTCCCAGGGTTTCAAAACACCCTACTTCTGCCCATCTAGACAGAAGTCCCTTTATACAAGACCCAGTCATGAATGCTTAAAAGTTAAAGTGCTGAAGGGATCCATCAGCATGGGAGTTTTGAACCTGCTCCGTTTCCAACCTTGGCCTATTCACCTCTCCTTAGGCAACCTGGTGGTCCCCCTGCTCCAGGGAGGTCATCATATTGATGCCCAACTTAGTGAATACCCCCGATTGGCATTGCACACTGCAGCCCAGAACTCCTGGGCTCAAGCGATCCTCCAGCTCCCAAGTAGCCGGAACATGATGGAAGATGGTGTGAGAAAAAGAATGTGTATATATGTATGACTAGGTCACTATGCTGTACAGCAGAAATTGACACAACACTGTAAATCAACTATATTCTAGTACAAAATAAATAGAAAATACATAAAAGGGGGGAAGGGAGTGTGTGCACCTCAAATAAACTGAGCATTCGGCCTGCAAAAACATCCAATACTTGTCTTCACCCCCTCCCCACCCAAAGCTGGGGGGTGTTGAAGATGGGGGGTCATGGGGTCCAGGGAGGAAGAGGACTGGGAAATGTAGGAAAAGAGAGCATCCCCAACCCAACAGAACTTAGCATCCTAGTCCCCAAAAGAACAATGGGGCACTTCCGACTCCTGGCCTCCTTCAATTCAGCCTCAAATCCAGAGACAAAGACCTATTATGCAGAATAGATTTTACAGAAAGGCAGAAGGAGGGTGAGGGGGAAAGAGGATAATTCATGTGAGGTGTTTTTTCTTTTTTTTTTTTTTTAATCCCATCAGGGATCTCATTATAATTTCATTATTAGCAGCAAAACCAAATAAGTGGCAAGAAAAAGAATCTCAACTTAATATTAACACACACACACACTCACACACACCAAGATGAAAGATCTTCTGAGCTTCAAAGCGGCTGCTAATTTTCCCAGCTTCAAACGACTCAGTGAGAAAGACATTGATAATGAATGTGCTTTTTCCACCGGCTCACTTAGAAACTTTTTCCCTTTCTGTCTCCCTCCCCAAAATGAGTTCTCATTTTTAACTGGAAACAAATAACAGAAGTAATAACAGAATCCTGAGTTCATACATAATCTTCCTCCAGTGCTTTATCAATAAGTGTAGGGGAAACAGAGAAGGAAGAAGCACAGAAGGATGCTCCTCTGAAAATGTGGAATGTGCAAGGCTAGCTGAGTACGGGAACAGGGTCTCAAAGATGGGAATCCACGTCTCTAAAGTCTCAGTGTGGGGACAGGAGACCAAACACAAGGGAAAGAAACAATACAGTTTCTCAGGGAACCAAAACCACTCAGCATTTTTAAAATTTTTCCAATTTCTTGGAGTTCCCATTGTAGCACAGAGGGTTAAGAACCCGACACAGTGTCTGCGAGGATGCAGGTTCAATCCCTGGCCTCGCTCAGTGGGTTAAAGATCCAGTGTTGCCACAAGCTATGGTGTAGGTCGAAGATGCCACTCCAATTTAAACCCTAGCCCAGGAGTTCCCTTCGTGGCTCAGTAGTTAGTGAACCTGACTAGGATCCATGAGGATATGGGTTCAATCCTTGGCCTTGTTCAGTGGGTCCAGCGTTGCAGTTAACTGTGGTGCAGGTCGAAGATACGGCTCAGATCTCACGTTGCTGTGACCTTGATGTAGGCTGGTGGCTACAGCTCTGATTCGACCCCTAGCCTGGGAACCTCCATATGCTGCGGGTACAGCCCTAAAATAGCAAAAATAATAAATAAATAAATAAATAAATAAATAAATAAATAAACAAACGAACTCTAGCCCAGGAACTTTCATATGCGCAGGTATGGACATAAAAAGAAAAAAATGTTTCTTTAATTATTATTTTCTCTTATTGAAGTATCACTGATTTACAGTGCTATATTAGTTTCAGGTATAAGCACAACGATTCAGCCATATAGACATATATATTCTTTTTCAGATTCTTTTCCACTGGCTCACTTATAAACTTTCTATAATTAACTAATTATACTAATTATGGGTTATTATAAGATATTGAATATAAGAGTTTCTGCTGTGGCACAATGGGTTAAGGATCCGGTGTTGCCACAGCTTTGGCACAGATCACAGATGCAGCCAGGATTCAATCTCTGATCTTGGAATTTCCATACGCCATGGGTATGAGCAAGAAAAAAGATATCGAATATAGTTCCCTATGCTATACAGTTGGTCTTTGTTGTTTACCTATTATTTATGTAGTAGTGTATGTTAATCCCAACCTCCTAATTTATCTTTCCCCACACCTTTCCCCTTTAGTAACCGTAAGTTTTTTCTATGTCAGTGAGTCAATTTCTGTTCTGTAAATAAGGTCATTTATATCACATTTTTGGATTCCACATATAAGTAATATCCGAAGGTCTTTGTCTTTGTCTGGCTTACTTCACTTAGTATGATAATCACACAGCATTTTTGACTCACTGCCCTCAATCAAAAAGGGATTCCAGGTAGGTCTTCTTAGCACATTTCAAAAAAACAACCACTGCTCCCCTTTAAAAGACAAGTTCTCTCACAGCAAGCATTTATCACAAGCATGACAATGGGCACTGTTTAAATTCAGAAGAATAATTCTTGGATATCAGGAGGCCACAATTTAATAAGTGGAGTGAGGTATGCTTTTCCTTCTCTCTTATTGTCTTTTAGGGCTGCACAGGCAGCACATGGAAGTTCCCAGGCAAGGGGTTGAATTAGAGCTGTAGCTGCCGGTCTACACCACAGCCACAGCAATGCCAGATCCGAGCTGTGTCTGCGACCTACACCATAGCTCACTGCAACATCAGACCCTTAACCACCTAGCGAGGCCAGGGATCGAATCTGCATGCATCCTCATGGATTCATTTTCACTGAGCCAGGACGGGAACTCCTTCTTTCTTTCTTTTTACAAGCAATTCTTTAAGGTAACACAGGACAAGGCAAAGACAACCTCAGAAACTAATGTAAGCACCACTGTGGGCCATTCTGTCCCAAAGACCAGATCCTAGTACTAACACATAGGCCGGTCACTTGATGAAGCTTGAGCCAGTGAATGAGGAAAAGCACTCAGCACTGTGCCTGACACAGAGGTGGTGCTCAGTAAATAATAAAACCCCAAAAAAGAAATCTACCCCCTTTGACCTTTCTCAGTGGTGACAGGGCATATTGCCTTGAGAAGAACATTTTGAGAAAACTACAATATACCTCATTGCCTGATAAAATGCATTTCAAGAGTACAGAATTGGTGCCCAGAATCTTGACTTTCTTTGTCTCTGTAAACTGTCTTTTTCCATCAAGAAGCTAGGAACTTAAGAAGAATTCACACTGAATGTGTTTCAGAAAGCGTTCCCTGCTGGTGAAGTGTGATACTGCAAGCTTAGCTCTTATAGGCATGTTCATTCTTGACAAAAAAAATAAATAAAAATCAAAGAGAGAAAGTTTCTGGAACTTCCCATAAACTACGGCCACCTGTACACCTCAGGAATCTATGTGGTGGTGTTCCTACCATGGCACAGTGGATTAAGAATCCGACTGCAATGACTTGGGCTGCTGCCGAGGTGAGGGTTCAATCCCTGGCCTGGGAACGTCCATATGCTGCAGGTGCAGCTATTTAAAAAAAAAAAAAAAAAGATTCTCTGTGGTTGGTCACAGTGTAGCACATTCCATAGGAAAACAGTTCAATTCTACCCCAAAGGAATTTTCTACCTTACAGAAATATACTCTTAAATTTATAGTAAGAGTCACTGGAGAAACAGACACCTAAGCCAACTGTCACAAGGATGTTTTCTAGAATGAAAATAGTCGTCAAAAGTAAGTTATTTCCTTTAAGGTTTTTTCTTTTTTTTCTTTTTGTCTTTTTAGGGCCACACCCTCAGCATATGGAGGTTCTCAGGCTAGGGGTCGAATCGGAGCTACAGCTGCCAGCCTACACCACAGCCACAGCAACATCAGATCGGAGCCAAGTCTGCGACCTACACCACAGCTCACGGCAATGCCGGATCCTTAACCCACTTAGCGAGGCCAGGGACTGAACTTGCGTCTTCATGTGTGCTAGTCAGATTCGTTTCTGCTGAGCCATGACGGGAACTCCTTCTTTAAGTTTTATAAGCAGCTTTGATGACAACAGGCAGAGCAAAGGTTCCCAACCTTTGTGACTGTAGAATCTCCCTTCTTATTACCAAAAAATTACAAGTTCTATTTTTAGCTTCTACAGACGGAAGAAAGATGCATGACAAAAAGCCAGTAGGAACTGAAAAGTGCTTTTTTTTAAAGTGACTGTGCATTTTGTCAACCCCAACAGCATCTCCTATATTTAAAGAATTTCAGTAGGTATGTCTGCATGTGCGTCTGTGTACCCACGACATTGTTCTGTTTATAGATGATGCTTGATATTCTGTTTATAGATGACACACGATTTACCAAACCTTTTCAACAAGTTCTTGGCTCCCCCAGGGTCCATGGCCCCAGAGTGGGAATCACTGCACCAGAGGAAAGAAGATTCCAGTTGAAGAAATATGCCTCTAACCAATACTTTCATGGAGAGAAAATGACATTCAAACAGCTGAATGATTTTACACACACCACGCCTCGTTCTACTCCTACCAACACTATCAAAACATTGATAGACACCATACAGATAATTTCCCAGCGTACATGGTCTCCACTGCTGGCTTATAACACAATAAAATTCCTCTTTGGTTTAAGAACCGACCTTCTATCTTCTGTGCAGACATCTATTACAAACAGCGAGTAAGGATATTTCAGAGAAAAACATAATCAAAACAGCATTTCTAACAAAGATATATGTGTGTGATCAATGACAAGAGTAGCCGTTGCTTAAGAAACATTAATAAATAATCCTTCCGATCCAGTTAGCCGTGTGGTTTTAGGACAGCGGAAGGATGATAGGAAAGCAACAATCCATAAGAAAGACTGACCCTCACATAAATGGACACACGGCATTCCCACCCCCAGGACACACCTCCTCCCTCCTTCTCCCTCTCTGATTTCCACGCATCCATCTCAGCTCCTGTTTGTCTGAGGCCACATGCAACTGGATTTGTCAAGCCCCCTTTTAACAACTTGTTGTCACAGTCCATTACCAAATTGCATATAGTTATATATTCCACTAATTAGGCTTCTAAAATATCATTAACATGTCTCTTGATCATTAGCATAACGTATGAGGCGTCCTCGTTAGGCACGACTCGAGTTTGTTAACGTGGTAATGAAAGGCACAAGGCAGGCGCGGCGGGAACCAAGAAATGCAGAAGTGGGGATTATCCAGGCACTGATGCCAAGCCACGGAGAGAGGGCCAGAGACACAGACAAAGGCGAAGAGGAAGAGGCAGAGAGACACACCCCAAAGAAAACCTCAGTACCTGGATGGGTTTGGCATTTAGAGGGCTGTTTTGGCATGAAGGTGAGATTGAACACACCCTTCCCAGCTTGGAGGGAATGGAAACTCAGAAAGGCTCTTTCTTAATTTACCTAAGCAATGAAAGCATCTAAAATGTCCTAGAGGGAGTTCCCACTGTGACGCAGAGAAAATGAATCCACTAGTATACATGAGGATGCAGATTCAATCTCTGGGCTTTCCCAGTGGGTTAAGGATCCGGCATTGCTGTGAGCTGTGGTGTAGGTTGCATATGCGACTCAGATCCTGAGTTGCTAGGGCTGCGGCTCTGATTTGACCCTTAACCTGGGAACTTCCACATGCCACAGGTGTGGCCCTAAAAAGAAAAAGAAAAAAAGAAACCAAGTACAGAAGCCTCCTTTCTATCACCTAACACATGGGTGCAACCCTCCCGCCCTCATTCCTGTAATCCTCCAGTCCTGGTTGCAGCAAACCGCAGGCAGTTTCTTAGAATTACCTGGGGTAACATTTTTCTATTCCTCACCAGGCCCTTTATTAACACACTGCGAGATGTCTCCGTCTAGCTGTACCCCCCGAGTTAGTGATGATCATCTCGTGTGTAATGGGGCAGGTCTTACCTCTGGAGATGACAGGCATGCTCCGTGTAGAAAAGACAGGAGGAAGGAGGGCATCTGAAGAAATGGCAACTGTGTGTGTATGGTGAGCATGTGTCCACATGGCTGTGAGCCCACAGCAACAATGTGCCAGACATGGATGGTCATCTCAAACAGCCAGGCAGAGATCACAGAAATGTTCCCAAATGTGGCCATTAGGACTCACAGGACAAGGATACAAGACAGTATTTGATTTAGGAAAGTGGTGAGCCTACAAGGGGTAGAGAATTTTTTTTTTTTTTTTTTTTTTTTTTGTCTTTTTGCCTTTTCTAGGGCCGCTTCTGCAGCATATGGAGGTTCCCAGGCTAGGGGTCGAATCAGAGCTGTAGCCACCAGCCTACGCCAGAGCCACAGCAATGCGGGATCCCAGCTGCGTCTGCAACCCACACCACAGCTCACGGCAACACCAGATCCTTAACCCACTGAGCAAGGCCAGGGATCCAACCCGCAACCTCATGGTTCCTAGTCGGATTCGTTAACCACTGCGCCATGACGGGAACTCCAAGAGGTAGAGAACTTGAAGGAATTATGAGAGATAAGCTAAGAGCATGTGCAAATCAAATGCTTAAATCATCCTGAACAAGGAAGAGCCTGGTCCAAATGAGTATTCCTTGATCATAGGCTGAGGGCAGAGGGGGGCAGCCTCAGATACAAGCAAGAGAACCTCACTCCTCTAGTCACAACTATATAAAAAGACCATCGTGGCTCGGCGGAAACAAATCCGACTAGGAACCATGAGGTTGTGGGTTCCATCCCTGGCCTTGCTCAGGAGGTTTAAGGATCCAGCGATGCCGTGAGCTGTGGTATAGGTCACAAATGTGACTTGGATCCCATGTTGCTATAGGGTAGCATCCCTGTGGTGTAGGCCATTAGCTATAGCTCCAATTCGACCCCTAGCCTGGGAACCTCCATATGCCACGAATGCAGCCCTAAATGGCAAGGAAAAAAAAAAAAAGACCAATCAAGAACTTGGGAGTTTAGGAGTTCCCTTAGTAGCTCAACGGGGTAAGGATCCGGCATTGTCACTGCTGTGGCTCAGTTACTACTGTGGTGCTGGTTCCATCCCTGGCCCAGGAACTTCCACACACAGTGGGTACAGCCGAAAAAGAAAAAGAACTTGGGAGTTCAAAGTCCCACCTGTCTCTCAACACAGAAGACTCCCTGGGCTAATATCTCTGAGTCTGAAATTTCATACTGATAAACTGAAAGCATCCAAAGTGCATACAGTACAGCACCAAGAGAGGTGTGTCACAATGGCTTTCCTGGAAAGACTTCAGCAGAAGCAGCAACGGGAATAGGAATCAAGATGTCTGGCAACCCACTGTTTTAAAGTGTCTCCTTCCAATACAGTGCCTTTTCCTACATAGGGATCATTTCCAGTCCAGTCTTACCTCATGGGGCCATTGAAAGAAACATCTACTCAGCATTTGCACATCTACTCAGCATTACATATCTAACGCGGCATTTGCACATACTCCAACAATCCCATGACTTTATATGTCGATGCAACCAGGGCTTATGGACCGGGAGAAAGAACAAAAGTGAGTTGATTTTATAGAACAGGTTTGATATGGATAATGGAGCCTTTTTGCTTTAATCCACCTCATTCCTAAAGAAGATGGGAATAAAGTGGTAGAAAATATCTACCCAAATGCTGTTCAAACATTCCCCAGGCAGGGAATTCCCACTGAGGCTCAGCAGTAGTGATGATTCTGACTAGTTTTCGTGAGGACGCAGGTTTACCCTTGCCTCACTCAGTGGGTTAAGGATCTGGTGTTGATATGAGTTGCGGTGTAGGTCACAGATGGGGCTCAGACCTGGTGTTGCCGTGGCTGCGGTGTGGACTGGCAGCTGCAGCTCCGATTCAACCCCTAGCCTGGGAACATCTGCATGTGTGGCCCTAAAAACCAAAAAAAAAAAAAAATTCCACAGGCAGACACAGGAGTAATCCTCTGTGAGCTCTGAATGTAATCCTTGCATGCCAGAACCACAAAACCCTTGCTGATTAGGTGTGTAGCCCTCCTTTTCTCAGTAGAGCTGTTAAGAAACTCCATGGACCTTGGACATGAAAGATCTTAGGTCCAAAGAGACGAAATGTGTAACAAAAGGGAAGGCCAAATTTCATGATTATTTCGGAGTTCCCACTGTGGCACAGAGGAAATGAATCCAACCGGTATGCATGAAGATTTGGGTTCCATCTCTGGTCTCACTCAGTGGGTCAGGAATCCAGCGTTGCCATGAGCTTCGGTGTAAGTTGCATATACGGCTTGGATCCTGCATTGCTGTGGCTGTGTTATAGGCTGGCAGCTATAGCTCAGATTCAGCCCCTAGCCTGGGAACTTCCATATGCCACAGGTGCAGCCCTAAAAAGAAAAGAAAGGAAAAAAAATTTTTTTTAATTCATGATTATTTCTATTCAGAGGCCCTTTGTTGCTTGTGGAATAGCCAACCACATCAGCCCAGGACAGCAGAGCCACTGACCTAAAACTGACTCTGAAGAAGGACAGGCAATAAAAGCCAGTCTGCGCCCAAAGGCCCAGCCCCAAACTGCTCCTCCAGGCTGTCCTTCCCAATGCTTTTCCAACATCTTTAGCAGTCAGGCAAATGTCCCTGATAGGTCCTGAAAACCTAATTCTCCCCCTCTGACCAGAAAAGAAAAAGAAGGCAAAACATAAAGACAGAGAAAGAGGAGGACAAAATGAAAAAAATGGAAGAAATGAACTGAAAAGAAAAAATGTCTTTGGCTTTCCTCCCAAAACCTGAAGTCAACAGTTACAAATTCAACCAGGCATTCAATAATCTACTCTACACCAGGTAAGCCTGGTTTTAGGCTGTGGAGATATAGTTATGGACAAGCCCCTTCTTCATGTCAGGGATGGGGAGATGAGCACGGAAGAAAACACACACACACACACACACACACACACACACACACACGTATGCACATGTACAAATGCGAGCATGCGAATTAGTAAAAAAGCCTAAAATGATACGGATTTCTTTTTTCTTCTAATAGCCACACCTGTGGCATACATATGAAAGTTCCTGGGCTAGTTATCAAATCAGAGCTGCAGCTGCAGTCTACACCACAGCCATGGCAACACCAGATCTGAGCCACATCTACGACCTACGCCACAGCTTGTGGCAACACCAGATCCTTAACCCACTAAGTTAGGCCAGGGAATCAAACTCGTATCCTCACGTACACTACATCAGGTTCTTAATCCACTGGCCCACAACTGAACTCCAAGATTATTTTTAAAGATATAAAAATGTTGTCATGTTTGCCTGGAGACAATTATTAGGATTAGCTAGAATTACATAAACAAAATACAGCCTCTAAACTGAAGACCTGCTTCTTAGGTATTTACATACAAATGAGTGTTTTTGAAGGCCTTGAATCCAAAGGTTTTTCTAAGGTAGTCTACATTTTTCTATACAAGTCTGCCTAGATCTTTACAATATGTATTTAATGGGTCTGCCTTATCTATGAAACTAAAGTAAACTTCCTCCATGTCTCTGCAACAGTTATCACAAAGTCAACATCAATAAAATCAGACATCTGGCCAAGGACAAGGAATAAAGAGTTGTCCTCATCTGAGTACCAGAGGTTGATGCAGAGAAGGCACTTCTTCTCTGAGAAAGTCAGCTGTCCCGCCTCCACTTCTCCAGGTAGTGCTCACAGAGTACATGCCCCTCCCCCCACCCCGCCCACTCCCCACACCCCATCTTTCCGTCCATCAACAAAGCACACATGCTTAGGCGCTTAGGTGGGATGGAGCCTCAGAGAGAAGTGGAACTTGTAACAGACAAAGCAGTGATGGGGAAAACAAAACCCGCTAACCTCAGAGGATTGTGGGATCACTTGGAGCGCTCAATGGGATGTTTACAAAGTGCCCTCTAAACTATAAAATCACACAAACAAAACTTACTATAATCACCCTGGAGTAGGAGGGGGAGGATGCCGACAAAATACTGCAAAACGCCACAGTTCGGTGGAGCTCTCCCTGAGACATGCTGGGTACCCACACTATTATTTCTCTAGCATCTAGAAAACTTCCTGGCCCAATCTCTGTATCTGAAGCAGGATTTTTTTAAACCCAACAAAATTAGAAGATCCATGGATGGTCTTTCAGAGGTTCCTTAGCTTCCTGAAATTACACAGGGAAACAAAAATGTGTGTATCTAAGTTCCTTTTCTGGGGAGAGGGCCATAGCTTTCATGAGAATATAATGAGACACATGACCCAAAAGGTGTCCCACTCTGGCTGTAAAGGGGAGTGTCTAAGGCTGTGTACCGGAGGATTAAGATCACGTGGGAGCTACTATTTCAAGAGTTTCCAAAAGCATCCACTGCCCTGTCCAAACCAGCTGGTCCTTCAGGTCAATTTCATCCCCTTGAGGACTCCCCCCACCCACCCTCAGCCCCTTAACTGAATAATCTAGTAAGCCGCTGCTTGAAAGATATTGTAAATAGCTCCAACGGAGTGTAGTTTGGGGCAGCTTCCAATTAGCCTTCACTTAACGGTCTTTTTTTTTCCTGCCAAGTTTGTGTGGTGAGGATCCAAGACCCCGCCCTCTGCTTGGCTCAGAGTTCAGGGGCAGGGAGGAGTCAAGTTTGTGATCAAGCTGGTAGATGTCAGCTTGAGCGTGTCCAGATGTCCCCACCTGAACGCTGCAGAGGGAAATTAAAAGGTGCTTTGAAAAGAGGTGTGCCTGGCAGTGCGGCAGTGAAGGGAGCTGGTTTCCTGTGAGTTTCCTTCTTTTGTTTCTCTCCCTTTAGCCTAACCCTAACATTTCCCTATGGCCACTTAATCATCCGTGATCATTTTACCCTTTTCTCTGCTTCCTGGATGATTATCTCCCCATTTCATTTGCATCCCAGTGGAGATACATCTAAGCTAAAAACAAAGCTGATGGCCAATTAAAAGGTAAGCGCCTTATGTGAAAGGCTGGAACATTTGTACTTCAATATTCATAATTAGGTAGCTCTTGAATGACTGAAGAACAATGCATGGCCAGATATGAGGCTAATCAAGCACCTATACTTTGCAATCCAAATCAACCCACGTCTATTTAACTGATTGCTGGGAATTACCTGCTTCCCTATTGCTGGCTGGGAGCCTCAGTACTTCATAAATATTAGAGATGGAAAAGACCACGGAGTTCCTAATGTGTTTATTTCAGTATAATGAATTCTTCAGGCAAGTGATAGGATTACTGAAGCAGAGCTTGGTAAAAACCCTACTGATTTTGGCAGCTCTACTATTCTTCAGGAAGAGCATCGAAATATTACTGAGGAATAGAGCACAGCCATCACTCACTTGGACGTAATTTTTTTAAGGAAGATAGAACTTACCTTTCACTTATTTTTCCAAATCATCAGAGCACCAAAATTGCCCCTGGAGTTGTACAAGGTTAAACAGAGAAAAAAGGGAGAACGTGAGCACTGGAGGAGCTGGTCATCTTGGACAAGATTCAAGTGAACGTCAGCATCCCCCAGAGGAGGTTAGGGGCTGGCGTTGATCATCTATCTCTTGAGTCCCTCCAACGTGGGGATTATTCTCCCAATAGAAAGCTAATTTAGAATCTGTTCTTAGACCTTTAAGGGATGCTTTCAAGGGTTTATAAATACTACTACTAATGTGGGGGTGGGAGGGAGGTGGTAACGGGGTTTTTCAGCCTTGCTCAGAGAGGTAAGATATTGACACTTAACAAACTGAGGCAATGGGAAGGCCAAAGAAATGCTAACACTCACCAAACAATTCTTTTTCTAGACAAGAATCAGGTATTAACATCTCTGCTCCTTGCAGATGCTCTGTCCACTGGGAGGCAGCACAGGCTGTTGGAAAGAGAAATGCACCAGAGCCCAGGGATCCGGGTTCTAGTCCCTGCTGTGCCACGGACCTGGGGCATGTGCTGTGGCCAGTAAACAGCATCTCAGATACAAAATTAGGGGAAAAAAAAAAAGAGAGAGAGAGAGAGAAAAGGAGACAAGAGATGCAGATGGACCTCAGAGGTAAAGCTATCACCTGCCGAAAGGGGATCCATACACACACAGAAGCTTGGGGAATGTGGAAATTGATCTTTTGAAATATAACCGGCTCTCCCCTGATAAGGAAAGACACCACTACTACAGGGATTTAAAATAAAGAGAACAGGAGTTCCCGTCGTGGCGCAGTGGTTAACAAATACGACTAGGAACCATGAGGTTGTGGGTTCGGTCCCTGGCCTTGCTCAGTGGGTTAACAATCTGGCGTTGCCGTGAGCTGTGGTGTAGGTTGCAGACGCGGCTCGGATCCCGCGTTGCTGTGGCTCTGGCGTAGGCCGGTGGCTACAGCTCTGTTTCGACCCCTAGCCTGGGAACCTCCATATGCCCTGGGAGCGGCCCAAGAAATAGCTAAAAAGACAAAAAATTAAAATTAAAAAAAAATAAAAAAAATAAACAGAACAGAGCAAACACACTTTAAAACAGAGTTTTCTAAAGTATATTTCTAAGACTCTTAGTCCAGGGAGAAAGGTCCCCAGCTCAAATAAATTCTGAAAAGCAATGTTACTATGCAACAGACACCCCTCGGGAAGGGTTCCAACGCACGTGAACATGTTAATTCACATTTTCCCCAAATTACTTGACTGGCAACCTTCTCTCACACACAAAAATTTACAAAAATATTAGCCCTGAGGTTCGCATTATGGCTCAGTGGTAATGATCCCAATTAGTATCCATGAGGATGTGGGCTCCATCCCTGGCCTCGCTCAATGGGTTAAGGATCTGGTGTTGCCCTGAGCTGCAGTGTAGGTCACAGATGCGGCTCAAATCAGGTGTTACTGTGGTTGTGCCTTAGGCTGGCAGCTGCAGCTCTGATTCGGCCCCTAGCCTGGAAATTTCCATGTGTCTCAGATGTGGCCCTAAAAAAACAAAAAGATGATAGATAGATAGATAGATAGATAGACAGACAGATCTTATATATATGTATATATATTTACTATATATATTCATATACATATGTACATATATTTACTATATATCCATATACATATGTACATATATTTAGTATATATATTCATATATATATGTGTATATATATATATGCTCCACAGAGCACACTAAGAAATGCTGTGTTAAGCTATTAAAAATGGTAACAATACCTAGTTGCAAACTGGAGAGAGAAGATTCTTGAACCATCAGACACAGTCTTAGGTGACTGGTCAAGTGGTTTGCACTGTTTTATTCACAATCCCCTACTTATTCTCTCAGATCAACAACACTCATTTGTGAGGCAGCTGGCCTCAGCAAAAGGTTAATTCCATGGCCATGAAACTCAGCCCAGCTAACAGACTCATATGGGGGTTGAACCTTGTCATCTCGGCCCCATTAGCTTTAACCAACTGAGCTGACTAGCCCCAGACATTAGCCTTAGGTATAAGCTCCCAGGGAAATAAAAATTTAAAGGCACCAGAACATGGCCTATAGGCTTTAGCATATGAACTTAAGGAACTTTTAAATAATATTTGAGATGAAGGCATGCTATTTCACCCATAACAGGAAAAGAAACAGTCACGGGGTAATACGATCTGACCTCTGGCACTAGACTCCAGGTGGGTTCATATCCCAGTTCTACCATTTAACAGCTGTATGACCTTGAGAAAATTACTTCACTTATTTGAAACCTGGTCTCAAAATCTGTAAATTAGGATAAATATATTCCATTCCTCAAGGATTATTAGGAGGATTATGTGAAATGATCTATGTCAATGGATTTAGCACTGTGCCTAGCATATGAGCAGTATCCATAAATATGAGTTACTACTAGGACACGTAAAAGGACTAAATGATCTCAGAAAACACAGCTCCCTCTCAAGTTAGCATCAAGAAAATGCAATTTGGGATTTCTTTTTTTTCCCCCTCCATTTCATAAAGTGTCTTTTTACCCTGTAATTTATCAGAAAATATGCCTCTTAACCCTTCGCTGTGAATTTCAGTGTGTGGTGGGGAGAGCCTTGGTCAGGTGTTTGTCTTTGAGGACAGACTTCTAAGTTAATAAAACCTGAGAAGTTAGAAAATATGATTCAGCTAACTGAAACTCATTTTACTGGTTTACTCCCAGGAATATATGTCTCAAGGGAGATACACCCAAAATAATGCTAAATAATTGCAAGGTATTATTACATGGCCTGGCCTAGGATTTCCTACCAGCAAATGGGTAAACCATCTCCTACCACCCGCCACAGGAGCAGGAAGAAGGAAAAGGTGGGGAGGGGATCCTGAAGGGCAGAGGAACAGCAGGAGGCTTGGAGCATGGACACAGGGGCACAGGGTTGCAGCAGCACGCCTCCTGGACGAGGCCCTGGGGGCGACATCAAGGGCCAGCCCAGGCGTGTTCACACACTGAATCAGCCCCAGGTTTGGAGAACAGCCACTGGAAAGTTTACTGGGAGTCACAGAGCAGCAGCTCCAGAGGCCAAATATAGAAAGAGATTACGCCAACCTCTCGAGCCCCATCCCAAAGTTCACACGACCATATTCCACAGGACATATCCTGGATCTGTCACCTCGGGAGACCCCCCAGTGAGAAGGATTTCCATGGTGTCCACCTGGAAGGCACCTCGGTAACCAAAAACAATAACCCCTGGCCTCCCCAGACTCCTGGCTCTTAACCTCTAAGACCTTTCCAGGCACATCCGGCCCAGGGAAGCCAAATCCCAAAGCCAAGAGGGTGCTGTGGACACTCACACAAGGCCCGCAGGCTCTCCCTCCTGCTTCTTCTTCAACGTCGTTCCTCTGCTCTTGTGACAGGTCATTTGTAACTGTCTCATGAGTTTTATGTAGTTGCGGTGGGCACAATTAAATGCTGTTCTAACTAACAGAATCCTTGTCCAGAAAACAAAAACCACACCAAAGTCAGTCTGGTTACGTGGCCATGTCTGGCGACGGCTTCACCTCACCACCTCGTCGATCCAATCAATGGTGAAGTGGCTGACTGTTCATAAAGGTGGATAAAAACAAATTGATCACAAAAGGTCAATTCGGTACCTAACATTTAGAAGGCTGGCGTTGGAACACTTGTCATCTGTGGGGAATCAACACCATAGAAAATCAGCAATATGTCACCTTTACAAAGAATCTTTTGCCTGAAAGAAGGGAAAAAAGTACTGTAGAAAAATAATATTATGTATATCAGTGCAGAGAAAAGATATGGAGAAAAAAAATGAGTTCTTTTTAAACTCCCTGTGGTTCTTTAAAAAAGTATTTCTTTTTTTTTTTTTTTGGTCTTTTTAGGGCCACACCCATGGCATATGGAAGTTCCCAGGCTAGGGGTCGAATTGAAGCTGCAGCTGCCAGCCTACACCACAGCCACAGCAACACAGGCTCCAAGCAGCATCTGCATCCTACACCACAGCTCATGGCAACGTCAGATCCTTAACCCACTGAGCAAAGCCAAGGATCGAACCTGCATCCTCACAGATGCTAGTCAAATTGGTTTCCACTGATCCATGATGGGAACTCCAAAAGAGTATTTCAACCAGAAGTAGAAATGGAAATAAAGTAGTCCCAGGTTAACTCATAGATTGTTAATAAAAAAGGAAATGAGTTTCCAACTCTTTTTATTTTCATACATGGTTACTCCATGAAGAAACTGTACCCATACACTTCCTCTGACGATCTGAGAAATCCATAGATTTGAAGAGTCCTCACTCCCCTAGAATAAAGGGAAAGGTTGAACATATTTACAGAGTTCAACTGACATGCTCAAGAGTGCCAGCCTAAGCCGCCAGCCGGTCATGCCCCACCAAACCTGTTTATCATGACCATGTGCATTGAATCAAGGCCCAACTTAGACCTACAAAGTGTGTGGGAGTCCACTTGTCTGAGCTGCCTACCTTATGGAAGGAGAAATGAAGGCAGAGCTAGAGACCCTTCATTAGTCCTCTGGCAAAAATCAGTGGTCTAGCTGGGAATGTTGCAAGAGCCAGAAGGCACCTGTCCCCAGACACAGAGAGGAGGAGGAAAGAGGGAGGCGGGGTGGCAACGAGAGAGAAAGAAAGAGGGAACAGAAAAGGAAGGTGCAGCTCAGGAAAAGGCAGGTGTCTATGCGCTGATCATATCATGTGAGCCTGGCATTCAAAAAGCAGCCCACAGCACTGGGAACTATGTCCAGGCACTTATGATGGAGCATGATAATGTGAGAAAAAAGAATGTATACATGTATGTGTAACTGGGTCACCATGCTGTAGAGTAGAAAACAAATAAAAAATTTTTAAAAATTAAAAAAAAAAAAAAAAAGTAGCCAAGCTAGGTCCTGCAAGAACCACTGTCCTCAGGTCTGGATCCCCCACCTTTATCATAAAACACATCGATGTCCTTGGTCAAGTCGCCTCATCCCTCCTTACTTCACTCTCCTCCTGTATCCTCTAAATTTGTCTCCATTCTGTTTTCCTGCACTTTCACACATGGGGGAGGCCCAACCACTCAAGGCCCCAGGGCACAGGAAGAACAGAATTATCCCTTGCTTCCTGAGTGGTATGGGCAAGGAACTGTCTCCAGTAGACATCTCACAGACAAATCCTAGGAAGGTTATCCCTCAAATTGATGGAGTTGACCTCTGGCAAGGCAATGACCACATGCTAGGTCTTGCCAGGTCCTGGGTGCCCCTAGGAGCAGAAGAGAAGACACACCTCATTTACCCCACCAGTTAAGTCCAGCATTACCAGCACATGCTCTGGAGTCATTCCACCTCAGACTGAGAGAGTTCAGGCAGATCATAACATGGGGTTTGATTTCTTTGTTTCCTCCCCAAGGCAACCTCACCAGAAATGCAGATCAGGCAAAGGAATGTATACTGCTGTTACCAAAAACTACCTGTTTGTTTATTAAGATATGGAGCCTTAACTGTATAACAGGAACTGTGCTCACTGCGGGTGCTAATCTTGGAGCGCTTGGGGCTCGCACCATGGACATAGAGCATGACAAAAGCACAATGACCTACGCACAGTCTACAAGGACTCATGGGAGGACCCGGGGGCATTACTGATGATGGAGCTGCTCCTAGAAGGAAAAGTTTGCCACATGGTGTGGAAAACGGCGAATGCATACAAGGCAGAAGACACACTTCTGAACTATTCTGAGAAGAGTGACAAGTTCAGGGCAGCTGGAATAAAATGCATCCCCTGGCAGTCCAACATAGCCTTTGGTATAACTATCTAGGTGATGGCTTCAGATGGCTTGCCTATGGATGTGGTAACAAAGCATTTAGGGTCAAAAATCAGAACACAAGGCCTGAACCTGAGCCACTTAAACCTTTCAGAGTCACATAGAAAGAGAAATTTAGGAAGAGAAAATAGAGTTGTAATCTGTTAAAATATTTCTGGAAGGACTTCTTAAAGGAACTTCTCCTATAGTGCTCCCTATGAGCCAAGGACAATTCTAAGCACGCTGGGTATACTAACTCCTTTCATCTGTGCAATAACTCTGTGCCGGAGATCTGTTTTTCCTCCTACTTAACAGATTAGGAATGGACACAATGAGTTCAACTAACTCATCCAAGGTTAATCAGCCCATTAATAACAGAGCCAGGACTGGAAAGCCACGTTGGATAGATTCCATCCCCAGTGCTCTTACCACAGTGTTTTACCACCTCCCGTGTGGCACAGGTAGCAAGCTCACCTCCAGAAGGTGAGAGGGACCGGGCAGAGGGGAACAGAGGCAGAAGCCCTGTCACAGTCCCTGTCTCTTCCTGGGCGTAAGGCAGTGCTCCCAGTGAGTACCAGGCAACTTTCCACCATAGAATCTTTTGTATGTGTCAATTCAAAACAAATGGGACAGTTCTGAAAGTTTTAGGATATGGGTGTTGTCCACCAAAAAGCTACAGGCAAGGGCTACAGACCCATCATCAGCTCCCTGTCATCCTACCCTTCTAAGCTCCCAGCTCAGCTGAGCAGCACAGGCTCAAGCCCAGCAAAGGAGCCAGGGCTGCAGCCAGCCTCAAGCTTAGAAGGCAAACCCAGTCACCTGAAATCCCCACCCCCATCCCCAGCCATATCCCTCTTTGTTTTCTATTGTCACATCCTACTTCGGTCTCGCAGCAGCTTAATAGCAAAGCATTGGAAATGGGGACAATGGTAACAGATCCCAGCAAAATAGGTGTGAAAGGGGCAGCTGCCAAGCCTCCTTCCACAAGAGCACTTCCCAACAGCCAAAGGTTGGCTCTGGCACCCGGAAGTGGAAGGAAGGTCCAAGCACAAAAAAACCTGACTCCTCACTACCAACCCCAGTCGAGACCCACCCCCCCACTCTATCCCCTGCCCCCCAACCTTCTTCCTGATCTAGGAACCCATATATCAGACCCTGCCATGGTTCATTTCAGCAAAAATCAACCAGCATTCTTCTGACCTGGGGCAAAAAATTCCCTCATTGAGATCCTGAAAAATAACATTACATCATGTTGCCCGTGTCAAGTTTATAAATGGGCCAGGGGGAGGCTGGGGTGTAACCTGACACTATCAAAACACTGGCCCTGGGAGAAGAAAGGAGGCCATTGTTGCAGGCTGTCAGCTCTCCTCTGGCTGAAGGTAAAGTGAGATGAGAGGCCAGGCAGAAAGCAGGCCTCACTCTGTATCCCCTAAGAAGTCAGGCGGTCTCTCCCCAAAATGGCTCTGTTCCTGTGTGCCACCCTCCTTTCTGAAGGTAGATGAGCTAAGTCATTTTTACTCCCAGGCCTCAAAGCGAAGAAGCAGTTAGGAATGGACAGAAAGTTCAGGGGCCACTTTTTTTAGAGAGGGAGGGGTGAGCAGGACTCTCTTCTTTTAACAAACAACCAAGTGGGGAAACTGAGCCCCAATGATCGGGGGTACACAAGAGTAACAGTTTTATCTGAAAGACTGAAATGAGAACATGGCCAGAAGTTAAGAAAAAAACAGACCTCAGGAAGAGTCAAGTGAACATGCAATCATAAAGCAAGAAATCTTGAAATCTGAGAAAGAGAAGGAAAGAAAAGAAGAGATGAGAAGTGAAAAGGAAAACAAAAAAGAAAGAAGAGAAAAGGAGAGAAGAAAAGAGAAAAGAAAAGAAAAGAAAAGAAAAGAAAAGAAAAGAAAAGAAAAGAAAAGAAAAGAAAAGAAAAGGAAAGAAAAGGAAAGAAAAAAGCGTCTCCAAAGGAAAGGCTGAGGTTCAGATCAGGAGACAAAAAAATAGTGACAAAAAGAATGTGGGGAGGATTACAGAGCTGGGACAGACACAGAACCAGCCAAAAGACAAAGTGTTGGCACAAAGATTAAAAACATTTTAATGGATAAAAGGAGAAGAAAAAGGATTTATGGTGAGAGAAAGTTCAGAAAATAGAAAGCGAGACAAATGTAAGCCAGCCTGGCTGGAGACAGAATTCTGCTGGTCAAACATTTAATTTGATTTTCCTTTTCTTTCTTCTCCGTCTCCCAGCTCAGAATGGAAGCACAGGGGAGCATGCAAACGTGCTATCCATGGCAGAAGGCCCAGGAGGGCCAGCCAGCCCATCCCCAGCAAGGGTGTTGCCAGCCCTGCGAGCATCCAGGACAACAACCATAAGGGCCACAGGTGAACCAGAGAACACGAGGCCAGGGTACCAAACCCATCACTTGGATTTCTCCTGGTTTTCTCCTTCTTTCCACCAAATTGTTGCTGATCCTATCATCACTCCAACCAGGAATTTAACCTCTTACAAAAGTTCTCCCCACCCACCCCAGTGCCTCCTGAGCTTAATTCACCAGCAATTAAGAAAGCATATCATCGGGACCACTGGGTTCCTGGTTCCTAAACTCTGCTTTTTTGTTAACCCCACCACATTTTCTCTGGAACACAACAGGGACCCCCTCAACTGAAGTGGAATGGTGCCCTGTGGCTCAAGTGCACCGCCCTTCACAAGGGCTTTCCCACAGAGCCCAGCAACCAGCAACTCTGGTTCAAAGAAGAGAAGGGGAGGGGCCCTGGACCACCCTCCAAGCTCAGGGCTTGCATTTCCCTCACAATCCCAGGCCCTCAAGTCTCTTTCAGGCTTTCAGGCAGGGAGACTGTTATTGGCGCCAGAGTGTGATGCATTAAGGCTTGCTGGCTGATGGCAAGCAGAGAACATGGGAGGGGCTGGGGGGGGGGCGAGCCGGGGAGACAGCTGAGGTGGCAGCCACCACTCGCCTCAGCACAGGACCCGATGAAACAAAAGGAGCCACACAGACGCAGAAGGTGGCGGCCCTTTGACAGAGGGCATCCGTGAACTTGCACCAACCCTTGGAGAACAGGCAACCCCCCGTGAGATTTCCTACCCCTAGGAAAATGCCTGTACATTGTCTAACTTCCCCCTCTTCTTTTGCCGTATCCCCCAATTAAATTATGTGTCACATTTCACTGAACGGACACTGAGTGCCGGCTGTGTGCCAGTCGCCAGCTTAGGTACTGGGAACACAGTGTTAAATAAAAAGCAGAATGGTCTCCACCCCAAACCTGTTTGCCTTCCTTTCCTGGGGCCCGAGGCTCTTACCAAACTCACGAGAGAGGATTTAGGGTTTAGGTAAGACATGGTTCATGGTGATTTGCCCAGACTCCAGTAGGAGTTGAGAGTCTCAGAATACCCAGAAAATCGGGGAGCAGGAGGCCTCAAGGAGCAAGCGGAGAAAGAGAATTTGGAGGGATGAAGGTCAGTTGAAAGGAGGAAAGGAAGGATGCAGGAACCCCCAAAATGGTGATTTTAGGAATCTATCTGCACATTTTTTTTTTTTTACATTATTATACATGTTCTGCCATGCTTCGACCCCTCAGGGATAACGTCTCTGATTATCAAGAAGAAAGCACTAGTCCAAAAAAAAGAAAAAATTGCCTAGCATGGTGGGGTTATGGAAAAAAGCCACGTCCAACCAACTCCTGCAATTTTCTGTTTCTTAGAGATTTTGGTCTCTTGCTCTGAACTTCTCACTTTCTCAGAAAAAAAAAAAAGAAGGAAAGAAAAAAAAAGTTAGTGCTAAGAAAGGCCTTCTGAAAAGTCTGACGCCTCTGTCCCTTAATTTATTTTCTCATTAATGAGTAAAGGGGGGATTTATTGTCTGAAACAATGTCTGTTTCATATCAACTCTTTTTCCCTGTTTTTTCCCCCAGACAGTGGAGCTCCAAAGAGACCGGAGCAGATGTTTTCTATTTCAGGAGAGAAAAGTCTCCCCCAATTCCTGAAAGATTCCTGGAATTCTTATACTTAATAAAAATTAGCTACAGGGAAAGAATCATGAATCATGATTTTGGAGTCCATGAAGCCTCTGGGAGCTCATGTCATGTTCCCCCCTCCTAACCTCCCACCACCCCAAATGCTGCCCATCGCCCACCAGGCTTCATGGGAAAAGCCCTCTGAAAAACAAGGCACCAGGCTCTTCTGGCTGCGCCCACATGCAGCCCTGTATTTCTGATCACAGAAGCCAATCTCTGTGTTATAATCCCAAAAGCTAGAAGAGGGAATCAGACCTGGGGTTTACTCCTGGTTCAGCCTTGGCTTTGGTACTCATTTCAGAAATGCACCACTTCCATTACCTACCTCATCTGTCCAACAGAGTCAGCAGCATCTGACCTCTCACTCTCTTTGGAGTAACGCAAATATGAAATGAGATGTAACTGTGCACTAATAAATTAAATCCTTATAAAAGTGAATAGTATTTGTATTAAAAGCATTGACATCTGGCATTCTGTTGACAAGGACTTGGGGTTAACTAGTACATTTCTGCACATGTGGGTAGGATTACAACTCTCGAAGGCATATACCTCTCAAAGGTTGCCCATCCCTGATCAGGTCCCTTTACCACTCCCAGTAAAGGCTGTTGCATCGCAAGCCTTTAACCATTCGACATTTATTCAATAAACATTTATTGAGCATCTGGCACAGTACTTGGCACACGCTGGGTGCTCAGTAAATGGTTGTTGAATAATGAATGAATGAGTGCCTAATGCAGAGATGAAAAAGACATGGCAGGCTGCCACCAGTCTCTGATCCTGAACCCATATCTGAAATCATTAATGGATTAAGGTGCTCTTCTCTGAAGACCTTGGACCCAGCTCAGAATTCTCAGACTCGGCACACGAAATGAAACCTCTTTGCCATTCTGCACCTAGGCACAGAGATAAAACACATTCTGACCCTGCTTTCATGGAACAAATGAACGAACGGGGGAAAAGGCAGTAAATTAACAAAGGTAACATACGATATGTTAAGACAGAAGTGCACGAGCCCAGAAGAAGGTCGTGGCATTGAAGGAGGTGGACAAAATGAGAGTTCCCAAACTTACCTTCCCTTTTAAAACGGTACTCCCACTGCCTTTGGAATGGAAAAGCAATGAGATCCTGCTGTATAGCACTGGGGACTTTATCTAGTCACTTATGATGGAGCATGACTATGTGAGAAAAAAGAATGTACATATGTATGTGTGAATGGGTCATCTTGCTGTACAGTAGAAAACTAAGAGAACACTATAAGCCCGCTATCATGGAAAAAAATAAAAATCATTTTAAAAAAATGGTACTCCCTCTAGGTTATTCTTCTGCATCCCTGAGAGTCCTTTTTTCATTCCTTCCCCTACCCAACTTCTATACTTTGGCATTCTAAGGGTCCTACCCTGGTCCTCCTGAATTCTGTGTAGACCCTCTGGGATCATCTTATTTCCTCTTTTACATCAAGCTGATTAACACCAGTCCCTAGCCTGGAACTCTGAAGTTTCAGACAAGTATCTGGTGATAGAAATAAGGAAGAAGAAGACTTTAAGCCTAACTATGAACTGGACTTGTGTTGGCAATATTCACAAAAACAGGGTTCCCTGCAAGAGAACCAAGTTGGGTGAAGTGGGGACAGTATGCCTTCATTTCTGACGGTATTTCCAACTGCCTCCTACTCCTCCACTTGAACACCAGCAGGCTATTCAAATCCTAACTCATGAACTCTCTTCCCCTAGCCCTCCTTAGCACCTCTGTTCAGCTTCTAATAATCCTGATATCCTTTAAGCATTACTATTCAAGTCTTCTAAACTACAAATCCTTAGCTTGGCGTAATCTGACCCTGTGATGGCCCCAGTCTCTGGCCACAAAGGTCATGTGACTCCAAGCCTCTGCCCATGGCATGCACCCTGCTGATATGTACCACAGACTCTCTCTTTACTACGCTTTTGCATCCTTTGACATCCAAAAACCCAATTCCAATGTCACTTTGTTTTATTTTGTTATCTTTTTTTTTTCTTTTAGGGCCACACCCAAGGCTTATGGAGGTTCCCAGGCTAGGGGTCAAATCGGATCTGTGGCTGCCGGTCTACACACAGCCACAGCAACTTGGGATCTGAGCTGCATATGCAACGTACACCACAGCTCAGGGCAGTGCTGGATCCTTAACCCACTGAGTGAGGCCAGGGATTCAACCTGCATCCTCATGGATCCCAGTCAGATTTGTTTCCGCTGAGCCACGATGGAAACTCCCCAATGTCACTTTGTAATACTTCCCCAGTACTTCATGGCAGAGTTAGTTATGCCATCCTCTGTAAATAAATGATCCTATATGATTCTAAAATTCCTCACTCTCATCAAAAAAATTGTTACACATAAGGCAGTATGAATGTTTATACAATCTGGTTTATGCAAAATTTGCAAGTATCATCGGTTTCCCTGCACAGATAAAGTATTAACTGTTTCATTCATTCATTACATAAATATGAAGCACGTGCCATATGGTAAGGCATGTTCTAGGTGCTAAGCATAAAGCAGTAAGACAGAAGTCTCAGGAGTTCCCTTGTGGTCTAGTGGTTAGGATTCAGAGCTTTTACTGCAACAGTCTGGGTTCAATTTCTGGTCTGGGAACTGAGTGAGATCCCACATCGAGTGGCTGTATGCCATGGCCAAAATATGAAAACAGAAAAAGACAAAGTCTCTGCTATTATGGATCTTATATTTCAGTGGGAAACACAGACAGTGAGCAAATACAACATCAGATTACCAGACATCGTAAATTTATTGCAGAACTCATTTACTAGAAAAGATGGAAGACGAGATTTGTTTTAAATAAACACACACAAAAAATAATTCTTGAATAAACGAAAAAAATTTTAAATCCCTTAAAGCTGAAAGGAATTTTGCCCTTCTTCATGCCCTTGTTATCAACATGCTTATTGTTATTATAAGAACGGAGAGTGCAATTGCAGTAAATCTTACCAATCCAGGGGAATTAGAGGGTAAGCATAAATTACCAAAAGTATCTGCATTTAAAGAATTTTAGAGAAAAATAAAATTTTTAACCTTTATAAGACATGAACACCAATTGCTAAAAAAACTGTTTCCACAAACAGGCACCACCATACCTACTTTTTTTGAAATGAGTATATGTTGGAATCGGTATTTAAGCAGATGTTGTTCACTTTCTGTAGGCTTTTTTTTTTTTTTTTTTTGTCCTTTCAGGGCCACACCCCCTGCATATGGAAGTTTCTAGGTAGGGGTTGAATCAGAGCTGCAGTTGCCAGTCTACACCACAGCCACAGCAACGCCAGATCTGAGCCTTATCTGCGACCTAAACCACAACTCATGGCAACACCAGATCCTTAATCCGCTAATTGAGGCCAGAGATGGAACTCACATCCTCATGGATACTAGTTGTTTGTTACTGCTGAGCCACAATGGGAACTCCTCAATAGGCTTTTTAAAAGTTTGTTTCTTCGAACTGGTTATATAACCCCCCCAGCAATCCTGAGTATGTTAAACCCAGCACCCTAAGCTTTTAAATGCTCAATATACATTTTTAATGTAATTGTTATAGTACTGATATGCTTGATCAACTGCTTTTTATGGGAAGATGTTCACAAATCACCAAACATTTTAAGTACCGGAGTATGAGTTGAGAAGACTATGTTATGTCTACTCCGAAAGAAGAGGAAGCTATCAGCACAGCTGAGTAAGAGAGCTGGAGTTCCCACCTCTCTTCCCACCCCAACAGGGGTTAAACTCACATTCCAAAAGACTGGCTCTTCTGTAGGATGCCTTAACCTCTGTTTCAGTCTCAGAAGCTCAGTCGTAGAATTTTTGAGGACCAAAAGCCACCTTTCCCCCAAACACCAAAAGCATTTTCACAAAAATATTCTTCTGCCACATGCTCCCCTCTACTCCTCACACCCACCCCTCCCGGCTCACTCATTCTCAGTACCCTGCTCAGGAGCCACCTCTTCTGAGAACATTCGGTGGCACTCACCCCCACCAAGACGGCGAGGCACCCTCCTAAACACTCTCATAATACTCCATCCGTGTCCCCATCACGGCACTGACACACTGAACTAGGACACTTTCCTTGTCTATTCCCTCGGAATACAAGTTCCTTGAGATCAGGGTCTATGAAGGGATCACTGGTATCTTCCCAGCCACCATGGCATGGAAGGCACACCACCGCTAGAGAATCAAGGAAGATCTTTCACTTGTCTTCTCCCCTCTTTACTTTTTATTTATTTATTTGTTTGTCTGTCTGTTTGTTTGAGAAACAGGGTAGGAAATTTCAAATGCAATGTAACTAAAAATGCAGCATTTCATAAATGAAAAAACTAGATCCTTCACATGAGGAGGTCATAGGGAAAGCCTCAAAGGAACAAGCCCAACTCTACATCAAGACATATTTTTGGCTTATTACTTAGAATTCTTCCTATTAAAATTTAATGCAGTCTTCTCTAGCAGTTCATTTTGTCTGCCAAGTCCTTTACGACTATTTTGATAAGTTATTTATTACCTATGGATGCCACAGTGATAAGCAGATAGCATAAGCAAGAGCTCAGGGGACAGAGCGAAAGGGCCACGTCCACTCCTGATCAGTTGAGGCTAAATTGTTAGATCCTATGACAAGCCATTATCACCAAGCACTGGCCTGAATGACAGAGCATCCTGGTACCCAGTAGGCACTCAATACATGTAACAAATGAGTGAATGAACGAGTATCAGGGTGGAAGGGGCCCCAGAAGGCAAACTGTAATCCTAAGAGTGGTGGGACCACAGCGCAATTGGAATGGACACTGATGGATAAGAAAGCAAGTGGTTTTATACAGAGCAGCCTGGTACAACCCTCTGTCCCCCTCAGTTTCCTCATTTCTAAAATGGGAATGATAATAGACTTAAATGAGATAATGAACAAAGTGCTTTACACGATGTCTGGCAAACACTGTGTGCTTAAAATTACTATGCTATTATCTCAGAGGCACAGTTCAGTCACTAAAATGAAAAGCACACCAAACTGAGCTTTCCGTAGATGTAGTAGGAAACACTCTGAATCAAGGAAGTAGAATATGCAGGTCTTCTCCATACAATCTGTCACCGGAGAAGAAAGGGATTTAGGGTAAAGAAACCACACCTGAAATAAACTCTGCAGTTTGTTATCTAAAAAGAACCCACTACCTTGCACAACTTCTAGACTACCGCTTAAAAACAGGTATTATGTTGAATTACACAAAGACTTCGTGAATCTTTCTGTATATATTTGAGGATCCATATTTTCACATAATGGAATTGCTTACAATGGGACTATCCCTTACCCAGATATAAATATATTGGCATCGTGATGGTCCCCATGCTACACTTGGCCAATCCCTCTACGTCAGTCACATTATTCTTCTCTAATTTTAGTTTCAATGTTTCAGGCATGGGACAGAGCTAAACTTTCTCCACATTCTGTTTAACTTAGGCAGTTATTCAAAATTCCTCTCTTCTGCAAGCATCCACTCTGAACTTGGCTTAAAGAGAAAGAAGGAAAGCAAACAGAGAAAAAAGGAAAAATGGGCGTGGGGGGGGGAGAATAAACTTTTAGCCCTTTATGCATGAAAAGAAATAAATGCTGCTTTCCTGGCCTCATTATTTTTACTCTGTTCCTAGCGGCTCCTTTTAGAAAATAATCGGGGGGCGGGGGTGGAGTGGGTTTGGAAGAAGAAAGTAAAGAGATGGAAGATAAGGAAAGTAGGGGGAAAAAAAACAGCTGTGGAAGAAAAGAAGGACGCGAAGAAAGGGGAGCTGAAACCTGACACTCAGGAACTCAAGACGTCTCTGAACTGAAAATTTGCCAGCCTGGAGAGGCAACTGGTTCTAATCGAAGCCTTCATTAATGCTTCATATGCTCAGCCCCTAATTTACAGCCATTTAAAAGCAAACATTCTACAAGTACCTTTGGGGACCTCTGAGGATGGAAAGAAATCGTCGAGAAATTAGGAACCTAGAGCTCCCCTCGAAGGCAAGAGCCCTTTCGTGCAGGTGAGCGATTCGGCACCTTTGTTTCTGTCTAGATGGGGCTTTGGGGGAGGAGGCGTGGGGTGGACTGGAAGTGACACACAGCCGGTCAGAAGCTGGGGGTGATGGAAAGGGTTGGGGTGCTTAGATACGTGTGCAGACATATGGACGCTTTGTGTCTGGGGGACTTTAGGACACGTATAAGTTGGCGGACGGGTACAGAGCTAAAGACAGGGGACTCTTTCCAAACAGCCAGATCCTTGTCCAAGCAATTAAATAAAAAGAACATCAAAAACATAAAATAAAATTTAAAAATCCCACTAAAACAATCCTTGCTGAGTGGTTTCCTGGAGTGTTAAAATAGAGATCAATTTTTTAAAGGACTTAGAGACTGTGCCATAACCCTGAACTTCACCCTAGGCTGCAGATACTGAAACCTGGCTGAGGGGGAAGGGTGGCTTGGAGGGTGGCAAGCCTTTCTCCTAGGCTTTGTTTCTCCTCAGCCCATAACCTGTGTGCACCGTGAAGCACTAACTGGGCCTGGGAACTGGTTAGGCAGCTTTTCTCCCAAGGTCACAATGAATAATCAATCAGTCGAAGCACAGGAGTCCCTGGAGTCCCCAAAAGAAGACTCGAACTCCCTCTCCTCTGGCAGGAGGAGGGAAACGGGGAAAGAAAGGGAGGCTCAACAGATTACCTTTTTAACCAGCAACTTTACCTAAATGGATTAATACTGAGGATTAACTTTCACAGGGCCACAGAGCTGGATCGCCACGGTTGGGGGTGCAAGGTGGAGTGGAAGCTGGCTGGGCTCTCAGGCTCTCAGCCAGGACCGGGGAGGAGCAGAAGGCGGTGTCTGGTCCGAACTAACTTTCCTCTCTAAGCCCTTCTCCCTACAAGGAGCTCTAAGGAAAACTGATTCCACAGGCTAAGGCACCTCCTCTTCAGAGTATCCCATATAGGATCATCAGGGAAATAAGCAAGAGCTCAAGCTCGAATGGAGGTAGGTGGCTGGGTGGGAAGCCACGGGGTCAGGGAGATGCCACACCTTGTCCTGTTCCAGGAGCCCCACCCCTTCCTCCCACAATTAAAAGCCCACAGACACCCTAACTCCCACCTCCTCCAGAAAGAGCACTTCCATGCCCCTCCCAATGGTGAGGTACAAACCCCACCACGAAGGTTCTTTTTCCCACTTTCCCATCAAGTGTGGCAAAAATCTCTGTCATCTTTACAGTGGACTCACCTGAAAGTGAATGGGGCTTCCTAGGAAAACCCTAGTAACTACAGATTCAAAGTCACAAAGAACTACAGACAAAATTGCCTTCCTCCTCTCTCTCCTTTGTTTTGTTACAATCATAGGCGTTTTCTTAGCCCAAGGACCCTAGCGGTGACTGCTATGAGAGAGTGAAGCTGGTAAATTCACCTCTACACCTGCTCTTCGGAGGGCAGAGGAATCCCTGACCTGTATGAAATACAAGTCATTCTTCAGCTGTGAAGATCCTAATCACTGATCCATCAAAAGGGATCTGTTTGGATAATTCCAGTCTTGGATCAACCTGGATCCACCAAGTTCACTGTGTGACTAGAAGCCAACATTTATAAGATGGCCAGACCACTCCAAGGATGGAATCAGTGGCTGAGAAATACAGTAGAGGAACTAGCCCACCGTGGATGAGTGGACTAGCCCAATGCTTTAACCAGTTAAGCTCTGCTGCTTTCAATAGGCAGGGTGGTATCCCAGTCAAAGTGCCAAAAGCCCTATTTGCTTTCTGTGTCAAGAGAGGCAACTTTAGTTAAAAAGCAGAACAGATTGGGTCCTTAATATTTTCATCATTTCACTCTAACATTACAGTGACGATGTATCTTGGATTTTTTTTTAGGACTGTCCTGACTCGAATATTCTATTTGAATTTTCCCATAATTATACTTAAAATGATCAGGCCTCGGAGTTCCTGTCGTGGCTTAGTGGTTAACAAATCCAACTAGAAACCATGAGGTTTCAGGTTCGAGCCCTGGCCTCGTTCAGTGGGTTAAGGATCTGGCGTTACCATGAGTTGTGGTGTAGGTCGAAAACACGGCTTGGATCCTGTGTTGCTGTGGCTATGGTGTAGGCCGGTGGCTACAGCTCCAATTACACCCCTAGCCTGGGAACATCCATATGCCCTGGGTGCGGCCCTAGAAAAGACAAAAAAGACAAAAAAAAAAAAAAAAAAAAAAAAATTATCAGGCCCAGAGTTCCCATTGTGGCGCAGAGGTAATGAACCCAACTAGTTTCCATGAGAATGTGGGTTTGATCCCTGGCTTCACTCAGTGGGTTAAGGATCCGGTGTTGCCATGAGCTGTGGTGTAGTTCCCAGACGCAGCTCAGATCTGGCGTTGCTGTGGCTCTGGCGTAGGCTGGTGGCTACAGCTCCAATTAGACCCCTAGCCTGGGAACCTCCATATGCCGTGGGTACAGCCCTAGAAAAGACAAAAAAAGAAAAGAAAGAGCACAGAAGATTTTCAAGAAAAGGGAAAAAAAAAAAAATGGGGGCAAGGGAGTTGCCCAAAGTCTGCTTTTTGTTTAGCAAGCCAATAGGCAAAATAAAATGAAAAAGAGACACATGTGAGGATTTTTCCAGCCTTCTTAACTTCCGAGGTAGGGTGCAGCTCATCGAGTCTCCGTGTCCCTAAGCATTTCTTGCATGGCAAGAAAGACAAGTGTCCTTCCCATCACCAGCATCCCAAATGGATTCCCTGTTATCCCCATCACAGGCCTCTGCCCCTCCCCTGACCCTGAGGGACAGTCCCACTCCAGGCAGCTTTTGTACGTCTCAGCCCTCACAAGAAAAATGATGGGTTTGAACTATTAACCCTTTCCCAGAAAGAACTGAAATTAAGAAGAGGCCACTGACAACATATTCACATGGGAATACTGTAAAAAATAAATAAATAAATAAGCTAAATATTCACCCAGCAGTTCCAGACTTGCCTAAAAAAAGAGAGGAAAGAAACAGAAATGGAGGCAGAAGTGTCCAAAGTAGAAAAAGACAGGGGTCAAGCTCAGAATCTATTAAGAATTACACACTTGAGGGAAAACTGGAATTCACATTGGCATCAGAGGTGGGCAAGGTTGGGGTAAAAGGGTCGAGTTGGACAGGAGATCTGTAGGGAGAGATGGAAAGGGGAAACAAACAAACAAACAAACAAAAAATCATACCAATGAGGCTGCTGACTCTTCTTTGCTAAATAATCAGGGCGGGGGAGGAAGCAATGAAAAATGGAGTCGGATGTAAAAAAGTACCACTGTGTCTGCGAAACACAGACTGGGATTCAAATTCGAGCCCTGTCACATACCTGTTGAATAACCTCGGGCAGGTCACTTTACCTTTTTGAGCCTCCATTTCTTTTTATGTGAAAGGGGGATAATGATACCTCTCCTTCCTTCCTCCAGGTGGTTGTAAAGGTCAAATCTGATCATATAAATGAAATGTGCTGTAAACTCTACGGTACTACACAAATGTCAAGCTATTTTAGGTAGGAGACTCTTAATGAAAAATGTAGCTGCCCAGGTAGCCCTTCAAAAAGTCAAGAAGGATAAAAGGGGCAGAACAGAGCTGGGAAGGGTGAAGTCTGTTGCCCAGAAAGGATCTAAACCAATGACAAAACCATGATCTGGTTTTCCAAGGACTCTTCCACATACTGAGGGCTCCGGTCATTACTTGACACTAGTTTGTTCATCAGAAAACTCTAGGAAATAAATCAGTTCCCCCCAACAGACATCTTTTCTAGCTCTAAGTGTACGATGAGCATCTGTGTGGGCTGGAGAGGAGAGCTGCCCAAAGAAGCCACAGACAATGGAAGGCAATGGCTTAGGCCCTCCACCTTCTGCATCTGTCCCCATCTCCCTCTAGTCTGAATTTCACCAGCTCTGGGCTCTACCTGCAGGAAGGGAGGATAAAAGGAAAAGAGAGGAAAAAAAAGGGAACCATATTCTTATTTCAGTAGTCAGGTTAAACAAACAAGCACATGCCAAAAGTCCAAGAACTGGGGACCCTACAGAAAAGTATGGCAGCAATCCAGTTCAATTTCTTAAAAGGCCAAGGCTTCTTCAGGCCCCAGAATCATATGCTGCAAACTGTTCTGAGGTATCACTTGCTCACAAGATGCCCCCAAAAGAATGACTTTGAGAAGCCATTCTTGGAGTTCCCATCGTGGCTTAGTGGTTAAAGAATCTGACTAGGAACCATGAGGTTGTGGGTTCGATCCCTGGCCTTGCTCAGTGGGTTAAGGATCCGGCATTGCCATGAGCTGTGGTGTAGGTTGCAGACGTGGCTCGGATCCCGCATTGCTGTGGCTGTGGTGGAGGCCAGTGGCTACAGCTCCAATTCGACCCCTAGCCTGACAACCTCCATATGCCTCAGGAGCGGCCCCTAGAAAAGGCAAAACACAAACAAACAAAAAAAAGAACTCATTCTTAAAGGTCCTAAAACGTAGAAGAAACTTAATAAATTCATGGAGGAAAAGCATACAGCAGGTCTTGGCTTCAAGGCCACAACTTCAGAATCATCATAGCTGGGGATATCCAAATGGGTGGAATGGTCCCTTAAGGTCATATAAAGAATTGAGACATTCTTGCTCTTTGGCTAATACACTTGGAAGTATGGTGGACAATTATCTCTATGGCCCCCAAAACTCCGCTATGATAATGCCATTCCAACAAACAAGATTATTCCACCTTTTCAAAGACCTATGTTGTATTTTCCAGCCACTAAGCTCTGATGTCTCTATCTACCTTCTAAGGAGAAGACCATCCTTTTAGAAAACCATCAACTCTGTTCTCTCCACAAAAGACAGGGAAAGGGGAGGTTCTTCCTAAGCAGGCCCTCAAGGGGCCATGGAAACCCACCCCAGATGAAGGAATAAGATGTAACTGGTAGTACACAAAAAGTCGACAGGACTTGAAGCCATGTTTTCAAAGTTTTTAACTTCAATAACCATCCTTCAAAAGAAATCTTACACTATTGAGCAATTTATAAAACAAAACAAAGACCACCGAGAGCTCTTAAATTTCAAAGAATGGGTCCAGAGCATGCCTTCCTTGAATGCCCAGGACTGAAAGGTACACAAGCAAAAATAAGTCACTGATCCAATTCAGGAGACCCAGTCTCACATCCCAGCTGTGCCACTCATTTCCTATGTGGCCTTAACCAAGATACTAAACTTCTCTGAGCCTCAGGTTCCTCCTAGATGATAATCATCATCGTCGTCATCATCATCATCTTATTATTATTATTTTAAAGTTGAGCAACATAAGAATTAAAAAGAAGCTCAGGAATTAGTATGGAAACAAAATTAAAGCTGAATAATAGGAGTTCCCGTCGTGGCGCAGTGGTTAACGAATCCGACTAGGAACCATGAGGTTGCGGGTTCGGTCCCTGCCCTTGCTCAGTGGGTTAACGATCCGGCATTGCCGTGAGCTGTGGTGTAGGTTGCAGACGCGGCTCGGATCCCGCATTGCTGTGGCTCTGGCGTAGGCCGGCGGCTACAGCTCTGATTCGACCCCTAGCCTGGGAACCTCCATATGCCGCGGGAGCGGCCCAAGAAATAGCAACAACAACAACAACAACAAAAGATAAAAGATAAAAGACAAAAAAAAAAAAAAAAAGCTGAATAATAGAGGTAGAAATAACAACACTTTAATTCTCAAAACACTATCATGTAGTTACTATCACCCCTATCTTATACATGAAGAAACTAAAGCTGAAAAGTTAAATGCTATATCTAAAATCTAAAACAGAAGCTTCCGTTCCACACACAAGTGCTCCTTCCTCTAGATTCAAGTTCCTCCCATGTCATAGGCAGGTCCATCATGACTCTGGTGATAGTCAACATCATTAAAAAAAAAAATAGCACACAGTAAAAACAGGTCATAAAAATGAACCCACATTGGAGTTCCCGTCGTGGCGCAGTGGTTAACGAATCCGACTAAGAACCATGAGGTTGCGGGTTCGGTCCCTGCCCTTGCTCAGTGGGTTAAGGATCCAGCGTTGCCGTGAGCTGTGGTGTAGGTCGCAGATGTGGCTCGGATCCCGTGTTGCTGTGGCTCTGGTGTAGGCCGGTGGCTACAGCTCCGATTCAACTCCTAGCCTGGGAACCTCCATATGCCACGGGAGCGGCCCAAGAAATAGCAACAACAACAACAACAACAACAACAAAAGACAAAAAAGACAAAAGACAAAAAAAAAAATGAACCCACATGCCAATGAAACAGAAGATATATCCAACTTTTCCCTTGTATTTGTTCTTTATAACTCAATCTAACAGTAAAACTGAGCCGAAACAACTTTCTTTTCCTGAGAAATTCTACTTTCTCTTTTTCTAATATGCGTGGAGGGTGCCAAAATGAACTCCACCAAAGCCCTAAAAATTATAACCTTTGGAGCTATCCTGTCACCTGTATTTCCCTAGAATGTATTCTTCCTAGCTAGTCCAGGCTGGGTGTCTCTTCCTGTCATTTTTTTTCTTATGAGCCCATTTGCAAGGACAGGGTCTAACTCTGTGTTCTTTAGAGCACCTTTCCTGATGCTGTTGATTAGCACTAAACAATAATGATGTTCCTAATAATGGCTGTCCATAATCATAACCATGACCATCATCACCATCAATAAATCCCACCGGCGGTTTCCTGAAGCCAGTGAATATACGATGGTGGTATCAGTTTGGAGATCACCTGCTTAAAAGTGAAGCTGAGCTGGGTGGTGACAATAAGCAAATGAATCAGCAATAACAACATGCCAAAAGTGGTGATTAATAAACGGATCCTCTTCCCCTTAAAAAAAAAAAAGACTCCAAAGTCCTCATCTAGGCAGGTAACTGACCTTGTATTCCATTAAGGCTGCTCAGTCTCAGCTTCAGGAGACATCATTCATGTCATCCTCTACTGCTTTACCACCAGCTTGCCACCATGGGACCATTACTGAAAATTGTTCTATTGGCACTGCCCACTTGACTCCCCGGTGCCATTTGCCAAGGGCGCTGCTTAGGTTTCCAGGCATTTTTTTTTTTTTTAAGAGAATCATGTTCGAGTTTACAGGGGTGAGCAAAGGAAGTTCTGAGCCGCACTGACCCCATTCCATTGAGGGCAAGTCTACAAGGCATAAATCCCATGGATTCCCACTTCCCCTACAGAAAGGGCATGTTTAGAATCAGAAAGTTTTCTCTGCTGCTGGAAACACTATAATATGACTTTGGGGACATGCCTGGTACCAGAGGAAGCCTTTTCCAAACCCAAACTATAGAGTAGAACAGGGATAATAAAATTATAGCAGAAGCCAGGCTTCTAGGTGCAGACAGTATAGTTGAAACGAGCTCTGAAGAGACACTTGTTTTATATTTATATGCCACTTATTAATTAATCATAATTCTGGGATTCAGTGTCCTAATCTGTGAAATTAAATGGTTAGATTAGATGTGTGTTGTCCAATATAATATGGTAAACCACTAGGTACACATGGCTCTGGAACACTTGAAATGTGGCTAATCTGAGGTGTGCTCTAAGGGTAAAATACACAGACGATTTTGAAAACAGTGCCAAAAAAGAATGTAAGAATCTCAGTAATTTTTACATTGATTACATGTTAAAAAAAAATACTTTGAAATGTACGTCTGAAAATCAACTTCATCTGTTTCCTTTTGTTTTTGTTTGTTTGTTTGTTTGGTTTTGCTTTTCAGGGCTGTACCAATGGCATATGGAAGTTCACAGGCCTACACCACAGCCACAGCAACACAGGATTCAAGCCACGTCTACAACCTACACCACAGCTCACAGCAAGGCCAGACCCTTCACCCACTGAGCAAGGCCAGGTATCAAATCCACATCCTCTTGGATACTAGTTGTATTTGTTTCTGCTGAGCCACAACGGGAACTCCTCACCTGTTTCTTTTTACTTTTAGAACATGTTCATCAAGAATCCCAAATTTTCTATTGAAATTTCTTTTGCTCACAGCCGGACTAGATGATCACTAAGTCTCTTGCAGCTTTAACATTCTGTTTCATTTTGTCCTTCTGAGTGACTTTCCCACAGTAAGTTGTTAGCAGAATAGAATATAAATCAATTTCCTTACAGAGACACAATTCCTTTATCTCTAAAATGGGGGTAATCACAAACTTTGATGTGAGAGGAAATGGAAAAATGATTTGAAATTAAGAAAGTGATATGCAAATTAAGTTTTTATAATTATCACACTATACTATGAGTTCCAGCCACCTGGAAGGACAGGTGTAAAAAATGGACAAAGGAAGAAAAGTCAGATTCTTTCAAAGGAGAGAGCACCGGCCGGACCTAGGTGTCACCAAGCCTACCAAGCCTACAGGCAGATAGGAACCGTGAGAGAATCGGAATAACCATCTGGAGAGCAGAGAAAGACCTGGAGCCCTCAGGCGGAGCCAGGGGAAAAATCAAGATAGTAACAGTAAGTGCCTGCTTTGGGTGTGAAAAGCACCTTGGTCCCCAAGCCCAAAGAACTTTATGCTTCACAGGGGACAAGACCGAGTTTTTGACCTAATAAAAGCTAGAAAGAAAAAAAAAAATTAGCAATATTTTTACAAACTAGTGGCTATTTGTTCATTATTTTTAACCCTGCCAACATCTTTTAGAGGTACGCCAAATACCCACATTTTTGCAGATTAAAAAAAAAACAAAAACAAAAAATAAAAACCAGAAGTTAAGTAACTTGCCCTGGGTCATGTAACTGGTAACCACGGAAGCTGAAATTCACACTCATGTCTCCCTACCTGATTAATTCTTCCTATCAGGAAAAAAGCAGAGAAAACATGGGCAGACTTAGTATTTCTAATCTTTAAGGGAACAGCTTAATTCTTCTCCAGGAGCCCCAGAATCTGGGGTCCCCCTAACATTTGGAAAATAGACGTGCTCTCACCACCGTCCAAAGTTAACAAGATAACTGTGTCTGGATCTATAAATAGGTGGGCTGGGCTTTAAAGAATGTAAGGCTTGTATGGTACAAATGCTGGGAAGGTACTGTACGAGTTCCCAGCATGGGGAGAGGGAAAGAGAAACCTATCACACGTGAGAGCTCACAAGAACCCAGGAGGAGTTGTCATCGTCAGCAAGACCAGTGAGGCAAGGAAGAGGGAGAGGACAGGCATGCTGCGGGAAAGAGGGATGGCACGGTAGGAAAGAGGAGGCTGCCGAGGGGCAGAATCCAAAGCCCTGACTGCCTACATCCATAAACCCTGTACTGCTTTCCAACTTACGATGTGGAGGGGCCATGCCAATCCCAGCATGGTCATCACCTTCATTCTCCAGGCTAGCCTCTACCCCAGAGCCTCCAGGGCCAGCTCCAGGAGGGCAGTGAGAAACAGTGATCACAACCATGGCCTCCCCTTCTCCTTTTTCCTTTCTCAACAGACCAGCAACTTTGCAAACCCTGGAGAATTAAATAGCCAGTCAGGGATGATCAGAACTTTGGACAGACTATGGCGGAAGATAATATAAGAAAGGGAATGTAGGAGTAGGAGTTCCCATTGTGGCTCTGCGGGTTAAGAACCCAACTAGCATCCATGAGGATGTGGGTTCAATCCCTGTCCTCGCTCAGTGGGTTAAGGATCTGGCGTTGCCACAACCTGCAGCATAGGTGGCAGATGCTGCTAGAATCTGGTGGTGTTATGGCTCTGGTGTAGGCTGGCAGCTGCAGCTCTGATTCAGCCCCTAGCCTAGGAATTTCCATATGTCAAAAGCATGTCCCTAAAAAAGATTTAAAAAGGGGGAAAAAAAAGAAAAAAAAAAAAGGAGATTGTGTGTGTGTGTGTGTGTGTGTGTGTGTGTGTGTGTGAGTGATTGGGTCACTTTGCTCTACAGCAGAAATTGGCACAAAATTGTAAATCAACTACAATTTTAAAAATGGATGGAGTTCCTGTCATGGCTCAGCAGAAATGAATCTGACTAGTATCCATGAGGACGCAGGTTCAATCCCTGGCCTTGCTCAGGGGTTTAAGGATCCAGCATTGCCGTGAGCTGTGGTGTAAATTATAGACAGGGCTTGGATCCCGCGTTGCTGTGGCTGTGGTATAGGCCAGCAGATACAGCTCAGATGCAACCCCTAGCCTGGAAACCTTTATATGCTACGGGTGTGGCCCTAAAAAGCAAAAAAAATAAGGAGAAAAAAAAAAGGAACTTTGGATGGACAGCTGGCAACTGGGCAAACTAGAAACAATGGAAGTGGCTTTGGGAGTTCCTATCAACTCAACTGAGAAGAGTAGCACGGAAGTTTACAAGGTAAAGTAAAGTGTTTCTGTTCCCTTTCCTAGGGCGCACATGCAGATCAACTAGGAAAGCCTCATCAACTCTCATACCGAAAGCAAGACGCTGAGAGGACCCTGTGTGCTACGACTCTTCGCCACCCTGACTCAGAACTGCAGCCTTAGAACATAACTCGGCTTGAACAAAGACCCTCCTTCCCATCACTCCCCCAGCTCCCCAACCCCCTTCCCCTTCATCTGCCTCCCCCCAACCCCCAGCCACATTAACTACTCAGAAACACAGTCACTCCACTCTAGAGTTACTCAGGAATCACATTCTTAGAATAACTCATCAATTATACCTGTCAACTTGCCAAAAGTGCCACAGGGGAGGTGGAAAGTCTAGACTGCATCTAACTGCAGCGGCAAGCACCCCTGTTCGCAGAGGGCCCCAACTTTGCAAATGGCCTTGACAAGCTCACAAGAAACAAGAAGCCAAGAAAATGCAGGAGTGCCGGGCTGGAATGCAGACCCTATCACCAAGTTCCTCTCGGGCCCAGGGTAGGGCACGGTTCTCCCCGTTTCTCTGCTTGCAGACTAGGAAAATCTGTACCCGTCTGCTAAAGGGATGTTCCGTACAAAAAGCCTGGGTTAGGAAATGGTGAAAAGAAATGTCACTATGACTTAAATATGCACACAAACTCACTGTCAATAAAAGTGGCTGCCAAGAAAGCAGTGCCATGACAGACATACTTTTTAATGAATTGGCAAGAATCATTAGTAATTAAAACATTTATTGTATGCAAATGCAGCTGCTAAATCTTTGGAAAGTTTATTCTGCTAAGCAGGATAAATATCCCCACAAACACTGTTTATGTGGCTAATATAGTTAGAAAGACCCCCTTTGTTCATCTGTAAAGAGGTAAGCTTTCACTCAACAAAGCCTGAAATGAATCAGAATCCAAGTTATCTGAGGCCCTAATGAATAAGGTGGTCCGTTGATTCCAAAACTCTTTGTCAATAAAGCTATTCTGCAAAAGTCACCAGAAATGCACTGTATTTCCATAATAATGCATACAACTATCTACTAAACTAATCTTAGGCAAGTTATTTCAATCATGCTGTGCCTCAGTTTCATTTACTAAATAATAAACTTCACCTCTCAGGATTGTTGTATACTTAAAAATGAGATAAAATATATGAACAGAAATTCTTTGCACAATGAATGGCACATAAAACCTCAGTAAATGTTAGAAGTGTAATCATGCATTCAAAGTTTTTAATATCACCAACCCTCAACATGCTTGCAAAGGGTCTCTTTTATAATTTACTTGGTTTATAGTTTATTGTAACAACTCCACAGCCAAAAGGAGAAACAGAACCCAAATGTCCTGACTTCGGAGATCAATTCTCTGTTCACCCCAACGGAAAGAATTCCCAATTCCCTTCATCTTGCAGACTGTGAAGGGCTAAGTGATAGCATCCACTTTCAGGAGTCATAGAGCTCACTATGATTTTGAAGATTTAGGGGAGCAAAAGGCAATAGATCTTCTGGCCATCCTGCCAAGCAGGATTTCATGCTGTTGTCCTTCCCATGAAGGCACACCAAAAATGGCATCTCACCAATTTAGGCCTCATTTTTCACACACCCATCACCCCCTGCACCACTGTTTACCTGAACTCAGCAGTATACCTGACCTTGGAGGCACAGAGGCTGGTGGCAATTGGGAATGAGTGGGGGGCGGTGGGGGGGGGGGGAAGAACGCATGAAGCAAGCAGTACAAGTGAGGCAGCCCAGAGCCCCAAAGCACTAAAACACAACCCGATGAGGTCAGGACAGTCACGGATGTGTCCTCTTTTGGCCTCTCCCTTCCCAGTTCTAAGCTGGCCGAGGTATTTCTCCTAACAGCCTTTCTCCATGAGGCCCCAAGTCAGAGTTAAGACGCTTATTTCTCTCTGAGGGACAAGTGCACTGCAACAGGGACGGAAATAGTAACGCCATCTCAGTAAGGGGCTTACTCACCAGGAGACCTTGGAAAAGTCACTTCCCCTCCCTCGCCAGCAATTCAATCCCCGGGAACACGGGAACACGGAATGGAAATCAGAAAGACATTTGTCAGCCCCCTTCCAGTGGTGACAGGTGGATAATATCACCTCCACCCTAAATACCTCGCAGGGATGTGAGAGGATGGATGAGCCAGCATTACAGCCAATATTCCACTCGCTGGCAATAAACAACTCACCTTTTGGAGGTAAACGGGCTCGTTCCAGGGCACCAGGGGATCATTTAGCACTCAGGAAGAAGTAATTTGCTCTATGGTCCTCTGGTGTCCTGAAAAGTGTAATCCACCTCTAAAAGGTGAACCCTGAACTCCCAGAGAATTTGTTTTCTCACGGTAGGATCGGAAAGCTTCCAAATTTCCAGAGTCAGGAAAAAGCACCCCTGATATCTTTTTCCGGTCCCTTCTTCCCCCGCCCCGTCTTCTTACACATCACCTCATACTCTCTTCTCCTCAAACAGAAACCAGATGAAACCGTGTGCAAACAACTTGGGAATGCTCAGTGTGTGCCTGGGGAAACTTAAACAAAAATCCTTTCTGGGGCCGCCACCCTCCCCCTCCCCCTCCCCGTGGTGGTTAAGGGCCCGGAGTTAATGGGAACTCCTCTCCTTTCTCCCCCCCTCCCCCACGGCCCCTCTCCCGGCTAGGTCCTCAGCATTTGATTCCTGTCTGTCACTGAGTGATGAGGACAAAGGGTGAGGAGTCAGGAAAAGGTCTGGGCCACTTTGTTCGGAGTCTGGATGCGAACTTTGGATGAACTCTTCATCAGGGAGGGGGCTGGGGAGGAGAGGAGAGGCCAGCAAGGAGAAATTCACTGCTCTCCGGGCTCAAGCCTCAAAAAGAGAGAGAGAGAGAGAGAAAGATTCGCTTTAAACAACAGAAAGGGGAGGGGGAGAAAAAAAGGTTAGGAGGGTAGAAACAGCCTCCCTTAGCCCCCTTAGAAAAAGAGAGGGCACGGTGGGGGTTGGGGGGGTGTGCTTAAGAAAACAGGAGGCTGGAGCACTGCTCTCAAACAGGGCTGTTGGGCCCATGCTGTGGGCTGCCAGCCAAGAGCTAGTTTTGTTTCTTTCCCCGCTAGCCGGTCTCTCTTTCTCTCTAATTTTTTTTCCCCCTAAACCAAAGGGAATTCCTAATAAAGCCACAGTAGACTTGTAGAAAGCAAAGGGAAGGAAGGAACCAGGGATGGGAAAAGGCAGCTCAAACCTTACGTGTAAAATTACAGCACACTTCACCACATGCACAAACTCATATGCATACACGCCCCGAAGGTTCAGTCCTGAGTCAATGTCTCTTTTTCTTCATCTGTATGTTTGTGTGTATTTGTATGTCCCACGACTTCTGCTGTGTGATATTTTCCCCTACCCTGTAGTGGAGTTTCTTGGGGTTTTTTTTTTTTTAAAGCACCATTAACATAGAGCTGGAATCACGGCAAAAGCCAGTTTGTCTTCTTTGTGCTCGATAAAACGCGGCTGAAACTCTTTCACCTCCACTTACTATTGATTTTTCTATTGTACTCCACAGGCGTGTGTATCTCACTCATCAGACTGTCTTTCATTCCGTGAACCTCTCCGACCACATCTGGACGTGAGGGTTTTCAGCTCCCAGTGATGGTATCCCTACTTCATTCAATCATTCTGCGCCTGCCTGCCATCACGCAGCCACTCTGGGTCTGGCCTCTGTCCTTCGGTCTTTGCCTCAGACTTCAGATTTCAATTTCCCCAAAATCAGCTGTCCATCCCAGCGTGGAGAGACAGGAGGGGACAAGGCCTCCCTCCCTGGCTCCCCAGGCTGTTTCCCCCTCTCATTCTGCATATAAAATTCAAGTTACCAAAAGGGCTCCTCGCACTACAAAAGGAGGGCCACAAGCCTAACCCTGGAAGAGCCCCATTAATGGGTCCAGTCGAATCACTTTGCTTAACAATGAGGCAGCCAAGACCCGCAGAGAAAGCACAACTTATTCAAGCCCCCATGCTCTGTAATAGCCTCATCCAGTGTTCGCTTTCAGGAAGCTAAGGGGTGTACTCTGAAAAAAGGACGCAGTTACCAACCAGGACCCTCATACTTTTTCGGGATCACAGCCACACAAAGTGAAAGACACCAGTATACCTTTTCTGAAGATTCAGCAGTAGTTGGAGCATCCTAGGACCTGGTGTGTGAAACCAGGGAATATGAAATAGGCACACGCATCGAAAACAAACCACACTTGCTATTTCCCTTGTGCGCATCCTTAGGTGTGAGATGTGAGAGTCTGTGAAGTCGACATCCAAGTTTCATGCTCTGTACAAACTCCTGGTGGACCCTTGCCACTGTGCTCTCTGTGGGCTGATAACCTCTATCTTCAGGTTCCCTCTGTGGATAACAGTCTCTGCGCGCCATCACGGAACTCTCAATCACACCTCTCTGTTCAACGCCCTTGGGATCGCGGGCTCCAAATGCACTGCATGCCCCACCAATTCTGTGTTCAACAAGATTTCTAAATCTATGCCGTGTTCTAAATCAGCCCTCCACACACCTGCCAATCTGAGTGTTCTCTCTCTTGCTTTGATTGTGTAAGTAGTGGTGACAGTATACGTTAAGAGGAAAAAAATAAAAACCCCAGAGTTGGGTTGTGCATTGTAATTTACAAAGCATTTTACACCCATCTCTCACCGGAGATGTATAAACCTCGCTGGAGCAGGACAAGAGTGAGGACCAGAGTGTGATAGTGCCTACCCTATGGGTGAGGAAGTTGGCCCGAGTGGCAGGCCCCTCGTTACCCATCTACTCAACAGCAGAACAGGCCAATAATTGTTCCCCACATCACAGTGGGCTTGGATGTTTCCATTTTGCTTTGGAAACGAAGAGGGAAAAACATATGTTAACTGAACACTCATCGTGTGTGTGGTGTCTCGTTTGATGCCTATTCTTGCAACAGGGATAATTATAGCATCCTTACCCAGGAGCAACTTTCTCTAGGCCAGCAAAGAAAAAGATGCACGTGTATCCTCTGCAAAGAACACCCTTTGCTCTTCTTATCCCTCTTTGTCTGGATACATTAAAGCAGTAACTCCACCAGTATAAAGCACTAAACATGAGCAGTAGGTGCTGGGTGCATTTTCCCAACATTCACTAGTTTGACGTGTGGATTTACCAGTTGGATTATGAGTGATCACCTATATTTACGGTTCTTTCGACATACTAAAAAATGCTCTAATTTCCAAGGGTGTGAGTAAGACACATAGCTTCTCTGTGTACATCATGGTTGTAGAGTCAGGTTCCCAAGCTGCTTTCTCTCTCTTTTACTTTAGGAACCCAGGAAGATGCCATTTGTTGAACATTTGAAGGAACCAATCAATCAATCAATGTGGGTAAGCACTACTTATTCAAGGGATGGTACAGAAAAGGGATCAGGCTATAAACTGAAATTTTGGGGAGTTCCCGGCGTGGCGCAGTGGTTAACGAATCTGACTAGGAACCATGAGGTTTCGGGTTCGGTCCCTGCCCTTGCTCAGTGGGTTAACGATCCGGCGTTGCCGTAAGCTGTGGTATAAGTTGCAGACGAAGCTCTGATCCCACGTTGCTGTGGCTCTGGTGCAGGCTACAGCTCCGATTCGACCCCTAGCCTGGGAATCTCCATATGCAGAGGGAGCGGCCCAAGAAATAGCCAAAAAAAAAAAAAAAAAAGAAAAAAAAAAGAAAAAAGAAATTTTGTCTATTTATTTTCGGTGGGGGGGAACACGCCCAACAGCACACAGAAGTTCCTGGGCCAAGGATTAAACCTGTGCCACGGCAGTGACAATGCTGATTCCTAACCTGCTAGGCCACCAGGGCAGTCCTAAATGTATTCTGCTTATAACAACACAGCAGAAAGGTGTCCTTTTTCAAAAAAGGTGGGGGGAGAAAAGGGGAAATAAAAGAAACCCTACATATGCACATAGGATGTAAAGAAAAAAGTTTACAGGAGTTCCCGTCGTGGCAATGCAATGGTTAACGAATCCGACTAGGAACCATGAGGTTGCGGGTTCGATCCCTGCCCTTGCTCAGTGGGTTAACGATCCGGCGTTGCAGTGAGCTGTGGTGTAGGTTGCAGACGCGGCTCGGATCCTGAGTTGCTGTGGCTCTGGTGTAGGCCGGTGGCTACAGCTCCGATTAGACCCCTAGCCTGGGAACCTCCACATGCTGTGGGAGCGGCCCAAGAAATAGCAAAAAGACAAAAAAAAAAAAAAAGAAAAAAAAAAGAAATTGCAAAAAGACAAAAAAAAAATTATATATAAAAAAAAAGTTTACAAACTAAAATGCTAAAAGTTTCTCAGCTAGACATCCATTGATATTAGCTGCCAAGACGCCCAATTTTGGGTGAGAAGAGCTTAACTAAGAAGCTTTAAGTACACAGCAGTTCTGCCAAGAAAGAGAATGGAAGAGGCACAAAAAAGAACCAAAGGAACTGGTTCTAATGGTCTCCAAACCAAGCCAAAGGAAGTTTTCGGAACATTTTTATTTAAATATACTGATCATCAAAGACCTACAGTCTTCCTCAAAGTGAGTGAGATTCTTGATCTAAGACAAACACCCCCATGTCCCCCAGGAGAAGCTTAAATAGCAAACCCAGAAAAGCAAAGGCAGGATCCTGGGTGAAATAGGGGCTCACGAGGAGGAAAACTGTAGGGAAAATGAGCTTGTTACTCTTTACTCGGAAACATGTGAACTGCACTGGGACAGGGGAAGGATATCCCCAGGGAGTAACCCTGAATAGTGACAGCCCAGTTTGAGACATCACAGACTCCAACTAGGAATGCTCACGCACGGAGGGAATTGGTGGGAGGAGGGCGGGGGCACTTCTTCCTTTACTCCTCCCCAAAGACAGGTTTAAATTACACGTGCTCACACAGGGAGGGGTGAGGGGAGAAGTGCAGAGGGTGCCCAGAGAGCTTCTCATTCAATGACTTATTCCCCTGCCTCAGGGTTGACAACTGCTTTCACATTTTAAAAAATCCCACTTTTAGAGTCCCCGCCGTGGTACTGTGAGTTAAGGATCTGGCGTTGTCTCTGCAAGCAGCTAGGGTCACCGCTGATTTCGATCCCCAGACCAGTGCAGTGGGTTAAGGATCTGGTGTTGTCAAAGTTGCAGCTGGGATTTGCACCTGGGCCTGGGAACTTCCATATGCCTGCCTGGGAACTTCCATATGCCTGCTGCAGGTGCAACCAAAAAACAAAAACAAATTCTCGCTTTCAACTTCTTGGGTTTATTTGTAGTTATTACTATTATGATTCTGATTATTATTTACTGGAGGAGTGCTCTTTCAACATCCCAAATGATCTGATGGAAGGGAAACGGCAAAAAGTCACTATGAGCGAAAAGAAAGCTGGCATACCTTTGGGGGCAGGGAAAAGAAAAGAAGAGGCTGGGTAGTTAGGAAATGACAGGACAACTTGAGGATGGGAATAAAAGGAAGGAATCTGAGCCACAGAGTAGTGAAAGCAGCTGCCCCTCCCACCTCCGCCTTTCCCACTGGAAGGTTGTGTCTAGCCAGCTCTTAAATCTGATTATCACCAGTCTTTACACGGTTCTCACGTGTCCTCTCGTGCACACTCTTCCCTGCCCTCTTTCCCTCCCCAAGATACCCTGAGACCCTTCCTAACCCCAAATCCATGGTCATAACTCATAAAGCTGAGACTCAGGGGAGCCACTCAAGAACTCTCCCCCATTCAGTAACCGGTTGATTCTAACCAGAAACCTCTTTCTCTCTGAGCACTGGGTTTGGAGCAATTCACTAGTGATTCAATAGATCTAAGAGCGATTTCCATCCTGTCTCCTTTTTCTCTTGGACACGTCATGGAAGCACACACATAAGGTTCAGAAACTAGGATGCTCACAGCAGAGAGGAGCAATTTGGAAATAATTTCTTAAGCTATGCAGCCTGGGGAATTCAGCAGTAACAAACCCGACTAGTGTCCATGAGAAGGTGGTTTTGATCCCTGACCTCACTCAGTGGGTTAAGGATCCAGCATTGCCGTGAGCTGTGGTGTAGGTCACAGACACGGCTTGGATCCCTTGTTGCTAAGGCTGTGACGTAGGCCGGCAGCTACAGCTCCAATTCAACCCCAATCCCGGGAACTTCTATATGCTGAGGGTGTGCCCCTAAAGACAAAAAAAAAAAAAAAAAAAAAAAGATACGCACTCTGAAAATAGAAGTAAGTTCAATTCAAATTTGGATGAATTACCTTGACTCCTTTTTTCCTTCCTTCCATCAACTAATACTTATTGAGCATCACATAAACACTAAGCTCTGAGCTAGAAAGCAGAGATGAAGAAAGCATGGAGCACTAGGAGTTTACCATCTGGAGGGAGAAGAACCTTCCAGTCTCAGAGAAAACTATAATCATCTTTCTGGAAACATTTTGAGAGCATACTGAGGGTTAAAGGCTGTGCTACATTTGGGTAGCACAACTCTAAGTCCCTGATCAATGGCTGCCCTGCTCGCTCTCTCTCTCTCTCTTTTTTTTCTCCCAATAGTAAGCAATTTGAGGACAAAGTCCTATCTTGCATTTCTCATTGTGCCTCACTTAGAAGTCAGTCCCAGATAAATGTTTTTAAATGAAAGGAAAGAAGAAAGGACAAGAGGGAGAAAGGGAAATAAAAATATTCTCTGATTAGTATAGTAATGAGTTAATGAAAATGAACAAAACTGGGGGAAAACCAGATGTGGCAGTTATTTGCTCTTTTCTCTTTTTTTTTGTTTTGTTTTGTTTGTTTGTTTGCTTGCTTTTTTGATTTTTAGGGCCACAGGTGCAGCATATGGAAGTTCCCAGGCTAGAGGTCAAATCAGAGCTACAGCTGCTGGCCACAGCCACAGCCTACACCACAGCCACTGCCACAGCAATGAGGGATCTGAGCCTCAGCTGCGACCTACACCACAGCTCACAACGCTGGATCCTTAACCCACTAAGGCCAGGGATCGAACCCACACTCATATGGATACTAGCTGGTTTCCACTGAGCCACAATGGGAACTCCTCTCTCTTTTCACCCTTTATTTTATAAGGATGTCCCAGAATTGTTCATTCCTCCTGGCCTTAGGACCCAGTATTCTCTACAAGCCATAACAGGAACAGTAGTGGCAGACATCACTCTCATGGGCAGTGGGAAAAGGATCCAGAGTCTCCTACTGAGGTGGCCAGGTCAGGTTAGGAAAAGGCCAAGAGAGAGGCCCCCCTCCCTACCTCCCTCAGGCCCCACCATCCCTGCATCTCAGCGAGCTGGGGGCCAGCCAGAGAGGCTGGGTTAGTTAGCCTAGGAATAGCACTCTTCCCCCTAAAAGAGAAAGGAAGTGAAAATGCAAATCTGCAAAACAAAGGCCTCTCTCCTCACTCCGAAGACTTCAACATTTCTGTTTTTTTCCATTCCCTCCTAGGCTTAAGGACCCAAATCCCAAACTCCAAAGGGAGCTGACACCTGCATTGAGAGTGTGTTTTAAGCAATCTTCTACCTCATTTCACAAAAAGATAAAATGTTCGTGCGTGCCTCGATAATATAGCACTTACCAAGTAGAGTCTGAGGTATCTATTAAGATGTATCTGTGCCCATGGACCATAAACTCCTCGAGGGCAGGGACTTTTGATCCCTCTTTTTGGTAGCAATACTCACTAAATGCTAATTAATGGATTTTCCTCCTTTCTGGATAAAACATTTCAATTCAAAAAATATTAACTGGGTATTTACTAAATACATGCTGGGCATCCAAGTCCTCAACATTATTTTCCAGAAATTCATTATTCTAATGAGGGCATCAGAATGTAAGCCAGTAATATCTGGTGAATGCTATGGGGACTCTGCATATAAAGGGCTACAGTAAAATATAAAATATCATGTTCATATGATGGGACAGCCATCTATCATATCATTTAGCATCTAGTTGGGAACTATGGGAGAAATTTTGGATACGGCCAACAACTAATTCACTTTCAATTCTAAATGCTTTGAATTTGAAACTGATCCTTTTTGCTTTTGCTACCATGGAGGAAGAGAGTCAAATCTGCAACTCACCTTTATAGGATCTGGATTGAACAAGGTCCTAAGCCTAGTTTGATCCAAAGAGTTGGGAAGTTCTTACTAGCAAAAGGATTGGGTAGGCCACAATAAGAAACAATCTTATGCATGAAACCTCACATGCTGGGAGTTCCCGTCCTGGTGCAGCGGAAATGAGTCCAACTAGGAACATGAGGTTGCGGGTACAATCCCCGGCCTCACTCAGTGTGTTAAGGATCCGGCGTTGCTATGAACTGTGGTTTAAGTTGCAGACGTGGTTCGGATCCTGCGTGGCTATGGCTGTGGCGAATGCCAGCAACTGTCGCTCTGATTCATCCCCTAGCCTGGGAACGTCCATATGCCACAGGTATGGCCCCTAAAAAGCAAAAAACAAACAAGCAAAATTTTACATGCTAATAACATTCCCTTGCACTTTATTTTCTACCTTAATCTTCGCTTCTAATTTCCTCATGTCTTTAGCAAATCTCTTCGTTTTGCTTGTACCTTTTGGTAAGCTGCTCGAATTGCTCTTTGAAATGAGATAGGCTATAGATAAATAAATAAGACATAAAACAGGTTTTGTTGATAAACAGAAGAGAATTTCACCCCTGAGTATACAATCATCTCCAAGAAATGGAACATTCATACAGCCATAAGAAAAATGACAGGAAAAAATATATATAGAAACATGGGGGAGGGGTTATAACAGACACTGAGCTGGGGAAATATAATTTCTTGTACAAATTTTCTTTACTAAGGTCTTCCCAGGATTATACTGTTATATAATTAAACATGGGATACCATAAATTCTTTTTTTTTCCCTCCTACCCCCTGAGGTGATGTGAAGATAACAGACACTGCACCATCACCGTCCAAGCCCACTCCTGGACTTCATCTCCACCAGGTCCTTAACACCAGGCTGCCCTCTGGGCCACCCCGCTCCTAGGAAGTCAGCTGTCCCCTCCTCTAGGCTGAGAAACCCACTCATCAAAGACAGGGGCTGCTCAACCTGCCATTCTGACAAGGGCAGCTCTGCAACTGGGCAGATGAGACTCTATCTTGTCTCACCAAGGAAGTTTCCATCCACGCCATTTATAACCATCTAAGCGCCCCAGGCCACAGAGTAACCACACACGGAAGTGTGACAGAAGGACGACAGGACCAGGAAGGGCATGCAAGAACAAGGCACGGTGCCCCCAGCTTTATGCTCCAGGCTTCTGAGAGGGAACCAGAAAAGGAATACATATGTAAAAAACAGAGGGGCACAAGGATACAATGATGTTTGCAGAACAGATACCGACTCAGAGGCTTTGAAAAATTTATGGTTACCAAAGGAGACAGATTGGGGCGGGAGGGCAGCGATGGGCTGGGGGTTTGGGATGGAAATGTTGTGAAACTGGGTTGTGATGACCACTACAACTAAAAATACACTAAAATTCATTGAGTTAAAAGCCACACAAAAAACAGAGGGGCAATCAAGCTTTAGACCACCTATGAAAATAAGTCATGCTCACTGCCTGAAAGAAATCAGGTAGATTTCTAAAAAACAGACAGGCAGGGGCCGAACACAAATCAGGAAAACAGACTCAAGGAGAATTTTGGACTTATCTCTTTTTACTTACGTTTTACAGCCAACCACAGCCAAGACATAATTAAGTTCATGTACCTGAGACACAGGACCATAAGTGGGCAGAGCCAAAAGATTTGTTATTTGGACAACCGAGTAGGATTCCATGGGATTTTCTGGGAACAATCACAAGCTGAAGGGCTGTCACTCAATAGGAATGAGTATGTTTGTAGGGAAAAAAAAAATCTACATTTAGTAGAACTTCCTGAGTCAAGCGTGTCCCAACACATCCTCTCATGGGCTGTGTGACTTTAGGCAAGTTCACTAAACTCTGTTTCCTCATCTTAAAAACTGGGGCAATAAGAACAGCTCTACGTGTTGTAACTGCTCTATGCATTACCTATTACCACCTGTGGACCAAAGAATTCCCCACTCCAGAGGGAAAAAAGGGCATCATTTCCACTGTCATTTTCTGTTCAGCTTCATACTAAGACGACGCACCACCCCTCTTTCTCCCAGACCAGGGCCCAGAGCACTCTTCCTTTCAAATCACTTGGACAGGGTAAACAGGAGTATAAAGTAACAGCTTAACCATCTACACTGCCTGCCTCCCTTCTTCCTCGGCTGACAGCCAGGACAGACAGACTGTGCGTCTGCGTGTTCCAAGAGCCGGAGAAGCCTCCAGGGCTGGCCTGTCCCAGTAACTGGATTGAACAAGCTCCTAGACCAGTTTGATCCAAAGAGACAAGCAGCTATTTCCTTCCCAGCAGAACGGCAGGGCCAGCCACAGTACGAAAGCCATCCGCAGGAGTCTCAGAAGCCTTAAGGAGACAGGAGGTCTAATGGCACAAGGCCCCAAAGAGCATTAAGTGAACCCAGTGTCTTCTACCAGCAGGAGGGGGGAAGAAGAAAGATGGGAGCTGTGCAGGGGGAGGGTATGCATGTGAAAGAGGAAGCTAACCATGAAAATTTAATTTGTTAAAATAATGACTGGAGAATGACAGATAATGTGCAAATTGTCTACATGCCTTTATTGAATACATAATAAATGTGTGTATGAATATATATATAACTATATATGTGGACCCGGCTAAAAATTAATGCCAGCCTCTCAAAAGCATCCTTGTTTGTCTCCCTGCTGGCAAGAACTCTGGCGCACAGAAGTAAATTTCACACTTCCCCTCCGCCGTCCCTCCACGCGGACCACAGAGCTTAAGCCGCCCAGGTGAGCAAATGTCACAGATGCCTCGTCGGCGGGCGGTAAATTCCAGCCATCCCAGGGAAATGCCATGTGGTCTCAGGTCACAAGTTGGGCAAATAGCGAGTTGAGGGTGCGTGGGAGGCCCCAGTGGAGGGGAGGAAGGGAACAAAAGAGAGTGAAACAAAAGAAAGGAAAGCAGTTGCCGTTTTTCATGGAAAGCCAAGAAGGCCAAGCTATGCAAGGACTCAGACACAGAACACCTCTCAGGCTGCCTAAGTAAAAAGCAGCACCCTCTGAATGAAAGAAAGCAGAATTCTGCCAGGCCGATCACCCTGCAGGCTCATGAACTTTGGGTCAGAAGGACCTTCTCAGCCACATTTCTGGTCCTAAGGAACAGAGAGCTTGGGCATGGGGCTCTGGGAGCAAGTCAGCTGCCTATGTTAGAAATTTACAAAGATCATGACCATGACTCCAGCCCCTCATTGGAGCCTCAAGGCTGTAAGCTCCTTGAGGGTTCAGAGCCACCACTGGCTCATTTGTCATCCTCAGTGTCCTTCATGCCTCATATAGAGAGGTGTCATAAATATTTGCTAAAGCAACACCTGGGCCAACACAGAATACAAACGCTGCAATTTCATCATGCCCTCCAAAAGGTCTAAAATGAGATGTCTAATTGGTGCAAAAAAACCTAAATCCAAGCAAGACGAGAAAGCGTTAACTTTTTTCATCTTTCAACTTGGGGGACACAAGAGTTGTGCCCAACATCTTTAGAAATGATGGCATTCAAGAATATTTGGTCAGGGAGTTCCCATCATGGCTTAGCAGTAATGAACCCAACTAGTATGCATGAGGATGCAGGTTTGATCCCTGGCCTTGCTCAGTGGGTTAAGGATCCAGCATTGCTGTGAGCTGTGGTGTAGGCCCCATTCGACCCCTAGCCTGGGAACTTCCATATTCCACATTCTCAGTCCTAAAAACAAACAAACAAAAACTGGCCAAACTTACTTAAAAATAATCAAGCTTCTGTGACCCCTAGGTACGAAGGCCAACATCAGAAGGTGACATAAGTCACCAGAAGTGAGAAGACAGGTTCTAGTGGGGTCTTGACCAGACAACCAATCTCTGCATACTTAAGACCAAATGGAAGCTACTAGGAAGGTCTGCTTCTTAGTATAAGCACCTAGGAAGTTAGTCCTCAGTTGTGGTTACCAAGATATCCCAGCCTGAAAAACCTAAAAAGGGAAAAGAGTGTGGCAAATGAGTAGGCGGTAGTAGTGTCCAAACCAGGAACAGAGGAAAGCAATTACGTTCATTCTTTATTAGCCCCACTGCTGGTGTATTACTACTCTTATATTTTAGCCATAACATCTGTAACAGTCACAAGCAACATGTGAACTCTCAACCTATATAATACCCCTTCCATCCTCTCTCCCAGAGTCACTGGGATGAGAAACGCTTCCTGTGAAATTAATAACGGGCCTCATTCTTCAGCTGGTGGATCAGAGACTGACTGGGCTGGTGGAAATTTATAGAGAGAATTAATTCATAGATTTTTGAAGTAATGAGGGAATTCAACCTCGCTGACTTCTAAGCTTTCCCACATTCATTCAACAGAAAGTTTCTGGAGGGTCTATTATAGGACTTGGTGGTTGCCCTTGGGAGGCTATAACAGAGCAATGATAGGAAAGCACCAGACTCCATTTAAGAATAATAATCACACATCAAGAACATCTTTCCTAGTATAACTTTCTAAGAAGAAAAATAAAGTAATATGGTTTAGGCCTGAGCATGTTGACAGCCCCTTCCTGCCTTGGCTCCAGCAGATTAGATGGGGGAGGGGAGGCAACTACGTGTGTGTATAGGTTGCAGGGGGCCAAGCTAGCAAAATCAACTCTTTATTTTCAGAAGCCTCCTGCAAAAAGAAGACAGCTCAAGGCCCTGTGAGGCCTTTGAGACAAGATGAGCCACCATATAAAACACTGGGTATAAGGCCCCCAACCTCTCTCAAGTGTTAAAGAAATCACACCAAGCTTAAGGAAAACAAATGTCCGTGCTGTTTAAAGCACATCAAGGCTGAAGAGATTATATGCCCCCCCCCCCCCGCAAAAAAAGTACATCAAGGTTCTTTGGGTTAAAAATCTCCCCAGGGGAAGATGATGTGCTCCCTATAAGACGGAAGAGAAGATGGGAGGGTTTCTGCAGTAACTTCCGATTATGCTATTTGATTCATTTCAATATCATAAAGCATCAACTGGAATATTTAGTGAAAAGACAGGAAACAGCACAGAGCCAACTGAGCAAGGAGCTGCAAATGAAGATGTGTGCCTGTGAACGGGCACACACTCACCCACGTGCTCACACGCTGCCTTCTGGATTTCACTTCTGTATGCAAAACCACCACCGCCAATGTCTGCACTGCACGGCCACTTTGCATACCGAAAATGCAGCATGCGGGCAAAAACCCTGCGCCTGGCTCCCTGAGGACAGACGGCTCTCACCCTTGCTCCTCACTTGAAACTGACTGCTGTGGTTGTGAGTATCCAAGCCCAGACCGATAGGTGTTCAATAAAGGAAGGATGGCTCCCGCCAGCGCTTTCCCCTTGGGGGGGAGTGGGGGCAAGGGTCCTTTCTTATCCCCCCTCTAGGGGACTAGAGAGGGAGGGTAGCCAGGGAGAAGAGGTGGCTGGGGAGGGCGGGAGCCTGGGAGCCAAAGGGGAGGGAAAATACAACCAAGCCCAACTTTGAGGGAGGGGAAGAGTGGGGAGGGGACTCAGCTTCCCCAGTGGATGGCCTTCGCCAGAGGTTCGGGGGCTCCAGGCCGGCTCTGCGCGGGGCAACGTCTCGCCCAGGGCGCGCAGCCCAGCCGGGCGCAGAGGAGGCCCGGGCCAGGCGGGGGACGCGGAGCCCGCGGGCGCTCGGGCGCTCCTCAGCATCGCTACGCCGGTCCATGCATCAGCATCAGCCCCGTGGTGAGGTCAGCAATTTGCAAGGGGGCTTCGCGGCCCGCAGAGTCCCCTCCTCCGAAAGGCTAATTGTGCGGGTTGCTGCAGCAAGACCCAGGCGCCCGTCTATCCAGGCCCCGTCTATCCAGGCCCAGCTCGCAGCCTGAAACGGGCCTCTCGGTTCAGAACTGGGCCATGTGACTTGCCACCCTGGTTCCTCCAGGGTTTCTTAGCGTTTTCCTAAGTTCCCAAAGTTTTATTTTGAGATGCAGCCCCTTAAACTCCTTCTCGAAGGCTCCGATTTCTCTTTTCCACCTGATCTAAGCAAACACGCTCTCTCTAGGGGTTTTGTTGCTGTTGTTTCCTTTCCCCTTTGGCCTCAGGACGAAGCTGCTTTATTAACGTGTTTCTCACACGGTGCAGTTACTTCTCCTCCCGCCTTTATACTTGGTATTGTGCGCAGCATCGCCACCCACCAGCACCCACCCACACATTTCCTTTGCAAGGGGTAAGGGATTACAAGCACCCTGGTAAGGGGGCCACACTAAGGAAAGCTGCGCATGTGTTGCTCACGCTTGGTTTTTAGATGTTTATTAACATAAGCAGGGTGCACAGTCCTAGAGTCCTGGCATGCAACTCTGTAGAGAGGAATTAACGTCTACCCCGATATCCACAGAGAGCCCTTCAGAATGGACAGGCTGGGCTCAAACGTCAGGGGCTCTGAGAGGGGTTTCTTTGTTGGGGCAAAAGATAAATGCAAACTTTCGATCCTATTAAGAAGGGTTTACCAAGGAGTATTCTCTTGCAATGACAACACTTGGGCTCAAATCACCTGATGCCCTCGGGAAAAATGACTGACTGCTCTCTCTAAGCCCTATCAGCACGGGCCACTAAGTAAATTTATTCCTTTGACCTACAAGCAGATTCAACCCCGTCTCAGAGCAGGACAAACAGAACTTTAACACTTACTGAACCACACTTTCTTAACCTGTCTTAAAAAATTCTCACTTTAAGTTTCAAGAAGCCCTACTCACAGGTAGGGTGGGAAACACACATTATTTTAGTATTTCAGTGGAAGGCACAATAAACAAGCAACTGTCCACAATTCTAAAGTGAAAAATCAAGCCTAAGTTTCCTAACTACCTGGGCTGCACCATATGAATGTGCAAAGGTATACTGGACCTCCCAGCCTGCTACCACAAATCGCTGTGTTTTCCAAAAGCAGTTTTCAGTCTAGAAACCGACAGCTACAAGTAGATAGGATGCAAAAGAAACATTATTTGCATTCAGTCATGGAGACAACAAGGTGGATTAAACTGGGACTGGCCTCCAGCTGGCCTTGTAAATGTGATGCTGAATGCTTCAATTAAAAAGAAAATCCACTAATATTTGTTCCTTCCAGTTTGCCTTCTCCAACTCGACTTGATTGATGGAGATAGCTTTACCACTACCATAACCAGTTTTACGTGACTGTCTAGAAAAGATATAAAGCGTCATAGGATAAATTAGAAATGCCATAACAATGAAAAAAGAATTTTCTTTCCTAAATGCTCCACCTGCCCTCTGCACTATGTATCCAGGCCTTGGCGGGGACCATGCTGGGACTCATGATCCATGAAATGTGGCATCAGATTAGTGGCTCCTTCGAATGGCCCATTCCAGGATGTAGAAACCTGAGACTAAGGGGTTAAATGGCATTCTCAAAATAACATAGTAGGTTGGAGGTAGGCAGCCTTAGGCCTTAGAACTCTTGACTCAGTGTCCAGCAAACTTTTGTCTCAGCTTGGAATTCTCTGTACCTGTTCCATTGTGTTCTAGTGGAACAAAACAAGGTGGCTGCTTCCACCTACCCATTCTATTGTGGGGAACATTTCAGATTTTGTTAAGGATAAGGAAACAAACCATAAAACAAGGAGTTAGGGAAAGAAGCTAAAAAAACAGGAGGAAGTAAAAGGGTACCACTTCATCCTAACTCCCAGAAGCAGGCTCTGCCCTGCTAGAGAGAGAGGCCTTAGATATGCTTTATTCCAGAACATGGCTATTTATCAGGAACCAATTTCAACTGCGGAAGAACTACCAGATCAAGTGTGAGTAGGGAACAACCATGCATCTTCCTTAGAGTGTGAAAATTATGCCAAAAAAAGAACAAAACAAAGGTTTCTGCAGGACAATCATTCTACGGCCATGCTGTCCAACACGGAGGACTAACCCCAATGGATGTAAAATATACAATAGATTTCAAAGCCGTAGTACAAAAAAAAGCCAAATATCTCATTAACAATTTTTATGTTGCCGCCATGTTGAAATATTTTAGATATATCTGGATTTAAATAAAATGCATAATTAAAATTATGTTCACCTTTCTTTTTACTTTTTTTTCCCAATGGACTACTAGAAAACTTAAAACATTAAATTTAGAATGACACATGTTCACTACACAGCACTGTTCTCTGGGATTCTCTTCCTAGAACTCTAGGATTGAAGGACGAAAGTGCAGGTGTACTGGGGTACCTTCTGCTGAGCTTTTTGCCCCAGACATTTTAATCCCCCCTTCTCATATAGAAAACCATTTAAAGCATTTAAAAGCAGAGTCTGGAAACATCTCAGAGAGTCTCTAAAACTCCTGGCCAGTACTGGTAGAAAAACCCAACCTGCACAGACAAGGTCAAACTAAGGAGACTTTGCCATGTGGTTTTGGGAGAAATAATAATTGCCATTTATTGTGCACACTTGCAACCCTACATTGCATTAACTATACAGATGAGGAAACTGAATCTCTGTTAAATCAGCTTACAGACGTTACACAAGTGAGGATTTGAATCCAGATTGGTTTGCCTCAGAGACCATGTTCTATCATACCAGATTGCTTTTCAAAAAATTGCTGATCTTTTTTGGCAAAGGTCTGCTTCTTCTAGAACCTGACACCTGAAATTCCAACATTCCTTTGACTTGCTCCCCCCCCCCCACTTTAAAATACAAATAGCTCTGGGAGAGGTTTCACATAATTCCTGATCATGCACACTTCAAGTCAAATAATGTATCAAAATATTTTTTTCTTAGAGTAGGTATTGATCAAGGAAGACAAAAACTACAGTAAGTCCCTAAACATGGAGAAGAAAGACCAGTGACTGAAGAAAAAGGCCGAAAAATGGAATGCTGAGAGTGCTGAAAAACAAATTTAGTGTCCTTTACAATAAAACTTAAGAATACACTTACTATATCTACTCTGGAAAACAGTGACAGTTCCTCAAATTCTAAGCATAAAGTTACCATATAATCCAGCAATTCCACCCCTAGATCTATATCCAGAGAAATAAAAACACGTCCACCCAAAGCTTTTACGTAAATGTTCACAGCAGCAACAACATATGAAAACAAGCTAAATGCCCATCAACTGATCCATGGATAAACAAAATGTGGTACATCCATACAATGGAATATTACTTGGCTATAAAAAGAATGAAGTATCAGTACATGCTATAGCACAGTCAACCTTAAAAACATTATGCTAAGTGAAAGACACTAGCAATAAACCATATATTATAATTCCACTTATGAGAAATGTCTAGAATAGACAAATCCATACAGAGCTTAGATATTAGGGGCTAGAGAAAGGGAGAAATATGAACTGACTGGTAATGAGTACAGGGTTTTTTTTTCGGGGGGTGATAAAAATATTCCAAATTTAAAAGCAAAAAACAAATTCTAAATTTAGGCTGTCATGATGGTTGCACAATTTCGTGAACATACTAAAACTACTGAACTATACACTTTAAACAGGTGAATTTCTGGGCATAGGAAATATATCTCGAGAAAGCTATTAAAAAAAAAGAATAAAACGAATAAATCTTCTATGTATCAAGGTTGTCATTATGACAAAGATAACTTTTTCCCTAAAGGAGGAACACAGGAGGAAGACAGGAAGAGGTCAGGATGCCCTAAACTCACTTTATGTTACTCTTTCTGCTTTGAAACTTTCTGAGTTGAATGGATGGGCCAATGTGTTTTCAAAGAGAAAATGTTTTTAACTATGGTTACATAATATCTCCAGCTGCTGATGCTAAGAAAATGCCATCACTAATATACAGCATTCAGCTTTTCAGGTGGTGGTCGTCTGGTTTGTAGATAATTAAAAACCTTTGTTTTTGCTCTTATTCTTTTTCCTCCCTCTTCTTCCAAGCTAGGCCTAGTCCAGCCTTTTGGCCAGATATAACTCATTCTCACTTTAAAAGAAAGGCAAGAAAAACATAAGAAAACAAATCTTAAATTCAGCACTATTTTTCTCCTTTCAGCATAGAATCAGAATCTTGGAATTGGCTTGGTCTTTAGGGACCATCTGGTACAAGCCTCTCTTTTTCATATAAGAAAACAGGGCCAGAAATAATAAAATATAACAGTTATGGACTGTTTACTCCATGCCAGGCACTGTAATTTACATATAACCTCATTTAATCCTCAGAACAACCATCTGAGATAGCTACCATTTTTATCTTTAATAGGTGAGAAAAAATGAGGCACAGAGAGGTTTAGTAAATTGAAGTAAGTCACACAGCTTTAAAAAAAAAAAAAAAAATAGAGGCGATCTGGACCCAGGAGTCTAGCTTCAGAGACCAAATCTTTAACCACTACATTTATAGTTTCTCCTAAAAGTATTTCAGCTATTTGCCTGTCTTCTTATAACTACTTGGTGGTTATGTCCAGAACTAGTACAGGTATGAGAGACCCATCCCAGGATCCACTTAATGACAGAGTGTCAGTGGGAGATGTAGTTGAAACCATGACCTAAACCAAAACAGGATGGATTTCTGCACTCATTGCCATCTTAATTTCTACCAATAATTGAGAGATTGAAACAGAGCTGTCAGAGCTAAGAAGACCTTCTAGGAAGTCACTGTTGACCTTACTCTGCCATGAAGGAAGATAAGTTTGATAATCCTATAACAGGCTATACCACCAATTTTTTTTTTTTTAATTCTGGAAATCAGTCTGCCAAGTTGTGAGAAGTGACATCACTAAGATGCAGATGAGGCAAAAGATTCAACCATCTTCCTCACTAAAGTACTGACTCCTAGGAAGAGTTAACACAATGACATCCTATGAAATGTAACAGGATATGGGTCTTGAGATAATTTACTACAGAAAATACAGCATCTCTTATCTGTATTGCCCAGGGAGCTCAAAGCACTGTGCAAACAATTCATTAATCCTCTGCTTATTTTAGTTATCAATTGCTACATTCTTTAAACCTCGCCACACCATCTCCAGTAAGGGGCAGCAGTGAAGCCAGAATTACTGTATTCCTCTAAACACCAACTAAAATGGCCATGCAAACGAACAGGATGTTCCCAGGCACATACGGATGTCTTTTGGAGCTGCCTCTGGGACACTACCTCAATCATATAGCATCTTAAGGTGAATTAATTTTAAAAAAGTATAGAGGATACTTAGAATCACCATACCAATTACCAATCATAATAGCATCCATCAAACAGAGGTTTGAAACCAAAGTTAAGCCTAAATTTTCCTCAGGCATGCATATAAACTATGTCTCAAAATAAGCTAGGGTTATGCTTTAAATTAAAATGCTTTCCTATTTAAATACGTCCAATATCTGGGTTTGGGATTGTTTGCCTATTTGGGGGTAAATTTTGTAACATTGCCAACAACAACCAAGAGCTTATGAATGTCAGCAGAATAGAGGGGCAAAGGCCTGTGCAAGAGGCCTGGCACCAGCAGTGAGCTAGATATACCAGCAGGCAATGGCCTCCCTCCCTGCAGAGTGAAGCCTGCCAGCAGCCCAGGGACCTACATCCTCACTCCTCCCAGGTCCCAGCACCCCACTGTGCCTAGGTCACAAGTTCCTCCTGCATTTCCCTTTTCATAAATCCTCTTCCAGCTTCCTCAGTTTCACTCAAATCTTTCTTATTCCCAGTCCTCATAGACATGGTACTGTTAGAAAAAATGACAGCGAATTTCCAAAGACCTCACTCTGGTGGGTCTGATCCAAGCTGCTCTTTGCACCCTCCTCCCCAACTCTCAGGCGCCAGAATCAGTCCAAGTCGCTCCTAAAGGGGATGACACAAAAGTGACTGGAGAAGAGGGACCCTCTCATCATAAATAAGCTCATGTTGTGTCTCACACAGAGTCATAGTATTATAGGTCTATTGATTCGATTGATTCTATCCAGATTATAATCAACAGCACAGAGTCGGATCACCTGACTTCTGCCTAACACACCGCTATGCCTGAAAAATAGGTTCAAGTCAAATTGAATCAAGTAACTCTCCTTCATTTGCTCCCCTTTTCTCTCAGCCCCTTCCCTTCCACCAAAAAAAAAAAAAAAAGAAAGAAGAAGAAAAGAAAAGAAAAAAAAATCAAGTACTTGAATTCTCTCATCAGCAAGAAAAAGTTGTTGCATTTGCCTGCCGCAGACAAACTTCTATGAAAAGTCACTCTGGCCACGTCAACCCCCAAAGGAATCTGATCAGAGGCCGCTCTAAATTGTCTGAGGTTATTTCACTCCTGCTCTTTGCTCAAGACCTAATAGCATCAGAAATACCTCCCTGAAACACACACCTTCCTTCCATGGTGTCCCTTCCACCTACGGAGACAAACACACAAACACACACGTGCGTGCACACACATATATATTATTCTCGAATGCTATAAAAAGAGCATAAGTCCCATAATGTAACTGCTATATTAAAAAGCGGCAGCCAGGAATAATAACGAAGGGTGTCACAAGTGAAATACAGTAGTAGACTTAAGGAAAAAAAAAAAAAACTACAGTCTGTGATGGGGGTGTTAATTGAACACAGAGGAAAAAAAAGAGAGAACAAAAGAGTGTTAAGAAAGCAAAAAAATAATTTTTTTAACCTCCTTCAGTGATTTGATTTAACTTCAGTGCAGATAATGCACAGAAGAAAATTGGCTGAAAAGTGCCATATATAGCTATTATGTTCTAAAATTAAAAACTATTCACAACAATTACAGCTATTCATTACCACCTATAAATATTCCTAGTAAATGGCACCCAATATTTTTCGGGTGTTTTCCTCATTTTAAAACCGGCATGATTTCTGACACAGAATTTTTTTTTAAATCAGGAAACGTTGAAAAATATCAGTGAGTTCTTTTTAAGAGATGCAGTATGTTCCGAGTTTTCTTTCTCCTCTTCCATCCTATCTGCCCCACGACCACCACCTCAACACATATGCACACCCAGCCTATTGCTAATATGTCAGAAGACAAGGAATGGTTCTTAAGAAACAAAAGAAAATGAGATATTAAATGGTCTAAAACTCTGTTTGAATCTCTATGTTCCCAGAAGGAACAAGGAGATAAAAGCCACTTCTGAAATATAGTTGCTGGAGGTTTTGACAGGGCTTTTCTTGCTGTTGTTTGAGATCTGCTGCCTGAAAATTTTGCGGGCATTCTTTCTTTTCAGCATTTATTAAAAACAAAAAAAAAGCAAAAAGGTATCAAAACAAAAACTTACCTATGTTCTCAACAGGAAGGCACATGGGTTCTTTTTTTTTTTTTTTTTTTCCCTGAATACCCTCACAGTAATTTCTGACTTAAATACCTATCAATCAACTGTAATCTAGACAGCTCTGCCTACTTTGGGTGTTAGATGGGTGTGTTTCTTTAAAGTTTCAAAAGGTTAGTAAGGCAATCTTAGCTAGTTTCCTTACCTGTTTCCCAACTCAAGTCATTAACAGAAACAAAAAAGCAAAAGTGGCAAATGAATGCAATCACCGTTCCTCTCAGGGGTCCTGCCTTCTTTGCAAAGACCTAGGTGAGCCCACCGTGTGAACTCCCGGTGAGAACACAAACAAACAAACAGAGCCCACCCTAAATCAAGTCACCTCCACAATGCCTGAGAGGGAAGCTCCAAAACACTCATTAAATGTGAGGGGCTTAAAAGTAACAATAGGAAAAGACCCCAAACAATGAAGGCATGTATGCGAAGTGATCCTCCAAGCCATCTTTTTACTAGCTCTGTATCAAGGAGGGGGGAAAAGAGCTCCTGAAACTGAACAGATACTTTAAGCGTCTCCCACACATCAACCCCATGGAAGACAGACTGGCTCCTCCAAGGAGGGTTAGGCTGGTCTTGAGTAAGGAAGTAAGTAATCATGCCTTAGAATCAGAGTTCTTTTCAACACACAGCAGTTGTCTCCTACCTATAACATGAAACACTCAACATTGCAGGAGAGGTTTCTTCCCTCCCTTTAATCCTTCCAACACACAAGTAGAAGAATAAGAAGAAAGGCTTTTTTTTTTTCTTTTTCTTTTTTTAACTTTCACCCATGGGTGCCCTCTTAACCCCAAACTCCGTGTGTTTGTGTTATCTCCCTCTTAACACAGGGTCAGTGCTCCTTATTTTTGGTGTATAGTATTCAATAAACTATTATTTAAAATATGTTATTTGAGAGATAACACACAAAACCTTAATTTAGACTTTTAAAAACCACCAAACAGTAACATCATTAAATAACAGAAAATGTTAAAAACAAAATATATAAGCCAACAATAAATTATACTTTGAAAGTGTTATTTTCACCAACTGCTTCTTATCACCGTAGTTTTAGCCAATATTCATAAAAGGAGCAAACTCTTGAACTCACACCAGAGCCAAATCTCTATTTACACTCACCCACTTTGATCTACGGCCTCAGTAGGTTTTAATTAGAAGACTAGAATTAAACACTTTGGCCACAATATACACTTAAATGCCCTAATGGGCTTCCTTTCAATAAAAATCTAATAAAGTGTCTTAAACATAGAGTCTTTCTCTGGCCTGGATTATCAAATATGCCTTTATAGCTTGATTCTATATTTTCTGAGGCAAGATCAGCGGCAACGCATACTCCATTAGCAACATATTTCAACAAACCCAATATCCCAAGTAAATAAGCATCAGAGGAAAAAGAAAATGAAAAGGAAGAAAAAAAATAAAAGAAGAGAAAGAAATATATACACACATAGGTTTCCTGCTCCAGGCTAAGAGGAAAAAAAAAAAAAAAAAAAAAAAAAAAAACACTAAAAAAGTGTGACAAACTGAAAAAGCCCTCTTGATATTTCTAGCACAATCTATACATTTCTTAAAAGGTGTCTCACCACTAAAAATAATGCCATTAATGGCCTGGCAATAAGGTTAGGCTTTGGCAAGGCAACTAGGAAGCCTTAAAGACCTGAACATCACTGCTCAGGTGCTTTGTCTAGGATGGTTATGCTCCACACAAACAACATTCAACAAAGGAGCTGCTTACTAATTTTACATACATTTCGAGACCCAAGTAATTACATATTCGATCAACGGTCACATCTTGAAACTATTTTTAAAAGAGAAACACAGAGAGCTCTCAACAAGAAAGCCACCCTGTGTGCCCTCACCAACCCCCCCCACCTTTTTTTATGTGTAACTATCAATGTATATCAACCGGGCATGCAATCATATTTATTGTCACTTTCATTCATGTCATGCCCTTGCTTATATGGTTGAGATATGAATTATTGACTGTTACTCTCCTTGTTGTAAAAAATAAATAAATAAATAGGATGTCAGGTACTTTGCACAGCTCTAAAGCGAGCGAGCGAGCAAGTCAGAGGCCAGCAGAAGCTCCCGCTTTATATAACCACCCCTTCGTTCCTCATCTTTATGCCCTGGTTTCAGATTGCCTTCTCAACTCTTTCTTTTTTTTACTAGGGAGAGATGCACCCACTTCGGAAAAATTAAGGATTAAAATAAACAAACAAGAGGATGTGGCTAAATGTCCTTCCCAGAGCATCTGTTGTTTAAGAACACCTCTGATTGATGACTGCTATTTTTTAATTGTTGCTTTAAAATTTAAATGCCCCCCTGAGATGTGTTATAAGTGTGTTAGTCCATGATATGAGGTATAGAAAGTAGAAGAACAACAGAATGAGTGATCTCAGGGCATTCAATTCTCCTAAACCCAGCGATTCTCCCGGCTATAAAATCACAGGGCACTCAAATACCGATAACCTGATGTTGTGTAAACTCGCTCCACAAAGGTATTTGACAACACTTTGTCCAGAATCTCTAGTCTGCTGCTTCGTGTAATTACACAGGAAAAAAAAAAAAAAAAAGCAAAGGTAACTTTCAACAGTTTAGTCCCCCTCTGCCCAACTCCAAAAAAAAAAAATGAGTGTTTTAAAAGATGGGCCAAAATATATTCCTTCGGCAAATGGACTTTTACTTTCATATTTTTCCCTCAAAGTCACATCATTCTACACATCTCCCTTCAGAACCGCTATTTTAGCCTCAATTTCCAAGAGGCCAGGAATAGAATTAAGGCAAATAAAACCGTAATGCCTGATAATAACTGTCAAAGAAACTTGGTGCTTTCTTTTACAGGAAGCAGGGCTGGGAGGACTTGCTATTGGAATATGCGATCAATTTTGAGTGTACTTCCATTCTGAAATTTTAATATTTCAATAATGGGTCAGTGATTGCTGGTTAAGTGAGTCAACTGGCCAAAGAAAATGCTTAAATGTTGGAATCTCATTCCTACCTGTTTTTTCTTTGATTTCACACAAGACATTAAACAAGGCAGGCTTCATTCTGTGGCAGTTTAAAGCATGTTTTCTGCAAGAAAGAAACAACAACATAATAGCTTAGGTGGACTTTCAAGATCAAACTGCTGATAATGCAGAGGGGGGAAAAATTTGAACATTTAGCCAAAATTATATACCAAGTATAACTCTGTGGCATGCTTCAACTGTTTTATGACTTAATATACAGGGTCCCACCATCGAAAAAGAAATAATGTTAATTAGCAGGGAGAGAGTAGGGATTTAACTACAGAACAGAACTAACCTCAATTGTGCCCATTTAGGAAGAGTTTTGGCTTTTTGTTTTTTTGTCTTTTTCATAACTAGTTTAATCAAAGTGGAATTCTTAACACCAATAATCCTATCCAGGGCAATGAATACGGCAAAGCCAAACGCATGGGTTAACAGTTTTGTATAATCTATGCAACCACCACAGCCTAGGAGCTGTCTGCTTCTCGGTCTGTGTGTGTGTTTTCAAATTTAATTCATCCATGTGTTCGAATTCATTCCGCAGATGCCCCTGTATTCTCATAAACACAAGATGCTTGAAAGGTCTTCTGAGTAGAACTGTCAATTTATAAAATTTCAGTCCCCAAGTTAAAGAGTATGGAAATGCATTGCCAGGGGGCAAACATACCCATATGGGGAATAAATTCATTTCTCTGTGTTCACATTATGCCTCTTGTGCACACACTGCTTATTTGCAGGTGTTGAAATTCAATTATTTACAATTAGGACCTTGCACCCAATGGGGAAAAAATAAATACAATTCTGCCTTTAAGATTAGTGATTTACCTGGTTCTTATGTGTATTTGTATTCAGAATGCACTTGAGGAACAAAACAATACCTTTTCCTTCATTTTACTCTGGAAGCACTTAGCAGAAGGATGTTGTTTTGGAAACAAAATGCTGATCATATCAGCTATTAGTTAAGGGAATTCTGTTTACTAACTAAAATTAATGTGTAAAGATAAATGGAAACCTCTGGCACTCAAGACACATGCAATTGTTTTTAAACCCCTTTGAAAGTTAAAAAATAGACACACGTTCTCAGGAACAGAAACCAGAAGCATACTCTGTATACTGTACAGCAAAGGAGTAATAAGCTCAAAATTCTAGAGTCTCAAAATAAACATACTCATTGTGTCTAAACTATTAATGGCTCACTATGAGATAATAAATGTACATTATGAAGATGTGACCAAGAAAAGGAAAAACCTGGTCAAAGTATTTGATGAGTTACATTGTTAAACCAAAAAGAAAAGCTTAGTGTTTAGTTCTCATGAGGGGTGAGAAAAAAGGTAAAAAAGACTTCAATGTATCAAGACATCTTTCTAGGCCTTTTAAGAGTTTTCATTAATTGTTTTCTTATATAAAAGACTAAGTGCAAAAACAAATAACAACAACAAAAAATCCACAGGGCTTTACAGAAATATTGCATTGCCACAGAACATTAATGGGGCTATAGAAGGAGAAGAGAAAATTTCCCTACACCAAAATTGTGTCTGATCTCTCTCAACATCTAGGCCATTAAGGGGGAACCCGCCAAGCCAAGGCTGTCCCCAGTTGTACAAAAAGGAACAGGGACTAAACATTAGAAAAGTGGTGACTTTCCAGTCTTACAGCCCCTTCGGCTGTACAAACTTGTTATTAAAGCAGTTTATTGGTATGTCTGAGTTTATTTTTCTGGAACAATGTAATGGAGAAATCTGTTCCAATTCCAAAAGAGATTGCCAGTGGGAAATCTTCCACTTACCATACCTATTAGCTTTTCTCCAGATAATAAAATTCAAAAAGAGCACCAATTAATTTTTGAAAACTTTCCCCTCTTTAAAAAAAATTGAGAATAGTTCCAGTCTTTGAACCTTTCCAAGTTTTCCAGCACCTATAAACCTCAAGACTTTTGAGTTTACATGTTGCATGTGCTTACAGCTAAAATAAGAGTGTAATTCATAACATCCATGCTTTTAACTGCTTCTTCTCATTTTCTCAACTCAAATTCCTATTTAACAAAGCTGGGTAATTGTAATGACATATGTGGTCATTAGATTTTTAAAAATTCTTCCTCTCCAGATCGACCTCAGGCAAGCAGTTAGTGGGTTGCCATTTAGTTCATGTTTTATTTTGAAAGAGAATTTACTGTAAAATCCTACAGGGGAGAACTATATACCTGGCAGTGGATTAAGTTGAGAAGCTACACAGCTTCTTTATTATGTTTCCTTAATGAAGATCTTTCTGTCCTATAGGATTGAAATACAGAAAATGCACACTTGCCTTCATTTCTATTTTAGTGGCATCTAAGTGGTCCTGAAAGCATGGGAAAAAGAGCATGCTGGATTTTCTCCCCCCACCTCTTTTTAAAGGACCATACCACGGAAGGTTAGTAAACCGACTCAAATTAAGAGACAATAAAGTTACACTACATATCTAAGCCTCCTAAACCTAACAAATATGTTTAGAAGCAAAATTTTCTCTTCTTTACATCAGCTTTTTCTGAAACGGAATTAAATGAATGTAAAATATTTTCTGGAGGACTGACAACTACTGACAAAGAATTACCCTGCTTTTTCTTTTCTTTTTTTTTTTTTTTGTTTTTGTTTTTAATAGGGAGAGAAAGGGGGAAAGAAAAAATAATTTTGGAGGAGTACGTCAAGAAAGAAAATTCCAAGTCTCTGATTTAGGTAAGGAGTCAACTAAATTTGCAAATAAAGTGTTCTTGGGACATTTTATTTTGTAATGTTACGGAGTCCCTCAACAAGAAGGCATGGAATGCTCTTCAAAACTTGACAATTCTGCTCTCTCTGGATACTTTTTTAAAGCAGTAAAAAGTGCCGAGGGCCGCTTTTGGATCAGTTGCCAGTATTTTTTGGCGTGCTTGAGTGTTTGTATGGCTATATAGGAATACCTCTATATTCACACACACACACACACATACATACATACACTATATATATAAATATATATATATATATATATATATATATACACACATCACGGCATGGGAGATTACACTTTCGATAACAACGCTCCTCCAATTTTTACTCCTCCGCCATACAGTTGCTCGTCAAAATGGGCAAAGAAATAACATTTAAAAAGAAAGCGCTGTGGTGATTCGGTTCCCATTGTTTCCCCCAGCGAGAGGGAGAAAAACAAAAAACCCCAAGAAAGGAAAAGAAAAGCCTCCATCTCACCTGGCCTGCGCCTCATCCAAACTCTGGTCTGTGATGGTCATAATTTGCTGTAAAATGTCTCCAATGTCCTGCTTCCTCCCGCCCTCCCCCTCGGTCCCTCCGGCCCCATCCTGCAAGTGCTGGGACAGGCCGGGGTGTCCGGCCATCCCGACCCCAGCATGGGAATGCATCAGCCTGGGCTGCTCGTCCATCTCCAAAGGCAACGGCAGCCCCCGGCTCTTCCTCTTCTGCTCCTCGGCTCGGCTCCTGGGAAGCACCAAGGCTTTTTATCCTTCAAGCTGTCTTCAGATCCTTTTCAGGATAAACAGGGAACGGGAAAAAAGAAGACCAAAAGAAAAAAAAATCCCTTTGCCTCTTTAGAGGATGGTGGGAGGATGGGGAGTGGGGAGGGGGAGGGGGGCGTGAAGGGGTTGCGGGGTGAGGGTGGGGATAAGGGCTGGTGGGGAAGGGTGTTGACTCCAAAAAGCAAGAAAAATAAACCACCTTCCCACTTGACGAAAAGAAATCAGAGCTGGCTTTTGGTTTTTCAGTCCGGTCTCCTTTGCAAGGCAGAAATGGGCTCCAGGCGCTTAAATCTGTGGCTTAATCCTTTTGCAAATATGCATTGATCGGGAGAAAGGAGAGGAAGGCAGGGGGATTGCAATGCAAACTTTCCCCCCCACCCCCCGCTGCCCCCCACCCCCACTCCGGGCCAGAGTGATCTCAAAGGGGGTGGGCTGTTGCAAAAGCCAGATCTCCCCCAGCCGCGGCGGCAGGCAGAGCACAGGCTCTCTCCTCCTCCGTGTCTCTGCAAACTCCAGCAGCCCCGTCAGCCTCCTGCTTTTGTTTAGCTCAGGCTCAGGACTCCAGAAACATACACAGAAAAACCACAGCCTGAGAGGAGGAGGAGGAGGAGAAGGAGGAGGACGAGAAGGAGGAGAGGGGAGGGGGCAGAGGAAAGAGGGGAGGGGGCGGGGAAGCCGTGAGGCGGGGGAGGGAAGGAGGGAGGAGGGCACCATGAGCCCCGCCCCCTCTTTCTGATTGGTCATCAGAGAAAAGACGGTCCCCACCTCCCCCTACTTTCCTCCCTGCGCCTCCTCCTCGGCCTCCTTCGGCTCCTCCTCGCCCGGCGGCCTGTCAATCAGAGTTCAGAGGTGGGCCGGGAAGGAGGCCGAGCTAATACCAAGTCTCCAGTCCTTAAAGGTGCAATGATACCGTAGCACCAGCTCAATTAGTTGGTGCCCACTTTTCTTGCTTGTCTCACTTAGAGTCCGTCCTTGAGGAAAACGTGGCTCCACTTAAATGCAAACGTATAAAATTAATGGGAAAGAACGCTGACGGTGTGGATCTCCCCCTCCTACCCACGTTTTTCTTTTGCTGTAACCTTGCCGTTTAAAACTTGATCCTTTTAAGTCGTTAGACCTCAGGGAAACTTGAGAGCGAAAGTCTGTCAGCACGAAGTTCTTAGGAAACACAACTGAACTGTTAATATAATGTTCAATAACATATAATAAATAGCAAATATAAAAATAGATTTTAAAAAAACACAACAGAGTTCAAAGTAATGTTGAACTGTGACATTTTTGTTGCATGCAAGCTAAATTATGGATATGAAACAATAATACTGAGGGAGAAAAGATTAATAAATAAGTTCACCGAAACTAATTCAACATCTCTCTCTCTTCCCCCTGGGGGAAATTAGTTATTTGGCTTAAATACTTAATAAAGAAATGCATTATCATAGTCTGGTTCTAGTTTTTAATATAGTTTAATAAGCATTATTAACTGAGATAAGAAGTGAACTGACATTTATTGAATGCCTACTATGCACCAAGTAATTTACATAAGTTATTTTATTTAATCCCTAAGACATCTGTGAGAGTTATGGATTATTAGTTCCATTTAACAGAGAAGGAACTTGAAAAGGTTAAATAACTTGTTCAAGGTCCTACAGTTATTAAGTGTCAAGGAAGGGATGCCTCCATCTAATAGAAATGTATAAAAATTAGTTATGTGTGTACTGCCCATCTTGTTTGAAAAAGAGACTCACTATGCTTAAAATGATACATATTCAAACAAATTAACTCAACTTGATAATAAAGAATGAAAAAATAAAATAAATAAGGGGAATATCTAATAAGAGACTCGTAGCTAAAGTTCAATACCGAAGTGCCAAGTAGACCGTAAATTTGCTTCCAATCTTTACATCAGGCAATGTGAGGGAGGAAATCTGACTGGGTACGTAGTTACAATGGCTGCAAGATAAAAGAACAGATGAATTATTTTGGAAAAGCCAAGTATAGCGTTTTGGAATATGAAATATTCTACTGTGTAGATAGTTCTCTTCCTGGATGGCAGTATAGCCAAAGGAAATGCATGGAATGGTTGCAAACTTCAGTCTACCCAATCTGCAAAATGGAAGGTAGCCTCACCAGTTGCTTTGAGATCCTCAAATAAAATGCTATTCTTTTTATCAGACCAACCTCCTCCCCAGTCATTACCAGAAAAAAAGTTTGGTGAAATATGGGGCTTATGAAAGGATTTCAAGACAGTTCTTAAGGTATTTGGCACTCATTGGCATTTGGGCATGCAATAGGGAGTATTAATTGTAATTATGATGTCATATTACTTAAAACAACTCTTCTATCCACATACATACCCTGACTTGTTAACTGGATTTTTAAACCAACACTAGTAATCCTCCAATCACATATCAATCACAGTAAGTGTGAGTTAGCACATCTCTTACAGCAATGAAGTTATTACATTTAGTGCATGAAAAGAAGTTAACCCAGAGTCTATAAGAAATCAGTGTGTGAGCAAGTAATTAGAATCACTGTAAATGTTTACTAGGAAAAGTATTGGAAAATGTGCCATCAGTTCCAGAAGATCATTGTCATCTAGGAGCATTTTAGTAGCGAAATAAGAAACGCACACAACAATAATGCTAAGGATAGTATTTATTAAGTGCTCTACAAGGATGAGCTATTTTCTTTTCCTTTTTCTTTTTCTTCTTTTTTTTTTTTTTTGTCTTTTTTTGTCTTTTTAGGGCCGCACCCCATGGCATATGGAGCTTCCCAGGTTAGGGGTCTAATCAGAGCTGCAGCTGCCGGTCTACACCACAGCCACAGCAATGCTAGATCCAAGCTTTGTCTGCAGCCTACACCACAGCTCATGGCAATGCTGGATCCTTAGCCCACTAAATGAGGCCAGGGATCGAACCCACAACCTCATGGCTCCTAGTCGGATTCATTTCTGCTGTACCACAAGGGGAATTCCAGATGAGGTATTTTCAAAGTACTTTATTTATTTAATCATCACAACTGTTTGATGATACCTATCCTTTTATAGTGTTGCCAACAGTACAGTTTTGCAAAATATATATTTGATTACAAAATAAATGCTATGGACGTAAGACCATGCCTTAGACATCCTATAGAGAATGAGATATGGGGACAATTTGGTTGGAGTGATTAGAAGACTTTGAGGTACATCTGAAAGATAAGCTGTATCTAGAAGACAGAGTGAATGGATCTGGCAGAAGTCCAGGGTTTCTTTTCAAGCACAATGGAAAAGATCAGAAAGTATAATTGCAGAGTTCCCGTTAATGGCACAGTGGAAACAAATCCAACTAGTATCCATGAGGACGCAGGTTTGATCCCTGGCCTCACTCAGTGGGTTAAGGATCCAGCATTGCTGTGGCTCAGGTGTAGGATGGCAGCTACAGCTCAGATTCCATTCCTTGCCTGGAAATTTCTAGATGCAGCCCTAAAAAGCAACAACAACAGCAAGAATGTCTGAAGTTCCCATTGTGGCTCAGCAGATTAAGAACCTGACTAGTATCCATGAGGATGCCGGTTCAACCCCTGGCCTTGCTCAGTGGGTTAAGGATCTGGTGTTGTCCCAAGCTGTGGTTCAGGTCACAGATGCAGCTCAGATCTTGAGTTGCTGTGGCTGTGGTATAGGCTGGCAGCTGCAGCTCTGATTCCTCTCCTGTCCTGGGAACTTCTGTATGTCAAAGGTGCAGCCCTAAAAAGAAAAAAAAAAAAAAAAGTGTAATTGGAGGACTCTGTACAACAGCATTATGTGCTTTATTTGGTGTACACCAGGGAGCCAGGAAAGTTACTTTTTTGTTTTAAACGAGGGAACAGTAAAGTTGTGTTTTTTGTTTGTTTGTTTGTTGTCTTTTTAGGGCTACACTCATGGCATATGGAGGTTCCCAGGCCAGGAGTGGGACTGGAGCTGTAGCCACCAGCCTATACCACAGCCACAGCGATGTGGGATTGTGGGATTCCAGTCATGTCTGCAACCTAGACTACAGTTCAAGGCAGAGCTGAATGATTTAAACCACTAAACAAGGCCAGGGATCAAACCTGTATCCTTATGGATACTAGTCGGGTTTTTTTACTGCAGAGCCACAATGGGAACTCCGAAAGTATATTTTAAGAAAAATTATCTGACTACCCAACACAAAATCTGAGACAATAAAATAAAGAAGGTGAATTAAGAAGATGGCAGTAGAAATGGAAAGTAAAGATGATTATGAGGTATATTTTCAAGGAACAGCCAATAGAACTTGATAATTGATTTTATGTGGGTGGGAAGAATAAAGAAAATGTTTTCAAGCTTGGATGAGAAGAATGCAGTGGCACTAACAGAATATTAAGCATACCCACAGATAGAATTTGTTGAATACTGATTATGTTTCAGGCACCGTGTGTACAATACCACCTAATTTTAACAAGTTAACACTTAAAATTTTTTTTTTTTTTTTTTTTTTTTTTGGGCTGTGCCTGTGGCATGCAGAAGTTCCCCAGGCCAAGGACTGAACCCGTGCCACAGTTGTAACTAGAGCAGTAACAATGCTGGCATTTACAATGCCAGATCCTTAATCCCAGTACAAGGGAACTCCTGACACAATTTTAACAACTTCCTTTTAAGATTCTAATCTCTGTTTTGTAGATCAAGAAACCAAGGTTCCCAGAAGTTGAGTTACTTGACAAATATGAATTTAAAAACTCTCTATTTTTAATGCTTTAGAGAGAATAAAGGAAGTTAAGAGGAGATACTGCTGTAGGTAAAACAGAATAAAAATTAGAATCTTCTATTTGCATTACAAAACTTCGAAAAGTTGGAGTTCCTGTTGTGGCTCAGTGGTTAACGAACCAGAGTAGTATCCATGAGGATGTGTGTTTGATCCCTAGCCTTGCTCAGTGGGTTAAGCATCTGGCATTGCTGTGAACTGTGGTGTAGGATTAGCAGACGTGGCTCTGATCCTGCACTGCTGGGCTGTGGTGTAGGCCAGCAGCTACAGCACCAATTCAACCCTTAGCTGGGAACCTCCATATGCCACAGGTGTGGTCGTAAATAGACAAAAGACAAAAACAAAAAACAAAAAAAAACTTCAAAAAGTAGATTCTAAGAAGAAACTTAGACGTGAAATTTCCATACCTTATGGATTGAGATGGGTAATGCTTTTTTGCACCTTCCATACCTCAGTAGTGCTTTAATTCTAATAGATATTTAGCAGACATGTGTTGAAAGAATAAATGATGAATAATCACACTATTTCTGAAGAGTAATAACTGAAGTCCACTAAATTATGTTTTAAGGTTGGACAGAGAAGGGCTCCCTAGAAGCTGACATTTGGGGTTGAACATGAGGATAAGAAGCCAGATGTGGGTAGATCCTGGGAAAAAGCATTGGGGGAAGTGGTACAGGAGGGAGAAAATTACATATGCAAAGGGCTTAGACTTGGATTTGAACTTGAAGGAAAGAAAGCCAGAGAGACCAGAGCATAAAGAATAAATGAAAAAGTTTACAAAGATGAAATTGGAGAGGGAAGCAAAGACCAGAAAACATAAGGACTTTTAGGCCATAATAAAGACTTTGGATTTTATATTAACTGAAGTTGAAATCCACCAGATTGTACCAAGCAGCAAAGTGACAAGGAACATTGATTCAACAAATATTCTTTGACAGCATACTATATGCCAGGCACTTCCTAGTCACCAGTGAATATGCCAGGCATGGTCTTTACTTTCATGGAACTTACATTTTAATGAAACAAGTAAATGAGTGGAGCAACAAGCAAACATCAGGGAATAAACGATGCATTTTATAAAGAAGATGAAATGGAAAGATGTGGTGGAGAGAGACCTGGGAGCTACTTTAGATAGTAGAAGGATGACTGAGGAGAAACAGTTAAGCTTTGACATGAATGGGAAGGAGTAAACTGCTCAAGGCCAGGCAGAAGAAATGGCCAATACAATGGCTCTAATTAAGGAACTACCTATGAACAAAATTCCAGGACCAGATGGTTTCACAAGCGAATTCTATCAAAAATACAAAGAACTTATACCCATCCTTCTTAAGCTTTTCCAAAAGATTGAAGAAGAAGGAATAATCCCAAAGACTTTCTATGAAGCTACCATCACCCTAATACCAAAACCAGACAATTATACTACCATAAAAGAAAATTACAGGCCAATATCTTTGAGGAATATAGGCACAAAAAATTCTCAACAAAATTTTACCTAATCAAATCCAATAACATATAAAAAAGATCATACACTATGACCAAGTGGGATTCATCCCAAGGTCACAAGTATGCTTCAGCATATGCAAATCAATCAATGTCATACATCACATTAACTAAAGAAAGGTCAAAAACCACATGATCATCTCAATAGATGTAGATAAAGCATATGACAAAATCCAACATCCATTCATGATAAAAACTCTTACCAAAGTGGGTATAGAGGGAATATACCTTAACATAAATAAAAGCCATTTGTGACAAACCCACAGCCAATATAATACTCAATGGAGAAAAGCTGAAACCCCTCCAAAATCTGGAACAAGACAAGGATGACCACTCTCACCACTTTTATTCAACATAGTGTTGGAAGTCCTAGCCACAGCAATCAGACAAACAAAAGAAATAAAATGCATCCAAATTGGAAGAAAAGAGGTCAAAGTGTCACTCTGCGCAAAGGACATGCTACTATATATAGAAAACCCTAGGAGTTCCTGTCGTGGCTCAGTGGTTAACGAATCTGACTAGGAACCATGAGGTTGCAGGTTCGATCCCTGCCCTTGCTCAGTGGGTTAACGATGCAGCATTGCCGTGAGCTGTGGTGTAGGTCACAGACGTGGCTGGATCCTGCATTGCTGTGGCTCTGGCATAGGATGGCAGCTACAGCTCCGTTTTGACCCCTAGCCTGGGAACCTCCATATGCCCCAGGAGCGGCCCTAGAAAAGGCAAAAAGACAAAAAAAAAAAAAAAAGAAAGAAAAAGAAAAAAGAAAACCCTAAGGATCCCACACAAAAACTACTTGAACTGACCAATGAATTCAGCAAAGTAACAGGATATGGGATTAACATTCAGAAATTGGTGGCATTTCTATATGCTAAAAATGAAACATTAGAAAAGGAATATAAAAATACAATGCCTTTTAAAATCCCACCCAAAATAATGAAATACCCAGGAATAAACTCGGCCAAGGAGGTTAAAGACTTATATGTGGAAAACTATAAAACGTTAATCAAGGAAATTAAAGAGGTTCAAAGAAATGGAAGGATATTCCATGATCACAGATTGGAAAAATTAATATAGTTAAAATGCCTTGCTACCCAAAGCAATCTACATATTCAATGCAATCCCTATCAAATTACCCATGACATTTTTCACAGAACTACAACAAACCATCCAAAAATTTATATGGAGCAATAAAAGACACAGAATTGCCAAAGCAATCCTGAGGAAACAAAAACCAAACAGGAGGCATAACTCTTGCAGACTTCAGACAATATTACAAAGCTACAGTAATCAAGACAGTATAATACTGGTACCAAAATAGACATACAGACCAATGGAACAGAATAGAGAACCCCAAAATAAACCCAGACACCTGTGGTCAATTAATCTTCAACAAAGGAGGCAAGAATATAAGATGGGAAAGAGACAGTCTCTTCAGCAAGTGGTGCTGGGAAAACTTGACAGTTGCATGTAAATCAATGAAACTAGAACACACCCTAACACCATGCACAAAAATAAACTCAAAATGGCTTAATGACCTAAACATAAGACAAGACACCATCAGACTCCTAGAAGAGAACATAGGCAAAACATTCTCTTAGGTCAGACTCCCAAGGCAACAGAAACAAAAAAATAAATAAATAAACCCATGGGACTGAATCAAACTGACAAGCTTTTGCACAGCAAAAGAAACCATTAAAAAAAAAAAAAAAAGACAACCTACAGAATCAGAGAAAATAGAAGATAGTTTCAAACGATGCAGCCGACAAGGGCTTATCTCCAAAATATACAAGCAACTCATAAAACTCAACAGCAAAAAAACCAACAACCCAATTGAAAAATGGGCAGAAGACCTGAATAGACATTACTCCAAAGAAGACATACAAATGGCCAACAGGCACATGAAAAAATGCTCAACATCACTAATTATTAGAGAAATGCAAATCAAAACTATAATGTGGTACCACTTCACACAGGTCAGAATGGCCATCATTAGTAAGTCTACAAATAACAACTCCTAGAGAGGGTGTGGAAAAGAGGGAACCCACCTACACTGATAGTGGGAAAGTAAGTTGGTACAGCCTCTATGGAAAAGAGTATGGAGGTACCTCAGAAAAGTAAATATAGAACAATTATATGACCCAGCAATCCCATTCTTGGGCATATATCTGGACAAAACTTTCATTGAAAAAATACATGTACCTGTATGTTCATTGCAGCACTATTCACAATAGCCAAGGCATGGAAACAGCCTAAATGTCCACTGACAGATAAATGGATTAAGATGTGATATATATATATACACAATCGAATACTACTCAGCCATAAAAAGGGGAAAATAATGCCATTCGCAGCACCATGGATGGAACTAGAGACTCTCATACTAAGTGAAGTAAGTCAAAAAGAGAAAGATCAAATACCATATGATATCACTTATATCTGGAATCGTATATATGGCACAAATGAACCTATCTCAGAAAAGAAACAAACTTGTGGACTTGGAGAACAGATTTGTGGTTGCCAAGGGGGAGGGGAAGGGAGTGGGATGGACCGGGAGTTTGGGGTTAGTAGATGCAAACTATAGCATTTGGAGTGGATAAGCAATGACATCCTGCTGTATAGCACAGGGAACTATGTCTAATCGCTTGTAATGGAACATAATGGAGGATAATGTGAGAAAAAGAACACGTATATATGTATGTGTATAACTGGGTCACTTTGCAGTATGGCAGAAATTGACAGAACACTGTAAATCAACTACAATAAAAATTTTTTAAATCATAAAACAATTTAAAAAATAAATTTTAAAAATGGCTCTAAGTAAGGAAAAATGGTGCCTAGAATATTTGACAGACAAGAAGTAAAGCCACCGTGGCAAGAAGGAGGAGTGGTACAAAATTGAAGTCAAAAGGATGGGTAAGGTTTTAAAAAGGAAAGTCATTGGAAGATTTAAAACAGAATGTCTTAGTCTGTTTGGGCTGAAAATACCACAGACTGAGTGGGTCATAGATAGCAGAAACGTATTTCTCACAGTTCTGGAGTTGAAAGTCCAAGATAAGGCACTGGCAGATTCCGTGCCTGTTGAGTACCTGATTCATAGTTCTCAGACAGCTGTCTTCTTGCTGTATCTTCACATCATGGAAGGGGCAAGGGAGCTTTGTGGGTCTCTTAAAAGAGTATTAATCTCCATTGCGAGAGTCCCAACCTTCTTACCTGTGTCCCCCAAAGGCTCCATCTCCAAGCACCATCACATGGGGCATTAGGTTTGATCATATGAATGTTGGAGAGACACACACGTTGCATCTACTATAGGAGACCAACATCATCTGAATTTTGTTCTAAAAGTACTATTGGTTTCAGTGCAGAGAATATTTTGCCAGAGTGGTTTCCCATTGGGTTAAGTGGAAGCGGAATGTTTAAGGAAGTATTGCAGTGGCTTGGGTCAGAAATGATGGCATCTTGGACAAGTATAGAAGTACTGGACATGGCAAAATGATAGATTCACCATTCTTTTGGAGGTAAAGTCCATAAGACTCATTCCAGGCTGGGATATGGGTGCAGGCGGAGGACAAGGAATCCAAACGCATATCTGGACTTCGGTTTGATGGATTAAATAAGTCCTGTTGCCATTTAACTGAGATAAAAAGACATCTCCCAGCAGGTAAGTGTTATCACTTCCATTTTACAGACAAGGAAACTAAAGTTCAAGATATATCATCTGAAACATGTACTTCATCCATCACAGCATCTTTACCAGGAATGAGGTTACAAAAATTTGCTTTATTATTTTGAAAAAGGGAACACATGTGGCAAAATCAAGGCCAAGAGTCTCACAGAGTGTGTATGTGGTGTTGTGTATGGGTTATGTTAATTAGCATAATGTTGAGAAAGGTGTCAGAAGCAACTCTCATCCCCCCCCTTTCCGTTATCTTCTCCATGTATGAAAGGGAGGGATAATGGAGGAATTAAGACCTGGACTTAAGAGCAGCCTGTGCTGGGGATATTAAGATGAACTCTTGCAAACAGAGCTTGATAGCAAAAAGTTCTGACATAGCAACTCAAATATTTATCATCTATGGCCAGAGTGCAGACAAGTTTTTCAGTTGCCAGGCAACTTCCACCAGAGTCCTAGGCACAAAAACAAGATGAAAGGCAGAGCCCAGTGTCGAGAGACCACGCAGACTCTGGCTCTGGAACTCACTGCTTCATGACCTTGGCCAAGTAAGATAACTTATCAAAATCCTCATTTTCACAACTTTTAAGATTGTGGTTAGGTAGAAATAAGATCCTAATGAGTATTAAGCATTTAATATAGTGCCTGACAAAGAATAGATGCTCAATGGATGACTAATATTCACCATCTTACTATTACTATTGGATAGTTTTTCCCAGAGTCATCTCATTCTCCTTCAGCCCTTCCCTGCTTTAGAGGCCACTAGTAATAAGCTTTCCTCCATAATTCCTAAATCTCATAGTGCTTCCAGAAAGTGACCTAGGGACCTCCTGGAATATTTTCTCTTTTCTATCCCTAAATCAAATTTTCTTTCAATTGAGCCAGTTCCCATCCAGATATGACTAAAGTGTCTTACCTACAATATAAATAAAATATAGGTGTAAGCCCCTGAGGTAGTTGTGCCAAGTCTCCAAAAGGAAGTTTATTTTAGGGAATCAATTATTGTCAATTGTCAATATATCAATTATTTATTGTTGTGTACCAAACCATCCCCAAAATTTAGTGGCTTCAAACCATAACCATCTTTTAATTGCTCATGACTCCACAGTTCTGAACTGGGTGTAGCTGGACTTATTAAGCTATCTGGAAGGTTGGTTTGGACCTGCCTTGTCTAAGACAGAGTTTCTCAAATGTCTGATGATTGGTTTGTTATGGACTGAGGTAACAACCAAAGCAAGTCCAGACCATATTTAAGAGTGGGGAAATTGGGACCACCTACACCATCTCTTTATGGTCATAGTGGCAAAGTCACATCACAAAGGTACTGGTGAAGAATTGGGAACATTTTCAGAATGAAGAATCAAGAATGGGGGGGTGGGGGGAGTGAGATGGACTGAGAATTTGGGGTTAATAGATGCAAACTATTGCCTTTGGAATGGATAAGCAATGAGATCCTGCTGTATAGCACCGGGAACTATATCTAGTCACTTATGATGGAGTATGATAATGTGAGGGAAAAGAATGTATACATGTATGTGTGACTGGGTCACCTTGTTGTACAGTAGAAAATTGACAGAACACTGTAAACTGGCTATAATAGAAAAAATAAAAATCATTATTAAAAATGAATCAGAATGGGGAGTTCTGATGGACCCAATGTTGTCTCTGTGAGGATGTGTGTTTGATCCTTGGCCTTGCTCAGTGGGTCAAGGATCTGGTGCTGCAGCTGGGACTCTAGCTCTGATTCAACATCTAGCCCAGGAAATTCCATGTGCCGCAGGTGCAGCTGTTAAAAAAAAAAAGAAAGAAAGAAAGAAAGAAAGAAAGAAAAGAAATCAGGATGGATCCTTCACCAGGGGCATTTTGGTTGTCCTTGCTAACTTCAAGTGTCCTTTATTTTTTCCTCTAATGAGTTAATAGGTAAAATCTAGCCCACCTCTGCTCCAGTAATACTAATCAAGGCTGCTCTACTCTCCTCAAGTCTAGCCTCTCAGGATCAGTATTGTTTTGGAACCCTATGCACATCTTTTCCTCTATGAAAGGGAGCAGTTGGAAGGGGAGAAAAGAACATATTAGAAATTCACTTGCACCTGGATAAAAGTTAGACTCATTCTCAGGTGATCCTCTTCCACCAGAATCCCTCAACCTTTTTTCCCTCTAACTTTTGTGTGCTGGTCCAGTGAGCCCTGTGCGTTCATGGATTCTGAACCCATGGATTAAAAAATGACAGATCAAAAATGTTTAGGATAAAGAGTTTCCTGTCATGGCTCAGTAGTAACAAACCCAACTAGTATCCATTAGGACGCGGTTTGATCCCTGACCTTTCTCAGTGAGTTAAGGATCCAGTGTTGCCATGAGCTGTGGTGTAGTCTGCAGACATGGCTCAGACCCTGTGTTGCTGTGACTGTGGTGTAGGCCAGCAACTGTATCTCTGATTGGACCCCTAGCCTGGGAACTTCCATACGCCACAGGTGTAGTCCTAAAAAGAAAAAAAAAATTTAGAGCTTCAAAAAGAGAAATTTGAGTTTGCTGCATGCTAGCAACTACTTATCATGACATTTACATTGCCTTTATAACTACTTACATTGTTAGGTATTGTAAGTAATCTAGAGATGACAAAGTATACAGGAGGATGTCTGTAGGTTATACGTAAATACTATGCTTTTTTCTATGAGACTTGAGTATTTGTGCATTTTGGTATCTGCAAGGGTCCTGGAACCAATCTCTTGGGGAAAATAGGAACAACACCATACCAAACATATCAGTCAAAATTTTAACCTGTAAGAAAACATTCTACTTTTTTCTTTTTTTGCTTTTTAGGGCCGCACGCACGGCATATGGAAGTTCCCAGGCTAGGGGGTTGAATCTGAGCTTCAGCTGCCAGCCTACGCCGTAGCCACAGCAACGCCAGATCTGAGCCGCCTCTTCGACCTACACCACAGCTCACAGCAGCTCTAGATCCTTAACCCACGGAGCGAGGCCAGGGATCGAACCCGCATCCTCATGGATCCTACACGGGATGGTTAACCTCTGAGCCATGAAGGGAACTTCCAAAACATTCTACTTTTTATATTTAAAAGGAAAATGTGACTGGCAGACTCACCTAGCTGATTTTCTTAGAAATCACAATTTATTGTAATGGCAACGTACCTGGAAAATAACTTCATCTCCCAGGCCTCCTTGCATTTAGGCATGGTCAATTATTACGAAAAAATGCTAGGCAATACGATATGAGAAAGTTCTTGGAATGAACTTCTGGAAAGCTATTTTTTTAGTGCTAAAAGTGGACAATTTAGCATACTCATGCCTGTGTCCTTCCTTATTTATTTCCTAGACATAGATGTAAAATCTTGGAGGTTAAATAGCCAACTTAAGACCACGAGAATGAAAGGTGTTGCTATAGATGGTAGAAGAGGAATCTAGAAATGGCCTAGCTCCTCGATGATCTCTTTGAAAACCATACTGGTCTTTGACTGCCTACCTCTGGATTTCTTGTTATACGAGACCAGGTAAAATAATTCCATGTTTGCTGAAGTCATTGTAGCTGGTTTACTGATACATGTAGCCAAACACTATCTTACCCAACATAGCTACTGAAATTGGTCACAAAAGTATAAATTGATGCTAACAATATAAGTGACAGAGAAGAAATAAAGAAACAATTTTCTCCCAGGAACAAAGATGTGGTTAAAAGTCTGTTACTTCTCCCTGGATCAACAACTCTCGTTGGACATTGTGGATGGGCAAGGTATGGGAATCATGTAAAGGCTAGGAAAATCTTGTAATACGTGAATGAGGAAGTAGATCTCAAAGGAAAGGAAGTATTGATAAGCCATTCTATAGATGTCCACCGTATCAGACTTTCCTCGAAATGTCATGCGTAAACATCAACTATAAGCTGACTGAACTCAGCATTCTCCTCCAGTACTTCCTCCTTACTTCTTATCTAAGTTAAGGGCCTCACCATCTACCCATTCTCCTTAGCCAAAAACTGTTTTCTTTCCTTCAGGTCCATAGCCGCTTGACTACCAGAGCCTCTTGAGTGTAAATCTTTAACTCAGACCCTTCTGTGCATGTGCATGAGTAAGACAGATGTATAAAGGTAATTGTAAATCACTTCTTAAGACCTCCTGGTGTCTTTCCTGGACAAATGCATCAATTCGCCATCCACCAGTATGTCCCTATGTCTTCAATCTAAAACTCTAGCAAAATTGTATTCCTGAAAACCAAAATTTAGCACATTGCTCTTTTGGTTTAGGATATTTAGAAACTTTGTGTTTAGAGTGTTCAAATTCCTTTGCATAGAGTATTAGGACTTTCAAAATTTATCCCCATGTCATATCTTTAGCCCTATTTCCTATTATTGCCTCTACACTCAAATTCTGCTTCCCAAGTGTGCCATAAATAATTCTATAAAACAGTAGGTGCTCTCCCTGAAGTAACTTTCTGTCTCTTTTCATTGGCTAAACCCAGCTCAGATTCTTCTCTGACTTCCCCAGGCAAAATTAATTATTAATTCTTCTGGGCCTCCTGCATGCTATTCACATAACCCTTTGTTTATGGGTAAGTATCTGCTGGTGGACTGTGAGTGCCTTGAGGGGAGCTACAGTGCCTGGACGGCTGGCACTTGGAAACATTACAATATATCTAGGAAAGAGGAGTGTTCAATTATAATTTTTCCCTTTGTTCTTGCTTATTCTAATTAATATTAAGTTGAATCTATGTCTTCGTATACAAGGTGAAATGTTTTCAGATAATTATTTTTGGAGGAAGGGATTCGTGTTTCAGAAGAGTTGGATTATGAAGACGTAATATTCTTCCTAACTCCCAAATTCTATACACAGTTCTTTCTTGAAATCGTTGCATCAGAATATTTTACAGCCAAAAGTTAGTAGAATTCAATTGTACAACCAATTGTCTGAAATTGTCCCTTTCCTTTATATTTATATATAGTTAAAGGTAAATTGAAATCAATGAACTTTACATTCCTGAATTAGCACTTTGGCTCTTAACAAATTTCAAGGCAGCATAAAATAGTTTAATAGACTAAGTAATGATATAAAATGATGGAAAATTTTATGTTTCTCTTCAGTGCATCACATTTTATAAAGCCAATATCAAATATGTAAGTTTGATAAGATAGCAACTACCTTTCTTAGATCAATATTAACTACATACATTAGTTGGGATCAAAGAATGTTTCATCTGACACTTTTCCAAATTGTGAGGTAACCAAAAGCAAGCTATTACTTATCAAATAGGACAGAGAATAGAGAGAGAATGCTAATTCATGATTCTGTAAATATAGTCCTCCTGAATGGCCAATCAGGAATGAAGTGTAGATAAGAGCTGTAATACCTGTGCCCATAACACCTTGCTGCCTTGCATGCAAAGGTGATACCCCCACCATCCTGTACAGACAAGCCGAAGGTCACTCCCTATAATGGAGGCTTAATTATGAAGAGAAGAACTGAAATTTTTTTCTTCTTTTCCACTGTAGCACAAGACCCATCAAGCTCAATCCTCCAAGGCTATAAAATGCAAGCAGTTCTGGATTTCTGTTTTTGGCTATGGCAGACTAGCTTGTGTCTACAAATACTAGTGACAATAACAACTAAAAAGGGTTAAATTTAAAAATCTGTTGGTAGGCATCTGAGAATTACTGAGTGACCTAAGGCCCCATGATCCAGGAGACAAGGGAAGTTCAGAGAGGTAAGCCTAGCTTTCAGCTCTGTTTTTCCTTTTGAGTCATTTGCTGATTTTTAAGCAGCTGCCAAGAGGCTGAGAAATGAATAAATAGTCTCGCAGTGTTAGGGAGATTAAAAAATTATAGTTCGGGCTCCCTAAGAAAGAGGGATTTTTTTATGTGCCTCAGTGCCTCAGTAGGAATAGAGGTGAACTGGATTTCCCATCGTGGGCACAGCAGAAACAAATCTGACTAGGAACCAAGAGGTTGCAGGTTCAATCCCTGGCCTCGCTCAGTGGGTTAAGGATCTGGCACTGCCAAGAGCTGTGGTGTAGGTGGCAGAAGCGGCTCGGATCCTGTGTTGCTGTGGCTCTAGTGTAGGCTGGTGGCTATAGCTCCAATTGGACTCCTAACTTGGGAACCTTCATATGCCACAGATGTGGCCCTAAAAAGACAAAAAAAAAAAAAAAAAAAAAAAAAAAAAGGAATAGAGGTGAACCAAAATGTAGAACATTCCTCTCAAAACCTAAAATCCAGATTCTACTTAGCACAACTACAGGCTAGATTAAATAGATCTGAATCTATCTAACTGCCTTTCAGAAGTGAAAGTGCATCCTTTCCAGAAGTATCTAACATCAGTCTGAATCTCAAATTATCCCTATTACTGTTCATATGCAACATTCGTGATTATTAAAAAAATTTAACAGGCATACTGATAAATAAGGTCAAATGAACAAGAGTTAAGGTAAAAAATAGGCACATCTTAGACCCACACAGGAAGTCCAGATATTAAAATTATTCCATGTGGACTTTAAAATGTATAATTTATTTGTTCAAGAGAAGTAGAAAAAATATGGAGAAATTCAATAGAGAATTGTAATCTATAAACAAAAGAAATCCTGGAATTGAGCAACTTAATAAGTGACCTTAAGAGTGTAATTCATAAGTTTACCAGCAAAGTAGATGTAGCTGAAGAGAGAACTATAACTCAGGAGATAAGCCAGTAGACTGAGGCATAGAAAGAAGAAAGATGGATATTATAGGAAAGATCTTATGAGATAAATTGAACATAGTGACAGGCCTAATGTATATGTAACTGGAGTCATAAAAAGAGATGAGATACACTAGGTCAAAAGCAGTGTTTGAAAATAAATTGGCCGAATTGTCCAAAGCTGATATGACATCAAGTCAAAAATTCTAGATTGTTTATGAACACCAACCAAGATAAATGAAAAGAAAACCAGTCCTAAGCACACAATAGTATATATAACCGTTGAAAACCAATGAAAAAGAAAATCTCAACAACAGTCAGAGAAAATACGTACATTATTTTCAAATAAGACTAACAGCTAACTTCTTAGGAGAAGCATGTAAAGCCAAGACATGGGAGTGATCATTGTAAATCAGTGAAAGAAAATAAGGGTTAAAGGAGATGTCTGTAACTTAGGGAAAAAAAAAAAAGATTTCTAAGCATACCAAGGCAAATAGAGTAGAGGTAATATATCTTCGGCTGTTCTTTAGGAACCACAAAATACATCGTGGGCTCAGGAAAGATCTTCTTTGTATCCTTATGAGTATGTCAGTGCTTAAAAGACTTTTGTAGAACATATGAAGAACTTGGAGCAGTTAATTCAACTCACTAAACCTGGGTTAAATTGATGCTACTCCAATGCACAAGTTAAATGAAATGTTTTCATGTGGTTCCCACTACTTTCCAGTTGTTGTATGCAGAGAAAATGATTTAACCTCCTGTATTAATTTTCTATGGCTTCCGTAATAAATGACCACAAACCAAGTGGCTTAAAACAGAATTTTTTTTTCTCTTAGTTCTGGAGGATAGAAGTTTAGAATCAAGGCGTTAGCCAGGCTCTCCTTCTTCTGAAGGATCCAAGGAAGAACCTTCTTGGACTCTTCCAGTTTTTGGAGGTTGCTGGCAATCTTTGGAATTCCTTAGCTTGTAGCTACATCACTCCAAATTCTGCCTCCATTTTCTTTTCTTTTTAAGAACCTTGTCTTTTTAGTTTTTAATTTTTTTTTATTGTTATTTCCCCAACACAATTTTTTTTTCCACTGTACAGCATGGGGACCCAGTTACACATACATGTATACATACTTTTTTCTCCCATTATCATGCTCTGTCATAAGTAACTAGACATAGTTCTCAGTGCTACACAGCAGGATCTCATTGTTAATCAATTCCAAAAGCAATAGTTTGCATCCATTAACCCCAAACTCCCAATCCCTCCCACTCCCTCCCCTTCCCCCTGGGCAACCACAAGTCTGTTCTCCAAGTCCATGATTTTCTTTTCTGTGGAAAGGTTCATGCCTCTCTGTCTTCAAATCTCCCTCTCCAATCATTGGACTTAGGACATCAAACACTGAATATAGGCTCACCCTAATCAAGTATGACCTCCTCTTACCATGATTATATGTGCAAAGACCCTATTTCCAAATAAAGTCACATTCACAGGTACTAGGGGTTAGGACTTCAACATATCTTTTTGGGGACAGAATCCAATGCACTATACCCTTGAACCTCAGTTTCCTCTTCCATCGGATAAATATATATGTATGACTGCATTACTTTGCTGTAAAGAAAATTGGCACAGCATTGAAAATCAATTATACTTTAATAAAAAATAAATTAGAAAGTATTACAATGCCAATCTTGTATTGAAGTGTTGTTACAAGTAATAATCTATAATGCCTAGGACTCAAAATAAATGGGTAATAAATTCTCAAGGCAAATTTTAAAAACCAAGTGAAACATAAAAGAATAACATAAATACATATAGACAAGAGTCAGGAAGGGGTAGCATGACTGAAAGATCCTACCAATTCTACATTCTGATGTTTGTGTCAAGGAGGAAATTTTCTTTTTCTTCAAGAGATAGTCATATTCAGTTTAATATCAAATGGAACACCAAGAACTAGAAGGACCAAAGAGACAATTGAATAAAAAATTTCAGACCATTTTTCCTTTATGTTAAGGTCTGGCACAATGCTATGTTTTTCCATTCCCATTTCTGCCATCAGCAAGACCTGCTGACATTAGCTGCATTGTTACATTGCTGAATTTATCTTTGCCTGGATTTCCCCATTTATAAAACAAGAGATTCAGATCCTGTTTCAATTACAAGGCAAGTGAGAGAAAATCCAACTAAGATCTAATAAATAAATAGGCTTAAATAAATAGGAATTTTATCTTTTTTTATTGTGATACTGTGACATAAGAAGAAATACAGATTTGGGTTTTGGCTCCATTTCCTGGCAAAGAACTCCTAAAACCCTTATAACTTCCTGAGTGGTAGAGGTGATAGGAACATCTTTTGTTATAATATTTGGTCTTAGTGCCCTCCCTAAAATGCATTTGGTGACACAAGATCCTCTAAGGCACTTAGAATCTCCAGAGTGATGAGTGAGTTTTGTATGCTAACAAGATAACTAGTGGCCTTGGTGCCCCTAGATAGCTTCAGAATGGGAGCTGGTTGCCAGAAATACCAAACATTATTAGCGGGTTGGAAATATCAGCCCCATCCCTGACATCTAGAGAGAGGAGGGGCCTGGAGATTGAGTTAATCACCAAAGGCCAATGATTTAATCAGCCATGCTACATAGTGGAACTTCCATTAAAACTTAAAAGATGGGGTTCGGAGAACTTCCAGGTTGGTGAACACATGTTGCTACCCAGAGAGGGCGTGGAAGTTCTCAGCACTCTTTCTCCTAATACTTTGCCTTATTATACATCCCTTCCTTTAGCCTGTTCCTGGGTTGTATCCTTTCAAATAAACCAGTAATGGCAAAGTGTCCTCATGGGTTTTTTCAGCCATTTAGCAAATCATCACACCCAAGGAGGGGTTATGGGAACTCCTGGTTTATGGCTGGTTGGTCAGAAGTATGAAAGGCCTGGGGTGACAGTTGGGTCCGAAGTGGGTGAAGCCTTGTGGACTGAGACATTAACTTGTGGGATCTAATGCCAACTTCAGGCAGATAGTTTCAGAATGAATGGAATCGTAGGACACCCAGCTATCAGTGAATTTGTTGACGAGGGGAAAAAAATCCTCCATATTCAGTGTTAGAAGTGTTCTCTATGTAGAAACAGATCTTAGTACTTAAAAACAAAAGCAAAGAAAGACACTTGCTGTCTTTAAGTCAGATGCTCACTGGTGCCTTATGACACTTAGACCCTTCTGTAGTTCTGCTCCACTAGCCCTCAGACCTTGGCTCTTATTATAAGAACTGCTAGGGAGTTCCTGTTGTGGCTCAGTGGGTTAAGAACTCAGCTAGTATTCATGAGGATGTGTGTTACAGGCCTTGCTCAGTGGGTTAAGGATCTGGTGTTGCGGCAAGCTGTGGCATATTACACAGATGTGGCTTGGATCTGGCATTGCTGTGGCTGTGGCATAGGCTGGCAGTTGCATCTCTGATTTGACCCCTAGCCTGGGAACTTCTGCAGGTGTGGCCCTAAAAAGAAAAAATAAATAAATAAATAAAAGAGCTGCTATTGTTCTGGTCCTTAATTCCATGTTAATGCAGAAGGAAGAGGGGATCAGAAGTTCATGTTAATTGGTTAAGACAGAAACTTTCTAAGAACTACCAAAAACTTCAGTTTAATATCATTGTTCAGAACTGGCCATGTGACCACCTTTATCTGCAAGGGGGTTTTAAAAATCTAAAATATGATTGGTTAAGCAAATTATGGTTAACCTCCTGGTACTGGTCCATTGTGACCACAAAGTCAGGCTTCTCTTAACAAGGAAAAAGTGAGTGGTAGGAGTGGATATGGGTAGATAGCTAACAGGATGGTCCATGGGTTCCTTCTGCTGAAGGACTCTGTATTTTAAAGTTCCAAATAGGGGGACACTTCAAACCCAACTAGCTTCCTATGACAAACAGAGTTTTGACCACTACTTGGAAATATCTAGATATCTACATTAACCTAGAGAAATTAATTCAAGTCTAGATTCATTAGAATCCCTGGGACAGTGGTCATATTATTAGACTCTAATATTTATTACCTTCAGCATCAAGTGAAATATCTGCCTTAAAAGATACTTCAATACATTTTAATGAATGACTAGGTATATCCTCAGAATCCCCACCAAATCTTAGATAATTAGGAGGAGGCACCTCATACTCAAATTATGGATGATGGCCAAAGATTGGGCTCCAGGAGTCTTTATGACTGACCAAGGAGTTATGAAAAATGCAGGACACATCCTTAATTCTTCCAAGTGAATAATATGCAATTCCATAAATGTGCATTTTTATAAGCAATTAAGGACAACTTACTGGTAATGTGCTATGTAACTTTTGAAGGTTATTAAGACTGGTGTATTTCTAGAGTTCACTGAGGCTGTTAAAAAGCTGCCACCCAAAGATTGGCAAGGTAATTATTGCATTTGGACATAAGCATATATTTGGAATTCTAACAAATTTCTGGAAGGACTCCTTGAAATTAGGGCCTCATGTCTTAACTGAGTTGCGTTTTTTATATTTAATTCTTTTTTTTTAAAAAAATCAAAGTAACATAAACATAGTTTTAAATGTCAAATGGTACTTCAAGTCTTCCTTCAAGCCTCCTTCTCTTTTCACCAGAACTGCACTTCCCAGAAATGGCAATAATAAGCAATGTTAGTTTTTCCCACAGGTATTTTTTTTATATATGCTTCAATATTTCTAAATAACATGCTTATACTTAAGCTAATTATTTTTCAATCAAGATCTTATATATTAATTTCCTATCATGTTGTTTTTCATTCTTCTTCCTGGGGATTTATTAGGCCCTTCCAATCTGGAATCTTCTATCCTTCAGTGGGAATTTTCCTATATTATTTCTGTGAAATTGTGTTTGTGATAAGGGATACATATTTGGTCCTTGTCCCTTTCCTGACACAGAACTACTAAAACCCTTGGATTTTCCCCAAGTGATAACAGCGATAAAAGTGAAAGTAAAAAAAAAGGGGCAGAGGGGGTCTTTTGTTATTCATAATACGTCTATTTCCACCACTCCTAAATTTATGTTAATGAGGCAAATTTTGGAAAGCCCCTAGGACTAATTGTCAGGGAAACCAACCCCTGGATGAGAGAGTTTGAATTTCCAGCCCCACCTTTTACCTCTGGGATGGGGAGAAGGGCAGGAGGTTGACTTAATCACCTTTTTTTGTTGTTGTTTTTGTTTGGTCTTTTTGGGGACTTACCTGGGGCAGGTGGAAGTTCCCAGGCTAGGGGTCAAATTGGAGCTGTAGCTGCTGGCCTATACCACAGCCACAGCAATTCGAGATCTGATCTGTGTCTGCGAACTGCACCACAGCTCATGGCAATGCCGGATCTGCGACCCACTAGGCAAGGCCAGGGCTTGAACCCTCATCCTCATGGACCAGTTGGATTCATTTCCACTGTGCCAAAACAGGGAACTCCAATCACCAATTGTTAATCAATCATACCTGCATAATAAAGCTTCTATACAAACACTAACCCACGTGCTTGGAGAGCTCCTAGATTGATGCTTGGAAGAGAAGAGAGCACTGAATCTCTGCATCCTTTACCACATTATCTTGCCCAATGCTCCTCTTCCATCTGGCTGTTTCCAAGTTGTATCCTTTTATGATAAACCAGTGATCTAGTAAGTAAAGGGTTTCCCTGAGTTCTATGAGACATTCCAGGAAAGTATCAAATCCAAACAGGGCACCATGGGAACTCTAGAGTCAATCCATCAGAAAGCACCTATGACTTGCGATTGATGTCTCAGGTTGGGGATGGCTGGCAGCTAGTAGGACAGAGCCCTTCACTTGAGGGATCTGATGCTAAATCCAGGCAGATAGTATTGGAATTGAACTGGACACCCAGTGGGGGTGTGGAGAGTTGGAGAACTGGATGGTGTGAGAAACCCCATTATCCTGCCCCCTTTTGGTGGCCAGAGTATTGAGTGTTGAGAGAAGAAAGAGTCTTTTTTTTTTTTTTTTTTTCTGTTCAACTGCTTGGAATCATTTCTTTCCATTTGTTCTCTCTTTATGGAACTTCTATTTGTTTGGTATTATGCCTCCTGGTTGAGACTTTAAATCCCCCAAATCCCTCTACCCCCACCGTTTTCCTCCATGTTAATTTTCTTTCCTTCTTTGTTTTTTGTTTTTACTATTTTGGGAGATTTTTTAAACTTATTTTTCCAAGTCTTCTGTTTGACTTTTTGTGCCTATTATACTCTTAATTCCTAAGAATTATTTCTTATTCTCTTACTTTTTCTTGTCTTTTCCCATCTGTGAAATAACCTTTATCTCCATGAAGATATAATATTTATAATATTTGTTTTCAAGTTTTTTAAAAAATATTGCATGAATTGTCTTTTTCTTCATATTTCCCCTTTATGTTTGTTCTCTTTGGTCTCTATTGTGTGTGCTAGTCTTTTTCCTAATGTTTAGGACTGGTAACTCTGTTTACATTTATAAGTAAGAGGTTGGTTGAAAACTTTGTGGGGTTGACTCATGGACTGGTGGGTTTCAGATGATGATCAAACCTGTAATGACCCCTTTGTTGGGAACTCTCAAAAAGTGATTTTTCTCCTGAGCTAAGAGCTAATCCATTTTTGCCAAGAGAAAAATTCAAATTGTTGTTGTTTCCACCTGCTCTCAGGTTAGCGCTTTGGAAGTTATATAGGGAAAGGAAGCTGAGGTCTTATTTAGTCTTAGAAGCAGAACTTTCCCTAATTTTCCTTCTTTCAGAAAAGGAATACACTCTCACCTTCTGTGTAACTAGTGCCCCTAGTCCCTTGACCCTCATCTTCTGCTGAATTAGGTCACATACTATTATCCAGGCTCATTGTCTGGGAGATGGATCGGATGCAGCATTCTCCTGTATATCTTTCTGTGATGATAGACGTTTTCTATGGTACCCCATAAACCAGCTATGAACATTTGATATGTGGCTAGCAAAACTTTAAAAAATCTTCGTTAATTAATTACATTTCCTTAATTTGATTTAGGTAGCCACATGTGGCCAGTGGCAACTCTATTGAACAGCACAGATACATAGGCTTCTCATTCTAAAGAATTTTAAACATACTTTCAACCTGACTTTCCAAACTTGCCTTCAGAATTAACTAGTACCTTTCATTCCTGAGCTCTTTCCAGCATCTGTACTGAAAATCGATTTGCCTTTTCTTAGCTTGCGTTGATCATTCTCCTCCACTCTATGCACATTCAACATTTAGATAAACCAGAAGCCTAGGTAAGGCTTCCTAGGCTTTTCTTAGAATTTTCCTTCCTAGGATTTTCCATCCTCCCTACATTGACTTGTCTCATTGGCGAGTGTCTTCCTTCCAATTCTTTTTGTCATTATTTTTTTCATGTCCTTTCCTCCCACAACCCCCTATTAGTACAACTTTTGAAGGGAACCATGGGAAAACCAGACTGTAGTTTTTCAATTGTTTTTGTTCTTTTATTTAAATAACTCACGTCTTGATTAACCTCATTACCAGGTGAATTCAGTGGTGACTCCAGAATGTCTACCTATGTGGGGCATAAGGGAGAAATCTTTTGAGGGATGGAAAGGAAGCTTAGGAATTTGTCTTGAGGTGAGTTTGCACAGCAAACATAAGTTTCTAAATAAGACGTGTTCATTTGGGGTGACTGGAAAGCAGGCACTGATGGAAATTACGGTGAGGCTAAAGAATTCTCCAAACTACTCCCACTATTGCTATTTTAGTATTTTCAAATATCTGGATATTATGCATTAGTGGGTTGTGAAGTCAATTAAGTGGATTATAAACATCAGTTTTTGAAAATAAAAAATTATGAAATTGACTAGAAAGTCTTTAAATTTTTTTAAAATCATAATATTCTGAGTCAGGATACAGAATATATTTCTTTCTGTTAATCATGTCCAAAAAGATTTGAAAGTCACTAATTTAGTTAACTTTATAGTGTATAAAAATTCATATTGGTATCAAGAGTATTTGGGGTCTATATTTTTCTCCTAATCAGATTTTAGGACACAGAACATTGCAAATGCAAATATGAATCACCCAAACTTTCGTTGCCGAAGAAGATGAATACATAATAGTCCCCCAAATTTCTTTTTTAGTGAACTTCCATAAGTATCACCAAATTCTTTTCCCCAATAGAAAATGGGAAATTTTGAGAGCAATTGTTTTATACCAGTGATTTTTGTTCATTTATTTATGAATAGGAACTAATTTACATGGATAAAAATTTTAAAGGTAGAAAATAATACATAGTGAAAAATCTTTCTCCTGATCCCTATTCTCTAGCCTTGAGTAGAAACTAGTTTCTAGTTTCTAGCTTCTAGTTCAGTTTCTACCCCTGACTAGAAACTTGTGTTATGAAGTTCTTGTGTATACTTCCAATATATACCTCACTGTTAAAATAATAGCATTTTATATATATATATATATATCCTTTACCTCTTTTTACACTATAGTATATAGCACTGTTTTGTAATTTGCTCATTTTACTTAATTATGTGTATTTAAGATTATTTTAGATCAGTATACAGTATTGCCTCATTTTTAATGAGTGAATGATATTCCAATTTTAGGGTAAACAATAATTAGTTCAACTAGTTACCTATTAGTGATATTTGGGTTGTGTTAAAGTTATTTTTTTAAATATTTTTTTATTATAGTTGATTTACACTGTTCTGTCAATTTTTGCTATACAGCAAAGTGAACCAGCCATACATATGTATACTTTCTTTTTCTCACATTATCTTTCATTATGTTCCATCACAAGTGATTGGACATAGTTCCCTGTGCTATACAGTAGTAACTCAATGTCTATCAATTCTAAATGTAACAGTTTGTACCCATTAACCCTGAACTCCCAGTCCATCTCACTCCCTCCCCTCCCCTTTGGCAACCACAAGTCTTCTGTCCAGGTCTGTGAGTCTGTTTCTGTTCTGTAGATAGCTTCATATGTGCCTTATTTTAGATTCCCCATATAAGTGATCAAATGGTATCTGTTTTTCTCTTTCTGACTTACTTCACTTGGTACGAGAATCTCTAATTCCATCCATGTTGCTACAATTGGCATTATCTTGTTCTTTTTTATTGCCGAGGTATTCCTTTGTGTATGTGTACCACATCTTCTTAATCCATTCAATTGTTGACAGACTTTTAGGTTGTTTCCATGTCTTGGCTATTGTGAACAGTGCCGCTATAAACATAGGGGTGCATGTATCTTTTTGAATTATAGTTTTGTCTGGATATATGCTCAGGAGTGGGATTGGTAGATCATATGGTAGTTCTATATTTAGTATTCTAAAGTACCTCCCTACTATTTTCCACAGTTGTACCAAAATTCTCACCAACAGTGTAGGAGGGTTTTCTTTTCTCCACACCCTTTTTAGCATTTATTATTTGTAGACTTTTGAATGATGGCCATTCTGACTGGTGTGAAGTGTTACCTCATTTTAATTTTGATTTGCATTTCTCTAATAATTATCGATGTTGAGCATATTTTATATACCTATTGGCCATCTGTATGTCTTCTTTGCAGAAATGTCTGTTTAGGTCTTTGGCCCATTTTTCAATCGGGTTGTTTGTTTTTTTGTTGTTGAGTTGTATGAGCTATTTGTATATTTTGGAAATCAATCCCTTGTTGGTTGTATCCTTTGCAAATATTTTCTCACATTCTGTAGGTTATCTGTTCATTTTGTTTATGGTTTCCTTTGCTGTGCAAAAACGTGTTCGATTAGGTCCCACCCATTTGTTTATTTTTACTTTTATTTCTATTGCCTTGGAAGACTAAGAAGACATTGCTATCATTTACGTCAGAGAGTGCTTTGCCTATGATTTCTTCTAGTAATTTTATGGTGTCATGTCTTATATTAAGTCTTGAAGCCATTGTGAGTTTATTTTTGTGCATTGTGTGAGGGCGTGTTCTAACTTCACTGATTTACATTGCAGCTGTCCAGTTTTCCTAGCACCACTTGCTGAAGAGCCTGTCTTTTCCCCATTGTATATTTTTGCCTACTTTGTGGAAGATTAATTGACCCTAGGTGTATGGGTTTATTTCTGGGCTCTCTTCTGTTCCATTGATCCATATATCTGTTTTTGTGACAATACCTTGCTGTTTCAATTATTGTAGCTTTGTAGTATTAAATGAAGTCTGGGAGAGTTATGCCTCCTGCTTTACTATTTTTCTTCAGTATTGCCCTGGCCTTTTATGGTTCCATATAAATTTAGGATTATTCTAGTTCTGCAAAAATGTCATGGGTAATTTGATAGGGATTGCATTAAACCTGTAGATTGCTTTGGGTTGTATGGCAATTTTAACAATATTAATTCTTCCAATCCAAGACACTCCCATTCTTTCTTTTTTTTTTTTTAATTTTTAAGTGAGAATTGCAACTTTAAAAAATTTTTATTTATTTATTTTAATTAATTGGTTAATTAATTTTTTTAGGGCCCCACCCACAGCATATGGAGGTTCTCAGGCTAGGGGTCAAATCGGAGCTATAGCTGCTGGCCTATGCCACTGCCACAGCAATGCAGGATCGGAGCCACACCTGCAACCTATACCACAGCTCACAGGAATGCCAGATCCTTAACCCACCGAGCAAGGCCAGGGATCGAATCCACAACCTCATGGTTCTTTGTCAGATTTGTTTCTGCTGTGCTGCAATGGGAACTCCACTCCCATTATTTCTTAAAGCTTTTTTTTGTTTGTTTGTTTGGTACCTAATATGTATTTGAGATATGGATCCAATCTAATTTTTTTCCAAATAGATATTCAGTTCTAAATTTGTGTGTGGGATATAAAATATTCTCAAAGTACACAAAAATATTTTTAAAACTACAAGGAGAAATAAACAAATATATATTCTTGGGCAGAAATATTTTTTTTTGTCTTTTTAGGGCCACACCCACGGCATATGAAGGTTCCCAGGCTAGGGGTCCAAATGGAGATGTAGCAGCTGGCTTGTGCCAGAGCCACAGCAACACAGATCCGAGTTGCATCTGCCACCCACACCACAGAGCACAGCAACACCAGATCCTTAACTCACTGAGCAAGGCCAGGGATTAAACCTGTGTCCTCAAGGATGCTAGCTGGGTTTACTAACAGCTGAGACACAGCAGGAACTCCTTGGGTAGAAATTTTTAGCACATTTCTTTCAAGAACTGATAGGTCAGATTTTTAAAAGCCTAGGAGTTCTCTTGTGGCATGGTGGGTTAAGGATCTGGCGTCACTGTAGTGGCTTGGGCTGTTGCTGTGGCGTGGGTTTGATCCTTGGCCTGGGAACATCCACATGCCATGGGCACAGAAAAAAAAAAAAAAACAAAAACAAAAAAACAAAAAACAAACAAAAAAACCCCCAAAACCCAAAAAACAAAAAACCTATGAAAATGGATAAATTCAATTCTTAAACGGGCTATCAATGTAGATTCTGTAGCAACCAAAAAGATAATAAGAAAATACTGTGAATAAATATATCAATAATGAAGTAATCAATTTTAATAGATTCAGTTTTTTAAAATGACCATAGAAAGAAGTTGAAAATGTGCATAGTCCTGCAACTGTTCAAGAAATTGAATATATAATTTAAAAGTCTTCTGCAAAAGAAGTTCCAAGCTCTGAATGCTTCAGTGTTACATTTCTGTATTTAAAGAACAAAGAATAGCCCTCTTATACATACTCTTCCTTAGAACTGGAAAAAAAGGAAAAAAGAAATACTTTATGGCCACCATGACCTCATTATCAATAATTGTCAGACATTGTGAGAGAAAAAAATGATAGGCCTGCCTTTCTTATAAATATACATGCAGAAATCCTAAAATAAAAAAAAAGTACTATTTGCAAACCAAATCCTTCAATATGTAAAAAGTGTTTACATTGTGACCAAGTTGAGTTTATTTCATTAATACAGTGTTGGTATAAGATTAAAATATCAGTATAGTTTGATATGTTAACAGAGGAAAGGAGAAAAACAATAATCTTAATTGAATAGAGGTAAAAAACTTTTTGTAAACTAGTAACACGAGAGAGTATTCTTAATCTGAAAAAGGTCATTTAAAAAACCTACAGTAAACATGATTCTTAATGGTTAAGTGTTGAAAACTTTTCCTTTGAGGTCAGGAACAAGATAAGGATGCTTAATATCCAGACTTATATTCCTTTGACTAGAGTCAACTTTTACTGGGAGTCATATTAGGAGAAAGAAATAAAAAGAGCAAATATTAGAAAATAAGAAATAAAATTGTAATTTCTTGTAAGTGATATGTATGTAGAGAAACTCCCAAAGAATTCCGAGATAAATTATAGAATTGATGAGTAAATTTGGTGGGTACAAGCTCAATAACCAAAAGTGAAATGTATTTTCATAATCAACTATAACCATATATTTTCACTATAAACAGAAATTAAAATTTTAAAGTCATTTACAATATCAAAAAAAAAAATACCATCGCTGAATCTAACCAAATGTGTATGAAATCCCTATCCAGAAAACATTAAATCATAATTATTGGAAATTTAGAAATGTCTAAATAGAGATATTTACCATGTTTTTGGTTAGAAGAATTTATATTTAAAGATGTCAGTTCTTTCTATATTGATCTATACAGTCAATCCAATGACAACAGCATATTTTGAGGAACTTCACAAGCTGATTCTAAATCCTACATGTGAGGATGTGGGTTTGATCCCTGGCTTCGCTTACTATGTCAAGGATCAGGCATTGCTGTGGCTGTGGTATAGGCCAGCAGCTGCAGCTCCAATTTGACCCCTAGCCTGGAAACTTCCATATGCCACAGGTGTGGCCCTTAAAAAAAAAAAAAGACAAAAAAAGTGAATCAATGAGTCAAAACATTTTTGAAGCAGAAAAAAGACAGGACATATTTTATCTTATATCAAGACATAGAGTTAATTTATACAATGTGGTATTGTTGCAAGGACAACCAAATAGAAAAAGAGAGAAAATAGCACACCTAACCAAGAGTCACTATGGTGAAATCTTAGTTTATGACAGTGTTGGCATTCCACAATTCTGGTACAAGGATTTTTTTTTTTTTTTTTTTTTTTGCTTTTTAGGGCCACACCTGCAGCATGTGGAGTTTCCCAGGCTAGTGGTCCAATCAGAGCTACAGTTGCCAGCCTATACCACAGCCACAGCAACATCAGATCTGAGTTGTGTTTGCAACCTACACCACAGCTCACGGCAACTGGCAGATCCTTAACCCACTGAACAAGGCCAGGGTTTGAAACTGCAACTTCATGATTCCTAGTCAGATTAGTTTCTGTTGTGCCACGATGGGAACTCCAAGGATGGTTTTTTGAATATGTGAGGCACTTAACTATTCACATGGGGAAATCATGAAATTTTACCTCTCTTCCTCACTATAATTGTTCCAGGTAAACTGTGTCCCTACTTGTGATAAAAAAATAAAATTACTGCAAGATAACATGGGAGTATTTCTTACTGGATTTAGGGTAAGGAAAGACTCTTTAAACATACCAAAACAAGCACTAGTCTTAAGGAAGGATATGGGTAAATTTAACTAAAAATCAAGAAGTTCTATTGATTGGACAGTTAAGAGATTAGACAAGCCACTCACTGGATGAAGATTTTTTAAAAAATTTAAAAAAATTTAATTTATTTTTAATGTTTTGTCTTTTTAGGGCCACACCTGAGGGATATGGAGGTTCCCAGGCTAGAGGTTGGATTGGAGCTGTAGCCATTAGCCTACACCACAGTCTCAGCAATGCCAGATTTGAGCCATGTCTGCGACCTACACCACAGCTCATGGCAACACTGGATCCTTAACCCACTGAGTGAGGCCAGGGATCGAACCTGCATCCTCATGGATACTAGTCAGATTCGTTTCCACTGAGCCATGATGGGAACTCCTGGAAGAAGATATTTACAACACATAAAACTAACACAAGGCTTGTGAGAAAATATTTTTTAAATTTCTACAAACTAATAATTAAAAAAAGAGCAGACTACCTGATACAAAAATGGTAAAGAAACTTTAGTTGGCATGTCACTAAATAGGATATCCAAATGGCTAGTGAAAATATGAAAATACACTCAATTTTATTAATAATCAAAGAATAGAATATTGAAACTGTAAAGTAATACCACCACGTAACTCCCAGAATTTCTAAAATTAAAAAGACACACAATACCAAGTGCAATGAAGATGTGGAGAAATTGGAACTCTCATACTCTTCTCAGAGTGTAAGTTAATACATACACTTGGGAAAACATCATTTGCCAAAGTTAAATATGTACACACATTATGATCTAGCAATTTCCGTCCCAAATATATGTATATCTTAACACCGTCATATGTATGTGTACTAGCAGATTACAAGAATATTCATTTCTGAGTTATTCCTAACAGCCTCATATTGAAAACAATCAAAAGTCCAAAAGATAAAAGAGATAAATATATTGGTATATTCATACACTGGAATATCATATGGTCATAAAAATTCATGCACTACTGTTACATACAACAATATGGATGAACACCCCAATTACAGAGTTGAATAAAAGAAGTCAGATGCAGTAACAGAACACTATTTATATAATATTCAAACTATAAAACCCACCTAAACTCCTTAAGAGGTATACACTTAAAATTATACGAAAAATAAGGATATGGAGTTCCCGTCGTGGCGTAGTGGTTAATGAATCCGACTAGGAACCATGAGGTTGCGGGTTCGATCCCTGGCCTTGCTCAGTGGGTTAAGGACCCAGCCTTGCCGTGAGCTGTGGTGTAGGTTGCAGACGCAACTTGGATCCCACGTTGCTGTGGCTCTGGTGTAGGCCGGCGGCTACAGCTCCGATTAGACCCTTTGCCTGGGAACCTCCATATGCCCCGGGAGTGGCCCTAGAAAAGGCAAAAAGAAAAAAAAAAAAAGGATATGATTACCATCAAATTTAGGATAATTGTTACCGTTAGTGGAAAGAAAGAGGATTTTATTTTTATTTATATATTTTTAATTAATTAATTATTTAATTGATATTTTTGCTTTTTTTTAAGGGCCACACCTGCCACGCTCCGAAGTTGCCAGGATACCGGTGGAATCACATCTACAGCAGCCGGCCTACGCCACAGCAACGGGGGATCTGATCCGTGTCTGCGACGTACACCACAGCTCACGGCAATGCCGGATTTTTAACCCACTGAGCGAGGCCAGGGATCAACCCACATCCTCATGGATCTTAGTCAGATTTATTTCCGCTGCGCCACAATGGGAACTCTCGGGGGGATTTTAATTAAAGTGGTACATAAGAGCTCTGGGCTAATAAATTCTATTGTCCTGGGAGATGGTTATATAATATTTGCTCCTGGAGTTCCCATTGTGGTGCAGCGGAAATGAATCTGACTAGGAACCATAGGTTGAGGGTTTGATCCCTGGCCTCGCTCAGTGGGTTAAGGATCCAGTGTTGCCTTGAGCTGTGGTGTAGGTTGCAGACGCAGCTCTGATCTGGTGTTGCTGTGGCTCTGGTGTAGGCCGGTGGCTACAGCTGTGATTAGACCCCTAGCCTGGGAACCTCCATATGCCATAGGTGTGGCCCTAAAAAGACAGAAAAGAACAACAACAACAAAAAAATTTGCTTCATAATACCATAATAAATATAATCATTCACTAAGTTACGTATTTATGGTCTGGGTACTTTTAAGGGTATGTGATATATTTAATAATGAAAAGATGTATACAAGGGAAGTATATTTTACATCCTCTGTTATATAGTCCAAATAATTAAGTTCATATATGCAACTGAAATAAAAATTTAAGGAAATAATACTTACCCTCACTATGTGTGATATAGTCTGGTATAGTCTCTTCTCTCCTGTTCTCTTTTATTCTATCTCATTCCATTAAAGAAATGTTAACCATAAACCATGAAACTGATTTAATGATGTACAGTTTGAAAACATTCATCTAGATCATAAAAAACTCTTGGGATTTCTATACAGCGATTAGGAGGTCCACCATTGGTTCAGAAATGACTCATCTCCCTGCAGCAGCATTTTAGGTGGGAGAGTTAGTTCTTTGTTGTGGAGGGTTATTCTATACAGTGTAGGACATTTACCCCATCCCTGACCTCTATCTACTAGATGCCAGCAACACTCACCTACTTTCTCTAGCTGCAACAACCTAGAAGGCAAAATCACCCCAGTTGAGAACCACTGCTATGCAGAGTCTTTAACTTTCTAAACATGCCATGTCTTTACAAAGAATCCTTAAGTTAGCGTTTCTCAAATATGAGTGTCCATTAGAATCACCTGGAAATTCCGTTTGACACGTAGGCTGGGAATCTGCCTTTTTAATGAGGACTCCACGTGATTCTGATGCAGGTTTTTCTAAAGATGAGAAACATTGTTCTAAGATGATAGCAGTCTTGAATCAAAATCCCCTTGGAGCTACCAGAATGCTTCCGATATATTAGTTTTCAAGGGACAGGTCCGTGCGCATTAGAAAATGCAAACTTTTTCCTGGGCTATAAATGGTATAAAACATCCAAGAGCTCTTTGTGGAACAAATCTAGCACAGACACTTGTGAAATCACAGCAGTGGAGTCTTTGTATCATTGCTCTATGGCCTGTTTGGAGCAGACAAGGGACGTGCTGTGGACCGAGTGTGAAACCAAGTCTGACCTTTCTGAGTCCACAGTTTTCGCTGAAGAAGGAAGCCGAATCCCCAGTAAAGACACCGCCTGGCACTGCCAATTACTTCATGCCTGATAGAGGAGCTGAAATGCCTCCCCATACTTCAGATTTTTTTTTTTCATCCCAGTTAATTGTTCTTCCTAAATTGAATGATCTATTTTTGGAACTAAAAGAGATGCAGTGTAGAGAGAAAGGAACTGACAAAGCCCAAGACAGAGAAGGGAGGTAATCAGAGGCGAGGCAGGAAGGAGAGAGGAATACGGTCTGCCTCCATCTTCCTTATAATAGACAAAAAAAGTGAAGAGGAAGAGCATCCTTCCTTCCTGGGAGCAGGTGGATGAGACATTAGGAGCAGGAGATTCTGCTTAAAAAACAAGGAACACATGAAATTATAAAATGTGAAATTTGGAAACAGCCATGTGACCTGGAGACCTGGGTCTTAAAAGCCATTGGGTTTTACCTTAAAACTCTACCCTGGATGAGCATGTTCATATTGCCGAATCAGAAGATGAGAAAATCTGGTGCTTTTCTCTATTTATTATTATAAATTTATTTGCAAATTGCCATGCCCTGTATCCTGAAAATGTAGGATTTTCTCATAGAATTTTTTTTTTTTTTTGTCTTTTTAGGGACACACCTGAGGCATATGGAAGTTCCCAGACTAGGGGGTCTAATCCGAGCTGCAGCTGCTGGCCTACACCACAGCTACAACAATGCCAGATCTGAGCCCTGTTTGTGACCTACACCACAGCTCACAGCAATACTGGATCCTTAGCCCAATGAGTGAGGCCAGAGATTGAACCCGTGTCCTCACGCATACTAGCTGGGTTCGTTATCACTGAGTCACAACGGGAGCTCCTCACAGATGCGATTCTGAGTCTAGGGAGCAGGTCTTCTGATGGGTTTAGTCCACATGCATATCTGACGAGGCAGAGATGTACACAGATGTGTGTGTTTCCAATGAACTCAGAACTGTAATAATGTCCACCTTAGCCAGGTCCAATGGCTATTATCAAAAACACATTTGAAATAAAGAGTCAGCAAATATTGCACCTAGCTACCAGCATGGATATTGGCGTCTTCCATTTTGCTGCTTCTGTCAGCAGTGCTTTTGTTAACTCCGGTAGTTCTAATCCTCCTTCAGACCGAACATCCTGCTCCAAGCTTCTGAGTTGCCTACACTAGCCATTTCCAAAGCTTCTCTTCTCTAGGCATTGCAACTGCAGTCACATTTCGAAAAGACTCTCTTGTATGCTTCTAAATGTTTAGCAAAACTACAAAGCCGAACACACATCATTTTCTTCAAAACACATAAACATTGTGGCCTGCAAAATGAGGCTACACCAAAGACAGCCAGCTCGACTTTAAAATACATGAGAAAAAGCAGAGACCTTGTAAACTCCCATAAGATTGTGCCATTCTTTTCATCCCTCAATAGATATTTTAACAAGACATGCCCTTCACTCCTGAAACGATTCAGCTAAGGAAAGGGAGAGGCTGCAAACCACCGGGTACACTTGCCTTTCCCTGCCATGAGGTGTCAGGAGAGGAGTTCCTGCAAGGCTGCCCGTGGTGGCATTGTCCCCATCCCCCTGCCATTTTAGCCTTAGCCTCCAGTGTATGGCATATCCGTGTTTGTCTTTGTGTCTGAGATTTTGATTTCTAACCATTGGAGTAGGAGACTCTAATATGAAGGTGGTGGAGAATGTAGCATGGGGAAAGAGAAAGGAAAGATTCTGGGGATGAAAGGATTTAAAACAGTCAAGCTATGCAGATCCCCTTTGTGCCAGGTTATCACACAAAAACGGTAGGGCTGACAGATCATCGCCTTCCTCCTCACATGTGTAAATGTCCAGGCTGAACAAGTAAACCTCTGTTTGATCCTAGAGAGTGTGTCTACTAGCCCAAACTCTGGTAAACAGAGATAAGGTCCTCCAGGGAAGTGAGCAAAAAATGTGGGCTTTGCAGCTGGCATGCCTGGGTTCAAATTTTAATGCCACCTGGGTTTTGTGCAACCTTAGGAAAACTTGAGTGACCTTGAGCTAATGACTGAATCTCTTTCTGTATGTTAACTCATCTGTAAAATTGAAATAATAGCAGTACATGTCACTAGGGCTATTGTGAGGATGAAATGTGTGGTTGGATATAAAGATGCTTGGAATTGTTCCTGTCTATTAATTATGAAAAATAGAAACTGTTATAATTGTTGTTGATATTAATATTAGTATTCTTTATTTTATACATTCAAAGTCACTGACAATGTTGGAGTTGATTGGATTCTAACAAATTCTGGGGAGAAATATTAACAGCGAGGAAGGTGTATCACACAGGTGCTGAGACAGATCAAAACTTTGAGTCACTCTGTCAATCTTTCTAAACTTTATTCTTGTAAAATGATCCTAGGAGAGTGGTTATTCAGAGTATGCATTTGGATTTAAAGACAGAATATTTTTACAGAATTGCCCTTTGACATTCCATTTCAAGTTTGTTCTTTCTGAGGGGTCTTATAAGAAACAACCAGGAACATTTCCTGTTATTTTTTTTTTTTTAATTTTCCCACTGTACAGCAAGGGGGTCAGGTTATCCTTACATGTATACATTACAATTACATTTTTTCCCCCACCCTTTCTTCTGTTGCAACATGAGTATCTAGACAAAGTTCTCAATGCTATTCAGCAGGATCTCCTTGTAAATCTATTCTAGGTTGTGTCTGATAAGCCCAAGCTCCCGATCCCTCCCACTCCCTCCCCCTCCCATCAGGCAGCCACAAATCTCTTCTCCAAGTCCATGATTTTCTTTTCTGAGGAGATGTTCATTTGTGCTGGATCTTAGATTCCAGTTCCTGTTATTTGGATGTAGTTCAGGTTGTGTGGGATCATTATTCATTTCTATTACTATGATTTTGGCCCAGGACTTCACTGGTATTTCTGGCACTTAGGTTGTCAAATGTACCATTAATTGAATGATCCACTTCATCCTGTTCTTCTGGGGCTACAGGTGGTCAAAGTCACTATATATCTATGCAGTTTTCATACTGTTTTAATTTAATTTAATTAATTAATTTTTGGCCACACCTGCAACATGTGGAAGTTCCCAGGCCAGGGATCAAACCCAGACCACAACAGCAACTTGAGTTGCTGTAGTGACAATGACAGAAACTTAACTGGCTGTGCCACTGGAGAATGCAAATATTGCTTTTATCTTAGAAGTAGAAAACATTTGCATAAAAACTATCTTTGAGGCCTATCTTCCCCTCAAAATCTGGCTAGGGATTTTTTTTTTTTTCAGGGCCATACCTGTGGCATATGGAAGTTCCCAGGCTAAGTGTCAAATTGGAGCTGCAGCTGCCAGCCTACACCACAGCCACAGCAACGTGGGATCCGAGCTGTGTCTGTGACTTATACCATGGCTCATGGCAATGCCTGAACCTTGACCCACTGAGTTAGGCCAGGGATCAAACCTGCATCCTCATGGATTGTTAGTAGAGTTCTTAACCCTCGGAGAATGGTTTCCCATGACGGGAACACCTGGCCGAGGGAACTTGATGGACTATTCTTTATGAGTGAGCAGAAGAGAAAAAAGATGGTCTTTGTTCACTGAAAAAGTGTTTATTCATTGAATATTTACTGAGCACCTATTGCGTGTGTAAGTTACTGTACTTGCTATTGGGAATGCAATGTCCAACAAGACAGACCCAGTATCTACTTTCATGAGTACATTCTAGTGTGAAAGGCAGATGTTAAACACATAGTTCTATGTTTATTTGTTTAATTACAATGGTAAAAAGTATAGGGGAGATATGAGTTGCTCTGTAAATATATTATTAAGATGTGAGACTAAATCTGAGGGGTCAGAGAACTTTCCTTGAGGAAGTACTATCAAGTGAGATTTGAAGGATGAATAGGAGTTTATTATGCGAGGGAGAAGAGACAAAATACTCTTGCACATGCAGAAGGAAGAGCATGTGCAAGAGCCCTGAGCATGGCAAGAACACAGAACCCTTAATGAGGTGGACGAAGGTGAGAGTTGCTAGGCTGAGGAGAGAAGGGAAAGTGGGTAAGAGACAGGAGAGAGGAAGGCAAAGCCAAACCAGGTAAGGACTTGAGGCCATGATGAGGAGATTCATCTTTATCCAAAACCAATGGGAAATCATGGAAGAGAGTGACAGGATTAGAATTGCGTTTTTAAAAAAGCTACCTTGGGAACTATACCTAATCACTTGTGATGGAACAAGATGGAGGATAATGTGAGAAAAAGAATGTATATATATGATAACTGGGTCACTTTACTGTATAGTAGAAATTATCAGAACATTGTAAATCAAGTATAATTTTAAAAAATTAAGAAAAAAGAAGCTGACTTCTGGAGGCGAAGAGAGTTTGGATATAGGGAAAATGTTTAGTAGATTATTAGTTTGAGAACATTTTAAAAAGTAGTGATGAGAGTTCCTGTTGTGGCTCAGTGGAAATGAATCCGACTAGTATCCATGAGGACACAGGTTCAATCCATGGCCTCACTCAGTGGTTGATGATCTGGCATTGCGGTGAGCTGTGGTGTAGGTTGCAGCTTCGGCTCAGATGCCGTGTTGCTGTGATGAAGACTGGAGGCTACAGCTCTGATTTGACCCCCTAGCCTGGGAACCTCCACACACCAAGGGTGCAGCCCTTTAAAAAAAAAAAATGTAGTGATGGCAAGGTGGACATGGATAGAAATGGATCGAACTGATAAACATTTAGGTGGTGCAACTGAAAAGATATTGGTGATAAAAATCAGGAAGAGGGAGACCGTAAGCCTAACTATGAACTGGACTTGTGTTGCCAATATTTACAAAAACAGGGTTCACTGCAAGAGAACCTTGTTGGGTGAAGTGGGGACAGTAGGCCTTCATTTCTGAACTATTAAATGTATGAAGCTTTAGCAGTGGTGTTTGGTGAAAGAGTAACAACTGGTCCTCCAAGAAGAAGAAAAGAAATGAATTTGTAGCATTTGCCAACTTCCATAGTGCCAACTTCTCATCACAGTGGATTTCAGCCTGCCAACACCATGGTCCTGACCATGGAGTTGTGAAGAGATGCTTACAACAAGGGAAATGTGGAGAGGTGGTTGGATATTTTAGCCTTGGGCTTAAAGGAGTGTTTGGGTTGGGGTCTGGAGTCATTGGTATATAACCGAGAACTAACTGTATGGTTGAGACTGCTGCAGTGAGAGCGTACTGAGTGAGAAAAGGAAATAGCTATGTACTGAGACTTGAGAAACCCCAAACTCAGAGTTCATCAGAGGGAGGCCAGGGAGGAAGACTCATTCCCAGGGGGTGCACTGTCCCATGAGCCATGGAAAAAATATTCTGAGAATGATGATTTGGTAAACAGAGTTAAATACTACAGATAGGTCAAAGGAGATGCAGGATGAACATTTTCCCTTAGATTTAGGGACAACAATCATGAGTGACCCTTATCAGAGCACTTTCCATAGGGTGGTGAGGATGGAAGTCAGACCGGAATGATTTGAAAACACATTGGAGAAGATACAGACAATGAGTGTAGAAGACTCTTTTGAGACTCTTGGCTACAAAAGGGCAGAGAGAGAGAGAGAGAGTCTGGCTATCAGCTTGAGGGCTGCTGGTAAGAAGTGCGTTGAGGGTGTTCTGTTTATGCTTTTGTGTTTAAAATAAGATAGAAATTTGAGCATGTTCAATGCTGATGTCAAGAATTCAGCAGAGAGAAGGGGATTGCCAATATAAGAAATGGCTAATTTTGTGCAAAATTCCTTATTCTAATGAGTTTGGTTACTTCAGACTATGTTCTTCTCATTCATATGCCTTTCCTTGTGTTATTTGTCTTTTTCCTTAAAAATGTCTTTGTTTCTACAAATTTCACTTAGCTTGAGCATCCAAGTTCATGTCAACTCCTCTCTGAGGTTTGCCCCAATTATTCCATCATCTCCTGATTTCTTCCCTTCTCAACCCTGAGTTGTAAGTACCAAGCATGCTGCTTGCTCAGTAGGTCAGAGAAACAGGAAAGAATAGGCATGGTCTAGGGGCTATCATCATGCTCTTCCCTTTGAAATTCATTACTGGTCCTGTAGAAAGTGTGGACCTAGGTGGCCACTCTTTAACTTTTAAAACTGCCCATTATTGATCACAGCTGAAGACTGGAGTGAACCATTAAACCAAGTAGAATCGATCAGATTCTCTAATAACAGAATTTGAAGAGATATGGAAAGTGTTTACTCATGGTGGTCCCCCAAATTGCCAGCATGTAAGAATGAGGGTGCTGGGATGGCCTTTTATGGACAGAGAGTATGGTGACCAAATAATAGTACAGAAAGAATAAAGCAGGTTCACAATATCAATGAGACAGAACCAAATGAAGAGAGAGAGAAAGCGAGAGAGAGAGAGCAAGAGAGTCTTTATGCCATATCCCAGTACCAGCCATTTTGGTGGCCTGGCTACTTTTCCTTGCCTTGAGTAATGGGACACCTTTTGATGAAAGGACACTGACTCTACTTAAATCTTGCTTCAAATTGTTACTGTTTCTTGAAATGAAACAATCCTTGACAGGTGACATCAATGATCAAGACTAGATGGATCATTCTGAGCTGATGGGTTTCGTGAGTTATAACTAGAAAGACAATGCAAGATAAGGCAAAGTTGATCCTAAAGGTTGGAAAAAAAGTAGGAACCAAGGTTTAGGCCAAAAATGGAGATCTAAGAATTCAGCAAACATGAAAAAATGGCAGAGATGCAAATTTTAGACAAATAAGCCATCTTGAGCCAAAGTGTTTTTGAGCCAGGACAAGCTTCTCTGCTTACCTTATCTTCAGGTTTCCTTGGAGGTCTTCAATAAGGGAAATAAAACTAAAACCTAAACCAAATATATGCAGGAGTGCATTACTCTACTCTTCGCTTCTTCTCCCAGCTTTTAGGGCTGCATCTGTGGCATACAGATGTTCCTGGGCTAGGGGTTGAGTTGGAGCTGCAGCTGCCAGCCTATGCCATGACCACAGCAACGCAAGAGCCAAGCTGCATCTGTGACCTATGCTGTAGCTTGGGCAAATACCCCAAACATGGTACCAACTTTATAACAACTTGTTGGATCTCTACTTGGATGTCTCAGTGGTACTTCAAAGTCAGTAAGACACAAGGTGGACTAGAATACACGCTCTGGAGTCAGACTATCTGGGTTTGTACCCATATCCTGCCCCTTTTAGCTCTATGATTTTGGGACAGTTCTTTAACCTTCATAAGTCTCAATTTTCTCATCTGTGAATGGGGGTGATAATAGTACCCCCATTCATGTATCACATATCCTAAAGTGGTTACAGAGATAAGCTTAGAGATATAGAGTTGGCACTGCATAGTTTACTATAAACATACTCTAAATGAAATCCTTTTTAAAATTGTTGTTATTATCTTCCTTATTTTTGTTATTAAATGTGCTCTCCTTTAGGCTGATTATTTCTCTTGATATCTTTCCCAATCTTTGATAAGTTATGCGACCATTAGTAGTCAGAGGTCTGGGATTCTGGTTTAACTCTGTCACTAAAGGCTACATGAACTTAAGTTAATTACCTAAACTCCCTGGAACTTAAATTTCATCTTTGTAGTACTAAAATGTACTAGATGAACACTGAGGGCTTTCCTAGGTACAAAACAATATAAAATAGGATCTCTTTTCTCAAATTTAAAAATTTTTGGTCATTATCTTTGATCTCTCACCTCCTAAATGCAATTAGCTTCCAATTCTTGTCAATTTTACCTCCAGAACCTCTCTCATACCTGACATCTCTTTATTCCACTCTACCTCCTTATTATAAGGGCTTGTTACTGCTTGTTGGACTATTACAGTGACCCCCATCAGGTCTGGGACCATTAAAATGACTCCCTAGCCAGCCTTCTTGCTTCCTTGTTGTTTCTTCGTTGAGTGCATGTTATATATCACTAATTAAACTCTCTATACTTGCACTTAATTTTTATTCTCATGCTATGTCCAAACACTACTTTTCTTTTAAAATAAATTCCAATAATTGTCTGTTCTTTAATATCAGCTTTTGATCATCTATTCTTGAGAAATTTATTATTCATGCTAATAAATACATCATTACACTATTTCTCTTAAATGCAAAGCTTATAACAAATTCTGGTTCTTTTATCAGGGGTGTTGATGTATATGGAAATTACACTGTGTGTAGGTCAGTTTTTAATTTTTAGAGAAATCATTTTCTGTCCACAAAAAAATTGAATAGACCTGGCAGTCAATTCCTTTGTGAAGGTAGCTAGTTAAAATTTGTCATTTTGGGATCTGATACTTTTTTTTCATCAGGTAGACACAGTCATTGTCTTCTTATTGCTTTATTTACTTGATGACTTTTAGGTGCATTTTATAGGTATATCTGTTGTATTTTTCCATAAGACTCACAAATCTGTAATCTTAAAGAATAATTATTAATATGTCGTCTTTGAATAATCTGTAGATTCTGTGTTATGATGTCACTTAAATATCTGAGTTGTAGTTCTGGAGCCCACTTACTTGTTTCCTCTTTGACCAAGAGATTGGTCTCCTAAAAGTAATTTAAGTAGAGTCAAAATCCAATTAACTTGGCAATTCCATGAACCATAACATCATTTTAGCAGATGATTCAGGTTAGAGTATTAGAAAACCTAAGTCATTTCTTGCTCTCTTCGATAGTAGAGAGAGAGAAAGAGGAGGGAGGGAAGAAAGTAGTTCCAAGCATCTATTCTTCTAGTTATTAGACAGAGTATTGGATAAGACAGCTGGAGACTGATACAGTCTTTAAGATGTCGTATGCTTTCTGTACATCTGTTTCCATCTCTTAAAGGAGAGAACAAAAATAGATAACAGGGCCATATGTCTTTGGTGAGCTTTGATGAGACCTCATTCTGCAAAGTGAGAAAAATGTTGACTTTTATCATGCTGTTGTCTAATATTATGATATATTTCAGGAAAAAATATATTTTTCTATTTTTCTTTTTACTTGCCTAATTGCATCAGCAATATCTTGGACTGGTAAGCCATTTAGAAATGCATCGTGAAACATTAGGAGTCCAAGTCCTTATTTATATTTGTGTGTGAATGCAGTTACACGTGTGATGCCATTCATGTACACATTCATATATACATATAATATAAATATCTATATCTATGTCTACATCTGTGTATATAATGCTCATTGGCAGAAATTTTTTTTAATCTGCCAAAATACCAATCCATGAGTAAAATACTTCTAATGGTAAGAATCCCTTGTTCTTGAATCATTTTGTCTTTTTTTTTTTTTCTTGACAAGAATACATTTAGAGTGCTATTTTATTTTTTCAGAAAGTAAATTTTGTTTCCTCTTTCCTGTGGAAAATCAAGGCTTAATGAACTGCTTTCTTGTTTTCTTACCAGTTTGGAAGTGGCAGGATTTTGGCACACTATAGTGATATTTAGCTGTTTTAAAAGAAAATTTTCTAATTAAAAATAATCTGGGGGTTCCCTCTGTGACTCAGTAGGTTAAAAACCCAGCATAGGGAGTTCCCGTCGTGGCGCAGTGGTTAACGAATCCGACTAGGAACCATGAGGTTGTGGGTTCGATCCCTGGCCTTGCTCAGTGGGTTAAGGATCCAGCATTGCTGTGGCTCTGGCGTAGGCCGGAGGCTATAGCTCTGATTCGACCCCTAGCCTGGGAACCTCCATATGCCGCGGGAGTGGCCCTAGAAAAGGCAAAAAAACAAAAAATAAAAATAAAATAAAAAAAATAAGTATTAAAAAAATAAATTAAAAAATCTCTAAAAAAAAAGAAAAAACCCAGCCTAGTCTCCATGAGGATGCAGGTTCGATCCTTCGCCTCACTCAGTGTGTTAAGGATCTGGTGTTGCCATGAGCTGGGTCAACATCAAAAATGCAGCTTGGATCCTGCATTGCTGTGGCGGTGGTATAGGCTGGCAGCTGCAGCTTCAATTTGACCTCTAGTCCTAGGAAACTCCAAATGCTGCAGGTGAATCTGTTAAGTAAATATTAAGAAAAAAGAATTTAATTTTGTAATAAATTATGCAGTGAAAGGAAACTAGTAGCTGGGAATATGATAGAAATTTCTTAATATGAGAGATGCATTCTTTCAAACTCCTCTGCAAAATACATGCGTCACATGGCCTTTATTTTCAATGCTCATAAAACTGGAGATCCTGTAGGTTAAAAAAAATTGTCTCTAAATGTATGTGATGTAAAATGTGTATCTTAATTGGAGAGTGAGTTCTTTTGAATTAATATATTTTGATAGCTGGATATTAGCCATTTGAGTGCCGAAACTTTAAGAAACAGCCATTTTGTCAGAAGTCTTTTTGGAGAAGGCTGGCTTAAATTAAACAGAATTTACAGAACAGAGTTGAGCCTCTGTGACATCAGGAAATCACGTATAATGCCCCCTGTGTTATTGAAATGTGAGAAGTTTCACATTCACCTCAACTTCATCTCAGAAGATCTTGGTTGAAAGCAGAAAGGAGGGAAGAAGGCAATGGAAAGGATTGCTAGAGAGAGCCAGGACAACCACCTTTCTCTATCTCGTTATTTTGGGAGATACGTAATTATTTACTTTTTGAGCAACTATTGTAGAAAAATTAGGTGTGGCAGAATGCCAACTATTATAGCAAATGAGAGAGGGAGTTGGCCGCACCCGGACAAAGACAGTGGGTATGAAGAGGATGGCCACTTGGGACTCTAACATGTTACACATTAGGAGGTTGCTTCCTAGGATGGATTTGTGGCAGGATGAATAATTTCTTTGTGGAATTACATAGAGCTTCATGGAGTTACATGAATTTCTATGTAACAGGACCTACAAATACTCAATAATAAAAATGACATGCTAACGGTTGTACCGTTTTTTCTTTTTTCGTGATTATATAAAAGGTTAAGATTATGTGTAGATGCCAAGCCCCTTATTCTTCTTATCTCATGTTAAGTCTGAAGACGGTTTTGCAAACGAGGAATGATTTCTTATTTTATCTACTAGTCCCTACCGTGGCCCTGCTGATTCCCCTCTCTCCTGGGTTAATGCTACCTGATTTTTCATCTGCTGCCCCAGATTCCTTGGTTAATCCTGCTCTTATGCAGAGGAATTTTAAGGAGGCTGAGGTCTGTAGCTTGGTTTCTTTTAAGCACCTTAGTCCAGTTTACCGAGCTCTGAATTCCCATGTGGTTTATATAGCAACTAGCTCTACTGCTAATACCTGCAAATGACTTTCCCACTAAGTCCAGATCTTACTTGCTTTGAGCACTGCTTGACTCTTTTAGAACATACGCACTCTGATATGAGCAGAGACTTCTGCACATTTCAGTCTGAATGTATTTTTTTTGCCTTTTTTTTTTTCATGGCCGCAACTGCCACACATGGAGGTTCCCAGGCAAGGGACTGAATTGGAGCTATAGCCACTGGCCTACACCATAGCCACAGCAACGACAGATCCTTAACCCGCTGAGTGAGGCCAGGGATCGAACCAGCAATCTCATGGCTCCTAGTTGGATTTGGTTCCGCTCTGTGGTGACAAGAACTCCACTGAATGTATTTTTTATGTTTCACGTGTGTATATATACACACACAATATACATTAATATAATTTATTATATATTAATCTATATCACTTAAATCCATAAAATTATATAACATTATATAAAATTATATAAAATTAAATAATGGAGTTTGCCTTTTCACATGGCTTTAAAAATATTTACACAAAATTGTAATATACATAAGATATAATTTCTAAGACTACCTTAAAATGAAAACTCATTATTTTTCCTAGGCTTTCTCCACTTCACTCCCCAAAATTACATATAAAAAATTGCTTCTTCCTTTTGGGTTCCTTAATCTCTGATGGTGGAGTTTCCTGGTGGCTCAGTGGGTTAAAGATCTGGCTTTGCATCCTGTGGTACAGGTTTGACTCCAAGCCTGGGTAACTTCTGCATGCAGCAACCGTAGCCAAGATGGCACCATCTATTCAGTCATCCAAGCTAGCGTACTAGCATTTTCTCTGTCCACCTTTCCTTCCTCACGGCTCCAACACATCACTAGAATCTACAAATTTTATCTCTAAAATGCCTCATATCTGCACTATTGAAAATACAGGTCTGATTAGGCCATTTCCTTGATTAAAAATCTTCCTTATTGGGTGTAGAATGAAATAAAGCAAGACATATTTTCCCAACCCACCCACAGCAGTTTTTCCTCATTGTCTATGGCTATGTATCATATATCTTGTGCTTAAACCTCAGGTCTCAGGTCTTTTTTTTTTTTTTTTTTTTTTTTTTTTTTTTGCTTTTTAGGGCTGCATCCGTGGCATATGGAGGTTCCCAGGCTAGGGGTTGAATTGGAGATGTAGCCACCAGCCTATGCCACAGCCACAGCCACATCAGATCAAGTCTTATCTGCAATCTACACCACAGCTCACAGCAACACCGGATCCTTAACCCACTGAGCGAGGCCAGGGATCAAACCTGCAACCTCATTGTTCCTAGTTGGATTTGTTTCCACTGCGCCACACAGGAACTCCTGACCTCAGGTCTTAATCAATAATTATGCCTTGTTCTTTTGAGCCTCAGTGCCACTGGATGGACTGTTCCCTTTGCCAAGAGAATGCTGGTGAAATACTACCCATCTTTCTAGGTGCAAACGTCATTCCTCTATGAAACTTCCCTGGGTCCTAATTTTTCTTTCTAAAAGAAAATGAATTTCAGTCTCCTCTCTTTCCCAAGTAGGCTTGTTCATACCACTATTATTGTATTCATGATGCTTCACAATAATTATATATTTGTGTGTGTCATGCCCAAAGATTGGGAGCTCCTTGAAGTCAGGGATGATGTTTTTTTGACTTCTGCATCACCTTATTCAGGGTCTAGGCATTTCTTGTTTAATCCAGGAATACGTGACTAAACCAACTCAAAGGAGGTGATTTTCATCCTATCATAAAAGACAGGGCAGTAGCGTGAGGATGACACTGTGCGTCTTCCTTAAACTCACTTGCAAGGCAAACAACATTGAAACTTGCAAAGCGCAAACTGGGTGTTCTTTTCATTCACACTGAACAAACAGACACTTTAGGAGATAGTCTTATTATTCCTTATGCAAGGATTAGTTATTTTAAACTTTATTAAAAGATGGAACCCAAGGTTCATTTAATCAAGCAGTTTTCCTCCTGCAACTAAAATCAAGTACAATTTTTCCTTTAAGATCAAATGAACCTGAGAGAAACTTACATGATCTAAAACACCGGGCACAGTGCGTAGCACTGAGTGGGTGTTGAGAAGTGATGTTTATAAGGAGGAAAGGAGAGACACAACAGCAAAGATCAAAATTATTAGATGCCTCTAAAGGGGGATGAGAGTTGAAGATGAAACAATTCTGAAATGTAATGTCATTCAATAGGAAAGAAGGGGTTTATTTTAGAAGTAATTTGCTACAGATTCTACTCTATGTCGTGAAATGTGTCTGTTAATATTTGTACGTCATTATTTCCAAAATTCACTGATGTGTAGAAACACAAACTATGCACACTGGCTTTCAGTTTTGTCTGGCCCAGCAGTTTGTGCTCCGAGGAACCCAGGAGGCCCCTGGCGGTGGTTCTGGGGAAGCGGGTGGGGTGTAGGTGAAGCAGCCTCTGAGATGAACAGTGCTCTCTCTTCTCTGCCAGAAAACTTCCACTTCATCAATTTTATAAAAGTGGTGTCTGTGTATGGTTTGTTTGAAGAAAGTTTCCCAGCTTCAAAAAGCTTTTAAAATCCATCATTGACTACCCATCTCTAACCCTTTTACTTTTCTAGATGAAGAAAATGAGACCCAGGAAATTGAAGTGACTTATCTGAGGCCAAACAACTATTAGTATACCAGCAGCTAGTTAGCAAACCTGTTTGCTTTCTATTTGTGTTGCTATTGTTAATGACTGAGTTCCGGTGAAGGATGTGAGAAGTAATGGCCACTAGGGGCACAGGTAGAGGTGAGGACCATAGATTAAGGATAAAGTGAGGGATGTTGTGACAAAGGCTTGTGCTTTTATTGCAAAAAATGGAACACTAATTAGGAGCTTTCTCCTCGTGGCTCCTGTCTTTCTAGAATGCTACCCTTAAACACATGAATGGCTGCAATGGCTTTTCCTTCCTAGGATGCTCACAAGGACTCAAATTAGAGTAACTTTTTATTATACATACATATTTTTATATGTCTAATATATATTAAGTATACATGTATATGTATTTTATAGGGATATAAGTGTGTGTATATATCCTTATACGTATATATGTATATATGATAGGTATCTATGACATCTTGATAAGATTGGTGTAAAATTTGGATAGCCTGTAAAATGTGATTATGGAATTCAGAGAAAATGCTTTGTTTGCAGAGAAGGTTCAAAGATTCATTAAACATTGGACTTGAAATAGATAGGATTTGCCTGTGGAAAAGAGATCTTTTGCTTCTTTGATTCAATTATTCTATCCCTGCTGGAGGACGGGGTGTGGTCAATAGCACGACAGCTAGAGGAAATGGACAGAAAAATTATTGGAAGACCATTGAGTCACTGGATTATGAAGAAAAAATAGGACTTTTTTTAGGTGAAAGAACAATGCATCTAAAAGGTGGGGAAAGACTGTTGTGACAATCAGTGATTGAGAGGGAAGAGAAAGGCTACAGTTTAGAAGCAGGATTAAGAGATTCGTGGATATCTCAGTGCCATTGAGGGGAGATGATTCCATTCAACATAAGAGACTAAATAAAGAGGCATAATAGGGCTCCATCCGAAATGCAGTTATTAAAAGATGAATTACAAAATGAAAAAGTAGGTTCAGGCAAAAGAGAGAACATTAAAGAAGGAAGACTAAATTCTACAATAGGGAAATAGAAGATGAACAACAGACAAAACAAGTCTCAGGAGACACAATTTGAAATAAACCTTCCAAAATTTTAAGAGGGAAAGTCAATGCTAAAGGAAATAAAAAATAAGAGTAGAAAACTTACTAATGTCTTATTGAAAATTAACACAAAGGGCTGTAATCAAAGGAAGAAATAAATTTGAAGAGATCCCAGGCAGCTTACCTGGTAATAGCAGAGGGCTAAATAACATGGTCATTAAAATTGCAAAATTAAGCTTCTCTCTTATTTTGGGGGGGAATTAGAACGAGTTCATGCAGAATAAAGCAATTACCACACATGAGCTCAAGTTAAGGTTTCCTGCCTCCCGATGGCATGCATGGCTTTGTGCCATGAAATCAGAGCAGACAAGACTCAGGCGTGTCATTGGAATTCCAGCAAGTTGTGAACTTTATATTTCAGGGCCGAATCATGCTTTTTCAACTTCAGGAATGAATTCAGGAAGGCTTATATTTAGCATAGGGGGGGATTCTCACATTAAAAAGATCAAATTGGAAATCACTAGCACAGATGAAAAATGTATAATTTGTGTGTGTGTGTGTGTGTGCGTGTGTGAGCACGCACGCCATGATGAAATAAAAACGGACTGGAGCGTGGAAAGTAATTTAACCGTTTAAAGATACAATTGTTTCATTAATATTTACTTTTACCTGATTAAATATTCATGATGGCTTGCCTTCCCTCCTCGTCTAACAGTGTTGCATTCATGGCCATCTGCACCAGCTCAGCGCACGGGAGGTCTCAATTAGCCATTCAGGCTGACAGAAGACTCAGCCAAGGGGCCCTTACCCTGCAATGGGCTGCAAACAGATGATGAATTTGTCTGTGGGCATGAGCAAGACTGAAACAGACTTGCCCTGGGCTGGGATTAGAGTTGAACAGAGGTTAGAGCATCATGGTCCCCTGAAGAACACAGAGAGGACGATTTCAGAGTTATCTAAATACACATGGGCAAGTGGAAATCTCTACTCAGAGGACACAACCTCCTGTGGGGAGCAGTACTCAGCGTGTGAGCAGGACTGGAACTGGGGCTCTTGACTCCCAGTACTGGGCTCCGATCTGCCAGCATGAAGCCGAGCAACAGATGATCTTGCCTCTAATCTTCGTTTGGTAATCTATAAAATAGCACCGGAAGTATCTGCCTCTGAGGGAGGTGGTGGAGGCAGTCATACATGTCAGCACTGCTAGTTCTTCAGTCTCTTATTCAGACCACAATGGCAGCACTAGCTTACCTTATATTGTAATTACCAGTCCTATGTTTATATCGCCTCTAAACTGTAAGTTTCTGGAGACCATAGATTACGCTGTATTTAAGGTGGGATTCCAAGAGTCTAGCTAGCCTAGCATCCTAGTGGGTAGACATAGTAACTCTTTTTTCAATTTTTTTTTTCTTTTTCTTTTTGTAGCCACACATGCAGCATATGGAAGTTCTTGGGCTAGGGATCGATCAAATAAAAGCTGCAGCTCCAGGCTTACACCACAGCCATGGCAACACCAGATCTGAGCCACAACTGCAACCTATGCAGCAGCTTGGTGCATCGCTGGATCTGTAAACTTCTGTGCCCCCAGGGAACTCCAGTTAGCCTTTTGGAGACAGGTTTGATATTAGAACATGGTATTACATGTGGCTGGACAGTCTATCTATTGTATGAGTGTATGTCCATTGTGGAAGTGCTCACACTCAATGCAGGTGTAACCTTGTCCATTATTAAAAATAAAATGTTCACAGTTTATTCATCGTGGCTCAGCGATATGGCTCAGGGGGAAATGAACCTGACTGACTCGTATCCATGAGGATTTGGGTTTGATCCCTGGGTTAAGCTCATCTGGTGTTGCCATGAGCTGTGTATGGGTTGCAGACATGGCTCAGATCCTGCTTTGCTGTGGCTGTGGTGTAGGCCAGCAGCCTCAGCTCTGATTTGGTTCCTAGCCTGGGAATCTCCATATACCATGGGTGTGACCCTACAAAAGCAAAAAAAAAAAAAAAAAGTTAGCTTTAAAAAAAAATTGTTAGACTCTCCTGAAAGATATTGAGAGTAGCATAGAACCATGATATCTGAGCTATGCTGAATAACGTGTCCCCAAGTATGTCCATGTACTAATTCCAAGAACTTACATGTTACCTTACAGAGCTAACAGGACTTTGGAGACCCAATCAAGGCGAAGGACCACAATAAAAGGAGATTGTTCTGTAGTTTTCTGGTCAGCCCAGTCTAATCATGTGAGTCCTTAAAAATGGAAGAAGAAGGCAAAAGAGTGATGCCACAGGAGAAGGACTTGACCTGTTATTGTTGACTATGAAGATGGAGAAAGAGGCCCTGAGACAAGGAATGTGAGTGGCCTCTCAAAGCTGGGACCTCAGTCCTACAACCACAAAGAACCAACTTCCGTCCACAACCCAAATGAGCAGGAAATGGATTTTCCTCTAGAGTCTCCAGAAAGGGACAAAGGCTGCAAACACTTAATTTTAGTCCAGTGGGGCCCTTTGGGACTTCTGACCTATAGGGCTGTAAGGTAAAAGATTTGTGTTGTTTTTGTGCTTGTGCTACCAAGCTTTCAGGCAGTGATAGGAAACTAATACAGTAACTCTGACTAGTGGACCACACTTTCCATTAAGCTTCTAGATCTTCTAAGGATTATAACAACATTGGGGCACAACATTGTAAATTGACTATACTTTAATTTAAAAAAATGCAAAAAAGACCAAAAAGAGACATTTATCGACGACCAGGATGAAAATAAAGTGCACACCAGTTGTCCTTTTCTCACCTTAGAAAGGGGCATTGAGCTTTCATTTTTTTACCACCATCTGTTTGGAAGTTCTTTGGGTTCACTTCGGTTGAAGCTGGGGAGCAAGATAGGAAACCTGGTTTTTAATTTGTATGATTTAGTTTGTTTCAGCCAATGTCTCCAGAGCTATGTCATGTACAAAGTGAAATCACCTCTACGCTGTATCTTTAAAAGCTGGGGAAGTGCACGGAGCAGCAGCAGCAGTCAATACCAATTTCCACACCTGGATCAATACCATCGGATGGCTCTGTAGCTGCAAAGATTGTTTCACACACATACTCAGGGAAAGGGAGGGCCAGGGAGGGAAAGGGAATTGGTTTTAATGATTTCATGGCTCTGAGTATTCCCTCTCTCCCTCTCTTCTTTAAAAGAAATAAATACATAAAATTAGAAATCAGATTTACGAAACTGTCAGTCTGCATCCAACCCAGCTTCCTGCCCTAGTCTGTCATCCACAGTAGCATCCAGCCTGGCAAATAGCCTTATTCTGCTTGTGCAGTTATACGTATTGAAGAGAAAAAGGTGATAACGCTGTTTGCAGTGATGCAATAATAAAAGAAAAGTCTCTGTATTTACAACAGGCCTTTCCTCAAGGACTTTAGGGGCAGTTTCCTTAATTTACAAGTTGAGAACAAGCATCAGCAGCTTGTGCACTGGCACGTATTAATTTCTATGCGGGGTCTATATGCATGTGCCTGGATAACATGGAACTAAAATGTTTTCTTAGGTACTCTCACCGCAGCCTGACATTGTAGTTCTGAGTCAGAGTCTCCCTCGTGAGTGGGACTGGGGAGCTATTTTTCACAAGGCAGGGTTGTTGGAACTGCCAGGAGACTGCAACTGCAATAGAAACAGCAGGAGAAGCGCAGGGATCCGATGCCATTAGCTTTGCTGGAAGCTTTCCCAGTAGGTCAGGGTCTCAACTGTTTCTCCTCCTGGGAGTGGACACAGCTTAGATTCTACAGCATCTTGCTGAGGCCCCCGCCAACACGCTTTGTCGCCAGGCAGCCCATTAGCTCACCTCCAGAGAAGGCTGACCCTCCCTCAGAGGAGGCAGACCCATCATCACCATGAGCCAAACAAAGGAATAAATATGTCCCCTCTGGGCCCTGACATAATGGGGCAGCTTAATCCTCAGCTTGGTAAATGCCACAGCTCCAACCGTGACCAGCTCAATCTTGAAGGCAGATCAAATGACTTTCAGGAGTGGTTCTGTACAACCCCCAGCTGGAGGGCCAAGAGGTTGCAGGAAAGAGCGACTTTTCTGGAGACCGATTATAAAGATTCTCTTCCTCTTCATCCTCTCTGATGTTTTCTTCTGCTTTGTGGTTTTGACAAAGGGTTGCCATACGCATCATCTCACCTATTCCTCACATGGACTCTGCATTTGAGCCCTTTGCCATAGCTGAGGCTTGGGGAGAGCAAGTCTCAGGGTTTGGGAAGGTAATCACTGAATAGGGAATTACCGAACTGGGGACCGAACACACCAGGTAGCCCCTTTAATGTCAGGATGTAATAGGAGCGGGGCAGCAAAATTTCATAAACCCTTTCTCTGATACTGTTTATTTCCACAAATAGAAGCAGAGTCATAGACTCCTCAGTTCCTAGCTGCCCGATTAAAAATAGGCCGACTCTCTATGTGGACTTCAGCCATCTGTGCCTGGGTTCACTTTATCTTTCAGTGGGGACCTAAACCCTTCTTCGGCTGCCTGTTCTCCTGAAGGACAGACTTGAAACCTTAACTCAGCAGCAGGGAGGGTCCTAGAATACAACACACGTTTTTGAAATTATTCCTCTTTTCCTTTAAGAGCCGGTAAATCCCCACTAAATTAATCTCCACTAAACTCCATTTAAGAAGAGCCCACAATACTGAATAACCATTGAAAAAGTCCACTGTTATTTTGCAAGAAGTCTCTCTGCTTCACTCACTTTCTCCAACTGCCCACACTGTTTACTCCTTCTGGATGCTTGCTTTATGTTCACCCCCAGCACCTCCTGAAAGATCAACAGCAATTAGTTTGATTATGAAATGATAAAAACAGATATAAAGGCCCCCATAAATCTCCCAATAAATCACCCAAAAATACAGAGTCTTCTAGCTAAATTAAGTGAGGTTTCTTGTTTGTATGCTGTGGCATGGATCTTACGTTAGGCTAATGACATGTTCACCAGGACACAAGTGAATCACAGGTAGACCCAAAAGGTTCAGGTCAGGGAAGTACACAAGCAGAATGGCTTTCTCCCCATGGTTTTATCAACATTTCTTTAATTTTGCCAGAGGGCTATACCTTCTTTTATTTTACGTTCTGATGATCACCTTATCACAATCCACGGTAGTTTACTCTTCAAGGGAGATTATATTTGATTAACAATCCCAAACCTGGTGTTCCGTATTAGAAGGGGGATGTTGCAAAGGACAGCTTTCGATGCGAAAAGAGGACAATAATATAGGTCCCACATAGACTACCAGACAGATGTCCAAAAGAATATCCAAAACATTTGTTTAATGTCATTGGGTGGCTAAAAAATTCAATGATGTGGCCAAAAGGATATTTATGAGTTTGTGGCATGTGTCAGCACCAAAGACCCCCAGGAGACATTCACATAAGATGCGTTATTAAGGAACTTATTATTTTTGCATAGCCGATACTAACAACCACAAAGTTTAAGACACCTGTTAAAACATAGAAAAACACTAAACTTATCATTATAAAGAAAGATACAACATGTGTACAGTACCTAAGTTTAAAACAATGTGCTTTTCCTGGTGATTTGTAAGCTCTCTCCCACCTACCCTTAGTTTGGGAGACAGAGGTCGCCAGCCCTTAGCATAGCACTGGGAAAGCTCATGTAAGCACCCTTTGTGTTCACCCCAAGCTGGGCAGAAGAGGAATCTGCGTGCCTTGATGGGCAATCTGAGCTTGTCCTCAGGAAAGGAAACAGAGCAGGCATTAGATATAGATTATGTCCCTCTTGGTTTTTCCAGTGTATGCTGGTTCTAATCCCTCTTTCTCTAGGGCCTGAGTGTGGCATGTTTGACTGGGGGATCATAGTAGAGCTTACATTTCTTCTGTATTTGTTTTCAATCACTCTATGAAATTTATTGAGTGTCTACTAAATGCACAGTGCCATCTGCCTAGGCATTTATTCAATTACACCCTGCATCATTTGGCAGATTGATTCCATAACCACAGCTTAGTTGGCTAGGATTCGGATTCTAAGTTTACCTCATTTTCCGTGCTGCTGTGAGTCAGACACCTTACCTCTGTGAAGACACCTCAATTTCTTTCACTATGTGATAGAAATAATAGTAACTAATGGCTGTGTAGAGGTGTGCTAGATGATTCATGTTGAAGTCAAGGTAAGGCTTGTGAAGTTCAAATATTTCATCCTCCAAATACTAATTTGAGATGGGTGGGAGTGAAAATTTGTTCTAATTTATATTGCAATAGTTACAAGTTCCTCCAGATATTTGCTCTATTTCTTTGTTACTGTTTTCTAATTTAATGACTGCTAGTTGGATTCCTGGGTTTCGATACTGAAGTCATTAACTTGAATTGATTGGCTAAACTTGAGATTTTCAGTGGCAATGTGGAGGAAGAAATTCGTATATGCCCAAAAGGAAGATGAGCACATTTGAGTTAGATTTTTTCTAAGGAACTGAATTTGAGTCTGAGCTTGAATTTGGCCTCCTGGCTCTAGCATTTGTTATAAAACACTAAGACAATTCTATTTCCATTACAGTATTTTGTTCACTTGCTTTGTTCTAATGGCCAAAGACCTACCTCTTAGCCTCAGACATCTTAACCTCACCCATGACATCTGAACTGGCAAGAAAATACATGATATATATATATATATATACCACCAAATAGATATCACCACTAAGTTGTCTATATCTTCAAGATTTCAAAAATCAGTATATATTTTTAAGTTATCAGGTGTGATCAATGGCTGACCTCCAACCCCCCTGGGGCTGAGCCTTGGAGGGGTAGGACTGAGACATTCCACTAAAACCCTACGTGGCTTGTGGCAGCAAGTCAGTGGGAGGTTATCTTTAGGTCACCAAGACCCAGATCAGGAGGGAAGAGACAAATTGAGAGCTGGGAGATGATAGCTTGTGAAGACCAAGAAACCTGAGCCCCTTTAGCTTTAGGATCACTTTTTCTCACCCTGAGTGTTTCTCTCCCCAAGCCTCAGCCATGGCAAAGGGCTCAAATGCAGAGTCCATGTGAGGAATAGGTGAGATGATGCGTATGGCAACCCTTTGTCAAAACCACAAAGCAGAAGAAAACATCAGAGAGGATGAAGAGGAAGAGAATCTTTATAATCGGTCTCCAGAAAAGTCGCTCTTTCCTGCAACCTCTTGGCCCTCCAGCTGGGGGTTGTACAGAACCACTCCTGAAAGTCATTTGATCTGCCTTCAAGATTGAGCTGGTCACGGTTGGAGCTGTGGCATTTACCAAGCTGAGGATTAAGCTGCCCCATTATGTCAGGGCCCAGAGGGGACATATTTATTCCTTTGTTTGGCTCATGGTGATGATGGGTCTGCCTCCTCTGAGGGAGGGTCAGCCTTCTCTGGAGGTGAGCTAATGGGCTGCCCGGTGGCAGAGCCTGTTTGCTGGGGCCACTGAGGGTTGTGGAAGGTTAAGGAGGAGATGAATTTGGGGCTTCAGCCAGAGAGGACTCTGTAGGCCACAATAAAGATTTTGTGTATCGTTCTTGCTGTGATTTGGAAACCATTGGAGGGTTTTGATCAGGTGAGCAATATGAGACAGAAGGATTGAAGGCAGAAAAGAGACCTGTTTGGAAGCTTTTGCAAAAATATAATTTAGTAGTTTGGACCGAATGGTAACAAGGAAGACAGTGAGAAGTAGTTAGTTCTAGGATATTTTATGAAAGTCAAGTCAATGAGATTTACTGATGGACTAAATGTGGGGAAGAGAGAGAGACACAGAGAGAGAGAGAGGTAGAGAGAGAGAGAGAGGGAAAAGGAGAGAGAGAGAGAGAGAGAGCAGGAAATTACGGATGGCTCAAGTTGTTTTCCCCAAGCCACTTGATGCCATCCACTAATGGGGAGCACACTTTGGAACGAACATGTTTGGAAGAGGCAGGCAATGAAGTGTTCAGTCTTGGGCATATAAAAGTTCAGATGCCTATTTACATATTCGAGTAGAGATATCAAATGGACAAGTAGATCTCTAAGTCTACGGATCAGAGGAGAGTTTGGAAGCTAGAGATATAAATTAGGGAGGTATTAGTATAGAGAGAATTTACATCTGCAGGACTGGATGAGCCTACTTTAGTGTGACTGCAGCTAGAAAATAAAAAGATGCCTGAGGAGTGAGGTGTAGAGCCCTGCAAATATTAGAACTCAGGAAGAGGAGCTAATGAAGGAGACTGAGAAGAACAGTCTGTGGGGTAAGAAGTGAAGAGGAAAATATGGTGTTGAAAATCAACCGATTAAAATTTTTCATAAAACACAATATGCTGAATTATGTCAATTAATTACTAAGAGATAAAACAAAGTAGACTGGGGGAAGTTCCCATTGTGGCTCAATGGTAACAAACCTCACTAGTATCTATGAGGACACAGATTCGATCCCTGGCCTAGCCCAGTGTTAAGGATCCGGCGTTGCCGTGAACTGTGCGGTATGTCACAGACACAGTGCTCATCGAGGATTGCTGTGGCTGTGGTGAAGGCTGGCAGCTGTAGCTCCGACTCGATCCCTAGCCTGGGAACTTCCATATGCTACGAGAGTGGCCCCAGTAGACTGGGAATTGAACAATTAAATTGAAGCACGAGGTCAGTGACTTTGGCAAGAGGAGTTTCTGTCGATTCAAGAGGTGATGGGGGCATAAAGAAATGGAGAGAGTAAGATGAGTAATTCTTCTGAAGAGTTTTGTTGTAAAGGGGAGAAGAGAGGAGACATAGCAGGAGGTAGGTGATCAAAAGATAATTTCTTTGTAAAAAATTTTATTGGAGTATAGTTGACTTACAAAGTTGTGTTAGTTTTAGGTGCATAGCAAAGTGAATCAGTTATACATATACATTCCAGCAAAGTGAATCAGTTATATATACACAAGTATCCATTCCTTTTCAGATTCAAAAGTTGATTACTTTTTATTTCTTTTTCCTTAAAAAGGTTTACATGTTGATGAAACCATTTAGTTAGGGAAAAAATGATGAAATAAGAGAGGGGAAAAGTAGGAGCCAAGTCCTTGTGTAGGAGGGAGGAGTTCTAATCAGGGCACAGGTGGATGTCTTGGCACAGTCACACAGCCAGGATGTGATAAAGGTTGGATTGAAACCTAGCTGGTCTGGTGGTAGAGTCCACTTTTATAACTATGTTATACTGACTATACCCATAGTTTAAAATATTTTTAAGCAGGGACATTCTTTTTTTTTTTTTTTTTTTTTTTTTTTCCAAATGCAATCTTGTAATTATTGTCTAACGATAAATCAGGTTAGAAGAGCTGGGTGAAAGATGGATAAAAGACCAGGAGCCCACTAGCTCTCCTGCCCCGATCCCTTCCACCCCACCTCCCAAAACCCTTAAAGCATCTTCTCAGAACTCTTAAGACTCGACGCCAAGGAATATAGTTACAAAGCTGTGACTTAGATAATTTTTTTTTACTCTTAAAATTATATGAGTCCCATATAATGTAACTGAATAGTCATTAAATCTCCTTCAGGTTTAGGACACTGGCTACGTGACAGCAGCCATAGAGAAAATGGAATTATTTGCCTTGTCAGGATCCAGGATGCCCTCCTCTCACCATCCCCAACCTCCTCCCAAACCTAGGAAGTCATTTGCAAAACAAGACATCCTCAGGGAGAGGGCAATCTTGTTAACAGTTTAGGCTTGTCTGCAAGAACATCTGCTTTAATAGCACATCTGTATGGGTGTAGCACTTAGCAGGGTGACCTCGGTTTTGTCTTAGAGAATGTAATGGATTTTTTTTCCCCCTTTCTTGTTTTAAAGCCCTTTCCCTACACAATTAGTCGGTTGAAAGTGAAATCGTTCTGCTTGGTTCTGAATCGGGAGATCAATAACTGTGGGCCGATGCTCAGTGCCGCACCCCAGGTAACAGCCGTAACTAATGAAGCAGCGGATACGTGACTTCACCAGGGTCTGAGCGCTGACGCCAGGAAGAAGCACAGGAATGCTGCCCAAAGGGCCACTCTGCCAAAGAGGAGAAATGAGGGCGGCTTCTGCCTGAGACGGATGAGGTTATAAAGCCAGGTAGGGGGGGAGGGTTGGACAGCTGCCCTGGAAGTGAGGAGAGCATCAGAGGGTCCAGGGCAGAGGCGCACACAGTCCTGGTGTCTGGGAACTGGGAGGAGCATAAAGGTTACAGCTAAATTGCCAGTGAGGAATTCCATTTGGCCTTTTGTTCATTCATTTATTTATTCATTTACTCGGTGACTACTTATTGAGCACCTATGGCATGCCAAGCATTTTGTTATGTTACTGGGAAGATAAACAGGACATAGGCCTTCCCCTCAAGAAGCAAATAGCTCAGTGGGTCAGATGGAAATGAAATTGAACTTGATAATTATAAAACATTGGGGCACATCCAGTGATGGAGATGGGTTATTTCTCTTTCTGTATTTTGATATGGTAATCTCCATTTTTCTTAGAGTAATTCTCTAAAAGAAGACCTCAAAGAGTACCTGTTTGGGTCAGTAACAATTCTTTCCACACCCTTGGCATACAGGAGGTACCACATTAGAGTTTCTGGATTTGAAATTAGATAGCACTTTTCACTTAATTTTTTTTTTTTTTACATGCATTATTTCCTAAGTTCCTCAGACTAACCCTTGGAGATAGATGGTCCTTAGTGTTTTTATCACCCTTTATTTTCTGACTTGGAGTACTATCACATCAAAAATGATATTTATCAGCTAATTCACATTACGGTGTCAATAACTAACAAGTGTGGAGGGTACAGCTACTTCAGAGATCTGTGCATTTTGACATGGCCCAATATCCTGACTCAGATCTGAACTTCAGATTAGACATCAAACACGAGTTAATATTTTGTGGGAGATGAAGATCGCTTGGCATCTCTCAAATTATACCATGAAACCCAGTTGCCATGGATATTACTTAATGGCTTAAATAAAAGTTTTCCAAGGATATGTGAGAATTCCTCTTCACCTTTAAGACATCATTATTCATGTTTGTCAACAAGGACTCAAGTTAAGCAACCTCTCCAAGGCCATGCAGCTGGGACATAACGGACATGGGATTCTAAACAAGATCAGTATGACTCCAAGAATGCTGCTCTCACTCTCATCTGGACCAAATTTAAAGAAAGCTGATGAGATCAACTCGAGGGATTTGATGGCACTGGGACCCTGACTACTTTAATAGTGCTGATGCAAACTGGGAAAGCTCAGCCAAAAGTCACCTGGAGAAGTTAGCTACTCCAGTCATGCTGGGCCCCAGTCTCTAGGATCAGGATATGGCATCCTGTTAACAGCATTGCCTCTAGAGCCAGCCAACCCACGTTCAAATCCCAGCTCTGCTACCTAACAGCTGACAACCTCTTTGTACTCCAGTTTCCTCAATTGTAAATGCAGATAACAATAGTGTACTCAGGAGTTCCTGTTGCAGAAATGAATCTGACTACTATCCATGGGGATGCACGTTCCATCCCAGGCCTTGCTCAGTGGGTTAAGGATTGGGCGTTGCTGTGAGCGTGGCGCAGGTCGCAGATGTGGCTCATATGTGGTGTTGCTGTGGCATAAGCCAATGGCTACAGCTCTGATTCAACCCCTAGCCTGGGAACCTCCATATGCCACAGGTGTGGCCCTAAAAAGACAACAACAACAAAAAGAACAGTATACTCATATTCCACAAAGGGTTATTGGGAGGATTAAATGACTTTTAATATCCATAAAATGCTTAGATTAGTGCTTTAACAAAATAGATGTTAAATAAGTTTTAGCTATTACTATTATTGTCTTTCTGCACAATTTTCTCCCTTCTCTCTGTCAGCATCTAGGACAAATTTTCTCAGAGACTGCTTAGGGTCATACATTTAAAAAATGGTCAAGTGTCACAGACAGAAATTTGGGAGTTCCCTGGTGGCTCAGTGGGTTAAAGATCCGGTGTTATCACGGTTGTGGCTTGGGTTTGATCCCTGGCTGGGGAAATTTTGCATGCTGTGTGCACCTCTGAGCTGTCTTTTCTTTTTGTGTTTCTAAGGCCAGCTGGCAAAGGGCATAATTGGGAGCAGAGCACACCATCTAACAATCTTTACTCACACCCCATCCTTGCACAATCAGAAACAGGCAGGGTTGGCAAGTACTTTTAAGTGGTTTCCACTGCCTAGCTTCCCTCAGGTGACAATTCTACATCTTTTACACCTGTTGATGGTTCCAAGGTGATATGAAATAAATCAGCGAACATTTCGTTTTGCCTTGTAGAATCTCATGATTTCTTAGATAAAGGGAAGTTCTCCTGTTTTCTTATTACTTCCCCAAGTTGGTTGATGATGGCTCAGTTTCTTTTCAGAGAAAGGAAAGAAAACCACTGAACATTGTCTATGAGTCAGGCTTGTTCTGGGCACTTAAGCTGCATCATCCCACTTGTTAACAACCTAGGAGGTAGATACTATTATTTCTGCTTTACTGTAAGGAAAGTGAAGCTCAGGTTATGCAGCATCCCCACCCACCATGGTCACAGAGCAAGTACGTAGCTGAGCTGGGATTTGAAACACCATGGAGCTGACTCCAAATTGAAGACTTTCTCTCCACTTTTGCGGACGAAATCTGTTATTACACAATTAGAGCTAAATCTGAAAATGCAGATGTCATCGGGAGAGGTAATACTGATGCATGTTCGTATTAGGGGACAAAATTGCTATCAGATATTTCCTTGAAATTGGCTTTGATAAGAGAGAGACAGCACAGGTGAGAGAATTAGCATGGCAACAATTACCAGAAAGGAAGTGGGGGGAGGGAAGGATATGAATATGGCGAAGTGTGTTAGTTTCCCACTGTCGCTGTAACAAATTATTATAAGCTTGGTGACTTAAACAACACAAATTTATTATCTTATAAGTCTAAAGGTCAGAAGGTAAACACAGATGTCACCAGTTTGAAATCAATGTTCAGCAGGGCTGCATTTCCTTCTGTTTGCTTTAGGGTAGAATCCTTTTCCATGTTCATTCAGGTGGCAGAATTCAGTGCCCATGGGGTTGTAGGACTGAGGTTCCCATTTCTTTGATGGCTGTCAGCTGAGTCCACCTGGAACTCCTAGGGGCCTCTCTCTGATCCTTGTGCATGAACCAAGTCTTATCAAATTCTCAAAACCTGCGGTGTTGAATCCTTCTCATGTTGCCATCTTCCACCTGTCTTGGCTGTGTTCCATTGTCACATCTCTCTGACCCAGCTGGGAAAGTTTCTCCATTTTTAAAAACTCCTATGACTAGATTCAGTCCACCTGGATAATTCAGGCTCATCTTTCCATCTCAATCAAGGTCATTACCCTTGATGTTGTCAGCAAAATTCCTTTCTCCATGAAAGGTAATATAGTCACAGGTTCTGGATATGAGGGGACAGACAAGGAAGGAATATTGTGAGGAGGAATATTATTTTCTCTGCTACAAGGGTGGGCTTGGGATGACCTGCAAACTATGCCTACCTCATAGCTTTGTCCTAAGTCTCCTGGTCTTGGGGAACAGTTTTGTTAATTCCCCCACATTGTTCTCTAGAATGGATCTGAAGGTCAGGATAAACATGAGGGACAGGGAACCTCTGAGCTGCTAACAGACAGATCCTGACCTACCTCCAAAGGGTTTTTGGTCTACCAGCCTTCCCAGTGTCCCTTTAAAGCAATTCGTAGTCTGTTATCCTGTGTCATTAACCTAATTAGTGTAATTGCACCCAATTACGTAATCAGTGTAAATACATGAAGAATCCCATAATTAGACGATGTAATTAGGTAATTAATAGATGACGTGGGAAAAATCCATAGAAAACATTCTGAAATGGACATGGTGCTGGATGAAGGAGGCAATTTGCTCACTTTGGCATCTCAGCCAACTCCCTCTGTTGGGGAAGAGAGATCCACGAATTAATTAGAATTCAGACATAAAAAACTCTTGTTCTGAAAACTCCTGCTGTCTTGTCCTGTCCCTCCATCCTCAATTTTAGAAATACATGGCCAGGTTCTGTCTCTATGTTGCTCCTGGGGATAGAAAGTTCTCTACAGAGCTGAGTAGGATGAAAAAATCTGGCCCAGTGTAAACCAGATTTGACACTGTGTCTATAGATAGGACGAGACTGTTATTAAGGCCACGTCTATGTGACCAAAATAACCAGACTGCTGCGGAGGCAGAGGCGGGGTGCTTAGTTGACAGTCTTCCCAGCTGATCCTCACAGAGGCAAAGTCAGCCTGAACATCGGCACATTTTGCTTAAGCAGACTTAGCAACTTGTAGGAGTCCAGGGGAGAAAGGAGGCTTGTCAATTCAATCTCCAAATACACCCTCAGGTTTCCTCTTCTTTCTACCTCTGTGGCCACCACCCTAGGTCCAGTCACTGGCGAGTACTCGCCTGACCTACAACAGCATCCAGAATGAGTTCTTTCTGTCCTTTCCCACCCTTCCTCCAATCTGTTCTCCTCTAGCAACTGAAGTGGTCTTAGGACTGCCTCAATCCACTGCTAAAATTTTTTTTTTTCCTTTTACGACGGCACCTACAGCATATGAAAGTTTCTAGGCTAAGGGTCGAATTGGAGCTGCAGCTGCCAGCCTACACCAGAACCACAGCAACACCAGATCGGAGCTATATTTGCAAACTAAGCTGCAGTTTGCAGCAGTGCTGGATCCTTAACCCACTGAGCGTGGCTAGGGATTGAACCCACCTCCTCACAGACACTGTCAGGTTCTTAACCTGCTGAGCCATAGTGGGAACTCCAATTGCCAAAAAATTTTAGTGAAGAAAACCCATGTATTTTTAAAAAACTTTATCCCTCCCCCACAACCCATCCCCCTTGGCAACCATGAGTATATTCTCTGTGTCTATGAGTTTGTTTCTGTGTCATAAATATGTTCATTTGTGTCCTATTTTAGATTCCACATATAGGTGATATCATATAGTATTTGTGTTTTTCTCTTTCTGAGTTACTTCACTTAGTATGTTAATCTCTAGTTGCATCCATTTTGCTGCAAATGGCATTATTTTGCTCTTTTTTATGGTTGAGTAATATCCCATTATATATATCTATTTATATTTATATATGTATGGCACATCTTCTTTGTTATTCATTTCTTAATGGACATTTAGGTTGTTTTCATGTCTTGCCTATTATAAATTGTGCTGCTATGAGCACAGGGGGAAAACCCACATCTTTAACACAGTATAGTAGGAAATTAGGCCTCTGCTTACTTCTCAAGTTTTTCTTACACCCTCTCCCCAGATATTCTTTCCACATTGGTTTTCTGCTATGTCTTACAGTGTGCTAAGCTCTTTCCCACTTCAGGATTTTCCTACAAGCTTTTTCCTTTGCTTGGAGCACAATGTCTTTTATGGGTTAAATCTAGCCATTCCCTAGGCTCTTAGTTCCCTAGAGAAGCTTTCTATCATCCCTTAATTTCAAACATTTCCTCATCACAATCTCCCATAACACATTATACCTTTTCTTCATGGCATTCATGACAATCTGTAATTCTGCATTTATGATCTGCAATATTATTTTATGATCTGATTTGTGCCATTCACTAGGTTGTAAATTTCATGAAGCCAACAGCCACGGTTTGTTCTGTTTACCATGGAACCCCCTTCCCCACCCCCTGTGTCTAGCACATAGTAGAAACTCAATAAATATTTGTGGAATGAATAGTGTGTTGAAAGTGGGAGCTCTGAGAAGCAACTAAAACTTATTACGTAAGTAGTAAGGACCAATTCAGGCCAGGCGGGTGAGAATCTGGAATGGGGGTTCTGGTACCACAGACAAAAGCGTTTAAATAGCAGTTGTCTGGGAGTTTGTGATTCACTGATCTCTGTCTCCTCATAACCGCAACCACAGAGATTTCCAACAAAAGAAATCTAACTTCTAATTTAGAGTTGGGATCAGGATTTGTCTTTTCATTTTAGCTTGTTCCTTAGAGAGACATCTATGGAGACTGTGCTGTGGACCAAATAAAGACAAGGCATTAAATTGGTTTTTGCCTTCTACCTTGAATTATACATTCTAGAGGAAGACAGTGGGGAGGTTGAGATGGCACACGACCTGGTGATGTAGACTCAGGAATGGATTAGTCTCCATTATGAGCAACAGGAGGAGGAGTAAAAAACCAAACAAATGGGTGGATGTTTTTTGAGGGAAGTATATTCAAGTCACAAAAAGTTGTCAACTAAAATAAAGAAAGAAAAAAAAAAATTAGTAGGTTAGGAATCTGACTGGAATCCACGAGGATGCGGGCTGGATCCTTGATCTTGCTCAGTGGGTTAAGGATCCTGTGCTGCTGCAAGCTGTGGCATAGCTTGAAGAGGCAGCTCAGATCCTGTGTTGCCACGGCTGTGGTATAGACCTGCAGCTCTGATTCAACTCCTAGCCTGGGAACTTCCATATGCTGCAGGTGCAGCCCTAAAAATAAAATAAAATAAAATAAAATAAAATAAAATAAAATAAAATAAAATAAAAAAGTGGTCAGCTGTTTCCATACCCTGAACTAGGCTAAATCAAGAGCAGCATCAGGCTGGATTATCGCTTTGCATCTGCTGAGTATTATTGCATTGCTAGTCACTTCTCTGATAGGCACTGATATTCTGTAATAATGTCATTCTTTGGCTTATTCTTCATTATATCCATTCTGTGGTAAGCATGTACTGATCTCCCACTTGCCTGGTCCTGAGCTGGTCACTGGTAATGCACACGATTTTCTTCCCAGCAACCTGCCTTCTCCCCACAAAATCAGAGCTGTGGGTCAGCCCTCTAAGAGCAGGATAACCAAGAATGTGTTCTGACAGATAAATGGCTATGGTTATGTCTGCATTTGTAAACTGTGCCAGGGGACACAGATGGCAAATCTGGATTGGTATGACCAAAACAATCATGGTCCTCTCTCTTACAGGACTTACATCTAGTGACCCAACAGACTATCAAGAAAGTAATTCTAGTTACGTGTGATGGGCTGATGCTAGAGGAGGTACAGAGTGCTATGATAACACATTTTAGGGGAATCTCATCAGTCTAGGGCTTTGGGAAAAGTCTTGAAAAACTAATATTAAGCTGAGATTTATAAGAGAGATAATATTTAGTAAGGTAAAGGGCTGTCTGGTATTCAGGTGTGAGTGATTTTTTATTTTATTTTTTGAGGAGAAAGGAGTGTATAGGTAGTGCTAGTGAAGCAGGCAATGGGAGGCATGTTCAAAATACTGGGGCTGAGAGGGTATATGGAACATTCAATGGACTGAATGGAAGGAGAGAAATATGGCTGATGTGTAAATTTCTAGAGAAAGAGTATGCCCCAACAAGAGGGAGCTCCTTGGTGACAAGAGAGCTCTTATTTTATATATATTATTTTATGTAAATATAAATATATTATTTTATATAAATAAGTATATATAGATTTTATGGCCGCAGTTGTGGCATACAGAAGTTCCCAGGCTTGGAGTTTCCATTATGGCTCAGTGGTTAACGAATCCAACTAGCAACCATGAGGTTGTGGGTTTGATCCCTGGCCTCGCTCAGTGGGTTAAGGATCTGGCGATGCCATGAGCTGTGGTGTAGGTCGCAGACGCGGCTCAGATCATGCGTTGCTGTGGTTCTGGCGTAGGCTGGCAGCTGCAGCTCTGATTAGATCCCTGGCCTGGGAACCTCCATGTGCCACTGGAAGCAGCCCTAGAAAAGATAAAAAAACAAAAAAACAAAAAAATGAGTTCCCAGGCTAGGGGCCTAATCAGAGGTGTAGCTGCTGGCCACAGCCACAACTACAGCATCGTGGGATCTGTCCTACTCCACAGCTTGCAGCAATGTTGGATCCTTAACCACTGAGCAGGGCCTGGGATTGAACCTTCCTTCTCATGGACACTATGGATACAAGTTGGGTTCATTACCTCTGAGCCACAATGAGAAACCCTCCCTCTTTTATACTTTATACATGTAAAGGTTTTATACTTTACATATGCAAAATGTTAATATTTTATTCTTCCTAATTTATATTTTCATATCACTTAGTGTAATATAAAGTATATAATGTTGAATGATTACATGCCAATCTAGATTCTTCTTCATCTTTGTGGGCATTCCATCTGTATTGGCATTAGGGGAAATATGTTGAAGTTTTATAGTGAGTGTCCAAATCACCCAAAGATATTCTGTGTGATTCTTTAAGGAAGGTGAATTATAGAAGGATGATGCTGTAAGAAACTGCAAACAAGAATTACAGAGGGAAGATTGTTATAGCCTATCTTCTTCCTACCAACTTGCCTTCTCCCTGAAAGTTCCTATCTGTGAGTTGCTCCCCCCCCACAACCCCAAGTATTGGAATAACCAGTACCTTTTCCAGGGAGGCAGTGCCTACATCTGGATTCATTGCCTAGGCCAATAGGACACAGAGAGTATGTCTATTGGCTTGGGTTGACCAGTCTCCTCAGTGTGAGTCTGTATCACTGGCTCCAGTGAGATGTCAGCATATATTGCATATATTGATGTGCATATATTGATCATAAATAATGTCTCAATATTCTATAGTAGGTAATAAATCAAAGAGATTTCAAGATATTTTTCTCTCTGATTTGTTCAAATGAGCTGTGTTCTGGCTTGCAAATTTTTGGAGTTTATCTATGACCTGGTCCTGTTGGCCATTGCAGTTCAAATCCTTTTCTTTCTTTCTCTTTTCTTAAATTTTATTGAATTTAAATTTTATTGATTTACAATGTGTTAATTTCTGCTGTATAGCCATGACTCACGTATACACATATATACTCTTCTTCATATTCTTTTCCATTATGGCTTATTACAAGTTTTGGATATAGTTCCCTGTGCTATACAGTAGGACCTTGTTTATCCATTCTATATACACTAGTTTGCATCTGCTGTTCTTTTTTTTGATATTTGACTATTTTATCAAAATACAGTAATTAATGTATTATCAAGTTCTAAGGAACTTAGTTTTTTTGTCTCCCCCCGCCCCAAATCCTTTCCTTGACCTCTCATTCTGCAGAGTCTAGAAGAACGTACTATAAACACCTCTGGCTCTGTGTCCATATTACTGGAGTAACCAAAGAGTTGGAGAGCCTTCATGTCTGTCCTCTGTCTGCACTCAGGAAATACTCTAGTGGCTATCTGATGGACTGATCTATTTTTTTTTTCTTTTTTTTTGCTAGTAAACTATTGCCCTCAGTTTTAACGTTAGTTATTACATAACCAGAAAGAATTTTATAGATCACTAAATCCAACCCCCTTTTTGACAGAGAAAGAAACTGAGAGGCAGGAGAGAGAAAACAATTTCCTTGAGCTCATCCAAATCTTTGATTGGAATTTCGAAGCTGGAATTGGCCATACTTTGTTCAGTCCTTTCTGAGTAGGTATATTCTGCTTGGCCCTCTCATCATGGGGTGGTAAGCTTTGTCTCCGCAGGAGGTGAGGTGGGGGTCTAAAGCTGTCCATCTACTTGGTATAATATGGGGCCTAATATGTGCTGAGTAAGTTTGTTGAATAAATAAATGGGGAGTTCCCTTTGTGGCTTAGCGGGTTAAGAACCCAACATAGTATCTGTGAGGATGCAGGTTCAATCTCTGGCCTTGCTTAGTGGGTTAAGGATCCGGTGTCGTCATAAGCTGTGGTGTAGGTTGCAAGTATGGCTTGGATCTGGCATTGCCATGGCTGAGATGTAGGCCGGCAGCTGCAGCTCCCATTTAACCTCTAGCTTGGGAACATCCATATGTCGCAGGTGCAGCCATAAAAAAAAAATGAATAACATATGGAAGAAACCAAGTGATAAATGGCCACATAGGTGACTTAGACATTGTTCCTGCATTTAGGAGCTTATAATCTGTCTAATGAAGGAATTAGGTTAAAAAAAAAAAAAACCCAAAAAAACCCTAAATTCCAGACAGTATGTAGATGACATTTGTAAAAAACCATACTCTTTGAGCTCCTGTTGTGGTGCAACAGGATCAGTAGCATCCTGGGAGGGCTGGGATGTGGGTTGATCCCTGGCCTGGCACAGTGGGTTAAGGATCTGGTGTTGCCATGGCCGTGACTTAGGTTGTGACTGCAGCTTGGATCTGATCCCTGGCCTGGGAGCTCAACACACTGAGGAGGGGTGGCCAAAAAGAAAAAAGAAAAAAAAAACATACTCACAGTGTGATGATAAAGGGTCAGCTGACAGAGAAAGCCAATCTGTTGGTACATCTGGGAAGGCTACCAAGTGGCCTTTGTCACTGAAACCAGGATAAATAATTAATGATAATTGTAATTTTTATGGCATTTCTGGTTTATATTCCTGGAGCTAATAGGCAAATTTAGAGCAAATCAGTTACTTTCAACATATAATTTATTGTGAAGTTTTCCCAGCATTTTTCCACTCAGAGATTACAAATAGGGTACATCTTCTGGCTGGAACGGAGCTGAGGGAGATCCTGTCTTTTCATTTGAGGGTTAGCTGCATCCAGACTTATCCCAGCGTGAATATATACTTTCCTCCTTGTCTACCGTCTGATTCCTTGAGACTGCCCCCTTTTTTTTTTTTTTTAAAGCATGGATATATTGAGCCCATTTTAATTTGAACACTCACTTTGTCCTCTGAAATTATGAATAAGAAAAGCATCTAGAACCAGAGGCCTGTTCTACAAAAACAAAAACAAAAACAGAAAACTGGATCTATTTTCTGAGGTTCCTTGACTGGTTATTTTTCAAAGCAGAAGACTTCCTTCCTATGATGCATAACTCCAAATTGCCAGAATGGTTAAAAATAACGGAGATTTTTCAAGGTTGCTATACTTGAGAGGCCCTTAGACTGGTGCAAATTTTTCATAGGTGTATGAGAAGCCTCGGTACGTGGAAAACAATAGGCTGTCTGTCTGTGTGTGTGTCTCTCTCTGCATCCTGCTGTCTGTGAACCTGGGAGTAGATCTGGGATGCTGCTGCAAGACAAGAGAGGGCACCATTTGTACCTGCAGTTGGCAGGTAAATGTGGCGAACACTCAGTGAGGCTGATGCCATTTGTCCTTGGGTTGTTACTTTACTCTGTTGCCTTGACAACTGCCATGGAAGGTGAAACCTCTGGAATACGGAAAGGTTAGAAACCTCTCATTGAGATGGTTTATGGGTCTCTGGCTCAGCCCCCCCTTTTAAAAAAGCAGCTTCATTTTCCTTCACATTGTGGTGGGGATGTGCTAGCCTGTCCCCGTGCAAAAGTCATCTCTCCCCCCAGCAGGTATGGAAGGACTTCCAACCTGCTAAGAGTTCTCCAGAGAGAGCATGGGCCCCGGGGACTCTCTGAAATCACAAGCATTTAGAGGAAAACTGAAACTCTGGAATTTCAATCTGACTTCCTTAAAAAAGGCACATGGGTATAAATCATTGCTCCATTAAGTTTTTTACATTCTCCAGTTAGTACTTCCTATGTTTCCCCTTTCTAAGTGTTTTTCCCATGGCCTATTTTCTGATCTTTGGAACTTTTGACTTTGAGTGGTTGGGAATGACTTTTTTTTTTCTTCTTCTTTTTAGGGCCATACCCCGGTATGTAGAAGTTCCCTGGCTAGGAATCAAATCAGAGCTGCAGCTGCCGGCCTACACCACAGCCAGAGCAACATGGGATCTGAGCCGCATCTGCGACTTACACCACAGCTCACTGAAATACAGAATCCTTAACCCACTGAGCAAGGCCAGGAATTGAACCTGTATCCTCATGGATACTAGTTAGGCTCATTATGGCTGAGCCACAACGGTAACTTGTGGCTCACTGTTTCCTCTTTTCTTTTGGTGTTTTTTCTTTAGTTTTTCTGCTTGTCTGTCACAATTCTCTTCTGTTCCCTAAAACATACAAGGAATTGACAAAATTTCCTACTTTGATACTGCGGCAGTAAGCCTCTTTCCCAGCAGCAGTGGCTCACTATCTCAGGGAAATGCACCAGAGGGACTAAGGTGTACCTTTGCTACCCAAGACTCTTTCTAGAAGATGCTTCCTTCCCAGAACAAGTCTCTAGTATCATAGAGAAGTTCCACAAGCTGTCTGAACCCCTGCCTGTGCTGTTTATAATGAAGTGGGCAGAAGAATTTCTCATCCAGGTGAAAGTTTTGATGTGGAAAGGGGTGCCAGGACTCTGAAGGACTTGGAAGAGTCTATACCCCAGGGTTTATGTTCTTCTAGGATTCCAGGCAAAGAAAAGTGACCAGTAGAGACCACTGCATTGGAGATGAGTGTCTGGCCTTTTCAGGCAGCATATAATAGGCACCCTAGGGAACATTTAGTCAAATTAATTTATTTTACATATGAGGAAACTGAGGCACCCAGCAAAAGTCATCCAGCCAAATAGCCCAGCCAAGATAGAACTCTGTTCCCCTGTGTTTCAAGCCAGTGTTTATTCTACATTAATAAAATTATCTGGAAAAAAATAGTTGTTTTAATGAAACATTGACAGGTCAACGGATATTACAGAACTTTCTAGGTAAGGTTCAGTATCATTGAACTTTGTTTTTTGTTTTATTGTTTTTGGCCGGGCCTGAAGCATGCAGAAATTCCTGGGCCATGGATTGAGCCCGAGTCACAGCAGTGACAACACTGAATCCTTAACCACTAGGCCCCTGGGGAACTCTTGAACATTCTTAATGAATGGAAAAGAACTTAGAAAGTCTTTGGAAGAGGACAATGTACTGAGTAACAATCTGTGTGAAACTTATTATTCTCTGTGGAACAACATTCTTTCATTTTTTTTTTAACTGACTATTTCATGAATTCCATAGAGTGTGCAAGGCACATGGAGATAGATGAAAAAAATAATGGTTCCACATACTTGAAGCTTATCAAAGTTTTGTATTGCAGGTGGCACTCGACCTGAGTTTTTTCAAAGGGGTTCCAAATGGAATTAGTCTTAAGTGTCCAGTTTTTTTTTTAATTACTCAAATGAATTTATCACATCTGTAGTTGCATAATGATCATAATCCAATTTCATAGGATTTCCAGTTTTTGTGAAACCAAAGTTTCTACAGGGAAGCAATGACATATAAAGCTAGATTGCCGAAGTCTGTATTCTTCTTTTAACAAGTTTATAGGGCAGATCAATTAAGCAGGCGTAATAGATGTAACCTAGCTTAACCTTTTGCAGTGTTTTGAACTCATCTTTTGCAGATCCCTCATTAGTAAGTTGGAAAGCAAATTCTAGTTCAAATAATTTTTAGTTGGGCCAAGAGGAAATCATAAGATTAAACTGATCATTGTCTATCAATATAAATTTAACAGGCATTAATTTCTGGGAAATGGAAGAGTAGGGGTCAGCAAACTATAGCCTGAGGGCCAGATTTGGCCCATTACCTGTATTTTGTAAATATGGTTTTATTGGGACAATGCCTTGGCCATTTGTCTATGTAGCTGCTTTTGTGTTACATTGGCAGAGTTGAGTAATTGCCACAGGGACCGTAAGGCCTGGGAGAAATACAATTTCTGTCTCTGATTTGAGTCAGTTTCCCTGGGAAGCAGACTCTAGGATGGAGATTTGCATGAAGGAGACTTACTGGCAAGTACCATCCAGTTCAATGTCTATAAGGGAATGAGGGAGGAAAGATTGGAAAAACAGCGAAGGTTTTGCAAAATCCTGTCTGGCAGGGAACTGCACTTGGATGGCCCTGCAGAGTGATCCTGAATCAAGGCAGGGAGGCTGGGCCTGGGTACCCCCACACTGCTCACATATGAGACACATGTTCTTCCCAGGGAGGGACATAGTTTGGGCGTGGTGATTTCTGTTGGCTAAGGGACCATTCCCAGAAAAGAGCTCAGCAGTCAGTCATAAGTAGCCATCTCTTCTTGAGCCTGGGGGAGTCAGGCCTCGGTGCTAAGGAGGATCTGAGAGGCAGATCACAGTATCCACTACAGTTTCTTGCTCATCTTATGTTCCCCATGTAAACCCTGGATTAAAAACTTCAGGGTGGCATTAAGGATGAGTGCTTTAATTCACAGCATTCATCATGCCATTTATTACAAAGATCCAGGTACATACAAGAACATAAAATCTTATAATTCTATGGCCTATGAGTTCTCCAGGATCTCCTGTGGATTTCCATGTTTAAGCCTATTTTTTGGTTCTTCACACGTGGTGTGTGGGCATAGCATGTCCAGTGAGTGGTTGAGGGATGACCCAGGGTGAGCTGATTCGATAGTGTTACACATTCAGGAAGGTCCTTGTGTTGGGTGTGAAGATGGAGTCATCCTCCTAGGTCCCATTACTCTCATTAGACTTATGTTAGCACTTCCTTAGAAATGCATTTTTGATTGCAATAGGCTAGCTGCCATCTCTCTGCCTGGGAGGATTCAATGTGGGTGTGTAAGGGCCTAGGAAACTGGGGTGGGGGAGATAAAAAGTGTTTAAGATTTCTTAATTTTTGTGGTTCCCAGGATTTAGCTTGAAGGTAAACTTTATTTTTTGTTTTATTTTATTTTTCGCTTTTTAGCGCTGCACTTGTGGCATACGGAGGTTCCCAGGCTTGGGATCCAATCAGAGCTATAGCTGCCGGCCTATGCCACAGACACAGCCACGCAGGATCTGAGCTGCATCTGTGACCTACATCACAGCTCACGGCAATGCTGGATCCTTAACCCACTGAGCGAGGCCAGGGATCGACCCTGTAACCTCCTGGTTCCTAGTAAGATTCGTTTCTGCTGCACCACGAGGGGAGCTCCTTGAAGGTAAATTTTAAATATGGTTTTAAAAATGAATTTTCTCATCTGGGTTTTTCCCTCTACAGTTTTCTCAGTCAGTTTGATGTCTACTAAATCTGATCCACTGGAACATATAGCATGCTTTAGTTCTGGCAGTTCATCAGATCTGCATAATTAATGTATCTCACATTACATGCCATGGCCAGCATCCTGGGAAGAGCATCCATGAACACATGGGGTTCAGGATGATGGAGAACAGAATCTCTCACAGACTTAGGGTAATGACATGGCAGTATCTGAGCACCCAGGTTACGTCAAGGGAGGGCCTCAGAAGCTATTTGAAAGGTTCATAGATATAGCAATGCAGATTAGGGACAGGAAGTAAACTATTGAATCTGATTTTAATGCAGCTAGAAAAGAGTGATAGGCAGAGAAAATTGGCTAGAATTTTGAAAGCAACCCTCAATTTTCCCCAGGGATGGGGGGAAATGTTTAAGATTAGCTACACATCATAGTTAGGATCACCTTTTTTTCTTGCTATGGTTGGTGGCCTTGTATATATAAGCTCACTTAACTTCACAAAAAAATTTCAGGTTAGATACCATTTGCCTTATCTATAATATGAGCAAACCAAGAGCATTTGAGTTGTCCTGCAAAACCTAGATTTCTGGTGAGCTCTTGATAAGTAAGTCTCTGTGTGTTAAAGCCTTGATTTCTGGTGAGCTTATATAAGGCTCTGTGTATTAATTGACCAAAAGGTTGCTTTGCACTTGATTCTAGACCCACATGAAAGTATCCAAAGATTTATTAAAAAATGACATATGCTTAAGACATTTTATTTATGAGTAATGTGACATTAGTGGAGTTCTCTGGTGGCCTAGTGGTTAAGGATTTAGCATTGTCACTGCTTTGGCTTGGGTTCTATCCCTGGCCTGAGGACTTCTGTGCGTGCTGTGAGCATGGCCAAACAACAACAACAACAACAACAACAACTACAAAAACTGCAACAACAACAACAACAACAACAACTACAACAACTACAACCAGGGCATCAGCTGCCCATTAACATCTTGACCATTTATTGTTTGGTGAGATCAAAGTAGAAATTTCACTTCCTCAGTCTGCTTTTTTAAAATCATCTTCAATTCACATGCTGGTCCTAGAAAAAGACTAAGGTCAAATGTGGTTAAATGGGCAAAAGACTCCATGATTAAATAACAATAGGCTATAATCATTCACGTATAAATGACACAAAATTATTTTCGCATGGTTGTTATAACAGAAATGAGATGATTTTCTAGGGCAGCCAATTCAAATTCAGGGACATTTCTTTTTTTTTTTTTTTTTTTTGTCTTTTTGACATTTCTTGGGCCGCTCCCATGGCATATGGAGGTTCCCAGGCTAGGGGTCTAATCGGAGCTGTAGCTGCCAGCCTATGCCAGAGCCACAGCAAGCAGGATCTGAGCCGCATCTGCGACCTACACCACAGCTCACGGCAACGCCGGATCGTTAACTCACTGAGCAAGGCCAGGGATCGAACCCGCAACCTCATGGTTCCTAGTCGGATTCGTTAACCACTGTGCCACGACGGGAACTCCAAAATTGCTTACTTTTTTTTTTTTTAATGGCCCTATCCACAGCATATGGAAGTTCCTGGGTCAGGGATTGAATCAAGTTGCAGCTGCAAGCTACACCAAATCCTTTAACCAAATGCACTGGGCCAAGGATTGAACTGATGCCTCTGCAGTGACTTGAGTCAACTTAAGTGGGTTAAGTGGATTCTTAACCCACTTCGCCACAGCAGGAACCAAATTCAGGGACATGTCACATGTGATAGAAAGGGGGGAAACCAAAATCTGAGCTAATTCCACTATCTATAATAGTTTCCTATTTCCTTGATGTTTTAGGTTCCAATTCTGTCTTAGACCGATAATCAATCTTTCGTTCGTTCGTTCATTCGCTCTTTCCCTCCCTCCCTCCTTCCTTCTTTCTTTCTCGCTCTCTCTCTTTCTTTCTTTCCATGATGGGAAAGTTACTCGCTATATCTGGAGTGAAAAGGAATGGGTGCTTGCCCAGTTTTCTAGCTTGTTACTATGATGAACATTGGCAAGTCATAGAACTTCTATAAGTTTTAGTTTCCTCAGCTTGTAATATTGACCTTGCTTTCTTCTTAGGTTATTGTAAGTCCCAAATGACATAATGTAGTTGAAAATCATTATAAGCTTCACTGTTCTTTCCAAATATTAAAAAAAAAAATGCATAGAGTTTCCTGGTGTTCCAGTGGTTAGGATTGAGCACTTTCACTGCTGTGGTCTGAGTTCAATCCCCGGTGTGGGAACTAAGATCCCACATTAAGTCATTGCAAGCTGTGGCAGGGAAAAAAACATATTATTACAGCATCTCGAACCTAGTAGAACTTGCAATGGTATTTCATGTATATTGAGATCCTGAGAATATTTGTATTCACTTTTGCTTGGTAATTAGCTCCGATCCACCATAAGATGGAACTTGGAGTATTGTCATTATCCAGAAATAAAGCATTCTTGGAGGAGGTTTCTCTTATTCGAGGGAGAGATATTCTACATCTTGTGAACTGAGGGCCTGAATCAATCCATATATGACATCTTTGTGAACAGGTGTGGTCCAGACTCTGCACAGAATCCTGTGACATGTGACGTCACGGCGCCACCCCAACTGCAGAAACTTTGAAGAATGACATCAATTTTCACTGAAGATTTTCCTGAAAGGGATTAACCTAAGATTTTGTCCAATGTGCCAAACAGAAAGCTTTCCAGAAAGCTTCTCTAGATGTTATTTTTTTTCTCCCCAAAGTTCTATCTTCAGGAGAGTCACTGAAAATCTACCCTGATGTTATTTCCAGTTCTTTCCTGGTGGGCTGCTTTCCCCACCTACTTTCTTCTGTAAATCTGCCATGTTGCTTGTCCAAACTACACCCCAGCTCCTGCCCCAACAGGTTACTCTATTCTGTGTTAGCACCAAGGTTTATGGTCCTTTCTTTTTGTATGTGTGTGCGTGGTTTTTAGGGCCACACCTGCAGCCTATGGACGTTTTCAGGCTAGGGGCTGAATTGGAACAGCAGCTGCTGGCCTACGCCACAGCCACAGCAATGCCAGATCCGAGCTGGTCTGTGACCTACACCACAGCTCATGGCAATGCCGGATCCCTAACCCACAGGGCCAGGGATTAAACCCACATCCTTAGGGATACAAGTCAGGTTCTTAACCCACTGAGCCACAATGCAAACTTCAGAAATGCATATTTTCTATTACCCTACTTTTTTTGAAAAGAATTCTCACAGAACACTTCTAGAGGATAATATTCTTCATTCCATCATGTCCATGACGGTTAGTTCCTTGGTGAGGTTGACATCAGAACCATATGTACATTTGAATGGGAGTCAGAAGCCTTCTCTCTCTTGGTTCCATCTCCCTTCCCCCTCAGTACCTCAATTTGGTCCCCAGAAGAGGGCAAAATTTCCATTGTTTATCAATGGAGAACCTGAGATACATTTAACTGGTGTTAAACCTTAGCCACCAAGAATAACATGGCCTGTGGAAAATACCTGTTACAAATAATGCTTTTGGAATGTGATCCATGTGTAAACTAAGGATTGCATGTCTGCATAAATCTGGGCATCTGATGTCATTTTTTTCCCCTGAGAAATATTGTGCATATATACATATTTCCCCAAGTGCTTACCCCCTTATGGCAGCTACACAGATAAGAAGAGGCCAAGGTTAATATGCATTTTTACACTGAGATTCCCTCCTTAACTCTGCTCTTTTCTTTCCATCCCAAGATTGCACATTGCAATGAAAGTAGGTGGGAGTGAAATTATTATTGGGATCAGTTTGCATCCACTTTATTTCTAGAAAGCAAGCAATTTGCCAATGCCTGTGCTTCATTTTTACTAACGGATGACTTTCAGTAAACTTCATAATCCATCACGATTTACTGGAGCGCTGCGACTCTGTGGTTGAGAACTGTCAGTTTGGGGTGTGAGTGTAAATTTATTAATGTTTTCCTGAACTTCTCTTTCCTCTTACCCATAGAAATGCTGGCTATGGAACAGAGGGCAATTACAAGTTTGCCGGTGTTTATATGGATTGCAGCCATCTATATTTCTCTGCGAAGGGTATATGGAATAAAAGTGTGCATTGCAGAGGCAGTTAAGTGAGCCAGATATAGCAAACTAAGGCAGAGAACGATATGGCCTCGGGCCTGACATGGCTGAAGTCATTCCTGCCTGACAAGAGTAACGGCTCTTTCGCCCTTAAGGCCCTCAGTTCCACAGGGCACTGGGCTGTCATCCTCCTCTCCGCAGAACACGTGAGGTCATTAAGGGAAATGCTGATGCCATTCGAGGGGCCATGATCTTCCCTGCCACCCGGTTGCAGCTGACACATGGATGACATTTCTTTGGTGTCAAATCCAGGCAGAGTGTAGTCCTCCCTGTCCCAATATCTGTTGGAAATCAGCTCTTGGAAGGAATTTAATTGGTTCTACCTCAACTCAGAGGAGACTGAGAGGCAAGGATAAAGTTGCCACGCAAGGGCAATGCTAGATTCCAAAAAACCGTGGAAGATCCCTGGATACGAGGAACCCCATAGGTTTGCGTGAACTGTAAACAACTAGTTAAATCCCGAGGCAGTGTGGATGACCTGTGTGGATGATATATCAGATTTATGTGGATCACATATGTAGGTTTCCATGTCTGGGAAAGCGTTCCTGGACCTAGTTCCAAAATGTGTGTGTGTGTGTGTGTCTATATGTATGTTTCCCCACACCAGCAAGCAATTCTCAGATACCAGCTAAGTGTCCAAGAATTCAACTCAATTCTGACACTGTCTACCCAGATTTAGAGTCAGATTCCACAGGTAGAGAGCTCAGGCCCACAAGACTCCCACCATTTCGGATGCCAGATGCAAGGCCAGGTTGTTACCTGTGCTTCTGACACACTAGCAATAAATAAGAAGTTCCCACGACCCCTTTCTTAGGTTCAATTCATTTGCTAGCATGGCTCATAGAACTCAGGAAAACTCGTTTTCTCATGAGATGATCAATTTATTGTAAAAGGATGTGTATTAAAAGATACAAATCGGGAGTTCTGTGGTGGCCTAGAGGTTAAGGATTTGGCATTGTCACTGCTGTGGTGCAAGTTCAATCCCTGGTCTGGGAATTTCCACATGTTATGGGTGTGGCCCCCCAAAAAAAGATACAAATCAACAGCCAGATGAAGGGCTTCTTCTTTTTGTTTTGTTTTTTGTTTTTTTTTTTTGCTTTTTAGGGCCAGACCCGCAGCATATGGAAGTCCCCAGGCTGGGGGATGAATCAGAGCTACAGCTGCCAGCCTACACCACAACCATAGCAGCTTGGGATCCGAGCCATGTCTGTGACCTATACCACAGCTCACGGCAACCCCAGATCCTTAACACATGAGCGAGGTCAGGTATCGAACCTGTGTCCTCATGGATACTAGTCAGATTCGTTTCCTCTGAGCCTTGACGGGAATTGCAGATAGGCTTCTTAATAGTCATAATTGACTAAGTCATTGGCTGGTGGCAACAGATTCAACTTCTAGCCCCTCTCTCTTCCCAGGAAATCCGGAGGTGGGACTGATAGCTCCAACCCTCTAATCACAAGGTTGGTTGTCCTGGTAACTGGTCCCCACCTTTGGGTGGGAAACAAAAGTCACTTTCTGGAAGATTTTTCAGAAATTGAGGACAAGAGATAAAATATTAACCCATTGTTCTTATCTCTCAGGAAATTCTAAATGTTTGGGGAGCTGTAAACCAGTAACTGTGGATGAAGACCAAATATATTTTTCCTGTAAATCACTATATTGCACTGGGTATATAGAGTAAATGGTTTGGCTAATATAGGACATGGTCGTATTTGGTAATTAGAAATTTCATTTCCAAAGTTACAAATAGTGTAATGAGCATAATATATTGTCTTCAAACATGGATACTTTCCTTTCATGCTGGGGTGAAATATAGCTTCCCTATATTCTCCCTTACTCTTGTTATTATTATTATTATTATTTGCTTTTCTGGGGGTGGGGGGCACACATGTGTGGCTTATGGAAGTTCCCAGGCTGGGGTGGAATCAGAGCTACAGCTGCTGGCCTACACCACAGCCATAGCAACGCAGGATCTGAGCCACATCTGTGACCTACACCACAGCTCCAGACAATGCTGGATAGTAAACCCAAGGATTGAACCCATATCTTTATGGTTACTAGTCAGGTTCGTTACTGCTGAGCCACAATGGGAACTCCTATTCTCCCTTGCTCTTCACAAAGGGGCATAAGATTCATTGGATACCTGCAGTATGTACATCCTCTCTTCTTTCACATGATTCTTCTGCTAGGAATGGACACAGAGAACAGAACAAGATCAGGGAGGAAGATTTCCTCATACATCCTGCATAATGCTGCATTAGGAAACCCCCTCACCTGGGTCTGAGCTTTCACCAATGAGCAGGGGCAAGTACCTAAATAAACGCTACTATCGCCATCGCCACCGCCACCACCACCGTCACCACCACCATCACTACTGTCATCATCACCGCCATCACTACCAGCACCACCACCATCACCACTGCCATCACTATCACCACCACGACTACTACTCCAGCTGAAGCAATCCCCAAGACCCCCTAGAACAAATTCCTTTAAAGGTATTTTTCTCTTGGAGAATCAAGATGTTGCAATGCCTTTTCAGGTTTTAAGAGACAGAGACATATTCAGATAACCACTGTTGACAGCAACTTATTATGAGGATATACAGATAAATAAGTAAGAATAGAAAAATTTTTCTTGAGTACCACTGTCAAAGGAATTGAATGTGGTCCATCTATCATAGAATAATAGCAGCTCTCAGATCAGAGAGTAACTCCAGTGTTTTTTCCCTCAAAACCATGTCTTCGACCCTCCTGACTCCTGACACTATCATTCCAAGGGCTCAACATCTGCCTATCTCTGCTTGTATTTCTACTTGAAAAAAAAAAAAAATTTAATGATTATTTTTTTTCCGTTATAACTGCTATATTTCTACTTTTGCCTTTAACTAGCTTCTTCCCGTTCACTCATCTCCTGTCCATCATGTGGTTTTTGCTTACTCTTGTCTTCTAGAGCTCCATACATTTAGTCCGTGATCCCTTATGTTCATATCTAGTTCCCTGCTCACTGTGTGGTTGGTTGGTCTTTTGTAAATTTTTGAGGAGAGATGACACTCTTACTGATTCATGGACAATATATAGTGCTACTATTGTCTCCTACTAGGCCACTTCACAAACACGGACCAGCCTCTAGGCGACTGACTCTGAAACAGGCACCAATCGCTGGTCCAGTGACTTGAGTCAGTATGATGGAGACATGGGTGCAAAGTTTGTGCTTTATAAGAAAGCAACTCTTTTAATCTACTTTATCCAGCATGTAGATGTGGGAGTGTCAGAATCTTCTTTAGGTTAACCATCATTGCAGGTTCTCTGCATGTGTGCTAGTGTTGCCAGAGGATGAGCACCAAGTACTGTATAAATCTTCTTTGCCATCATGTGGAAAAAATGGACCTCAAAATCAAACCCATTCAGAGAAGGAAGAAAAGGAGAACGAAAGAGTGAGAAAAAAATGCCAGTGCTGAGTCCCATGGTTCAGCCATGCCTAAAGCCAGCTTTGGTTGTGGGCTTCTCTATTTTAGTTCAAGTTTAGTTGAGTAAATTTTCTCTCATTTGGACCTGAAGAGTAATGGTGACTATGCTAGCATATTAACTTTAATAAGTGATTAAACATGGACTCTCCATGTTTTTATAATAAGGATTTCGAAGGCAATCACAAGCTACTTTAAATTAAGCTTCTTGGATCAGGTTTAATCTAATGAGGTCATTAACACATGGTGTCACATCAGGGCTGCCTGATATCATCACTGAGTAGGGGATCATTTTCCCTTCTTCTTTGAGAATAAGAGTACCCTTGCATACAGGCCAACGCCTTGTGAACGTGGGATGTAGGACAGTGATGTAATAGACATTAATTTTAAGCCGAGGCAGGATCCATGTAAAATAAGTTTTCTTGGTATGATTGCCTATTGTCTCTACTAATGAAGCCAGTGACATCTTTTATTGAGAGAAAAAGATCGTGGGTGTGAGACTGCTACTTCTGCATTTACATTTTAGGAATAGAACCAGTTGGAAGAAAACTGTTTTTTTTTTTTTTTTAAATTTATTTATTTATTTTGTCTTTTTAGGGCTGCACCCATGGCATATGGAGGTTCCCAGGCTGGGGGTCAAATCGGAGCTGTAGCTTCGATCTACACAGCTGATGGCAATGCTGGATACTTAACTCCCTGAGGGAGGCCAGGGAATCAAACCTGTGTCCTCATGGTTGCTAATGAGATTCGTTAACAACTGAGCCACCGCAGGAACTCCAGAAAACTGTTGATGTTGGTCATTAGTAGACCAAACTTTTGCCACTGGTGTGGCTATAACACGCTTTGTGATTAAAGGGGTAAATTTCTGTTGAATAACTCTTAGCCAGTTGCCCCTTATGACCAAGGACGCACACTGGTGAGACGGCCTTCTGGAGTATCACGTAGTGCTCACTGCCTATATAATCCTGGCAGCTGGACTTGGCACCATGCAACGTCCAGCTTGGCTAAACAGCTCAGAGCTTTGACAAAATGCTTAGAGGCCCTTGGGTGAACTTTGTCATTTTATTCTTTTATATAAATCCAGCATTGACTTTTCAAATGCCATGTGGGCATGACATTAGCGTATAACTGACAATAGTGTAATGTTTTAGAAAGTGATCTCTCAAGTCAAAACAATTGGTAGCAGTTCCATGAGCATTTTAATAGGGATGGAATGGATTTACAGAGAAGAAAATCTAGTCTTGTGGCAGCCTAGGAAATGCCCTGCTCAGATCTTCCTTCAAGACCAGCTGCAGGAACGTAGTTGATGGACCTCCTCCAGCTGCTGCTCCTTTGGGTCCACTATGGCATTCACTCTGAAGTCACACTTCCCCAACCCTCACATGCAGACTCTTTTTGTTTTCCTGTATAAAACTGTCATTAGAGGTGGTGGTGGTGGGGGGAATCAGTGAATTTCATTGACAGCGAAATAATATGCTCATCATTTTCAATATAACCAGCAATTTTTGATATGTTTTGTTGTTGATGTGTCATCAAGTATATCAAATGAAAATTGCTATTGCTAATTAATAAAGGGCCAAAGTCTCTGGCTGACTTTCTTTTTATATAAATCAGAGTAGATTCAAGGTTATCCTATTATAATCACTTCACTCATCTGTGTTCCCATAAGTTTTCATGTGTCGGGCAAGGATGCTTTGAGTTGTAACTACTAGGAAACATATTGAACACACATCTTATTTTTTCTGTCTTGCATATTTGAACACATCAGGGAAAAGAGGTTAAGAATCATTGGTCTAACCAATCAATTATTGTTATCTATCTTACAAGTTAGTTAGCTGAACTAAGAGGTATGATGATTCACTTAACAGTTTTAGACCTTTAGAAGTCTATGTTGGTATTGGCTCAATGGTGGGAATCATTTTGTGGATAATTTAAACAAAGATTGTTTTTTTTTTTTTTTTTTTTTTTCTCTTTTTTAGGGCCACACCCTTGGCATATGGAAGTTCCTGGGCTAGGATTCAAATCAGAGCTACAGCTGCTGGTCTTGCCACAGCCACAGCAAGGCGGGATCCGAGACACGTCTGCGACCTACACCACAGTTCACAGCAACACCAGATCCTTAACCCACTGAGCGAGGCCAGGGATTGAATCTGCATCTTCATGGATCCTAGTCAGGTTTGTTAACTGCTGAGCCACGAAGGGAACTCCCTAAACAAACCTTTAAAACAATTGCCCTTTCTCTTGACTGGGCTTAGTCATTGAATTGGCCATTCAGTAGACATAAGTATTTCTTAGCAATTGTCCTACAAAACACAGGATGGGTAGGCCTTCCCAGGACAGTGTTTCCATAGCCTGAATTAGTCTTCTGCATGTGACCGTGAATGTAGGAGTTACCCCCAGAGCTGTTCCTGTTACTGGATGTCAGCAAGTATCACAGCACTGGTAACAGACTTCAGAAGGAAAAGTGCTATAGGAATGTGAGATATTGTTATGTAATATGAGAAGCAACACAGTGGAGAATAAATAACACTTGCCTGCCTGGAGTCAGTTCCACTGACTTTATCATAGTCAACTCAATAACTTGCTATTTGAGTTGGAGAGGTGGTAGGGGGAGTGGGGAATGATGAGGTGTTTAAAAAAAAAAAAAAGACCTTGCACCAAGCTCTGATTGATAATTTCAGGCTTAGAGTAGATGTCATTAATGACCCTTTTATTCATGCAGAAGTTCCCAAAGAGAAGCGTAATGTTCCATTAGTAATAATTAAAAAAGTCTGTCTTCGGGATTATGTCAAAACCCAAGGATGATGCTTCTGCCAAAACATTTTGGTGTCAAATGAGTGAAGTATTTGACAAAAGGTGCCACTGTAGGTTGAAGAGGCTTCTTGAGGAGATGCTCAGGGAATCTGGAGACAAAAGGCTAACATGAGACGGTGGATGTCAGCAGGAAATTTCCACCTATGGTCCTTGTCTTTAAGAATGACAGGATTCCCCATATTTAATAGCCCAGTCTTTGTTGTAGGCTCCAGATAGTTATAACAAATATTGGTAGAAACTTAAAACTAAGACACATTGGAAGGTAAACCTTCCCAGTATATTAACTTTTATTCTTTCTGTAGAATGAACACCTGTAGGAGCTCATGGGGAGACAGAAATAACATGAAGTCATGGGCTATGATATCAGAGGCCCCGTTTCACAAAAAGCTTGCTTTACCCCTGCCTCCCTGTGTTGATCTCAACTGTGCCATCGCCTTTGCTCTATTGTTTCCAGGACTCACCTCACATTTCTTTTAAACTCTTCCTCCTAATGGCTATTCAAGTGCTCGAGTGCTCAATACACAACACCTCAAGGCAAGAGCTAAACTGAATGTTGGCCTAGAAGTTATGCTGATTTAAGGGAAAAAAGTAATAAAAACTTTTTATTCTGTTCTGGCCCTGAAGGCTCCATTATTGTTTTGCCTCCAGTATCCCTGTGGATACTTCATTTACAGCACATGTTTGACTTTACTGTTTAGATTTTGCATGTGCCTGAGTTGTTCTACTAGACTGTAAATTCCTCAAATCCTGGGACACTGTCCCAGTGAATTAAAACCTTGACTCTAATGATCTATGTAAATGCATGAATTGCATATCCTCTTTGGGCCTTGGTTTCCTCATTTAAATTTAGAATAATAATATTTAATGATTTTTTGTTTTTTTTGATTTTATGTTGTAAATATCAAAGGTGATAAATATCTTTTTTTGAACAAGATGAAAGTTTTAATAATATGCACAACATATATGACTGACAGAGTTTACATTCCTAGGATTTTTGAAGATTAGAGAAATCTTCTGCAAACATTCTCATTTTAGTTTTATTGATTGATTGATTGATTGATTTTCTTGAAGTACAGTTGACTTACAATGTTATATTAGTTACAGTTGTACAGCAAAGTGAATCAGTTATATAAATACACATACCCATCCCTTTTCAGATTCTTTTCCCATACAGATTATTACTCAGTATTGAGTACATTTCCCTGTGCTATGCAATAGATCCTTGTTATTTATCTATTTTATATATATTGTAGTATGTATATGTTAATCCCAAATTCTTAATTTATCCCTCACCCTATTGTTTCCCCTTTGGTAACCATACATTTGGTTTTGAAATCTGTTTGGTCTGTTTCTGTTTTGTGAATAAGCTCTTTTGTATCATTTTTATTAGATTCCACATATTAGTGATCTCATATGATAATTTGTCTTTTCTGACTTACTTCACTTGATATGATAATTTCTAGATCCATCCATGTTACTGCAAATGGCATTATTTCATTCTTTTATATGGCTGAGTAATGTTCCATTGCATATATGTACTGGATCTTTATCCATTCCTCTGTCAATGGACATTGAAGTTGCTTCCATGTCTTGGCTCTTGTAAACAACAATAAACATTGGGGTACATGTATCTTCATATTACAGTTTTGTGCAGATATATGCCCAGGAGTGGGATTGCTGGATCATATGGTAGTTCTATTTTTAGCTTTTTGAAGAATTTCCATACTGTTCTTCACAGTGGTTGCACCAATTTGCATTCCCACCAACAGTGCAAGAGGGTTCCCTTTTCTCCACACTGTCTCCAAGCATTTATTTATTGTCTTTTTGATGATGGCCAGTCTGGCTGGTGTGAGGTGATACCTCATTGTAGTTTTGATTTACATTTCTCTAATAATTAGTGATGTCGAGCATCTTTTCATATGCCTGTTAGCCAGCTGTATGTCTTCTTTGGAGAAATGTCTATTTAGATCTTCTGACCAGTTTTTAATAAAGTTGTTTGTTTTTTGTATGTGCTATTTTTACATTTTGGAGATTAATCCCGTGTTGGTCACTTAATTTACAAACCTTATCTCCCATTCTCTTGGTTATATCTTCCTTTTGTTTTGTTTATGGTTTCCTTTACCTTGCAAACTTTTAAGTTTAATTATGTCCCATTTGTTAATTTTTGCTTTTATTTTCATTACCTCTAAAAGAAATTTCTGTGATTTATGTCAAAGAGTGTTCTTCCTCTAAGAGTTTTATCACATCCAGCTTTACATTTAGGTCTTTGATCCAGTTTGAGTTTATTTTGTGTATGGTATAAGAGAATGTTCTAATATTCTTTTACATGCAGTTGTCCAGTTTTCCCAGCACCACTTATTGAAGAGACTGTCTTTTTTTTCCCGCCATTACTACATTCTTTCCTCGTTTTTCATGGATTCATCGACCACATGTGTGAGGGTTTATTCCCGAGCTTTCTATCCTGATCCACTGATCTATATTTCTCTTTTCATTCCAGTATCATCCTATGTTGATGTCTGTAGATTTTAGTATAGTTTGAAGTCAAGGAACCTGATTCCTCCAGCTCCATTTTTCTTTCTCAAGATTGCTTTGTTATTTGGGGTCTTTTGTGTTTCCATACACATTGGAATTTTTTTTGTTGTTTTAGTCATGTGAAAAATGCCTTTGGTAATTTAATAGAGATTTCACTGAATCTGTAGATTACCTTGGGTAACATAGTCATTTTGAAAATACTGATTCTCCTAATCCCACAGCTTTGTGTATCTTTTCATTTGTTTGCGTCATTTTGATTTCTTTCATCAGTGTCTTATAGTTTTCAGAGTACAGGTTTTTTGCCTCTTTAGGTTGGTTTATTCCTAGGCATTTTATTCTCTTCGTTGCAGTGGTAAATGGTATTGTTTCCTTAACTTCTCTTTCTAATTTTCTATTATTAGTGTATAGGAATGCAAGATATTTCTGTGTATTAATTTTTTACAAATTTACCAAATTCATTTATGAGCTCTAGCAGTTTTCTGGTAGCATCTTTAGGATTTTCTATGTAGAGTATCATGTCATATACAGACAATGACAGTTTTACTTCTTCTTTTCCAGTTTGGATTCCTTTCATTTCTTTTTCTTCTCTGATTGCCATAGCTAGGACTTCCAAAACTATGTTGAATAAAGTGGAGAGAATGGACATTCTTGTCTTGTTCCTAATCTTAGCGGACATGCTTTCACCTTCTCACCAATGAGAATGATGTTAGTTCTGGGTTTGTCATATATAATCTTTATTATATTGAGATAAGCTCCCTTTATGCCCACTTTCTGGAGAGATTTTTATCAGAAATGGGCATTGAATTTTGTTAAAAGCTTTTTATGCATCAATTGTAATAATCATATGGCTTTTATTCTTCAATTTATAAATGTGGTGTATCACATTGATTGATTTGTGGATATTGAAGAACTTTGCATCCTTGGGATAAATTCCACTTGATCACAGTATATGGTCCTTTTAATGTATTGTTGTATTTCACTTGCTAATATTTTGTTGAGTATTTTGGCCTGTAATTTTCTTTTTATGTGTGGTGTTTTTGAATGGTTTTGGTATCAGGGTGATGGTTGGGAGTGTTCCTTCCTTTGCAATTTTTCAGAGGAGGTTCAGAAGGATAGATGTTAACTCTTCTCTAAATGTTTGATAGAATTTACCTATGAAGTCATCTGGTCCTGGACTTTTTTTTTAATAGATGTTTTTTAAGTCACAGTTTTAATTTCAGTACTTGTGATTGGTCTGTTCACATTTTCTTCCTAGATCAGTCTTGGAAGTTTGTACCTTTGTAAGAATTTGTCCACTTCTTCTAGGTTGCCTGCTTTATTGGCTTATAGTTTCTTGTAGTAGTCTTTTATGGTCCTTGTATTTCTGTGACATCAATTGTAATTTCTCCCTTTTCATTTCTAATTTTATTTATTTGTTCATTTATTTATTTTTACTTTTTAGGGCCACATATGCAGCATATGGATATTCCCTGGCTAGGGGTCAAATTGGAGCTGCAACTGCTAGCCTATGCCACAGCCACAGCAACGCTTGATCTGAGCTTCATCTGTGATCTACAGCACAGTTCACAGCAATGTCAGATACTTATGAGTGAGGCCAGGGGTCGAATCTGCATCCTCATAGTTACTAGGTGGGTTTGTTACTGCTGAGCCACAGTTGGAACACCCTAATTTTATTTATTTGAGTCCTCTTCTTTTTTTTCTTGATGAGTCTGGTTAAATTTATCAATTTTGTTTATCTTGTAAAAAAACCAGCTTTTAGTTTTACTGATTTTTTTCCTATTGTTTTCTTCATCTCTATCTCATTTCTTTCTGCTCTCATCTTTATGATTTCTTTCCTTCTACCAACTTTGGATTTTGTTTGTTCTTCTTTCTCTAGTTGTTTTGGGTGTAAGTTTACATTTTTTGTTTGGGAATTTTCTTGTTTCCTGAGGTGAAATTGCATTGCTGTAAACTTCCCTCTTACAACTGCTTTTTGTGTGTTCCATAGGTTTTGGATCATCATGTTCTCATTGCCATTTTTCTATAGGTATTTTTTATTTCCTCTTTGATTTTTTCACTATCTATTGGTTATTTAGTAGCATATTTTTTTTAGCCCAAAATAGATAAATCTTATTAATGCTCATTATGAGAAGAAAAAAAAAAAAAGGCATTGGTTCTAAGATGGAGGTTAAAAATTAACAAAGCATGAGATGTTTCTAATAATCTTGGGTTCTCCAGACTAGAGAATCACTGATTCTGTCCCCAAAAAAGCTCTAACCTCAAGCGATTTTGTGCCAATCAGGACAAAGCTATGATTTTGGCTAGATGACTGGCAGATCATGGTAGAATTAATAGAATTAAGAGACTCAGAATGAGGAACCACTCTGGGGTGGTAAAGTGAAGTTAGTATTATACCAGTTGGATCTTGTGCTCAATGAGTTTTGGACACAAGTGATATTAGAGAATGTAAGCATTCAAATAGTGATTACTGAGCATCCGTTAAATGCCTCTCAGTATTATGGCATATAGAGATGGATCAAAGGGCACCAAATGTACCATTTTTTCTTTTTTTAGGACAGTCTCCCAAGGTAATGGAAATAAAACCAAAAATAAACAGGACCTATTCAAACTTACAAGCTTTTGCACAGCAAAGGAAACCATAAACAAAACAAAGATGACCTACAGAATGGGAGAAAATATTTGTAAGTGAAGAAACCAACAAGGGCTTAATTTCCAAAATATACAAACAGCTCATACAATTTAATGACAAAAAGCAAACAACCCAGTTGAAAAATGAACAGAAAACCTAAATAGACATTTCTCCAAATGTCTTCAGCTGGCCAAAAGGCACATGAGACGATGCTCAACATCACTAATTATCTGAGAAATACAAATCAAAACTACAATGAGGTACCATCTCATACCAGTCAGAATGGCCATTATTAATAAGTCTACAGATAACAAATTCTGAAGAGGGTGTGGAGAAAAGGAAACCCTTCTACACTGTTGATGAGAATGTAAATTGGTACAACCGCTATGGGGAAGAGTAAGGAGGGTCCTCAGAAAACTAAAAATAGAACTACCATATATATGATCTAGCAATCCCACTCTTGGGCTTATATCCAGACAAAACTATGATTAAGATACATGCACCTCTATGTTCATTGCAGCACTATTCACAATAACCAAGACATGGAAGCAACCTAAATGTCCAACGACAAATGAGTGGATTAAGAAGAAGTTGGAATACTACTCAGCCATAAAAAAGAATGAAATGCCATTTGCTGCAACATGAATGCAACCAGAGATTACCATACTAAGTGAAGTAAGTCAGAAAGAAAAAGACAAATACCGTATGATGTTACTTATATGTGTACTCTAAAATATAGCACAAATGAACCTATCTACAAAATAGAAATAAACACACAGACATAGAGAACAGATTTGTATTGCCAAGGGGGAGGGAGGCGGGAGTGGGATATACTGGGAGTTTGGGGTTAGTAGATGCAAACTGTTCTATTTAAGATGGATAAGCAATGGAGTCTTACTGTATAGCACAGGGTACTACATAGAATCTTTTGGGATAGTCCATGATGGAAGATAATATAACAAAAGGGATTTCACTTTGCTGTATAGCAGAAATTGGTCCAACATTATAAATCAACTATACTTTAATAAATAAATTAAAAAATATACATGCACCCCTATGTTCATAGCAGCACTATTTACAACAGCCAAGACATTGAAACAACCTAAACTTTCATCAACAGACAAATGGATAAAGAAGATGTAGCATGCATGTGTATGTACACACACACACACAATGGAATATTACTCAGCCACCAAAAGAAAAAATGATGCCATTTGCAGCAACATGTATGGATCTAGAGATTACCATACTAAGTGAAGTAAGTCAGAAAGAGAAAAGCAAATATCATATAATATCTCATGTGTAGAATCTAAAATGTGACACAAATGAACCCATCTATGACATGGAAACATATTACAGACATAGAGAATAGACATGTAGTTGCCAAGGGGAAGTGTGGTAGTGGAGGGAAGGATTGGAAGTTTGGGATCAGCAGGTGCAAACTTTACATGCAGAAAGGGTAAACAACATGGTCCTATTTTATAGCACAGAGAACTATATTGATCAAAGAGAGATTATTGGGTCCTAAAAAAGTGAACATTTTAGGATAATCTGCTTGTAAATGTACAGGCTTAATCTAAATGATATATATATATTATTTTAATGTAGTAGTCTTACAGATTCCGAGTGTTTCTTCAGATAAAATCTTACTTCTGGTCTTTCAGTTTCATGTGCATTTAGAATTCCTTTTCTGTTGGGAGTGGTAGGTTTGAATTGATCTACTAGTTTCCCTTGTGATGACTGGCATAGATTTATGTGATGGCTGATCAGAGTTAAGACCTCAGTTTGTGACCTTACAACAGAAAGATTTTCTCTATAAATTTAACTGAATGGCACTGAAGTTCAACCTGAAAATTTGCCTCAATGGTGCTGGAGTCTGACCAGTTTTACAGTCATACAGAGACAATTGTTAGAGATATAATTTGCAAAACTACACTAATAAAATTCTTTCTTATTTTCATTATTTGCAGCATACACATGTGCGTGCATGTGCGTGTGCGTGTACGTATGTGTGTGTACACTATAGCTACAGCATGGATCAGGAAACCAGATCTAGCCTACCACTGGTTTTTGTAAGAAAGTTTTGCTTAGAACACAGGCACATGTTTTCATTCATGTGTTATCTCTGATAATACATTCTCTGCCACATAAAGGCAGAGTTGCATAGTTTTTTTTTTTTTTTTTTGGTCTTTTGTCTTTTGGGGGCTGCACCCACAGCACATGGAGGTTCCCAGGTTAGGGCTCTAATCAGAGCCGTTGCCGCCAGCCTACACCCGAGCCACAGCAACACCAGATCTGAGCCACATCTGCAATCTACACCACAACTCATGGCAGCACCAGATCCTTAACCCACTGAGTGAGGCCAGGGACCAAACCCACAACCTTATGGTTCCTAGTCGGATTCATTTCTGCTGTGCCACGACGGGAACTCCAGAATAGTGTTTTTTTTTTTTTTTTTAAATTGAAGTATTGTTGATTTACAATGTAGTGTTAGTTTCAGGTATACAGCACAGTGATTCAGAGACCTATATCTATATCTGCATCTATTCTTTTTCAGGTTCTTTTCTCTTCTGGGTAGGGGAAGACCCAGAGATATATGGAAGACCAAATATTGAATATAGTTCCCTGTCCCATAAGTACAGAGTTGAGTAGTTTTAAAAGTGACCTTATGACCCTCAATGCTAAAAATTATTTACTTTCAGGCTGTTGACAGTTTACCAATGCCTATATAAGAGGGAATTTAAACTAAAAACTATAAAAATTGTATTGTAGGTGATTTTCCTATAGAATACATTAAAATTAAAATCAAGTCCCACTATCCTGGTATTTCAAGGTCAAATCTATTGAAGTCAAGTGTTTAGCCAAACACATGTTTTTTTTTTTTTTTGTAGAAAAAAATTAAACAGAGTGTAAGAAAAAATACAGATGCTAAAAAATGGGGATTTTTGTCTCAAAGCTAGGAGTTCAGAAATGCCAACATTTACTGAGTGTTTTATTTTATATTTTTGGAATTCTATGATTAATGATGCTATTTTAAAAGTTTGTTAATTTAATTAAAACCACATGTTTGACTGCTGCTATTTATATCTGACAAAATATTTGTATCTGTGACATATAAAGAACTCAACAACTCAATAAAAATTATACAAATTAATAAAACTAATAAAAATTGGCAAATGCTTTGAAAAGATACTTCACAGAAGAAGAGAAATAAATGGTCCCTAAGCACACCAAAATATGTGTAACATAATTACTAGGAAAATAAAAATGAAAATCACTACATTATACCAGCATACATACATTAGAATGATAAAAATTAAAAGAAACGACAATATGAAGAACTGGCAAAGATTTGAGGCAAATGAAACTCTCATTCACTGCTGGTGGGAATGGAAAGTGGTGTAGTCATTTTGAAATGGCCTGAATTTTTCTTGTAAAGTTAAATATACATTTACCATAAGACTTAGGTATTTGTTTTTTCCTTTTTAGGGCCATAGGTGTGGCTTATGAAAGTTTCCGGGCTAGGGGTTGAATCAGAGCCGCAGCTACAGGCCTATACCACAGCCACAGCAATGGGGATCTGAGCCATGTCAGCAGCCCATGGCAATGCTGAATCCTTAACCCACTGAGCAAGGCCAGGGACCGAACCTGCATCTTCATGGAAACTAGTCATGTTCGTTACTGCGGAGCCACAACAGGAACTCCCTGACTCAGGTATGTTTAATGCAATGGAATATATTCAGCACATAAAGACTGAACGTGACATCTGTAATGACATGTATGAATCTAAAATTCATTATGCAGAGGATAAGATGGCAGGCACATATGGGTATATATGGTAGGATTCCATTAATTGTAAAATCTAAAAAAGACAATGTAATCTCTAGTGACGGAAGACATCTTAGTGGTTACTTGGGGTCAGAGGAGAGGCAATTGCTTGGGAAAGGGCACCAGGGAACTTCTGGGCTGATCATAATATTGTGGATCTTGATCGTGAGCGTGGTTACCAAAGTGTATGTATTTGTCGACATATATTAAAATGTATACTTAAAATGAGTGTCTTTTTGTATGTAAATTATACCTTAATAAGGTTCATTAAAAAACCTGAATGAGGGAGAAAGAGAGAGAGAAGGAGGAGGAAGAGAAGAAGAGGAAGAAGGAGGAGGAGGAGAAGAAGAAGAGGAAGAGAGTGGGGAAAGGGGAGGAGCAGGTTGATGTTGAATCAGAAAAAGTTAGAGATAGAAAGAGATAGACACATAAGAGAGAGAGAGAGAATGAGAAAGGGATGGATAGGGAGAGAAAACTTGTCAGCCAAAAAAGAGATAATGTGAACGAATCAGGATGAACAATTGACTTTGTGATACAGGATTCTGAAGTTGAGTGCTATTCTAAGCTAGGCAGCAAAGAAGTACCTTATGTACCTCATTCAGGCTGTTTTGTTTTTAATTTCTAAGCTGTGGCTTTAGTGATATACATACATCAACTCAAGTCAAAAGCATAGCTTTCCGGAGTTCCCGTTGTGGCGCAGTGGTTAACGAATCCGACTAGGAACCACGAGGTTGAGGGTTTGATCCCTGCCCTTGCTCAGCGGTTAAGGATCCGGTGTTGCCGTGAGCTGTGGTTTAGGTCAAAGATGCAGCTCAGATCACAGCGTTGCTGTGGCTCTGGTGTAGGTCGGTGACTGTAGCTCCAATTAGACCCCTAGCCTGGGAACCTCCATATGTCGCGGTCGGCCCTAGAAAAGGCAAAAAGACAAAAAAAAAAAAAAAGCATAGCTTTCCATTTGCAGCAGGAAGGGGAGCTGGTATGCTTGGTGCTCGAGTCCCTGAGAACAAGAATAAGCAGCCCAGGTCCTCAGCGACAGAATGGCAACGGAGGACTGCCTTTGAGAGCTTCCACCTACCCTGTTCTGTACTCTTTCTCCACATCTCAGCTGATGTCTTCATCTCCCATAAAATGTCCCGTGATCTAATTTTTGTCCTTCTTGGCAGGCTACCTTCACCCCTTGCTGTGCCTCCTTTCTCTGCAGGGAGAGGTTAAAAATCTTGCTTATTCATTGCAGGAATTACATTCTGATGATTTTCTGAATCCGTAGCTAGCCTCTTACAGGCATTTCAGGCTGGCAAGAGATAGTGAGCCTTCCTTCACTTCTATAATCAGATTATTGAAGCATGTGCTTGACTCTGCCAATGTAGAAGGCTGTTTTGAAGAACCCAATGTATATGTATAGCCTGAATTAATAGGTAATTAGAAATGAAGAGAAAACAGAAGATCACAATGCATTTTATTACTCCCTATGTTACAAGAGTCCCTAATGGCTCTCAATATGTACTCAATACTCCTTTCTTTGTAATCTTCCAACTATTTGGGAGCAATTTATACTAATTACAGCACTTTGCATTTTCTAGTCCTATCAGGTGCATAAATCTTGCCTGCTTACACCCAGTTTAGGCTCCCGTTTGTCAAGAAGGGGTGAATTATTAGTCGTTCACATTTACATCAAAGTCTCTCTATGGTCCAGGCGTACGTCATCTGGCAATATTATCGGCAGCCTCTTTTTTTCTTTTTCTGTTTCTAAAATTTAATTTTATTAAAGTATAGTTGATTTACAATGTTGTATTAGTTTCAGGTGTACAGCAAAGTGAATTAGTCATACCTATAAATCTATCCATTCTTTTCCCCATATATGTTATTACAAACTATTGAGTAGATTTTCCTGTGCTAGTAGGTTCTTGTTAATCATCTATTTTACACAGTAGTGTGTATGTGATATTCCCACTCTCCCAATTCTTCCCTCCTTCCAATGGTTTCATATTTTTCTTTTTGACTGTGCCCTTCCGCATGTAGAAGTTCCCAGGTCAGGGATGGAACTTGAGCCACAGCAGTGATGACGATGGATCTTTAACCCTTCTGAGCCACCAGGGAATCCCACCAGCTGTTTCACCAAAACATTGAAAGGTGACTGCAGGCATGAAAATCCTTCTAAACTCTGGCAGTAAAGCCTTGTGATTTTGATTCTTTCTTGTTGCTCGATTTTTTCTACAACCAATAGTCTCCACCCATCGCCATTCTTGCTTCTTGAATTAGCCTGTTACTTCTCCACCTCTTCCCGCCGCAATATATGTATTCCCACAGAGAATATGTATTCTTTTTTCTACCCAGTTTGCTCATCACCCTCACGCTACATTCACTTTTGGATTTCAAGACCTTCCATCCCTGAACTGCTCCATTTTCTTCAAATCTGTGAATCATTTTAAGTCTTTACTTCTTTTCAAATCTGCACAAAATCACACAGAACATCATTTCGTCTATTCTTTTCATTTCAAGTTTTTATTCTTTTTCTTTTTGCCTATACCAGCAGCAAGTGGAAGATCTCAGGCCAGGGACTGAACTTGAGCCACAGTAAGGACCCAAGCCACTGCGATGACAATGCCAGATCTTTTACACAATGAGCCGCAAGAGAACTCATCTACTTTTTTTTTAGCCAACAGTGTGAGTTAAACTTTTTTTTTTTTTTTTCTCAGCCAAAACTGTTAGTTCAAACTGTTGCTTCTTTATCTTTCCAACCTTTCCTCATAGCACAAACAGACTCTGGATCAACCCAGTGAATCCAAGTGTTTCCTTCACTCTTGTACGGCGGGTACTGTGGCTATTCAAGAAATTGACAACTTTATGTAAATTATGGCTTCTGTAAATTAACATTCATTGCTTTAATAAATACCAATTGAACATTAACTATGTACCAGACAGTGTAGCAGATTCTAAGGACACAAAGGTAAAAAACAAAATGGGTTTCTAGGATCTGTGAAAGCGTGCATTGGAGAAAGGTGGAGATAGGGATCAGAGAGAGAGGGCGAGAGAATAAACTGATGGCAAATGATTTTATTCTGAGGTGCATTCCTTCCCTTATTGCACCAGATGAGCAGGCTAGAAAGGTTGGTAAGAAGGCAGAGTTGTAGGAGTTCCTGTCGTGGCTCAGTGGTTAACGAATCCAACTAAGAACCATGAGGTTGTGGGTTCGATCACTGACCTTGCTCAGTGGGTTAAGGATCTGGCATTGCTGTGAGCTGTGGTGTAGGTCGCAGACGTGGCTTGGATCCTGCTTTGCTGTGGCTCTGGTGTAGGCTGGCGGCAACAGCTCCGATTGGACCTCTAGCCTGGGACCCTCAATGTGCCGCGGAAGTGCCCCAAGAAATGGCAAAAAAACAAAACAAAACAAAACGAAAAAGAAGGCAGTGTTGTATAAGGAAACCGGCATAGGGTTGAAGTCAGACAGATCAAGATTTGAATCAAGGAGGTTAAAGTTGAGGGCAGACAGAAGGCAGTTGCAGTAAACTTGCAGTAATGAGAACCTAAACTAGGATAGTGACAAGGACACTTGATGAGAGAGTTTTATCCACTATCACCTGACAGTTTAATTTAAAAGTGAATGGCATACTAAAAGTGGAAACATTTTTCGACTCTTAGAGATGCTATGTTTACAAGATGGCAGATTTTCAGATGAACAGAGAATATGTTCTTTAAAAATTTCTAGGACTACTGCTTGGAAAATCAAAGGCAGCTGAAAAACTACTGAGTCTCTGGTTTTTCAGAGAGTGAAACAATCTACCATTATATGGTAGATAGCTAGTCTAGAGCTATAATTTAATTTATTACCATCTCAGCACAAATCGCATACAACCTTCTTGAAGTGTGTCTGCAGAAACCTAGGAAACCCAGCAAAGGCTCCTTTCAGCCAGCCTGGCGGTGCCTGCTGGCATTTGGGGAGCACATCTCTTTCAAAAGTTCACCAAGTTAGGGACCGTGTCCAACTCTGTGTTCAGTGCAGCACTGTTGAAGGGTCTCTGTGGGTGCAGGTTTCACGATGCTGGCTGGAAAGCATAGTAGTGTCCTGCTGGGCACAGAGGGGAGCTGGACACTTCCACCCTGTCCCTTCTCCCCCACTTTACTCTCAAAATTCTTCCTTTCATCCAGGAAAATGCCTGGTAGAAGGGAGAATATATGATAGTTAGAGGCCGCCAGTGTTCTCACACTGTCTGCCAGGAGGTGTATGTTTTAGGCCAGGCATGGGAATTTTTTTTTTCAGTGGAAATGCCAGAGATTATAATAACTTGGCAAGATTTCTCACATTAAATGTCTAGGTCATATAGTCTCTGCAAACCATGCTCTTTCTTAAATCCAAATGAAGCCTTCCTCCCTCCCTCTCTCCCTCTTTTCCTTTCTTCCTCCCTCCCTCCTTTCCTGACTTCTTCCTTCCTTCCTTTTTTCTTTCTTTGTGTATCTGTCCATCTATCTGTGAGTAGTAAACTAAGATTATCACAGTGCCTGAATATTTACTTTGGACCTGAACTTTTTGGCAGAAAGGATTTGAAGTAGGCTAGAATTATTCCATCAATTAGATGAATGACAACAACAAATCAGGTCAACTCACACACCCACACATACAAATGAGAGTTTACTACAAAACAAGTAAAGGAGTAAAAAACGTTATTAACCCTCAAAGACAGGAAACAGAGAAGCAGATAAGAGTAGGTGGGAGAATTCAACACATTAAAAAAAAGATAGAGGCAAGAGTTATTTGTTTTAGTGGAATGGGTTAGAGTTATAACTAATTGCCTGTGGCTGTGAACATCAATGTAAAATGAACTAATTCACTCTGCAATAAAACTCTGAAAAGTTCAGAATTTGAGGCATACGTGGAAGATAAGAATTAGGTCTGATATATGTATGTGTGACTGGGTCACCTTTCTGTATAGTAGAAAATTGACAGAACACTGTAAACCAGCTATCATGGAAAAAATAAAAATCATTAAAAAAAAAAAGAGAATTAAGTGTGCATACAGAATCTTTGGGTCTACACATCCCCTTTCTTGTCCATGAAGCTAAAGAGTTAGGTATTGGTCTCTCTTCTCTCCTGGTAGAAGAGAGGTTTATACTGTAGAGAAATTGTCTATATCAGTTGAGACTGAGCCACATATCAGTCTCTGGGATAGCAGTGGATATAATGGAGTGTAGGATTGAGATGCAGGTTAAAAACAAAGGAATTAAATGGGAGTCTACATAGCATACTAGGAAATACTTTAACTCCCTTCTCATGCTTGGATCCTAGAATGTCAGGAGCCAGAAATATCTGCTCTGTACCTTCCTTCTACCTACTTGACCCTTATAGTAGAATGAAAGATTTGTCTCTGGAGAAAGGGCATTCGCACATTGATGTTTGACATTCACTGAATGCAAACCTCCAGTTCCTATCATTTTTCAAGAAACCTCCGAGAGAAAGTCCTACCTTTGCACACAGAACTATGTTCACTCTTAAATATGAAGGCCAAAGTTGTCAGATAGTTGGGGAGATCCTGTAAAATGAAAAAGGATGACTAAAATAAAAAGAAACCTAGAGGACACTGAGGTTTCACATAGGAAGAGTAATCACTCAAAAATTATCATCCCCAAAGAAATGAGAGAAAATACTGCTTCCAAGAAACAAAAAAATGCTACTATAACAGAATATTCAAGAAAAAAGTTTTGGAAAAAAATAGAAATTTCAATATTACAGTTAGATAAAATATTTAGGAGATCTGTTGGAAAGCAGAATAAGTCAAAGTGAAGGAACACTTGAGAGAAACAGGGAAGAAAATTAGAGGATTAACCCAACAACTGACTAGTAGTATTTCTAGAAAGAAAGTAGAGAAAATGGAGGGTAGATATTGCCAAGGAAATAACATGAGAACATTTCCAAAAGCTGAAGGACATTTGGATCTAGACTGAAAAGACTCACAAAGTGTTCTGCACAATGTAAAAATAACACTCAAAAAGATATCTTAACATGAGATTTCAAAAATACGGAAGTGAAGAGAAGATTCTAAAACCTGAGAGAGAGGGAAGAGGGAGACAGAGAAGAAAGGAGGGGAGTTGAGGAGAGAGAAGAGGAGGAAAAAAAGGTTTCATAACAAATGAAGAAGAAATTTGAATGACATAGAATATTTCAAGAGCAATATTGGGTGTAAAGAGGACACTAGGTGGAGGAAATTCTGAGGAGGACATGATTTCCAAACAAGAATTCTTTTTTTTTTTTTCTTCCTAGGGTTGCAACCACAGCATATGGAGGTTCCCAGACTAGGGGTGGAATTGGAGATGTAGCTGCTGGCCTAAACCACAGCCACAGCAATGCCAGATCCTTAACCCACTGAGCGAGGCCAGGGATAAAACCTCATGGCTCCTAGTTGGATCGTTAACCACTGAGCCAGGAAGGGAACTCCTCAAACAAGAATTCTATATCCATTTAAACTATTAATGATTGGTGATGTAAAAAAGCATATTCAAAAAATAAGAATTTTAAAAATTGAACTGAAATGACATATGAAGAAAGATAAAAGTTGGTTTACTCCCCACACTACCAGGAGGAGTTCTAAATGAATAATAGCAGTGAGAAAAATAAAACCGTGGATATACTAGATGAAAACAAGGGGGAATTCCTTCATAACCTAAAAGCAAACAATATATACTTCACTCTAGAAGCAATGAGGAAAAGATTATTAAATTTGACTATATAAACAAACAAAATTCCACCAGGTCATAACAATAAAAACTATAAGCTAAGTATAAACATAAAAGAAAAACTGAGAAATATTTGCAAATTATAACACAAAATGTTAATACCCCTAATATCTAAAATGGTTAAAATGGAGAAAGAAAATGGCAAAAATGCCCTATAGAAAGATGGATAAAATTATGAATGGAGGGGTCCAAAGGAAGAGGGGAAGGCATAGGACCTTAAAATATTAAAATATGTTCATTCTCACTTATTATAATGAGAAATGCAAAACAAAGTGATTTGAAATGATACATCTCCCATTTTAGATGGATAAATGCCAAAGTTTTCCATAACATACTATGTTGTATAGGCTGCAAGTGATACTTACTGCTACTGGATATAGTTAAACCTGCTTTGAATCACTTCATATTTTTAGACCATACTGTGTTTGGGAGATATTTAATTTTTACAGATATAAAAAGAGATTATAAAGGCAAAAGACAACTAAAACTCCAAAGCATTATAAAAACATAAATTCTTATATGAAGTAATAGATACCCTGATTTATATTTATCTCTCTAAACCTTTTTGATATAGCTCTTTGATTTTGAATTTTCTGATGTGATAGAAAGAATAAGGGTTTTAGATTCAGAAACATTTCAGTTCTAATTCACTAATGGTATTTAGTGATTATGGGAAATAGGCTATTTAAAACCTTTTTGAGTCTCAGTTTATTCACCCGTAAGCTAGGTAATTAAACCTATACCTGGGAGTTCCCACTGTGGCTCAGCAGTTAATGAACCTGACTGGTATCCATGAGGACATAGGTTCAATCCCTGGCCTTGATCAGTGGGTTAAGGATCTGGCGTTGCCATAAACTGTGGTGTAGGTCACAGATGAAGCTCAGATTCTGTGTTGTTGTGGCTGTTGTTGTGGCTGTGGCTTTGGCTGTGGCTGTGGCCAGCAGCTGTAGCTCTGATTAGACCCCTAGCCTGGGAACCTCCATATGCAAGCCCTAAAAAAAATAAATTAAAAAAAAGAGGTGAAGGTATTAGTAATTTAGTCATTGTAAATGGATATGTGGTTAAATTTGGAGAAAATATGTAATAAATTACAGTGATATAATAATCATAATTATAGAACAAATGAAATGATAGATTGTCCAAGTGCTATGTGAATGGGTACTTGTGGTTTGGAATCCAATTTCTGGTGAAGCGTCATATTGGATTCAAAATACTACATCTTAAATACCTTCAATGGCCGTGTGGAGGATGTGCTTTGTAAAACTGTGCTAGATGACTCAAAATGTGACTTTAATAATGAAAAATTTATTCATGCCAAAAATATACATGAAGAGTTTGAGTAAAATTGTTTCAAGAAATGTGAGAGAAGAAACATTATTTCTAAAATAACATTTTATTTTAATCTGAGACTTTAAATATGTATGTATAACTAAATTAAGAAATGTTATTAAATATTATATGGGATACTAATGGCAGAGAATTGCTTTTTCATAATTGTGGTGTAATTTAAGTCTTTTTTGGCTGTCCTTCAATGATTACTACTTTCCAAACTCTAAGCCATTGAAATGTTCTTATTCTAGATTTGTTCCAATTCCTCAGTCTGTTTCTCTGAAGGTGTAGCAACTTGAAGAGCATTGCATTTCAGAGGGCAGTACACTGGTTCTGTTTTCTGGGTAAATGCTAAATGTGTTCTGCTTTGTATTTTATAACACTCTTTTGGATAATGCTCATCATTTTGTTGACCTTTGTGGCCACAGCACATTTGGCTGATGTCCTCAGCAGTCTACAATAAATTCTTAAATCCATTTCTCAGACCACAACTGAGAGTTCACAGCCCCTTGTCTATGGTTAAGGTTTGGATAATTTCTACATCACTGTATTATTGCTTTCTATTGTGTTTGCCTGCTGTGAAGCTTGCCTACAGTTTCTATGTCAATCCACAGAGGACCTAACACATATTTAATCCTATCCTTTTGCTTGCTGTGCAAAAATACAAAGAATAAGTCCAGAGAGGTCAAATGACTCACTCAAAGCCACGGCTCTTTGGTAAGAGAGTTGGAGCTGTTGCCTTCCTTCCTCTCATTCTACTAGGAATTCCTGACACCACACTCTTGAGAATTAGATGAACAAAAGGAAATTGATTGCCTCAGGTCCAGGATGGGACTCTCCAAGGAGGCAATAGGAACTTTGTCTAATATTGTTCCTGGAAGGAATAGGCAAGTAATAGATTAAACCCACATGGAGGTGCAGCATCTTGGGGATGTTCCTCATCTGCTTAAGGTTTATCCCACATGAGATTCCAAAAAGGGCCTTTGCAAGAACGAAAAGCCAGTGGCTCCTATCCAAAGTCCTGATCCATAGTTCAGTACAGTTGCCATGTGAACTTGGACATGTTAATGAATCACTTTGAGCCAAGCTTTACTCTGCTCCTCTCTAGAATGGCAACACAGAAATTCTTTCCAACCTGTTGATGGGACCAAGGCAAAGAGGCAACACAGGTAATCTTCCAGGCGAGCAAGCAAACTCCCATGAATTTAGTTTTTAGGCAGCAGTATGAGCAGCTCCATGACTGCTCTTCCCTCTCCACACCTCTGCCTTGGAAGGATGGGGTTTGAATCAAACTGCTAGGCACGTATCATCTTGCTTTTTGTGGCAGGAGTCTCTACAATAGAAGATCTAATGTCTTCCTCCTGGGGCATCTTCCCTGGGGCTGGGGATGCAAAAGAATACATTTTAAAGTAGACAGGATTGCTGTGTCCCCCAAGATGCTTCTGTCTGCACATGGATAGATTGAGTTCAGCTTGTCGTTAGCCATCTGAGAGAAAGCGCTGTGTGCCTGTGGTCTACAGGGGTAAGCAATAACCTGGGAGAAAATGTGGGATTAGAAATGGCTGCAATCTCATGACAGAGTCAGTTTCCACTCAGAGCACACTTTCTAAGCAAACCAGAAAAGATTCCCCTTCATTTATTCATTCATTCACCCACTCATTCATTGATTCAAGCAATTTTTAATGTCTGTGGTATTACAGAAACTCAGTGCTAGGTTGTGGGGGTATAAACAGTCTGATCCAATGTCTATTTTCAAAGAGCTCCTTTAAGTGGCAACAGAGTTAGCTGTTAAGAGCCTGGGTTCTGGTTTCAAATTCCAATGCAACTCGTACTTGTTTGTGACATTAGCCAAGTTATAAGACCTCTCTCTCCAATTTCCTCACCTATAAAATGGGGACATCAAGACACTTTACCATATGGAGTGAGTATAAGGGCAAAATGAGTTAACATTTGCAAAATGCTTAGAACAATGCCTGGCACCTAGTAAGGGTTACAAAAGTTTTAAATAAGCGAGTAAACAAATACATAATAATATAGAAAAGAAGTGATATAAGCAAATAAGAGCCACATGCTGTGATGAGGCTTTCAAATTCTTTCACTGTTTTTCCTTCCCCGTCTGGGTCCTTAATTCCCTCCTCACATTAGTTTTCCTCGCCATAAGGAGGTATCTTAACATAATGATTTCTCAAGCTGTGCTATGGAGTAATCAATACTAGCAAGTTTGAAATTTGTCATCTCTTTGGTGTTCTAAACACGTTATGTTTATTCTGCTTGAATGCAAGGAAGGAAGAACGGGTAGGATAAAGTTGGTGTGTGTGTGTATGTGCACACCTGTGCATGCAGTGAGAGTGACAGAAAAGGGGTGAGCAAGGAAAACAGGAATATGAGATCTCCAGGCACCCACATTGTGGTCTGAGAGGTAACCCGAAGGGAAGAGAAAGAAGGGCACATTTGCATCATCTTCTGGGTTCTATGAGGACCTTGGGTACACCTTATAGCACATCCTTATGGACTGTAATGGGACTGATAGCCCCTGGAGTGGTATAAACTGTGGTTCTAGGTATAATGAAAGAATGGTAGGTAGGTTCCTCTCTGGTTTTAAACTTAGCTCAGATGCCTTTATTAGCTATGCAGGTAGGTTACAATTATAATACCATGTGGGAAGGGTTATAATAGAAAAATGTGTGAGGTGCTATAGAAAGACAGAAGAGAAAAAAAGACCTAACTTGGTCTCAATGAATTTAGAAAGGCTTCCAAAAAAGGTGACAACTCAGCTCCAAAATCAGGACAAGATTCTACAAGACAGTTTTTATCAAACTCTTGTCCTTTGCCCAGAATTGCATCAAGCATTGCCAGAGAAAAGGCTCTTATGATCTTGTAGTGGAAACATAATTTCTCTAAAGAATCATTCTATCATAAAGATTGTCTGTAATAAAGGGTTAGAGGCAGACATAAGTCACATGGAAGATGTGTTAGGTCAGTTCTGAGTGAGTTCAAAAGGCATTCCAGGACTAAACTGAGGTAACAGGAAAAAAAAATCTGCTTAATGCAAGGCCAGCTTTTTCGTAGGATAATGCTAACTATGGGAAAAAACCTAAATCTCTAATGTTGCTGTCTTAACACAATTTTAGATTATTTCTTGTTCATGTGAGTGTTCTGGTTGGCAGACAACTTTCTTCCTTGGGGTGATTCAGGGCAACTTCTATTTTTGGCTACCATCTCCTTGGGCTTCAGTGTCCTCTGACTGAGGGAAGAAAGGGTGGAGAAAGAATAAGGAGAGCTTTTTTTTTTTTTTTTTTTTTTTTCTTTTAGGCCGTACCTGTGGCATATGGGTATAATGCATATGGTTCCTAGGCCGGGGGTCACATCGAAGTAACAGCTGCTGGCCTAGACCACAGCCACAGCAACATGGGATCTGAGCTGCTTCTGTGATCCACATAAACAGCTCACCACAATGCAGGATGCTTAACCCACTGAGTTAATGATACTAGTCGGGTTCAAAACCTGCTGGGCCATGATGGGAACTCCAAACAGAAAACTCCAGAGAACTCCTGCTGCTATTAGTGATAGTTGGTCACATTTAGTTACCAGAAAGCTAGGAAATGTGGTCCCTGGCTGGAAAGGCACCTCTCAGTTACAAATCTCTACTATGGAAAGGAGAGCCCCAATGTTGAATGGCCAGCTGGCCATGACTGCTGTAGGACTAATGCCTCAGCAGAAAGGTTTCACTAGGTGACATTTAAGGTTCCTGTGAGCTCTAAATTCTCTGGTTCTTAGGTCCTGATTCCATCTCTAATTAGTTTTGTGTTTTGGGGCAAGTCACTTATCTTCTTTGATCTTAGTTGATTCATCTGTAAAATGAGATTAACAATTGCATTTCAGTTAACAATGACTGAGGGTCATTGTGGGATTCAGATGAAAGAATATGGGGGAAGTGTTCGCTAAATTTGAAAGTGCTCTAAAGCTATGAGACATTCTTTTTAGACAGATGATTCAAATTTAGGCTTAACTTAGGCCTATAGTTGAGCTTAGATATTTCTTCCATAGGTCTGTGGGAGATTATTATTATGATGCTGTGATACAGGAACATTTTGAATAACTTATATTTCCATAGTTTTTTTTTTTTTTTTTTGGCTATGCCTGTAGCAGGGGTAAATTCCCAAGCCAGAGATTTAACCTGAGCGACAGCAGTGACAATGCCATATCCTTAATCCACTGTGCCATAGGAAGATTTCTCCATAGTTTTGATTCATTTTAAATGACCTTAAACTATTCTACTAACTCAAGAAAAAAGAACCACACAAATTACACCAAATAGAGTCTCTTTGCCTGTTGTGTAATTGTATCCATCCCTCGAATATCATATACTTGATCCGGCGCAGAAATATAGATCGCCTCTTCATTTTGGGCACCATTTTGAAGTTAAAATTAGAACATAAATGGATGTCAAAATATTTATGAGGCTTAATGATACACAGATAAATGATATAACTATTGTTACTATTATAGTGGAACTTAATTAAATAGAATGTAGGTTAATGAATATTCTAGTTAATTGAATATACTATTTAACTGAGATATATGCCAGAATATCTAGTTAATACCTAGTTAATAGGATGTTCTATTTAACTGAGATATATATATATATATATATGCATGTATATATACCAGAGTATTTATTTAATGTCTAGTTAATTGAATATTCTGTTTAACTGAGATATATATCATGTTCACATGCAACATTCTGAATCTTTAAATCATAAATCTAAAAAGAAACAGAGAAATTACCCACTCTATTTTCTCAGTTAACAGATCAGGGAACTGAGGCCTAGAGATGTTGCCGGAGATTAGAGAGCTGGCTTTCAGGGGCCTTGCGCTAATCAGAGTAATAGAGGAGGGACTTTTTGATCTAAGATCTCTAAAATTTAATATAGCTCTTCTCAGTGTGCCAGTGTTACCAGTGTACTATAGGACTTACTTGTAAACAGTTTTGAGAATTGTATTGTAGGGTAGCTATCAAAAAGAAAGCAGATCGGGCAGAGTGTACACATTCTGCAAACACTCTAGAAGTTTCATTTTCTTTTTAGGGCTGCACCTGTGGCATATGGAGGTTCCCAGGCTAGGGGTGAAATCAGAGCTATAGCTGCTGGCCTATACCACAGCAACGGCAACATCTGATCCTTAACCCACTGAGGCAGGCCAGGGATCAAATCTGCATCCTCATGGATACTATTCAGATTCATTTCTGCGGAGCCATGATGGGAACTCCTAGAAGTTTCCTTTTCTTGGCAACATTTTTATATAAAGTTGGTTTCTATAACGAATTTTTTTTAAACTCTTATTTCTGGTTTACTAGGGATTCTGTCAAGAAGAGTGCTGGTTAGTTGAAATTTTAATTGTATCATTAGTAGTTGTGATGTTATTAAGTAGAGGGTCCCACTATAAAATCAGAATAAAGGGACTGGAAATCAGTAAGCACTATGATGATAAGCACCATAAAAGGGAGAGACAAGCAGATGGTGATAGATGGGGAGACAGGAAGAATTCGAATTTGTCTGGGACTCTGGCTGTCTCACCCTGCCCCTTACGTTCTATATTTAACATCAAATAGCAGAACAAGGTTGCTGAGAGTAAGAAGTTGGAACCCCGCCAATGCACTGGCATCAAAGCCATGCGCTTTGCAACTCCACTTCTCCAGGCTGCTCATGTGAGGAGGATGGATGACAACAGGATTCCAAAGAAATTACTTTGCCCTGAGCTGAGAGGACAACCATTAGCAAGCCTTCTTCAGTAGGTCAGAGGAAGCTCTCCAAGGATACATAAATGTGTACAGGGGTAGTGGAGCTCAGGTACCAGTTGCCATGATAGCTATGAATAAAAATTACTGATTGGAGTGGAAGTCATCATAGTGTTGCATCAGCGGTTCCTGGAGGGCTACAGTTATGTGTGTACATTCATGGGATCCATGTGAGTGTAGGCACCCAATATAGGCAAATGTCACTTTTGTCTCTAGCGTTGAGCACAATAAGCGTCTTGATTCTATTCCCATTTGTTTTTGATTTGACACTAAATACTTCTGATTGCCAAAAGTCTTTTTCTCTGTTTCATCTCTGCACTTTTTCACTTCTCTTAACCCTTTTTGAAACACCATCTCCCACTTCAGGTGTCGTCGGTGGGTTGTATTTTCCAAAGTGGGCTGTAATAATTCCGCTCCTGGTTATATATCCAAAAAAACCAAAAAAGTAATTTGAAAAGATACATACACCTCAATGTTTATAGCAGCACTATTTCCAATTGTCAAGCTATGAAAGCAACCTAAGTGTCCATCAGCAATGAATGAAGATACAGCATATATTATATGTGTGTGTGTGTGTGTGTGTGTGTGTGTGTGTGTAGTGGAATATTAGCCATAATAATATATACATATAATATATATCAGCAATTATCACTATATATATATCATTCTACACACACATACATATATATACACATATATAATATATTCTGTATCTTATATATGTAGTGGAATATTAGCCATAAAAAAGAATGAAATTTTGCCATTTGCAGCAACATGGATGGACTTGGAGGGTATTAGGTGAAATAAGTCAGACATAGGAAGACAAATACTGGATCACATCACATATGAGGAATTTTAAAAATACAATAAACTAGTGAATATAACAAAAAAGAAACAGACTCATACATATAGAGAACAGATCCATGGTTACCTGTGGGCAAGGTAGGGGTAGGGGATTATGAGGTACAAACTATTAGGTATAAAATAAGCAACCAGAATATATTGTACAATACAGGGAATAAATTTTATATTATATGTATAATAACTTTAAAGAGAATACAATCTATAAAAATTGTGAATCTCTATATTGTACACCTGTAATGATGTAATATTGTACAGCAAATATACTTCAATAAAAAATGCAACCCCCCAAAGTTGGTTGCAATAATATCTCCCAATTCCACATGCTCTTCTTGTATTATGACCTCGGCACTTTTTCCTTTGACAGATGGGGGGTTCAATATGTCTTCACCTGGAATCTGGAAGGGACTGTGACTCACTTGTGACCAAAATAATGTGGCAAAAGAGATGGCGATTCCACCTGGTGAACTGGAATTCTTGGGCTGGAGCCCTCAACCTTCATGTAAGCAATCTCATTGCCCTGAAGCCACCACAATCTGAGGAAACTCAAACTAGCCCAGGTTGAGGTACCACATGGAGAAGCCCTAAGGTTAAATGAAAATAGAGCAATGCCTAACCAGCCCCCAGAACCCCAGTACTTCCTACCCGCACTGCTCCAGCTCCAGCCAGCATCTGACCATAGCCCTGTGAGAGGCCCTGTGAGAAACCCTGAGCCAGAAACACCCAGCTGAGCCCTTCCTCAGTTCTTGACCCACAAAACCCACAGGCATTATCAAATGAAGTTTTCCTTGATTTGGGCCACCAAGTTTGGAGTGGTTTGCTAGGCAGAAACAGAGTCAAATTAACCATTCTTCTAGGCTTTTCTCTTGAATATACTAACTACTGATTCATTTTACTACATTGCATCAAACTATTGCTAGGATCTTAAATACATCCTTTCCAACCTCTAGTGTCAAATCCCACACATTGGACGAAACAATGTCTTAAGGAGAGCAGGAAGAGTTTAGATAGCCTCTTAGGCTACTTCTTCATTGCTCTGTGTGTATCTGTTTTATAACTAAGATGAATATACACAGCAAGCATGATGCTCTCATTAGATCCTCAACATAGTTTGCACATATGGATGATTATAACTGTGCCATCTATTAGTCACATAGCAGCCAGAGTGATGTTTGAAATACAAAACCAGACTCATAGTACCATCCTGCTCAAATCTCTCCAGTGACATCCATCCCTTGCAGAATCAAGTCCAAATGCTTTTCTATAGTTTGGAATGCCTTATGTGATTTGACCTCTATGCATCTCTTTTACATAACTTCTGTTACTTCTTTCCTTCATTTGACTCTACCCACCTTGGCCTTCTTCTTACTTCTTGGATATACTCATCTCATCTGATTTTATGGCTTGTGCATTTGCTATTTCCTCTGCTTAATGCTCTTTCCCCAGATCTTCACCTGACTTGGCCCTTAACTTCCCTCAAGCATCTATTTCAATGTCTCTTCCTTTGAGTGAGTTTTTCTCCCTTACAATCCTATCTGGGTTTGTCCCTACAACTTGCCCTTCTGATACTCTCTGTCCTTTGCCTGCTTTCTTGTTTTTCATAACACTCAGTACTATGCGAAATTATATTGTGTGTGCAATGGTTGTATAAGAATATTTTTCTGTTGTCTTAGATTTATCTGAGCTTGTGAAGGTGAAAGCCAGAGGTGCTAATTGCTGATGTATTCTGAAGGAAAGTACCAGATCTTTATGCATATCTGTGAATCTTTATGCACTTTAAAAATTGTCCAGGAGCCCTTAGCGCTTTGTTCATCTCAAGGGCACATAAGCAGAAGTGAGATGGTTGATGGAAGGAAGCCTAGTGAACCAGTATCTCTCTAAAGAGAGTTGCCATTGGCTCTGCTGGGCATTGGCTCCCTCCCTTTGAGGGAAGGAGAACTTCCTCTTTAACATAAACCCAGTTAATGGTCTACAAGAAAACTGCTCAGCAAATGTGACCCATGTCCCTGAATTTGGGGGCAGGTAGGAGATTGATGGATATAGGGACCACTGTTAGATTCCTGCCTATAGAGACACAAAGGTGAGAGCCAGAGTGACTAGATGGAGCCACTCTGAAGGTAGAGTGAGAAGGAGGGACCACAGTGATAGGAGCCTCCTTCACTGATGGCAGAACAAAGACAATTACACTTTCCAGCAGACCAGGTAGACCTGAATCCCATATCCAGCCTTTAATCTTTTTGAAGAGGATCTTTCCCAAGAGGGTTTCCTGACAATGGACCCAGCGGAAAGGCAAGAGGGTGGGGGTGACCATCACAGAAGGAGTGTGGGTGGGGTCATAATTGTCATAAGTTTGGAGGTCACCTGATTGGGAGGCACAAGACCCTTGCCAGGAAATGCTTGTAAAGGTCTCTAGTGAGAGGGGGTCATTGGAGGAACTATAAAGAGTCACATAATAAAAAGGGCCAGGCTACAGTACCATAGAATGAAGACCTATCCTGCCCCTTAACTGTGCCCCCAATTCTGAAGGAATAAGAAGCAACAAAATGAGAATGAAGAGGACTAAAGAAATAGAGAGGGAACTCATTGTGTCCTCTATCCCTTTCCTGTTGCTGATTTCTTAGCCCAAGATGGAGGTTATGCTAAAACCACAAACTGATGACAGAGTGATATTTTGATATCAAGTTCCTGAAAAAGAGACTCATTCACTAATACGTGGATAAGCAATGAGGTCCCACTGTACAGAACTGTACAGCACAGGGAACTATATCCAATTTCTTGGGATAGACCATGATGGAAGGTAATATAAGAAAAAAAGTATATATGTATATACATACATATACATATGCATATATATATGACCGGGTCACTATGTTGTACAGCAGAAATTGGCAAAACAATGTCAATCAACTATATTTTAATAAAAAACTAAAAATTAAAAATAATATGTGGAAATGATGAGAAAAGTTATGCAAGGTTCCCTGGATATCATTCAGGGGTCAGGAAGAAAACTTCATCATAGCATACGAAAATAAATTTTATGGTAATTAAAATGAGTTTATGATGATTTTTGCTTCACACTCCATTGAATCTAGGTTGTTAGGTAAACTTGATGCACACACACTCACACACACACACGTATATGAACACACATTTATTTATTATGTGTTTTCTGTCTTTTACACCAGAAGGTTAACTCCATGAGGTCAAGGCTTTTGTTGACCTTTGTTCACTGTTGTATCCCAGTGTTTAGAAGAACGTTGGCCCCTTGGAGTGGCTTGATTTTTTTTTCTTTGAAAAATGAATTCTGGAAGGATGGAAATAACCTGTTTTTCTGGATTTTATAATTCCTTAGGAGAGCACTATTTTGACTCTGAGCTCCCATAGGAAACATATCCTTGTAGAGCCCAGTAAGTTGGCTGGAGAAGAGGAGATGGGAGGAGAATGGAAAGTTCTGGAACAAATGCAATTACTAGCTGTGTGTCTGATGGGTCTCTTAACTACCAGGAGCCTCACTTTCCTTGTATATTGTATCAGGAGTCCATCATCTACCTGGCAAGGTCATGGTAAGGATTATATTCATTGTGTTTCTTGTTCAGGGTGCCTACTACCCATTCCTCCTCCTCTTCTCTCCTACAGGAAGAAGACTGTCTTGTTTAGCTTTGTTGAGGCTTTCCTAGTAGACAGAGCTACTGAACTTTTGATTTCAGGAAGATGGTTATGATTCGCAGCAGGAACAGTGTTTTCCCTGGGAGTTCTCTGGCCTCAAAGGTGATGGATGGGCACCTCTTAGGCATAGTTCCTTGATCAATAAGCCATAAAGCCTCAAATTATTTTGTTAGATCCATTGATCAAACCTATTGAATTTGTCCCAATTCTTTTATTGTTAAGGCAAGGACAGGTGATGTTCAGTTTTTCTCTCCTTGCTACGTACTTTCTTCCTCCTGGCTTCGGGGTGCTGTGCAGCAGTGTGGGAAATGTCAGATGTGGAGAATGAAAGTTACCACCCCCCCACACCTTGAAGGAAAAAAGGCTCATTTTGGTTTGCCTCCTTCAGAAGTGGTTTCTCTCTTTGGTCTTTAAGAGGATCCTCAGTGTATTCCACCCTATTCATGGGGGATACGTTCTAAGGCCCTCTGTGGATGTCTGAAATGATGGGCAGTATTATTTTCCATTTATGCTTATTCCCTATATATGCTGTTTTTTCCTATACATACATACTTTTGATAAAATTTAATTTATAAATTAGGCACAGCGAGAGATTAATAACAATAATAAAATAGAATAATTATAACAATATACTATAGTAAAAGCTATGTGAATATGGTCGTTCTCTCAGAATATCTTATTATACAAATTTAATGCCTTCTACATTTTCACTAAGCACTTAACACACACTGTGGTCATAACTTTTGCAGTTTGAGGTGTAACAGCAAAACTAGCATAAATTTCTTCTTCTTTCCACACAGTTTTACAGATGGATTTGTTCTTATCTTAGATCTTAGCAGCCTACGCATATGACTTTTTCCCTTTCCTTATTCCATCGAAAATTTTCATCTTTCATTACCACTCTTGTGTTTTGGAGCCATTATTGCAAATGAACCTGGCTACAGAAAAGAAACAAACTCATGGACATGGAGAACAGACTTGCGGTTGCCAAGAGGGAGGGGGAGGGAATGAGAGGGACTGGGAGTTTGGGGTTAGTAGATGCAAACTATTGCATTTGGAATGGATAAGCAATGAGATTCTGCTGTGTGGCCTAAGGAACTATATCTGGTCACTTGTGATGAAACATGATGGAGGATAATGTGAAAAAAAGAATGTGCATAACTGGGTCACTTTGCTGTACAGGAGAAATTGACAGAACATTGTAAATCAACTATAATAAAAAAAAACTTAAGAAAATAAGAAAATAAGAGTTACATGACACAAGTGCTGCGACCTGCCACAGACTATCTGACAATTGAAAGGGCTACTATGTGGCTAAAGAGCAAGATACACAGGACAAAGGAATGATTCACATCGTGGGCAGGACAGAGCTGGACAGCAAGAGACATCGTCAGGTTACTTGGAAGTCACATAATTAGAAACTTATGAATTGTTTATTTCTGGAATTTTTGACAATATTTTTGGTCTGTGATTGACCTAGGGGAAACTTGGAAAGTGAAACCATGGATAACAGGGGACAACTGTACTGGCTTTGGAGGGCTTTGGAGGGCTTTACCTTTCTTGTATTCATTTATTCATTTACTTATTCATTCATCTGCCCACTCATTCAGTAAATATTTAATATGTGTTAAGTTGCCTGAATGGGTTATATTTGTATGGCTGTTTGTTTTTCTTTTTTTTTTTTTCTTTTTAGGGCCCCTGTGGCATATGGAAGTTCCCAGGATAGGGGTTGAATTGGAGTTGCAGCTGCTAACCTATGCCCCAACCGCAGCAATGTGGGATCTGAGCTGCATTGGTGACCTATACTACAGATTGCAGCAATGACAGATCCTTAACCCACTGAGCGAGGCCAGGGATCAAACCTGCATCCTCATGGATACTAGTTGGGTTCTTAACCTGCTGAGCCACAACAGGAACTCCTGGCTGTTTGTTTTTCTATAAGAGCCAACTGCATTCAGATTCCCAAGCAACTGCAAGATTTGCCAGGTACATGGCACATGGCATTTCCTCCACTTTTATTGTTGGATGAGTGAATTGAATTGCTTCTGAGAGTGATTTACTAGGTAGAGCTTTCATTTATTCATTTAACAAACATATGTTAATAGCTTTCTAATACACATAGCAGCACTTAGCTTTTAGGGTTGTCTTGATGATAAAAGAATATATAGGGTCTCCAGCACATTTTCAGGTACAAAATACATTCTTAACAACTACTAGATATGATTATTATTATTGTCTCCAGATAGCTTTGAGTTATAGCAATTGAATGGCACGATTTATTTGGTTGGTTTATTTTAGAAAATCTTCTTGCTGAGAATCTCTGGCTCCTGCACAATAAAAATAAAAAGGATCAATTAAATATATTCTTAGTATCTTATTTGACTCCTCCTTCCTACTCTGTCCTTCTAACACATACACAGTTATTTAGCTCAAAAAGAACACCACCACCATAGAATTATCCAGCCCTCCAGTATCCCAGGAAAGAAAGGTATAATCAAGTCTTATCTTAGTGAGACACTTACTCATCCTTGGAAATAGAAACATTTAGCTCCTTGGATAAGGCAAGCTGCCTCAGGTAGCTAAGCATCTCTTTTCTTCCAATGAGAGTCTTACTCACTCTCTTAAGAAGTGAATCCAGTATTTAGTATTTAGTTCATTTGTGTTCTTTATAGAGTAGTTTCCCACAGAAGACCTCCAACCAAGGACTATAATTTCATGTATTTTTTATATTTTTGTTAAAAATGGGAAAACCTGAAATTTATTTTTTATATTTTCTTCTCCCCCTCCCCCACCCCCCATTCCTGCTCTGCTCATTTTATTTCAACTAACAAATGATTTTCAGACACCTTCTACCTACCTAATACTGCGCTTGCTCTATCTCCTCCAGGCTTTTTTGTTCGAGATCTGATCTGCCTTTTATTTGAATATATGCCTTTCCTTCACCATTGAAATAGCTTCCACAATGACTCAATTCCAGTTTAAAGGTCTTTCCTATGAGCTTCCATATCCTCCAGTGCTTACTTTTATTTTATTTTTTTCCCGGGTCTCATTAACTTTTCTTTTTTTAAAAGGTTGATGTATAGTTGATGCATGACATCGCATAAGTTACAGATGCACAATAGTCACAACTTTTAAAGACTGTACTTCATTTATAGTTATTATAAAATATTGACTATATTGCCCATGTTGTACAATATAACCCTGTAGCTTATTTTATACATAATTGTTTGTGCCTCTAAATCCTCTACCGTAGTATTGCCCCTTCCCCCAGTACTTACTTTTATTAATACGCTATTCACATTGCTTGGTAAGTAGGTAAAAGCTGATTTGTTTCCCCTCAAAACTGTGTTACTAGAGGTTGGGGACACTGGTTTTTAATCCTGGTGCCCAGCCCAGTTTCTGACATAGTAGGTGCTCATCAAATATCTGTCAAATAAATGCAAAATTGAATTAGTGAATGAGTGGTTGCTGGTGTGCAGTAAAAAGAAAGGAAAAATTAAACATGGAGTTCCGGCTGTGGTGCTGTGGGGTAATGATCCGGCTTGTCTCTGTGATCTTGCCTCTGTGGAGGTGCTTGTTCAATCCCCGGCCTGGTACAGTAAGTTAAGGATCCGCATTGCCTCAGCAGTGGCATAGGTCAAAAGGAAAACAACAAAAAAAGAAAAGTAAAACATGAGATAATTATTCCGTACTTGGAGAAATTAAATACTTTTATGGAAAGACGATGACCACGCAGAGAATGTTAGCAATATTTTTCTCCAAGATATAGGTGTATTTTAAATGGACATCAGTGGTAAATAAACCAAATGCTCTTGTTTATTGAAGAGAGAGTCTGTGTGAATTAAGATAGTGACTGGTTTCATAGAGGTGGCAGTTCAGGTGAGTCTTAAAGGATGCATCAGAGTTAAATATAATCATAGAAATCTAAAAATTGACACTGAAAGTAATGAATTACATAAATTTGAATTGTCCAGTTTGTTGTTTTTGTTTTTTTTTTTGCTATTTCTTGGGCTGCTCCCGCGGCATATGGAGGTTCCCAGGCTAGGGGTCTAATCGGAGCTGTAGCCACCGGCCTATGCCAGAGCCACAGCAACGCGGGATCCGAGCCGCATCTGCAACCTACACCACAGCTCACGGCAACGCCGGATCGTTAATCCACTGAGCAAGGGCAGGGATCGAACCCGCAACCTCATGGTTCCTAGTCGGATTCATTAACCACTGCGCCACGACGGGAACTCCTGAATTGTCTAGTTTTAATGTCATCTGAATTACATCCCCAGCTGGAAAATGATCAAGGAATTGCTAATGAGTACACAATGGCTATGAATAAAACACTTTGAATAACATTCAAGCAGTGTCAAATACTTTTATATTCAATGGGTCCTGTTAGAGTTACCATCAATATTAATAAGAAAATTAATGGTGTCTATAGACAGATTTTGCATTATGTAGAGCTTGTTTGGAAAAAAGACCCTCAAAACCCTAAGTTCTATAACTTTTCTTCTCCCGCACTGTCAAATGTGGACAGGGAAGCAAAATTTTCTTTACATATATATGCGTAGTATTAAAAATTCTCACAGGTTTTCAGAAAATGGCATGAAGAGTTGTGATTTTGGAAATTTATAGGGGCAAAGAAGAGTTCAAGGCTACAAACCTATGATAAGTGAGCAGCGGGTAACTGAGGGAATAAGTTACTGGGGGAGGACATCATTACGGGGTCGGAAATTGCAGACCTATCGTTAAATGAGGCATGGGACATGGCGCTGCCAAAGTTTTAAGTTAATTGCTGGCACCTCTCTTTGTGCATTTGATCAGACATGAGAGGGAAAAATTCTCCTTGCCCTTCATAAACTGTCAACAAGCCAAATGAAATATGTGTCTTGAGAGCAAATGAAAACCTAGTGAGAGAGGAACATGATGCAATGATTTAGGCACCTGGAAAACATAGCTCTTTCCCCATTATACTTATTTTTTATATTAAAGTAATGTACAGACTGTGTACTTGAAAGGATACATTTGGACGCTCTTCATAAGATTTTCTTCAACTTGACAGGAAAGCAATATATAGCCATCTCCGAATTGCCCATATGTGGATTTTCCCATTTGTGAATTATCTGTGGCACATTTTCCAACTCTGATGGTCTAACCCTGTTACCCAGCATATTGTGGAACAATTCTTCTCTGCTTAGAAGAGGAAGGACTCATCTGAATATGAACACAAACAAAATGCAAGTCTGTAGGTCAGTGCACTGCAGTAATAGAAAGCTTTCAGGTGTATGTTTTAAAGCCCTCTAGCAGAATAAATGGTTTCCTTTATATTCCTATAGCAATTTTTACCAACATCTATTATAACATTTATCACATTTTATTATAGTTTTTCATTTGCCTCTTGGACACTTTAGGCCTGTGAGAGCCCAGGGTAAAAGGAAGTTTTAAATTTATTTTTCTTCCCCTAGCCTCAAATTCTATGTATGGTATTCAGTAACTTTTTGTTGACTTAATTAATTAAAGTACAAATGAATGAGAAATAAGGTTTTGCTTGATTGAAACCAATGTATCGTTCTTTTTAGGATACAGAGAATTGGCTATAGATAATTTACATTTTGAAGTATTTGGAGCTACAGATAATCTTGGAGAACATCCAGCATAATTTTTTTTTTTTTGCTGTGTCCATGGCATGTGGAAGTTCCCAAGCCAGGAATCGATCCCGCACCACAGCTGCTGCAGTGACAAAGTGGGATCCTTAATCTACTGCCCCATAAAGGAACTCCAAGCATAATATGTTTTTAAGCTTTATTTTTTTCTTTAAATGAAATCTTTTTTTTTTTTTTTTTTTTTTTTTGGCAGGGGGCTGAACCAGCAGCAAATGGAAGTTCTCAGGCTACGGGTAGAATTGGGTTATAGCTGCTGCCCTACACCACAGTCACAGCAGTTCAGGATCCAAGCCGCGTCTGTGACCTACACCACAGCTCATGGCAATGCCAGATCCTTAACCCACTGAGTGAGGCCAAGGATTGAACCCATATCCTCAGGGATACTAGTTGGGTTCGTTACTGCTGAGCTGCAATGGTAAGTCCGAAATAATTTTAATTTTAATAATGTAATGTATTTATATATTTATACATTATTATATATTATGTTTATATTTCTGCATTATTGGACTATTATTTTAAAGTTTATAAAGTATGAGGTAGAGGGATGTAAAACTGGCCCAGGCAAGGAGGAGATGCATTGACCAGCATCCTACCCCATGGTACTCCACTGGCCAGACCAGAGCCCTGTCCCCCACGTAGGACCTCAGTTTGGAAACAACTCTGCCAGTACCACTTTAGAGTTTTTCAGATGAAGCCAGAGTTTATTGGAGCTCCCCAAGCCAAGCCTTGAACTCAGTTCCCCGGAAGAAACAATGCTTTTTCAACTATACCATGTTTTTACCTCAGTATTATTTCTGTGGTTGTTTCAGATCCCTACGCTCTCAGGCCCCTTCACTGAGTCAAAGGAAAGACAGCAGACTTTAACATCAATTAGCTTGAAAGGGGCAGATCCATGTGACTAAGCTGTTGCCACCTGAAGTACTTTCTTAGTTTTGCTTCCAGCATACAATCAATCTGAGTGGGCTACCCTGTGGTATAGCTGAGAGCTTATTGGACAGATGCTTTGCAAGGCCAGACATGATTTCTTAACCTGACTGTGCATTAATTCTCCCATGGGCAAGAGTGGTTCAACCAGCTCTGTTCTGTGTGGTCAAGGGGAATTGGTATAAGAAAAAGAACAGAAATCCATAGAGAATCCAAAAACCTCAGAGTAGCTTGGTGTCTCTAGATCCCTTGTTTCTCTTCTAAACTTTCATCTGGGTCCTCTAAAGGTAGCCAAAGGGACAGTCTTATCATACTTGATACAGATACAGACAAAAAGTTCTAAGAATGATGACGGCAGTGGTGAGGATAGTAATGTTTGTAAGTTGAATTGAATGTCTTTGTGAACAGAGCATGGAACTTCGTGGCATCCTTGAAGCAATTTTGTGAGGCAAGAGACCAAGCATATATATATATAAAAGCGATGACTCTGAAGATGAAGGTAAAAGGACTTACCTAAGGTGACCCAATAAATGACAGAAATGAGAATCAAACAAGGTGTGTTTTCCTTAATACAATAGACCATGACTTCACAGTGTTTTAGCTGCAGGAAGCTGCTAGTGGCTTCCAGCCACCTTTGCAGCATGAGCTTTGTAGCCCTGCCTCCCTTCCTCCTTCCATTTTTTCCATCACTTCTTCCTCATCATCTCAGTAAGGATTCAGAGAAGCTGAGCTACTATGAATATAATGGACCAGAGAATTTGTTGTAGAGAGTAGTCTTTACTCAAAGATGGGAACAAGAGGGGAAGTAAAGGTGGAATAAAGAGAGCAAGAGGTTACAAAGAGGTTGCTCACCAGCCTCAGTGCAGCTGAACAAATCAAAGCTTGCAGGGAACTCTGAAGTGAGGCATAACTAGGTGCCACAGCAGGACCACAAATAGGGCCAGCATAGAAGTCTCTAAATGGTTGTTGGTCCATCATGACTATTACCTCTGTGAATTCAGAGCAAAGTTTCCGGGGGGGCTGGAGTGACTGTTGGTCAGTGGATAACCTACCAGAAAGAAGAGCTAAACACAAAATGAGGAAGAGAGAGGGAAAGTTGGAACTTGACCATGCCGCTGCATCTGTCTCTCACCACCTCTAACCAATAAAAACCTCTGCATGGTAATGGCTGCTCTACCTCCCCAAACCCATGCAACTGTAATTTTGGCCAACACCCAGAACCATAGAGAGAAGGGGTTATTGAGATGTGTGGTTTCCATTGTGAACAAATTGTGATGGAACAATCCAGTGTACTCCTGTACTTCTACACTTTATTGTCACACAATGTTGTGCAACTAAAAGATAGGCCTTCTATACAAATTCAACTATTAAAATCTTAAACTTCTAGAAAAAAATAGTAGACTATCTTTGCTACATTAGAGTAGGCATGTATTTCCTAAATAGGACCCCAAAAGCAATAACCATAAAGGGAAAGATTGAGAACTTTGAAATCATAAAAATTTAAACTGTTCAAGAGAAAACACTGTACAAATGAGTGAATAAGTCCAATGTAATACAATACAAATGAAAAAAAAGTAAATGGAAAAGCAAAAGACTGGCAGAAAATATTCTCAATACATGCATCAGCGACAAAGGACATTATTTAGAATATACAAAGAACACCAGCAAAATAATAAAAAAAATAAACAGTTCAATGAAAAATGACCAAAAGACATAAATAGTACACAAATAAGACATACAAGTGACCAACAAGCACACAAAAAAGTACTCACTTTTAGCCATTAAGGAAATACAAACTAAAACCACAGTGAAATGGATGGTTTGAAAGATAGATTTATTTAATTATTTAAATATGTAATATATTTACATGGTCCAACAACCAAAATGTATGAAAGGAAACATAGTAAAAAGTATATACATGTTAGAAGTAACCATTCTAGGAGTTCCCGTTGTGGCGCAGGGGAAACGAATCTGACTAGGAGCCTTGAAGTTGCAGGTTCAAGCCCTGGTTTCACTCAGTGGGTTACGGATCTGCCAGTTGCCATGCGCTGTGTTGTAGTTCACAGACGCGGCTTGGATCTGGCCTTGCTGTGGCTCTGGTGTAGGCCAGCAGCTGCAGCTCCGATTTGATCCCTAGCCTGGGAACCTCCATATGCTGCAGGTGCAGCCCTAAAAAGATGAAAAGACAAAAAAGGAACCATTCTATTCTTTCCTTAGTTACATAATCTTTCAAAGTTTATTTTATCACATATAAGCAAATACAAATATATGTGTGTTTATTTCCCCTTTTTATTTTTTAAATTAAAAAAATTATATTTGTATATATGTATATGTGTGTGTGTGTGTGTATAAAATGGCCAGCATATAGAAGTTCCCAGGCCAGGGCTTGAATCTGAGCCACAGCTGCAATGATACTGGATCTTTCACCCACTGTGTGGGACCTGGGATTGAACCCACACCTCTGCAGGAGCCTGAGCTGCTGCAGTTGGTTCTTAACACACTGCACCATGGCAGGAACTCCCTATTTCTCCTTTTTAATATAAGCAGATTTTGTACTACTCTGCCCCTTGCCTATTTTCATGCATGATGAAAACCTTTTCATATAGGTACATATAAAACTATTGCGGTATATTCTTTTTACTCTTTTCTTTCTTCCTTTTTAAAAACAGCTATAGAGAATTCTATTATGTGGTTGTACAATAGTGTATTTACCAGTTGCCCACTAAAGGGTATTTATGTTTCTAATTCTTTGCTTTTGCAAAAACAAAAACAAACAAAAACTCTAACCAATAACTTTGTACATGAATAATTTTTCTAGTGTGAGCGTATATCTATAAGATATGTTTTTAGAAATGGATTTGCAAATCTCCATGTTTTTGATTTGGGCAAATATTGCCATGTTTCTCTCCAAGGATTCTTTTAATTTGCATTCCCTCTAACATTGTACAAAAGTGCCTGTTCCTTACAGCTTCCCTAGCTGAGACTGCTATGAAACTTTTTGTTTGTTTATTTATTTATTTATTTATTTTGTCTTTTTAGGGCCACGCCTGAAGCATCTGGAGGTTCCTAGGCTAGGGGTCAAATTAGAGCTATAGCTGCTGGCCTACACCACAGTCCCAGCAATTCGGGATCCGAGCTGCTGAGGCACACACTTGAGGGCCACACCTGAGGCATATGGAGGTTCCCAGGCTAGCGGTCAAATCAGAGCTATAGCTGCTGGCCTACACCACAGCTCAAGGCAACGCCGGATCCTTAACCCACTGAGCGAGGCCAGGGATTGAACCCACATCCTCAGTTGGGTTTTTTACTGGTGAGTCACAATAGGAACTCCTGTTTAGTTTTTGATTTTTCATCTGTCAGGTGAATTTGTGTACTTTTAATATGCATTTCTCTTATTATGACTGTGTAAGAAATATCTGCCTTTTTTCTTTTCCTGAGAGACATCTGTCTGTATACTTTGCCCTCTTTTTATTGTTAAGCATTTTGATTTGAACTTTATTATTCTCCTGGCAGTAGTCTTTGAAAGGATGCTGATGTGATCAGATTTGCATTTGAGAAAGTTATCTTTAGCTTTGAGGAGAGTAGGCTGAAGCCAGGAGAGACAGGAGATAAGAACACTAAGAAGAGGAATATAATTCATATTAAAAATTCAATGAGACATGCTAAGGGCTAGAAACTAGTGCATTCAGAAAACAGAGGGGGGAGTTAATCCCGAGCTAATTGGAAGATGGGATAAAGCAGATTCAGTTGGTGGGTTGCTCAGGATAGGGAGGAGCAGGAGTCTAAGAAGGCATTCAGGCTTCTGATTTTGGGAGGTGAGTGGCCAGTAACTGGAACAGACAGAGCCATAACAGGAGCAGATTCTAGAACGAAGCTGTAAAGTCCCTGCAGAGTGATTATTTGATTTAGCATGTCCTGAATTTTGGAAGTGAGGTCAAAAGTAGATCTGAAAACTGAGATATCTATCTATGTCTGTAGATTTATAGGTATTCTTCTTAATCTGAGGTCCTTATGGTAACACTGTTAATGGGAAAGAAGGAGCAAAAGTATCTGGGTTGGAAATTCTTGTCTTTTAACAAGTGGGTAAGATTCAGTTATAATTAGCATATTCTTTGTTTGAATGCAAATGCCTTTTTTCTAAAGCTCCTCATTCTCAACTAGGCTAACACTTCCCTTGTTTCTACCAGCAATTTGCCTGGCAAATTCTTTCTGCACTATTACCGGCAAAATCCTATTACAATGTTCTATGAAATGCTCTATTGCCAAGCTGACTCTAGTCCAAAGTAGCAATGTTTGTGGCTCTGACCTGGAGGGCCTGCCTGGTCCCCACTGGGCTCCCATAACCCTCAGGGTATTTACTATTTTTCTATTGATTTCACTCTCCTAGGGGAGCCTGCCTGAGTTTAAACATATCTGAAGAATGTCTATTTAGTTTGCTCAATATCTTACTTGGCTTTGTGTTGCCAGAACACAGCCCAAGGCCCAGCACATAGTAGGTGTTCAAGAAGTAGTTGTTGAAAGGAGGAAATATTGACAGAGGTACTTAACAAATGCTAGGCATTTGGAGTAAGCTGCTTTCCCTTTTATTTCTCTCACTGCTTTATGGTTTACAAAACTCAGGGATTTTGAACAAAACCCTCCCACCTCTTACCAGCGAATCTTCAGTTCCCTCCCTACAAAACAATCAGATGCAGTTTGCTCTAGATTGGGAGTAGGAGAGAACTGCTAAACTAAGATCAATTGCGTCATTGCCAAGCCATGTTTCAACACCTTACTCTGCCACAAAGTATAAAACAACTTTAAACACCACCTCTCTCTCTCAAACATCATGTCCAAAACAGCTTTTCCTAAATTTACAAATTTAGAAAGAATTGTGACAGGTGATTTTGGAGTTGGGGGTGGGCTGTTGGTGGGGAAGAGGTGGGGAATGCATGATGCTCCCCATACCCCCACTGATTTTTCTACCGAGGTGCTCCACAAAGTACTTCCCCTACATTGCCTTAAGTCTCCAATCCAGGAGGACTTAACTGGCTTCTTTACACATCTTGCATTTCTTAGCTCTGTGCTTGCTTTTTGTTTTGTTTTTACTGCAGGATAACATACATACATAGAAACGTGTAACTCGGGAGGTCCCATTGTGGCTCAGTGGGTTAAGAACCTCACATAGTGTCTATGAAGATGCGGGTTCCATCCCTGACGTTGCTCACTGGGTTAAGGCTCCAGCATTTCCATGAGCTGTGGTGTAGGTTGCAGATGCGGCTCTGATCTTGCTGTGGTATAGGCCGGCAGCTGTAGCTCTGATTCGAACTGGGAACTTCCATATACCGCAGGTGAGGCCGTTAAAAAAAAAAAAAAAAAAAAAAAAAAGAGAGAATAAAAGAAAGAAAGGAAGAAGAAAGAAAAAGAGAGAGAAAGAAAGAAACCTATAACTCAAAAGTGTCCGGCTGAATGAATTCTCGCGAGGGAATACACCCATGTGACCACATAGATGAAGAAATAGAACACTGCCAGTCCCCCACTCCAGAAGCAGCTTCTTTTTGTCCCCCCCTTCATGCTACCCCTTCTGTCTCCCAGAGGTAACCACAACCATGGACTTGATCCTAACACCATGGGTTTTGCCTCTTGGAAGGCTGTATAAATGGAATTAAACACAATATGTTCTCTTTTATGTCTCGTTTCTTTTGCTCAAAATTGTACATGTGAGATTCATCCATGTCGCTGCATTTAGTGTTGGTTCATTAATTTCATTGCTGTATGGTGTTATATAAATATACCACAGTATATCCATTCTTCGGATGACAGACATTTGTGTTGTTTGGAGTTTTTACCTCTCGTGAATTATGCTTCTGTTTGCATTCTTATCTGTGTTAATTGTTTATGGTCTTCCTGGTATTGAAGCACCCTGCCCCCAGCTCTGCCCTAAAAGGTCTTAACACTTAATTCAGATTTACTTAATTACTCTGACTGTAAATGAGCTTCCCTACCCCTCCCAAAGCTTCCACCTTTCTACTTTCTTAAACTACATCTTATATACCATGAAATGATTTCTTACATTAAAATCATTTATATATGTGAATTATTTTCGCTATTAGATTGTAAGCTCCTGAGGACAGAAAACGTCTCATTCTTCTTGTTTTTTTCCAAGTGCAGTGTCTTGCTTATGTAGAAATTCGATAAATGTTCAACTCAATGTAGAAATTCAATAAATGAATGTATCACTTGGGCAAATTTCTCCCTGATGTGGAGATATTAAATCAATTTCACTGACAATGCCCCGTTTTGATAATGGACTGATTAGCAATAAGATGTCTGGTCTAATAGTTAAGATGCAGATCCCCCCTCCCAATTCAACTATAAGAGTCATACAGACAATTCTTAAAATTAGAAATTAGATTTTAAAAATCAAGAAATATGGTAGTCTTAGTTTAAAAAAAAATCTATAAATTACCTCATATGCCAGTCAGTAAATCCTTGGCCATATTGTTCAAAAACATTTCTGTCGTTGGTATTCTTTCAACAAATAATTATTTTGTCCTTACTATGTGCCAGGTGTCATGCTAGACCCACAATATGTTCTCGATTTATTTCACATATTAAAAGAAAAAGGGTCAGAATATTCTTACTAAAGGGCTATTTTGAATTCTTCATTATGTCCATGATTTAGCTTTGAGTAGCTTCTTTCAGACAAAGAAGCTCAGGACATATTATGCTGCACAGAATTAATTAAGATCAAGAGGCAAAGAGACAGAAAAAGAAGAGGAAATGCTGGTGTTTGGGGGATGTTAATCACTCACCAGTCACTGTTTTGGCTTCTAAGCAATTAAGAACAGACGAGAAGCCAAAAAGAGGCTGCAATATTAGCTTTTTAATTGGCTAGACTGGATTGGGGAACACAACAGAACCTTCTGTGTCTCGCTCCCTAACAAATGTACCCACTGCAGTCATGGGCAGAGAAACTGGAGGTGAGTAGGTTTCTTCCACAGGTAAGGATCCAGCCACCCAGGGTCAGGATGCAGAGAAAAACACTTCACTGAAGGTCTGGTTGGTTTGGGGTAGAGCTTGTTTTATAATGTTTTTGTTTGGCTCTTGGGCTGTCAGCCACTCCCCAACCTCAGCAGTCTGGTAATTATTTCTCTGAGAATCATGTTGATGTGGGGGGTGGGGAGTGGGGGAGTAAAGGAAGGAGCTCATTCAAGTATTTCTTCCTTCTGGAGGGTGAAGGAGAAGACACCTCCTTGCTTTGGAAACTTGAGAAGAGGCAAAGAAGAGAAGACAAGGAAGAGAGAGCAAAAGTACGAAGGCGAATGAGCATAAGAGATTGAGAGACAAATGGGAACATTTTTCTCTCCTGAAATGTGAGAATCAGATGGTTGAGAAAAGTAGAAATTTGAGGCAGAACTGTGGCACTTCTTAGGGTGACTTGAAGGCCAAATTTTGAAGGGCACAGAAGGGTGTTAACTTGTAGATAAATGGGGAAAAAAATAGAAATTATAGGCAATTTCTATCACCACACTATTTTGGCGGATCTCTACAGCCAGAAAAAGTGAATTGAGAACTGAAGTTTATGGGAAAAGCCAGAGTTTCAAAGGGCATCTATTGGCTTTGTGATGAACAATTGGGGATATAAGAGGACTCAATGGATTCCGTATACACTCAGTGGGAACGATGACTGATATAGTGGGCTTGTGTCAAATTTCAAGGTTAGTTTTTTGTGTGTGTGTGTCTTTTTAGGGCCCCACCCACAGCATATGGATGCTCCCAGGCTAGGGGTTGAATTGGAGCTGTAGCTGGAGCCTATGCCACAGCCACAACAACTCAGCATCCAAGCTGCACCCTTGACCTATGCCACAGCGCCCCACAATGCCAGATGCTTAGCCCACTGAGTGAGGCCAAGGACTGAATCCACGTCCTCATGGATACTAGTTGGGTCTGTTACCACTGAGACACAACAGGAACTCCTCAAGCTTAGTTTTGTTTTATCCTTCTTCTTTTTTTTTTTTTTTTTTTTTTTTTTTTTTTTTTTTTAAGGAGAAAAATGTAGCCATCAAAGATATCTTGAATGAAAGAGCTGGCAATGTCTAATTAGACCTGTGTTGCTATAAGAAAAATCTCCTTGAGAAAAGAAAATCTGTTGTGTTTTGTATCACTTTTTATTCTTCCAATAATACATCTTTTACCTTTTAGAAAAAACTATCTTCTTCAGATTAGACTGTTTTAACTACTGAATTAAAATTATAGACTTTGTTGGATTATACTTTAAATTTCTTGATTTAATGATTAGATATCAAAAAGTGATCTGAATTATAATTCTAGAATATTTACCAATGCATTAAGGAGGACAACGTAACAATGCATGAAGAAACCTAGATATTTTGCATGAGTAGCTATTGGGAATGGAATCTCTGTACCAGGACCATTTCTTGCCCACACCTTTGAATACATTCATTGAATCTGCTGAGGTTGCATTAGAGCCGATTGAACTCCCTACCATCCTCTTGTCTGTTGCCTGGTCTTTTATAAGCTTTCTCCTAATACCAAATGCTGCAGTAATGCCCCAGTCTTAATTCTGCCTTGATTATCACACTCTCTGGAATATTTTCATGGAAAATTCAATTTTTATAGGACCATTTAGCATGAAGAAGAGGGACTTGTACCTCCTCAATTTAGAAAGACACTTCAATTGGGAAAGAAGTAATGCTAGAGAGGAGAGCCAAAAACAATTTAGCAACCAATATTAATGATGAGATAGCAGCTCACAGAGGCTCAGGGCAATCTATAACCCTCGGAGTGGATAGACCTATGAGTACATTTAAATTATCTCTGACCATTGGGGGAATGGCAAAAATTCTCTGGTTGGCACAATGCTCTGAATAAGGTTGGTACCATCTTGAGTTTTGAAGGAAATCTCTTGATTTCTCTCAACAAACGTAGGTGAAACTACAGTAAGGTATTTATTTTCAATGAAAAGAGAAATACAATGAGATAGATTATGGAAGGCAAATGTGTATGTAAAAAGCAAGCTCTCCTAACATTTGTTAAGTTGTGAAAATTAATGAAATGATGAATGTGACTCTGATGACATTTATGGCTGCTAGAGTCCCCTCATCGAGGTGATCTTACTTGTAGTTGGGAGACAGGGAGGTGATTGCCATCTGATTTTTTCCAGCTGAGGATGTGTGTTCAGTGGGATTCAGTGCCTTGCTTAATGTCTCATGATTTATAGGGAGCATAATTATTACCAGAACACAGACTTTGTTGTCCCCCCTTCCTAGAGTTCTCTGATACAGATGAGGTGCAGGCTGGGAATCCCTAGTCCAGCATTGAGGCTCTGGGCAATGGTGAGCCTTAGCTCCACCTAGGTGCTGCCTAATTGACTCATTGATCCTAAATCAGATTTTTAGGGAAGGGGATTCAACATGATTTAAAAAAAATTTTTTTTGGTAGAAAAGTCCTTTCTCATATTTGACAGCTCTTTTTCTTTTTCTGCCACAACTGAAAACTAATTTTTCTTATTCTCCCTTGAAACCCAAAGCCAGTTTTGGTCACACTCTATTTTGCTTCCTAACCAATAGTCAATTCTAGTTCAAATATTATTCCTAATTCTTGAGTTAGGTGACTCTGCTCCAAGTTCTCTACATAGTTCATCATCGCATTAATTTCCTAATGATTCTACAGGTAAAATCCCACGGTAACCAATATAACTATAACATAATTTATGCTGATTAAAAAATATTTGTGGTTGTGGAGCTAGGATAGTGGACAGTGGATTTGTTCCTTCTTCGAGCAAATTATTCAAACACTTTTACCTCCCTTTCCTTGTCTTAGAAATGGAGATAATCATGGATATGCTGTTGGCCTCATTGAGTTATGAAAAGCAAATGAGGCCAAGCATGAACCATTCTGTAAATTTTAAAGAGCTATAAAAATGAAAGTCTTCCATCTAGTATAATGAAGTTATTTCATGTCTAGGTGAAAAGTTGCTTTCTGAGGGCCTAGATTAGAGAGCACTTTTTCTAAGTTTTCGTGGCTAATGAGAAGCCAAAGGTGGAGGAAAAAGGGCATGAGCTCTGGGTCAGACAGACCAGTGTGACTCTGGCTTGGTCACATCCTATCTGCATGACCTTGGAGAAATTAGAGTCACTCTGGTCCCAATCTCTTCACCAGTGATAGCAGGATAAGTCTCAGGACTGTTGTGAGGAACAAATAACATAAATGGCACTGAATGAAAGGTAGCCCTTGTTATCTTTATATGTGTGTATATAGATATATAAAATATTGTATATATTATTATATATATAGCCCTTGTTATCAGCGGCTACAGCTCCAATTGGAACCTAGCCTGGGAACCTCCATATGCTGTGGGTATGGCCCTAAACAGACAAAAAAAAAAAAAAAAGATAATAAACATATTATAATGATAATGATTAAATCTCATATTTACACACATTTTTAAGGGTACATAAAACACTCACATGTATTCTTTGGGTACTGTTATCAACTCCCTGAGTTGTATATTATTATATCTATTGTTTAGAAGAAGCAGCTGGGACTGAAAGGGCTAAGTAACACGTCCAACACAGCACAGCCCACGGCGATGGAGACAAAATGCAGCCTTCACATCACCAGTCATCCTGGTTTTGATAGTGTATATAGAAGTGACTTGAATCTCAGGATCCCTTGATTTGTTATATTATTTCCCATTAAAAATTGGCCCATCTGAGTTATGTAAAATAGCTTTTCCCAAGCTAGTTCCGCACTGGATAAAAAAAGTTCAAGTTTAAGTGATAGAAAAGTTGCAAATTTTCTTTGAATTAATAAATTAAATTATCTGGCTAATAGGTATCAGGTTCCTATTACTCACCAGGCATTCTGCTAGGTACCAAGGATAAACAGATGAATCAGACTAGTCTCTCTCTGTACTACATCTCTAACGTGACAGAGGTGTGTCCTGATAATTCTACCCAAAATATTCCCCAGCGTTTGGGGAGTTTCTATACCCCAAGGTGCCTTCCATAGGGTCCACATTCAATAAATATTTGGGACATAAACAGTGGAGAAACAAATTGAAGAAGAGCAGAGGGTATAGATGGCTTACTGTGGTAGAGACTATGCTTGAAAATTCTATTATCTCATTTAATTTACATATCAATTCCACAAAACAGACCCAATTATTCACATTTTACAAATGAAAAAGCCAAGGTTCTGAAAGGATAACTTGTTTAAAAAAATTTTATATTATGCTTGATTTACAATTTCTGTCAATTTCTGCTGTACAACAAAGTGACCCAGTAATATATATATATATATATATATATATATATATTCTTTTTTTCACATTATCCTCCATCATGTTCCATCACAGAGTAATCAGATATAGTTCCTTGGGCTATACAGCAAAATCCCATTGCTTATCCATTCCAAATGCAATAGTTTGCATCTGCTAACCCAAACCTCCACTCCCTTCCACTCCCTCCCCCTCCCTGTTGGCAACAAATCTATCCTCCATGTGGAAGGATAACTTCTGAATTAAATAGCTAATAAGTGATGAAGTTTGTTTTTTTGCTGGTTGTTTTTGCTTTTTAGGGCTGCGCCCACTGCAAATGGAAGTTCCCAGGCGAGGAAGTGAATCGGAGCTGCAGCTGCCATCCTGCACCATAGCCACAGCTACGTGGACTCTGAGCCACAGGTCATGGCAACACTGGACCCTTAACCCACTGATGAGGCCAGGGATAAAACCTGCATCTTCATGGATACTAGTTGCGTTTGTTTCCATGATGCCACAACAGGAAGTCCCTGGAGTTCATATTTGAACCTGGACCTAACACCAGAGCAGAGCTACTAGGCCCTCCTTCCCACCATCATGACCTTGCTAAAGTTTGAGAATGAATAGTGGGAGTGCCCTTTCCCCTTGGAGGCAAAACAAGACTGTTCAGCTTTCTCTGAATCACTGTTCTGTAGTTTATTTTTTCATAGACTGCCATAAAGCACACAGGTTCATTTCCTGGAGGGCACTTATGTTTCTCACCATGCGTACTATTCAAAGAATCACTCTTTTGAAAATGACTGAGCACTGTCTGTTAGCAGTCTCTTCCTGTGATCCTGTTAGCTCTCCTTTCTACTCTTCTACTGCCTAGTGCTGTTTTTTTTTTTTTTTTCTAAAAAATATGGCCTATATTATACTTGACCAGATGTATAAGCAGGGGACACCTGAAACGAGCTGCCATAGAGCATGGCTTAGAGTTCAGAATCTTTCTTAGTAAGTCAAGAACATTTTGAATCTTCGCTTTCCTTAGTGTTCCTAGCTATAATGGGCTAAAGACATATGTATGTATATACACATACATAAATATAAAACAGTTTTTTTGATATGCAACTCACATATTTTCATGCCATAAAATTCATCCTTTGAAATTGTATAACTTGATGATTTTTAGTGTATTCACAGAGCTGGGAAACCATAACTACTATTGTTTTCACATTTGCAATTTTATTGAAGCATAGTTGACTTAACAATGTTTGATAATTTGCTGTACAGCAAGTGATTCATTTATACATCCATCCATTCTCTTTCAGATTCTTTTCTCAAATATGTTATCACAGAATATTGCATACAGTTCTCTGTGCTATATAGCAGGTCCCCATTGGCCATCGTTCCATATACTTCAGGATGCATATGCCAATCCCAACCCCCCAATCCATCTCTTCCCTAACCCACCTGTCCCCTTTGGTAACCATAGTTTGTTTTCAAAGTCTGTGAGTCTGTTTCTGCTCTGCAAATAATTTCATTTGTATTCTTTTTTTTTTTTAAGATTCCATGTGTAAGTGATATCACATGTTTGTCTTTCACTGTCTGACTAACTTCACTTAGTATGATAATCTCTAGGTCCATCCATGTTGCTGAAAATGGCATTGTTTCATTCTTTTTTATGGCTGAGTAATATTCCATAATATATGTATATACCACATCTTCTTTAACCATTCCTCTGTTGATGGACCTTCTATTACATGTTAGAGAATTTCATCAATCCAAATAGAAAGCTCATCCATCAGCAGTCGCACACCATTCTTCCCTTTTCCACCTCCCATCTCACCTACCCATGTCCTAGCCCCCAGACAACTCATATGGAATCTATTTTCTATCACTATAGATATTATATGATATGTGGTCTTTGGTGCTTTGGTAACTGCTTTTTTTCCCACTTAGCATAATGTTTTCAAGGTCCCTCCATGTTGTACCATGAATTAGTACTTCATTTCTTTAAATGGCCAAATGATATTTCATTTTGTGGATGTACCACTTTTGTTTATTGACTTGTCTGTTGATGGACATTTGAATTGTTTTGATTTTTTTGGTTGTTATGCATAAAGCTACTATTATATTTGTATACAAGTTTTTTGTGCGTGTGGATATATTATACCCTTAGGCACATGTCTAATATTTAAGTATTCCATATTATCTATATCTTAGGACTATAGTTGCTAGATCATGTGGTAACTCTTATATTTAACCCTTCTAGGAAGAGCCAAACTTTTCCAAAATGTTTGCACCATTGATCATACCACCAGCAATGTATAAAGATTCCTAAAAATTTCTGTACGTTCTGGGATATACTTGTTATTGTCTGTTTTTGTTTAGTTATCCTAAGGGTTGTGAAGTGTTATCCCATTGTTTGTTTGATTTGCAGTTCCCTAGTGACCAATGGTGGCAAGCATCTTATATGCTTATTGGCCATTTGTTTATCTTTGGAGAAATGTCTGTTTAAATCCCATGCTCAATATTTAATCAGGTTGCCTTTAGTTGTCTAGTTATTAGAATTCTTAATATATTCTGAATACAAATATCTTATCTGGTTATAAGTCCTTTATGTGATATATGGCTTTTAAGTATTTTCTCTTGTTCTGTGGATTATTTTTTCTCTTAATGATATCCTTTGATGTATATATTTAAATTTAATGTAATTGTTGAATAGTTGGGTTTTGTGTCATTTTTGTTTCTCTTTAACTTTGTTCTTTGTTTCTATTTTACTTATTTCCTGTTTTGTTTGAAAAAATTGAATAATTATGTGATTTAATTTTATTTATTTTATTGCCTTATTAATTATACTTCTTTATTTTAGTTTTTAGTTGTTGCTCTTATTATTTACATATCATCTTTAACTCTTCATACTCTAATTTCAATTATTATACCAGGTAACATATAATGGAAAACCTTTACAATATTGCCTTATTTCAAACATTAATTTCTTTGTTTTTGATTTCATACTTTTAACTTCTTCATATGTGACAAATATCGAAATATATTGTTTTTTAAGTAATCAATTGTTATTTGAAAAAATTTGAACACTTTTCAGTGTTTTGTATTTACCTACATAGCCACAATTTCTGGAGTTCTTTTTTTTACATTGAAAATAGTTGATTTACAATGTTTCAGTCATACATCAAAATGACTCAATGGCACATATACATATATATTCTTTTTCAGATTTTTTCCATTATAGATTATTACAAGATGTTGAATATAGTTTCCTATGCAATAAGAAGGTCCTAGTTGTTTATCTATTTTATATATAGTAATGTGTATCTATTAATTCCAAATCCCCACCTCTGGCATTCTTCATTTCACTTTGAGCAGATAAGAGTCTATCTGGTATCATTTTCTTTCTGAACTTCCGTTTGACATTCTTTTTTTTTTTTTGTCTTTTCTAGGGCTGCACCTGTGCATATGGATGTTCCCAGATTAGGGGTCCAATTGGAGGTGTAGCTGCTAGCCTATGGCAGAGCCACAGCAATGCCAGATCCTTAACCCAGTAAGTGAGGCCAGGGATTGAACCCGCAACCTCATGGTTCCTAGTCGGATTCGTTAATCACTGAACCACGATGGGAACTCCTCGTTTGACATTCTTTCTTAACCTTCTTGTATTGTTGACCTGAAGGGAGGAATTCTTTCAGATGTATTTGTCTGAAAAGCTTTATTTTACTTTCATTTTTTGAGGGATATTTTCAAAGGTGTAGCATTTTAGGTTGATAAGCTTTTATTTTTTAACTTTTAGTACTTTAAGATGTCATTCTCTTCTGGTTTGCGTTTTTATTTTCTATTTGGAAGTAAGTAGTAATTCTTACTTTGTTATCCTGTACATATACGTTATAGGTCTTTTTTCCCCTTGGCTGTTTTTTTTTTGTTGTTTTTTTTTTTTTTCTTTTTTCTTTTTTAAGAATAAAGGGGAGTTTTACTTGAGCCAAATGGAGGACCAAAGCTCAGGATCCCCTGGCTGTTTTACGATTTTTCTCTTCCTCATTGGTTTTCACTATGGTTGTGATTTGATTGTGATATATCTTTATGTAATTTTAATTGTGTTTATTTTGCTTGATATTTATTAAGCTTCATATATCCAAGAGTTTATAATAAATCAAATAGACATGCATTCTGTCTTGAGGGTTTTGGTGTGGTGGGGAGTCTAATAAGCAAGCAGACACGGATATACACATGTATGCATTGTAATAAGAGCTATGAAAGAGATGAAGATGCCATAGAATAAGGATGGGGGACTTGAAGGAAATGTGGGAAAATATATCTGATATTTAAGGCATTTAAACAGAGACCTAAAGAAACTAATGAGTTAGTCATGTGTGAGAACTAGAAAAAAGTATTGCAGACAGAAGATATGATATTCCTTGAGGCAGCAAGAGAACTTTATGTGTTCAAGGAAGTAGAAAGAGGCAAAGAGGAGAAAGAATATTGGATGAAGGGAGAGTGACCCTAAATGAGGTGGAGAGTTGGGTTGAAGTCTGATTATGCAGGGTTTATAAGAAGTAAAAAATTGGTGAGTTATTTGGAAACTTTTAAATTTAAATTTTCTACTGTGTGAGACATAGTATTTAGGAGAACAAGAGTAGAATGTACAAGAACCATAAAGAAAATATTTTAGTAACTTAAGAAGGAGAATTCAGTAGTCGAAATGAAGACAGTAGAAACTGACAGAAGTGGGTAGATTCCAATTATATTTTAAAAGAGAAACTATAGAACTTGATGATCCATGGAAGTTTGGGATGATGCAGAAGGCTAAGTCAAGGGTGAAACCAAGTTTCTCTCTTGAGCAACTGATTGTTGGTTCTGCTATGTACTGAGATGAGAAATATTGAAAGAAAAATATACATGGGGGAGGAAGGAGGTGACTGAGGGATTCAAACTGGCAAATATTAAGTTTTAGGAAGCCATGAGACTTCAAGGTGAAGATATTGTGTAACTTATTGGTTATACAAGAAAACACAGAGGAGCTGTATTGCTGAGAATATAAATGGGAATTGTTGACACACATGTTATTTAAAGCCATGTGAATGGGGGGCACACTTAGGTCATGTAGAAAGAAATTAGAAGAATAAGGTCCAGGTTCTAGTGCTCACAAATTTTGGCTATTTTTTAATTTTTATTTTTTAATGATTTTTATTTTTTCCACTATAATTGGTTTACAGTGTTCTGTCAATTTTCTACTGTACAAAAAGTGACCCATTCTCTCTCTCTCTCTCACACACACACACACACACACACACACATATTCTTTTTCTCACATTATCCTCCATCATGCTCCATCACAAGTGACTAGATATAGCTCCCAGTGCTATACAGCAGGATCACATTGCTTATTCACTGCAAATGCAAGAGTTTGCATCTATTAACCCCAGGTTCCCAGTCCATCCCACTCCCTCCTCCTTCCCCTTGGCAACCACACATCTGTTCTCAGTTCCATGAGTTTCTTTTCTGTGGAAAGATTCATTTGTGCCATATATTAGATTCCAGATATAAGTGATATCATATGGTATTTGTCTTTCTCTTTCTGACTTACTTCACTCAGGATGAGAATCTCTAGTTCCATCTGTGTTGCTGCAAATGGCATTATTTTGTTCTTTTTTATGGCTGAATAGTATTCCATTGTGTATATACACCACATTTTCTTAATCCATTCATCTGTCGATGGACATTTAAGTTGTTTCTATGTCTTGGCTATTGTGAATAGTGCTGCAATGAACATACAGGTGCATGTGTCTTTTTCAAGGAAAGTTTTGTCTGGATATATGCCCAAGAATGGGATTGCTGGCTTATGTAGTAGTTCTAAATTTAGTTTTCTGAGGTAGCTCCATATTGTTTTCCATAGCGGTTATACCAATTTACATTCCCACCAACAGTGTAGGAGGGTTCCCTTTTCTCCACACCCTCTTCAGAATTTGTTATTTGTGAATTTATTAATGATGGCCATTCTGACTGGTGTGAAGTAGTATTTCATAGTAGTTTTGATTTGCATTTCTCTAATAATTAGTGATGTTGAGCATTTTTTCATGTGCTTATTGGCCATTTGTATATCTTTGGAGAAATGTCTATTCAGGTCTTTTGCCCATTTTTCAATTGGGTTGTTGGTTTTTTGCTGTTGATTTTTTTTTTTTTTTTTTTTTTTTTTTTTGCATTTTAGGGCTGTCCCTGTGGCATATGAAGGTTCCCAGGAGGCTAGGGGCTGAATCAGAGCTACAGCTGGTGGCCTACACCACAGCCACAGCAATGCAGGGTCTGAGCCACGTCTACAAACTATACCACAGCTCACGGCAACACTGGATCTTTAACCTACTAAGCAAGGCCAGGGATCAAACCCACAACCTCATTGTTATTAGTTGGATTCATTTCCGCTGATCCACAATGGGAAGTCCTGCTGTTGACTTATATTTGTAGTTTGTATATTTTAGAGATTAAGCCCTTGTCATTTGCATCATTTGAAACTATTTTCTCCCATTCCATATGTTGTCTTTTTTTTTCTTTACGGTTTCCTTTGCTGTGCAAAAGCTTGTCAATTTGATCAGGTCATTGGTTTATTTTTGCTTTTATTTCTGTTGCCTTGGGAGACTTTCCTAAGAAAACATTTGTAATGTTGCCTCATTGAGTCAGGCATGGTCACACGACTTGCTTAGGTCAACGGAATATGAACAGAGGTGACATTGGCCATTATTGAGCAGCAGCTTTAAGAACCATCGTATGACTCTGCCTCCTTCCTCCCCCCCTCCCTTTTTTCCCCTACAAACCCAATATATTTCATACAGGAACAGCTCCTTAAGACTAAATTCTGAACATATAGAGTAGAGCTGCGCTTACCAGTATGTGATATTTCACACGAGAAAAGAACTAAGTCTTACTGTTGTTTTAAGATGCTGAGATGTTGAGATTGTTTGTTACTGACACTTAAGCAAAAAATGACTAATATAGGAGTTTCCATCATGGCTCAGAGGAAATGAATATGACTATTATCCATGAGGATGCAGGTTTGATCCCTGGCCTTGTTCCGTGGGCTAAGGATCTGGCACTGCTATGAGCTGTGGTGTAGGCCAGGGCCTACAGCTCCAATTCAGTCCCTAGCCTGGGAACCTCTATATGCCACTAATGTGGTCCAAAAAAAAAAAAAAATACTAATACAGATAGAATGTCTGACATGGAGTGGAGAAAATGGTCTTTGGAGATGAAAAGTTCAAGGACCTTAAATGTCAAGGTTTTGTGATGACAGAGTTACCAGCTGAATATTGAAATTGCCACATACAAAGACTAGAGTTAAATTGGAAAGAGATACTGTGAGCAAGGAGTTAGACATTTCAATGAATGAAGGCACATTAACAGGATATTTGTAGAAATAAACAGTAAGGTAGCATGATATCTTAGAGAAGGAGGGAATTCTCTGAGAAAAACAGAAATAAAATTATAAAGAACAAGAAAAATGAATCTTAACACCTGGTCTGCTAGGAAAAACTGAAGAAGCTTACGTCAGAATAGATGGTAGAGAAGGTAGGGACTTTGGAATATGGTTATTTTCAATGTAAAATGCAATTTCCCAAAGAAGATAGGAAAGGACATTGGGTCATTTGAGGGAGTTGGTTGTTTACAGAATGACATTCCAGAGGCAGTGAAAATGTGGGCAAGCAGGAGGAGTGAAGGATTGGGTCAGACTAGCAAATATGCATATAATATGTGATGTAGACTTTGAGTGATGAATAGCCTAGGAGGCCTGTCTGTTGGTCCTGACTGAGGTCATCAGGAATGGGAGTCTTGACGGAGAAGTAAGGGTGGGAGGCTGGTTCCAGTATTGTGGTTCTGAATGCTTCCCCTGGTGCTATAGTGGTGTCCAGGGAAAATGCTCCCGCACATTGTAGTCTACTTTTAATAATGCCTTATATGATTTATTAAGAAGACAGACTCACAAAAATTTCCCCCTTTCCTTTCAATCTCTCTCCCACCTCACATTCCTACCTCTAGATATTATTGTTTCTAGTATCCTGTAACAGAGTTTCTTCAGGATTCACTCTCCCATGTGGCACTAAGTCATTCAGCAATATTTTCTTCTTTGCATGAATTCCCTTTAACAATGGGACTTCTAAAGCCATACAAGTTCTTTGAAAGAAGAATATGTGGTCATAGATTGTCCAGTGTCCTGTAAATTACTCTATAGAACACTGTGTACAGCACTGGTTTTTCTCACTCTGGCATTCCCTATGGATGAAGACAGAATTTGGGAACCTCAAGAGATATTATTAGCTGACTATTCCATAATATTAATAAAATGATCATTTTATTATCATCATAGCATGTAACATTTTGTATTTCTTTTTCATTACGGTGAGATTGCTTGCTAAAGTTGGGAATACAAAAAAAAAAACCCACATTAATAATTAAACCAAAATGGGAGTAATTGCCCTTGCATGAGCAATTGCTTGTTTATTAAATTGCTTACTCTGTGAGCATTGTTCAGTGCTCAAACACTGAAGTAGCAGTCATTAAGACTGCTAAAATGATAGTCCCTATTTATTTAGCACCTTCTACACAATGACATCAAATAAGTAAATCAAATTTTGAACAAGTTATAGAAATAAATTTTGACCTTGAGGTCTTTGAATGGATTTCTGCCTTGATCATTTCACATTGTTTATCTTATTGAAGCCAGATGACTGTTGGCTTGCATTGACAAAACTTTGATTTTTTTTTTTTTTTGTCTTTTTGCCTTTTCTAGGGCCCCTCCTGCGGCATATGGAGGTTCCCAGGCTAAGGGTCTAATCAGAACTGTAGCCCCCTGCCTACACCACAGCCACAGCAAGACAGGACCCGAGCCGCGTCTGCAATCTATACCACAGCTCATGGCAAGGCCGGATCCTTAACCCACTGAGCGAGGCCAGGAATTGAACCTGCAACCTCATGGTTACTAGTCGGATTCGTTAACCACTGTGCCACGATGGGAACTCCAAAAATTTTGATTCTTGATGGCTTCCATTTTTAAGGTGAAGAAATATAATTTATAAACATTATTGGATTTCAACAGCAGAATGAAGAAATTGGAAAATCTACTATTTTCTAAAGCAAGGCTTCCCCTCAGTAGATTAAGAGCTTAATAAGAAACTCAGAGTCTCCACTTGTGCTGCCGGTTGGGAATCGGCCTCTTTCTCCACTAACACCATGGTTGAAATTTGCAGAAGGGAAAAAATGCAAAATGACCATGATGGTGATGGAGAAAATCATGATGATAATAGTAGCCATCTTTATTGAATGTCCCTTTTATTTCAGATACTTTATATTAGTTTTCTGTTTTCTCACAAAACCCCTGCAAAGTGGGCTTTATTATCCCTATTTTGCAGATGCAGGATCTGAGACTCAGTGAGGTGATAAAACTATTCCCAAATCACACAACCACTTGTACCGGGCTGAGTCAGGATCCAGATATAAAACTCTCAACATCTTGCTGACTCGCAACCACAAAAGTTTGTTATAACCTTCAGCACTGTACGGATGCTATTATTATTTTCTCACTCCTTTTTTTTTTGTCAGGGAAATAAAAAGTTGCCTCTTTGTAACAAAGTATTTATTAAAACTGTCATAATCATAATCATAACACTCCATGCTTATTATTTCTGTTGATTGTCACCAAAAGCCCATGAGGTAGGCCTTACTGTCACCCTAAAAACTGATTGGGAGCTTGGGGTTAATAGATGCAAACTATTGCCTTTGGAATGGATTAGCAATGGGATCCTGCTGTGTAGCACTCAGAACTATGTCTAGTCACTTATCATGGAGCATGAGAAAAAAGAATGTATACATCTATGTGTAACTGGGTCACCATGCTTTAAAGAAAAAAAAAATACAATGTATTGGGGAAATAAATATATTAAGAAAAAAACAAAAAAAACATAAAAACAAACCCCTGAAATTCAAGGAATTTATATAACCTACTGAAGACCACATGGCCACTAAGTGACAATGCTGGTAATTTTACTCAAGTTTTCTAACTCCACATATGCCTTCCACTGTGCCATTAGCTCTCTCAAATGATTTCTGTATAGCAGATTACAGTTTACAAAGTCCTTTAATCATATTATTTAATTTGAGTTTATTGATGCTTCATGTTAGATTTTTATTCAATATTATATTTTTTAAATTTTTAAATATTTTATTTAAGTATCATTGATTGACAATGTAGTGATAATTTCTGCTGCACAACAAAATGATTCAGTTATACACATACACATATCCATTCTTTCTTTTAAATTTTTTTATGACCACACCTGTGGCACATGGAAATTCTAAGGCTAGGAGTCAAATCAGAGCAGCAGCTGCTGGCTGATGCCATAGCCATCTTGGAACAGCGGATCCAAGCTGCAACACCATATCTGAGCCACATCTGTGACCCATGTCACAGTTTATGGCAACACTGGATACCCATTGAGCAAGGGTGGGCATCAAACCGATATCCTCATAGACACAATGACAGGTTCTTAGCCCAGTGAACTGCAGTGGGAACTCCAAAATATACATTCTTTTTCAAATTCTTTTCCCATATAGATTATCAGAGAATATTGGGTAGAGTTCCCTGTGCTCTACAGCAGGTTCCTGTTGGCCAATCATTCCATATACCACAGCGTGCATATGCCAGTCCTAAACCCCCAGTCCATCCCTCCCCCCTACCTGTCCCATTTGGCAACCATAAGTTTGTTTTCAAAGTCTATGGGTGTGTTTCTGTTCTGCAGATAAGTTCATTTGTATATTATAAATTTTATAAAATTGTTCTAGGATGTATCTAAAATTGATTCTTATGGTATGAAGGTAGGTCATTTTAGAAGTCTGTCTCTGTCTATCCAATACAAGATTAGTGTAGTCCCCAAATGAGTGCCAACAAATATCTTTTAGAAAATAAGTTACATGTTAGGAAACAAAAATGTCAGTCTTATATGTGTCATGGAGGCATTGAGAATATCAGAAGAATAATGTACCCCCCCCCATTCCTCCTTTTCCCTGTCTTTAGAATAAGGGTGGGGCTCCAGTAGTTTTTCTCTCTCTCTCTGGATTGTAGCCTGAGATCATTTAGCTGTGAAGAAATAGAGCTGTGACTTGAATCCAGGCCTCTAATCCTGAAGCGAATATTCCCATCCAGTATGTTATGCAGCTTCCCTAAAGTCTTTTATATCCATCCTTCAAGTTTTTTTTACCACAACACTCTCTCTGGGTAAAATGCTTCCCATCTCCTTGTCTTCTCTCCCAAACCATTTGATAAATATTTGTTCATATTTCACAATCCAGCTCCAATATGACTTCATTTCTTCAACCACATTTATCAACCACTCACCATATGCTAGTGATGATGCTACTGTTGAGAAAGACAGTTTCTGGCCAGAGAAAGAAGTAGTCTAAGGGGGAAGACAGACAATTAGGCCAACAGTAATGTGATTAACAGCACAGGAAAGGAAACCAGGAAATGAAGACACCAACACTGCTCGAGGTCCCATTGTGATTAGATCAGGAAAACTTAAACCATGACAATAGCACCCACAGCAAATCAGATCCTCTAAAATATATCCGGCTCAGTATATAATCATGTAAGTTCCTCAGATTCCTAGAGTGTTAGGAACCCAGTAACATCAGCCTATCGGTGTTATTTTAATGAACCATAAATAGTCACATTTCGACTGTGGGCATAATCAGATTCTTCCATGCAGGTTATAATCCTGGTGAGTTAAGTTTCTCTACATCTTTGTTTTCACTATCTTCTGACCTCCACAGTGCATTTCCACTTTTTGTAATGACAGAAGGGTCCACCTCATGCCTGCATTAGTTTTACTATCCATGTTGGAGACCCACGTGATGATCACACCTTGAGACACCTGAACTCCATGTCACCAAGAGCAGTTATCATCATTCTAGCGTAAATGTGCCAGAGCAGGTCACCACACGAACCTATCTTATCATCACTCAGAATTCATTCACCACCAGGGTCTTCACAATGAGAACTCGCCATCACTTTGTAGCCCTCTTTCCTTCTATTTCACAGATTTGTCATTGCTAAACCCGACCTCCACTCTTTGTCCCTCCAGACTGGGTATCTGTTCTAGTCACAGGACGTTAGGCTTGTCACTTAAAGTTTTAGACCCCCAGCATCCTTGTATATATAATAGGGTCATGCTACCGTCTTGAGGAGCTGCTAAAAATTTGCTTTGATAAACCGCAAAAGTGCTTCTGAGTTTTTTCACCATTTGGTTTGTACAACTTCTATGACATTCACTGTCCACTGCTTTGTAGCAGGATAGCGTGTCAATCGCATTTGTCTCCTATTGCATTTTAAACACCAGAAGGAATATATCTAATCTACGCCTCTCATGAACTCATGACAAATAATAGATGATAAACAGGTAAGATACTATAAAGTTTTTAATTTTTAATTTTTTTGTTTGTCATTTTAGGGCTATACTCATGGCATATGGAAATTCCTGGGCTAGGGGTTGAATCGGAGCTGCAGCTACTGGTCTATGCCATAGCTACAACAATGCCAGATCTGAGCCACTTCTGCAACCTATAGTGCAGGTTACAGAAACACTGGATCCTTAACCCACTGAGTGGGGCCAGGGATGAAACCTTGTCCTCATGGATATTAGTTTGTTATGGCTGAGCCACAGTGGGAACTCCTACTGTAAAATTTGTAATGAAGGAAATGCATTTTTTTTTGTCCTTAAATCATCCTTGATATTCCATTTTAACACCCCCTTCCTTCTTTACTGAAAGGATTGTTTTAATATGTGCGGTCAGATTAAGATAAATTTGCCCTGAGTTTATTCCCCTGCTGCTCAGAACCTACTTCCTCCTGCATGTCTCTGACTTAATATCCAACAAAAGCCTTTTAATGATCAGAATTGGAGCTGCAGTTCCTGCAACTGCCTTGGGTTGGGGATTCAATGAGACTGTCTCACAGCTACAGTGACCTTGATAGGCTTTTTATTTTTTCCATGAAATCTACCACCTGTCCTCATTTACCTCTATACCATCCCCATGTAGGGACATGAAGCCCCGTTCTGGAGAAAGACTGCCAGAGATGTGAAATTCTCCTGGCAGTTTTTTAATGTGCCATGGCTTCATTCCCTTTGGCCAGCCAGTTTAACATTTAATAAACAGTTGTTCAGTACATGTTATTTGCAAAGAACAGTGTCCATATAAGGGGAAAAAAAAGGAACTGGGATTTCATTAGATGTGCATGCTTACAAAAATTCGACTTGAGAAGTATTTCTGTCTTGTGTGTCCTCATTATTAAGTTAGTAAGCTAGACAGGATAATATATCCACATTTTGTATAATATCAGGGTTCCCAAGACCGGGAAATAAGGAAGCTGGACACAATTCTCTCTAAAACCTCTTCCAGTCCTAAGAGACTGGAAAATCCCCTATTGGAATTAGGGATCATCCATGAATTAAACCATCTATTCCAAAGACTGAAATTTGTTTCAAGGAAGATGCACCCGATCATCACTGGTCTCTCCAGACCCACAGTTCCTGCAGACCTGAGGATAATTATTATGAAGGATGATAACCAAACATTATGATCATGTCTGCGCGTGGTCAGTGAATCAAACCAAATTGGGAGTTTAGTCATGATTGATTTTCTTGGCATCCTGCGAGGTGATGACTGTTTTATAGGAGCAAATGAGTGGTTTTGTGAGTGGTGGCGCCATGTATTCCCAGCCAAACTGGTGACTGTGTCTGCCACCTGGGGTTTTGATGGCAGGAAGCTGTGTCCTGGTGTCTGGCCAGCTGACTCAGCCACAGCCTGGACCCTGAGCCAATGATATTCCCCAGAAGGTGGTATCAAACCTCCCCTCTGGTCCAACCTATGAGAGTCTCAGGAAAACCTGTGCTCATCTGCATGTTCCTCTACTTTCTAGACATATTGGCTTAGGACAAATCGTTTACTTTCTGTTAGTGTCTGTTTCTTCATATGTAATATGGGGAAAATATCTACTTCACTCTGTTGCAGTGAGAATTATAGGAAATTTAAAGCTCCTACAGCATAGAGGAGGGCTCCAGTAAATGTTATTTTCCTTTTGCCATGTCACTCTTTCCTCATTCATAGCTGTCATGCCCCTTGGCACAGCTGGCATCTGAACATTTAATTGTGACAGTTATTCACTGGGGCAAAAACATATCCTGGGCTCATTCGTACCCTCTATCTACCATGCTGTACCCGCACAGCTGAACCCCCGGAGTAAAGCACACAGTCATGCTGCCTGACTTTATACTCATGACCACTCAGCATCAACGGGTTGCAGGCTGCCACGCAGACCCACTCCACTCACTCTTTTGCTCTTCTACATGACAGCTGCATGTAGTCCCTCTCTTCTCCAACCTCCATCATTTCCCCCCCCCGGTCTCCCATCTTCCTATTCCAATGGGAAAATTGAGGCACTCACAGATGACCCTACAAGCCTGCCCCCATAGCACCTGTGTATCTACTGGCACCTATGCTCACAGACGCAACCTTTTTTTTTATTTGTGTGGATGAACTGTCTTCACTGCATCCACGGCCATCTCTTCCCGTAGGCAAAAACTTTGATCCCTCCCTATCGATTCCCAGTAAGTCTTCTCTCTTTCTCTTGTATCAACACATTTTCTCTCTCTGTTGGATCTTTCTCAACATAAACATGCTTTTATTTCTCCTATCTAAAAACAAAAATTGTCTTTCACCTTACTTACCCCTCAACCAGGATCCTACTTCTTGGCTTATTTGAAATGCAAATAAAAACGACAATAAGGTATTAACTCACACCAGTTAGAATGGTCATCATCAAAAAGAGAGCAAATAATATATACTGGAGAGGATGTGGAGAAAAGGGAGCCCTGGTAGGAATGTAAATTGGTACAGCCACTATGAAAAACAGAATAGAGTTTTCTTAAAAACTAAAAGCAGAGCTACCATATGATCCAACACTCCCACCCCTGGGTCTATATCTGGAAAAAATAAAAACTTTAATTTGAAAAGATACCCCCCCCCTATTCATACAGCACTACTTACAATAGCTAAGACATGGGAAAAACCCAAGTGCTCACCAACAGACAATAGACTTAAAAAGAGGTAGTGGAATATTAGTCATAAAAAAGAATAAAATATTACCATTTGCAGCAACATGGATGGACCTAGAAAATATTCTACAAAGTGAAGTAAGTCAGAGAAAGACAAATACTATATGATGTCACTTATATATGTAATATAAGAAATAATACAAATGAATCTATATATGAAACAGAAACAGACTCACAGAACACAGAAAACAAACTTGAGGCTTCCAGAAGGGAAAGAGAGGGGGCATATAATAGTTTGTATCTGTTAATCTCATCTTCTGACAGAGATTAACAGATAAAAACAATTATACATTAAATAATAAGCAACGAGGGTTTACTGTATAGCATAAGGAATTATATTCAATATCTTATAATAACCTGTAATGGATTATACTCTGAAAAAATATGTATAGCTGAATCACTATGCTGTATACCTGAAATATAATATGGCATATCAACTATACTTCAACAAAAAAATATTTGTCTTGTCTTTGCTGCTTCACTTTTCTTCCCATTCTCGTTTAAACTCACTGCATCAAGATTTTGACATCATTTCTGCCTCGAAGTAATTTCTGTCATGGTTACCAGTAATGTCTGTGTTACTAAGTCTAGAAGATATTGTGTGGTCTTCATCTTATCTGATCTTCCAGCAGCGTTTAATACAGGGATCATTTCGTCTTCCCACAAATACCTTCTTCTCCACGTTACTTCTGGGTCTTTCAGATTTTCTTCAGCCTCACTGATCACTACCGTGTCTCTTTACTTGTACTTCCTCTTTTCCTCAAACACTTAGGAGTGCCCTTAATACAGCAACTTCGTCATCCCAGTTGCTGAGGTCAAATGTTTTGGAATCACTTTCTTTCACTCCCTATAAATCCTGTTGGTTCTATCTACAAAATATATCTAAAATCTGACTTCTCAACACTTCCTGCTACTTTCCTGTCCAAGCCACCACAGTCTCTTCTCTGAATTGTTGCATTCATCTCCAAACTGACCTTCTTGCTTCTTCTGTCCATCTACCAACTAGTCTTATCAGAGCAGCCAGAGTGACCTGGTTAAAGTGGATGACAGACTGTTTCATAGGATGATTATCTCATATTGTCTCCCCATCATCCAATGGCTCCCACCTCATACAAAGTCAAATCCAGAGTCCTTATAGTGGTCCACAAGGCTATTCATACATGGTATGGATCTCAATTGGTTGGGGTCATTGATGTCTTCATGTTGTCGTATCCAGTGATGTGTCCTTGGTCCTCATCTTTGTATGTCAGCAGCATTTGCCTCAATTGATCTTTACCTTAAAAAAATGCTTTCCACACTTGGCTTTTGCAATACACATTTTCTTGGTTTACTGCTGGGTTAACTAACTGGTGGCTTCAAATCAGTTTTCATTGCTTCGTCCTCCTCCTGTCTCCTTGATGTTGTGATACACCAGCACTTGTATTGGAATGTTTTCTTCTTCTCTCTTGTTTTCTATTTCCACAGCTTTAAATATCATTTGTAGGCTCATGCCTCTCAAGTTGGTGGCTCCAGCGCTGGGCTCCAGGTATTGTCTATCCTACTTCTATTCTACTTCTGGGTGTCTAAAATTCATCTCTAACAGAATATATACAAAAGACATGTTTTGAGTTTCAAACCTAAACTCCTGTCCCCTGCTCAGAGTTCCCCATCTTAGTAAATGATACCATTTTCTGTGGGTGCTTAGGCTAAAGACCAGGAGAAATTAATGTTTCATCTTTTTTTTTCCTCATCATACATCCAAAGCATTAGCAAATACTGTCTAGTCTATATTTGAAATGTATATCCTAAATCTGACATTGTTTAAATAAAAGAAAGAAAGGATGAATGAATAGGTGGATGAATGGACAGAAAGATATGGTCCTAATTTTTAACCTCTTTCTATATTCTCTCGGAAATTGCTCTTAAAAAGCCCAGTAGAATATAAAATGAAGGACTCACTTTCTGGGATATCCCACATTAATTCAGGAGATTCTACTGTATATAGTAGGTGCCCAGCTAATACTTATTAATTTCAGAAAAGAAGTATTATCAAACTACAAATAGTGAATGGACAATATAATGTAATTTTTGTGGCTCAAATGTGTCACAAAAAATGCTGGAATAAAACCCCCAATCAATTTAGAGAAACAGTCATGTCTATTTTATAGCCAAGGGAAACAAGACAATGAAAAGCAGAGTGACTTGTATAAAATATGGTAAGGAGTCACTTAGTTGTAATGGACAAGAGTGGACTACGTGGGGAGCAATTTCGACAATGTGGGTAAAATATAGGGACATTTTGCCTATAGCATAGATGTGTTTGGAGGAAAGATGCCTACAAAGCAGATGTCTGTAAAGATATTATATTTTATCTTTGAGATTTATTATTCAACTAGAAATATGTTATTACAGAACAGACTATCTAATGGATTTATTGAATAGTCAAGTCTCAAATGCATCCCTTTTCTATTATTACAAATTTATGGGGGAATATAAGATTTACAAAGATAGAGTTTAAATAATATTTAAGTCTACTGCTTGTTTAAAATTGTATTGGGAATGCTTTTGGGAAAATCTGACTTAAGTAAACTTAACAGTTTCCTATGTTAGTCATTTTCAGAGTCTCTAATATGGTTATAAATACTAAAAATGATGAAGAAGGAGATACAACCTACAGTATTTCCACAATAATTTGATCAAGTAATCTCTTTTCATTTAGCACAGATTTATTTCTTGAGGCACATTAGTTTTTCGTGAAGGGAAGTTGGAAAACTGTCCCTAATTAACAATTTCCTGGAGGGCTGGTCTTAATCCCCAACATACTTTTTTCCTCCTTTGTTTTTTAAAATGGCTGGACTCTGGGCATATGGAAGTTCCCAGGCCAGGAAGTGACTCCTAGATGCAGCTGTGACCTATGCTGCAGCTGCGGCAATGCCACATCCTTTAACTCACTGCGCCAGGCTGAGGATTGAAACCTCGCCTGGGCAGTGACCTGAGCCGTTGCAGTTGGCCTCTTAACCCACTGAGCCATGGTAGGTACTCACTCTCCTGCTTTAATTAAGTTATCTATAGTTCAATTCCATGTCATCCTAATATCCTGAATCTTATAAGAAAGTACTATCCAATCCATTATGTCAGGCAATCTAACTTGAGAATACTATTAATTCCAGACCTTAAGAAAAATAATATAATATATTCCTGATTATTATAAGTACTCTCTTATGTAACTTTTCATATTTTCATATCCTCACCCACAAGATTTGACTCCTGGCAGCAGTCATGTTCTGCACACAATACACATTTTAATTTAGCAATAATACATAAAATAAAAGACATAGATGTGTATTCCATTCAATGAGATTGACAGTTGTATACAGCCAAAATAAAGTATAAAGTATTTTTGTTGCCCCAGAAAGTTCCCTTATGCCCCTTCCCAATGGGTCCTTCTTAAAACTCCAATGAGGTACTTTCTAATTTCCATTATCATAGGTTTGTTATTACCCATTCTTATGCTTCTTATAAATTAAATAATTTAGAATGTACTCTTTCATTTCCAGCTTCTGTTGTGCTTCATACAATTTGTTTTTGAAACTCATCCATGTCATTCTATGCATCAGTGGTTTGTTCCTTTGTATTTCAAAGCAGTAATCTACTTTATGAATATATCACATTGTGTTTAGCAAACTCTCCTGTTGAAGAACATTTGGATTGTTTAAAGTTTTTGGTTTTTATGACTAATATTGCCAGAAACATTCTTAAGCAAATCTTTTGGCTGATCATTTTTCATGAGTAAATGTCTAAGATTGGAATTATTAATTAATAGGGCAGCTGTATATTTAAGTTTATAAGATCCTGCCAAAAAATTTTCCAAAGTAATTGAATCATTTTACACTTCAACAAAAATGTATGAGTCCCAACTTTTCAACATCTTTGCTAACATCTATGTTGTTCTTTTAAATTTTAGCTGTTTTAGTGAACGTGAAAGATCACATTTAAAAAAAATTTAAATTAAAAAATTTTTTTTCTGCTTTTTAGGACTACACCTGTGGCATATTGAAGTTCCCAGGCTAGGGGTCAAATTGGAGCTGCAGCTGCAGGCCTATGCCACAGCAGTGCGGGATCCACATGTTGTCTGTGACCTATACCACAGCTCGTGGCAATGCTGACTCCTTAACCCACTGAGTGAGGCCAGGCACTGACCCTGCATCCTCACGGATACTCGTCGGATTTGTAACACATGGAGCCACAATGGGAACTCTCAAATATCACATTGTTTTAATTTGCATCTCCCTGATGATTCAAAATGAGCATCATCTCATGTGTTTATTAGTACATTTTACATGTTCTTTGGTGAAACTTCTGTTTACATCTATCTTTTGCCCAGTTTTCCTGAATTGTTGACCTTTTAACTCTTGGTTTATAGGTGTTCTTCCTGTATTCTGGAAAAAAAATTCTTTGTCAGCAATACTTATTGCAAGCATTTCCTCCCAGGCTATAGCTTGCCTATTTATTTTCTTACCAGTATATTTTGATGAACAGAAATTCCAGTTACAATGAAGTCTTATGTATCTATGTTTCCTTGTATGGCATTATTCATTATTCTTATGTCCTACCTCTGCTCACCCAGGGTGGTCACAAAAATTATGAATTTTTGTCTAGAAATTTTATTGTTCTAGCTTTTACATTTATATTTTTGTTCCATCTCAGGTCGTTTTTTGTTTATGTAGTGAGGGAGGGGTTGAGATTTATTTTTTCCCTGATGAAGTAACTGTAGTCAGCACCATTTCTTTTTTCTTTCCTTTTTTTTTTTTTTTTTTTTTTTTTTTGGTCTTTTTAGGGCCACACTTGTGGCATGCGGAGGTTCCCAGGCTAGGGGTCGAGTTAGAGCTGTAGCCGCTGGCCTATGCCACAGCCACAGCAACACGTGATCCAAGCTGTGTCTGCGATGTACACCACAGCTCATGCAATGCCAGATCCTTAACCCACTGAGCAAGGCCAGGGATCAAACCTGCGTCCTCATGGATACTAGTCATATTTATTTCCAATAAGCCAAAATGTCAACTCCCAAGTCAGCACCATTTCTTAAAAAGCCTTTTTTTTTTCTTCATTGATTTTACTTGGTGCTTCTGACAGTCATGATGGTAGTATGTGATTTTATCTCTCTGGCTTAGACAATAGGACAAAATCAATCATTTTGCTAATAATCTCTAACCTCTATTCTGAACCAGGCATAGTCCCTGAAAACACAATGAAAATAACATAGTAATTGTCCCTACCCTTAGGTGATTAGCTAGGTCATGAGATCTTGTCCTAAAGTAGCTCAGACCTAAGGATATATGTAATCTCACAAAACCAGAATTCTGTGCAAGGGCTGACTTAAGGGTTTGTTAATTTTGTGGCCCAGTGGTATCATCTATGTCTAGGTTTTTTTTTTCATCTCTCTGCTCTGCCATTCTCACTCAAATTGGCTACAATCTTTAGATTGTAAGCAAGGTGACTGCTGTAGTTCCAGGCATCACAATGAGACACCAGAATACTCAGAGGTGAAAGATAACTTGTTTTTACTTTTAGCTCTGGTTTTGGAGCAAGGATTCTTTCCCCAGAATCTCTTCAGTGGACTGTCAGTCTTGCCTCATTGAAAAGAACAAAATTGCATTCATTCCATCGCCAGGGGAATGAGATTGCTTTTAGACCAAACACATCCCCCTTCTGGACCTGAGGTGAGACTGCTTCTGCCGAGACACATGGAAATTTGGGGGAGGGCTAAGGACCTGAAAAAATTAGGGAATTTTTAGAAGGCTGCTCAGGGAAAAATGGATGATGGCAACCACTGGTGTTCATGATCTGTTCCTTATGCTCAATTAGGGGAGATGGATGTTACCCAAGTATATAAGCAAATGGGAAAGGAAATGATTGGATTGTGCTGAGTATTAAAATGGAAGTTAATCAAGGTCCTGTAATAGAGATTGAACAGAGCGGATGGGCAATACATTCCCATTTTAGGTAGAATGAATGTTCAAGGCAGTCTTTTCAGAGACAATGACGTCTAAGGAAAAATGCGACTGAGACTGAGCCAGCCGTGGCCCTATCTGGACCGAGAATGTTCTTGTCAAAGAGGATAGCAAAACAAAGTGTCTGGGGAGAGAGAGAGTTTTCCATTTTCTAAGAACTGCAAAGGGCTCGGATTCCTTTGGAGGGGGACATGGTGCGAAGTTGGAGCACTAAAAAGGGCCACATCATTCAAGGTCTGGTAGGACTTGTTGGACCTGCTTAAACCCTCAAATATTCTCTTCTGGGAATTCAGGATAGAGAGTAGCAGAACAAATGCCAGTTTGGAATTGTGTTTCAAGAGAGAGGAATATTAACTGTAGAGCTGGAGAGGGGGGCAGGAAGATGAGGGAAATTCTACCTGGCCCATGGAGTGAGAAGCAGAGAAGGTCTGTCTGGAAAGAGAAAGAGAAGAAGCAGATGTGTAGAAAGGAGCAGAGACAAGGCAAAAGGAGAAAATCCTGATTGCTTTTAGCTTCTTTGTTCCACTACCTTCCATGAGTCTGTGCTCTAATCCTTCCTTTAAATTGCATGAATGAGTTGGATTCATTTAGTCAATTCACCTTTCTTGCTTAAGCTAACTTGAATTGGATTTTATTACTTAACAACTAAAAAGCTGTTAATCGATGCACATATAATTTCTGTGAGTTTGACATTCAGCGAGGCGAGTTAACTAAAATCAAGTCATTTATATGAGTCAATCCCAGCTAAAAATCATTTTTTCCAGATCTGGTTTCTTTTGGAGGAGCAGCTAAGATTCTGAAAGGGGGAAAAAAAAAGACAGAAAAAGGAAAGAAAACCCCTATGACTGCAACAAATTCCTTTCATATAAATATGTTTTTCATATGTCCATAAAAAAGGTTCTGTTTACATTCTATTCTCTTATGCTTATTTTACCCATATTTTTGAGATTTCATCACACTTTTTTTCCATAGCGTTCCTCTCCCATTATGACAAGTAATTAATAATTATCAGGGATGTGAGCACAAGAAAGATTAACCATTTCTACTGCTATGACCAGACTAAACATTTCTTAAAAGAACCATACGTTTCTTTTCATTCTTTGTTATTCTTTTCATCACATTAACTGGAGAGCTGATTCTTTTGTCACACTTGAAAACCCACGCTTCTTTCCCTCTACGGGGATAGCTTTCATATATACATCCAAGTTTATTTTGTTAATTGTTTCTCTCTTTCATTCTGACCCTTTTCTTTGCCCTTTATTCGGTTGACTTGTTAAGAGTTCCATTTCTTCTGTTCCCAGTCCAAATCCTCTGCTTCTTCTAAGACCCAGATCAGGTTCAAACTTCTGTTGGAAACCTTTGAGTGTTTCTACCCACATAGCTTTTTACCTTCTTTTGCTTGTATTATCAGAACCACAGTGTTTAGAATGTAACTGTTTCCTTTTTTTTTTTTCTTTTCGAAGATATGCTTTTCTATTTTCTCAGTAAGATCATAAATTTTAGAGAATGGGATCTCCGTTTTACATGTTGTACATGTTAGAATTAGGTTTTGCTTCATAAAACAATAAAGCCAAATAAGTTGGTTAAACAGGACAGAGATTTATACTTGCTAATGTAAAAGATATCCAGAGCTGTAGTTTCAGGATGGCACGGCAGTTCCACTGTCATCAGAGACTCAGGCTCCTTGCTTCTTTCTGTTTTACCTTCCTTTTTAACCTGCTTGGAAGGTGTAAGGCACCATCTTGGGGACAACCTTGAGCGGTGGGAGTCTCGTTTTCTGTGATGTTGTATTTGTGCTGATATACGTTATATGACCCTGTGCTGTGTTGAATAATGCCCTCTCCTGGGAGTTTCCATTGTGGAACAGTGGAAACAAATCTAACTAGTATCAATGAGAGTGGGGGTTTGATCCCTGGCCTTGCTCACTGGGTCACGGATACAGCATTGCCATGAACTGTGATGAAAGTCACAGATGTGGCTCAGATCCCATGTTGCTGTGGCTGTGGCTGTGGCCTGTGCAGCTGCAGCTCCAATTTGACCCCTGGCCTGGGAACTTCCATATGCCATGAGTGCGGCCCTAAAAAGCAAAATAAAATAAAATAAATATGCCCTCTTCCCCAATTCCTGTACACTTAGCAACTGTAAGTGTGACTTTATTTGGAAATAGGGCCTTTGTAGACGTACTCAACTTAAAACAAAGTCTTACTAGATTGGTGAGACCTAATAATCTGATAACTGGTGTATTCATAAGAAGAGGTAAATTTAGACACAGACTCACAGAAAGACACAAGGAAGAAGGCCATGTGATGAAGGAGGGAAAAATTGGAGTGATGCAGCTACAAGCCAAAGAACAGTAAGGATTAATGGCAAACACCAGAAGCTAGGTAGAGGTGATCCTTTCCTAGAGTCTTCAGAGAATTCATACTTCTAATCTCCAGAATTGTGAGAGAATAAATGTCTACCATTTTAAGTCATCCAGTTGGTGGTAATTTGTCACATCAAAAATATATTGGGACCAGTAGATTCAATGCATGAGTCTATGAACCAAAGGGTGGAAGTAGGATGGATTCTCTTACCATCATCCCCTGTGACTCACCTGTGGAATCTGTGCCTCCTGTCTCAATAGTTTTGGTTGTGCCCAACTAGAATTTCCTGGTTCCTGGAGTGAGCATGGTGGCAGTGGCGCAGAAGTCCCACCAGGGGACACACTAGTTCTTTAAATTTAAAGCTATAATTACAACCTGCTCATTTTGGCCACCTCATGCCAAAGTACCAACAGGCAAAGAAAAGATTGATGATACTGATGGGATAACTGATCCAGATTATCATCAGGAGTTAGAGGTGCTGACACAAAGAGGTCAGAGAAAAGCATATCTGGAATCTGAAGGAATCACTGTGGCATCTTTTGGCACTTCTACACCTGGGGATAATGGTGAAGAGATAACCATCACAACCATTGCTTGAAAAGGTCGAGGCCACTAAGGATGCAGATTCTTTAAGGATGAAGGTCTGGGTCACTCCATCAGGCAAGCAGTCTAGATCAACTGAAGTGCTGGCTGATGGAGAGGAAAATCTAGAATTGGTTGTGTGGGAGGTGGAAGATGAATGTCAATTACTACTTCAAGCCTTGCTGTTTGTTCCACTAACTTTTTGTACTTAACACACACACAGACTGTGGCTCTTCACTACCTTAAATAGAACTAAAAGTTTGGGCTTAATAGAGAGCTAAGTGATAGAAGGGGTGGACTGTATTGAATACCTTTTGTGTGCCATTCAAAGCCACTCAGTCTCATTTCTTACTTTAGCCATGGCTGTAGCAGCATCTTCCATTGACTAGCTTTGCATAGTGAAGCCTGATGTAAGACTTCTACCTGGGCTAACACTAAATACCTCTTGCTTCCTTTCTCAAGATTTTTCTGATGCCATAATCTGGGTTATTCAGTGGAATCCCCTTGATGTTTTTGCCCATGAAGACATCCTTGACAAGGAGGAGCAGGCAATAGTTAAATCTGTCTTCCTACCAAATCTAAAGTGTATAGCTTGAGACTCATTTTATAATATTCTTCAGAAATTCTCATGATGCCCATCCCTGGGGTGAATTTGCCTATTGGATTTTCTTCCATGCCTGTTTTAGTGCCCCTTAACTTTTACCCTCTTCAGAGCACTACTTCCCAAGTAAGTTACCTATGTGTCGGTTTCCTTTTTTAATCAGCCTCTGCATTCGAGGAAACACAAGCTAAGTAAAAAAAAAAAAAAAAAAAAAGGATTTAATATTTATTCTGCCTGAGGCACAAGTGTCTGACAGCGTTTTGATGATACATTGCTCAGAATATTTGGAGTTTAACAGAGTAAAACATCTATGTTCAATGCACTGACTCTTCATATGGGTTTTCAGACATTGGTGACCCCTAATAAAGTACTTTTGCCTTGCAAGTGCTTCCTTAACACTTTTTAACTAAGAGAGGATCAAGAACTGACTTACTTAGTTCATTCCGGGTTCTTAGCCATTTATTCTTAGGCTTTTAGCATGCAAGTAATAATAAAACCCCAATAACTTCCTGAAGAAGTCACAGCTTGAGATAAAAACACCAAAAACACGTACATGTTAGAATGCTCTACTGCTTTCACAGCAGGTTTCTGTGTGTGAGTATTTTTTCTTATCTTTGGCTATCTGACCTCTGGCTTCATTCCAACAGGGTTTCACCCATTTTCAGTCATATTAGGTCTCCATGGTAAAAAAAAAAGCAAGCTTGTTCCTGGGGTGACTGCAGCTGTATTAGTCTTATGTTTGTTTCATATAGAACTTAAAACACTCCATTAATTTGGTTCATTCTGCTTTGAGAACTAATTTACTACACTTTATCTGACTCACTCCTATTTGTCATCAAGGAAAAGTGCACCTATTTTAATAATCCATGAAATTCAACCTGAGTAGGGTAATGTCTGGCAGGAGATAGGAGCTGCCTGGCAGGGAAGTCCCAGCACCTCATGGATTAGACTTTCTTTATGTGCAGACATCCCTCGGGCACTCTTAAGAAATATTTTGTGGGGGATGGAAAAAAACGGATTAGAAAGATTACAGGTCCTACATTTGTGGATGAGTTAAGAACTGGAAAAATCTGCCTTGTTCTTGTTAATGTGATTTTTTTTTTTAGGACCACACCTATGGCATATGGAAGTTCCCAGGCTAGGAGTCAAATCAGAGCTACAGCTGCCAGTCTATGCCACAGACATGGGATCCAAGTTGGGTCTGTAACCTATACCACAGCTCATGGCAATGCTTGATCCTTAACCCACTGATTGGGGCCAGGGATTGAACCCAGGTCCTCATGGATACTAGTTGGATTCTTTGCCACTGAGCGACAACAGGAACTCCCTTTTAATGTTTTTAAGACTTGTTTTCTGTCGACTCTATGCCTACTTTTCAGAGCTTCTCCCACAGTGTCTTTTCTTTCATACATCCCTTCTTATGAAATAGGAGTCATGATCCCCTGTGGCTTCTGAACAATTGGAAGGTGTCTAGTAAGAACTGAGATGAGCTGTAAAGGTAAACAATACCCTGGCTTTCAAAGACTAAATAGAAAAACAAAGGTTATGAAATATCTCATTCACATATTTCATATTGATTTCAGGTAGAAACTATAATATTTTAGATATATCAGGTTAAATATATTAGTAAAATTAATGTTTCATACTACTTTTTAATGTGACTATCAGAAAATTAAAAATTACGCATAGCTCATATTTGTGGCTTAAATTATATTTATTTTCTTCTTTTTTATTTTTTGTCTTTTTAGGGCACAGCCGCAGCATGTGGTTCCCAGGCCTGGGGGTTGAATCAGAGCTATAGCCTCTGGCCTACCACTCAGCCACAGCAATGCCATATCTGAACCTCGTCTGCAACCTACAGCATAGCTTGTGGCAATACCAGATCCTTAACCCACTGAGCAAGGCCAGGGATAGAACCTGCGTCCTCATGGATGCTAGTCAGATTTGTTTCTGTTGAGCCACAACAGGAACTCCTTAAATTATATTTCTATTGGTAGCCCTGTTCTACATCTTGTCAGAGGACAGAGGAGACACAGGCTAAGTTTGTAAAGACCAAGGCCATTTAGTGGAGCCTTTGAGAGTCCTAAGGCTGGATCACTGAATCTCAGAGTCCACATGGGCTCCAGTCTGCACTGGGCAGTATTTAAAACCCCCACTTGCCTCTGAGCTTTATGAGGGCAGAATCAGAGCCTGTCTCATTTGCCAGGATATCAAGTGGTTTCAGTATCCATGCTTGGCTCATGTAAGGACTCATGTATCTAGGGTGGTGGTTGTTCGCAGAAAGTCTAGGATGGGGTCGCTTGTGTTTGCCAAGGGGCCAGGTCATGGTTTCAGAAAGTGGGGTGCCATTTTCCTTTTGGTGAACTTCCTTATTGTGATGTCTTGGGGCTCTGACTTCAGTATTCGTGGTCTCATTTCTAATACCTCTCTTCCTGGGCTAGGACTTGATTTAAGATATCCTAGAGTTTCTAATGATAGTGTACAGTTTGGGACGCCACTTTCACCAGCTCTAAAATGTGCTGATGACTACTTTTATTCTTCATTCTTTCATTCCCTCACTCACACATTTCTTCTATGATAAATATTTATTTTGTGCCTATTTCCATATTGCACTGTATCAATTATTGTGGTTGGATGAAGAAGAAAATATCAGTAGTTTACGGCAAAATTCTCTTCTTTTCTGCCCATGTTCTCAGGATGAATTTCACAACTCTTTCTGTCATTGTGTGAATTTATCCTGTACTTACCTGTTTTGCCTTTATTTGCTCCTCCTGTTCTTATTACCTAAAAAGCCTACCATCTTATCTCTATTTTGAGCACTCAACCCAAATTCTATTTTTTCCTTGAGACTTTATATCGTCCTTGTTTCCTCTTTCTTGCCACAATAAGATATGATTTGTCTCTCATGAGTTACAGTGAAGGACACCAAAGATGCATTATTATAGCTACTATTTCAGGTGAAATGAATTGGGACATTGGGGTAATTCAATCAACATATCACTTGAACTGTCTGCTCGGTGGAAACTGGTTGTTTTCATTTAGAGTTGGCCTATTTTGTTTTGCCTCACTTTAGATATGTTTTGAACCTATTTTGACTTTCTTCTGCTGAGTCTATTCTGCTGATAAGCACATTGAAAGGATCCTTTATCTCTGATTGGATTTTGTTTACTTCTAGGATTTCCATTTGGCTATTTTCATAGTTTCTACCTGTCTGCTCAAATTCCTCATCTGTTCCTGTGACTTTTCCTGCTAGACTCTTTAAAATTTTTAGCACAGATGCATTAAAGTCTGTGTTGATAATTCCAACATCTGGGCAATTTCTAGGTCTGATTCTATTGACCATTTCCCTTCTTGGCAATTGGCCACAAATTCTTGCTTCTTCACTGTCTAGAGATTTATGATTAAATGCCAGAAAGCTCATATAAAAGAAACATAGAAACTAAATAAATACCATTTAACCTTAGAAAAGGGGATCACTGGAATTTGGGTGGGAGTTAAGTTAGTCTAGTCTGTGATTGACCTGAGTGTGCACCTTGTGGTAGCTTTAGTTAGATTCATTACACCTCAGCATCAAATGGTTTGAGGGCTGGAAAGAATCCTGCCTTTAGCAGGGATCTTAGGTCCTGAAGGGCTTTGTGTCTGTTCTCTTGCCCTGCCCTTGGCACACTCATGCCTTTGGGCAGTGATGGGGGGACTTCTCTCAGTTCTCCTGTCTTTCTTACAGCCACAAATGTCTTCTACCTTAAATTCAATGTAAGCCCCAGAGTTTTTTCTTCTTTCTTTCTTTTTAGACCTGCACCTGCTGCATATGGAAATTCTTGGGCCAGGGGTCAAATTGGAGCTGCAGCTGCCAGCCTACACCACAGCCACAGCTACATGGGATCTGAGCTGCCTCTGTGACCTACACTACAACTTGTGGCAATGCCAGATCCTTAACTCACTGAGCGAGGCCGGGAATGGAACCTGCATCCTTATGTATACTAGTTGTGTTCTTACCCGCTGAGCCACAATGGGAACTCCAGTACCAGAGTTTTTAGAGGAATTTCTTGGCTTTCAGACTTCAATAAGCTCTGGCTGCTCCCTTGTCCTTTTTCTAACTATAGCAGCTGCCATATCAACAGAAGATCAGGAGTTTCTGGGGTGCTTCTCTTGGTTCTCCCACCCTGCCTTGAGACTTCAGCAAGACCCCTTTAGATTTGTAGCATTTCGAATCCACTCATTCTTTCTCTCCCTTTCTGATTTCATTCAGCACAACTTAACTGCTCCCCATGGTAGCTTCTTATATGGCATCTTTTCACTTAAAACTGATTCTTCTGTCCTTCCAAATGGGCAGAGAGACTGCAAAAAAAGACTATCTCTAATATCCTGGGCACTATACCGAGCACTTTACATACATATATTTTGTTTTATCCTTATAACAATAATAGCATCATTATCACCCTTGTACAGATAAAGAAACTAGGACTCAGAAAGGGTAAATTCATTCTGTTATTCCAGAAATAATTCTAAATGCTTACCAAAGTATTTCTAATGCTAAGAGGCCCATTTAAATGTTTCTGAAATTGTGACATACTTCATGGTAGATTTAAACATTTAATGTGGTTGTAGCTCCCTCCCACTAGAAAGCTATTATTAAATTCTATCTAAACATTAGAGTAGGGGAAATAGATACCTAGTGGCAAAAATGCCTCATCGAGACTTAGACTCATGGAGTCTACAGACCAATCATCACACAGAGAGTAGGAAGTGGAACAGGGACCCAAATCCATATAAATTCCATCTTTATTTTCATTTTTAAAAATTAATTAAAATTGCTTTTAAATTTTTTATTGGGGTGTAAATTCCATTTTGACACTAGTCTAAGAAGCACCCTGGTTGCAGTTTCCTAGTTCCCTGCATTGATTACATATCAATAGCTCTTAACTTAATGATGAGAGCTGAGGTACTAGGGAAACATTAATTAATTAATTGAATTGAATTTATTTTTGTCTTTTAATCTAATCTAGCATCAACTACTTCAATTATGAAAGATTTCTACACTTTTTTTTGTTGCTTTATCATGTCCCTAACTTAGTTTTTCTATCCTTGGGACCCATTCCTCATCCCGGGTACTGTTTATTATCTATTTCTGGCTCAGCCATGCCCTGAGCCTCTCCTCCCTTTCTTGTTGGTGACTGACCATGGCTCTGCCAGTGGGTACTATTGCCATTAAATGCTTTTTTATTCCTTGATTTTGGCCCATTGACCATTTTGTGCTTGTGGAGCCACTCAGCTCTAATCAGGCTTATCTTTGGGTATGTGGTTCATACTGGAAAACTTGGCTTGGGCCCTGGCTTCATGGAAGTTTGCCTGGCTGGCTTTTGAAGGCAGTGCCAACCTCATTGCATATGATCTGTGCACATGGCCATGGTCTACCCTTTCGTGTGTTCTCTATGTCTATGTTTCTTGTACATAGCAGAATGGGAGTGATAAATAAGGACATAATAAGGCCACTAACTGTATAAATACTCTCAGGTGCCATCTTCTTCTGCTAATGTGAGGGCTTTGATCCATGGGGAAGTCTCTGCAGGTTTTTTCTTGGAATTCTCAAGGAGAGAAAGTAGAGTTATTTTACATATGTCTCCAAGGTAGCACCTTCAGCTATTATGTGATTACTGCTATTGTTCGCTTTTATTTCTTTGACTTTTTGCTGTTTTTGACTTCTTTTATCACCTGTGATATTCAGTGAGGACACTTCAAAGCTACAGTGCCTTCTGCTGATACCATCAAAGTTGTGCTGGATGCATGACACACTGAATTCCAGTATGCCCAAACCACTAAGTTTGATCCCAATAATATTTCTGACATTAATGAGGAGATGGTGGCCTTGGTATGTGCTCTTCCAAGTAGGAAAGAATTCTTCCTTTGTGTTTTACAACAAATGACACAGCAAGGTGAAAAGGTAGTGCTGTTCTGTGATGCTCACCTACAGTGAAGTTTCTCAGAAGAAAGTTGAACTTTCAGCCCTTTTTTCATAAAACGCAGATGTGATTTCATAAGGCTCTGGGCCAAAGGACAAATTAGGAGACAGGCATCACGGGGCACAAAGGATGCTCCCCTAGGTACTGCTGGGTATCATAATTGGCCCAAGCTTGTGGGTCCTTTTCACTCCTTTGAAGGAGGTCTTTCCTGGTTGATTTCTTTTGGAGTTAAGGCACACAATTCATATAGACATTCAACCCTATAGGCATTTCTCACTATGTCCAAATTCTAGAATGAACACAGTTTAGGGTCTTATCCACCTCCCTCACTCCATCTTTATGAACTTTTAAAATGGTCAGATGTTATTCTTTTTGTCAAGTTTTTTCTTTAATCCAATGACATAAGGGTGGCATATTACCTCCAAGTGAAGAAATGGGAAAACTTGTAAAATAGACCAATAGGTTCTTGTCTGTAACTTTTTCTTTGTGTCACCAAGCTGCTTTATGGGACTCTTACAACCTTGGCTTTGTATCAGATGATGAGTGCTCACAGGCAGTGAACTGTACATATTTAGAAGCCATTAGTATCGCATTTGCTGTGTCTGTAGTTTATTTGTATTATTCTCAGAAGTAAACCATCCTCATACCCCAGCATGCTTGCAAGACTTTTGCTTGTATAACTTTTTTTGTTATACATCTTTAAAAAATCGATTGAGATGACTGGAATATAGATTAAAAGGATAGAATCAGAGTTAATGTATTATGAGGGTGATATTTTCAACATTAAATATGAAAAAGTAACATATGGTTTGTCAGCCCAAATAGTATGCATAAACTGAGATAGGTTTAATGGTCATATATATGCGTATGATATATGATCATAGATATATACACACACACAGAGGAAAAAATAGAGAGGGAAAATGGATATAGGTATACGCCGTGGTTTATGAAATAGCTTTGCTACATACACTGTAGAATACGATGTAGTCATTAAACTTTACTAGAGAATAGTCCTAATGAAATCTGGCATTTTTATTCTTAGGCAGTATAGACTCAATAACTACCATTTTGTGGAAAAAAAATACACTAACGGTTCTATTAAAAATAATGACTTTGTGCTTGTTAAGTGCTCATCGATTACTTAAAAACTCACATTCATTTAAGCTAGAAGAATAATTAATAGAAGAATCATTTCAATTTCCCAATTACAAAGTTTATTTCTACTTGTGCCGTGAAAAAGACAATATTGTCGCAAAACACAAGGCTGTAATTTTCGCCATTTAACCTTCACCTTCACAGAAGCAGGTTGGAACTCAGATGCCGAGATGGTGTAGTTCTGTGAGACCCCCGAAGGCCTGACTGTGAAAAGCCTGATCCTTGTATACGCTTGTGAACTGAAATGAACTTTGCAAAAAATTGTGCTTAACTGTGCCCAAGTGTCATCTGTGCTGAAAGAGTCTAAAATTGTTGTTTGTAGTCCATAGAACATGCCCAGTTGATTCACTCATGGATACCGAGAGTTTCACAGAAGGCATAAAAATGGAGGCTAATGGGGGCTTTAATAAACAATTTGCTGATAGTCAATTCCCATTAAAAGGACAAATAGCCTGCAAAAGCCATGGCTTTTTTCCAGGGTGAAATAAATGTCTTAGAGCCCCAAAGAGTCCATTTTACTCTAGCGCTGATTTGAGAAAGTGTGAGAATCAAAATACCCTTGCGCTGATTTTGTCACTATAAATTCCAGAGTCCTCTAGCTGTGAACAACTTTTCCTGTTCTAAAAGTCCACAGGGGATTCTCCCTTTGCAAACCGCTACATGCTGTAAGGGATACCCAGTGCCCTATCTCTGCCTTTGCCATTCTTCAAGGTTATTGGCAATGCCTCTATGCCACACTGTAAGCACATCTCCCACCAACACTTTATGAATGAGGAACTTGGGTTTGCCTTTTGATCCAAAACAAACAATATCTGAAATGCACATAATGGGTGAGATTAACCATCTATGGTAATAAACTTAAAGAATGTCAGAAAATATGTGATGGTAACATCTAGGGTACCTAAAACTTTAATCAAATGTACAGGGTATTATCTAAGGGGGAGAGGGCTGAATGTAACTGTAATTTGGTAAGGGTATGCCTAATTCATTTTACCTTACCCAACCTGGAAAAACTAAAAGGGAATAAGATGACATAAAGCATAAGACCTAGAATCAATCCCAAAGAGCCAGAAATCAACAGCCCTTACCTAGGACTTCTAAAGGAAAGAAACACACACCATAGAAGCACCAACTTTTTCATCATCAGAGAGGAGTTCTCTCTTATGGCATAGGAGTGCTTCATTGGGCCTATGGCTAGCTCTAGACTTGCATTTGGGAGCACTTCTGTCTGCAACAAAAGGAGCTATGAAAGTATTATATCTACAAGTCAATTTTTTAAAGACTATGATTTGATACAGACCTTCCCATTACATTGAAATAATAAAGAACAATTATAAAAATAAAGCTGTTTTATGAATAGATACATTCAAAATTGCCAATAATTCTGTTATTTGGAATATTGCATAGATGTCTAGGGTTTATATTCATGTCCACAAAATTACATATTTAAAAGAGAATATTTAAAAATATGATATTTCTTTATAATAACAGTGTCTTACTCAACAGACATGCATGCGTACTTACAGTGTGTCAGACTCTTTGCAAGGCATTGAGGCAAAACATTGATCTCAACAAGCTTAAGGTGTTGGAAATACATGTCCACATGGTTATAGAAAAGGTTCCATTAAAGGAGATATGGATGGTGGTACAGGAAGTACCAAACGCGATATACACACATGAACACTATACTCAAGCTATAAATCACCGGATACCTCAGTAGATACTGATGGCTTTTGAAGGCTACTGTTAATTGAACAGTCTCACCTCTAACAAGAATTCAAGAAGAATAAAGATTGAATTCTTTATTCAATTATCCACCTACTTCCTTATGGGTTCACTCATTCAACAAGTTTGTTGGGGGGCCTTCTGTATGTTAGGTACTGTGTGATTCCCCTCTTTGAATGGGGTGGCGCACATGCCATTTGGGATGCTACATCAAGAGGAAGATGATGATTTTCAAAGCTCTTGTTGTCCTCAAGCTCCCTCTTTTGGGTCATTCTAAATCTCTCTCTGGGCTCAGTTTTCTTCCTATGAAGCCGTTCACTAAGATGTCTTGAAAGCATCTCAGGTCCCAATGGAGAGAGTAAAGACATAGACTGGGTGTCAGCCTGGCCTCAGCCCTTAGGGAGAGGCTCACTCTCTTTTCTCTGCTCCCACAGTTTCCTGTTGAGAGAGGATGGACAAAGCAAAAGGCTGGGACTACAGGATACCATTTGGTCAGGTTTAGCATAAATCTTAAGCTAAAGGAACAAAAAATGATAATGAAGTATAGTGGTCAGGATTGTGGAAAGACAACTGAGAAAATGGGCTTTAAGTTAAAATGTGGACAAATAGTGTTTGTCCAAAGGAAGGATGGAAAAGAGTTCGATGGGGTATAGGGAAGAAAACAGAGTGTGCTAGGCAGAGAAAATTATGCTTAGGAAGGGAAACTATGGCACAACTAAAAAACTGAAGAGTTTAGTATGGATGAAACTCAGGGCAGGGTATAGGTATAAGTGGAAGAGTTTTAAGGAAGGAAGTGTTGTTACCTGATTTCACTTTGGAAAGATCTCTCTGGCTGCAGTACGGAGAGCAGACTGAGAGAAGGTAAAACAAATGTCTAGATGAGAAATGACGGTTTCCTGATCTAGAGTAGTGGCAGTGGAGATGGAAATATATAGACTTATGGGAGAACTATCTTGAAGGCAGAATCTGCAGAAACTTACATGGAGAATTTTTTTTTTTTCTTAAGGTAGAACCAGAAGAGGTGTTGGTCTAGGTGGTTAATCATTTGTCTACATGTTATGCGTTAGACATTTCCAGAGAAAAATATATCTCTAAGTATGATCCTGTGATCTGCAAACCAGTGCCCAGAATTGTGTCGTTAATGATTAATTTCTTTTGATAATTGAACCATCACCCTCCTCTTCCAAAGTCTATGTGCATCAAAGAAGCAAAGGCATAAACTACATTTCCCAGAATCCCTTTCCTTGAGTCATGCTAGGTGAGAGATTTTTTTCCAACTGCGATGAACTCAAGTGGGATTTGGAAGGTGGCAAAAGAGAAGCCATTGTTGTCTGGACACAACTTCACAATAGGCAGTGTCATAGGTCAGGTTCACCGTGCCTTCCCAGCAAGCTCTTAAGAACCATTCCCTGGCAGGGTGAGACTATGGGTGCAAACGTCTCAGCAGTTTCCTGGCAAGATTTTGAGAATCACTCACTTCGCTGCTTCAATCTGATATCGCCACTATCAGTTTCCTTGATCTTTGTTCCTCTAGCTAGAGGAACATAAGATTACATAAACCCCAACTCCTATGGAAGCATTTTTTGATATTTCAAATGCATTCAATGATTTCTATTTTTTTTTTGTCTTTTTAGGGCCACACCCGCAGCATATGGAGGTTCCCAGCCTAGGGGTCCAATAGGAGCCATAGCCTCTGGCCTGCACCACAGCCATAGCAACGCCAGATCTGAGCCGCGTCTGCGACCTACACCACAGCTTACGGCAATGCTGGATCCTTAATCCACTGAGTGAGGCCAGGGATTGAACCCGCAAACTCATTGTTCCTAGTCGGATTCGTTTCCACTGTGCCACGATGGGAACTCCTGATTTCTATTTTTCTGATGGAGGTATAACTGAAACAGGTTTCTGTATCAAGAGTGTTTCCATGGGAATCTCACATTTGTTCTTCAATCTGGTTAGATTTGGAGGAAGGAATAACTTCATTGCTGGTGGAAAATGGGTCACTAGTCGTCTATGGCATGTAGTGATAAACTGGTTTACTTAAGTTATCACCTCTACTTGTCTGGTGTCAAGTGGCTACAGAAGAGGAGGCTTGGGGTCAACAAACCATGATGTTAACAGCACTTTATGGTGTATAAAGAGTAGTGGGATGGGAGGATGGCTTCTTCCTGTACTGGTGAGTCTAGAGAAAGAAAAGCAAAAGCTGGAAACTTTAAAGTCCTGGCCCACTCAGGGTACAGAGAGAAGACCAGAACGTTTCTATGACTGTCCTAAAGGAAATAGAGATATAGATATAGTTGTATCTAGACATGTAGGGCTGAAATTTCTAAAAAGCAAAGGGAATCTGATTCTGGGGATGGCTGAATTAAGTTCAGATTGAGTCCAGATGCTTGCTCTAGTCTCTTATGTTAAGGTTAGGCCTTAATTAGAGAAGAATGGGACCCTGAGATTTTTAATGGGGCATTTGGGTAGATTATTATGAATTTGAGGTAATTGAGCCTCAAGATAAGTCATCTTTCTCTATCCCTGGGGACTGGTTTCAGGACCACCTACATGTGTCAAAATCCATGGATACAGAAGTATGGTCAGCCCTCCTTTCCCATGAATTCCATATTCACAGACAATGGAGGGTTTACTGTTACCTTCAAGCCCTTCCTTCCCAATTGAAATAGCCCATCCATCCCTACAGAAGGGGTTCAGTTTCTACCTAAGAAAGGCCTTGGGTTGACCTTCAGTAAGGCACTTGCCTTACTGTGGAATATGCCTCAAGGTCCTCTCCAGCCATCCCTCATTCCCTATAGACCAAGAACAAGACTCAAACACTTAGGGGCCTGAGACACAGCACAAACTTACCCATCAGGAAATAAAAAAAAAACACCCCATAATATTTTGCCATTTAAAATCATCAGATACCTGGGGAGTGTGGGTGGAAATGGATTCTGAGTGTGTTAAACCACAAGGAAGGTCTATAATGATGGACTGGCCACATTGATTTGTAAGGGAGCTCTAACCAGAGATTACATCTGTTATCTCAGACATCTGGAAGGGGCTGTCACAATATTCTCTGTTGGCAGAATGAAACTTCTACTCAATCTTAAATGAAGATGAGAAGCTGGGACTTGCTTGGTATACTACAAGAGAAATTTAAAGCCTGAGGGAGATAGGAAGGCTGGAGTGGCTTTATTACATATAGCCTATAATCCTCCCCCATGCAAGCCCCCCAGCGGGGTCCAAAGGGGCCTCCCTTCATGAGGCGCTGAGAAATATATTGGTTAGAGAAGCATCACCAGTCCTGGAAGGCTCTGTAATGGTTGCTCTCTGGAGGTCAGGGTGGACAGTGGGAGAGGCCATCACTGAGATAGAGTCCATCAATTTATTGGGGATGATAGGATCCCAGAAAGGGATAGGGAGACTCTTGAACATCAGGGACAAGGTGGAGGAGCTCAGTCTAATAGACATCAAGGCCAAAGCATCAATCTGAATGCTTTTAGTCCAAGGATGACTGTTACTTAAGCTGTATAAGAAAACAAACATGATAATGTGAGAAAAAAGATTGTATACATGTATGTGTAACTGGGTCACCATGCTGTACTGTAGAAAAAGAAGTTGTATTGGGGAAATAACAATAAAAAAATTAAAAAAAAAGAAAACGAAAAGACAACTTTCTAGGTTTTGTTCTTTCCTAGCAATGGATTTCTTTTACTGACTCACTTTCACCTTGGTTCTGATACGACTATAAGTTACCCAGTGGCCTGAGTTTTGACAGTGGTTGGGCACACACAGAGTTAACAGTATTGCCAACTGTGTCTAGGTTTATGAGGAAGACCCTCTGGCTGCCTCAAAGGAGCCTTGAAAAATGAAAATTAGACTAGGCCCATGGGAGAAATAAAAACTCTTACCACTATGGAACAATTTTGTGTTTATTCTGCCTGTTTGCTTATGACTTTTGCTTCCCTTTCTTTAGCCCCTGTGACAAACCCTTGGCCCTGTTGCTGTGCAGTAAAAACATGGAGCATTGTTTCTGGTTCAGTGAGCTCACAGGCCCTGTGTGAGTGGTACCAATCATTGAAATTTTTCTGAACAGGAGTTCCCATTGTGGCTCAGTTGCTAACGAACCTAACTAGCATCCATGAGGATGCAGGTTCACTCTCTGGCCTCGTCCAGTGGGTTAAGGATCTGGTGTTGCCGTGCACTGTGGTGTAGGTTACAGATGAGGCTCAGAACCCACATTGCTGTGGCTTGGGTGTAGGCTGGCAGCTAAGCTCTGGTTCGACCCCTAGCCTGGGAACCTCCATATGCCGTGAGTGAAGTCTGAAAAAGACAAAAAGACAAATAAATAAATTGTTCTGACAACTTTTCTCTATGAGACCACAAGAAGATGTAGCAGACCACAAAAATGACACCACTAATTGATGCCCACAGACTAGTCTCCTGCTCAGGAAACAATACTGAGCTCACGTCATTATGGCGGCTACACTGAACACCACAATACACACCAGGGCTGACATCAAAGCTGGGTAGGGAGAACCTGGATGTGGAGATTAAAAACTTGGGGCTGGCACTCGAAGCTGGACCCTACTGTAGATGGTGGAAATAATAGAGCCATGATTTGATGTCAAGATGTTCAACAAGTATAGTGATGGGTGATTGTGAATTTTGCTCCTCCTCGTGGGAATAGGTGGTTATGTGTTGTCTTCATGGAACAGGGGTGTCAATGTCTGAGACCAGGAGAAGCAGAAAAATGGATCAGTGGATATGTGGGTGCTGGGGGAGTTAGAAAGATCAACAGTTCTTGGAGGCCAAAGGGAGAAGTGAGCTGGCATATGGAGGTAGGAGTTCAGAGTCAAGGAGCAAAGTTTCAAGAAGAGTAGGTTAAGAAGGAATGGAAACTTAACCTTTAGTATCCAGTAGGAGTAGGATTCACTGAGGCAATGGAGGCTGGATTAAAGACCAAGGAGTTTGAAGGCAGAGAGTGAAGAGTAGGTGGTGAACAGATATTAGTGCCTCAGTTTGGGGTTGGGTCTTTAAGGGAGGACTCCCATTTTTGGAGAGAATTGCCCAACGTCATATATGGTCCCTTTCTTGGAGTAGATGAGGAACTGCCCAGAATTTTAAGGTAGGACTTCAGTCACAGTGAAATTTAAAAAAAGCATAAACTGGGATAAAAGTAAGAACTTATTCATAGAAATAGGCAGTGGCTTAGGTAACAGAATTAGGTACAAATGCATTATGATATATAGCTCATTAATTTTTTTCTGTAGAATAGAATCAATTCCAGGACCAAGGGTGGAAATGCATTGAGCTGTAATTAAGAAATCCCAGCTATGGATAAGGGAGAGCTCTTGATGGTTCAGAATATTTTATACACAAACCATAATCAAATAGTTATTGGGCAGTCATTAGCATAAAGCACTGGTAAAAAATGGGGACTATAAGAGGGTGCTGAGTTGAATGTGTGTGTGTGTGTATGTGTATGTTTGTGTGTTTCCCTGGGTGTGGGTGAGATGAGATGCAAAAATAAGACATATAAAACTTGACTATAGCTTTTGCTCAGTTCTCAATCTTATTGAGGAACTAAGTCATAAATATTCTCATGGGAAAATGATAAACATCACAGCTGAGTACATGAAAAGGAAATCAAGTCCACTGGGATTGTGGGTCAGAGAAGCCTTCCCCAGAGAGAGACAGAAACTGGGCTCAGTTGGAAACTTATGATTTGGATAGACAGAGAAAAGGAGAAAGGGTACTCTGGGCAAGGAAAAAGGGCATAAGCAGCGGGAGGAAAGGCCTTAGAAGAGAGAGTGGAGGAGAAGGTGCTTTGGCATGTTGGTGAGAAAGACACTTTGGCTGGAGGGGAAGGTTTTTGTGAGGGAGCACTGTAGATGAAGCCAAAAGGAAGAAACGAAGTTTCCATTTTGTATTTAAGGGATCATCATTGATCTCTTCTGTCACACTTGGATGTTCACCTCATCGGGGCCACTATTTTGTTGTTCTATTTATTTCGGCTTTAAGAATTAGATGGGAAAAAGAGGTCCTAAGCAATAAATAAACTACCATTTTGGCCTATTGATTCTTAGGGATATTTTATTTTTAATTTTATTGAAGTATAGCTGATTTACAATGTTGTGTTAATTTCTGCTGTACAGCAAAGTGATTCAGTTACACATGTATATTCTTTTCCATTATGATTTATCACAGCCTATTGAATATATTTTCTACGTGCTATACAGTAGGACCTTGTTGTTTATCCATCCTATATGTAATAGTCTGCATCTGTTAATCCCAAACTCCCAATCCTTCCCTCCCCACCACCCCCCTTTGGCAACTACATGTCTCTTCTCTATGTCTGTGAGTCTGCTTCTGTTTCTTAGATATGTTCATTAGTACTGCATTTTAGCTTCCACATATAAGTGGTATCATATGGTATTTGTCTTTCTCTTTCAGACTTACTTCACTTAGGATGATTATCTCTAGGTCCGTCCATGTTGCTGCAGGTGGGATTATTTCTTTTTTTATGGCTGAGTAATAGTTTTGGAGATACTATAAAGATTTCTTAGCTTTCATTGTCACAAAGGAATATTTGCTTTGTTTTTGTTTATAATACCTCCAAGAAGTTAATAAGTGTTCAAACCCAGGTGGCCATTCCTAAAACCTGCAATTTCTCCAATATATGGTGACCCTATAAATATCCATTTCATCCCTGCTCAAACACCTCTTGGTTGAGCTCACATGTGTAGACACTGAGCTCATAGGTACTTGAAGCCACATGCCAGGTATTTTTCTTATGTTAGAATATATAAAACTATGAAAGGAATGTTTGTGTTTTGTTTGACATGCATTTAATTGTACATGAGCAAAGTATGTGAAAGAACTGAAGCCTTGTTTTCTTTTGTAAGAAGCCATCAATGAATGAATAGCACGGTGTGTACACAAACTTCCAGCAGGGTGACAGGTGACAATGATTGACTGCATGGGTGGGTATTTCAATGAATACTAAAGTGAGGATGATGCATGCATAAGGTGTGGGAGAGATCCAAGGTTGCCTTAGACAAAGTCAATTAGTCAATTGGGTGTACACTAAGGATAGCCAGGGGCAGGATGTGAAGGCACAGCTATCGCAGGCTTGGTTTCTGTTTGGGGGTGGAGGAGTTAATCAGAGTTCACAGATGTGGTCTCTATCTTACAATTATTGCTAAAAGCACAGCAATTTACCTATATAAGTCTGGAGTAGTTTCCTCCCAGAGGCAAAAAATACCTACTCAAATCTGCAAAAGAGGAGTTGTTATGCTCTTTGTGTGTTGTCTGTGTGAGCTTGTGTGTGTGTGTGTGTGTGTGTTTGTGTGTGTGTATTTCTTTGAAAGCTAGCAGTGAAAGGCCAAGTAAAGCACTGCAAGGCAACATAAATGATTTAAGACCCAACGATTTTGCCAGGGAAACATTCAAGACGGAGTCTAATCCTTTAATCTAACCCCAGTCCCTTTAAAAGCTTTGAGCTAGGAGTTGACTCAGCATGTCAGTGCCAAGAAGATCCATTGACCCTGAGTTCAGTGCTGAGAAATTGAGAAATGTTCTTTTTAATGTCTATTCAATAAATACAGCATCCACCTTGCAAGGGGCTGCACAATCCACTTCAAATCCATTATGGGATGTTCTTGTGGGCTGACAAGTTGTCCTGAGACAACAGTGGCCATGAGATGAGGTTAACCCTTCCTGGCGAATGTAAATCATCACGGCCACCACCATTGCTGGCTCTCCTAAGACCTTGAAAAGAAGGTAATATTTGCATTGATATGAGAACCCTGGGGTAGGCATTTCCTTCCAGGCTGAAGTCATCCTCTTCAGAATACATAAACTCATACACAGACGCCTACACACAATAACCACAAAATAACATTTTACAAATCAAAAACAATGACAAAAAGTCATGAAATTATATCTTTCCTTGTCAGTACCCTTGGGGACAGAGATCAGATTTCTCTCATCTCATCTGGCATGGACCATTCCTAGGGGTTGCTTAGAAGAACTGTGGTCACACTTTATGAAGTTCACATCAAGACCTGCAGTCTGATAAAGAATAGTTGTGCTACAACAACAGACAGCAACAACAACAACAACAACAACAACAAAAAAAGACAAAAAAAAAAAAAAGAATAGTTGTGCTACTAAAAGGTAAAAGGGAAAATGTAGGACATGCAGTTGGCACTAAAGTATTAGAGTTGTGTGTGCCTTTCAGTGGTTTATGAGACAAATGGAGAGGATACTGAAGATCAGGACAGTTCCACATTATGTTGAAGAGTGACGATCCTCCTATGTGGCTAGAGGGAGGAGTGACCTAGAAACAAACAAACTGAGGGATTTTCCCAGAGTTGGACCAAGACAAGGCTGAAATACAGGGCTTTGAGTTTTTTGCATTATAATAACCAATTACTTGATAGGAAGCTGTTCAACTCATAGCAAAAAGTATACTCACTGGGTAAATATTTGTGGGGTGATAGATTAGTTAGTTGACTATATGTGGGTCACATCAACCAACATAAAGGAATTGCCTTTTTTTTTTTTTTTTTTTTGCCAAATGGCTAATCACTTGTTAGATCTATTTGTTTAGCAGACTTACTGAACACCCTCTATCTGTTAAGAACTCCTTATAACCTAAATAGATTTTTGAATACATAGGAGAAAACAGTCTTAGACTCTTTGCCAAAGGTGCTTTCCTTGAAATGAGTTTCATAGAATTTTACAGGTGTTTTTTGGAAAATGGGTTCCATTGTGAGTTCACTTTAGGAAATATTAATCAACATAGAGATGTTGCTTTACCAGAATCTCTAATAGTAACCTAATGCTGACAATCAGTTTCAAAAAAGGCAGACATATCATGCTATGTTTTGCCAATTTTGGCCACAAAGTAGTCTCCTTTTTTGAATAAAAAGTATCTCTCAGAACCAGCATTTTGTAAAACATACCTTAAAGAATGCTTGTCCACTGAATTCAAGTAGGATGATTTTCTCAAAGCAATTAGAAGAATTTTACAGTCAAGGTTGATTTTCTCCTTTGTGTCTGAGAAGGTGCTAGCAATTTGCTACAATGAACTCTGAGGAGGCCAGGTTTATGCCTCCCAGCTGAGTAAAGTGACTTCAATGTACAGATTGCTGGTGTTGAGAAATGTAAGCTCGAGGGATAAAGGGAGGATTAAGCATCTAGGGAATGTTTCAGCAGAAAAAGATGACTAAATGTTTCTGTCCTTCTCCATCCCTGCCATGTTTCCTCCTGGGTCTGTTTAGATCAGAGATAGTGCATGATGCCCACGGCTTTGCTGCCTGCATGCAGGATTGAAAGTGATTTCTTCTCTCACTTTTGTACTTACATGTGTCTCTTCACTACACACGTGCACATCCAGGTGCAGAGGTCATATCTGTACCTGTTTACACATACCTTTTCTTCCCTTTGCGGAGGGATACCTCATCTCTCTTAATCAGGATCCCCCAGTGAGTGAGAGGGGCACAGAATGGATATTTATTAGATTCTCTGTCCCAGTTATGGTGCTAGATGTTTTTACACATGACCTTCGGGAAAGTTTCATTGTCCTCATTCTAGAATCAAGGGAACTTAAGTAACTTGCCCAAGAATATGGAATTGGTAAATAGTGGGAATGAAGTGGCATCCGGGTGGGACTGCCCAACCTCACGGTCTATTGCATCATGAGATAGGGGTGTATATAAAAGCTTTACAGGTGACCAAGAATTACATCTTCATTATCTCATTTGAATTCTGACCTTTTATTAAATCCACATCTGGATTAAAAGGAGGAAGGGACTACAACTTTTCCAAGGTCTCACAGCAAGCTGTAGGCTCAAAGGAAAACATCCTGGTCTAGGCGTGGGCTAGTTATCCTGCCTCAAAACAGGTGACAGCTTGGATTGTCTTTGTGATAATCATTATGGTCTTTCTTAAATGCATAATAGTTCACAAAGAGCGTTTTCCCATTTAATCCTTGAAATAATTTTAAAAGTAGGTATTACTATGTTCTGTTTATTCCAAACGAGGCACACAAGGCCAAAAAAGACCAAGAGGCTTGATCCACATCAATGCTGGATACAATGCCAGGAGTTTGGGGGTCGTTTTATTTAATCCTACATAATCTTATGAGGTAGGTGCTATTATTATCCCCATTTGGCGGAAGAGAAAACTGAGGCTTACAAAGCTTAAGTAAAAAGTGTTGGGGATTTCCCATCATGGTGCAGGAGAAACGAATCTGACTAGGAACCATGAGGTTGCAGGTTCAATCCCTGGCCTCACTCAGTGGGTTAAGGATCTGGCATTGCCAAGAGCTGTGGTGTAAGTAACAGATGTGGCTCAGATCCTGTGTTGCTGTGGCTGTGGTGTAAGCCGGTAGCTGTATCTCTGATTGGACCCCTAGCCTGGGAATCTCCATATGCTGCAGGTGCGGCCCTAAAAATAAAAATAAAATAAAATAAAATAAAGAGTGTTGGAACTGGTCCTCAACCCTTTTCAGATTCTAGAGCCTCAGGTCTCAGCCCATGGCCTGATTGCCTTGCAAATTAACACTCATCTTTAAGACCTCTTTCTGATTCTCACTTTCTTTCCAATATGGTCATGAAGCTCTTAAAAGATACAGATGAAAAGTGAGAGTAAGTCAATAATCCAAATACTCTATAAGAAATATCACATGAGCATGTCAAAATATGTGCATGTTTAAGGTCATAAATATAAATGCAGCATACTGTGCCTTAAAATAACTCACCAACTTCAGCTCCACAAGGTAGAGGAACTCTGTGAGTTCCATTTCCATGGCTTTTGCTTGTGGTGTAATGAAATCCTGTCATAAGTCGATCTCTTTATACCTGAATCCTGGTGAGCTTTTCCTGATGTATTAGGACGGAGGACCTGTCCCCCCATCAGAACTGCACATTGTGCATCGTGTGACAGCCTGTGCATCAGCCTGGGCCTCCATCACTGCAGTAGCTGGAGTCCCAGATTGGATTGTGCCTGAACATTGACATTCCGGTATTGATGCTCATGTGACACTGGGAGCTATTGTAACAATCTTTATTTTATCTGTGGCTTTTGCTCTGGGGCTTGGGTTGAGCCCCCACAGGGTTACCGCGATAATCAACACCTCTAATTAGCACTTAGAAATGTCTGGCTCCCAAGGCTGTCATTAGAAGACAAGCTTGGTGTGCAAAATACTGAAGCTCTTGCATTTCCCCAGCAAAATCTTCCTCCCAGGCCTATGTCATGGATCGTGCTTTCAACACTCTGCCAGCAGGAGACACCCCCTCCCTGCTCCCCTCATTTAGGAAGAGCTGAATGCAGGGGATGAGGTCTGCCTGGGCAACTGGGAGGCTGGAAATTAGACATCACATCGCATGCTTGATTCTTTCTGCTCCGAAGGCAGGTCCCTGATTTGAGCCTGTGCTCTCTACCCACCCTCTGCTGGGGTGACTGAGATGACTGAGACGTGCACAGTGATCCATGCAAAGAGAGTAACAGGAGCCTCTCTCCTCTGTTCCACCGTCTCATTTTCTTTTTTCAAATGGGATGGGGAGGAATAGCTGAGCACCTGCTGAAACCTCTGTGCTCAGCAGGCCCGGGGGAACACAGAGCAAGGTGCTAGCTCCATTCCACTCACTTCTACCCTCCCCCAGTGGGGAGCGAGTGGTGAGAGGTGGCAAGATAGCTCCTGGGTGGAGGTTTTCTGGGAGAAGGGAAATGATCCATGGGGGGGGGGGCAGGAGGGTCCATGGTGCACTTGGGAGCAGGCTGGCTCTTTATTCTTCCAAACAATCATCACCAAGTCAAATGGATTACAATTTATTGCGGCTATTGTTGCTGTGACTGATGTACACACAAACTCCAGGGCAAGGAGAGAGCAGTAGGCCACCCAGCTGCAGTGGACATCTTTGGCTTCCTTTCTCCTTGAAATACTTTATTCTCTGTGATCAACTCACACCACATTGTGCCCCACCCAATTTTTGAGGGAGGACTCTTAGAGGTCTCTATTTCTCTATTTTGAGAGCCAGACAAAATGCAGGGAATAGTAGAAAGGGGAGTAAGGGTAGAAAGGGAATAAGGTAGGGTGAGGTCAGCCTGGACCCCCTAGGCAAGGGCTCTGCTGTCTTCCACTCTCAACCCTTCTCCCGCCCCTCTGGTTCTTGCAGCCATGATGGATGGGGTCCCCCAAAACCAGATCTGGGGAAAAGCCTGGGGGACAGAAGAGAGGCTGGGCAAGCTGTTTGCAGCCCTCATAACACAGACCAGAAGACTTGGTTTCTCGTCTGCTCTTAGCTGCTCACTGGCACAGTTGCTTCAGTGCTCTGGTCCTTATTTTCCCATCCAAAAGAGATAACAATATTTACTCCCAGAGCTCAGGAGGCAAATGGCCTCTGAAGATTCCTTCCAGTTGAATGATTTAGGAAAATAGGCTTGGCACCCTGTCTTCAACTTTTTTTCTAACAACATTGGCCTCACTACCCTCTCTTTAAAGAATAAAGCTCCAGGCTGGTGGCTACTCATTCTTGTGCATAAACTTGTGCATCCTTAGCTGGGTAACAAGGCACCAAGGATGAAAGTGACAAAGTGCTACTCATCAATAACCAGCATATTTTGTTATCCACCACCCAGATACACACACACACACACACACACACACACACATACACACACTTTAATTGAGATATTTATTGAGACAATATTTTAACTCAAAGGACTATCTAATGGTAGTATTTCAGTCTTTCTCTTATGAAGGGTCTAAGACGCATATTTAAAAATCAACCCTTGAGCCCCTATGTGTATCAGGAATGATTCCAGGCATATTTTATGTATATTAATCTCTTTAAGCTGATTTAATCCTCAAAATAAAAACCTGTCACTATTATTCTATGTATTTTCTACACTAGAAAGTCTGGATCATAGAGTTTAAGTTGCTCAAAGTCATATAATGGCAGATTTTGGACCGAAGTGCCTTTTGGCTTTTCCTCAAATCAAACCAAGTGGAAACAGGTTTATTTCATTTCCCCAAATCAGGTTCCATCTCAACATAATCTGGTCCGGAAGCTGGATTTACACTTTATACATAAGGTTGGTCAGGCAGCCCTGCTTGTGTCTGGTGACCACAGAGCAGCGGGTGTGGTGTGGTGGGTGAGAGACATGGGCTGCAGGTTGGTCTTGAACTTGCAGGTACTCTATGGACAGGTACACAACCGTCTGAGCCTCAACCTTCTCTATAAAATGGGAATGACACATATTCCTTAAGATTAACATAAACCACCTGGCAAATAGGTGCTCCGAACACGTGCTTTCTTTTAGACAAGGGCAAGGTTGTACTTTCAATAATAACAGCTAGCATTTCTGGGACAGGTTATAGTTTGCAAAACACTTTCCCATGTTCCTTGGTCTCTCACCTCACCCTTCTGGACAGATAAACATAAGAGGTAGTTAGAGACAAGGTATGTTGGTATTGACACCTACCAATCTTTTACTTGGAACGGAGGAAAATTAGAGCTAGTGGGTAAAGCAGACTCAGAACCGTGCGACTGTGATTTTTTTTTTTTTTTTTTAATGAGTAACCAGGAAAAGTGGGAGATGGGGAGGTTACTTTCTCCTCTTTATATCCCACAAAAGCATGTGTATTTGATTCCACACCTGCTTTGTCAGTGTGACCGGGATGAATCCCGTTTGGTTTGTGTACTTGATATTTACCCAAGTCTGTGATCAACAAGAAAACACATCTCAGCCTCTCACTTGGCAAGAGGAAGAATGGAGGCAGCACAGCAGCTGTCATATTTATTTCAGTGGCAAAGCAGGTCAGGAAAATGGATAAAATTAATCATACAAACTAGTAAACATCAGGAGTGAGAACGTGAAGGAACAGATGAGTTCTTGCTTCATTCCAAGCTGCACCTGCCCTTCGTTCTAATGGAATCTGTGCCATCAGCTGATGAAAGCAGGAGAGGAGGGGGCCGTGGCAATGGGAATAAAAGCCTGAAGAGAAATTGGAACAGGAGCGATTATTGGGGCAGGTCTTTTTCTGTGGGCCTGTGGTGTCTCTGAAACTCTATTAAGTTCTCTGAGGCAGTAGGAAATCCATCTTTTGGTGTCCCATGAAGAGAATAAGTTCAGGACCTAATATTGGCTTGGATCTATGGCAGGTGATCCTAACTAATTTGGGCAACATTTCTTTCCTGTTAGGAGAAGCAGCATGTCCTTTATTGCAGTGGCTCTTGACTCTGGAAGTACTTTAGCATCACCTGGGGCGCTTTTAAAACTACTGATGCCCACACCCAACCCCAGAGGAAATGAGTCAGCCTCCTTGGGGTGGGGCCCAGACACTGATGGTTTTTATAAACTCTCCAGGCAATTCTAAGGTGCCAATGTTGAGAGCCACCGGCCTACAGCAGTAGTTGTCAAACATTAGTGTGCATCAAAATATCTGGAGGGCTGGTTAGACCAGAGACCTCACACCTGAGGTTGGGCCTCACACCTGAGGTTTTGATTCAGTAGGTCTGGGGTGGATTTTCATTTCTTATAGGCTCCAAGGATTGACTGTGTTGTTGTCCAGAGATCACACTTTGAGAGTCCCTGGCTAGAGGAAATGGCACCAGGTTCTCCTTCTGACCCCATCATTGATTGGCTGCATCACCTTGAGAAATTCACGCTGAAATTCATGCTGTTGCCCCCTTTGTTGCAAAGAAAATGAGGTAATGTCTGTGGAAGTACTTTGTAAACTATAAACATAGGATGAAAATTGATTTTTAATTATTTCTGTTCAAAGTTCCATTTTGCTCGGTGTTTAATAGATCTAGCTGTGACCATGACAACTTACAGCCAGATTTATTCATTCATTAAAAAAGTAACTAACATGTGCCATTATATATCAGGCCCTGGACCAAACGCTGGGTTAACAATGACATGACAAGTGTTATCTCTCTCCTCACAAAGCTCATTGGCTGTACTCTGGTGCAGGGCCAATTCACCTGATTTTGTATGGCCTGTGTGTTAAGTATGGTTTTCACTCTTTTTTTTTTTTTTCCTGTCTTTTTAGTGCCGTGCCCACAGCATATGGAGGTTCCCAGGCTAGGGGTCGAGTTGGAGCTGTAGCTGCTGGTCTACACCATAGCCACAGCAACGTGGTATCTGAGCCGAGTTTGCAAACTACATCACAGCTCATGGCAACGCTGGATCCTTAACCCACTGAGCAAGGCCAGGGATAAAACTTGTGTCCTTATAGATGTTAGATTTGTTTCCACTGAGCCATGAAGGGATCTCCTTTACATTTTTCAATGGTTGAAAAAGATCAAATGAATATATTGCATGATTCAAAAATATGGAATTCAAGTTTCAGTGTCTACAAATAAAGTTTTATTGGTACACAGGTATACTTATTCATTTGTATGCTTTTAACGATTTTGGACATTATTTTAGGGAAGGGAAGGCAGTGATGATAAAAATAGCTCTTACTGAGTGCTTACTATGTGCTAGGTATTATTCTAAGGGAGTCCAGTTTTCAAAAGAAGGTTGTAAGACAGGGGCTGTTATTGTCCTCATTTTACTGATGGCAAAATAAGGTACAGAGATGTTAACCACCCAATGTCACACAGCTGATACAGTCGGAGCTGAGATTTGAAAACAGAGAGTGTTTGAAGGTGTAATAAGTGGAGAAACAGACCCATTGGGAAGCTATTCCACAATTCCCAGCAAGAGACAGTGTGAACCAGTGTAAGGAGTTAGGGGAAGGGATGGGCAGAAGAAGAGGTGGCTGAGATGTAATCAAGGGGTTGGGTTAAAGGGACCTGTGATTGTCTAGGTAAGGGGTGAAAGTGAAAGAAGGGTCAAGGACAATTTCCAAATTTCAGGTCTGGATACATGGCTATTCACTGAAAATGCCATGTCCAGAAGCCTCAGTAGATTATATTCTTTTTTTTTTTTTTTTTTTTTTTTGGTCCTTTTGCTATTTCTTGGGCCGCTCCTGCGGCATATGGAGGTTCCCAGGCTAGGGGTCGAATCGGAGCTGTAGCCACCGGCCTACACCAGAGCCACAGCAATGCGGGATCCTCCGAGCTGCGTCTGCGACCTACACCACAGCTCACGGCAACGCTGGATCGTTAACCCACTGAGCAAGGGCAGGGACCAAACCCGCAACCTCATGGTTCCTAGTCGGATTCGTTAACCACTGCGCCACGGCGGGAACTCCCCAGATTATATACTTTGACTCGGAACAGGAATCATGAATATGTGTATGTACCTAACCCTCACCCACCTCCCAGAACTGTGCTTTCTTTGAGGGTAGGGATAATGAGCCTTATATCTTTCTATCTCCAACATGTAATATAGTGTATGTTTTATTAAAGCTTGTCAATATGGTTTACAGAAAAATTTTAAGTATTTATTTGTATTACACACGGGTAAATTGACTAGGCTAGTTTGAATGGCAAACTGATATTTGAAACTTTGAGTCTCAGTGTTCAGGTAGATTGATTTATTTTGCAGAGTGCTTTTTTTTTTTTTTTTTTTTTTTTGTCTTTGGTTTTCGTTTTTGTTTTGCTTTGTCATGTCTAAAAACTCTTCAGGGTTTGATTCCCTCCTGACCAGTCCTTGAAATTCTCTGAGTATTCCTCAAAGTATTTAAAATTCTTAAACTTGAATATTAAAAAAGATCAGAGAAAGACTCAGAAATGTGTGTGCCCACAATTTCTGTCCCTTCCTTTTAGGGATAACAGCATGTTAAACTCAAGAAGGACTGGATTTGGTAGATATACATTTCTATTCATGGATTCTTCGATTTCATCTCATAGAGATCAGTAAAAAGTTTTGTGGATCCTTAAGGACCCTTCGATTCCCCTGATCCTAATGCCATGACCTTTCCTGACTCATTGGATCCTTTCAGATTCTCTGGGATGTCACCCATTGGTTGCCAGGCAACACTAACAAGACTGGTCCTTACTCTGGAGTTAGGCATCAGCAGCTGTTATCACATTTTAAGTGATTATTACTCTTTAACAAAACAATGGCCAAAGCCTGTGTTGCTCTCAGTGGGGTACTCTCTCTGGAGAAAATGCTCATGCAGATTTCCTGGGAAACTAATTTATTTTCTTTTCTTAAAACAGATCACAGTTAAGTCTGTAAAGGATAGAAAAGGTCTAGGATAGGGTAAAGGGAGTGTGGTGCTGGATGGATGAAAAGACACAACACAGGCCGTCTTGAGTAGATAAATAATCAGTATGTGCAAATTATACATAGGAACAGAGCAGAAGATACATTTATTTTCTGACAGTTGCTAAGACTACCAGTGTTTTGGTAAATTCCTAAGTATGAGCCTGAACTTGAATTATAGAAACTGTGTACCCTGGAGCCAACCTTTCAGTGTGAGGATGAGCTTTAACAAGCAGGATTTTCACTTCTTAGTGTTTTAGAGATTTTTCTGTTTTTTTTTTTTTTTGCTTTCTAGGGCCACATTCTCGATATATGGAAGGGGTCAACTCAGAGCTGCAGCTGCAGCTGCCAGCCTACGCCAAGCAATGGCCAGCTCTGAGCCACACCTGCAACCTACACCACAGTTTGCAGCAATGCAGGATCCTTACCCCACTGAGTGGGGCCAGCGATGGAACCTGCATCCTTATGGATACGAGTCAGGTTCTTAACTCGCTAAGCCATGATGGGAACTCCCTGTTTATAATTCTTTACTGATATCTGGCTAACCTAATGACTAGCACAATTACTTGGTTATTGTCATACTTAATAAATATCTGTGCATTTGGGTTGTTTATACAATATAATTTCCCATTGTGCTTAGAGCTGGAGTTTTATCAGTCAAGCAGGCAAGTATATATTTATTAAGCTCCTATCATTTGTCCTTCAGTGTGCCAGGAAATCCGAGAAACATGAAGTAGAAGACCTGATGGGTGCTTTTTTTTTTTTTGTCTTTTTGCCTTTTTCTAGGGCTGCTCCCACAGAATATGGAGGTTCCCAGGCTAGGGGACGAATCGGAGCTGTAGGCACCAGCCTACGCCAGAGCTACAGCAACACGGGATCCGAGCAGCATCTGCAACCTACACCACAACTCACAGCAACACCGGATCCTTAACCCATTGAGCAAGGGAAGGGACCAAACCCACAACCTCATGGTTCCTAGTCGGATTCGTTAACCACTGAGCCACGACGGGAACTCCGTGATGGGTGCTTTTAAATGCATCACTGACTTGAGAACTTAATCATTACCATTATTGAATACCTACTACAGGCCAGGCACAGGGATAAACACTTTCTAGCCTCTGATTCCAGTCCCTACAACAGCCCCTTCCACGGATGTTGTCACCTGTCACCTGTGTAATTTGTCCAAGTTCACACAGGTTGTTATGGGAGCAGCCCAAGTTCTAACCAGGTAGGTCTCAGGACACAGCTCTCATATTTCTCCCCATGACTGTGGCATTAGCACACATGAAAATATTTATGTCTTCACTCACTCGGTCACTAAGCTGTGTGAATTTATACCTGACAGAGTGCTCAGTGCTTGTGAGAGAAAAGACTTTTGGACCCACTGAACAACTCAAACAAGGTTCTTGCCCTCATAGAGCTTATATTCCAGCAGGAAAGAACAACAGCGAGGAACCAAACAGTAAACACACAAGTGAGTAAGCCAGCCGGCAAGCATCTATAATTTCTGGTAATAAAATATGCTATGATGAAAATAAAGCAGGGGAAGGGGAGACAGGGTTAAAGTGGTTTACTCCAGGTTGGGATTAACATATACACACTACTATAGATAGAATAGGTAATCAACAAGGACCTACTGTGTAGCACAGGGAATGCTACTCAATATTCTGTAATAACCTGTATAGGAAAAGAATCGGAAAAAGAATGGAAATGTGTACATATGTAACTGAGTTACTTTGCTGTACCCCTGACACTAGCACATCACTGTAGATCAAGAATACTCCAATATAAAATAAAAATTAAATTAATAAAAAAATGGCGTGCTCCAGGTTGGGATTAACATGTTCAACACTATTATACATGGACTAGATAACCAACAAGGACCTGGTGTATAGCACAGGGAACTCATTATGTAGTAATAACCTACAAGAGAAAAGAAACTGAAAAAGAATATAAATATATTTGTATATACATATACAGGTATAACTGAATCACTGAGCTGTGTACCTGAAACTAATATGATATTATAAATCAATTATATTTCAATTAAAATGTTAAAATTAAAAAAATAAAAAGATTTGCTCCATTCTATCTATTAGAGATCCAGAATTGCTGACTTCTCGTCCAGTGTACTTTCTACCTCGTGATTTCCTAGAAAAGCCAGAATCTTCAAGCATTCCCAACTTGTGTCACAGGACTTATATAATTTGCTGATCATGCTCTTTTTAACATCACAATGTAGTATTTCATTTAAAATCTAGTCCAATAACTTTGAAAGTAGAAAGTCAAAACAAAATTACATCTTTGTGATGGCTGTAACTGAACCATCTGCCTCCTGTTACAAGTCCCAATTCTTTGACTTATATTGATAGCTATGATAATGATGATGAAACAAGTTTGAGTATGTACTATATGATAGGTACAGTAGTACCACTGAAAACAAGAACAAACAAAACCCCCTCGTCTTTTCCCTATGTCTTATGACCCTGAGGAGAGAAGAGGCAGAAGTGGAGGTCTTTTAAGTTCTCTTGCCTGCCTCCCTATCTCCCCTACCCTGCCAAATAATGCGAAGTCGCAAGTAGAAAGGCAGACAAACATTGCTGCAAATGGGAAGAGTAATTCTACTATTAAAGAACAACCCAGGAAGACACAACCACTAACAAGCATTAAAAAAGGCAGAACAAACCCTTGTATAGAATCTTGCTGACAAGTGCTATTAAATATTAATTCTATAGACCGTGGAGACATCATTAAACAAACATATATACCCTGATGCTGAATGTGCACTGGTCCAGGCATTTGTTTTACACGTGGTTGTTGGCTAGGCATAGTCTTTTGTGCTGCTTTACCAGGCAGAAGGCAATTGTCCCTCTTCTTCCATTAATTGTATCCTTACACATCACCGAAATTCTCATTGCCTTTTTGGTTATTTGTCTTGTCCTTTCCTTTCATTTAATTGGAAAGACAATTTTAGGGAGAATGAAGGGAGTTACCTGTTTTAAGGCTGTCATGCATGGATAAAAATGCTTCATGTTGAGATGGTGATCGCCCAGATTTAAAGAACCAGTGCTACACATGCGGGCATTTAGACAAACGAGAGCACCGGGTGACCTTCACCCAGATTAATACTATTTTCCAATTTCTCCTCTTCAAGACTCTTTCAATAAAGATCCTAAATTTCAAAGAGGAAAAAAAAATATCTACCTCACAGAATTAACAAAGCTTACCTATGAAGTTTATTCTTAAAATAAGGATGGACTTTAAGTACTGCGAATATGAAAGAATAACTTCACCATGTTTGGAATTATAGTCATGGGACTACAATGGGCCTTAGGGAGCATGTAGTCCAGTGATTCTCCTATTACAGTGATATCAGAACATCCTTAATAAAACACAGATTGCCAAGCTCTATTCCCTGCCTCAGATTTTTTGATGCAGTAGATCTAGGTTGAGGCCAGAAAATTTGCATTTCTAACAAGCTCCTAGGTGCTGCTGCTGCTGCTGCTGCTGCTGCTGCTGCTGCTGCTCTGGAACCATACTTGGAGAACCTCTGACTTGATCTAATCCTCACATTTTGCAGATGAGGAAGAAATTAGTATGATTTCCCAAGGTTATATGTTTAGTTAAATGCAGATTCTCCATTGGAACCTGAGTCTTCAGAGCCTAGACCATGCTTTTCTCACTACACGGTGGAGAATTTTAGACAGATAACCATAGGAAGGTTTTGACTCTGTTACTGTATCAAGAAATCACACCCTGGGTTAGTCATTGATTGTACTGAGGAATGGAGAATCATTCATTGGTACAGTTTGGGCACCTAAACAGTCACCTATTCTCACTGCCCTCTTGTAGGTCAGCAACCAAGCTTTGAATGCATGTGACGTGTTCATGGCTACATCACTACCAGTAACTGAGATAGAATCAGAGTCCAGTTTTCCAGAATCCCAGTGCTGGCCACCTTCTGCCCCTTGTGCCCCAAGATGGGACAACCATTGCCTGCCCCTGCAGGATGTTGGGGCTAACTGAAAAACTGTAACCACTGCTTGCCCACGTGTCAGGAGGACTTGGTCCACACAGAATTATAGCCAGGACATATGTTTCCAAACCTCCTAGAGAGCATGTCCTGTAAAACCGTGTACTCCAGTGCGGCCTTACATCTTTCGTTGGGCCTTTATTTATTTATTTTTCCCCATAGCTCCCTTCTTCCATCAAAAAGCAGAAACACAATCTTTTATCTTTACATTGACACAAATATAAGTATAATTTCAGGCTGCCTTCATGATTACATATCCATTATAATTTCTTCTGATTTTTGAAGAAATTACAATTAAAGCATTTTCGTGGGCGCCTCCAAGCGCAGGCATTGTGCCAAGGGTGCCCAATGGGCGAGTGGGCGCTGAGGAGCCGGGCACTCTGCTGTGCCTGCAGCTCTGGGCTGTGCACGGAAGACAAAGGGGAGGGCCTCCCAGGGCCGTCGTCCGGGCAGCATCTGGGGGCAGCGAAGGCCCGGCAGCTCTGAGCAGTGCGCAGGTCGAACCACCGAGCGCCCACGGCGGGGCGGCGGCCGGGTTCGCTAGGCCCCGGCCGGGCTGCTGGCGCTAGAAGCGCGGTCCCCGGAGCGAGTGGCGGCTCCTGCGACCCGCGGGCGCCGGGAAGGCGCGGCCCTGGCTCCCCGGACGCGGCGCACACAACAGAGGGGAGCTCGGCGCTGGATTTTTTTTTTTTTTTTTTTTTGCATACAATTATAGTGATGGCATCATTTTTTTTGAAACAAACTGTCCATAAATGTCACTGAAAATCCGGGTCTCCTTTTATTAAAACTGAAAAATGTGTATAAATGTAAATAACAAATGACTGATACAGGGATAAGAACACCAGAGCGACTGCTGGCGTCTCTCTCTTTCTCTCTTTTTTTTCTCTCCTCCTCATGTAATTTGCATTAATAAAGAGGCTGTTCCTTGTCGGAATGTGTTTCATCCGGTTTAAAATCCCAGGGCGATCCACTAGGAAGAGCTCTGGGAGAATCCAACTGTCAGAGCCGACAAGACAAATGAATCCCGATGTCAGGAGCGTGTGGTTCAACGATGACAGATTGAGAAGAACTGTCCCCCTCTCGACAGGCGGGCTTCATTTTCAAATTAATAAATCTGAATAAAATATTTTTCCTTTCATTACGAGCGGAGCCTGTTTGACAGTTTCTGTGACAGGAGGGAGTAGCAGTGTTGATGAGAACAGTTTGCCTGAATTCCACCTGGGCTTTTTCTGTTTTATTTTTACCTGCAATCTCTTCCCTGTTTGCCTCGCTCCTTACCCCCTCCCTCACCTCCAGGGTCTCCCTTTTCCCCTCCCTTCTCTTCCTTTCCATCTTCTGTTTCCCCCTGTATTCTTGTCTCATGATTCTTCCCTCCGTTCCACTCCCTTCGCTGTTGCTCGCTCTCTGAAATGTCACCTGCTCCTATTTTTTTGCTGTGCTTTTGATTCACCTGCAGGCTGTTACCTTGAATTAAAGGCCAGAGAATTATTTCACGGAAAAACAAAACAAAACAAACAACAACAACAACAACAAAACAAAAATCAAACACACACTAATTATTATGAAATGTTTGCTTTATTCCGTGGTTTCTTGTTACTCATCATATTACGATAATAACTCACACGCAGGCAGGAGGAAATAGTGGATTTCTCTAATTTATAATTTCATTTTAGGAAACAATCCTCATCATTTCCTCTTCACACACACAAAATAAAAGCAACCCTTTCAAACAGACAAACAAACCAAAAAACAAAAATAAAAGATCCCACAAAAACCCTTTGTTGTCAATTTTCCTCCCAAAGCCAAAAGAATGAGATCAAATGTTCCTTAGGAATTGGATATGCACAGGCAAATCTTAATGCACAGGGTGACAGGCTGTTCTTCTTAAATAATTTAGGAGCACTTTCTGGGAAACAATATGTGATCATTAGAGAAATACTACTGAGAAAAAGTGACTTCTTGATAACACAGGGGGTTTTGTTTTTGCATTTGGTGTAGAATCCAGGCACAGCAGGCAACTTTCAATGTCCCTGTTCTCCAGCCTTAAGATCCAGAGTCAGAGGAAAATTAATGGGACTTCAGGAGTCCGTGACTTCCAAGTCCCCAATCTTAAAAGCAGAATTCTTCCCTTCTTCTTCTTTTTGTTTTTGTTTTTGTTTTTTAGGGCCACACCAGCAGCATAAGGATGTTCCCAGGCTAAGGGTCTAGTCAGAGCTATAGCTGCCAGCCACAACCACAGCAGCCACAGCAACTAGAGATCTGAGCCGTCTGCCGACCTACACCACAGCTCACGGCAACGCCAGATCCTAACCCACTGAGCAAGACCAGGGATCGAACCCACAACCTAGTTGGATTCATTTCAGCTGCGCCACGATGGGAACTCTCTTTTCCGCCCCCTCCCCTTCAACTTAGAAGGAAGGAAGAAACCCACCAAGGCGACCACAGTGAAGTGGGGGAGGCGCCAGGAGATCCTGAGCTCTTTAGCCCAAGGGTCGGGTTTTTAACCCTGATTTGTCACAACTTGCCCAACTGCTGTTCCTGCTCTTTCCCATCTCTTCACAAGGTATGAGTCTGCAATATCTTCTCTGTAACTGGATAGGACAAACCTATGTCTCTTACGATTTTGCATCTGATGGACATGGAAACATGGACATGGACATTCCCTTCTACTGAGTAGTCTTTGAGAGCATAGGGCATAAGGTATCAAGATTGTGTTTTAATGTAGATAGAATCTTCAAGCAACAATCTTAAGGAAATATGTATAAATGTGTGCGTATGTGTGTGTGACCTTTTGGATTTGATTCTTGAAATAAATTATTCAACTGGTAGAAATTAAGACAAAGGCAAAGTCAGAAGAGCTTCCTAAACGTCCATGTTTAAGCATGACAAACAACACTAGTGAGGAGCAGAGGGTAATATTCAAATTTCTGAAAGGTGACTTCTAGCTTTAATTTTGCTGAAATCTCAGCTTAATCATTAGAATAAATAGAAAAGCTGCTTACTAAAATTTCCAAAGCAAGTCATCACTGAGAGGATGGGAGGAAATTCGATGGTGAGTGTCAAGATTCTAGAAGTTCTCACCCAGGTGGCTGTAGCAGCTTTATTATACATTTCCTGAATTGTACTTTCCCACATGGATAAAAATACCGTTCTAAGATTATCTACCGGTGATTCCAAACCCCAATATCATAAATCTAGATTTTAATATCTAAGTAGCTGTTGTGACACTATAGGAGTATAAGAAAAGAAATGTGAATGTTTTTGAGGTTTTTTAAAATTTATTAATCCATTTGATTTTCACAGCAGCCATAGTAGGCGAGGTGGGTATTGCAATCTTCATTTTTCAGAATTTACAGGAAACTGAGTGTCAAGATTAAGTGACTTACATCACTTATGATCACTTGACTCATAAATAGAAAAAGGAGGATCGATTTTTTTTTTCTTACTCCGTGTGCCATTACCTTTTCACTAAATTCTACTGCATTATTCTCTGAGTGTGTTTGTATGTGTGCGAGCATAAAAGTCCTTGGGTAGATCATCCAATAGTAGAGTTGACTACTATTCATGTTCCAATAAGTTGGAAATACTGCTTTTGAATCTTACCAATCCACATTCCATTTTGAAGACTGATTTGTATTTGTCTCTCATATATATATATAATATATATAAATAAATACATATCTCCCATTTATATATATATATATATATATATAATTTTAGGGCCACACCCATGGCATATGGAGGTTGCCAGGCTAGGGGTCGAATCAGAGCTATAGCTGCCTTCCTACACCACAGTCACAGAAACGTGGGATCCAAGCTGCATCTGCAACATACACCACAGCTCACACCAGCGTAGATCCTTAACACACTAAGTGAGGGCAGGGATGGAACCTGCGTCCTCATGGATACTAGTCAGATTTGTTTCTGCTGAGCCACGATGGGAACTCCCTCTCCCATATTTTTTTTTCCCAGATTTTCTCTTCCATATTATTTCAGGTGGTTAACCATTTCAGGTGGTTAACAAACAGTCACACCAAGACCATTACTGCCCTCAAATAAACAGTGATATTGGTTATTGCATGGAAAATAATCTACAAAAATTTGAGATCCTTTACAGTTTTAAAAGAATTCACAACATTGAAAGAGGGTCATAATATATAAAATGATTTACGTATTTATTTTTTAAAGCTGTGACTCAATTTAAATTATGTGAGCATGGGGAATTATGTCCTATTATAATTCGGTGGGCTGGTTACTTATTGAATATTGGATTTTTGACAATCTCTCTTCCTTGTGGCTGTATTAATAAAAGTGGACAATAATTATTTTATAGGAACACTCTGAAGACACGTGAGGATAACACCTTACATTTACATAGTACAAATTTTAAATTTTCCTTTTTCTTTCTTTCTTTCTTTTTCTTTTTTTTTTTTTTTTTTGGTCTTTTTAGGGCTGCACCCGTGGCATATAGAGGTTCCCAGGCTAGGGGCCTAATTGGAACTGTAGCTGCTGGCCTACCCCACGACCACAGCAATGCGGGATCCAAGCAGCATCTGCGACCTACACCACAGCTCAGTGCAACACTGGATCCTCAACCCATTGAGGGAGGCCAGGGATGGAACCCATGTCCTCAGGGGTGCTAGTCGGGTTTGTTAACCACTGAGCCATGACAGGAACTCCATCAAACCATCACAGGGACATTGATTCTTTTTGCTCTTGAATCAGAGAGAATATGAATAAATGAATGAATGGGTAAACAAAAAGATAAGCAAATCCCTTTATCTTCATGAAAACCCCTGAAGGTGGGCATATTTATTCCCATTTTACTGCCAAACAACAATACAGAGAGATTGTATGGTTTAGAAAATCCAAAGAACTAACCTGAAGCAGAGCCAAATTCAAACCCACCTTGCCTCAGACTAAGGTTTTTTTCTACTTTATCATAAGTAGACTTTAAATCAAATTGTGTCTTTTATGTTATTAGAGCAATCAGCTTCCCCCGCCCCCACCCCCTCCCTGAGGTAATGCACTGAACTGGCAGATTGGAACAAATGCTTGCTGGGTAATGGGAAGTATTGAAAAGACAGAATGAGTCACTCATTCCATGGATCACTTTTTAGGTTTGTTTCCGTTTCATTAAATGTAACTCCATGGTTTACTTAGAAGATGTGGCTAAGGCTTAGGATCCGGTTGTAGCTCCATGGGCCCCAGGCCACTGGGAGTACCAAGAACACCAGGAACACTGGGCTTCATGGCAAGCTGAGGCCAGCCAGCGCCCAGCATGACTGTTCACCTCCCAGTTCGCCTGAACACTTCTGCAAGAAATCAAACCACAAGGGTTTCCTTTGCCCCTTTATAAGAAGGAAGCACCAGAGGCAGCTAGAAAGGAAGAGCCAGTGATTCATATAAATGTTTCCTAGCTCCCATTCTATGCCAGGCATGTGCTGGGAAATGGGGCTAGAAAGCTCAACAGGACTCAGGTCTGTCCTCAGGGAGCTGAGAGTCATGGAAATACTAAGCTCTTCGGGCTAAGTTCTCTTGCAGGTATGTTCACAGTCTCTGTTTTGGGAGCCGAGGATGGAGTAACTGACTTTGTGGGAGAGTCACAGGAGGCTTGCCTTTGTGGCTGATGCAGAGAAATAGGAGAATTTCACTGTTAGGCACATTCTGTTGACTGTTGGCTGGTGTTCTCACCCTGGATGTATCTATCTTATCTTTCCATTATTTGTTTACACCCATTCAATTTTCCACTTAAATTCTATCACTCTCCTTTGTGTAGTAGTGATTACTACCATTAATATCATTACTATATCATTAATTAGGCACCTACTGTGTACTAGGCATTTTACTATCTCTTCCATGTGTGTCTCATTTAATCCTGCCAACAGCTCTGTGAAAGCAATTTTATCTTTTTCTCATTACAAAGATGAAGAAACTTGCTTGGAAACTAAGCAACTCCTCCTGGGTCATGTGACCAAAAAGGAGACAAGCTGCCGGGATTCAAACTGTGGACTTATTAACTCCTAGGACTGCGTTGTTAATTCTGAGGCATTCTCCTCTGTTACCTCATTTACACAAGGTTTCCTTGCCTTTTGTTTCATTTGCCCGGAATGGCCTTTCTCTTTATTTCCACTTGTCAAAATCTCACTCAGGGCTTCGTCTCAATGCCTCTTCCTCTGTGAAACCTTTCCTGATTTTGCACTGCCAGAGTCACGTCTCCACATCAGGAAGATCCTTGAGCTAGGAAACCAAGGGAATCATTTCAGGATAATTGTGAAATCATGACCTAAGACCCCCTAGTCCTGCCTTCAAACAGACTTGATTCATCCTGTCTCACCCTCTCTGTTCTTCCTTAAATCTCTCCAGGGATAGAATTTCTACAGTCTTTAAGTAGTCCATTTCTTTTGGCAGATCAACATTTCCTCCACTTAATCTAAATGCATTCCCTTGTGTTTGATATTCTGCTGCGTTAGAGGCTACCTGCTCATAGATAATGCACCATCTGAAAACCATCCCTAGGCTCCAAAACAGTAACCAAGCAACCCTTTTGCCTTCCCTCTCTGACTAACCTTTTGCAATTCTTGTGACCTTTCCTCCAAAGTCTATTTTTCATCCCTTTAATCTTTTTGTCACTGCCCTTTCTCACCTCTAGCATCAACAGCAAGGAGACCAGGTTCTGACACACAGAAATGCCACTGGCAGGTGGCAGGCAAATTGGCATGCTTAGCACAGCCCCATGCACCCTCCGGGGATTAATAATAAATACTATTTGATGATGAAATCTGAGTGCATTTTCTTTTCAATGAGACAGTGTCAACTGTTTTCTTCTAAAATAGAAATGAGCAGAATACAAAATTGAACAGCCTTCATTTCTCCCTACTCAGGAGGCTGTTATTACTGATCTGGTTGGCATTCCTCCTGGCTCAGCCCAGACAGAAAGAACCTTAGCAGGTGCCACTGCACCTTCCCTTGATAACTAGCTATTATTTATGAAAAATTGGAGATGAGTACTTTGAATCCTTTATTTCCTGGTCTGGCTGGTATACCTTGCATGATTAAAGTAGATGATTTTAACCTTTAACTAGAACTGCAAAACAAAGTAGGAAATCGTATATGTATTGTAAAAATTGGATGACTATGACTGGGCTAGCAGGATTCGTTCCTGTGACACTTAATGAGCCCGTTCTGTCTTCTAGGGTTGAGGTAATTTTGAGAGACAGATATAGGGAGAGAAATGAGGGTGGAGATTCTCAAAATAATCTACCCTCAGGCTTTAATTCTCAAATAAGAAATCTGAGGCTCTTAGAGGCTGAATTATATGTGTATAATTCCCTAGGTGTTTATTGGCAGAATTTGGAACAGAAGTCTTACTCTGCTCACTGCAGTTTTATTTCCAGTAAATAAACCATGCTGCCTCTGTTCTTCTTCAAAAAACACTGTCAGTAGGATGGTAAAAAAAAAGTATAAAATTATAGTAAAAAGAATTATAAAAGTATAAAAGTATTAAGATGTCCAAGGACAATGAAATACAGATCAGGCGAACTTGGAACTCAGTTTAAATTAGGAATAGATGCCTGGAGTTCTGCCTCCCTTGCCTTTCTTTGCCTCTCCCTCCTAGTACCCCAGGGCCTAGAAAAGCATATAACAAAGCCACCTCTCCAGAGAGATGCAAAGAAAAATAGGAGACTTTTCCTGTGTCAAGGAGAATCCATGTTAGTGAAAGGTAAACATCAGAAAAAAAACACCGAATTAATAATACCAGAGATAAGCAAAGAAGGTAATCAAATATACACTAAAAATCCAAGTGCATGATTAATTGCTAAATGAATGATTCTATAAATGCTGTAAAAGATTTAGATACGGAAGCAAAACTGTGAGTAAGGAGGGGAGAAATTTTAGCCTCATCTGCAAGAACATGTATGCTCTGAATATAGAGAAAGTAAAGAAAAGAACATTTAAGGAGATATGGGGAAGACTTTGCATCAAGAAAATATAAAATGGGTTTGGAGAATAAATGAATCATTTATTATACTGGGGTATTTGATAAAGTGTCTTGTTAGAGATAATACTGGAAAGGCAGGTTTGAGTCAGGCAATGAAAAGTGCTGAAAATCAGGCCAAGGAAAATGGAATGTATTTAAATTCCTCAGTATTGGATTGTTTCAGTATTACCTAAGGAGCCAACACATAGGAACCAATCATTATACCTTCCCTGGTGAGATATATATATATAGTCTTTTTAGGTCCTCATTCTTGGCATATGAAAGTTCGCAGATGAGGGTCGAATTGGAGCTGTAGATGCCGGCCTACACTACAGCCACAGCAATGCCAGATCCAATCCTTGTCTGTGATGGATCACAGCTTACAGCAATGCCAGATGCTTAACCCACTGAGTGAGGCCAGGGTTTGAACCCACATCCTCATGGATACCAGTCTGGTTGTTACCATTGAGCCATGACGGAAATGCCCGGAAATTTTTTTTGTTTTTTGGATGACTTTCACAAAGTCTTTAGTTTATGAACCAACAGTGACATCTACCACTTGTTCCAGTTCAGTTTGGCAAGTATTCTTCAAGATTGTGTCTCCCCACTCCCCTCTGATATCTCTGCCACAGCCTGCACTGCTCTCCAATCCTGTCATAGCAACTGACCACAAAATACTTTTAGATGTGTGCTGCTTCCAGTTGCTAAGGAATGACATATGGCAGGAAACCAATTTGCTGATCTGCCTCTAGTTGTCCAGCCACATTCTGATTTCCTGGGTGATGTTAGTTGCAACTTCTTATCTTTAAAATGGGGTAACAGGAGTTCCCGTCGTGGCGCAGTGGTTAACGAATCCGACTAGGAACCATGAGGTTGCGGGTTCGGTTCCTGCCCTTGCTCAGTGGGTTAATGATCTGGCGTTGCCGTGAGCTGTGGTGTAGGTTGCAGACGCGGCTCGGATCCCGCGTTGCTGTGGCTCTGGCGTAGGCCAGTGGCTACAGCTCCGATTCAACCCCTAGCCTGGGAACCTCCATATGCCGGGGGAGCGGCCCAAGAAATAGCAACAACAACAACAAAAGACAAAAGACAAAAAAATAAAAATAAATAAAATGGGGTAACACTCAGCATGCTTCCCACTGTTAGGTATATCTGATTATTTTAATTTATAAAATGGCAAATGCAAATACCATACTTAAAATGATCAATAAGATAACAAGTATCTATGGAAAAATCTCGTACATATGTGTGACATAAAAGGAGACTGAAGGGTATTACTTGCCATGTGATTGGGGAAAAGAGCTAACAGACTTAAAAAAAGTCAGAAAGTCTTAGGAACACACTCAAAATGAGGATACAGTGCAGGAAGATGTTAGTCTGTGTTAGTCTGAATAATTACTTAGTTGAGAATTATTTGACGATATTAAATGGTCTATATGATACTCCTGATTTTGTTACCTGCCTAGTGGTTAAAGATAAAAAAAGACATGCTATTAGATCTATAGTAAAATATTTTCAGAAGAAGCATCCATTTCTAATTGATGAAAAGTTAATTATTAGCAGGTGTTATGCTGTGGGCCAGAAGGGAAATAAAGGGAGTTAATAGCGACCACCACATTTGGAAGTAGTTTTGGAATTCACTTCATTTTGGAAGTGAATCTTGGAGTGGAATAGTTTAGGAGTTTCTCTATATGCTTATACAAAGTATAAAAAGTACTGGGAAGATCATTACATGCTCAATGAGGCGGGGGTGGCGTGCTAACCTTGGCCTTATTACTAAATGTGTGATTTAGAGTTAAGTCACTTACAGGGGACCGAGTGATTTTCTGGAGCTGTGACAATATGTAACCTAAGAGAACTATCTACTCAGTTTACCATATAACACTAAAAATTTGTGAAATTTTGGGAACTACTTTTCAACTTGAGGTCTTAAATACTATAACTTTGAAATTTTCTGTCACATAAACCAGAGGGTTTCCTTGGTTATTCTCCAAAGAACCTTTCTATGTGCATGGCTTTAATTCCCCCCTGCATTTTAAAAAAGACGTGTTAGTAGTTTTTCTTTATAATAGATACATTTAAATGCTGGAGTCTAAATTATAATAACCATTTGGATTGTTTTACCATTAATCAAGTGCTTTTGTATACATTATTATAAAAAATTTTTAAAACCAGATGAAATAAAATAAGAATACAAATTTAAATCTTTGCGAGTCTGGACACAAACTATTGCATTTGGAGTGGATAAGCACAGGGAACTATATCCAGTCACTTGTGAGAAAAAGAATATGTGTGTGTGTGTGTGTGTGTGTGTGTGTGTGTGTGTGTGTGTGTGTGTGTATGGCTGGGTCACTTTGCTGTACAGTAGAAATTGACAGAACAGTGTAAATCAACTATAATGGAAAAAATAAAAATCATAAAATAAAAAAATTCTACCTTAGAGAAACAAGGTTCAAATGACCAGAGCATGAATCCATAACCTATAGAAGCCATAGCTTGAACTTGAGCCTAGATCCCCTGACTCCAAATTCCCTGTGCTTTTCAATCTATCATGCATCCAATGCATCACATGTAATTTACAGACTAATGCAAAAAATCTGGATTTTTTAGTTGAGATTTTTAGCTTTGTTTTTAAAAACACTTAGGACTTTGTTTTTGAAAAATCGCTTTCATTTATGAATCAAAAGTTGGTTGTATGACCACAGGCTGGGTGCATTCCATTTCACCTTTCCTACCTGTAAAATGGAGTTAATGGTACCTGCCCTCTTTGTCTGCTTGCAGAAAGGTTGTGATGGTAAGTAATGCAAGGGATGCATGGCTCCTTGGAGTAAGGAAGCCATATAAATCCAAGGTATTTCATCAAAATGCTCCTGATATTTACATAGATCTCTTCTCCAGGGCATGGTGGGCTTTTATTGCTTCACAGAGCTCTTGAAAGTAGAGTGGTAATGCTCTTTTCAAAGCAGAAGCTGACCGATTGAGTGGCTAAGTAGCTGACCCCCACATGGCACAGTGAGGTGATAGCATTATTGCCCAGTGATGTTGATTAATAATTGTCAGTAATGAATTAATAATTGTCAGTAATGATTAATCTGGTGAGTCTAGCTTGCTACTGGCAATCACTGCAATAATAACTACCCTCCCCCCATTATAGAATAGTCATGGTTTCCAAAATGGAATTTAAACTGAACTTTATAAGTTTTTCCTGCAGCTCTTAAACTCTCAGATAAATTTCCCCTATACTTACTTTCTGGTTTCAATAGAAATAGCACACAAATGCTGACTGTAGAATTCCTGGCCATCAGAACAATAAAGGGTTTGAAATGTCGTGAGAAATATTGGTTTCTTTGAGGCTTTCAGACATTTTTTTCTGACTACCTAAATAGCTTGGGGCAGGGGAAAGAGAAGGCAAGTGATGGGAAAGTTGACAAGAGGGTGAAATTGTTGCACTTGCAAGAGAAATAGATAGTGTATCTGTGCTTTGTCTCATTAGAAAAAAAAGTGTGTAGCTGGTGGACTGGGAGGTGGGTTAGTAGGAACGGTAGTGTGAAGTAGTGGGTATCAGGAAGAAGAAGACCTGAGCCCTAGTCTTGCTTCTGCCACGGAATTTGACCTGGGACAGTTATTTAATCAACCTTGGCACCTTTAAAATTAGAAAGATAGATTAGAAGAGCTGTTAGAGACTCTAACATTTGCTGTGTCTCTAAATGCCACAGAGTTTTGGTGGCTGATGAGTCTTTGCCCCTCCAATCTCTGTGCCATAAGAAAACTTTTTCAAATGAGGAAAGGATCTTCCCAAATTCCTCCTGTGGCCTTTTGAAGTTGTAAAATATTCCGCGAGGCTCCAGCATTCTTTGCGAAGGTTCAGTTCCCTTTAGGATGACTGAAGGGTGACTCTAGTAGGCACATGAACGCCAAGAGAGTCTCTCACTCTTTGAACCAAGGAATCAGAAGAGTTGATTCTGTTCACAGGCTTCAAGAACAGGTGTTCATCTCTATCAGCTTCATATCCCGAAAGCTTTCAGTACCACATTTGCTAATTCATTACAAAAGTGTCTCAGTGCTTAACCCCTGACACACAAGCTCTGGATAAACAAGAGATACAAAAGAAAAGATAAGATAAGAGATATCATTCCATTGAATTTCCAAGTCAGCGTGAGTGGAAATCTGGATGTCTGAAAATTTGGTTGACCTAGAACATTTATCTCAAATGGCCAGAAATCTTCAAATGAGTGGAAAATTTACTTGATTTGGTCTAGGCAGAAATTGATCCACTGAGTTAACTGTTATTTAGTACAACAAATTTTAATAATAAACATTCAAGTATTTGCTGCCAGATAAAGAGCATTCTAGAATCACCCACTTTTTTTAAGCAAAAAAAAAAGAGCACTGATTTATTCACATATTTCTTAATTGTATTATTTTAATTTAGAATAGAATTTCAGTCCATCATGGCACTACTTAGCTTAGTGATAGAAAAAGCATGAAAACTAAGCCTCAGCATGAACTAAGGGAAGTAGCAACTCTATGTGCTTAGGAAAAAAGATGGAATCACCCACTTTTATATGGCTCCTTACATCTTACTAAAATTGAGCAGTATGTGATTAACTGTAATTGAGTAGTCTTAGGTAAACCTCTGAGATCTTTTTCTTGCTAGAAAGAGCTGAAATTCAGTTATTTTCCACCTAAAAACAGAGGTTAATAAACAGAGGTAAAATCCACCAAATTTGCAGGTGGTTTCTGTTTTACAATTCATCTCAAGAGTAGCCCTGATTTCCGAGAGGGAGAAATTGAGGGTCGAGAAATTCATGAATCTTTCCTCTCTAGCTGAGATCATGTCTCTGGGATCCTGTCTCATGATGTTTAGTGCTACTCCATAATGCTTCTACCATGAGAAATTTCTCTTGTGACCGCCTCAGGTGATGGTTATAAAGGAATATCATCCAGGATTATAACCGCAAATTCTATTTTACTTTCACAGGCTATTCTACCTAGGAGAAGAAGAGTCACAGAGCTCTAAGTGCATTCAGTTGCAACCTCCAGTTCATATACACTTCATAGATTTGGATCTAAGTTTGGTGACCACAAGAAATGGAAAATATTAGCTTTGATTTAAACTAAAGTTTCTATGTGGGAATTATTTTCATTCTTGCAAATGAACAATTGTTTTAATTTGCTAGATGACTCTACAATTATCCCTCTGTGACTATCCAGCTCTGGACCAAAGCTTAGAATATTAATCTAATGGAATTGGATAATTGTGTAGCACAATTTCGCACATAAAGACTGGAGACTGTACTTATAGAATTAATTGTCTTTTTTCTCCTACTTTAAAAAATATTTATTAGAGTATAAATATTGTTCTGTCAATTTCTGCTCTATAGCATAGTGATCCAGTCTCATATATATATACATGCATTTTTTTCTCATACTATCTTCCATCAGGTTCTACCCCAAGTGATTTGACATAGTTCCCTGAGCTATACAGTAGGACCCCATTGCTTATCCATTGTGTAAACCCAACATATTTGACAAGGGAGCAGTCTCCTCACAAGTACAGCCCAGGGGCTAATTTGCATAGTTCCGGATTAAAGTAGGATATTACACGTCTCAGGACCCTCTTCTGAAAAGGCTGAGCCCTGGTTTGGATTACAAGGAGGACTTTTCCCAAAGATCCAGGTACTTCCATGAGGGACATGGACCCCCTTGGGGAGAAGATCTTGATGAAAGCAAAATCGCAGGAGAGAGAAGGAGGGCAGAGTGTTTGGCTTAGGAAGACTCCATAGCAGGTAACATGTACTTAGTTTTTACCCTTTGGGACTCAGTCAGTGCAGCAGGGAATAGTGTCCTGATCATTTGCTTCTCTAGCACAAACCATCTAGTTTAATTCTGATATAGTTGGAGCCTGTAAGAGCGAAGCCTCTCTATGCCAAGCATGATCTGGCAGACAAAAATGTTGACCTAGAGGAGAGGAAGCAGGCTCAGAGTTGGGAGAAGTGTTCCTGGCAGGAATATAAAAGCAACAGATGTAGCCCTCAGAGGAGAGCCCTGGGCACTTATGGTACCAACTGGAATTGGATGGTGCTGCCTTGGCGTCTCAATGGGAAATGTGGCCATAGTAGTAGTAATAAAATTATTAACACTTTTTGGCTGGGTTCTTTTCGTATATTATCATATTTAATTCTCATAATAATCACATGAAAGGGCTATTGTTATCCTTCTTAATGCAGATTAAAAAAAAATTTCAAGAGGTGCCTAAAACCACACAGCTGTAAAATTGGAGCTAAGATTTAGACTTATTCTGTTTTGAACCTAAACCACTTCGTGTCACGAACAATAGAAATTGTCCCTGCAATGAATGGGCCTTTAGTGACTCAGGGATTAGGACTAACACATTCTCAATAGAACCATCTTGCTGGTTGTACAGTACTGGAAAATGATGGAACATGGCTGGAGTGTCTGGTGGAAGTGTTGTGGAAACAAAGTAGGGGTATAAGAAGCAGAGGCAACATAGGAATGGCCCCTGGAGATGGAAGTTTAAACCAAAATCAATAATGGCAACTGTGCTTCCCACGTAATCTAGGAATATTTGAAGAATAAGAATTATCTTATTAATTTTTGAATTCCCATTACTGATGATAATATTTGGTATATTCAAAGTGGTGAGTAAATTCTTCTTGAATGGTCAAACTCAAGATGGTTGCCCAAGATTCAGGGTAGCCTGTAGGTGGAGGTCAACCAGAATGGATGAGGTCAGATGATGCCAGAGGGGCTCCGCTATACAGAGGGATGTCTACCCCGATTCAGCAGGGTCATTTGGATCCACAGGAAACAGAAGATATTGTAGGTGTTTCCACTTACATGATAAATAAAGACAGAATTCTTTAAAAAATTTTTTCATTTTTAAAATTTTATTTTTATTAGACTATAGCTGATTTACAATGTTGTGTCAATTTCTCTGTATAGCATAGTGACCCAATGAGTATGTATATATGTACACACTCTTTTTATCATACTATCTTGCATAGAGGAAGAATTTCATGACAGGTAATTTTTTTTTTTTTTGTCTTTTTGCCATTTCTTGGGCTGCTCCCGCGGCATATGGAGGTTCCCAGGCTAGGGGTCTAATCGGAGCAGTAGCTGCCAGCCTACGCCAGAGCCACGGCAATGCGGGATCTGAGCCACGTCTGCGACCTACACCACAGCTCATGGCAACGCCAGATCGTTAACCCACTGAGCAAGGGCAGGGATCGAACCCACAACCTCATGGTTCCTAGTCGGATTCGTCAACCACTGCGCCACGACGGGAACTCCCAACAGATAATTTTTACTTCTAGAGAATATGATATGACTTATTTATTAGTTACTACTAACTTACTGTGGGTGAGTTACTATGCTAAGTTCTAAGGCAAACAAGACTCCCCAAATCTTTCCCCAAAGAAAATTAGCAGGTGGTTATTAGACCACTAAGCAATTATAAAGCAACATAGAATTACATCAACAGTAACACTTATATCTGGAATCTAATATATGAAACAAATGAACATTTCCACAGAAAAGAAACTCATGGACTTGGAGAACAGACTTGTGGTTGCTAAGGGGGTGGGAGAGGGATGGGCTGGGAGTCTGGGGTTAATGATGCAAACTGTTGCATTTGGAGTGGATAAGCAATGAGATCCTGCTGTATAGCACAGGGAACTATATCTAGTCACTTATGATGGAACATGACAGAAGATAATGTGAGAAAAAGAATGTATGTATAAATATATATATATATATATATATACACACACACACACGTGTGTGTGTGACTGGGTCACTTTGCTGTGAAATTGACAGAACACTGTAAACCAACTATAATGGAAAAAATAAAAAAAAATTAAAAATAAATAAATAAATAAAAACATTTAAGTGAAAAAAAATTACATCGACAGGAAAAATACAGGGTGCGATAGAAGTAAATAGTAGGAACATCTATCCCAGATAGAGAGGCTTCTGGAAAAAGTGGAATGAGGCATTCAGTTTGGATAGACCTGGGTTTGAAGTCTCATTCTGTTGTTTTTTAGCTGTTGGACATTTGGAAAATGGCTTAATCTATCAGAGCTTTAGTTTTCCCATCTTTAAAATGGTGAAAGTGGAAGTTGACTATTGATGTTTATTTAATAATTGTGTGAATTAAAGTACATAAGGTACTCAGCAGAGTGCTGGCTGCGAAACAGATGCTCAAGAATATTTTCATCCATTATCATCCTTCCCTTCACTTGGAAATACTAATATACAGTGGTGGTCATGCTGACACAGAGTACACACACTCAACAAATATTTCTTAAAATGATTTGAATCTCAACAAAATAAGTTTCTGTCAAGTGTTCCATATTTTTCTGGGATATTCGTGTTTTGAACGTCGTTTAGAGTCTGCCATCATGAGGTCATCTCATTCAGTGACAGCATCCAGGTAATGCTTCAGTTTATCAATTGAAAAATATTCAGCTCTCATGGGAATGCAGAATATCTTAGAATGTTTAGGTAATTAGCATATGCAGATACCTTATGGGTTTTCAGTGTTTCAGAAAGATTGCCCAGATTTTGGCAAAATTTACTTTCCTTGGGCAGGTACACACACAGAGTCTGGGAATACTAGACAGGGAGGTGAAGTGTTTTAGCTGCAGAAGACAATCCTTTTTCACTTTGGCTCCATAGCGACTGTCTCACAAAGTGAAATGTGAGTGAAAAATTTAGCAGAGATGTTAACAGCAGTGTCCTACCAGTGATTACAATTACCTTACTCCTTAATCTGGCAGTCTCCACCGATTTGCAATGCACATCACTAATGTGGTGGTAAAGAACGCTCCAGTTCCAGCCATTTTCATTATCGTGGAGACGTGGCATATAAAGTTCCACACAAATTTACAAAGCTATCCCTGTTGACTTTTGCACAACAATAATGACCAGAACACAGGGGCAACACTTCAAATGATTGTAAAACCGAACATCTATTCGCCACATGAGCTGCTTCCTGGAAGAGACCTCAGGCCCTTCAAGTGAATGGAGGCTCAGCATCTTCTAAACTGCAATTCTGAAAACACTTAACAATTCCCATTACTTTATGTGTAAAAAGAAAAATCCTAGGGGCATTTGAAGATATTTGGTTCAGGATTTGAAGTGTGCCAGTGCCCTATAAATTTTTTCTTGTTTCGTACCCCTAGGGCTCTTTTGCATAGATTTCATTCACTTCCAAAGGGAGGCAAACAGAAATCATGCAGACAGTCCTGAGGACCAGCATTAGGATAAATGTAAAAAGAAGTTATGCAAACAATGGAGAAGAGGGCAGCGGGGTCTGAAATTGCCTTGGAATTTGTCTTTCTGAAGGGCTGTAAACATATTGGTGGGAAGATGGGGCACAATGAGTTTTCTTAAAAATTATTTATCTGTAAGAATTGAAGTATAGTTGATTTACAATGCTATGTTAGTTTCAGGCATAGAGCACAATGATTCAATTATACATATATGCATATATATATGCGCATATATATGTAGGTTTCCCATACAGGTTATTATAAAATACTGAGTAGAGTGCCTCTGTACTATACAGAACTATATGGTAGGTCCTTGTTGGTTATCTATTTTGTACATAGTAGTATGTATATGTTGATCCCAATCTCCTAATTTAAAAAGGCTTTATTTGCCTCTATTTACGACTCTTGCACTCCGTAAACAAAATACATTGTCCTGAAGTGACTTTGTTTCTATTCCTGTGACATAGACATTCTAAAATGCCTCATTACATTTTTTGCATCTCTTGGAGTTGTGCAGAGTACGTTTTTCCGTATTTCATGCAATGATCCTACCCTCCTGTAAAGCAAGCAGATGACACTTCTTCCATTTTACAGAAGCAGAAATAGATATTGGGGATTTTAGAACAGTGGGGGAGTTGAACCTAGAGACCAAAATTTCCTCAGTCAAGGTCTTCTTCCCAGTAAACTCTGCTTCCATCTGGCTATTGTTGAATTTCAATACGAATCTGATTTCTTCATTATTGATTAATGACATGAAGCTGTATCATCAGCAGATGCATATAATGTGATTTCTCTTCCTCTTCTCTTCTGCATCACAGGGGAGCCATTTATGCATGCTATAATCAAGTTTCTCCCATCTATGAAATAGAGGGAGCAGGCAAAGAATCAGGGAGAGTTAATATTCAACCCCTTCCTTCTATAGATGAATCTGTGACTAGATACATACATGAGATAATAATTACCAGGTAAGCTATTTGAGCTCTGAAGGAAAAAAAGATTTCACATAAATATAAAGCATTATCATTATTTTTATTGCTTGGATTAACTGGGTTTTAACATAATATAAAAATAAAGATGTTATCAAGATATATTTTAACTGTCTGTTTTGAGGTAAATACGCCAGGTGTGCAGAGACTTTTTTTTTTTTTGTCTTTTTGTCATTTCTTGGGCCGCTTCCACGGCATATGGAGGTTCCCAGGCTAGGGGTCCAATTGGAGCTGTAGCTGCCGGCCTACACCAGAACCACAGCAACTCGGGATCCGAGCTGCGTCTGCGACCTACACCACGGCTCACGGCAACGCCGGATCCTTGACCCACTGAGCAAGGCCAGGGATGGAACCCGCAACCTCATGGTTCCTAGTTGGATTCATTAACCACTGAGCCATTACGGGAACTCCTGCAGAGACCTATTTTGATGCCAAGGTATGACAATTCTGAAATTTCTCATTATTTGTGGAATCACTCTAATAGTTGAACTGCCTGACATTTGTTTAACCCTCACCAATCTCTTTCTTTTAGCTCCTATAATTATAAGTAATATAATCTTGTTAGACATCTTGGCATATGTTATTGGGATATTGCAACCTAAAGAGATGTCTCTATTAAAATTCACTATTTTCAAGTGGTCTATCTCTGCCTGGTTCAAGTCTCATCATAGAGTAACATTCAACCTCCTCTAAAAGCTGCCAGGCACACTCTTCCAGTACCAATGGGTCTAACTGGGCATGGGGTTCACCCTCTTGCCTGAGTAAGCAGGGGAGATTAGGAGAGTTTGCCTAGTTTGAATCCTAGTTCCAACACTTATTTTATAAATAGGGTGATCATAAGCCTGGTTTGACCTGGGCAATTCTGGGTTGTCTATTTTGCCAGAGTAATTGTTACAGCTCCCCCTTTCAGTCTTATGGGCTTAAGCCACTCTATATATGTGGCACCCCAGGCAAATTACAAACTCTTTAATCTCTATCTTTTTTCACTGATTTTTTTTGGCAAAACTCCTAGCACAGAGCAGGTATTTAAGAAATATTGACTTTTATCATTACTATTTTTTTTTTCTGTGTTCCCTCTGTGGGTCTTTGGAGGGTGAAGGACGTATTCTGTTGCTCTTCTGTGGCAGTTCTGGAAAAGAGCTGCTGGAGTCCATCCTTCATAAGACCCTCATCTGACAATCTGTTCATCTTTGGTTTAGGTTAGCAAGGCAACTGGAGTTTTTCTACCTGATGGCACTCGTTTCTGGTCGAGAAGACCTTTCCTTTGCTCCAGTTGGACATCTGGGCACTGACAGCATTGTTTCCCAGGCTGGAGCTGATCCTGCTCTTTGCCAAGCCATGGATTTCTCTGGATACCAGTGCTTTGCCTCTACCTGAAAGTCTTGAGCTGTCGCCTTGGCCTGCCCACTTCAGTCCTCAATGACTAGGTGATGTAGGGTGCAAGGTATGATGCAGACAAGCAGATGGTGAGGAAAGGAGGGGAACTGTAAGGAAAATGGGAAGAGATAGGGGGCCGGCCAAAGCTGAAGCCCTTTAAAGAAAATGGAAATCAAACATCAGGTACAGATACCAGGTGCCAAAGGCAAAGGCAGAACCCAGAGTAACATGTAGAGCCAGAAGCCTGTAGTTTGGCAGATGCAAGTTCGGAGCAAGAGCAGACAGAGTGCACATAAGAAAGATCTGGGTGGTTGCTGCAAACAGCACTGAGATGTCTTGTGCTTTCCTAACTTGTTGGCTTGAGTGGTACATGTGCGTGTCACAGGTACAAAGGGACAGGGGTGAGTGGATATTCTTCTACTCTATTAAATGGAGGTCTTCCTGGATGTGAATACCTTCTCGGAACTGGAGGAGACTTGTCACAATCTCATCAGTTCATTCTTCATTATGTTTCTTGGCTCATCCTTGGCCCATTGCTTGTCCTGAAATCCCACTAAATCTCTTTCCAGAGCTCAGTCAGCCTCTGCTCTCTGAATGATGAGGCCAGCCGTGGCCTAAATCTCTTCTGGGAAATGAAGTGGTCACCAACAGCAAGTGAGAATCTCATGCACAGCCCTAAAACAGGATTTAAAGTTCCATACTACAATCCAGATTCCAGGGATGCACTAGAGAATGGGTGCTTCTGTACCTAGCCAACATTTTGCACATTGCTACCTCCATTAGTTCTATTTCCTTATTTTCTGTTTTCTTGATGTTTGACATGGGAGGCCTAACCCTGCAATGGGCAGATCCAACTAATTCCTAGAGATAGACAAACCAAACAATGCTCAGTCCATATTTCCAAATGCTTGAAATTCACTGGCCCTACCCTAATCACCTGGATAAAGAGGGACTGCCTCTATAGCCCAGAGCCATTTGGGTTTATTCAATCTATCCAATCTTAAGCTTGTTTACCCTGCCTCTTGATTCCTTCCTTTGAGAAGCACAATCAAGCATCCTGCCATCAGTTCCCTTTTCTCTCTACAACCTGTTTATCTTGCCTTGGTGCTTCCCATTGGTATGCTGATGATTTTTGTGTTTGTATGTTTTTACCATATCTGATTAAAACAAATCCAGGACACTATTACAAACTCTCTGTTAATGCTCTGGTAGTATAGTCCTGCATGACAGTTTTAGAGAGAAGACTAAGATTTGCTTTCTCTGTATATGTCCCTCCTCATCACAAAACACTTCTAACATAATGAATATATTTTATAAGTGATTAGAATCTTACATGGAAGGTTTATCCCTATATGGGAAGGAGAAGCCTAGGTCAAGTTTGAGAGAATGACCCTTGGTCTTGATTATGGAAAATTTAGCTTCAGCTAATGAACAATGTGAAGAGTTCCCACCCCACAAGGTCACAGATACTTGATGGTACATGTGGACATGCTCCAACCATCCTTTTTTAATTTTCTCAAGAGTTTCAGCAGATGGTACAGAGTGAGGGTTCTGCCTGGTCAGAGAAGGAGTAGAAGGCTTACTGCTTTTTTATATTGTTTCAGACTGGACTAGTAGTAGAAGAGGGACCACTTTCAGCACTTAAATTTTTATTAGCATAAAAAATAATTTTTTGCCTCACCATATTGCATACCTCCACTTTTATTTCTTTCTGCATTTATTTGGGACCCTGAGGTTTTAGGACATTTAAACTGTTCATGGCTTACCATACAGTCAATTCTTATTATTTTCAGCAATTATGTTCTATAAGTCACCACAAACATTGAATTAGAAAATACTGAACCATTGTTCCTAGTGGAAAATAGCTTTAGATTCCTGCAAGCCTCTGTTCACATTTTCATCAATGGATCCGTCCCCAACCTGTATTTCTGTATAAAAACACCATATACATGTAGTTGACTCACTAACATTGAACTCACAAGCACCAGCACTATAACCATATCTAAACGAAACTGATCTGACATATTTCCTTGTTCAGAGGCATCATTGCTTACTTGAACTCAGCAACTCTATAGAGCACTTAAGTATTATGCACTTAAGTATTATGCATGGAGGGGGAGGGTGATTTAGTTGGTAAAATTATCAAAAAATGCACCAAAATGGGAAAAAATATGGCATTAAATAGACCCCTAAAGGACACTTACAGTATGAGAGCTGAAACAAGAAAATACAGTACCACCTTGTTTAAACTCAGCTGGACAAGTGCACATTGGGAAGCTCAAAATTTTCACAACTCTGAGGATGTGAACAAGTGCACTTTTGAACAAGTGCAAAAGCACCCTGTATATTGGTTTTAGGATTATAAGTGCATTTTAATAAATAAGTGAATTTTCAAATATGAGATCCATGAATAATGAAGATTAACTGTACAAAATCACATGGAAAGACCCTCAGGACTCAAATGCTAAATTTTCCAAGATTCTTTTCTTTACCAAGACTACTACTCTTCATTCACAACCCATTCTACCTCTGCTTAGTTTCTGTTTCACTTGTCATGTTGACCTCCTGGAGGTCTATTGGTTTCAGACTTGCTTCAAGCTTAGGGACATTGATACAACTACTTCTCTGGGTTCCAATTCATTGGGTTTTCTTGCTTCTTAGGAGTTTTCTGCTCTTCCTTCTTCAGCATAGCTCTGTCTTTCAAGTCAGTCCTGCACACCCACAGCTGAAACTTGTCTCATGACACCCAATATCTACTTAGTACAATGGAGGTCCTGATTGCATTTTTAAATAGTTCTAATTGTGAGAAAATTTCTCCTCCCTTTAAAGTTCAAATTTGAGTCCCTATAATTTTCACCTTCAGGCCTCAATAATTTTGTTATCATGATAAAATATATGATTTACTATTGCTTTGACCAATTTTATTGATAGCAGCTGTATACCACCACTGTCTTTGGTTGTTTATTGTATTTCCAGATTAATTACATACCCTACATTTTAGGGTGAAATATGGAGGTAACCTCCAAACACATAAAGGTAACACTAGTACAATAATCTGCACAAGAGAGCATGTTCCTCATGTGGTAGCTCATGAGTCAGCCAGATGGAATGGATGTTAGTGAGTAATGGTAACTTGGGGCAAAAGCTTAGCTAGAATATGTAGCAATTATCTGAGCACAGAGTTCCAGGGAAAGAATAAAAAAATAATAAAACAATAATAACTAATAAAATTATTGGGAATGTCACACTCTAGATGGAGAGATTATATTATGTTGTTATACCAGAATCCATGGAGGAATTGATAGAAGCAAGTGTTATAACCTGATTGGTGTTGTTCTAGGGTCTAATGATTATCTGGATTTTCTTCTTGGTATGGACACTTGACTGTCAGCCAGATTCTATGTTAGGAGAGGAATGTATTTCCTAAAGCTGGGCTATCAACAGAGGGTCCCAATCAGATATAATATGATCTCCTCAGCATTTGACTGAAAGAAGGTCTGGAGATACTGTAAGGTTATCTCCATAGTTGTGGGGGATTCTAGCTAACAAGGTCAGGCATGATCTTAGTTAGATATTCATAATATGTACATAATGCCCAGACTGACATTTTGAGAAAGCACGATGTCACTCATGTAATTCATATTGGGCTTCGACGAAGGGTGCTGCACATGGGAGGTATTTGTGAAGACTCTTATGGACTGAATGTTAATGTCTCCCCAAATCCATATGTGAAAGCCCTAAACCCAAATGTGATGGTATTTGGGCATGAGGCATTTGAGAGATAATTAGGCTTAGATGAAATCGTGAGGATGAAGCAAGCTCCCATGGGATTAGTATCCTTGTCAGAAAGGAAAGAGACACCAGAGCTCCGTATCTCTCTCTCTCTCTCTCTCTTTTTTTTTTTTAATCTTTTTGCCATTTCTTGGGCCACTTCCGTGGCATATGGAGGTTCCCAGGCTAGGGGTCTAATCGGAGCTATTGCCGCTAGCCTACACCAGAGCCACAGCAACACAGGATCTGAGCCACGTCTGCCACCTACACCACAGTTTATGGCAACGCCGAATCTTTAACCCACTGAGCAAGGCCAGGGATTGAACCCGCAACCTCATGGTTCCTAGTCAGATTCGTTAACCACTGAGCCACAACGGAACTCCAGAGCTCTGTATCTCTTAATGATGTTAGAACGTAGAGAGAAAGTGGCTATATATAAGCCAGAAAGAGTGTCGCTGGGAACTAAATCTACCAGGATCTTAATATTGGATTTCCCAACTTCCAGAACTGTGAGAAATAAATGTCTATTGCTTAGGCCATCCAGTCTGTAGATTTTTGGTAGAGCAAAGACAGAGACAAGTCCAGTTATTTAGGATACGAAGTTCTCCTAAGACACAAGACATAGAGCCACCCAACTTCTCCTGTCAATGGGCTTAAGTTTTTAAAAAAGCCCTGGTTTCCTCAGCAAGGCATCAAAGCATAGGATAATAATTTGTGCTTTGGTGTTCTTAGTGGGAAAAATAGGGAGAAAGGTGTCGAAGGTCTTTCCCTAAGTAATCTTCTCCTGAGATAACATTGTATCTGGGAAGTTTGGGGCAAGCTCAACTGAAGCCTATCTCAGTTAATGCTTGTGTTATATGAGGGCTACCATATCCTATAGGTTGAAGGTGTAGCCTGGTTTTCAGTTCACAAACCTCCTGTGGAGTTTGGATATGAAAGGTCATTCCCTAAGAGCTTATTTACTCCCAAATTCCTTGCCAATTCATTAGCAGAAAGCAGGTATGCTTCATTAGGACTGTGATGGGAAAAGATAAAAAAGCATTGGTTCAATACCTGAGACATATTGAAAGTAAATTACCACAGAATAATGTAGTAGAATTGAAGTATTATTCTGGAGCAGTGAAGAATGTAGGATTTGCAATCAATCTGCCTAGTTTCAAATCCCAATCCTGCCCTTTATTAAATGTATGACTTTGGGAAATTTATTAAAGTCGCAATTTACCCATTGGCTAATTTTTACTCAAAGATTAAAGAGAATCAAGAAAATGTGTGGTATATAGAATGGTTAAGAGAAGGAAATTATAGGAAGCAAAGGAAAAGAAAGTTGCATAGTGATTGGCATTTAGTAAAACTTCAATAAGTGGAAGCTGTAAATGGTACTAGTATAGGATTAGATGTCTTAATTGCTCTAAGTGGTAGCAACTAATCTTATAAAGTTTTCATGGAAAGGCCTACTTTTCTCTATATGCAGGTAGTTATCCTCAGCTTGGATCAAATTCTGCAGGAAAGATAAGAGTTCCTTGTCAGCAGTTAAGGATCTGGTTTTGTTGCTGCTGTGGCTTAGGTCACTCCTGAGATGCAGGTTCAATTCCTGGCCCAGGAACTTCTTCATGCTGCATGTGTGGCTAAAAAAAAAATTTATGAGAAAGAGAAGATAAAAATATGAACTTTGCATTTGCTTAGGGGATGGTTCCCAAGAAAAGTGGCATACATCTGCCACTAGGATGGCACAAGGTTGAATGTATTTTAGGATGGGGGCTGTCATGTTGTGACATTTGATTAACCATTTGAATGGGTGGCCCTTTTAAAGATTGTTAAGGGCACACTACAAGAATAGTAAATCTACTTTAGTTAATCAAACTCGACATTTAATTAATCTTAGGATATATAAGGAAGTAATGATCTATAGCAACTTTTGATCAGCAAACTTTTTCTGCAAAGGACCAAATAATAAATTTGATTTTGTGAACCTGGCAGTAGGTATCTATAACAACTATTCAACTCTGTCACTGTAATATTAGCCACAGATACTATGTAACTGATGGGTGTATCTGTGTTTCAATAAACTTTTATTTATAAAACAGATGACAGGTTGAGTTTGGCCCATAGGCTATAGTTTTCAAGCCCTTATCTATAGAAACTAAGCCTCTGTATTTGTATATCTACATCTAATTAATCACAATATACTAAAGCGAAGTTACTCAAAAGTAGATTCTTGTGTTGAGATGGATCTGAAAAGAAAAAAAGTCAATTAAATAACCATATTTGTACTATGATATTTTCTTATTCCTTTTCTTTTCTTTTCTATCATTCATTTGAAAGATTTTATTACTAACAGAAAACCGATGCTTACTGATTTAGCAAACAGTTATTGACCTACTATGTGAAAACCATTTTATTAGGTTCTGGAAATAGAAAAGAAAATCAGGGAAAACTGTATGTTCAGTAAGCTTATAGTTTGTAGGTGAGTTAGTTATGCCAACAGACTTTTATAATTTGGTGTAGTGTATTTTTTTTTTTTTTTTTTTTGTTTTGTTTTGTTTTGGTCTTTCTAGGGCTGCACTCGCAGCATATGTAGGTTCCCAGGCTAGGGGTCAAATTGGAGCTGTAGCTGCTGGCCTACATCTGAGCCATAGCAATGCAGGATCCGAGCTGTGCCTGCGATGTACACCATAGCTCATGGCAACACTGGATCCTTAACCCTCTGAATGAGGCCAGGGATTGAACCCACGTCCTCATGGATGCTAGCTGCGTTCTTTAACTGCTGAGCCACAACAGGAACTCTGGTGTGGTGTATTGTAACAGAGGTGTTTTATACTCCAGTTGAACACGAGGCCTTGCCAGCTCTATTTTCTAGTGTGAAAATGTTTCCTCTTTCTTTCCCTACGTATTTTCATAGTTTTATGAACATAGGGGTAATTTAAAAATAGCATGGACATGACACACTATCCATAATACAAACTAAGGTAGTGCTCTATTAATTGGGTTGGCTTTGCTGATTTGGTTTCTGGGGATCTCCCAAATAGTTTGGAAGAGATCATAAATTTTGGTGAAAAAGGATACATTTGAAGTGAAGCAAGTGAAAAATGAAACACCGTTTAGGCATGTGTGCAACATTACTGTCTTCATTCTTTTATATTTAACAAATTAGAGGCAGGGGAGAGAGAGATAATTAGCAGTAGTTAGCAACATTAGTTGACAATTTTTTATTTGTAAAGTAGTGCCATTATAAACAAAAGTTATCTGTTGCTTTCATCATCATTGCATAAAACAAACACTAGTTTAACATTAACCTCAAAATTATCAGGAAAGAGAACTATCTGGTACAATCTGATATAATCTATCTGAAAAATTAATATGTGGTCTCTTTTTCTCTCATGCAAACAGGCGAAAATGTCATCGCAGATTGGTATTGACCCACCACAAAACAGATTTGGGAACTCCTGGGCTGGATTTCAAACATGGACAGAATCTGGGTAGTCTCCATCCACTGGGCCATGTCTTAGAGGTGATTTGGCAACCTTTCTCAGTCCTGGTTCAGAAAGGGCCCCTTCTGTGCCTTTTTGGTAATAGATCTGGCTAAAGGGGTTGAGAGTTGAGATGTAATCAATGAAGATAGTGTTTATAATGCAGGGGGTTGAGTCCTTTTGGGTGTCCCATCTTATTTTAGTGGTAGCTTCTTCTATCTTAGTGACTAGGTCAGTGGCCAGAATTCGCAGATCCAATCATGCCACTGGATCTCCCGGGTGTTTTTTTTTTTTTTTTTTTTTTTGCTTTTTTGTTTTATAGGGCCACACCCATGGTATATGGAGGTTCCCAGGTTACGGGTCTAATCAGAGCTACAGCTGCTGGCCTACACCACAGCTCATAGCAACGCTGGATCCTTAACCCACTGAGCGAGGCCAGGGATCAAACCCACAACCTCATGGTTCCTAGTTGGATTCATTTCCACTGTGCCACAATGGGAATTCCCATGTCACCCCAGTTTTAACTTCCATTGCCTTTGCTGCTGCCACTGTATAGCTTTTGAAACCAGTGCCTCATAGGTGAGTGTGAGCCTTATGCAGATGTCTGCTGCCACAACGATTCCTCATACAGACAACATGGTGTTTTTAAGGGAGAGATATAGGAGCCCATCCTCTTGGCTAAGGGTACGCCTTAGTTTAGAGGCTTAGGCCGTGCCATTATCCTCAAATCACTGTTCTCCACATCAGGGTGGCTGGATAGAAAGTGGTGTGAGATTCAGTCTCAGGTGCCAGAACCATACCTCTTTGTACAACTGACTACACCATAGCGCTGAGCCTGAATCACCTGCCAGATCCTCCCCTCTTGATGGATTAAACCTGGACATCACTCGTGTTCTCAAACTCCAAAGCATCTTGGTCAAAACTATCTCAGTTCATCAAAAAAATTCTGATAACACCAGTCTTCAGAATGAATGTATCCCTCGTTTTTCCTTCCACTTGACCCCCTAATCCTTACGTGAGACATAATGGCTATCTTTCCCAGAGAGGGACTTTGTACATCCAAAACAGTGTTTTTCAAGGCACAAATGGTTCCTTTTCACCATTCAGCACAGCAGCAATTGCCAAATTAACTTATATCTGCATAATGAAGGGGCACAAATTCAGACATGACACAGAACAATAAGATTTGCTTTGAGGTGACTTTCTGTCATACCTAGACCGAAGAATATCAGGCAGCCTTTAAATAACAACTTCTTTCACTTTAGTTGCACTTAGCTTGATCCCTTGTTAAGTTGGTTTATTAGTCAACAAAAATGTAAGCCAGTTATTCACATTTTTCATTTAACAATATGCTTTTTAATGAGAGTATATAATTGTCATCTCACTTGACTGTAGCTTCATACTTTTAAATGTGGCTATTGCTGCATTAAACTGTTTGCTTAGAAGCTGAAACAATGGTTGATAACCATGGTTTAATATAATTTTTGAAAGTGCTTTAAGATCTTCCGTTTGACAAGATAGCAGAAATCCAGGTGATTATTTCCTTTACAGTTTTAAAAAAAATGCCAACACAGTCCATGCAGTTTTTTTTATTTAATTGACAACACAAACAGCAATGCTTCTGTGTGGTTAGTGAGGAATTTTCTGTGGGATTTGAACAAAGATTTAGGTTGTAAGACTTGTATTTTCTCCATTACCAATTCCATTAACTTTCAAGGCATCAGTATTTCTCCATTCCTTTCTAGCTTCTTAAGACATTACACGAAGAAAGAAACAGTGAGAGGATGTGGAAACAATTGAATATATGGGTCACAACAGTAAAGTATGCCTACTTCATAGGATGAAAGAGAAGGAAATAAACAAAATTTCACCAAAAGTTAAAACAGTAATCAGAGAGCAGCTTTTCAGAAGAAAGAGATAAAAGGAAATGGCAGAAAGGCCAAGGGAAGCTGAGTGCTGGGAACTGGCAGAGGGGCTTGAAGGCTCGGAGTGACTGGCTCAAAGAGAGTGCAACATTAAAGAAGGCTTTGAAAACACCTCAAACACAGAATGAAAAAGGCTAGTTAAGTGGGGATTACTTTATCTTGAGGAAGGACATGTTTTATTTATGTCTATATAAAAGATATAAAAAGTTATATCGCTTCGCTTGTTTCTTTTTCTTGTTAGGAACAGCACTGTTTTGTAAAGACGGTCCCTGGGCTTGACTTGAGCTGATCAGATGGTATGACCCTCATTTAGTTGAAAGAAGTTCTTGAAGCATAAAGCAAGAAAGATGGTATTCAGGATGCTTTGAAAAGAATGGCCATTAATCCATTTCCCCATATACTATGGAGTTGGGGTAAATGTTACAGGAAAAATTAAAGGAATGATCCACGTAATCTCAATAAATTTGAGCTAGAAAATGGGAGAATTGGGAAGAGATGAGTAATGGCATCAAATATGAAATTTCCCCTTCTCTCCCAACTTAATTTTTGTAAAGTATGGTTGATTTACTGTATTGTGCCAAGTTCTCCTGTACAGCAGTGACTTAGTTACACATATACATAAATATATACATATACGTGTATACACACACACACACATATACACACATTCTTTTTTATATTCTTCTCCATCATCATCTATCCCAGGAGATTGCATATAGTTCCCTGTGCCTACCAGTCCCAGTAGAACCTTGTTGTGTATCCTTTCTAAAAGTAATTGCTTGCATGTACTAACCCAAATTCCCAGTCCATCTCTCTCCTTCCCTCCTCATCCTTGGCAATCACAAGTCTGTTCTCTATGTCTATGAATCTGTTTCTGTTTTGTAGATCAGTTCATTTGTGCCATATTTTAGATTCCACATGTAAGTGATATAATATTGTATTTGTCTTTTTATTTCTGACTTCACTTAATATAATACCTAGTTACATCATGTTGCTGCAAATGGTATTATTGTGTTCTTTTTGATAGCTGAGTAGTATTCCATTATATATATGTACCACATCTTATTTTATTCATCTGTCAATGGACATTTAAGTTGTTTCCCTGTCTTGGCTATTGTGAATAGTGTTGCTATGAATGTAGGGATGCATGTGTCTTTCTGAATTATAGTTTAGTCCAGATATATTTCCAGGAGTTGGATTGCTGGATCATATGGTAATTATTCAACTTAAATTTTAAATTTCTCTTTCTTGTGTGCTTCCAAAAGATTCAGTACTTATTTCTAATATATTCCTTGAGTGGAATTGTCTTCCTGATTCTTGTTCCTGCTGGCTGTATTGCAACAGGGATTAAACATTGAGTCCTAAAATAACCATCCTTGATTCCCATCCTTAAACATAAGTCCTCAGAAAACTTAGAAGGTGCATGTGTATGTCTTCTCTACTATAACCTAAAAGCTCCAGCCTTTTCTTAACCAAGGGTCTCTTTCTGGCTAGTTGGTACTGGTGCATGTTCCTACCTCAATAGTTTTCACAGAGATTCAATCTCATAAATCAATATAATTACTACTCCTATCCATTACCACCGCTACAGTTTCTGCTTCTACCATGATAGGCACTGTTACAATTAGCTGACATTTATCAAGCACTTGCTATGTGTTTAGCGACATATTTAACCTTTTCTATGCATTATCTCATTTAACTTTATAATAAACCTGTAAGACAGATGTGCAGATTTATATAGCAAGAAACTCTCAGAGCAAGAACTCAAACTTTGATCTGATCTTTCATTATATTACACTGCCTTGTTATTGGATGCCTTGGGAATTTGGTTTTTCTGTTGGCACTGCCTGAGCTCTTTCTCCTAAACCATCACCCCCTTAGTGCTTCCATCAGCAGGTTGCTCTCTCTGAGAGAAGCATTCCACCAAGTCCTGAGGCCTTGTGGGAGGGGGTTTTTATTTAGCTGGAGGGGTCTATCTCTGCAGCTGAAAGACATGTGTTTTGAGTAGCTGTATGATGCTATTATGGCATGTTCCTCTCTCATTTCACTGTGCTTCTAGGATTCTACAGGGGTTCTGTGATTCTGGAGGGTACTCCAGCCAAACCTTGCTACGTGTGTCTTTAACTCTTCTCCACTCTAAGTAGGTCAGCATTTCCTAGAATAATGTTCTCTTCCTGCTAGAAGTTAGCAGTCTCTCCTTACCTTCATCACCCAACTTTCTTTCCCTAAGGTGCTCTGACTTCTTTTCCATTTCTGGCATAGTGGTGATTGGAAGATGGGGGTGTGAGGAATTGAGTGCTCTACTTAAGACACACCTGGTGCAGTCTAACAGTGTCTCTGCTACCCTGACTTCCCAACCTTGCTCAGGTGGATCTCAGTGTCAGTGATTTTCTCAGTCCTGCAGAGTCGTGGTCCATTCTCTGTAGGCACTTTGTATAGAGTAACTGATTCAACAGCCACTAGTCATAGGTATTCATTGTCTTTGAATCCAACACACCAGCTCATCACTCGTTGGGCAGAGGGCAATGTTACCCATCAGCATCTTCCTCTTGGTGTTCTCTTCTCCAGGTACTTAACCAAGTAAAAAGTAATGGCATCCCTTCAGGAGATATGCTTTCTCTCAGAGTGAACCATTGCATTAAGTCTTGCTTGTAAACATGTGAAATCCCAGCTCTTAGCCACTGTGGGAGACACTAGCTAGTTGTGCATCAAACCGATTTTCTTTTTCTGCAAGAGCCATGGCTAGACTACCTTTTCAGCCTACCTTGTTTGAGCATGTAGATGAGTACTAGTCAATGCAATGAAGACAGAAATGATGTTCTCACTTCCAGACCCACCCATAAAATCACCAGTGCATCTTCTCTCTTTCCTTCATCCCTTGTACAGCTTCTGAATCCTTATGGGATAGCAGAGCCCTCAGATACATGGAGTCTTGGTCTCTGAGTGAAGTCTCTCATCTCTATTAGCCTTCAGTGCACCGGAACAATAGAAAGAAGAAGTGAATCCTTATTGTGTTCAATTACTGAGAGTGGAGTTCTTTGTTACAGTAGCTGCTATGACTTATCCAAAGGAATACATCATTGTAATTGGTCTTCTTTTCATCCTCATACCTTTTTTTTTTTTTTTTTTTTTTTTGCTTTTTAGGGCCATACCTATGGCATAGGGGTCGAATTGGAGCTAGAGCTGCAGCCTACAGCAAAGCGACAGCAACACCGGATCTGATATCCGAGCTGGGTCTTGACCCACACCAGAACTCACAGCAATGCCTGATCTTTAATCCACTGGGCAGGGCCAGTGATCAAACCTGCGTACTTATGAATACTAATTGGATTCGTTACCATTAAGCCACAATAGGAACTCATCCTCACACATTTTAATACAAATTTTGGATTTCATTAGGATGGAAATAATAACATAAGGAAAGGAAAGAAAGGATATGAAAAGGAGAAAAGAAGGAAATGAGGGAGGGGGGCAAGTGACAAAATAAAGGAGGGAAGGAAGGAGGAGCAGTATTTAGCAGCATGCTCTAACCAATTGAGCTAACCAGCTGGACAGGAGCAGTATTTAAATACAACTTTTTGAAGAAAAAAGACTTATAGTAGTTATACTAGTCCCAGCTCTGGCTACATAGTCCAGGTCTTGTTTGTACACATTGTGGTTTATGGCTCACTACTAGGGATATCAACCATATGACAGTCATACAGGGACTGTTTTCCAGTACCACCAAGGAATTCTTCAATTCTCAGCGGACACCTACTGAGTATCCTACAAAATTATTCAGTTCAGACTGTGTGTCTGGAGAGATCATATCCCACAGGTCCAGTTTCATGTTCCACGTTTTCACTTGCACTCTTATTCGACTGGCTATAAACCGGAGGTTCCTTTGATCCCCTCCTCAGATTTGATATTTGTTAAGATGGCTCACAAAGCTCAGGGAAACATTTAATTTACATTTACTATCTTATTACAAAGGATATTATCAAGGATACAGATATACAGCCAGGTAAAGAAGGACACAAGACAATGCCTGGAAAATTTTCAAGTGGAAAAGTTTCTGTCCCTCAGAAACTGAGGTGTTTTATCCCTCGAGCATGTGAATGTGTTGATGAACTCAGAAGTTCATCAAATCTTATTATGCAAGAATTTTCATAGAGCTTAATCATACAGCCAGAATTCCTAGTGGCTCAGTGGTTAACAAACCTGACTGTTATCCATGAGGACGCGGGTTCAATCCGTGGCCTTGCTCAGTGGGTTAAGGATCTGGCATTGCCATGAGCTGTGGAGTAGGTAGCAGACACGGCTTGGATCTGGCATTGCTGTGGCTGTGGCATAGGCCAGCCAGCAGCTACAGCTGTGATTCAACCCCTAGCCTGGGAACCTCCATATGCTGCAAGTGTGGGTCTAAAAAGAAAAAAAAAAAAAAGAAAAGAAAAAAAACCAAACAAACCAAAAAACCAACAGCAAAAAAAACCCCTTACAGCCTATTTCCCATTTCCCTTTCCAGGAGTTGGTGGATGTGGCTGAAAGTTCTAATTTTCTACTCATTGGATCTTGCTTAAGATTAGCCTTATCCTAACGCTATCTAGGGGTCCCACTTTAAGTCACTTCACTGGCCTAAACTCTGGCATGCTCAAAAAGGGCTCCTTATGCAAAACAAAAGACAACTCTATCACTCAGGAAAGTCTAGCGATTTTTAGGAGCTCTGTGCCAGGAACTGAGGACAAAAACTAAATGTATTTCTTAAAATACCAGAGGTCACCACTTTTAGAATATGCTCCTCTGGCTTTGAGTACCCTCCCTTTTCTTTTTTTCCTTTTTTATTTTTTTGCTTTTTAGGGCTGCTCCTGTGGCACATGGAAATTCCCAGGCTAGGGGTCAAATCAAAGCTACGACTGCTGGCCGATGCCACAGCCACAGCAATGCCCGGTCCGAGTCGAGTCTGTGAACTATACCACAGCTCGCAGCAATGCCAGATCCTTAACCCACTGAGTGAGGCCAGGGATCAAACCCACATCCTCATGGATACTAGTTGGGTTCTTAACCTGCTGAGTCATGACAGGAACTCCTGGCTTTTGAACCCTTATTCTCCCTGCTATCACTTTGCTCTCCATTCCTCTAAGAACATATTCTCTTCTTTTTTTTTAGTACAAATTTTACCTTTTCCTTAATGTCCAACTCAAATCCTCTCCACTTTAATGACAAACACTTTAATCTTTAGAAAAAATTTTGATACATACTGACATTTATAATCTCACATTTTATCTTTCCTCAGTCATTTTGTCAATTAGCCATATATTATATTGCTTGATATTATCCTTCTTTCTATGTATATTATTTGTGTATCTAGATTGAAAGCTTCTTGGGGACTAAGAAGTGTCTTGTTCTTCTTCATTCATAGGGTTCTCAGGCATAATGTGGGTGCTGGATAATTAATAGATTTCCATAATTATCGTTAGAGGACAGGTTCCTATCATGATCATATAATTCCTTAGTATGTGTACATGTTCATGAAAATTAAATACTAGTTGATGGTTTATAATAGCGAAGGAACTCATTGGAAAAATTCATGAATCATGATCCTAGAGATAAGATTTCTGTTACTTTAAGAGTGATGTGATATTAGCATCACAACTTTCATTTTGTTAAAATATAACCAAGTCTATAGACCTGTAGGCTTTATAGCTCATTAGAAACACTAATAGTGCCAAGGGAGGCAGACAACTTAAGTTCAAATAAACAAATGGTTAGAGGTGACAACAGAAATTTAAACAAAACTCTCATGGCTCCCTTCACTCCTCTGGGCATATTTTCTGTTCTACTACCTATAACATAGATGCATTCATACAGTGCCATTCACAGATGCTGCTTCTATTCAGCACCAAAAGGATATTATTATGTATGTGCATGTTATATGTCAGGTTTCTCTGCTCTGTGCTATCTCTCTCGGTCCTTGCCTATACACAACAAGGACTTGAAGGTGCAGGGCAAGAAGCCCTGAAGCAGCACTGGGACAGAGCTGCTTCCTCTTGCTAGGATGGAGGCAGGTGGTCTGGCAGGAGGTCATTCTGGCCAGGAGGTTGTGCAGCAGTGCAGGGATAGACCCAGTGATCTTGCTGCATAGGGATGGAGGCAGGCAGTTTCTCCAGGCAGGAGAGACCAGCTCAGGAAGGGGAGTGGCTCTGGACCAAAGGGAATTTCCTTTTGAACCAACCACATTGTAACATCTCTGACCTGGGCTCTTTTAATGAGCCATTCTGATCGGTCTCTGCTCCTGCTGGTTACCTCAGAGGTGGCAATCAAGAGTCAGGTAGCAGTGTACAGCAAGTTTTATTCATGCCCTCAGAGAGAGTGGGCCACCCTGGGGCAAGGATTGGCCCTTGCTGTAACTGGGTCTCTCCTTATATTCCTATATCACAGACCTGTTTGGAGACCCTGATTCTCTTGCCCCAGGACCACAAATTTCCTGTCTCAACACCTCTGTGCTATGTATTGTTTTGGTCTCTGTATAGAGGGGTGTGTTTTGACCTTCCGATTGGCTTTGGGTGAGGATGCCTTATTTGAATGGGAAAAAGGTTATAAGGAAGTGCTCTGAAAAGCATTCCACTAATACCTGTATGTGTCTTCACTGTTTGATCACAGGCCTCCTCTTTTTGGTAATTGATAAACGGTCTGTTTTAAATCACCCGGGGTCCAAGTCCCTATCCTATCCTACCTAACATATACATCCAGAGGTATAGATTTCTGAAAATTCTCTACAAAATTATCATCACAGTAAGAAAGCAAATCTTCCTAGCTCTGCTTTGCCCCATTATTTTATTAGTCTTCCTGTGGAAGTTGTTTATAGGTCAATGGAATAGAAGAAAAAGCAAGACCAGGAAAAGAGATGTAACCAGGAGCCAGAGGGTATCTGGGGAAAAGGAGTGGAGAATGTAGTTGAAACTTAGCAGCCTGGCCAACTCGGTCCATGAGGGTGATAGGATTTCCGAAGGCGCCGACAATTCTGGGGCTTTCTTTAACTTAAAAGCAGAAAACAGCATCTGGCCCAAAGTGCTATTTCAATTTAAATGTGTGAATGGGAGACATTATGTCCACATCATATTAATTTGGGCTATGTAAAGGAGAACTGAAAGAGTCCCATTTTCTCTTCGGACGCCCCTGAGTTTCTTAATCTATTTTTAGCTTTTGTCCTTTCAGCTCTGCCAGGAGCTGCCTTGAGACTCAGTCTATGGAAATGTGCTGGGCTCTGAACTGAGCTGTAAAGAATGAAGGTGAAGCTTTGAGCTGCTAGATTCATGGCTGGGGTTTTTACACTCACATAAAATATGAATCTCAGTTGTATACAAAGCTGAACCCATCGTGCCAAAAGGATCCCAGTCAAGCAGGCCTGTAAAATGAAATCCTCTTGGACTAATTTAAAGAGACTTGAGTGATATAAATTGTGGCCTGTTCAAATGCAGGAAATAAAAAAAAAAAAATTCCAACTTGAATACATGCTTCTCTCTTGGTGCTGTTGGCTGCCCTGGTGTATGAGCAATGGGAACAAAAAACAGACCCAGAAGTTAGAGCTGGATTCATTTTCCAAATAATTCTGCAGCTCCCTGTCTATAAGGGTCTTGTGGGCCTAATGAAACCCTCTTCAGTGAGAATTTAATACAGAGATAAACTTTTCAATAAATAAATGGCTCTGAGTTGGCTCAACTCTAATGCCTTTCAATGTGGTATCGCCTCTTCTCTGGAATTGGTATGCATAGAAGGAAAAGGCTCGTAAAACCACTGCCGATAAAAGAATTAATTCACACAGAACACTGAGCCGGAACCTCTGCCTATCAGACTAAGATTTCTCTATTTCATTCGATTTTTCACTAACCGTCTTAGAGGTCTTTTGTTATCTTACTAGGTACAAATGCTCAAGGTCCCTCTGACCTTCTTAAGCAGGCACTTAAATGGCTATTAGAGCAATTAAATACAGTTGTATTTAAAAAGATTTCAATATCTGCTGAGGCGATTTCAGAAGATGCATTGCAAATAATATGTGTAACCTTGAGGATGTTTCATTGGAAGCAACTTCAAGCTCTTATCTTCTGTGAGAAATTAACTTGTTAGGATTTGAGAAGTACATCATCTTCAGTATCCTGGGAGAGAGAGGATCTGCTCTTTTCTGTATAAAGAAAATGATTTCTATGACTGCCTCTTAGTTAAGTTTTTAGGGAAAGATACTTCCATCAAGTCACCAATGTATTCATTAATTTTTTTTTCTATTTAAAGACTTTAACAAATATTTTTTAAGCATCAGCCAGTATTCTGGGTGTTCATCATATTCCAGACCATGATTCTTTACTGGGAAAGTCAATTAATGTGAGGAGAAGACAGTATAGTCATGAATATTTTATCAAAAATTAGGTTTCTACTTTCTTGTGGTACACATGAGAGTCTCAGAAGTCAAAATAGGCTTTTCTTTTCAATTTCAAAAGCATAACAAAAACCTAAAACTTTGTGAAAATTGCTGTGGCTTTTTTTTTTTTTCAAATGTTGGTTAAATCCTTCTCTTCCAACCTCACATCGTTATAAGAGAAATGATTAATGTTGTACTCAATTATGTAAGTGGTTTGTAAGTACTAGAAGTGTAAGAGAAAGTAGACCTTTCAAGAGCTGTTTTATGAAACATTGAAAACATATTTTATATAAATATAAGACAAAAAATTTTGAACACAATATATAAACACTTGCTTTTTGGGGTGTCTAAGGAAACAATTTAGCAAAAGAAAATGTGAATCTCCAGAGTATAGTCGCAATATTGTTATAACATAAAGACAGTTTAGTAAGCCAAATATGAATTTTCAGAAACTATTTGCTACTGAGATATGTGCTCTGGAAATTCAAAAAACATTCTGAATATATCTTCTAAAATAGAGACAATATTTTTTTTCTTTGAGAGTCTCTCTCAAAATGTCAAATGTTCTGTGTTTCCTCTAGAGAGCTTCTCTGTTTATAATACATATAAGAAAAGATTGTATTTTCTAATACACTTAAAACTTACCTCTAGTGGTTACTGTTTTTGTAAGGTTATTCTATCAGGACCTTTTACAGAAATGATGGGCCTGAGTTCTGACTGAAGTTCAGAGTGTCAGGTCTGGCAGCATGCTATAGCTTCGGGGCAAAGCCAGGCTTATTCTGGGGCAGAAATAGGTGCCTGCCTCCCAGAGTGATCAGAGGCACACTGAAGTCTGATGACCTAGAGCCTTCTCCCGTCTGCCTAATATTACTACAGAGTTTGGGTCCTAGTGTAAATGATTTCTTTTTATGCTTCACCCAGAGATAGCAATAGATTTCATATTCCAATCTTGGCAGTGGTTGCTGGGACTGCATCTTTAAGATTGTTTAACTGCTAAAAAGATGAGTGGAAAAGTGTAATACAATTGTTTAACAATGTCTGTCATGTGTCAGGACTAGATTGTATCTGACAACTTTGCAGTTTATTAATTTGGCCTATAAAGCATAAATGCCTCCTAGAAGGTTACTTACTATGCCTCTTGTTTAGTCTATGGAAATCCTTTTTATTTGGGTAAGTCTATTTGGGTAAGTGTGTGTGTATACATTTATACATATATATGTGTACACACATATGCATATATATACGTGCATGCATATGTATATATGCATTATCATACATATACAATTATAGATATCAGGAATATGTAAAAATATGTATATTTTTACATAAATTGTGGCTATAGAACTCAATGAAATTTTTACAAAGTGAACATACTAGTGTAACCACCACTCAGATGGAATTTTAGAATAGAAATATAATATTTCTAGTAACTTAGAAGCCCCTTATCCCTTCATGGTCATTATTTACTCCCCTCTACAATGACAAAATATTTTGACTTCTAACCCACAGATTAGATTTGCCTGCTTTGAAATTTATATTAATGAAATCATACAGTATGTCTTTTGTTTATGCCTCTTTTACTCAATATTATGCTTGTGAGATTGACTCATACTGAGGCACATAGCAATGGTTTATTTGTTTTCATTTTTGTGTAATATTTCATTTTATGACTATGCCACCATGTACTGTCGCATTTTACTGCTAATTATCACTTGGGCTGTTTCTAGTTTTGGGTTATAAACACTGCTGTGAACATTCTATGCATGTCTTACAGCATATACGTATACATTTCTGTTGGGTATATGCTTAAAAGTGCAACTGCTTGGTATTAGAGGATGCATATATTCAGCTTTACTAAATACTGCTAAATGGCTTTCTAAAGTATTTGTGTGAGTTTATACAATCATTAGAAGCTTATAAGATTTCTAGATACTCCCCATCCACTCCAGCACTTTGTACTGTCATTTTGTAAGATTGAGGGAGTACTAGTTGGTATGTAGTAGAATCTCATTGGGGTTTTAAATAGCATTTTCTTTTTTCTTTTTCTTTTTTTTTGTCTTTTCTAGGGCTGCACCCGCAGCAGATGGAGATTCCCAGGCTAGGGGTCTAATCAGAGCTGTAGCTGCCGTCCTAACGCCAGAGCCACAGCAACACAGGATCCAAGCCACATCTGTGACCTACACCACAGCTCATGGTAACACTGGATCCTTAATCCACTGAGCAAGGCCAGGGATCGAACCTGCAACCTCATGGTTCCTAGTCAGATTTGTTAACCACTGAGCCACGACGGGAAATCCAAATAGCATTTTCTGATTATTAATAATGGTGAACACCTTTTCTGGTACTTATTAGTCCTTTAATATCCCTTTTTTGTGAAATATCTCTTCAAGTCTATTGCCAATTTTTTATTATTCAGTTGATCATCTTTTCCATATCAATCATAAGAATTTTAAAATATATTCTAGGTACAAGTGCTTTGTCGGATACATGCGTTTCAACAATTTTCTCCCAGGGTGTTTAAAAGTGTATTTTAGAAAACAGAAGTACTTAATTTTAATGAGGTTTAATTTATCTTTCTTTATAATTAATAATTTTTGTCCTGATTTGGAAACTTTTGCTTATTCCAAAGTCATGAAGGTGTTCATATTTAGATTTATAGGCCACCTAGAATTTGCTGTTGTGTATAATGGAAGGTAGAGGAAGATTCAACAATGAATATCTAATTTAATAAGCAATATTTATTGAAAATATCCTTGCTCATTGAATAGAAGTGGCCCCTTGGTCCTGAGACACTGTATTTAAGTCCCTTTCTGCTTTGTCTCCTAAATTCTACTGGTCTATTGTCTGTCTTTTCACCAATACCACTCAGGGCAGCTTTGCCTTGTCTTGATATCTAATAGTATAATTCCTCCAACTTTTTTCTTTAGGATTATTATATTTATTATAAATTCTATATTTTAAAACACATTATAGAATCAGCTTTTCAATTTCCATATTAATATTTTCACACAGACAGGGATTTTATTTGAACAGCATTGACTCAATAGATAAATATGGGTAGAGTTGATATTTTTATTATATTAGGTTTTTCATGGATTCATGAAAATAGCCTATTTTTTTTCTTTTTTAAAAAAATTTATTTATTTATTTTTCTGCTGTACAGCATGGGGGCCAAGTTACACTTACATGTATACATTTTTTTCCACCCTTTGTTCTGTTGCAATGTATCTAGACATAGTTCTCAATGCTACTCAGCAGGATCTCCTTGTAAATCCATTCCAAATTGTATCCGTTAACCCCAAGCTCCTGATCCCTACCAATCCCTCCCACTCCCTCCCTCTCTCCCCGGGTGGCCACAAGTCTAGTCTCCAAGTCTATGATTTTCTTTTCTGTGGAAATGTTCATTTGTGCTGTGTATTAGATTCCAGTTATAAATGATATCATATGGTATTTGTGTTTGTCTTTCTGACTTATTTCACTCACTATAAGAGTTTCTAATTCCATCCATGTTGCTATAAATGGCATTATGTCATTCTTTTTTATGGCTGAGTAGTATTCCTTTGTATATATATACCACATCTTCCTAATCCAGTCATCTGTCAATGGAGATTTGAGTTGTTTCCATGTCTTGGAAAACAGCCTATTTTATCACTAATTCAGATATGTTTCGTTTTTTAAAAAATAGCTTATAGTTTTCTATGTAGAGATCTTATATATTTTTATTAAGTATACTTCTAGACTTTCAATGGTTTTACATACTACTGAAATGGTGGTTTAAAAATTTTCACTTTCTTATTTTTTGTTTCTAGAATGTAGAAATAAAATTAGTATTTGTATATTGACTTTGCATCCAGAGAATGCACTAAATTGATTTATTAATTCTGGTAATTTTTCTGTAGATTTTTACATAGATAAAAATATCTTCAGATAAAGATAGTTCTATTTTTTTCCATTCTAATCTTTGGTTGTATTTTCTTTATTGGGCCAGCAAAGACCTTTACTATGATGACAAGTAGAACTGGTGAACATCCTTGTTTTGAAATGCTTTTAATATGTCATTAAGAAGATACTTGCTGTTGACTTTTTTTGTGCATATGTCATCAGATTACAGAAGTTTTCTGATATTTTTAATTTGTCAAAAGTTTTTTTTTCTTTTTAAAATTATGCTTAGGTGTTTTATTTTATTAAATGCCTTTCTCCAAATACTGAGGAAATCTTATGATTTTTCCATTTATTTTTGACGATGTGGTGAATGATATTCTTTTCCAAAAGCTTGATCAATCAGAGTTCTAAAATAAATCAAACTGGCTCAAGATGCATTTTCCTTTTCTATACTTTTGGATTTGACTGTATTTTGTGTAGGGTATTGTACATCTACTTTTAAAACAGCTATTGGCCTATTTTGTAATTGAACTTTTCCTTTCCTATAAGGTTCTTGTCTAGTTTTGGTGTCAAAAAACAATAGGATAAGTTAATTGTTAAGTGTTCTTCCTTTTTATTGTCTCAGGAGCCCATTTAAAAAAGTACATAATCAAATTCATATATATGTTTTACTTTAATGCTTAGAAAAACTCATGAACAAGCCATGTGGACCTGGAGTTTTCTTTATGAGTACAGAGCTGTATTTTTCAACATTTTATCTATTTCATTCAAAATTTTCAAGTTTACTGGCATAGAATTATTCATAATATTTACTTGTTATTTTTAAATGTCTGTAAAATCTATAGAACCTATGATATTTTTACCTTTTCATTCCTAACACTGGTAGTTTATGCCTTTATTTCTTTTTGTTTTTTTCTTGATTGGCCTTGCTAAAGGTTTATCAATTTTATTAGTTTTTTTTGGAAACTTTGTTCTTCTTGATTTTATCCAGTGTACTTAAAACTTTTTCATTCATTTATGCTATTTTCTTATTTACAAATTTTTGTTTAATTTGCTCTTTTTTTCCCTCTAAGTTCCTTGAGATTGATACTTAAGTCAGGTATTTTTTCCCCTTACATATATGTGTAAGGACTTATTAAATTTCCATCTAAGCTTAGTTGTAAATTCATCCCATAAAATTTGATTTGTTATGTTTTTACTTTCTCTCAGCTCAAAATATTTTCTAATTTCCTTTAGGATTTCTATTTTGACCCATGTGTTACTAGGAATATATTGCTTATATTACAAACATTTGGGGATTTTTGTTGTTTTGTGTTTTGTTTTTATTTCAAGTTTAATTCCACTGCTGCCAGAGAATACACTAGGTATGATTCTGATACTTTGAAATTTTTTGAAACTTGCCTTATAGTATGCTCAATTTTGGTAAATGTTCAGTTTATACTTGAAAATAGTGTCGTTCATACAGGTATTGGATGCCGGAGTCTATTAAAAAGTCAGTTAGGTTATGTTGGTTAATCATGTTTTTAAAACCAAGCAAGGCCTTGTGGGCTCCTGGGCACACAAGCCTTTCTGTGTCCCCCATTTCTTGTTTTTAGAGAATAAACTTCATCCTCCCTTAACTTTTTCCTGTGTTCCAAAGGACAGGTTCAAACATTTGCTAATCAGAGAAGAGAAGAGATGCAGAGACCAGAAAGGAGCAATCAAGAAACAATAATGCAGATTTGGGGCAGTGTCCTAGTCCCGCTTCCAGGAATTTAGATAACATCTTTGAGTTCCTCTGCAGAACTAAGCCCCCCAACAAATAGAAGATGTTAATGAAGCATTCTTTCTCCCAGAAAGACACCACCAAACCACTGAACACCAGCTTTGAAAACAAAGCAAATTTGCCTCTACCCTAATCCTTATCTGTCCCTATTTTTCACTCGCAAAACTATAAAACCACCCCAATTTCTCCTAAGAGGGGCATAGTCTTTGAGGCATTAGCCTGCTGTGACCCTCCTTTGCCTGGAAAAACAATAAAGCTACTTTTTTCTCCTTCGCCCAAAACTGTCTCTGGATTTCTATTCAGCACTGGTGGGCAGAGGCCAAGTTCTGGTAACATTTTCAAATAGTTTATTCTTCTAGTGATTTTTGGTCTGGTTTTTAATAAGAAGATATATTTTTCTCTGTATCTCTTTTTAGTTTTGTCCCATTTCTATGGTATTTACTTTGCATTATTTCTCAAGTTAAAAATATTGCCCTTTTTCCTCTTTTTTTTTTTTTTTTAGGGCTGCACCTGTAGCATATGGAAGTTCCCATGCTAGGAGTAGAATTGGAGCTGCCACTGCTGCCCTACACCACAGCCATAGCAATGAGGGATCTGAGCCATGTCCATGACCTACATCACAGCTCATGGCAATGCTGGATCCTTAACCCACTGAGCCGTGTTGGGAACTCCCTCTTTTCCTTTTTTGACCAGATAAAGCAGTTATTTGTCTACTTTATTAAGTTTTGGAAGATTGAAATTTAATTTTAATTAAATCTGGTATTTTGCTATTTATCTTATTACCTATTAATCTATTACCTTATTAATTCCAATTTTATCTTTATTTTCTCCTTTCCTGTGTGTGTATGTATGTGTGTGTTTGTGCATATGTGTGTGTATGGTGTGTGTGTTTGGTACATTTTGCTTTTTTTCTAACTTCTTGAGCTGGGAATTTATTTACTTTTATTCTCTCTATACGTGTGAATATATATTTATGTCTCCATGTAAGTATAGATGTTTAAGGTTATGGATTTTTTTTCTGGGTACTACTTAAAATATGCCCCACAAAATCTTTCTGGCCATGCCTGCGGCATGCAGAAGTTCCTGGGCAAGGAACTGAACCACAAAAATCTGTTTTATAGTGCTTTTATTATCTTTTTTTCCAGATATTCTGTAATTTCATTCTGTATTTTCACTCTCATCCAAGAGTTGTTTGATGTAAGGTTTTAAATTAACAGTTAATAAGTAAATTTTAAAATTTTGTTACCAAGTCCTAGTTTTATTGCACTGTGATCAGATAGTGTTAATTGCGATACTTCTAAATTATAAAAATTATTGTTTTCATCTTGACCTCGTACAGAAGCAGTTTTCATGAGTGTTAACTTTAAAAGAAAGTGAACTCTCATACCAAGGTAAAAATTCTGAAAAAAATATTGTATTATATGTAATTTTGTTTTACTCATGAAATTTACTTATTGACAATGTCATTAGATTCTCTATAACCTCAACTTTTGTTTACTTAACTGTTTTGTACTGAGAGTATGTTAAAACCTCCTATTTTGTTTCTCTGATTCCATGCATCTAATTTAGTTTTGCTTCATATAATTGGCTACTGTTTTATTTGCTATAGATGTTTATAATTCTTATAACTCCAGGTGAATCTTGCCTTTAATTTTTTAAAAAAAGTGTCATTCCTTGTTATGTTTCAATGGTGTTGGTCTGAATCTGCTTTGCTCGATATCAGTAATGCTGCATTTGTTTCTCTGCTGTTTCCATTAACTTATACCTTTGCGCACTGGAGATTGGCACTTGCCATCTGCCGCTATGTGGATTGAATCATGAGCCACTACAGCTGCTGACCCTCAACACGCCCTGAAAGAGCTCAGGGTGGAGATCAAGAGTGCTCTGGGGAAACTGGCAGAACAGGTCTTCAGATAGTAAGATATTTTCAGAAGATTTTATGAGACCAATTCTTGTATCTCCTCGTATCTAGAAAAGCACTAAAATTCTTCATGGTGACATCTGCTCCTCGTGACTAGCAGTAACATTCACCAGACTAGCAGCAATCTTCTGTCAAAATGGGCACTTGGTTGCATGTACCTCCCCCTTCACCGGAATCACATGTATACTGACATTCCCCCTACCTCTATGGAGTGGTATTTCAGAGCTCTCTGAAATTCTGCCTCCTGGGTGATAGTCCTCATTTTGCTCCAAATGAAACTTCACTCTCAACTTTTAAGTTGTGCATATTTTTTTAAGTCAACACCTTTGTCTATTCGTTTAATTTAAGCAACTCTGATTCATTCTGTTTTGGGCATATTTTGCACATACAGAAAATAATTGATCTTTATCAGCTAAATTAAAAAACCTTTTCACTGAATAGGCCTATTTCAATTTGTCATATTGTTTTACATTATTATGCACATTATGTCACATTTCTCATATTCCTTTCTCTATATGATGTTTAAAATATCTTTATATCTTTATATGTTGGCATATCCTGTCATGGCTCAGTGGTTAACAAATCTGACTGGGAACCATGAGGTTTTGGGTTCGATCCCTGGCCTTACTCCGTGGGGTAAGGATCCGGAGTTGCTGTGAGCTGTGGTGTAGGTCGAAGACATGGCTCGGATCCTGTGTTGCTGTGGCTCATGGGAGTGGCCCAAGAAATGGCAAAAAGACAAAAAATAAATAAATAAAATAAAATATCTTTATATGTTGGCATATAGATAATTTTGTATTTTTGTTCCATTTGTTATCTTTTTACTTATACCCATATTATTATCCTTATTTCCTTTTGTTTATGAGTTGTCTAATTTCAGCTTGGTCAGTACATAAAAGACAAAAGGTAGAGCATGTATCATGTAAGAAATAACTTATTATTGTTCTACTCTTACTGCCGATTTCGTTTTAATCTTATTATTTTATTTTATTTTATTTTGTCTTTTTTGTCATTTTAGTGCCACACCCGTGGCATATGGAGGTTCCCAGGCTAGGGGTCTAATTGGAGCTGTAGCCGCCTGCCTACGCCAGAGTTACAGCAATGCGGGATCCGAGCCGCGTCTGTGACCCACACCACAGCTCATGGCAACACCATATCCCTAACCCACTGAGCAAGGCCAGGGATTGAACCCGCAGCCTCATCGTCCTTAATCCGATTCCTTAACCACTGCGCCACAACGGGAACTGCCTCATTTTAATCTTATACCTACACTTAATTAAGTGTACACTAATTAAGATCTACACTACATTAAATTATTTCCAATCATCTTTTTTCTTGCAGTTTCCCTAGTCATATCTTCCTTAGGTGAAGCTTGTACTCTAGATTTTTCAAGAAGGGATAATAGGTTCAGAATTCCTGAGTTCTTGCTTATTTGAAACACTTTTTTTCCTATAGCCCTCATACTTGAAGGACAGTTTGGATATACAATTTTTGATTTAGATTTTATTCAGTTTTTTTGAAAATATTGTTCCATATTTGCCTAGTTTGTACATTATTTTACAGAAGTTTAATTCTAGTCTAATCCTCTTATTCTTATTCATTTACTTCATCTTTTTGCTGGAATTCCTGAAGAGATGATCTTTAAAATCAGTTTTAGTAGGATAAGTCACAGACTTGATTGTTATAGATATTCCATTATACCTTGTGGGCCCTTTCCTTACACAGTTCACTTCCTCTTTATCTTATCAAAAGTTTTCTTCAATTTTAAATATTATTTTTTTAAGGGCCACACCCTTGGCCTATGGAAGTTCTCAGGCTAGGGGTTGAACTGGAGCTGCAGCTGCCAGCCCATACCACAGCTATAGCAACACAGATCCAAGCCATGTCTGTGATCTATACCACAGCTCATGGCAATGCTGGTTCCTTCACCCACTGAGTGAGGCCAGAGATTGAACCTGAATCCTCATAGATACTAGTTGGATTAGTTACTGCTGAGTCACAATGGGAACTCCTGTGCCATGTTTTAGATTCTACCCCCTTTCCTTTCTTCTTACCCTCTTCTTGTCCAAAATGCTACCTTTTCAAGATTCTTAGGAGTCCTATGAATTTTTGAGTCCTTTCCCTGTAGTTAGTATGCTTATCTACAAATATGGTTTTCTATGGCTTTCACATCTAGGGAGGATTTTCTCTTTATAAAGATTGACTTACATTGATCTGAGGTCTGATGTTATTTTATTTCCATTCTTCCTTTTTTTTTTTTTGAGCAGGACTCGCTCTTAGTGAAGGCTTGTGGTAGCAGCTTGAAAAGCAGCTCATTGGGATTTGGTGTTTATTTTCCTACTTACAGGTGAGTTAGAGTTTGGAACTTCTGTATTTCTTAATTATATTTATTTCAGGCGATTCGATCTATTACTTTGGCTGCCTTGAAATCTAGCTGTTATTTTTTTTAGCCCTTGACACTATCAATGAGTTTTGTTCTGCCTTCCATATATATATATATATATATATATATTTTGCCTTCTGTCTTTTGTCTTTTCAGGGCCATACCCACAGCACGTGGAGGTTCCCAGGATAGGGGTCAAATCCGAGCTAAGGCTGCCGGCTTACACCTCAGCCACAGCAATATCAGATCCAAGCCGTGTCTGCGACCTACCCCATAGCTCACGGCAATGCCGGATCCTTAATCTACTGAGCAAGGCCAGGGATTGAACCTGCAACCTCATGGTTCCTAGCCAGATTCTTTTCTGCTGCACCATGATGGGAACTCCCATATTTTTTTATAATAGTCACCTTTTAGTCCTGCTCTTGTCCCTTGGAAAGTAATGTCTTTTTTTCTGAATGGTTTTAAAATTTTCTCTTTGTCTTTTTCTTTCAGAAATTTCACTCTGATTAGTCTAAATGTTAAATTCTTTACTTTTATCTTGCTTGTAATTTGTAGAGATTCCTTCATATAATATTTTCTGCCCTTTGACATCAATGTTTTCAATCTGTATCTCTTTTTATATGTTTCTTTCCCCCGCCTTTTTCCTTTTTTTTATGTTTCTTGGATTCCAACTAAATAGTATTTGTTTCAATTTTCTACCATACCTTATTTCCCTTTTCCTCACTTGTGAATTTTCTTTCACTTTTTTTTTCTTTGCGTATTAATCTGGATATTTTCAGTTTATGTATCTCCCAGTTCACAAACCCTTTCTTTTGTTGTGCCTGAATATTGTTTCATGAACTTTTGAAGTATCAGTTTTAGTTAAAATTTACTTTTTAGCTCAGAATTTCAATCCTTTTTTAAAAAATAAACTTCATCTTGCCATTTATTTTGCTAAGCATATTAAAAATATCTATTTCATAGCCTATGCCTGCTAACTCCAGTATCTTTATCATCTATGTGTTTCTTTTTTATAATTATTGTGATATAATTCAAATACCATAAAAGTCACTTTTAAAAGTATGCAAGTTGGCATTTAAAAATATATTTTCAAAAGTTGGGCAAACTTTACTATTGAAATCTAGTACATTTTTATCACCCCCAAAGGAACTCCATGTCCATTAGAAATCACTTTCCATTCTTTCTCCCACCAAACCCTTGGAAACTACTCACACAGTTATGTTTATCTATGGATTTGCCTATTCTGGACATTTGATGTAAATGGGATCACAGAACATTTGACTGTTTAGACTGGCTTCTTTCAATTAGCATGTTTTCAAAGTTCATTCATGTGGCAGTGTGTATCAATAATTTATTACTATTTAGAACTAAAAAATATTCTACTGTATATTCATGTTTTACTTGTACACTCATCATTTAATGGACATTTAAGTGGTTTCTATCTTTTGGCTATTATGAATACTACCATAATGAACATTCATGTTCATGTTTCTGCATAGATATATGTTTTTGCTTCTCTTGGGCATGTACCTAAGCGAGGATTGCTGGGTCATAACTCTTTATTTGACTTTTGGGAAACTGCCAAAATTTTCTCCAAAAAATTTTACATGCATGCCATTTATATGCTCACCATGAAAGTGTAAGTGTTACAACATCTTTACATTTTCACCAACATTTGTGCCTATCAGCCTTTTATAATTATAATTATGCTAGTGAGTACTAGGGGTATCACATTTGTGATTTGGATTTGCATTACTAATTATCAATGATGTTAAGCATGTTTTCATATGCTTTTTGTTCATTTGTATGTATTCCTTGGAGAAAGGTCTGTTGAAAGCATTCACCAGTTGTTTAATGGAAAGCCTAGATCTTCTTTTGTATATTTATGAATTGGCTTGTATATTCATACCTGGTTAAAATTCTTTGGAAAATATCCAAAAATATTGTCATGTCATGTCACTCTAGTGATTCTCCTGTTATAAGCATCCCAGCAGGATGAAGCCATTTATTTTCACATCTGATGGGCTTCTCAGTTCTCCCATCAAACTAGTTGGACACTGAGTCCCTAAGAGCAGGCTTCAAGGGAAGAGGTTGGTTTGCAGTTGGATGACTAGGAGACCTGAACAGGAAGAGCTGGATCAACATCTGCTTCTCTCTATCCCGGTCGTTTTAGCAGGACCTCTTAGGCTTCCCAGGAAGAAGATGGAGCTGGGAACGGTGTCTATGTGGGGCCCGAGATCATTTACAATTAACCTAATTAGTTGTACTTTTTAATAAGATGTACCTGAATATACCAGTTTGCTATTTGTTTTCTATTTGTCCCTTATATTCTCAGTTATGCTTTATGACCCTTACTACGGTATACTTCCATTTCTCCCCTCTCACCTTCTCATCCTTGGTGTTATTTTAATCATTCATGAATACCGTTGCTTTACATAGTCACTGGCCTTTAATGAAAATTTTAAAAAGACCGAAAAAGAGAGTTTTATGTGCAACACATATTTGCCATTTTCAGAACTTTTCTTTCTCTCTCTTTTTTTTTTTTTTTTTTTTTTTTTTTGGAGATCCAAGGTCCCATATGGCATCCTTTTCTTCTTTTATGGAGAATGCTTTTTTAACATTTCTATTAGCATAGTCATAAAAATATAATTGTTAACTTGTCCTTTTACTATGACATCTTATATCCTGAGTCAGGTATGTTTAGTTGGGATGGGAAGTGAAGAATAGTCCAGAAGATGAGGCAGTACTTTGAGAAGGTAGACTTTAGTAGGTACAGAGGCTGTCAGCAGAAAAATATACCTCTAAATATACCTCTCCACATTGTAAATCAACTATACTTCAGTTAAAATATTTAAAAAAAGATATGCTTACTGAATCCAACAGTGCATTTATTTTCACTTTTTGAAAGTTATACAAAAAAAAAGAAAGTTAAGAGATAAAGGATGAAAATGAATCTAGAAAAAACTTGCTGTAAATGATCTCATAGGATTTATTAAAATCTATGTTTTGTTTCTCTTTTTTTTTCCTTAAACCCTAATTGTAGACCTCATATGAGCATGCTCCAGTATCCCAAATCAAAGATTATCACAAAAGTCACAATTCAGTTCTTAGCATGATATCTAGTATAATGCAGATGTTCACTAAATATTTGATGAATGGACGCATGAATAAATGGGTCAAACTTGTGGATTCCAGAAGGGGCTCCTTTCCTTCATGTATAGGCAGAATATAAAGGATCTCACGGAATGAAATGCCTTTTTGTCTATAGCCAAGGGAGGCAAAAGGGAATGACTGAGGTTGTGGATGCAGAGTAGGTAGTGGAGTCTGAACCAAAAGGAGGAGTTATTTCTCTCTAGGGCCTTTCAAGCAATATCACCCCTCATTCATTTCTGAAAATTTGGAAATGCAATTAATCTTTCGAAGATCAACTCTTCATATAGCCAAAACTCACCTTAAAGAAGTCAACTAACTAAAACTTAGCTGTCGTATTGTAAGACTGAGAGAGAAGTTAGCCTTAACCCACTGAGCGAGGCCAGGGATCAAACCAATAACTTCATGGTTCCTAGGCGGATTTGTTTCCATTGCACCATGATGGGAACTCCTAAGAATGAGAGAGAAGTTGATAGATAATTTAGCCACTTAAGTTTCTAGTGACTGAATGTAAATAGATAATTTAGCCACTTAAGTTTCTAGTGACTGAATGTAACTGTAAAAATAATCTGCCCTTTTTTGAAAAGGAAACCAAAAAGAGTCAAAGGACAGTGTAAAGAACTCACATAGAGTCAGTAAGAAAACTCCATGTCAGTGATAGTAGTGAAAATTTCTTGAGTATTTCTATTTCTGAGGTTTTCTTATCAAATTAATTTTTTTTAAAGCAGTGCTCTGTGGAGCCTGGTCCTTCTAGGGTGGGTACTTGCAAAGACGAGATGACAGCAGGATTTCTAAAAAAACCTATATAAAAATGCTGAGTGGACCTAGAACCAAACTTTAAATTTCAGAGAACTTATAGCCACTAATGATTTACCATCACCATAAATGATGTAGATCTTTAAGGACATAGAACTACATTGTTCTACCAAAATTTAGAAATTGAAGCTGAGGAGCTTAAGAGAATCACTACTTACTGATCTATTCGTCTGTATTCTCACATAGGTAGAGGTCAGAGTCAGAAGCATCATGGTTTGCATGTATAGTCAGTCAGTGTAAGCACATAATTGGGATGCTCTTTTTGACTGGTGTTAGAACTGCTTTTTTTAAAAATGGTAAAAAAAAAACAAAACAAAACCCCAAACCCAAACCTCTTTTAGTATAGATCCAAAGAATAGCACAGAAAGAAAATTCTTAAACATCACCATTTGGAAAGTTAACCTTTCAGTATCTTTTTCAAGGTCATAAAATGAACTAAAAGTTTTGTGTTATTTTTGGGGAAAATTTTCCATACTATAATAAATAATCATAATGTTGGCAAAAATATTTTGGAAGAAGAAATAAAAGAGACCACTTGAAGTGAGAGGTTTTTGGATATTTATAAAGTTACAAGAATTTCCACAATGTAGTATTAATAAATCTACTCATGGAATGGAAAAGACAATCCAAAAGCAGACCAAATCAAATATATACAGTATGACAAAGCTGGCAAAAGAAGTATAGACATTCCAATAATTTGATTATTGGAGCTGAATAGTTGGAAAAATTACGAAGCTCAATTGCTTACATCAAATAATATACCAAATTTAATTATCAATGTATTTAGTTAAGCAGGAAAACAAAAAATGGTCTGGTCACTTATGATGGAGCATGATAATGTGAGAAAAAAGAATGTATACATGTATGTGTGACTGGGTCACCATGCTGTACAGTAGAAAATTGACAGAACACTGTAAACCAGCTATAATGGAAAAAATAAAAATCATTATATATATATATATATATAAAAATATATATATAAAAACAGGTGAAAATTTAAATAGCTGAAACAGTGAAAACCTGTCTAATTATAAAAGAAGGCTAAATGGGGGAAGATGGTAGATTTGACTTCATTAAAAAAACTTCTATATAAAAATCTATAGACAAATTTAAAATGAAAATAACCAGCTTGTAACATTTGTATAATTTTTACAAAAGAGAAAATGTTCTTCATAGAGAAAAAGTTAGTATAATTCAATAAAAAAAGGAAAATGAATGAGACATAGAACACACAAGAGAAATAAAAAAATAATCAACATACATGTTAAAAAATGTTGATATCACTGATAATCAAACTATGGTAAATTAAAATTAAAACAAGACAATTTTCTATCTTTGAAATTAGTGAAGATCTAAAAACTATAATAGTAATTCTTTTTTTTGGTAAGGGTGCAAAACAATTGATACCTCCATAATTTGAACAGAAAATAGGACAGTTGAACAGTATAAGATAGGATAATTAAGTTATGACAGATATAGATTGTAAAATTTAATATAAATATTAAAATTTAAGCTCAATAGTATACTTGATGACATGAGAAAATAGTCATGATCTATTGTTAATGACTTGAATAGAATCTGTTTAAAATAATATTGTAGGAGTTCCCGTCATGGCACAGTGGTTAACGAATCTGACTAGGAACCATGAGGTTGCAGGTTCAATCCCTGGCCTCACTCAGTAGGTTAAGGATCCGGCATTTCTGTGAGCTGTGGTGTAGGTTGCAGACACGGCTCAGATCCCGTGTTGCTGTGGCTCTGGTGTAGGCCGGTGGCTACAGCTCCGATTAGACCCCTAGCCTGGGAACCTCCATATGCTGCTGGAGCGGCCCAAGAAATAGCAAAAAGACAAAAAAAAAAAAAATATTGTAGTTATAGCTATATAAAGAAAGCATATACACCAATGATTGATTTTCTTAATATGATTCTACATTTTTCAAATTTAGATAATCAACATTTATGGGCACAATAATGGAAAATTCATTAATATCAAAAATCAGGAAGTATATATAGCAAAAACATAACAATTATTGCATCTAAATGTGAATAATAAAAATAATTTTACCATCCTTTAATTTTGTTACATTTAGCAAATTTGTAATGAATATATGATTTTTATAATGAGATAAAATCCTTTATGATCCCAATACTGTGTGTGTGTGTGTGTGTGTGTGTGTGTGTATAGAAAAGAACTGTATATAAATATACCAATATGTTAGTCTTGATACTTTCTGGGTAATGAGGTTTTTAAGGGTTTTAATTTTCTTCTTTATACTTTCTATATTTTCTATTTAATATATTTAAAAAATTTATTGTATAATAAGAAAAAATAAAGGATACTTAAATATCCTTGCTATGTTGCATTTGGATATTGCTTAACATTTATATGGTAGAATTACTATTATTATTTTTTTGTAAGGACAGGTGCTGTAACAAGAAGCAGAGTTTCTCTGTATGAAGGTAGTGGGTATTTATGTATTTAAATTACTAGCAAATTAAAGTTCCATCTAACAGCTTGCAATTCTTGTTGCAATGGAGATGTTAAGGCCTGATGTAAAACAGGAGAGAAACATGATTCCCAAACAGTTAATCACAGAGGGTCCCAGTGACAAGGGAACTTATTTCATACTCATTTTGGTCTTTTTACTTCTTTTGGTGACTGGAAAAATAGGAAAGACAGGAGCAGAAAAGTCAAAAAGAATGGATAAATGGCCATACTTTTATTTAAGTCTATTAAATTAATGGGGACGAGTTAGTGGCTGACATACATCAAAATTGTACACAAATAATTGAGGAAACAAAAACCAGCTGAAAATTGAGTACACGCTACCAGGAGGTCACTTAACCTCAATCTGGACCGAAATCTTAGAACAGTGTTAGAAGGAATTTTGACATAATATAAAATTCTAGGTGAGTGGTAAAAAGCAACCCTTTCAACATTCTGTATAAAGCAAGGTTAGATTAAAAAGAGACTGATAATTTTTGAAGACTAATTCAAAAGGTACCAAATTATACTGAGATATTGGTTTTCTTGGTTCAACTGGTTCTGTAGTAGCATTAACTAGTTTTTTCACTTTTCAAGTTGTGGTAAATATATATATATATATATATATATATATATATATATAACACATAAATCTTATTTTGACCATGTTTAAGTACATATTTCAGTGAAATTATACTCACAACTATCATGACCATCTATCTTTAAACCTTTCTTATCACACCCCAGACAAATTCTATAACCATTAACTCCTCAATCTTCTATCCTCCCAATCTCCTGTAATTTTTAATCTACTTTGTCTCTGAATTTGCCTATTTTAGATGTTTTATGTAAATGGAACCATATAATATTTGTCCTTTTATGTCTGGTTTATTTTACTCAACATAATGTTTTCAAAGTTCATTCATATTATAGCTTGTGTCAGAACTTAGTTCCTTTTAATACCTGGATAATATTCTATTGTTAGTATAAAATATATTTTCTTTATTCACTTATCATTGATTTGACATGGGTTGTTTTTGCATTTTAGCTTTTGTGAAAAATACTATAATAAATATTTTCTTATAAGTATTTGACTATTTGTTTTAATTCTTTTGGTTTTTACCTAGGAGTGGAATTGTTGAGTCATATGGTAATTATATGTTTAACATTTTGAGGAAACATCCTATTGTTTTTTATAGTGGCTGCACCAGTTTATATCTTTACTAGCAATGTATGAGGATTTCAATTTCTCTACATCCTCAGCAACACTTGCTTTTGTTAAAAAATAATTACTATAGGTATCCTAGAAAGTACGCAGTGTTTTTGTTTTTGTGTTTTTTTTTTTTTTTTGTCTTTTTTTTTTTTTAGGGTCTCATGTGTGGCATATGGAGAGTCCCAGGCTAGGGGTCCAATTGGAGCTGCAGCTGCCAGCCTATGCCACAGCCACAGGAATGCCAGATTCAAATCGCATCTGTGAATTATACCACAGTTCACAGCAACAGCGAACCCTTAACTCACTGAGCAAGGCCAGGGATTGAACGTGCGTCCTCATGGATACTAGTCAGGGTCATCAACCACTGAGCCATGATGGGAACTCCTCTTAGGGTTTCAATTTGCATTTCCCCAATGATTAATGATGTTGAGCATCTTTTCCTGTGCTTATTGGGCATTTCTAAATCTCCTCTGGAGACCTGTCTCTTCAAGTCCTTTGCCCATTTTAAAATATTGTATTTATATCTTTTTGCTGTTGAGTGGTAGGAGGTATTTATATATTCTGGATATTAAACCCTTATCAGATATATTATTTGCAAATATTTTCTCTGATTCTGTTTTCTCTTTTCATTTTGCTGTGTCTTTTGATGCATTTTTTTAAAATTTCTCAAATCTAATGCATTTTTTTCTTTTGTTCTTTTCTCATGCTCTTGGTGTCTACTTATGTAATTATCCATGGTCAAATCCAAGGTCATGAAGATTTATTTATATATTTTCTTCTAAGAGTTTTATGGTTTTAGCTTTTAAATAATGTCATTGATCCATTTTGTGTCATCATTTTAATATTATGTAAAATTGAAGTCCAACTTCATTCTTCGGCATATGGAAATCCAGTTGTCCTAGTAACATCTTCTGAAGGTTGTTCTCTCTCCATTGAATGGATTTGTTAGTTTTATAAAAAATTAATTGACCATAGATGTATGGCTTTATATATGTACTGTCAGTTTTTTTCCATTGGTCTTTATGTCTATCCTTATGCTATTATATACTGTCTAGTTTATGGTAGCTTTGTAGTAAATTTTGAAGTTGAGAAAATGAATCCTCCAACTTTTAAAAAATATTGTTTTAGCTATTTGAAGGCCCTGAAATTTCATATGAATTTGAGATTGGCTTTTTCATTTCTGTAAAAAGACTGCTGGAATTTTAATAGAGATTGCATTAATCTGTAAATCTCTTTGAGTGGTATTAACAGCTTAGCAATATTAAATCCTCTTATTCGTAAACAGTAGATCTGTCCATTTATATGTCTTCAGTTTCTTTCACTTTTGTAGTTTTGTGTGCACAAGTCTTCACTTCCTTGGTTAAAGTGTTAGCTCTTTTAAAATAAAGAGTTATACATATAAGCTATCTTATTTAAAAAGAGAGCAATTGAGTTGAAAAGCTGACTACTTTCTTCTCTGGATAAGCAGCCTAAGTTAGAGGCAGCTGGTTCTTCAGACATGGATAATTCAAATCACTTGAGAGCTTATAAACTCAAATTCATAACATGGTAATAAAAGGCATATGTAATAATAAGTAATAATAGGAGGAAAGTATGGCAAGCCCAACTATATCTTTTGTGGATTTCTGAGGACATGGATATTTCTAAAAGAGATTATTCTGAACATGATAATTTTGATAATTTTCATGATAATTATCATGATAACTATCTTGATAATTTTTTCCTCTCAAAAGAAGTAAAATACTTTATATTTCATTCTCAGTTACCAGGAATTTCTATAAATGCTTCATAAAAAACCAAAATGAAATAAAACAAATGCTGGGCCACCTTGATTCCTTGGAACAGCCTGAAGATGGTCAGGCCAATACTGTCTCCCCCTCCAAGATAACTGGCTTAAGTGTCTCAACAGACATAGCCAGAGGGCCTTTCAGGAATTCTAAGAGCTGCAGGGGACACTTGTATCCAAATGGGGAGTCAATTCAAATAAGTCTGAAGGTTTTTTTTTGTTTGTTTGTTTGTTTTTTTCCCCTGTCTTTTGAGGGCCGCATCTGTGGAATATGGAAGTTTCCAGGCCAGAGGTCAAACTGAAGCTACCTAAGCCACAGCAATGCTGGGATCAGACCTGCTTCTGCGACCTACACCACAGCTCATAGCAACGCTGGGTCCTTAACCCACTGAGTAAGGCCAGGGATTGAACCTACCTCCTCATGGATTCTGGTAGGGTTTGCTACCACCAAGCCACAACAGGAACTCCCTGAAGGGTGTCACTACTTTGGATATTTTGGCAGAAAATCTCTTAAGATTTTCCTGAGTCTAACTGGGGAATTTTAAGTTTCCTTGAGAACACTATAAAATTATACAGACTTTATTTTTTTAAATGTATTTATTTGTTTTAAAAAATTTTTGTTGAAATATAGTTAATTTACAGATCTAGTTAGTTTCAGGTATATAACAAAGTGATTCATATATACAAATCTAATATACTATATTCTTTTTGAGATTCATTTCTATTATAGGTCTTTACAAGATTTTTTTTGTTTTTTTTTTGTCTTTTTCAGGGCTGCACCCTTGGCATTAGGAAGTTCCCAGGCTAGGGGGTCTAATCGGAGCTATAGCCGCGGGCCTATGCCACAGCCACAGCAATGCAGGATCTGAGCCACATCTGCGACCTACACCACAGCTCACAGCAACACCAGATCCTTAACCCACTGAGTGAGGCCAGGGATCGAACCTGCAACCTCATGGTTCCTGGTCAGATTCGTTAACCACTGAGCCATGATGGGAACTATAATATTTATTAAATATAAATTACAAATTTCCCCTCTGTCTTTGTTTGTCTTCCTTTCATATAGCCTTTCTGCAAAGATGTCCTTTTTCTTTTCTAAGAAAAAGAAAAAAAAATGCTCCTCTGTTTTCCTCTCTCTTTCCTGTCAGTTCTGATTGGTTTTTTAAAATGCTTGAAGCCCTGATAACTGGAAAGTTGAGGGTTTCAAAGTCCATGTCTTAAAATTTATTGTGTAGTCTCTTGGATTTTATAATAATATAGGAATGATGTGGGAATTGATGGTGTAAAACAAATTATAGAGTTGTAGCTGAGGATTTATGAAAACCCTAGTGTGGTGTAAAAAGATCACATTTCGCAGAAAGTAGGTGTCAGTTTCTCAACTAAACCTCCTTAGACATAAAAAAGAAAAAGAGGCGAGAAAGGTTTAAAAGAATTATTACATGTAGTATTAATAAGAAAATGCTACTATACTAATGTGTAGCAGCATTTATTAAGCAGCTTTACAATATTTTGTTAGATGTCCTTCAAAATAATCCTCAGAGGTAGATTATTAAGACCCATTTTCACATAATAAAAGAGGAATGGTAAATGGTAACCATGTGTATACATCTGCTCAACCTCTTACATAGGTTGCCCAAGAAATGACTGTTAGATTGTATGTCAGTTCAGCCTTTTTTCCTTTTTTCATAGGAAAGGATATAAAAAGGATATGGTTCTGGGCTGATGGAGTTACCTTTTAGCAAAGTCTATTCTTTTTTCATAGGAAAGGATATAAAAAGGATATGGTTCTGTGCTCATGGAGTTACCTTTTAGCAAAGTCTATTCTGTAAAGTCCTACAAAGTATTGGGAAAATGCTGATGCAAGATAGGACTATTCAGGGAACATCATATACATGCCTGCCTATACCTGGATCTGAGAAACTACTTCATGCACAGTCTTTCTGATAGGTAGTAACTATTTTTAAAAATCGGTCCAATTAAACTGGTCCAGGAGAGGACACTAGTTTCTGGGCTGGCTAGCCAGGGTTTGGCCAGCTATGTGTGGCTTGGCTTTAAAACAGATGTGGCAGGTCAAAACAATTCCTCTAGCAATGAGAAAACCAAAAGTAAAAGGTAATTGGTGGTGGGGCCAGAAGATGAAGGGAGAGCTTGAGAGTTGGGAGATAGAATGAGGTCCAAAGCAAATGGAAAATGTCTAAATCCAACTCGTAAGTCAATGAGCACTCTGAGGAAGCATGAAGAAGCCAGCTGGTAGAAGGAAGAACAGGGTAAATATGTAGAGAGAGAGATACCCTGTGATGGCAAGACCCCAGAGAATACACCCCTTTGTCTCCTAATAGCTTTCCAGCTTCCTACTGCTGGTTCTGTGAGATCAGATGGCAAGGTCTTGAACCACTATGAGCTCTCTGTCTTTGCATTGAAACAAGTTCCTAAACCAATTATTTCTGGAGGCAGCTTGAATGGGTTTCTCATTCTTAAAATTCCAACAAACTTTACCATAATCCCCAGAAAATACTATGTGAAACACAGGAGCCCTATGCATAGTTTTGGCTTCATCAAGAGCTGTAACCTTGCAGGAACACACACATAGCTGTATGTTCTATTGATTCTGGGCACTGCTACACACAGCTCTACAGTTCTGAGTTCTTATAGGTTATAGAGAAATGTCATGGGAAAGATCATGAAACAGTATGTCTTTTTTTTTCCATGGCACAGCTGCCTACTTCCCCCTGCAATGTGAAAGCCACTGGTAGGAGAGGCAGTGGGGTAAGGGCAGATGATGACTATGAATGAAGTAGATGGAGGGATTGTTTTAAAGGTGCTGGAGGCATTCCTGTTGTGGCTCAGTGGTAGTGAACCTGACTAGTATGCATGAGGATGCAGGTTCAATCCCCAGCCTTGCTCAGTGGGTTAAAGCATCTGACATTGCTGTGAGCTGTGGTGTAGGTTGCAGATGCAGCTTGGATCCTGCGTTGCTATTGCTGTGGCGTTGACCAGCAGCTGCAGCTCTGATTGGACCCCTAGCCTAGGAACTTCCATATGCTGCGGGTGAGGCCCTAAAAAGACAAAAGAAAAAAAAAAAGGTGCTGGAAATGGATTAAGAAGAGTGGTTCATATATATAATTAAATACTACTTAGTCATAAAAAGGGCAAAACAATGCCATGTGTGGTAACATGGCTGCAACTGGAGATTCATACTAAGTGTAACTATGATTCTCATACTAAGTCAGAAAGAAAAAGGCAACTACCATGTTATATCACTTACCTGTGGAATCTAAAATATGGGAAAACTGATCCTATCTATAAGACAGAAACAGATCATGGCCACGGAGAGCAGACTTGTGGTTGCTGGTGGGGTTGGGGAAAGGAGTTGGATGGACAGGGAGTTTGGGGTTGGTGGGTGCAAACTGTTACATTTGGAATGGATGGGCAATTAGGTCCTACTGTATAGCACAGGGAACTGTGTTTGACTGGGCCACTTTCCTATACAACAGAAATTGCAGAAACATTGTAAGTCAACTATACCTTAATAAAAAACATAAATAAAAGTGCTGGAATGTGATCTCAAAACTTTTGTTGGGCCACAGAATTTTAGAGCTCATGGGACCTTAGTGAGCATATCATCCTGCTTCCTTGTTTATAGAAAACGTTGAGACTTAGAGTCCTGATGACATTCTAAAGGACTATTGACAATTAGGGACAGTGTGAGGAACTGAAGTCAAGTCATCTGCCTCCTGGCCCAGCGGTTGTTCCTCCTTATCTGGGATCCACCTTCTTTCCTTGGATAATTTTGAAGGCAGTTATCCTGAAGCTTTATCAACAGAGCAGGGGATGGACCACAGGTCTTGGAATTCATTAGATAAAGATGTCCACATTCTTCTATTCCCAGTAATCTGAGAGTGCTAGAGAAGCAGGAAATAAAAACTTTCCCTGCCCAGACCAGAGCCGTTAAAACTTTTTAAATCTTAAAAATTTGGTGCACCTTTACCTTAAGGCCTAGGTTCTACTAGTCTAGCCTTCTCACTAAATAGTAATATGCTGTACTCAGAGTTATGAATTTTTCATAATTATGAAGTTGATAAAGAGTCATTTCAGGCAGAAATAATAGCCCATGAATGGAGGCCATGGATTAAACTTCTAGATTGTAGGCTATGCACGAACAAAGTCAAAATTAAGCATTATGCTTCACACTTTAATTTCTTAGCATTGTATATGCAATGATGCTGCTTTCTTGGAGATGGCTGGGTTTTAATTCACTTGTCACCTGTGGTATATTTTTTTCTATTGAGCAAAAAGCCTGCAAATTCTGCTTGGAGGATTTGCCTGAGGCAAGGTGTCATAACCACTCACAAATCACCACTTATATCCTGTTTACACCACCTTTGCCCCACACAAGGCTATGTAACCAATATCATTTGCCTTTTGCACAAAGGGAGACCCAGGCCCTATAAAATCACTGTTGCATAACTGTAGGATACACAATACTGAGCTTAAAAAATGATGAAAACTGTGGGTCCTCTAATCTCAAAAATATTTGAGCCAAGAGTGTAAAAGCAAGTAAGGCAAAGCCATGTCACATGAACTACTATTTATTGAGTGTCTACTGATACCAAGCACTGTACTGTAGTTATTTGATGCAAGCCTCACACTTATGATATAACTTTTGCTCTACTCATTTTACAGATAAGTAAACTGACATTCAGGGAGGCTGGGATCACATACCTAGGATGTGACAGATCTCGAATTTAAATTCAGGTGCCTTTTTCTCTGAAGCTCATGAATTCTCTTAACCAGGATGTTATTCCGCCTCTCATATGATGGAGAAATTTTGGCAGGCACAGCAACTTGCCATCCTGTTTGACCCCCTAAGATAGAATAGAAGATAGACAGATAGATGATAGACAGATAAATGCTTCCCAGAGGAGCTGAACACAGCTGTCCATGGCTCAATAAATGAACAAACTTTTATTGATACAAACTATATGTATGACACCAGACTGCATGCTATAGCAGGTTCCAAGAAGTGGAAGAATCGGGCTTTGCCCTCAAGGACTGTATAATGTAGTTGGGGCAAAAGGATGCACACATCAAGGGTAACTAACAACACAGGGCTTATATGATAATAGATGACAAGAAATACCTTGAGGGTAAGAAAGAATAATGAGAAGATGTGAGGTCATCCTTTCCCCCCAGGAAAACAGAGTCTTGCAGTACAAACTATGCCAGAAAAATCTTTATGAAACTGGCTAATTTCATTTGAACTGGAGATGATTTCTGGGCTGCTGGGTTGCTGACCCCATTCTGGCTCTAAAGTTAGACTTTTTTATGACAAACAGCCTATCAGTAAGACAGTAGAAAGCACATCTGTTCTGTCACAGGGTTCTATTGATGGAAATAGGACACTTGTCTAGTGTAACCTCATTCTCCTCGACCTATCCTTATTGGAAACTGAAGTGTGTACAGCAGGTAATTACCAACTGAGACAGTTGGGGATACTGCCCTCCTTCAAGCAGGGTAATATCATCCTGAAGTACTCCTTCAATTCCATTACGCCAGAAACATATCTAAGATTAAGGAAAAGCTATTTAAGTTTTCCTGCCCTGTGCCTTCTAGGGCAGTCTCCATGGGTTAGTAAAATGGCATGTGCTCTGAGTAATCATAAACCTCTAGCAATTAGTTAGTCCTGTTCAGTAATCTCTGTCTAGCTTTGTCTCATGAAATGGCCCCTTGAGAAAGAGAGCAGCCTGCCATGGAACACCGTGGTGACTGTTTGCTTCTCCTCTTTGTGTTCTAAATATGTCACCTCAGCTGCCAGGATGACATGCCTTGGCCTCACTGTCAGGCTTGTTTGTAAAAGCTACCCAAATCCTTGTTTTACATGCTCCACATAGTCTTCCCCTGTCTGGCTGTATATTGCGACGTCATCAATCAATGCCACGCTGAATTCACCCAATTTTGTCAGCATCATGTTTACCTTCATCTTAAATGTTACCAGTGTGTTCCACTTGCTGAAAGAGAGCCCCTGGAACACACATAAGCCAGAGTTGTGAGGACTACCTGTGCAGTGACATCCCATAGTTATCAGAGCTCTTCACTGCCATGCTGATCGTTCAATGGCGTTCCTATTCTTTGTGACCCTGTTTTACTTGTCCTGTTCTAGAAGTCAGGTGAGCAGTGCTGACAGGCTCAGACTTCCAGCATGGGAAGCTTCCTTTGTTACTTGGGTTAATAACACTAACCATTAGAAAGAGAAGATCTGTAATCATCCCATCACTGGTGTCACAGTAGGGTCCAGCACCCAAAAAACTGTAGTAAGATCATGGTCTCTCTTTTGCAGGAAAGATAAAAGTGGTAAAATGTTAGCCTGAAGAAGAAAATGCATAATTGGATGTGGACATCTTGCCTTTGTCCAAATGTGAATACCCTGAGCTCATTACTGGCTTTTGTATCTGAAAGGTGGCACAAAGGACACGTTTGATTTTTTTACTTGCCAAAGTCTGACTCCAGTCTTCACCTGCTAAATTATTTAGAAGACGTGTTTGTGAGGAAACCCAAGATGTTAATTTCCTTGATATTGTTACCTCTGTGGGAAAATCTGAAGGATAAAGGAGGCTTTAAATATATATGTGATAAATTTCTAATTCACCATTTTTTCCCTTCTCTTTTCTGAAGTCCTTAGAGAAAGAGGAAAGTTTTTTTTTTTAACTTTCCTATCATCCACAAAATATTCCACATAGGAAGTTGATCTGAAGTACAGTGTGGAATATTGAAGTCTATCAAAGAATCAACATAGACAACCTTCTCTGTCATTGACACATTGTTTTACAGAACTACCTTCTGCGTCTTGGTGCCCAAGTTCCTGTAAGCAGTACTTTACAGTAAAACCAGAAATTATCTTCTCATTTTTCTCTTCATTTTCTCTGTTTAAACTTAGCCTTGTGAACTTATGTTTATCTGATATACTGTTTGTTATTTTCTAAGTAAAGTGAATTAAAAACCTATGTTTCAGAGAAGGATTCTTTGTCATCACAGCCACCTCTATTTTGGTTGGCCATTTTACTAGAGTAGTTTCTGCTAGAGCAACAAGCAACAAGAAACTATGTGGGCTATTCATTCTGTTCTCTTCTTATGAACTTTTTCCAGGGCTGTTCTATTGGCAAATTGTCTGTGCTCCTCACTTTTTGACCTTAGCTGTGAAACATCTTAGTTCTTGACCTTAGATATGACCTGAACGCAAACATGTGATCAATTAGCAGAAGCAGGAGGGTATCACTCAAGTGGAATTTGCCAGCTGCTGCTAAAAGCATGCAGAAACCATCCTATCAGGTATCCAGTTATTTTCCTTTTCTTTCAGTATTTGCTACAAAGTTAGAGATGAGAAAACCAGAAGGCCTCAAGAATGAAGTCATGCTGTGAAGGGGGTATAGATACAGGGCACACTTCAGCAATCCACTTCTCTCAGCATAGGCAAATCCTCTGGCTAGTTCAGGGTCACATCTCTGCTCTGGATATGGAAGCCGGGATTGAGCAGGTAATTGAGGGAACTGCTGTGTCTTGACGACAATTCTATAACTTTACCTGCATTCCTAATAAGCTAGAGGAAAAAAAGTCCTTAGAGAGAGGAAATTGGCATTCTTGAATGTTGCCACATTATCAGATTCCCCCTTCTCTGTAAGAGTTGCTTTTACATATTAAAAAAAGGAGGGAAAAAAAGGTAAGGAGAGTTAGAGGAGCTTGGCATATTTCCTGAAGCAGAAAAATTGCCCTTACCCTAAGGTGAAAGAAAGTGTGAATGGTGCCTTGAAGGCAATTCAGGAAGTATTCATTAATCAACAAGTATTTATTAAGCACTATTTTCAGAATTGTGCTTGGGGCTGTGATAGAGTAATAAAAGAAGTGTAAAACAGAATTCATGCCCTCAAAGAATTTATGCTCTAATTGGGGAGAGAAGAAATAATAGAAGCAGTTTAGGATTAGTGCTAAACGGTGTGTTTCAGATCATAGGAACTATAAGAAAGAAGCAGGTTGCCATTGAGACCTGGTATAGTCAGAGAAGCCTTTGCTAATGTGATGGGTCTTGAAATGAGTCTTGAGAGATGGGTTAAATATAGTTAAAATGACCCCTACATTAATTAATTCAGAGAATTAATGAATTCTGGTAGTGGGGAATGTGACCTAGGCTACGGCAGTATGGTCGCCACTCTCTTTAATTACTAAGAGGAAGAATTAACCTATAGCATGAAAGTGTTTCGAGTGCATGGCCACCTTTGAGACAATTTATAGGCATGCCACTTAAGTAGTGGGGTTTCTGCAAATTGACCTCATTTCTCCTTTTCACTTTTTTTTTCTGTAGGTTTTTGTAACCTTTAAAGTTTTTTAACACTACTTTTGTTTTAACATCCTTGGTGCCATGTGAAAATTCTCTTAGACTTAGATTGGAGTGGATCTGAGGACTCAGACTTAGAAGCTCTTCCAATCTTATGATACGAAGATGCTACCTGACCCAGAGCATCCTTATGTAGATCAACAGTGCAGCCACCTCCTGTTTCCTAGGTGACAGTGAAATGGCATTGCCCAATCTACAGTGTACCTTGCAGGGGGATCCAAGCTGCCACTTCCTTTAAATCTCTTTGTATGCCCTGGGAAAACTTTGTTGCCATTATTCCACGTCATCTTGAATTAGGCTACAGATTGCCAAAGAGAGCAATTCTCTACCCACGTTACCCTTAATCTTGCCTTAATCGAAAGACAATGACTTGAAGAATTTAAGGGAAAGCCCTTCAGTTTGTTGTGTGTAGGGTAATAATAATAACATATTTAGAAGCATTTTCACATTCTTTTTCTTATTCAGTTCATATACTGGTTCAATGAGATAAGTAGGACATTGTAGATTATAAAAAACTACCTCCTCCCTGATAGAAATGTTTTTTTCTTTATATAAAATAATATAAAGGAATGCTTATTTTAAGAAATATCTTTTAATGCATTTTATAAATGCTTTAAGGAATTTTTTCTTATATAAAAGTTTATACTGGATAATTGTAAAATAATGTGTAAAATACATCAAACCCACATACAGTGGATTTAGAAAGAAGAAAAGATATGAATGGAAACATTGAGACTTTAAGAGGTTAGGATTTGCCCAACATCACATTCCTAGGTAAAGGACAAGATAGGGCTCAAGTTTAGGTAGCTTGAGGACAAATCCTATGCCACTGGGCTAGTTTGGGACCTTACTGGAGAACGGTTACAAAGGTAAAGACTTGCAGTAGCATCACCACCCTTGATATTTAGGAGGGTATATAATTTTATCAATACAATACAAAGGTTAATGGGATTGCCTCCTTCCAACTCTATCATAGTGAACGTAGGCTTTATGGCAACGTTAAAAAAATGACTTCTCTCTGCTTTATGCTGATCATTAACTAAGATCATCTCACACTAGAGATTTACTATACCGAAGAGCACTGACATCAGTAACTGCTATTAAGCGTATGATACTTAAATTCCATAGAGTGGAGCAAAATACCTTTGTCAGCAATGTAGGAGAAATAGACACATTCAGAGGCACTCCTCCCACACAAAACAGAGCTGCTATCTGCAGGAATCAGTCTACCAGTTTTTGATACACTCTTGCCATATCTACTGGATGAAAATCTCCTTATGAAACAGATAGTCTTTGTCTTTCTACTCTTTTATTAAACAACTGAATGAGATCAATTTTATAGGCATTTCAATAAGCTGCATGGAGTGATCAAAAACCTCCAGCTGCAAGAAAAAAAAAAATAGGAATAGGAACAATGAATCAGTATGTCTGGATATGGCTCCAAAATTTAAATTCTCAAATGAATGATATTATGATGTTCCTAAGAAATCAATCTCTCTTTCAATAAGGAAGTAGTAAAATAGAGTGAGTTGCATCAAAAAAGAATAAAATATATAGGAATAAACTTAATCAAGGAGGTGAAAAACCTATACTCTGGAAACTATGAAACATTGAAGATAATGCAAAGAAATGGAAAGATATTCTGTGCTCTTGGATTGAAAGAATTAATATTATTAAAATGGTCACACTATCCAAAACAATCTAGCTACAGATTTAATGGAACTTCTATTAAAATTTTCATAAAAATAGAATACATAATCTTAAAAATTTATACAGAACCACAAAAGATCCAGAAAAACCAAAAACAAAATCTTGAGAAAAAGAACAAAGCTGTGGGTATCACCCTTCTCTACTTCAGACTACATTACAAAGCCACTATAATCAAAATGGCATGGCATTGGCACACATGCACACAAAAAACAGACACATAGATCAATGGAATAGAATAGAGAACCCAGAAATAATTTTATGTACTTATGGTCAATTAATTCATGACAAAGGAAGCAAGACAGCCACTTCAATAAGAGGTGCTGGGAAACTGGAGAGCTAAGTGCAAAGCAATGAGGTTAGAACATTATCTCAAACCATATATAGAAATAAACTCAAAGTGGATTAAAGATCTAAATGTTATACCTGAAACCATAAAACTCCTGGAAGAATACATAGGCAAGAGACACTCTTTGGCATAAACTGTAGCAATATATATGTATTTTTAGATCTGTTTCTTCAGGCAAAAGAAATAAGAGCAAAACAACAACAACAACAACAACAAAACTAACTGGGACCTAATCGAACTTAAAAGTTTTTGCATAGAAAAGGGAAACCATTGACAAAATGAAAAGACAACCTACAGAATGGAAGAAAATAGTTGCAAAATGATATCACCAACAAAGGGTTAATATCCAAAATATGTAAACAGTCCGTACTACTCAATATACATATATATAACCCAAACAACCTGATCAAAAAATGTCAGAAGACCTGAATGAACATTTTCCCAAAGAAGGCATACAGATGGCTAACAGGAACATGAAAAGATGCTCAACATTGCTAATTATTAGAGAAATGCAAATCAAAACAACAATGAGATGTCACCTCACTCCTGTCAGAATGGCTATAATTAGAAAGTCTACAAATAACAAATATTGGAGAGGATGTGGAGAAAAGGAAACAGTACGCTGTTGGTGGGAATGTAAATTAGTGCAGCCGCCATGAAAAATTTTATGACAGTTCCTCAAAAACCTAAAAATAAACTACAATATGATACAGCAATTATGCTCTTGGGTATATATCTGGAAAAAAAACAAAACACTAATTCAAGAAGATGCATGTACCCTAATATTCATAGCAACACTATTGTAAATCAATAGCCCAGATATGTAAGCAACCCAAATGCCAATCAGCAGATGAACAGATAAAGAAGATGTGGTATATATACACTATGGAATATTATTCAGCCATGAAATGAATAAAATAATGTCATGTGCAGCAAAGTAAATTGACCTAGAAATATTAGGCATAGTGAAATGAGTCAGATAAAGACAAATACTATATGATATCACCTATATGTGGAATCTAAAAAAATAGTACAAATGAATGTATATGCAAATCAGAAACAGATTCACAGACAGAAAACAAACTAGCGGTTACCAAAGGGGAGAGGGAAAGGGAGAGAGCAAATTAGGGGTATGGGATTAAGAGTTGCAAACTACTATGCATAAAAGAGCCATAATGTATATAGCACAAAGAATTAATAGTCATTATTCTATAATAACTTTTAACATAATATAATCTGTAAAATACTCAATTACTATGGTCACTAATATAATACTATAAATCAACTATACTTCAATAAAGAATAAAATGAAATAATTAAAGAAAAAAGAATGAGATAGGGTGATTCTTTCTTTCTTTTTCTTTTTGGGGCTGCACTTGCAGCATATGGAAGTACCTGGGCTAGGGGTTGAACTGGGGCTGCAGCTGCTGCCCTGTGCCACAGCCACAGCAATGCCAGATCCTAGCTGCAACTGCAATCTATGCTGCAGCTTATGGCAATGCCCAATCATTAACCCACTGAATGAGGCCAGGGATTGAACCCACATCCTAATGGATACTAGTTGGGTTCTTAACCAGCTGAGCCACAAGGGGAACTCCAGGATTATCCTTTATAGGGATTTCCACATTAAGTTTCTTAGGATTCTTGTAGGAGTAATTCACCCAAAACTATGCAATAAATGTTAATTCAACAAACATCTATTTAGTGCCTGTTATTTCTGAGATATCAGTGTAGCCTCTGGAGATACAATAATGAAAGAAAGTGCTGGTCTCAAGAAGCTCCCACTCTAGTAGAAAAGACAAAGCAATTGGGATAGAGACTCTGGGGGAGGATGTTCTGGGGACCTGACTCTGAGTGGTTCATAATGAATCCACTGTGGAGTGGGCTAGAGGTATGATATCAAGGTGGATTTTCCAGAATAGTCTTTTTTTTTGTCTTTTCTAGGACCACACCTGAGACATATGGAGGTTCCCAGGCTAGGGGTTCAATTGGAGCAGCAGCCACTGGCCTACGCCACAGCCACAACAACACAGGGTCTGAGTCATGTCTGCGACTTACACCACAGCCCATGGCAACGCCGGATCCTCAACCCACTGAGCGAGGCAAGGATCGAACCTGCCATCCCATGGTTCCCAGGTGGATTCGCTAACCACTGAGCCACGACGATAACTCCCAGAATAGTCTTTTTGAAGCTTCTGTTTCTAATTCCAGCCAAATGTCACATATATGGGCTCCTTTTGTACAATCTGTCTGTAGTAAAGTATAAACATTCATTTTCATTTTGTTTAATTTTGTACCAAGAGCCATTCAAATAGTCAAAAGGCACAGTATCATGAAATTTCAGAATAGAAGGAGTTAAATCAAGACATTATTTGGAGTTCCCTTGTGGCACAGTGTGTTAAAGACCCGGCATTGTCACCGAAGTGGCTTGGGTTGCTGCTGTGGGGCAAGTTCAAGCCCAGGCCCAGTAACTTCCATGTGCAATAGGCACAGCCAAGGGAAAAAAGACATTTTTAAAGGTTACAAGTACAGTTCAAAGACCATCCATATTGTCTTTATGCATTCCTCAACTGCTAACATTTTTATCACATTTCCTTTAGTACCATATCCAGATTCTCTCTACCTCTCTCTATATATACACTGGTCTCTATATATACAAATATACATGTTATCATTTAAGATATACTCAGGATTGGGAACTATATAGTATTTTGAAGAGGAAAAGCTTAATATAAAGAATTATTAACTGTAGTTGAGGATTGTGGACATGAGGAAGAGCTAGTAAAAAGTAAATAAAACTCTAAACAGTCTAGGAATAGCAGATTTAAAAAGCAGCCACTACCCTTAAGGCTGAGACCCGCATCTTGTTGAAGAGAGCATGACTGTGGCTCATTGACTGGCAGAGAAATTGTGGTGGTGTGCTGTGCTGGTGGAATTGCTGGAAATCCCCTTTAGTGAGCCAGGGAAACCTGTTCACAAGAAGGTGTATCCTTGGAGGTGATAACACATAGGCGCTATTGGCCACTGGGCGCTTTTGGCCATGGTGTGCTGCAGAAAGCAGGTGCTGGAGAAGCTATGGAAACTGAGCACAGAGGAAGCTGCCTGGGCTGCAGGAGCTGGGTGCAAAGGAAACTGTGTTCTGTAAAAGTCAGGCACCGGCGAAGCCACCTGCTCTGGAAAAGCCTGCCGAACAAGCCCACTGCAACCAGGAAACAAAATCCCTACTTCCTGCAATGTCTCTCCAAAATCTTCAGATCCTTTTAATGATAATGCTTGTTACCACCTGGCAAAAAAAAAAAAAAAAAAAAGCCTAGATCCAGTTGGGTAGAGCAGGCAATAAAATATGAATTTGGAGTTGAGAGACAGTACACTAACAAATTATTTTTATTATTTTTCTTAATCATATGAGAGCAAATTATAGACATAATGCTTCATCGTGCTAAGTACTCTAGTACGTATTTTCCCTAAAACAAAGACATTTTCTTACACAACCACAATACAACTTTCCAAATCAGCATTGATAGCAGACTGTCCTAATAGAAGTTTTCTTTTCTCTTCTGATCTAGACTATAATGCAGGAGAATACTTGGCATTCAGATGTCATGTTTCTTCAACGTCCTACAATATGGAAAAGTTTCTTAATTTTTCTAGATCTTTCATGACCTTGGAAGTCTTAACAGTTATAGGCATTTCATTCTGTAAATTATACTTCAGCTGAGTCCTCATGACCAAATTCTGGCCCTGCTTAGTGGGCATGATACCATAGAAATGATGGTTGCTTTTTTCAGTGTATCATATTCACATGCCCATAATATCCTCCATTGGTGATATTAAACTTGATCACCAGTCCTGGTGATGCTGCTATGTGTGTTCACGATAGTCACCGTTTTCACCTTTGCAGTTGGAGTGTACCTTATGAGAAAATACAAGCCTAGCTTGGAGATAATGCAGCATTAGTTCCAGACCACTGCAAGAAAGTGAATGTCCCAATAAAGAGAGTCACATGAATTTTTTTTGTTTTCCCAATGCATATAAATGTTATGTTTACCCTGTATTGCAGTCTATTAAGTATACAGTATTATACTTAAAAGACAATGTACATACCTTAATTAAAACCATTTTATTATCAAAAGATGCTAACCTTTATCTAAACCTCAGAGGGTCATAAGCTTTTTGCTGGTGGAGGGTCTTGATGTAGATGGCTGCTGACCAATCAAGGTGGTGTTGCTGAAGGATGAGGTGGGTGTAGCCATTTTCTAAAATAAGACTTCGATAAAGTTTTCTGCTTCAACTGACTCTTTGTTTCTTGAATGACTTCTGTGTAGCGTCGATGGTGTTTGATAGCATTTTATCCACAGTAGAACTTTCAAAATTGGAGTCACCTATTCCTTGGAGCTCTCTCCTGATAATGTGAAGAACCAAACACACTCTAGTTAGCAACAAACACGCTTAATACCAAGTACCTGCCTGATGAATGTTGTAGCCCTGTTATTAATATTTGCCATATTTCAGTTCTTTTGAACAGATACTCCCTCCTTGAATATTTTTCTCCCATGCTACTCTTACTCACTCAGCACTATTCCGTCGCCTTTCTTGGTGATTTCAGTATAAAATATTGACACATTTTCTAACACCCTGCTTTTCCAGTTCTGTATTCTCCTTTCCTTTGATGACTTTATTCTTTGTCTTCCACAGCCATTTACTTCCATGGTCACATGCTAGATCTTGTCATTATCAATAATTTTAACACTTCCACAGTCTCAATGGGATGTATTGCATGCTTTGACCACCACTTTCTATCTTCTAGCCGCCCTTCACATTCTTCAGTGTTTCAAGTATTAAACCCAGTGGCGATATCTAATCTGTTGATGTTAATATATTCTCAGGTTCCTTACCCACCCTTATAATCTTACCTACCTCCCTACCTATCTTAAATTCTCTCATTAATTATTATAACCACTCCCTTGAATATGACTTCAGGAGTTCCTGTTGTGGCTCAGTGTGTTAAGAACCTGTCATAGTTGTCTGTGAGGGTGCAGATTTGATCCCTGGCCTTGCTTAGTGCGTTAAGGATTCTGCATTGCCACAAGCTGCGGTGTAAGTCACAGATGTACTCAGATCTGGTGTTACTGTGGCTGTGACATAGGCCTATAGCAGCAGATCTGATCTGACCCCTAGCCAGGGAACTTCTATATGCTGCAGGTGTGGTAGTAAAAAGAAAAAAAAAAAACTTTCAACTCCCTTTATTGTATTTCTTTGGGATAAAACAACTACTCTGAGTAATTCAACCTTCATTATACACTATGCCTGCTAACTTGCAATCGAAGCGGCTGGAAGAAAACACACAGCTATGCTGATCGACCTCATTTTATAGTCAATAGTCTTTAACCTTAAATGGGCCCTTACTGCTATTTAGAACTCATATTTTTTGTATCCATTCATGTTTAAATATTTTGGAACATCATTTCATGCCTTCTCCTCTTCTGAAATCTCTAATAGCTTACTCTCTTCATTCTTAGTTGATGGCTTTGTTTCCTATTTCACTGCAAAAAAAATATTCTATAACCTGTTACTATCACAAATACATCCGTACTAGCACCTGTGCCCATGAACACTCATTCCCTGAACTGCCTCATTTCTGTTTAAGGCCATCCCCTCCATCTGTCCATCAGATCTTATCCCATGTTGCCTATTCAAGAATGCGCTGTAATTTTTCCATCATTAAAAAAAAATCAGAACAAGGCAAAACAAAAACAAACTGATAACCCTCTTTCCTCCTCTTTCCAGATATCACTCCAATTCAATTTTTTCTCCTTGAGATAAAAACTCTGTGAAGAGTTTGTATAGCCTGTGTCTCTAATTTCACATCTTTCATTTTCTCTTGAACCAGAAATTCACATAGTTTGCTTTTTTCTTTACCATCACTCCCAACATTTCCTAACTCCATTCTTTGCTTTATTTATCTCTTAAGTGCTTATCACTGTCTAATATTGTTTATTTTATTTATATATATTGTTTAATTAATATCTTTTCTGTAAGACTTTAAGTTCATTGAGGGCAAGGACTTCAATAAATGTAAATAAATAAGATATAGAGGCAATGTTTCTATAGTAATAGAGTTCAGTTCATTTGTGAATGAGATATGGGGACCTGTTCTAACACAGCCACACGAGGGATTCCTATCGGTAAAAGAATGAGCAGAGAAGAGAAATGTGATTCATTCTTGTGAAGCCTGCACTGGTGCCCATGACCCCACCTCCTGAAACCCCTGCCCCCCCCTCAGTCTCCCAGCTACTCTACTTTGTAGATTGCTATCAGTGCTGTGGGCTTGAGTTTACCATGGGCCATTGTTTTTTTATCAATTATCTAAAATTTGCAAATTAAATCTGCACAACCTGGCACCCAAAAATGTCTTACCTATTATTTTTCTTTTCACTTGGTCATGACAATACAGTTGACTGAGGCTCACAAACTCTCACCATAAATAACACAAATGTAAAAGTCCTATTTTCATACTCCAGAAAGGCAAGAGGGTCGAGTGTCCTGAATTGTATCCTAATAGCTGAGAATAGACATTACTGTCTTCTATTCATATTGTGCTCAATGACACGGACTCTCCTCTCTCTACTGTCCACTTTTCCTTCCTGCCTCTTTGTTTTAATCTCCATCTTTTTCCCATTTCTTCTTGCCCTATTGTCTCCTTCCCTTTGGTATGTTGGTCGTTTCTTGGCGGTGGCATATTTGTTGACTTGCTCTTTTGGTGACATCTTCTAATAAGAAAATCTGTCTCTTGGTGTCTCCTTGCCTAAGGGTGTGCTTACTTAAAGTGTAAAATGTCAGACTCTACCAAGGATGACAATAACCCTCTGGTGAAGAGGAATCAGCTGCTGTATTATTAATCACTGAAGAGGTAGAGAGGAACTATTAACCCTTTCAAAGAAGGAAAGGCTTATATTAGGTTCTGCATGCTCTTCATTTCAGTCCTTCCTCATCACCTTGTGCAAGGGTCTAAACTACCACATCATCTCTCTCCAACAAAGGTCAACAACAAAAAAGTCAAGAGCTGGAAAATCCCAGCTGGTAACAGCTATGTTGGTCCTAATAGTAGGTGGAGCTTGAATTTAACCCAGTGAGAGATGCACTGGCTTAGAAAACCAGGGAAATATTTCTTTGTAGTGAGTTGAGACTAGCTTCAGAGATTAGTGGCACAATCTGTGATGAGGATGAGGACATGAGGGAACAGACAGGTGGCTACATGCTGACCCTCATATTGGTTGACTGGCAGAGCTAGCATCCTCAACTGTCCTGACTTAATATCCCTTAACAACGACAGCAGTCTGACCCTCATGATGCTGCAGAGAATTGCAGCCTGTAGTCCAACAGGGAAGACAACTGGACCTAATGAATGATACCCTACATGATCCTGACCTTTCTGGATGGTTACACAAGGGTGAAGAAATGGGGAGGGGGCGTCTTTTCTTGGCTTGTCTATAGCAGATCAAAAAAAAAAAAAAAAAAAAAAAAAAGAAAAAAAAAATCACAGATTTACTCCACAGCAAAGCATTCTGACTGCCAATCTCTCTGGCATATGCACACCTGTACACAAGAGCCTTCTTTATATAGACTATCAAAACAATTGACAATACCCTACAGAATGCTAGTAACCATTCCCCAAATTCCACATTTGTGGAACTAGAAGCAGACTATCTTTTGTGCAGATCCCTTGTAGCTAATAATACTTTCCATTTTGTTCCAGCCAAATCATGGGTTTCTGATTATCTTGGCATACTGCCAGAAGCATCATCATAACTTGAATTTTCCCAGTGAGGAATTATCTTGAAATTAGAAATTAAAAAAAGGTTTTTATGGTTTATATTTTTCATGATAATTTTACGCTATAATGTGTATATTTTATTTTTTATTTGTAACAGTATTTAGAATTATTCTAAAAAAGGAGTCAACATAAAGAATATAGTTTAAGATCTGGACTTTTTAACTTCCTATCTGAAATCTCATGGGCTAGTTCAAGGCTGATGGGATAAATATGAGTGATAGATGATCTGGTCTACTTGTAGAGATTCAGCTGGGCTTTGATTCCTAATAGTCAAAAGTCTGAGACTTGGAGGAAACTTGAGAGTTTATGCAGTTAACTGCATTCATAAGGAACTGTGAGCGTTTCAAGACATAGTATTCAATGATGGGAATTCTTGTCTTCGACAAACACTATGCTGGTGTTCTACATATATTTGTTTAATTTTATTCTCATGACAACCATATAAAATAGAGATTAGCATACTAATTTTGTAGATGAAGAAATGGGGTTTCCAAGAGGATAGATAACTTGAAATAAGTGGAAGAGTTGAGTTTCAATTGTAGGTCTGTCTGACAGTCTAGGTTCAATTTTATTTCTAAAGCCCACCATAGAAGAAATCTTTATCATCTTTTATGATAAATAAATATTTACCAAGTTGAATGAATATATTTTTTTCTCTGTATCTTGGCATTGCATTTGCACACATGGCTTTTCCCTTTAATGCCGATACATCAAATCTTTGATTTGAGTTTGAATTTTTTAAAAATACAAAAGTGTGCTCGGGGATAAATTAGTGACAAAAAACCCTTTGAAACTCTGAGATGTGACATGCTTTTTTGTGTATTTTAATGTAATAAAATATATTCATTACATATGAATTGGTGAGGTCTTAAAGTAGTCCTGAAATTTATTGTAAAATTGTTATAGAACAATATATAATCCAACCTTATGAACTCTGAAGATTTGAAACCAGAATAAGCATCCAAATATCAGCAAGATTTAAAAAATTAAACAAGTAATTACTGCATACACACTATAAGCCAAAGACACACCAGGCCCTATATTCTGGTTCTGAGTAAGGAAGATAGTGTAGTTGCTATTAAGGATCTCACGCATTTTGAAAATTATGACTAATGTATATATTTTTAAATCTCAAAACCGAAATCTACTAAGGGGAGTGATTTAGGAATACTTCTTTGATTCTAAAGATACTTAATGTTAAAACAACATTAGTATATATTTACATGTTTTTACATTAATGAAAAACATGTGAATGTGTTTTGATGTATTTTGACTGTTTCAGGGCAACACAGACAAGCCTAGAACATCGACAATTAGCTGGCCATTTGTATTTATGTGAAAAACATGTAATAAGTACCAATCATTCAGTTATTTTCTGCCGTTACTATTTTACACATGATTCAAAATGGTATGTGGTAAAATTAGTATAAATATTAGGTTTGATTAATATTTATTAGTTTAATTATATTAAATAAAATAGTTTCATTTGATTGTGGTTGAAATTCTTAAATCATTTGTGATTTATTGAAATGAAAACCTTTCCCCATAGTTCTCACCATTTTCAATTTCAAAGGTTCATAGACTTGCATTGCCTCCTTTGAATGATCTAATTTAACTGAAATCAAACCATCAGAGTTTCTTTGGCTTAACAATCATGCTGGATAAAAAATGTTAGGGTTTCTAGAAGGTTTAGCCTTAATATTTGGCAAAAAACAATTGTAGCTGATGACCTATAGAACAATTCCTATACATCCTACCAAAAGAGACACAAAGGCCACAGAAAACCCCTGAAATAAACTAATAAAACACAGTTGTTTGGAGTTCCTGTTGTGGCTCAGCAGATTAAGAACCTGATTAGTATCCATGATGATGCAGGTTTGGTCCCTGGCCTTGCCCAGTGGGTTAAGGATCTGGTGTTGCTGCAAGCTGCAACCTACTTGGTTACAGATACAGCTTGGACCCCACATTGCTGTGGCTGGGGTATAGACTGGCAACTGCAGCTTTGATTCGATCCCTAGCCTGGGAACTTCCATATGCTGCAGGTGTGGCTGTAAAAAGAAAGGAAAACAAAACAAACACACAGTTGTTCAAGCTTGAAATAAATAGCAACGAGGATTTATATTCAGATAGGTGTTAAGGTTAGTTTTTACTGCTGAGCAACCAGTTGACCCAAGTTAATTTCAATTACCATTGTAGCATCTCCTAATGGGAACTGTCAGTAAGGAGGATTTTCATAACATGCAGAATGTAGTGATGCTTCCACTCCCTAATCTTTACCTTTAAAAAGTGACTTCATACCTATGATTGTGTCTATGGAGCCAAAGGAGATGGGGAAATATGAAAATTATTGGGATAAGTCAGGCTACAATAAAACTTTTATTAACATTATCCAGGTAATATTAAGTATCTGCTTTTTTTATATTTGAACCATCTAATTACCTCTTTCCTTTGTTGCTTTTGTGTTTAGACACCAGTGAAGTCACATGCAATCGAACTTAGTGGTACTGGCATGAATTTTTTCTTCCTCCTTATTACATTATTCTTGTCTTTTCCACTAGTTGAAAATACCAGGTCTTTGCTGACTTTTCTATTTCTACAGCCCAGTCTAAAGCAGAATGACCATCTCAGCTAAGAGTGTTTGTAGGGTCCCAATGTAGGAATAATGGTTCTCATGGAAATCTTGGCTTCCTATTCCAGTTCCCTTAAATCAGCTAGAGAGATAGTGGGTTTATTGTGATTATCAGCTGGCATTCTAGGTAATGGCAATATAAAACTCCTCCCATCCCCACCCGCAGCTAATCTCTTGTGTGAATACTGGAAAGACATTGTTGAGTCATTTTGGAGTCACAATCCTCACACCAAGAGCCTCTTACAATTTCACTATTTCTACTTATTTTTTTTAATAATGCCAAAATAAGCCTTTATAGATGTCATCATGCCCTCTAGACACAATATAGTTGATTTCTCTTTGCTGATTGACTCTTCTAACCAAATCAAGTTTATCAACATACTTTTCATCCAGTTAAGGTTCAAGAGACATGGCTGATGTCAAATATGTTTACTGTGTAACTAGTAGAACATATAAGGGTAAGAATATACAGACACTAGTAGGGGTAGTAAATCGAATCAAAATAGCAATTTATCACTTTCATCTATTAAACTTGAAAAAATTTTTTTTCAAAAGATTATTCATTTTTAGTAAGTTATGACAAATGACATTCTTTAGGGAATTGCTGTTTGCTAGGACACTGGTAAAATTGTTTTGGAAATGAATTTGCATACTTTAATGTTTACACACTTTGGAATAGCAATTTCATTTTGAAGGGATATTTTACACCTATGAAATACTTATGTAGAAGACATTACATGTTGAATAGTCCATTATTTCACTGTTATTGGCAAAAGTAAATAATAGAAGTCTACCACTAAGAAGTTATTATAAAACTGTGGAATATCTTGCTATTTTGCAACTTCTCTTTCTTGCTTGCTTGCTTTTTAAGGCTGCACCTGCAGCATATGGAAGTTCCCAGGCTAGGAGTGGAATCAGAGCTACAGCTGCTGACCTATGTAATAGCTACAGCAACAAAGGATCTGAGCCTCATCTAGGACCTACGCTGCAGCTCTTGGAAATGCTGGATCCTTAACACAATGATTGAAACCAGGGATCAAACCCACATCCTCATGGATGCTAGTCAGGTTCATAACTTGCTGAGCCACAACAGGAACTCCCTATTTTTCAAGTATTTACATTGATAGAAATGATGCCACATCATGGGAGGACTGTTCATAAAATGATGTAAAAGTTAAAAAGTAATTTGAAAACTTAGATATCAGTATGATTACTCTTGAAAATTGGTATATAGTATTAGTGAATTATTTAAAGTATTAATTAAGGTAATAGATAAACTCTGAAATTTCAGTGGTTTTATAAGACAAGGTTATTTATCTCTTGTGTAAGACTAAAATAATTCGACACTGGTGTTTGGAGGGGAAATTTCCAGGTGATTCAGGGAACAAGGCTTCTTCTACTCTGTGGTTCTGCCATTTTTTCCAGGATCTTGGTTTCTTTACCTGCAACTAAGAGAGATGGAGAACACAGGGCAAAGCCCCACCTACATTTAACCAACTCATGCCATCAGTGACACAAATCACTCCCATCAGCTCCTACAGTTCATGTGGCCCTGTGGGGACACTTCAAGGTGGGAAATGTAGCCTTCCTGTATGGAAGCTTGCTTTGCAGCAAAAATGTTAACTTCAGGAAGGCAAATGCAAATTTTTGTTAGAAAACTGGCTGTTTCTGCCACCACTATCATGGTAGTATTACCCAGGATCTAGAATCAGACAACAGAGATTAAATGGGAATTATTGGGAGAATTATATGAAGTAATCTCTGTAAGGCACAAAGTCAAAAAATGCTGACTGTTGTGATAAAGATATTCTTGGGCTCTCTCTCTATAACATCTCTGAGCACTACTGGAAGGTAATTTAGCAAAATGGTAATTGTGGTGGCAATAGGTGATTTTCCTTCCTTTTTCTGTTTTTCAAATTTTCCCTATTGTGGTATGGCAGTTTTTCTCATAAATATTAATTCATATGAATGTCTGAATATAAGATATCCAAGAATTTTAAAATTTATTGTACTTAACACTTATGTGATGCTTGCTATGTGATGGACATTCGTTTAAGCACTTTATAAATCTGTCTGAAATAGAGACTCTGGAAAAGAAAGCAGGTTGCAGTCTATAAATTCAATGTAAGTAAATTTGGCTGCACAAGATCATTAATAATACTTCTATTAGTAAGCTCTTTCCAATGTATAGTTTTCAATATACAAAAAGCTAAAATCAGATCATGGTCATATTGGTGGCCCCACTTTTTTTTTTCCTGTAAGTATGTCTGGGGGGTTTGTTTGGTCCAATTCAGAAGAATATTACCCTTGGCAACAGGAGTAGATATTTTTACTTTTATATTTTATAGATGAGAGAACTGAGGTTCAGAGAGGAAGTGACCTGCTTTCACTTGCACCTCTGGGTTGTTCTGATGCTGGTGATGTTAGTGGTCAGGAACTGACACAGCATGGAGCCCTGAGAAGTACTTTTTATGGCTAAAGGGCGGCATCTCCAGTGCATTTGATGATTAAGTGATGGGGGAACAAGGTTATGTAACAAGCCATCAGGGAGGAATAGATAGATGGAAGGAACTCGAGACACCTCACTTATTTGTGAATTTTGCTTAAGGTTGACAATATTTTTTAAAGGCTTCTTAAATAGTGATAGGAAATAGATTTCAAAAATGCAAATAATTATACCAACTTGAAGAATACAATCTAGGGTTCATTTATGTGCTAAACATATTCTGTCTTCAGAGAGTAAGTAGACGAAATGAATAAAATGCAATCTTTTCCATAGAGCAGCTCAGAGGATCGGTGGGGAAAGAAGGAAGTGTGATTACAATGTATTTTGTTATAAGCCAAAACAGAGTAACACCTGAAATGTATTTTAAAATATGAAAGAGTTTCTTTTATGGAAAGTAAGACTTTAAAAGCATAGAGAAATAACAAGGGAGGTTCTCCAGTAATAAGAGTAGCTTTCTTCTCTAAGTTTTATTCAGAATGGATTACCAATATTTAGTTGATTTCGCCATTATGTGTCCCAAATATTTTATACACATGTATCCTGAAGACAAAGATTTCTACAGTGCCGACATTAAAAATCTTCAAAATCAAGGGAGCTGTGTTTCAGGAAATGCTGATTCAAATGGTGATACCACTAATATTTATTGAATATGCTTGTATGCCAAATAAGTCTCTGTATTCACCTTACTGCATACCAAGATGGGATTTACTAGAGAACATTATGGTAAGAAACAATAAAACTGCTCTCTCAACAAGAGGATTTATTTATGAGTCATTGTAAGCTTATTAGAAAGAATCAGTCCTAGTGTTGTCTAGCGTTTTTAGTTCTAAAATATAAATGGATCACTATTGATGAGTAGCCAGCTATTTTACATTTGATTCTTCTATACCTCTGCATTTCTTGCTCAGTTCCCCTCAAAGGTCAAATTAACCCTCTAGAACTCCTATTACATAATATTTCCAATGAATAAGAAGACCTTTTATAATTGTGAGTGCACGTGTGTGTGCATGTGTAGGGTGTTTTCCTGGCTAACACATGTCAGGATTTGTTTAAACCCCTCGCTTTGTGCTCAAATGTCACCCTGCCAGAATTCATTACATCCTGTTTATTAATTAATTAAAATATATTTATACAGAACAGGCTTTATGAGATGGAGTAAAAAATAACGTTATGAGAGGCATCCTCCAGACGGAGTGGCTTGTCTCCGATGGCAACCAGATATGCAAACCCAGCATTTGCTGTCAACCACTGCAAGGGCTGAGATAATACAAAAATTCAGTAAATAAAGGTAGATGATCAAATGAATTATTTTAATTCTGGAGATGAATATGGGGAAAATAAACTTTTTTCAAAAATACCATAAAATTACAAATATCACTCACGGTTTTTGATTTGCATAACACACCCTTCCCTAAACACACACACACACACACACACACACACACACACACAAGTTCTAACGAGGACATCTAGTGAGGTGCTAAGGCAGCCCTGAAAATTCAGCTAATGCTCACTGACCTTCTACCAACACCAACACTGAACTAGACGCTCCCACTGTCTTTTCAAGTCAACTAACTCCAAGACATTAGGACAATTACTTCATCCCTGTTAACCTTAGATTCCTTCATTGTTTTCCAAATGGGATTAAACACAAGGGCCCAATCTGTTGACGTTACTATGAAGGTGAAATAAAGTATGAGCACCTGTCCCAAAAAGAAAAATGAAGAATGACATAGAAATAAGGGGTCGTTACTAGATGGCTTTCTAAGCATCCTCTTAGGGACATATTTTTTTCAATATCTAGGCTATTTGTATAAGGCTCAGCCCAGAGGTTTGAACCTTGGGTATAAAATTTGGGGACGGAATTCCCACTGTGGTGCAATGGGTTAAGAATCTGACTATAGCAGCCCAGGTCACTGTGGAGGTGCAGTTTGATTCCCAGCTCAGCGCAGTAAGTTAAAGGATCCAGGTGGGTTGCAGCTACAGCTCAGATCCAATCCCTAGCCTGGGAACTGCCATAGGGCTTGAATGCAGTCATTTAAAAAAAAAAAAAAAAAAAAAAAAAAAAAAGCTGGGGAGGGTATCAGTGATTGCACATTATTTTGAATATATTATAAGGTAAGGCTGCTTAGAGAGTTTACTGGGAAATCCAGTAAAAGTCCTATATATGTGTGTGGATTTTATGTGCTCTGAGGAAACTTTAGAAGGCAGTGCTGTAAAATTACAAAAAAAAAAAAAAAAATCCAAAAATGGAAAAAAGAAAAAATAGAGCAAAAGAACCTAAATAACCATACGAAAACAGGTAGTGATAAGAAATAAGAAACAGAAAGTGTCTGAGATCAGGACTTATTTCTTTTGTCTTCCAGCCAATGCAGAAATGAAACCAAAGCATTGTAGCACCTAAAACATATTTGTTGAGAGAAATATCTGAACAAGTATTAAGAGGGAAGTTATTTCTATCCAGTACACGAATAAAAAATACTTATCCACTCTGACTCTCACACCTAAATGGAAATCAATATGAAAAATCAAATTTTATTTACTTAAATTCTCTTTAAACCTGCTTTTCAGGAACATGTCTATTTTAGAGCAAGAAGCACAGCTATTTGTGATAAGCTGACTGTTGCCTTTTCAATGATACTAACAATGATTTTGATTTGTAATCACTGGTTGTCCAATTCCAGTTTGTAGATTGCGTTTAATCTAAAATTAATCCTTTTAAAAAATATTAGACAGTAGTTCATAACTATATGATGCCCAACTATCAGAACTGTGGGTAACAGGTCTTATTCAGCCAATTTTCCTTCCCTGGGCCTGTATAGATGTTTTAAAATAAGGTAGAAAAAATACTTGCAGTTTGAATATTACTGATATATAAATTGAGCTCGAGATTAGCCAGAGGTGGTATTTTCCATCTGCCTTCCATTAGTGCTAAATTCTTTAAATTTAAGCGTTGAAAGAGATCTTCTGGATTGTCTATATTCTTCTGTCTCATTAAATAGGTAAGGGAATATGCTCACAGAAGTGCAGCCAGGCGTTCCTGTCTGACTAGGAACCATGAGGTTTCGGATTTGATCCGTGGCCTTGCTCAGTAGGTTAAGGATTTGGCATTGCCATGAGCTGTGCATAAGTTGCAGATGAAGCTCAGATCCTGTGTTGCTGTGGCCTAGACTGGCAGCTGTAGCTCGGATTCAGCTCCTAGCTTGGGAACCTCCATATGCCACGGGTGCGGCCCTAAAAAAAAGAAAAAAAAGAAAAAAAGAAAAAAAAAAAAAAGAATTGCAGCCAGCCATCTGCAGTGGATGAGAAAAGGTTCTGCATCCTCATGGACACTGTGTTGGGTTCTTCACCTGTTGAGTCACAACAGGCATTCCACATGTATTTTTTGGTATTAAAACATTACCTATTTGATCTTGTTACAATATAGATTCTAATTCAGAGGGTCAGTGTGGGGCCTGAGCTTTAACATTTTTAACTACGTCTTATGTAATACTGATGCCGCTGGTTCAGGACCAAACTTGGAATAACCAGATCTTAGATGAAGACAGACACATAGGAAGAAGAAACCTGAACCCCCAGAACACTGCTAGCAGCAGAGTTTTACCACTTATCTGCATCGCTCCTCTTGCAGTACTTAGTGAGAAATGTATCAACTTCTATAATAGCTGCTGTGCCTTTGGATTTATTGGCTACCTCTAGACTCTATTGCTTTGAGTACAAAAATAGAAATAGTAGCAGTAATAATAAATATCATTTACTGAGTGCTTGCCATGTGGCAAGCACTTGTAGTCACTATTTAATATCCGTAATAGCCCAATGAAGTATGAAACCCATTTTATGGATATGGAAACTAAGGCAAGAAGGGATCAAATGAAGACAATTTGTAAATGGCGAATCTGGTATTAAAACCTGAATGACTGTCCTCAAAAGAAACATTTATTATCAAAAAGACTACAATTTGATGACCAGTGCATTTAACTTGAAATTCCTAGATTTTGAACTTGATCAGTCACAACAGTTCTTGCCTCTAGGTGTTTGGGTTCGTATTGTCCGTTCTCTTCCAGCCAGCTAGTCTGGGAAAATCACTTTTTGCAATTTACAGAAAAGAATACCCAAGACTACCACTCTTTCTGCCCACCATCATTCTCAACGAAGATTACAGGAAGAAACAGGCTGAGGCTATAGAAGGCATTAATGTGCATACTACATTTGAAGATTAGAAAGACCTATTCTCTTTTACAACTTGATCTAATTGCATTCTTGTCTTCTACTGATCAGCTCTTTTTGATCCCTAGTGAGCTATGAGAGAGGAGGAAAGAGAGATGCTAATGGATTACAAGCCTGGAAAATGTCAAGTCTGGCGGAGAGGGCAAAACTGGTATACATGCTTAATGTCTTCTGGCCTTTGGGCTCCATCACCAATCAGAACTGTTAGTCTGAGTCAATCAGAGATTCTAATAGCCTAGAGAAGGGTAAATGCAGAGCTAGATACCTCCTACATCTGTCTTATCCTGGGGTCTCCTAACTGTATGGAAGCAAAGCCAAAAGACACACTACGTTTGTGAAGGAGAATGACATACAGATTAAGATACTTTTAAAAACACTACTCTGGATTAAAAGTCAAACTTCAAACGGAGCATTTTACCAGTTCCTGCTCCCAAAAAGTAGAATCCACCCATAGTGCGAGCATTTTAGGTCTATTATTTTTGTGACAGAATAACCATGACATTTCTACTTAAAACTTCTATGACCTTTCTAAGGGAGCTGTTTGTGCTTCACTTGTTCTGTCATTTTTTTCTTTTCCTCCCTGGAGATCACCTCGCTTTTATAACAATGAGAGAGTAATAAAGGGAGCAAGAAAGGGGTAGGAAAAATGAAAAGGGGAAGAGACAAGAGAGAAGAGATAGTGCACAACTGTAATAAGATAAAAAGGGAAGGTGAAGGAGGCAAAAGAAGAGAAATTTGCCTAAATAATACATGTAAATTCTAGGTCTCCCAGCCAAAAAATCAGAAAGTGCTTTCTTAATTTTTGATAATTGCAAAATTCATTGATTTCCGGTGAAAATGATCACTCCTGTAATGCAGAAAGTCTAGGCAATTGTTAGTCGAATGCTGGGACTCTTTTAACAGGAGACTGATTTTGTCCACAGAGCTCTTCTTTTGCCCAGTTTCTCCACCTCCATCCTCCTTGGATCCTGTTCAGCTCCACCATCTGCTCCTCTACCACCCAGGGGCCTCACTGTGACCCACCGCTTCCTTGAGATTTTGAATTACGTCTTAGAGGGGTTTTTCCATTTCTTGCCCTTCTTCTCAGGGAGTGGGTGTGGAGCACCTCCTAGTCTGATCCAAAGTACCTGTTATAAGTTCCTTTCCTTCAAGATTCCATCCACACTTCTGCTATTGACAAACTCCAGCCACTAGTGGATATTAATTCAATCACATGTTAATCTTCCTAAGTAATATTTGCATTTTAATACTCAAAGGAATTTTAGATGTTCTGGTTAGAATTTTAGCTATGTTGGCAGGATTAGAAAGAAATAATTTTTAAAAAATGATTTTTATTTTTTCCATTATAGTTGGTTTACATAGAAAGAACTATTTTTAAACACAGAGGTCTTTTCCAGAGACTTGATTATGTAAAAAACATAGAGTAACTGAATGTGAATGCCCTTCTAGAAGAGGAATATATATATGTGTGTATGTGTGTGTGTGTGTACATATGTATATATATATCTGTCATATCACATGTGAGATACATATATATGTATATGTGTGCGTATAATTCATATCGCATATATTGTGAATAATATCTATCATCTCTCTCTCTTTTTCTCTCTCTCTATCCTGTATCTATCCAGAGAGATTGAGAACTGTTATTTAACTTGGACATTATTATTTGGGATGAGATAAAATGGTAAACTTCATTAAATGACAATGAAAAATATAAAAATACTTCAAGGAAAAAACCAAACTGAATTCTAGAAAGAAAAAGTCCAATAGTTTTCTAAAGAACCCTGATGCCCAAGATGTCATGCAGACATAGTAGTAGCCTCGTCACTTGCGGAATGGAGTTTCTTATCAACCCAGTAGCTGACAAAGTAATTGTAACTGAAGTACAATTCCCTTACTCAAGAATGGAGTACTTGTTAATCTCTTTATTAAATTCTATTGCCAACCATCTCATGTGAGCAATAATAAATGCTTATTTATTTATTTATTTATTTATTTATTTTTGTCTTTTCTAGGGCCGCAGCCGTGGCATATGGAAGTTCTTAGCTAGGGGTCTAATCGGAGCTGTAGCTGCTGGCCTATGCCACAGGTGCAGCAAAGTCAGATCCGAGCCATGTCTGTGACCTACATCACTGCTCATGGTGACGCCGGGTCCTTAACCCACTGAGCGAGGCCAGGGATAGAATTCACAACCTCATGGTTCCTCGTTGGGATAGGTCGCAGATGTGGCTTGGATCCCACGTTGCTGTGGCTGTGGCCTAGGCTGGCAGCTGCAGCTCGGATTTGACCCCTAGCCTGGGAACCTCCATGTGCCATGGGTGTGGCCCTAAAAAGACAAAAAGCTCCACCCCCCCCAAAAAAAAGTTCTACCAGTGTTGCCTATGTACATAAAGTTTGGAAGAATTACTGTTTGATGGTTCTTATTTTGCCTGCATATTAGAAGCATCTGGAGTGTTTTGAAAAAAAATTAAAGCCCAGAGTCACTATATCTAGCTTTTCATACTCAGCTGACCTGGATGGAATAGTCAGGCGCTGGTCAGTGATCTGGAATGTCTGCAGGCATATGTCAGATTGTCTAATTTTTCATGAACTTTGGATCTCAGGAACTGGATCTTAAGGCTTAAAGAATGGGCATGGTGAGATGGAGTTCCAAGATTCTGGGAAATTCTAACTCTCCAAGCTACAAATATGGAAGTTCTAGGAATGGTCATGATAACATTTGTTGATGCCTGGATCCTATGCAAACTTACGTGAAAAAAAATTTTAGAATACCTGAAAACATGGGCATAAAGAAAATTGCAAAAATCCGAAATGCAGGAAGGCATGATAAAGGAGACATATCATATCTGGAGATCTTCTTGTCAAGATTGTACTGAACAAAGGCTTATAGACAACTTTTGAGGAAGTTTTATAGAGGAGATGGTGTCTGGAAGAACTTAATTCATTTATCTAACTTCTTTATGGTTTTTGTCCTGTTCTGCATCCTGCCTGCCCTGATTCTGCTTGGAGAGAGAATTTAAAACTCCAGATCTGTCATTGATAGATATTGCAGGTCCCACAGCATTCTCACTGTATCCATTGCAATGTTTGGGCCAAGTTCCAATCAGAAAATTACTTTCTATTGACTATAAATTTCGCACCTCTAACATGAAGACTTCTCATAATACACACTCTCTAAATTGGCTTCAGATCCTGCCTGAGACCAAGTATGACACATACCCTCAAATGGGCTTCAAATTGAGCCACAGCCTTGGCTAAACATATTTTAATGACAACACATAACATTCAGGTCATCGAAAGAATATTTCCCCCTTCATATGATACATGTGTTGCTGGCATAAAATTATATGACTTACGTCCCCTTTCAGCGTTAGGAGGGTCGAGAAATCTTTTTCACTTTCAGTCTGAAATTACTCTGCAGTATAAATTATTACTCACAGTTCAACACTTGCTGTGTTCAGCCCAGAGGTGGCTGCCTTCTCAAAGGCTCTGTGATTTATGGATGGAGGCAGAAGGGCGAGAGTGCCTCTGAGCAAACTTGTACCAGCTCTGCGTTCCCTCTGTCAGATGCAACAGAGGGTTGAGGACATGGTTCCCACCAAGCCATAAAAATCAGACAAAGAACAGGGAAGCTTTCAACTCCATTGATATGGGACAATAGGGAGAATCCCTGGCGGAACATCTATTCTGTTCTGTTCATTGTTGATTTTGGTTTTTGGGTCCCTCAAGAATGAACCAGTTAGAATCTGGAATCATCTGAGAAGTAGACAATGGATTCTACTGCCAGATCTGCCACTTGTTAATTTTTGAGTGTGAGCAATGCCTCTGTTGCCTCAGGGATGAAATGGGGATGATACATTTCTTGCTTAGTTTACAAGGATGTTATTTCAATCGAGTGAGCTAAATTCTGGGAAACACTGTTTAGCTGTACGAAAGCAAGTTACGTTTTTTAGGTGGAAGTTACTATTTTCACCTATGATGGTTTCACCCTAGGGCATACCCTCCTCAAGGGTTATAGTTCTTTCATTGTGACTGGATTGCCCAGATGTATTCAAACATAGTCCCACTGGAGTTCTTTACAATATCACATGCTCCATCTTCACCCTGCATGTGGTTGGGTTTTCTCTCTCTCTCTCTCTCTCTATATATATATATATATATATATATATATATAATTGCAAGAAAAGTCCTTTTTGCAAAGGAAATAGATCTTCAGCACCTAGCCTCCTTCACAAAATGAAAGTCCTGATTAGCAACTGTCCACAAGGAGAAACTAAATTACAATTTACTAAACTACCATTTTTGTAAACTTTTCATTACTTGCTTTAAACTTCAAAGGATGAAAGAGCTTATCTTCAGCAAGGTTGAGAATTTAGTAATTTAGAGGTATTGATTTTTTTTAAAAAAAAAGAAGTTACACGGAGGTGGTTATCTACCCAAAATTGTAAGTGCCATAATAAGCATGTTTGCATTAGGAAAATCTGCCTGAGGGTTATATTGGTTTGCAAAACACCGAAATTAAAGTTAAGTAGTGTTAGCAGGGATGAGCACTCAGCAGTAAACACTGAGGATTTGTGTTTCTTCATGTTGCAATAATCATTGGTGTTCCAAATTTGTGTCTATTTAGAGAATTGTTTACTTCTGGTAGAGTTAGTGCAAGCTCTTAGCCACACAAGCACAAAACATAAACTGAAAGGTGGAAACAACACTTCTCATGCCATCAGGCTGATGGGGGGTGGGTGTCTGTGGATCCCGAGGGCGACCACAGGCTTTAGCTGCTGTGAAATGGGGGAGGCTTTGGGAGTTCTGACATTTCTAATAAGAAGTCATCACCCATAAGCCATTGCCCATGTAGGTTGGAATTTTTTTTCTCTTCTAAATTGGCTACTCAACTTTGAGTTTAAATCTCCCCTTCCAAAGTCTTTAGAAGATTTCTTTCTTTCTTTCTTTCTTTTTTTTTTTTGTTTGGGATAAAGAGTCTGTTTTATGGAGAACTCTGGGTACCTAAGAGGAAAAGATTTCCTCTGATCTTCCAGTGGATTTGGCAGGTCTTTTTTTTTTTTTTTTTTTTTTTTTTGGCTTTTTAGGGCTGCACCCCCAGCATGTGGAGGTTCTCAGGCTAGGGGTCAAATTGGAGCTATAGCTGTGGGCCTCCACCACAGCCACAGCAACATCAGATCTGTGACCTACACCATAGCTCACGGCAGCTCCAGATCCTTAATCCACTGAACGAGGCCAGAGATTGAACCCGCAACCTCATGGCTCCTAGTCAGATTCATTTCTGCTGAGCCAGGACGAGAACTCGTCTGGATTTGACAGAATTTAAATGAAGGCACCTTCCCACACCCAATTCTGAATTTCACCATCTCCTCTGTGTAGATGTGGTTCCCCAAGGACAAACTTCTCAGACATTAGTAACTATTAGAAGAATATTATTAAAGTATCAATGTACTAAATATTAGCAGCATTGCCAGGGGTTACATTGGGATAATAACACATAAGGTTTTGAGAGCTACTGCAGCTGGGATTAAAATTTTTTTCAGGTGAGATGTCCTCTTATCCATTAGGTTTAATCTTATTCTTTTTTTTTTTTTTTTTCTTTTCGTTTTTGGCTGCCCCACAGCACATGGCGTTCCAGGGCCAGGGATCAGTTCTGAACCATAGTTGTGACCTACGCACCAGATCATTTTAACCCACTGTGCTGTGCTGGGGATTAAACCTGCATCCTGGTGCTTCAGAGATGCAGCTAATCCCACTGTGCCACAGCTTACCTTTTAGCTTTAGATGTGGATAGATCTACTCATGGATGATAGAAAAATCAGCTGAGTGCCTCTATTTAGAACATATCAAATATTTTTGGCCTGCTTTAAATTTTTCAAATATGAAAAAATACATATATAGGAGTTCCTGCTGTGGCTCAACAGAGTCAGTAGCGTCTTAGGAGCACTGGGATGCAGGTTTGATCCCCAGCCCGGCACAGTGGGTCAAGGATATGGCGTTGCTGCAACTGCAGCTTGGATTTGATCCCTGGCCTGGGAACTCATATGCCAAGAGGTGGACAAAATATATATATATATATATAATACATGTATAATGATATAAACAATGCATATTTACAATATTCAATTATATATTATATATAGGATATACTAATAACATACTTACATAATAATTGATACAAATCCATTTTAAGAGTTTTCTTTAAGAACTAAATTTATAGTTTGTTTATTCCCCAATAGCATCGTTTATATGTATTTAACATAGTAGTTGGTTTATAGAAATCCTGTTTACACGTAAATTCTCTGGAGCACATTCAGGATGCTGAAGAGTACATAAAAAGTAGAGAGTGTTTAGAATCAAGCTACTTGGAATTTCAACTCTATCAAGATGCTGAGGAGCACAGTACAGGGCAATATACCACCCTGGGGGGACATCAAGAAAGGTGTCCCAGAAGATGTGATGCTTCTGCTGAATCATCAAGGACAAGTCAGAGCTTGACAGGCAGAGGAGAGACCATTTCAGGCAGAGACCTAGTGAAATGAGAAGGCACCTCTGTGTGTGTGTGTGTGTGTGTGTGTGTCTAGGAAACGGGAGATGATGCAATAATCCTGTAAACTAAATAGAGACTTAGCCAGGAAGGGTTTTCTGTTCCAAGTTATGGAACTTTTATTTTTTTCTGAAGCCACTGAAAGGTTTTAATGTAAAAAGTTTCATGATGAGTGCTTGTTTCCATCCGGAGAGACTTGCAGATCATGTGAACGACTTTTTGCCATTTACGTGGCTTCCCTGAGTATGTGACATTTCTACCTAACCTAACACACATAAAATAATGTTTGGGGACAATGCTATGGAGAGGGTCAGAATTGATTGGTGTCTCAGTGTTCAAAGAAAGAGGAAATAAATGGCTCTGCAGCGTACACAGCAAAGACTTCCTTTTGGAGACCGCTGGGCCTGGGGAGCTGAAGACGTTGCCTTGAGTGAGAGCTGTCTGTTAAATACCTCCTTGTATTAGCAAAGCTCCTTGAGTGGCCTTGAAAATCACTGAGGTGCCAGAAAGCTTTATAATCCAGAGCTTAAGTTTATTTCAGCGATATGTCGCAGGCATTGTTAAGTGAGAATATGACCTGTCTGTCCACTTTACAAGGGAGAGAGCCCAGCAGTCTCTCCTGGATCAGAAAGGTGTGTAAGAGGAGGAACAGGACAGCATCCTGGGAAGCGATAGATGACCGTGAGGAAAATGAAACCAGCACCCAGGGAAGAGCTCAGCAAATCCCTGAAGAGGGAAGTAAGCTTCCACTCACTCACGACGTAGTTTGTGCCAAACATAACTAAATGTCTCCCATATATAATTTTGGTTTGTGTGGTTATAAGATTTTATGGGCTCTTGGAACCAAGAGGAGAGACCAATGAGGAAAGTAACTGTCAACACATGTTCTTAAGGAAATCATACATTTCAATTCAACTGGCATTCAGGCATGGTGCTGACATAATAATTTTCAGTCAAAGGTGTAAGATACATCTTTTTATATAGGGCTTCAATCAACCACTGGAAGTCCCTGTTGTAAGGGTGGAGAACCAAATGTGGCTTAAATGAAAATAATCAAATTCAGAGAAGAAGGCTCTGGTATTAGCTGAAGCAACAGCAACAACTGTGATTTTTCCGGTCCACAAAACAGCATTTTTATTCCAGCTTAGCCTCTTTCTTCCTTCTAATTATCCAAAAATTATGTGGCTTCAAATAAATATCTGGTCTATCCATGAGAAAAGTGAAATGTTATTCTAGTAGTGGAGATATTTTCAGTTAAATTCAATTGAAAGGAAGTTGAGACTGGGATTGCTTACCTACTATGGCAGGTTTCTGCTATCTGAGCCAGCTGAATCCTTACTCTGTTTTCTGGCAAACACATTTGCCTAACACTTATTGAGCATTTCAAAGTACAGGCGAGGTACTCTGCCAAGTTCTTTATATAGATCATATTATCTAGTATAGTCACTCTCCAAGAAAGGCCTTATTTTTAACCCAAATTTTCAGAAGGGGAGAACGCAATACAAAGTGGTTAAATAAATTACACAGGTCAGACAGTCTTCAAATGGCAGAAATCAGATTTGAACCCATGACTGGCTGGCTCCAGAGCTCAAGCTCTTAATGATCACATTAATTATGAGTTTAATCTTTCTTCCACATCACATTTCCCAGTTCACTATGGCCTGAACCTCTAACCTATATTTTTTGTTTTTTTTTTCTGCGTTTTTTGGGGGTCACACCTGCAGCATATGGAAATTCCCAGGCTAGGGGTCAAATTGGAGCTACAGCTGCTGGCCCACATCATAACCACAGCAATGTAGGATCTGGGCCACGTCTGCAACCTGTACCACAGCTCATGGCAAAGCCAGAGCTTTAACCCACTGAGCAAGGCCAGGGATTGAATCCTTGTCCTCATGGAAACTAGTCGGATTCCTTTCTGCTGAGCCACAATGGGAATTCCCTAAAACCTTATTCTTAACACTTTGCTTTTAAAGACCACAGGCAATGAACATTTATACTCAACCACGGTAACTCAATAGACAGATATTGCTTTAATGTGAGTCATTCACCTCCACATCCAAGATTCCTGGATTGCCATCAGAGTTTCAGAAACGAATAAGGAAAATTCAAGAACACACATCTCTGTGGTTGGGGGAAAATATATTTTGTGATTAAGCCTAAACTTTGGTTAATATTTAACTCATTTTAATTTTCATTTCAAAAAATAGAAAATGTTATTCAAGTCCCTAAAATAAAGGATTGTACATTAGGGATCCTAAGAAAGGAGGCAGCATACTAACCAAACTTTCTAAACACTGCAGAACCCTGTTTAGAAACTTCGGTGGATGGGGCCATTCAACCTGCCACTGGCTATACTGTGTTTAATAAAGTAACTTGAAAGAGACTCTAATTTATTCACAGGAAATACTTTTATTTCATGTCATTATAGTACATTACACTCTAGCAGAGAATGATCATATCTCATTAAATGGCAACACTCTATGTCCAGATTTTAGATAAAAATTTCTGGCATATTTTCTTTCTTTGGTTTCCTTGTATCTCCAGGCCATCAGTTCTACCTTGGAATTACATCTAGAATTTAATCACTCCTCACTGTTTCCACCACTACTTGGTCCATGCCACCATCATTTCTCACCTGGACTATTCTAAGAGCCTCCCAGCTAGTCTCTCTTATCCAGAGCCTTGCATAAAATACAGTTTTATTCATGTCACTCCTTTGCTCAGAGCCACCCAGTGGTTTTTCCATCTGACAGAGTAAAATGAAAAGTTTTCACAAGGTCCTAAAACGCTGTGTATGGTCTAATGCACTGAAAACGCTCAGATCTCATCTCCTAACCTTATCTTCTTCAGTCATTGCATTTGAGCCATTTTGACTTATGTAACCATTTCCTTTTATTTCTTAGAGTTCTATTGTGTGAGTGTGAAATATAACAATAGCTAAATTTGCCTGCTATTTGAATTTCACATAAAATGGAATCACCCTATACATTTTTTTCCCTCACCTGACTCCTTGTGACTGGTTTTCAGGATTCATTCATGTTGTTGGGCCTAGCTTTAACTCCTCCATTTTCATTGCAACATTTTATTCTACTGTGTAAGTATTGATAACTTATTTTTTTTTTCATTCTATTATTGATGCACATTTGAGTTGTTACCAGTTTGAAGCATTATGACTAATGTGGCTGTGATCATTTTTGTGTAGGACTCTTCATGTGCATGTACATGATTTCTGTTAGATACATATCCCTGGCAGTGGAATTTCTGAGTCAGACAGCATGGAAGTGTTAAATTTAAGCTAATAATTCCAAATTGTTTTTTAAATGGCTGTGATAATTAATGCTTTCACCAACAGGCCATGAGAGTGTTTATTAATCCACATCTCTGCCAAAAATCAATATTGTGAGTTTTTTTTTTAATAGCTAGTTTTGTGGTTATGTAGTAACAATTTTAATTTCTCTGATTACTAATTATGGTGAACACTTTTTAAAAAAATATTTATTAGTCATTTAAATATTCTCTTTTTTTAAGTACCAGCTTTAAACCTTTCCCATGTTTGTGTTTTTAGTTGTTATTTTCTAATTAATTCATAGGACTTCTTTATATAGTCTACATATTATCCCTTTCTCATCTAGTGTGTTGAAAAAAATTTTCCTCATTCCATGTCTTACATTTTTATTCACTTATGGGGCCTTTAGATGAAAAGATGTTTGTTATTTTAATATACTCCAATTATCAGTCTCTTCCTTTAGGATTTGTTTGCTTTTTATGAGCTGTTTAAGGCCTGTTTCTTCCCCACAGGTCATGAACATCTTCTATGTTATCCTCTAGAAATTATTGATTTACTTTATACATTTAGATCTATAATCTAATTGAAATTTATTTTTATTTATTTGATAAGTAGAAGTCAACATTACTCTTTTAAAACACAGGTATTTCAATTGACATGGCAGCATTTACTGTCCTCCATTGACCTGCAGTGTTACCTCTGGCATAAATTTTAAATGTCCATTTTCAGATTTTAATTACTGTAGATCCATAATACATCTCGATATCTGGTAGATCATGCTCTCTCTTTTAACTCTTCCTTCAGAGGGTTTTGGTGATGTTTTGTCATAGTCATTTCCATATCAGTTTGAGAAATATTTTGGCAATTTTCACTATACATACACACCCCTCTTTTGCGGATTTTGACTGATTCTTTAAAAGCTATAGGTTGATTTGGAGTGTGTTGATATATTTAAGATGTTGTATGAATCTTTCAACTTATGAACATGCTTTATTGTCTATTCACTTAGACCTTTGTTTTCTTTCAAACATTTAATAGGGTTTTTTTTTTGGATTTATCTAATACAATTTTGATGTATATTCATAAATATCTGATATTTTGATACAACTACAGATGGTATTAGTTTTCAAAAAATGTTTTTTGCTGATATGTTGATATATAAAAATGTACTTAATTTTTGTATACTGATCTTATATCTAGCAACTTTGCTAAATACACCAATTTTTATCTGTGGTTTCTTTTGGATTTTCTCCATGTGGATTTACATAATCTACAAGTAAGAGTTTTATTTCTCTCCTTTCAATCTTACAACTTTTATTCATTTTTCTTGCCTTACTAAGTTGGCTTATACCTCCAATACAATGATAAACAGAAGTGGACCTAGAAGGCATCCTTACCCAGGTCTTTATCAAAAGGGAAGCTTCACATTTCATAAATTAAATATGATGTGTACAGCATGTTATTTTGCAGATATACTTCATTAGACTAGGGAATTTCTCTTCTATTCCTAGAGATATTTTAACCATGAATGAATGTTGATTTTTTTCAAATAATTTTTTAATATATCGAAATGATCTTATTAGTGTTCTTTACTGTTAATGTGAATTACACTGCATGTAATTCACCTACTTTACATTCCTAAAATAAACCAAATTTTTGTCATATAATTTCCTTTTTACATATCACAGAATTATTTTTGCTAATATTTTCATCTGGCTTTAATTCACTTGAATATTATTTGGTCTGCAGTTTCTCATAAAATTATTTTCAGTTTTAGATATAAGAATTATTCTGATTTTATAAGACAGATTTATGAAAGAGTTTGAGTAAAATTGATTTTATTTCTTATTCAAATGTTTGTATGAATCATACAGTGATATAAATCATCTGGGACTATACATTTCTTTGGAAAATTCCTTATGTTATGGATTTAATTCCATTAGTACTTTTAAGGTTATTTGGAGAGTTTTCCTTTTTTTCTTATTTCATTTTTAGTAAGTGGTACTTTTTAAAAATAAATATTTTCATTTAATCTAAATTTCAAATTTATTTGTATATGTTTTTTACTATTTAAAAATTGTATTTGATATTATTATTATTATTATTATTATTATTTTCTTTTTAGGGCTGCACCCATGGCATATGGAGGTTTCCAGGCTAGGGGTCAAACTGGAGGTACAGCTGCTGGCCTACATCATAGCCACAGCAATGCCAGATCCAAGCCACTCTGCAATCTATACCACAGCTCATGGCAACGCCATATCCTTAACCCACTGAGTGAGGCCAGGGATGGAACATGCAACCTCATGGTTACTAGTAGGATTAGTTTCCGCTGTGCTCCAATGGGAACTCCGTATTTGATATTATTGATTATTTGTACTTTCTCTGTTTCCTTATTTCTTTGATCAGTCTTGCTACCAATATTAATTTTATTAGTTTCTTGAGAGAACTTAGTTTGGCTTCATTTATTCTCTGTGTTATATATCTTTACTTCTATTTCTGTTATCTCCTTCCTTCTACTTTTTTTTTGAGTTTGATTTTTCTCTTATATTTCTAATTTATTAAGATGAATATTAAGGTTTTTTTATTTTTTGTCTTTTTAGAGTCATACCCATGGCACATGGAGGTTCCCAGTCTAGGGGTCTAATCAGAGCTATAGCCACTAGCCTATATCACAACCACAGCAATGTCAGATCCGAGCCATGTCTGTGACCTATACCACAGCTCATAGCACTGCCAGATCCTTAACCCACTGAGCAAGACCAGAGATCGAACCTGCATCCTCATAGATGCTAGTCAGATTCGTTTCTGCTGAGCCATGATATTGAGTTCTTGATTTCAGCCTTTCTTTCTTTTCTAAAGTATACATTTATAGAAATAAAATTTTCTTATAAGACTATTTTAATTGCATTCCCAAAGATTTGATATGTATGACTTATCATTTGGTTAAAATATTTTATAATTTCATTGTGATTTTTTCCTTTGATTTCTAAGTTATTCTGGAATGTATTTCCTATTTTCAAAATACTTGGAGATTTTTTCCAGTCTTTTAAAAATTTTAGTTTATTTCATTATAGTAAGAAGCATACTATATATGATTTCAATCTTTGAAATTCAAGGGGACAATTCTAATGATCAGTATGTGATTAGTTTTCATAAATATTCTGTTTGCTGTGGAAAATATTTATTTTGCAGTTATTTTGTATAGTAATATAATATATAATACAGCAAGTTGCTAGTATTGTATATGTTATACATCTTACTGACATATTAAAATCAACTTGTTAATATAGAGTTAACTATTCACTATTCTACTGATATTTTTGTCTCTTTTTTTTCTACTAATTACTATGTTAGATATATTAAAATCTCCACTGGTGCAAGTAATTTTGCTTCTTCTTATGGTTCTTTCATTTTTTCCTCTCTATAACTTTATCCTATTTTTTTTAGGTATACACAAATTTAGAATTTTTATTTTTCTCTTGACCTACCCTCTATTTTACACTTTTGGGGGGCTATGTCTAACCTGTTCACAAGCCAACCATTCTTAATATTGGCTATTATATATATTTTTAATTCTAGAATTTTCATTTTGTTTTCTTATAATTTCTAGGTCTCTTCTGGTATTCTCAATCTTTATTTTTTATTTCTTTGAGAATGATAAGAGCATTTATTTTAAAGTCAATATCTGATGAACTGTATTGGCACGTCCTGTTGGCTTGTTTCTCTTATCCATTATTTCTGTTGGCTTTTATTTAGAATATTTGATTTCCTCTTGTGTTTGGTTACTTTTGATTTTATGCTGAGCATTGTATTTCCAAATTCTTGGCAGCAATAAAGTGAGATAAGATATTTTTATGTTCTTCCAGTGGAGATTTAAATTTACGTCAGCTAGGTCTTGGAAGTATTAGTGATTCAGCATTATCTTAATCCAAATTCAGAGATTGAATCTACTAGAATCTGAGCTGCAGTCACCTCAAGCATGGTCTTTTACTGGAGTTCCTGTTGTGGCTCAGTGGGTTAAGGACCTGATGTTGTCTCTGTGAGGATCTGGGTTCGATCCTTGGCCTTACTCAGTAGGTTAAGGATCTAGCATTGACACAAGCTGCAGTATAGGTCACAGATGCAACTTGGATCTGGTGTTGCTGGGGCTATGGTGTAGGCCTCAGCTACAGCTCCAATTCAACTCCTTGCCCAGGAACTTTCATATGCTACAGGTGTGGCCATAAAAAATAAATAAATAAAAATAGTGGGTTTTTAAAAATCAATTCATTCTTTTTCTTGCATGTGACATTTCAGATCTCAACCCAAAGAAAGGGAGGTAGTTCTCAGGATACATTTTCTTCCTTGCTAGGGTCCAGACTCTTATTCATGCCCCCCTAGCTGTGTGTGACTTTCAAAAGACAGCTGACTCTAGCACCCCTTTTAGAATTGGCTAAAACCCTCAGAAAAAAAATGATACTTACTCAACATTCAACTTTTGGGTCTCTGCTCTCCTGCTCTGGTAGTTCCTTACTATCTTACTACCCAAATGGTCTTCAATTCCACCAACACTTTTAAATAGTATTTGGTCCAACACATTTTTTTCTCTTAGGTAAGCTCTTCTTACATTTCTTGGCCTATTAATTGACCTGTATTTATCTTGCAATACTTGTCACCACCCAATTCAAATTCATCTTTTATTCTTACCCATCTTGTCTCACTAAAATGTAAGCTCTATGAGGACAGGGATGGTTTGACTTTATTTTTTTATTTTTATTTTTATTTTTTTTTAATTTTCCCACTGTACAGCAAGGGGGTCAGGTTATCCTTAGGTTTGACTTTATTTAATAATATATCACGAAGATCTGGAACATTTCTTGACTCATAGTAGATAGTCAGTAATAGTCAATGAAAAAATTATCAGATGTCTATTCCTTAATCATGACAAATGTTTTCTATGATGTATTATACCTGATAAAGTGTTTTAAAATGAATGATCACACTTGATCATCCCAACAACCTTGCGGGGTGTTATTTGCATTTGCAAACGCAATGCATTTGTTAGATGAAAAAAACCAAAGTGCAGGGAGATTGTGGCCAACCCATTATTTCACAAATAAGAAATGTCAGGTACTTTATTTGAACCTACATATTCAAAACCAAACTTTGCACAGTGAGTTGGTATCTATGGAGTTAAAGTTTGATGTTTCATGACACAAGAAAAGCATGTGTACTTATTATCTAACGATTCGAAACCCTTCATAATTTGGAAACTCCTCCCCATAACTGGTTTCTTTAAAATCATACCTAGATGCCAGGCTTGCTTATTCACAGCTCATGCTTCCTAGAAATACTAGCAGGATTTTAAGGTAGGGTGCAAAAATCAACAGTGGGAAAAGTTTTGTGTCTTCAAGTAAGTGAAAACAATTTAAGCATTTAAAAATTAATAAAACTATACTTTTTAAAAACATAGTTTTCCCACCCCCTCAAATCTGACAACTCTAAAATGTTATTTTCAATATCCTTTGGATTGAATAATTGGGATTGTAAAATAGTATTTTTTCTCTTATTACAAAGGTAGTAACTTTTTACCCAAAAATATGGATACTAGTAGGAAAAAAGCTTAATTTTTTTTTAATCAATAGCTTTTGTTGGCATTTTTATTTATAGCCTCATGTGCACACATGTACATGTTTTGAAAACTGGGCTAATACAACAGGATTATTTTACAACCCAACTTAATTCCACGGTATATTGTCAATATATTGCTTCATGGTTTTCATTTTATCAAACATTCTTCTAAAGCATGATTTTTAGTGGTAACATATGGAATGCAACATAATATAATTAACTGTTATTAGACACTACAGTTGCCTATAAATTTTTTAAATTGAAATATATATATCTGTATTTATTTCTTCGTATATGCTTATATAATTTATTAGGTTATATTGTATTGAAATTTTTGTGTTAATGATTATTTAGAATTTTGAGGCTTTTGTTATATAACTTTATTTTTTCTTTTTAGGCTGCACCTGCGGCATATGAAAGTTCCCAGGATGAATCAGAGCTGTAGCTGCCAGCCTACCCCACAGCCACAGCAGTGCCCTATCCTTTACCCAGTGAGTTAGGCCAGGGATTGAACTGGCATCCTCATGGATACTTGTCAGGTTCTTAACCCACTTAGCCACAATGAGAACTCTGAGGCCTTTGTTATATAACTTTAAATTGATCTTAAAATTTGTACTAGTTTGTGGAGTTCCCACTGTGGCTCAGTGGTTAACAAATTCAAATAGGAACCATGAGGTTGTGGGTTCGATTCCTGGCCTCTCTCAGTGGGTTAAGGATCTGGCGTTGCCCTGAGCTGTGGTGTAGATTGCAGATGCGGCTCGGACCCTGCCTTGCTGTGCCTGCGGCATAGGCCAGCGGCTACAGCTCTGATTAGACCCCTAGCCTGGGAACCTCCATATGCCACAGGTGTGGCCCTAGAAAAGACAAAAAGACAAAAAAAAAAAAAGACAAAAAAAAAAAAAAAAAAAGAGGAAATCTCGCCATTTCTGACAACTCGGATGGACCCAGAAGGTATTACACTAAGCAAAATAAGTCAGACAGAAAACAAATACTGTTCGATTTCATTTATATGTGGAATCTAAAAAAAAAATAAATACTAATTTATAATCAGCTAAACTAGTACTAGTTTATAATCAACTATAATTCTACTAAAATAATACAGTAACTTTCTTCCCTAAATCTACTACTCTTACACGGGAATTATCCCTTTAAAATACTTTATAAATTTGATAAATAAAATATTATTCCTTTATCTTTGAAAAAAATTGCACATTTTTGATCTATCACGAGATTGACTATATCTTCACGATTTTGGTTTTGGTTTTGTGTCTGTATGCACTCATGTGTATATTTATTCTTCAAGTCTTTTATTCTTTTTTTATGTGCTTACTTTTTATTTAAAACCTTTTTATTTTAGGGATATTAGTCTTTATGTAATAGGGATTTTCACCTTCTTCTTTCTCATATAGATTAAAATATTTCCCCTCTTTCACACTTGCTTTTTTATTTTGTTTATGGTATTCTTTTCATGTGCAGAAGTTTAAATATATTTAGTTTTTGTTTCTTCTTTCTATGCTTTGAAAACTTTAATTTTTTGGCTCTGCCTTATACAATATTTATTTTTATTTTTTATTACAATATAGTTGACTTAGAATTTTGTGCCAGTTTCTGATGCACAGCAAAGTGCCTCAGTCATACATATATATATAATTTTTTCTATTATTTTCTATCATGGTGTATCCCAGGAGATTGGATATAGTTTCCTGTGCTGTACAGTAGCGCCATTCTAAATGTAATGGTTTGCATCTACTAATCCCAAACTCCCAGTCCATTCCACTCCCTCCCCCATCTTGGCAACCATAAGTTTGTTCTTTATGTCTATAAATCTGTTCCTGTTTTGCTGATAGGTTTATTTATGCCATATTTTAGATTCCACATATAAGGGATATCATATGGTTTTTGTCTTTCTTTTTCTGACCTCACTTAGTATGATAATCTCTAATTGCCTCCAATTGCTGAAAATGGCATTATTTCACTCTTTTTGTTATGACTTAGTGGTATTCCATTTTGTATATGTACCACATCTTAATCCATTCATCTGTCAATGGACATTTTTGTTTTTTTGATGTTCCAACTATTGTGAATAGTGCTGCTATGAACATAGGGGTGAATGTATCTTTTCGCATTATAGTTTTGTCCAGATATATACCAAAGAGTGGGATTTCTAGATCATATGGTAGACCTATTTTTAGTTTTCTGAGGAACCTTCATATTGTTTTCCATAGTGGTTGTACCAATTCATATTCCCATTAAGAGTGTAGGAGGGTTCCCTTTTCTCCATACCCTCTTGAGCATTTGTTATTTGTAGACTTATTAGTGATGGTCATTCTAATTGGTGTGAGGTGGTACCTCATTATTGTTTTGATTTGAATTTTTCTAATAATTAGTGATGTTGAGCATCTTTTCATCTGCCTACTGGCCATTTATATGTCTTCTTTGGAGAAATGTCTATTTAGGTGTTCTTCACATTTTTCAATTGGGTTGTTTGTTTTTGTTTGTTGTTTGTTTTTTTATTTGAGTTGTATGTGTTGTTTGCATATTTTGGAGATTAAGCCCTTGTTGGCTGCATGACTTGAAATTATTTTCTCCCATTATGTAGCTTGTCTTTTTGTTTTGCTTATAGTTTCCTTTGCTATTCAAAACTCGTAAGTTTGATTACAAGGTCGCATTTGTTTGTTTTTACTTCTATTGCCTTGGGAGACTGACCTAAGAAAATATTTGTATGATTTATGTCAGAGAATGTTTTGCCTATGTTCTTTCTTAGGAGTTTTATGGTGTTATGTGTTATGTTTAAATCTTTAAGCCATCTTGAGTTTATTTTTGTTTATGGTGTGAGAGTATGTTCTAGTTTCATTAACTTACATGCACTATCCAGTTTTCCTAGCACCACTTTCTAAAGAGACTGTCTTTTCCCTATTTTATATTCTTGCCTTCTTTGTTGGAGATTTACTCACTGTAGGCATCTTGGTTTATTTCTGGGCTCTCTATTCTGTTCCATTGATCTGTAAGTCTATTTTTGTACCAATACCACACTGTTTTGATCACTGTAGGTTTGTAATATTGCCTGAAGTCTGGGAGAGTTATTCCTGTTTCCCCCCTGCCCCAGGATTGCATTGGCAATTCTGGACCTTTTATGCTTCCATATAAATTTTTGGTAATTTGATAGTGATCACATTAAATCTGTAGATTGCTTTGAGTAGATTAGCCATTTTAACAATAATCCAGGAACATGGGATATCTTTCCATTTCTTTGAATCCTCTTTAACTTCCTTGATTAATGTTTTATAGTTATCAGTATATAAGTCTTTCACCTCCTTGGTCAGGTTTATTCCTAGGTATTTAATTTTTTTGAGTGAGATTTTTAAAGTTTTCTTTCATATATTCTTTTTCTAATATTTCATTGTTAGTACATAGAAATGCAACTGGTTTTTGATAATTTGCTGAATTTTTTTAATCAGATTGAGGGGTTTTGTGACAACAGTATCTAATTATATGACTTGTAATTCTGTTGTTTTATTTCATATATTGTAATAGTTACTTTAGCTAAATTTTACTTTGAAACGTTAATTTATGTTTTCCAAATAGTTAACTAATTTTCCCAGAACTAATTAATTAAATAATCATATTTCTCTGCAATTTTAAAATGATAGGTTTTTTCCACTTGAAATTCTGTTTCACTAGATATCTTACACTTGTATTATAATGTTTACATTATAATAGCTTTATAATATGTTTCAACCAATGAAAATTCACCTTTATTTTATTCTAAACTTTCCTAGTTGTTCTAGCCTATGTATACTTCAAAATTGGATTAAAATAATTTTTCCAAGTTCTAAATGAATGTGTCTCTTTGATTTTGAATACAAACAAAATCTATAAATAAAATTTGGGATAATTAACATTTTAGCTTTTTAGGGTTTACCTCTAAGAACATGGAATGTTGTTTCATTTATTCAAATTTTATTATATATTCTCCAGAGAAATAGTTTTTTTATTTATATGTAACATTCATATTTATTGATAAAAATTTTATTTTATTGTCCCATTGCTCAGTTGTAAAAATTTAACTTACCAATTGACCTTTATTATTGTATTTTTGTGTAGTTTTTCTGCAACTAGCCATTTTACTAAACTCATAAATTTCTCAGTTTTTAGTTGATTTTCTTAGATTTTAAAAAATGTAAATCACTTCAATGAAAGATAATATTTTTTTTCCTCCTTGCTGATAGTTACCACACTTTTCTATTTTGGGATATTGATGTTATTACTTAGCACAATTAAGAATGTCCAAATTATTATACATAAATTGGGCAGAGGAGGAAGTTCTGGGACCTAAAACTGTTAGTGGTCAGTAAAGTGGGCTAGGTGTTGGGGAAAATATTCACAGAAGCAGCTAGAATATTTTCTTGGAAGTAGTTGCATTGAAGTTTCAGTACAAAGTAGAGTTGGCATTTTATCAAGGTAGATTATGTGATGGAGAATTTTAGAGCAGTAGTAATTTTTTTCAAGAGTCCAAACTACAGTGTGACATTGGGAAAGAAGACAACCATGTGTAGTAGGCTCACAGATAGGGTGAGCCTACTACATAAAAATGGGGTTCAAATTTGAACCTCATAAAAATGGGGTTCAAATCCTTAGAAAGGGAATTGATAAAAATAATGAAGATAGGAACCCAATTCTAGAGAGTGTTTGACACAAGTTGAGCTTTATAGTCTGGGACAAAAGAAAATATTCAGAGCCAGATCATCTGCATGGAAATGTGATACTGAATTTTTCAGTACTGAGCTCTATTTCTATTAGGTGGAAGGAAACAGCTCTAATGATTAGAAGGGATTAAACTTCCATTTAGAGTTAAATAGATTCCAGATTTGGAAAAGCAGAAAGTCAAACTGTGAGATTCAGGTAGGACACAGTAACTCTGCACTCACACCCACCATATATATACAAAATTATATACGTATCTGAAATGAGTAAGTCATAGTGAGTAATCCAGATAACACACCTGGAAAACTACATGCTGACTCAGTCTCCAACCTGTGACCTAATAATTATAGAAATTTCTTTCTTTAGGGAGTGTTCTTTTTCATTGTTCAGATTCCAATAAGAGATACTCTATAATTATTAGATTTCTGTTTTCACCAGCCATCAAACTGGTATTGTGTTTTTTTTCTACTCAAAAATTTGTAAAATGCATGCTATGTGCCATACAGTGGTGATATGACAAAAAACAGATAGGACCTGTCTTATAATTTCTAATCTAATAGAAAAACTTTTCAATTAAACACACAAAACAACACAATGTGATAGAAGGTATCAGAGGAGGAGCTGGGAGTTTTGAATGCTGCCTTTGCAAAGGAATTTGACCTAGCTTGATAGAATGAGTAGGATAGAGGGTGACATCAGGAAAGAGTGGAGCAAATGTTATTTAAGCTGAGATATGATGGAGAAGAGGGACCTAGTAAGTAACGAGATGGAACAAATGTACTCTAAAAAGAGAAAATTGTATAGACAAAGAGACTACATGCTGACTTTCTAGGAACAAGAAGTATAGTATGGGTAAAAAATTATCCTGTAAGGACTATTTATGAGCTTGAAGGCAGTGAAAAGTTTTAAGTTGTTTTGGAGAGGCAGAGTGTGTGTTGATGAACATGACTATTTCTTTATTTTAGAAACTGCATTATGGAGAATGGATCAAATAAGAGCAGAAGAACGTAAGAGAGAACAATTTGTTCACTTTTCCTAATTCAAATTCAAGTTTGAACTAAGAGTACCTTGGAGAAAAGTAGCAAAAATGGAGACTTTCTTTATTTCTAATTTCCACGATCCTTGTGTTGAGAATATACTGCCTATAGTTGCTAAATAATTAAATTTTTGCTACATTTATCTTTTAATGAATAAATTTACTCTATATGTAGCCTGAATGACAACCCTCTGAAGACGTCCACGTCCTAATCCCTCAAAGCTGTGAATGTAGATGTGATTAAGGATCTGAAAAAAGGAAATTATCCTGCATTTTCTGGGTTGGCCAAATGCAATCATGTGGGTCCTTATTAGAGGGAGGCAGGAGGATCAAAGTATTAGGAGACATAATGAGGAAAACAAGAGGCTGGAGTGACAAAAAGTCAGAAGCCAAGGAATCCAGGAGACCTCCTGAAGCTAGAAAAGGCAAGGAAAGAGAATATCCTACAGAGCCTTGGAAGGGACCAGCCCTAGTGATATTTTGACTTTAGTGCAATGAAAGTGAACCTGATTTTGGACTCTGGCCTCCAGAATTATAAAAGAATAATTAAAAAATTGTAATATTGCTGATGTACGATATTATATGAGTTACAGGTATATGGTATAGTGGTTCACAGTTTTTGTAGGTTATAAATGTATGTTGTTTTTATTTAATTTATTTATTTGTTTATTTATTTATTTGGCTGTCCCGTGGCATATGGAATTCCTGGGCCAGGGATCAGATCCGAACCACAGTTTTGACCTAAGCCATAGCTGTGGCAATGCCATATCCTTAACCCACTGTGCCAGCCTGGGGATTGAACCTACGTCTCAACACTCCCAAGATGCTCTCGATGCTGTTGTGCCACAGAAGGAACGCCAATGTGCGTTGTTTTTAAAATGTTAAATTTGTGATAATTTGGAATTCTCATAGTGGCTCAGTAGGTTAAGAACACAACATAGTGTCTGTGAGGATGTGTGTTCAAGTGGGTTAAGTATCTGGTGTTGCCACAAACTGAGACATAGGTCACAGACGTGGCCTCAATCCAGCGTTACTGTGACTGTGGTGTAGGCCTGTAACTGAAGCTCAGATATGATCCCTAGCCTGGGAACTTTCACATGCTGCAGGTGCGACATTAAAAAAAAAATGTGGTAATTTGTTACAGTGCGACGGGACACTATTGCCCAAACAGGTGCATTTGGGAGAATAATGGATACATATTTGAGAGTGCATTATAAGTGGTATCATGGCATCCATTTATCTGCCCAATAGGATAAATACTTACAGATCACTTTTATACAGGCAGTTATTCCCTGGGCTCTTCTTTTTTCCACATGAAATTTAAATCCCATTCCCTTTGTCAAAGAATATTCTGTCCATTACAAAAATAAGAAGTCAGGAGTTCCCGTCGTGGTGCAGTGGTTAACGAATCCGACTAGGAACCATGAGGTTGCGGGTTCTGTCCCTGGCCTTGCTCAGTGTGTTGACGATCCGGTGTTGCCGTGAGCTGTGGTGTAGGTTGCAGACGTGGCTCGGATCCCGCGTTGCTGTGGCTCTGGCCTAGGCCGGTGGCTACAGCTCCAATTCGACCCCTAGCCTGAGAACCTCCATATACTTCGGAAGTGGCCCAAGGAAAGGCAAAAAGACAAAAAAAACCCCAAAAAACAAAAAACAAAAAACAAAAAACAAAAAAAGAAGTCACTCTCAAAACAGAAACAGACAGAATACCAGGCTTTGAGAGGTATGGAGTTATATTATCACAGAACCACACAAGCATTTTGAAGAACATGTTGGAAAGAAACAGTTTCCTGGTGAAAAAGTCAGGACTCAGAGATGACGGACTATGTGCCAAGGATAACCTTGAAATCAAGTATTAAAGATCTTGGGAAAAGAAACTGAGATTGCAAAGCTTATGATATGAGACAAACCATTTGTGAGACAAACAGAAGCCGATCTATGCCAGATCCCTTCCTGGAGCAAGTGTGATGAGGAAGAACTAGAGATTCCTACTCATCATTGATTTTACTTAAATATTTCTAACAGAAGGAGTAGAATTCCTAACATTTGGCATCATTTGAATCATTCTACATATACCTTTTTGTTGTCTTCATGAGATTCTGGCTTAGAGAACAGTGCTAAGCATCATGTTTTACACACACACACTACTTGGACAATAATTAGTGACAAAATATAAGTGCACAGGAGCTCCCATTTTGGCTCAGTGAGTTAAGGATCCAACTAGTATCCATGAGGATGCAGGTTTGATCCCTGGCCTCATTCAGTGGGTAACGATCCGATGTTGCCATATGCTGTGGTGTAAGTCACAGATGCGGCTCCGATTTGGCATTGCTGTGGCTGTGACCTAGGCCTGCACCTGAAGCTCCAATTTGACGCCTAGCCTGGGAATTTCCATATGCCACAGGTGCAGCCTTAAAAAGCAAATATTCATATATATATATATATATATATATATATATATGCAAAATGGCAAAACCATTACAACTGCCCACCATCCAGACTTTCATGTTAACAAGACTGATTTCTGTCAGATGATGCTATGCACTGTACAAATCACTAATACCAGATCCAATAGAAATGAACATGGAGAGAATTGAGAATTTCATCCTATCAGTGAGCTATGTTTTGTATAATTGGCATAGTCTTCTTTATTAAAAAGGAAACCTTTACTTCCTGCCTCCCCGGCCACAAGTTGGTCTGATTTGGTTCTAACTCTTAGGCTTGCACAGGAGAGAAAGGCTACCTTCCTGCTTTAGCTCAGCCCCTGAGCTCTTAGCAGAGGGGTAACCTGGCTGTGGAGTGAGTCAAATTTTAGTACCCTGGATTTGACTTCTTCACATGCTGTTTCTCTGTGCCCTGGCCCTACAGATTTTCTACTGATGCTTGTAAATCATTTGTCATCTCTAGAGCTGACAAAGAAACCAAAAGGATCCTTCATGAGTCAACGGTACTCATTTTTTTTGAAGGGCAAATTTCTCTGGTCTCCCCACTCTATCTTGACAAGGACAGCAGCGGACCCTGCTCTGTGAATACTAACAGAGTCTCCAGGTAGAGCTCAGATGTACAGGGCCAGTGACCCCTACAGCTGAGAAGCCACAGACACTACCTCCTGGTGAGGAGCAAGGGACCTGACGGGATGTATTGGGGATCTGGTGAGCTGATGAGGATGGTGTCTTAGGACCCGGGACCATCTCAATCAAATCTGTGCTGATACTGTGGGCTAAGGGAAAATCATGAGAGGGTCTGAGCGCCTGAGGTGCAGGAAAAAGGGAGTGGGTGGGGTTATAGCTCAATCCTGTCCAAGACATTCTGGGGCTGGTTGGGATAAAGGGTTAAACTCCCTTCAGACTAGCTTTGGCCTTGACTGCCCACACTCCTAACCTCCCCTGCCATTTCCTCACATTCCTAGGACGTCCCTTGTGCTGAATTCTTATTCAACTTCAAACTGACAAACTGTTTTTAATCTTTTCCTTCCATCCAGCCTGCAGATTGGGAAGCAAAAATCAATACCGGTTGGCAGGTGATCAAGCTGCTTCAGACTGGTGTGCAGAGGGAGCAGAGAGTGGGAGCTAGAGGACAGGAGGGGAGAGGGGAGGGAGCGGGAGGGGCCTGAAAGGAGGGGGGAAGGAGTTTGACTAAGTACCATGAATTACTGGCTAGAGGTCCAAAGGGCTGTGATTTCTCTGGCCTTGAGCAGGGGAGCTTGGGAATGCCATTAGAACAATTAGGTCAGGAGTTCACAGCCGTTGAGGTGAACAGCTCTCTCTTTGGAGAGAGGCACAGAGAATTTTCCTGACAATTCAATGGAGGAGAGAGGGAGAGAGAGAGACAGCAAGAGAAGGGGCTCAATCTTTCTGTAGCATCCTCTAAGTAGTGAATCGCCAACATCAGCACCACAGTGTGAGGCCAACTGTTGCTTTAGAAAAGGAAATGGTACAAACATTTTCTTTTCTTTCTTTCTTTCTTTTTTTTTTTTGTCTTTTTAGGGCCACACTCGCGGCATATGGAGGTTCCCAGGCTAGGGGTCTAATCAGAGCTATAGCCGCCAGCCTACACCACAGCCACAGCAATGCCAGATACAAGCCGCAATTGTGACCTACACCACAGCTCACGGCAATGCCAGATCCTTAACCCACTGAGCAAGGCCAGGGATCAAACCCGCAACCTCATGGTTCCTAATTTGATTCGTTTCTGCGACGCCACAACGGGAACTCCCAAACATTTTCTTAATTCGAGTACAGATAATGCTTAAAATATTTTAAAGTTGACTCCAGGATGGGATGGCAGGAAAGGAGGTGATGGGGAAGGGTGCTCACCCTGACACCCCTAAAACCAGGGACACAGGCGATTTGGTCTACAGGTTGGGTTCAGAGGAACAGAGGTCCTGGTTACTTAAGCAGCGAATTATGAAAACTTTAAAAAGGCAATGGATCCCTGAACAGGAGTTAGAAGTGTGATCTTTTAAAGTGTGGAAAACCTTTGAGAGTGAGATCAAAACTTGAGCCCCATTTGCTGGGGCCACATCACCCAAAGTTTGTGCTCCTGTGACACATCTCAGACAAAATCCTGAGTTTTTTATTTTATTTTATTTTTATTTTATTTTTTTAGGGCTACACCCACAGCATATGGAAGTTCCCAGGATAGAGGTTGAATTGGAACTTCAGCTGCCAGCCACAGTCACAGCCACAGCAACCTGGGATCCGAGCTAGGTCTGTGACCTACTCCACACCTCAGGAATGAGCTGGATCCTTAACCCACTGAGTGAGACCAGGGATCAACCTCACATCCTCATGGATGCTAGCCAGGTTCGTTGCCACTGAGCCAAAACGGGAACTCTGAAATCCTGAGACTGTAATTTAAGGTTCTTCTCGAACATTTCCTTTCCCCACCATTTAGGCACTGGTATGATCATTCTATTATCCTCTCAGGGTAGGGACAACAGGGAGGGAATAAGGAGTCAAAATGTTACTCTCTGGGTTTCTCCAAATAGTCAATTTCATGGTAGGCATAATTCCTTACTTAGGGAAAAATGTTTTTCAACATTCAGGATTTTAGCGTAATTGAAGGTATAGAATCCTGATTAGTGCCCTGCCCCTACTCTTTCTAGGAAAATGGATGCGCACCCCTCATAGAGTGGGCCAAAGATTTTTTTGTCTCCTGGAGGAGGAAGAGTAGAGCTAGAAGGCATTTGTTGGTTATATGGGTTCTGCACAGTGTCCTCTGTTAGCACAGAATCCCTGGGCTTGCATAGGCAGAAGATATAAATGCAGGTCCATGTGAGGGGAGTCTCAGAGAGAAGAAACCTATACTCCCCTTTCCAATATTTTGCCTGGGGAGGCTGTGTGTCTGATATAGAAGTCTGAGGCCAGCATTTTGCCAGAGCAGAAGAGCAGCAAAGGCTAAGAAGCATCTAGAAGATGGGTATGAAGATAGCCTTATAAGGCAATGGGATTCAGAACACACTACCCCCCAAACATGGCACCTTGGCATACTGGATATTTCTTTCTTCTTGTTTTGTTTTGGTTGCACCTGTGGCATGTGGAAGTTCTGGGGCCAGGGCTCAAACTCAAGCCACAGCCACAACAGGACTACAGCAATGACAATGACAAGTCCTTAATCCACTGAGCCACCAGGGGAGCTCCTAGAATATTTCAAGTTGGAGGATTTGAGAAATGGCACATTGAAAATTGAGGACCTTCTGACCTTCCTATACATTATAAAGCCCTCGTGTGAGAGGGGTCTGCCCTGTATTCAGAGGAAGGAGCATCCTTATCTCTGAAGAAGAAGGGATGTAGAGAGGAATGTGAAAGAACAGGGTTTGCCAAGATCTATCGCCTTCAGTTTACTACACTTAGCTCACTTTTGTCTTATCACATTTTCCTGTGACTTTCCACTCCTCACCAAATGTAGCAAAAAAGCTCTCAGGTTTAAATTTTTGCAAGTCTTCATTTCCTTATGAAGCTTCCTGTGTCATGTAAAATTTATACTAAATACATTTGTATGATTTTATCCTGTTAATCTTTTGTTTATTTTTCTAGTTTTTGTCAATCTGATTTTCAGATCTAGCCAAGGACTCTAAGAGGGTCAAGGAGAAATTTTTATTTCCTTAGAAAAGTTATCTATTATAGTATGGTGTGGAGAAAAGAATGTTGAGTTCTTCTTTTCCCCCAGGCTTATTATGATGTAGTTGACATGTAGCATTGTGTAAGTTTAGGGTATGCAACTCAGTGATTTGTTATATGTATGCATTTTGAAATGATTACCACAATAAGATTACTTAACACGCCTATCATCTCCTGTAGTGACAATTGTGTGTGTTTGTGTGTGTGTATAGATAGAGAACTTTTAAAATCTGCTCTCTGCTCTTAGCATCTCTCAAACATGCAGTATGGTATTGTTAATTATAGTCAGCATGCTGTACATTATGTCCCCAGAACATATTCATAGAGTTCTTGAGCCTGTGGGAAGAGCTGAGAAATTTGAGAGTGGGCCTGTAGATCTCAAAGGGACCTTGACATCTAGGAAAAGAGAATTAATCCTGGGTGTTTCTGGGGACCTGAGCACACATATGGGGGAGTGGTGACAGAAATTATATCATATTGGAAGTCATAGAGGAGAGATAATGATGACTAGGAGTCATTTGTCCTCCCCTGGCCTCCATCACCATTTCCAGAATGATATTTAAATTCCTCCCCAGTTTCCAGGACCTAGGTAAAACCTAGGAAGAAAGGAAGAAGAAGAAGAAGAATGTTATGGACTATCTGTGCGCCATCTGCCCTGTGGATGTTGAAGTTCTAATCCCCAATGTTGTGGTATCAGGAGGTAGGGCCTTTGGGAGTAGGTAGATTTAGATGAAGTCATGAGAACGGAGCACTCATGATGGGATTAGTGCCTTTATAAGAAGAGGAAGGGACACCAGAATGTCCATAGCAAGAAGGCAACTATCTAAAAGCCAGGAAGAGAATTTTGCTGGACTGAAATTTTAGAGCTTTAATGGGGAGTTGTTGTTCAAGAGTATAACATTTCAGTAACACAGAAGAATATCTTCTAGAGACATGTTGAACAACATTGTACCTATAATCAACAATACTGTATTATGCACATAAAAATTTGTTTAGAGGGTAGAGTCACAAATTTGGTGTTCTTACCACAATGATTAAAAAAAAAAAAATGCAAGTCTGGCTCCACTATGTTTAAATACTAGTTGCTTCTGCCTGATGACTAAACTGACATCAAAAATGAAAATATATCTAAAAGTGAGCTTTTTTTTTTCTCTTCCCAATCCTTCTCTTCCTGGATGTCCTATTTGCCTGAATGACATCACTTGTGACCAGAGTACTATCCTTTTATCATCTCACTTTTATCCCAATTGATTGTCATCAAGTTCTGCTTATTCTGCCTTTTTTTTTTTTTTTTGACCAAACCATTGACATATGGAAGTTCCCAGGCTAGGGGTCCAATCAGAGTTGCAGCTGTGGGCCTACACCACAGTCATAGCCACAGCAATGTCAGATCTGAGCTAAGTCTGCAACCTACACCACAGCTCATGAAAATGCCGGATCCTTAATCCACTGAGTGAGGCCGGAGGTCAAACCCTTGTCCTCATAGATACTAGTCAGGTTTGTTACCACTGAGCCACAAGGGGAACTCCTATTCTGCTTTTAGAATGTCTCTTGAATCCATTATCTCCACTATCCATTGCTATTAAATCCATTGTCTTCACTATCCATTGCTATGGTCGTATTTCATACTCTTGCACCTGACTTTGGAACCAGGCTATTCCTGCTCTTCCACTGGCATGGGAAGTGCCTCTCCTCTGGCTCACCATTTGCCACACATCCCAATGCCACTGCCTCCAGCCCCTGAGCCTCTCTCTAGTGGACTACTCCACACAGTTCATTCATGATCTCCAGTAGGTCCTTTTAGTAGGACCCCTATAGGGTTGATTTAGGCCAGCTCTCTACTAAAGGTCCACATTCTGTACTCACAAACCACATACTCTTACCTCACCTTTAGAAGTGCACCTAGCTTCTAGTGTGTCCACTCCTCTTCTCTCTGTCTTTAAGCAGGTCTTCCTTTTGCCTTTAGTCTTAGGTGACAGTTAGATATCCAAACTTCAGGGGAAATATGTCAAGCCTGAGGGGTGCCCAGGAAGTTACTTCTCTCACTAGGCTTAACAGGGAAAGACAGTAGCCCCACTTATCCCCTGAGGTTGGTAGGGGTCAGGCAGCAGGAATTGTATAGCAAACTGAACCTCCCTCCAAAGACTCATCTCTCTTACTTCAGGTTACTTATTAGAAAGGGTAGTGTGGGCAATAAAGAGAGCGTTGTAATGAAAATTCAATCCCTAAGGTGGAAAATGTTCTGCCAGTTATTGTTTGTAGGTGATAAAGAAATATATTGAATACTACCTAAGCATCGTATTTCTTGGTGTCCAGTGACCAAGCAACATCACAGAAAACTATTTTTCACCCAACGTACGTGAGCATTTTTGTGTTCCAAAATTCAATCAACCAATCAACAAATTTTCACTCATTCATTCATTTACTTATTTGTGAAAAGAAGTGTTTATTGAGCTTTTTCCATGTACCTGGCATGCAGGTACAAAAAGGAATAGGGTAGTATCTGTGTTATTGAGAAGCTCCTGATGGTCTGTGCCATTTTATAGGAGTTCAGAGACAAAGCACTCAATTCTTGTTGAAGCAATTGGAAAGAATTTCATGGAGGAGTGAAAATTTGAAATCCTTATGTCTTCAAAACACAACAGATCTCTTTTGATTGTAATTATGGCAGACTCTTCCTTCAAAGCTAATAACACTGAAAGCATAGTTTTGACTTGCTTACCACCAGTTTATTCTTTAACTCAATGCAATTAGGCTTCTGTTCCATCTCTTCAGTGATACTAACAAAGGTCAGCAATGTCCTCCTAATCACCAAGTCCAATGGGCTTTAATCATCATCTCCTTACTTGACCTTCCTCTGATACTTGACACTATTGATCACTCCCTTCTTGAAAGTCTCTCCTCCTTTGACTTACAGGATAGTTTCTCTCTCTCTCTCTCTCTCTCTCTCTCTCTGTTTCTCCTCCCATTCCTCAGTATTTCTTAATTTCCTGAGCTGGATCCCTGGATCCTCTTATTCTTTCCCTTTTATAAGTATTGGTGATATCCAGTGTTCTGTCTTTGGCCAGATTTTTCTCTTACATTAAACTCAACCATTATCATGGCCTCAACTAATATCTGTATACTGATGTCTACTATCAAAATTTCTAAACTGTATATGTCTTATTTCTAAATCAGTACAACCAACTGCCTACTGGAAATCATCATCAGCTTTCTTGCAGGTGTCTTAAAATAAATAGAACACAACTCTACCTTTCTCCCTAAACATGCTCGTCTTATGATCTCTTTTCACTGGATCATATCAGCCATTCAAAACAAATCCTGTGAGTCACCCTGGAAACATTCCCCCTTTCACTTTATAAATCCATTCACCAAGTCTAATGAATTCTACGTACCATTTTTTCATCAAATTATTTTCCCTATCCTCATTAAAACACCCTCAGTTCAAGCTCTTGTTACTTCCTGAGTGAAACACAGCTGAATTCCTTACGTCAAGTCCTGTGCTACTCTTGATTAGGGTAATTGTTCTAAACACACAAACCTTATCATACTGATCTGTAGCTAAAAGAGGCTCAAGGATTAGTATTTTCAAGAAAAAGTCCCAACTTCTCAATATATTATGCATAGGTTTCCCTGAAATGACCTCTTCTTTCTTCTCTAATTTTATATCTTGGTATGCTGCGCTCTTGTACAGTATTTAAAATTCTTTCAATTTACATTCACTTCTCATGCTGTTTCATGAATAAGCATTTTTTTTTTTTGCTCCTGCTGTCCTCTTTGCTGAGAATTACTTTATTTTAATACCATTTCATCTCTTTAGCCAAGTGAGAAACTATACCATTTTGGGGATTCCAATTCCAATGGCATCTCATTTTAGAGTAATATCTGACCTTCTATGAGGCAGAAATAACCACAGGATCCTTTGTATCTTTTCTGATCTACTTCGCTCTAATCAGAGTTCCTTATATCATGAAATAGTTTCCATTACTCATTTACGACGCATTATCTCTAAGAGTATCATAGGTATAATAATGGTTCCCCAATCCCTAGAACCTGTGAATGTATTATATCACATAACACTGGGGAATTAAGTTTGCAGATGGAATTAAGGTTGATACCTATCAGATCTTAAAATTAAAAAAAAATCATTCTGGATTATCCAAGTGGGCCCAGTGCACCCACAAGTCTTCTTAAAAGTAGAGGAAGAAGGCAGAAAAGATGGAGTCAGATAAGATGTGATGATGGAAACAGGGTTGGAAGAATGCAATATATGGTCTAAATGCACCATTTCTGACTTTGATGATGGAAGGGTGTTGTAAGAAAAGGGACAAAGGCGACCTCTAGAATCTGGAAAAGGCAAGGAAACCGATCCTCCCCTAGAACCTCCAGAAGGGAACGCAGCAGTGCTGACACCTTGTTTTGAGCCTGTTGAGAACCATTACAAATTTCTGATCTCCAGAACTCTAAGAAATAACTTTGTGTTGTTTTCCAGCCACTGTGTTTGCGCTCATTTGTTAGGAGAGCAATGGAAAACTAATACAAGCAGCATGATGCAAGCTCCTTAAAGATAGTTCCTTTGTGTCTGGTGTCTGGCACACAATTAATATTTAATATTTCTGTATTGAGCAACTAAGCCTAAATCATGGTTACTAAGGGAATTCCAGGATTTGCTTTCCATCTGTGCATGTGCAAATCTTTGATGCATAAAACTCCAATTATGTTACAACTAGTTATAACATAATGGAGTTAGATGATATGCTCAGAGCTTTAGACTTTGCCCGGTAGGAGATAGGAAAAAATGAAATGTTTAAAATTAAGGCAGAACATTTTGGTGTGGAGATATTGCATAAGTCACAGTCCAGCCCTCAAGTGTTTAAGCCTTCACTCTATTTCAGAAGATAAGAAATATGCATATAAAAAGAAAATGAACATAAGAGAGTGTGTAAAAAGAGCTTGAATGGTAAGGGGATAATTTTATTCTGAGGTGGTCACAATAGTCATGATAGAGTCACCTGGGATAGGAAGGGCTGTCACACTGTGTGTGTTTACAGCTTCATTCTGGACAGGCAGGGGAAGGCAGGGGAGAGGATTGCAATGGAGTCTTATTAGAGGCTGGATCTATGGATGACCTAATAAATGGTCCAGTGAATGGATGGAGTTGGAAAAAGAAAGCCAGGCTTACGAACTGGGAAGTGACTTTAGGAGACAAAAAAAAAAAAAAAAGCTTGAGGCATACTGAATAAAGCCATTTCAGACATCTGTGCTTAACTTATCATGGTGCCTAGATTTGTATCAGGTGTGAACTTGGGGTGAGTGATAAATAAATACGTACATTCATTTTCATTTTCAGTTTGTTTCCTACCCCTGGGCCAAAAAAGTCTTCTCAAAGGGCAAATACAGTTTTCCTTCAAATAGCCTTCTCTCAGTCCTCAGACTATGTAACTTTGTGTAGCATTTGATACTAGACACTCATACTTCCTCAGATCTAGCCACCGTGCCAGCCCTTCCACCGTCTTCCTTAGTATCCTTTCATCCTGACCCCGTCTCACCTATACCTTTGGTAACCATTAGGTACCTGACAATGTTAGGTTTTTCATTGTGCTTAATGAAGAGATCTATATAACTACTTACCTTCACTTTTTTTTTTTTGTCTTTTTAGAGCTGCATCTGCAGCAAATGGAAGTTCCCAGGCAAGGGGTAGAATCAGAGCTGCAGCTGCCCGCCTATGCCATAGCCATGGCAACGCCAGATTCAAACAGTATCCCTGACCCACACTGCAGCTTGTGGCAATGCCAAATCCTTAGCCCCCTGAATGACCAGGGATTGAACCCACATCCTCAAGGATACTAGTTGGGTTCTCAACCTGCTGAGCCACAACAGGAGCTCCACTATTTATACCTTCTAAGTGAAAAGAAAGGATTATGGATTCCCGGGGAATGAGGTAAGTGGAGAAGCAGGGTCTGACGGTCTCCTCTGTCAACCAGAGGGTGAAGATTTCCACAGGGTTACCAAGAATGAGGACAGATGCCACCTCCTGCTGAGTCAGAGGAGGGAGGCAGCTGTCTGGGCTGAATTGGAGGAAGCAAGAGGAGCTCCTGCCCCACGGCCCTCTTGTGGGAGCAAAGGATTTATGTGTTTTTCAGAAATCATATATGTGTCATGGGTAGGGCAAGGCAGGGAACAACTGGCTGGAGCCATTTGAGCCTGGCTCAAGAAAACTGCCTGGAAGTTTAATGGCACCTGGAGGGAGTCTTCGTGTAGGGTGGGGGCAGGCAGCTGGAGCAATATAGGACTTTGCCTATTTCACAGAATTCTCTGGGAGGAGCCCATCAGAGCAGGCTCTGAGAGAACCTCATAGTGGCTGCAGGAAAAGACTGCTTTGCATAATTACCAGGACCCCTCCCCCCCAATCCAGAATTATACCACCAATAATTACATAAGTAAGAAATGTCTGCCCTGGAGTTCCTGTTGTGGCTCAGTGGTCAACGAACCTGACAAGGATCCATGACAAAGCAGATTCAATCCCTGGCCTCGCTTGGTTTAAGGATCCGGCATTGTCCGAGCTGTGGTGTAAGTCACAGACACGATCAGATCCTGTGTTGTTGTGGCTGTGGCATAGGTCATCAGCTGTAGCTCTGATTCGACCCCTATCATGAGAACTTCCATATGCCACGGGTGCAGCTCTAAAAAGACAAAAGACAAAAGACAAAAGACAAAAAAAAAAAAAAAAAGAAAAAGAAAAAGAAAAAGGAATGCCTGCCCTGATTTCTCTTCCTCTGTGCTCATGTGCCACCCCCTAGAGATTAGTAGCAAGACCTAAAAAGTTGGAGAGGAGGTTTTTGACAGAGAGAGAGAGAAAAAAAAAATAGGTCACATTTCTTTTCTTGAAGAAAGTCCTTGAAGAAGCTTTGTATAAAGTCCTAGCTGAAGCCAGGAATATTGAAGTGTGTGCTACATGCATCAGACTGAGTATTCCGATTTCTGAGTCAAGACTGTGTTTGGCAACTTTTAAAGTGACCCTAACATGAAAAGGTGCTCAATAGCACTAATTATTAGAGAAAGGCAAACAAAAACTCCTATGAGGTTCCACCTTACAAAAGCCAGAACAACCATCATTCTAAAGTCTACAAAGAATAAATACTGGAGAGGGTAAAGAGAAAAGGGAACCCTCTTACATTGATGGTAGGAAAGTAAATTGGTGCAACCACTATGGAAAACAGTATGGAGATGCCTCAGAAGAACTGCAAATAGAACTACCATATGATCCAGCTGTCCTACTCCTGGGCATCTATCTGGAGAAAAACATAATTTTAAAACATACATGCACCCCAATGTTCATTACAGCACTGTTTACAATAGCCAAGACTTGGAAGTAACCTAAATGTCCACCAACAGAGGAATGGATAAAGAAGATGTGGTACATATATACAGTGGAATACTACTCAGCCATAAAAAGTAAGAAATAATGCCATTTGCAGCAACCTGAAAGGACATAGAAACTATCATATTAAATGAATTTAGTTAATGAAAGACAAACATCATACAATTTCACTTATATGTGGAATCTAAGAAAAAAAGTACAAATAAACTTATTTGCAGAACAAATACAGACTCACAGACTTTGAAAAACTTACAATCACCAAAAGTGGTAGGGAGGGATAGACTGGAAGTTTTGGATTGGGATATGCACACTGAGGTATATGGAATGATTGGCCAATGGGGACATGTTGTATAGCACAGAGAACTCTATCCAATATTCTGTGATAATCTATGTGCGAAGAGAATCCGAAAGAGAATGGATGCGTGCATATGTAGAACTGAATCCCTTTGTTGTATAGCAGAAATTATCACAACTTTGTAAATAATTATAAGTCAATAAAACTTTAAAAAAATTTAAAAAATTAAGTGATCCTGGAACTAATTTGCAATGTTCAGTATAAGTGACTATCAATAATATAAAAAAGGAAGAGTCAAAATTTTTACTCAAGGGTGAGCGATAAGCTTGTCTTCTGAATAAATACCAGAAGAGAGGGATAAAGTAATTCAGTTACACATAGGAGTTTGCCACAGTTACATCAAATTTGTGATTTGGTTGCAAAAATCATCATTATTCTTTAATGACTTTGTAAGTGTTCTTTCTTTTCAAGTGACACTGAGGGGGCTAGCTTCTAAGAGTGCAGATAGTCTTTGCTTGGTATGGGTTATACTTATAAATGCCTAATGGAAACATCACAACCTGTGTGTAAATGGTAAGACCACACCCTACCCCAGCCCCCACACTCTCCTCACTTCCCACTATGAGAGCACAGTGGGGGCTCATGCAAATCTGCATTACCTTGTGATCACACATGTATTGGGCTGCTGTGACATTACTGTCTACTTTTCCAGAGCCTGGGACCAGAACACATACTGAATTCCAGGACAAATTCTTCTTTTATTATTATGATATATATATATTTAAACATAGATGATTATTTCAAAAATATTTCAGTTATTATCTTGTTTATTTTCTGGTGATTAAATACTCAGAAAAATAATTTTCTACTTAATACATTTCTTCTTTCACTCAAGAATCATAAATACTCTTTTCTATGTCAGAGCCCACATCAAACATTGGTTGTTTAGTGGTGAAAAAGTAGATTCATTTCCTATTTTCACCAGGGTTATGGTTAATAAGAATGGCTTAAATAAGCAAAAAAAACAAAAAAACAAAAAAACCAAAACGCTTACACATTTTAAGTGCTAAGAAAAAAAGAGCAAAGTCCTTAGAAATAATAACAAGAGAGAACAAATTACGATCAATCTGAAAACCTTATTATAGCTAAAATCAGTCTTGGGCTCTGCAGGTGGGTTTGTAAATTGGTACAATCACTTTGGAAAGCAAATTGGCCCATATGTATAAAGAATCTTTAAAAAAATTCTCAGGTGCTTTAACCTAATGATTCACTTGTAGAAATTTATCCTATGAAAATGATTTGAGATGGAACTAAAGAGCTATGAGCTAGCATATTCATTGCAGCATTATTTAAAGTAATGAACAACTGAAAATGACCTAACTTTATAATAAAAAGGGAATGGTTCCATAAATTAGGGTAAATTCATGCCCTGGAAAATAATGAATTCTTTTACAAAGCATACTCATGATCTGTTGATTAACAGACATTTAGTCCTGTCCAAAATGTCTATTGAAACATTTGGTCCACACTAAAAGTTCCTTGAAATTTGGTCCTATCAAAAACATCCATAGGCAGTGCAACTAGAAATGATCATGCTAAGTGAAGTAAGCCAGAAAGAGAAAGACAAATACCATATGATATCACTTATATATGGAATCTAAAATAAGACGCAAATGAACATATCTATGAAACAGAAACAGATTCACAGACATGGAGAACAGACTTGTGGTTGCCAAGGGGAAGAAGAGAGGGAGTAGGAAGGACTGGGAGTTTGGGGTTCGTAGATGCAATCTATTTCATTTTGAATGGATTAACCACAAATTTCTACTGTATAGCACAGGGAACTATATACAGCCTCTTGGGACAGACCATAAAATATAGGAAATAGAATGTATATATATGTATGACAGGGTCACTTTGCTGTACAGCAGAAATTGGCACAACATTGTAAATCAACCATAATTTAATAAAAAATTTAAAAAACAAACTGAAACATCCATGAGCATATTTGGTCCATGCCAAGTCATCCTTGATGTATGGTCCAGTTAAAACCTCCATACTTAGAAAACGTCCCTGAGTTCAAATAGCCTATAATATTTATTTATATTTTTCATTTACAGGATTAATACATAAAAAAACGCCATCATATTTTATTGGTCCGATGATTGTGTTGTGTCTATATTGCCAATGGTATCCTTTCTTGCCTCAGTAGCCTAGCAGGTAATGGAACATGGGGTTACATAAATGCATTGGGGTTTGAATCTTGCAGAACAATAGGATTTATATTAACTATGCTTACCAAGGAAGTGTCCTTCAGTTAGAGAAATGCACGGTGGATAAGTTCAGGATGGACCTTGAGATGCTCATTGTGTTTATATGTTACTGATAATTTTATTGGATGTGGCTGGGTTGTTCAATAAGGGCAGAGTTTGAAAAGGCAAGGTTGGTCAAGCTATTGTGCAAAGAAAAATGGAAAATAGTTTGAGGTATTTACTCTGGGTTGGGAGGCGTGAGAAAGGGTGTGACTCCCCTACTGAATAATGGTCAGGTATCATAGCCCCATGTGGAGATATTAGACATGTAATGAACTCCACTACAACTATCCCATTGCCCAGAATTAATTGGCAATGGATTGATGTCTTTTAGAGGTACAGTTGCAGTAGACTTTGAGGAGTGCTTCCTGATATTCGGAGAGGTTTTATTGTTGTGGCTGCCACAATTACCTGTCAATCACTGAGGACCATCATGCCCTCAGCTAGTGCTAACCTACTAGTGGATCCAGCCTGGTTGAACAGGGTGTTGGATCCACAAGATATTAGTAAGTTTTCCCGAACTAGTAAACCAGTGACCACTGGCCAGATGCCTACAAAAGAGAAGAAATAACTCTTCTTCTCTTGCTTGGTAATATGACAGCTTTATTTGAAAATTAACAGCAGAATATGGCAAAAACACTGTATTCACAAAAAGAAAAGCTACTGTTACATTATAATGGTTTTTTTTTTAAATTATCATTTCTATTCCTTAACAGAGATAGCAGTAAAGGATTCTAAAGATGTGAAATGAGGAGGAGAATCTTCTTTGCCTAGTCAAGATTTATTTATTTATTTATTTATTTATTTATTTATTTATTTATTTATTTGTCTTTTTGCTATTTCTTGGGCCACTCCCGTGGCACATGGAGGTTCCCAGGCTAGGGGTCGAATCGGAGCTGTAGCCACCGGCCTACGCCAGAGCCACAGCAACGCGGGATCCGAGCCGCGTCTGCAACCTACACCACAGCTGACGGCAACGCCGGATCGTTAACCCACTGAGCAAGGGCTGGGACCGAACCCGCAACCTCATGGTTCCTAGTCGGATTCGTTAACCACTGCGCCACGACGGGAACTCCTTTTTTTTTTTTTTTTTTTTTTTTAAGATTTAGATAACAGTACAATCATTCAAGATGAGACAGGAAAACATCAGCACAACATGGGTGTTGAAGAGGAAGTAAGAGAAACCTTGATTAAGTTAAAATGACACACAGAAGAGCCAAATGCAATACCCATCTCAGCTGTTTTGAAGACCTCTCCATGATATTTGTGAAGAAGAGATCCTGTTAATTCTACCAGAAAAAACTCATTAAAGAGGCAAGTAAATAGAATTCAAAACAAATATCAAGCCCCAAACTCAACTTCATTGAAATTCCATAGGAGTATGAAGTGACTGAACATAGAGAACCATTTCTTGTGCATGATTCCAGTGCTCAGGATGAGGAAGTTATTCTAGTCTATACAACTTAGGACTATATTTGGCATTTAATTGCCGCTACAATATTACTCAGAGACAGCTCCTTCAATATGGCACCAACACAGTCCATTCATCTATTTACTGTGCACAATGTGCTATTGGGTTATATTACACCATTGACTTATGCACTAATGATGAAAAGGCAAGCAGACACAGACATACATAGGAGAAAGTACTTGCATTTTCATGGGAAGAAAGCTCAACATTAACCCTTTGTTGTGCCTAATAAATTTTGAGATTGCAAATATGAATGCGATTTGACAATTCCCATCAAATGCAGAAGTAAAAGGATACTCATTTCACTTTTCACAATCCCTAGTGAAAAATATCTGCTTTGTGTCTAATACTTGAGTATATGACAATGGAAAGTAAAACCCAGAGTGTGCATCCCTGTTGTCTGCACTTGTTTGTGCCTTGGGAAGATGTTTACTGAAACTTTTGAGTATGTTTTGGAAATTGCAGAAGAAAATTTAAATGACCTAATGGATTATTTTGAGAGTATATGTCCATGGAGGACTTGGCAGAGGCAGAAGAGCACACATTCTAAGATCTCCACCAGAAACTTGGAATATTTATAAATCAGTACTAAGCAGTGATCACAGGACAAACAACATAGTGGAAGGCTGGCAGAGCAAATTTCAAAGGCTTATGGTGATGCACCATTCTTCAATTTGCAGATTTATTTAAGCATTAAACAATGAACAGCAAAGCAATGAACAGTTACCACTCAGATTCTTTGTGGTCACACTCAAATATAGCTACCAGCTTCATGACAATACTGACAAAATCAAATTCTTATAGCCAAAACTGTTGCCAGATATCATTGATATAAAGCCGATAATCAGGCCAATGTATGCTTGCAAGTAATCTCTCTTTGACTTAAGAGTAATTGTGCTGAACTTCATGACTCAGAAGAACAAAAATAAATGTGAAACCCAAATTCATCATGAATTACAATAAAAATAATGTAAGTATAACTTTAATGAAGTTAAATATTTGCATTATCTAATGAATCATGGACCAAAATCTCAATGGACATTCTAAATAGGACCAAATATCCTGCAAGGGATCTATTAAATTGGAAAGAATTCTATATGTATATAGTATAAGTCCAATTTAAGAAACAATAAGGAATCTGAAAGAGAGTGGATGTGTGTACATATGTAACTGAATCACTTTGCTGAAATTATCAAAACATTGTAAATCGGTTACACTTAAATAAAACTTTTAAAAAATGAGAAAAATCTACTGAAACACCAAAAGAGAAAAAGTAAATAGAAAAATATACTACTTGTTAATAATCTCTTGTGTGCCTGGCCTAGGAACTATAGCAAATAACCATTTTTACTTTCTCTATACTTTTCTGCCTTCTCTACAATGATGATGTATCCTTCCTATAAGAAGAAAAACAATCTTTTAAACCAGAAAAATATATAGAGAAAAAAGGACCGAAAGGCAATAGCTATATATATAAGGCAGGAGCACCTCTATGTTAAATCATTAATTCATGTTTTTAATTTTAAAATACTTCTATTGCTTCCTATTTTGGTAAAATGAATATGCACTATTTTGGGGACATCAACAGTGTTTACTAAATAACAGGCTTTTTTTAGTCAAGTAACTTGAAATCCCATCTGACACTGAAAAACCATTTCTGTGAATTTGGACAAACTATTTAACCTCTCTGAATTTGTTTACCCATTTGTAAAACAGATGTACTAAAATGTCTTAAAGCTTGTTTGTTTTGGTTTTGGGGGGATAAAATTAGGAAAAAAAAAATCACATTAAATTGCTTACTGCAATCTGTCATAGAATAAGTCCTTTAGGTTCCCAAGCTAGGGGTCGAATTGGAGCTGCAGCCGCTGGCCTAGACCACAGCCCCATCAACACCAGATTCAAGCCGTGTCTGGACCTACACCACAGCTCACAGCAATGCTGGATCCTTAACCCACTGAGCGGGGCCAGCCAGGGATCAGGGATCAAACCTGCGGTCTCATGGATGCTGGTCAGATTTGTTTCGGCTGAACCACGTCAGGAACTCCAGAATAAGCCCCTCTTTAAAATTTTCTTTCTTTTTCCTCTTCTTCTCCAACACCACTCACTGTATCAGTTTTCCTGCTTTGGGAAAAAAAATTGTATTTATTTAGTAGTACCTCATTAATTTTCAAACAATCATAAAAAAGCTTAAAAACTTAGCTGAATTTTATGAGTAGCAAAACAAAACCAATCAATTAAAAACTTGAAAAATTTATATTCCCATGTTATTTAACTTTAACATTTTTAATGGCAATACATTTATAGAACTCTAATTTCAATATTTTCTAGAAATAAATAGCTACTGAGTTTTTGCAGGTATGTCCAATGACTATTTCAATTGACGTATAAATAGTATTCCATTTATGTTGACAAAATAATAGAATTTGAAATTATATCCATTTTTCCCAGTCCTTTCTATTCCTTTAAGATATCATCCTCTATTTCAGTTGCACCTTTTCTGATGGGCTAGCCATAGTGCAGAACAGAGAAATTATTATAGCGGAGCCTTAGAAATAAGTGACTTCCTAAATTTTAAAGCAGTCCCGCAATTATTCTCAGTAGTTAAGCACTCTTTCCCCTAAAGAGTCATTGTATATTCAGCTTAAATATTAGCTCACTTTCTATAATGGCACTGCTCTTAAAGAGATTTTATGTAAGTGCACTCAGAAAGCTAGTTATTTAATGTTATCCTATGGTGAATTCTTTATTCAAATAAATATTGTTACCAAATTTACTTTTTCTTGTATGGGGTTTTGTTTAATGAGCCATATCCACATGCTTCCAGCTGAATGAAAAAACATTATTTCATAGGCTGGTAGAAATTTCTGAAAGAGGCACTTCCTTCAATATAGGTTTGTCAGTCTCTGCTTTTATCACCTGGCACCAAAGTAGTGATAGATTGGTCTGGGAACACAGGCATAAGTCCAGTTACAGATCTATAACTTTCCATAGGTCTGGACAGTCCAGTTCTATCTCAGCTACTGCTGCCAGAGGCTGGTAAATAACACTATTTTAAAATAGATGAAGTTGGGTATCTGTGAGGACAGGGAGTCAGCAAGAGGGTACAACTGAGGTGAGGGGTTGTGGGCAGGGCAGGGTACTAAGCTTCTCCTAGAACAGAGGCTGTTGGCTGCTCCATCAGGTTCTTTACTGTCTGCTGACAGTCAACACCCCTGAATTCCAAGTTGTTACTTCTGAGCAATAGGAGTCATGAATTTCTGTATGATACATTGATATCTTGGTAAATGTTTAACAATCTGCTGGGAAGGGATTTGGGGGTGAGAGTGGAAGAAGCTATTATTTGTAGATTTCTAAGTTGTCAATATTTCCACCACAGCTGGTCTCAAGCTACCAATGCGAAGTCTTTGAACAAGATGTTGGAATAGATGGGAGACTTCAGCTCTTACCAGTCAGTTGGAGCTCACTCTAGAAACTACCTTTTCTTGCTTGGGGTTATGGCTGATGTATTGGAATATTGGAATACTCTCAAACTATTACTTTTAAATCTCTGACTCCACATACTGGCTTTTGTTTCCCTTTTCCCTTTCCTTTCCTTTTTTCCTTCTCTCTTCCTTCCCCCATCCCTGCCCTCCCCACTCTTCCTCTTTTTCCTTTTCCTCTGATCCCCAGTTAGCTGGTGAATCATTTTTGTTTTAATATACTTTTTTTCCCAAAAACAGTGAACTGTCATACTCCTCTCTTTATTGATGCAGAATTTTTTTTTTCTTGCTGGTGTCTTTTCTTAATACCCAAGTAAAATTAGGGCAAAGTTAATATTTTTCTACTCCCTTCCATAGTGTGTCAATACTTCTTTTTGTATTTTGATCTTCATCCAATATACTATCATATTTAACCAACTAATCCTCAATACTTATTAGGCACAGTACCAGTACTGTGAGACTATGACCAGTGCTGGGATGACAGCCAGGCCTAAAATTTAATTGACATGAAAACAATAATATACACTAAAAAGTAGAGAAAGTTATAGGACTGAATAGAAATAAGTGCTAAATTCCATAGAGGATGACAGAGATTTAAAACTGACAGTCCTTGGAAATATTTTGTTTCGTCTCTACAGTGTTCTGCAAAATTTTAAACCAGTTTCAAATTGCAATTTTATGTGAAAGTTAGATATTATAATTCAACAGAGAAAATCAGATGATTTGGAAGCCTTAAGCCCACAATGGTGAGGATAGAGTATATGGAGTTTATAAATCTCACCCATTCCAATGATAATACAAATTCATTATGTCTCAATATCTGGGCCAACTCTTTCTTTCTATGGTAGGGGTTTATGAAGGTTTTGTTCAATGTTCAGTTGACTCAGCATCAAGTCAACTCTGCTGCTCTTATGATTTAGGATTTGTACCATAATGCTCATAATACCTCTGCTTTTTAATTGGGAATGAGTCTCCAATTTTTTGGCCACTTTCCATATCTATTCAGCACAATCTCTTCTTCACTATGTACTCTCTTTTCTGGTGATACTTGATTTTGTTAGAGGGCAGGAAGTTACAACCTACGACATAGTCTGTAGTATTGCCTGGTGCTCTTAACTGCTCATTAGCTAGACTGGACACCCTGCTATCTCTGGTTCAATAGCCTAATGACAACAACTTTTTATGCCTTTACCATTTTACCAGAGATAATCTGCCAGTTCTAACCATCTTATGAAAGAGTGCAATTAGTTTGAATGAGGTTAAAACTGACTTGCGTAGAAGTAAGTTTGAACAAAAATTTGGAAGCAGCATCAACCACTTCTCAAGGACAATATTAAATATGATCCTGCTTAAACTTTTCTTTATATAGAATAAAATGTGGAGATGCTTTAATAGTGAAAAGTGGTTTTTCAGCATAAGGTGTCGTTACAGTTCATTTTTAGCAAGGCCTTTATATTCATCTTATAAAATGCTACCATCTCCGCATTCCCTACTGCTCGCTGTTGAATTTACGAACTCTTAACACATGTTCATTATTCACAATTCAAGGTACTGACAATGAGAGTTGAGAATGAGAAAAGAAAAGAAAAAGAAAATCTTACTGTGTATAACATATGTTGAAATGAACATTCCTCTCAAAAATACGCCAATATTCCACCTACAACCCACAGCAATTTTTTCCCTCTTATGTTACAGCTTGTCTTATTCCTTGATTATCCTTTCTCCTTCTTTTCTTTCTTTTCATTTTTATTATTATCATTGTCTTCTTAATCATCTCCTTTTTCTTCCCTTTCCTTGACCCTGATGAGCTCATTTGTCTTTTTTTTTTTTTTCTATTTGAAAGTGGCTAAAACAAGAAATCATCACATCAGATTCTACCAAGTGGCGTTCAGACTTAAAACTGTTGAAAGTCATGTAGTTCTTCACGAAATCCCGAGTGGTGGAGTGGTACATCAAGCTAATTTTTTATTTTGTCTGAAGCACTGCATAGAGTAGCATTATGGTGTCCATAGTGAACTATTCACTTAATTACCATTTAGCATAGGATTATATGCATTATCATCAATATATGTAAATAATTTCACAAATACAAAAAGGTACAGATTCTTACTCATGGCTAGTACCTACTTCATTTAAAGAATCATCTTTCTTTACTAATATTTTTAGTCCTAGGAAATTTTAATAACATATATTCAGGTAAAATTATAGTTGGACTGGTAGTTGCACATGAGGATGTAAATATGAGCTGGATCCAGTGGAAGTAATGCCCTTGAAAGAATGCAATGGAGAATCTTCTCAGCATTGTGCCCTGTTTAATATTCTTGCTCAATAGACTCCTCAGGATCAGATATACAGAGTCTAAGAGGCAAGAACTAAGAATGACAAGAGTGATTTGTGAATTGAAGCAGCCAACTAAAAGAATGATGAGCATGCCAACCAAGTAATGTTGAAGAATAGAATATTCTTTTATAGAATGTGGCTCAACAAAGAGCTCAATGAGGTAAAAAGTCAGCTTCAATTTGGAGATGATTATGCCAATAATTATACTAACTCATATTTTTATATTACTTTATACTTAAATATATCCTTTCCATTTACTCTTTTAGCAAGCATTTTAGGCAAAATATAATTTTATCTAATTTTTACAGGTGTAGAAACTGACAAATCTAGGTCTACCTGGCTCTACATGTGACAAAACTGCTTTTCTGATTCTACTAATGAATAATGAAGACTAATTGATCAGTGAAACTGAAGTGCAAAGAGAATGAGATGATTAAAATATGTAACATACATAGCATGATATAGTATAGTATATACTATTATATAATGTACACATTATTTATATAATATAGTACATAATATCATAAAGTACACAGAAATGATATAATATTATGGGGAAAATATGTTAACCCTCTGACATCATTTTCCTGTTGAATCCTTTTGAAACCCATAGCATGGGCCATTTGAAGCTGAAATTGAAAGGATTCTGTGAGGCCCAGGCTGCCTCTGAGGATAATGGAAGATAGACTGGGTGATCTGTTAAATGTGACTGGCTCAAGTCTAGAGGATTCAAATGGCTCTTGTTGTATTCATTAGAAACAGGTTTGCTTAACAGTCTCTAGAGCTCCCTGAGAATGGAGCTGACATTTGCAAATGATAGGCTTAGGAACTTTCTTCCCTGCACAAGTCCCCTTTTCTATTGTTCCTTTTCCTCCGAGCTTTCCTTCTGGATGTTGGTAAATTTCTAGGAAATGCACTTGTGTTTTCTGTTGTCACATCTCATCAGTGCTCTGCAAGGGGGGCTTGCGGGGGAGATGAGGGAGAACCAGGAAGAAGGAGAGAATGCCCTGGGCTGAAATGGCAGCAGCATGCAAATGAATGCCAACCCTGTGAACATTTCCCAAGCAGTCACATTTTATTACAACCAAATTATGGGATGCAATTCCTAGAAAACAGCAAAAGAAGGACAAAAAAAAAAAAAAAAAAAAAAAGGAAAGTGACCATGCGTAATTTATTCCTAATAGGCTCACTATTGAAATGGCAAAAGAACTACAATTTAGTTGTTTATATCCTTCAATAAATACCTATATGTTTACTAACTATATTCACCACCCCTAGATAGGAAATAGAGGTGTTTATGTGTCTATATTAATTTTTATATATCTATCCAATTTTTTTATCCTTTACCATCTTAGTTCTATTATAAATCTTCAAATTTTACTAGATCCTTGGGCAACTAACATTCCCCAAATCGTTTAATTTGGAAAGGCAATTCAGGATTTTTGCACATCTAACTAGGGATAGAGTCAGATATCTGTCAATGCCTATGTTTACCTGGTGACTGTTTAAAAATACACAGTCCCAGGAATCACTCTTCTAAAATTTTGATTTGCTAGATTTAGGGTGAGAGGTTCTGATAACAACTAGTTTTGGAAGTACGGAATAAAACACATAGCTCAGGTAATGCCAAATTGGTAAAAGCAATTCACTACTTTAATAAGCTTATAAGCCTGTAAAAAATAATAATTGTAGCTTTTTGCAAGATAAAATTTAAGACCAAAAGTGAGTAATAAACCTCATGTATATTAGATTAGAAATATTTCAACAAATGGTAGGCATAAGGAAATTGGGGAGGGGTGTATATTATTTTGCAGAAGTAGTGAGGAACTTGATCAAAGGTGATTGATATGTGGTTCCTGCTTTTCATGTGCTCTCAGTCTGCTGAGGAAAATAGTATATAAACATGTAAGTGGTATATGATGTAGTATCTGTTAGAATTTGTATATACCTGAACAAAGAACTATAGGAGAAAAGAGGGGAGAGAAACAGGCTTAGCCAGGGGACAGAGGTGAAAGACTTCACAGAGGAAATGACACTTCAGGTCAATGTAAAAGGATGTAAAGACGTTAGTGAGGTCAAGGTGGAAAAGCATATGGGAAAGTATAGACTTTTGAAAGCTCATGACAATATTTATAATCTGCATAAAATCTAGTGGCCCAGTTTGTGCATGGCACATGATTTAAAACAAATCAAACTATAGTCTGAAAACAAAAAAATAATTTTAAAATAATTCTAATTTAATTATATATCCTTTAATTTTTCATGTGAGTCAAACCTAGGGAAATCATATTTATAATTCTGATATTTCCTCTTCCCTTCCCTTATATATCCCTCCTGGAAGCCAAGATCTTCTTGACTGTCCCAATCCCTACTTTTTTTGGCTTTCGATTCACCTTCATTCTCTTCTTTTAACTTTGTTTTTCAACCCTAAGATTTTCTTTTTTTCTTTCTTTTTTCTTTTTTTATATATAATGATTTTTATTTTTTTCCATTATAGCTGGTTTACAGTGTTCTGTCAATTTTCTACTGTACAGAATGGTGACTCAGTTACACATACATGTATACATTCTTTTTTCTCATATCATCATGCTCTATCATAAGTAACTAGACATAGTTCCCAGTGCTACACAGCAGGCTGTCATTGCTATTATGTTCCAAAGCAACAGTCTGCATCTATTAACCCCAAGCTCCCAATCCATCCCACTCCCTCCCCCTCCCCCTTGGCAACCACAAGTCTTTTCTCCAAGTCCATTATTTTCTTTTCTGTGGAAATGGTCATTTGTGCTATATATTAGATTCCAGATATAAATGATATCATATGGTATTTGTCTTTCTCTTTATGACTTACTTCACTCAGTATGAGAGTCTCTAGTTCCATCCAGGTTGCTGCAAATGGCATTATTTTGTTCTTTTTTATGGCTAAGTAGTATTCCATCATGTATATATACCACATCTTCCTAATCCAATCATCTGTCAATGGACATTTGGGTTGTTTCCATGTCCTGGCTATTGTGAATAGTGCTTCAATGAACATGTGGGTGCATGTGTCTTTTCAAGGAAAGTTTTGTCCAGATATATGCCCAAGAGTGGGATTGCTGGGTCATGATAGTTCTACGTATAGTTTTCAAAGGTACCTCCATACTGTTCTCCATAGTGGTTGCATCAGCTTACATTCCCACCAACAGTTCAGGAGGGTTCCCTTTTCTCCACATCCCCTCCAGCATTTATTTGTGGACTTATTATTGATGGCCATTCTGGCTGGTATGAGGTTTACCTTCATTCTTTATGTTCCCTAGGCATTAACTGTTTATTCCCCAAAGTCTGAATTAAAAAACAAAACTAAATAAAAATAAAATGTTTTTATACTTACACTTTGAAACAAGGTGGAATAACAGGAACTGTATTTACTGTTCCACCTAACATAACTGAAATGAACAAAATATATGAAACAATTGTATTCAAGACACAGGATAGCAGGCAAAAAAATGAGGTGACTGATGAGTGATTCATGTTACTGTATGGAGAGTCCCTGGGTCATGGCCCAAGAAAGGATAACCACGGTGAAGACAGATAAACTCCCTGAGTAGACATTGTTGAGAGACCAGGAAGATGAAGGTGGCTAGAATTCATAGGACAACGTATCAGAGAAGAGAGAGCTGCACAGATAGAGAATTTCAGAGATTTGCATATGGGCATCCTTGAGTATTCACTCGAGTAACGGTTAATACATGTGTGTGAGGACACAATGGCGGTTTGAGGAAAGAATCACCTGAAAGAAGGAGTGGTAACATGCCTGGCATTCGCATGGGTTCAGGAAGTGTTCCTGACCCTGCCAATAGGACCAGAAAATTACATGATTTATTAAACATTGGGTAGAATATACAGAGGAATATTGTCTCATTAGCACAAAATATTTATCTCTAGATGAATCACAATCTAGGTCTGCTTAACAGATCTTAGGAACAAGATCCTCCACATTTTAATTGCTTCCAAGCAAGTTAATTGCAGAACAAGGCATAAGAATACACATAGGAAAACAAAATATCCAGCACCTAAGAAGATAAAGTACAGATGTGTGACATCTTATCCAAAATTATTAGGTATATAAAAAAAGAAGGTAAATACAACCCATAGTTGGGAGAAGAATAAATCAATATATCAATCAAAACTAGTGCAGAACTAATACTAATGTTAGAATTAGCAAATAAATATATTTAAATAGTATAAGTTTTATGTTTAAAGTATTAAGTATGGACAGGGAGTATATAAAAATAAACCCAAATCAATCTTTTAGAGCTAAAACTAAAATGTCTCTCCCCCCTTTAAATTAACAATAGATGATATCAGTGAATGTAACAATATAGCAGTGACAACTTTCCAAAGTTAAACACAGAAAGAAAAAAAATACAATTAAAAAATATTAGTGAGATTTGGAAAAGCCATAAGAGACTTAATACATATATAAATAGAGTTCATAGAAGAAAAGAGAGTGGGGAAGAAAAATCTGAAGAAATAATGGTCAAAATTTTGCTAAACTTTACGAAATCTATAGCCCACATAGCAATAAAGTTTAAAAAACTCTACGAGCAAAAGTCATGAAGAAAATTATACCAAAGTACAACAACTAATTTGTTAAAATCAATGATAAAAAGAAAATCATAAAATCAGGCAGAGAAAAAAGGCATATTTCATACTAAGTATTAAAGATAAATTTGGCACCAGATTACCTTGTCAGAAAAAACTGCAAGCAATAAGACAGTGGAGCAATATCTTTAAAGCATTAAAGAGAAAGATGTAATTCCAGAATCTATACTCAGTGAAAATACCTTTCACATGTGAGGGTAAAATAAAGACTCTTTCAGATACATAGCAATTGAAATTATTTATCATCAGCACACCCACCCAATAAGAGATGGTAGAAGAAGACTTTGAGAAAGGAAACTGATACCAGATTATAATTTGAATCTCAACAAAAAATAAAGAACTCTAGAAACAGTCACAATATGGGTAAATAAACAAGACTTTTTTTCTCATTATTTAAATCTGTAACTAATAATCAACATCTAAACAAAAATAATACCAATGTAGTGTGGGATTTATAACATATACAAAAGTGAAATGTATGACAATAAAAGAATATAGGATGAAAGGGGAGAAATTGAAGTATACTACTGTAAGTTTCTTATACAATATGTGAAATAACATATTGTCACTCATAAGTAGGCTGCGATAAGTTAAAGATGTGTACTACAAACCCCAAAACATCTTCTAAAACAACTTGGCAGAGATTTATAACTAAAAATCCAACAACAGCAACAAAACACAATGAAATAAAAATGTAAGTTAATCCAAAAGAAGGGAGAGGAAAAATAGATCATCTAGATAGTGTTAACCTGAGTCATATCAATAATCATGTAAAATGTAAATGGATAAAATACCTCCAAATAAAACACAATTTAATTGCAGGGAGTTCCCATTGTGGCTCAGTAGTTAAAGAAACCAACTAGGAACCATGAGGTTGCAGGTTCGATCCCTGGCCTCCCTCAGTGGGTTAAGGATCTGGCATTGCCATGAGCTGTGGTGTAGGTCACAGATGCAGCTCGGATCCTGTGTTGCTGTGGCTCTGTCATAGGCCAGTGGCTACAGCTCCCATTTGACCCCTAGCCTGGGAACCTCCATATGCAATGGGTGTTGCCCTAAAAAGCAAAATAAATAAATAAATAAATAAATAAAAAATAATAAAAAAAGGCATAGATTGTTAAATTGAATAAAAAGAAAGGATCAACAATATGTTCCCTAAGAAAAGTATGTTCAAAGTAAACTTATAATAATTTAAAAGAATGGAAAAATATATACTATTGTCACTAATCAAAAGATAGCTGAAGCAGCCCTATTAATATCAGGCAGTGGCTTTTAGAGCAAAATATATTACCAAGTATAAAAAATATCATTATCAACATAAGGAGAAAATTATTCAAAAGGTCATGACAATTATATTTATGTTATGTTTGTGCACTTAATAGCAGAACTTCAAAATATTTGAAGCAAAAACTAATAAAACTCTAAGGAGTTATAGAAAAATTTATAATCATAAATATTGTAATACTCTCTTCTTAAATAATTGATAGACTAAATAGCTGGAACACCAATAAATATATAAAAGAGTTGAAAAATAGCCTCACTTATTAAAACCTGCAAAGTATGTACTCTTACTGCAATGTAACTAAATTAGAAATCGACAAAAGCAAAATTCCTAAATATTTGAAAACTAAATATTAAACTAAATAACACATGTGTTAAAAAGAAATTGAATGGAAAATTAGTGTTTTGACATAATAAATATTAAAATACAACAAATAAAAATGTATAGGATGAAGCTAAAATAGTGTTCAGGGAAATTTATGAAACTAAATAAAATCTTAGAAAACCAGGTAGTGTCTCAATTTCTAATTTAAGAAAACAGAATAAGAAAAGTATTAACCTCAAAGTAAGAAGAAGAAATGAAATAATGAATATCAGAACAACAACAAAAAATCAATGAAATAGTAAGCAGAAAACAATACAAAAAAAATCAATGAAAGTCAAAGCCAGGTTTTTTTTCCTTTTTTTTGAAACAAGATCAATACAATTTATAAGTCTCAAGCAAGAATGATAAAACTAGGATTTGTAGAAGTGATGTCACTACATAATCTACAGATATTAAAAGAATGATGAGACTACTTGAGTCAACTTTATGCCAGTAAATTTGACAATTCCTATGAAATGGAAAAAGGCCTTGAACTCTACAAATAATTCAAGCTCACTCAAGAAGAAATAGAAAACCTAAATAGTCCATACATTATTATAGAAATTAAATTGGCAGTTAAAAATCTTCGCGTGCGCGCGCACACACACACACACACACACACACACACACACACACACGTGTTCCAGAGCTGATGGTATTACTGTTGAATTCAACCACACATTTATGGAAGAAATTATATCAATTCTACACAAAGTATTCTAGAAAATTTTTAAAAAGGAAAAGTTTATTTCCAACTCGTTCAGCATTTCCCTGATACTAAACCTAGACAATAGCATTGTATGAAAGAAAAACATAGACAAATATTTTCCATGAACTCAGAAACAAAGCTTTTTGGCAAAAATTTAACAACTAGAAATCAACGCTACTTAAAAAGGATAGCGTATTATGAACAAGTGGTGTTTATCCCAGGAATGGAGAGTTATTTTAATATTAGAAAATCAGGAGTTCCCGTCGTGGTGCAGTGGTTAACAAATCCGACTAGGAACCATGAGGTTGCGGGTTCGGTCCCTGGCCTGGCTCAGTGGGTTAACGATCCGGCGTTGCCGTGAGCTGTGGTGTAGGTTGCAGACGCGGCTCAGATCCCGAGTTGCTGTGGCTCTGGCGTAGGCCGGTGGCTGTGGCTCCGATCGACCCCTAGCCTGGGAACCTCCATATGCCGCAGGGGCGGCCCAAGAAATAGCAAAAAGACAAAAAAAAAAAAAAAAAATTAGAAAATCAACCAACATAACTCAGCATAAATAACAAACCTAAGAGGGAAAACCTTATGATCTGTCTGATAGACAGACAAAAATAATTTAAAAAAATAGAACATCGTTTCTCAATACAAATTCTAAATAAATTAGTACCAGAAGGGAACTTTGCGAACTTGAAAAAAATACATTTATGGAAAACCTACAGATGACATAATACTTAATATTGAATGCTAACTGATTTTCTCGTAAGATCAGGGACAGAAGTATCCACTTTTACCACTTCTTTTCAATATTGCTTAGAGTTTCTAGCCTCTGGAATAAGGCAAGAAAGAGAAATTAAACACATTCAGATTGGAAATGAAGAAATAAAACTGTCTTTATTTGTAGAGGATGAGATTATACAGAAACTCCAAAGGAATTTTTATGTACGTAAAAAAGGAACTACTAGAACTAATTAGAGTTTAGCAAGGTTTCGAAATGTAAGAGCGGTCTACATAATTTCTAAGTCATAGCAACAAACCAACAAGACTGAAGTAAAATAGCATTTACATTATGATCCAAAATATGGAATAATTAGGGATAAATCTGACAAGAGATGTTAGACCTACACACTGAAAACTGTAAATCATCATTGAAAGAGTAATTAGAGAAAATCCAAGTAAATGAAAAGATATGACTTATTTATTTGTTGGAAGGTTTAGTGTTATCCTAATTAAAATCCCCTTTGGCATTTTGGTAGTATTTGACAAATAAATACTAATTTTATTTATAAATAAATAGGACCAAGAATAGCCACCACAACTTTGAAAGAGAATAAATTTAGAGGAGGATCACTGCCTGATCTTCACTCCCTCGGGTTTCTTTTAAAGCTTCAATAACCAGCATTGTATTGTGTTGACATCAAAAGAGGTACATGATAGAAAGTACTGAATTTGATTCACACATATGTGGCCAAGTGATTATTGACAAGGTGCAAAGGTAATTCAATGGAAAAAAATTAAATGATGTTGTACCGATAGAATATCCATATGCAAACAATTGAACCTTGACACATCACCATATACAACAATTATCTTAACATGGAAATTTGTGATCGAAGTGTAAAATGCAAAACTTTAAATCTTCTAGAAGAAAATGTAGAAGAAAATTTTGTGTTAGGAAAATATTGTTCAGATATGTCTCCAAAGCACAGTCTAAGAAAAGACAAATTGATAAATTAGACTCCACAAAAATTAATAATAATAAAATAATAATATTAATTATAATAATAAGTCTACTCTTGGAAAAACATTCTTATTGAAATAAAAAAAGAGTCATTGACTAAAAAAAGTATATTTTAAAATTATGCACATGGTAAAGGAATATCCAGAATGTGTAAAGAACACTTACAACTCAATAATATGAAAATAACTCAATAAAAGGGCAGAAAGTTTGAGGGAAAACTTCCACCAAGAAGATAAATGGATGAAAGATAAGTGGAACACACATTAAAACCACAATGAAATACCATTCTAAATTCTCTGTTAGAATGGTGAAAATGAAAGATAATGACTGTGTATGTTATGTGTTGGTGAGGCTATGAAGGAACTGGAACTCTCATGCACTGCTGGTGAAAATGTAAAGTGGTACAACCAGTTTGGAAAAAATTTGGCAAAGTTGACCAAAAAATCACTCATAAAAACTGGCCCTTTTGTTCCTAGGTATTTACCCCTAAGCAATGGAAGCATATGCTTATGCAAAGTCTTGTACATAGATTTTCATAGCAGTTTTATTTATATTAGTTTCAAACTGGAAATGTCCCAGATGGTCATCCCAGGTGGCCATCCCAGGTGAGTGGGTAAACTAATTGCAACATATTCATGCAATGGAATATTCTTAACAACAAAAGGAATGGAGTATTGACACAAGCAACAACATGAAAGAATTTCCAATTACGTTGAGAGAGACAAAAAGCACATACTGTAAAATCACATTTAGGTATAGTTCTAGAAAATTCAAGGTATTCTATGTGATAGAAAGTAGATAAATGGTTTCTTGGGGGTGGTGATAGAGTGGAGTCCACAGAAAGAATTTCAAAGGGCATGAGAAAACTTTTGAGCTGATGGTTGTATTCATTTTCTTGATTTGATGAACTTTTCATTGATGTATAAATATGTCAAAAGTTGTCAAATTATATGCTTTTAATATACTGCAATACAACTGTTTAAGTAAGAGCGATGAGAGAGAGAGATTGAAAGAGAGTGAGAGAGAGAGAGACAAAGCGATACAACATAACTTTTTTTGGTTTTGTTGGTAAAGTCAAATGTAGGCATTTTCACACATTAATAAGTGCTGTACCTGCTACACGTACTTTGTACATCATTTCATTGGCTTTCTGGTAATATAGAATTTACAGAGAAATTTCCATAAATATGTAGAACCAAGACCTAGGAGTCAATTCAAACAAACACATACACATTAAAATGTTGAATCAACACTATCACTCACCTTTCCAATACTTGAATTCCTTAATGCTTTGGATAAAATTGCGGGCATTCTGTTTTAACATAAAATCAAAAAGTGTCCATTCTATAAGGCATAATAGTATCTCTCTTTCTGAGATTTGTCTTTACTGGTGAAGCACCTACCCCAAAACTCTGTCTTTGTTCTCAACATTACTCCTAGATTCCAGGGACTTTTTCTACTCACTTTTCAGTGCTGTTCTCTTACCTCATGGATTTACTTTCAGATCTTCACTTTATTTTTTATCTCCATTCTGATGATCAGCAGTTTTCCTTAAACTCTTCCAGGTAGCTTAAATTTTACCTTAAAATTTCATACCTTTGAGAATTTGGCTGTCTTAGCTACCACCAGTAGTTCTAGATGTATAGAATAAGGGACATAGCAGAACAGAACTCACCTCACATGGTTCAATGGAAAGACTTTTGAGAAAGGACTGTTTCAGTTAACGGATAAAACAAAAAGGAATGTTCTGGGGAAATTAGAACTGTAAACATGGAGCTGTCCTTAGGGAGTTGAAAAATAGGGAAGAAATACCCTGATCTTTTTTTTGTCTTCATTTTAGGGCTGCACCCACAGCATATGGAATTTCCCAGGCTAGGGGTTGAACTGGGGCTACAGCTGCTGGCCTACACCACAGCCCCACCAACATGGGATCCAAGCCATGCCTGTGAACTACACCACAGCTTATGGCAATGCTAGATCCTTAATCCACTGAGTGGGGTCAGGGATTGAACCAGCATCCTCATGGACACTAGTTGGATTTGTTTCTGCTGTGCCACAATGGGGACTCCAACCCTGATTTTTCTCCTTCCACCTCTCGCTCTCCAGTGAATGCCCTCCTATTTCCAGCTGGCAAGGGAAAATGAGGAACGCTGTCTACAGAGGTCATCCTAGGGGAAGTATAAAGTATGGCAGAGAAAGACAAAAGATGGATCTGGGAGAAAAAGCTAGCATAGGACAGAGGGTAATTCTGAATTTTTTCTCAGCTCATATATATCTCCTATTTTCATTAGATAAATGCTCGGTCATGAGCTACACAGTTTTAAAGGCAGAATTTTGAAAGGGCTTTAGAAAAGAGGCATTTACTTCAACTAGTGTTTAATCATCAAATGTATTAAGCCACATTTATAGCTGCTCTGGGAACAACGCAAGGAATAGGATACATGTTCCCATCTACAGAGATTACACCGTGGAAGTAGAGGACAAATTCAGTCCTTTACACAAGGCAGACTTTTATAAAAGATGTTGAAATTTCAGTGAAGGCAAAGATCCTGTGTCTCTGATGATCAGGTCAGCCTTGAACATCAAAGAATGGCTAAAGTTACCCACTTCCCCTCTTCACCTTTCTAGATGTGCACATATTCATTTTAATCTTTTTCTAAATGCTTCCCCTATGCCAGAGACTGCCCTGGAACTTGGAGATACAGTGATGATAAAGACACACAGGGGCTGTTTCTATCCTCATGAAGATAATATTCTTATGGAAAAAACAAGGCGAAGTAAATACCTAACTGACTAAATATATGAGAATATGATAGGTGGTCCTAAGTTTATGAAGGTAAAATCAGGACCAGATGAAGGAGTTAGGGAGAGTGCATTGAGGAGCAGGGGAAGTTATCTCTGAGATGATGACACTTGGGCTGATTATCTCAGAAAAGGGAAAATATGGATAATAAGAAGAGTCAGAGGGAAAGGTGTTAAGGAAGAGAAGCAGTGGAGAAAAGCCCCTGGACTGAAACTGCCTTTGATCTGGTTGAGGCACGGGAAGAAGGTTGCTGCCGCCAGAATGTGATAAAGGAAGAGGAGAGAGAAGTAAATGAGTCTGGAAAGATAGAAGGGAGCTGGGTCTTTTAAGAATTTCTCGCCAGAGCATTTTATTCTGAGGAGTAGGTATTTTAAGCAGTAGAGTGACATAATTTGACTTAGAACTTGCTGAGTGAGAATGACATCTAGGTTAAAATGGTAAGCAGAATAGGAGGTAGTTACGGGTGCTGAAGAAAGTGGTAGTTGTGGTTAGGCTGGAATGAAAGAAAGTGGAGTGATAGATTTTAGTTTCTAGAGACAATACTATTTACACAAGTGGAGTTGGGGGTAACATGAGGGAGGCATTCTCGAATCTTCTCTTCGGTGTCTCTGAAAAACTACCATCTGGCTTTGATTAATGTGATGAATAGGAGTTCCTGTCATGGCTCAGTGGTTAACGAACATGACTAGTATTCATGAGGACGTGGGTTTGATCCCTGGCCTTGCTCATTGGGTTAAGGATCTGGCATTGCTGTGAGCTGTGGTCTAGGTCACAGATGCAGCTCAGATCCCGTGATGCTGTGGCTGTGGTGTAGGCCAGCAGCTACAGCTCTGATGCGACCCCTAGCCTGGGAACCTCCATATGCTGCAGGTGTAGCCCTAAAAAGACAAAAGACAAAAAAAAAAAAAATGTGTTGAATGGCTTGGTTCTCACCATCCTGTGAGGCAATCCATCCAGCCCATTTTAAGACCACTGCTTTGACAAACAGTCATATTGTCTTCTATGGTAAATCAACTGTGTCACTGATGCATTTTTTTCTGAAGAATTATGAAATTTAAATACATAATTAATTTAAACTCTATAGCTCTTTATGTTTAGTTATTATTTATATAAACTCTTACTGTAACAATTTTTTTCTGAAGTTGTTTCAATGTCTGCACACAATTCTCTGAGAAGCCACATGAAGCCCCATGGCAGTGTATTGAACCATCCCTATACTTTTATATGCTTCCCAGTGTATTTCAAATGAGGGAACTTTGACATTTTCACTATGATGGTCAACTTTGACTTTGTCTGTGATTTGTGAGTCCCCTTTGTAGGCAATTCCTCCCTCTCTAAGAGGGAAGATGTGATTGAAAAAGTTTCTCTTTATTTGTAACAGACTAATCAATCACCGAGAGACCACTTTGCATTTTGTGACAAGGTGATGCATAAAGGAGAGTACAGAAGCGTAATAAAAAAAATAACAATAAAAATAATATCCATCAAAGTTATGAAATTCAATATGGTTTGTGCATAGGAAAGGATATTCTATATTTTACCCAATGATTGGGAAAATAGGTAATATTATGATTGTTCTAGTAAAGTAGATTGTAGCAAAGCTGTAATGCAAGTAATAGTGAGAACTTACATTCGTGTTGTGTCTTTCATCTTAAAACACTTTTAGAAACCTGTATGTATTAAGTCTAAAGCACATGGTAATGCATAGTCAAGATGTGTTCTACAGACTGTAGAGTTGTGTACCTTCCAAATTCACATATGATGGTCTTAGGAGGTGGGGGTGAGGTTTGGGAGATGATGAAGTCATGAGGGTGGAATATCATGAATAGGATTCATGACTATAAAAGAGACCCTGGAGAGCTCCCTTGCCCCTTTAGCCATGTGATGACACAGCGAGAGAAGGCAGCCATCTACAAACAAGGGTGTAGGCTCTCACCAGACATCAAATCTACCTGTACCTTGATTTTGGATTTCTCAGCCTCCAGAACTATGAAAAATAAATTTCTGTTGTTTATAGGTCACCTAGACCATGACATTGTGTTATAGGAGCTGGAACATTGGATTAAGAATGCATAGAAGACAGATCAGGATGCAGGTATGTCCTTTACCCACATGAACTAGCTTTGCCTTGTGCAAGGTGGAGGGGCTCAAACAACAGTAAACATGATGTTCGCTTGCTGTCTGTGCTATGTTTATTAACAGTCAGCCAGCTTGCCTTGAGTTATCTAATTTCTAAGGTGGGGTTAGATAAGTGCTTCAAACTCATGCAGGGGCGTATTTAATGAGCTGTATGAAACCAGAGTGTATCCATTGACATTTCATGGATGGGCATACATCTGGGGAGAGGGAATAACACAGATCCAATGAGCAGCTTGAGTTAAATGGGAATTCCCTAGGAATGAGGAGGCCCTGGATAGAGCAGTGGAGTCTCAGACAAGCAAAGATGAATAGTACATTGGCTCATGCTGTTTTGGTTCTTATACTTGTGTGGAAATAATGCATGGTGCAGAAAGCAAGCACAGACGTATTATGTAAAAAACATTTTTTTTTTTTTTTGCCAGGAAATGAGGTGATCATTTGAACTACGGCTATAGGAGGAAAAAGAGGAATGGGTTGAGAGAAAATGTTGATCCTGTGGTTTTAGCTTATTGAAATGGCCCTTTCAAATCATTGAGGTCGCAATGGTCTATTGTGTGACATTTGCTTACTTATCATGGCTTCACCAAGAATGAGCACATTAAGTAGTTACACATAAACCTGATTCCAGTCTCTTGTGACTAAAATTCAACCTCCAGGCTTAGCTTCTCTTGATGGAACATAAAGCTAGTTTTCCTGTCTCTCTTCAACATTTGTTGATATGTATAGAATTAGTGAGCAGAATCTAATGAAACTCTTTATTGACTAATTTGTGTAATATCGAACCATTGCTTCGTCCCCCCTTCTCAGCAGCATCGTTTTTGTTGGCCAGTAGCCAGTTTGGTTTTTATCTTAATGAAATTGGTGCAGTGCTGGTTGCTCATTCTCAGCTGTGCTTGGAAGGGCTTTGTTCAAATCAGGTCTCTCATTACCTACTTCTCTGCTCTCATTTCCCGGCACTTTCTGGCTTTGCATGTGTGCTGGATTCTGCCCATTCGGAAAAATCAGTCAAAAATCTCCTTTCCAGTTGAACAAAGTCACCTACAATCTTCACATCACCAGTCTTGAAAGGGGCTGAAAAGTACTCTTCTATGTGAGCATGGCTATCCAGAAGAGGGCACCTACTCCCTCAAAAAATTTCTACTGTGAAGTTTTTCATTCCTTTATTAGGAAGAGATAGGAAATACAAGTTATTAAAAGGGCCCTTGTCTCTTTAGGGATATATACTGATGTATTTTTCAGGTGGAAGACTCTAATTGCTGGGGTTTATTTCAAAAGAATCTTGAGATAGGAGGATGTGGTGGTTGGAGGTGCAGCTATAAGAAGACTGGCCCTCTATTGATACTTGATGGATCTGGATTTTGGATAAATTGGGTTCATTATTTTATTGTCTTTACTTTTGCAGATATTTAAGCTATTTTGTAATAAACATTTTTTTAAAGGCATATATTCTGATGGAGTTGGGAGCGGGGCTACATATTGACTTTAAATTACACAACGATTTGACAAATAAACTGCATTAGCCCTCCAACTCATCAGAAGCTTCACTGGTAAACTGACCAATCACAGCCAACCACTTCCCCCCCTGCCCTCCCAACACACCCTACTCAGTAATGTGTTGGGAAGGATTCTGAGCCAAACTTCAGGAAGCCACTACATGAATTGATTACAGCTGACAAGTAGGATGATAACTAACAGTTTCTTCTATACTAACGTGTAAATAAATAAGAATAGTGCCTGGAGTTCCCTAAGAAGTGGTGGTGCTGGGTGTCTGGGGAAGGTGGAAGAGGAAAATGGGAAGATGACTTGGAATTGTACATATGAGGTACCATCTCATTAAAATGTAGAACATCTTAAAACTACTAAGTGTTTTCAGGTGTGTGGATTGAATCTTCATTTACTTGGCTTTACTCCAGCTAATTCAATTTATATGTATACTGACAAAGAGGAAGAAATAGACTATATATTTTTCTCCATATAAACTATTAAACCTAACTGCATCACAGCATCATTTAAAGAAAAAATAATATGCCTCCAGAAACCTTGAAGGATAACATAGGTCTTTAGTCTAGATCCCTGTAAAAGTGTCATATAGGGTAACCCATGATACAGAAAACAAAACAAAAAAATTCCTTTTTTCTTATATTTAAAAATTTTTATTTTTAAAATTATAGTTGATTTAAAATGTTTCTTCATTTATGTTATATGGCAAAGTGACCTAAAATTTCTCTTCAAATACATATTCTTCTTCCAAAAGTTTTATTTTTCTCCCTACCTCCCTTATTCCCTACCCCATTCCCCCCTCATCACTGTGCTTTTCTGTCCACCTTTTGCATCTCTAAGCTGCTCCTTCAAAGGCTATGTTTTGACACATGGCCTCCCTTACTGGGAATAGCTCTTTGGGACCTGCTCTTCATTATGACGGTTTTAGCATAAGAATCAACTATACTGATGAGTATAATTCCGCAAATTGTTAAAGAGGTAACTTTCCCCTTATTCCAGAAGCATTGCTATTGTTTCTGTTCTCCAAAGCCATCAAGAGTTAGTGACTGGTGTCTTCTTTCTAGAGAGCTAGGATATGGAGAGGACGGGTATGGGGGGCTGTGGTTGCAGGATCAACAATGGAAGTGGATGGAATTAACCTATATCTGCTGCCTACAGCTCAAGTCTAAATCCTGAAAAGATTGGGAGTCATCATGTATTTCTAGGCTGGGCATCAAGGAGAAATTGGTGTCCAATTAAGGAGGGTAGGGGAAGGTTAGGCAGCCAAAGATTAGTCAAAGGATTGTGTTCGAGGGTATGGAGAAAGAGCTGCAGCACATTGCCCAAGAAAATGCATAAGGTACACATTCTGGAAGTAGTATCTAGGAGCTTTGATGTAACGTGAATGCATGCTAGTGTTTTGATAGTATGCAACAATGGACAGTGTTAATTTAGGACCTGCACATTATATGCTTTAGACCTAGGGTCTTAGCTCTGCATTCTTTCCCTTAATTCCCTGGGCCATTTTCAAGTCAGAACTGGCTCCTTTGTCATTAGTGTGTCCACATTCTCTTTCCCCAAAGCACCAATGATTAGTGACTGCACCAGTGAAAAAAGATACTTTTCAAGCTTAAGAGCAGTTGAGAATTTTTATCCAACATTTATTGAATGCTTTTGTGATTCATGAGTGAGTGATTGTATTATATTTTAAGATCTTAAAATATGTTTAAGAAGTCCTGTTGCAGCAATTTTTATGTATGGAAGTGATTGATTAACTAGTCCTAGGAGCATTTCCATTAACTATTTCAAAAGAGAATTTTAATTATGTGTCTTTAATTGTACCAAACAGTCTTCCTTGGATTATTTGGTTTTAAGAATCCTTATTTTCATGTCAATGTGCCGATCAGAAATAATGCAGATTTCATAATTTTAATTTAGCTGTTCTTTGCAAGCAATTTAGTTTTCTCAGGGTGTTGAGAATTAAAATTCTATACTGAGGTGTTCAAAGCCTACCTCAAAGCATTGCCATATATAATGTCATTTAAAATAACTACCATTTTTTTTTAACAACAGCGAGTGCTGTCTATATGCCAAGATTGCTAATAGTAATATTTATACTAAAAATATAATGTTGCATCCTGGGGTTTCTAGAAGCTTATATAAGATAAAATTTAGCACTTTTATGAGGGATCAATACCTGTGGAAGGAAGGGGGAGGAAGCAGTCTTGGTTACAGGAAGGAGAAAAACTATGACACAGGTTCAACCAAGCCTCACCCATCCTGGTGGTGAGTTACAGAGTGGATATTGCCCAATAAAGTGTCCCAGTGTTGTGTTGATAAATATTTAACAAATAGCTTTGGGGAAAAAAAGAATCCTGATTTGTAGTACTTGCTGATTTCCATCACATCAATTCCCCTACCAAGGCTGACTTCAAGCTACTGTCATGATGTCATTAGGGGGAAATGGGGAAAAAGTGCACACGAGCTGTTCTTGTGAATTGGTACCAGCCAACCATTAGCCACACCAGACCAAAATAGGCAGGATTTTAGATCTCTGCTTTGCTCAGTCTCTGGATGTGGGTTTCTCTGTGAAGGTTGTAACCTGGGCTAAACTCATTTTCTACAATTGAGGCAGAGCCTGAAGGAAGTTTTAGCTGCATTACTTGCAGGAGGATAACAAGTCCTTTGCAGGGGAATTTGGGTTCTTCATCTCTCTGTCTACCACTTTCCATTTCTTATGCCACTCAGATCCATTTATCCATAGAGTAGCACTTTATCTTATAATTCAAAGAGACTCATTGGGTCCTATGCAAAACGTGTGTCACTTTAGAGGATCAGGACCATAACCTAGAATTGCAGATATATGAATCACAAAGTCTAGCAAATTATTCTCTGTGATGGTGAGACCACTGAAGCCTCAACCCCTTATTCCTGGAAGTATATATTTTTCCTATATACTGCACAACATATACTGTATTCTGGTTGATGGCATTGCATCCTGGAGAAGAGAGGTTGGCAAACTTTTTCTGTAAAGAGCCAGAGTATAATTATTTTAGAATTTGTGGGCCATATGGTTTCAGTGACAACAGCTCAAGTTTGCCCTTGCAGTGAGAAAGAAGCCATAGACAATATGCGTAAGAATAAGGATGGCTGTGTTCCAATAAAACTTTTATTTACAAAAACAGGTGGCAGACTGAATTTGCCAACCCCTGCTTAAAATTATAGCCTCTCTGCTGGAGCTGGAGCTGTACCGGTGCCCCCGTAGGCCATTCCAGCATTCTATGAGGCCAGCTGCTCCTGGTATCATGGGATGTTAAACAACCTTTGGATCCCATGTTCTATGCCCACACCGAGGACACTGTGAAGTGGGTCCCATGCTTGGCCACTCTGTAAGATGGTGGCACTGGCTGAAGTTCCACCAACAAGAAAGGGGAGTCCCATATGGGACATAAAAGTCCCTGTGAAGATGAACTGCTGGCCCTTTCAGGATATATGGGCCCCAGTGTAGTCTGTTTGTCATCAAGTGGCCAGATGGTATCTTAGAGAAATAAAGCCATGTTGAGGTTTGAGTGCTGGTCTCTGTGGCTATCAGTTTGAACCTTCAGTGGCAGCAGTAGTTTGATCAACCTTTGTCACTAGGAATTCATCCAGTTGAGCCCATGTACAGCCTCTATCTCTGTCCCCATGGCCCCTTTGTTCACATATACATTATGGAGAGTCTTTTGATGTACTTGCTTTACATGGAAATACTAAAATTTAGTGCTTCTGGGATGAATGCTCTTTGGTGAGTCTTAACATGTGTTTGAAAGCCATGCACACTTTACACCGACTCCAAAATTTTCTTTTGTATGTCTGTACTCAAGTGTTCTTTGTCCCATTATTTCTTTCTGGAGATCCTTCATTTTGGCCAGTTATTCACCACTGCCTGTGGGGTTGAATGTGGGGTCAATTGTCTTTCGGCACAAAGTGCAAGAGCAGATGCACTGTCCCAAGCTTGGACTTCTTCTTCCTCCTTCAGGAATCCCCACAGAGGTACAGATGCAGGCCCAGGAAGGGGCACTGGTACAGCAGTAGTGCATACTAATGGGGATATAGGCCATCCCCTCATGCAGCATACTTACATCCTCTGGTCCCACTCAATCTCGGTGTTAGAGGTGAATTTTCCATCCCACTGTGGACTGCTGCTGGATCCACTGACCTTGAAACTTGATAGGTCTGAGAAGGTCCTTCTCATGATGGGAAGTTCCAGTTGTATGGACACCTGTGTCTCATGGTCAGGCCTCTCTGCTTTACCAGGACCAAGAAGCATGACAGAAGGCTTTTGGTTTCTTTTTTTGTTTTTGTTTGTTTTCAAAAGATGTGTAATTCTCTTCATGAGATGTCAAAGTCCTGCTTCAGAATCTCAGGGTGCTGCAATGTGATTCTCCCACCACCTCCCCATGGCATCTTTCCCCAACACTGATACTTCTGACGCCAGAGGAACCAGGTCCAAATGGTCAGACAGTTGGTACCACAGTCTGGATCTTCTGAAAAGTTCTTCTCTACTTCCGGCTTTACTCATAGCTGATAATTTTTGCCTCTCTCTTATTGTACACGGAGCAAAGCCGTATTCCTAGGTGTGAAAAATTCAGCCCCTAGGACCTGGGGGAATCATGCTTCATTTTTTATGTTAAGAAGTGTAAGACAAAATAATTTGTCTTGCTTTGAAGAGGATGTCCTGCTTCAGCTCTAACCCCTCCCTGGACCACTTCAGATTTACAGATATATTTGGCCCCTCATCTTCCTAAGGTCTCCAGGGTTCTGACCAGCTTTTATTTCTCTGGCCCAATCAACAAGATGTCATCAATGTGGATCAAAATGATTTTTTTTGGTGAGATGTCTAAATGTTCCAAGTGAGTCTTTGAACTATAGTCTTTGGACTATATTATGACAGAGGGAAGGAGAGTTAACAGAACTCTAAATGTATAACATTGTCCATTCCAAGTGTATGCAAACTGTTTAAAATCTCCTTTTCTATTTGGGAAAGAAAAGAATGTATTCACCAATTAACAGTTACATAGAATGTATCCAAGTTTATAATAATTTGCTCCAGCATACTAAGTGATCAGTGACGTATGATGGACACTAAGACACACTGTCCAAATTGATCTTTCAAGGAGGGCCTTGCCACGCAATTGGATCTGTGCTGGGCCTGATATGAAAAGGGAAGGGACACCACCTCAAATGAACTATGTAACTGAGCAGACCTATGCTCCCAGTATGGGACTGGATTCTCAGGGTGCTAGGTTCAGAGTCCCAGAAGACAAAATGCTAAGGAAAAGAATTTATTGAACTGAGAACTCTTACTTGACATATAGGATTTTGTATCCTGGCAAAGACCTCAAGTTGTATAAACATGTTACTGATATGCTTCCTAGAAGCATTGAAAAAGTCCTGACTCACACTGAACAAAGTTGAAATGCGACAATGGGCATTGAAGATTGTGGGGATGGGAGTAAAACATTCAAGTAAGTGAGGATGCTGCAATGCATGTACTGTAAACAGCTGGAAGAAATACAAAATGGTTTTGTTTCCATGGAAAACCACAGAGGACAGAGCACTTTTCAAAGTCATCAGGAATGCAAGGTCAGAGGGTCCCCAGAGCCAGTAAAAGTCCAGAATTTGGCTTCAGTTGGTAGATTCACCTCTTTCTAGTTGCCTGACCTCTGGTGTCTAACAACTTTTCTGAGCTTTAATTTCCTTATCAGTAAAATAGAACTAAATAGTACCTCATAGGGCTTTTGTGACAACTGAAATGCTCTTTGCCACATATTCTCAGCACAGTCCTCAGTGCATAGCAGTTACTTTTAAGCATCAAGATAAGGCTCATTTAAGGTATCTTAGAGTCTATTGGAGAGACAAAGTGGAGAACCTATGTCTTAACATGCCCAGAATAAGTTTCCTGTCCCAAGTCAATTACTCATAACTGTGGCTTACACTACCTCCATGCTCCTATGTCCAGGAATAATGTCATTCAGAGAACTCTGTTCCCCAAGGGACACTTGGTGGACACTTGCTTCAAGCCAGGGAAATAAATCCCCTTGGACCTGTACTAGAATTAATGAGAAAAAGGAAGCCTTTTTTCATTTTTCTTTTCTTTTCTTTCTTTTTTTTTTTTTTTTTTTAGCTCTTCACAATTACCTGATCTTTGTCAACATTTTGGAAGAAACCACCTGAAAATGAAGCAACGCAGAGACACGGAGGAAATCGGAGTGTAGAGATTGGGGGAAATGGGGAGAAGTGGGGGGACACAGGTTCCTAAGACATCTTTTGAACTCTCGGATCTAGCCATACCTGGCAGATTCTTCTCCAGAATGTTACAATGATATGCATCAATAGCCGCCTCTGCCACCATTTTTGAGAGCTAGTTTTAGTTGGGTTTCTATTGTTTATAGCTGAAAAATTCCTGACTTATAGAGCTCAATAATCTAGTCTTTGGTGGCAGAAGGCTTCTCAGGGGAAGTGATATCTAAATGTTCACCTGAAGAACAAGCAGAAACTGACTTGGCCAAGTGAGTTGGGACGGAGGATCAGTTAAAATGGCATAAATGAATTCTCTCTTAGCCTATTCACCCTCCTTTGATAGATTCAGTTATAAAAGTTTGGTAATCTGAATTTTGCAGTGCATTGAAGATTATAGATGGCAAATTAGAAGAGGAAGAGGGCATTGCAAATTTCAGACTTACTCACAAAGTGGCAGGTGTCTTTAATGTGGACAGTGCTGGTGGAGTAGTGCGAGTGTCAGCCCAATAGTGGGGTGCTGTTAAAGAAAGCATAAAGCCAAACTCGTAAGAAAAATAAGTCATTGTGTGTGCTTCGCTTAGAGTGGATGCAGAGTCCATAATCACTGCATGGCAATAATAACAGAATTGGCTGTGGTGTACTGAGTCCTTAATACATTCTGGGTACTGTGTTAAGTGCTTCTCACTCATTATCTAATTTTATCCTAAGACAACTCTGAAAGATAGGTGCTATAATCTTGCATATCATTATTTATTTTTTTCCCTACTGGATCATTTATATCAGCATGTGAATATGATACACCCCTCATTTTAAATAACAGGAGAAAAAAAAAATCCTTAACTTCAATGCCTTTCCAGCTTTCACCTAATTCCTCTGATCTTCTTTTTTGACCCTCTTTCCATTTAAAGACTTGTCTACAATTCACTGACTCCAGCTCTTCTCTGATTGTCTCTTTTTTAAAGTTGAGATTTAATCAGCATTCAATAAAATGCACGGCTCTCAAGTGTCTACTTCAATGAGTTGTGACAAGTGCTTACATACATGGAACTAGCACCCAAAACAAGAGATAGAGCATATCCATCACCCAAGAAAATTTTCTTTTGCCCCTTTCTAATCAATTAGTCTTCTCCTCACATAAATTTCTGTCTTCATATAGTTTGCTTTTAGAGCTCATGCCCTGATAAAGTCATGCAGTAATTGCTTTTTTTGAATCTAATTTCTTTTGCTCAAAATAATGTTTTTGAGATGTGTCCATCTTGCTGCATGTATCAATATCGGTCCATTCTATTGTATGGCTGAGTATTAATATTGTATGACCACATCACAATTTGAATATCCATCCTCTGCTTGATGGATGTATAGGTTTTATTTTTTCCAGGTTTTGGCTATTATGAAGAGGCTACGATGAGTATTCGTGTATTCATCTTGGAGTGGATATGTGTTTCCATTTATTTTGAACATATGCCTTGGAATGACGTCTTGGGTATTATGGTAAGCATATATTTCCATTTAAGGAAACTGCTGAACAATTCTCTAAGGTAGTTCTAACACTTCATACCCCACCCAGGATTATAGGAGAGTTCCATTTGTTCCACATCCTCACCAGTGTTTAGTATGAGCAGTATCTTTAATTTTAGCTATTCTAGTGAGTGAGAAACGCTATCTCGCTGTGGCTTGGGATTAAATTTCATTCCCTTTTAAATCCACTTATATCAGGCATTGTCCCCACCAGTCCACCCTAAAATGTCAAAGTTCCAAGTGATTCTTATCCTGGCTAATCAAATGGGAAATCTTTAATCTCCTTATTATTTTACATGGTTTATCACTGCTTCCAGCATCTACTCCCTTCATTGACTGCTCCTTCTAATTATCCTTTTCTGGTCCCTTGTCATCGCCTGACGTCTTTTTTTTTTGTAATTATTATTTTTTTATTTCCTAAAATTAATTTATTAATTTATTGTCTTTTTAAGGGCCGCACCCACGGCATATGGAGGTTCCCAGGCTAGGGGTCCAATTGGAGCCGTAGCTGCCGGCCTATACCACAGCCACAGCAATGCCAGATCCGAGTAGTGCCTGCGACCTACACCTCAGCTCATGGCAATGCCGGATCCTTAACCCACTGATTGAGGCCAGGGATTGAACCCACAGCCCCTCATGTTTCCTAGTTGGATTTGTTTCTGCTGTGCTATGACGGGAAATCCCCATCTCCTGACTTCTAATATCAGATTGCTCTGGAACTTATTCCTTGGCTTTCTTCTCTTTTATAGGTGATCTCATCTGGTCCCATGGCTTTAAATATAAACTTTCTATCTTCAGCTCAGACCTCTCTCCTCTAAACAACAGACTTGGGCACAGATGGCTAGTTTGAACCAGATACTTTGGCGCTTATGTCTGTTGCCTTAAAAACTGCATGATCACTGTGAATATTTCAGTCTGATAGTTCTCAGGCAACACCAGCTCCAGGTCATTCTTTGAGCAAGGCTGAGTTGCAGAAAAGCAATTGTCATTGATTTTTTTTTTTCTTCTAGTCTTTATCTACACATCCCTGGCTCTCATCCACATCCATTGCCTCCAGGAACTGGTGTGCTCTGGTAACAGTTTCAACACCTGCTAAGTAAATTGCAGACCAGTTGTTGGATTGCAGAAAAAGCAGCAGTGCTAAGCAACCTCATGTCGGTGTGTGTGACAGGTGGCTTGCACAAGCTCCACCTACCCCTTTTCAGCCTGGTGTCATTATTCAGGTCACTGTCACATCATAAAACACCTTCTTATTGAAATGATTATGGGGCTTCTTTAATGATTTTCATTGCTAATAGAGACTCTAATTTTAGGTTAAGTATTAAGGATAAGCACACACACATGAAAAACAAAAGAATGAGCATAACCAACAGTGACTCGAAGCTAGTGCATCTCAACTTCAGAGGAATTTCGCTTGCAAACAGCTAATTGAAACATTCCTTCAATTTGCTCTGCTCAGTTTTGACAGTGGCTCTGCCCCTTGTCATAAAATCAATGGTCTTTTTTATCCTGTCCCTTCGTTCACCATCTCGCCTCTGACTGTAGGGCCTTCTTTCCCCACTCAGAGTCTTCCTCAGATCATTGGGGTTAAGTGATCTTTTCAAATCGCCTGGCCAGACTGTCACAAGGCATTGAGTGGCTTTTGAAAATGAGCCATGTTAAATGGACTTGATGGGGGTTGCAACCACCATTATTGCTATCACCACTGTGATAAAATGGAGCAATAATGACGGGGGAAGGTACTTATCACTGTCTTTTTGAGATCACTTAAGATAGTTTGGGTCTGAAGCTTTTTGCCAAAGATAAATGGAACATGTACAAGATAAATGTTACTATTGCAGAATCTTTTGTGTGGGAACTTGTGTGGGCTTGAGATGTTTACCTGTGCAACAGCTAGAGAGGGGAAGATAAAGACAGGCCAGGGAACCTCCTCTGGGCATAAGGTGGCCACCTGTCATGACTGAAGGTGAGAGAGCCTTGGTTAAAAAGAGTCAAAATGGAGAGAATGGAGCAAAATAGGATAATATATTGCCATTTTTTAATTGCTAACACAGCATCCACTTGCTTTTAGCCTATGAGATCATAGGAAGGGTCAAATTCCGTGTTTCAAAACTAAATAATCACTCTGGTTTCGTTGGAAAAGCCCAGATGTAGTTGCTAGGATTCTGGCTTCTAGTTCAATTCCATCAATAACTTGCCGTGTGACTGGATGTGAAATTTAACCTTCCTGTGTCTTTGTTTCTCAGGGTGATCAACTCATTCCTGGGATTGTCCTGCTTTAGCAGTAAAAGTCACATGTCCTAGCAAACCCCTTGGTCCCGAGCAAAGCAGTATGGTTGGCGGCCCTGCTGTTTCCTCACCTACTTGGTCACAAAAAGATATTAAGCCATTTTGTGAAAACTATTGAAAACATAAAGTTATAAATTATTATAACGTGATTATCCCTGCAGGGCACATCTTGGTCCTATCTTGACTTTCAAATCTTTTTTTTTTTTTTTTTTTTTTTTTTAACAGTCTCACCTGCAGAGTATGGAAGTTCTTGGCCTAGGGGTCAAATCAAAATTCAGCCACAGAAGCATCAGATCCACGCTGCATCTTGGACCTATGCCACAGTTTGCAGCAATGCTGGATCCTTAACCTACTGAGGCCAGGGATCAAACCTGCATCCTCACAGATTCTATGTCGGGTTCTCAACCCACGGAGCCACAACAGGAACTCTGACTTTCAAATCTTGAAGTAGTCCCTATATGTAAAAAGAAAGCAGGCTTTCTCCTAACTGGGAAAGTCTGGTGGAAATGGATATTAGAAAGGTACCATGGCAATAATCAGACAACTGCACTTTAACTCTGATTTATGCTACAAAGAGTGAAAAAAAAGGCTTTTACTAACCTCTGTTCCAGGGAATGCTAATTCTAGTTCAGTTCAAAAGGACTGTGGTTAAAAAGAAAGAAAGACTTATCAGAGATGCTGTTTTGCAGTCTAACCCATGTTCTATTTTAAACTGTTTTCTGTTTGCATATCTGTTTCCTGAATTGTAAATTTAAAAACATCAATTATTGTGACGATGAACTCATTAAGAATGTGTACGTGTCTGCCATGTAGAAGTTGCTCAATAAATGTTAGTTTTCTTCCTAAAAGAATATAGTTTTTGCTTCATTTGTACTATATAAATTTTCAAACACACTCTCACTTAATCTATGATGTTGAATACTTACATTTTTGTTTTATGTCACTTACAGGCTCCAAAGAGATAATCATCTGGACCTTAATTATCTCATCTATAAAATGAAGTACTTAGGACAATTCTGAAATCTCTTCCAGTTCTAACATTGTATTATTCTGGAATCATCAATAGCCTTTATATACATTATAAACAATTATAGAATAAATATGGATGAACCCATTATCAGTTTCACAACTTAATAACATTATAGAATAGCTTTGTATACAAACTATGAAATTAAAATATTATCTATGTATGTAATAAATAAAGAAGCAAAATGAAATTTACCCTATTTCCTCTTTCTAGAGATAAGAATTATAATAATCCTCACACATATTATTGGACAAGGACGTGGCATTTTCAAAGTTTTCAATTTAATTCATGGTTGTCAATATCCTTCAAGCAAAAATACAAAACACTGGACTTCCCTGGTGGTTCAGCAGGTTAAGGATCTGGCATTGGCACTGCTGTGGCTTGGGTTGCTGCTGTGGTGCAGGTTTGATCGCTAGCATGGGAACTTCTGAATGCCATGGGTGTGGCCAAAAAATAAACATAAAAATGTTATAGAAATTGGGAGCTGTGGATTCTTAATCAAGAACCAGCCACCATAATAGGCCTCATTTTCTTCAACTTAAAACTTGAAGGAGTTGAACCAGATGGTTTCTTAAGTGCTCCTGAGCTTATAAATAGTGATTAGTTAGATTAATGTTTTTATTATATGTTTCAGGCATAGAGCATTATAATTTGACATCTGTTTACATTCCAAAGTGATAACCCACAAGTCTAGTTACCATCCATCACCAAACAGTTGACCCCTTCACTCATCTTGCCCACCCTCCAAATCCCTACCCCTCTGGCAACCACAAATCAGTTCTCTGCATCTATATGTTTATTTTTGTTTGTTCATTCATTTTATTTTGTTTTGTCTTTTAGACGCCACTTGAGTGAGATCATATGGTGTTTGTGGTTCCTCGGCTGATTTATTTCACTTAGTATACTACCCTCTAGGTCCACCCATGTTGTCCCAAAAGGCAAAATGTTATGCTTCTTTATGGCTGAGAAATATTCCATTGTATGTGTGTGTGCACGTGCATGTGTGTGTGTGTGTAGCTCATTCCTTTATTATTTTATGGGCCCTTAGGTTGTTTCCCTATCTTGGCTATTGTTAACAATGCTGCAATGAACATTTGGGTGCATATATCTTTTTGAATTAGTGTTTTCATTTACTTCAGATAAATATTCAGAAATGGAATAGCTGGGTCAAATGGTAGTTCTATTCTGAATTTTTGAGGAATCCATAGTGGCTGCCAAATTTACAGTTCCAACAACAGTGTATGAGGTGTCCCTTTGCTCCACATCTTTTCCAATATTTGTTATTTCTTGTCTTTTCGATGATAGCAATTATAACAGATATGAGATTTTATCTTTTTGCAGTTTTTGACTTGCATTTTCCTAATAATTAGTGATATTGGAGTTCTTTTCATATGCCTGTTGACCATCTGTCTATATTGCTTAGAAAAAAATGCCTTTTCAGAGCCTCTGTCCAATTTTTAATGTCTGTTTTTGTTGTTGTTGAGTCTCATGAGTTCTTTATATATTTCCAATATTAATCCCTTGTTGGATATGTTATTTGCAGATATCTTCTTCCATTCATCAGGTTATCCTGTCATTTTAATTGTGGTTTCTTTCATTGTACAAAACTTTTTAGGTTGATGTAGTCACATTTATTTTTTCCTTTTATTTCCCTTGGCTTTGGCATCAATTCCACAAAACAGCTAAGGCTAATATTAATGAGATTGCTTCCTATGTATTCTTCTAGGAATTTTATGATTTTAGGTCTTTAATCCATTTTGAGTTAATTCATGTGTATGTTGTAAGACACAGGTCTAATTTCATTCTTTTGCAAATGGATGCCAAGTTCTCCTAACACAATCAATTGAATGGACCATCCTTTCTCTACTGTATGTTCTTGGCTCCTTTGTTGTACATTTATTGACCATATATGTGTGGGTTCTGGTCCAATGATCTGTGTCTGTTTTTGTGCCAGTACATACATATACACATATAATCATATAGTGATGACTATAGCTTTGCAGTAGAGAGTGAAATCAGGATGTGTTATACCTCTTGCTTTATTCTTCTTTCTCAAGATTGTTTTGGCTCTTCAGGATGTTTTGTTTTTCCATACCAAATTTAAAATTACTTGTTCTAGTTCTGTGAAAATGCCATTGGAATTTTTATAGGCTTTGCATTTAATATGTAGATTGCTTTGTATGGATATTCTAACAATATAAATTCTTCCAATCTATGAGCACAGGGTATCTTTTCATTTTTTTGGCTTCTTTAATTTCTTTCATCGGTGTCTTATAGTTTTCAGTGTGCAGGTCTTTCACTTACTTGGTTAAATTAATTCCTAGGTATTTTATTATTTTGATGCAGTTGTAAATGGAATTGTTTTCTTCATTTCTATTTCTGGTAGTCCATTATTAGTGCACAGAAATGCCACCAATTTCTGTATATTGATTTTGTATCCTGTCGCTTCACTGAATTCATTTATTAGTTCTAGAAGGGTTTTTTTTTATGGTTTTTAGAGTTTCCTGTGTATAGTATCATATTATCTGTAAATAGTGATAGTTTTATTTCTTGATTTGGATGCATTTTATTTACTTTCCTTGCCTAGTTGCTATGGCTAGGGCTTCCAGAACTATGGTGAATAAAAGTGGTAAGAGTGAGCATCCTTGTTTCATTTCCGTTCTTAGAGAAAAAATCTTCATCTTTTCACTATTGTGTGTGATGTCAGTTGTGGGCCTATCATATACAGCCTTTATTATGTTGCAGTTGTGTTTCATCTATACATACTTTGTTAAGAGTTTTTATCCTGAATGGATGTTGAATTTTGTCAAATGCTTTTTATGTACCTGTTGAGATGATCATATGGTTTTTCTTTCTCATTTATTTAGTGTAATTGATGTGGATATTGAAACATCATTTCATCCCTGAAATAAATTCCATTGATCACAATCCTTTCAATGTATTATTGGATTTTATTTGCTAATAATTTGTTGAGGATTTTTGCATATATTTTCATTAGTGATATTGGCCTATAATTTTCTCTCTTTCTCTCTCTCTCTCTTTTTTGTGATGTCTTCTTCTGGCCTATAAATTTTCTGTCGAAAAGTATATTGATAGCCTTATGGAGTTTCCTTGTACCTCACAAGTTTTTTTTTTTTTTTTTTGCTGTATTTAGGATTCTCTTTTTAATCCTTAACTTTTACCATTTTAAATACAGTGTGTCTTGGTGTATGTCTCTTTGGGGTCATCTTTTTTGGAACTTTCTGAGCTTCCTGAACCTGGGATTCTATTTGCTATCCCAGATTAGGAAAGCTTTCAGCTACTATATCTTCAAATAATTTTTCTGGTTCTTTCTCTCTCACTTTCTTTCTAGGAACTTTATAATGTGAATATTATTCTCCTTGGTGTCTGATGAAAGTTCCCTTAAGTTATCTTCACTCTTTAAAATTCTTTTTTTCATTTTTCCTCTCTGTCTGGATGAGTTCCATTGCTTTATCTTCCAGCTTGCTAATTTGTTCTACTTCATCCAATCTGCCATTCAACCCCTCTAGTGTATTTTTTTCAGTTCAGTAATAACTTCTGTTTGGTATTTTATTATATTTTCTATCTCTCTTTTGAAGTTTTCACTATGTTCATTCCTTCTTCTCCTGAGAATTTTTATTACCATTACTTTTTATCATGTTTTTAAAGTTCTTATTCTAAAGCTTTGTCTTATTCTTCTGATTGTAACATATTCCTCTGTCTTCTCATTTTGCCTAATTCTCTGTGTTTGTTTCTTTGTATTAGGTAAATAAGCTACCTCTCCAAGTCTTAAAGGAGTGGTCTTATTTTGATGAGTGGGCTGGGCCATAGATTGGCTATAGGTCCACCTAGGACTGCCTGGGCATGCTGGTGAGCAGATTATCCTTTGTGCTACCTGTGAGATGTTGATTTTGCACAGGGATGGGTGGGTTTCTCAGTGGGGTGTAATCACTTGTGCTAACAAACTAGAGAGAGAATTCCAAAATGCACCTGCCAGCACCAGTATTAGCATTAATAGGAAATAAGGTTAAAACCACAATTTAATAGTTTTAAAAAATGATAGATGAAGTTCAGAGCTGATGTCAACTACAAATTCCAGAACACACACACACACACACACACACACACACACACATACACACACACACACATCTGTGTTTCTGTATGAAACACAACTGTTTATCTTTCATCTCCACATCATTTCTCTAACTTCCCGTTTCCCTGCAGCTTATGTTGGTTAGCTGACTGACTAGCAAATAGAGACTAGCCAGCCAATCACAGGGCCACAAAACTTCCCAAAGCCTCCACAGTAAAAGTCTAAAAATGGAAAAATGGGCAAAAGAACTGAATAGATTGTTCTCCAAGGAAGATATACAGATGGCCAACAAGCACATGAAAAAATGCTCAACATTACTGATTATTAGAGAAATGCAAATCAAAACTACCATGAGATACCACCTCCCACCAGTCAGAATGGCCATCAGTAATAAGTCCACAAATAACAAGTGCTGGAGGGGGTGTGGAGAAAAGGGAACCCTCCTGCACTGTTGGTGGGAATGTAAGCTGGTACAGCCACTATAGAGAACAGTATGGAGGAACCTTAGAAATCTATACATAGAACTACCATATGACCCAGCAGTCCCACTCTTGGGCATATATCCAGACAATACTTTCCTTAAAAAAGTCACATGCTTCCACATCTTCATTGCAGCACTCTTCACAATAGCCAAGACATGGAAACAACCCAAATGTCCATTGACAGATGATTGGATTAGGAAGAAGTGGTATATATATATACACAGTGGAATATTACTCAGCCATAAAAATGACATAATGCCATTGCAACAACCTGGATGGAGCTAAAGACTCTCATACTGAATGAAATAAATCAGAAAGAGAAAGACAAATACCATATGATATCACTTATATCTGGATTCTAATATACAGCACAAATGAACATTTCCACAGAAAAGAAATTCATGGACTTGGAGATAGACTTGTGGCTGCCTGGGGGGAGAGAGAGGGAGTGGGAGGGATTGGGAGCTTGGGGTTAACGGATGCAAACTATTGCTCTTGGAATGGATTTACAATGAGATCCTGCTGTGTAGCATTGAGAACTATGTCTAGATACTTACATTGCAACACAACAATGGGAGGAAAAAGTATGTATACATGTATGTGTAACTTGGTCCCCATGCTGTACAGTGGAAAAAAAAAACAAAGAAAAAAACAAAGTCTACCATGGTTATCTTTGGACAAAGCTGATGGTCCTGGAAGTTCAGGGCAGATTGTAGGGCTCAGGAATCTTGCTGAGCTCCGCAGTTTACCCAGAGTCTGTGAGGACTAAATAAAGAGCTCAAATACTATCAAAGTATAGGAGGTCGATGCCTGATATTCATTATGCATGCCTTCCGGTAATTGTTGTGCACTCATAGGATTCATTCTCATGTAATCTTTCTCAGCACACTACTCCAGACCATTCCTAAAAATTAATTGGTAGAGGTGGTGAAATGAAGCTCATTCAGCTTTCTTACTCTAGGTCAGTGTTTCTCCAAGGAAGGCCTATGGAGTTTATGCACCAGAATCAGTTGAAATGCTTGTTTCAGATATCTGACCCCTCACTGCAGACTTGATGAGTCAGGATTTCTGGGATGCAAAACAGGAATCTGAAATTTCAATTGTCTTATTTGGGGAAACTTAAATTAAGTTGGAGTCCCTGTTTGTTTGTTTTTGTCTTTTTGCCTTTGCTAGGGCTACTCTCTCGGCATATGAGATTCCCAGGCTAGAGGTCTAATCGGAGCTGTAGCTGTTGGCCTATGCCAGAGTCAGAGCAACGTGGGATCCTTAACCCACTGAGCGAGGCCAGGGATCAAACCCACAACCTCATGGTTCCCAGTCGGATTCATTAACCACTGAGCCACTGTTTTTTTTATTTTTTTTAGGAGCTATTTTATGTCCTTATAGTTCTTCTTCTTCTTCCACTACATCTTTTAGTTATTTATTCATTACATTTATTAATTTTCTTCCACATACCTGACATTTTTTTCTAGGTGCTAGGGACACAATGATGAGTGAAACAGCCTCTGCCCTAGTATGGGTAATTCTCAAAGTCCAGTCTATTCTTAAGTCTTTACTTCACTCTTTTGCATGCTTTACCCTTAAGAAACTGATTGCCTTTAGTTGACTCTGATATCATTTCATGTAGGTGACCACTACAACTGTTTATCTAGTCCAAGAATTCTCTTGTCTTCAAAACTCTCTACACATTTCTATTTGGGTGTCACATTGTCATCACTGAATTAAAATACCTACCACTGAAGTCATTTTTATTTTCTCTACCTTAAATAAAAAACAGCTTCCCTTTGATTTCCCTCATCTTGAAGTATACCAAGCTTAAAATCTGTTCTCTCCAAATTATTTTTATATTCTCTTGTGTATGTTCCTATTTCAACTCTGTTTTCTTAATCTTGTCCAAACCAGCTTTATCTTTAAAAAAATTTTTGTCTTTTCTAGGGTGGCACCTGCAGCATATGGAGGTTCCCAGGCTAGGGGTCTAATTGGAGCTGTAGCTGCCGGCCTATGCCAGAGCCACGGCAATGCAGGATCTGAGCCGCATCTGTGACCTACATCACAGCTCACAGCAACGCCAGATCCTTAACCCACTGAGCGAGGCCAGGTATTGAACCTGCAACCTCATGGTTCCTAGTCAGATTCATTAACCACTGAGCTACAAGAGGAACTCCCAAACCAGCTTTATCTTACATTTATATTATTTTAACTTGGTCTTGATACGTTCTTCTGATTTTATTGTCTCATCCACAGTGTACTTTAGTTTACCAGATTGCACTTTTTAAAAAAAGGCAAAGCCATCAAAGCAAAATAAGCATGGGATTCTTTTCTCTCCAAGCCCTTATTTCCTCTTCTCCCCTTTTTCTTCTTCCTTCTTCCCTCCCTATTGGCCTCCCTCCATTCTTCTTTCTATTCTTGTCTTTGTTCCTTTCTTCATTTTTTCTTTCTGCCCTCCCCTGTTTCATTTTATTTCTAACTTTCTCCCTTTTGTCTTCCATTTATTTTTTTAATTAATTATTTATCAGTGTTATATTAAAATCTCATTTTAGGCACTTGAGGATGAGGGGAATATAAAGTTGACAAAAAAGTTTTAAATGTTCTTCAAGGGCTTCTATCATATAGTGAGAAATGCAGGCATGCAAACCATTAACTTGGTTCTTCAATTCTTGTTTTCATGCCAAGATGAATTATTGCTTTGATATAATTTGCTGATACTCTCCAATTTATTCTTTAGAGAAACCAGGGTAGATATAAGCTAACTTTAATTCTTTCCCTTTGTATTTGTGAAACAAGATAGTCAAGGTTCTGGTATTTTTCTCATTCACTTATAATGGGGACGAGAAGCTTCTTTTTCACCCCAAACTTCAAAAACTGCTACTTCTTTATATACCAAAATATGCAGCTTCTTTACAGTTTATACTTCTATAAATGAAAGTGTCCTGCAGCTGAGATGTGAATGTAATACTATAAGTCCTTAGCCCCACTAATATGTGCCCTGTGGCATAGCTATAATTACTCGACAAGGGAACCTAGTAGAGTTTACCAGGAAAATGCCATGTAATGACAGAGTATTTATAGGTGGCTGTGGATTATCATGTAATTACACTGAACAGATCCAAAAGTAATTATCGACATCCTACCCCTGGGGTTTAGAGGGAAAGAATAATCATGTGTGCAGAACCCCTTCCCTCAAAGCAAATCCCTCTTGTAGGGGTTTCCCAGCAGGAAGGGAGCAAAAGAGTCTTAATGATTCTATGTGGTCAAGCACTTCGCCTAAGAGCACTGCTGTTAACCCCGTTGCTCTGGCCTGACTCCAACTCAGGAAACTACATTTTGCTGTCCTGTCTCTCCCATTCCACTTTCACCCCTAAGAAATTTCAGTCTAACTTAACTATGTTCATTGCTCTTATTCATAAACCTGGCATGGCATGAGATCATTCCATTTCATTCTGTTCATTCCGCTTGAGCTCCTGGCAAGTGACAGACACTAGTGCTATGAATTTCCCACCCTGATGGGGAGATGACATGTGCCAATAAGGCAATATAAGGCAGGATGTGGTGAGTTCCTTAAGAAAGGAAACATAGACCTAAGAGAGGTTAATTTCAGTAGAAGTTTTCGATAGAAGGAACCATAGTCAGCTTCATGCAAAGTGGCAATTTATACTGGGCATTGAACAATGCATTAAAGACTGTTGGTAAGGCAGGGGTAATGTAAGTAAATGACATGACAAAGAGAAAAAGTATGGGTAAATATATGGAAGCATGAGATAGAGGAGAAATCTTGAAAAGGACAAGAAGTCAGGCTTATTTGGAAAGTCTAGCACATGCAAGGAACTTGTCAGTCAAAAGAGTTGAAAAGTGGAGTGAGGTCCTAGAGTGGAGGGCTTTGAATACCAATTAAAGTGTGTGAATTTTATTACTAGTGGAATAGAGAGCCACTGAGTGGAGGAACATGATTAGGGTTTGGCTTTAGGAAAATTAATATGGCAACACCATGAAAGGTAGATTAGGAGAGGAGAAGAGGAAAGGAAAAGGTTTGAGGTTGGATGCTCTGGGGAAAAACTATTGTCATATCAAGTTGAAAAACAATTGTGACCACTAGGTGAGAAACTCAGGAGATGGAAAAGAGAGGATGTTTTAAAAGAAACATTGCATGAGTTCAATGAACAGATTAGAGTTAGAATTTGAAGTGAGGAATGAGAAAGCAATGATTTGAAGGGGACATGATGATTGTCGCAAGAATGACACCGTAATTGCCAGGGATAGCAGACACATAGGAGAAACCACAGCAAGAAGGAGAGTTCAGGTCTGTCAGTGGTACTTTAAAAAAGATTTGCAATCCTTTTTAGAAACAGGAAAAATGATTTTCCACAAACTACTGGTTCTTCCAAGAAGTAGAAAAGATATTGCCTTTCTCTAGTCCTCCATTTTCTCTTCCAAATAATGAGAGCATCAAACAAGAAGATGGATATATCTCAGCTACTGAATGTATCCTGCCTTCTGGGAAAAACTCAGCAGGGTAAGGGGAGATCACCCCCTGTCCATCTATAACAGGCCTAAAATGTATAAAATCCAGCAAATCAAAATTTGGCTATTTGTAGATTTTTTGTAATATCACATTTATACAGTAATAGTGGAGATTATTGGTACCAAATTACCTGATTGCAATGTACTACCAATAATTATTGTTATCCTGTTGGCCAGGAAACATGACACCATGTACCATGAAATATCATTTCCCAGGTCCTCCATCTCAACATTGTATGGTGGTTCCTAAGGGTAGCATTGTATGGTGGTTCCTATGGTGGTACAAATGCATTTGTATTTGTCAACCACTTTGAAGAAAAACAGTGCTGGCAAATGCTAATAATACATTTTAAGTGCTTACGGAAATAAATAATCTCTGCATATGGAGTGTGTATAGGAGTACATATTGGTAAGGTCTTTCAGGACATAGAGGGTCTTTTTTGTGTGTCTGTTTGGTTTTCCTACCTTCATAGGCAATGTGAATTGCTATGTTCCTAGCTGTCTTGTCTTTTATTAAATAGTGCCTATTAGACAAGTCAAAGAAGAAACAATTTGTACACTTTCTGAGCTCTGTTCTGAAAATAAGATTTTTGGGGGTTGGGGGAGAAAGAAAGAAATCTCTTTTTTTAGGATGTTTATATTTACATGGAAAGTGTATTCAAAATAATAGAAGAAGAGATAAATTGTAGGGAAATATTAATTTTGAATACATGCTGGCCTATATTTTTATTTCATAAATGTAGGAAATAAAATATCAGGTTGGCAGTTAAGAATATGAGCACACAGAACTGAAGCTGTTGGGAGTCATTTCCTGGATGGATACACTTCCTCTTTTTCTCTTTAATCCTTAAAGAATTAGGATTAAAGAGGAAGTGAGGAAGGGACAGACAGGCTTATGATTCTTATGTCTCATAGGATGACATGGCCTAAGAGAGCACTGTCCAATGAAAATATAATGAGAACTACAATGTAAATTTAAAATTTCAAGAAGCCACAGTAAAAAAAGAAATAGGTAAAAACTAATTTTGATATAATACTACATTTAACACAATGCAAGAAAACTATAATAATTTCAGTAAGTATATTAGTTTCCAAGGGCTATTATAACAAATTACCATGAACTTGGAGGATTCAAACAACAGAAACTTATTCTTTCATGGTTCTGGAGACCAGAGTCTGAAATCAGTGTCTTTGGGTCAAGATTAAGGTCTCAACCGGATCACACTCCCTCCAAAGGCTCTGGCATTGTGCAGTTTTTTGGTGGCTGCTGGCATTCATTGGCTGATGGCTGCTTAACTCCAGTCTTTGTCTTTATGGCCAGATTGTCTCCTTTTTGTGTATGTCCAAATATCCCTACACTTTTCACTTATAAGGAAGCATGTGATTAAATTTAAGGCTCACCTGGGTAAAGCCCAGATAATTTCCTCACCTCAAAATCACTTACATGTGGAATCAAAGAAAAGAATACAAATGAAAGTATTTACAAAACAGAAACAGACTCACAGACTTCAAAATGAAACTTATGGTTACCAAAGGGGACAGATAGGGGGAAGGATGGACTGGGGGCTCAGGACTGGCATATGCACACTATTGTATATGGAATAGATGGTCAACAGGAACCTGCTATATAGCACAGAAAACTCTACCCAATATTCTGTGATAACCTATATGGGAAAAGAATATGAAAAAAATGGATATGTTATGTATAACTGAATCAGTTTGTTGTGCAGAAGAAAGTATCACAACATTTTAAATCAACTGTAACTCAATAAAACTTAAAAAAGCAAAATCTTTAATTAAAGCATGTCTGTAAAGGTCCTTTTTGTACCAAATTAGGTACAATTTGCAGGGTGTAGGACCTGATATCTTTGGGTGGCCATTATTCAGACTACTACATAATATGATCAATATAAAAATTATCAATGAGATATTTTATAATTTTTGTGCTAAGGTTTAGGACTTTAATGTACATTTGCCACTCCTAGCACATCTTAATTTAGATGCTACATTTTCTTTTTTTTTTTTTTTTTTTTTTTTTTTTTTTTTGTCTTTTTGTTGTTGTTGTTGTTGCTATTTCTTGGGCCGCTCCCGCGGCATATGGAGGTTCCCAGGCTAGGGGTCTAATTGGAGCTGTAGTCACCGGCCTACGCCAGAGCCACAGCAACGCGGGATCCGAGCCGCGTCTGCAACCTACACCACAGCTCACGGCAACGCCAGATCGTTAACCCACTGAGCAAGGGCAGGGACCGAACCCGCCACTTCATGGTTCCTAGTCGGATTCGTTAACCACTGCGCCACGACGGGAACTCCAGATGCTACATTTTCAATGGCTTAGATGAAATGTAGTTCACCCTTACTGAGGAAATTGCATTTAATAGAAAAATATTTTATATGGTTTTGGGTTTTAAAATTTAAATTAAAATTGGAGAAAATTGAAGATTTAGTTCTTAATGTGAGCTAGACATTTCAGGTGCTCAATGGCCACATATGGCCACTGGCTGCTGTTTTGTCCAGTGCAGGTCTAGGATATCCTTGTTTTTCCTCTTCTTTCCTCAAGTCAATAAAATGTATGTCATCATGTTCTGTGTCCAAATGCAAATATATAGCATTTCCCACAATTATGTATGTATGTATGTATGTATGTATTTACACTGAAATATAATGTGCAGTGTTGTGTTATTTTCAAGTGTACAGCAAAGCGATTCAGTTATACATGCATACATATCTATTTTTTTCAGATTCCTTTCCTTTATAGGTTATTACAAAATATTAAGTATAGTTTCCTGTGCTATACAGTAGGTCCTTGTTTTTGTTATATTTTGTATATAATAATGTGAATACGTTAATCCCCAAATCCTGATTGATCTCTCCCCCCTTCTTTCCCCTTTGGTAACCATAAGTGTGTTTTCTATGTCTGTGGATCTATTTCTGTTTTGCATATAAGTTCAATGAAATATTTATTTTTGAGAATTATAGTCACCTCAGTGGTAAATTTTCCCCTGTCATATTTTATAAATGAGTAAACAACCTAGACAGAATACATAGGTTGACAAAGACCTCACTGGTCCTTAGTGATTGATATGTGCTTGAACTCAGTAGTATTTCCATGGCATCATTCTGTATTGTTTTTCCAATAGCCTGTTTTAATACTGAAACCAGGAGAATTTCCCTCTCATTCAGAAGTTCATGCTTAGTTTAGCAGCAGCCTTGCCAGAGGTTGAATCCTGCCCCTAAACATTGCTAAATAAGTGCATGAAAACAGTGGCATCTAGTTCTCCCAGTAAAGAATTATAATGTTTGATGAAAGAAAATCCTCTGCAAAGAAAAAATGGTTCTGCATTTTACGACATGTCTACTTTGCTATAAAATTATAAGTAAGTGATGCTAGATTAGCATATGCACTATATATTATCTTGCATCAACTTTGTAATTTTGGTTAAAAGAAATAACATGTATTTGTATTATTTTCTATTTTTCACAGTATGTTGCATGCATTATTTCATTTGATTTCCTGAATAGCTCTCTTATTTGATAAGAAATTATTTATGAGCCTATCAAGACCCACAGTTTTAAAGACATAATTTGTATCAGTATGCATTCTTTGAATAAAATAAAAAAAGGAAAATAAAGTAGGAAAATATCAAAAATAATACAACTAAATTTACCAAAGACTAAAGATAGATAGAAATGGAAAATGTCTTAGTCCATGGTATAACAGTTGGTGGGTATTAGAAGTCACACATATTGTATCTAGTGTAGCCTTGTCAATGTCAAAATTCTGATGACTCAGTTCTTTTTCAGTGGCTGCTTTTGACATTTCAGCTCTGCAGAGTTCCGAGGACCCTCTTCTGTGTCAAATAGATATTCCATCTTCTCAGCTGAGCCTCCCTCATCACCTCATTCCACCCCTCCCCATCCTCTCTTCATGTGGTGCTGTTGCTGGTGATATTGACAGACTAAAGGATTGCTCATTCCCCATAGCCCCACAAGGTAAATTAAAAAAAGGAAAAGTCAAAGCTATTTCTGGACCCTCTCGCACTTAGGGACTCCCAACTCAATACATCTTGGTTGCTTGGAAATGATACTTATTAATAAGTGAGGAAGGCACAGTTAGTTCATGAGGCTTCAGGGTCACCTATTTAGGGGATAATTTGCTTCCCAAACACACTTTTGCTTTGGATTCTTGTAAGTTGTTGAGCACAAGATATTCGACATTAAGGCAATTACTGTTACCAGCTCTATAAATGCAATAAATAGAGGAATTGGGGAAAATTTCCCCAAATTCCAACATGTGAAATTTCTTAGCAATTAGCTATCCAGAGGTTATAATCATTTATAGAATCAAAATATGTCTGCGTAGTCAGATTAAACTAGCCCTCTTTTCCAAAAATAAAAAAAGAATGGCAAGAAGTGGAAAAAAGTATATGTTAAAATATGTAATCTTAGTTTATAAAACATGCAACTGAGTAAGGGAGCTTTTAGGCAATGTGACACTTTGAAATTTGATGTCTAATCTCTTGATTCTGATATTGAACCTCTTGAAATGGCGATGATAATATAATATTAGAAAACATACCCCTGCATTAGAGTCGGAAGGTAGTAAAGGACCTTCTCCATGTAAACCCTTCAAAAAAATTTCTGATACACATGACATAAAAAATTGATGGCTATCAAGACGATGAGAAGACAAGTCACAATCTGGGAGAAAATGTTTGCAAAAGACACATGTGACAAAGAGCTGCTATCTAAAATATACACATAATTCTGAAAAAGTGAACAATAAGAAAACAAACACACTGATTAAAAAAATGGGCCAAAGATTTTAACAAGTTTCTCACCAAAGGAGATATACATATGACAAATATGCATATGAAAAGATGTCCCACATCCTATGTCATCAGGGTAATGTAAATTAAAACAACAATCAGATACCACTATACACCTATTAGAATGGGCAAAAGCCAGAACACTGATAATACCAAATGCTGAAGAAACTATAGAGCAACAGGAACATTTATTCAATTATGACAGAGATGCAAAATGGCATACCAATTTGAAGAGAAGCATGATAGTTTCTTATAAAATTAAACATTTGGGAGTTCCTATTGTGGTGCAGCAGAAACGAATCCGACTAGGAACCATGAGGTTGTGGGTTCGATTCCTGGCCTTGCTCAGTGGGTTGGGGATCTGGCGTGCCCTGAGCTTTGGTATAGGTCGCTAACGTGGCTCGGATTTGTCATTGCTGTGGCTGTGGCGTAGGTCAGCAGCTACAGCTCCGATTAGACCCCTAGCCTGGGAACCTCCATATGCTGTGGGTGGGGCCCTAAAAAAAAGACACATACAAAAATTAAACATACTGTTAACCTTGCAACACAGCAATTGCACTCCTTGGTATTTATCCGAAGGCGTTGAATGCAAAAATCTGCACACAAATGTTTATAGTAGCTTTATAGTGGCTTTATTCATAACTATTAAAACTTGGAAGCAACCAAGATATCTTTCAGTAGGTGAATAAATAAATAAACTGTGGTATATCCAGACAATGGACTATTATTCAGAACTAAAAATCAATGAGCTATCTAACCATGAAAATACACGGAAGAATCTTTTAGGCATCTAAAACTACTACATGCTGTATGACTCTGACTATATGATATTCTGGTAAAGGCAAAGTTAAGAGAGTGTAAAAAGATTAGTGTTTGCCAGGCACTGGGGATGGAGGATGCAAGGATAAAGAGGCAGAGCACAGAGAATTCTTAGGGTGGTGGAAATACTTCGTATGATACAATAATGATGGATACATGACATTACATGTTTGTTCAAACCCACAGACTGTACAAACCAAAAATGAACCCTAAGGTAAACTATAGACTGTGGGTGATAAGGACGTGTCAATGTTTGATTAAAAATGTGCCACTCTGGTAGGGGATGTTGAAGACAGGGGAAGCTATGCATGTTTGGAGGCAGGGGATATAGGGAAAATCTCTGTATCTTCACCTCAGTTTCACTGTGACTCTAAAACTACTCTGAATTTCTGTCCTTTTTGTTTTTTGTCTGTTTAAGGCCACACCCATGGCATGTAGAAATTCCCAGGCTAGGAGTCAAACTGGAGCAGCTGAGGGCCTACACAACAGCCAGAGCAATGCTGGATTTGACCCATGTCTGTGACCTACACCACAGCTTATGGCAATGCTGGATCTTTAACTCACTGAGTGAGGCCAGGGATCAAACCCATATCCTCATGGTTACTAGTCAGGTTTGTTACCCCTGAGCCACAATGGGAACTCCTGATTTTTCTTCTTAATTAAAGAAAATAAATTGATATGTGTGGTAAAGATGGAAGATTAAACATACCTTTGCATTTCTTGACAAAGTTAATTTCCTGAAATTAGATGAAAACGGAAAGAATATTGAAAACAGCAAACTCTCTTCAAGCAAGCTGGAGAACAACACAAAGCTGTGAAGAACCGCACTCAAGACCCATAAAAATATAGGCTGTGAAGAACAACACTCAAAGCATAGGCTTTGTCAGAGGGGGAAATTGAGTTCCTCTAAAGAACTTGAGCCCTGTGCAAAATCCTCCAAAAGAATTTTAGACATACTAAAGAGCAAAATTTTAGGACACTAAGCTCAGAATGTACATCTAACTTTGTGGAGGACTTCTGGAACAAACCCAGTCTAACACTACAGATAGGAAAAAGAGAAGTGTCTGATTGAAAGAACATGACATTTTTGCAAGATAGCAGGATATTGGGTATGTGGTAGGCAGAATAACAGCCCTGCAAAGTTGTCTATGTTCTCATCCTTGGAACCTGTAGATTACATGGCAAGGGGAAATTCAGCTTGAAAACTGAATTAAGGGAACCGATCAATGACCTTTCTATTGAGGATTAGCTTATATTATATAGGCAGAACTGATGTAATCAGTTAACACAAAGGTCTTAAATGGGGAAGATGGAGGCATAAAAGTCAGAACCAGCAAGAAAGCATCAAAAGAGAGCCTCACCAGCCATTGTTGATTTTGCAGATGGAAGGTGGCCACAATTCAAGGAATGTGGGCAGCCTTTAGAAGCTGGAAAGAGGAAAGACTCTTACCCAGAGGTCTTGGAAAGGAGTGCAGTCCTACCACTACCTTAATTTTAGTGCCGTGAACCCCATTTGGGGTTTCTGACCTCCAGAAGTATAAGACAATAAATTTGTGTTTTTTAAGTTTCTAAGTTTGTGGTAATTTTGTACATCTGCCATAAGAAACTAATACATGGTGTGACAAAGCAAAGGAGAAATAATGGATAGAAACTAGTCTTGCAGTTGACAAGTTTAGTCTGCTAAGAGACGTAATATTAAATTAAATCTTTGGACTAAAGACTGATAAATGAGGCTTTGCTTTAATAATAATTACCACTAAGCACTTACCATGTAAGTACCATGTACCAGGTAGTGTACTAAGTGCATTACATATATGATCTGCTTTAATCTTGAACAAGAGCCCTGTGAAGCATGTGTTATTGTTACTCAATTTTAAAAATGCAGAGCATGAGGCTCAGAGAGTTAAAGAAACCTGCCAAGGTTAGAGTTAAGAACAGCTGATACTGGAATTCAGATATGTATACTCTGATTTCAAATCCAAAGCATCTTGCTAGCCCAGAGCCAAGACACAATTGTATAGTATCAGTAAGGAACTAACTGTAGACTAAAATCAAAGCTGTCTATAAATCCACCTCAATTCTTTTCTCCTTTCTTACATGATACATCAACCAATAGCTGATCATAGGAACAAACTGTCAACATTCATAGTAATAACAAGAAAAAATTAGGCATAGCCCCTGCTAGACTGCAAAGGAACAGAAAAATGAAAAACAAAACCAAGAAGCAGAATATAATGTTTACAAATTACATCATGAAGCAGATGACAATTATGGGTCAACACAACCCCAGGAAATCAAAGAAATGAAAGAAAAATGACCTCTTGACACAAGAGTTCAGAAAATGAATACAAAGGCTTAAAAAAGAAATAAGACAACAGAATGTGATGAAAATTGAGCTGACAGAGTTCAGGAATCAAATAGAAGGGGAAATTTTCATAAATGAAAGTCCTGTTAATAGCAGCAAAAAAGGGCAATAGATACTCTGAAACCACATAAAAGGACATGGAGGACAGAATTGAGAGAAGAAACACAAAGGAATGAAAATGAGTAAAAGGAAAATAATAGATTTGGAATTTATAGAAAGATCTAAAGGGCACACCACTGGTATCAATTAGGAAGCTAAAACAAAATAAACACTAAAGGTTCAACGTTAAGAAAAAAATAGATGAAATGCTAGACTTACAGTGTGTCACAAGATGTAAAATCATAAACATCAAGACACGGCGTGCTAAAGTTACAGTATTTCATTCACCAAAAGAGAATCCACGATAAAGATATCCCCTCCTACTCAGAAAATCAAGCCACTTATTAAGAATCGGACTAGCGTCAGACTTAGCCACAGCAAAATCCAGTGGAATACTGTCTCTAGACTTCTAAGGGAAAGAAGGCTTTAGGAAGAATTTTATAGAAAGCAAGATGTCATTCCGATTAGGGTAAGAAATAGACATTTTACAGATGAAAAAGTCTAGAAATTAACAACCATAAGCCCTTTAAAATGAACTTGAGAAAATTTCAGACACCTGAAAAATCAGTTGGGAACTCTTGCAAAAAATAGAGGAGATGGTGAAAATTGTTCTAAATTAACACAGGCTAAAGCTAAATTATTGAGGGAATAATATCGTAGAAGTGAAAATATTAGTAAATATCCCCAAATGTGAAATATTTGGAGGGAGGTGTGAGGAGTGAAGTTAGTAAAAATGGGTAGATTCCCTCATCTTTCAGAGCAGAGTTTCTATATAAATATAAAGTTAAAAGGGATAAATCAAATAATCAATGTTTAAGAATGTTATATTCTAAAGCATAAAGATAACTGTTAGCAGAACTGAGGTTGAGTGGAGGAAGAAAATGTGAGTGAGAAATGGAAGTGTCAGCGTACAAATCTCTTGGCTTCCACATTTAAAGATTATAATTTAACAAATACGGGTTTAAGGGCATTACCTCAAGTTGTAGCAATAACTAGAATTTATGTCAAGAGACAACAGATCCCTAAATTATTTGGAGTAAAATCACAAACATACACATCACAATAAACACATACAATTTTGGAGGGAAATAAGATTGGGGCCTAAGACTTTAAAAATGACAGGATTAAGACCAAACATATCTGTCATATACATAAATCTTAATAGGACATACATATTAAACATATGTTACTCTAGGGATTAATAAAAAAGGAAAACCCAACATGTGTTGTATGAAAGAGACATATCTAAACCAGTAATGTTGACTAAGTTAGGTTAATCCAAGGAGAGTATGGTTAGTTCAATGTTAGCAAATGTAACCATAAAAAGGCATGATATTGGAAAAATATAATCAACCCCCACAGGCAACAAAAAAGCAGTTGGGGAACTGTCTCATTAAATATTGATAAAAACCATGATTTAAACAAAAACTCTCCTCCTTCTCTCTCTCTTATTCATGAATTTTATATTTTAATTAAAAAGTAGCATTAGGTTTAATGAAAAATACCAGTCACATCTTCCTTAAAATTAGCCATACCTTAGCCAACTGTGCCTACAATATTTACTATAATTAAAGTGTTCTCGAACCTAGATGTACTTGCCAATAAATTAGACAGGAGAAAGAAATAAAAGGTAGAAAACTTAAAGAAAGCAAAATTTAGTATGACAGAAAAATGATTCTGTATGTGAAAGACACGAAAGGAAAAAAATTATTAGAATTTCTAAGAGATTTCAAAAAGTGGCAGAATGCAAAATTAACGCTTAAAAAAACTCCCCTGCATACTAACAATCAAATGAAAGAAAAGACTTCATTGGCAGCAAAAACAAGAAGGATAATATATTGAAAAGTTATTGAAAGTTAAGCTTATTAAAGAATATTCAGGATATATTAGCAGAAGTGTATCCCTACCTCCCAATATAAGAACATAAATTAGTCTTGCATAAATAGAAAGATGTACTCTTTTATGCAGGGATACTTATTATTGTAACTATGTCAAGTCTCTCTTCAATAATCTCAAATTTCATTACAATTTCAAAAGAAATGCTTTAAGATTATTATTTGTGGGTAGAGAAAAAAGCACATCCTGAGGTTTGTATGAGAAATTTCTGAAAAAGAATAGAATGAAAGTGTGGACTAAATCTAATAATTACTAACAGGTATAGTTATTAAAATTGTTAATAACTGGTGTATAAATAGGGAAATCAAGAGAAAAAAGATAGAAAATACAGGATTAGATTTCATATAGATGGCTATTTAATATGTGATAGTGATGGTATTTCAAATCAATAGTGAAAGATGAATATTTCAATAAATAGTTTATGTACAACTGATTGATCACGTGGTGGGGAGTGTGAATAAATGGTATTTGGAAATACTCTTACTATATTTTCTGGGAAAAAGAAGCTAGGAAACCATATATAGAGTACTTTTGTTTTTGTAACAATATGTATGTATGTATGTATGTATGTGTGAAATATATCAAACTGTGAACCATTGACATATCAGGATTTGGGGATTATAAATAGTTCCTGGTTGCCTTTTGCATGTGTTTTAATGTTTTCCAGTGTTTTGCTTTTGATATTGCATAAAATAATATATTGCTTTTGGGATTAGGGGAAATTTTATCCTGGAACACAAAGGGTGTAAGGACCTATTAAATGACAAGTACTTTGCTAAGATCTGACCTTATTATCCCATCCCATAATATTTTAAATACTACAGTGATTGAGGGAGTGTTAGAACCAGGAAAAGAAATGATGCTTTACATAGAGCTTGTGACTTTAGAATATGTGTTGTATAATGAAGATGCACATTTAGAAAATTCAAATAGAGAGAAGTTATATTAGGATAAAGCAAGAAAGATAAACTTATTGATAATCACTATTTAGTTTCTCTTGAAAGAAGCCTACCTGAAATGTTCACTTTTATGTCTGTTTCATTATATTGTTCCAAGCTGTTTTTTTTTTTTTTTTTTTTTTTTTTTTTTTTTTTTTTTTGTTGTTGTTGTTGTTGTTGTTGTTGTTGCTATTTCTTGGGCCGCTCCCGCGGCATATGGAGGTTCCCAGGCTAGGGGTTGAATCGGAGCTGTAGCCACCAGCCTACGCCAGAGCCACAGCAACGCGGGATCCGAGCCGCGTCTGCAACCTACACCACAGCTCACGGCAACGGCCGGATCGTTAACCCACTGAGCAAGGGCAGGGACCGAACCCGCCACCTCATGGTTCCTAGTCGGATTCGTTAACCACTGCGCCACGACGGGAACTCCCTAAGCTAATTTATTTTGAACAGATCTAGTACAACATTAAAGAGTATCACAATACAACTAAAGTTTATTTATAGATTTCCAGTACAATAAAATTAACCATAATTTTCAAACAATAAGCAGTTTTTATACTAAGTGGGACATGTAGTAAAGCCATAGAGTGTTACTAAATGGATGTTGATGAGTGAGATATGTCTGAAAGTTTAGAGTGTGTATCCCATAAAACAACTATAAAGATTTTTTTTAAGACCTTAGATATAGAAAGTTTAGATAATCGCAGCCCTCAGTTCATTCTATCATTTTTTTTTTGTTGTTTAAGTAAGGCTCCTCTGTCATTTTATGTATTATTTTATGTCTTATTCTATACATCTATTCTTCTTCCTCTAAAGGCGACAGTTCTAATACGGTTGATGTGTACATTTTTGATTGCAACTGTTCTTATAGAATATGCATTACTGTTTTGTTTATGTGCAGTTTTAAAATTATTTAAACTTAATATGTATTAATTAATAAAGTATTACTATTAATTTTAAATATTTAAAATGATTTAAAATTTATGTTTAGAAATGGTGTTTTATATTATATCTTATTTGCAGTTTACTTTTTCAGATATATATATGTGTTTGTGTATGTATTTTTAAAACCTATACAATTATCTATTTTGGCTATAAAGTAAACTTTTATTTGCTCCTTCCGAGAGCTGTGTAGTATGTTCCACAGTTTGAATACACTACATTTTACTTACAAATTTTGTGTCTGATGGTCATTAAGATTGCTTCTGATTCCACCAGATATACTGTAATGAACATCCTTGTGAATGTATCCTTTATGAAAAACATGTGAACAATTTTTTGTAATATACAAGAGCAGAATCAGACATTTTTAAATTAGAGAGACTCCTATCTTTTTTTTCATCTTTAAAAAATTATTTTGTTGTAAGTATAGTAGATTTACAATGTTGTGTTAATGTCTGCTGTCCAGAGAGAATCACATCTCATTTTTTGAACTTCCATCCTTTCACAGATTTGCTCAGAGTAGAAAAAGAAACATAAACCTTTACTCAAAGGGTATATGTAAACACCGAAAACTCAAAGGCCACATTTTAGATAATTACAAACACACTTCTTCACAAAGTTTATGATCCTGATACAATAAAGGACAAGTCATTCAAGGACAGCCGTGGATATGAGGAGGATGAAAGAGAGTCCTGAGAAGACAGACAAACTGTGCTGGCAGAATACAAGTGCCTGGAGAGAACTGGATAGAAGTTTTTTTTCCTTCTTCTTTTTTTCTTTTTTATTATAGTTGATTTACAATATTCTGCCAATTTCTGCTATACAGCAAAGTGTCCCAGTCATACATATGTATAAACATTCTTTTTCTCACATTATTCTCCATCATGTTCCATCAAAGTGTCTACATATAGTTCCCTGTGCTATACAGCAGAAGCTCATTGCTTATCCACTCCAAATGCAATAGTTTGCATCTACTAACCTCACACTCCCAGTCCTTCTCACTCTCTTCCCCTTTCCCTTGGCAACCATAAGTCTGTTCTCCATGTCCCTGAGTTTCTTTCTTTTCTGTAGCTAGGTTCATTTGTGCTGTATATGAGATTCAAGATATGTGATATCATATGGTATTTGTCTTTCTCTTTCTGACCTATTTCACTTAGTTATGAGAGTCCCTAGTTTCATCCTTGTTGCTGCAAATGGCATTATTTTGTTCTTTTTACTGCTGAGTAGTATTCCATTGTGTATATATACCACATGTTCTTAATCCATTCATCTTAAGGTCTCTTAGCAGTATAAGTAACTCTTACTTTAGCAAGGAGGAATTAAGACTAGACCTAAGGTATGGAAATATTTTATATATGCTTTCTGTGTATTTACATAGGGTGAACTGATTATAAATCAAACATTATTATTGACATAGCCTTCCTAATTATGCTTTGTTTTTTACATAAAATCCTGAAGTCAAAGGTTCCCTACTATTTTCATCATGATATAAAAGTGTGAATAATCATTTCATTACTAATGGATTTATATTTCACTTTATTGTAAGAAAGATTTAAGTCAGCTGAGAGCAATGGAGAATTTATGACTAGGGACACTTACATGATTTCTTGCACTTGGATGATTGCAGTTGCCTTACTCAGAGATGTACCCCATCCCATATCTGTAGTAAATGTTTGACAGGTGCAGAGGAACACAATTCAGCTCCCTTGCCTCAAGGTGAGACAGTCCAGAGCCCCCCCCACCCCATGATTAAATGGGGCTAGATTTCATTTGAAACCACATCCTTAGTTAGCTTCTTCCCTTTCCTTATTCTCTTTCCTTCCCGAAGAAACCCAAGATGGCAAGAATCAAGTGTGTTGGAGAGGTACTTCAGCCACAGTGAATACTGGGAGCAAGGCAGAGAATCTTGGAAAAGCACAAACTTCGGGGGAAAAAGGCAAGATATTTGGACGTTTCTGGAAAACAGTCAGTTCAGTTGGAACTTTCGCAAGGTAAACCTGAAAGTTTTACCTTAAAAAGAAGGCTATGTTGTGAAAAAAATAATTGTGTTATGGTCCAGTGAATAGAGATCCTAGAGCCACACTCCCAGGGCTTGGGTCCTGGCTTCCCCACCTATAGCTAATGACCTTGGGCAAGATATTTGGCTTTTGTACACATTTCCTGATCTCTAACATGGTGGTAATACTTCCTATTCTATAGAGTTGTTGAATTACGTTAATTCATGTAAGTCAAGCACTTAGGATTATCCTATAGTTAATTCGATATTAACTTTGAATGGACTTACGGAGTCTGCTAAAGGAATGCGGAATGTATTCTGTGATAGTGACCTGCTTACATCTTTGCTCAGTCACTGATAGGCACTGATGCAGAGGATGAATTTCATAAGAAAGAAGGTAGAGATTCTCAGAGTCTCGCTGATTAAAATTGAAATGTTCTTCTTTTAAAACATTGAATTCAGAGTGTTTAAGGGTGTCAAGATTTATATTTTGAGTGGAAAACCAAAGTCAAGTGTTTAGAATCAATGTCTAGACTGAAACCAGTGAGATAAATTTGGGAGCAATGGAAGTAGCCAAGAAAATCGAGACTAAAGACCAAAGCCCGAGAAACAGTGTTACTTAATGAAAAAGAACCATCAAAGACAAAATTAATATGGTACAAGAGGAATAACAAAGTGCAATGGAAGTTAGGAAAAGAGAGATTTTTTGCAATAAAGGATGATCAAAGCTATTAATTACTAAAGACAGGATAAATTAAGATAAAGACTAAAAGATTCATTAGATTTAAAAATTAGGTGGCATTGGTGAACTTAATTTCAGTGAGGACAACGAAGAAGTGGGAAGATCAGTTTTGGAAGAGCGAGGAGGGGTAGCTGAGGAAGGTAGGTGCAACACTGGTGGAGGGACGGAAAATCAAGAATCAGGGTGGAAGGATGCCTTGTCCTCTGAGCTACGTGGAAAAATGGAAGAAGAATGAATGTATGGAAGCTCTCAACAGGTAGAACACCAGCATGCAAACCAACAAAATACTTTTGTTTTGGTATTTTTAGGACCAGATCTGCCATATCTGAGCCTCCTCTGTAACCTACACTGCAGTTTGCAGCAACTCCATATCCTTAACCCACTGAACGAGGCCAGGGACCAAATCCTCATCCTCATGATAATCGTGTTCATTACCATTGAGCCAAAACAGGAAATCCCCAAAATAAAATGTTTAACTGGGGAAAGGTCTGCACTGGGATCAAAACATAAATTAACTAAAAAAGCAATAAGAAGAGTTCCCATCATGGCTCAGTGGAAATGAATCTGACTAGTATCCATGAGGATTCAGATTCGATCCCTGGCCTCGCTCAGTGGGTTAAGGGTCTGACGTTGCCATGTGCTGTGGTGTAGGTCGAAGGCACAGCTTGAATCTGGCATTGCTGTGGCTGTGGCATAGACAGCAGTGGCTACAGCTCCAATTTGACCCCTAGCCTAGGAACCTCCATATGCCACCATTGCGGCCCTAAAAAGACAAAAATAAATAAATAAAATAAAAGCAATGAGAGAATGAATTGAATGAGAAACTCTTTGCTTTCACATAATGGCAAACTCAATGTGTGATAGTGGCTGAAAACATTTTTCAGTTACCTTTGGTAAGTGAAAGTCCATGTCCAAATCAAGCATTCTTGTGGCTTCATTGCACTATGACAAGTCATGTCACACTGAATGTCTGGGTCTGGTTTGGAGCACTGCCCTTTCATAAAAGGCTAAAATTGATAAACCTGAGCGCTGGCAGTGAAGACTGAAGATGAAGCAAACCATGATTTGGGAAATTTGATTTGGAGAAGGGAATATTTTGAGAGTGACATCCTGGAAGCTGATTCTAACATTTGAAGAGTCATTGATTTCATTTATGCCCTTTTCCCACCTCTTAGTACCAAGAAGTATTTTTTTTTTTTTAAGATTGAAGATACATGTGAATAAATCAATGCAACTGTGGTCATGAGATGTTGAGCTCCTGACCGCTGGGGCACTGCTCCCAGTTATCTTATACTTTCAGGGAAAACAACAAAGCCTAGCATCTGGAAGAGACCAGAGATTCCCATCACCCTCTTCCCTGGGACAAAAATATGAATATTAATTCAACAAAAGAAATCATTGAGTGGTTTCTATGTACCAGGCATTGCTCTCAGAGTTGGGTAGAATCATAAGGTGGTAGGGAGTTCCTGTCATGGTACAGCAGAAATGAATCCGACTAGGAACCATGAGGTTGCGGGTTCGGTCCCTGACCTTGCTCAGTGGGTTAAGGATCTGGCGTTGCTGTGGCTGTGGTGTAGGCTGGCAGCAACAGCTCTGATTGGACCCCTAGCCTGGGAACCTCCATATGCCATGGGTGTGGCCCTAAAAAAGACAACAACAAAAAAAAGAATCATAACGTAGTATATTTCAAATCTTAAGATGAAGCTTCTAATAATAGTAATAATGGTTGAGCTGCCTGTTTTAGGAAGTGATATAAGGTCTAACACTGGAAGTATTCTAAAGTCTGGCTGAATGAACACTTTTCCAGGCTTACTTGAGAAATCTAGCCTTAGGGAATGAACTACACAAAGTAGTCTCTAAAGTTCAGTGTAGTGGATTAAAGGACCCTATGATTTGATCTCTGTTATTAGGCAACATAAATGAGCAGGACTTCTAGAAACTCCTCGTGGACTTTTCACTGCTGTCCCTCTTCTCTTTATTTTATTCCATCAGAATCTGAATTTATACTCCCACTACTCAGCTTTTTACAGTTGACAAAAAGTCATATTGTATGGCCACTAAATCCTCCCCCAGCTAAATAGTCACCTTTTTGGTGTGTTTTAACTTCGCTGGTAGTCACTTTAACTCACTGAGGAAGAAGCTATCTGGTGTTAAATTGTTAGTTTATAATTTATGTTTTCAGCATATATGTGTCAATCACTCATGGTGGTGCAGCCCTTATACTGGTATTTATAGAGTTTAGTAACCAATCTTCACTTCTTTTGCTTCTTTTTTTCCCTCTGTGCTGGCATGTATAATAAATTGTTAGTTTTACTCACATTTTTCTTAGTTATACATCTTGTTTCAAGTCTTCTAGATCATCACTAGCACTTACAGCCTTTTACTTTAATTTTAAAATGAAACCAACCTTTTTGCTATGTTAGGACAGAATAGTTGTGTTATTATTAAGTGTGTGTGTGTTTGTGTGTGTGTGTGTGTGTGTTGCTAAGGTTAAAATTTAAGGTTTGGTTTTGATTTTATGAAAATTACATCCAGAAAATATCTGTGGTGAAGACTGGGTAGTAGAAGAAAGAGCTTGATTATATAAAATATTGACTAACTGGAAAATTCCATTTTCTTTCTCTTCACCTAAATTTGAAGCTTTCCTACATAGACATTCTTGAAACAAAATGTGGAGAAAAGAAACGGTCTGTCTTCAGAGCAACCCTACACCTGAGTGCTGCTTTAGTAAGAGGAAGAGGAGGTACAGGACAGGGTAGCCAGCCTGGGCCAAGCCTACTTAGATCTGTGTTGGGAAGCACGGTTGGAGTTCTAGGCTGCAGAGGCTAAGGGATTCTTAAATAGAATTCAAATTCACAGTGTCTCTGACTGTAAATGGGTAACTATTACATCTTCATTTTTCACTAACTTTTAACTGGAATTTAGCATTTCCTTTCATTGCGAATGTCAGAAAGAAATCACAACAGGCCTAGCAGAATTTATGACTGTCGTCTATAGAAATTGCAGATATTTTTATACCACATTACCGTTGTTGCAGCCGTCAACAAATAACATTTGTGCTCATCCTTACCTTGAGATTATGGTGGCTATTAGACCCACAACTAGATCTTGTTATTTAATGTGTTACTAAAGACATATATGATCTTACAGCACAAAGTTTTCCTTAATATGATAACTATTCCAGTATAATAAGTCTCCTTTGAAATTGATCCATTTTGGTTTTGTGCTTAAAAGCATTATTTTAAGGAGGGGTTTTTAATCCTCTCCAGACTGCCAGAGAGGTCTGTGGCACAGAAAAATTCAGATGCCTGGACTAGAGAGAAGAAATCAGAGAGAAGAAACTAGAAGAATATCCTATGTTCTGTCCAGTCATACTATTAACTTTTCGTTTTTTTAAAAGGGATGTAGAATAGGGAAGAGGTGGTAACATGAGGGAGAAGCATTTTTTTCCCCTTCTACAGAATCGATACAATTTCTTTTTCTGAGGGTTTCAATGATAGATCCACAGAATGCAGGAATTCCTTGGGAGAGCATGCAGGGTATCGATGCCTAAGTTCAACTTGATTTAGTGAGAGGGTTGGAATCAGCACCATGGGAAAATGTGATGGAAGGATGTAGAGTCACCATTTTGCTCCTTGTCATTCTGGTCCTTACATTTAAGCTCTCTTTTCTAAAAACGCATTCATTCATTTTTTTAGTGTACTTAGTTGGTTTTTTTTAATTGAGATATTGTTGATGTACAATATCATGTAAGTTTCAAGTAGTGAAACTTACATGATATTTCAACATGGTAATTCATGATTTGTAAAGGTTGTATTCCATTTTTACAATTATAATAAAATATTGGCTATATTCCTTATACATTCCTGGCTATGAAATACATTCCTGTAGCTAATTTATATTACTGATAGTAGTTTGTACCTCTTATTCCCCTACCCTTTTCTTGTCTCTTCCCTCTCTTCCCATTGGTAACCACTTGTTTATTCTCTACATGTGTGAATCTACTTCTATTTACCAGTTTGTTTTATTTTTTAGATTCCACATGTGATATTATACAGTATTTGTCTTTCTCTGTCTGACTGATTTCACTTAGCATGATACCCTCCAAAGTCCATCCTTTGCTGAAAATGGCAAAATTTCATTCTTTTACAATTCATTCTTCAGGGTTTCAAAATTTTAAAAAGTAAGATGAGATAAAACTAGTATAGTTCTACTATACACTTCCAGAAAAGGACCAGCTCTCTAGAACATTCGTGTAAAGGAACAATACAAGGTTGATCAAGATGATAGACGTGGTATTATGTTATCATGGTAGGTGGTGGTCAAAATGTAGCACATTAAGAAAAGAGTTTATGTTCCACCATAGGGCACATCTAGTTTAGTGTTTTAAAGGGGGAAGAGGAAAAACTGAAAAGAAGGGTGTATAACTCAAAGGATCTCTGAACTAAATTAATGTGTCAAGTGTATTTGATTCATTTTGTGACACATAGCATGTCAGACAAAACTGGGAAGCCACACTAGCTTGTTTTAATAAGCTTTCCTTATTTGAAAAATGAAGGGAGTGAAACAGATAAGTTACTAAGGTCATTTCTGGTTCTAAGCTTTCTACATTTAGAGCTGGTAAATTCTTTAAAGGGCTTTTTAACTCCTGTTTTCCAGCTAACTCCCCTCCCCCTGCACATAGCATAGTGTTCTAAACACATTTCTTAGTTTGGTGCTGAATGAGGAAAGAAAGCAGAACCACTGACTCTAATAGATAGCATGTATTGAACTATTATGTGCCTGGCATTGTGTTGAATGGCTTTCTTGCATGCCTCATTTAATCATCCTATAAGACTCCTAATGGATGGATGCATTCATTTTGTAAATGAAGAATCAGGCTCAGAGACACAACGCTCTCAAATAGCACCATTAGGACTTAAACTCACATCAACCTGACTGCAGAGCCTGTCTTCTTCACCAGGGTCCCATGATGGAGGTTCTTGAGAGGAGGCTACTGCTGAAACCAGGAGAAAAGAGCTGGCTCACTGTGTCCTTGCAGCCAGACACTTGCAACTTCAGCCACAGAGAGACTCAGCATGAAGCAGCTCTTACCTATGTCATATAGATAATCATGTAGTCCTCTGTGTGGACTAGTATTGGCACAAGGTAACATTTCTAATGAGTGTTCTGCCCTCAAGAAGGTACCTGTTGTCCTGGGGTGGAAAATAATTTTGCCCAATTGATTATGGAGGCCTTGAGAATGAGAAGCCTGATACTAAGAATAGCCAGGTTCCTTGAAAAACTGCTAACATAAAGTAGATCTCTATTTATATGACAGCATGAATAAAATAGACTATTTTGCATTTATATAGTGCCTTTCCTCACATCAGAGCCCAGCGGCTTCGCTAATACAGCCTTACAATGAAACACAGCCACCTCTGGGAGACAGCAGGCAGGCAGCTACAGCTGTGTAGACTGTGAGGCAGTGGTGGGGGCAAACGTGGGGCTGAGGACATCAGTCGCCTGTTCTGAGTTGCCATGAATTGAATGCTGTGATAATAATGTATGCTTTCAGCGCCGCGGTTCTCAAATTTGCCAACAGGAAATAGAGAAGTAGGTACAAATGTTCTGTTTCATAGATTATAAAACAAAAAAATTATTTTTAAAAGCAATCTAAGTTAAAATCATGTAATGTTACTTCTGAAATTATAGCTCCTGTAAATATCTGTATAAGTTCTGTATCTCTGCCTAATGTCTATACATATGTGTATGTGTTTTGTGTGTGTGTATGTGTGCTTTTATGTGGTTGAGATTTTATTGTGTATTATACATAAAAGATCTTTTTTTTTTTTTGTCGTTGACTTTTTATGGTCTCACCCATAGCTTATGGAGGTTCCCAGGCTACGGGTTGAGTCGGAGCTGTTGCTGCTGCCCTACACCACAGCCACAGTAACATGGGATCAGAGACGCGTCTGCAGCCTACACCGCAGCTCTTGCCAAAGCCGGATCCTTAACTTAGTAAGCAAGGCCAGGGATTGAACCCGTGTCCTCATGGATACTAGTCAGGTTTGATAGCCTTTTTCACATGGCAGTCCAAAAGTGTTTCTCCATGTTACGGAAATATCATAACTATAATGTAATGACACACATGATAATCCCATAATTCACCTAACTGTTCCCTTTATATTGTTTCTTTTTTTTCACCTTATAAACTATGCAATGTTTTTCTGTAGAAAACTTTGTGTTTATTTCAGATTATTTTCCTGGATGTAGAATGACTGCATGATGTAATGAGCATTTTTAAAGCTATTAATAAAGCATTGCCAAATTGACAGTTTAATTTCCTAAAGCTTGTATAAATTTACATCCTCAGAAGCAATGTATGTGCCTATCTTAGCTCATCAATATTGTATATTATCATTTAAAGGTTATTGACAAATTTGAAAAAAAATCCATTTTAAAGTTGAATGCTTTTCAATAATAATTAACAATTTGTTTCCTGTTTGATAAATTGTCCATGTTTCTACTGGAATATGGTGATCTTGTACTGATTCAAAATAGTTTTTTTAATATATTAAGGATATATAAACTCTTATTCTCTCTTATTAGATATATAGCTTGTTGTTTTAGAGTACTATTTTCGGAATCATTCAACCTTGACTTCTAAGCTCAGCTAGCCGTTTATAAGCTGTGTGATTGTGGACAAGTTGCTTTCTCTTCTCAGCTTTGGTTTTCTAAATTGTACATGAGGGTAATCAGAAGTAGATTTACCATGAAGCCAATAAAGGACCTTTAGAATTGTGTTCACATGGTTTTACAGTTTTGAAAAATTTGCAAAAATTAAATATTTGATCCACATTCATTTAAGACCACTATCTCTTTCCATTCCAATTTTCTGTTTATCACTCTTCCCCTCTATAGTATGTTTCCTCTATTGTTATTTTCCCTTATGACACATTGCATTGCAGTAGCTGCAGGCATGTTGGGATCCAGCTAACAAGATACACAGAGTTGGGGTTTGTGGGATATGTTCATATGATTCGCCACCACTTTCATGTATAGTTAGCTCTTCCAGTGGAGGAATGATTTCCAAAAATTTTGCCCACTGTGCCAACTTCCTGGTGTTCTGATACTAAGATGTCAGGGTAAATGCTAAACCAATATGACTATGCTCTCTGGTGCTCACCACTGAAAGGATGTGGCCAGTGAGAGAGCACCAAGATTTGAAATGTGTGAAGCCAGATGTCTCAGTGGGTTAAGAATGTTATTGTCACTGCTGTGGCTTGGGTTTGATCCCTGGGGACATCTTGCACCATGGACATGGTCAAGGATTTAAAAATTTTTTTGAAAGATTTGAAATTTATAAAGCCAGAGATTAATCCTTGAAAATTCTCTAAACCTAACAGCTTGTATATGAAGACATTTGATCGAGTTTTTCCCTAAATTAACAATAATCCTAAACACTTACATGATGCTATAAAAAATGAGTTGAGGATCTCAAGAAATTTCTCTAAATTATCAATGATAAAAAATAAAACGGATATTTTTATGAAAAAGTAACCAAAGACTATTTAGCTAGAAGAGATTTAGGGAAAGATAATTGTAGAAGTGTCAGAAAATTATTTAATCTTTTTTTTCAGATTCCATATGTGTGGGATCTATTAGCTTTTTTGACATTTGTATGTTGTGATTTTTCTCAACCTAAATTAATATTCACTTTCATGACTAATTTTGTTTTTGTAATATTATACTCTTTTTCTTAAAGAGGATGCTCAGAATTGCAACAAAGTCCTTCAAAACTTTGGATCCATGTAAGCCTGCTTATATACTTTGGGTGAGGTAAAGATCTAATTTTAATTTTTGTCACATATCTAATACATTTCTGCAACACTATTTATTGACTATCCCTCTTTCTCATTGATTTACAATGCTAATTTATTATTTGTTGATTATCATAATATCAGGCCTGTTCTTGGCCTGTTTTAGTAATTGAACTCTATGCGTTTTTGGTGCCAAGGCTTTAATAACTGTGTATCAATCATTTGTTTTACTGCTTCGCAGAATAAGTTCTCCCATTCATGATAACTCTGGTTGTTATAAAATTGTCTGTTCTTTCTTGTGGATTATTCCAAATTAATTCTAATGTCAGTTCGTTCCCCACCACCTCCCCACCAGTTTCTTCTAAAAATTCCATTGTCATTTTGATCAGAATTGCAAGAACTTTAAAAATACTTTTTCTAGATTTGATGTTCTTATAATATTATTTTTTTTTATCCAGGAACACCATACAGCTGCACAGTTACCTTCTTTTATGTTTTTCAGTAATATTTTGTAGTTTTGGAGTTCCCATTGTGGCTCAGCAGGTTAAGAACTTGACTAATATCCATGAGGGTGCAGGTTTCATCCCTGGCCTTGCTCAGTGGGGTAAGGATCTGGCATTACTGTGAGCTGCAGTGTAGGTCACAGATGCAGCTCGGATCCTGTGTGGCTCTGGCTGTGGTGTATGCCGGCAGCGCTGATTTGACCCCTAGCCTGGGAACGTCCATATGCTGCAAGTGTGGTCCTAAAAAGCAAAAAAAAAAAAAAAAAAAAAAAAAAAAAAAGATTTTGTAGCTCTTTAAAAAAAGAAAATATATTTTCTGGAAAGATCTGGATGACCTCAGAATTAATTCAGTTAGACGCAGCTGGTCAATTGCCTAGTTTATTTGTGGATTTGGTTTATTATATAATTTTCTAGCGTAAGTAGGATCCAAAAATGGCTTCTTAGGCCTAAAAATGTCTTGCCAGTTACTCAGATTTATCAGGACTGCTTCATTTTATCAATTCTTTTTTTTTCAGTTTTTCGATAATAATTTCAATAGTATCATTTTTCTGAAGAACATTTTTATTTCAGTAAAATAATGCTGGATATTTCAGGTTTGGAACTTTTCTCAAGGGTGCTTTTTGGGGGTACCTTAGTTGTATAACACGTATGAGATAATATCCAGTTCTGGATCTTTTTAATCTTTTTAAAGAGTCTTGTGATTATCTTATGAAATGTAGTTATTCATTCAAAAGGAGAAAGGCCAAGTGCAGATTGTCTCCTTGCCACATTCAGGATAAAAGCTACAACCCTGGTTCTTTTCAATGACTGTAATTGTAGGTCATACTAATCACAACATGAGTGCCTCATTACTGTTTTCATGGCTGAATTATTTGGGCTGTTGAGGGTGTGGCTCTTTTACAACACAGAGTGACATCACCAATAGGTAAACTATTAATACTTTCTAAAGATAACCAGAGTGATTTGTTGAACTTTGGAATACTTAACAACGCATTTAAACTGTTATTCACCTGTCATGTCCATATTTTGATCTACGTGGAAGATAGAAGGAAAATTTCTGACCTGTTAATTTCTATCTCTGGAAAAATAATAAGAAAATATAATCCATAAACCACTTAATTACCATCTAAAATGGAATACATAATGCAAGATGAGAAACTGATCAAAAATATTTCATAAATTTGTCTTTGAAAACTACCAAAGTTAAAATCCTGTAATGAAGTCAATTTAGGTATTTAGGGCCACCCTTTCTTCATTTAAAAATGAGGATATCAAGTGAGATTATTGTATCACTCCTTAGAGAACTGTTTGTCTTCTGAGGATCACTTAGAAACGACCCAAATATAATAATAATAGTAAATACAGGTGTGTGTGTGTGTGTGTACATGTAATAATATGTAACAAATAGAATTAAAATAAATGTAATAAATAAAAATAATTAAATTCTCTTTGAGGCTCCTAATCATTATCCTTTGGATGGTAGCAATTACATCCTAGGCACTATACTGTGTGTTTTTTAGATTTCCTTATTTTTCATCACAACCCTGGGAAAATAGTATCATTATTCTTATTTTACAAATGAAGAAGCTAAATTTGAAAATAAACGTTAAATTATTTAAGACCAAACATCTGTAAAAATGAGGGCTAGGATTTTATCCCAGGCAATCTACTCCCAATCCTACTTAGTAGACATCTCACAAATTATTGGGGACTTTAATTGTATGTGTGGTTATGTGTTGCAATTAATAACATGTTTGTATGTCGTATCACTAAATTATCAAATGCTTCTTCAATTGCTTCTTTATTTTTATAGCCTCTTTGCCATTTCTCTATTGATATTGCCAGGATCATTTGGTTATTGCATCATGAATTGTATCTATGCTTCTCTGGGGGAAAAAAAAGACTCAATAAGACACACTATCACAAAACTAAGCATTATCTATTAAAAAAATCATTTCCTAAAGAGAAAGATCATTAAGTAGTGATTCAACAAAAACAAGAGGAGAGGAGCTAGGATGGATTAAGTCTTGGGCAGAGGTCTGTTATCAGTGATAAGGGCATCTCATGTTGGATTTCTTAGATGTTGACCCATGTGGGTAAGGTGAACCAACCATAGAAAATTGAAGAACTAGGACTGTGGGGGAAGGGGGTATAAAGGTTGATAGTGGGGAACCTGTAGACAAATGGATCAATAATTTAGGTATAATGGTGGAACTGAATAGCAAAGATGAGTAGTCAGACCTGGTTTTATAGAAAAAAGGCAATAAAGATAGTATAGAATTTATTAGAGGACCCCAAAGTAGTTGAGATTAAAGTGTGGGTAAGTGGAGCATATCCATGGTCAATAGTTTGGAAAAGATCCTGACAGACAAGGGAATGTTGATGCAATTGTAATAGTTGCCTCTGATATAACCTGAACTATGATTCTTCAGGGCAAGAGTGGCTTCTGATTTCAGGGATCTTGGGGACTCTATGGAGGACTTCAGGGACCTGTAAAATTGTACTCTTGCTCTTATGCATGTCAGTGAACTCACCTGAGGAACTCTGGTGTCCCTCTCTAGATCTGTGAGTCTATGTTTCCCTTATTCAGTCCAGCCCAGAGCTCTTTTGAAGTGGCAACCAAGTGACAGGTAACACATATACCCTTGACTGGATAAATAGACAGATGATCCTTGGAACATGTTCTGTTCCAATGATTTCATTTCCCTCAGATGGAATGATACCCAGAGATTTAATCATTTCTCCTGCTGAGTGCATGCACAAAAATATAAGACAAGGCAAGGAGAGGGCTGCAGCTTACAGGAAATCTTCACATGTGAAATCTCTCTCCAAAGGCAGGGTTTTAATCAGCATTCTAGTAAATGAGAAAACTTGAATCCCTATGAACTTAAAAAATTTTAATTTTAATCCAGAGCATGTGGGACTGAAATGATTCATTTTTGCTTTATTTTTATTGATAAGTTTGTTGCTAATTGATAATATGTCATATTTCCATGTTGAAAATTCAAGTATATGAAATTTATGCTCTCTACTGAAGACACGGTGGGCACTTGTAACTTGTTCTCAATGCCAGATCCTCAGGATTGCTTGACTTTCACTTTGCTTTCTTTGGTCCAAAGCAAATTTCAACAATAATCAAGAAATCAAAGAGCTCTCCAGCTGGAAAATTCTCATGTGATGATGTTATTACTGCTGATATCTTTCCTTCCTTCCTTCCTTCCTTCCTTCCTTCCTTTCTTCCTTCCTTCCTTCCTCTCTCTCTTTTTCTTTCTTTCTTTTAATCTTTTTAGGGCCACACCTGCTGCATATGGAGATTCCTGGGCTAGGGGTCCAATTGGAGCTGTAGCAGCTGGCCTACACTGCAGCCACTGCAACGCAGGATCCGAGCCACGTCTGCAACCTACACCACAGCTCATGGCAACGCCAGATCCTTAACCTACTAAAATGACGACAGGGATCAAATCCGCGTCCTCATGGATGCTAGTTGGGTTTGTTAACTGCTGAGTCATGCCAGGAACTCCCTATTGCCAATATTTCTTAATATTCTTAAACATATGTTTAGGTTGAAAAGTGATAAATTAAGGCACTGTAATAGAACATTTTTTGAGAGCATGTAGACTCTCGGTGACTCTTTTTACATGAAGTATTATGAATGAATTAAATTTTCTTTTAATTTAATGAGTAGATTCTATTTTTAAACCCTGGAATAACCTTTGGCATAATAATTCATTGATCTGAGTACTCATTTATTCATATATCCATTCCACAATGTCTTCATTCTGAGTGATTACATCTGGAGAGAAGTGTAAATTTTTGTGAATAAACCCCAGAGGTTTTGTTTAGAGTCCTTGAATGGATCTCATTACCTTTAACTAGAATGGAAAGCATAGGTGGCTGAGCAGGCTCATGGCTGATTTTTATCCTTAGCTTCTCTCAGTTCTCTCAATGAATGGCAATACTCCATCCTGTGCTCAATCCAAAAGTCCCAGATACATCCTTGACTCTTCTTTCTTCTCCATTTGTTACCAAACCATCAGAGCTCTGATGATTTGAACTTGATTTTGTTGACATGTTTATTTGTTTTTTTAAGCAATGTTACTGAGGCATAATTAACATACAAGGAACTGCACATATTCAAGGTGTACAGTTTGATAAGTTTTGATGTATGAAGACAGTCATAAACCCATTGTTACAACTATATGAAGGAACCTATCCTTCCTCCCAAAACGTTTGTCTTGCTCCTTAGAGGTCCCTTTCCACCCCTTCTTCATCCGTTCCTTTCTTAGGTAACCACTGATCTGCCTTATTTCACTAGAGATTAGTTTACACTATACAGTTTTTATATAAAGGAATTCAACAGTATATTCTCAATTTTTTTCTGGTTGTTTTTACTCACTGTGTCTATTTTGAGATTCCTCTACGTTGTTGCTGTGTGTATCAATAATTTGTTTCTTTTTATTGCTGAGCCACATTCTGTTGTTGGACTATATCACAATTTACTCATTTACCTGTTGATATATTTATGCTGTTTCTAGTTTGAGGTTTTTAAAAATAAAAGTTGCTAAGAACACAGTGTAAAATCTTAATGGATATTTGCTTTATTTCCTCTCTGGCAAATACCCAAGAGTGGAATGGCTAGATAATATGGTAGATATTTGCTTAACTTTATATTTAAAAAAAAATTTTAAACTGCCAAACCATCTGCCAAAGTTGTGATTGTGTAATTTTAGATTCTCATCAGCAGTGCATGAGAGTTCCAGTTCTCCCACTTCTTTATCAACACTAATATTGACAAGCGTTTTTACTTAAAATTTTAATTATAACAGACTGTTTTTTAGAGCAGATTTATGTTCACAGCAAAGTTGAGAGGAAGGATAGATATTTCCTAAGTATTCTCTGCTCTGAATCATGTATGGCCTCCCTCAATATTCACATGCCCCACCAGTAGTACATTGTTACAATTGATGAGCCTACATTGTCATCATCACCTATCATTATCACTCCAAGTCCATAGTTACATGGTTCACTCCTTATGTTGTACATTCTACAGGTTTAGAGAAATGTGTAAGGACATTTATCCATCATTATGATATCATAAAAAGTATTTTTACTTCTTAAAAATCCTCTGTGCTCTACTAATTCATCCCTCTCTCTTTTTTTTTTTTTTATCTCCAATCCCTGGCTATTGCTAATCTTTTTACTGTCTCCATAGTTTTGCTTTTTCCAAAATGTCATGTAGTTGGACTCATAGAGTATGGTACCTTTTCAGATAGGCTTCTTTCATTTGATAATATGTATTTAAATTTCCTCCATCCATGGCTTTTCATTACTTAGTAGTTTTGTTTTGTTTTTGCTGAGTAAAACATGCAGACCATGGTCTGGATGTACCACATTTAATTTTTTTTTTTTATTCACCCACTAAAGGACATCTTAGTTGCTTCCAGAATTTGTCAATTATGAGTAAAGTTGCTATAAACACCCATGTGCAGGTTTTTTCAGTGGACATAAGTTTTCATTTCCTTTAGGTAAATACCAAGGAGCATGATTGCTATATTATATGGTAACAGTATGTTTAACTTGGTAAGAAACTACCATACTTCCCTCCAAAGTTTCTGTTACCATTTTGCATTCCCATCAGCAATGAATGAGCATTCCTTATACTCCGCAATATTGCCAGCATTTGGTTCTGGATTTTGGCCCTTCTAATAGGTGTCTACTACTGCTACTGTTTTAATTTGCATTTCCCTAGTTCATATGATGTGGAGCATCTTTTCATACACTTATTTGCCATCTTCGTCTTTTTGGTGAGGTGTCTGTTAAGATCTTCGGCCCATTTTTAAATCAGGTTGTTTTCTTATTGTTGCATTTTCAGGATTTTTTTTTTTTTTTTTTTTTGCAAGTTGTATATTGCTGTCCTTTATGAGATGTGTCTTTTGCAAATATTTTCTTCCAGTCTGTGGATTATCTTCTCATTCCTTTTACATTATTTTTCACAGAGTTAAAAGTTTTTCACTTTAATGAAGTCCAGTTTATTCTTCTTTCATGGAGCTTGCCTTTGGTATTGTATCTAAAGATACCCAAGATCATCTAGGTTTTCTCCTGTGTGTTTTCAAGGAATTTTTAAGTTTTGCATTTTACATTTACGTCTGCAGTTTATTTAGTTATTTTTGCAAAGAATATAAGGTTTGTGTATATTTTTTTTTTCTGCATGTGGATGTCCAGTTGTCCCAGCACCATTTGTTGAAATGACTATTCTTTTCTCCATTGTATTGCCTTTGCTCCTTTGTCAATGATCAATTGACTATGTTTATGTTGACTTATTTATCGGCTTAAGCTGCTCTCCACAAGTATTTTTCAGCAAAGTGTCTTTGAGTCTTTTTGCCCATTTTATTAGTTTTTAAGTTTTTCTTATCATTGTATTTGAAAGTTCTTTTCTTATTTTCTATATTAGTCTTTTTAATCACGTATGGGCTTTGCAAATAATTTCTCCCAGATTGTAGCTTGTCTTTTAAAACTTTTTCCCATTTTTATTAGTTTTTAAGTGTTTTTTTTTCCTTTTACCCTTTTTACTCCCAGTATGTCCCAGTTTGGAGACCGCATAGACATTGCAAGAGTAGATATCCTTATCTATGACCTAATTTTGGAGGGAGAGTCTTGCGCTATTAAGCATGATGTTAGCTATAGGTTTTTTGTAAATGTTTTTTATCGTGTTGAAGGCGTTCACATTTCTCCTTAGTTTGCTGAGAACTTTCATCGGGAATAGATGATGGATTTTGTCAAATGTTTTTATGTGTTTATTGAGATGATAATTTGCAAATATGATGAATTTCATTATTTGATTTTTGAATATTCCTTTACATTCCTAGGATAAATTCTACCTGGTTATTCTCTATATTTCTAGCTTTGATTTGCTAAATTTTTATTTAAAATTTCTGCCTCTATAATGGATATTGGTCTATTGTTTTTATATCTTGTAATGTCTTTGTCCTTTTTTGATATCAGGGTAATGCTGGGCTTATACAGTGAGTTGGAGAATTATTCCCTTCTCCTCAATTTTCTGGAAGAATTTATGCTGTGTTGCCAATTATTGTGAAATTTAGTTTGTTGGATCTCTAAACAGATACAAATAAATCTGTATATTATACAACTCTATTAATACTTGTTTTTTTTATCTTCAGTATTTTAGATAATAAGATTAATTACAAAGATTTTAAATAGCTTGCCTGAAGCACAGCTGGTAAATGAGGGAGTCAGCATGTGAAACAGGAGGACTGGCTCCAGAATTTGTGCTTTTAACCATCACAGTATATCCTCTCTTAATTATAGCAAGATTTCCTAGATCTGTCTGGTTCCTAAAGTTTTAGATAAAGCAATACTGTCTCTCTCAGAGGGATGCAATGCTATAATGACCAGCCACAGAAATACTCCTTTACCTCTTTTGACTAGCTTCTCTTATCCTCTCTCATACCTTTCCTTCACTCCATTGAAATAGGAAATATCACCTTTCAATCTAACATAACGCTTTGGCTTGAACATTAGCTACTCTCTAAGTTTGTTTTGTCTGCCTTAAAAATTGCTGGCAGGAAGATGAAGTAATTAACAGTTTCTTTCATATATATGTGTATATGAACCTATTAAAAGAATATGTATATATAGGATGCATTTTGGAGAAGTAAGCAACTGTTGAGCTCAGCTTCTGTATGTTTTCTCTTCCCACAGCTGAAGACGTTTGACTTCCACCATTTGACTCAGCCCCATCCTGGTCTTTAGAAACACTTCCTGAAATAGACAGATACAGAGACTCTGTAGCATGTCAGTCATATTGTTATTCTTATGTATATTTCACAGTGCAGTTTTGATGACTGAGCTCTTGCCATATCCCAACAGTATTCCTTAATTTGATAAGAATCCCATGGCCTGTTCCTAAATGTATATCTGATGGGGCCAATTTCATTCCACCTTTTTCTACTCCCTCTCCCCAGACTGCCCAATTCTAGAACAAGAAATAGGCAACCACCTAGCTCAGAACTTGCCCACCTGCTACAGAGCAGTCACTCCTTAACATTAAGAACAGAGTCGCATTTTTGCTGTGACTCTCATGCTCATGTTGGTGGCTCTACCACCTGCTGTGAAACTTCCAGATGCCAAATATTTGCTTGCTGCTTGACTCTGGCTTCATCTGCCCACCCTTCATGTAATTGCATGCCTGGATGAAAACAGTCTCCTGCCAAGTTGTGTGAACATCATACCCTGCTGGGAGGCTGTGTCTTCTTCATACATGGGCAACTAAATCTTTATCCCTGGCACTTGTCTGGCCAAGAGGTTTAGCGGTTTTGGACCTTGAATTCTTCCACGCTCAAGCTCTATTGTAGTTAACCAGCCATATCAAGCCATGAACAGAAGAGCACACTCTTAGAGCAAAAATAGCATTTAATAGTTTCTCAGTACATAAACAAGTCAGCAATGTCCTCTAGAACTCTCCCAACAAACCATTATCTCTTCTTGAAGACCTCTAGGGTTGGAAAACTATCCTAGAAGCCACTTTTTTCTAGCAAGTACACTTTAAAAATGCATGGTACTATTGAGCCGAATGTTTCTTTCTTTAGGCTTTTAATCTCTTATCCAAACCTCATTATTAGGCTTAAGGTCATTAATGTTAATAAAAAAACCTAAACTCAATACGATTTGATTTCAGTACAATCGTAAAGCAGAAGATGAGTAGAGCTGGTCATCCAGACAACAGCCTGCTCAGCTTTAGACATTAGGGGGCTGGTAACCAGGGGCAGGTGTCTTAGCTTCATTCCTTTTTCTCACAATATGAGAAGCTGAACCAGATCAGTGGTTCCAACCTTGTTAATTGTTTTTCTTATATTTTTGATAGACTTTCCAAAAAAATTAAAGAAATAAAAAGCATTTTGTCACATAAGATTAGAAATTAGAAACAAACTGTTTCATTCACTGGAAGATTTCTAAAACCCTTAAAATATCGATGTTTTAGTATTCCTAAAAGGAAATAAAATAAAATAGTTTTCAGGAGTTTCTGTCATGGCGCAGTAGAAACGAATCTGACTAGGAACCATCAGGTTACTGGTTCTATCCCTGGCCTCGCTCAGTGGGTTAAGGATCTGGCATTGTCGTGAGCCGTGGTGTAGGTCGTAGATGTGACTTGGGTCCTGCGATGCTGTGGCTGTGGCATAGGCCAGCAGGCAGCTGTAGCTCCGACTGGCCCCCTAGTCTGGAAACCTCCATATGCTGCATGTGCAGCCCTAAAAAACAATAAATGAATAAATAAATAAATAAATAAATAAATAAAAATAAAAAATAGTTTTCAAATCTTAACCTTAGTTCTTTTTTTATTTTTCCATTGACAACCTATTAACAGAATTCCACTGAACACTTCAGGAATTGCTGGAACTAATTTAAAAGGCCTGAATAATATGTGATTTTATGCTAAAACATTGCCTTTGAGTACAAACCTGAAAATAGCATGTATATGTATGTATATATAATTTATATCTCAAATTTTAAAGGATATCAATTGTTTAATATATCTTTCAAATAGTCCCTTTAATTAATAGTATAAAACTTACCTCTTTTAAGAAGCCTTCCTCAAGCGGTACCAGTGCATTCTGATCACTCCTGAACTTTGTGTATTTAGCTGGTAAGAAATCCCTTATCATTTATGACTCAGGTATACCCATTATGTCCTGTCTCTCTAACTAGACTCTTCAAAGGTCCAAGTTATCTGCTAAGCCATCTTCCTTCCAGAGTGCCTAGAATGGTGCTCTAAGCACAAGAGGACCCACGTGCAGATGGACTCTCTCATGATTTATTTATTTTCCAGTTTACTGATAGACCGATGTTTCTTCTATTCAGAGCAGTTTCTTTCCCAAGACTCTATGCAATCTCATGATTTTTAGGAACCGACATTTAGCAATTGCTTAAATAACTCCTGTCAGTCGTTTAAGTTGCTCAAAAGATGAGTTGAACTTTAAGTGATATTATTTTCTGGAGAAATCTTTAGTCTCATTTAATACCATACCCCAAGAAAAAATATGCCATGCCATTTTAGACAGATTTCAAACTTCCTGTTTATCCCTCCTCCAGTGTGCCAGCTCCTCGCAGAATGAAATGTCTCCAAATCGCTGAGACTGTAATTTCCATGACAGTGTCGTCCATCTCATTTCTTGCCTGTCCTTTCAGTTTTATGAAGGTTAGAGACATTCTTCCTGGGTGTTTGTTAAATTGTTTATCTAGTGTGGAACCAGCTACCCATGCTCTGTTCAGAATATTTTATGCAGATTCCCCTATCTCTTGTTGCTGGATGCCTCTGAAGGCCTGCAGCCACCAAGCAGGAAGAGACACATCTTTGATGGCTGTTTCATTTGTGTTTAACCATATTCACTCATGTCAATTTCTGCTGCTTCCTGGTTGGGCTCGAAATATATGCTGCGTCAACAGATGAGGGCATTTCCTGTTGGTCACAAGTCTGCTGTATTTTTCTGTTTCACTCCAATTCGTTGCACAGAGTGGATCTTTGGTTCCACTTCATCAATATTCAAAACTGTTGTTCCCATAAGAAAGACAAACATATATTCTCTCGCTTTCTCTCTTCTCTCTCTCCTGTCCCTTTCTCCTTTTGCAAGACATTTTGTAAAAATGAAATATAGTTTTCCCCGACTGAACTTCTCCAACTATTTAATGGAAAATGCATTTTCATTGTCATTCCCTGATTGATGCACCCCACAGTCTTATTGAGTATGACTGTGTGCCCAGCATTTTGTTTCACATTAGGGGCAAAAAGACAAGTAAGACAAGATTCTTGCCTTTGAAGCACTTGCAAAGTGTTTTGTTTGGGAGAGACCAATGTGGTAGCAAGAAAATGGGGTGGTCTATTTAGCAATGGAATGCAAGACTTTTTTTAAAGCTGTTATGTTTAGAAAAGATGAATTTATTCCAAAGCTGGTAGCCATTCTTCCATTTCTATAAAGAAGAAATCTGACTTCTTCTTTTAAGGTAAATTATCCTCTTGCATTTTGGTGAAATATCATTGTACATCTTGGATGTGCAGAGGTGACTCTGTGATACTATTCCAGAATTGCAAGGATCCAGGCTATGAAAATATAAGGCATTCTCATGGAAACACAATTATCTTCACTGTGGACAGCGTTCCTGAAAATATAACGGTAAAAAGCCTAGGCTTAGATTTGGAATAAGAAGAAAACTGACGTTTTTCCTTTCTGTTGGGATCAGGAATAGACTTCCTTGAAGGAGATCATCTATACAAACAACCATATTGGAGATGAAGTATTTCTTGTTTTACTGTTCTTTTGTTTTTTGGTTTTTTTTTTTTTTCCCCAGAAATCTACTGCCCCAGGCTATTGGTCATGTTTTGAGTTTTGATAAATGTTAGAAAGCCCAGCCTTGAGAGTGCTTTGGTGAATTAAGAAGCAGGAATGTACTGTCATTTAGGGTGAAATAGAATGTGAAGAGCAGCAGCAACTCATTATGCAACAGCAGGAAGTAATTGTAGGAGCTGAATAGAGATGGTCATTGCAGTCTGTCCTATACGGTTATGAATGAAAACTAAGCTGGTTTTGTATAACATGAAAACATTCCTCACAGTTGTCCAAAGATATCTAAGGAGAAAAAAAACATGGTAATGACTGGACTTATATGGTGTTTATTCTTAGATTATTGCTATTTGGGAAATGAAAAGAAAGATGACCATTTCTGATGAGGGGGCAAAAAAAAAAAAATTACAGATATCTTGCTATGATGCACTGAGGGACCCTCCAACTATATCCACAAATATACCCTAAATATATTACAACCAAATGACTTTTTGATATATTTTTCAACTCTAGCCCAAGTAAAGGAAACTCCTAAGGGACAATGAACTACAGTTTTGAAGAAAAGGGAGCTGAAAGTACAATGAGTAGCTGAGACTAATGAGCAAGAACAAAAACTAGGATTGGCCTGCAGTCACTGGAATAGGGAAACTAAGTCTGGGACTCTTCTCAAGATGAGGGCATTGAACCTGATACTAAAATTGCTTCCAAATTAGTAAGCTCTCTACTTCCAGGAAAAGGAAATGCAATTCCTCTCTGTAGGAAAGTATCTTCGACTTAGACCTTCAGAATTTTTCCAGACTATTTTCAGTGACATATGAACACATAGTAAAATTCTCTAACATGTAAAATAAGCTATCATGTGTAAGGGTCAATAGGAAAAAAAAAGAACAATAGATATACACATTCTCAAAACTTAACATATTGCAATAATCAGAGCTATTTTTTTTTTTTTTTTTTTTTTTTTTGGTTTTTAGGGCTGCACCTATGGCATATGGAAGTTTCCAGGCTAGGGGTCAAATTAGAGCTTTAGCTGCTGGTCTATGCCATAGCCATAGCAACTGGGGATCCAAGCTGAGTTTGCGAACTACACCACAGCTCATGGCAATGCTGGATCTTTAACCCACTGATCAAGGCCAGGGATCAAACCCACATCCTCATGGATACTGCTGAGCCACAGTGGGAACTTCCTCAGGCATTTATTATTAAATGCTATGTTTAAAGAAATAAAGAAGAAATTTATAAAAGCAAGAATAGGACACTATAAAACAAATACTTAAATATAATCATTTTTAGAAATAAAAGTATAATTGCTAAATTAATATTACTGGATGATCTAACAAGGATTCAAATTGGTTGAATAGAATGAACAAGAAAAACACAGGAAAATATATGGAAATTATGAAAAATATGTTAAATGATGTAAAAAGTTGAATCAATAGGTTTAATACACATCTATTTTGCGACCAAAAGGAGAGACTAGAGAAGACGTAGAAGAGGCAATGTTAAATTAATGCTTCGGAACTTTGAGTATATGTATACACACACCATACTCAGAATTTTAGAACACCAAAGACCAAGAGATCATAAAAAGAGTTAGAAAGGAAAAAAGATATATCCTTTAAAGAATGACTATTAGACTGACAACAGCTTTCAGAATAGAAACAATGTTTGGAAATTTCTCCGATACGTCTTCAAATATGACTCTGCCTGTTCTTTCTCTCCTTTTCATCTGGAAATTTATTAGATACATGTTGAACTTCTCATCCTCTTCTCCATAGATCTTTAGATTTTTCTTTTCTTTTTTTAATCTTTTTAGGGCCACACCCATGGCATATGGAGGTTCCCAGGCTAGGGGTTGAATCAAAGCTGTAGCCACTGGCCTACACCACAGCCATAGATAGCAACGCAGGATCCGAGCTGTGTCTGCAAACAAGCCACAGCTCAAGGCAACGCTGGATCCTTAACCCACTGAGCGAGGCCAGGGATTGAACCTGTGTCCTCATGGATGCTAGTCAGATTCGTTTTGGCTGAGCTTTTATTTGTATTTTCCATATCTTTGTGTCTCTTGCTGAATTCTAGATATTTTCTTTAAATACAAGATTCAGTTCCTGAATTTTCACCACCATATCTATATCATCTGCTTTTAAACTTATCCATTCAGTTTTTCAAAATTCAATTCAGTTCTTTTTCAAATCTTTTGGAAGATTTTTTTTTATAGTCACTGTTTCTAACTCATATATTCAATCACTTATTTTTTTCCTCAAACAACTGAGTATACTTATTTCATAATCTATGTTTGATACTTTTAATATCCGAAGTTCTTAAAGTATAATTTTTCTTTTTTCTGCTCATTTTTATTTTTTGGTGCCACGTTGTTTTGTGGAGTATGTGAGTGTGTGTGTGTGTGTGTGTGTGTGTGTGTGTATGTTACTGTGATCTCATATTTTTATAAAGCTAATCCATAGCAATATTTGAAAACTTCATAGAAAGTAAATTCCTCTGAATAGAATTTTCATTATCTTCTATCAGACACATAGGGGTACTATCAATTCATAAAAATTTGATTAAATTATAAGATTGAGATTTTTCAAAATTCTTATGTAGTAGGAATCCATGCCTCATATATGTATTAAGGTCAACGCATAGATGCAAATATTCAGAGTATTATTTTATTCTCTTTTTTCAATGCTAAAGTAAAAGGTGGAAAAGTTTGTAAAGAGTCATGATAGGTTAGTTTTTTGTTTATCTTTACACAGAGCACCAAACACTAGAATCTTGTGTGGTATGAGGTTGAAATTCCTTTAAGACACTTCACTCTTCACTTAGATGGAGCTGGAAACTAGAAACTGAAGTTCATCCAATTTGACAGATTTCTTCACTATGGAAGCCAGGATTGGTTCTCTGGTTTCCTCTCTGGATTTCATCTAGTTTTTTGTCTCTAAGATTTTTTTTCTTTTGTGCTTTATTGCCAATTCAGTGATGCATTTTGCAAAAAGATGTTAGTTGATCAGCATTTTAGTTGTTTTAAGAGGATGCTTTATTCAGGACATCCAGTTCACTTCAAAATAGGCAGAAGGGAGGAAAAAATCATATTAATGTAATGAATAAAAAATACAGTAAAATAATAGTAAAAAGAACCAAATATTTTAATATCTATAATACAAATAGTCAGAATTGTCAGTTAAAGATAGGAAGTGTCAAAATCTACTTAAAGAAAAATCTATATGTATTCTTTTCACTAGATATATATTTAAAACTTGAAGATGAAAAAATAATGAAGTAAAAGAATGGAAAATATATGCCAGTTGAATACCAACCAAAATCTGGAGGCATACATGAACAGATAAAAATAAGACAAATAGCATTATTAAGAATAAAAATAGTCAATACATAATCATAAAAGGAGAAAATTATATATATATATAATTTGTATGCATTTAATAAAATATTATATATATATAATATTTTATTAAATATTTTATTATTTTATCAAAAATTATATATATATATAATTTGTATGCATTTAATAAAATAACCTGAAAATTTTATCAAAAAGTTGAGAAAGAACTATAGGGAGATGTTGACTAATTTACAATTAGAACTGAAGCTTTCAATACACTTGTCTTAATAACAATACTATAAATTAGACAAAAACTACCAAAATGATTGAAGATTTAAACAACATTAACAAGCTTGATTTAATGAACATATGTAAAAGTTTAAATGTAACAATGAAAAAACACTACATTCTTCTCAAACATTTATGAAATATTTAATTAGGTATATTTTGCCATAAGGCAAAAATTTGACAAATATAAAATAATTTCACATTCTTTGAAAATAATGCAATTAATTTTGGTATTAGTAACAAAAAAGACAATAAAAACTCCAATTTTGGGAAGTTACAAAATATTCCTAATTAATTTGTGGGTCAAAGAATGAATTATATTAGAAATAGGATTATAAAACTAAATAACAGTAAAATATTAAATGAAGTATTAATATTTAAGTATTATAAATGTTGCAGAATGAAATAAAAGTGGCACTTCAAATTAAATTTATACATTTCAATGCTTGTTATGAAGGAACAAAGACAAAAAATGAACCTCCTAAATTTCTGATTTTCGAGTTAAGAATAGAAGAATAAAGTGTTCAAGGAAGTGCAGAAATCAATGCACTTAAATATATATATAATAATACAGAGGCCGATAAATAATTTGTAAAACTTCTGGCAATACTAGTTAAGGGAAAAATTATTCTACAAAAAATACTGTCAAATTTTCAAGGGCTTAGTAATTCCTAATGCATACAGAAACTCTTTTCATAGCCCGGAATAAAAGAGAATATACCACAAATCATTTTGCGGTACTAGAATAACACTGTAAAAACCAGTTATGATAAGCAAGAGATGAAAACATTACGGATTAGCCTCATCATAACAATCTAAATGCAAAAATTCAAAACATAGTATTATCAAATCAAATCCAGAAGTGTATAAAACAAAGTTAAAACAACCCATTTCAGTGTATTTCTCCTAGAAATATAAGAATATTATATTAGAATGTCTAAACATAATTTTCACCAAATTAATTCAATAATGGAAATATAATTATTTCAAAGAATATAAAATAATATAAAAAGAACTGTGTATCAAAAAAGTAAAAATAAAACCTATACAACTGAGACACAGATACAAATTTAAACTGGTGAAGGGTGTTTTAAATAGTTGTACAAAAATAACTTTGTTTTTAAGGTTGAAGTAGCAGAAGTCTTCTCTACAAAATCAGGAAAAAATATGGGTCAATATTTTATAGAGGTCCTAGCCAGCAAAATAACACAAGAATAAATAAATAAAACAAATATTTGAAATAAAAAAAATCGTTAGTATTAACAAATGATAAGACAAGAAAATCCAAAACAGAGTACAAATACATTGTGAGAATCAATGAGTTTATCAAGTTGTCTGGATATAAAATTAGCATACAAAATAAGATTGCATGTCTCTATTCCAAAAACAAGCATGCAGAAAAAGTCATCATTTATAATGTTAACACACAGTCTGGCAAATTAACATACCAGTGCAACATAAACAGCTCAAAACAGAACAACACACATGACACAATGTATTAATGATAAAATCAGTGCTTTATAAGTGAAGAAAGGACCATCCTTTTAATAAATGACATCATGTTAAATCAAAGATGTGAACCAGTGGGAACCCTTATACATTATAGGTAAGAGTATAAAACTTTAAATAGATCCTTCTGTAATCTAAGACATCCAAGGAGTGTAATTAACATTTTTCCTATGCATCTAGAATGATGCTAGTTATGTACCAGCCTTGGGAATATTGGAAAAATAATCGCTGTCATCATTTTCTAGTTCTGTGGTACATATAAGGAACTCCAGTTAAGAAAGCCTTCAAGAAATGGTTACATATGTGCATTAGGACGGAGTTCCAAGAATATTCAGAGTAGAGTTGCGAAATCAAGCGAATCAATTGTAGGATGTCCTTTTATATTGAGATAATATATAAATAATAATTTTTTAGTATATATTCCATGAAATACTGGTATTTTATCTAGCAATTTTATTCACAGCAACATAATTTGTTAGATATGCCAACACTCCTCCCCCACCCCATAAGGATGCCAGCAATGAAAGAAACTGCTTTTCACTATATTGATGAAGAAGGTGTTTGTTCATGAACTAGGAACCTCATTCAGAAAAGTGACTAGGAGCAGGAAAAAATAAAACCAATTCCATACAGAACTACTCTAAGAAAGAAACAGAAACAAGAACCAAAATATTTTACCTGATGAAACGTCCCCTGAAAAGCAACCATGAAGTAGAAGAAAACTATAAAATATTATTCCAAGTTGAAAAAAATATCAAGTAAACAATGTGAGATATAAAAATTATACCTAGTGTACCCATCAGAGTCCAATCAGGGAAGAAGTCTGTATATATAAAACAAGGAGTTAGCTTATGCAATTATAAAGGCTGGCTGTTTCTGGAGAAAGATGATCAATAGTGGGGAGAGAGAGACAGAGAGAGAGAGAGACAGAGAGAGAGAGGAGAAAGAGGGAGGGGAGAGGAGGGAAGAGAGATTGGTTTATCACGAGGAAATATTTCTGTGATTAAGGAGGCTGAGAATCCTACAATCTGCTGTCTGTAAACGGGAGACCCAGGAAAGCTTCAGTGATGTAACTCAGTCTTAACCAGGGCAGGTTTTCGTAAAAATCCCAGTGCCAGGGCAAAGAAGATGAAATAAGCTGTCCTAGCTCAAATAGTAGGGCAGGAATAAACTGGATGAATTCCTCCTTCCACTGCTTTCTGCCCTCTTCAGGCCCTCACTGGGTTAGATGTTGCCCACGCTTAGTGAGGAAAGAATATACTGAACCCACAGATTCAAATTATAATCTCATCCAGAAACACCTTTACAGACAGGAAACAAGTTTTAATGTGAGAACCCCAGGGCTGATCAAATTGACACATAAAAGTAACTCTTACACTGGCTAAGAAAGTCAGAAATCTATAGAGCCAACCATTAGGAAGGGGGGCCCTTATGCAGATTAGAACTCCATGGGCACATGCTGCGGTTGTTCCGAAGAGTGAAAATTTCTTCTCTCTTTGGGTAAAATCTCAGCCCTGCTTTTTTTCTCCTTCTCTTCTTATGGCCATACCTGCAGTATATGGAACTTCCCAGGCTAGGGGTTGAATCAGAGCTGCAGCTGCCAGCCTATAGCACAGCAACAGCAATACAAGATCCAAGCCACATCCACCAATTATGCCACAGTTTGCAGCAGTGCCGGATCCTTGAGGCAGTGAGCAAGACCAGGGATTGAACCTGTGTCCTCACGGACACTATGTTGGGTTCTTAACCCACTGAGCCACAAAGGAACTCCAGCCCTGCTTTTAAAGACCTTTCGACTGATTATTCAGATTCACTCGATTTTAAGTAATCTTCCTTACTTAAAATCAACAGATTAGGGAGTTTCATTATATTTGCAAAACCCCTTATAACAATAAGTAGATTACTGTTTTATTTAATAATTGGAGATTAGAGCCTAGTCAAGATGTCACATCAAAAACCATCACTGCTATCCTTTTGTCAAATTGGCATCCATAGAACACATCTCCTTAGCTATACATAATCTCCAAATAAAGACAATAACAGGGACCAGACTTAAAGCAAACTATTATTAAAATGTGTTACGTTTAGTGATAAGTAGTTAAAATAGGAAGAAAACAAGAATATTTGGTTAATATGTATGCACAAGTAATTCATATCAATGAAGGAAATACCCATAACTATTACTGCCTTCCTTTTTGCAGTGTAACCTCAGCTGGTGTTTATAACTATCTTCTTTGCTGAGGCAGTTAACCTCAGTTGGTCATGGTTCTTTCTCTGGTGTGGTGACCCAAATTTTCACTGCTGAAAGTCATGGCTATTAGCAGCCCTGCCTGAGTTAAGCTGTAATCTTTCATTGACCTTAACTGCAGAACATAGGAGAACTAAGAAGTTCTCTATAGCATCTTCTGTGATCCAGGTAGACTTCTCTATATTCTCATTGTTATAATAACAACCCCATTCCATTTTATACTGGAATCTGGGGGCACACAGCCAACTTTATAGTTTGGTGGGTTAGACAACATCCAGTCCAGGTTGTATGGTAACTTAGTGGCCCACAGTTAAGTATTCAGTTTTGACTAACGGCCAGTAACAAGCCAAAAGCTGTTTCTCAAAAGGATAGTAGTTATTCATAGACAGCATGACTTTGCTCCAAGATCCTATGGGTTTGTGTTACAATTTACTTACATGGAGCTGCCAAAACCTTCAAGCAGTATCTCTATATGTTGCTGACACTTCAAGCACCATTATATTTGCTAGATCCTACAGCCCAAGTGTTAGGATGGCTTCTTTGGCAGACTAGACCTGTTGAAGAAACTTCTCTTGTTCTGGGACCCTCTTGAAACTAGCAGGTTTCGTGTTACTTGATAAATTGGCTCATGTAGTACATCTATATGAGATACGTCTCAGATGCAAAGAGGCCAGCTGCAGGAGGGGCCAGAGCAACAACTTACCTTTCATGTTGGAAAGAATATTTTAACATCCTCCAGATCACTAAACACCTAGAAATTTTATTGTGAATGGATTTTAAGAGAACAGAGTCAAGATAATTTGTCATGCAGCAATAGAAAACTAATATACTAACACAGAACTTCAAAAAACAAGAGAAATTGATGAAAATAGAATGAAATGCAATATGACTAGATCAAACTCAATGTAAAAATGAAAAAAAAAAAAAAACCCAGGAAAAGTAGACATACTTCTACTTGGATTTCCTGAAGAGGAAATATAATAAAATAAAAAAATATTTACTGTTATCCATTAAGAAAACTTTCTTGAAATAAGGTAAAATCACAACATTTCTATTAACAAGGGCCTGAGAAAACTGACACAGAATGTTCAACTCTGGGACATGCTATAATAAACAATTAGAAAAAGAAAAAGTTATAAGGTCTTCAGAAATAAAAGTTAAAAAAAATACTTAAAAGGGTAATAAAATGTGATTGGCACCAGACTTCTTATGAGCATAGGGCAATTCTGGAAAACATTTTCAAAAAACTAAAGGAAAGAAAGTACAAGCCAAAATTGTTTGTATCTAGCCAATATACCTTCAGAAATCAGGATATTAACCATTTTAAACACAATAACTTTGGCAATATTTTATTCATGAACACTTTGTCCAACCCAGGTACTAAAGAATAAAATTTGCTCAATCAAGAAACTAGTGGCAAAATAGTATGATGGTGAGCATTTACTGTATGTGATTACATAGTTAAATCAAAACAAGGGTGAAAGGTTAAAAGAGAAGTCTGTAAACATTATATGTTCTGACAAAATAGAAATATTATAACTAGAAATTTGAGGCAAGGAGAAGGAAAAAAGAAAGTGGAATAAAATTATTTATTATGGTAAAGCCAATAGATAGGAGTCAAGAATACTATGTAAAACTGACAAACTAGTTAGTAAAAGGTTATATAGGGGAGTTCCCTTGGTGGTTCAGTGGGTTAAGGACCTGACAGTGTGTCTGTGAGGATTTGGGTTCCATCCCTGGCCTTGCTCAGTGGGCTAAAGATCTGGCATTGCTGTGGCTGTGGTGTAGGCTGGCAACTTTGTCTCCAATTTGCCCCTGGCACTGGAACTTCCTTATACTGCTGATATAGCTGGAAAAAAAAAAAGATTACATAAGGAAAAAAGGGTGGTAGATTAAGGACATTGTAAAATGTACAGATGTACATGTAACCATTAAAACCAAAATGCAAACCTTAAATAGTCCCCCTCAAAAAAGGAAAAAAAAAAGAGAGCAGTGAAGACAAATCTGTTCGAGTAACTTAGAAACACAGTAAATATACAGTAATTATAAGATAATATGAAAAGAACCACATATTAGAATAATTAAATTTATTAACCTTATCAATAAAGCTAAATAAGCTGAACTGGCATAGTAAAAGGACAAAGGTTTTCATACTGGTATATAGAGCAAAACCAAATTTATGTTATAGAGAGACACATCTAACATAAAGTGATTCAAAGAGACTAAATTTAAAGAGATGTACAGAGATATATCAGTCAAATAAGAAGAAAGAAATGAAAGAAAGTTTCATAATACTATGACCAGGCAAGCAGACTACCAATCAAGAAAGTATGATTTGAGAGAAAATAGAGCACTTTAAATGCTAAAAGCCATGATTCTCAGAGAAGATATAATAGTTATGAATATTTCTGCACCATATAACATTGCAGTGACCTAAAGCAGAATCTTCATGATACTAAAGGAGAAAACAATAGACACATATTAATAGAAAGAGACTTGAACACCACTGTCAGTATAACAGGCCAAATGGGCAAAAGACTAATTAAGGATGTTGAAAATACAAACATCATCATCAGATTTACCATAGAGATGCGTGATTAAATGAGTATGTGTAAAACACTGTGAAAACAAAGAATACATCTCAATTGCATGTGGAATAATCATGAAAATTGATCACAAAGAAACCACTGGTAATTCTCATAAAAATATTACAAATGACCCTTTCTGATCAAAATGCAACAAAAGTAGAAAGTAAAAATATTAAGTTTAAGGAGAGGACCTCTATCTATAAAGTTAAAAATCTTTTTAGGGAGTTCCCCTCATGGTGCAGTGGAAAGGAATCTGACTAGGAACCATGAGGTTACAGGTTCAATCCCTGGCCTGCTCAGTGGTCTAAGGATCCCGCATTGCTGTGAGCTGTGGTGTAGGTTGCAGATGCAGCTTGGATCTGGTGTTGCTGTGGCTGTGGCTGTGGCATAGGCTGACAGCTGATTAGACCCCTAGCCTGGAAACCTCCATATGTTATGAGAGCGGCCTTAAAAAGGAAAAAAAAAACAAAAAAACCAAAAAATTTTCTAAAACTCTTGGTTAAATGTAAAATATAAATAGATATTTGAAAATAATGATAACAGAAACACTATAAATCAAAATTCAGGAGATTTAAAACTAATCAGAGGGTAATTTATACACTTAACCTATATCAGCACAAATAAAACAATGGAAATTAAAATTCAACTTATCAACTTAAAAATCTAGAAAAAATAATGACAAAGTAAAAGAAGAGAAAGAACAAAATGTGGAATAGTAAAAAAAAATTTATGGGGAAATAAAAAAACCATAGAACAAATTAAATCAAAATCTGGTTTATTTGGGGAAAAATGAACAAAATAGACAAACCATTAGTCAATGTAATTAAGGTATAAGGGAGAAAACACAAATATAGAAAATAAGGAATTATAATAAATAACTACTGATACAGGAGAAGTTTATAAAAATACATATATTAAAAATATGTATATGTATATTATGAACATTGACTTAGTACAACTTTATGTGAATCAATTTGAACACGGATAATTTCTTAGGAAATTATAGCATAGAAAAATTGACTGCATTAGAGATGAAAAACTTAAAAGATCAATTTCCACAGAAGAAATCAAAAACATTATCAAGAAACTAATCTACCAAAAAGAAAACAAAACAAAATCCAAACAAACAAAAAAAATTACCAGACCCAGATGTTTTCAGAGGGAATTCCATTCAACCTTTAGAGAGCAGATTGTCCCAAAGCGCAATAAGTTGTTTCAAAGCAGAGAAAATAAAGGGAAATTTCTAAATTATTTTTATGAAGGAAATAAAACATCACTATGCCTAACTGGATAAATACAGCACTAAGTAAAGAAATTCATAGAACAAAAGAACATAGGAAAATGATACAAAAATCCTAAATAAAGAGTTAGTGAACAGACTCTAATGTTAAATTAAGAAAATAACATACCGTGAACAAGTAAAAATTCATAACAGAAATGTAAACATGGTTCAGCATTAGGAAATCTATTACATATCATTTAAATATATCTAAGGAGAACAAAACATCATAAGTATCCCCCATAGATGCTGAAAAAGCCTTGGGATAAATCAACATATTCTTTATAGAAACACTTGAGAAATAGGAATGGATGGATAACTTCTGTCTTCTAAATCCAATGTCTCACTTAATGAGAAAACAATGGAAACATTTGCACGAGGGTCAGTGAAAAGGCAAAGATATCCACAATCTCCATTACTAACAGTATATGGGAGGAATTAGACAATACAATAGGAGAGAGAGACCATCAGAGGCATAAGAATTGCAAAAGAAGGGAAACTGTCTCTATGTGTAGATAATTTCATTTTACCTGGGAAAAACTAGACCTTTAGAATCAATGGTAAAGCTAATTCAAACAAACACAAAAGAATTTGGCAGGAAAAGAAGATAAAAATTGATGTACAAAAATCAATTGCCAGCTAGAAGATATAAAAGAAGAGAAAACCTCATTTACAATAGCAACTGCAGCTGCTTAAGAATATGCTTTAAAAAATGTTCGGAGCCTGCATTAAGAACATTTAAAACACTTTAGAACACACAAATGGAAAAACTTCCCTTATTCCTGGAGAGAGTGTCTCAACATTATCCCCCCTAAGTTAATTTATAAATTTAAGATCATCCCAGTATGAAATTCTACAAGCTGTTTTATCAGGCTAGAAATCTGAAGTTAAAGTTCTTGAGGAAAAAATTGGCACAGAAAAATAGCTGGGAAAAATCTGGAAAGGAGGAGGTATCAGATATTAAAATATTCTACAAAGTCTTAATAATTAAAACTATGATTGGAGTTCCCATTGAGGCTAAGTGGGCTAAGAACTCACATAGTCTCTGTGAGGATGCAGGTTCAATCCCTGGCCTCCCTCATTGGGTGAAGAATCTGGTGTTGCCGCAAGCTGCAGCATAGGTTGCAGATGCTGCTCAGATCCAGCTCTGCTGTGGCTGCAGTATAAGGCTGCAACTGCATCTCCAATTCAACCCCTGGACCAGGCGCAGCCTTGGAAATAAAACAGAGCAAAACAACAACAACAACAACAACAAACTGTATGCTACTCAGCACATCAACAAACAACCAAAGAGATAAAAAGTTCATAAATAGACCCAGGTGCCTAAGAATCTTTAGTGTATGACAAAGGTGGTATCTTGAATCAGTGGGGCAAAGTTGGAATTATTTCGTAAGTGTTTGGGGACAATTGGATAGCCATGCGAAAGAGGTAATAGAACTATTTATCATTCTACACACAAGAATAAGCTCTAAAGAGATCATTGATCTTGGTTTACAAAATGGAACTATAAATGTACCGAAAGATAATGTGGGTTAATTCCTTTATAACTTAGGTATGGGGAGGGAATTCTAACTAGAAGTCAGAATTCAGATGCAGGACAAGAAAAGATATTTGAGTATGTATAAATAAACAGCTTCTTCATAGCGGACAACACTGTAAGTAATGTCAGAAGTCAAATGACAAACTGAGAGAACATATTTGCAATATATGCTATGGACATATGCTAATATCCATTATAAATAAATTCCATTACAAATGGATACACATGTATCTATATATGCATGTATCTGTGTGTGTATAGTAATCTCTATCCTGTAGACTAAGCTTCATGGAGCACTTTTTGGTGTCTTACATGTGACTCTTGGTATGAAAAATACTAGACTATGTATTTACCTTTTTCAAAAAAGAGAATGTTTTCTGTTAAACATGTATTATTTAAGAGTAACTAAAAGCAATTAATTGAATAAAAATGCTACTGGATTTCACACAAAATGTAATTGAATAGCCAATGTACCATAATTATGTCTACTTTACACCACTCTCTATTACCCATTTTTCACCCCTATAATTCCCAAACTCCTTCCAAACAAACTGAATTTTAACTTATTCCATTTACTCTCTGATTACCTAATGCTGATTTCTATCTTCACCATAAGAAATTAGGACAGAGGCAGAAGTAGCATGAAAATTAGGGAATATAATACCACAGGGGGTAGCATGCCAACATTGAGGTAACATTACAAATTGTAATTTATGTGCTTTGTGATCTAGCCTCTATTAACCTTTCCTTCTTCAGCCTCCCAATCCGTGATTCCTCACGAATCTAATGTTTGGCCATATTAAATTCTATGGAAATTCAAAGGGCCCATGAGTTGTTTCATTTCAGTATTTATGATTATAATAGCAATAATTAACCTGTATGCATGTAGCTAAAAGTCCCAATGTTATATGACCTAAAGTCTGTTCTCTACTGTAGATCCAGCTTTAGCATCAATTTCTCCAGCGTTCCTTTCTTTCTCTAGTCTCTACAGAGCCTCATTCACACTTTTAAATTTCATCCATCTCATTTCCACATTTATTTACAAGTCAGATTCCTCTAGGACTTCTCCAGACTACAATTTCTTCATCCCCAACAAGGAGCCCAATGTTTGACCCAAGCAATTGCTTAATAAATGCTGTTGAATGATAGTTGTAAATATTTGTAGAATTTGCTACTATTTACAGCGGACTTATATGTACAAAGTTTCATGAAGTTGCAAACCTCCTTAGGCGAGAAAATCAAAAGGATAACCTACAGCTGGGTCTACCTGTAACAGCACAGCTCCTTTCAAACTTTCAGAACCAGGCTGAGTGTCTACTACCACCAACCCTTCACACATCACCATACCTTGTTTGAATTTGTGCCTGGTGCTGCAGTAATACAGACAGAACTGGGCTTTGAAGAGGAAGTTCAGTGAAAATGTAATTGTCAATCACTACTTCTAATAATAGCTAACATATCTGCTATGTGTCAGGCCACATTCTAACTACCTTACGTGCATTAACTCATTCACTCTCACATACGCATAGATTCATTTTGATGGAGATGGAAATTAAGGCTAAGGAATGCTAAGAAACTTGCCCAAGAATACAGGCAGTAAATTGTAGAACCGGAAATCACATCCAGGCTTTCTGGTTTTAGAGCCCACTTTGTTTAATCCCTGTTGCTGTGTTTTCTAAATTCCAAATAAGAACTCTGTAATGAGTTGTGAAATAGTTCAGGGGTCATGACTTGAATTTAAAAAGGTAGAAAATATTAGAATGCCTCTCACAAAGTAAAGGAATTAATTTTTTTGTGTGAAACATTTGTTTCAGATATGTGTAGACATAACAGAGTTTCACTGGTACAGTTGTGCAGTTTGGGTACTTCACAGAGGTACCCAGCTCTGGGTTCAGAGGGGATAAATGCAGCCATCTTCATATGCATAGCCCCAGTGGCTATGTTCGCAAGAGATGGCATCTGTTTCTCATTTGTCCACCCAGAGGGAGCGCCTTTGAATGATTTTCACAAAGCCACCATTAAAACCAGCACTGCCTCTGTATACACATATGTGTGCTGAATCATGATGTGAAATCTATTCCTTAATATGGACTGTAATCAAAAGAAATTTTCAAAAGAGTTCCTTTAGGTGTTCTCATCATGGATCAGCAGAAATGAATATGACAAGCATCCATGAGGACACAGGTTCAATCCCTGGCCTCGCTCAGTGAGTTAAGGATCCAGCATTGTTGTGAGCTGTGGTGTAGGTCGAAGGCACAGCTCGAATCTGGCATTGCTGTGGCTGTGGCATAGGCTGGCAGCTGTAGTTCTGATTCAACCCCTAGCCTGGGAACCTCCATATGCCATGGGTGAGGCCCTAAGAAGAAAAGAAAAATCACAACAGCAAAAAACCCCACTTCCTAAACCATACCATTAACAAGAAGTTACATGTTTTAAAACAGTAAAGAAAAGAAGGCTGTTAACCTCATATCATTTATTCTGAACACAGAATTTACTAAAGCTCCATGGAGGATGATGATGGAGTAGAAAGCTCCTCTTGATATTTGTAGGGTTTAGAAATGGTTTCTTCAGCAGTTGCTAAGCTCTGATCATAGATACTTAAAATTCTTATAAGAGGCTTTCAGAACATGCATAACTTTTTACCATTTGGAATTTAGGGCTTAGCTTGATAATTTTTAGTAAAGTCATATTTAAAAATAAAATATGCCTGCAATTTTGGTTGTAATAATAATAATGATCATGATGATATAATAATAATAGTGAGGAAGAAGAAATAGAAGGAGGAGGAGTAAACGAAGTGTGAGAAGAAGAGGAAGAAGAAAGATGATAAATAGCAGTAGCTAATAGATTTTTGAACAATTAATATGGTTAAAGCACTATTTAAAGTAATTTGCACTGAATCTTAACAACAGTATGAATAGGTCCTGTCATTATCCTCACTTTGCATTGGAGGCTGCTGAGGCTCAGGGAGTTAAAGAGCTTGCACAAGGTCACACAGCTAGTAAGTTTTGGACCTGGGAGTTCAACTCAGTCACTCTGGCTTCAGCTCCAGATGTCAGCAATTCTCCTCTTCTACCTCTCAAAACTAATTAGATATTTTGGCACTGGTCAGAATGGCCATCATCAAAAAGTCTGCAAATAATAAATGCTGGAGAGGGTGTGAAGAAAAAGGAAACTTCCTATACTGTTGGTAGAAATGTAAATTGGTACAACCATTATAGAGAACAGTATGGGGATTCCTGAAAAAACTAAATGTAGAGTTACTATACGATCCATCAATATCACTTCTGGGCATATATCCATAGGAAACCATAATATACAAAGATACATGCCCCTCATATTCAGAGCAGCACTATTCATAATAGCCAAGACATAGAAGCAACCTAAATGTCCATCAATAGAGAAATGGACAAAGAAGATGTGGTACATATATACAATGGAATACTACTCACCTATAAAAAAGAAAGAAATAATTCCATTTATGGATGGATGGACCTAGAGATTACCATATTGGGTGAAGTAAGCCATACAAAGACAAATATGATATGATGTTGCTTGTATATGGAATCTAAAATAATGATGCAAATGAACTTATATAGAAGATAGGAATAGACTCACAGATATAGAATACAAACTTATGATTACCAAAGGGGGAAGAAGGGGAGAGGTAAATTAGGAATTTGGAATTAACATACACACACTCATATATAAAATAGTTAAGCAACAAGAACCTATTATATAACATAGGAAACTATATTCAGTATCTTATAATAACCTATTTGGAAAAAATCTGCTGCTATATGGAAAAAAATCTGTCACTTTGCTGTAGTCCTGAAACTAACAACATTGTAGATAAACTATACTTCAATTAAAAAAATAGTTATCTTGGTCCCATAATAACTGCTGAAACTGGTAGGCACTCTTCCAACTTTCTGGACTAGAGTTCCATGAAATATTTGTCATTGCACAACAAAATATTCTAAATAATCCCATCAGTGACTGCATATCACAGAGTGGTTATTCTACTCTCCTACTATTAAAAATACTGTGAAGAAAACAGGATGTGATTGTTAAATAATTAATAATTTCAGTCTGCTCATCAAGCACAAAGTCAGGCATTGCCCTTGGGGTGTGACATCATAATGTTTGCTACCTCCACTAAGTACAAGATTGCTCTTTCAATAGAGTGAGTCTTTAAGAGGCCAAGGAAAAAGAGTGCTGAGACCTCATGATCTCATTTCGACACATATGCCAGCGAGTGATAAAAACCTGAGAAGTGAAATAGAGAACTATCAGTTGATAAAGAAATAAAATTGTCTCTAAATGCTATGTCTTTCAAAGTTTTCCAGGCTACATCCCTGTGTCTGTAAAGACAGCCTTCCCTTCTTTAAAGACAGGGTCAGTCAAGGGCAGCCAGTCATTTATCTCGGAGGTGGCAGTAGTCTATAACTTAAGAACACCCCACTTGAAAATGACAGTCATCTGGAGGCCCCTTTTATGATATCTTCTTCTTTCAAGCTGATAATAGAACAGAACTTGGTAAGGGCCACTCTGTGCCATGAATCAAATCATACTTCACAAAAGTCATTTCCTATTGATGTTGATGTGCCTGTTCCTCATTTATATTGATCAGTGGACATTAGTTTGCCAAGATAAAACTAAAAGAGATTTCCTGGATGCCCTGTGACATTTTCAAAGGGGAAAATTCATTCTTTTCAGCGTTCTCTGTATGGCTGGATTTCAGAAAGAGAGAGTTACAAATCTTCTGCTTTAGAGATGTCTGGATTGGAATGGGGAAGATAATGTTTCTGGGTCACTTCCTGTTTCCCAAGGGTCATCTTTACAAAGTTGGAGTATGTGTCATTTTTTAAATGAAACTAGGACCATCTTCTCATTGAATTCAGTTAGGTTTTAGGATTGAATGCTTGTACTCAAACCTTGGCACTTATCACACACAGTGAGTATAACTGTGTTTCAGAAAAAGCTTAAAGCTGTGAAATGTTTGACACTAAAACAATGGCTCAAGATACATACTGAATTAAAAGTCCTAATATATATAGTGTGTATACTGAGTGTGTATGTACATATATGTTCATTATCCTTCAAAGCCAAGTAGAAAAGCTAAATGTTGATTTGGGAAAATACTTATTTACATTCAGTTCATAAAAACAAATGGTCAATCTGTTGCACTCAGAACATTGATATCTGTACAACTGTTATATTACAATAAAGTTATTTGCAGAAGTAGTTTATCAAAATCAAATATATGCTTTAATTAAAAAGAGGCTACTTTGAGAAAGCTAAAAGTCATGGATTAATGCATTCAGAAATGGAGGCTCAAACCAAATGCCCATTAAGCAACAGTTATTGTATTTCATTTTGACAATAAAATGTATAAGGGCATTGAGAAATTGACCTTTTGTGGTAATACTGTATGAAAACACTTTTTTCCAATTGATCTTGGTGATACTTTGGGTCACATACAAATCTTTTATGACCACCTGAAGAGGCTAGCAATCAAACTCAATCACCAAATTGAGAAGAACAAGATGCTCTTTTGAAGGTCATCACTATTCTCCTGGTTACAAAAATCTGTGACCTTTCCTTAGATTTTATGATTTCTACATTTCCTTAGCTACTGAAAATAAGATGACCCTTTTACCATATGCCACTTGTTATTTTTATGTTCCATGAAAATGCATTCTTCATGTTTTCTTTTTGATATTCCATCATTTCCTTTTGTTTCTTCTCTTTGTCCTTTCCCAAATAAAATTGAAATTTTCTAAGATTTAGTCTATAACTTCTTTCCTTTTTGTAAAATCTCATGTAGTGATTTTTTTCCTTTGACTAAATGCCTGTTGTGCCATTTGTGCTCTGATTTATTCCTAGGCTTAGCCATACTTGCCTTCTATACAATATTGAGAAAGTTAAAATGTTGAGTTCAAGTTGATCTATAAAGCCATTAATGGCAAGATTTTAGAATATGAGAGCAAGAAGATTGGCTCATTTGTCAACGTATATTTTTTAAAAAGCAAATGAAAGTTTGAAGATACATGCAAACCATAGAACAATCTTAGTGGTAAAGGAGAGACTGGACAAGTATTTCTATTCCTGTAGGGAAAAATATGAAACCTACACCACCAGGCCTGCCTGCTTCCCTGAAGCTTATTCTAATTTCCAAACATTCCAAATTTCTTGATATTGCATGAGAATGTCAAATTCAACATATCACAAGCCAAGTTTATACTAATCATCACAGATAAGCATTCTAGAAAGATCACTTCGGTAAAAATGTAGAGATGTCCTAAGCAGGCAGAACTGAAAGCAGAGAAAGTCATCAGAATAAAATAGCAATTCGGAAAAGTATGTTGAGAGACGGAACTCAGGTCTTGATTCTACAAAAGAAGACGTGCAGACAGATTAAAGAGACATTTACCTGGTAGAATTACATATACTGGTGAGTAATTGCATGTAGGGATTGAATGGGTGGGAGGGAGAGAGAAGTCTGTGATGAATTCCAGTTTTCTGATTTCCATGGTTGGATATGTAGTGATGTTTTCACTGAGAAAAGACATAGAAGGGGATAAACAGGTGTTTTGGAAAAGACAAGAAATTAAGTTTTGTACCTGTGGAAATTGAGATAGATGTTTGTGGAACATTTAAATGGAAGCGTCTGGCAGCTCATAGAGTTCTGAAGCTTCACAGGGAGATGTAGGTCATATATATACATTTGTAGATCTCATACAAATGGTATCTCTGGCCATAAGAGTTAGACACAGTCATCCAGAGGATGTATGTAGAACATGATCAGAATCCAGAATTGGATCTCAGAGATATTACAAATTTTAAGGACTATTTGAAGGAAACAGAATGACAGGAAGGAAGGATGGTAGGATCCTGGACCAGAAAAAAAAAAAAGCCCTAATTATAACAGTTGATGAAATTTGAATATGGACAGTGAAATAGATAAAAATATTATATACATGTTAAATTTCTTGATCTTGATAATTGTTCTATGGTTACACAGGACCTTGTTCATGTCATTAAGAAATGCACACAGAAGTACTTAGAGACAAAGAAGCCGGTTGTTTCCAATATATTCTTAAATGGTTCAGAAAAAGAGAAATATTAGATAGATGATAGATAGATGTGATAAAGCAGATTGTCCTTAATGTAAATAAATGCTAAATCTCTGTAAAGGGTATACAGAAATTCCTTGTATGAATCTTGCTACTTTACTACTTTTCTCAGTTTGAAATTATATCAAAATTAAAATAGCTCAAAAGGTACAATATAATATGAATAAAACAGTACACTGATTGATAGTGGGCCAAAATATTTTGATTTAAATTTGTGATGATGTCCTTTTGGTTGTCCTTTCCATTTTTCTTAGGCTCAATTCCTTCTTTTAACATCTTCTCTCAATTCCTCCATCAGTCTTTCATAGAGTAGGCTATATGGGGCAGTGGTGAAGAGTGAGATTCTAGAGCCATGCCATTGGGTGGGACTCTATGGCTTAATACTTAGTGTTTTAGTTCATTAGTTGTTATTGCTTTTGTTGTTTAATCTATAAAAATAGGAAAAATAAGAGCAGCTATGTGATAGAGTTATTATGAAGTTCTTAAAATGTTTTCTGACATACACTAATGCTCAATAATTTGGGTCTTTGATGGATGATTTTCTCTTCCTGACTCAAAAGAATGACTTCTACTTTGGATTTTTCTATTATTGAAAAAGAAATACAAACATATATGCATAAATACAGCTAAAAAATCCCCGCATTTTAAAAATAGAGGATGTAGTTAGTGAAAATAAGAGAGCAAATAAAAGGGTCACTATGTGCAAGATAAGTTCAAGGGAAATAGGACTTGTACCCTTAGCTTCTCTGGCACAACTATTCTAAGGATGTATATTCTATGATGGGGGAATTTTTCTTTTTCCTTTTTTGGCTACACCTGTGGCATATGGATGTTCCCAGGCCAAGGATCTGAGCCAGACCTGCAACCACTGGATATTAAACCCACTGGGTCAGGTGGGAATTAAACCAGAGTCTCCACAGGGAAAAGCCAGGTCATTAACCCACTGAGCCACAGTGGGAACTCCATGAATTTTTAAAATAAAGCAGTTTTTAAATCCTGATTTTAAAGTGGTTCCACCAAATGGATCTGTTCAAATTTTTCCCTTTATTTAAATTATCTAGAAATGTAAAAAGAGACTTTCAAGCGCTCTCCTCAACCCACTACCATACACATTATTGTATTAGGCAGAAAATAAATGTGGGCTTTATTCTAATGGCATACCTTTGAAAAATTTTAAACATCTTCTTATCAGTATGTTTGATATTATTTTGCCAGCTATGTTAAATAAACAGGCAAGCAAACAAAACGGATGGTGTGCAGGACCAAGTTAAGAGGCTATTTCATAACATCAGGTAAGAAATAATGGTCTTCTTACTCATGGGGATCCCCCAAATTTCTCTCACAACCCCAATAAATTGTAGGTAGCATTTTGGAAGTAGAGTACACAGGACTTAAATGGATTTGATATGGGAACTCAAGAGATTAGAATCAAAGATGACACCTGGGTTTTGGGCTTTAGAAACTGATCATACCATGGTACATTTTAGTGATATGGAAAAGAAAAAGAACAGGTTTGAGCATTCAGAAAATAAAATTTTCTTTTTGGTCAGATCTTTGGGTTTATGTAATCTGACATTTGTTCAAATGCTGTTTTGCTTTTCACAGTCTGATCACAGTCTGATAAATGTATCAATAAGTAAATAATTATATTCTATTATTAATTATACAATGATAATGTAGCACACTTTCTAAATGTAGAAAAGGCAATAATAATATACTAGTTAAGACATCTCTGTGTGGTGTGTCCAACTGTCATAGTATGACCTGTGCTTTGAGTGGGCTAGGGTCTCAGTGATCCAAACCCCACTTTGTAATGTCCTACCAAGACCAACACAGCAGGAGTTCCCAGAGGAATCGAAGCCACAAATTGCTCCCATTAACACAGGACACTTATCATGAAGCTCTCCTTATCTTCAGAATAAATACCAGAATATCATGAATCTGTGACACCATCAAATCTAGGGCTCAGAGCGCCACCCCCCTGCCCCATCACGACTAAGACAGCTGGCTTCACTAGGCTGTTGCTCTGCTCCACCTTGAGTTTAGCTTCAGTGCCAGAGGACAGTCAATACTGGGGTGTTTCACCTAATAAGAGCAGCAATATCAATAAGCTCTACTGTTTTATTAGGTTTATCAAACAGCAGTCTATCTGGTCTGCTGGCCAGGGTGTGCTGATCTGTTATCATAACTCTATTCCACTTTATCTCACAACAGTGGTCTTTGAATAGCATCTAACATTTGTGTTTAAAATATGACTGGCATTCCATTAAAGCTCTACAGAGTCCATTCAATGTGCAATAGAGGCAGGGTCAGTGAATTGTACATGCAAAAGGAAATAGATTATGGTTCAATCTTCCTTTAACAGTAATCAAAATTAAGGTCTGAGGCCTTGTCTTTTTTTCTGGAGAAACAACCATTATATTTGTTTGGGGTTGTGTAGGAGAAGAAACTACTTCGCTTGTGTAGTGTTTTTAATTTTACAGATTTCTTTCATATTTTAAATTTTACCAACAGTTTAAGTTTGTCCTAGTATTTTATGAATAGGAGAACTACACTTAGCATTAATTAGCTAGCAAAAATGAGGGCAGATGGGGGCAATCTTAGTAACAATATTATACTTAGGTGTATAATCCACAACTGAAGTAGTGCATTGTTCGCACACATGCTCTATTTTCCAAGTGCAGCAGATTTCTTTCTTACATATGTAGAATACATATTGAAAAGTGCCATTCAACCTCTTCTCATCATCATATTTTCAGCTTCATCAAATGTGATCCTAAAGCAGTTTTTCCACTGGATCACTTAGGAGAAAGAATAAGAAGAAGAAAAAGAAAAAAAAAATACCACTAGTACTATACTACTGTTTTCAGTTATACATTTTCCATGGGATATGTAAAAGGTGAGACATATCCTCTAGTACTCATTTTTACCTACCCTTAGATTACGTTTTTCTTCTGACTCAACTTTTAACCATGCATGACTTCACTTTTTATACCTGGAAGTCGTAAAATATTTTTGTCTAGTCTGACAAACTGCAACTGTTTCTTAAAGAAACCGGCTGTATTACGTCCCAAGCAGACCGTCATCCCTTCTGCCATGTTGACATTGCCTTTCTACACACCTGCTTTATCGAGCACATCACACTGTTCTTCCAGAAACTGTAAGTAGGATTTTTTTTCTTCGACTAGATCCTAAAACTCTTGATGATTCTGTAAATTTATTTTTGAATCCTGGATACATAGCTTCATGACTTGGTAAAAAGGAGCTCTCAGAAAGAGCCTAAATGAGTTTTGTTAAGTGAAATAGGATGTTAAGGTGGAATTCCTAACTCTACTTTGCCCCAAAGATCAATACAATACAAACAAGGTATCAAAGTCATTGTGGTAAAGACATTCAACCCCTCAAACCCATGTAGAATTTACAAGGGAAATAATCTATGAATCAGGTAATCTAGAACCTTTACCCTTTAACAAATCAATAAAATAAACTAGAGAAAAGACTTTTGAGGAAGATTTTTTTTTTTGGCTGCACTTGTAGTTGTAGAATGCGGAATTTCCCAGGTCAGGGATTGAACCCAACCACAGCAGTGACCTGAGCCAGAGCAGTGATGATGAAGATTCTTAACCTGCTGAGGCAACAGGGAACTCCTGAAGATGATTTCCTGAGATCCCCCTCCCTTTTTTTTTTTTTTTTTTTTGCTTTTTTTGCTTTTTATTTTATTTTTATTTTATTTTGTCTTTTTTGTCTTTTTGTTGTTGTTGTTGTTGTTGCTATTTCTTGGGCCGCTCCCGCGGCATATGGAGGTTCCCAGGCTAGGGGTCGAATCGGAGCTGTAGCCACTGGCCTAGCCAGAGCCACAGCAACACAAGATCCGAGCCGCGTCTGCAACCTACACCACAGCTCACGGCAACGCCGGATCGTTAACACACTGAGCAAGGGCAGGGACCGAACCCGCAACCTCATGGTTCCTAGTTGGATTCGTTAACCACTGCGCCACGACGGGAACTCCCCGCTTTTTTTGCTTTTTAGATCCTCACCCAAGGTGTATGGAAGTTCCTAGGCTAGGGGTCCAGTTGGAGCTACTGCTGTGGGCCTATGTCGCAGCCACAGCAATGCAGGATCCAAGCCGAGTCTGCCACCTATATCACAGTTCACAGCAATGCCAGATACTTAACCCAGTGAGCAAGACCAGGGATCAAACCAGCATCCTCATGGATACTAGTTGGATTCGTTTCCACTGTGCCACCATGGGAACTCCTAGGGCCTACACTTTGACTCCCAAAGATTTGGATGTAACAGAGGAATTTTACCCCTTTCACCTGAAAACCAGATGTTGTTGAGTTAAGTAGCCATAGACCATATAGCAAAGGATGTAGAAGTAAGGAACCATATGTCAGGTTTTTCAGAACAGCTCTGTTGTCCTATTGTCACTCATAAGTATACTTATGTTGTCAGACCACATGTTTCCATTTTTTGTGGTAAAATATAGTCACTCTAACTAAAGACTCAAATTTAAACAGGCGATAGGATTTTCAGATATACCTGAGGAGCTTAAAAGAAAGGATAATAAGGAGAAAAATAGTTTGGCAGTTCAGGAAAAGCTGGGTAGTTAAGGTTTTGTTTTTGTTTTTGTTATTTTTTTAATGGCTGCACCCATGGCATATGGAAGTTCTTGGGCTAAGGACTTAATCAGAGCTGTTGTTGCAACCTATGGCACCGCTGCGCCAACACTGGATACTCAGCCCACTGAGCCTGGCTGGGAATGTCACCCATGCCTCCACAGTGACCTTACCTGCAGAATTGGATTCTTAACCCACTGTTCCAGGGTGAGAACACCAAGGGTATTTTTGGTGATCATTTTAGTTGTAGAGCTTTATAATGCTTGGAAGCTCACTTCTATGAAGCATTTCCTAGCCTGTACAATCAGCCTAAACTTCCACTAAGGCTGATAAAACTTTATGTTTCTTTGCTCTGGTTAGAAAAAAATCAAACTTAAAAAGAAAAGAGATGGGATGGGGAGTTCCCGTTGTGGCTCAGTGGTTAACAAATCCGACATGAAGTTGCAGGTTCGATCCCTGGCCTTGCTCAGTGGGTTAAGGATCTGGCCTTGCTGTGAGCTGTGGTGTAGGTTGCAGACACAGCTCGGATCCTGCGTTGCTGTGGCTCTGGCTAGGCCAGTGGCTACAGCTCCGATTAGACCCCTAGCCTGGGAACCTCCATATGCCGCGGGAGCGGCCCCAGAAAAGGCAAAAAGACAAAAAAAAAAAAAAAAAAAAAAAGAGATGGGATCTGGGTGTGCATTAGAAGACTGGCTATGGGAATTCAATGTCTGGAATGTGGTTGGAATTGGGGAGCCATGTGGAACTTGATAGCTATTCTTCCTATTTCTCATTTCAGTTTCATCTTCAAGTACATTTCTTTCTTCTCTATTTGTAGATTGTCTTTCTCAAATAATCGTATAACAGTATCCTTAATAGGTAACGCTGATCTTTGCTCTCTCCTTCATTTACACAGCAGCTAAATTAATGCCCACTACAACCTTATGAGATAATCCCGTTTTACAGATGAAGAGACTAAGGCTTAGAAAGGTTAAGGAACTTTTCTAAACCCTTAACTGATAGAGGGACATTTTGAAAATAGGCCATTCTGACTCCAGGGCTAATACTATTAACCACTAAGGCACATTCCTTCTACATGACAGTAGGTAGTCACCCTCTCTGAACATCAAATTTACATGTCAAGGTCCTGGACAAGCAGCGCAACTCTGAATCCTTGAGAAATAATACCTGCCTGGTCAGGATGGAGTAAGATGAAATTTCTGATGGGGATGGTCATGCTTTGTAAACTGACGGAGTATCTTCTACAAGGAGAGGATCTTGACTGAAGAGCGGTCCACTTCCTGGAAAAGGAGACATGCAGCAAAATGCATCTATTATACTCTCCTTGGCAAATGGTATTCCAAACCTCCTATTATAGGTGAATTTGATTCTATTCAGTATTAGTGGAATAGAATTTGTTGATTCTATTCCACAAATATTTATTCAACAACCATTGTGCATATGGCATTATTTGGGTTGCTCAACTTAGCAAATAAAAATGCAGGACGTTCAGCTAAACTTAAATTTCAGATAAACAATAAAGCATCTTTTTAGCTTATATGTGTCCAAAATGTTGCAGGGGCAACCTGCATTTTGTATGGCAATCTTGGGCATTATTTTGTTCCCTAAAGCCTATAGTGTCATGAAGAATAAAAAAACTGGTCATTGTTTTTAGTCATTTTAAACTAAATTCAGACACTGTAATTTCCTATGGATAACCTCCAAGAGGATATTTTCTCTACTTCAGTTTGGATTCACTCTGAATATCAGCTATCACTTTCTTTTCTAGGCAGAAGGGATTATTACCCAGGTTATTACCTGTGGGGATATTTTGGTAGTTATAAAAGGAATTAGCCCATTGAAGAGTCCTCCAGCCAAATATCATTAAAATCACAGATCTTTGGATTCAGCATAGGCACCTAAGATTTTGAATCTGTTCCCATGTCTTATTTAGGAAATTAATTATTTAGAAATATTAAATGGGTTGGGAATGGCTAATTTAAGATGATTAAGTGGTCACTAATTAAAATCAACTTTATGTCCAGAAGAGACTTCTGTCCAGGTGTGTGTTATGACAACTTGGCTCTCCAAATATCAACTCATTAAAGTGTTTCCACATTGCTCCTCTTACTTCACTCTTTCCACTTCCTACCTCCCTTCGCAACACAACACACAGATACATGCACTCATACACAGAGGGACTTATGCATGCACGCGCACGTGCACACACACACACACACAAAACTGAGTCCTGAGTTGGAAGGACCGCCCATTTTTTCTTAGAGAAAGGTGTTTATGACTCAGCGGTGTACACCTATAATTCTACAACGTTCCCCGGCAAAACTCCCCCTCCTTTCATATCTGGCTCCAGACCACATCCAGTGTACCTGAGGCACCGGCTGTGCTTTATGAAGTCTAAAATTTTCAACTGGTTGTATCTTTCCATGCAAACTCATTAGGCACTATTTACACCCGCTGCAGCTGCGAAGAGAGAGGTTCTGAACTCTGGCATTCTACAGTAGGCTTTGTTTCTCATTTACATTTGCATATTAAAGTGTTTGCCTGAAATAGGCTATTGAAATTAATTCAGGATTAATTGGTGTCTTTATCTCATTAGGACAATCTAATTTAAGGATGATGAAATTGTTTAGCCTCCCGTTTGCATAATTAGATTGCTTTGAATTGCTGTCATTATTGGCTCTTTAGCATCATCTGTAGGCCTCAAACAGACAAGAGCTTCAACCTCATAAAGACCAATCATGTGTTACAGCAGAGGGCTGTTAACCCCTTTTAACCCAAACTCACTTGGATTAGCAGTCACAATAGACAGGACTTGGTCCCTGAGAGCCTTGAGTGCCTTCCTTTTCAAATTCTTGATATTCAGGTTGCTAAATTTCCCTGCATATTTATGATTTGTTGGAAATTGTTATAGCATCTCTTCTGGGATCTACAGTGTTCACAAGACTTCCTTTGAGCATCACTCTCAATGTCCTGGGGACTTCCCTGTACTGTAAGTTTATCTTTCTACATCTTAAGCTAATTGGAAGTTCTTGCATACCTCAAAATGTGACAGCATTCCTAGCATCCCTGAGAGGATGTTGGCCTACTAACAAGCCCAGCACTCGTTACTTATCTGAATGCTCAGCAACAAGTATTATTATTATTTCAGTGAAGTTACAGAATCAGACACCAGGAACCATGTGACATTCATTCAATGGTTTACTCAAACAACATGTAGCAAATGTTCTATTGAGTACTTTTGATGTGCTTAATATTGTACAAGACACTGGGAGATCATTGGGAAAAGTTACAGGCTTGTTCTGCATTATCTTATGGGGAAGGAGAACGTAGAATAAATGACAGGAGAGCCAGGTTCTGGTGCTAGCTTAGTTGTTGCTTTGAGCAGTCACAGAACCTTGATAAATGTGAATGTCTTTACTATTTTGTTTTATCAACTAAGGATTGTACTACATTGATAATCACCTGTGTGCTTTTGAAACTTACCAATGCCTTGGCCCAAATTCTCAATACATTAAATCAAAATTGCTTGAAATGGATGAGGACCCTCAAATTCTTCAAAATTAGTTGGATCTGATGCATGGAAAGCCATTTTTCTAAAATATTTTTAAGGTTGTTTGTAATAATTAAAACAACATGCAGAAAATAGTATTTTTACTTTATGCCAAACTGGTAAGAATCATCCTTGGAATACATATTTGACTTCAATATATTAAGAAGAACTAAAATTACAGAATAAAGATAACTTTTAGATTTCAAAATGGAAAAAGTAGTAACATCAAAAACCAATGCTTTATCTGAAGAATATACATTCAAGGAAATTAAGGTTACTTAAATTAACAATAACAAAAAAATATAAAATAAAGCAGCATCCAAAGCAACCTATTTGGTAGCCTTTTTTCCCCTGAAAAACTGATGTGGGTTATAGAATACTTAATGCACTTAAAGCTGCTTGATTTTCTTTTTTTTCTTTTTTAGGGCCACACCAGCAGCATATGGAAGTTCCCAGGCTAGGGTAGCTGCTGGCCTACACCACAGCCATGGCAATGCTGGATCTGAGCCATATCTGTGACCTACACCACAGCTCATGACAATGCCAGATCCTTAACCCACTGAGTGAAGCCAGGGATTGAACCCAAATCTTCATGGATAATAGTCAGGTTGGTAACCTGCTGAGCCACAATGGGAATTCCTAAAGCTGCCTGATTTTCATATTAGCTGTATATCTCATGTCTCTTATTATAATTGTCTATATCCTGAAATCATGAAACAAGTCCTAATAAGTTTGGAAGAGTTGGAATCATACACAGAATCAGACTGTACATCTAGGGGTGGGAGTAAGGATTATCAATAGACATGACATTTCTTCCACTATAATTACAGGGAATAACACTAGGACATACCACAACACAACAACAATGTTCCCAAATCATGACAATAAACTCCACACAGAAGCATCCAGTAACAGAAAATATCTGTGGAGTAGGTGATAACTACTCCATTATTCAGCTTGAAAAATATAATTGCTCTGGAAAATGATTGACCTCAATCTGAACAACCAGGTCCCTAAGCTGAGTACCAAGAACTAAATGGACCACCAGATTCTATGAGCTGGGAAGCAAGACAGAGCAGGAGAGTGGCTGCTTTATGAGTCAGTTCACGTTTGGCAACATCTGGTTATGTCTCATCACATTGCAAATTTATGACCCTGGAAACAACATGTTGATGTTGATGATCCTTTACGAAGAGAAGCCTGAACTATAAGCTTATGACCAGAGTGATGGCAAGAGACTGTGCTGCTTTCTCTGATGTGACAACTCCATGGCTTGGGTCAAACAGATAAAGACTTGGCCTGCCGGCCTTTCCTAAACAGTGTCATGGATGAATATTGAATGAAGAGGATGACCTGGCAGAAGAACAGAAGGTTATGAGGAAGTGAAGGCCTGACTTTCCCCAAGAAAACCTTGTGGAATTTAGCAGTGGCCAAACCACAGAGAAGTCAAGAAATGAAGACCTATCCCAAGCCAAGCCTGGAATAGGTAACTCACACAATGGCAAATTCATCAGATTACAAAGCAGATCTGTTCTCTGAAGATACTGGGATTTGCTTTTGGATAAGGCTGAAACTCAGAGAATCAAAGGCAAACTGTGTGCATGTGTACATGCCATAATAACCTCAGGTATCTCATCACAGCCATGTTATAAGATGAGATAACTTCCAGGTCTCAAGCAGTATGTTTTTAAGAGCAGAGGCAATGGTCCTATCCATGAAGGGTTCTCCTTTGAGAAATTCTTTCTCTCAAATGAAGCTGAAGCGTTTCAGAATTCCTCACTTAAAATATGTTCCAAAACATACCTCAATTTTTGCTTGACAGTCTAGGTAATGGAAGAATGATTTTATTTCTGTCTAATGTTATATGAAACTATCTTATTTTTAAGACTGCTGGTAAAGAGAGAAGAATAAAAGGTTTATTCCATACCATGAGCAAAAAAAAAAATTTAAAGAGATAAATTTCCACTTTCTAAGAAGATAAAAAGAATATGTTCCAAATAGAGTGAAAACTGTTCAATTTAGACACACTTTGAAATAGCACACACTACTCCAGGTATCAGTCAGTGGGCATATTCTCTAGGAATAAGTTAGCATCTAGAATGATTGAGGTAATGATGATTTCCTGGAGGGATGAAAATAGGTGTGTATACATGTAAGGAAAGTGGGAACAAAATCACACAAGGCATTCTTAGAGCAATCCAGTTCCACCCAGAGAAGAACAGGCTGGAAGGCTATTAATGGAAGGACTTGCCCATGTTTGGCAAATTCATTCACTCCACCTGCCTCCACAAAACATAATAGGTAGGTTATTAAGAAAGAGAGAACTGCACAGTAAACAACTCTGAAGTTACTGGCAAGAGTCAATTGAACAGAGATATATAAAAACTAATAAAACAAATAAAACCAACTAAATTTTAGTGTGCCACATGGTCTTCTCAGCATAGCCTATTTATCCCAAGAAATAAACTCACCACGCTCAGGACACTTGCTCACCCAAATTGAAGGATACAGCAAAACTGATGAAGGAGTATTTTAAGGCAACATACTTGAATTAAAAAGATGCTGACTTCCCCAGTGCATTTTCTCAACTCATCTTTATTAGTTGGCTTAGATGAAGCTTTGTTTTAAAGAGGATTAAATGCAAATAAAAAGTATCCAATTTTTTTTTCCTTTTTTCCTTTTTTTTTTTGGTGGGGGGGCATCCTTCAGCATATGGAGTTCCCAGGCCAGGAATCAGATGTGAGCCACAGTTGTGACCTACACTGCAGCTGTGGTGACACTATATCCTTAATCCACTGTGCTGGATGGGGATTGAAATACTATCCCAGTGCTCCAGAGATGATGCTGATCTCATTGTGACACTCTGGGAGCTCCAGAAAATATTTTAAATGAGGAAAAAATATAAGGGATTTAAAGACACATTTTCCAGAAAGAATTATATGGGAAAATATATGAATTTCTTTTACACAGTTGAATTCTGGAGAATATCGCCCTATTCAGAGGAGAAATATAAACACACAAGTTAAAAAATAATAGAATAAACAAGACAAGTTGTTAAAAAGTGATATGGCTGAGCTGTCTCTCTCTATAAAAATCACATATAATAAATATATAAACTTCATTTTGGAAATAAAACACATTAGAAGTATTCAGAATTAGAATAAAAGTTGCTTAAAACAGAGTGAAATTGTGAAAAATATTAAAAAACAAAATAGAAAAGAGCAAAAAGTCATGAGATGATACCATTATGAGAGAGAAAATAGAGATCCAGTATTTGCATAATTTGTATTACTGAAGAAGAGAATAGAACAAATAGAAAAGTAAAATATTTAAAGATATAATAAAATAATATTTTCCTGGAATAAAGAGCTGAAATTATAGATCAAAGGGACATAAATAAATAACAAAAAATAGTTAAAGATGTTGAGAGCAACACATAGAGGTATCTTCCAGCTCTCAAGCAGTAGGTTTTTAAGAGCAGAAGAAAAGGTCCTATCCATTGAAGGATTTGTGGAGCAGTTAATGAACTTCAATATTCAAGATCCAAGAAGTAATTCTATCAACATCAAAGAAAAGAACTAGGCTACCAACAACACACACACACACACACACACACACACACACACACACTTACCCTTGATAAAGTATCAAACTAAAATATGACATCATGTGAAATGGTAAAAAGCAACTCCATTGAGGACAGTGACTAAACGAATCTATCACAATGATTATTTAACACTTCACAGACAATAGCTGATGAAACTAGTTTTTAATCTAATATTCTGATCCATGGAATTTATAGGAAGTCTACCTGAAATTAATGTAGAAGTTACTTTATGTCTGAGCTCTAATTGCCTACAGTTCACCACAATTCTTCAATAAAATCTGTATATTTAGCAGCATTGATTTAGGGTTATTTTAAAGAAAGAAGCAAAAACGGTTACAATCTCAGAATTTTAAATGTGAGAAACATAAAAATGAGCAGAGTCTTCATGAGATGCAAGAAATAGTGAGATGAACAGTAGACCCTACTCAGGAGCTAATATGAAAACAAATCATCTTTTCACATATAGCAGAAAAAATGTGTGCATATGGGGAAGAAGCAGTGAGCGTAATACATAATATAACATGAAGGCTCAAGCATCTTCATTTACACTTTAAAGGAGTAGAAAGCCCATTAAAGAATATAGAGAATATATGTTTACAAAATAACAATATAAAAACAATAATGAAATAGAAGTCTCCATTCACAAAAAGGGAAAAGCACAGTTAAGTAACTTAAAGAATGTGAAAGATTTTTATGAAGAAAAGTTTATATAAGCAAGAAGCATTTACAAACGTACAATTTGGAAAGCAGTATCTTTTTATTGGATAGGAATGCCTACTTTTGGACAATGTTGATTTTCCCAGTTTTTCTATAAATTCAATATGAACCCAATTATAACATTGACAGAATATTTTTAACACTTATTAAAATGACTCTAACAGTCATTGGGACAAAAATGATAGAATAGTTTTTTCTTTTCTTTTCTTTTATGTTCTTTTCTTTCCCTTTCTTTCTTTCCTTTTTTTGCCACACTCACAGCATACAAAATTTCCTGGGCCAGGGATTAAACCTGCAACACAGCTGCAACCTGAACCACAGACATTATACTACTAATCCTTAACTTGCTGAGCCACCAAGAAATTCCTATAATAGCTTTTAGAATATGAACATAAAGGTTATAAATGACAAATTATTTCTACAATATATTAAAAATCATTTTAAGGTAGCTTAAAAGCATATTGTCAGTGCAGAAAATGTCAGATTATTGGGACAAAAATAAATACAGATGACTGAACAACTTGAAGGCCAGGGTTGCTGACCCCCTTCTCAATTAAAAATTGGCATGTAACTTTATAGTCAGTCCTCTGTATCCATGGTTCCATATCTATGAATTCAACCAACTGTGGACAGTGTGACACTACAGTACACATTTACTGAAAACAAAAAAAAAAAAAGTGGAATGTGAGTGGACCTGGGCAATTCAAACCCATGTTATTCATGGGTCAACTTTACTAGTTCACTGAAAGAGTTTTTCAGGCAGATCCCTGTGGCAAAAATGAACGTTCTACTAACTTACTTTTCAAAAAAGTGGCGGCAACAGATTCATCAATTTTTTTTTAAAGTGAATTAAGTGGATAGCCATTTGAAAGAGCCACGTGAACTATAGATTTATACGTAAAAATAAAATAATAAAAATAGTAACAAAATAGTTTAAATATTGTTATATTTGACCAAAAATATTTTAAAATAAAATTCTTACTAGAAAAAAAAATTAAAAGAGAAGTGATGTATTTGGAGAGACAACTGTAACAGATGATAAACAAACAAACAAACAAACAAACAAAAAAAAACAAACAAAAAAAAAGGATTTCTTTCATTAAGTGAAGACCTCAATCAATGAACTTGCTCTCCAGGCAAAACAGTGAAATCATGTACAAAAAACTAAAGTCAACAATTTCAGAACTCTGGCTATTAACCAAAGCCAAAAAATGAACTAAAAAATTATGTATCTAAGAGGCATTATCAAACCTCAGTATGAAAGCAGAGCCTATAATTTTTTAACTTGTGGCAATGTATGTCTCCCCTTCCTCCCAAGTTCAGTGGCATGATAGACAAATGTTCTCCTCAATGCAAACAGAAATCTGTTGGTTTTTAGGACTCTGTTGAAAGTATCTTTCCCAGAGCAGATTGGAAGGGTGGGAAAATGACAAATCCCAAGTCTTAAACAATTGCAAACTGCTGGCAACCTCTCAGGTGACTAAATCTGTGAATTTAATTAGGCCAAATAAGAGCCTGGCCAGATCTGTCAAAACAGACAAATGAATATAAGAAACTTTGAAAAGCTCTGAAATCCAAAGATTGTATAATGTGCACACACACGAGATTATGTCCATGCTCAGGAAAGACACAGGAAAGAAGAAGGTGCCAGTAGCTTACTCATCTCTGGCTTATCTCTAGGTTCTATGTAAGGAGATGGAAGTTTTGAAGGCTGTCGTGTAACTGTCTAAATTTGAAAGAAGAGTTTTTCAGGCAGATCCCTGTGGCAAAAATGAACGTTATGCAAGCATATTAGTTAAAAAAATTTTCTGACAAATCTTTGACTGACCACTGGATTTTAATAACCCGGTTGTGACTCTCAGGAAGACAAGTTTAAAAATATAAAAAAGCACTTAAAGGTTAACAGAAAACTTAGAGACTACAATTGCAGAAAATGTAGACTACATGGAATTAGTCCAGGGAAGTCACTAAATAAATGAGAATCAACAAGGAAAACAACACAAACCTTGAAGGATTGGGAAATCTTATACTGGAGTTGTTACAATATATTATCCAAAATGTCTATTTTTCAACAAAAAATGTAGAAGGCAAGAGAAGCAATAGTAAAGGATGCTTCATAGAGTTGGGAGGAGGGAGCAGGTTGCAGCCAACATAAAATCCTCCTAAGAGGGCCTCAATTTTGGAATTAGTAGGAATAGACTTTAAGTAAGTTATTATAAATATGTTCAAAGAAATAAAAAAAAATGTATAAAGAAGTAAAGTGTAACAATCATATCCTGCCAAATAGAGAAAGTCTGAAAAGAGACAGAAATTATAAAAAACAAAAAGAATTGCATAGAAATTCCAGAGCTGGAAAATAAAATATTAGAAATAAAAAATTTACTAGAGGAACTCAATCACAGATTTAGGCTAACAGAAGAATCAGTGAATTTGAGAATAGGCCAATAAAATTTATCTAGTCTGGAAACAGAAAGAAAAAGAATGAAGGAGAATGAACAGAACCTCAGAGACATATGGGACATCATAAAACATATCAACATACCTGTAATGAGATTCCCAGAAGGATAAAAGAAAGAGGAAAAAAAACAAAAATAATGGCTGAAAACTTTCCAAATTTGATGAAAAATACTAACATACACATTCAAGAAGATTTACAAACTCCAAGTAGACTAAATCAAAGAGACCCACATCTAGACACTTTATAGTCAAACTGATGAGAGACAAAGACAAAGGAAAATCTTGACAGTAGCATGAGAAGAGTGGCTTATCACATACCAGGACTTCTCAGTGAAATTAACAACTGACTTCTTTTCAGAAGTGGCAAAAGTCAGAATGCAGTGGGATGATTCTTTAAAGTATTGACAGGAAAATACTGTCAAGTAAGTATCCTCTTTCTGCTTATGCCCTCCTTTAAAAATGAGGGAGAAATTAAAATATATCTAGATAAATAAAAACAAAAAATGTTTTGCCAGCAGATGTACTCTACAAAAACATACCGAGCCCATCAGGCTAAAATGAAAGGATACTAGAAGGGAATTTAAAACCACATGAAGAAATAAAGAACACTGACAAAAGTACTGCATGTGTATTATGAAAGAAAGTAAGAAGCATTTTTGTTTATTTCACTTTTCTTCTATTTTAAAAGGCAACTGGATAAAGCAATAATTATAAAAGTTTGTTGAGTTTATAGAGTATACAAATGTAATTTATACAACCACAATAATACAAAGAAAAGGGGAGAGAATGAAGGTGTATTGGAACAGAGATTTTGGATACTTTTTAAATTAAGTTAGTATTAATCTGAACTATATTTAGAGCTGCACCCCCAGCATATGGCAGTTCCCAGGCTAGGGATCAAATCAGAGCTACAGCTGCCATCTTACATCACAGCCACATGGAATCTGAGCCATGTCTTCCACCTGCACCACAACTTACAGCAATGTTGGATCCTTAGCCCACTGAGCAAGGCCAGGGATCGAACCTGCATCCTCATGGATACTAGTCAGATTCATTAATGGCTGAGCCACAAAGGGAACTCCCTGAACTATACATATTTTTAAAAGTAAAGATGTCAGTTGCCATTCCAAGGGCAACTGCCTGGAAAAAACTAAAAAATATAGTAAAAGCAATGATAAAGTGATTAAAATGTATGGTACCAGTTTCCTAGGGCTTTCATTACAAATAATCATAAACAGAGTGGCTTAAAATAACAGTGATTTATTTTATTGCAGATTTCAGATGTCCAAAATCAAGATTTTGCAGAACTGCACTTCCTCTGAGGCCCTAGAGGAGAATCCTTCCTTTTCTTTCTCTTCCTGATGGCTCCTGGCGTTCCTTGGCAGGTAGCAGTGTAACTCCAATCTACCTCCATCTTCACATTCTCTTCTTACTTATCTACTAATCCAATAAAATCTCATCTTGATTCCTGTTTTAGTTACGTCTGCCAACATCCTATTCTCATAAAAGGTCATATTTTGAGGTCTAGGTGGTTGTGAACCTCTAGCAGACACCAATAAAACCACTCTAGGTACACTAGAATGTATCTATTCAACACACACAAAAAAAGGCAAGAATTGAGGAACAGAGAAGCAAAAAAAAGGCATGTTGGAAAAAATGGCAAAATAGCAAATGTAAGTCATACCTTGTGAATAATTATAAGTAAGTGAACCAAAATTAAAATCACACATCACACCTGTCAGAATAGCTATTATCAAAATGAAGCCATATAGTAAGTGTTGGTGAGGTTGTGGAAGAAAAGGAATCATCGTGCACTATTGGCAGGAATGTAAAGTGGCACAACTGCTGTAGAAAACAGTATGGAGATTCCTTAAAAAATTAAAAGCAGAACTATCATCTGATCCAGCAATTCCACTTCTAGGTAATTTTTGAAGAAAACAAAAATACTGAGTCAAAAAATATGCACCCTATGTTCACTGAAGCATTATTTACATTAGCCAAGAAATAGAAGCAACCTGTGTCCATGGATAGTTGATAGAAATGGATATGATGGATGGATAAGGAAGAAGTGTTATGTGAGTGCACATGCACACGCACACACACACACACACACACACACACACACACAGAATACTACTCAGCCATAAAAGAATGAACACTTGCTATTTTCGACAACACGAATGAATCTAGAGGGCATTATGCTAAGTAAACTAAGTCAGACAAAGAAAAATACTACATGATTCCACTTAAATGTCAATTCTAAAAAAGCAAAACAATGGAATAAACATAACAAAACAGGAACAGGCTCACACATACAGAGTACCGGTGGTTGCCAGAGGGCAGGGCAGTGGGAGGATTATAGTGAAGTTGAAGGAGATTAAGAGGCACAAACTTCTAGTTGTAAAATAAGTCATGGGGATATAATGCAAAGTGTAGGGAATATAGTCAATAATATTGTAATAACTTTGTATGGTGACAAATGATAATTAGACTTATCATGGTGGTTGTTTTGTAATGTACAAAAACATCAAATCAGGAATTCCCATTGTGGCTCCACAGAAATGAATCTGACAGGCATCCATGAGCATGCAGGTTTGATCCCTGGGCTCGCTCAGTGGGTGCTCAGTGGGTTAAGGATCTGGTGTTGCTGTGAGTTGTGGTGTAAGTTGCAGACACTGCTTGGATCCTGCACTGCTCTGGCTGCGGTGTAGGCCAGCAGCTACAGCTCCAATTTGACACCTAGCATGGGAACCTCCATATGCCAAGGGTGCGGCCCTAAAAAGACCAAAAAAAAAAAAAAATCGCTATGTTGTATACTTGAAACTAATACAGTATTGTAAGTCAATTCTATTTCAATAAAAATAAAAAAAATAAATAATCCTAAAAACCCCTGAAATCAAAAGGCACAGATTGGCAGAACAGATTTAAAAAAAAAATCATTATTTAATAATATAATAATATCTTTTGTATTTAATAATAAATACAAAAGATACACTTCAGACTCAAGAAAAAGAGTGAAAGAAGGTAAAAAGATATACCATAAAAGTTGTAACAAAACAGAGCTAGAGTGCCTGTCCTAATATCAGACCAATGGATTTTACAACAAAAATTTTTACTAGAGACAATGAATGATAACTTTGTATTTATATGAAGGTTAATCATTAAAGAGATAGAATAATTATAAACACACATGCACCTAACCACAGAGCCCAACCTTCTTCTCAACATTGTAGTGAGATTCTAAGGTATAGGCTAAAGAAACAAATAAATAAGTGGCATCCATATTGGAAAGAAAAATAAACTGTAGTTATTCACAGATGACCTAATTGCAAATGTAGGAATGCATAATAATTAAGGATTCTACAAAGACTCTATTAGAATTAATAAATGAGTTTATCAACGTGGAAGGTTATAAAAGCAATATTCAAAAATCCATTGTACTTCTGAGTATGTGCTCAGAATGTAAACTGGTAAAACCACTATGGAAAACAGTATGAAGTTTTCTCAAAAATTTAAAAATAGAACTACCATATGATCCAGCGATCCCAGTCCTGGGCACTATCTGCAGAAAATCATAATTTGAAGTTACATGCACCCCTATGTTCATTGCAGCACTATTTATAACAGCCAAGACATGGAAGCACCATAGATGTCCACTGGCAGAGGAACTGATAAAGAAGATATGGTACATGAATACAATGAAATATTACTCAACCATAAAAAAGAATGAAATAATGCTATTTGCAGCAATGTAGATGAACATAGAGATTATCATACTAAGTGAAGTAAGACAAATACAAACATCATATGATATCCCTTATATGTAGAATCTAATTTAAAAATTATACAAATCAGAGTTCCCGTCGTGGCGCAGTGGTTAACAAATCCGACTAGGAACCATGAGGTTGCGGGTTCAATCCCTGGCCTTGCTCAGTGGGTTAAGGATCCGGCCTTGCCGTGAACTGTGGTGTAGGTCGCAGCCGCAGCTCAGATCCTGCGTTGCTGTGGCTCTGGCGTAGGCCAGTGGCTACAGATCTGATTCAACCCCTAGCCTGGGAACCTCCATATGCTGCGGGAGCGGTCCCAGAAAAGGCAAAAAGACAAAAAAAAAAAAAAAAAAAATTATACAAATGAAATTATTTACAAAATAGAATTAGACTTATAGATTTTGAAAACAAACTATGATTACCAAAGGGGAAATATGGGCAGGGAGGGATAAATTAGGAGTTTGGGATTAATGTATATGCACTACTGTGTATAACACAGATAGTCAACAAGAACCTACTATACAGCATAGGGAACTCCACTCAATAAGCTGTGATAATCTATAGGGGTTATTAGAATCTGAAAAAGAATGAATATATGTATGTGTACGACTGAATTACTTTTTTTCACACTAGAAACTAACACAACATTGTAAAGCAGTTATACTCCAATAAAATAAAAGACTCACAGAGCAGAACTAGGCATACCTATGGGGAGGGCCTCAAGAGGAAAGGAGTTCAACTGCAGAGTAGCTGAAAGAAACTTTTGTGGCAAGCATGTGTATGAAATTTAGAAATTTAAATATAATTTTGTACAAGTGAAACCTCTCAGCTATTATTCCGGTGATCCCAATGTAAAAATAGAAAAATAAAACGTTAAATTGTTTTTTTAAAACTTTGGTCATGTTCTTTTACCAAATTTACATGCTGGGCATGTAAACTGGAACAAACATTTTGGAAAGCAATACGAATAGATAGATAAAATATTGACAGATAGGAATAAAAATATCTGAACATTTGAAAATGCATATGTATATTAACCCAGCAACTCTATTTCCAAAACTTTATCCTAAATATCTATAATAGATAAATATACAAAGATATTTAATTCTCTATTGTTTGGTATAGTGAAAAATAGACATAATATAAATATTTATAAATAGTTTATAGTTTAAATACATTACATTTGTTCATAGAATTAAATATACTCTGCAGCCCATTATGTGTGAAAGATCTGTAATAATAATATAAAATACAACATAAAAATGGTGAGAAAGTCAAGTTGCAGTAGAATGGTATATCATATCATTTGAAATATAAAGTGAATATATTATCTATAAGGGTATACAAATACCTTTATATGCACAGAAAATGCCTAAAAATATACACATGTAACAGTTAAAAGTAGGTACTTCTAGGGATGGGATGGACACCTTTTATATTACAAATATATGTAGGCTTATAATTTTATAGTAAAAATTTTATTAAGATGTTTGAAATATATATAGTGTTTGGTGCCACCTAGTTGAAACATAAATGATATTTCATAGCTATTGATGTCTACAAAGCAGAAATGTTTTTTTCTTCTGATATTTCCCGTTTGACCATATAATTTGCTTTTGATAGACATCGCAACACTGAAATGATAGCTCCAAAGTTACAGAAAACTCAAACTCCTTCTTTCTTTCTATTCTATCATGCTAGCAGATCCGACTTAAAATCACTGCATGATCCACAATGAGGCTTGAAACTCCAGGCACCACACAGTTTTTCTTAAGTCCTGAGTCCTCTATTAAAATATGCTCAGTTGGAGTTGAGGGCTCATAATCATTATCACAAGAAAATTACAAACAGTCAATTTCTATTGTAATTATAAAGTCAGGAGTTAAAAATTACATTCTCTTTGGCCTTTTTTAGCAATGCTTTGGCATCTCTTTGGGCTTCTAAAGTGAAACAAAACCAAAAGGTGAGGCAAGAATTTCATTAAGGGACCTGACTACAGCACATGTGTTTCATATATTTTTTGATATTCAAAAATATACATTGTTTCTTGGTCCCCTCAAAATTCCTATCTACTAAACACATTGTTTCTCTAATTCTCTATACTTTTACATCAAAAGTCCGGGTGTTCCAGAGCAGAACATTGAGTTTTGACAGTTTGTACATCATCTCGATATTTGCATCTGGCGGCATTATAAAGTGACAGGTCTTTCATAATTTTTTTGAATTCATTCTGGTAATGTTAATCATAAGTGATGAACTTTGTGTATTCTATGGACATAATGGGCAATTCTATATGACTGAGACTCTAATTTTACTCCATACTAATGGGCACTAATTGTGACAATCAGTGATTATGTCAGTTAAAGGCAGTGCTGATGGCAATTGATGACAGCAGTGAAAGCCCTGACACCATTTTGAAACAGAACTTGGACAGCCATTTGTAAAGATGGGAGATCAAACTGGGTATCAGTCAGTTTTTTTCCTACACTTTTTTAAATCTGATGATCTTCTATTTTTGTATACTGTACAGCATGTTGTTCATAAATCCCAATGGCTTTCTCAACTCACTTTTCTACCTATTATAAAATTATTTTTTTTGTATAGTAGACACCCCACTCTCAAAACACCAAAGTGACACAAGAGATTTTTAAGAGAAAAATACCTTTTAAAAGGATTGCTCTGAATAGAATTGTCTCTTAAATTAGGGGCAAGTTATGGCTAAGGGAAGCGACAGATGACTATATAAATGCCAGTGGAACATCTGGGTTGTGTGATGATGCCAGACTTATTACCTACTTCCTTGTAAATATTCTATGGATGTTTACAAGTCCTTGCTGCCCCTGAGTAAAGGCAATCCTTTTCAGGGATAATTTAATTTGTGTCCTAACTAAAGATAGGAAACTGCTCCAAAGTTATAAGGTGTTTCCAGAAAAGAACATTGCTTACTGATTTGGAAAAGAACAAATACTATTCATGGGCACAAAATGAAGTGGGAAAGCAACACAAGTCAGTAGTAAGAAAGAATGAACTTTTATTATATGTTTCATACTAACAGACACTAGACTAAATTCTAAAGTACATAATCTTTGCTATCAACGGTAACATTTATGCAGAAAATGAGAATAAGAGAGCTTAAATATCAAGGATAAGTATTCAAGGTCACACAGACCATTAGTAAGGCATACTTCCCAGACATTTTTAAGAGTCAATTAAGTTTGATGTCATATCCTTCAAGGACCCTTCTATGACTACTTCCAGACTGAATATGGATCCATAGCTGCCTATTTCCATAGTGTTCTGTGCTTCCCTCTGTTGTCATGATTATCACAGTGTGCTTTCTCTTCACCTGTTGATCTCCTTGATTGAAATCTAGCCCTTTACACAGTGAATTTATTATTAGTTTTTTTAGTCCAAGACCCCTCAGCATAACATTGAACTTGTAGTAGGAACTCAGTAAACATAGAATAACTAAATGAATGAATGGGTAGAGCAAAGATTAATAAGACAGGGTCATTGTCTTAAGAAACCATACTCACTGGAGGTGGTTAGAAAAGGGTCTAAGAACTACCAAGTCTTGGCAAGCCATGCAACCTCTTAGCAGTCACTAATGCTTTGTGCAGTGTGATTTTCCAGGTGAATGCATTGAAATTCAGTAGTTCTTCTTTGATTAACTCAATTTTACATAACACTAGATTCACCACACTCACTATACCACAGATCTTTAATTATAAAAGGCTTGATAATCTTTATAAGAAACAATTTAAATATAAATGATTGTTAATCACTTTATTATTATTATTTTATTGATTGATTTTAAATGATAGTTGATTTATAACATTGTGTTTGTTTCAGGTATATAGCTTCAGATTCTTTTTCATTATTACAAGATATTATTACAAGATAATATAGTTCCCTGTGGTTTACATTAAATCCTTGTTGTTTATCATATGTGTTAGCATAAATCTAATAATCCCATATTTCTTATTTTTCTCTCTGTCCTTTCCCCTTTTGTAACATAAGTTAGTTCTCTATTTCTATGAGTCTGTTTCTGTTTTATAAAAAAGTAAATTTGTATTTTTTTTAGATTCTCCATATAAGTGCCATCAGATATTATTTGTCTTTGTCTGATTTACTTCACTTAGTATGATAATTCCTGGGTCCATCCATGTTGCTGCAAATAGCAATATTTGATTTTTTCATGGTTGAGTAATATTCCATTGTATATATGTATGACAACTTCTTTATCCATTCCTGTCAAAGGGCGATTATGTTGCTTCATGGCTTGCTAATCTGAATAGTTGCAACGAACATTGGTGTGTATATATCTTTTCAAATTTGAGTTTTCATTTTTGTCCAGATATATATCCAGGAGTGAGATTGCTAGATCATGTGGTAACTTTATTTTTAGTTTTTTAAGGAACCTCCATACTCTTCTCCATAATGACTTCACCAGTTTACATTCTCACCGGCAGTGTAGGAAGGTTTCCCTTTTCTGCATACCCTCTCCAGTATTTATTATTTGTAGATTTTTTGATAGTAGCCATTCTGACCAGTATGAGGTAACACCTCATTGTAGTTTCAAATTGCATTTCTCTAATAATTAGCAATGGCTAGTCATCTTATTCTCTGCATTACTGTCAGCCTGAAGCTGATAACAAATCCATGAAGACTGAGGTTCCTTGATTCATTTTTAGATTCTTTATGATGAAGATAGTACTAGAAACTAGCAAGTTGATAACTATATGCAAAAGTTTGTCATCAGTAAATTAATTTCATTCTATTTTGTGAATTTGATGATATAAAAAGTAATATAGTATATATATACAAAATATGTTTGAATATATAAGTATACATGTGGTATTTTCCATACATACATGTATATGTTTGTGTGTGTGTATAGTAACAGTGGTTATCATTGAGGGATTACTGGCCATTTTAATAGTGTATCTTACCTTTCCTAGCCTTTCCACATTTTTGACAGTAAGCATACCGTACTTAAAGTAACTGCAGTTATAGCTAATATTTTTGAGCACATATTGTATGACACTGCGCTGAAATCATTACATGAATTATCTTGTTTAATACTCAACAGAACCCCATAACATGGATATGTACTTTATAAAATAGAAAATTGTAGTTTGGAGAAATGCATTAACATTCTCAAAGTTAATAAATGATGGGGGAAGGATTTGACCCCAGAACCCATTGTTTTTACTACTACATGCCATATTCACTAGAAAAGAAAACGAGAAACAGAAAGAGAGGGAGAGAGATAGACAGACCAGCATGGTCAGTCATTTTGTAATCTTTTTGCACTAGTTGAGACAAATGCGGTACAGTGAAAAGATTGCTAAACTGAAGGTATTGAGCTGTGGATCTATCTAGATCCATCTTTTCCCCTAAAATAACTAATATGTGTTTGGACCATACACAATCTAATGTATCTTCCAATCTCAAATTCTGACATTTCAAAATAACTTGGGTGTGTGAGCATTTGATAGACCTAATCAAGAGCTCTTAGAGTTCCCTGGTGGCTCAGTGGGTTAAGGATCCAATGTTGTCATGCTGTTGCTCAGATCACTGCTATGGGTGTGGGTTTGATCTCTGGCTCAGGAACAGCTGCATGCCACAGGCATGGCCCCCCCCCAAAAAAAAGCTTTCTAATAAGATAATAACAGACAGAGAAGACATAACTCTTATTTAGTACTAATCATATTTGGAACATCATTATATCTGTCAAGTGAAAGGGACATTTGGTCTCAGGGCCAAATGATTCTTTCCCCAATATAGTCACCATTTTCCAGATTCTACTGTAATATTTGGTAAACCCAAGTGAAAATAGGTTTGCTTTGTATCCCACTCCAGTGTACTGTCTTCTCATTTAAACAACAAAATATTGACAGTAATTGAGAGTCATGTCCACTTATTTCAATGAACTCTTTTCAAAATATAGAACTATAACAATTCTCAAAGGTGTTTTTTTCTTGAGACTGTATAAAAAGATAATGAAATATAAGTAGAAGAGAATTAAAGCTCTTTTAAATTACTGCATACAGTTATTATATAGATAATATCATAAACATGAATATTTAACTAGCCATAATTTTGTGCCTATAATGTAGTCCCAGTAATATTTTATAAATTTCCTTACTCTTCTTGTTTAACTTCCTTTTTTTTCTTTCTTCTTGCCAAACCACCTGGGTATCCTGTTTATGCCTTATGCTAATGCCTCCCATACTAGTTATTTCCTTATAATAGAAAATAATATGGAAAGCCAGATTCTTGTTTACTCTGTCTACCATTGACCAAGGTTCTAAGGTATCTAAGGTTTAAAGTCTTCATAAGCTGAATGTCTGTAAATCTACTTAGTTTTCATTTATATCACTACTTGTCAATGGAACATAAATTTCTCTCTATTTTCCTCCAGGATATATTGTTGAATTTGTCTAATATAGATGCCTGGGAACAGCTTAGGTCTTTGTTTATCTGCTATGGTAAGTAGCCCTAATATGCTACCCCGGTATTTGTCAGGAAAAGAAAGACTTTAAGAGTTAATGCTGGTGTGGACAGTTTTCTCCCATTGGTCAAGCAGTTGTTCATCTACAGGTGTTTCTTGTTCATACTATTACAGATCTCACCATAGTCCTGGAGTTATGCATTTTATAGCCATGAATGAGTTGGTTCCAACCATAGAATCTTTTTATATTGCTCAGTTTTGTGAAGACCAATTATACGATGATGCAGTTAACTTGTTCTTTTGCATAGACTTTAGCTTCATGGCAGAGCAAAGAGATTCCTACCAATGAAAAAAGATCACTTTTTCTAACCTGGCTGTTGTTTGAGAGAAACAAAGCATTTAATGTGCTTTTACTCCCCTACTAGCAACCTATTTGAGGATGGTGAATGCTAAGACCTGGCTCCTTGAGAAGGGCAGGGGGAGAGGTTGATTCTAATAACTACTTCACAGTCCAGTGCTTCATCTAGGAGGTATGAGCTGAGGGCCATTAAGCTCAAAGTCATCAAAGGAATCCTGGATTAAAAACAACTTGATAAATATCCAGACATTGTATGGACTCCTTATAATCACCCAAGAGGAGAACAGCTCAGATACAGCTAGAAAAGTGGGTAACACAAAGGTTAGACCAGCCAGTTTCACTCACTGCTTCTGATAAGACTGAGGGGTCACCAATCAGAAAGATTTCTTGAAGCCTCATTTAGCAGATGCCCTTATAACATGAAACTGATTTTTGTGATTCTCTGATTTTATAGGATGAGAGGCTGCATTTTCATCATGCTTTAGAGAATTGTGATGAGAGGAGGAGCTGTGTATATCTGAACAAGTAGAAGGACTTTGTGTTAACGAGGATCTAGTAAACATCAGAAAAACGCATCTTTCTATTTATATATTAAACCTGAATAGAAATTCAGCTGCTCAAATGGTTTGTGTGTAAAATTATGACCTTCAATCCAATTTTAAAAAAGCTTTGTGGTTTTAAATTTGCTTCTTTATACAAATTTATAAACGTATAGCATTTTATCTAAATCCATATTTATTTTTACATATTTTTCACAGTCTTGCTTCAAAGATATGTTTGTTGCTAAAAATAGAACTATTTATATCCTCTATGTATTTGATTCAAAAAGAAAGTTAGATACTTGAAAAGATTCCTAATTATTTTCTTCAAGCATGTGATAGGCACCAAGAAGTTCTGAACTGGGTCCTAGATTAAGGCTGGAAAAAGGAAAAGTGAAGAAAATAATAATTTTTGAGGAACATTCAATATACTTGGAAGAAATAGATGGAAAAACATATATTAACACCTCAATTAGTAATAGATGTCCATTCAATAGATGTTCCTATTCAATAGCTCTTTGAATACAAAATATAAGAATTGGAGAGCATTTCTGAAGCAGATGTAGAATGATAACAATGTGTATAAAAAATCTGAAAATCTCCAGTGAGGAAACAAGAAAAAATTGATGCAGAGAGAAGGAGAAAATAAATTCCAGACATAAAAACTTGAAAATTGAAAAGATCCTATGGCAATTGGCAAGAATTATTTGGGGGTCAATGAGCAAATCATTTTAGTCATAAGAAAGACTAGCAAAAATTTGAATGAATAATCATTCTCTTCTATTTTCTACAGTAACCAACTTAGCTATGGGTAGCACATGTCTGCCATTCCAGAGACCCAGATCATCTCTGGAATGTGCACAATAGTGAAGGTTGTGTCACAGACCAGTGCGAACAGGTTTGGATGCTCTCCAGAGTAATCAAGTCTGAAAGGTGATCTACTACATTTTATTCAGAGCAGTAAAGTGAATTCTTTAAAATGACAATCAAGGGCATGGGATTTGCTACTTACTCAATGAGTGAATATTTTATATCTTAGAGTCCTGTCAAATAAAAAAATACTGAACAATTTTAGTCAATACTAGGAAGCAGATTGAGAACTGAGAGGATAAAAAATATGAAAGACTTAAATCTGGTGGTGAATGAAATACTCCTTTGAATCCTGAATCTCTTTCAGAAGCTGAACATTGATCAGAAGTACAGATAATTAGTGTTGGGAAGAGAGGTAAAAGGAGGAACATGTCATCCACTTCAACTATAAAAAGTGTCTAATGAAATAGAAACAGGTTTAGTTTTGACTATATGGTGTAACTAGAACAAATGAGTAGACCATATAGAGAGGCAGATTTCAGTTTAATATTAGGAAGACTTTTTAAAAATTAAGGTATATCTGATTTACAGTGTTTCTTCTAGTTCTGTTGTACAGCAAAGTGACCCAATCATATACGTTGCCTGTGCTGTATGGTATGAAGACTTTCAATTAGAATTTTTCAATACCACAATAGGCTGTTAAATAAATTGGAGAAAGTCCTTCAGTGGGATGTGTCAAAGCAGAATTATCTAAGTGTTGATGAAATGACTGGTAAATTACTTGGAAGTTTGTTCCAGAATATGATTTCTAAAGGTCTTTTAATTTTAAGACTCTTAGCATAAGAAGAGCAATGGTCTGAGGTTGCATTAACAACAATATAGAATCATAAAAGGAGCTAGATTTTTCATAACTCTCTAACCCTGCCCACAGCCAGTGTTTATGGGGATGGGGTGGGTAAGTGGAATGATGCCAAGAACATCAGGAAATAGAACATTGAACAGTGATGTCAATACACTGGGAATTTGAATAAATAGACTAACTCTGATCATTAGTAAAAAGAAACCTTCTCTTTCTGACTTAGTTCACTCAGGATAAGAGTCTCTAGTTCCATCCATGTTGCTGGAAATGGCATTATTTTGTTCTTTTATGGCTGAGTAGTATTCCACTGTGTCAATGCACCACATCTTCCTAATCCAATCATCTATCAGTGGGCATTTGGGTTGTTTCCATGTCTTGGCTATTGTGAATAGTGCTGCAGTGAACATGTGGGTGCATGTATCTTTTTCAAGGAAAATTTTGTCCGGATATATGCCCAAGAGTGGGATTGCTGGGTCATATGGTAGTTCTATGTATAGATTTCTGAGGTACCTCCATACTCTTCTCCATAGTGGTTGTATTAGCTTACATTTTCACCAATAGTGCAGGAGGGTTCCCTTTTCTCCACACCCCCTCCAACACTTGTTATTTGTGGACTTATTAATGATGGCCATTCTAACTGGTATGTGGTGGTAATGTGAGAAAAAATAATGTGTACATATATGTGTAACTGGGTCACCATGTTGTACAGTAGAAAATTGACAGAACACTGTAACCAGCTATATATATAAATATAAAACCTTTTGCATATCTGAATTCTGTATATTTCTCAAGGTCTAGTTCAAAGATCATCCCCTTAAGGAATACCTTCAAAACTTTTAGCATCTTCTAGGTGCAAGCACTGTCTCAGGCAATGCAAATTAAGCTGATTGCTTAAACAGTTGTAGTGTGATATTCAACCTGAAACCATGAGCATCATTTCATGAAGATTTCAAATACTAAGACACTTTAAAAATATGTTTTAAAAACCTTGCAGTTAATTTGTCTGATCACGTAACATTTTCTCATTTGTACTTTTCTTTCCCTCAATGATCTCGGTTTTTAGATGCTTGACGATGGCGAATCCACTAAATCTTCTTCCTCTAAATACTTGTCCTTGTTGTTTGGGTATAATTAAATTTCCAGGTTGCTTAGGAAACTAAACCTTGGCAGCAGCTGCCAGGGCTTAACAATGAGGTCCCACTCCAATTCAGCTCCTTTGTCAGAGGTTAAATGGACAATTTTTATTATTTCATAAGGAACATTTTTTAAATGGTATATTTCATTTAAATTTAAAAAGTACATTTTGCAATGTAAATAATCCGATAAATCCTATTTTTCTGAGAGTTGCTGAGGAAAGATAGGGCTGCATTACTGTGGTAACCATATATTCTGGGATGTAACAAGCCATTGTATCAGATGCAAGCAGCATTGGGGATCTGGCTGAAAGTGAGATGGGAGCTATGTTTGCAGGAGTGCCAGCATCTCTGGACAGGCAAATGAAAACCACCTGCCAGAGCAATGATACCCAGGAGCCTTCCTCAGGCCAGGCAAGCAGAGTCAATTGTTCTTAGAAAATGAAGGAAAAAAAAGAGTTCGGCTTCATAGAAATTAAAATGGTTCAAGAGATGAACAACATAAGGATAATGACTTCACTTGTGGCTTTAGCAGAATTATCAAGCTTTCATGGACACATTTTCTGCATGTTTTGCCATCATAATGTAGAATTCTTTATTAAAGGGCTAGTTCTTTGTATCACTTTCTAGCTACAATATGAAATAAAAGTATATATTTTCCCTCCAGTATCTTAACATTATTGACTATTATTTGTACCATTTGTGTCTACATATATTAATATACTCAATAAACATGAGTTTACTGAATGCCAGGTATGGAATAAGAACTGTGCCATGTATAGAGTTAATTAAAGTGGTGTAGAGCACACACCTCATCTCTGAGAGCTCAAAAACTCTCATGCATGCAAGAAATGAGGCTACATCAGGACTGTGATAACTACCATCAGGGTAAGTACAGGTGATACAGAAGCAAATATGACAGGCAACAAAGCCATGTTGGATTGATGGCTAAAGATAATTTTCCAGAGGAGTATAAGAGCAAGCATGAAGATGGTATTTAAATATTTATAGAATGTATGTATAGAGTTGAGACTTTGTAAAGGAAAGTAGCTAGATTGATGTTAATAAGTACAGCAAAGGGCAAATAATGCAAAATGCTGTAGACCATTCTTCTTTATCAGGAGGATAATGAAGAGTTATAAAAGTGTTTTAGACAGTAGAATTTGTTTCTGTTTTATAAATATTTCATTTTCTTTGTGGCACAAGGATTAGAAGTGGGGAGGGGGGGCTAGAGGTAGAGACCTGAGTGAAGTTGTTACTATAATCCTGTGATGAGATGATGATGGCTTAATTAAGGTAGTGCCAATGGAGATCCAGATAAATGGTCAAATTTGATAAATACTTTACAATATTTGGAGGTAAATTTTATAGGATTGACTTTTGGGTATGGGCTTTAAGTGAAAGAGAGAAGGAAAGATTCAAGCTGAGATTCCTGACATGGGTAGGTGGTATGGTGCTAGTGCTAAGGCCAACCTTTGAGATAGAAGAATGTCTGTGATAAACCACACCATAAAGAAATCTTTATTCATCACAAGACATTGGATCCTGTACTTTTCTAGACAATAGAGATACAGTGAGGAACAAGAAAGGTAAGGATCCTGACCTAAAGTAACTTATATTTGTGGAGAAAGCAGAAGTAACAAACTGCCAAATAAATAAATATAATAGTTTTGTGGTAGTGAGTTACCGAAATGATAAATGGAAAGTGCTAATATGAAGACTGGTAAGAAGGAAAAGAATGAGAATGTTATAGATAGTGATGGCTCATTTGAGAACACAACAATTTGGTGATGGAGGAAGTTTTTGCTAAAAAAATATTCTATGGGCTGAACAATGAGTTGGAGCTAGCTAGCCCTGTGAAGATGTGGGGGCACACAGCATCCCAGGCAGAGGAACCCATGAGTGACAAGCTTTAGGTGGAATTGAACTTGACACCTTTCAGAAACGAAAGATCATTGTGGTTAAAGGATAGTGAGCTCATGGGTGCAGGGTGTGGTGGGTCATGAGAGCAAAGTAAGCAAGAACCCTGACATGTAGTGACATGTAGGTTTCAGTAAGTAATTTAAATTTTATTATGACACAAATGAGAAGACAATGAAAGACTGTAAGTAGGTAAGTGACATAATCTGACTTCTCTGGCAGTTGTGCAGAAACTGTATAATTATAAGGCAATTAGACAGTAGGATACCAAGTAAGATGGATGTTGTTACATATAAAAGTAGATTGGTAGGCATGGTGGTGATTAGATGAGGTTGTTTCCTTCTTATTTCCATCATTTTATCAAAGAATTATGAGACAAAGTATTAGTTGAGGATGAGGGGTTGAGGAAGGGAGCTTTGGGGATTTGAGGAAAGGAGAGGAGCAAAGTTCTATTCCTTGAGCGCAAGTCTAGGTAGTTGGATTTATCAATATTTAGAATTTTGCTAAGCCAGCATTATGAGGTCAAAGGAGAAAGAGTAATCATTGATGTTTGCAATGCATGATTATGATATTGGAACATAGAATGGGCATGGATATGGGATAGCTAGTGGTAGCTGACCAAAAATTGAAGGCCTTTAAATGAGGGAGAATATGTTGGGACTGGAGGTATTAGAGTAAGCTCTAAGCAGAGGAGGTATTAGAGAGATAGAGAGAGACGGGGTGGGAGATTATTGAAATTGAAATTACAGAGACAATGTCATTGGCTATGACATGGCATTGAGTAGGTGAGATGGTGGAGAACTCAATCAACAGGAATAAGATCAAGAAAATGAGAGGCCAGGGCATTGGATGGACCTTTTAAGTGGTTGTAGAAGTTACCAGACATCATGATGGAAGCAGGAGTAGAGAATAAAGCATGCCAGATGCTAAAGTCATCAGTAAATGAAAGAGGAGTCACCAGGATTATAGCTTCAGAGAGGGAGTCTAATTTGATTACATAAACTTCAAATCATCTTGAATGTTTGTAGAGGACAGGAGGAGAGTGGGTTTACTAAAACATGTAACTTTATGATGACTTCTTCAGATACAATGAGTTTGGCCATTAAAGGTTTGATAGCCAAGAGGATTTTTAATAAGGATCTGGGAGTCAAGGAAGTGAGATGAGTAAAAAGGGAGAAGTTGAAGGTGGTTGAATATGTGGGAGTGATGAGGTGAATTGATGAGTATTTTAAGGGACATCACTCTTTAGGGTAAGCAAAGAAGAAGGAACCATAAAGGAGAGTGAGTGGCATTTAGATGAGTAGGAAGGGTACCATGAGTAGTGCTAAGAAGTCAGGGAAGAAAAGAAATTCAAGACAGAGATGGTTGCTGGCATGTCAAATACTGGGTGGGTGCCTAATAAGAGGAACACTGAAAAATGTCTTTTGTATACAGCAATGCGAGGCCATTGATGACTTTGGAAAAGCAACCTGAGTGGAGTGAAAAAAGCAGAAGTCAGATTGCCTTGATTTGAAGAGAGAATGGGAGGTAAAACATGGAGTGAACCTATTTAAATAATTCTCAAGAAAGTCTTATATTTGAAGTGTGTGAAGGAAAGAAGAAAGATAGTTGAAGGGAGTGGTGAGGTCTAGAAAGGATTTTTAAAAATACATAAGCCCTATAAATCAGTAGATTCTTCGCAATTTGCACAACTTGCATCTTGTTATGGTAGTGAACATATTAAATTATAATACACTTTTCATAAGTCTACTATCTATACTTTATTGTGAGCTTATCAAAGGTAGTAAACACATTTTATTCATCTTTGCACCTCACATAGCTATCATAATGGGATATGTAAGCATTAAAAATATCCTTTCTGAATTTACTTCTATATCAAAACTAAGCTTATATTCTATAAAAAGAGAAAGATTAATGAAATTAAGATACAGCAGAGGGAAAGGAAGATTAAATAATTGTATATTTATAGTGGCAGGATAGAAAAGTTTAATTTCTGTGATATTATGTTTGACAGGGAAATAGATATCTTGAAAGAAATGTAGCCTGAATTGACTGTATACATGGGGGAGATGGGGTTTGGGGATAATGTCAGAGGTGGAGTGGTAAGTTTAGAAATCATTGGAATGAAAGCATACGTTATCCCGAAGATAAGATATTCAACTATCTTCCAGAATGAAGGAGTAAAGAGTGTGATGGACACTACTCAGCAAATAACCTTTTAATTGGAGAAAATCATCAAAAATAAATTAAATGATGCTCTCACTTAAAGTCCCTGGAGTTGTCCTATAGGCATACAGCAAATGGAGTAACACTCAGGAAGATCTGTTAAATCTCTGTAAGAACAGCAAGAGCCTGCAGCATTTGAGCTATGGCCCATTCTCTCATACACCAAACTATGTTTTATGGAAACTACTTGGAAAGGTTTAATCCAGATAGGTGTGGTCAAGAAAATGGAACTCCTTGTTTTACAAACTCCAAGTCTGGGACTAGGAATTTACTCTGGGAGAGGAAAGTCACTAGTGTTGCTGTTGTTGTTGTTTTTAATCTCTCTTAGTCCTATGTTGCAGAACCCTATTCTGACTACCAAGAGGACTGGGATCTCTTCCTCTACCCAGTCTCCACTCATAAGGCAGAAGCTTACCCTGGGTGCAGGAGACCAAGAAAACTCAGCTCTGACCTCTCCTGCCCCAGCTTAATGATTTAGTGGAGGTTCCACATTCCCAATAGGCTCTTGGGGCAAGCCAAGAAGGCCAGAGTCACCAACCCCCAGCTTGTAGAGAAAGGGCAATATTTTGGTATTGGCATAAGAATAGACATATAGATCAATGTAGCAGAATTAACTTTCAGAAACAAATATTTATATTTATGGTCAATTTATTTTTGACACAGGTACAAAGCCATCATTATAACAGATGATGTTGGGACTGCTGGATATGCACATGGAAAAGAACGAGTTTTATCCCTTACCTCACACCAGACACAAAAATTAACTCAAATGTATTATAGACATAAATATGAGAATTAAAACTATAAAACTCTTAGAAGAAAATATAGGAGTAAATTTTGTGGTCTGAATTAGGCAAACAGTCAGATATGACACCAAAAAAAGTGAAAAATAAAAATCATATAAATTGGACTATAACAAAATTAAAACCTTTTGGGAATTCCTGTCGTGGCACAGTGGAAACATATCCAACTAGTATCCATGAGGATTCAGGTTCAATCCCTGGCCTCGCTCAGTTGGTCAGGGATCCGGCATTGCCATGAGCTGTGGTGTAGGTTGCAGACACAGCTTAAATCCCGTGTTGCTGTGGCTGGGGTGTAGGCCTGAAGCTGTAGCCCCCAATTTTACCCCTAGCCTGGAAACCTCCATATGCTATGGATGCAGCCCTTAAAAAGAAAAAAATTTAAAAGCTTTAATGCTGCAAATGATATTTTCAAGAAAGTGAAAAGAAACGCTCAAAATGGGGGAAAATATTAGGAAATCTTATGTCTATAAGGGACTGATGCAAAAATATTTTAAAAACACATGCAACTCATATATATATAAAAAATTTAAATGGGCAGAAGATTTGTATAGACATTTCTCCTAAGAGGATATACACAAATGACTGATAAGCATATGAAAAGATGCTCAACAGATTTAGCTATTAGGGAAAAGCAAATCAAAATGCAGTTCATACCACTAAACACCTATTAGGATGGCTACTATCAAAACACCAGAACATACTGAGTATTGGTGAGGATTTAGAGAAACTGGTAACTTTATACATTGCTCTTAACAATGTAAAATGGTGCGGCCATTTGGGAAGACAGTTTGGCATTTTTTCAAAATGTTTTATATAGTTACTCAATGATCTACCAACTCCACTCCTAAGTATATACTTATGAAATTTAAAACATATATCCACAAAAAGACTTATAAACCAATGGTTATGGCAGCATCATTTGTAATAGAGAAACATGAAAGCAATCCAAATGTACATCAATTGATGATTGATAAGTAAAATGTGATATATTCATATAATAAAATATTATTCTGTAATAAAAAGGAGTGAAATACAGATGTATATGAAAATACTGATGAACCTTGAAAACACATTACATAAAGAAAGCCAGATTTTTATTTCATCAAACAAGAGGTGACATATTTTCTGATTCTATGTATATGAAAGATTCAGAATAAGCAATTTTATAAATGGAGAGTAGATTAGCAGTTGTCTAAGGAAGAGATAAAGAGGGATAGGGATGGGAAGTGGCTGCTATTAGGCATTTCTATTGGAAATGGTGAAACTGCTCTAAACAGGTTATGGTGATAGTTGCACAACTCCTTCATTCATTAAAACTGTTGCATTACACATGTAAAAGGGTAAATTTTATGCAAAGCAAATTATACCTCAAAGCTATATCAAAAAGAGAAAATACTCAGGTGCTTGGAAGTTCACAACAAGAAGCACAGAGATGGAATTGTGTAAGACAATTTATAAGGATGGCAAGTTGTCTAATTGGCTGGAGAAAATGATAAGGGCGTGAGTTGAGAGTAGTATTTAGTGAGAAGGTAAATGAAAAATGCAAGATGCAGCCAAATGTCTGCCTATGGAATGTATTCTGATGATGTCACTCCTCTGCATAATGAATAATGGGAGTCAATAAAGGCTCTTGAGCAGAAGAGTTGTATGACCCAAACAGTGCTATAAGAAGATTGATTTTGGTATGGTAAGAGTTTTAGTTTAGATATGCATCATTCTTGCATCTTAAAACGCCATCATTATATGCCAATATGATTTCTCATTTTTTTGTGAATATAGTTCTCTTATGGGAACCAAGCTAACTGCTTTGCCATTTCTCATATTTAAACTGTGTATATCTTTCCTTATTCAATTCACCCCAAATGAAAGTCACTTTTCCCTGCCCTCTAGTATGCTTTGAGCCCTATTTTGAAACATATTTCTCTAGAAAACTTTCCTTATTGCCTCCTATTCAACCCTAATCATTTCTCTACTCTACATTTCTCTTTCAACATCTGTGCATTCAATGTGTGCTGTACTGGTTGATATGTATAAATACTGCATATATATAATTATGTCAGTTTTAATATATATTTTCCTGGTATAAACTGAAAGTTGGTGCTACGACTTTCATTTCTGTTGAATGCGTCCTATGTAACCATGGTATGGGATTTAGTGCCTAAAAAGTTAGTCAAACATTGTTCTACCTAGCAAGTCCTCAGGGAGGGTCATGTTTTTTGGTATACTCTTCCTTCAGATAATTTGCCTGAATCTAATTTTCTCTGTGAGATATTTAATGGCTGTATTCTCAATTTTCAGAATTTGATGTCTATAATATACACTTCCCAGATGGTCCTATTGTTATAATAATATTACAAAACATTTATATCTTTCTAACTTTCTCTCCTCCTGACACCTTATGACTAGGGCTGCATCCCAATCACAGTGGCCTTAGCTGTGACATGAGTTGCTTGGAAAACCAAGGGCTATATTATTGTGACTTCATTTCAGACACTTACGACTATATTAGGCACAAAGGGAGTACTCATTCAATGCTGTGCTCAGGTGGTGTGTACCACAGCTCATTGGTTGTCTCTTGGCATCATTAATAAACATTTTTAGTTAGCAACTTGGTCTAAGGGAAGGGGCTATTTATGACTCAGAAGAAGGGCCATCACCATCTTTCTTGATACATAAGACCTATGAAAGATGAGACTTTTTGGTAGAAAAGAATATCTTGCAGATTTAAAGAAGACCCAGTGCACATGACTGAGGCCCTAGCCCTGTTCTGTCTAAATGTCTAAAAATATTCTTTTGTTCATCTTGACTAAATAATGAAGAATTAAATGATTTTCATACTCATTTCCATGTCCATTACAATTTAACACTTTTTGACAATTTGATTTTACTAAAAAAAGAATTCACCTTAAATTCAGGAGACTTTGTCTTTTTAAAAATCATTTATTTATATATTATATTATATATATATTTTATACTGTACAGCATGGTGACCCAGTTGCACATACATGTATACATTATTTTTTCTCACATTATCATGCTTGATCCTAAGTGACTAGACATAGTTCCAGGTGCTCACAGCAGAATCCCATTGCTAATCCATCCTGAAGGCAACATCTGCACCTATTTACCCAAGCTCCGAGTCCCTCCCACTCCCTCCCCTTCCCCCTTGGCAACCATGAGTCTATTCTCCAAGTCCATGATTTTCTTTTCTGTGGAATGTTTCCTTTGTGCCATATATTATATTCCAGATATAAGTGATATCATACGGTATTTGTCTTTGTCTTTCTGACTTATTTCACTCAGTATGAGAGTCTCTAGTTCCATCCATGTTGCTGCAAATGGCATTTTTTTTTTTATGGCTGAGTAGTATTCTATTGGATATATATACTACATCTTCCTAATCCAATCATCTGTCAGTGGACATTTGGGTTGTTTCCATGTCTTGGCTATTGTGAAGAGTGCTGCAATGAACATGCAGGTGCATGTGTCTTTTTTAAGAAAAGTTTTGTCTGGATATATGCCTAAGAGTCGGATCGCAGGGTCATATGATAGTTCTATGTATAGTTTTCTGAGGTACCTCTGTACTGTTCTCCATGGTGGAAGCTTACACTTCCACCAAGAGTGCAGGAGGTTTCCCTCTTCTTCACACCCCCTCCAGCACTTGTTATTTGTGGACTTACTAATGATGGCCATTCTTACTTGTGTGAGGTAGTATCTCATGGTAGTTTTGATTTGTATTTCTCTAATAATCAGTGATTTTGAGCATTGTTTCAAGTGCTTGTCAGCCATCTGTATATCTTCCTTGGGAAAATGTCTAGTCAGGTCTTTTGCCCATTTTTCAATTGTGATGTTGGCTTTTTTGCTATTGAGTTGTATAAGCTGTTTGTATATTTTAGAGATTAAGCCCTTGTCAGTTGCATCATTTGAAGCTATTTTCTCCCATTCTGTAAGTTGTATTTTTGTTTTTTTGGTTTCCTTTATGGTGCAAAATCTTGTCAGTTTGATTAGGTCCCATTGGTTTATTTTTGCTTTTATTTCTGTTACTTTGGGAGACTAACCTGAGAAAATATTTGTAAGGTTGATGTCAGAGAATGTTTTACCTATGTTCTCTTCCAGGAGTTTGATGGTGTCTTGTCTTATATTTATGTCTTTCAGCCACTTTGAGTTTACTTTATATTTATAAGTCTTTCAGCCATTTTGAGTTTATTTTATATTTATAAATCTTTCAGCCATTTTGAGTTTATTTTTGTGCATGGTGTGAGGGTGTGTTCTAGTTTCATTGATTTGCATGCAGCTGTCCAGGTTTCCCAGCAATACTTGCTGAAAAGACTGTCTTTTCCCCATTTTATATTCTTGCTTCCTTTGTCAAAGATTAATTGAACAAAGGTGTCAGGGTTTATTTCTGGGTTCTCTATTCTGTGCCATTGTTCTTTCTGTCTGTTTTGGTACCAGTAGCACACTGTCTTGATTACTGTGGCTGTGTAACATTGCCTGAAATCTGGGAGAGAAATGTCTCCTGCTTGGTTTTTGTTTTTCAGGATTTCTTTGGCAATTCTGGGTCTTTTGTGGTTCCATATGAATTTTTGGATTGCTTGTTCTAGTTCTGTGAAAAATGTCATGGGTAAAATTCTGGCTCTCACTATATGTTTATTCGGGAGCAAGTTATATAAACTTGCTGATCCTTGGTTCAAAGGTAGTTTGAAGATCAGATTAACTAAAGATAGAACATTGACTTACAAACTAAAATAGTCTACAGATGAAAGTTAAAATTATCTTCCGAGATGAAAAATGTCAGGTATATATTTCAGAGAAAAAGAGTCCAAAAATAAATGCTGATTTTCTTAGATGAAGTCTTGAGCCATTTAATCTTTATTTTCTTCATCAGATAAATCAACATACAAACACTCAAACTTACATATGAATTCTATAGCCCTGCCATATATTAAAAACATGGGAAGGCAGATTCTTTTCAAGTGCAGTGAAATAAGTTCAAACGGCCCAGACTTCGGAATTATAAGTATAGAGCAGCAGATGCTGGGAGAACAGATCCAGCTACATGAGCTAGAAGGAAATCTTGCCAAAGGTAATAGTGATAGATAACAGGTAGCACTCTTATGGAATCATTGGCATGAAAATTCAGCTAGTTTAACAGGTTGTATCTATAGGCATCCAATCCACAGCAAGGGGAGAGAGACTATAAAATAAAACTAGTTATGACTACCAGGGCCTCAGACACTTGCCTGGGGGACTGAGAGGTCCAGCATATGACAACAAATGATGTGAGGTAGGAAAAGGAATAAAATCAAGTTAACGCCTTGAACTTGGGAATTAAGAAGTTTATCAAGACAGAATCTCAGTCACAGGGAAATAGAACTAAGATCTAGATACCAAGGTTGACCATAAAATGAGCAGTAGGCATCTGGACCAAGACAGGGGTCCAGTTATATAAATTGGGGAATGATAGTTATAATACTAATATTAATATGACACTAGTGAATGTTTATTGATAGTTTAATATGTGCTGGCTATAGTTCTTTTTGGTAGTTATGTTATTTTTACTCACTTCCTATTAAAACCCTAGAATTGAATCTTATTATCACTTCTGTTTTACAGGTGAAAAAACTGAGTCACAGAGAGGTTAAACAATATGGTCAAGGTAAAAAAGAAATTCCTATTCAGGCATCTGGCCCTAGAGCCCTAGCCTTAGCAATTGTATTATCCTGTCTCTCAGCTCCATGGAAAACCCCAGAATGAGGCTACCAATGAAGGTGATTCCATATGGCCTGATGTCCACTCTCACGGGGTTGGGTTCCCAGCAGCCAGAGATAATAAAGCTAAATTAGAGGTTTATTATTGACTTAGAAAAGTCCACATCTGAGCTATGAAGACAATTTCAGTGTCAGGTCTAAATATAATGAGGATGGAGAACCAGAGACTACGGGAAAAGAATCTCAGATAACGTGGCGTGCAGGATAGGATAAGCTCTAGAAATGGGTTGAACCTTAAAGTCAGGATATGAGCATTTGAAGATGAGATCAAGATACATGCAGCAGGGTTTGACATAGCAATTTCAAAGAGGATAAGTCGGCTGGAAAACTGTGAACTGTGCTTGTTAACCAACTGCTGCCTGAAGTAAGGATTGGATAACTTGGAATGTCCTCACTAGCAGGAGAGAACAGGCAAAGGGGACCACTGTTCTCCAGGAAAGGCTGGATTTGGTGGTTGTATGTGATCTCTCTCTTCAGATCTCATACTCTAGCCTAATTAACATCATCTCTTTTAGAGACAGTTATGATTCGAGTGAACATAGGCCCCCATCTTCAGACATATGTAAGCATCAGACACAAGACCTTCAGCCATTCAGACTCATTGGGACAAAACAACACTCCTGAAAAAAACTAACTGGTAATTTTATAATCGTCCAGCCATATCTTGGTGAGGTGATAAATATACATTTTCCAATATTTGACAATGTTCAATAAATTATGCTGTGAAAGCTACCCTTATGGATGGCACATTTGGGATATTTCCACATTTCCTCAAAGGGGCTCCCAATTACTCCTTCTTCTTTCAAAGAAGATTCTGACACCCTTCCCCAAATGATACTTCCTTCAAAAACTTTTGTGGCTATGCAGAATCTTCTAAGTTGGATTTTGGACATGGGTCTCCTTTCTTCCCTGGTTGCTGGGCTCCTGGGTAAGGCAACTGTTCCTTTTCCAGGCAATACTTGTGTCTTGAGTACTGGATTTCTAGTGGCAAGCAGCTAAACCTGAGTTCAGTAACACTAAGAGCCTAGGTAATAAGCAATATGGTTTCCAAGAGATGATTCTTTTGGAAATCTTCCCTTTGGATTGAAGAGCAGTATGACTGTCCTGAGGCAACAGGGCTTTGACCAAGTCCAAACAAGACCATTAGAGGCCACATTTGAGACCCTGAGAATGCATGAGGAGAGAAATTTTCGGTTAGCCATCTGATGTTCAGCTCTCCCATAATGTTGTTCTAGCTCTATCTCTAGCTGCCTGAAACAAAGTGTAAGATCCAGTCAAGTGACTTGCATGGCTCCTACTGAATTTCTTTTCCAAAAAAAACACATGAGGGACAATAAACTGATGCTGTTGTTTTGAAGCCCTAAGTTTTGAGATGATTTTTATGAAGCAGTTAGAGGAAGGACTCGGAAAATTTTATTCTGGGAAACAATATACACAGTTAAACATTGAGTTCATATAGTAAAGGAAGGAGGAAAAAGTGGATATCATGGGGCATCTAGCAGTGCTTGCCACACTTCCCATAAATTTATATAATGTGGTGGTAGAAACAACAGCATATATAGACAGTATCAATATACTGTAATGTGGTAAAAGTGCTTTAATTTTAGTGTGCATAGGGTGTGTGTATGTAGATAATTATCTGAACCTAGGAGTTGAAGGAAGCCTTCCTTTAGAGTAAGAATGATAAAAACAGCAATGATAACATTTACTAGTTAGTAAGCTCTCAGTGAGATAAATACCTTAAACATCTAAGGTCTCAATCCTTTTGACAACAGTCTGAAGTAAGTTTCATTATCTCTGATTTGTAAAGGAAAAAGTGGAGGCATAAAAATCACCTCTATAGTAAATGAAAGAATTTTTTTTTCCAAATTCAAATCTTTTAACTGTAAATTCTACATTTGATTTACAACCTAATGAAGAAGGAGAAGAAATTGGTCAGTGAGTTGTGGATGAAAAGAGAAAGAAAATAGCTTTGCCAACATAGGAAACTGCATTTATAAAAGAAGTAAAAAGTGTGTGGGAGACCTTCAAGTTCAAAATTATTTAAGCACAAAATTCAAGGCAGGAAATGGAAGAGGGTATTGGAGAGTAAACAGACATCAAATTATGGAAGGTCTTAAGTCACAGACTTAATTTCTGCTTTATTCTTTAAATGATAAAAGCCATTGAAAGGCTTTAAGCAGAAGAAAGAAAAGATCATAATTTTTAGATCAGCCATACAGGTATAGTGCATAGGTTGGATTCCAGGAGGGAAAGAATAGTATTATGATTAGAAAAATTTATACCAGGTCAACATGAAAGAGCATGGTGGGCTTGTCAGAATACGACAGATAAAGTTGGATATGAGGGGATAAATTTGACAAATATTTAGGAGGTAAAACTGGTACTCCTTAATTCTTGGAGCTGTGTGGATAATAGATGAGAAGAAATCTTAGATGACACCCTGGTTTTTGGATTGAGTAACTGGGTGGACGGAGCTTTAGAAGACTTGCGAGTCACTGTGGAGAGGGAAAAACTATGAGTTTAGTTTTGAAATTTTTAGTACGATGTGCTTAGGAAGACATCTGATGGCATATCCAGCAGGAGCTTCCCTATATAATTTGAAGTTTGAATGAATGTCCAAATGCACAAATACATCTTTGGTAATCATAAGCATATAGTTGTAATTAAACCAGATGAGTTGATAAGGTCATGGTCAGAAAACAGGCAGGAGAGGAGCAGTGGTCTGAAGTCAGACTCAAGGAAGTAGATTGAAAAAGAAGGCAGAGTGGGAGGCTACTAAAGGACTTGAACAGGAAAAGTTAGAGGGGTAAGTAAAGAAGCAGAGGGGAGGGTCATCATTAACAGGAGGTGAATAGGAGGTATTTAGAATGAACAAGCTGCTAATCTGAATAGAGCAGAGAGGGTGGTTGCTGGATAGTCAGAAAAGTTTGACAAGTGTTTGATTGGTTTGACTCAGACCAAAAAAGAAAAAAAGTTGGTTTCATCTTTGACTCTTCCCTTTCTCTCACACTTCATATGGCACAAATGAACATTTCCACGGAAAAGAAAATCATGGACTTGGAGAACAGGCTTGTGGTTGCCAGGGGGGAGGGGGAGAGAGCAGGATGTATTGGGAGCTTGGCGTTAATAGATGCAAACTATTGCCTTTAGAATGGATAAGCAGTGAGATCCTGCTGTGTAGCCCTGGGAACTATGTCTAGTCACTTATGATGGGGCATGATAATGTGAGAAAGTAGAATGTGTACATGTATGTGTAACTAGGTCACCATGCTGTATAGTGGAAAAAAAACTGTATTGTGGAAATAACAATTAAAAAAAAGAGAGAGAGAGATTTAATTAGGCTGGTGACTGTGGAATGTAAAGGAGATGGAAGCATAAAAGGGGCATTTGAAAGCAAAAAAAAAAAAAGTAAGATCAATTCATCTCTCTGTTCAAAATCTCTGGCCATCTCATTTGGTATAATAGAAATTTTAAATTTTCATGTAGTCTTGTTTATTGATATTTTATCAACATTGTTTCTTGTTAATACTGTTTATCTTTTTTTTTTTGGTTTCAACATATGGAAGTTCCCAGGCTAGGAGTTGTATTGGACCGGCAGCTGCCTATGCAACAGCCACAGCAACGTGAGATCTGAGCCACATCTGCGACCTACACTACACCTCACACCCACACTGGATCCTTAACCCACTGAGTGAGGCCAGGGATCAAACCTGCATCCTCATGGATACTAGTCAGACTCGTTTCCACTGTGCCACAATGGAACTTCCTGTTTATGTCCTTTAGAAATATTTTTCTTAATTACCTCAAGGTTGTGAAGATATTCTCCTATATTATCTTCTAGAATTTCACACTTAAGTCTACAATCCATCTGGAATCTGTTTTTTTTTGTGTGTGTGTGTGTGTGTGTGTGTATGGTGTGAGCTAGGTCATTGTTCACCTTCTCTGTATCTATTTCTCTATCTATCTTTCTTTCTGTATCTATCTATCTACCTATCCATCCATCCAGTTGGTCCCACAACAGTGATGGAAACATTCAGCTTTTCTACACAACTATGCAATACTGTCTTTCTTATAAATCAAGTGACCAAAGATGTGTAAGTATGTATCTGGACTCTTTTTTGTTGCATTGATTTGTCCATTTTCATGCCAGCACCACACAGTCTTAATTACTATCAATTCTCCAACTTTGTTCTTCCTCATGATTTTCTTGGCTCTTTTTGGTCCTTTCCATTTTGAGTTGAAATTTGATTAATATGACACTGAATGTAGAGATCAATTTGAAGAGAAATGACAGTTGTATAATATTGAAATTTCTAATACAAGAACTTAGCATATTTACTTATTTATATGTCTCAATAATATTTCATAGTTTTCTCTGTAGAAGTCTTGCATATTATAATTAGTCCCATGTATTTAATATTTTGGTACTAATTTGAATTTTAAGTTTCTTCTTTTTAAATTTCACCCTTGTATTGTCTTTTGCCAGGCTTCAATTTTGCACCACAGCACTTTTCATCTTGTAACACACTGTTTGGTTATTTTATCTATGTCCTTTCACTAGAATGTTATTTCCATGGAGAATGGGAAATTCTGTTGTTTTATTTACCAGTGTAACCCAGTGTCCAGAAGTGTGCAGACTTAATAAATATATTGTATGAAGGAATGAATACATGAATGAATTTTAAGATGCTTAACTAAGGAAAGTGAGGGAAGAGGGGTAGTAGGAGATTTGAGATTTCTGGTTTTGTTTTTGTTTTATGATTATGTTATTCTTGATGAATATATGAATAGTCTGAGGTGATAGAGCTAGTATTGAAGAAGAGGTTGAAGATATAGGACAAAGTGGGCAATAACTAATGTCTATGTGGGTGTAGAAGGATGTTGTAAAAGCAAGATCTTGTTTTAAGATGTAGGATAAGATGACTGAAGGGAGGGAGTATGTAGTCCTTATTTATATAATTTTCAGGGAGCCGCTCAATAATCAAGACTGTTTATTTCCAACCACTTAAAGTTTCTGCTGATGTTGTGCAAGAGCTCGTCGGCTGAGGGTGAAGAAAGGGATGGACCCCCTTGCTGTACAGTGGGAAAATAAAAGAAAAAAAAAAGAAAGGGATGGAGAAGCAAGGAACAGGAAGAAAGAAGTGAAGATTGGGCATAGTTACTGAAGAAAATGGGAAAGAGACTTATCAAGTAAGTAAAGGGAACAGTTAAGGGTGGAGACCATGGATTGGTTGTAGCCCCAAACTACATGGTTATATGGTTTTCCTTAAAAGTGCCAGTTGTCAAATTCACAAGACAGAGACTCTCTGTGGTGGACTGAGAGTTTGGGTTCTTCTGGGAAGGGGCAAAAAAGTAAACCACAGGGAGCTGAAAGTACTCGTGAGAGAGCAGCTCCAGGGATCAAACTTATAAAAGCAACTTTTTTGGGTGGCCAAGAAAATTGAAACTCTATGCTGTTGAAAAATAGGCTCTATATTAGAAAGATTGGTGACCTTTTGAGAACAACAAGTTCCTACCCATCTCTGCTTGCAATTTGAAGAGTATGAATAATAAATTAGTTTCCCTCCAAACTATATCTCCTTCGCCAGGCAACTAACTCTCTGAAAATCCCCATACCTTTGCTACCCCCTAATAACAAATGAAAATCAGGTCACACAATAAACTGTCAAATATATCCATGCCCAGGTCTGTCCCAGAACATCTGGGAAGCTGCCCTTTCTCTGACTATAAAACTGTGTTACGCCAAGGATTTTGAAAACCTTTTCAGTGCCTATAAGCCCATTGTTATTGAGGCAAGTCAAGTGTGCACATCTTACCAGGGTGAAGGGTAAAATGTGGATGGTTTAGGAGTGCTCTGATTTTCCTTTGCCAGGGAGTCCCCTCCCCACAAAGAAACCAAGTCTTCCCATCCTCCCTAGCTACAGCTCAACCTGGCTCTAATTAAGAAAGCCCCAGGGTATCCGTAGCAACTATACTGGACTTTCAGGGTTATGCCCAGCTCTCTGCTTGGTTGCTAAGGAAACAACAGTAGGGGGCACTGGGGAAGCTGGTTTGGGGGTTAGCTGCTGTTTGTGAGGTACACATGCTATGGGAAGAACATTTCCAACTCCCGGGCTCAGTCTGGCAGATTTCACCATTCCTTGATCATCAGTTAACAATTGACGACAATGAAAAGATTCCTGACTTCAGCAAGAAGACGGAAAGCATTTTATCCTCACACATTCTTTCTTGGTCCAATTTGTGTACATGTGTGAAAAAATTCAGAAACAATAATTAGTGATAAGATAATGGAATAAAGGTGATTTTCAGCTTAAAAATGAAGGTTTCCTCTTGCAATGTGAGACACTTGAGAGACAACTGGTCAAAGATACCATTGGGGGAGAATCTCTGCAAAGTTTGAGAGAGGTCTCTCATCATTTGTGGAGCAATATAGGGAAACTTCTCAGACTGAAATAAGAAAGGCAATTAGTTTCCTATTTGGAAACAAAGAGACATCAATGCAAAGAAGGCTGGCATATCTGCAAGAAAACTCAGGTCCAGGGACATTAGTAACTTACTCAAGCTACAAAGTAAGTAACTGAGAGAAATGGAATCCACATCATCTGACAATATTAACTACACTACTTATTGAATACTTAGCCTGTTCGTCCCCCTTTACATAAAATATACTCTTTTTTAATTCTCATGGCCATCTAAGAAAGTATGTATTATTTCTATTTCATTAAAAAGATATCAAGCTCAGAGAAGTGTTAAGGAAATTATTCAGGATCACACATCTAGCAAGTGGTAGAAACTCGACTCAAATCCAGGTACATCTGATTCTGCAATCCAAGTGATTTTCGTGGCATGGCTCACCCAGAGTCTGGGTATCTTTCCTAACATGAAAAGTCCCCTGGGTGCTTAGATATTCTTTGTGAAGAAAACAAAGCTGAACTTGTAAGTAAACTCTTGAGTACTGTTTTAAAGACACAGATCTTAGACTTCACTTGTGGCACGGGCGGTTAAAGATCTGGTGTTGTCACTGCCATAGCTCAGGTTTGATCCCTGGCCTGGGAACTTCTGCATGATGCAAGTGGTGTAGCAAAAAAAAAAAAAAAAAAAAAAAAAAAAAAAAAGTTCTCATCAGTTTTCTGCCCTGTTGAAGAAATGTGAGTAATAATTGTGTATCCTGTCCCTCTTCTGATATGTTTCTCACTCTGTTTGTGACCCAGCTTGAGCCTGTGGTTCGGACCTTGTCATACTTTGTCCTTACCTCTTAAGCCATTTCATTCCACAAGTTGGCCTCAAATTCAAACTCCCAGCCCTCTTTCTCCCGGTAGAAATTCTTTATCATCTCTGTTTCCCCCATTTTAATCTCCAGGATCATGTAAGGTTATAGATTTTTTTCCTCTGTATATTTTAGACGACCTGTGCTCCCTCTTATTTGGTCTTCATCCTCCTCAATTAGTAAGGATGCCTTCTGTAGTTAAGTTAGGAAAAGGACTTTTAGTATATACAGATTTTAACTAAAACGTCATTGAAATTGGGGTTGAGAGGCATTTTTTCTCTCATAACGCTGATGTTACATGAAATCAATTAAATTTACACGAACAACATTCTCTACCATCCGTCCTTATCCTCCATCCTCAGAAACAACTGTTGCCAGTGCTTATGCGGCTCCACCTTCTAAATTCTGTACACAATAGACCCCCTCATCTTCTAGGTCGAGATGATAGGTCATAGCTTCCCTAGGCATTTGGCTGCTATCTGCTGATCTTATTCATATACCTGTAGTCAACTGGTTACTATGATTTGGCCCTCCATCTCAAGAGAAGGACCCTTCCCCCAATAACATTCAGTATATCTATTACGTATTAAAATATTTTTGCAACACCTCTGAGGGAAGTTACAAAAGTACTGATGCTATTATACATGCAGCCATCTAAATAATGAATGTCTCCCCCCTTTCTTTCACCTGTGTATTTTACAGTTATGTTTTTCCATACAACCTCCATTTTATAGCATGCCAGGTTTTGATCAGTGGCACATTTACAAACGTGAACAAGTGGAAGATTGAAAAGCTGTTGTGTTTTGGGATGTGCCCTTTCTTATGGTGTTCAGAACCCTGAGGCCATTACCATGTGAAAAAGCCTAAGCTAGTCTGCTGGGAAATGAGGGGCTGTTGCAGAGAAAAACCAAGATGCCCTGGCCAAGAGCCTGCCAATAGGCAGCTGCATGAGTGGGGTCATCCTGGATTATCCAGCCATCAGCTGGCCTGCAGCTGACTGTAGATGCTTTAGTGAGCCCAGCAGAAATAGCCAAGCTGACCTGAACAAAATATCTGCTCAGCCAGTCCACAGAATCGTGAGCTATATAAGTGCATATTGCTTCAAGTCTCTAAATTGTGGGAGTGCTTATTATGCAGCAAAAGCTAACCAATACATGGAGAAAGAGACCATGAAAAAGTCAGGATGAGGGCACAATCTAGCATTCACTTAGCCTCAGTTTTCATGTCTGTAAAATAGAAATAAGTCTGTTTCCCAAATTTGTTATCAGCAAATGGGAATGATATGGGAGAGAGAAAAATGTATAATGTGGAATGTTAGGAGAGAACTGCCAAAGTGATATCCACGAGTAGGCAAGAGGGGATTCAGTCTTGTTCACAAGTAGAGCTGTGAGTCTAAAACTGGAATAAAGATAACTCTGTATTAACAGGCAAAAGGCAAGGAGATGACAATAAATAAATAAACATAAATGGTGAGGGGAAGCCTGTGGAGGTTCTTTTCTAAAATAATGAAATAAAAAGCAAGGTCATCTGCTGAGAATGAGGATGGGGGAGGAGATGTTGAAGATTTCAGGAGAGAGAAGACAATATTATATGTCTATTTGGAAAAGTGTAAAAAATGAATTAATGTTGACAACATTTTATAATCAAAATCAACATGTGTTAAACATACGTGAATTTATTGAGAAAAATTGTGATATAACTACTCAATAAAATACTAGACTATTAAAATTACATTCTTTAAGGACTACTTAATATCCAAAGAAAATACATGAAAAACACTTGAAAGTCAAAATTAAGAGAAAAAAGCAGGACACAAAAACTATATGTAGACCACGACTCCACAAAAAATATTTTCATACAAATAGATAAAAATAAAACTAGAAATAAATATGCCAACATTGCTAACAGTAAAGTTCTCAGATACGAAGATACTAGTAACTTTTATATATTTTTTTACATTGGCTGCAGTTTCTAAATTTCTTATAAAGAACATGCTAAAAAATAGGGAAATAAATAATTGATGCTATTTTGATAACAAACTAACAATGAGAATAGCAGTTTCTTCCTTCCCTTCACTTTCTTCTTAAGAGCAGATTTAAAATACTGGAAATTTCCAGCACTGGACAAAGTGCATTGGAAAATAACAGTGAACACAGAAAATAAAAGAATTATAGAAATATATACCAGTTAATAAAGTATAGGAACTTTGCTCTCAGGGCTGTCAATTCCTTTATATTCACTACTGTTCTGAGATATTTATGTTCTCTCCCCAATGGTCAATAGCACTTTACATTTCCCTACCTTGATGCTATATTTAATAGCCAGTAGCCTGCCTCCAAGTGAAAGATTCAGGTATGTGAATTCCCTAGTCCAGCAGCCCACCTGGGAAATCTCAAATTCTTTTGAGGTCAGTACCATGAGAAGAAAGCCTCAATAGTGTGAGAAAAAGAATATATGTATATATATATGTATACATATACATATATATATATATACACACATACATATATATATATATGTATATATATGTGTGTGTACGTGTGTGTGTGTGTGTGCACATGTGTGTGTGTGACTGGGTCACTTTGCAGTACAGTAGTAAATTGAAAGAACACTGTAAACCAACTGTAATGGAAAAAATCATTTAAAAAAAGGAAAATTTAGCACTAAAAAAAAAGAAGAAGAAATCCTCAGTCCACAGCACGTCTGGGCTTCTCTTTCATTTCCGCCTCATGGTTGGAAGACATATTTCATAACTAACACTTTACCATTCAGGTGAGACCTTGCCCCTACCCACAGATTTAATAATAGAAAGACATTTTGATTATAAAATGACCATATCCAGCAAAAAATATTTTTTAATGCCAACTATGATTTTGGGCTACAGTAGTGGACAAAACTGAGTCCATACCCTCAAGGAGGGAATACAATATAGAAAAAGCATGATGTCATACAGTAGCTTTCAAATTATTTTGATTGTGAGAAGTACAATTTATATCACATCCCAGTACACACACGCACACATATTCACACAAATATGAAGACTAAAATGAAAGTTTCACAAGATAAGACCGATTCTTACCAGACGTTATACTCTCTGATAATTTTAAGTTTTATTTTATGAGTCATGAATAGGTCACAAACCAAATGCTGAGAAACTGTTGTAATAAAAAGAATAGAGTATTTAAAGTCAAAGAGACCTGAATTATATTCCCAACTCTATGGCTGATTGGTTTTGTTATCTTAAAATATTATTTAATCTTTTTTGGGATCTGTTTCCTCATCTGTCAAATTGAAATAATAGCACCTATTTCATAGGGCAGTTCTAAGAATTACATATTATAATATCTGTGAAGTTCTTAGCACAGTCTTGGTAAATATAAAATGTTTGTTATAAGAAAGCTATTATTATTACTGGTATTATTTTTCAGACATTATGCTATATGGTAGAGGATGATTTTTATGATACATCTATGTTACCTAGACAAGGGAGAGTGAAAATGTATTATATAAATAAGCACTGATGATGGAGATAATGTGAGAAAAAGAAAAAAAAGAATGTATATATGTGCGTGTGTGTGACTGGGTCAATTTGCTGTACAGCAGAAATTCACAGAACATTGTAAATCAACTAAAATAGAAAAAATAAAAATCTTACAAAAAAAAAAAAAAACAAAACACTGATCCTGCCAAAGGGAGTTCATGTAATAAAAGCAGGCAGGCATCTCACATCTATAGAAATATTCTGACCCTCTTTTATTTTTTCCGTTGTTTAAGAATGTTATGGACAATGTAGCATATGATTTTAGAAAACGAAAATAAAGAGAATGTGTATTCAATGAGGAAGATTCCGTTTAACTATTTTGAGGGTAGACTTATATCTTTGAATACTATTTTAAGGAACAATCTGGCTGATTTTTAAAAACATTGGCACCCCAGTGTTTTTAACACCCTTGAATTTCAAGGTCATAATGACACAAGTACGTACACAAGAATACTATTTATGTGGGGAAAATGAAGTTTTGCTGGAGAAACTACCCAGAAACATACAGGAAAATTATTTGGAGAAAATAACACATGATTTCCTGATTTCCTGTTTCATATTGAAGGACCAACTGCTCTGAGTCATATGAATCAGTGAGTCTTGTCTATCTGCAGAATAGCCCAATAATTCATTTCCCTCCAGTAAGAGGTTGTGAGATTGGCTCTGTGTCTGTTAATTGACTGTCTAATAATTCAATATAAAAGTGATCATTAGAAATCCTTTTAAACGACTTACAATTCAAGAGGAACATTAACATATATATTTTCTCTGTTCAACAAAAACTTATTAACAAAAAAAAAAAAAAGAAGAAGAGGGAAGAATATAGAGGCTGGAATAAAAAGTCTTTTCCCCCCTTTGGAGTTATCCAACACATTTACATTAGCCTGAGTATGATAAATGGATGTGTCACCTTGCTGAAAGATAAGAATCTCTGACCTTTCAATGCTTGGGTGAGCCATTGGGGCAAATCATGAAAAAGCAAACTTCAATACTGAAGCTGGGATTATCCCTCTCTGGATCTCAAATTCTCTATCACCTGTCTTTCCTCTCTGTCTCCCTCCTCCTCCTTTTCTCTTTATCTAGCTTTTCAAAAAAAAATAATCCAGATGAACGGGGATTCATGCTTGGTGATTTATAGTTTGCTTATGTAACCTGGTAAATGATCCAAAAACAACTTGTGTCTTATCATGGTCAGACTCAGTGTTTTGTGGTCTGGATGAAGAGGGCGATGCCTTGGAAAGTCAGATGGGCAGGTGTACTTTAGAATGTATTGAATCAATGGACAGTTTCTGTGAAATGTACTTGGTAGCTACAAATTGTACAAATAGAGAAACCCTGCAGAAGGTTATTGTCCTTGCATGTTGAATTTTGTGAGAGCAATTAGGTGGAATTAAATCTGAGCCTCTCATTCTCAGTGAGGATAGAAAGTCAAAATGACTGAAGAATCCGATCAAATGTCACAGAGCTAGTTGGTGGCAAACCAGGTCTCCTGATGCTTGGCCTCGGGCTTCTCTTGGGTACTATAAGTCCGCACCTGAAGAAGAATTTCTCTTACTTCCCCGTTTCAAAGGAATCTGTATGGATTTTCTCCAACATTTTGATGATAATCAAGAAATTACTGGAGTTCCCATCGTGGCTCAGCGGTTAACGAATCCGACTAGGAACCATAAGGTTGTGGGTTCGATCCCTGGCCTTGCTCAGTGGGTTAAGGATCCGGCATTGCTGTGAGCTGTGGTGTAGGTTGCAGACGCGGCTTGGATCCTGAGTTGTTGTGGCTCTGGTGTAGGCCAGCAGCTACAGCTCCGATTCGACCTCTAGCCTGGGAACCTCCATATGCCACAGGAGCAGCTCAAGAAATGGCAAAAAGACAAAAAAAAAAAAAGTAATTACTGAAATAACCAAAACAACAACAGCAACAACAAACAGAATTTCTCCACTTAGAGAACTTGAAAAAAAAAAAAGAAAAAAACCAAACAAATGGATGGAAAAACCAGTGAGTACATATAGAGTATAGTATCTCTATGGATGGAGAAGAACAGGTAGGTCTAGAGGCACTAATTTTCAATTAAATTAAAATATTTTCAGGTGACTGAGTTAAAATGAAAACAGATCATGATTTATGGATTGCTTCTAAAGTCAGAAAAGAATTTTTGGGTCACTCTATATAATTTGTGAAGCCCTAATGACACATGTTTATCAAACATGCAGAAGGGATAGTTTCTAGTATTTCCTTTTCAAAGTTTTATTAGTTTTACTGAAGTCTATTGCATTCTTCTCTTGTGGTGGGAAAAATAGATGAAAATGTGGAGAGAAATGTAAAAGGGAAACTTAGTAGTGTGTGTAGAACAGGAAAAGAAGTAAGAAAAAGCAAAGTGAGGAGATGTAAGGGTCAAGTTCAAGGTTAGATTTTGAAGACATTTTTGCCCCATTTTACAAAATCATCATGTTATTCTCCTGGTAAAGAAGAAGAAACAAGAAATGCTTTAGGGGCTTGTATTCCAACCCAATAAAGTAGCTATTTATAGCCTGCTAACAATGCACCTTTCCAAATCTTCTGTCGCTTGGTCCTGCATGTGTTTTCTGGTTAAAATCTTTTATTCATCATTTGCTAAATATGTGCACCATTCTCATAATCTAATTATGCTTATAAATGCGTGTTCCACTTAGAATGCCTTTTTTTCTCCTGCCCAGTGACAAACTTGACTCTTTCTTCAAAACCCTGGGCTTAATCATTTCCTCTAGCCAGCATTAGTCTCATGCCAGTCTATGTCTATACAATATTTCCCCATACATTTTTAATGCTATTTTGACATATTTTTAATTATGCATTGAAGTTTTTATTTCCATTGATGGAATATACCTTCCTTAAAGTTAGGGGTGTGTGTTATTTATCATCCCTATATATTCCTGACACATTGTTAATATATGTTTACTGAAATGAATTTATGTATATTCTTGTATTCTCTGCAAAAGAGTAAGGAACATGTTCAGACCTCCTGATTGATATTGGAATCCAGTTCCCTTTATTGAACTGCAAGGATTCCTTAACTCTTCAGCTTTTTTCATAGTGCTTTCTCCCCCACCCCACCCCAGCCCCCAGTTGGAGCAGTCATGCTCTAATGACTCCAGATGGTTGGCATGGGCTTTGGGCAGCTGGGTGGGGGGACGCACCTTCCATCTGACTGCACTCACCATGGGTGGGCAGGTGCCCTCTGTCAGGATAGCTGCAACCAGAAGCCAAATGGGTGGCTCACTGAGGTAAAGGCAGAAAATAGGAATTGCCATGATTCTAATCCCGAGGTTGACCTGAGCTAAGAAGACATTATATTGTTGACCTGAAAGTACCTGTTCCTCCCCTATGCAGGTCATTTTCATTATCATTGCCTAAGGGCTTGGCTTCTTCCCCAGATACACTTTCCTTTAATTCCATATCCAGCTTGAGAAATAAGTCATCAAGAACCACAGTGCCTTATTGAGTCAGTTGTCTGGAGTGCTACCAAATTCTCCTTAGGTGGTAGAGGCTTATAATGCTACAGACTATGTCCAGATGGGCAATTACAGGTAAACAAAGGAGGTAGAGAGGCCAGCTTTGTCCAAATCAGGAGAATTCTCAGAAGGGCTGATCAAGCTCTTTCCAATCTGGAAAAAGAGCTTGATCGGCCCTGATGGGTCTGACCATCCTCACCACTTCCAAGCCACCAGCCTTGCTCCCTGAATATTGTAATAGCTCCTCAACTAGTATCTTGGCTCCTGTCTTTGCATCTTCTTGAATTTCCCTTGTGGTAAAGTGATTTTTTTCTCTTTTAATGGAAGTCAGTTCTGGTTATTCTACTGCACAAAACCCTCCAATATCTTCCCTTTTCCTTCTGAGTAGATGCCAAAGACCTTTAAGTGACCACAAATATCTTAGCTCCCATTATCTCTCTGACCTCATTTTCTATTTTTCTGTCCCTCCCTTGCTCTGCTCTAGTCACACTAGTGTCCCTGTGGATCTTCAAGCATGCCAGAGGCTTTGCACTGGCTATGCAGTTTTGCCAGCATTACCCTTTCTCTACATCTTAGAAAACAGCATAATTAATACCTCACCTCCTTCAAGTGTCACCTGAACACCCTTAAAGTAAAATCAAAACACTCTTCCCCCGGGCACTGCTAATTCCTCTTCTTGCTTTGTTTTTGTCTGTTTTACTATGTCCTAGTTTACATACATATTTTACTGATTTCGTTTTTATTGTCTACATCTTCCCTGTAGAATGCATGCTCTAGGAGGGCAGAATTAATTTGTGTCTTGTTTATCTTGTTTGAATCCGAGTGGCATCTGTCACCTATGCTGCAGCTGCAGAAATGACAGAACCTTTAACCTGCTGCTTCAGGCCAGAGATCAAACCTGCACCTCCGCAGCAACCCGAGTCACTGCAGTCAGATTCTAACTCTCTGCACAACAGTGGGAACTCCAATTTTTTTGTGCTTTGTTTACAACCCTATCTCCAGTGGCCAGAGAAGTGTCTGGTACATAGTAAACAATATCTTTTGAATGAACCCAAGACACTGAACAGATTAATTGCTGTGTCTTCCATACACTCAATCCTCTTTTTTATAGATAAAGCATGATTCATAGTCCTTGCTGAGATAAGCTTTTATCTTCAGCAGTGGCCATGTTCTATATCACATAACTCTGTGTTTTACCCTCCTATGCTCTGACCACAGTTGATTGGACCAGGGGTGGGCACTTGATTCAAGGGCAATCACCCATTAACTGCTCAGTGGTCTGGATGGAAAGCTTTAACCTAACAGAGATGACAATGATTAGCTAGATCTAATAGAGTCTTTCTCTCAGGAATCTGAAGTAGGAAGAAAGAGTTCCTCAGATGGAGAAGAGGGGGAATACAAAGGTGAAAAATTGACTTTCATGAACATCGAGGCCCCAGAATTGAGAGCAAAGAACACTCCCTGTTGAAAGAGTAATTCAGCTATGAGATTTCTCTAAAGTTCTCTAAGATCCTGTTTTTCCTATTATTATGTGTAACCTCACACTAAATCCTTTGAAATTGAAGAAAAGTCTCTATTCCTTGTCTAAATCAAGCAATCTGAGATAACTTGTCTGCAGAGGAAGGCTGATTGTCAAACTACTGCTCTAGCTTATGCAGAAGGATCTTCCAGATTTAAAATTCTTACTAATAATATGCAAATATTATCAAGCACTTACAATTCATTAAGCACAGTGCAAATAACTTCATATATTGGCTAATAATGTAAGAGGTATGTATGTGTAAGAATTCTGAAATTCCAAAAGGAGAAATCACAAAGGATACTGCAGAAATACAAAAAAACCCATAAAAGAATACTATGAACAATTATATGCCAAAAAATTTAACAATCTGGAAGAAATGGACAACTTTCTAGAATATTACAGCCTGCCAAAAATGAATCAAGAAGAAATAGACCAACTGAATAGACCAATCACTAGAAATGAAGTTGAATACATCATAAAAACACTCCCCACAAATAAAAGCCCAGAACCAGATGGCTTCACAGGCAAATTCTACCAAACATACAAAGAGGATATGGTGCCCATCGTCCTTAAATTTTTTCAAACAGTTGAAGTAGAAGGAACACTCCCAAAGACATTCTATGATGCCACTGTCACCCTAATTCCAAAACCAGACAAAGATACCACCAAAAAAGAAAACTATGGGCCAATATCTTTGATGAATTTAGACACAAAAATTCTCAACAAAATTCTAGCCAACCTAATCCAACAACCTATCAAAAAGATCGTACACTATGACCAGGTGGGATTCATCCCAGGTTCACAAGGATGGTTCAACATATGCAAATCAATCAATGTCATACACCACATTAACAAAAGAAAAGTCAAAAACCATATGATCATCTCAATAGATGCAGAAAGAGTATTTGACAAAGTCCAATATCCATTTATGATAAAAACTCTTACCAAAGTGGGTATAGAGGGAACATTCCTTAACATAATCAAAGCCATTTATGACAAACCCACAGCAAATATAACACTCAGTGGAGAAAAATTGAAAGCTTTCTCACTAAAATCTGGAACAAGACAGGGATGCCCACTCTCACCACTGCTCTTCAACATAGTTTTGGAAGTCCTAGCCACAGCAATTAGACAAACAAAAGAAATAAAAGACACCCAAATAGGAAGAGAAGAGATAAAACTGTCACTGTATGCAGACAACATGATACTATACATAGAAAACCCTAAGGACTCAACTCAAAAGTTGAACTGATCAACAAATTCAGCAAAGTAGCAGGATATAAGATTAACATTCAGAAATCCATCGCATTTCTGTATACTAACAATGAAATTTTAGAAAAGGAATACAAAAGTACAATACCTTTTAAAATTGTACCCCAAAAAAATCAAATACCTGGGAATACACCTGACCAAGGAGGTAAAGGACTTGTATGCTGAGAACTATGAAACACTAATCAAGGAAATTAAAGAAGACGTAAAGAAATGGAAAGATAGTCCAGGTTCCTGGATTGGAAAAATTAATACTGTAAAAATGGATATACTACCCAAAGCAATCTACAGATTCCATGCAATCCCTATCAAATTACCCATGACATTTTTCACAGATTTAGAACAAGCAATCCAAAAATTTATATGGAACCACAAAAGACCCAGAATTGCCAAAGAAATCCTGAGAAACAAAAACCAAGCAGGAGGCATAACTCTCCCAGATTTAAGGCAATATTACAAAGCCACAGTAATCAAGACAGTGTGGTACTGGTACCAAAACAGACAGAAAGAGCAATGGAACAGAATAGAGAACCCAGAAATAAACCCTGACACCTTTGTTCAATTAATCTTTGACAAAGGAGGCAAGAGCATAAAATGGGAAAAAGAAAGTCTGATCAGCAAGCATTGCTGGGAAACCTGGACAGCTGCATGCAAATCAATGAAACTAGAACACACCCTCACACCATGCACAAAAATAAACTCAAAATGGCTGAAAGACTTATAAATATAAGACAAGACACCATCAAACTCCTGGAAGAGAGCATAGGCAAAACATTCTCTGACATCAGCCTTACAAATATTTTCTCAGGTTAGTCTCCCAAAGCAACAGAAATAAAAGCAAAAATAAACCAGTGGGACCTAATCAAATTGACAAGCTTTTGCACTGTAAAGGAAACCAAAAAGAAAACAAAAAGACAACTTTCAGAATGGGAGAAAATAGCTTCAAATGATGCAACTGACAAGGGCTTAATCTCTAGAATATACAAGCAATTTATACAACACAATAGCAAAAAAAAACCCAACCACCCAATGGGAAAATGGGCAAAAGATCTGAATAGACGGTTCTCCAAGGAAGATATACAGAAGGTCAAAAAGCACTTGAAAAAATGTTCAACGTCCCTGATTATTAGAGAAATGAGATATCACCTTACACAAGTAAGAATGGCCATCATTAATAAGTCCACAAATAACAAGTGCTGGAGGGGGTGTGGAGAAGAGGGAAACCTCCTGCACTCTTGGTGGAATGTAAGCTGGTACAGACACTATAGAGAACAGTATGGAGGAACCTTAGAAATCTATACGTAGAACTACCATATGACCCCACAATCCCACTCTTAGGCATATATCCAGACAAAACTTTCCTTAAAAAAACACATGCACCCACATGTTCACTGAAGCACTCTTCACAATAGCCAAGACATGGAAACAACCCAAATGTCCATTGACAGATGATTGGATTAGGAAGATGTGGTATATATACACAATGGAATACTACTCAGCCATAAAAAAGAACAAAATAATGCCATTTGTAGCAACATAGATGGAACTAGAAACTCTCATACTGAGTGAAATAAGTCAGAAAGAGAAAGACAAATACCATATGATATCACTTGTAACTGGAATCTAATATACAGCACAAATAAATGTTTCCAAGGAAAAGAAAATAATGGACTTGGAGAATAGACTTGCAGCTGCCCAGGGGAAGAGGAAGGGAGTGGGAGAGATCGAGAGCTTGGGGTTAACAGATGCAAACTATTCTCTTGGAATGGATTTACAATGAAATTCTGCTGTGTAGCATTGAGAACTATGTCTAGATACTTATATCGCAACACAAAAATAGGAGGAAAAATTATGTATACATATATTTGTAACTTGGTCCCCATGCTGTATGGTGGGGAAAAATAAATAAATAAATAAAAGAATTCTGAAATCCATAGTGTTACACAAATATCCAAGTCACTATTTTCTTCCTTTCTTTCTCTTTCTTTCTTTCTTTTTCTTTCTCTTTCTTTCTTTCTTTCTTTTTTTCTTTCTTTCTTTCTCTCTCTCTCTTTCTTTCTTTCTCTCTCTCTCCCTCCCTCCCTCCCTCCCTCCTTCCTTCCTTCCTTCATTTTTTTTTTTTTGTCTTTTGTCTTTTCAGGGCCACACCCACTACATATGGAGGTTCCCAGGGTAGGGGTCCAATTGGAGCTAGCCTACACCACAACCACAGTAACAGGGGATCCGAGCCAATCTGCGACCTACACCACAGCTCACAGCAACATTGGATCCTTAACCCACTGAGCAAGGCTAGGGATTGAACCCACATCCTCATGAATACTAGTTGGGTTCGTTAACCACTGAGCCATGTCGGGAACACCAAAGTCACTATTTTCTTATAACTGGATTACCCAAGTGGCCTTGGAATTGGTTTCCCTGTTTGCCTCCTTGTCTCAGTATATAACATAGAGGAGACACATCAGTTGAGAATAACTTTTGAAAGAGAATAATCGAGTTATATTCATCTTCTGTTCAAAACTACTCAGAGGGTTCTCATCCCATTTAGTATGAAACTGAGGCTCCCTAGATAGCCACAAGGACCCTAGTCTAGTCTTGCCCCTTCTCTGTCTCATGTCCTCCTAGTCTTTCCTTGTTTTGATATTTCTGTTACCCTGCTTGAGCTTCTTACCCTACTTTTTCCTCTGTGCTTTTGCATCAGCCAGTTCCTCTCTCTGGCTGCCCTCTCATTAATTGGTTATTAGATCAAATGCTCCCTTCTTAGAGAAGTTTCTCCAGTCATTCCCTAGACCTGCACTCTACAGTAGTCATATTGTGACTATTGATCACTTGAAATGGGGCGACTTTGAATTGAAATGGGTTGCAAATACGTAAAAAAACCTGAATTTCAAAGATTAATATGAAAATATAACCAATCTAAATATTACATGTTGAAGTGATGATGTTTGGCCCATACTGGGTTAAATAAAACTGAATATTAAAAATTATTTCACTTGTTAAATTTTTTTTCTTTTTAGGGCCACACCTGTGGCATATCCAAGTCCTGGTTTAGGGGTCAAATATGGGCTGCAGCTATTAGCCTACACTACAGCCACAGCAGTGTGGGATCTGAGCTACATTTGTGACCTACATCCATAGCTAAAGGCAACTCAAGATCCTTGACCCACTGAGTGAGGACAGGGATTGAACCCACACCCTCATGGATACTAGTTGGGTTCTTAACCTGCTGAGCCACAGTGGGAACTCTGCACTTGTTATACTTTTAAATGGAGCTACTGGAAAACTTTAAAATAATATGGGGCTTGTATTACAGATTTCCAAAGGACAGCACTGATCTATACCATTGCTCTGTTTATTTTTCTAAGCACTTACGACTCTGAAATTATTTTACTTGTGTGTTTATTTTCTGACTCCATCACAAAAATGAAAGCTCCAGGAGGGCTGGGACTTTGTTGCATTCACCGCTATATTTCAAGCATTAAAATAGTTACCAGCAGATAGTGGATGCCAAATAAGATTCATAGATTATTAATGAATAAAGTAATGGGGACTTATTTTCATCAACTCTATTCTTCTTTCAATGGATTCTGTTTAGTTAGGCCCAGGTGTCTCCTGACTAACAATAATTCTTTTATATCATGCCATTACTATGTATATAGACCAGGAATCAGCAAACTTTTTCTGTAAAGGACCAAATAATGAATATTTTAGGCTTGCAAGGCAGATTGTCACTGTCTCAACTATTCAAATCTGCAGCTATAGAGTGTGTGCAGTCATAGACAATGCATTAGCAGATAAGCATGGATATCTTCCCAATAAAAATGGGCTGAAACAGATGATGGGCTGGATTTGGCCCATGGACAGGAGTTTTCTGGCCTCTGATATAGGCAGTCCAAAGACAATATTTTGACCACAAAGACTTTTGTGTGTGTGTATATATATATATGGAGAGAGACAAGTCTATATCTACTTTGTGTCTATAGATCTATTTATATATCTGTTATCTGTTATCTTTTATCTATCTGTCTAGAGGACACTTGTAATATACAGTGCCATGGGAAGCACAGAAGGAGTGTAATACATCCTCAATCTTCATTTTATATATTAGCTGTAGAAACCAAATATGTAAATATTTATATACAATTCTTTATAAATGTCTATATTTTAAGGTCCTATCCCCAAATCCATAAATTAAGAGGGATAACTCTATCAATAGCCTTATATACTGAGAATAGTGAGTTGGATATAGAAAATTTATGGAAATTCAACATTCAACTAGCAAAAGAAAGCCACCCCTTTAACTAAAGTACTATAGAGAAAAAGACACTTTATTTTCCTAGGTAGCAGTACAAGAATTTTGGTGTTCTACTGAAATCTTCTGAAAAGACTGCATCTTTGTGCAGACTGACGACACAGATAAAAAGTCTCTAAGATGTTTAGCATAAAATGATAAGTCTTCAAGAGAAATTCCTTCCTAAAACATCTAAGCCTGATTGTTTCCACATCCCATAAGGTCAATTTAATATTTTCTTACAAAAACATGGAGCAGGGAAGGCAAGACTAATGCCGTTTGAATTCGATGGACTTAATGACCTGGGTTCTGCCAGTAACAGGATTGTGATTTCAATATTTTAAACTCAGATACCAGAAAATCATGGTATGTCTTCAGGTTCTCTAACACTTAAAATTACCCCAAATTTTCTGCGAGGTCCTAGTGAATATGAGCACTTTCCAAATAGAACTGTAAGTTCTCCAAAGAACAGGTGAGATCCCACTATTTTAGAACCAACAATCCATTTCATAATCTTATTGAATTTGCCACCTAATTATTGAATATTGTCACCTGTCTCTCAGATAAGATCTTGTTTGACCTGGTGGTTCCAGTTTTATGGACACACTCTTTCCCTTAGTTAGGAGGATGAGAGGGAGAAGAGAGATGATCTATAACTTAAAGCCAACCTTGCTATGAGCCAAATTCGCTTTCATTGTCTATTAATGCACAAGGCCCATCTCTCTCTCTCTCTCCCTTCCTCTCCAAGTTGCTCTGTTTTATTACCCACCTCACTGCTGATACAGCATCCCTCCTGCGGTTTTTCCAGGAAAGAAAGGTGATTACCAGCTGAATGACAATTGGGTTAAACAAGTCCGCACTGGAGAGCCAGCTGCTGAAATCTGACATTATAACTACCACTTACAGTGGCATTTCTGGAGAGCAACTTGCATAGAATCATTGAAGTCACATCCTTTAGCGCATTTGAGGCAAAAAGGACAAGGGGATGAAAGTAGGGAAGAGAGAGATGAATGAATATTTGTGTGGTGCTTTATAGTTTCCATGGACCTGAGTATACATTATCATATATGATTTGGATAAAATACTTTGAGAGAGTACCCCCATCCATATAGGTGTCACTTCTGTATAGTCATCCAGTTACGTGGAATAGTCTCTGTTAAAATGACCAAAATGGGAGATTAAGACGGAAACTTAATGGACAAAAGACAGAGAATAGTAATTATGGTGTAAGGCAAGTCACATGCACTAAAGCCACATAAGTAGTCTGGGCAGCTGGCGCCAGGACCAAGGACTTCACTTCTGAGTTTCTATCCCATAAACTTTTCTCCTTAGAATTTAGGATTCAGTTCTGGGGTTAGTGAAAACTAGGCAGATTTGTGTACTAGTTGGCTAGATAAGCAGGGGCTAGATAACAATTAGCACTGACAGGAATATCCTTTATTCAATGATTCTGCTTGCACAACAAGACCTAAATCTCTCCATGGCATGAATCCCAATCACATTCTCTGTTAAAAAAAAAAATCAAACTTGGAATTGTGAACCGCAAGAATTTAAGAGAGTTCTGCCTCTCTAACTCTGATGCCTAATCACCATTTTGGACTTTGCCAGAGCAGAGGAAAGAAAAGTAGAGAAATCGGAAAGAGGAGGAAGGGGAGGAGAAAATGAAAATGGAGAATTTCCAGTTGATAAAATCTGCTCAGAGTTTGGAGAGTGGAATTACAGTTCAAAAGGGAACCTAGGTTTCTTTTATTCATTCCTGGTTCTCGGCTAGCTCAAATACTTACCTTTGTTTTTCTTCGCGTGCCTTCCCCCCCCCCCCCCCCCCCCCCCGCTTTCTTCTATTTTCTTTTACTGCTTTTTTCTCTCCTTTGCGTCTTTTCTTAGACCTGCCAAGGACCACACAAGCACTTTAACCCCCTTTCCAGACTGCCCACTCCACCTTGCCTCTCTTCCCCCCACCCTACCCCCAAGCTACGGAGGGGGCTGCAGCCTGCAGCAGGGGAGGGAGGCCATAGAATGACTCTAAGGTTTCATGGAATTCCACATTCATCTCTAATTTGTAAATCACGGGATATGACTGGGTGAGGCTTCCAAGCACTCAGATCATTTTGCTACTTTGCTGTTTTGTGAGCAGAGAGTGAGAGCTAGAGGGGCCCCAAGAGAGATTTCAACAGCCTACTTTTAAAATAAAAGAGGTGAAAAAAAAAAAACAATCCTTCTATTTCCCTCCTTTTTCTATTTTTTTTTTCTCTTTTTTTCTTTTGTCTTTTTAGGGCCACTCCCAAGGCATATGGAGGTTCCCCTGCAGGCTAGGGGTCCAATCGTAGCTCTAGCTGCCGGCCGATGCCAGAGCCACAGCAATGCCAGATTCGAGCCGTGTCTGCAACTTACACCACAGCTCACAGCAATGCCGGATCCTTAACCTACTGAGCGAGGCCAGGGATTGAACCCGCAATCTCATGATTCCTAGTTGGATTTGTTTCTGCTGTGCCATCATGGGAACTCCCCTTCCTTTTTTTTATAACCTATACAAAGGAAGTCCTCATCCAATTAAACAATCAGGCCCTTAGAAGAAGTCATTTCAGATCTTCCGTGGGGTCTTTTTGTAGCTAGGGGAACAGCCATTAAGAGGTACATGATGGGCAGAGTCTGGTTCCTTACTTGGGCAGACCCAAGGGGCATGACATATAGCAGGAAGAGTGTGAATGCATGAAGTGAACACCGATTTATTTGGGAAATGAAAATGTCAGCATGGCAAGAAGAAGTGAAACCTTGTGAATTGTAGGTTAATTTGGAGAATATTTCTCTTCTGCTTTGAACGTTAGGTCAGTGCTTCAGAAGATAAGAATTTCGAAGGACTACCTGAGGGATGTTAGGTACAGCCATAGAATAACCTTATTAGAAAATGCTTTTTAAAAAGGATTCAGAGTTCCTATTGTGACTCAGTGGTAATAAATCTGACTAGCATTCATGAGGAGGCAGGTTTGCTGGTCCTTGTTCAGAGGGTTAGGGATCCTATGGTGTAGGTCACAAACACAGCTTAGATCCAGCAGCTGCAGCTCCATTTAGACCCTTAGCCTGAGAACCTCCTTATGTTCCACATAAGGCCCTAAAAAGCCAAAAAAAAAAAAAAATTATTCAAGCATATCTTTACAATTAATGGAAATAAATCAGTACTTAAACACTCCATTTTATTTCATATGAATATGAAGTGTTCATCTAACAACAACAAAAAAAAATTATTGAATACTTACTATAGACCAGACTCAGTTCTAAGCACTGGAGAAATCATTGTGAACAAAACAGTACCTGCTTGGCAGTGTTTAGTGGAAGAGTTATTGATAGACAAAGTGAGGATTGTGAAAGAAGAAGAGTGTTATAAACTGATCTGAGTCAACTTGATTGTGTGTAATATTTAGTTTATTCTCAGTGATAACTGTCCCACTAAAAAAGTCTAAAGTTGTCAGGGAAGAGCTATATCTTCACAACCTCACAACAACAGATCTGGTTATCACGAACAAAGATCTCAGACCAAATTCTATAACACATCTCTTTTACTGGCCAAACACACTTGGCACGAGGCACAAGATTCTTCATAGACTTATCCAGACAGATTCAATAAAGTCAAGCTCTTATACACTAAGAAAAATTAACTCTGGGTAGAACAGCAACTTTTCTGAGGCAGGAGGTAGGATTCTATGCACTGTAGTCAGAACCTTGCAATCAGAAATCTTAAATTACTGGCTGAACAGGGTCTACATAGGGATCCAACCTCAGGGGGCCCATTCCTAGGAGCTGCAGAATATAGGCCTTCAAGGAAGATGCACGTGCAAGGGTACAGAGAATCCCTAAGGTGTTTGGGTCAATATTTGTATGCTAAATCCTTTAATTTCACCAAAGACAGTCCATTTCTAACATCATCATGGAAATGAATGTTTGCTAGTTTCACCAATAAAAATCAGATTTGATGGAGTTCCTGTCATGGCTCAGTGGTTAATGAACCCAACTAGTATCCAGGAAAACACGGGTTCCATCCCTGGCCTTGATCAGTGGGTTAAGGATCTGGCATTGCTGTGAGCTGTGGTATAGCTCACAGACGAGTCTTGGATCCCGAGTTGCTGTGGCTGTGGTGTAGGCCTGTGGCTGAAGCTCTAATTTGACCCCTAGCCTGGGAAACTCTATATGCCGAGGGTGTGGCCCTAAAAAGAAAAAAAAAAAAAAATCAAATTTGACATCGGTATGCTAATCAGTAGGCTGATTGCCCAATCAGACAGGGATAAAAGAAGGGCTTCTTGGTGACCAGATCTGGAATGAGGTTCTGGCTGATAAAAGTGCTCGTTGACTATGTTAGAACTGGGGCTTCTTGATAATAAGCTACCCACCTCCAAAATGTAAGCTTAACCTAACTGGAATATTTATACTGCCCCACCAATTATATTTAACATTCTAAAGTGAATTATAGATCTCAAAAAGAGAACTGGAGAGGCCACTAAAAAGAGTTCAATGTTTTGGCCTGAGCAGTGTAGAGTTGCAACTTTTACTGAGAAGGTACAACTTGTGGGCGGTTTGGGGCAAAAAATCAGAAATTTGCTTAGGAACATCTAGTGGAGATGTTGAATAGGAAGAGAGTTAAATATATGGGTTTAGAACTCATAGGAAAAATAAGACTAGAGACATGAAGTTGGGAATTAACAAGATCTTCATGGTAATTAGAGTCATAAAACTGAAGCAATCACTTCAAGAATGATGTGAATAGAAAAAAGAAGCGGTTTTGGGAACCAAGCCTGCGGCTGGATGATAATGATGTGGATGGTGACTTGACGAAATGTAAATAGTGCTTTCTTGTACTGGACACTATTTAAGCACTTTACATTCATTAGTTTATTTAATCCTCAAAAAAAAAATCTCAGGAGTCACATATTACTGTTTATTCTGTATTATGGATGAGGAAACTCAGAAGGGTGAAGTAACTTGCACAAGATCACAGTTAATAAGATGAGGAGAAACCAACAAAGGAGGCAGAGAAGAAACAGCCAGTGGAAAAGGAGGACTGCCAAGACAGAGTGATATCATGAGGCCAAATGAAGAGTGATTCATGAAGGCAGCAAAAATCTAGTGTCAAATGCTTTTAAGGTCAAGTTAAAATAATTTAGAGCCATGGCCATTGGTGACCTTTCTCCGATCAGTTTTATTGGAATGGTATGATAAAAGCTTAATTGGAGTTGATTCAAGAAAAAAAATGGGAAGAACGAAAGTGAGGTGGAAAGTATAGAAAAACACTTTTAAAGAGTTTTCTGTAGAGGTGGGTCAAAAATAAGGCCGCACACAAGAATGGAAGTGGCAGTTCTGTAAACTGTTAAGAGTAATTAAGGGGGTGGGAAATTTTGATGGCACAGGAGAGAGGGTAGAAAATTGAAGAGTAGTGTCATTTTAGAAGTAAATGGATTCATGTACAGACAATATATGGAGATAAGGGTGGAGAATGTTTATTCATTTAATGGTTGGGAAGCAAAGTATTTTGGTACATAAGCAGGTTGTTTTGTTTTGGTGATGGTAATGTAGACATCCTCATTCATTTGCTTCTATTTTCTCTGTGGAATAAGAAGGAATGTCATCATTCGAGAATGAGGGGAGAGAAAATGTGGTTATTTGAGATGTGTGAAGGAAGTAGAAAGTATTAATTTGGAACACTGTACAGTGAACTGACTGGAGAAATGCAGGAGAGCTGGGTAGCCCTAACGGTTTGCTTGAAGTCGGTGATCATGAATTAAAGAGAAAGCATTATTTGAAATTGTAGGAAGTGTTAAAGCTTTGCCAAGAAGTTAAGCTGCAGTAGATGCAGGAAACCTAAGTGTGAGGCCAGAACAAAATGCAAATTTTCCAAATAAGTGGCTGTAATCTATGAGCATTTTCGGTAGAACACATGTGAACTGCAGTAGAAAAAAATACCAGTTTGGAAACATTTTAAGTCCTGCTCAAGATCACCTGGCAATAGCACAGAGGTTCTGGATATGGACTGAACCAGGGGCTGAGGGGAGAGAGGCCACCTTAAGGAGAGTCCTGTCCATGTTATGGGAGCAGCAGCCAAAGGACTCAACCAGGGAAGAACTATTTATTAAAAAAATCCAAGAGAGAGTTCCCATTTGGTTATCTACCCATAAAGAGCCCTAAGACTGGAAGATAACTGCACTGCCCAATACAAACTGGGGCTTTTTCCTTTGGTTTTCTTTCCTTCAGGTCAGTTAAAACAATGAGTATCAGGTAGGATCAGGAGAGAGAGTGCTAAGCAGGGGAAGAGAAAAGGAGGACCAGCCAACTCCCTTAGCTCTGTAAACAGACAGTATACAGGGGCCCAATGGTGGAGAGATTTGTTGTGAAATAAATTTTGGAATTTAATGACCAATTCATAAACTGAGTCAGTGTTTATGAACCACAGTAAGCATAAGAGTCATAGAACTACCCCCATGCCTCCCCCCAACCCCACCATATAGACAGACACTTAAAAAAAAAAACTCAGGGTCAGGGAGGAAAGCTTTTCCCTACACAATAAATCTTCAAGTCGTAGTGAAAGGTCAAGACAAATTTATGGCTTGTTCGATATGTTAGTTATATAATTCTCACGTCTTTTAACTTATTTTCTTACTCTTCCATTAAAGTAAAAAACACTAATTTACATGTATAAGTTACTCTGAAGAGTAAGCATATATTAGTGGTTCTGTCAGTGAGTTCTGGATATTCAGATCAAACAAAGACCCAAAAACTGAAAGACTTTTTTCATAACATTTAACGAAAATTGTGGTGAAGGAGAAGGTTTCATTGCATTAAAGGTGTGTTAAGGTGAAGAATGCTTTGCACTAAAAAGCTGGGAGGCTTAATGTTTCAGTTGTTCAGGTTTGTTGAACTCTGGAAAGTATGTTTCCCCACTATTATTGCAGTATTTTGATGTAGTTTTAAAATACTACAGATAATGGCCAATTCATCTCTTCTCTAAGTGATAAAAATCAAACAGTGACAAAAAATAAAATTCTGGTGATTGAAATGTTTGCTCCGTCATTTGGATTTATTAAAAAAACCCTGCTAATCTCTTACTGCCAGCATTTAAAAATTTTAAATACTTTTCACCCCAAGTGATATACGCTTTACCACCAAATTATACAACTAGAACCAGTCTTAGAAACAGTCTGGACTGATACTGGACAAAAAATTACATCCGATTTGATCATATTCACAATTCACTATTTCCTTCAAAAGCACATTAGGATAATGAGTCATAGATTGACCAACCAGTAGTCTCTGGAAATAAGATTGTATGGATTGGCCTGGCAACATATCTATTTTATTTGCACACCTGTTTTTCTGCTAGTATTGATCACCTTGTATTATTTTCAGCTTATATCGTATTTCCTAAAGTAATAAAAAACACTATTTCCTGTATCATGGCTCCTCAGTGATTCACGATATTGTCTCCTAATCCTTCTCTTTCACCAGATACGTGTCAGGAGCTGTTTCAGACTCTGCACACCTGTCATTTCATCTACATATAAAGCGAAATACCTGTCCCCAGACATAAACGATAGCATTTGCTCTTTCACTTTATGTCACTGATGTTTAGTAATGTCCAGATGGTGTCTTCTGATTTCAAAATTGCCAATGCTTTATTCTGAGTTATCTCTGAGGAATCCCTTTGTCATTAATGTTGCACAAGTTTCACAGTAAGAGCACGACCTGAACCCACGTGGGGTGTAACCTGATCCAAAGGGTGTCACTTTGAATTATACCTCTGGCATTTTCTTCTTTTCCCTGTTTCTGATAACAAAAACTTCCTTTTACTGGAAATGTTATTTAATTTTGTTCAGGGGGAAAATAATCAATTACTAGAAAAATGACTCTGCCTCTTTCTGCGATCATGCAAACACGTCAATGACTTCCTGCTACTGCTTGCGAATAACATCTGCAGACCAATAAGATCCAGTTTTTGGAAATTCATCTTCATACTTTGTATTTTCTCTTTTATTCTAAAGTCCCTTCAAAATAAAATCACTCACAGATGTAATTGGAGTAGCCCATACTGAAATGCTATTCAACTTTTCCTAATTATGGTTTCCGGTATTCGTAGTTCCTACTTTTATCAATTTTTCCTGTTTCCAGAAGGCACTCTTGAGACTTTTGCCCATTTTTGAAAGTTTTGTCCATAATACACCATAGAAAAATGGCAAATTTAACAGAAGTCAGCATTAACATGGAAATACAAAAATAATTTGTTGGCTGAAGTCAACTGTACCCCGTTCACTGAATGTCAGTGGGGTTGAACTTCCCAAAAGAGGCCCTAAAAACATGTTCAGACTCTTAAAAAATATATATGTCTATTTTAAGAATGCTACTGAATTCTTTGAAAATTATGATTTTACATTTCAAATTTGTGAGATATTAGGGAAGAAGATTGTTTCACTGCTTTTTTTCCTGCATCTGTCCAACTTCAGGCCACATTCTGAAGGCCAGCAATGATCAGTGAACACATTCCATGATGCACTAGTTTATAGTAAACATCTGAGAATTATTGTTTGTCCTTGTGAGGTGTGTGTGCGTGCATGTGCACATGAGGTGTATACATACATACAGGTGGTGGTTGATGTGTGTATGAGAAAGAGAAAGAGACTTAATGTGTTGGATCATAAGAAGAATAAAGATATGCCTTTTGAACTCTCTCTGGTGAGAAAACTTCAAAGGTGACTATATATGCCATGGAATAGTTATGGAACTTATACAAGCAGGTCAAAATGAACAATTTTGACTGAACCACTGAGATATCATTTTAGGTATAGTGATGCAGGTTTAGAAAGCCATCAGGAAATCCTAAAGAGTCTGTGCCTCGAATATATAGGTGTGTTCAAACATATACGTAGAAGAAAATTATTTCTGCTTTCTTCTACTATCATCTTTGTCCAGCCACAACTGTCTCTTTTTTGGATTATTGTAAGAGCCTGCAAATTAGACTGTTTCTGCCTCTGTACAGTATAGTCTCAAAACAAATGTCACAGTCGTCCCCTTAATGTATAGATCAGATCACCTTACTTCTCCTTTTAAAACACAAGTCCTTATAATGGAATCTATGAACACCTATAGGGTTTATATGTACATATGTACATATTTATTAAATATGACATCCATTTTTTAATATATTTATCCTATGTGGACATGTGAATGTATTTATTGTATATACTATACATTTATTATATATATATAAATATAGAGAGATAGATAGATGATAGATATTCCCCATTCCATTTCACCTCATTACAAACTATTTACTTCTTTACTCACTGTACCCTGGCCACATAAGCCTCTTAGAACATTCCAGGAATTCTGTCTCAACACCCTAGCAATTTCATTCACTCAGCCTAGAATATCCATCTCTCTCTATTTTTATGTGCTGTGCTTCCTCACCTCCTTCAGGTCGTAACTCAGACATCACCTTCTCAGTACGGTCTTTCTTAAGCACCCTATTAAAAATTTTTATCTTCCCTTCCACCCTCATATTCACCAGCTTTGTTTTACTCCATAGAATTTATTTCCATCTTATATATTACACATTTGGTCTATTTCTTTATTGCTCAAGCTCCATGAGGCTCAGATTTTCATCTGTCTTTTTCGTGGCTGTATTGCCAAAATGTGGATCATTACTTGGCACATAGTAAGCGCTTAATAATTATTTGTTGAATGAGTAATGATGGAGGCAGGAGGATGGATCTTGGAACAAGCCCAGCCTCAGGGAGGAGCTGGTAGACGTCTCCAGGGGCTGTGCATGGTGAAACTTAGAAAACAGGACAAAAGGAAGGTGCTTTTCTCAAAGAGACTAACAGACCAGAAGGCAAATTTTGTAGCTGAAGTACACACACAAAGCATTTAACCTTGGGTACTTTCTCCTTGAACTATAAATTCTAACTTGCCAGTTTTACTGTCTTGTTTCATATGATGTAATTCCCTTTAGTTTTACGCAAACGTTGTAAAGTCAATAAACCCAATCTCGGCGTGGTGGTTGTTTGAAGGAGAACACCCTGCCTGCATCCACAAAGCTCCACATAGAAGGGGCAGACTTGTGTCAGGGAAGAGCGTGTGCTGGGATCCCCAGGCCATGTGTTCAGTTATGTGAATAGTGCCCACAGCAGGGCAGCAGAACAGGGGTCAAGGTCACAGCCTGGGAGCAGACATGAGATAATCTTCCCTCACTCTTTTTTTTTTTTTCCTTTGTCTTTTTGGGGAAACACCTGCAGCATATGGAAGTTCCCAGGCTAGAGGTCAAATCAGAGCTATGGCCACCGCCCTAGCCACAGCAAGGTGGAATCCAAGCTGAATTTTCAACCTACACCACCTCACGGCAATGCTGGATTCTTAATCACTGAGCAAGGCCAGGAATCTAACCTGTGTCCTCATGGATGCTAGTCAAATTCATTTCCGCAGAGCCATGAGGGGAATTCCTCCTCCCTCATCCTTAAATAAAGTTTAGATTTTATTTAAAATAAAGATCACGAGGAGGTGATCCTTGTGGGGAAGGGAAAAGCAGATACTCCAGATATGGGTAGGTGCAGAAACAAACCCTCCAACAATCAACTGACTTGTTAATGTTTTCTTAGCCTTTTAATTCTTGATCTGGTGCATGCACTGCAATTCCAGGCCATTCTTTGCATTCAGCTCATCTTTAACTCAAACACTTATGGACCCCAATTCCCTAATCTACAATATAGGCACAAAAATTCTTATACTGTAACTTATCTCAATTTATATGTCTTCCAATACTCTTGACTCCCTGGATTTTACGTTCTCAGAGCTTGCTGAATCTAAATTTCAGTAATTGTTAACAGTGGCTCTGCTTTCATCTACTTGGAATTTACTAATAACTCTAGTAAAAGACAATTAAGAGAGGAAAGCTATATAAAAGAAATGCTGTGATCTGTGCAGACCATTCTCCCTTTTTTTTCAATCCACATTTCCACAACCAACAAGAAAATATTTCCCCAAAGAAAACCAGAGTGATATTGGTATTTTTTCCTCTTCCCTAATGTCTATATTTTCTAAGACCATTTCATGTTTTAAGAAATGAGAAAAGGAAAAAAAAAGTTTATATTGGTTGGAAAGAATGTATGTGGTTTTTGTCATTTAGAAATGAAAACAGCCCTAGTTCTTCCAAGGACTCTTTGCCTAACCTTTGTTCTGTCTCAACTATCAGACCCCCAAAGTCTGGACAGGGTTAGCTTTGGAAATACTGTCTGGCTGGGTGAAGTCACACAATATTGCAAATGTTCCTTCGGCGTGTTGTTTCTTTCCCCTACAATAATTGCCTTTCTTTTAGATTTCAGTGTTTCCCTTTTGTGTTTACGATAACAGAGGGATGCTTTATTGCATTTCACCAGGCCGGTTGCCATGGTGATCAGCAGTTGCTGTATGCTGTAAAAATAACCCTCCTTCCTTGATAGATTTCACTTGAGTGAAAATAACCCTTAAAAATAGGTTGAAATTTACATACTAACTCTTCCAGCAGGTTCAAGGGGGAAAAAGGAATGAATTACATTGTGATTTGACAAGCTATTAGGCTAGGGGCTACTGGATGAGATTTGAACAGAGCAGTCTGCTGTAAGCTAGTGTGAAGCCCACCGAATTTTAGTATAAAACCATCAAATTGTATTGGGTCTTTCTTCATTAGTGTTGTATGATGGCTAAAAGTGTGTGTTAGGGAGGGTTAAGATTTCTGTGCACATTGAAGATTGTACCATCTGGGAGCTCAGGGATATTATTACGGGTTGGCCTAGAGTGTATTCTAGAGGACACTGTTCCCAAAAACATAAATGAGATGCTATTCCAAAAGATGTTAAATAAGGTGCTCTGTGGTCAAATATATTTGAGAAACATGAACATACTATACTCATAACACATATTATCATGTCTATGTGTCTGAGAAATTCTAAAGCAAAACCCCACTTTTCTGTATTTAATAGACATTCCAACTTCATTTAAGCATGAATATTTTACTAGTAACAATTATAAGAATCATTTTTGGGGAAATTTTTTAGATCCTTTAAATTCTTTTTTTTATGAATGGTTATAAATCACTTCAGGAAGATGTCTTAGCAGACTGAAGATCTACCAATTCATTTCATCATGTTTTTGCCCAAGAAAATGAAGAAGAAAAAAAAATCAGGGAATATGGTAGTCATAAAGTTGGTGTAGATAAGCTGGGTACTGATATATAGGGGGAAATATGTATCATGGTGCAGTCTCAGAGGAATGAGGAAATTGTAGAATAAAATATGTTTCAGAACAAAATCAGAATTGTTTTACACACCTATTTTAGTAGCCTAAGGTGAATTAAGATATGATGGGCAGCATATGCCCATAAATAATTCTTGGTTTTTTAAAAAGTTTATCTAAAGGGTTTTTATGTATACATAAAATCATATACATATACATATCTTTTCAAGATACTGAACCCATAGCTAATATCTTGGTGTTTTTCCCTGGTTATGTTTCCACATTTGGGATCATATTCCAGTTCCCATGTCTCACCTGATTATTGGATGTGGCATGTTTTTTCCAAGCATAAATCAAAGTCTAGTGGTTTCTTTTCCTATCTCCCTCCCAAGGATTTCTGGTAACAAATTGTCACTTCTTGAGATTCTAGCCAAACCCCTTAACTCTAGATAGGTTGAAGAGTTCTTTATGGTCTGTGTTTTTCTCTTGTTTCTCCGTTTATTGATCTGAAGATATAAGTTTTTACCAGTATGTCAAAAACTTTCCAAACTACTTATTAGCCTTGACCACTTATCCTCACTCCTGGAAAAAGCAGCAATGGCCTGATGATTCATGTACCCTTGGATATTTATCATTTGTGATGATTTAAGTGTGCTTGTTCTACATGTATCTAAACATAGCACTATATCATAATATTTTACATAAATATTTAGATATATATAAATATATTTATTTATTTGTGTGCTCAAGCACACAACATATATTGAATTTGGTTCTCAGTGATGGGGAGGAAAAATTTCTTTCCTTTTCACCTTGACCCCCTACCTCACACAATATACCAGGATTAATTTGAGATGGATCATATAAAACTTCAGGAGGAAAACATAAATGAGTTTCTTTGCAACATTAAACTAGGCAAAGATTTCTTAGGACATAAAAAGCAATACCCACATAAAGAAAAAAATAATTGGACTTCATCAAAATAAAAAAATTCTGTTCATAAGAGGATATAATTGAGAAAATGAATAAGCAAGTCACAGACAGAAAAATATTTGCTGTACATCTACATAACAATAGACACATACCTAGAATACGTGAGTCCCTACAAATCGACAATAAAAAGACCAAAAAACCCCACAAACATCCTATTAAAAATTGTCCAAAGGCTTGAACATATACTTTATGAAAGAGAGTAGAGGTACGGCCTTGTGAAATGGTCCTCGACATCATTATTTATCAAGGTAATGCAAACGGAAACCTTAGTGAACTACTATTTCATACCCATTAAAATGACTAAAATGAAAAAGACTCACAAAGCCAGATGTTGGCAAGGATGCAAAACAAATGGACCCCTTATTTATTGTTGATGGGAATTTTAAATAGCTTTCCATTTGGAAAACTCTTTGGCCGTTTCTTGTACAGTTGAACATATATTTAGCCTATGACCCAGCAATCTGCTGCCAAAAGCAAATATAAATATATGTACACAAAAAGGCTTGAATACGAATTTTCATAACAGATTTATTCATTAGAGTAAAAAAATTGAAACAACTTGTACATCCATCAAATGCTGAATGTTGAACAAATTATCATGTTCTTTCTACAATGGAATATTACCCAGTAGCAAAAATAATTGAACTATTGATACATGCAACAGCATGAATGAATCACAAACATACCAGGTTGAATGGATGAAGCCAGGCATGAAAGAATACACACTGCATGATTTCATTTATATTAATTCATAGACCAGACAAAACTAGGCTATAGGGAGTCAGAACTGTGATGGCTTCTGAAAGATACAGTATTAATGGGAAAAGGGAACTTTCTGGAGTGATGAAAATGTTTTATATATGGGGGGGTAAAATTATTTGAATGCATACATTTTTTTCCAAACTCATCAAACTGTACACTTAAAATTGATGCACTTTCCTCCATATAAATATATCCCCATTGTAAAATATAAAAATAAAAAAGAAAGGAAAAATGACTTTGCTTTTAAATTTTATATTTCATTCAATGATCTGGATTCCTTTCTCATTGCTGCCCAATCAGTTTCATGAACTATGAAAAATGGAAAAAATGAGTTCATGCAGGTAGTGTCTCCTTTGATCAGTCAATAGAAGGAGAAAATAAACAGTTTGAACATTATAGGTGGCCATCATTTTGGAGCCTTGATGTTCATTTCTGAATGTTTGCCTTAGGATCCAGGAAAGAGGAAACAAGCAAAGCAGGAGGGTTTTTAATTCCTATTTCTGACTTTCTTTATCTGGTATGTTATTTATAAAGTATTACTATGTCTTTTCTCTCTAATGTTCTTCTTGCTTGAGGAAGATGAGAGAAAGAGGGCCAAGGAAGAGAAATAAGGCCTTGAGTTTTTTCTGTGAGATTCAAATGGAATTTTTTTTTCAAGATATAAAAATGAAAACCCTAATTTTATATGTTTTTTTCTAATCTTTATGCAGATTTAAATAGCAGAAAAGATAAAAATATTTGCAGCTGAATATATTGCACTCTCTTTTTTGAACCAATCGTTTCATTTTTTATTGAGGTATAATTGACATAAAACATTGTATTAGTTCAGGGGTACCACATAATGATTCAACACTTGTATATATTGTGAAATGATCACCACAGTAAATCTAGTTAACCTCCATCATCACACATGATTTTATTTATTGTAATGAAAACTTTTAAGATTTAATCTCAGTGATTTTCAAATGTGTAAATGCTGTTGTTTCTATTTTGGCAAATATAATTTTTATGGAATCTTTAATCTTTGGTTTCTCCCTTTTTTATTTAGAAATTTATTTTTGGAAGAGAGTAAAATAATTTTGTTTGACCCTCTTGATGGTAGGGGCTGTTCCCTACTTATCTATACAATGACCACACAAAGAACTGTGGCTTCAAATTAAGTTCTTCATCTATGGTGATTGGAGGAATACATGTATGGATAAAATCCTTATTTTAAAATTTTTTCCTATATATTACTTAAAAAATATTATCACAGTTCTAGTATCATTAGGGTTAGGATTTTATGTTTCTAATTTTATAGGGAGAATTTACATCCAATTCTCCGTAGAGAGTTTTCAGATTTGTTCTTAGTGCTTCCACTAGCATGACGGGTGCTAAACCAAAAATTACACTTGGCCTTAACTTTATGTAAGTCAAATTTATTTACACTCTCTGGAGTGTAATGAAGTTTAGTAAATAAATACTAATAAAGCTTTGAAATATGCTGAAGAACTGGTCAACACTGCTGTTGAATTTGTGGGGGGAGTGATGTAAAAAAGCAGTATTTTTAACTGAATGGCAATTAAAGCAAAGCTATTTAAATATGCATTTCACCATACATTTGGGGCTTTTGCTTGCCTCCATCCCTTGACTATTTCCATTTCCCTGCTTTTGATTTTTGCTCAGAGAGTAAAAGATAATGGATTCCGACAATATGACATATTTTTGTAAAGTGAATACGTTGTTTTCTTTTGAGTGAAGATTGTTGTATACTTTGAGGTTGTGCTAGGAGAAAAACAAAGCCTTTGTAATTGAAGGCAAAGACAACACATTTAAGCATTTAGTGCTTGCATCTTGATGATTTCATTATTGACTTCTATTAAGCTCTCTCTGGGCGAAGAACCAAAGTCCCCCACAGCTCTACAAAGCTGCGTTGCTGGATCTATTTGCTATTAAGTTTAAATCCTCATTTCTCCCCACGACATGCTTATTGGCTTGGGATGACTTCCTCCTGGTCTTATGGAGACATCTGCAGATGCCGCATTAAGTTTCCAACCTCCTATCCTCTCTACCCCCTCCAACAGTACTTTGCTGAATCTCTTCACTCACGTATTCTTCTCTCTCTCTCTCTCTTTCTCTCTCCTTCTTCCTCCCTCTCTCCCTTTGTCTAGTGTCTCCATCCTCTCTGCCATGTCAGTTACTTTCCCTCTGACCATGAAGCCCACTCTTTGTTCTGAAACAGAACCAAATTCTTCTTGCAAGGTGAGTCCAACCATCAGAAGTAAAGTAATGAGATTATGATTAAAAGTACACCTTGATAGTGGAGTATCCATCAACCTGTCATAGAAATCTTATCTCTGGAGCTAGTCTCATCAATCTGACCTTTCAATTACTATGCCCAGTTCATGACTCTAAGTGTATATAACTTGGTGATGGAGTACGAGATACACAACTCTCTGTTTGGTACCTACAATTCACTGTCTCTTTTGTAGCATCTGTATCCTCCTTCTAAAGTAAATTTTATCAGGATCAAATATGTTCATTTTTACTTTGACCTGTGTATTAAGTTGACTCCAGCTGCTGTAATATATAAAGTCTTTAGTGTCAAGGACTAACACAATACAAATTCATGTTTATTCAGTTAATAGTCAAAGAGAAGTTTCAGGGACTCACGTGCCTCCGTCTTGCAAATCTGCTACCCCTGCCACCACCCCTAAGGCCTGTGAGTGTTCTGTATTCAGTTAATACATGAGGAAGGAAAATGAGGAGATAGCTAGAATGCTTCTCAACACCCCTGACCTTGATGTGACACACATCACTTCCCTTCACAGTCATGAAAACTAGTTGTGTGACCTCAGATGAATGTAAAGGGAGCTGAGAAGTATCATCTCAGTTGGGACAACTGTATGCCACTCACAATCTCTTACTATAGAGAGAAGAGCAAGAATGTTTGGTGGACTGCTGGCCACACTCCCTTCTGTAATTCAAATAATTTTTAAAATATTTACTCCATGCCTGCTTTAATCCTAGGAGACAATTTTTTAAATTAAATTTCAGTTTGTACCTATATTCTGTTTCTTCAGATACATACTCCAGGAGAAAACTTTTACTGAATTTGTGATGATGATACCATATGAACTGACACTCTACATGTTCATATGGAGCATGATGACATGTTACATACATTCCAGTTTGCAAGCTTTTGACTCAATTGGATTGTTGAGAAGCACCCATGCCTGACTTAACCTCAATCTGATAGCATTTATTAAGTGCCTTTCTCTGTGTAAATAAAGCAGAGTCAACCATAGCATTGAAGATCCACTTACAGCTCATTCAAGATCTTTCCAAAGGATTTGAATCCCTCTTTATGCAAAGTAGACTGCATCTCAGTGACCTCCTTACTTAGCCTCCGTATAAATCTTAGAGGCAACAACTATGGGGAAAATATCTGCCTCGGTATCAGCACACTAGTCATGGCCTCCTTCATCCACACTCACCCACTGGTCAGGATATTTCTTTGCTTCAGTTTCCTCCTCCCACAATAAGGTTGAATCAGATAAGATCTTGGTTTCTTCCACTATTAATATCCTATGATTCTTTTCCCTCTGACATCATCATTATTCTGAAATCAGGGAGTAGGGAGGAAAAAAATGTGTTCATAGCTAATGTATCATATATCTAGTTAGTTTAGTAAACTTCAGAAGTAGCAGAACAGACCTCTCTCCCTTGGAGACTGGTAATAAAAATACCACATACAGTAAATTGAGGGACCTATCTACTCCTTCAAAAGTTTGAGTAAGAATATTTACAAAACTGATTTATCACTTCACAAACTATCAAATACTTCATGTTCAGAGGTACATGCAGACAGGATGGCTGGTGTTGTTGCAAAGAAATCCAGGATGTTTGTCATGTTATACCTCATTGTCAGGTTCACCATAGTAGAGCAACAACTGGCACTACCTTCAGATAGTTTGCATGTGCATATGTATATACACACACACACACACACACACACACACACATTTTGCCCAAGGATGGGATATACTGCTCATGGATCAACTCTGCTGTTGTGTCTGACCACCAGCTGCCCTACACAACAATTACTCCTATAAAAGGCCTAACTTTTCATAGGGCATTAAACATGGTAGCAGAGCATGGCCAGATGTGCAGATGTCTTAAAGTAATAGTGTTAAAGTGAGAAGAGAAGAAGCCAAACATTACTAATGGAACACAAGAGTTCCAAGGAAGATATTATTTTTGCTTTGTATAAGATAAAGTGCTGCTCAGGAAACTTTAGAGTGTGTGTTCTAGAAGTGAAGAGGACTTCTATTTTGACTAAAAAGGGAGATCGTCAATCCAACAGTCAGCCAGTCTTTCTGGGCTCAATAATAGTTCCTATGAGCCTCATCTTATATTCCTAGCAGCACTTGGAGAAATCTTACTAGGATCGTACATTAACGGCTTCCTCTAATTTGAATAATGCTTATTAGAATGTTCTCAGAAAAAGTAGAAATCACATAAGACCACATAATTTAAGTTTAAAATATAAAGAACTCCATTTTATAATTTTAAACCCTGCTTTAATAATAACAATAACCATAATTAAAGAAGTGTCTATTATGTGCAAATTCTATAAAGGTTTTCTGTATATACTTATGCATTAAGTTGTTATGATAGTCCTAGGACAGACGTTTTGCAAAAAACTGAGGCTCATGACACTGAATATTTTCCAAGGTCAAAAATTTGAACCCAAATTTTAAGCCTGTGCTCTTATCCTACTGCCTTGTGCTTTTCCTAGCATCCCTCTTTGGTTTCATTTAAGAAAAAGGCTTCTCCTTTGTGTAAAGAAGAATCAAAAGGGAAAAGGATATAGGAAATACTTGGAGAGTTAATTAAGAATTTAAAGAATACAAAATTAACACATTTTATCTACTATACCCATAAACGGGCAATTAAGATCTTTTGACCCTGAAATGATTGAGGCAGCTCTGTAAAATTTAAGCATCTGAAAGAGCAAAACAAAGACTGGTTCTTGCAAATGGAAATTGAGTGAGAGAAATAGTCACCTCTGTTTTTGAAGAAAAATTGGGACAAATATTAAATGAAGAATGCTTGCTAATAGTGGGAAATTTTAGGAAGATACTGAATTCTAGATAATAGTTTTTATTTCCTTATGTCTGGATTTAAATTGTATCTGTCCTTCCCATTAATTTTAAACAAATACTTATGCTATTTTAAAGTGGTTTTTTTCATAGAAAAATCATCTTTTTCTAGAAAGAGCTTTTTTTTTTTTTTCCATAGTTATTTGTGCCTGAAAAAAAAAATGTGACATGAACATGGTTAGGTCCTACTATCTATCCTGTAACAGATACATTTTATAAAGGTAAAACCTCCAGTTTTAATTTTGCAAATTTAAACCTATTACAGAAAATTGTATTAAGTTTATTTCCTAGGTCCTATAACCTCATGGGTATCTCTGTATTTCATTGTATCCCATAATTTTAGAATTCTAGAGACTGTTCAGCTCATGCACTACATTGTTTCTTAAACATTATTTTCTATTATCACAGTCTTATGAATAAAAATTGTATTTAAATTCTCCCTAACAAGAGAAATTTAATACTAAAAAATATGATTTTGTTGGGTTGGGTCAAGTTTTGAAAGGTCACAAACCAATGTAGTAGTTGAGAATCTTCTAATCCTTCAAGAACTAATTTTTGCCCACCAGGGGGTAATATTACTCCTATCAGGTTCATCAGGTAGAGGACCTGATTTGGGGGTTCTCCTATTAAAATTCTTCCCCAACTTGATCTTGTGTCCCCATTCAAGAGTGGGAGAGCAGGTCTGAACTGGCAGAATATGACACAGTGGGTCCTGCTCCCCTCTCTGTCACGAGCCTCCATATGAACATGGAAAGACTGCCCCGAGGCACAGTGGGCCCTTCATTTCCAACTGATTTTGGCCTGTAGATCTGGGGGAAAAAAAAGGCTTCCTAAGGAGTGGGTCCTGGATCAAAAGTTGTTGTCACTCAAACCACTACCCATTTTGAAATTCAAACCCAGTGGTCATTTTATCTGGGATTCTTAGACAAAGAATCCAAAAAATCAATATCTTCTGTTGAAAGCTAGAGCAGTTCTTAAAACCAATTGCTTGCTCTCAGAATAAGCACTCAGAGGAGCCAAATTTCTAAAAGAAAGAAAAATGAAATGAGTTGGGTTTTTTTGTTTGTTTGTTTTTTTGTTTTGCTGTAAGATCGACCATTGAAAAAACCCTCATCTTTTGAAGAGCTTGATTCTGACTGGATACATTTTCTGGCTGCATCCCACTGAATAAGAGTGAAGTAGAGGCAGACTGGTGCAGAAGCATTTTCTGCTCCTCTATTTATGTGCTCAGGTAGTCCAATGTGTTCTTAAGATAAAGCACTTAGAGTTGGATTAAAGGCAAAACAGGTAGCATTCTCGAGGAGTGATAAACAAGGCTGGTACCACAAGCATTATGGTTATGGCTGAGAATTATCATGAAGAGTGGTGGGTATTGAAAAATAAACTATTTGGATGTCAGGCTTAGTCATTTATTTAAATGTTATTGCTGCTCCGTGAATCCCAGTGGAATTTTCCTTCTCACATTTTTAATATCAAACAACTTTGAACAGCCCATATACAAATTTCATAAAATGAAATAACTCACTTTTGCAAAGCAGTCTTAGGATTTTCTTTTGCTAACTGATAGCCGTAGCTCCACGGTAATGAAGCCTTCGTGAGCACCTGAGTCTCAGCCCAGCAGATTGTTCGGTGGGTTGGTGGGTTGAAGGAGGTCTTGTATCATGCCCAGTGATAACAATACTCAAGGTCCTCTCGTCAGTATTGGGACGGAGGATGAAAGACGCAAAGCAAAGGGAAAGGAGGAGAAGAGCCATCTTTTGACCTTGGAGTCCCAACTAATGCTATCATCTGAGAGCAGTGGGATTTAGAAATGTAGGTGAGCAAGATTTGCCTACATTGTCCTAAACAAGATGGATGCTTAATTTTGTTTACTTATCAATCAAGGAAGAATGGCTAAATGATGCCTTTGACTCAAAAAAAAAAAAAAAACAACGTTTCATTTTTTAGACAGATTCCTCTTACAGTATTAGGGAATTCTTTTTTTACCCTGATTTCAGATACGGAATGCTCTTTAATGATATCTTGCTTAACACTTACTGTGAGCAGTCTGTTCATCTGTTAACCTCTAGTGACCTCATTTTCTCAATTGCATAGCTATTTTAGAGGTGCTGATAGGAACTCCCATCCTGGCTCAGCGGTAACAATCCTGACTAGTATCCATGAGGATGTGGGTTTGATCCCTGGCCTCGATCAATAGGTTAAGGCTCCAGTGATGCCGTGAGCTGTGGTGTAAGTTGCAGATGTGGCTCGGATCCTGGGTTGCTGTGGCTGTGGCATAGGTTGGCAACTGCAGCTCCAATCCAGCCTCTAGCCTGGGAACTTCCATATGCTGTGGTGTAGCCCTAAAAAAGACAAAAGAGAAATAGTAATAAAGGTACTGTGAAGGAAGCTTCACTCTCCAGGTCCACATGACATTGTCCAGAATCCTAGGTCATAGCTTCGCACAGTCCTAGGGCCTGGCACTTATGTTCTATTGTTTTCTTCAGCTGTCAGGTGACCAGAGTGTCTTTTGAGGGGGTGAAAAGCAGAGAACCGGGGTCATATTCTTACAGGCTTCTGTGCATCTCACAAATGCTGTGATTTCCTGTGTGTTTCATGATGTATAAAAGGTTAGGAACCCCTGATCTAAGCCCTTGTGGCTACATATTTCCTGGTGCTATCAAGGTTTAAGGATAACAGTTCAGTTTATTGCAAGAGCAAAATGACTGGTCACAAATAGGATTGTGAGGCTGGAGGTGAGGGCCATATTTAATAGCTGTCTCTAATGTGTCATCAAGCCCTGTGCTGGGAAATTTCTATTCGGTATTTCTGGTGAGCCCTATTAACTGTGTGACATGTGTATGATTATATTCATGAATATAATCATGTTAAACCTTAAGCTCAAATATAGAAGTTATAAGAGTTTAAGTCTCTTGTTCAAAATCACCCAAATCAATAGATGGAAGAAATTTGTTCATATCCAACTGTGTCAGACTTTTAATGGTCATGCTCAAACCATGGACAAGCCATGGTAAGATACAGTATCTGGCAAGGCCCTTCAGCTGCTTCTCCACCTAATTTCAAACTTTCTGAGGGTGGGGCTAGACATCAGTAAAATCCCCCAGAACATCAAGGTCATCAGGTAACAAGTGATAAAATTGGAAAAAGAATCTAGATTTCAGTATTTCATTTAAAAAAAAAGATGATTATGCACAGGAATTTTTAAGTCAGAAAAAAAGCAAAGGTGATTCTTCATAAAAACAAAACATTCTAAACCTAGTTAGATTGTTTAAATTTAGAATCAGTTAATTTAAAAAGTGATTGATTTGCAAATCCAGAACTACATTTCATAAAGTAAGGTACATCTATGTTTCTAATTATTGTCTTTGGAATAATGTGTGATATCCCAGCCCAGGTTTTTATATAAAGTGCAAGCAATGATGCAAAAGGGATAGTTGTTAGAGGCAGGATTAAGAAGGTCCATGTAGCATAGGCAGTGGGTTCCACTCTGGTAGGTGAAACTCCACACTCTCTTTGGCTGAGAAATTGAAGCTCAGTTGTAATTAGGACGGAAAGCTAAAATAATGAAGGGGATACACAGGGAAAACATGGTGTGTTCAACAAAACCCAGAACACTTTGAATACTCTTTAAACTCCAAATAAGCTAATTTTAAAACACATGAAGAAGAAGCAGGACTTTGACCAGTATATGCCAAAGATACAGAATTCTTTATTTATTTATTTATTTTTTTTTTTTCTGGAGAGAAATCTAAGGCTTAATCTTGGTGAAGATTCAGGTGCCAGAACTCATAACTAAAGTAAAAGAAGAACAGAAGTAAAGTTAGAGACACCTCTGTACAGTCTAAATTTTGGAAGTGACATCTCAGGGGAAATATTCTGTTCCTCTTTGCTCCACTCCAGAGGAAAGTAATGCTAGATGGACCGCTAGTGACCCTGGAAGTTATTTGTGAGGTTGAAATCCACCTTGATTTTTTTCCCCCTATGCCAGCATATACAGAAAGTAGATACACACACAGCCACTGACATATTCACAAAGAGCAGCAACTTCTTCTACTGTCTGACTATTTTAGGATAGCTATATGGGAAGCTCCAATTTCATAGAAAATCCAGCAAGAGTCAATATAATCACTCAACATTCTCTTAAAGGCCAGAGCAGCAGCAGTGGGGGATTTTATGCTAATAGCACCCATAATCCCATGCTAATTTATTTTATCAAATTAAAGCAAATGCTGCTCTTTGACCCCAGGGACCTTCCATCCTTTCTCTGGGTCCCCACAGTGAGCTTGAATCCGTTTAGTAGAAGAGTTTGCCAAGAATATAAATTAATAAAACAGGATTAAAGGGAGATACCGTTATAACCAATTCCTTAATCCCAGTGAATAATTAATGATAGTGATTCATGGTTTTGCTGAATTCCTCTTGCATTTGAATAATAAATAGCTTCAACATAAACTTTCCATGAAAACCAGTGGAGGGGAGGCAAACTTCTGGCTGGGGGACTTTTTCTTGTAGGAATCTATGTTACTTAGGCGGAATCTAGAGAGCCTTCCTCATTCTACATGTTTTCAATTTCAGGGTGGAAAATTAATTCCACTAATCACGAAGATCTTACATATTTAGTTATCAAAATGTGGGCAGAAAATCTTATGATGATGGCAAAGTTTTAAAATAAATTTTGTCATTAAATATGATTTCAATTTATTTTATTTTATTTCATTTTTTTAAATTTTATATTTCATTGTTTTTTAGGGCCACACCTGCAGCATGTGGAAGTTCCCAGGCTAGAGGTCTAATGGGAGCTGCAGCTGCCATCCTACACCACAGCCATAGCAACATGGAATCCGAGACACATCTGTGAACTACAACACAGCTCATGACAATGCCACATCCTTAACCCAATGAGAGAGGTCAGGGATCAAACCTGCATCCTCATGGATATTAGTTGGGTTCATAACCTGCTGAGCTACAATGGCAACTCCCTGATTTCAGTTTAAAAGTCAGATCATTTAAAACAGACTTTTTCAGTTGCAAGATTATCTTTCTTCTTTATTGTCCTATACTGTGCCACAGATTGAAGGCCCCTGCCCACTAAATGTCTAATTCTCCACAATCATTGTAGCAACAAAAAACCACTTCCATGAAGATTAAAGTAATAAAACAGACACTTCTAGTCTTATGCAGCCTCCTATTCGGTTCAGATAAATCATATATAAAATCTAAAAACCCTTGTCCCTACAAAAATTCCATCCATTTTAATGTGAATCCAGGTCTAACAGCAGTTCCTCAGTTTGTCAAATAATCAGGTGGATAAACAAGAATTTCTTACCTGAATTTCCAACACTAGTACATTAGTCATTTTTCCTTCTTATGGACACCATATATAGGAGAGCTCAGAGCTGCGCTACGATTTGTGGGGCCCCAGATATTTTTTTTTCCTGAGGCCCCTGTTTAAGTAAATAATTTGATTTTAAAATGTATTTCAAAATTTATGCACACATGTGAGGCGCAGTGATGTATTAATGAAGCTTTAGGGTAATGAAGAGAAAAGAAATACTTAAATATTTGTTTCTTGTCCAAACTGTGCACGAGCTTCTTTGTATCATTCAGGTGTCATTTCTTCTTGTGCATGCCTAGGATTTATTTCCTTGTGTTCTATTGTCAAGCGTGCCATTCTTAACTAATACATCACACAATGAGAAAAAGGTGAGAGATGTGAATTTTGGAAACATGTTTTTATTGAAAGCATAGATCTTCTTGCCTGTCCATTTCCCCAATACCATTTGTTCAGTACCAGTTACCTCATTACAAATGATGGGTCATTGTCCATTGTGTCGCCTATGAAAACTATTCTCTTTCAAGGACTCTCCCTCATTGATGATGACTGCAGATGCAAATCTTATTTGGGATATGGAGAAAAATGGGCACAATAATTTTCTTAATTTACCACCAAGAGTTTCATAGCATAAAAAATAGACCTAACAACCATGTCTACTCTTGTACAATTCAGCCAGTCATCACTGCATTCTTAGAATGAGATCTAAGAATTCATCTCAGTGCTATTATACCTCCACTTTCCACACACTACCACCAATTGAGAGAACAAAAATAGTTATGTTTGCTATTTGAATGTCCCTTTCTTCTTCAGTGTGGTAGGCTGAATAATGGCCTGCAAATAGATCAGGGTGCTAATCCATGGAATTTGTGAATGTAAATGTTGCCTTATACAACAAAAGAAACTTTGTAGATGTGGTTGAGTTATGGATCTTGAAATGAGCATATGACCCTAGATTATGCATGTAACCCCTGAAGTCTATCATAGGTGTTCTTATAAAAGGGAAACAGAGAGAGAATTGACTCATAAGAGGAGAAGGCAGTGTGACCATGAGGCATAGATTGGGTGATGCCACCACCAATAGTTGGAGAAGTCAAGGAATAGAATCTCCCCTAGAGCGTCTATAAATAGCATGACCTTGCCAACACCTTGATTTCAGCACAGTGAAGGCTTCTGTCCTCCAGAAGCATGAGAGAATAAATTTCTGGAGTTCCCATTGTGGCACAGCGGAAACGAATCCGACTAGGAACCATGAGGTTGTGGGTTCAATCCCTGGCCTTGCTCAGTGGGTTAAGGATCTGGCATTGCCGTGAGCTGTGGTGTAGGTCACAGATGTGGCTCAGATCTGGCATTGCTGAAGCTCTGGCATGGGCCAGCGGCAACAGCTCTGATTTGAACCTGGTCTGGGAACATCCATATGCCGTAGGTGCAGCCCTAAAAAAACAAAAGACAAAAGAAAAAAAAGAATGAATTTCTGTTGCCTCATGTCACCAAGTTTGTGGTAATTTATTGCAGTAGCCTTAGTGAATATATCTAGCAAGGCTTAGGACTGACCCAGGAAAGCAAGATGTTACCACATTGGTTTGAGTCAAGATAGGACTCTGATTGGAAGATCCCATTGGCATTATGGAGTAACTATCTTGAAATCCCTCAGAGAATTTGGGCACAACCACCTACGAATACTGCCTGACACATAGCAAAGATACCGTAAGGTTAGTGCCAGTGGTAGGGGTTGTATAGGAGAAAAGGTTTCTGTTCCCATCCTCACTTCCCTCTGATTCTGGACACCAGAGGTGGTAGTACAGTCAGAACTAATGCAAAGGTCTCCATATTCAGGTAAAGTCCAATGGTCAGAGATAAATTATAGGTAGCTCAGATGCCTGATCTTATATTTCATGTGAGGGAGTGCCATCAAAATCTGTGTGTCAACACCATCCTTGTAGTCAAATCTTGTAAAATACTGTGAAAGAAATTCTCATCTGTTAGACTTCTGGAACCAGTTCCCTGAAAAGGAGCCCTAACACAATTCCATAAACACAAATCCTGGAGCTTTTTGGGACATATACTTGACTCCACATGTGCAGTAATAGGGTGTCTGACATGGAAGAAAATGGGACCAGGGACCACTTGGGTTCCAGTCTGGATTTGGGGCACCTTGTGAGGATGGTACTGGTGGTCCTAGCTTGTCCAAGCCATTGGAAGAGGACTTAGAAAATATCAAGGAAACACTCCACAGCTCCAGACATTGGGCCCCTGAAGTGTGGGGCCTGGGACAAGGGCTCTGATTGTCTGGGTCCAAGAGCAGTACTGGAAGGGCTCACTAGCATCCTAAAGAACTAGAGAATGTTGCATTGCAATAGGAAGGATGTATTTTAAATTTCTGGTGAAATTTTCAGTCTTAAGTTTAGACAAAGCTGAAATTGTACATGGCCGCAGCATGACTCCTTCAAAATGGTCTAATTCAATTTGAATATTCATTATGTGGATCAGTTTTAATTACTTAGGGTTTAATAATCTCTGAATAGATAGAATTTAGAGTTTCTTAAAAGTTTGTATATATTGCAACAACAAATTAACTTCAAATCCTAATTATTTAATTAAGTGTTTGTCGAGAGTGCATTACATTTACAACACTGTGTCAAACTCTTTGATTGAAACTAGGAAAATATTAAACCCAGATCTTGCTTTCAGAAACTCAGAATCTATATGATGAAAGTAAGAGGGAAAGACTAATAAAATCATTGGAAAACCAGACTGGACCACAAGAAAAATTGTTTCACATAATTAATTCCTGTGTGTGTATGTGCACATGTGTGTATGAACAATTTAATTTTTCAAGTGAATCAGTTAAAAGGTGAAATTAGGAAGAAATCTCTTCAACATTACTTTGTCTATTAGCGAACATTTGCCTTGAATTATCTGGACCCTTCTAAATGAGATATAATGTATATTTAATCAACAATTCCATAAATTATAAAAAAAATGCAGCACTTAAATTCACTTAACAATCATGCCAGGAGAAGCTGATGAGCTATTTTAGTATGTGGAAACTTGCTGTTGCCAATTCCCCCACCGTTCCAGAAAACTACTGTCTATCTTAAAAGTGCCAAACACAGGAAGTAACCACTCAGTAGAATTTTTTTTTTTTATTTTATACACTCAAAAAGAAATGGGCTCTGAGTATCATCCTTTACCTGGAAGATAAGACACTGATCATTTTGCTGACTCTCTCAGTTGGAAGGAAGCCAGGGTAATAATGGCTATCTGAAGATCTTCAAAGATTTAATCTTGGAGATGAGTTCTTTGCAGGGCTCAATTCCTTTTGCTTTGCCAACCTGTCTACTTTCTGAAATGGCCGTTAGTGTACAGGTACCTGACAGAGGCATACACCTCCTGAAAGCCAAGTTACTGAACTACATTTCTGTAGAGCTCAGCTGTACTTGCTCGGAGAGGTTACAATATGGTTTACAACTGAGAACTGTGATGCCTGGGATCCCTGCAACCAATTCCAGGCTTTGCGTTCACTTAGCCCAGGCATCTGTGCAGACCACAGTCACACACTGTGGAGCACAGATGGGAGGGCAGGAGGCACAGAGGGGACTGGAAGAGCAGCTCTGGAAGCAGAGCTCCAGTGGAAAGCATAATTCATTCAACACACATTCATGCAGTTATCACTCAACCAGCTAGGATTCTGAGTGCCCACTGCATGCTATGCAACATTGTAGAACAAGGAACAGCATAAAGTCGCTCTCCTCATGGGGCAATATTTTAGTGAGTAAAACATAAGCAAACGAAGTAAAAGGAAAACAAAAACACATATAAGATCCTGTCCAGTAGTGACAAGTGCTGTGAGGAGAAATGTTGCAAAGAAAGTTAGGGTATAAGCTACTTTATAATAAAGGAATCTGGCAGTGGCTTAAAGAAGATAGAAGTTCGTTTCTCTCTCACTTGATAGTTTGAGATGCATGTTCTAGGTTGGAGGGCAACTGGGCTGCACATGCCAGTTATAGATATAATTTCTCTTTGTGTTGCTTCCCTTGCTATCATCTGCATAATTGTGATTGGGTGGCCATGGAGACTTAGACAGCAGAAAGAGGAAAGAGAGCCAAAAAAAAAAAAAAAAAAAAAAAAAGGTATACCCAGGGCATATGGAGCTGGCTTGGGAGTGGTACACATCCCTTTCATTGACATTCCATCTGGAAGAACTTAATCAAAGGTCACCACCTGCAAGGAGGCTAAGGTTCTATAGTATAGCTGGGCAGCTCTAATTCTACAGGAAAAGGAAAGGATGGATTTTTGCATATAGCAGGCTCTACCTCACAGAGCAAAGGAGAGTGACAAGGGCTGATTTTTAGATAGGATGATAAGAGAATCTAGCTTTGAGAAGATATCTTTAACATGAAGAAGGGAGCCATGTGAATATCTGAGAAAAGAGTATTCTAGATGGAAGGAAGTTAACCTACAAGCAACTAGAGACAGGACAAAGCTCCAGGACTTCAGTTTTCTTAAGAAGGAGGTTTTTGTAGATTTACCACTGTTGATGAGGGGGAAGATAAATTGCTTGGGGCCAGATCATAAAGAGCCTTGCAAGCCTTAACTTGGCTTTTGGAGTTAATTCCCTGTGGAAATGGCACAATAGAAGAGGAGAAATGACTTCAAAGTAACGTTGACTGAAATTGGAGCATAGGTGAGGGGTCCAGAGCAGCTGTGAAAATGTTAATCCATCCTTCTCCATGTAATATGCATTTTTCTGTGTGCATCAAATGGGGGGGGGATAATTTTAAGATCCTATCTTCCAACTGTGGCTGTCATGTGCTTTCCAAGAAAAGAGTTTTTGCTTTGGGTTTATGTTGTTCATTACCAAGAACAAGTATTCAAATGTTCTTTTAACTGCCACCATCGTTCAAGAGAAAGATTACGGAAAGTACTTTAGCCTACAGTATTTACAGCAATTCCTCACACTACTTAACATTTTATTTATACTAATGAAAAAGTACTTAAATTCATTTGTATAGGCTGCTCTTTCTGAGATATTGAGACTATGAATATGTGCTATAAATATATGAAAATGACTTGTTTCATTATTCTTCTAATAGTTGTTCCTGATAACAGGAATTTAAAATGCAGACTGAAGTTTTCCTTTAATGTACTACAAAATTCACAATTTATATAGTTTTTCCTTGCTAATGAATGCCTTTATCCATTATTATCTAAGCAGTTTGAAAGTGGTAAAAAAAATTAAAATCTTAATGTTTCTCTTCAATATTGGATATCACATTACATTAGAGGGCCTCTCCTCTTACTTTAATAAGAATACAAAAATCAGGCCTTCCAGAAATAAATTCTCATGCTCCAATTTCCTTCCATTGCACCCATCTTGGCAAAACCCCAATTCTAAGTGAATTTAATTATGTGCACTATATGAATCTATATCTCTGATCCAGGACTAAGTGCTGCTGGAAAAAAGAAGGGCAACGAAAACAAAAACTCCTATAGTTTGGAGTCACTTTTGTACCTTCAGTAATGCCGAGAAATTCTGGTCCCTAATCAATTTTCTTGTATGATCTAAACCCACATGGCTGTTTCCAACTTTCCCCACATTCTTCAGCATTTCGGCCTTACATATGCTTCCTCATTCTCAACAAAGACCTTCCCTCTTGACCAGCATACAGGGACCCTATATTTCCTGACACCAAAATTAATAGTCTGCACACATCCTCCCACTCTTTTATTCTTTCTCCCACTAGTTAGGGTGGAAGAGGTGCCTCTTCTTGTCAAGGACAGATCCTTAACCTGTGCCCTGGGTCCCAATCTCTCTAGCTTCCCTGGGAACTTTGGTCATTTATCGATCCCTCTATTTCTAATAGTGTCAATCTCTCCCTCACTGATGAGTCTTTTCTATGAGCCCTGGAGAGTTTCTCCTACTTTTCTATCCCATATCCCATGAATTTTTAGAGAGTTCATTGCTGTCCCTACTTTCTTAACTTCCTTTCATTTCTTAGATGACTATCTGGCCTCTGCCTCCACACCACCACTGAAACTGTGGTCCTCAAGGTCACCAATGATACTTTGTTGCTAAATCTAAGAGGCATTTGTGGATAGAGCCTTGCAACTCACAGTGTAATTCCCAGAATGGCGTTATCCTCACCTGCGAACATGTTGGAGATGTGGAACTTTAGATCTCATCCCATACTACCTCAGAATCTCTGGAAACATAATTACAGCAAGTTGGGTTGTAACAAACTCTCCAGGTGATTGTCATCCTCACTATAGTTTTGGAACTACTAGAAATGAAACTCAACAGTTTTTCTAAATCCAGCAAATATGATCCAACACAGTGTAGTCCTGAAATGTTGCCTGGAAAATTTCCTAAATTAAAGTGTAATTATCCTGTCTTAAAAAAGAAATGTGATAATTACACCTTAATTTCAGAAATTTTCCATGCAACATTTCAGGATTCATTTTTTATTGACCTTTCATCAGGATTTGATATTGTCCTATGTTTGTGGAAACTTATTTTCCTTGCAAGCTGAAACTCCATGAAAACACAAATGAATTCTGAGAGATGTTTAGGAAGTAAATTCTCTTTCATCTCTAGTGTCTAGCACTTAGTAGAGTCCGGTGAATATATATATGTTCAGTGATTTTATATGTCATTGTTGTTTCTTTAGGACTACAATTTATAAGTTTATTACCAGTTTTACCTCAGTAAATTTGTATAGAAATAGCACAAGTTGATTGATAATTGTCAGTTTGGAAAGGAAACAAAGAGACTCCTTTTTTTGAGTGTAGATAAGCAATGATGAGACTATTTCATTTTTTGGCTTAAGTGGAGATAGAGGTAGGAGGGTGAGGTCCACCTTTAAGATCACCAAATGCATTCTGCCTATTTTTTTCTGATGAAGAGAATGCATCTCAAAGGGGTTATATAAAGTAAATCATAGCAGCACAAGACTAGAAACCAAGTTTCTAAGGTCTCATTTAATTATTATTTTTCTACTACATAACACTGCTCTTCTACTTCACACTGCACAAGGATGTAAAGTTTTTTCACATATTTCATATAAACATAGAATCAAGCATGCTACTTAACAGAGCATGATGTCAACATGGTGGGTGGAGAAAATCTGAAGTGAATGCAGAGAGTCCTATGGCATCTTAGGGATTACATTGCACAATTTCTCCCAAGCAAATATTGTAGCTGCAGCATCCATTATGCATTTGAGCAGGCATAGCCTGCTCTGGGATCTCCTAGTTGTTACCTGTATTCTTTTTCATATTTATTCCATGCAAGTTTCCAACACTTTACTTGTTAAGCAAAGACAATAATATTTGCCCTGCTTACTTAATAAAGTAACTGTGAGGGTACAATAAGTCCATACCTGTGAATGTTCTTTGAAAAATCTGACTGATATAAATACAATACAGAATGTATTAGGAGAGATATTTTGAAGGGTCTCATCCCACAAAAAGGTGACCATAAGAAAAATGACTCTCTGAATAAGTCTAAAATGCTATTTATCATTAATTTCAATTCCATGAAAATGCTGCTCTAAATAAATATATATTCCCAAACTCAGCCCTGGGAAGGAGGCTTCTGTTTACTCAGGAGCATTTATTTACTCTTATTCACAAGATTTTCTGATCTGTTTCTCTGCCCTTAGTGCAAAGGATCCAACATATAGCAGTTTCTCTTACTTTCTTGAGGCACACTTGCATGGCAGCTTCAAAGAAATGGAGAACTGTAAACTTGGCCTGAAATGATTGTTGAGTTATCCAGTAAATTCTTTGCATGTTTAATGGCAACATTGCCAGAAAATTTCTGCCACTTATTATAAAGTCCATTTGGGTGGATGAGAAAATTGAGGCTGTGAAAGCAACCTGGACTAGCTCACTGCTGGTAAGTGGGAGAGCAAGGATCTGAGTCTGTGTCTGTCTGATTCTAGCCTCTGCTTTTATCAGGGCACCATACGGTCCCAAAAAGGAAAGAGAACAAACACTGAGCAAACCCAAGGCTAAGAGCAAACTGGGAGAAGAAATAGAGCTCTAAGAATTTTAGAAGAGTACTTAAATTCTGTAGTTAAAAAGGAAAAATAGATGAACAAGTAATTTCAGGGAGTTTAGGAAAGAAGAAACAGTTTATAGATCTCTTAGCTTGAGGATTTTGAGAATTGCTGGTAAATTTTATGGTTTTAATTTGAGAATGAATCAGCGTTGCCTTGGGCAGCACAGCTGTCACTATCAGCAAGAGAATAATGCAAGATCAGAGTCAGCAGAGAACTTTGGGAAAAGAGTATTTTATTCCTTCTCTCTTGCTTACCCCCCTCCACTCCCTTTATCCTCAACACCTCAGTCCCCTAGAAGGATTATATTTTTAAGGGATAAGGGATATGAAATGGAAATATCTAGTAAACTGACTCTGTGCATTACTTGGAGTAGTAAGAACAAAGTTGATTTACTAGCTACATCCTTCACTGTTAACTTCGACTCCTTTTATCTCGATTAAAATAGATATTATTTAGGATCATAATGATATGATGTAGAAAAAGAGAGAAAACAAGACAGTAAAATGGACAGTTCTCCTGTTTTTTCTTTATTTTCATCTTATGAATTCTCTTTATTGTTAAATAATTTTTTACCATGTTACAATATGCTCTCATATTAGAGTTTCTAGATAATTGCATGTAACAGACTTATACTAAACTACATCTGTTATCTTACATGGCAATGCTCTCTGATACACATTTTTCCCACTTGAGGTCCAGAATAATTTTTTTTGTGGCTTAGAATTATTATAATTTTCAAATGAATAAACTGATGTTTAGGCCCTTTAAGTGACTTTTCCAAAGTTCTCCTAGTTCTCTGGTGTACTCTGGTGAATATTATCATAACCCATGTAAATACGGAATAGTTCAATGAACTGGGAGTGAGAGAAAGATAATTAAAAGCAGGTCATTAGAAAAAATCTTGGACATTGGACGTCTTAGCCATAGGGCTGGATGAAATTTCAAAGAAACATGTCAGAATGAATTTGATTTAAAAGATATTAGTAATCAAGGCATCTTTTATGAGCAGTGCATGATAGTAGGAATCACCCTGGTGGAAATAGACAAAGAGAATCCTAGGTATTTAGAAAAAAGGATCAGAGGACAAGCCATAGCTGTGGGTAAAATGGTGGAGTCTAGTCCTTAGAGAATAAGACAGAAAAAGAGTTGCCTAAAATGCTGATGGCACAGAGGAAAGAACACTTGAGTTGAGTTTTAGAAGAGAGATGACAGATATTCAAGGGAGAAATAAGAACAAGGAAAGAAGTTTGATTTTCTCTTTTCACAAAAACCTCTAGGTAGATTTAAAAATTAAATGTAAAAGAAAGAAAGAAATGGAAGAAAAATAAATGCACATGTATTAGTGATCTTCAGAGAAAACATGACCCACAAGATATATATGTTTATGTATAATTATATATTCATTAATATATTGATATATAAAGGGATTTATTATAAATAATTAGCTCCCATGATAGTGGAAGGTGAGAGGCCTTAAGACCTGGAGCAAGCTGGAGACCCAGAGAGATGAGTTTATGGTTTCAGACCAAGTCTAAGTCTGATAGTAGGAGAATACCCAGGTCCCAGACATAATAGTTTCTTACCTAGTCTTTTATGTTATTCAGGTCTTTGACTGATTAGACATGACCCAATCATTCTAAGGGCAACTTACTTTATTCAGTCTACAGAAGTAAGCATAAGTTTCTGTCAAGCTTATCCAGAAACACCCTCATAGACACAATCAGGGCAATGTTTAACCAAATATCTGAACATCCCATGGCCCAGTCAATCTGATGCATAAAATTAACCATCACATACATTAAACCAATTTGAAATGGCCAGGGACTTTTCTCAGCATAGAATCAACAAAAGAAAACTCAGAGGAAACTACTTCAACCATATAAACATATATGTTTCCAATAATCTCCAAATGCCAAAAACAAACTTGAGAACAGATTTTCAAATAGGAAAAAAAAAAACTGAAATATATATGGCAAAGCATAGATATCTTTATTATATAAAGAATATTTATAGAACATTAGGAAAAAAGCAGATACCTCAATAGAAAGAAAAAGGGGAAGGTGGGATCAAGATGGTAGAGGAAAAGGATGTGGCACTCACCTTCTTCTGCAAACACATCCAAAAAAAAATCTACATGTAGAATGATTGGCACAGAACATCTACTGAATGCTGGCAGCAGACCATAGTCATACAGAAAGGGCAAGGAAGCTTCCATAACACCAGGTAGAACAAAAGGAAAAGAAAAAAAAGAAAGAGAGAAGAGGAAAAAAAAGGAATCATGACTGGACCAGTGCTCCTGAGATGGAACTGTGAAAGAGGAAAAGAACCTACAAACTAGGGGAGTCCAGTCCCAGAGGAGGAATCTCAAAGCCTCAGAGAAAAGTGTGGCAGCTGGGTTGAGGAGAGCAAAGAAAGAGAACCACACAGACCATCCGTACCATCACCCTTGGACAATGCAGCCTGAGACACTCAGGTGGGGGCTGGGCACTGAGACTCAGGCTTCAGAGGTCAGCTGTGGGGGAAAGGACTAGTTGGCTGTGTGGAGACAGCCTGAGGGACTAGTGAGTGGTGCACCATGGTCTGGGGAGCAGACTGCCACAGGCATGGGAGCACAGGAAGAGGCTTGGGCCCACAGGATAAGCAAAGCAGCATTTTGGGGAAGGGCAAGGGGAGGGGTGGGATTGCCATAGGAATATCTTTCTCTGTGCATGCATGGGTACTCAGGTGGTGGGGTGCCTCTTGCATGGGCTCTCAGGTGGTGGGCAACTCTTGTGTGGGCTACAGGTAGCAGGGGGCAAACAGTTGCAGGCATCTCAGACTCCAGTCATGGCCTGTCACCACTAGGGGATAATGAACAGGCACCACCTAAGGCCCCAGTCACCCCTGGGGTCACTACAGAGGAGGGCACTACAACTGAGCAACACTTGTTGTCCTCACTTCCCTGGGAACACACATGTCTGGCTGTTGCAGCTGCCAAAGGCTCTGGGCACTGCTGAAAACCTTCCTGAGGGCCACTGCCAATCCCCAAGGCCCTGCAACTGGGAGCCTTTTCCACCTCCCTGTGGATCCTTGCCTCTGTCAAGGGCCTAGCAACCAGGCACTGGCTACTAGCCCTGCCCATTGCTCCATTTTCCTGGAAGCAAGCATAGACCTTTCACCAGCATACTCCCTATCAAGGGAATAACAGTCTGCATACACTAAGGAAAGAGATAGTAAGCATCCAAACCAAAAGCAACCCCCACACCAAAAAAAAAAAAAAAAAAAAAAAAGCAAGCCCTCACAAACTACCCAGGGTCGATCTTGCATATAAATAGGCCTCCAAAACTACAGTAGTTGTATTCCATAAACTCACAGAATAAGAAAAATTTAAGCAAAATGAAGAAGCTCAGGAACCATTTCCAGCTAGAAGAACAGGAGAATTCCCCTGAAGGAGAAAAAAAAAAAGACTGAATTCAAAAAGGAGAGAGTAAAAATTCTGAAGGGATTAAGAGCAAATATGAAGACTGAAAATTAACAGTAATGCAGACTGCTTAGAGGGGAACACAAAAATATAAGGAGGACGAAAGAAAAATTAGAAAATTCATTTGCAGAGTCACAAACTGAGTTAAGGCACTGAAGAGCAGAATGAATGATACAGAGGAATGAATAAGTGAATTGGAAGATAGAATAAAGGAAATTACCTATTCAGGAGAGCAGACAGAAAACCAAATGAAAAAAACATGAAAGCAATACAAGAAATCTATGGGATAATATAAAGTGGGCCAATCTACACATAATATTGATTCCAGAAGGGGAAGAAAAAGGAAAGGGGCTTGAAACTATAGTTGAAGAAACTATGGCTAAAACTTTCCAAATCTAAAAGAAACAGATACAAAGATACAGGAAGCACAGAAGGGCCCAAACAAGTTGAACCCAAACAGATCCACACCAAGACATATTATAATAAAAATGGCAAAGGTTAAAGATAAGGGGAGGATTATTAAGGTAGCAAGATAAAAAAAAGAGTTAATTATAAGGGAACCCCCATAAGGCTATCAGAAACATTACAGGCCAAAAGAGAGTGGTAAGATATATTCAACATTCTAAAATGGAAAAATTTGCACCCCAGAATACTCTAGCCAGGAAGATTATCATTTAAAATAGGAGACATAAAAAATTTCTCAAACAAACAAAAACTAAAGAGTAGAACAATAAACCCATTCGAAACCCATTCTAAAGGAAATACTGAAAGGTCTCTTCTAAATAGGACAGAAGTGAGAAAATACAGGATAGAGGAAATCACAACTGTAATGTAATCACTTAAATAAGCCAGTATACAGAAATAAAATGGAAAAAAAAAGGGATAAAAAATGTATTTGTAAAAGTGATGATAAACATGAAGATGTAAAAAAAAAGACATCAAAATCATAAAAAGGGGAAGGAAAGTCTAGACGTTTTTAGAATGCTTTTGAGACTATGTAAATATCAAGCTTGTTATAGCAAGCTGATATAGGAAGGGGTTAACATACTTGAAAAACAGGGCAACCACAAATCAAAACCAACTAATAAATTCATAAGAACTAAAAAGAAGAGGACACAAGCATAAAATAAAAGGAAATCATCCAACCAAAAAAAAAAAAAAAAAAAAAAAAAAAAAAAAAGGGAGAAGCATAGAAGCAGCTTGGAAAACAAACTTAAAGAGGCAATGTTAATGGACTGAATGCTCCAATCAAGAGACATAGAGTGGCAGACTGGATAAAACAGTAAGAGCCTACAATATGCTGCCTACAAGAAACTCACCTACAGGCAAAGTACACATATAAATTGAAAGTGGGGGGATGGAAAAAGATATTCCATTAGAATGGAGATGACAGGAAAGCAGGAGTGGCAATACTCATATCAGAGAAAAAATAGACTTTAAAACAAAAGCCATAAAGACAAAGGACACTAAACTCCATAAACTCCATAAACTTTGATAATTATAGTATCAATGCAAGAGGAGGATATTATACTCTTCAATGTATATGTCCCTAATATAAGAGCAATGTATATGCCCCTAATATAAGAGCACCCAAATAATATAACAAATACCAACAGACATAAAAGGAGAAATTGATGGAAATACAATAATAGAAAATTTTTACACCTGATTCATATATATGGAAAGATACTCTAGACAGAAAATCAATAAGGCAACAGAGATCTTAAATGACACAAAAAAAGTTAGACTTAAATGATAATTTCAGAACATTACATCCACAAAAGTCAGAATATACATTCTTTTCAAGTACACATGGAACATTCTCAAGGATTGATCATATACTTGGGCACAAAACTAACCTTGAAAAATTTATTTTTATTTATTTTCATTTTTTGTCTTTTGTCTTTTTTATTTTTTTTTTCAATTTTTTTAGGGCTGCACCCGCAGCATATGCAGCATCCCAGGCTAGGGGTCTAATCAGAGCTGTAGCCTCAGGCCTATGCCACAGCCACAGCAATGCCAGATCCAAGCCACGTCTGCAGCCTGTACCACAGCTCATGGCAATGCTGGATCCTTAACCTACTGAGCGAAGCCAGGGATTGAACCCGCAACCTCATGGTTCTGTCAGATTTGCTTCTGTTGTGCCACAATGGGAACTCCTAACCTTAAAAAATTTGAATATAGAAATTATTCCAAGTATCTTCTTTGACCACAGTGGCATAAAACTAGAAATCAACTACAGGAAAAGAAATGAGGAAAAAACTGACTACATGGAGACTAAATCATATGAAACTAAAAAAACAATGGGTCAATGAGGAAATAAAAAGGTAAATTAAAATTACTTTGAGACAAATGACAAAGAAAACACAGCCATCAAAAATCTACAGGATACTGGAGTTCTCATTGTGGTGCAGTGGTTAATGAATCCGACTAGGAACCATGGGGTTGTGGGTTCGATCCCTGGCCTTGCTCAGTGGGTTGGGGATCCAGCATTGCTGTGAGTTGTGGTGTAGGCTGCAGACGTGGCTCGGATCCTGTATTGCTGTGGCTCTGGCATAAGCAGTTAGTTACAGCTCGGATTAGACCCCTAGCCTGGAAACGTCCATATGCCATGGGAGCGGCCCTAGAAAAAGGCAAAAAAAAAAAAAAAAAAAAAAGACAAAATCTACAGGATACCACAAAAGCAGTGCTTAGAGGGAAGTTCATAGCAGTAAAGGCCTTCCTCGAAAAAGAAGAAAAATCTCAGGGAGTTCCCATCATGGCACAGCAGAAATGAATCCAACTATGCACCATGAGGTTCCGGGTTTGATCCCTGGCCTTGCTCAGTGGGTTGAGGATCTAGCATTGTTGTGAGCTATGGTGTTGGTCACAGACAGTGCTTGGATCCCACGTTGCAGTGGCTGTGGCATAGGCCAGCAGCTGTAGCTCCGATTTGCCCCCTAGCCTGGGAACCTCCATATGTTGCAGGTGCAGCCCTAAAAAAAAAGGAAGAAAATCTCAAATCAAAAACTTAACTTACCATCTTAAAGAATTAGAAAAAGAAGAACAAACAAAACCTAAAGTCAGAAGAAGGAAGGAAATAATAAAATCAGAAAGGAAATCAACAAAATAGAGATTCAAAAACAATAGAAAAAAATCAATAAAACCAAGAGCTGGTTCTTGGAAAGGGTAGAAAAAATTGACAACCCCTTGGCCCAACTGACCAAGAAGAGGAGAGAGAACCTAAATGAATATAATAAGAACTGTAAAAGAAGAATCAACAGATACTGCAGAAATACCAAAAATCATAAGAGAATACGATGAATAACTGCATGCCAACAAATTTGACAACCTGGAAGAAATGGACAACCTCCTAGAGACTTACAGCCCACCAAAACTGAATCAAGAAGAAATAGATCAACTGAACAGACTGGTTAATAGAAGTGAAATTGAATATATAATAAAAACACTCCCAACAACTAAAAGTCCAGGACATGATGGCTTCACAGGAAAATTCTACCAAATATACAAAGAACTTAAAACCGTACTTAAATTTTCCAAATTGTTGTAAAAGAAGGAACACTCCCAAAGACATTCTATGAAGCCACTGTCACCCTAATACCAAAACCAGACAAAGATACTACCAAAAAAGAAAATTATAGGTCAATATCTTTGATGATTATAGATATAAATAGTCTCAACAAAATTTTAACCAACAGAATCCAACAACACATAAAAAAGATCATACACCACAACCAAATGTGTTTCACCCCAAGTTCACAAGGGTGGTTCAACATATACAAATCAATCAACATCATATACTGCATTAACCAAAGAAAAACCACATGATCATCTCAATAGATGCAGAAAAAGCATTTGACAAAATCTAACATCCATTTATAATAAAAAACTCTTACCAAAGTGGGTATAGAGGGAACATAACATAATAAAAGCCATTTATGACAAACCCATAGCCAATATAACAATCAATGGAGAAAAGCTGAAAGCCTTCCTGCTAAAATCTGGAACAAGACAAGAATGCCCACTCTCACCACTTTTATCCAACATAGTATTGGAAGTCCTAGCCACAGCAATCAGACAAAAGAAATAAAATGTATTCATATTGGAAGAGAAGAGGTAAAATTGTCACCATATACAGAAGACCTGATAATACATATAGAAAACCCTAAGACTCCATCCAAAAACTGCTTGAACTGATCAATGAATTCAGCAAAGTATCAGGATACAAGATTAACATTCAGAAATCAGTTGCAAAAGAATATAATAACAATATCTTTTAAAATCACACACCAAAAATTAAATACTTAGGAATAAACCTGACTAGGTATATGAAAGTCTTACATGCTGAGAACTATTAAACATTAAACAAGGAAATTAAAGAGGATTCAGAGAAATGGAAAGACATCCCATGCTCTTGGATTGGAAGAATTGATGTCATTAAAATGGCCATACTGCCCAAAACAATCTACAGATTACCCATGGACATTTTTCACAGAAGCAGAACAAGGAATTCAAAAATTTATATGGAGCCACAATTTCCAAAACAATCTTGAGGAAAAAGAAGAAAACAAGCAGGAGGCATAACTCTCCCATACTTCAGAAAATACTGCAAACCACAATATAGTGTGATACTGGTACAAAAACAGACATATGCACCAATGTAACAGAATAGAGCTCAGGAATAAACCCAGACACCTATGGTCAATTAATCTTTGACAAGGGAGCAAGAATATAAAATGGGAAGAAGTCTCTTCAGCAAGTGGTGCTGGGAAAATTGGACAGCTACATGTAAATAAATGGAACTAGAACTCACCCACACACTATGCACAAAAATAAATTCAAAATGGCTTAAAGACTTAAACATAAGAAAGGACACCATAAAACTCCTAGAAGAGAACATAGGCAAAACATTCTCTGACATCAACTACGCAAATGTTTTCTTAGGTCAGTCTCCCAAAGCAATAAAAATAAAAACAAAAATAGACCAATGGGACCTAATCAAACTGACAAGCATTTGCACAGCAAAGGAAACCATAAACACAACAAAAAGACAACATATGGAATGGGAGAAAATAGTTGCAAACAATGCAACTGACAAGGGATTAATCTCCAAAATATACAAACAACTCATACAACTCAAGAGCAAAAGAACAGCCCAACTGAAAAGTGGGTAGAAGACCTAAATAGACACTTCCCAAAGAAGACTTACAGATGGCCATAGGCACATGAAAAAACACTCAACATCACTAATTATTAGAGAAATGCAAATTAAAACTACAATGAAGTACCACCTCACACCAGTCAGAATGGCTATCATTAATAAGACTACAAATAACAAATGCTGGAGAGGGTATGAAGAAAAGGGAACCCTCCTACATTGTTGGTGAGAATGTAAATGGTACAACCACTGTGGAAATCAATACGGTGTTTCCTCAGAAAACCAAATATAGAAATACCATGATCCAGCAATTCCATTCATGGGTATACACCATATGATCCAGCAATGCCCACTCCTGGACAAAACTACAATTCAAAAAGCTACATATACCCCTATGTGCATCACAACAATACTCACAGTAGCCAAGACATGGAAACAACCTAAATGTCCATCAACAGATGAATGGATTAAGAAGATGTGGTACATAGACACAATGGAATACTACTCAGCCATAAAAAGAAAAAAATAATGCCATTTGCAGCAGCATGGATGGAACTAGAGATTCTCATACTAAATGAAGTAAGAAAGAGAAAGACAGGGATTTCCCATTGTGACACAGAGGAAACGAACCTGACCAATATCCATGAGGATGCAGCTTTGATCCCTGGCCTTGATCAGTGGGTCAAGGATCTGGCATTGCTGTGATCTGGGGTGTAGGTCATAGATGCAGCTTGGATCCCTTGTTGCTGTGGCTGTGGCATAGGCTGGCAGCTGTAGCTCCAATTTGACCCCTAGCCTGGGAACCTCAATATGCTGTGGGCATGGCCCTAAAAAACAAACAGCAAACAAAAACAAAAAAAAGAAAAAGACAGACAACATATGATATCACTTATATGTGGAATCTAAAATATGGTACAGATGAACCTATTATAGAACCGAAACAGACTCACATACATTTATAGCAGAATTGTGGTTGCCGGGGGGATGGTAGGGGGAGTAGGATAGACTAAGAGTTAGGGGTTAATAGATACAAACTCTTACATTTAAAATGGATAGATAGGACTTCCCATTGTGGCTTAGTGGTTAACTAACCCAACTAAGATACACTAGGATGCAGGTTGGATCCCTAGCCTTGTTCAATGCGTTAAGGATCTGGTGTTGCTGTGAGCTGTGGTGTAGGTTGCAGACACAGCTCAGATCCTGTGTTGCTGTGGCTTTGGTGTAGGCTGGCAGCTATAGCTCTGATTCAACCCCTAGCGTGCTTGGGAACCTCCATATGTTGTGGGTTGTGGCCCTAAAAAACAAAGCAAACAAAAAAACAAAATATAATGGATAAACAATAAAGTCCTGCTGTGTAGCACAAGGCACTATGTCCCATCACTTGTGATGGAACATGGTGAAAGATAATATGAGAAAAAGAGAGTGTATAGATATATGACTTGGTCACATGGCTGTATAGCAGAAATAGACAGAACAATGTAAATCAAATATAATACAAAATTAAAAATAATAAAATAGTTAAATAACAAGAAAAAAAGAACAGGGGAAGGACAGAGAGTTATTTATAGAAAAATAAATAAGAATCTCTTTTAACATATTTAAATACACTTAAAATCAATGACATACGATTTGAAAAAATTTTTATTTGTTAATTTGACAAAGTTTGATAAGTAATTATTAGTGATAGTGAAAGTGAAGTATAAGTCCTGTGCCATTTATGGCAGTTTATGTTCTACAGTGTGTTGGGTTAGCAATTTGCCATTTTACAGTGGCTCAAACCTGCATAATTTGGAATAGAGAAATTATTTCTAAGGGAATAATTACAAATTCAAGTTCAAACCTTTGTGAAAGAATATACAGAGAAGCATTTAAAATAATATAAGCAGTATTTCCATTGCGGCTCTGCAGGTTAAAGATATGATATTGTCTTTGTGAGGGTACAGATTCAATCCCTGATCTCATTCATTGGGTTAAGGATCTGGCATTGTTAGAAGTTGTGGCTTAGATTGCAGGTGCAGCTGAGATCTAGCGTTGCCCTGGCTGGGGTGTAGGCCACCATTGCAGCTCTGATTTGACCCCTGACCCAGGAACTTCCATATGCTGCAGGGATGACTGTGAAAAGATAATAAATAAATATAAATAAATAAATAAATAAATAAATGAAACAATGAAAGTAAAAACAAGGCAGGTGTCTTACAAAATGATATCAGCTAGGTAAGTTGGCTGTGTCTACAAAAGGGAGCATTAGACAACTCTTAGAAGTTGTGTTTTGGTAAATATTTACTGAAAGGGAAAAATTTCCAGTGTTCCAGTGGGAAAATAAAGAGAAGAAAATGATGTTTCTGAAGCAACAATAACAATTGGAGAAGTCACTAAAACAATAGTGAATTTATGAGCTATTTGAATATTTCCCTATATATTTTACAGGTTCCTTTTTATATTAACTTTGATAATCATGCATTTAATAAATAGATATAAACTCCTTAATGAAGGACAACACACATACTTCAAAGTGAACAAATCACAAATGAACTGTTGAGTGAAACAGGATTTTATGAGAACCCCAAAGATCAAGAAATAGGATACTCTCCCGGTAGCTATCCTGACTTCCTTCTCAACTGCTTGCTTTTACCTGATTTTACTATTTTATTGTACTTTATTTATTTATTTATTTGTCTTTTTAGTGCCTCACTGGCAGCATATGGAAGTTCCCAAAGGAGGGGTTGAATTGGAGCTGTAGCCGCTGGCCTAAGTCACAGCCAAGCAATGCTCAGATCCAAGCTTTTTCTGTGACCTACACCACAGCTCATGGGAACACCAGATACTTAACCAGGGATTGAACCTGTGTCCTCATGCATACCAGCCAGATTCGTTTCTGCTGAGCCACAATGGGAACTCCAACTTTTACCTTATTTTAAACTTTGTGTAAATGGAACACAGAGTATAGCACTACTATGTAAGGCTCCCTTTGCTCAGATTTATGGTTCCTCCTTCTTGTGGGTAGCAGTATTTTTTTGTTGTTCTCTCATTGTATAATGCTCTGAAGTGGAGCATTGAAATATAAGTGGAGCAATGAAATATAAATATACCAGTATGAAACTTGCATAAGCATATTGATATTAATTCATCTCTTCAATTATTGGTAGAGATTTGGGCCCAAATCGACATATTTTTGTAGGTCTTTTGGATGGACATAAATATGCATTTTTGTTGATCATAGATCTTGGGGTAAATTTACAGGGTTGTAGTCATTTTTCTGTTTAACTTTCTTGGATACTGCCAAGCTATTTTCCAAAGTGGTTGGAGCAATTTATACCCCTAAGGGCCGTGTGTGAAATTTCTGGTTGTTCTACATTCCCATCAACGTTAGCATTGTCAGGTTTTGTTGTTGCTGTTTTTAAGTTAAGTCTTTCTGCTGAGTGTGTACTGAGTGCCTTGTGATTTTTAATTTGTATTTCCCCGATGTCTACTGAGATGAAGCAAGTTTTCAAGTCTTATTGGGCATTTGAAGATTCCTCATTGGAAATCTGTACTTTTATTGATTTGTAGGAGGCTTTATTTATACAGGTGATGAGGCTTATTTTGAATATATTGATGGCAAATATCTTCTACTAGATTGTTTGCCTTTTCACTCTCTTAACGTTGTCATTTTTTGGGGGGTCTTTTTTGTCCTTTTGGGGCTCCACCCACGGCATATGGAAGTTCCCACGCTAGGGGTCTAATCAGAGCTGTTGCTGCCTGCCTACGCCAGAGCCACAGCAATGCCAGATCTGAGCCATATCTGTGACCTACACCACAGCTCACGGCAATGCTGGATCCTCAACCCACTGAGCGAGGTCAGGGATCGAACCCTCAACCTCATGGTTTCTAGTCGGATTTCTTTCCACTGCGCCACGATGGGAACTCCATCTTTTATATATATATAGTAGTAGGAAACCTTAACATGAGACCTATCCTCTTAACAAAATTTTAAGAGTACAATACAGCTGTGTTAACTATAACCACTTTATTGTATGGCAGTTCTCTAGAATTTATTCATTTTACATAACAGAAGCTTTATACCTGTTAAACAACCACTCCCCATTTCTCCCACTCCTCACTCAGACAATCACTGTTCTACCCTTGGTTTCTATGAGTTAGACTATTTTAGGAAGCTCACGTAAGTGGAATCATACAGTATTTGTTCTATGACTGTCTTATTTTATTTACCTTAATGCCCTTAAGCTCTATCCATTTTTATGAACATAGCACAATTTCCTTCTTTGTAAAAGCTAAATAATATTTCACTGCATGTACCTACTGCACTTTTATCTGTTCATCCATCAGAGGAAACTTAAGTTGTGTCCATATTTTGGTCATTGTGATTAATGTTGTAATGAACATGACAGTGCAGATATTTCTCTCAGGTAGTGATGTCATCACATTTGGCTATATATCACAAAGTGGAATTGCTAGAATTTATGGTAGTTCTATTTTTAATATTTTGAGGAATCTTCATATTGTTTCCAATAGTGACTGCCCTTTTACATTTTCATAGCAGTGTACAAGGGTTCCAGTTTTTTCCCATCCTCACCAACACTTGGCTTTTGTTTTTCTGTTTAGAGCCATCTTAACAAGTGTGATTTGATATCTCTTTGTGGGTTTGGTTTGCAGTTCTTTGATGATTATTTGTGTTGAGCACCTTTTCATGTATCTTTTGTCACTTGTACGTTTTATTTGGAGAAACAGCTATTCAAGTTCCTGGACCATTTTTCAATCAGGTTATTTGTTATCTGTTTTTATTTTTTAAAATATTGAGCTGTAAGTGTTCCTTATATATTTTGGATATTAAATCATCATAAGATATATAGTTCACACCTTCTCCCCCATTTTCACTATTGTCTTCTTTGCTGTCCAGAAACTTTTTGGTTTGATGTAGTCCCATTTGTCTATTTTTGCTTTTGTTTCTTGGGCTTTTGGTGTCATATTCAAGAACAGTAATTAAATCAGTATGTACTGGCACAAAAACCAACATTATAGACAAATAGAATGAAATAGGAGCTCAGAAATAAACCCCTGCTATATGATCAGTGGATATTTGACAAGCATGCCAAGAATATACAATAGGACAAGAATAGTCCTTTCAACAAATGGTGTTAAGAAAAGTATGTATTCACATGCAAAAGAATGGAATTGGGCCATTATTTTACATCATACAGAAAAACAACTCAAAATTAATTAAAGATTTGACTGTAAACTTGAAACTATAAAATTCCTAGAAGAAAACAAGGGGTAAATCTTCATGACATTGGTCTAGGCAATGAAGTTTTTTATATACATATTTCACTTGATGTAATCCAGTTTTCAGTTTTTTTCCTTGATAATAGTGCTTTATATACTTTCAAAGAAAATCTTCTTCTACCTTAAAGTCACAAAGATATCCTCTTATGCTGTCTTCAAGTAGATTTATTATTCTTAGTGTTTAGATTTACAGTTATTCAGGTATTGGATTTTTTTTTATGTTATGAAGTAAAGGTCAAGATTTTTTTAACTTTATTCAATAAAATAAGTAGAATTCATATGTGATTTTTCTTTCTCTAGTGCACTGCAGTATTGCTTTTACAAAAAAAAAAAAAATCCCATATGACCTTAAAATGTGTTTTTGCTTTTAGAATTTCTATTTTGCTTGACTAGATCGTCCATTTTTCTACCTATCAGCAGTGTTTTAATTCCATTAATTTTATAGGTCTTGATGTCAGAAAAAGTAGGTTTTCCAAACTTTGTTAATTCTTCTTCAAAATTATCTGGCTACTCTTAGATTTTGCATTTTCACTTGTCATTCCACAAAAAAATCTGCTGGGCATTGACTGAGATTGTACTGAATGTATTGATAAATATAGAACAGATTGCTATCTTTCCAATATTGAATATTCCAATTCAAAAAGTGATATTTCTTTAATTTATTTACATCTTCTTTGATACCAGTCACAAATGTTCTGTAGTTTTTTGCATCTTTATCCTGCACATATTTTGCTAAATTAATTCCTAGACTTTAATGTTTTTCAAAATTACTACGTGGTATTATTTTAACTCATGTTCTAATTTTTGGTTGACATATAGAATTATAATTAATTTTTGTATATTGGCATTTTTCCAGTGACCTTGCTAAATAAGTTAACTAATTGCATTTAGATGAGATTCTTTTGGATTTTTAATTAACCAAGTTATCTGCAATTAATGATAGTTTTGTTTATTCTATTCCAGTTTGTATATATTTTCTTTCTTTTTTCTTTTTTTGCATTGTCTGGGACTGTGGGACAAAGTTAAATAGAAGTATTATTGGTAGACATTTTTGCTTTATATTTTATTTAGATTTTTCATAAATAATCATGGGAGTAATTGCATTGAATTTCCTTTCTTATAGAGTCCTGGCCAGGTTTTGGTAATAAGGTTGTGCTTACGAGGTTTAAAAGTTTTGGGACATTTTCCCAACTTTTATGTTCTTATGAATATTTATATATTTACATAAATAAATATAAATATTTATATATATATTTATAAGACAAATTATATATATATATTATATATATATATATATACATATATATATATATATATATATATCTTTGTCTTTTTAGGTCTGCACTTTTGGCACACGGAGGTTCCCAGGCTAGGGGTCAAATCGGAGCTGAAGCTGCTGGCCTATGCCACAGCCACAGCAATGCCAGATCTGAGCCATGTCTGTGACCTACACCACAGCTCATGGCAACACTGGATCCTTAACCCACTGAGGGAGGCCAGGGATCAAATCTGTGTCCTCATGGATGCTAGTCAAATTTGTTTCCACGGAGCCACTATGGGAACTCCTACTTTTATATCTTTTAGGAACATTTTTATATTGTAGAACAAATTTTTCTCAAGACAAAAACATAAGATAGCCATTCTTTCTTTCTTCTTAAAAATTTATTCATACACTTTACAATTTAAATATTTCTGCAAATGAAACCATGGGCCCAAATTGACTCAATGGTGAATTCTTTCAAACATTAAAGAAAGAAATAAAAAAATACGTAAACTGCAAAATGTATCCATAAATATAAACTGCTGTTTTGTCAGTCTTAATATGTTGTGATTTTTTAATAGGAATGTTTAAGACTTTGTAATATTTCTTTTTATCTTTTTCATGTCTGTAGGCCCTTTGGTGATCTCTTTTTTCATTTCTAATATTAATAATCTGTGCTTTTTTCTTTTTCTAACTTGAATTAATTTTTATTCTATTTTTAAAATATTCCCCCAAGTCAGCTTTTTAAATTTTCTTATTATTTTTATTTTTATTTTATTAATCTTTGCTTATATCCTTTCCCTCCTATATTCTATTTTCTTTGACATTTGCTACTCATTTTCTAACTTCTTGAGATAGAAAATTTATCATTGAATTTCAGTCTTTCTTCCTTTCTTTTGATATATCAATTTCAACTATAAAATTTTCTTTAGGCATTACTTGGCTGAACTATAGAAATTTTGGTTTGTATTTTTAATTCACTATGATCAGATGACATATCCTAAATAAATTCACTCTTATGAAATATACTGAACCTTGTTTTATGCCCCAGCATATATATGGTATATTATGGTGCCCTAATATTTCATGTGAACTTGAAAAGAATGTGTATTTTTCAGTTGTTAAATGTTATGTTTTAAATGTATCTATTAGGTCAAACTTTTTAATCATATATTTTTCAAATAGTCTATATACTTTGTATATTTTTCTGTTGGTTACTAAGACCTAAGTTAAAGATTCCCTCTACAATTGTGAATTTGGCTATCTCCCTTTAAATCTGTTAATTTTGCTTTATAATTAGAAACATATAAATTTATAATTATAGCTTCCTGATGGATTGAATATTTTATCATTATGAAATGTCTCTCCTTATTTCTATTAAATCTTCTTGACTAAAAGCTATTTTATCCTAGGTTAGTTTAGCTAAATCAGCTTCTTTCATTTAAATATGAGACACAAAATCAGATATAGTAATCAAAAGAGTATGGTACTGGCATCAAAACACAGACCAATGGAACAGAACTGAGAGGCCAGAGGTAAAACTCTAAGCACATATGCTCAACTAATATTTGACAAGGAAGCCACAGATACTTAATGAGAACAAATAATATCTTCAATATATGGTGCCATGAAAACTGTATATGAACATGCAGAATGAACTTGGACCTCTTTGCCACACCACTCACAAAAATTAATGGAAAATGGGTTAAGGATTTAAATGTAAGACCTGAAATCATGAAAATCCTAGAAGAATATTTAGGAAAAAATCAACTTGATGTTAATCATGGCAATGACTTTTTTTTGGAAATAAAACCAAAAGCCAAACAACTAAGTCATAAATCAACAAGAGGGACTACATCAAATTTAAAAGTTTTTGTATGGCAAAATAAACAATCAACAAAATGAAAAGGCAACCCATGGAATAGGAGAAAATATTTGTAAACCATACATCTAATAAGAGGTTAATATTCAAAATATATTAAAAACTTCACACAAATTAATGTCATCACTGTTTGTATAGAGGGATCATATTTCAACATAATAAAGACTATTTATTACAGACCTACAGGTAACTACATACTAAATGGGGAAAAACTAAAAACTTTTCCTCTAAAATCAGAAATAAGACAAGTATGCCCACTATCACCACTTTTATTTAACATAGTATTGGAAGTTCTATCCACAGCAATCAGAAGAGAAAAGAAGTTAAAGGTGTCTATATTAGAAAGGAAGAAGCAAAACTGTCACTATTTGCAGATGACACGATAAAATATATATATACATACACATATATATATATAAAACCCTCTCTCTCTCTCTCTCTGTATATATATTCAGAGAGAGAGAGAGAGAGAGAGAGAGAGAGAGAGGGAGAAAGAGAAAACCCTAAAGTCTCCACCAAAACTCTATTAGAAATAAATAAATGAATTAAGTAAAGTTACAGGATATAGGATTAACATACAGAAATCTGTTATTTTCTATACAATAATAATGAACTCTCAGAAAGAGAAGTAAAGGAAAAATCACATTTACAATGAGATCAAATAGAATAACATATCTAGGAATAAACTTGACCAGGAGGTGAAAAACCTATGCTCTGAAAATTATAAAACATTGATGAAGGAATTTGAAAATGATACAAAGAAATTAAAATAGATTTTCTGTTCTTGGATTGGGGGAATTAATGTTATTAAAATGGCCATACTACCCAACACATTCTATGAGATTCAATTAAATTTTTATCAAAATACCTGTGGCATTTTTCATAGAACTAGAATAATTCTAAAATTTTTATGGGAACACAAGAGATTCCAAATATCCAAAGCAGTCTTGATAAAGAACAGAGCTGGATATAACATGCTTCCTGACTTCCAACTATACTACAAAGACACACTAATCAAAATAACATGGTACGGGCACAAAAATGGACATATAGATAAATAGAACAGAATAGAGAACTCAGAAATAAAGCCCCACATTATCGTGAATTAATCTATGATAAAGAATATAAGAAAATATAATGGAGAAAAGACAAATCTCTTCAATAAATAGTTCTGGGAAAACTGTACAGCTACGTATAAAAGAATAATATTAGGCCATTTCCTCACACCATATAAAAAATAAAGTCAAAAAGGATTAAAAACCTAAATGTAAGACCTTAAACCATAAAAGTCCTAGAAAATAGGCAGAACACTCTTTGACATAAATTGTAGTAATTAATTTTGGATCGGTCTCCCAAGGCAAAATAAATAAAAGCAAAAATAAACAAATGTAGCTCAATTTAGCTTAAACATTTTTGCACAGTAGAGGAAATCAACAACAAAATTATAAGATAGCCAAATGAATGGGATAAAATATTTGCAAATATTATGGCCAAGAAATAGTTAATATCCAAAATATATAAACTGTTCATACAATTCAAGATTAAAAAAATAAACAACCTGATCATAAAAATAGAAGACCTGAATAGACATTTTTCCAAAGAAAACATACACATACAAATAGCAACAGGCATCTGAAAAAATCTTCAACACTGCAATCAGAGAAATGTAAATCAAAACCACAAGATATCATGTCACATCGGCAAAAATGGTTAACATCACCAAGTCTACATAAAACAAATGTTGGCATGGATTGGTGAAAAAGGAACCATAGTATGTAGTTGATGAGAATGTAAATTAATGCAGCCTCTGTGGAAAATGGTAAGGATTTTCTTAAAAAAAAATTAAAAATAGAACTACCACGTGATCCAGAAATTCCACTGAGGAAAGCAAAAACATTAATTCAAAAAGATGCATACACATCAATATTCATAGCAGTATTATTTACAATAGCCAAGATATAGAAGCAACTTAAGTGCACATCAAGAGATGACTGGATAAAGAAGATGTAGTATGTATGTACAATGGACCATTACTTCCCTATAAAAGAATAAAATTCTACCATTTGTAACAATGTAGATGGGCCTAGAGAATGAAATATGTCAGACAGAGAAAAGCAAATACTCTATGTTATCACTTATATGTGGATTCTAAAAATTACAACAAATGGGTGAATATAACAAAATAGAAATAGACTAAAAGATATAGAGAAAAAAGCTGTGGTTACAAGTAGGGAGAAAGAAAGGGGAGGGGCTACTTAGGGGTACTGGGCTAAGAGACTATGCACATTTCATACTATATATAAAATAAGTAAATAGCAAAGATATACTGTACAGTACAGGGAAATATGCCCATTATTTTTGTAATAATTTTAAAAGGAATCTAATCTATAAAAATATTGACTCTGTATGTTGAAGACCTGAAACTAATATAATATTGTAAATATAATATTGTACTTCAATAAAAGTGGGCAGGAGACCTGAAAAGGCATTTTTCCAAAGAAGCCGTACAAATAGCCAACAGATACATGAAAAGGTGTTCAACATCACTAATCATCAGGGAAGTAAAAATCAAAACCACCATGGGATATCACCTCATACCTGTTAGAATGATTTTTATCAAAATAATAAGATAACAAATGTTGGTGAGGATGTAGAGAGAAGACAAACTTGGTGCATTTTTGGTGGGAATGAAAATTGGTACAGCCATTATGGAAAAGGTGTTTGATTCCTCCAAAAATTAGAAATAGAGCTACTGTATGATCCAGCAATCTTGCTTCTAGGTATATATTTGAAGGGGGTGAAATCACGATCTTTAAGAGATATCGCACTCTCATGTTCCTCTAAGCATTGTTCATGATGACTAAGACATAGAAACAACCCAAGTATTCACTGATGGATGAAAGGATAAAGAAAATTATATAAATACACACATAATTGAATAGTATTCATCCATAAAAAAAGAAAAATATGTTTAGATCTTGAGGGCATTATCCTAAATGAAATGAGCCAGGCAGAAAAAGACAAACACTGCACAGTATAACTTACATGTGGAATTTAAAAAGTAAAAAATAAGCCTAACTCATAGAAACAGAGAGTAGAATGGTGGTTGATAGGGTTGGGGGTTAGACTGAAGTGGGAAAATGTTTGTCATATGATACTAACTTTCATTTAAAAGACAAAAATGTTCTGGAGAATCTAACGTCACAGGATAATGGCTATAGTTAATGACACGCTATTGTATATTTGAATTTTGCTAAGACAGTAGATCTTAAACAATCCCCCCATAAGCACAAATGGAAACTGTAAAGCAATAAATAATGTAATTATGGCAATCATTTCATGAGGTACAAATATATTAAATCATCACCTTGAATGTATTAAATGTATACAATTCTATTTGTTAATTATACTTCAGTGAAGCTGAAGAAAGTAAGGAAAAAAGAAAAGAAGGAAGGAAGAAGAGAAGGAGGAAGGAAGGAAAAAGGAAGAAAAGAAAAAAGGAAAGAAGGTACAAAAGAAGGAAGAATGAATAAAGGAAATGAAGCAAGAAGGAAAGAAAGGAAGGGAGGGAGGAAGGAAACAAAGAAAGAAAAGAAGGAACAAAGGAAGGAAGGAACGAAGGAAAGAAAGGAAGAAGGGAAGGAAGGAGAGAGAAAGGAAAGGGAGAGAGAAAAAAAAGGGAAGACAGACTGGGAGAAAATATTTGTAGAAGACATTGGACACATGGATATGTAGAAGACAAATGGCTGCTATTTAAAATATATTTACAAATCTTAAAACTTCACAATAAGAAAACAAACAATCTGATTTAAAAATTGTTCAAAATGACTTTATAGATATCTCACCAAAGAAGATATAGAGATGGCAAATAAGCATATGAAAATACATTCAACATCATATGTCATTGGAAATTGCAAGCCAAAACAAAAGTGAGCCCTTATTATATTATATATATTAAAGTGGCCAAAATCCAGAACACTAACAGCAGCAAATATGAGTAGGATGTGGAGCAACTCACTCAACTGCTGGTGAGAATACAAATCGGTAAAACTACCTTGGAAGAAAATGGTGATTTCTTACCAAATTAAACATACTCTTACCATACAGTCCAGCAATCTTGCTCCTCTATATTTATCCAAAGCAATTGTGAATGTTATGTCCACAGGAAACCCTGCACCTGGATGTGTATAGCAGTTTTATTCATAATTGTCAAAACTTGTAAGCAACCAAGATGCCCTTCAGTAGGTGAATGAATAAATAAACTGTGGTACATCAGACAATGGAATATTATTCAGAATTTTAAAAATTAAGTAGCAAGTCATGGAAAGACATGGAGGAAGCTTATATAAATATTTTTAAATGAAAGAAGGTAGTCTGAAAAGGCAACATACTTTATACGACTCCAGCTACATGACATTCTGAAAAAAGCAAGGCAATGGAAGACGGTAAAAAGATCAGTGGTTGACAGTGGTTGACAGTGGTTGACAGTGGTTGTGGGTGACGGAAAGACAATTATGAAGTACACAGAAGCTTTTAGGCCTGGGAAACTACTCTGTAAGACACTACATGGTGGATACATGCTATTATACGTTTTCCCCAAACTGTAGAATGTACAACACCAAGAGTGAACCCTTAGGGAAACTATGAACTCTGGATGATAATGATGTGTCAGTAGGTTCATTAATTGTAACAAATGTACCACTCTAGTGGGGGTTGTTGATAAGGGAGAAACTATGCCTGTGTGGGAGCAGAGAGTATATGGGAAGTCACTATACCTTCCACTCAATTTTGCTATGAGCCTGAAACTGCTCTAAAAAAAGTCTATTTAAAAAAATCTATAATCTAGCTTCTAGATCTCCTACACATCTATGAGCTGTATCTATTAGAACCACAAAACCAATGAGCAATCAGTTAGAGAGGCTTCTAGAATTTCAACTTTTGTGCACTGATAATTGGTTAGATGCTGATTAACAAGGAGTCCTTGGGGGTGATAAAGTTTGTTTTCTTCTGCTCTAGTGAATGTGAGTATATATGAAATTTAGATTATCCTTTTAAGTCTTTCACTTACTCATAGTGAGTGCCTAGAATTTCTAGAATACTTACAACCAAGTATAAGAATAAAAACATTGACCAAACCAAAGGGAAATTTAAAAATCTATTTGATAATATTAGTCACATCCTTGTAATGGTTCCTTCTTTATTACAGATGTATATAAGAAGAAACTATAGACAGTTTGGCTAAATTGTTTACCTATTATTACCATTTCAGATATTCTTTGAGCTCCAGATGTGCAACTGTCTGATTGATGTCACTATCATCTTCATTGTTCTTAATATATAATGTATGCTAGGCAGCTGTTAAGCAGTCTTCAATTAAAGACTGTATGATTTAATCCTCACAACAACCTCTGAAAAAGCTCTATTATGGCCCCATTTTACAGATATGTTTATTGATTTTTAAAATCAATTTTAATGCAGTTTTTAAACATTTTTCTTTAAAAAGTTGATTATCCAGTATTATCAAGCCACTAGGTGGAAGAACTAGGATTTGGCTAACTCTAAAGTCCATGTCTTAACCATTATTATACTCTAATGATTGTGAGTCCTTAAAGCTCTGCTTCTAGATTTCTTATGTAATTTTATGTCATCACCGTATTTTTCAGCTCTTGGTTATTCATGAATGTTCATTTTCCACAAGCCACTACATGCAATCAGTGGTCAAAATTGGCTTCACATCTGCATTCCTCTCACATCTATCTGTTCTGGGTTAAAATCTGGGTCATATTTTCATGAATTTTTGGGGGGGCAGTTTAATAATCTACCAAATATCTTCTAGTTTATAGAAGACTAATTCATTCCACAAGTTTTTGAGAGATTAATTTTCTTTTTCTTTTCTTTTTCTTTTCTTTTTTTTTTTTTTTTGTCTTTTTAGGGCTGCACGCATGGCACATGGAGGTTCCTAGGCTAGGGGTCTAATATGAGCTGTAGCCACCAGCCTATGCCACAGCTATAGCAACACGGGATCTGAGCCAAGTCTGTGACCTATACTGCAGCTCAAGGCAACGCCAGATCCTTAACCCATTGAGCGAGTTCCAGGGATCGAACCCACAACATCATGGTTCATAGTTGGATTTACTAACCACTGAGCCACGACGGGAAGTCCGATAGATTAATTTTCTAATGCTTCATTTTGATCCTGTCACTCTATGCTCAAAACACTCTCACTGGCTGTCTATGATCTAGTAGATGTACCTCAGATTTCTGTAGCCATATACACTGAAGTCTTTTTAATAATATGGAACCAAACTACCTCAAAAATCTTTTTAAGATAAACATGGAATCAGAAAACCACAGAAATCAAATATATAGCTTAATGGATTATTATAGGTCAACACACTCAGGTCAAATAATAAAACTTGTCAGCTATCACAGAAGCCTCTTCCATAGATCCCCGTCACAAATACATTTCCATCCTTCCTGCCATAAACAAATATTATCTTGATTTTCACAGTAATCATTTATGTATATTTTTCCTCTCAAAAATTTACCACAAAAATGTATGTTGTTAAGATGCTATATAGTTTTACTTTTTTAATTTTTATATTTTTTGGTCTTTCGTCTTTTTTTAGGGCCGCACCTGTGGCATATGGAGGTTCCCAGGCTAGGGGTCGAATCTGAGCTGTAGCCACAAGCCTATGCCAGAGCCACAGCAATGCCACATCCGAGCCATGTCTGCCACCTACACCACAGCTCACGGCAACGCCGGATCCTTAACCCACTGAGCAAGGGCAGGGATCAAATCTGTGTCCTCATGGATGCTTGTCAGATTCATTTCCACTGTGCCACGATGGGAATTCTGAGATGCAATATAATTTTAAATCTAAGTCTCTTTAAACCTATAGGTTCCTCCTCTATTCTTTTTATGCCTTATAATTTGTCTTTTGGAGAACACAGGCCATTTGATTGAATATCCCCTTGACTGGATTTTCCTGATTGCCAACTCTTCCTGTGGCTTAATATGTTCTTTTGTCTTTTGTGTTTTCTTTAAATTAACAGCTGAATCCAGAGACTGGATGAGGCTCAGGTCTATCTGTTTGGCAAGACTGTAATTTTTGTAAAGACCAAGTAAGGCACAAAATGTCTGATCCCAACAGCCATTGATATTTAATGCACATATATATTCTATCATGAGGTATTGGAAATGGTGACATTCTAACTCTATCATTTTTTTCCATGTCTTCATTGGAATAATTTTATGACGAGATATTTTCCCCCACATACTCTCGTTACCCGGTGATACAGTTCATACAGAAAGGGTGGGTAAATGCTCATTTTTTTTCTGTTTTTCAAGGTAGTCAATCCTTACCATTTGATTTCAAGGTGACAAATTCATATTGAACTAATATATTTAAAGGTATTTCACCAATTTTAATAAATTACAATTATTATTGTTATTGAAGTTCAAATTGTCCAGTCTTTGGCCAATACAAGCCTCTTCAAGTTAGCTTCTGGATGCTTTTGACATACTCAGGTAGTCTCTGATAGTTTCCTGGTCATCTGGAGTTAAAAGATACTCTATGTTCATCTTATGCATTTCCATCTTGTACATGGAATTAGCCATTCCTGCAGAAGTCTTGATTTCTTTTTGTGAGAATATTTTAAGGCTACTGTCTGTACTTTAAAAGATGCTCATTACTATCAGGTTGGTCACTGGGATCTGATCTACTTTCATACATTTATGAATTGTTTATTTATTGTATTACTTTTTGACATTTATTATCAGGAAGATATTTGGAAGGTGAAATGAAAATTCAAAGATGACACCACACAGATCCTAACCTCAAGGGGCTTAGAATTTAGTAAACAAACAAGTAATACGCTAGTTACATAAAAATAGTAATAATGCGATACTGATAATGACACTTATTTATATGTACCAGACTCAAAGTCAGACACTATTAATAAAATAACTCATCGAATCACAATAATTCTATGAAGTAGGCATTATTATTGTTACCATTTAATGATACAGGAACAATAAGCCTTAAGTTGCTCAAAGTCATGTAACGAGGAATGGGAATTCAAAGGCAAGGAGTCTGGATCCAAGGTCAATCTCTCTTTAAAAAAAAACAAACAAAAAAATGTAATTGTAATGTATACATGTAAGGATAACCTGACCCCCTTGCTGTACAGTGGGAAAAAAAAAAAAAAAAAAAAAAAAGCCAGAGGACAGAATTAGGACACGATAAAACAAACAAACAAACAAACAACAGTTTTAGTAATATATAGTCTACATATATTATAATTAACCTATTTAAAGTGTAAAATTAAACAGTTTATAATATATTTACAGATATGTACTCTATCGCTTCTTTCAATTTTAGAACATTTTAATCAGCCTCTGCCCCCCAAATCCTGTATGCTTTACTTATCATCACCCACTACCTCTCAGCCATGCCCTCCGCTTCCCCAAGTTTTAGGTAATTACTAGTCTACTTTCTGTCTCTAAACATTTTCCTATTCTTAACATTTCATATGAATAAAATCATACATCATGTGGGTTTTATGACTAACTTCTTTCATTTAGTATAATGTTTTCAAGAGTCATCTGTATTGTAGCATGTATTGGTCCTTAATTTATTTTTATATCTGAATTATATTCAATTGTGTAGATATATCACATTTTGTTTATCCATTCATACAGCATTAGACACTGTTTTCACCTTTTGTTTATTATGAATATTGCTTCTACAAACAATTATGTACAAGTTTCTATGAGGATATATTTATTTATCTTGGGTGAATACCTAGGGATAGAATTTCTGAATTGTATGGTAAGTTTATCATTTGAGAAACAGCCAGAATTTTTTTTCCAAGGTGGCTGCACTATTGTACATTTTCATCAATAGAATATGAGAGTTCCAATTTCCCCATGTTTTCCAACATGTTATTGTCTGACTTTTAAAAAAATCTAGCTATCCTAGCAGGTGTGGAACAGTATTTCATTGTGTTTCTGACTTGCATTTCTCTGATGACTAAAAAAGTTGAGTTTCCTTTCACATGTTTATTAGTCATTTGTATAACTTCCTTGATTGAATAGAAACTTCTGTTCATCTCCTTTACCTCTTTTGATTGGCTTGTCTTTCTTTTCCCACAACAATCAGACAAACAAAAGAAATAAAATGTATCCAAATTGGAAGAGAAGAGGTAAAATTGTCACTGTATGCAGATGACATGATACTCTATATAGAAAACCCTAAGGACTCAACCCAAAAACTGATCAATGAATTTAGCAAAGTTAATACAAGATTAATTTTCAGAAATAATTGCATTTCTGTATGCTAACAATGAAATATTAGAAAAGAAATACAAAAATAAAATACATTTTAAAATCACACCACCCAAAAATTAAATACCTAGGAATAAACCTGACCAAGAAGTTGAAAGACTTATATGCCAAAAACTATAAAACATTAATCAAGGAAATTAAAGAGGACTCGGAAATGGAAAGATATTCCATGCTTCTGGGTTGGAAAAATTAATATCGTAAAAATGGCCATACTACCCAAAGCAATCTACAGATTTAATACAATCCCTATCAAATTACCCATGACATTTTTCACAAAACTAGAACAAACAATCCAAAAATTTATATGGAACCATAAAAGACCCAGAATTGCCAAAGCAATCCTGAGGAACAAAAACCAAGCAGGAGGCATAACTCTCCCAGACTTCAGGCAATATTACAAAGCCACAGTGGTCTTTTAATTACAGAGTTTGTTGAATACAAAACCTTTATAAGATATATAATTGCAAATAATTTCTCCCATTCTGTGGATTGATTTTTCACTTTCTTGATAATGTCCTTTGAAGCACAACATTTTTAATTTTTATGAAGCCCTATTTTTGTTGCTGTTGTTGTTTAAGCTTTTGGTGTTATATCTAAAAATCCTTTGCCAAATCCAAGGTCATTAATGTTCATTCTTGTGTTTTCTTTCAAGAGTTTTATAGTTTTACCTCTCGCACGTATGTCTTTGATCTAGTTTGAGTAAATGTTTATATATGGTGTGAGGTAAGGACCCAACTTGATTCTTTGTCATGTGGCTATCCAGATATTCCAGCACAATTTGTAAAAAAGACTTCTTTTCCCATTGAATGCCCTTAGAATCCTTACCTAAAGTCAGTTGCCCATATACGAAAGGATTTATTTCTGCAATCTTAATTTTATTTTATTTTATTTGTTTTTATCTCTATCTTTGGGCCATATTCCACTCTATTGATTATAGTCACTTCATAGTTAACTTTTGAAATAAAGAGATGTGAATCCTGTTTTATTTTTGACTTTAATATAGTTTGGCTATTCTAGATTTTTTCAAATTTCATATGAATTTTAGAATAAACTTGTTAATTTCTATGAAGAACTCAGCTGGGATTCTAAGGAAGATGTTGGATTTGTAGGTCAGTTTGGGAAGTATTGGCATATTAAAATTTTTAAGTCATCCAATCCATGAAAATGAGATTTTTTCCAATTATTTATATCTTTAATTTCTTTCAACAACAGATTATAATTTTCAAGACTATAAGTTTTACATTTTTAAAAAATTCCTCCTGAATATTTCATTCTTTATTATACTATTATAAATTGCATTGCTTTGTTCATTTCATTTTCAGATTGCACATGGCAAATGGATAGAAACATTGATTTTGTATATTGATCTTGTATCATGTAACCTTGCTAAACTTGTTCATTTGTTAAATAGTTTTTTACTGGATTACATAGGATTTTTCTATGTACAATATCATGTCATCAGTGAATAGAAGAAGTTTTACTTCTTTCTATCCAATCTTGATGCCTTTATTTCTTTCTCTTGGCTAATTGCCTGCCCTGTACTTTATTCAATAGAAATGGCAAGAATGGACATCTCTGTCTTAGTCTTGATATTGGAGGGAAATGATCCAGTCTTTCATTTTTAAGTACGATGCTGGCTGTAAGTTTTTCACAGATGTCCTTTGTCCAAGAGAAGACATGCTTTTCTAGTCTTAATTTGTTGAGTGTTTTTAACTATGAAAAAATATTGGATTTTTCCACATATATTTCCTGTGCCTGTTGAGATTATCATGTGCTTTTTGTTTTCATCCTATTGATAGGATTATTAATTTTTAGATTTTTAAACCATACTTACATTCGTAGGGATAAATCCCATTTAGTCATGGTGTATCATTCTAGTTTATACATTGTTAGATTTGGTTTGTTAGTGTTTTAAGATTTTTGCACCTATATTCATAAGACATATTGGTCGATACTTTTCTTTCTTATGGTGTCTTTATCTGATTTGGGTGTCAGGATAATAGTAGCTCATAAAATGAGAAATGTTTCCTCTTCCATTTTTGGGAATATTTGTGGAGCATTGCTATTCTCTAAATGTTTGGTAAAACTGTGGTGAAATCTTTTGAGCCTGGGCTTTTCTTAGTGTAGGTTTTTTTTTTTTTAATTACTAATTCAATTTCTTCACTTGTTATGGGTCTATTCAGATCACTTCTTTCTTCTTGAGTTAGTTTTGGTAGTTTGTCATTCCAGCAGGTCCTGCACTCTTAACCACCATACAACCAACTGCTTTGATGGAGTTTGGAACAATTTTGTGTATTTATACATGGAGAATTGGTGGTATAGGTGGTATAGCTGAGTGATTATTTCTAACAAGTATCTATTTGTTGTAACATATGTGTAAATATAAGGGACTAACATATGCATATATATATATACACACACATATAATTCATACTGTAATATAATAGGCATTATATTAAATACTGTTATGTTGATAAAATGCCACTAAATAATATCATGTAATATATAATTTATATTATATGTAATACATTAAATATATATTTAACCCCTAGCTGTTAAATATTTTGAATATTACTCCCATAAATTATCATCATATGCCAGATAAACATACTTGACTTCATTCTTTCTCTCTATCATGTTTCTTTCTATCCTTTTACTACATATTGTAAAAAGGGAGTAAGGACTCATTAGAGGAAATGATACACCAAAGTGATGGAATATATTAGCATGGAACAGGTGAGTAATGATCATTCAGAATACAATGAATTTGTAAATCCCTGACCACCTGTAAGGTATAATACCCTGATTGATATTTTTCCTCTTTAACTTCATCCTTTATTGCTAACTACTCTCAATAAAGGGGATAAACCCACTCTCTTAGTAAACATAATGCTATCTCAGTTCAAGGAGCTAGTTAAAGGAGAAATTGACTCAAATCTTCTCTTATATAATGATTAATGAATCCAATATATATTGCTAATATACATTCTATTTCTCTTCCCCCAACTTCTAATATTTTGGTCCAACTGATTAAAGCCACATTAAAGGATGCCATCACCACATATACAGCTTTAATATTTTATTAATTTTAATCACAAGCAACCTTTCTATTGAAACCATAATGCATTATGAATGTGTTCACAGAAAGGGGATAATATGGTAGTGATGACATTTCTTGAAACTTTTTTTTCATTATGGTTTAGCATCAACTTGTTCAAACAGAAAAGAGCGGACACTGATTAAATATCAGGGTTGGACTATAATGAAAGAAAAGTCCATAGCAAATATGCAGTGATTGTTTTAAATCAAATGTGTGGGAGGGTGGATTTCAAGTGATAGCTCAGCAGTTATACTCCTAATCCCAACTGAGGCTGCCATGTGGTTTTTCATTTGGCTTACAAAATGGACCTGGATTTCAGCAAGTCCCTGCTGGCTGGCCCTTGAGCCAAGCACCACAAGCCTTGTCTTTGGCATCTGACAATATTGTTATTCATAATACAAGCTTGGAAAGAAGGCACTGACAGTAACTTCTGCTTTGTAAAATTGTGTTAACTCGTTTAGGTCCTGAAACCTCCCAGGCTTATTTAAGTAAAGTGAGGAGTTTGAAATTAATGGGAAAAAATTTTCTCTTTGTATTAAGAAGTACCAGTATTTTAATTCAAAGTATTCATGAAGTCAAGAACAAGGGGTTTCCACCTTCATTTTACCTATTACAGCAGGTCAGAAACCTTAAATGTCATCTCATTAAGTACAAACACAAACAAGATGCATTGTTTTATCTGACTTTGTGCATTCAACCCAGGCAGGTCTACCTCACGCTGGCAGGAATGTAATGAAAGGGAACACCAGATAAGCATGCTTTTTATGGCCAAAGACTAGGACTTTTTGCTTGGGCTCTGGCTTAGTTTTTACCTTTCACTTATACAATTTTATATTTATAGCCCTTTTTTATTTCCTGACCTATATGTTTGAAGGAGCTTAAACAAAAAACACATGATGAAGTCATTTAAAATATTAGAAGGAACCTACAGAGCTAAATATTATCTCTGAAAACATGGCTTCAAAACAGCTGACCAAATAAAAAAAAAATCTTCACCAAAATTTGAATACTGATGATTGAAAACTCACATGGTCAGTAAGTTCATGATAAATTGAGAGGAGGAAGAATGGAAAATATTATGGGTTTTTTTTTTCTCCTGTGTTCCTGGAATTATGTTGTATACGTGCCAGGCATTATCTTATCCTCATGTTGAGAATGCCCTTTATAGTTTCTAACCAGGTAACTAAAGTGGAAGGATTTTTGCACCAAGCATCAGATCTGTTTCAAGATCTATTTCTCTTTCTTGCAATGACATTTATCAAGCTTTTTTGCCTTTTTTAGCTTCTGTTTTCCCATTTAAAAAATAAGAAAAATGATATAATACCATTTAATATCTTTTTAATTTTCAGTTTCTTTAATCCCATCAGCCTTTAATAAGCTGCATTTTTTGGTGTTTTTGTAGAACCAGTTTTTAAACTCTTAAAATTATGGATTCCTTTGAGAAGCTTATAAAAGTTACTGTGGTAGACATTCTTTGATTTGCCTGCCCATTATCCTTCCCTTTGGAATATTCTCCCTAATTCGATATGGTCTTAGTGGGATAGAAGGAAGCATACAGCTCAGCCTAGGCTAATCATAAATTGCACTTCCCTGGAGCCAGTAATTAGTTCAAGGGGTGGACATGGGTCACATGCAGAATAGCCATAGTCTTTCCAAATAATTGTATGAATTGGAAGTAAATAATTGCTCCTTTACCCTTGTGTAGGCTGTAGACCCAGGGCTCCTTCAATCTTCCCAATGCCTGGAAAAGGCAGAAGACAGAAGACATGACTCTAGAAAGAAACAATGTGACAATCACATAAAGAGACATAAGACAGAAGTAAGGAGAGAATGGGAGAGAGAAAGAGAGAGAGAGATTATAAATTGATGCTATGAAAACAATAAATTCAACCAGCTTCACTCATCAACTCCCCAGTTATATGAATCTATAAATTGTCTTTATCCCCTTCCCACTCCACTTTTTTTTTTTGAAGTTATGTGCTTAAACTAGTTTGAATTGGTTTTTCTCACTTTTCTTTTGAAAATATTCTTCAGACCCATAGCTAGGACTCATTCTTCAGAAAATGAACAAGGCATTGTACGGATGTATAATTATCCATACAATGTATTTCCAGGGTTGGTGGGTGGGATTTATATATCTTAACCTCAGTTTAATAGTAATAAAACCTTATATTTGTGTGGTTCGTTATAAGTTATAAAGCCATTTTCTGTAAAATCTTATTCAGCTTTTATGAGAACACAAAATTTTATGTTATCATTTCCATTTTGCAGATAAAGATAAGGAAGCTCAGAGGTGTTAAGGACTTTCCTATAGTTACATAACAAAGAAGTAGTGGCAAAGCCAAATTCCGGATGCCTCTTTCCAGTATTGCTTCTTAGAGAGAACTCAGGAAGTCACATGGATGGGAAAATCCTCTTTCTAAACTCTTCCATTTGTGGAATAGCAGGAGTAAAATTTAAGGTCATGATGAAAATTTACAACAACTCCTCCTATTATCCCAGCCAACTTCCCATTTCTAATTGATTTTTCTCATGTTGTTTCTCCAGCTTGTGAGCACTGCTCAAACCAAATGTTTAAAAAACTTTCCTTTTGAAGATTTAATGACTCTAAATCTGTATTTGATTACTTGGTTCCATTGGGGTTTGAACTTGTGCAATGGCCAAGACAGAGGAGCAAAAAGAAATCTTGTTGGTCATGCATTATGTATCTGTTGCCACTGGATTTGGGCTGAGACTGAGACTGTGACGTCTTCACCCGGCTTAGCATTTACTTTGAGCTGTTTGCTTTGTTTGAACATATTATCTACAGACAGTGAGGGGTTTAACTGGTGAGTCAACCATGTACAACCACCCACACTATAAATTCCAAGAAAAGTCAAGGAGATTTAATTTCTGGGTTTGATCTTTAAGTGACCAATAGTTTGCATCTTCTTATAAAGGCAGTTAAAAATCCTTCCCTTCCCCTTTCCCTGTTTACCTCATCCTACCTCAGTTTCTTAGATGAGAATTGGGAGGGCCAGTGCCATGATGCTAACAAATTCTTTTGTTTCATAGTTAGGAAGAAAAAAATAAACTAAGTGGGATAAGGGTGGATAGGTCTGGATCCACCATTCATTAGTTGTGCGATCCTAGATCAGCCATGTGTCTTCTCCATCCTCAGTTGGTAAGATGAAACATTGATACCAGTGGTTTAAATGACTCTTTTCTAAAATTCTATAAGATATTAACAACAGAACCATTTTGATTCATAATGTAATATAATTTGTGTTCTACAACACAGTTTCGACCCTGGGTTCTAATTTAATTTATTGACTTTTAATTAGATGTTCTAAATAGAGTCCTAGATATAAGGAATGTTTTTCGGGTTGGGGAAAAATGTGATAATTTGAGAATGATACAAATTTAAATTCTGATTTAAACTGTTTATTTTAAACATCTGGTCCAAATTATATACAAGACTGTGTGTGAATATGTGCGCTTTTTAACTTTTTGGAGAAATCAAAGTCTCTTTGAATGAAACTTGAAGAAATTGTAGATTTCAGTTCACAGTTTAATTGGAGGTCATTGATTCTCTGTCTTTATTGAGATATTGGTGGATGTTATATTTGGGATAATTTCAGGTTAAGTTTAAAATGCTCCCACTTCTTATTCTCTAGAAACAGGTAGAATACAGAGCAAATATAACAAACATTATAAATCCAAATTAAAATAGCATAACCGATTTGGATATAAGAAACCATATGTACCCTTTATATATACCTCCCTTATACTATGAGCACAAATATTAATAGTTCATAATATTATTATATAGATCAAAACTAATTTTACAAATCATCTAAAAATATTTTTAGGCATAAAAACAAGCTTTAATTTGTTGAATTCTAGTCATATTACTCAACTGTTAAAACAAAAATACTTTTTATAATTCCCTACTGTCTATTAATTAGAATGCAAATATCTCAGCCTGTCATCTAAGATCCTTTGTAATTTGGCCACACTCAACATTTAACTCACATTTTACCTGAATTCTAGTAATTTCCAGCCAAATTCTACTTCATTTATTCAACACATCTTGCACTTTCCCAATGATATGCCTTTTGCTCATTCTCGCTTTACTAAAAATCCTCTGATTCTTAAACTGTAAACTAAATGCTACTTCCTTCACGAATCTATCTCAGATCCTTCTAATGAGAATGATTTCCTCTTTCCCTTCCCTTATCCGTGTTCTCACCATATTTTGTTGGCACCTTTTTTTTGGTGTGTGGCATTTAACACATCTATCTTATAGAACAGCTAATATTAGAAAGTTGATATAGAATTGTCATCTTCCTAATGGAAAGGCAATATGCGAAAAATAAAAAAAATAAAACTGTTTACTCAGAAATAATTATTTTCAGAGCAAGAGTCTTAGGCTGATAAGATAATTTGCCATGAAATTCCTTGAAATTACAAATTCTTTTAATGCAGCGAGTATTATTTGATATCTCAGTTAGATTTAACTCAACTCTGTAGGGCACATGCATAGTACATAAATTGAGACAGTAAAAAATAAATTAAATTCATTTTAGTTCATAAAAGTCTAAAACTTGGAATCACAGTGATAGTAGAACTACCAGATCATTTCTTTTAAATGTGTACAAGAGTTTTGTAGAGTCTGTTACCCCAGGGAGTTCAAATTCTCTACATTAGGTGAGAATCTCAGCTCCTACCTACTGTTTAACTTCTTCCAGAATCTTTGAGCAGGTTCACAGGAGACATTCTGTGAAACTTCCAGCAGCCTTTATATTCCCTCGCTTAGGAAATATAAACAACTATGCTGGGAAGATGATTCAGTTGCTTTGTGCTGAAAGGGAGCAAGAAGGACCTTCATCTGCTTGAAGAACATCATGAGGTATTTGGACACTGAATTGAATTTTTTCCCACTCATATCTATTCTTCCTCATTTTTCCTGTTCCTTTCTGAATCTCAGACAATTGTATTCCCTAGTCTCTCATTGCAAGGTAGGGTTTGCCAGTGGGCAAGACAGGTACAAGATTGGAGGGTAGGTGAAGGAGAATATCCAGGACATCTTGTTTCCTCTCTTTTCTTCATATGCTTTCTCTGGCTATGGCTGTGTCTTCCCTATGCTTCCACTAGATAATTGCTTTATCCACGACCTGGTTTCGACCAAGAAAACCTATCGCATTTCTAGTTTGATCTAGTGACCTTGGACCCTGAGCTCTGCTAACACTCTCCTGGATATGAGCCTCTCTTCCTAGGTGTGGCAAAGATTTCCTGTTTTTGCTAATTTCTGCTTTGCACCACTATCTTTTTGGCTTCTCAACTCCCCTTTATAACTAATTTCCTGCGTTAAATGTCTTCTATTTGAAATGTATTGAGTGGTGGTTTCTGCTTTTCTGAGGGGCTCCTGATTAAGATCCTCAGTTCTGAAACTCATCTCTACAAAGGTTAGGACAAACCACCTCAAAACATGAAGTCTATTATGCTCTAGGTCCATTTGCATATATTATATGATGAGCCTTCCAATAACCCTTTAAGACAGGTGTCACTATTCCCATCTTGCAGATTATGAGGTTAGAAATAAAAAGGACCCATTACTTGCCTGAGGACAGAAAACTTAATAGTATCAGAGATAGTGATCTACTTGGACTTTCGATTTCCAAAACTATTATACAGATGAGCATAGGGCTCTTCAGTGGGATAAGAAACTCAGAGTAGATCCATTCACTTTGTCTGTTTCCACGGGGGATTGTTTGTAACTCTGAATCAGAAGGTGCTTGCACAATCTTCTTACTCTTCATCTCAGAATTTACTCATGGGGATTTACACAATATTAGTGACAGAAAATATTATTATGAAAGATAGTTGAAGAAAACACAGTAGAAGAAAGTTGTTTGACATTTAAATTAGGGTCAAACTTGTCCTTTCTCTTTCTGAAAAACTTCTGTAATTTCACATATAAGATGGGGTAGGCTAGGGTTGTGTGAAGTGCCATTATTAGTGATTCTAGGCTTCAGATTCAGCTATTCTGTTTTTGAAATGCAAGTGTACCTAGAGGCATTTAAAACCACCCAGGCTTGAAATCAGATTGTTTTCTCCAGTTAGAGATATGAGATTTGTTATTTGCTCTTAGAATTCAAATTTTATTTACTCATTCATTTGCCTATTCATTCATTCATATTTGAAGACTCCCAGATATGAGTTGCTCAGTCACATGCTACAAAGGTTCACTTCAAAAAGTGAACACATCTATATATAGTCTCTTGGGATAGAACATGATGGAAGATAGTATGAGAAAAAGATTATATATGTGTGTGTGTGTGTATGGCTGGATCACTATGCTATAACTGCAGAAATTGACACAACCCTGTAAATCAAGTATAATTTTAAAGAGTGAACATGGGTGATAATACCATAAAAAAATACATGTATGCATAAGGCTTTTCTCTTATACCTCAAAACAAAAATCTGAGCTTGATTGGGCACCCGGTTTCTGCCTCCTTCCTGCATTTTTAGAACCAAACTGCTGAGGCTACTCATCCTCTTGTATTTTAATTCCTGCCTCCCACAAGCATTATTTCCTTTCAATAGCTCAGACCTTCTAGCTTTGGCCCTATGGGCTCTGACTTGGCGAGCTCTGCTTTTCCTCTAGTATTCACCAAGTTCTGAAAACCTCAATTCCCTCTTGAAACATACACATGTGTGTGTCTAATTATTTCTCTCCAATGCAGAAGTTAAGTGACTTCTGGAGCCATGAAACTTGAGGAAGCTGGACAGAAGGTAAGAAACTGGGAAGTCAAAATAAATTCCTGGAAGAAACAGGATATAAACTAATTCACACTTGTGACTTAGACTGATTGGGAAGCCCAAAGTCTTCCGAAGTTCTGAATGAAGACCATGGACATCAAGGTTGAGGGGAATGCATGAACTATCTGGAAGAGGCTGTGAATATGTTCTCTGGCTCCACTTGGTAGGAATTGGATGCAAGCTCGGTACAAGAGAAAACTTCATACAACATAGAACTTTATAAATATAGGATGACTACTCTTTGGATCAAGTGACATTTCTGTGCTGCAGGTACATGTGGGTATAAGTGAGATTCTGTACGGTGAGGCTGGCATAGAACAGATTTAAGCCCTGGATGAGCAATTGGACTTTAAGATGCTCAAGTTACCTTGCAACACAGAGATTCTAAGCCAAGGCCAACCACATGCCTATATATTAGACAAGACTTACAGTCTCTTACCAACTCTTCCTCCTTCACTTTGCCTATGTAATTTTAGCATATAATTCTATTCCCAAAAGCTAACTTTCTGGGATGTGTCTTAAGTATCCATAAGGGATATCCATATCAAGTATGTGATAGGATAGAGAGAAATAAGAAACAAAAAAATATCTTGGGTTAAGCTCAGCTTCATCCTTTTTTCATAACCCAGCAAGGGACTCTGGAAGCAAAATGTCCATATCTCTCAAGTACATTTGTGCCAGGAAATGTACGTTGTGAAAATCTTTTAAGACAGAAACAAAAATGCCTGGTTCCTGGAGAGAATTATCAGAGCCTTGCCTGAGTTGCTGCTGGTGGAGCCTTATCACCCAGGGCCAGCAGATAATATGGTTACCTGCTGGAGTGGAACCAGCTCATTTGCGTGTCACAAAGCTGGAAGCTCTGCGTGCCCAAGGCACATTAAACTTTTACCTTACACATGTCAGGAGTGCTTGGGCCACTGCCACCTTCTCTTCCCCTGCTCTCTAGGTTCCATTTTCCTGCTCTGGTTTTCACATCACATCTACCACAGGCAACAGGGAATGTTCTCTGTCCTTTGCCCTTTGTAGAACCCTTTTGGCTTTCTCTATTTTCACTCCTACTAACAGGAAAATACATTATTTATCAATAAGCCTAGCTTATAAGTCTAACTTTATCCCACAAAATCTGCCTTGACCTCACCACTCTTCATCATATTTAGTGTACTAGGGTTAGGGACCTAGAACCTACAAAATCATTGGATTAAGTCTTTGTTTTTATTTCTCCTCACCCTTGCTTAGAATGTGCCATACCCAGCAATCTTTATGTGGCTCATTTCTACCTATTCTTCAAGACTCAGCTCATCTAAAGCTTGGAGAACCTACTGTTTATCAAACTAGTAAGGAATGTACTGATGAATGAAGCACCAGCATGGAGAAGTTGTCCTCTGCAAGTCATGGTGGGTGGTAGGCCATCTCATTTCAGAACAGAATTCTTGATAGAAAAGGATCTGCAAAATTTCAAAGTAATAAAGGACATATGATGATTCTCAGTGTGGGTGGAATTAGCGTAAGGAATGGCATGATTAGAATTATAGAGGGAGGGCCAATATGAGTATCGTTAAATCTATAAAAACAAATGCTAAAATGCACGGATAATTAGGGGTATGAGGTCAGCTGCACCAATGAAATTTCATAAGCTAGGAATCCACTGACTGGAGGATAGACGAGACCCCAGGAAGAAGGACCCTGGAACATCATGGTGAGGAGATAAGATATACATTCCCTCAGTACTTTCTGTGGTACTACCAACAAAACAAGGGCCCTATGGCCATATTCTTAGGAGATTATACTGGGGAACATTCAAACATTTTGAGGACTGTTCGGTATAGGATCAAGGGTGATATTAATACCCAGGAATCTGAATCATGGTTGTATTCTATTTCTTTAGGCTAGGCCATATCGGGGCTGGACAATAAATATAGTTCCATCCTTAGCCTGAATTACAATGGAATATCCACTGTTAGTCATTTCCTTTATCTTTTTTTTAATGTATAACAGAAATAAACATACTTGGTACTTATCTGAATTCTCACATTAGTTTCTTTGCTATGCTATTTAAACTGTTATTGTGGGGAAGACCAACTGAAAGCCTCTGAAACTGCCTCCACAACAGACAAAGAGAGTAAATTTTAGAAATGTTAAGAAAGGATTTGCAGCAGGTCCAGACTGTGATTCAGGAAGTGCATCTGCTTGGGTCACATGACTCAGCAGAGCCTGTGGTGTTAGAGGAATCTGTAGTAAGAAAAGATGTCATGTGAGGTTTATTGCAAGCCTCTAGAAATGGGCAAGAAGTATGTATGAATATTGTCAAACTGTAGATGTATAGTCACTACAAAGCATTCAACACAGAAGAGATACTAAATGAAAATAGGCAGAATGACTCAGACAGTTGACCTCAGTCAGCCTGTATCATTGGTCATCCCAGTTTGTGGCACAATAGGGGCATGGTTGGAGTAGACATAGTGGCAGGAATGGAGCTGATGCATGGTCAAAAGCATGGGCTTCCTCTTACCAAAGCTGATATAGGTGCTGCTACTGATGATTGTTCAAGTTCATAGCAACAGAAATCATGCTTAACTCTTGTTACAGCATCCTCTCTCAAGAGGACAACTAGCCACTTGGCAGCAAGTTGATTACACTTTACTCTTTTCACCAGAGAAGGGATTAGTGCGATTTATCTTTACTGAAATCAGCACATATTCTGGATATGGATTTGTCCAGTGTGTCTGCAGGGCTTCAGCCTGCATGGCTATCAGAGAACTGCTAGAATGTTTAATCCAGCATCATGGAATCCTGAATAACAACACATTGGACCAAGACAATTATTTTAAAGCAAAGGAGATCTGACCAAGAGCTCTATTCCCCCTAACATACCTGCAGCCACACTCAGCAGCTTCCCCCTGTTAGAATAAAAACCACATCTCTTATCTGTACTTATCTCTAAAATTTTTCAGAAGTAAAGTTAACACCTAAAACCTTATTCCTACTGTTTATTTTTGGTAAATACTGAGGGAAAGGATGTAACAATAATCCTTTACTGGCCTTTGGAATTACATTTAATTCCTTGAAGCTACGGTGAATACATGTAGAATCTTCTTCCTCAAGACATTGTCCTCTTTGGATTGTCTCTGCATCAGTCAGCATCTCTTGGGAAGTGTGCTTGGGTCATTTTTCATAGGTTATTTGTGTTTGCTCCCTTCATACTAGCTTTCTTAATGGCATATTTCTTCACAATTGTTTAGGTAAGCTATGCAGTGGAGGTAATTCTTTAAGCACATTAAGGCCCATGGGCCACATCTTGTTCACTACCTGTTTTTGTAAATAAAGTTTTATTGGAACACAGTCATGCTCATTCATTTGCTTACTGTCTATGGTGGGTTTTACACTGCAGTGGCCCAGCTGAGTAATTGTGATCGAGAGCGTCTGGCCTTGCAAAGCTGAAAATATCCATTATCTGGATCTTAACCCCAAAAAAGTTTGTCAGTTCTTGCTTTTAGCAAATAGCTGAAGAGATAAGAACTGATTTTGGATTCAGTACTTTTACCAACATTTCAGAGACAGATTTTTGTTTTGGATAAGAGACACAGACCCCTTTGCCCACACTGAGCAAACCCCATCCCAATGCCGTTCTCATAGCTCTCTCTTTCAAAACTGAATACACTTTTCAGACAGAAAATTACCTGATAATTTGGTTCTTAAGTGTTTCAAGACCTTATTCTATCACAGGCATTGGCAGGAGAGAAAGGCCAGATAGCTGACTGAGGTCAGCCTATGAGGATTTCTTACAAATGAGTGGTTTTCTTGAGGATCACTATGTCGAGTGTTTAACTTATGACTCTTTTTTCCGTATTCCTGATACTTTCTTACAATGAGTGCTCATCCTCTAAAATCACAGTCAGCCACACCCCTCTTCAGGCTGTTTGTAAGGATTCATCGGCAAATGTTTGTCAATGTGTGCAGAAGATGGAAGCTCATTATGTCTGTGTTAAGCATTATTGATTAGGCGGGACTTCTGTTCTCTCTTCACAGTCTTTCCACTAATTATGTCCATGTTTCATTTTTCTAAGTGAATATCAATGTCACAGAGAGGATTTCCCATCGAAAAACCAAAAGCCCAGCACTATCTCCCTTAAAACAAATAGATTTTTCATTGAAATCAACATATCTTTCTGAATCGAATAGGTTTTCATGGGGCCAATAAATTTCTTCAAAACAATGCATTTTTATTACAACATATTTTTGTTCAAACCAATACTTTTTGACAACCAGATATTAATGACCTGGCCAGAACTATAAATTTACCCCAAACTATGTGTTTTCTCAGCAGAAAATAATTTTTCTTATACAAACACATTTTTATTTGAATCAATCCTTTTCTGAAATCAGATATATTTCTGCAGGGGACAGTGGGAACCTCTTTACTAAAAAATGTCATTTTGTTTAAAGGAACATGGGCTGGGTTTCAAGCTTCCCTAGTGCCCTACCTTAAACATCTTTATTCAAAAATAAGTGAAGTAAAGCCTATTAAAGAAAATCTATTTTTTTTTGTCATCCAGACACGCACAAATGTATCAATAGACACTTCTTATACAGGCTTAAAGAAATATATTTCCACTCCCATCTATTGTCAGGGCAGATACCAGCCAACAGTATCCTGCTTCCTTAAGAGACAAGGATCATGTTTACTCTTAGAAATGCTCTGTTAATATGCTAACAGAAGTGCACATGAGCTACATTATTAAGACCTTCTGGCATCAGGCAGTAATGCTCGTATGGCTTTTTTTTTTTTAAACAAGAGTTATCCTGTAGTTTTGGATTTTGTATTTAACTGAAGACTAGAACAGAACTACTCTAAGCGAAGAATAGTATTACTACCAGGCATTTTTGCACATTCGCTTTCTCTGGAAGCAGATCCCCATCTTTTTAGATACTGAGTTTCTAATGTTTCTCACATGGAAATCAGCTAGGAGAAATTCAAGCAATTGATGTAAAGTTTATAATGATTTTCTGGTCTCTGAAAAGTAAATAGCATAAAAACAATTCCAAGATATACTCTACAAGTTCTGCGTAATCATGAAAGGTATATTTCCAGGGTACTATTCATTCTTGTATTCTTTTCCTTTGCAAGTATATGCCCAGCTGATCAGCTTAAGGCTTCAACACGGATTCATCAATTCTAGACTGTCTAGGGACTGCCATCTTTGTCTCAACTATGGTAAATTTATGGGACCTGTGTTTCTTGCTACCAGTATGAGCACATTCATTTTTCTGTTTCCCATTCATTTTCATAAAATAATAAAAGAAAAGCACAAAGGGAGTGTTCAAATAATTATACAATGTTTTTCCAGACAAAGGTAGCTATACAACTAAAACTGAACTCTTGGCTGACAGATTGTATAATCATTCAAAATAGTCAATTCTCGCCTGATGTAAAGAAGTCCGGTTTCAGTACACATGAGACAATTTAAAGCTAAGAAGTATGAAGTAAAAATGCTTGTATTGTTAAAAAAAATTAGAAACTCATAGAATGGAAAATAAAACTTTGCCAATGAAACACTCAGGTTCATATAAATAAAAATAATTACTACTGTTAAGCATCTTCTATGTGCAAATGGCATTGTGATGAGCATTTCATGTTGTTTTCTTATTTCCATCTTAGGACAAATCCAAGAAATAGGCATTCTTATTCCCATCTTTAGGTACAGAAACAAAACCAAAAAATCCAGAGAAGCATTACACCCAAGTTCACATCTTGGATGAATAAGTAATGAGAAGGACTCTGAGCACAAATCTATTGACTTCAAAACCAGTGCTCTCCATACCAGGCTATCCTGCCTTCTCAGAGCTGTCTACTTGCTAAGTGACACAGAGCCACCTCTCCCAGAAGCCTTGGTTCTCCTGTTTACACAATGTGTTTGCAGATTCCCTTCCTATCTCCTTGGTTTTTAGGGAAACTCTGATGGACGCATGAATGGGACACTATTCCAAAACAAGTGGTCATAATAGCAATATATAAAGCAACATTTGGTAAGTGCAAGTTCGCTTCTCAAACATGGATTGTGTGAATATGTTTTGGTGACACTGATGGATTATTTTCCACACTTTTTAATTGGTTACTTGACATTTCTGTGAAACATTTATGTGGGACAAAAAGTTCCATATTGGTAGTAGAAGAATCTTGTGCACCAGGGAGGAAATTCAGTTAAGATGCAGAAATTTTATGCTGAGATTTTATGATGTAGAAAGGTTCTATGGTAAATGAATGAGCAATAAAAGTAATCATCCTACAGTTTTTAAACTTTCTAAATTTTAAGTTTCAAAGCATTGTTACTTAAAATACCTCCTTCGATTTGCACAGCAGCAAATCGAAGTAGACAGGGCAAGAGGGTACTACCCCACTTAATAATGAAGACACCAATGCTCAGAAAGATCAAGTACTTGCCCAAGGACATGCAGCTTGAATAATTCATGAGGGCAGGGCCATTTCCATGTCACTATATACAGAAGTACTTAGTTGTCAAAAAAAGGGGGGGGGAGCAGAAAAGAATAGTGCAAAGACAAAGATAAGAGATAAATATATGTAATGTTCATTACATAAAGTATATTCAAATCTTTTACCTCATTTTTTTCCCTTGAATCACCCAGAGCTTTAGTCATCTGTCCAAAGTTACTCAGAGTCTTGCTGACAAAACCGGGATTGACATTTATGTTTTCCTAGTTCAAATCTAGTACTTCTTACAGAAGCCTATCCTATCCTGTGGATGTGGGCTCTGCTGTGAGAGGGCAGAGACCATGATTTGGAAGAATGTGGTAGGGTAACTGCTGGCCTCCTTAAGGTATGGACCAAGCCAAGGCAAAGTGGGGAGATGGCTCTGCTGATGACCCCAGCACGTGAGTGTCTCTAGGAATACTTGGTAGCTGGGAAACTGCAGCAGGAGTGGCTGCAGGCATCACAAGCCATGCTTGGCTGAGCCCAACAGCAGACTCACAATCAGATATGCCATATGGGCAAGGCATAGGGGCTGGCTATCTGAGCATATGAAGAAAAAATCCGGGAGGGTGAAGGAACCAAAAATATCAGGCTGATTTCAAATAACCATCTGATCCTCATGAAAATAAAGCCCATCTTTTGCAAATTCAACTTAATTTAAGAAGCATGACTGTATATATGTATAGCACCTATGATACGCTAAGCACTGTGGGAACCAAAAATGATACAAACTCAACTTCTCTGAACCTCAGTTATCTCATCTATAAACTAAGTGGATTGAAACAGATCATTTTCAGAGGCACTGTGAGTCTGTGAGTCAGAGCCACTGCCTGATATTATTTACAGTTTGATGGTCACAAAGATAGGATGTTTGCAGTGGGCGGCTCTTAGAACTCACTTGGTAACTCACTTGGTACAAACGTGAGGACTAGAGGAGCTGATTTAGGCTAAGACTAAAGCCTGGGGCTTCTACAGTCAAATCCTAGGTTCTCTCTATCACAGCTTAGAAGCGTCCACTAACTACATTGCTCATAGAATCTCTGTGTTTAAAGAGCCTTGAGAGAGTCCAACTGCTCATCCATTGCTTGAACCTATTTTGGGACATCCTCACCATGTGGACAACTCAGCTAGGCTGACGTATGCCTCCAGCACAGAAAATCCACTCATTTGAGAGAGAAGCCATTCTATTTTTGTAAAGCTACACACATCTTTTTCTCTTAAATTGAGCTTCCTCTCACTTCCTACCATTTTGAGCCACAGAGAATATATTCATGGCCTCTTTTAGATAGCTGACTCACTCATATTTCTTGGCACTAGTCTACATAGCAGGTCGTTCCAGATGGTTTCTGGGATTAATAAGGAGTCACAATTTGGAAAAAAAAAATGACATCCTTCCTGAGAAACATTTTATTTTGTGCCAACTAAGAAGAGAATGTGGTGCCTCACAGGAGACAGAAGATGGTGGTCAGTGCAGTTCAGAACACTTTCTCAAGTACAGAATCATTTTTTCCTTCCTCCTGCATACCCCCAACCCTTTCTCCTAGAGATACAACCACATGTCCCCACCCACGCTAGCCTCCAGAATCCTACTGAGCTAAGATAATTAAATTAGGTAATTGTAAGTCTAAGAAAAGAGCCAGATACTCCTTAAACACACGTAACACACCTCATTTTTTGCTATTGAATGTTGCCTTGGGAAGGGACACTTTTCAGCTCTTCCACTCCCACATCCTGCATGTGATCTGAGGCTCCCTCCCTTCCTGCCAACTCCCCTAAGGGAAAACTAAGACCAGAGGCTGAGAGGACATCAAAGCAGACTCTGAGAGGGTGAGTGTGAAGGAAGCAGAGGAGTTCCAAAAGCAAGAAAAAAAGCAAAACAACAAGGAGTACTTTGAGGGCAACAAAGACAGGGAGAAGGGTCTCTCCAATTCACACCTCGAGTAGAGTCAATGTGGACTGAAATACAAATTGAAATAGAAAGTAGTGGACTCCTCTGCTTTCTCCTTTGGACTTGGTGTGTGCACTGGACTGTCACAGTGGTCATGCATCTGGGGAACACAGCAATCCTCCCAAAATGATAGGTATTGAGAATGCCAGTCTGGAGAGAAAGATGAGCCTAGATCTTGCCGTCAGTACCAAAAGTAAGACATGTAGTCACTGTGATATGTGAAGGCCAGAACATTATTCATTTATTTATTCATTCCTTTAAGTAATAAATTTGAACACTTACCATGTTCAAGGAACTTCAGAGGAACCATGTTTTATCCTCATACCAACAGCTTATAAACTCTTTGGGAAAATGAGACATTAAATTGCAGCATAAATTAAGACAAAATTTCACAGAGGGATTTAACCTTACGTGCCAAATGAGTGGTATAAACAATAATTGCAATGAGTTCATGGGAAGATTATACTTCAGAATGATTAGGGAAGGCTATGTTGAGAATTGAGTGTTCAGTTGGCTTTAATGAATGGGTTGTAACTGGATGAAGAAGAGAGAACTTAGATGAAAAACACTTCAAAAGTGCAGAGGAAAGGAGTTCCCATCGTGGCGCAGTGGTTAACGAATCCGACTAGGAACCATGAGGTTGCGGGTTCGGTCCCTGCCCTTGCTCAGTGGGTTAACGATCTGGCGTTGCCGTGAGCTGTGGTGTAGGTTGCAGATGCGGCTTGGATCCTGCGTTGCTGTGGCTCTGGCGTAGGCCAGTGGCTACAGCTCCGATTAGACCCCTAGCCTGGGAACCTCCATATGCCGCGGGAGTGGCCCAAACAATGGCAAAAAAAGACCAAAAGAAAAAAGTGCAGAGGAAGAGTACACATTCCATACATGAATAATAAATAGACCTGGTTTATCTGAAGCCAACTTTTTCAAAAGTAATTAGTGAAAGAATAACCCAGAAAAGTAGATTATAGAGGATATGAATATCAGGCTAAGGGGGAAAAAACAATCAGGAAAGTGACATGATGAAAATTATGTTTTAAAAAAATTTTATTGAAGTATAGTTGACTTATAATGTTGTGATAATTTCTGCTGTACAGCAAAGTGATTCAGTTATACGTATACACATATCCATTCCCATGTACACTATCACAGAATGTTGAGTAGATTGCCCTGTGCTATGCTGAAGGTACCTGTTGACCTGTTCACCACAGTGAAATAATGTTTTAGAAAAACATGGCATAGGAATGGGTAGCAGTGGCAAGAGGAGCTGAGCTGAGCTTAAAGTGTAGGTACCACTGTCAAGATTTAATTATAATCCAGGTGGGAGGATTAGGATAGTGGAATTGGGAAAAACACAAAAGAACTGTTGAGGAAGGCACTGTGAGGAGGAAACTAGTGGAATTTGCTGACTGATTGAATATAAAGCAAGAAGAGACTCCAAGATGATTCAGAGGTTTTGAATTTGTGAAGTTTACCATTGACAGAAGGTTTTGGAGATTGACAACATAAAACAGATCTGTTGCTCTATGAGAGAAGGATGGAGTGATGAGAGCAGAAGAATGCTGCACTGAATTCTGAACAGACTTATGGAATTATCTCCGTGCTGTTAAATCTGATTGTCAAAGACCTCCAGTTTCTAAGGCTGTCTTATCATCCTGGTGTCAGATCCTACTTTCCCCTTAGAGCCAGGGCTCTCAACAGTGGTGATATTTTAGAATCACCTGGGGGTGGAGAGGTCTTTAAAAAATCCTTATCCTAGGTTATACCCCAAGCAACTAAATCAGAATCTCAGGGGGTGGGATCCAATAATCCATATATATATTTTTAAAGCTTGTAAGTAATTTCATTCCTCAGCCAAGGTGGAGACCATGTCCTTACAGGTTTTACTATGATTTTCAGTATTTCTTTTCTAGAGATATGCCTTTAAATGGCCAAAAAGCGTTGTAATAAAGATTGCATCATCTCAGTGACCCACACTATCACCAACCACCCAAGTACCCAAACCACCAATATAGGTACATTCTTAACGCCTCTCTCTCCCTCAAACCTGCATCTAATGATCAAATCCTGTGATTTTACTTCTTAAATAGTTCTAGAATTTGACCACTTTTCCCCTGCCCCATTACCACTTCCTAGCCCAGGTTATTTGACTTGTAATTCCGATGATTGGAAGAACCTTCTAAATCCTTCCTCTCACTACCCTTTCATCCCATATCAATGTGTAGCCGAAAGGCTTCTTGTAAAATGCAAATCTGATCATCTCTCGTCCCATCTTCAAACCTTAATGGTTCCATAAAGCTATTAGGGTGACTTAATAGATATGCCTTGATTTTGTCATTTGATTTGCTCAGTTTTACGTCCGTCATTCCCCTTACCCTCAATGATATGTCCCTTAAAGATGCTTTCCCTTACTTCTGGGTGTTTGGCCTTGGTGGTCCCTAGGGCTATAACACTGTCCTCCTCCATTTCCATTTTCCTCCTTAATTTACCACTGCTCCTTCTCTTTATTATTCTCCACTTTTCAGTTTAGATGCCAGACACTTTCATTTAGAAACCTTCAATGGACCCCTAGGTGTAGATTAGATGTTCCTCTTCTGTGCTTTGCTCTTATTGTAACATTTATTATACCATTTATTTACCTCTGATCCTCAGTAATTGGGTAGCTTTATAAATGCAAGGATTGTGCCAATTTTGTTCATTATTTTATCACTGGAAAAATGCCTAGAACATAGTAGATGTTCAATAAATAATTTTGGAATCACAATGAAAATGAATTCCCTATTATTTTATTATAGACGCAGTGATTAATACACATTTGTTCCCACACAGTGAACACTGAGTAAAGAAATAACTGCACAGAATGTTTGTTCATTTTTCATTCTAGTGTCCATTTGGAAAACCAGTAGAAAAGCAGAACATTGTAGTTTTACTTAGTTCTGTCTAAAAGCAGAAAAATAGGAGATTAGTTAAAGTTAACTGTGTATCTATTTGAAAGAATATTACTAGTAAAAGGAATAGGACGTTGTTATCATTTGGATGAGAAGACATAGACAATGGAATAAAACTAATGAAAAGTGTTGGTAAGATGGTGATCATGAAAATTTTGCTGGAGTAAATCAAATACCCAAATCAAGTGGTTATACCTACAGTGTTCTACCAATCCCGCAAATTTACTGAGCCCTCCATTTTTTTACCATTCTGAATGTTCTCGAAATTTAGATGTCCTTCTAAGAGACATTGCATGTTCTTACAAGAGAAGATTGAGATGAAATTCTGCTGCTGCTATATTTTGAGATTAAACTCCTTCAGGAGTAAGGGAGGGGAATTAAAATGGTCTGGATTTCTTACCGTTCAGCTTCCAGCTCCTTTAGAACCCAAAGAAGATGCCTGACAATCAGGGCCCAGTGGCCATACAGCATCAGGGCTGAGCATGCTTCCTTTGTTCATTCCTCCGTGGGAGGACATTTTAGGCATGTAGCCACGCCCTCTGAGACACAAGAGTAAATTAAAAGTGGATTTAGAGAGTACCCAGCAATGATAAACTGCTGTTCTGAGAGGAATAAATCCTCAGCCAGATTCTCTTTAGGCTGCAGAGGGAGGGATTGAAGAAAGGAACAAAATTCACCTTATACTGGCAAACAAACAAACATGCCACAAGCATAGTGTTTTCTTGTTCTTGCCATTCTACAAATAATCCATCTGAATAAGAAAAAAGACCTAATATATCTTTTAGTTCCAATGTTAAATGAAATGCAGAATTTGAATTATACATGAAGTGGTCTCTGAGGATTTATTTCTAATCCACTGAATGATAAGCATTCTTACAAGTGTGGGTGGAAGGGACCAGAAGACCAATTCAATCCAAAGGGCATCTGATCCTTGAACCTCCCAGCAACACCCAGGCATGGGGAGGGGGTGTCTGGAAAGTGATCTCTGTTGATAGAAAAGTCCTTGGCAGCCAAGGAGAGATCACTGCGGGTGATCATCAGGACCTGCTATCCCCTGATCAGCTTCAGCGGCGGCTCTGTGTCAGCAGGAGTTCTACTGCGTCTTCACAGGATTAGAACATAAACACATGAGAAATACTGCTCTGAGATCCCTATCCTATCCAGCCTAGAATTCTCTGACTATGGAACCAAAAGCTCTCTAATGAGAAGATAGAATACTTGTTGTTTATGGTATCCTCTTAGAGGCTGGGGAATTATGAAGTGCCGTCTATTTCTTCATTTAAGACCTTTCACCCCTTAAATAGATATATGGGATATATGTTTTAACTTTATAATTGATTTGCATTCTGTCATTAAATATGTTTTTGGTTTTTTTTTTGTCTTTTTGTCTTTTTAGGATCGCACCCGCAGCACATGGAGGATTCCCAGGCTAGGGGTCTAATTGGAGCTGTAGTTGCCAATCTACACCAAAGCCACAGCAATGCCAGATCCAAGCTGTATCCGGGACCTACACCACAGCTCATGGCAACGTTGGATCCTTGACCCACTGAGCGAGGCCAGGGATTGAACCTGCAACCTCATGGTTCCTAGTAAGATTCGTTTTTGCTGTGCCATGATGGGAACTCCAAATATGTACTGATTTTAATAAAGCATAATTTATATGAATATTAACTTCATCCTACCTCTTTTTACAACTAACTCAACTCACATTTCTTGAATTCCAACCCTGGACTAGAATGATGCTAAATACTCTCTCTTCTTGGGACACGTTTGTTGAGATTCTGCTTTGGAGCCCTTCTTAGTTGTCCCAAATATATATATATAGTCTTCTATATTTTATGGAGTGGACCTTCTTGTAGTTCTTCATTTAAGAGAAAGCACAATAAAATTAAGATTATGAGCACCTCTCCCACTTAGGTAAACTATAAACCATCACTACTTGTTGATTGATTGTGAATTTATTGCTATTTCTTATCATTGCTTTTCACTCTTTCTTGATTTGACCCATTGTCTCTCAACATTTTCCATTAAGATATTTTAAAGAGTAGTGCCCAAAATCTGAGGTCTTTTGCAGAAAGAGATATGTGTTTTAACTTTATAATTGATTTGCATTCTGTGTCATTAAATATGTATATATTTTAATAAAACATAATTTATATGAATATTAACTCAAGACAATGTTTACCTGCAATTTCCCATTTCCTCCAGAAGATGATGAGGAAGCTAGGGGACAAGTATCTTCCATATTTTTTTCCCTAAAAGTCTGGGATCCCATTCCTGAAATTTCCTCTGGTCTTTCATAATATCTCTCTTGCCCTCTCTGTTACAACCCCCCAAAGCAGGTGTTCTGGGTCCTCTGATGATTCCTAGGAGAGTATCTTCCCCACCAAGGCCCACCCAATGCTCAGCTATTTTTCTTCCCTGTGTCCACCTAATAAATGTTTATTGGGCACCAAGATACTCTCCAACCCTCTTTTGTTTTTTCTATCTCCATCGCTCATCACACAACCCTGTACTTATGAATATGAAGAAATATATGTCAAAAAATGCTTGACCCTACAAAAGGAATGATGCATAAGCACTATACTGTAGTAAATGAAGTTGTCTCTCACATGTCTATGAATTAACAAATCTAAAATCACTGTACATGTATATAAGGACTGAACAGATACATTAAAAAAAGAATATCTGACCTAGCATGTGTGTGCCAAACAGCTCAGTGTTATAACTTCTTGTCTTGGTTTTCCTTTCTGTTAATGATCTTGGACTAAAGAACCCTAGTTTTTACAATTGGATCTCCTTGATCTTCCTATGTACTTGGTTCATCAGCCTCTTTCCTCATTTCTCCACATGAGATAGGTTATGGAGACTAGCAATCATAGGGTTTATTAATTTTACTCTGTGGCTAACTAGCTCTGTGAACTTGAGAAAGCCACTTAATTTTCTGAGGATCTTTTTCCTCCCTGAAATATAGAAATAGTAACCCTTACCATGTAAGGGTAGTGAGGCTTAAATAAGTCCAATAATGGTAAAACTCACATATGGACCTGACTCATAACACATCTTCAATAAATAAAAGTATTTAAGAACCCTGTTAGAACCAAGTTCTAGCTTTTTCTTGCAGTAAGAATAGAGTCATGCATTGTGGATAGCCTCTACACATACTCAAAAGACCAGCAAAGAAGATACACCACAAAGAATGAGGGGAAAGTTTTAGGGAAAAAAAAATTGCATGTTTTTAAAGCATAGTAGTTCTTATGAGAAAAGAAGAATTTTAATGAAGTTCCTTGCCCTTATTTTGAGTTGAATTAGAGATGTGTGAGGTTGGGACTGGCAGCATCTTTTTAGTTCTTACATCCACTAAAGTTCTTAAGCCTGCTTAGTGGACAGACTAGAAACTTAGCCTTTGCTAAAAAGTAATGCCTTTCTCCAAGCACAGTTCTACCTGCTCAGGTCCTTCCTCAAAAATGGGTGACCCAGCAGTGGTGAAAGGACTCAGTTCTCTAACTTAACAGATAAAAAAGGCAATAACTATTAAGCACATACTATATGCTGTTTACATGCATTATTTCATTTACATCTCACTGGTATCTTAGCCTTAGCACAGGAGGAAACTGATGCTTATGGATGTAAATCCATGTGCCATGAGCTATAAAGCTACTCAGGTAGAGTGCTGGGATTTAAAGCTTAGCCTTCCTAGCTCTGGAGCCTGAATGCTTCCATCCTATTCTATGTTCAGTGTGCAAATGGCAATTTCCAAGGCAGACTGTATTAATGTCCTTTAGGACAAAGATTTTTCTAGACTCTTTCTTCTAGTGAAAAGTTCATATGGATAAAGAAAAAAAATGTGATGAAAAAAATGAAGCCAGAAGACTGAAATGGGTAGGACAAAGGATTGCACAACATTAGAAAGAATTTGCAAAATGAGACAACAGAGCTAACCCCTGTCACAAAAGGATGCCAGGACTGATGAAGTAACTGGTATGAGTTGCTCTGTGTTCCTTGGAGGAAGGAGCTTTATAAATAATGGAGGCTACTTTTCTCTTTAAAAGAGAATTAAATGAATGTCGATTGTTTGCTTAACTAGCATAACTTGACCTTTATTGCCAGCGAATTTTTTTTTTCTTCCCGTAAAAGGCAAGGCCCTTGAGATCATAGGATGTCTTCAACATGTGGAGCTGCCCAGAATTTGCATTGAGGGTCCCCAGAAAAACCATCTTTGTCCCAGACGGCCTCACCCAGGCAAGCATGTGAAGTGCATGGGATAAGCAAAGGGCTGGGTGCCATGGCATTTGTTTTCCATTGAATAGGATTAGGGACTCTGACATGAATGATTAATCACCACATTGCAGACGGCTGACGAACACAGGAAAGAGTCCACTCGGAATGGATGGTGCATGCAATCTATTCCAAACAGCTGCTGGGTGTTCCTGTCTCTTCCACCCTCCCAGCTCTTGCCTCCAGTTCCTTACTCCTGCCTTCTCTCTCATTCTCTCTTTTCTAACTTGATTTTCTCTCTCTTATTTTTCTTTCATAACCTTCATTTCCCACCCCAGTTCATCTTTGTTGATGTGAATTCTCTCTCTCCTCCTTTCCATCCTCAATCCCCTTTTTGTCTTATTTTTATACCAAGCCAGTACCCAGATCTGGAGCCCTGAGTAGGAGCACACTGAGGCTTTGTAAGGGAAGATACAGGAGGCTAGATTTGAAAGCAGTGGAGAAAATTTGTCCCATCACACCCCATGTACAAGGGCAATGAAGATGAAAGTGTCTTTCCATGGACCAAGATGAAGACTGTGAATAGAATTGTATGAAGCTACACACACACACACACACACAATTGTCTGTAAAGAACAGCAGTAGGAACAGGAGTTATATTTGCAGGTATCTCAAGTTCTGGAGGTTTTTCCTAACTCCCTTTTTCTGAGAATAGATTTGGAAAGAGGCTGTTTCCTCCATGTTTGCTCTAACGTGTTAATCCACTGTTTCACTCTGGAATGAAGTTTCACCTTTAACCAGCTGTGTTTGCTGTAACTCCCCTTTGGAAGATGATACCATCACAAGTCCTTGAGTTTTAGTGGCCCAGAGCAAGAACTCTGGACTCATATTTTGTTGGATTCCTGGCTTTTCATCTACTCTTAGCATGCATCAGAATCACTGGGAAAACTTGTGACAACACAGACTGCTGCTTCCCATTCCTAGAGTTTCTGACTCAGTAAATCTGGAATAGGGTCCAAAAAATTCACATTTCAAGATGATCCTGATCCTGCTGGTCTGGGAATCCTACTTTGAGAATCAGTTCCCTAATTGTCTTCCTAGACTGGCTGGTGGTTTCTTCCACATTTATAAATACACAGTAGGGTCTGTGGCCTAGCATTTACAGACTGAAAAACTTAGAATTATTCTTCACCAAAAGAAGTATTACTAAATAGTTGACTAAATATCAGAAAGAAGGTACAATATGGTCAAAAAAGTCACCCAACACAAAGGTATGAGCTAACTAACCATCCTCTCCCAATCCTCCTGAATCTTTTTCCATATCCATCCATTGCTAAATTCCTTCCTCCCTGCTCTGTACCTAATCAGCATTTCCCTATGCAACCTCCTCTCAAATTTTTTGCATTTTTCCCTCCATCATGTATAACGGGGTGGTCCTTATGGAAATGTCTTTGAGGTATTACCTGACTAAGCGTTTAAAGTGATATATATACATTTTTAAAAACTTAACTAGCTGGCCAAACAAATTAGCAAGTTGGCAGGACCTCCACCTGCCCGAATTGCAGTGTGACTGCCTGCCACCAGGTGTCCTCTGAGTAGGCCGGGATCAATTAGTGATTGTAATTGAAATTGAATGTCATTAATTATATAACTTTGGGCTATTCAAATTTGATTTTACTAAAATTACATCATGGAACTAGGAGAATTACCAAAGACTGCTGACAAAAAGAAAATTGGAATGAACAAATGATCCATAAGCCCTTGATTTGACTTGGATGTTCAACTTGGGGCCCCCCTCTACTTGCTCTTATTATTCCTTTTTTTTTTTTTTTCCTCTCTTAACCCAGATGTGGATTTCTGTGCATGTGGCTACTACTGCAAAAGCTTTGAAAGGCTTGATGTGCAATAAAGTCAAACAGCTTCAAGTGTTGCCCTCTCTGGGGTACTGGCTTTAGAAATGTAGTTGGCCCCCTAAAACAAATAGTTTCAAACCAAAGACTTGCTTTTCAGACACCGGTCCAATAGACCAAAATCTGTTGAAGAAACTTGTTTCTCACAAACTCACTCAAGCAGCCCTGCTTATACCCATGACCCCACCTACTGTAAATCTAGACCTATGGGAGGAACTGTCTCATGCGTTTGAGAATCTACCTCAAGCATAAGTGTAGAAAGGGGAATGAAGGACATATGAGGAAGGACATTTGCCTTTGATGAGGAAATACGATCTTCACAGCCTGTGGATAGGTGATTGCTGTAATACACATTGTCCCACAAAGCTGAGCTGTCACATTTAGCTAACGGATGGAAGCATGAAAAACTTTGGAAATATCAAAGCTTAACATTTTTCCAGTAACATTAATTCAGTTACACTGTACATAATTTTTTTAGATTACTCATTAAGCTGTTAAAATAGCTTTATATAGAATATGAGAAATATGGTTGCTTGTAAGTGACTCCGAGTCTCTCAGGCTTTGTATCTCCTAACATTTTTTTAAGTATAAATTTATACCTGAGTGCTTTATTAACATAGCTTTTTGCATATAATTTCCCTAGTGGTTTTTTGTTTTAAAAGAAAGTCTGACTGGAGCAAAGGAACTGCCAGTGTTTAATAATGTTTGCATTTAAATATTCTACATAGATTTTGAGGTTAACACAGGGATGGGGTGCCTGAATGAAGGGAAGGTTAAATTCTCCATTTGTTCTTGCTCTTGTATATTTGGAGGCTTCTTTTTAACCAGGCAAACCTGAACAAATGCTGGAGAAGAAACCAGAGAAGAACGCTGAGAGCAAGACATGGGTTCCCTCTTCCCTACTCTCAACCACCCACCAAATAATTCCTTCTCACAAAGTGTTGATAATTTACCCAGAAACTTCCCTGGGTGAATGCCACTGGACACAGGTGTACACAATTCTCTTCATCAGAACCCAACCTTATTACAAACTCTTGTGTCATGCTTTCTGTGAAATAACTATGGTGGATACATGAGTTCATCTGGAGTGAGTGAGAAGTGTAATAGTGAAACTTGAGTATTGTACCCAAACTCTCTTATTCTAAATCCCCTCAAATGCAGATCAGGAACATATCCTCAAAGCCATAGAATTGTGTTGAATCAGTGAAACTGGGTTGCAATTATGCAACATTGTTTTGCTTTATGTCCTGTATCTTCCTCCTGTCTCCTCATACACATCAAGAAATTCCAAAGGAAAATCTCAATACCAGGAAGGCTGTCAGCAATGATTTTTGTTCATGGTGCCTTGGACATACAAGATTCTTCTCTGCACACCATGGTCGGAAGCCTCCCAACACCAGTCCAACTATATCAGGATGCAGTCAAGTTTAACACTCTCACAAAAAGTTGAAACAATATAATAATGATAATCTGTTTTTGCAAACGTGATGGAGGGTTCACTATAACTGCTTTGACTTGGGACTTGCAAACATCTCATCGGCTATCATGAGAGCTTGAGATTCCAATACACACGCAAGAAAAACCTGGAGCACAGATTGATGTTCTTTGAAGTCTGGGAAGGGCAGCTCATGCTTATTTGAGGGCCAGTTCATGTTCAGCCCATCTGATAACAGAAGTCCTCAACAGGAATGCTATCAGAAATCTAGCTTCGTGCTCTGTCAGGCCAAATTTGGACATTAGATTTAGGAAAGATGGGCTGATCACTGAAATATAATTTGGGAGCATACTTGAGATGTAAGAACTGTGCTTATTATGTTAGTTACAGGTGAAGCCCAATGTCAACCAGCAGTGTAATGTTCTCACTGTGTTCCTTCCTCCACAGATAAAAAAGGGGCCTTGGGGAGGGAGCAGAGTTAAATTAAATCATGAAAAAGTAATTAGTTCTAATACTTAAAGTAAGCATTGATTTAAGCTTTTCCAACCCTTTTCCTTGACCAGAAAGAAAGAGACAATATTCATTTGCAATGCATGTTCCGGAAAACAGAAAGATTGCGGATTTGGTGATGAATTTCAAATACTGAGAATCTTAGACTCTCCCTCTCATCTTTATTTTTTCTTGATATCGAGACTTTGTGGGAAGGATTTAAAAAAAAAAAAAAGAGTTTGCCTGGTAATTTTTTGTGAACAAATGAATGAACTGTATAGGTGTGTACCTTTAAAAATTGTGAATTTCCATATTGTACACCTGTAACTAATACAATATTGTACAACTATACTTTAATACAAATAAAAAAATAATAAAAATAAATGCATATGCGTGAAGCACTTGCCAATCTTAGTTCTTTAGATTGTTTTACTTACATATGTATAATTAAGGACATTCGAAGGGGTATTTGTATATAATACAAGCTATTATAATTACATTTGTATATAAGATAGAGACACATCTTAATGCCTGTCGGGGAAATTAAGTTTATGTGGTCATGTATGCTTTATTCACTATGGCTCTTCACTAAAATTTACAAAGCAAACCAATTTGGATTTTTTTGCCCACATATTTGAAAAGCAATATTTTCTTATTTTTTAGTCTTTTTCTTGTTTTTCACAGCAAAATTTATTGACTTACACTTATATAATAGATTGCAGTATATGTACTGAAATACATACTCCTTACATACAAAATTCATGATTTAAACTGACAAATATTTCTATAAGATTTAATGAAAATAAAAGTATCCTACTGCACAGTCCCAAACAAGGCCCACTTCCGAGAAGAAATGACTTTCAACCTTTTAGCAATTTCTTCTGGAACTGATTTCCATGTCATATACTGATACGTTGTAAGACATTATCTTTTGACTTCATCATATGTAAGGTGGATATTGTCCTTCTTTGCCAGTATGAACTTTTCACAACTTTAGTGAAAATTATACATTCATGAAAGGGATACAACTACTGCTTGGCCATTGTGACTGCTCTTCTACTTGATAACAATATTTTGCTTCTTAGTGATCATTGCCTTGTTTTTTATTTTTTATTTTTTTCATTTTTATTTTATTTTATTGCCTTGTTTTATGACTAATTTGTCCTGAAACCTCTAACAGATTGCTAAAATTACTCCCAGAATGGTCAAATGCAGCAGGTAATCTATCCATTCTGACCTTGTGTGGGGGACATTTCTACTGAACCATTGCCCGGCTCCCATTGAAGGATTCTTCTTCAGGACTTGCACAGGCATTATTCTGAATGGTTTCTCTGCTCTGTGTTAGATTCCCATCATGTCCTTGTTTCTTGTGTCATCTTTCTTAGTTTCCTTCTTGCGTGGGAGCAGGGTATCCTCCAGAAGCTTGAGACAGGGTGTGTGAGAAATAGAATGTGAAAATCTTCTGTTATTGACAGTGTCTTCATGCTACCTTAGTGTCTGATCAGTTCAGCTGAGTAAGAATTCTAAGTGGAAAGTGGACATTTCTCCTTATCTTCTATTTCTTGGTGTCTGACTTTCAGTGTTTCTATGATGTTAAATGCCACCCTAATTCCCTTCCTTTGCATGAGACCTATTTTTTCACTCTCAAAACTGTCTGGGACCTTTCTGATGTTCTCACATTCACCATAGTGGACCTTGATGGAAATCTATTTCCTTCTACTGTGATGGGTATTGAATGGGCCCTTTCAATATTTAGACCTATCTCCTTGACTTTGGATAAATGTATTATGTTAGTATTTTGGTAATGTCCTCTCCTCTGTTTTCTTGTCCTCTTTCTGGAACTCCTTTTGTTCAAATATTTGATTCTAAGCCTTGATCCTCAAATTTTATAATTTTTCTGATTTTTTATTCTTTTGTCATTTTCTTCTTTCTCTTTTTATTTGGGGAATTTTTACTTTGATAAGTTGACAAACTTTGTACTTTTTGCAAGTTCCTGTACATAGAATTCTATCTTTATTTTATCCATATAATCAATATCTATTTGTGTATAAATTATAGTATTTTTCCTTTTATTCCATTTTATTTTCTCTGTTTTCCTCCAAGTTTGTGTGTTTGTTTGTTTCTTTCTATTTCTCTCTCTTTCTTCCTTCCATCCTTCCTTTCATTTCTCTCTTTTCTATTTGTATGTATTTGTCTCAAACTTACATGTTAAGGGTTTTCCTCAAAGGTCTAGTGATTCTGGGTTCTGGTGGTCCATTCATATTTAAGACACTAAACATCCGATTGTGGTTAGAGCTGATAGACTAGTGGCCTTCACAGGAAAGTTATTGGTTGAGGTCCTATTGAGTACTTTCTATATGGAGATCTGTATGTGTCATCTCTTGCCTTCATTTCCTCAGAGAAGAATCCTGATTTCTCTCTGAGTTATTGAAAATAAAATAATATAGACATCTATAAGTAATATATAGTTGTTTAAATTTTACTACAGCATTTTAAAGTAACATGTCCTTACAAAATTAGTTTTGAAATTTTGACATGAAGTATCTAAATGCAAAACTGGAAGAGAAAATTTATAATCTGTTATAACCTTTGTGACAGAAACTTTTAACAAAAAAAAAGTGCTGCTCATAAGTCCAGGTGTAACAGCAGGATTCCTACATGAGATAACTGGTTGGTTTTGTCTTTTTTTTTTTTTGTCTTTTGTTTTTTTAGGGCAACACCCACAGCATATGGAGGTTCCCAGGCTAGGGGTCTAACGGAGCTGTAGCTGCCTGCCTATACCACAGCCACAGCAATGCCAGATCCAAGCCATGTCTGTGACCTATACCACAGCTCACGGCAATGCCTGATCCTTAACCCACTGAGTAGCAAGGCCAGGGATCGAACCCGCAACCTCATGGTTCCTAGTTGGATTCATTTCTGCTGCACCACGACAGGAGCTCCTGGTTTGGTCTTTTATGTTTTCTCATTTGACTCATGGGGGCTTATGTGAAGGAATACTTACAAGATTCTTAAAATAATCCAAATGTGGGGGAACTTCACGGGCCCAGGCCAAGCTTTACTTAGGTAACCCACTTGTAATCACATACACAACTTTTTCCTAGTGCCTTGGTGATGGCAGGAGAAAAGCAAATAAGCAGGCAAAAATTCAGCCTCTTCTTCAGCAGATAGGGGTCTTCAGAACCTGTAAGTCAAGACCACTCAGAGTTCTAATTCTAGTAATTTATTAAATGGAACTACCCTTGTGACCTCAAACAGGGGAATGCTCTGATAGAAAAAAAATGAGCAATGCACTCCATTTTCACCCCTAACAGCTGGTTTGAGATTGATATCTGCCATTTCTGCCTTCACTAGGGTATCAGGTAATGAGAGCTAGTAACAGAGTTGGTGATGTTGGAATAAAAGCCTTTTATAATACTAAGAACTGTCAGAGCATTTAAAAAATGGATCGTGGTACATTGTTGCCAGCAAGAACTTCTTTGTAGAATGTGATAAGCAAGTGGATATCGACTCATATCAACACCATCAAACACTGCATTGTTGGTCATTAGAGGTGATACATCACATCAGAGATGAAGGAAGTTATTTGTGCCATTTCTAAGGTCAAGGATACAGAGAGGGCGAATCTGGCCTTTACTTCAAAGCTGGAAACCTTGTGTCTTTGCCCCCAGTGGAATATACTCTAAATTGGCCAAGGTCAAAAGGAATTTTTAAAAATGAGAATAACTGAAGGAAGAAACTTCCCAGATCAGTGCTGGACACACATACACACAAGCAAATATACTTAGGTGTTAACAGAAAAGGAACTCAAAATAAGTAGCACAGGAGTTAATGGGCAAACTAACAACTAGTTTCTATATAATCTGTGATAATGAAACTTTCTACAAGGTAACTGATATTTACAAACAAACAGGACAAATGGAAGATGACTTAAGATTCTCTGCTTTATAGAGGACTCTATCTCAGAGTTCCTTTCCTGACTTGCTCCTGGAGGTTTTTTACAGACTAGATTATTAACTGATGCAATTGTTGGAGAGTTGGTGTAAAGGGGAGAGGAGTATGGGCAGTGGCCGCCAGGTGAAAATTAATCAGAAAAAAAGACAAGAGTCCTTGAATTGATAATTTAGGGGATTAAGAAATAGGACTTGCTGGCAACAATTTTATTTTTTGTGATGCTTTTTAAAAACATGATTTTAGATAATTGGAAAACTACATTCACAAAAAATATCCACATAAAATCAATATTTACTTCACAAAGGCTACACACTGGGAGCACAACTGATACTTTGTCAGGAGAAAGGGAACCCTTGTCCTCTTGCTTGGTCTACACCAGCAGTTCTAGGTTTTTAAATTTTATAAATGATAAATTTAAGACAACTAGCAAGAAAGAATTGGTGTGCAGGTGGATGGAGGAGCAGACACAGGGTCACCGACTTTCCTTTTTTCACAATAAATACTTTAAACAAAGCAAAATCTATCTTATTCTTCATTTCGTATAAGAACATAATAAAATCTGAAAAAAATATGAGTATAGTCTCAAAAGGCAGCCCTTTACTACCTTAAGATAAGCTAAAACAGATTACCCCCCACCCCATTGTCTTTAGGTTTTTCGTCTTGGCACATGTGAATAAACGCCTTTGCACAGCGCAACCATGGTTATTGGGGAAAAGTTTGTGAGCTACTGATCCAGACATTGCCAGATACCTGAAAGTCTACTTGATACTGATGTAACTAAGTACTGGAGCTAGAAAAAGGTTCAGAAATTGCTTTGTTAAATTATTTGTTTTACAGTTAAGGACTGAAAGCTTTGTCTTGCCTAGGGTAGCCCAACTAACCAGGGCCTGAATGGGGTGTCAGCCAGCTCTCCTGTACAATGCTCTGCACAAAATTCCCGTCATTTCTCCTCTTGCCTGAGATGCTGATATTTTGGCACAGCTGTGCAGGATATGGAGGCTCTTAAGAAGGGACTCCTTTCAGTTAAAAGGATTCTAGCATCAAGAAGTATTTATTGGGTACCTGCTCAGAGCAAGTCTTTGTGGAAAGGAGGAATCTTTCTTTTTCTTCAAGTTGAGCACAATACAATCTGGAAGACAGGTCAAGTGCACGAAAATAAACCTAACAATGTGTGATAACACAGGACTGAACATTTCATGAGTAGGCAGACAGCAAGTATCAACAGGCCCTGGGGAGACAGAATAGTCATGTGATTCTGAGAAATGTTTATGGGAAGCAGTATTGCTACTTAAAATTTGGCTTTTGGGCCCAGAACATGCATCTGCTTGTCTAAGCATTAAGAAGGTAGAGCATTGCTGGACCTCTCACACAGGCTTTGGACATCTTCACCTTCTGTCATTTCAGTTCTGACAAGACAAAGAACTCAGGAATGAGGGAGTTTTGAAGACAGCAGGAGGATGAGCAATGAAACATATAACACTCCTTTTTCACTCTCATTAAATGCCGCAACCTTCATATTAAATACGCTCTTGACCTTGTGGGACAAACTCTAGAAGCGAATTTCTCATTTGCCGGCCTCTCCCTGGGCCTTCTGCGACATACTGTCGCTCAGACAAGGACTGTTCTTAATGGGTTTATAGGAAAGGCTTGGCCTGCCTTTCCATCTGCACCTTCTGCTGGCTCCCTCTGAAAAGCGCTAGCTTGCCATACGACATTCCCTTGAATTATTTAGATTGGTAAATCTTTCTGCATCTCACATCTTTAGTCCATCTGTTAGCCGGAGCTTTTCCTTTATAGGAAGTGTCCTTTATGCATGCTGGCATCTGTCAGCAGTACACTTCCCTCTTTTATTCATGATCTTCTATGGGAGAGGGTACAAGCTGCAGAAACGCCGCATGCCTGGTATGCATTTCATTTTAATGGAAGATTACATGACTGGGGTGCTGGTTTATTACCTTGCTCCACATGCATCCATTCATCACCTGGCAGCCCCCTCACCTAGCCTGTTAGGAGGTGCTGGCCCTTCTGCAGCCCCTTGGTCCTAGCTTTATGCAGGAAGTGGGCTTAATGGGGGAGAGAAAACTGATCCTTTAAAAGATGAAAGATCATGTGAAAAGAAAAATATATAGTGGAGAATCAGGGGCCAAGGGCGAGGGAAAAAGTCTTGACCTCAGGCCAATGGCCAGATGCAGACATGGAATTATTTATACAAATCACAAGATGTGTTAAGGAAAATGTTATTGTAAACATCATATCATAGCTGAGTGTATTCTCCCTGAAAATCATGCTCCCAAACTTATATATATTTTTTTCTATTTTTCTTTCACAAGAGAATTAAATCTCAGACTTTCTCATTCAGTTTTCATTTTAATGCTGGAATAGCCTTTATAATTCTTTTTCCCAGAGGTAGATTATCTGCAAGAAATAACCTTCTACAAGAATTTTTAAATTGTTTATGTTATCATTTTGATATTGATCTAAAAACATTCAATATACGCATCACCTAAATAGGGTGACCATGTATCTTGGTTGCATGGAACAGTCATGGTGCATGCTTATGTATATGTAATAATGCCTGACAATTATTCTATCATCTTCCTTTCACTCACAAAAGTGTGCCAGTTTGAATCCTAAATTATGGTCACTCTAATAAAAAAAAAAGTGTGGAGACCACTATGTATCTGACTATTACCCATATGATTTCAGAACCCGTGTTAGTAATTTTATTTACTTTCCCACTGATACCATGTCAAGCTACTATGAAAATAATGGGTATGAGCCCACAGAAGAAAAGACCAATATCTTTATTTAGAAGATGATTTCTCTCTAATCAATTTTTTTAACATAGCATCCATTCATTTGCTTAATAAACATTTAATGAGCACCTACTATGTATCATATACTTTTCTAGATCCTGAGGATACAAAAATCTTTGCTCTCCTGGGACTTAGCTTCTTTGAAAATGAGGAAGATGATATCCTGATTGAGGGCCACATATAGTTCTACATATTTACACTCATAAAGGATAAACACTGTGTTCTAGCCCTGGGTGAGCACTGATTTTGTTCAGTAGCACAGATAAATGGGGTGAAACAAAAAATGGATCAGAAAGATAACGGGAACCAGCACCAGTTCAGAGGAACTGCTGATATACAAACTTGTGTTATATGTGAGCTGGATTCCTTATCCCTCCACTGAATTTGATAATTTTTAAAGGGGAAAAAAAAGGATGAAGGGCTGAGGTCCTGGCACTTAGTATAAGAAAATGTGGAAAAATGGGAAAGTGATAAAGGTATATATGAATTAATCCTATACGTTCAAGTGAGAATTCTCTTATATTTTATTGAAAGAGAACACTGGGGGAAAAAAATCTAGACTTCTGTGAGGTAATCAATGAGAATTTGCATGCAGTTTTTTGAACGTATAGTTTGCTGAAAATTCTCTCAATTTTATCTTCCGACTCTTCCATTAAGCTTCTTTTTTTTTGGGGGGGGTGACACCCACAGCATGTGGAAGTTCCCAGGCTAGGGGTCAAATCAGAGTTGCAGCTGCTGGCTTACACCACAGCTCATGGCAACCCACTGAGCAAGGCCAGGGATCGAACCCACATCCTCAAGGATATTAGTCAGCTTTGTTGCCTCTGATCCACAATGAGAACTTCTCTTCTATTAAATTTCTATTTCTACTATTATATTTTTACTTTTTAGGAGTTCTTTCTTATTTCCCAACTCCTAATATTTTATAGCTTCCTGTTTGAAATTTATTAATGCAACATAATCTTATCTCTCTGAGAATATTAATTACAATAGAGTAGTTAGAGACTTCTTGCAATTGTCTTTGTTTTCTACTTTTCTTTACTTGATTTTGATCCTGTTTTTAATGTTAAATACTTCTTATAAAATATAGGGTGATCTTTTATGGCTCATTTATAAGAGTGAGGTGCTTAAAAGCCAATTGGGATAAACAATAAGATCCTTCTGTATAGCACAGGGAACTATATCTAGTCACCTGTAATGGAACATGACGGAGGATAATGCGAGAAAAACAACACACACACACACACATGAACACACACACACACACACACACATGAACACACACACACACACTCATGACTGGGTCTACTTTGCTGTATGGCAGAAATAGACAGAACAATGTAAATCAACTATAATAGAAAAAAGAAAAAAGGAAAAAAAGCCAATTGAAAGCTCCATGTGCCTGAGAAGGGCTTGTTAGTTGTTGGGATTCAGCGTATGGTGACTGGGCAGGAACCGTGTGTTCTTATGTGAAGATCTCCGAATGTCAGTTTCCTAAAGTCTTTTCTCTTTGACATCCAGTTTCCCCTGAATGGTAGCTTCCTGTCACCTGCCTGGAGGACCTTAGCCATCTGCATTCTAAATGGTGAAAGGAGTGTGGGGACTGGAGATACTCAGAGTTTCAGAGTGAATACTTTCTCTATACGGTGTCTGATCTTTCTCTAACATGTCTGGCATCCCCTTGCCTGGCATCTATCTAGCTCATTTTCTTCAGAGAGTAAAACCTCTTAATTCCTGCCAGTGTGAGGAGAAAGCAACACCTCTCTGATGGGGTGAAAGAGGGCATCAAGGACCAACCGGACTTCAAAGCAAATTCCAAGCAATTGTCCTGTTTTAATACCTCTGTATCCCCTGTTCAGAGATAGCTGGTGCCCTGCTAGAGCTCTGAACCTTAAGTTGGTTTGCTTCTCCTTGGTCCTCACTGAAGACTTGAGTTTAGATATTTTTGCTCTGCTGTTACACACAGTCTGTGTTCTCTTTTCCAAAAATCTATCTATACTCTTTATCTGCTACCATATTCACTTCTCTTCTTTTTAATTTATTGATGTTTATCTTATTAAAAATTTATTTTATGTAATTCTAGTGAAATTTCAGGAGGGAGCAGAGATAATTTGCAGTCCCTCTTCCAGTTTTAACTGGTAACCCCTTTCTTTCTTTTCCAGGGTAAACTTTTCCAATAACACTTCCGAGTCTTAATATGAAGATACTGAGATCTTCTGCCTCAATGAATATCTTTTCATAACACAACCCATGGTTCTCTGGCATATTTTAACTCCCAATTATTATAGCAAATGTAAAATATAAGATCCATGGAAATAAAATTTTTTAAGTGTTGTCACTAAAGTGACAAAGAAATGATGTATTATTACATGACCCTTGTCTTTTAGATGATGATAATTTATTTAAGGTTTTGATCTCAACACATCAGGTTTACCAGAAATCTCTGGAAATAAAGATTGCTGATCTTATTTTCCATAACAAATGAAATGTCAGCTCTCCAAATTTGTCCAGCCTTCTTGGCAAGTAAAATACAGATAAGAACCCCAGATTTCTCCCATTCTATGGACACTGCGTTTGAGCTGGAGATAACAGGTAGTAGAGAAGCCTCAGTTTGCTGGGAAATGTGGACCACGAATGTCCTCTCTGCCCTGAGCATCAAGCCAGCTTCATAGATTTACAGTGTGGACCATTACCCAGTGCCCCACCCTTAGAAGGACCCACTCCTTCACTGAATGTTCTGCTATCACTGCCTTGAGATTCCTAATAAATTTTTTTTTTTTTTGTCTTTCATCTTTTCAGAGCTGCACCCACAGCATACAGAGGTTTCCAGGCTAGCGGTCAAATCGGAGCTGTAGCTGCCGGCCTGCACCACAGCAACAGCAGCTCAGCATCCAAGCTGAGTCTGTGACCCACACCACAGCAATGCCAGATCCTTAACCCACTGAGAAAGGCCAAGGATCGAACCCATGTCCTCATGGATGCTAGTCGAGTTGGTTAACCACTGAGCCACGATGGGAACTCCGAGATTCCTAATAATTTTTGAACAAAGAATCCCATATTTTCATTTTGTCTAAAGCCCTATAGTCTGTCCTGCCTAACATACTGTCCTAGTCCCTTGCAGCTCAATGAGTCAAGGATGATTTTATCCACCCTGGCTTCCTCATTGTGAAAAAATAGTTGGGGATGATCATAGAAACAATCAAAGTTTAGAGATTATACATAACAGGGCAATGTAAGATTCAGTATAGATTGGAGCTACAGTTGAACACACGGTTCCTGCCCAGTCACCATACACTGAATCCCAACAACCAACAAGCCCTTCTCAGGCACATGGAGCTTTCAATTGGCTTTTTTTCCTTTTTTCCTTTTTTCTATTATAGTTGATTTACATTGTTCTGTCTATTTCTGCCATACAGCAAAGTAGACCCAGTCATGAGTGTGTGTGTGTGTGTGTGTTCATGTGTGTGTGTGTGTGTGTTGTTTTTCTCGCATTATCCTCCGTCATGTTCCATTACAGGTGACTAGATATAGTTCCCTGTGCTATACAGAAGGATCTTATTGTTTATCCCAATTGGCTTTTAAGCACCTCACTCTTATAAATGAGCCATAAAAGATCACCCTATATTTTATAAGAAGTATTTAACATTAAAAACAGGATCAAAATCAAGTAAAGAAAAGTAGAAAACAAAGACAATTGCAAACACATATATCCAGGTTCCAGGCAGGCAGTCTAAATGTGGGAAAGGGCTGGTGCAATAGGGTAAGTCTAGCTATTGGCAAACAGAAAGAGTGTATCCTATCTAAATTCATTCAAACCGAGTTTTGAAAACGCTAGGTTGTAATGGACAGAATACACACTTGGGCCATCAATTTGCAATCCATGCTTTGGTATAATCCAGGAAACTATTGCATATCCATGATTATGTCCCATGGAACCTGCTTATCTTGTATAATTTTTTTCAGAACTAAATTTTTTTCTCAAAGTAGGATGTCAGGTCAGTTCATATATTGATTTTTGATGATTATTATTCCATTGCCTTCCAAAGAGATAAGTGTATATTTTACATTTAGGACACTTATTTGGCACCAGGCCTGTGCTGAATCCTCCTCTTTTTTTTTGCTTTGAGCAGCCTCACCCTTGTCATTCATGCTGTATTTGATATTTGCTGTAATATGATTAGATAATTGTGGTTGAAGGCATCATTCCCTGAGCAGATGGGCTGAACATTTAGGGTGAGCCCTGTAGCGTGGTGCACAAGAGCACTAAAAACCTGGCAAAACTCAACTGAGGGAGTGTGTGTGTGTTACATGTGTTTATGTGTGTGTGCATATGTGTGTGTGTGTGTGTGTGCCTGCACATGCATGCATTCATCAAAAACAAGAATCACCCCAAAACAGCTGGCAAAAGTGGCCCAGTCCTGACTGCTGCTGCTGCAGGGAGTCCTGAGGGGTTGGGAGAGTTATAATTTTAGCAGCTGATCACAGTTCCCTTTAATTTCTAAAGAGAACTCAGACTGATGGAGGCATATTAGTCAATATGCCACTCCTTTCCCAGTATTAAGTTGATTTGTTAGCTTTCTCTCAGCATATTTAAATGCACACATACATTATAATTGGAATATCTTATCCTGATTCTTGAACTCTAAGGGAAAAAAATGGGGCTTTTGCGTTTCTAAATATATAAGATATATAAGGTGTAGCCAAGAAAGTGAAAGTCTTACATTCAAGTTCCTCTTCTTGCCTGGTATAGACTCGCATAAATCACTTAACTTCTCTTAGCCTCTATTTCCTTACCTATAAAATGGGCTCATGATAGCTACCTTATTGGGTTGTTGGAACGATCAAATGAGATAAAGACCCCTCCTTGTCACCCAAAGGCCTGAGGGCATTTATAGTTCAGTAACTCATTTATAGAACACAGATTGGTGAACTCTATTTTACATATGAAATCCAGCAATGAATCTTCTCCAGCGAAATAAGGAGAAGTACTCCCATGAGTACGAAAAAGTACTTCTGTTCAAATAAACTTCTATCGTATAAAAATGCATAATATACCTAAAATGGGATGGGTTTAGAAGAAAGAGAATACCAGCTGCTTTGGATGGGGCCCAAAGATAAGGAAGAAAATTGAGTGTATAATCCTTGGGCAAGTAGGTTCTCTAAAGATAAAAGGTCTAGGATTTAGACATATAAGTTATATCACCAAAACAACACAAAGAGTGTCATGAATTAGCTCTATTCTTTCCAAAGGATGATGTCATTTGGATCATAAAAACCAGAACCGAACTGTGGCAAAGGCATCCCTACTAACTGCACTTCCAGTGGGAGATAGATAAGACTTATGAACTTCTACTTGTTCCAGTTAGTTCTCTAAGATGCAAGTGAACTTCATCTTTAAGAAATTAACTACTCTGGGAGTTCCCATTGTGGCTCAGTGGTTAACAAACCCGACTAGTATCCATGAGGATGTGGGTTTGATCCCTGACCTTGATCAGTGGGTTAAGGATCTAATGTTGTCATGAGCTGTGGCGTAGGTCACAGATGAGGCTCAGATCCCGAGTTGCTGTGGCTGTGGTATAGGCTGGCAGCTATAGCTCCGATTCAACCCCTAGCCTGGGAACTTCCATATGCCACTGGAGCAGCACAAAAAAAAGACCAAAAAAAAAAAAAAAAAAAAGAAAGAAAGAAAGGAAAAGAAATTAACTATTCTGAAAGGACCAAGGCACCTAGGAGCATCCTAAGAAATTATATGGCATTTAGTATGCTCCATATATGAAATGTAATTTAAGTATTCTCTAGAACTACAAGACAAATTTGTGTTTTAAGCTACCACATGTGTGATAATTTGTTCGACATCAAGAAGAAACATATATAAACTGGTTTAATCAATCTTTACTCTCCTAAGAAATTAGCAACAGTTAACTCTTAAGAATGTCTAAAATATATTGAGAACTATAAATTAAAAAAAATAAACTCACATATGTATAACTCCCATATATACATATAGCACTTACTATATGCTAGGCACTGAATTAAGTATAGTATTTATGTACAGTTATTTATTTTATCTGCCTGTCAATGTTTCAGAATTGATATTAGTATTATTAACATTTTATTGAAAAGGAAAATGAGGTTAATAAAAGCTAAGGATCTTCCCCAAGATCAGTGGCTAATAACACTCCTGGTTTTATTGCTTTGTATCTGCCTGATCCCAACTACTGGGTTGTAGTCTTCTTGATGGCAAAGAGTATGTTTTAACCTTCTGTTTTCCCAATCAGTTCCTATCATAGTCCCTAAATTCAAATGAAAGTAAAAATAAATATGAAGCCCACCTGAAACCATGATATTAGCCAATGAGAAAGTAATTCATATGCATAAATTTAATCTACAACCATCTGTTCAGATTTCTACTAATTACATAAGGGAAGGTGCATTTGATTACTCTTAATAGTCACCTCCACTCTCTTTTCTTCTATCTTGCGACTGTGACTGTAGGCACATCGCACCTATGAATGTGGGTTCACATTCTTCTCATTGGCTGTCCTCCCTGCCCCCACTTTCTTTTTGCGACTCAGTCAGAGAAAGTGGATTTCTTGCAAGAGATCTGTCATGTAGAAGCCAAGTGCTTCTGGTATTTCATTAGATGCTGATGGTGTTAGATTTAAAGTTGACACCGAAGCCTAATTAAACATTATGCCAGTGCACATATTCTGCAAATTAAGACACAACACATTACTGAGCCCAGCAGAGGATAAGTTAAAAAGGAAGCTGTCAACATGCAAAGGACCCCGTTAAGTGCTTTAAATACAAATTTTGAATTTAAAATGCAAAATAGGCTGAAGCCTCCTTTCCATTCAAGTCGGAAGGGAAAATTAAGTGGGGTGGAGAGAGTTTTATTTCATTTTTTACTAATCACCGAGTTTTGACTCCAGTCACAAACCACAGTTTATTGCAGCAGTCTTAGAAATGGCAAAAGGAACCAGCTTATAGCTAACAACTCACTTTTGGCTCCTGGCTAGCTGAATGAAAAGCAGGACACAAACCAACCCCATCAATGTTGACAAGTCAACACATGTATTGAAAAAGAAAAAAAAGTTTTTTTTTCAGATTGAAACAGGCAGGACTACCGCCCCTCTTCAGATCTACACAGCTGTGGAAAAGTTTTATACCTGCCTTCATCAAATTGGGGTGGATGGAATATTGGGGAAAGGTTGTGAAATCCAGGGTGGATGGACTCCAGAGCAACAGAGACAGAATCAGAGCTGAGTACATTGGTTGTGACAATCTGAGTTTTGAAGAGCTGTGATTAGTGTGGGTCATGGGAAGGAATGATGTAAAATGTGGGATGGTTCCCGGTGCTCTGCATTGCTGTACTGGATCCCACCTCCACCCCACAGACATGGAAATAGACCTTTACATTCCTGAAGATAAAATAAACATGTACTCTTTTATCTTATTTTGCTCAATAAATTTGTTCAGAAGATAAATTAAAAAAAAGAAATGGGAATATCCCATTTCTATTGATTGCATATAAACAAGACAGTAGTCAATAGAGGTTGAGATGATATGTACCCTGGGATGTAGTTGCTTCTCTACATTTACCATTTCTCAGTCTTTGAGGTGTTATTTTTATTCATCCAGAAAATATCAAGTCTTTACTTATGATCTGAGTAAAATAGTGGTTGTTCTCCTGAAAGAGCTTGCATTTGTGAAGTGAAAGGAGATACAGATATCTACCTTATTAATTGCCCTTCTAGGTGATAAATGCTTCAATAAAGAGTGACACAACGTGATTCCCTCAGGGTGGAGATGAAAAATGTGTCTGTGGTAGGTTAGCAAGGCCTTGCAAGGACCACGTATTTGAGTTGTATCTTTAAAAACAAAAAACAAAAACCAAAAAACTAAACTAGAGTTTGGACTGTTGGACCTGAAGAAGAGGTAAGATCAGATTGAAGTTTTTCAAAAATGATACTTTAAAAAAAACTCATTGAGACACATGCACCCGCATGTTCATTGCAGCACTATTCACAATAGCCAGGACATGGAAACAACGCAAATGTCCATCAACAGATGATTGGATTTGGAAGATGTGGTATATATACACAATGGAATACTACTCAGCCATAAAAAAGAATGACATAATGCCATTTGCAGCAACATGGATGGAAATAGAGAATCTCATACTGAGTGAAATGAGTCAGAAAGACAAAGACAAATACCATATGATATCACTTATAACTGGAATCTAATATATAGCACAAATGAACATCTCCGCAGAAAAGAAAATCATGGACTTGGAAAATAGACTTGTGGCTCCCCGACGGGAGAGGGAGGGAGTGGGAGGGATAGGGAGCTTGGGGTTATCAGACACAACTTAGAATAGATTTATAAGGAGATCCTGCTGAGTAGCATTGAGAACTATGTCTAGATACTCATGTTGCAACAGAACAAAGGGTGGGGAAAAAAAAATGTAATGTATACATGTAAGGATAACTTGATCCCCTTGCTGTACAGTGGGAAAATAAAAAAAAAAAAAGAAAGAATGAATGGATTAAATCTACCTCAAAGGCATAATCTATTGTTTTCCCAGAAGGTGAAAATCCAGGAGCTAGAAATGTAAAAATTAGCATCAGAGTAAGCCTCAAAAACAAAGCAAACATATTGTTATTTGATAATAAACTGATATTCCATCAATGAACATAAACATGTTCCTTGAAGCCTTATCTAAGATATATTGTTCAGGTTTCATTGTTGGCTATAGGATCAAAATTAAAACCTACATCTAAAGGAAATGTAATGCTAACTTGATGAGGATTGTGTGATAATAAAGTTATTTAAAATAAAAAAAAATAAACTCATTTAAAGACTTAAAGACAGGTCATGTCTATTCGACAGAATCAAAATAATCATAACCATTCACTTTTTTTCTGAGATGTTTATTTGATTATAGCTATTAGCCTTTTAAATATCCTTTCAATGGGCTGAAATGGCAGCATTGACCATTTTGAATTTTTAATTCTTTTTTCTTCATAAATGAAATAGACTTGGGAAGTAAATATTTGATTGAACAACTAATCCAGAAAATGAAATATAATTGGTTTTATAAACTTTATCATGGGATCATTAACATAGTTTAAATCTTAACTTCTTCAGAAAGAACTCCATACGCCTTGGTCAAAGCTCCATGCCAATAGTCAACCCAATTTATTTTGTTTCCATTAAATTCATCTCCCACCATATGTGCAATAATCTGTTAAATAAGTGGAAAACACAAAGACATACACACACAGTCTTCAACGCTTAAGGAAATTAACATTTTGAAGGAAGAAACGGTATGTGTACATAAGAAAACTACAGAGCAATAATATATTATATGATAAAGTACTAGTCTGAATGCAATTCAGTGCCAAAATCTGTAGCAAAAGGCAAATTCTGTGGGTGGCAGAGATGGAAGAAGTTGGAAAAACTTCATTGAAATTGGCTCAAGTTAATAATTTTTAAATATATAAACACTACCATCTCAAAGAAGAATTGATGATTTTATTATGGTAGCAGTTTGACATGAAAAGTGAAAAGTGACATGGATCCATTAGAAATTGCAATTTTTAAAAAAGTGTCAAATTTTACCTTATTTGAAGTTCCTATTTTTAAAAAATATTTTCAACATACTGAACCATTTAATTTCCTTAAAATTATGTTGTGCTTTTTCAAACGTATCTTGATTTTTGGGGTGAATTAAATATAATTTACTAAATAACATAATTGTGGGAAAATTGATTGAATGCACTTTAATGGATTTTGCTAACTGAAATAATTAAATGGTAATTGCTTAATAATGTCAAATTATTTTCTGCTGTATACAATTATTAATTACATACAAAGAAGAATTGAATAGTTTACTGTTTTTTGGCAACTACAATGACTGAATAAATTATTTAAGAGTGTCCAATTAATTGTGTTCTAGTCAACAATAAGATGGTAACTGATGGAAAAGTAATAGAGAAATTTAGGCTTCACATTCAATAAGCAATAGTACATGAACCAAAAATCTATATTAAATCAAGACAAGGCATAGATCATATATTTTTCCTTACACAGCAATGGAGACTGTTAGATTAATTTCTTTTTTATTTTAAAATGTGAGTTAGAATACAATTTTGTGCCTGTAAATATTTTCCCCCCAGGGGAAAAAAAATTGTTTGAAAAATATTACATAAACTCTGACTAGCTCCTATCTCTGCAGTAAAGCAAAGATCTTTCCCCACCCTGTAGGGGTGCAAGAAAGAGAATGATGTGCAACATGAAATCCTTTGTGGGCCTAGGGAGGACTAATAAATAATGGGACTTACAATTAATTATTATTGATGAGCCAAACAAGATGAGATGTAATTCCCTTATACATTTCCCAGTCACAAGGGTAGTTTCATGGGCATATCCTCTTTCTCCATGTTGGGAAAAATAGTCATCTTTCCTTCACTGATGATTCTACCCTTGATAACAGTGGTCCTTAGAGAATCATAAACGCTAGAGTTGGAATGGATCTAAAAATTCATACGGTTGCAGTGTCTCTCAAGTGCATGATAGCATCTCCTCTCAGTGCTGTGCCTGCACTGCATGGCACTCCTGGGCCTGTGCATTGCTGTGGGCAGAGAGGCCTCCACTCGTGGTCAGGGCTCCAGGTACTCTCCCCATAGCAAGAGTTATCATAGAATCTTCTCCACTCAGTACAGCTAGGATGGCCTCAAAGTATAATGATGACAATGTCCTAGAGGAGAGAGTAGATGAAGAGAACAAAGAAAGAAGCAAGGAGAGATAGAAAGGGGGGAGAGGAAGGTATACAATTGTCTACAGATAGAGCAAATTCAACCCTATGGTGAAAATTAACTCTAAGTATACATAGATAAAATAGATTAGATAGACAGATAGACAGATAGAGAAACTGATTAATCTTAGAATTCTTTTTTATTTATTTACTTTTTTTGGTTTTAAGGTCGCACTCAGGGCATAGGGAAGCTCCTAGGCTAGGGGTTGAATTAGAGCTGCTGGCCTACACCACAGCCACAGAAATGCCAGATCCGAGCCTCATCTGCAACCTATACCACAGCTCATGGCAACACCAGATCCTAAGCCACTGAGCAAGGCCAGGGATCAAACCCACATTCTCAGGGATCCTAGTCGGTTTCATTAACTGCTGAGCTATGAAGGGAACTCCCATTCTTTAGAATTCTTTGATTGCTTATATGACAAAATATTTTCTTTACTTAGTCCTGCCACTTCTTTGATAGCCAAATGCGGGCCAAAAAATTTCACATTTTGCAGGCCTAAACAATTTTGCTGGGAAACTTCTGAATTTTTAATTAATGTTTTCACTGTACAATGAAAGAAATACAAATAATTTTCCATAACCAGCTAAGGCCTCTTTCCCAAGCCCTATTCCCCAGAAGTAGAGATTAACAGTTTTTATATAGCTTTCTAGAATTTTGGATGGAGGTGGTGAGGGGGAAGAGGAGGCCATAAAGGCAGTTGCAAAAAATTTATACAAAAGAATTGTCAATAAAAATATTCTGAGGGGTTCCCATTGTGGCTCAGTTGTAACAAACCCGATCCGTATCCATGAGGATGCAGCTTCGATCCCTGGCCTGGCCTTGCTCAGTATGTGGCATTGCCATGAGCTGTGGTGTAGGTCACAGACTCTGCTCAGATACTGTCTTGCTGTGGCTGTGGTGTAGGCGAGCAACTACAGCTCCAATTCCAATTCAACCCCTAGCTTGGAAACTTCTATATGCTGCACATGCAGCCCTTAAAAAAAAAAAAAAATCTGATTTTTTTAACCCTAAAATGTAGTCTCTCTACTTAACTCCTTATTCTTCTTAATAGCTGCATAATATTCTGTTGTGTATTTGCATCATTTATTTAATTAGCCTGCATATGATGGATGCTTAGAATGTTTCAGTCTTTTGGTGATACAGGCCAGCTGAATTTTAAAAATATTCTGAACACCGAATTGAAAGCCAGGTAGTACAGACACTATTCATTAAATAATAGGCCAGACCTATGCAATAAGAAACACAAGTCTAGAAACAAGGGCATACATTTTCTTTCTCTGCTTTGCCATCAGTTAAGACAGCAACAGAGGTAATTCAATTGAATGTAACATTTAAGGTTGATAAGTGGGAGGAAAAATTTCAAAAATGGTGAATCTACTTCCTGCCTATAAACACCAGCACAGTTCCTTTATGACTTTGACAAGCCTCTGCCTTCTTATACTCCCTTCTGGAAAGTGATAATAAATCACACCATCTCAAAAACATCACTATGTAAAGTTATATACAGTTTGCAAGTCATAATGCATCATTTATATTAAAGAGAATAACTAGGGATGAATTTGCATGATATTAAATGGACAGTGTCATTGTCACCAAACTCTGAAGTTCATTATACACATTACATATGATTGAGATAAAAAAATAACTAATTATCCTTTGGCTCTATACTTTGAAATTAAAGACCCATAGGTAATTCTTTTTATTCTTATTTACCTCGGAATTTCATTGACTCTAATTCATCAATCATTCACTATATATATATATTTTTTAATGCTCACCATGGGCCAATTACTGTGCCATGGGTAGAAATACAAGGGTATAACTAAATCACTTGGCTATACACTTGAAACTAACACAACATTGTAAATAGACCATCCTCCAACATTAAAATAAAAAAATCTGAATAAAAAGATTAATATGCTCTAAAGTAGTCTATTCCATTTTCAAGTGATGTACTTGAAAAGCATTCAGAAAGGGCAAGCTGATCTTCTCTTTGCCATTTTACACAATTAAACCTGAATGCTTTCAGAATATTCTGACTCACACTTTTCAATCATGCCCTTACCTCTTGGGCACTAGTTTTAAGATGTAGAAGGGAGTTCAGCACAAGCAACTGTAGCTTAGGGAAGATGGGGGCTGGAATAAAATTGGAAAGGACTTCCACTAAGGAAATTGAACTATATATCGTAAGTGCAAAGGGTTTAAACATGGCAGGGATGTGATGAAACCAGTGTCTTCGGAACTGGCAGTAGGGTAGACTGGAGAAAGAATTTTATTAGAAAGCAAAAGAGAGATGATAGAGAGCCTGAAAAGATGAGGACTGGTGAAAATGGAAAGGAGAAATAATTGAAGAGGTATTTCAGAATAAGAATCATAAAGACATGGAGACAACTGAATATTGGAGTGAGGGAAAAGGGCACACAGATTTCTTAAAAGCCCATTCTTTTTTTTTTTTTTTTTTTTCTCCAAGGGTGGGGAAAGGGTGTTCTTTATCTGCAAATGTGTCACTCTCGCCAGAGAGCTTGGTGCTACGCGTGTCCCCGTAAAACACCCCAGCTTCCATTAAACAAAGTGCTCTTCTTAAATGCCTTCCTTGTAAGACCTGGCTGCCCTACCCCAAGCCATTAGTGGGAACAGAACGTTAATAAGGAGGGACTGTGGTATCTCTAAGAGAGGTTGACCTCCTTCAGTGGAAGCAGGGCACCCATTACAGTGTAATGATAAATCACAAGCTTTTCCCTTCCATTATTTTCCCAGAAGACTCTTCTCTGAATGCATAAACATACTGGAGGAAGGAAGGAAAAAAAAAAAAAAAACAAGCAACAGAGGAATAGAAAGGTGAAAAGAGAGAAAGGGTGCAGTCAGCAGACTCCCAGTGGGATTTAAAATAATAAATGTACCACACACATCCACATATATTTGCATAGAGTGAAACTTTAATATGGTCTCATAAGGAAAAAAATCCCCACAAAATTGTACAAACATAAGATACATTGTCCTCATTGTGAGAATTACAAATATTAATGATATTTCTAGGAGTACATAGTGTATTTAATATTATGGTGCTTTTCTTTCTATTGCTGCAAATTCAAAGGCAATCGAAATCAAGGAATGGGAGACAGCATAAATAATCAATAAATAAAGCCAAGCCAGTCTTTGATCTCCTCGCATTTCATAGGAATTGGCTTTCAGGGGAAAACATTTTCTGGGTTCTCTTCTCTTGATACATTAACATAGAAACAGTACTGAGATGTAGACCACTCTTGCTGGCCTTACAATGACATCCACAAGATACCTCAGTGGCCACTGCCAAAGACCTGTACTTACATCAGCCATAGCAATCTTTTCCCTCAGGTGACTTCTGCCTCCAGAACTTAAGACATACCAGCCAAACACTAAAATGACTTACAGGGCTCTAGAAAGATGACTACTGTTCAATGGAAACAGGATCCATGAGAAGGCATGGTGGGAATGAATAGGGCAGGTTCCAAAGTGGCCGATCTGGGTACTGGGTTTATGACTGTCTACAGAGATCAAAGAACTCACTGTGAGTGTATGGATTAGTTGGACTGTCTCCACCCAGCTCAGAACATCAAATTCCATCTTTGACTTCTATTTCCCTGCCTCTGAGAACCAGAATTTCTTGTTTAGACTAGATCTCTCCATGTTTGCAATGTATCTTCCACCAATGACCTTCAGCGTGGTTCTCCTCAAGGTCTGAAACTTTACTTCCTTTTCCAGTTTTACCTGGTGTAAACCCTGTAATCTAGCTTGTTTAGCTACCCTGATAATCTTGTAAAAAAATATTTAAACAAACGAAGTATTGGAAGTTAGATATTAAGAGAACTGGGATCAAAGGAAGTCCAGTTGTTCTTTGCTCTTTGTATCCCTAGGTGTACTTCTCTCTATTGAATCTTCTTGTGGGTATTTAGTAGTTCCCTCCAACAATCCCCCACTACCATCACCACTGCCCTTGGCCCATCTGAAATGCTTCTGTTTGTTTTGGAGATCCAGATCCCTGTGGATGAGGGGAGGATGAATTGACTCCTGGCTGTAGAAATGAAGTATAAGATTAAGGCAAAGACCATACATTTCACTCCTTTCTCCCCTTGAATGTTGACCAGAGAGATACCTTCAAGGCTGGAAGTGTGACCCAAGGGGACTCAATCGGAATGAATTTCAGGACTTCTTCTGGGGATGTTAGGATGAAGATTTCATCCCTCTTCTGCAGATATGAACAAGGAAGGCTCAAGCTGTTGGAGCTGCTGTAGCTTTCTTGGGATCACCAGGAAATCAAGTATTTAATGTATCCCACAGCAAGTAAGAGAGATCAAAGAAATCAGAAGAAAATGGGACTCCATAACAAGCTTTCCTGTAGCTGCCCTTACTTCTGGAACTTTCTCTCATTTGAGGCATTCTATGAAATTTGAGCCCAGTTTGAAAAATACTTTTTTTGTTATTCACAATCAAATGAAAATAAATTGACTCATCAAAGGTGGTTCGTACCCCTGGCTTCAATATAGGTTTTGGTCAAGTTCTTTCATTAGGCCTGTATATGATTTGTAAACAGTAACATACATTTCTACCATGTTCTAGCTTTAAGCAAAAAAGGAACTGACATGCATTGAAGTACATATTCCAGAATTACTGGTCAATTTCTTTTTTCTCTATAAACCATCCATCTAACTTTGAAATGATTCCTCCAACATGTTAGATATATCCTATTTCCATGACATCAACCTTTGATAATTTTATCAAAAAATTGTTTTCTACCTCCTCATTCTCTTTTTTTGTTTTTTTTTTGTGTGTGTGTGTGTTTTTTGTTTGTTTGTTTTTGCTTTTTAGGGCCTCATCAGAACTTTCATATAAAAGTTCCCAGGCTAGGGGTCAAATCAGAGCCGTAGCTGGCAGTCTTTGCCACAGCCACAGCAACATGGGATCCAAGTGGCATCTGCAACCTACACCACAGCTCATGGCAATGCTAGATCCTTAACCCACTGAGCAGGGCCAGGGATTGAACACACATCCTGATGGATACTGGTCAGATTCATTTCCACTGAGTCACCACAGGAACTCCCTTCATGATTGCTTTTTAATTTTGATTCAATAGCTTTCTTAATGACAGTTACAGATATTCCCTCCTTTGTTTTTAGTAGGAATTGCAGTCAGCACCACTTACGGGGTAAAGGACCGGATCATCCTTAGCTTGAGCTGAGGAATATTTCCTCCCAGTCCACTGATTTATGCCTCAGACTTTTCAGATATTCTCTAATAGAACTTTCCATCAATAGCTACTTTATATGTACAAAGTATTCATTGCTTTCTAATAACCCAGACTGCTTTTCTTTAGCTTTGTTGCTAACATCTATTTTTTGGGCCATACGTCAGTTCAGTAACTCAGTCATTTTTGAGCTATCATGATTTTCATCCCTTTTCTGATTTATTAGCAGACTACTCTCTCTCTAGTACGCCTTTCTTCCTTAATATATTTGAGAAAGACTCTTGACCCCAGCTGTCCTGAATGTTTTACTGTGCTTGCTGGCCAAGGCTTTTGCAATGGGTGCAGTTTTATGAATCTCAATATGAGCTTTGCTTTTAAAGGCTGCCCTTTCAGTTCATTTAAATAAAATGTCTCCAGCTGTGTTTACGCTACAAAACCATTTGTAACCCTATCCTCCACTTTGGCCCCAAACATTTCTTATTTGCAGATCTCTAGATTGTAGCTCCCATGGCTCGTTTTTTTGTACTTCGCTGTGAACACATCATGGCACTATTTTCAAGAACTGTCCATTGTTACTCCCATTTCTGGATCTGTCCTATAGCCTGAGTTGTGAGCTCAAAACACTGGCCTCATTAGCAGCCTCTCCATTGTAACCTCTCTGCTCAAAGACCCAGATGATATTTCCCACTACCAATTTTCAGAAGTGTATATGGGGGGTTTGGCATTAACCAGAGACCCTTGTGACCACCTGAAAGGCTACTTTTGGGCTAAGACATGTGGCCCACAAGATTTGATATTGGATGATTTAAGGTTTAAGGGATTTGTCTCACAAGAGCTAAAAAGAAAAGACTGTCATACTAATTTTTAAACTGCATTGTCAAAATGGGAATTTGACAGAATCCCTTCCTGAGTAAATTGTTGATGCCTTATTTTATATTCTCTCTACTGTTATGCTTTATTTCCCAGTTTTTTTCTCTATTCTTCCTTTGTGCTATTTGAATATTCACTCAATTTCACAAACAGAGGATACCCATTTAAATATCTTCTTTCCATCTGCAACAGAGATGCCATACTAAATTGACAAATGTTGTGTGTTTAGGTTGGATTTTCCTTTGTAGTGAGGAATTCTACAATTAAATTGGTAATAATTAGTAGTAAGTTGCCAGTTCTGCTAATTATTCTCAGACTACGAGAGAGCATTAACACATTATTCCAGGCAGTGCTATAGCATAGGTTATCAAATAGCAACATGGAGAGTTATTAGTTTGATCATAGCAATGGGGCATCTGTTACTTGATTCTACCCAAGTTCTTCAGAGAACTTTGAAGATCAAGCTGGGAAGACAAATACCAACACTGACTTTAGAGAGACAAGAAAAAGATTTTACCTTAGAAGTAGAGAGAAGAGTAAGAAGTGAGATTTTTTAAAAAGCAGAAGAAGGAAAGAAAAGAAAAGAAAAAGAAAAAGGATAAGGAGTTGTTACTGGGATCCTAAAGGAAAGGACTGTCTCTACAGTCATGAATGGGATCATATATGTGATACTAAATACCATTAGATAAATCCTATAAATTTAAGACATTATAATACTTAGTTAATAGGAAGAATGGCTTATAAAAGCCTTGGCTAAAGAAGTTTAAAGATTGAGATATTTTAATAGATTCTACAATAAGCTAGATGTAGCCATTGTTTACATCATATCATTGGTTTGTCTGGGGATTGGCACCATTTAAACTTTTTATTACACTATTTTCTGAAATATGTACTAGCTTTCTTGGTTCAATGTTCTAATTTCTCACAAAGTAACAGATAATGTGCCTTTATAGTGGCTACCAATTACATCAAGAAAGGCTTAAATTTTCCTTTCAAAGGGCAGCAAACCAGCACATTTGTGCTTAAATTTGAAATTTTATCCATAACCACATGTTGATTTTACAGGGTAGCCTTTAACCATAAGCATAGTTTCTTGCCCATTTGTGCTCCAGGAGCACAACTATCAATACCATAGTTTTTAAATGACTGAAATTGTTTCATGTTACTGGAAATCTCTTCTAGACCTTCCTAATTTAATAGATTTTGGTGACCTCAGATAAACGGACAATACTCTAATAAGCCTACCCATAGTTAATTTGTTTATTCTATCTTAGAAAGAAAGTTCCAATTGAAGTTAAGAGGAACTTGGTTATATTTTTGAGCTCGTGAGGATGTCAGAAATCTAAATTTAATAGTTAATAACATTAATAATGACTTTAAAGCAAGAGGTGTCCTAAATGTAATATAGTATTGTAGATGGAATGATGGAAGCAAAAAAAAAAAAAAAGAAAAAGAAAAAAGAGTGACATTAGTGTAAAGCTGGAGAAACTGAAGTAAAGCCTGTAGTTTAGTTAATAGTCATGTATCACTGTTAATTTCTTAGTTTCGAGATGTGCACTGTAGTTATGTAAGATGTTAACATTAGGAGAAACTGAATAAAGAGTATATAGCAACTCTTTGTACTACATTTGCAATTTTTCTGTAAATCTACAATTATTCAAAAATAAAAAAGTTCATGTTAAAAAATGCAAAGATCAATACAAAGCAGAGAAGGTGACGTGATTGCTATCATCACTTCTCGTTAGTTCCCTTTGGCAACATTCATCCCTTTATTTAAATGGTTTCACTTGATTCTCTCTTTTCCCCAAGGTAAAAATTAGGTAGTCAGTTCTGTAGATATCGATAACATATGCATAGGAGACATTTACATTAAAACAAAAAGCAAACAAAACAAAGCTAAGAAACTAACATAAGCAGCAAAAACAAAACATCTTTTTTAAAAGATGAGGTTTAGCTTCCATTCTTCCTTTTATATAAACCAAGTTCTCTAAAAAGACAAGCATGTTGATTCTTGAGTGAGATTAGGATTCATTAAAACCATTTGTCAGGATCCCCTTGGTACTTGACCCAGAATCTCTGCACTTTTTTCTCCGTGGAGCAGCTGCAGATGCTGTTTGGGCCTTGGTCTGCACACCCAGTTCTCGTGACAGCTGCAGACCACTTGGTAGGAACAAGCTTCAGTGGAATTCTTATTTGACCCCACCTTGAAGACCTGGCAAATGGTGGTTGCTCAATGCGTGTTGCTGAATGAATGAATTAGATTGAGCAGTGAGCTGGGAGTGGATGCAGAGACCAAAGGCCTCTGCCACCCTGGTCTGCCAGATGCTCTATCCCTGACCCAGGCCTGATCCCTGAGCAATGTCCAATGCTTGCAGTACTATAACTCACTCACTGCTAGATGTTGTCTTGGGCCAGTATCTGAATTGGCTTTATCCATGAATTTCCCATGAGGCAACAACCCCCGCCCCCCCCTCCGCCCCGCCCCGCGCCCCAATGGAATAATCATACTCTGGGGTCAGAAAGGAAGAATTTCTCAGGGAGTTTTGTTCTTATGTTGAATTGGAGAAAGTCAATTGACTGTTGAAAGTTTGATTTGGCAGGAACAACACAGCTTTATACACACATGCATATAATGAAAGGTAGTGACAAAGTACCATGATTCCAGGAAGAAATTCCTTTGGAAGTCACAACTGTCAGAGAGCTGGATAGGCCTATTTCCTGACATCTTTGCAGTTAAAAGAACTGTTGGAGAAAATAATTCTGTGACAACATATAATCTGTGACAATTTTTGCCATTGCCATTTGTTTCTAAGCAGCTCATCCTTTGAAGATACTCTTCTTTTGTATGGTCAACAGTTAGAATTTCTAAATCTTTTTTGCCAGGGGAAATAAAAAAAGGAAAAGAATGGAGTGGCTGAGGGTATGGAATAGGGATCAGATTCCCAGATGAAGGAACCATAGTCAGGTGTTTGTTACATGTCTATATTTTCCCCTTGGCCTGGGCGGGTAATAATTGCAGCTGCATTATGTTTAATAACAACAAAAAAAGGTTTCAGAGTTTTGAGATTCATTGCAAGTCTGTTCTCTACCCATAAATGAAGAAGGGCTCCTATTTCTTGGAAAGATTTCAAAGTATAGACTCCCCCCCTCCGATAAACCTAATTCCGTAATTAAAAACCCATTTTTGTCCTAAAGCATTCTAGTCTCTGAAAATGTGATTGCCCCTGGGAGAAGTAGCATATTAGGCTTTAGAAAGCTATTATTGTGGATTAGTTTAGCAGTCCTTTTGGGGGGATTTGGGGAAAAGAGGAAAAGACCTTGAGATGAAGAGTCCAGGAAGAAGCGTTTCTTCAATGCATTTTACATGTTTTCACATTTAATCTTCACATGACCCTGGCTGCACATTTCAAATGTAGAAGTGGAAACTCGCAAACATTAGGCAAATAGCCCAAGGACAATCAACTGGTAACTGAAGGATCTGAGGTTAAATCTGGTACATCTGACTCCCACATGGGGAGGGCTCTTGTGGTTAGAAGAATCTGAGGCTACAGAGTTGTGAGTCAGAGACTGGAAGAGGAGGAAGAGCAGGATACCCTTAGTGAATGTCATGGGTGGGTGCCAGGCAGTGGCTAGAAAATAGGAAGTGGCTGTTCGTAAACTATGGTTGCTGGAACCCAAAGCCCCTACTGGGTTTAGTCCAGCAAAATCTTCTTTATTTTATTTATTTTATTTTTTTTCAACCCTATATGGAGACAGATTAGTGCAGTGATTTAGCTTACAGGCTCTGGAGTCAGAGTGAGCTAGGTTTTAACTCAGTCCCTGCTTACTAAATGTGTAACTTGGAAAACACATCTCTTTCTTTTCTTGTTCCCACATTTGTAAAGTGAAGATATTACTCAAATCTTTTTTTGTAAAATTACTGTGATGAGTAAATGAAATATTGCCTGCAATGCCATGCTTAACACCAAGACTGAGACAGAGTAAATGCAAGCACGATCAATGTTTGCTGTTATTATTTGTGCAGGGAAAGACAAGGGAGTGGTATCCTGTAAGGACAGATCCTTCCAATCTTTCTCAGAAAAGAAGCAGCCCAGACTCTGACAATGAGGCATGATTTTACGGTGGTATTTGAAACTTCCTTTGGTTTTGGTGGGTTTTTTTCCCTTCCCAAATGGGGCTTCTCATCGTCTTATTACAGTTCTGGCACCTTCCTGTCTCTGAATATGAAGCAGAAAAACAATTTCTCAGAGGAGAGAGGCAGAGGGAAGCAGGGAGAGGTGTCTGTAGCCACTGAAAGACCTGGAAGGAGCTGTATGTCCACACATGCCTTTTCTTCAAGGAGTGTCAAATATTTCCAATTTCCCTTTGCCATTCTACTCTGGTGTGTCTGTTAAGGATGAGTCTGGGGAGTCAGTAAGTGGGAAACAGTAAGTAGGAGGCTTTCCAAAAGATGCTAGAATCATAATTTCTACGTGAAAAAGTGAAGTGACATGGCAGAGGGAAGGGGCGCCTTTTCCCAGTCACTCAGAAAGCTCATAGGGTCACAGTGAGGCATACTATCCAGAAAGAGATATTATTCTTATAGATCCTGTACTTTTAGATAGAGGGAAATAAGGCTAAAGGAATACCATCTTTTGAGGCACTTGAATATTGCCGCTGAAAATGGATAGGGTTGGGGTGGCCAAGAAGAGGAGGGAGGAGAGGGGGCTGAAATACAAAATAAAACAAAGCTGAAACACCCAGGAGAGTCCCAGCCCTTTAGCTTGTAATAAGTCAGCTTTTGTTAGCTTGGCTTTTGAGTATTAAGCACTCAGTTCATCTCCATTGATTTGTAATGAGGCTGGGAGGCTCACAAAGCCTTAATCAAGCCAGGATCCCTTTAAAATGAACTCTTCTGCGAAGAGAGCTGGCAGATAGCATCTGCAGAGGAGCTGGGCTGGAGAGAACTCAGTGTCTCCATTGTGAGGCTTACACTGGGCCAGAGAATGGGTAGGGGCTTCATTAGTCTGATAAAAACAGACAGGCCAAGTTTTCATTAGAGGGATGCACAAATCCACTTTACTTGGCTTTCCTCCTTTACATTATAAAAGCATTATCAGGCCCCAGCTTATGGGACTCATTATTCCATACAAAAACCAGGCTTGGAGGTGGGGAGGGGCAGGCAGCTGAGCCCTCCATCTTGCAGTGGCACTGAGGATTCTGCAAACTTTTCAAAGCAAAAAACCTTGAGTTAACTGGGATTTCTAACCCCATAAAATTAAGACCTGCAAGATCATCTTCTATTTTTTTTTTTTTCTTCCTACTGTCAAACAAGAGAAAGTGGTAGAACTTTTGACCTTTTTCAGTAAGGGTAATTTATTTTAAGATTCGTGCTTCAGGATTCTGGATTCTAGAGAAATTCTCATGTGGGTGTATTTCCTGCTCTCTGCTCTAGTTCTAGTATGATGGGTTAAAACAAATGTAATATATTGCTGAGGTTTTTTGCATCATATGTCTTTATCTCAGAGTTATCTGAAATGCTGCCTGCTGGGCTCTAGTCCTCATTTGGTTCAAATAAAACTTAACTCTCAACTATGAGGTTGTGCATGTTTTTTAAGTGGAGAGCAGATAAACAAAATTTTATAGTAGATTTAAACTAAAATGGGGGGGGGTGGAGGCGTTGAAATGGTGGCTTGGACCAACATTCCTAATTTAACTTTTGCAACACGTTTTCAGTTTTGGCCTCTGTCTTCTGCTACTCCATCTCTGTCTTGCTCATGTTCCCCCACACCAGTTCTTCGAACTCTTCACTGTGTTAAGCTGAGGAATTGACACTGACTTATATGCTCCCATTGCTCAATTAAAAACTCCTAGATCTTCTTTCCCTCACCCCTTTATATATAATGATATATATTGTTTAATACTATATTTTGTCAGAGGTCTCCTTTTTATACTGTATGCTGTGTTACCATTTGGTATTGTCTTTAGATTATGGCTTCATATTTTATAAAATAATTATAATAATATTATGCTTAATCTGCATGATATGCCCCAAGTTTTGTAAGGCTTAATTAAAAAAAAAACTACTATCTGAATCAACTTCCAATTTGCCAAAATAAAAGCAGTTTAATTTTCTTTTTAAAATGATACTGAAATCTTCACAGGAGATGGCTGATGCATCATGGTGAACTCAAATGCTGGTTGTACTCTGCTGCTCTGGATTAAACAGACACCTTACTTCGTAGGCCAAGAACCTTTCCTATCTATCACCCATTGCTTCATAGGAAAAAATTCAGCTTGAACTTAGAGGAAGCTGGCATCAACACAGAGAGCCAAAGATTCATTGCCCTCCCTACCACACGTGATGCAAAACTTCACCTTGCGTCCTCATGCATTCATCCTTGGGCCTTAGTGACGCATTCAGTAATGATGAAGTCTACCCAAAACGACAAGGCTCTGAGACTGCTTTTAGTGAATTTTAGCTTCGCCACACATGGGGGTGTCATATTTCATCTTATATGTTAACAGCAACACTCTTTATCTGATCCTCCCTTTCATCCTGTAGGGGAGGAAATCAAATTTTTTTTCCCAGAATCTTTTAGGTGCAGAGGCCAGGGTTTGTGCATTAGACTCACAAAAGACAGATTTACGAAATAGACATTGTGCCTATGTTTTCAGGACTGCTTGAGTTTACTAGACAAAGGCCTAATTTTACTTCTAAAGATGTAGAATTTGGGGCAATGTCAAGCATATAGAGATAGTAACACACTTGATGAAAGGAGAACCTGCTTTTCTTAGCCTGTGTAAATAACTAGGAGAACCTGTCAGTTTCTGCTCTCTGAATTTTTACCTGAGATGAGGGTTTCCCATATTCAGGTTTAAAGAAGAGGAGATAATCTTTACTTATTTATTTATTTATTTATTTATTTATTTGTCTTTTTGTCTTTTTAGGGATGCACCTGCGGCATATCTTGTTTCCCAGGCTAGGGGTCTAATGGGAGATGTAGTTGCCCGCCAGCCTATGTCACAGCCACAGCAATGCAGGATCCGAGCTGTGTCTACAAACTACCCCACAGCTCACAGCAGCGCCTGATCCTTAACCCACTGAGCAAGGTGAGGAATCGAACCCACAACCTCATGGTTCCTAGTCAGATTTGTTTCTGCTGCGCCACGACGGGAACTCCAAGAAAAGAAAATCTTGACCCTTCTTTTAGCTTTCTCTGAACTGGGACTGCTATAAATTTTTATTACAGTGGAGTTGCTAATCAAGCCTAACCCTGGGTCTAAACCAGAGGGAAATTAAGGGGAGAAGGGAGTTATACCACCTCTTTGAAACCACACCTGGAACAAGCCTACTTGAGAAAAGCTATTTGGATGCTAGTTTTCTTTCTTTTTAAAAAATTTTTTTAATTTTTTTGCTTTTTGGGGCCGTACCTGTGGCATAGGGAAGTTCCGAGGCTAGGGGGTTGAATCGGAGCTTCAGCTGCCAGCCTATACCACAGCCACAGTGATGCTGGATCCTTAACTGACTGAGCAAGGCCAGAGATAAAACCTGCATCCTTATGGATACATGTCGGGTTGGTAACATGCTGAGCTACAACAGAAACTCCTGTATGTTAGTTTTCTTCTTTCAATCAAGAGTTAAACTCCCTTTCTTTTACGTAACTGGCACTAAATGGGCTGAGTTTCTTTGTTCGTTTTAGTGATAAATCTAAGTGGGTCTCACTCCTGAAAACAACCTCTGGTTTGGCACTTATCCCAAGAGAGATGGAATGTGGTATAGAGGTCAAGCAAAGGGTGATAAATTGAGGAATTATGGATCATACCTTCAGCTCTGTTACTTTAATTGCTTTTAGCATCCCTGTGAAGGAAAACCAATCCAGCAATGGTCAAGCACTTTACAAAATAAATCGAGAATGAAGGGTGTGGCACACAGGGATAGGTGAGCTCTGGTGTAGGATTAAGTTCAAATCATGTGTAACTCCAGTTTTTTCGGACATTAGCCATAAAATGAAGAAAAGCATTGTGGTCCTGAAGATGGCAATTCTCTCAAAATAGCTGTGAATCTAATGCAAGGTGTGAATGGGCTAATATCAATAGCTGAGGGAGTTCACTGGGTGGATGTGCAGTTGCACATCCCCCTTTGGACTGTAGCATGGGATTCGTGAAGCAGAAGTGCTCCTAGGACAATGCAAAAGTAGCCAATAAAAGTCTGATGGTTCTACAAGGGCTTCCCAGTGCGGACAAAGAGACCTCAGAAACTTGGACCTTAACCATGGTGAACTCAACATTTCAGTAAGGGATGCAATGAAGGTAAATAGAGACACCTAAAAACCAAATATGCTGAGACATATCAAAGCAGATAAGCTTTTCCCTGGTGCCATGATTACTCTATTGAAAAGATAGAAAAAAAGCAAAGAACACAAGAAACTGATTACGGAGTTAACCAAAATTCACATATATTTATTTATTTATCTATTGTCTTTTTAGGGCTTCACCTGTAGTATATGGAAGTTCCCAGGCTAGGTGTCAAACTAAGCTGCAGCTGCTGGCCTATGCCATAGCCACAGCAACTCAGGATCCAAGCCACGTCTGTGACCTACACCACAAATGGCAACACCAGATCCTTAACCCACCGAGCAAGGTCAGGGATCGAACCTGAGTCCTCATGGAGACTAGTCGGGTTCACTTTGGTGGAGCCACGATGAAAACTCCCCAAAATTCACTTTTAAATCAAAAAGAATGATTTACATGAAGTGATAAATTTTCCTGCCACCAGCAGGAAGTTACATATCTGCACACCTGAATCTTGTTACTTAAAAATAGCTCATCTAAGGTCAAAAAGAAGTGAAGATGCTGTGGCAGAAAGAACAATGATCCAGAAAGACAAGGGTCGAGAGGGATCCTCAGAAAGTGGAAACAGGCTGACATTTTAGGACTTTGTTGGGAGATTTTCAATAGAAATATTGGGAATAGAAATCATGTTGAGAACTGAATGGAGAAGCAAGACCTGGTGATAGCTGACTTAAGATCAGGGCTGGGAAGGAAAGAAATAAGATTGGAGAACACCTATACAGGACGTGAGGTCAAGGAGAGAAGGGGCTAATTGGAATGCTTGTATATTAAAGACAATGCCAACAGAAAGATAAAAGAAGCCATATGAAAAAGAGAAGATATCTTGAAGGATATAGGATATAGGGGATATGGGATGCAATGACACATAGTTTGGCTATTTTGAGTAGGAAATCTGTTTTATTTCCTCAGACAGGAGGAAAGTAGGTAAGGATGGTTATACTGCACTCTATATAACAAATAAAGTGGAATGAGAGGTTGAGGAAAATAATGGTTGATTGCATTTCCAGCACGGAAAATCTGCAACATCATAATTAGACACCCCTGCATGGTAACTAAATCCTTTTGGTGAGTTCTTTCAACTGCTCTCTTTCTTCTAGCATCTGAGCTCATGACACCTCCTAACAAGTCACTGAAGCCTCTCTTATCAGCATCTCACTTCTCTTTAACCCTCTCTGTCTTTCACATGCTCCTTTGCCCTCGTCTCCACTGCTCTGCTGGAGTCTTCATCTGTTATTTCTAACTGGACAATTCCCTGCTATGCTCCCTCCCATACTATCCCATTAGCTATATAATAAAGCTAGTGGATGAGGTACATTGACCTGCATGTCCCAGGTTTCTAGCCTACCCACTCTGGGACCACACTTATGTCAGAGATATAAAGGCACAAGAAAAAAAAAAAAAAACTTTCTGATAAAGAAAAAAAAAAAATTATTTTCTTTTATCTCCCTGATTTTATTAGCAAATGAAAGTTCTTACACTAATCTCATTTAGCATAGAAAATATTTAGAAAATTACAGAAATTTCCTTTGTAGCTTAGTGGTAACAAATCTGACTAGTACCCGTGAGGATGTGAGTTTCATCCCTGGACCCACTCAGTGGGTTAAGGGTCTGGCATTGCCATGAGCTGTGGTATAGGTCACAGACACGGCTGGGATGCTTCATTGCTGTAACCATGGCATAGGCCTGCAGCTGTAGCTCCAATTTGACCCCTAGCCTGGGAACCTCCATATGCCATGGGTGCCCTAAGAAGACAAAAGATGAAAGAAAAGAAAAGATTCTGAAAATTAAAAGTGATAGGAAATCTGAGATTCAGCCCATGACAGTTTATTTTCTTCCCTGGAAACAAGGAGAGGCAGTTGCTTGCCTTCTCCTCTTCTAGAAGTTGTGGTACTTCAAAGAAAGAAGACTGTGTCAATAGTTTTACAGCAGTTGCCCAGTTTGATAAATAGGAGATGTTTTTTGTTTTTTGTTTTTGAAAAGGTGGGGATTCTAGATCATAACAGTACTTAATTTCATGGCAGGAGGAGAAGCCTGGTCTATATTATAGCTGGCTGAAAATTTATGGGTTTCACAAGATACTTGCTGGTTTTGCGTAAATGAATAAAGTGAGTAATTGAGGTGAGTGGGTCATAATTTCCTCACCTGTACAATCTAGGTCTTCAATAATAAAAACTGAGAATCAAAGGAACTGATATATTTATTGATGTAAACACAGTGAGCATCATGTGGAAACTTTTAGGACCTGATCTTTTGTGAAAATAAAGTACATTTAAGAGGGTTTTTATTTATGTATTTATTTACTGTTTTTTAGGGCTGCACTCATAGCATATGGATGTTCCCAGGCTGGGGGCTGAACTGGGGCTACAGCTGCTGGCCTACATACCATAGCCACAGCAACACAGGATCCAAGCCTTGTCTGTGACCTACACCACAACTCACAGCAACACCAGATCCTTAACCCATTGAGTGAGGCCAGGGATCGAACCCACAACCTCCTAGTTCCTAGTCAGATTTGTTTCCACTGTGCCTAGACAGGAACTCCTAAGAGGATATTTATATAGCTGTTTCATAAAGTTTTGGAGTCAGATTGGGCTGATTTCCAACTCAGCCACTTACTAGTTGTGGGACTATAAAGAAGCTACTCAGCCTCCCTGAGCCTCAGTTTCTTCCATCGGATCAGACAGAAATGATCATACTTAAGTCTGTCAAATCTCTCTTAGAAAAGACTATGATAAGGATCCTGAATTCCTAAATCTTGTTGTGTCATCAATGGGCTACAAACTATGGAATTCTCATCTGTCTAATAATATTATGTATAAATAACTAGTATTTTAGCCTTAAATTCATGGATAATTATTCTGGAAACCTACTTTCCTGCTCCCCTAATATATAAAATAGAGGCAAGCCTGACCAGTTATCTTTGGGGTTTCTTTCCCTGTGGTTCTCCTGGTCCCACAGGGCCTTCCAAGGGTGAGGAGCCAAATTCCAGTTTGGCAGGTCTTCCATATCCATCTTACCAAATCAGCTGAAGAAGAGGAAAGAGGAAAAAAAAGAAAAAGAGAAATAAAAATGTTTGTCTAAGCTCAATTCCACTTAAATCCCTCATCCCTTCCACTGTGATTTCTATTTTTTTTCCCCCACTGTACAGCAAGGGGATCAAGTTATCCTTACATGTACACATTTTTCCCCCACCCTTTGTTCTGTTGCAATATGAGTATTTAGACATAGTTCTCAATGCTACTCAGCAGGATCTCCTTGTAAATCTATTCTAAGTTGTGTCTGATAACCTCAAGCTCCCGATCCCTCCCACTCCCTCCCTCTCCCGTCGGGCAGCCACAAGTCTATTTTCCAAGTCCATGATCCACTGTGATTTCTATATCTCATACTGTAGCTCCTCTGATTGTTCAATGGGAGGTATTTACCACAGAGACTGTAGTTTAGTAGAAACTCAATGGTGGCTATTTTTATGTCATCACTATTAATATTCATTAACTTGGCCATTATCAATGGGAACTAAGATAAATAGGTCCTTCTCCAATAAGAGCCCAAGATGCAAGAGAAGAGGTATTTTTATTTACACTGATCTTGTCTTACCATGGGGTTACTTCCCTACAAACCCAAAGTAAGTTGAAATATCACAAGTCAAAAATGCACTAAAACACCTAACTTAGCCTAGCTTACCTTAAAGTACTCAGAATATTTGCATTAGCCTACAGTTGCATGAAGTCATCTACCACAATGCCTATTTTATAAAACTATTGAATATCTTATGTGATTTATTGAATGCTGTGCCAAAAATGAAAATCAGAATGGTTGTATGGGTACAGGATGGCTTTAAGCCTATTGGTCATTTACTCTCATGATTGTGTGGCTTACTGGGAGTGCAGCCATCCAGCATCATGAGAGAGTATCATGCTGCATATGGCTTATCCAGGAAAACATCAAAATTTAAAATATAGTTTCAACTGAAGACATATCAACATCATAAAATAGAAAGTACTGAATTGAACAATTATAAGTTTGAGATCTTCTGTATAGAAGGGGCTTGGTAGTCCCACCTGGCTATGGTTAAGATGCCATTGATCTCTTAATGGACATTCATCTCTTAAACAGTGGAGGATCTGAGTACTGGGGTTGCCAGAAACAGACAGTTCAAGAGAATTGGGTTCTGAACAATCTCCCCTTCCCCTGGATATGCATAAAAAGGAGAGTCTTGGGAGCCTCAAGGTTGAACGTTCCTAACTTTGTGCAGAATTTTTTATCCCAGATTGACGTTGCCCCAGTCCCACAGGTCAATGCTTCTTCCCTAAGAGTAACATTTAGCCAGGAGTGAACAGTAGCATTTAGACAGTCATAGGACATGTTGAGCCGCACATCAATTGATGCCAGAATTACAGTCCCAAGTCAATTGGCAAATGACCACAAGTTCTGTAGTGTGCATCATTTGCTTACATACTGCCTGTAGATAAGGAGGAACACTCACCTTACTGAAGATGGAGAGGTCGTTCCCTAGGGAGAGGATGCCCTGGCCCTGTGTGAATGGCAGCACTCTCATTGATCTTCCTCTTGCACTTTTTCAAGGTCCTTGGGGTACCTTCCCCTATAACTAGGGCAGAGAGCCCTGAAGTTGTCCCCTGTGGGCAACAAGTACCAGTGCTGCTGCTGGGGCAAATCTGTGGGCTTCAAAGCCACCAAAGGCCCTGTTCCCAAGCTGTCTGGCTCCAGGCCAGCTCCAGCCCCAGCCCAGATCAGCTCCAGGAACCTGAGACCACAGTTTACAAGGGACAGATTAAGAGGTCTGGGCTGGTGTAGGGAGCAGCTGTGCCAGGAGGGCTGGGTTAAGGTCCCTGTGTGGGAGAGGGGCCAGAAGGGAGGTGCTTCTAGTCCAAGGTTAGCGATCAGACATCCTATAATAAACCGACCTGTGAGCAGTACCAGACAGCTCCTGAGTCCTCTCACTAAATGGGGCAATAAATATATCACTGTACCACGAAGTAGCCTCTGGGCAGCTATAGAACACTTAATTATTGATTAATCTTCATTAATTAATGAATCTGAACACGAGGGCTGCTAAACAGGAGTATGAAAAGCCAGTGTTCCATGAGAGGAGAGAGGGGAGGGCTTGCTCTGCTCCCAATGCAGGGGACACTGCCCCGGCCCTCCTGCCTTATCAGGGCTCAGCCACTCTGCTCTCCTAGAATGTGACCTCTAGTGTCAATAGTGCCTGTGGGTGCCAGTGCCGTCTCAAGACTGGATATAAAATAAGCGAGGTGAAAAAATGATAGCACATAGGGAAGGAAAGAGATCAGGGAAAACAGGAAGGATGACAGGGAAAACAATTCCGTTCAACTTTTATTTACCATCTACTCTTTGCCAGGAATTGAGGTTCCAAAGGTGAATGAGAAATTCTCTTGTTTTGCAGTCATTCATAGTTTAGTAGGAAAAACCAAAGAATTCAATTTAATGTTCAACACACTTGTACTCAGCACTGCCTGGAAAATTCCAGCTATATAATTTAGGATCAGGGGGTGTTGAAGCAATAACCTAATCTTAAGACATGTACCATTATGTTTATAGAGGTTTTGAGATACAATAAGAAGAATAACAGTCATAATAAATGTCTTCCTTGAATTTGGGGAGGGAAACTAGTTGATGATTTATGAATGCAAACTCATCCTTTTCTCTCGAGCTGTACAGGAAGCCTAGGATATCATCTTGGGCAGCACAGCAGGTAAATGCTGACTTTATTATGTATTGGCTGTCAGACTTTACGTGAGCTCCTTTACTTCCATGGCCTTTAGTTTCCTTGTCTGTTTAATGAAGATAATTTTAGTCCCCTTACAGAGTTTTTTTTTTCTTTTCCTTCCTTGCCTTTTCTAGAGCCGCTCCTGTAGCACATGAAGGTTCCCAGGTGAGGGGTCTAATCAGAGCTGTAGCCGCTGGCCTACACCAAAGCCACAGCAACACCAGATCCGAGCCGTGTCTGCAACCCACACCACAGCTCACGGCAATGCCGGATCCTTAACCCACCAAGCAAGGACAGGGATCGAAACTGCAACCTCATGGTTCCCAGTCAGATACGTCAACCCCTGAGCCACGACGGGAACTCCTACAGAGCTATTCTGAAGTGTGGAGTTGATTGTGTGGAAGGTGGAGAGGTCTAGACATGTAGGAGTCATTTATAAATGATCTAGGAATAACTTACAAATAGTAGTTATTAGAGTTATTACTCTGTTTGGCAGTGTAAATTATAATCCTTTCATCATGTGACTTTTGTGCTCAAAAACCTCCAATATTCATTAATGATCATGGGGAAAGAACAATGAAGGAGCTTCCACTTGTAGAGAAAGACAAACTAATGTCTCTTAATAGCAGGGATACTGCCTTCAGCCTAGTGTGGGTTTGAATGTGACTATTGCCATTTACTAGCTGTGTGTCCTTGGGTAAATGTCTTAACCTTTCTGGTCAGAATTTAGTTTCCTTATGTCTTAGAAGAGGATAATAACAACCACTATTTCTGAGGGTTGCTGTGAGAATTAAATTCGATACTGCATGTAAAGCCTTGAGCAAATTGCCTGGCATTTAAAAATTGTCAAATGGAGTTCCAGTTGTGACTCAGTGGTTAACAAATCTGACTAGGAACCATGAAGTTGTGGGTTCGATCCCTGGCCTCACTCAGTGGGTTAAGGATCCGGTGTTGCTGTGAGCTGTGGTTTAGGTCGCAGACGCGGCTCAGATCCCACGTTGCTGTGGCTCTGGTGTAGGCTGGCAGCTACAGCTCTGATTAGACCCCCCTAGCCTGGGAATCTCCATATGCTATGGGTGCGGCCCTAAAAGGACAAAAGAGAAAAAAAAAATCTCAAATGATAACTGTTAAAAATAATTATTTATATTATTGTTAATAGTGGGAATCACAACTCGGCCCCATGGGACAAGATATTCTGATAAAAAGCCATCTCCTCCTCTCTCCCACCACCACTCCTTCTTTTTCTTAATCAGACCCTCCCTCCAACACTCACCCAAACACTTTTAACTTGTTACATCAATATGCACTCCAGAGAATCTAGAGAAGATTTTTCTAACCACCAAGCTGCAGTGGTCCAGGAAGATGCCCCCCCTCAGAGAATCATAGTTGGATTGAACTCTGTGTGCCTGTTTTCACCATGAAAGCAAAATTCTATGAACAATTCTAGGACATGATTTCAAAAGTTTTATGCTTTTCTTAGTTAAAGTCACAGGAAAAATAAGCCAGCTTTCCTATCCCTAAGGAGTTTGCAGTTTTGAGGGAGAAATAATGCTCTATAAGGAACTCAAATATAAGCCTAATTGTTTTATAAGTGAGAAAACTGGTATAAACAAAAAACAGCAGGAACTTGGAGGAGAGAGTGCCTACCTGTGGGTGATGAGGTGACTTTTCAAGGAGGAAATGGCAGCTGCATGGTGCTTTGCAGGACAAGTTTATTGAAATAAAGTGAGAAGGTAAACCAGATTATTCTAAGCTGAAGAAACAGTATGGATATGAGTATAAAGGCATAAAAACTTGGGGCATATTCTAGAAATCCTGCATTTGTACATTTTAGCGACTTTTCTAGGTAGGCATGTTGTTTACTTTTGTAATTTCTTTGTTTGCATCTGAACGCGGTGTCACTTCCTGGGGCTCGTGAAGTGTTCCCTGTTATGAAAGTCCCTTTTCAGTTCACAGGAGGTATGGAGATAGAGATGTCTTTCTGGTTCTCTACGTGAAGCCATTTTGTAAGGAATGATGCCAGCTGGAATCTGAGGCTTGCTCTTAAGAAAGATGGCACCTAAGAATTCCTGAGAAGAATTTTCTGAGCACCTGGATTCCTTAGCATTTGACCTGGCATGAATGTCATTCAAAAAAAAAAAAAAGTTTTTAAAGTGAAGAAAGAAAGAAAAGAAAAGAAAAAATAAACCCCCCCCCCCAAAAAAAGAGAGAGATGAAAAAAAAAAATTCCAAATCAATGAAACATTCCCTCTGAATTCATGGGAAAGATGAGAGGATCGCTATTGACAGCAATCTGTTGGGGTGGGGGTGGGGGTGCAGAACAAACTGGGGTAGTGCTATCTTCCAGGTCTTAGGAAATCACCACAACACAGCCTCCTGCATCTCCCCAATCCTCCTCCTTTGTGTACCACTGAATGCCTGGGGGAAAAGAAAGAAATAACCAGGGAGAGTTCAAACCAGGAAAAAAAAAAAAAAAATGGAAACCAGATTCTCTGAGGGAAAAACACAATCGGCACACCGCAAGCAGCGAGAAACCTGGAAAGCAAAATGCTAAAAGCAAGTGAGAGAGGCTTTTGCAAAAGGAAATTAGATATGAGCTGCCAGGTGATATAGCAGCTGAAAGGTCAGTGCTATTTTGGGCTGAATATGAAGAGGCTTCAGGCATCTCAGGACAAAAAAAAAGTACAAACTAGAGAGGGTTCAGAGAAAGGCAACCGCATTGATTAAAGAATGGCTGTTGGCTTTGTGGTGAAAGATGAAAGGCTTGAGATAGTCAGGAGAAGCCAGGGAGCTGGGTGCCAATTGTATATTAATAGCATTTTGTGGTGACAAAACACTCAACACCATGTTTATTTCTTATCTCTCACACGGTCGTTTTCTCCTTGTAAAATGTGTTCATTCATCCAACAGTCATTTATTGACCACCTGCTCTGTGCCATTTACTGTGCTGGGGAGTTCAAGTTAAATAAGCTACTGCCTCAGTCCTTGAAAAGCTCACTGTCCAATGGAGACCAGGAAGCAGGAAGCAGTAAGCAGAATGTCATGGGGGTGAGGACTAAAGAGGTCCCACGACCTCAAGAAAAGGGATTATTATTGCACTTCAAGAAGGCAGGAGAAGTTTAAAGAGAAGGCAATCTTTTAGCTAGATTTTGCAGAATTGAATAGGTTTTCACAAAGTGGAATATGTGATGGGGGGCGGTGAGTAGGGGAACACTTCAAGCAGAAGGAAAATCATGATTAAAAACACAGATTAGGGAGTACAACCCAGTGATGCTAAAGCCAAGGTCATGTGGACAGATCAAGGAGTGGACTGGTGGAAAACAGATCATAAAAGGGACCCATCATTTGTGAGAGTATGTTAGAGTAGGCTGATGGGCATGAGTTTTACCAGCAAATATCCTTGAAGGAATACAATAAAGTTCTGTGTTTTCAGGAAATATAATGTTTGGCATAACACAGCCTCTGACCTGAAGGAACTTCTCAATCAATCAATAAACTGTTGTTGAAGTCTTTACACGCCCTGGGTGCTAAGCTGGGGGTTCATCTCAAATAAGACAAACCTCTCAAAAACTTTCAATCAAGGTAATGGTGACAAATTAATCACATAAATTATTAAAAAATTTTAAATGTGTAGAATAGAAACCAAAGGATATTACAACATGCTGCTAGTGGGGAAGGAAGAGAATACCTGATAAGTTCCCACTCTGAATACCTGTTGGGATAAAATAAACTTCCCCAAATTTTAATGGTTTAAAAAACACTTTATAATTATAACTCATGGTTGTGTGGTTTGACTGGATTCAGCTGGGTAGCTCTCCTTTGGGGTCTCTCGTGTTGTTGATGTTAGTGGCAGCTGGAGCTGGAATCATCTGTAGGTTCAGCTGGGCTGGACATCCAGAATGTTCCTTTATTTTGATGTGTGGTGCCTCTGATGGGATGTCTGGCACTGATAGAGGCTACCAAGGCATCTGTGTCTCTCCACATGTCATCTTCATATGGCAACTTTGCATTTTTCATAGCACAGTAGTCTCGGATGGTCTTAGACATCTCACATGATATTAGGCTTCCCTCAGGCTTCCCTCAGGCTGAGGAAAAAGCTACAACGCTTCTCAGAACTTACCCTTGGGAGTCATGCAAGGTCACTTCTGTCCTATACTACAAATCAAAGTGCAAGTCATAGGGACAGTCCATTCAGGGCTTGAGCATTAAGAAGCATAAGTCATTGGAAAGCCATCTTTGGAGGAAAGCTACCATGGCTCCAAATGACAGTAAGGGCTGCAAAGGAAGATGGGCCATTACATAGAGAACTGTCAGAGAAGATACTTCACTGGGGAGGTGGAGCTTAACTTGGGTCTTGGAGGAAGTGTGGATTCCATCTAACGAGAGAGAGAGAGAGAGAGAGAGAGAGAGAGAGGGAGGGAGCTCATGGTGAAATAAGCATATATTCTAAAGGGAATTTGGGTTTGAATCTTGCTTCTCTCACTCACTTTCTTTGCCTTTGGGGCAATATTTCGCAGGGTAGTGATAACATACATTGGAAGTTCCCGCTGTAGCACCATGGGTAATGATCTGGTTTGTCTCACTGTAGCGCTGGTTGGATCCCTGGCTCAAATGCAGTGGGTTATGGATTCAGCATTGCTATAGCTATGGCATAGGTAACAGCTCTAGCTCAGATTCGATCCCTGGCCCAGGAACTTCTATATGCTATGTGGGTGGCCAAAAAAGAAAAAAATATATATGTCCTAGCTAGAAATCACCAAAAAGAGTTTCTGTTATTAATTACAAAAGAGGGTATTTGAACTTGGGTGAAAATTAAATACTCAAGGAACGTTGAAGACACAACGAGTAACCTACAACATTACAGCAATGATATTCAGAATGGATTAAAGGGGAAATTTTATAACAAGAGCCTAGATTCCAGTTTCTGCATTTGTCACAAATTGTACATCCTAAAATGTATATGTGTATAATAATCTGACCAGATACGATTATGATATTAGACAGCAAAGATACTGTCTTATTCCAAAATGTCATCCACTCTAATATGCCCGAGAGTCTTCTATTCCATCATTTGTAGTTCATTCTTCTCAGTTAAGGTATCTTGTCCCCTGGGACCCTCTATCACAATGGAAATACTCTGGAAGAGGTAATACATTAAGATATCATCAATTACTCACAATGTATTATACTCTTGAGATTACTTTTCAACCATATTAGTCAAAATATTCTAGGTTATGCGGTGCTAAAAATATTTCCACAATCTTAGTTCCTTCTTTTAATGCAATAAAACTTATTCACTCATATGAAATCCTCAGCATGTCCAGGCAGCTCTCCAGGGCAGCTGTCCCCAACATGTTGGCTTAGCACCATAGGCTCCTTTGATCTCATGGCACCTTCATGTCAACATGTGTTCCATGATCACCATGGCAGAAGAGAAGACAGGAGAGTCACTCACTTTTGATTAAATGCTCCTACAAGAAAGTGGTATGCATCACGTCTACTTACATTCCATTGGCTGAAGCAAGTCACAAGACCACATCTAGCATAAGGGAGGCAGGAAACTATTAGCTTCCTGTGTGTCCAGAAGAGGAATTGGATATTAGTTAGGTGTAATATGCATGGCATATTGATCAAAGAGGAAATTCAGGGAAGAAAAAGTAGACTGTGATTGAAAAAATTTGTGTTAGTGAAATGGACGGGAACAGAGGAGGAGGAAGATCTGATGGGTCATCACTGTGGGTTTCTGGATGTATTGATACAGGGTGGTAGTAAGCTCCTTGAGAAAGAAGAGGTGTTGAAAATAGAGACCAAGTTTCCCCAAAAGGAGAAAGAAGAGCACATACGCAGCATCAGCTTTGGCTCTTTCACATTTTAGCATCAGTCATTCATTGGCAGACACTAGGTTGTCCTGCTCATCATCATCAGAAAGCCAACAATCCAATGGTAATTTTATTTATGGATTTATTTATTTATTTATTTATTTTCTTTTTAGGGCTACACCTGAGGCACATGGAAGTTCCCAAGCTAGGGGTTGAATTGGAGCTGCAGCTGCTGGGCTATGCCATAGCCATAGTAACACCAGATCTGTCTCGTCTTCGACTTACTCCACAGCTCACGGCAATGCTGGATCCTTAACCCACTAGTGAGGTCAGGCATCAAACCTGCATCCTCATGGATGCTAGTCAGATTTGTTTCCACTGAGCCACAACGGGAACTCCTAATGTTAGTTTTTATCAATAGTTAAAAAATCTGGAGAAGTTGCTGGAGTAGGTATTCAGCATAAGCTAGGAAGGCGAAATGAAACAGCAAAAACTAAGCCAATGTTTGGAGGTTTAGAAAAAAGATAGGTAATGCTGAGTATCAAGACAATGAGAAACTGAAAAAGCAAGGATAATCGGAAATGACTTTGAACAGATTTCAGTTCAGGATTCTGGGGTGAAGGAAACCAACCTGATAATTCTTAGGTTAAAAAAAAAATTTCTGGGGAATGTAGCTTCAGGGAAGAACATAGTGATCCTAGTAGGGATCTACCATGCTTATAATAGAAACATCCCAGATTAGGAGGTGGTTACACACTCATGCCAAGGCTGCTGCCTGACTCCTTACCTGTGCACGTAAGGGGTACTAAGGGTATATCTCTGCCATCTGACATGCTTCTACCATCATTTCCCTTCTACCTCCAATTCATAGCAGGATTATATTAGATGAATAGTTATTTTTTTGTTCTAACATTTTTTTTTCTTTTTATGGCTATACCTGCAGCCTATGGAAGTTTCCGGGCCAGGGGTTGAATCAGAGCTGCAGCTGGACTGACGCCACAGCCACAGCAATCCAGTCCAAGCTGCATCTGAGATCTATGCCTAGGCTTGCAACAAAGCCAGATCCCTAACCGACTGAGAGAGGCCAGGGATTAAACTTGCATCCTCACAGAGACAACATTGGGTCCTTAACCTGCTGAGCCACAATGGGAACTCCTATTTTGACTTTTTATTTTAAAACAGTTTTAGAGTTGCATAAAAATTGAAAAGATAGTGCTAAGTGTTGCTTCTAGCTTATATTAGTAGGGTACATTTGACACAATTAATGAGCCAGTATTGTTACATTATTATTAACTGATGGAGGGTTACACTGTGGAATATTACTCAGCCATAAAAAAGAATGAAATAATGCCATTTGCAGAAACATAGATGGACCTAGAGATTATCATACTGAGTGCAGTCAGATAGAGAAAGACAAATATCCTATGATATCACTTATACGCAGAATCTAAAATATGGCACAAATGAACCCATCTATAAAACAAATAGACTCACAGGCATAGAAAAAAAACTTATGGTTACAAAGGAGGAAAAGGAGGGAGGGATAAATGAGGAGTTTGGAATTAATATATACACACTACTATAAATAAAATAAATAATTGACAAGATCCTACTGCATAGCACAGGGAGCTATACTCAATATATTTTTATTTATTTATTTATCTTTAGGGCTGCACCTGAGACATATGGAAGTTCCCAGATCTGAGGTGCATCTGCAACCTACACCTTGGCTCATGGCAACACTGGATCCTTAACCCACTGAGTAGGGCCAGGGATTGAACCCGCATCCTCATGGATACTAGTCAGGTTCTCTACCACTGAGCCACAATGGGAACTCCACTCAATATCTTATAATAACCTATAATGGAAAAGAATCTGAAAAAAGTAATATATATAAAATCTGTACATCTGAGACTAACATAGCATTGTAAATTAACACTTTAATAAAAAAAATTCAAAAAATATTTTAAAAACCAAAAACTAATTGATGACAATTTTTAAAATGCCAACACTGTGCATGGTTTAGAGATTAGCAATAGTTACAATGTATGTTTGTAAATGAAATTAAAAGGGATTTTTGAATCTGTACAACTTTATGTAGAACAGAACATTTCAGAGACCTTATCTCTGGTAGGCAAACAACTACAAAATCACATACAAAAAGGGTTTCTAGGGGCCAAAATGGGTATTATTTCATTTATGCACTAAAGTTCAAACTCAATAATGTGGAATAAAACTAACAGGACTATCAAAAGCTTGAATTCATACCTTAAAAACAAACACACAAATAAGCAAAAACAGAAAACAACCCTAGTCACCAGCAAGAACTGTGTCAGACTTGTCTCATCTCTTCTCAGCTTCCGGTTCTGGAAACTTTCAATCTAGAGGTCCCGGGTTCTAGCAATTAATTTATTAGCTTGTTCACACAGATGGGCTCTAGAATTATTCATGTTACTCCAGGCTGGGTATCTGAGAGTCTCAGGTGACTCTCTGGGTACTTGTGTACTTTAGAAACTGCAGCTTTCTGGGAGTCCCATCATGGCTCAGCGGTAACAAACCTGACTAATATCCATGAGGATGCAGATTCAATCCCTGGCCTGGCTAAGAGGGTTAAGGATCCCGTGGCATTGCTGTGAGTTGTGGTGTAGGTTGCAGGCACGGCTAGGATCTGGCATTGCCATGGCTGTAGTGTAGCCAGGGGCTATAGCTCCAATGAGACCCCTAGCCTGGGAAACTCCATATGCGGCCCTAAAAAGAAAAAGAAAGAAAGAAAAAAACAAATAAGCTGCAGCTTTCTTCATAAATACCAAAGATCTTAAACCCTGGCCCCCTGATATACTTCTTTAGTTCTCTCTTGAAATCCCAGGCTGCTTGACTTATTGATGTGATGTGCCACCAAACAGCTGGACTTTGTCCCTACTGGTACCTCCTACTTGGAGATAGTATTTCAAGCCTGATAGACCTCCTATTTCAAGCCAAAGAGACACTTCTATTACTTTCCTGACTGTGAATATTGCTACTTCCAAAGATACCTGCTGCCATTTCTTACCTATTCCTTGGATATCCACAACAGCTGAGATCACACCCAGGGTCACTATACCCATTTGGATGCTGTTGACTGCCTGCCTTTGTGTGCACATCTGACCATCACTGGAAAGTCTGATGTCTCAACCCAAATGCCTAGCACTGTGTGGTTGACCTGAGTAGATAAAACATTGAGAGCAGCACAAAGGGTTATGTGTGCATGTGTGTATGTGATGTGTGTGTTGGGGGGCGGGCAGGGTAAGTTATGCTGCAGTTGCTTAAGGAATCTGTAAAGCACAGGTAAAATTGTTGGGGAAAGTCATTGATGGGGAGAGACTTGAAGTATAAGATTGGGTTTAAGGATAAGAGAAAAGGAAGCAGTCTAAAAAAGAACCAAGGGTCAGCATTATTTCATAAGACCTCCATTGAAAGAAAAGGGGGCTGGGAGATTATCAGCCAGAAAGGAAAAAGACAAACAATCATTAAAATAAAAGAAATGAAGAAGACCATCCACTTTTTCCTGAAGTTGGAGATTTAAGTCATAGATCGTGACTTAGCATCAGCCGCAAGCAGCCGAATCACTGCTCTTAAAGCTTTAGATTCCCCTGCACTCAAATTCTGTCTGCACCTAGATTTGGGCATAGGCCATAAGATCACTCAGTTTAAACTTTCATCTCTGATTTCTAGTTTTTAGTCATTCTCAAGGTTTCTATTTCATTAGTGGAAAAATATGAGAGCCCTCCAGTGGCCAAAAATAAAACCTATAAATTTATACCACTTCTAAGTAAATAAAGCCTCTTTAGCCTTGTGGGGGGGAGAAAAAAAGCTGTCCCCGTATTTTGAAGGCAGATTTCAAAGGCAGAGAATTCAGTGTCAGATAGGGTGGAACTTTTTATTACCATTCCATTGACTCTCCAATAAGTTGAGTAAATCTCAGCATAGCCAGGCAGAGGCACAGGGTTGGAAACACCCATCGAAAAATGAAGCCTCTTGGTATACTTCCTTAAATGGAGATTTGTTATGTAAAAATAAAGCAACAACAAAGAATTGTTAGCATGCATTATGGTCAAGTTAAAGAACTTGTGTATAGAGGAACTTGAACACTTTTCTTCAAAGATATAAATACATATGCTCTCTAACCATGAGGAACTGTTCCTAAATTCTTAATAGGGAATTACATAGATACAGGCTGAACTGCTGTGGTTTTTTTTTTCCCCTCCCTCCGGCTTATCTGTGCTGTGCACTTTCTCTTATCCACGCTAATGGAGGGGATCAGTAGTGCAGATAATTGAAAGGTTATGTGCCAACAAACTGCTTTGTGGCTGATGCCAAAAACTCCCTAGTGTTGCATGGTTAATGAAAAGTCAGGCAATGGCAGGGTTCTCATCACAGAGCATCCCAGTATAATAATAATAGCTATTATTTATTGAGCCCTCACTATGTGCCAGATTAAGTGCTTTATATCCAATTATCTGATTTCATTCTCATCTACAACCCTATGAAATTAGTATATTTTCTCTTTTATGGATGAGGAAATTGAGTCTCAGAGGGTCAAGTAACTTCCAATGGTCGCCCTAATCATTTAAGTGGTAAAGTCATTATTGAAACCAAGTTTTTTTTTAAAGCAAAGCCCACACAGACAGCCATTTTGCTATCCCAGCTCCAAATGCCATAGTGCATCAAACCCTGGTGTTTGAGAGAAATGATTTGCTAATGTGGGGTTTTAAAAGTGGATTCAGAGTTTTCATTCAGCTCTAACCTCCTTAAAGAAATATTTCCAGGCTTGAGGTATTCATAGGTTTCCTAGATTCGAGTTACTTCTAAATTTTTTTTTTTTTTGCCTTTCCTAATATCATATTGGCATCTTAAACTCACCAATCTTAAGTGTGTTGCCTATATGGCTAAAATAATTCATATTATTACTTGGCAAAGTGTCTTTATATGTGACATATATTACTATTAGCATCATTATCAATACGCAATGAAGCAAAGGATGAATAAATGTACAAAATTCAAATTTTTAGCCAAAAGTATAGTGATTGTCTTAGTATAGCTTTATATCAATCTTCATTTTTATACCTTCAATTCCCTCCTTCTGAACCCACTCCCATCTACCCTCAGATATGCTAGGTTAATTTCTTAAGTTTCCACACCCAAGTGTATATAAGATTTTATTCTATGCTTCCTGTCCTATGCATATTGTTTCCTTTATTTTCTCTTTATGTCATGACTTTTTGTCATAAAAGTCATTCCACATGTTTTCTCTGTTTGCCCAGGTGCGTATGGAAGTTCTCAGGTAGGGGTTGAATGGGAGCTACAACTGCTGGCCTAAGCCATGGCCGCGACAATGTCAGATCCAAGCTACATCTATGACCACAGCTCATGGCAATGCTGGATCCTTGATCCACTGAGTGGGTCCAGGTATCAAACCCGTGTCCTCATGGATATTGGTTGGGTTCGTTTTCACTGAACCACTGATGGGAACTCCCAATTTATGCTTCTTGTTACTTTCAGTATCAAACAGAGTTCTGTTGTACACAGAAGGTTGATGAAAGGAGATGATCCATAACCTCTTCCTTTGGCAAATTCTCATATAGACAGTGTTTTGAGCAATCAGGATTAATTTAATCTTGCCTGGTTGCCAGGGAGGAGAAGAGTCTTTAGAAAGCAACACCACTTCTGTAATTGTGGAGCATTTAGAGTTGGGGTGCAGCGGAAATGAATCCAACTAGGAACCATGATGTTGCAGGTTGGATCCCTGGCCTCGCTCAGTGGGTTAAGGATTTGGCGTCGCCATGAGCTGTGGTATAGGCTGATGAACCTATAGCCTGAGAACTTCCATGTGCTCTGAGTGTGGCCCTAAAAAAGACAGAAAAAAAGACATAAATAAATAAATAAATGGGAATTGCATAAGTAAACACTAAAAAGAGAGGTGGAGAAAACTAGAGAGTTGAGTGAAAGGCTAAGAAATCGATCAGAGCAAATAATTAAAATTTAAATGAGATAGAGATTGGCATCAAAAATTAGCATCTCACCTTCTTTCTCAGTAATTCACACCTTTCTTCATTTTGGTCAATGGCAACATCATTCTCTTGGCACCATCTCCATGTCCCCACTTTTCAATATGCCAAACTCCTTCTCCTCCTTCAGCTTCACAGATGTCATGCTCTTTTCGTCACATACAGACATCCTTAAATAACCTCAGTTGCAAAAGAACCCAGGAAAAGCAGAAACAGAAGGCAGCAAGGGAGTAGGAAACAAGTTAGAGGTAACTACTGTGAAAGAAGGGATTAACATAGCACTGCCACATAGGAAAAAAACTGGACCTGAAAATTGATATAGATTAAGGCATCCTCATACACGTCAGTGGCAACAGTTCAAGGATATTGTATACAACAGTGTTTCACTTTTAGCATGTTCCATGTATCTACTCCATTATTTTAGTACCTCTCAAAGTTTCTGCTTTAACATATTTTCTGATGTCTCAATTCACTCAGCATCCCCGTCTCCCTAGTTTGACTTATCATATTCCTTTGTGGAAGAGACAGCTCATTGTTCCCCAGTCTCCCTTCTCTCTTTCTATGGTTGTAGTTTTTAACCCTATCAGACTAAACACCCAATTTTTACACTGACTCTTTTACAATGTTGCCTTTACTATCCTGAACTTCATAAAAACACCTTATTATATAAGTACTCTGAAAAGTGATTTTCTAAGTAAAATATAAAGAAAAGGAGAAAAAAGTGATTTAAAATAAAATAATTTAGATTATTTATTTAAATTAAATTACTTAAAATAATATACAATGTGTAAATATTTCAGGCATAGCTACACTAGAAAATGAAATAAAGTAGTAAGATGATTAATCTAAATTTAAACCAGGAAAAAACTAGAGAATGAATGCAGCCCTAATATTCATGACATAGTGTCTTATATTGTCTTATATCAGTGGCTCAAATGTCATGAGTAGTTTTAGATGATTGGGTTTTTTGCTGAAATAGTGAACAATTCTGGCTAAAGATGCACATATAACCAAATACAATTCTCCCTTCACTGAACCAATAGGTAAACCTCTAAAAAATTCAGTGTAAGCTACAGTTGCACATTTATATGGGATATGGTATTAAGTTCTACACTTACAAAATTGTAATTTGTCCCCACCTATCTGGATGCCCTTCAGGATTTTCACAAGTTGTGTAGAACACAAGCCATCTCTTTCTTATGCAAGGCAGTTCTAGACCTTGCAGTCCACCCAACCTCCTTGGACCTTCCAATTAAATGCCAAGAAGAATTTCTGGTCATTGCTTCAAACAAAACCACCATTAGACATGTCTAAAATTCCACCTAAGAGATGAATTGAAAACTACTGTTTTATATGAATAGAATTCCCAATTTCTAACCAGGTATCCAGCTGCTCAGAATCTGCTAGATTACATTTTTTGATCTCTATGGTGGCCAAGTGTGATCATGTAACTAAGTTCTGGCCAGTGGATATGAGTGCAACATTCATATTTTTTTCCCTAAAAAGAAAAGATGTTTGCTTATTTATTTATTTATTTGCTGTCTTTCTGGTTTGAATGAAAATTCAGTAAGAGATATTTTTTTATCATATGGTAAGTATATCACTTTAGGAATAGAAACCAAGGAGATAAAAGGATCCTGAGTCTCTTATACTATGAAATTGCCTTGTCTGTGATATCAGACACCTCTAATGTCCTGTCTTACATCTCTTTATCTGACTTCAGCTGCACTGCTGTGGAAAGTTCCACAAGAGTTTGACTTACTTCAAAGTGACAGTGTCCTGCATTAAGCATATTCTCTAAGTCTTCACTTTCCGCCCCTTAGCCTCTCCTCTGATTTTAATACCAGAAAGAAATTTTTATTTTGCTTTCTAGGGCTATACTCATAGCCTATGGACATTTCCAGGCTAGGGGTCAAATCAGAGCTGCAGCTCCTGGCTTACATCACAGCCACAGCAACTCAGGATCTGAGCTGCATCTGTGACCAAAGCTCATGGCAATGCCGGTTCCCAAACCCACTGAGCAAGGCCTGGGATCAAACCCATGTCCTCATGGATACTAGTCAGGTTCGCTTCCACTGTGCCACAATAGCAGCTCCCAAACACCAGAAGGAACTTGTTCAGTCAGTACACATGCAACTAGGAGGTGCATGTATGTTCATATTCCTAGAGAAAATTGTCCACCAATTGGGAATGAATAACACTGGGTACATTTCCCTGCTTCCTCTTTTTAAATAGACAATTCTGGTAGACATCCTGAACTCTTCTCACAACGTTCCTACAGCATCTAGCTCTTAGGAGCTTAGCTTTTATTAAGTGATACAGATATTTTAAAGCAAGAAAACAACCAACTCAGGTTACAGGGATAAAACAAGAGGCCTCCACTGCAATAATTAAAGCAAAACTTATCTCTTTCATCCATAGGTCAGAGAGTGCTCAAAATCATGATCAGAATTTTACTATAAGGGTGCAATTGTAGGGGACACAAAAGATACAGATTGTGAGGCTACGATGCGTCACTTCAATCATAGGGATTATAGGAAAGAAATAAGACTTGGAAACCTGGCATGGAGATATTTGGAGAAATGGGCTTTAGAGCCTTCTATATCTATGTTCTCTTGCAACCTCTGCACCAGTAGAAACACTCTAGCCCTGGCTGGAGATAAGCCTCTCCCTTTGTTAAGGAACCATGCAATACATCAATGAGGCAAATCCTTCAAAAGATGTTGCTTGTCGTCTGTCCCTCCATACCCTTATGGCCTCCAGACCAAGGATGAGATCAGAGGTCAGTATACCCTCCGTGAGGAAGTGTGATGCATGTTCCAGGAGGAAAAATCTTACTCAACCAAAACAATTTTTGTGCTTGGCTAGTAAGCACAAACTGAGAGATATTAAAGGAGTTAGACTTGGGGAAAAGGGCCAGATATATAGCTGCATAACCTGTAGTTATTTTACAAATGCATAATTGAAATGCATATACCTAGTAGCTAGCAGAATGTTCACACTGATTTTCTGACCTGTGGAGTTTAGAAGCTGTTATGGCAAAAAGGGCTAATGGAAGCTCCTGAAACAGCCCTTACAAAACCCCATCCTGGCATTATAGTAAAACAGAAATAATAATTCATCCTTGGAAGAATTGTAGAGATTAGTGCCACTCTCAAATACAGAGTTTGCAGGAGGGCGGTCCTCATCATAGTCTCATTTACTTCAACTGTTGGAATCCTGCAACAACCATAGGAATCATAACCAGAGGCAAGTAATAATGAATCACCATAAATTTTTATCACTTGGTAGACCCAATAGCAGCTCCTATGCTGAATGTGGCATCTTTACTATAATTGACACCTCATATGCACCTATTTATCTGGCAAATGTGTTCTTTTCTATCTACGAGGAGCTGTTCACATTTGCATAGAGACAACAGCTGTATAGATTCATTGTCTTGTCCAAGTACTAGATTAACTCTCTTGCTGTCTGTCACAATATAATATGCAGGGATCTTAATTATCTTGACATTCCTCAGAACATCATGCTAGTCCACTATATTGATGCCTAATGATGATGCTAATTGGACCTCATGGACAGAAAATGGCAAATATTCCAGATACTCTAGCATTCTTATCCATGGATGCCAGACACATATATATCAGCACAGTGGGAGATAAGTCCCCTCAGATTTCAAGGACTTGTCACAGTAGTAGTATTTTGCAGAGATCCTAAAGTCTGGAGTATGAATGAGCATCCATTCTGTGTACTTTGCACTCGGGGCCCTTTGGATTTTGAAGGTAGCATATGCTATGGTTGGGAACATTGCTTTGACCTAATTATTGAGTGGCTCATGAAACTGTCAGTTTTAAGTGAGTTGGCCCACATTCTTAGTGTTCAGGAATAGGGCCATGCCCTCTGTAGCTGAGAATTGCTCTTCCTATGCTTGATCACAATAGTGCATGAACAGTTTCAGCAGCCAAGATATAATAAGAATGAGGTGAACTTTGGACTCAGATGACTTAAAAATGAGGGTATTGGTCACCCCACCAAGCAAGCAACCTATCATCTTACATGTCAGGCAAGAGTCTGGGAAGTTTAGAGTGTTCAGTAGAAGGAAGAGGTTTTGAAGATCTGTTAAAGCTCTCGACTAGTAATCTCATGGGATCATTGATGAGACTGTAGCTTGTTTCACCAGCCTCTGTTTATTAAATCTCTTGTAAAGGTTGCAGTGAGCCTCTCCATTAAAGACTCATTGATAGATTGGGCTTTATGTAGGTATGTGCAAATCAGGACAAAGTGAGGTGTGGACTGTGTCAGATGCCTCTGTGTCCCAGGCCACATCCTCTTGGCATACTTGTGATTCTAACCATGACAACTGTCCGGGGAGTTCCACATAGGCTTTCAACTCCGTTCATGCTGACAGTGCTTCCTTTCAAGAATGCTCCACATGTCTTTGGTTTCTACCCTAGACTCTGCAGCACCGAGAACACTGACAGGAACTTGCTCTGGCATCATGTGTTCTACTCGAGGAAGCTTGAGAGTTCTCACCCTGAGAGCAATCCTGAAATGTTTCGGAATGGACACTGGGGTGTAAATGTTCCCACCTCCCATTCTTCAGCCAGACAGTTCTGGAAGGCATTCTGTAGATTCTTTTAGGTGGTCCCAGTGAAACAGAGGCCTCTCTCTAAGGTGACCTCAATAGATGTCCTTATAATGGCTTGTCTTCTTCTGTGTCTCATTCCCTTGGACCTCATTCTTGTCCTCTGAGATCATAAGTAAACTACCTGAAAACAATTTTTTTTTTTTTGTCAGGGCTATGTGTTTGGGAGAACATAGGTTAAAACACTAGTCCTGGATTGCTAATTTCTTGTCTGACATGAAAGAAATAAACATTTTTTATGCCATCATCATTTTGGCCAAAATGTACCCAACTAATATGCCCCTATTCTAATATAACTAATATTCTAATATGACTCTTATTCTACTTATTCCTATCTTGGTGCATCTTTCTAGCTTCAGTTTCTGCATCTAACTGCTTTCTTCTGGCATTTTTTTTTTTTTTTGGTTTAAATTACAGAGAGAAGGACTTTGATTGATTTAGTTCATCCTTTCATACCAGGTCAATCCATAACCTGGATATAAATTGGCTGACCTCATAGATGCAGTGTATTATTGGATGAATTAACAACTTCCAGAAGGGAGGGGTGAGGTGCATATGGTAATAAACATGAGGCTATTCCTTCATGTAAGAATATGAGGGAGAGAGTTTCCCCTAGAAAGAGCTGTAAGCTTGGTCAGCCTCATGACTGATTGGAATAACATAATCCTCCAAGACTCCAAATCTTCCCCAGGCATCTCTTATTTCCATCCCTTTATCTTCATTTCTACTACCACTGAACCACCTCATATTAATCAACTTGTGGTACATAACACACAAGTCTTCTACAATACCTTCCATTCATCCAGCTTCATCACATTTTCATTTGGCTTTCAGAACTGTGACATATTAAGTTTTCCATTTTAATCATTACCCTCCCCTGTCCAAATATCCACTGTGGATATTTCTTGCCTAAACATCAATTCTGAACCACTAAGCCCAATATTTAAAGACACTTATAGACTACATACTGAAGTATGTACATAATTTCTTTAGGGCAGGGCTATATCTTCTGCTCTTTTAAATACCTCCTAGAATCTCTACAGAGTCCTAGGTTATCAAGAAGTGTTCAGTAAATATATGTTGAATTTAATTTAATGGATACTTCTGAATTTTCATTTATCATCTTCTTAAACACTGAAGGAAGTCTCCAATCTGAGAAAAAAGAGTATTTGTATGTATGAAAAATCAATTTAAACAACATAAAAGGTGTACATGGCATCAAAAAGAACCACTATTGGAGTTCCCTTCATGGCTCAGCAGTTAAAAAACCCAACTAGGATCCATGAGGATGTGGGTTCAAATGCTGGCCTCGCTCAGTGGGTTAAGGATCTGGCATAGCCGTGAGCTGTGGTGTAGGTCACAGACATGGATCAAATCTTGTGTTGCCCTGGCTGTGGCATAGGCCAGAAGCTGTAGCTCCGATTTGATCCCTAGCCTGGGAACTTCCATGTGCCAAGGGTGCATCCTAAAAAGCAAAAGCAAAAAAAAAGAACCACTATTAAATGATATCAACAGAAGCTGAAAGATAACCAAATAGATTGTATATTATTATAGGTTATGTCCAGGGAATAGTTAATTCCAGAGCTATTCTTCATTTTTTTTTACTCAACTTTACTTATTTTTTTTTCAGTCAAGAAATTACTCAACTGCAAGGCTAATGAACATTGTTACCACATCAATTTCATTACTTCCTTTGTAAATAACCACTAGTATGGACTAAAAAAAAATCTAGGGAAATTGGTCCACATAAAAGACACAATACAATATTTCTGAAAAAAAAAAGATCAATTAAACACCTTTAACTGACTTTTACCTATTGTAATTTTTGTTATAGCATTTTACCTGTCTCTATTCTAATAACAAAGATTATGGAAAAATAAAACTTTGTATGTGATAAAAGTTGGCATTTTGATAGAGTTCAGTACTGCTAAGGGAAAGACAATTTAGTCATTTAACTCCTATAATATTTATCATGGTTCTACTTATAGTCAAGTCAGCAAGGAAAATCCATTCCCGGTAGCCAATGAAACTTCCAGTTGCCCTTTAAACTCTTTTGGAACATGGACCCCTTTAGATTCTGTTGAAGATTATGGAGTCTTTCCCTATAGGAAGAAAAAAAATATCCATAATATATTGCCTACAATTCTTGAAAGTGAAGGGGTCACGGACACACTGAAACCCATTCATTGACCCTTGGAAGGACTTGGATTTCAAACCTCTGCTTTAAGTGAGGTCTCCAAAGTTATATCATGCTCCTGAAAACATGGTTGCACATTCATTCAACTATCATAACACCCTTCTATGTGTCAGATACTGGGCTAGATCCTGAGAAAATAGATATATAAAACTTTTGACTCCATAAGAGAATTTACAAAGAGGCATGGAAAGACTAAAATACACAGAAGTGCTGCGAGAGCAGTATACCTTAGGAGAACCCAATTTGAGTATCAATAAAAGGTAGAAGCTGGAGTCAGCCTGCTTGGGATTGAGACCCACCTTGGAACTAACAATTTTATGTAAGTTATTTTAGTGGTCTTTGCCATAGTTTCTTTTTCTATATATTGCAGAGGATAATATCTGTAGCTCACAGGGCTTTTGTGAGGTTTAAATGATCTGACACAGGCAAATAATTTAGAAAAGTGCCTGCACCATAGCATAGACTCAATAAATTAAGCTTATTAAATTAAGATTATAAATTGTGACCATTGTATTTCTACGGGAGAATGCATTCAGCTGGAAAAGCCCCCTTACATGACTGAAATGGAGGACAGGGCTTATCCAGGGGCAGGAGTAGGAGTGGAGTGAGGAGCAGGCAATGTTAATGCATGGTTTTCTTTGTCCCCAGGAGCTCTCTCCTTTGGGGTTTACAGGAGCTTAATCTCCAACATTCTCCAGAGGACTCAGATGTGTGATGCTTTTCCCTATGAAGCATCAATTACTGTAATAAATATCTATAGCAAGTGCCACTGTGTGAGCAGAGTAAGCTACTTGCACAAGGTCACACAGAGGAGCGGCCACAGAAGGACAAGGAACCTCCTAATTCTGTCTGGTTTCTTCTCTAGAACACCAGATGGACTTCTAAATGAAAATTCATGTATTCAATTTATTCAATGCAGCGCACATTCTTTTAAGATGACAAAAATTATCTTGGATAAGAATTAGAGTACTTTTTTTTCTAAGGGCGTGGAGCCAATATTTGCAATATAATAAAGTCATCAGAATTATTATTATGATGATATACGAGGATACGAAACTATTTGCGGTTTACTTCAATCTTCTTCAGTGATATGTTTGTTTTTTAAGAAAGTTCATCCCTGTTCTTTTAGTTATAAATAAAAGAGTGTTAATAGATAAACTTTTCCTAAACTATTAAGCATCATGCTTTTTTTTTTTTAACGTAATAGTTCTAATATAGATTCTTAACTCTGAAAGTACCATTTTAAAATGTTTTCCTGTATAAGGCAAACTAAAGGTTTCCATTCTGCTTCTTGCTCCTTTATCCTAAATCTTTGTTTTGAGAATTGAGTGAGACAATGTATGTAAATTACCTGTCACAGTGCCCAATTTAACAGGAGCCTTGCTAATAATATCAATAATAAAAACCAGTGTTATTATTCTCATAATATGTTTACTATGGCAACAATAGTTTTTAATCCACATATACAAAATGTTTATAGGTACAGCTGATGAGCCAGACTTGACCCACGAACAGAGGAGACAACAGATCAGCAGAGAAAACTCTTTCTCTTGAAAATCCTTTCTTACTCTTTGTTTCATATTTAAAATTCGATAGTAAGAATTTCAGATTTGATTATTTAGGATTACAACTGTTTATAAATTCCTCCTGCTCTACCACTGAAGGCTAGTAATTTAAGTTATATCAGTCTTTTTCACCTAAACATGAAAAACACCCAAAGAGAGTACATCAGGGTTGCAGGCATGGAAAATAAAAGCACAAGCTGTGTCTGATGTAATGAGCCTTAAGAATTTAGACAACAGTGATTCAGGGAGAGGGCTCAGTCCATGCCCTTAAAAACTGTTGTCTCCCAGACTTCTGATCTCAAATCTCTTTCCCCCGACCCCTTACCTTTCCACTCTGCCTCTCAAACAGACCCCTGGTGATCTCATTCACTTCAGGGTTGAACTATCTACCGCTTCTAGACCAGATTACCATTCTGAGAGGCTGGCTACTATGGACAACTGCTGACAAGATCTCTCCATTTGGATAAGTCTCCTGTGAGCTTCTCAGGGAGCACCAGTGTCCCTTTTATGGGCTCCACTAAGCATTGCCCATCTCTGCCATGGCACTTACCTAATAGATTATTAGGGTCTCTTTAGTGGTCTATCTTCCTCATGGGAGTGGTAGTGCCATGGCAATAGGAACTATGTTTCTTGTTCATTCATTCACTCATTCAATCAACAGATTGGTGATGTGTGTTTAGATCCCAGGGAACAGAACTGTGCCTGGCCAGAGGTGGCCGATGGATGTTGAATAAATTAATGAATAAATGTGGAAGTAAGCAAATAAATGAAAGACCAAAATAAAGCAGCTAAACTTCTGCTTCACAAGTCGACTCAGGCTGATTATCAGACACTGCCGTCAGAGGCAAATGTATGACTGTCTCTATTCCGGAACATTGTGTAGCAGGGTTCAGGGAAAAGCAGTGTGATGAGAGTGAGATTAAGCGGTTTGATAACATCAGCCTCCAATCACCATTTCTCATGGTGGACTGAATGATGAATGCCGGCCTGTCAGGCATCTATCGAAATTTCTGGAACACCTGTCTCCTGATTTCCAGGGTAGCTCTTCTCTTCTATTTCTGAGAAGAAGTGAGGAAATGCATTTTAGCCTTAACTTTATCTCAGCAGCTCAAGAAACTGGTTTTACTTCTTGGAATTTCCCATTAGGAGGTTGTGTGATTGTACTTCCTTTGACCTCTTGAGTACTGGAACTGGGTTGGAGTGTTATTTGACTAGAGTATTAACATGTCCATAGAAAGAATAGAGGGAAATATGTCTTGGGGCTTTTTTAAAAAAAAAAAAGTTCTAAAGGGTAGAGAAAGTGTTTTTATTTGAAGCCAACATCAGAAAATGACCTTGGGAACAACAACAACAACAAAATGGCTAAGGAGTCTAGCTCAGGGTGTCTTAGAGGCAAAACATGAAGCAGAACCCTAGTTGTTCCAAATATATTCTTCAGGCATCCTTGTCAATTTCACAAATAAAAGAAAATCATAGGCCTCTTAGAGAAGGGAATCTAATATTTAATTCAACTTTGGCAGGTTTCAGAAGTTGGAATTAAATTCTGGAGTTTTGAAGTGACTTGTTCAAGATCATTCAACTATGTGATTGTAGAACCTGTAGTAGAACCATGTAGAGTCCTATCCTATTCTTTCCCTCCCTCTATTTTGCTTGGTTCTGTTTTAAACTCTACCACTTGGTCTTCAGAAGATGTACTGCATTCTGACATCTATAGAACTTACACATTTGTTCCATATTCCACAAGATTTATTCAACATTATGTAGAAGATTCTGTGCTCAACATTGTGAAGGATGCAATGATGAATTAGACATCCAGTCTTCATGAAACACATAGTCTACTCTCTGATAGGATATAACACGATAATTTCAGAAATGATGTGTGGTACAGAACCAATGAAAGAAAAGGTTTCATGGGGACCTGGAGACCAAGTCTTCTCTAGTGTATTATAATAGAATCTGACTGGGCATTGCTAGCTATCACTTTAGTAACCATCCTTACAGGGCATCCAGGGAATCTCCTTTCTGGGTGGTAAGCAGGAGGCACATTTGTTCACCAATCTTGCTTTTTTCCATTTCTTAGAACTGTCATCCCATATTTCTCCAGGGCTCTCTGGCTTCACTCAGCCAAATCCCAAATTAAATCCCTTGTGATCATTATTGCTAAGTGGAAGAAGCTCTCCTCACAGTAACTAGAAAGACTCCTAAGTGCTTTCAGAAAGGATTTGAGCTATAGGGATAGATAAAGCTTAGGTCAGAAGTTGAATGTTTGCCTGAAGGTATATTTTTTTGGGGCTATCTAATACATACTGTTTTAAATTTGAACTAGTAGCCAACATATAAATAATGGGAAATTGCATCTACTAATATGGGCTTCCAGACTCCACAGAAAAATTGGAAATCCTTCCCACACTGGATCTGCCTTTCCACATGGCAATAATTGCTTGGAAATTAGTAGTCACCAGTCCTTCAGATAGAGCAGGTACTTTCTAGCTTGCCACAGTCCTCATCAATTAATACTACTTTTGCAAAGCAGAGGCCCTATCATTTATCACCCATCTGCATCACCAGTTTATTTCAACATCTGTCTCTGTAGATATTGAGCTAATCACCCCTGCTTTAGGTAGTAATGACAATACATTGATTATTTTAGAGTTATTTAAATTTGTTTACTTTAGCTTACATTTGACTAATATGACATATTTACTAGTTGCTTTCTTATAAGTTATAGGCAAGTTTGCAAAATGTGTGAGATAGTTACAGTTATGCCCGTTTCTCAGATGAAGACATTGAATCTTAGACAGGTAAAATAATTTGCCTAAGGGCACGCAGATATGCTTAAATTTAAGCTCTTTACATGACATCGCCACCTGACAATCATGGTGATAGATGCTAAAACCCTAAGAATAAGTAGTAATCACACATGTCTTTTGGTTTCCATATTACTATATATACTGCTATACAGTTATTCCTTGCCCCAACAACTTGCCTCCCAATTTATTGACCTGTTGTGCGGCAAGCAGAGGGAACTTGGGTTCTGTATCACTTACACTAGGGGTTGTGGGACTTGACATAAAACACAGTTAATGAATGTGCTCATCCTATTTACACATTTCATACTCTAGTTTATTGGAATTTCAGGTTAGCAGAGACCCACTGTAGTATGAGGGATAGAGGTAGAGTGGTGTGTTCCATTTTTGGTGTGTTGGGGTGGTAGCTGACTCTAGAACCTTTCGACAGCTCATGAGGATGATGAAGAATGTTATCCAAGACTCCAATGATAGGCTCTCTCAAGGGTAAAGTAGTTTACCAGGACTTATGACAGAACATATTACAGGACTTCGAACTCTGATAGGATACAAAAGTGTTAATTAGAGAGACCGATGCAGAAGCTACGTGACACAAACTGCAACAACACAAATAAGGAAGTCACTGCTGTGGAGGTGGAAGAAAGCTGAAACTCAATGGTTAAATGCTTCTCAAGAGTTTTATTCCAGAATCTCATTCTATAACCCTAAAGCTAAGACCAGCTGATGGGTGTAGACAGGTAATGTACCTCCAACACTAGTCACAATCACCTCACAACCTAAGCTAGTCTGGATATGACATCAATTGCTGTCACCGGAAGACTCTGGGGACACCTGATCTGGAAAATAGCAATGTTAAGAATTTATATTTATTTCTATGCACTAGAAAAAATTAAAATTATCAGACCAATGAAATGTTTATAGTACACATTGCCATAAATCCATAGATAGTGAAAATAAGCATCTCACATGTTTCTCTCTTAACAAGAGGTTATACATTTAGTTAATTTAATTTTTTTTTCATTTGTATGAAGTGTCTGACACTGATGTTGCATTTCTATTTCTGAAAGCATTAGCAAATTACACATGAACATTAAGCATTTCAACCACCGTCCTTCATCTTTCAAAAAACAACTCTATGTATTTTTGCAGGAGAAAAAATACCTTAAAAAAATCACTTTATCAGCTATGGGATTTTGCATTATAATCTGAAAGCATTAGAAATAATAACAGAGACTAAACACACATACTCTTAAATTTTGCATGAGAACTCTAATCTTCAGAAACAAGCAAATAAACAAAATCCAAATGATCTTCTACAGTTTCCATGCATTTGATTCCACATGTTTAACAATGCAGTGGTCACTGCTTTATGTAAGTCTGAAATATATAAGAAGATCATTTGAATTTAATTGAGCTCTGGGGTTCCTCTCTTCCCACAAGGCATTGAGAGAGAAGCACATCTCAATCATTTGCGAAGGATTATCTACTTGAAATTGGTCCATGACAAATCTTTCAGAGATGGGGAAAGGTTGGTTGGCTTTTGATATATTAATAAAACAAACCACAGTGCTTCATATCAATGCAGACTTTATCATTTAAAAAGTGTTTTCATATTAATTTCATTTCATTTCCACAGAATCCCCATGAGGTCAGTAGGGCTAATATGATCATCTCCACTTTATAGCTACATTAACTGAGACTCAAGGAGGTAACATATCTTGCACAAGATTGCACCACTAGTGCACTTGCAGAGAGAGGACTAGGATCAAGATTTCAGAACCATGTGTGTGCATGTGTGTATGGGGGGGGGGTCTTCTGTGTATATATTTGTGTGTACGTATGTGTATATATTTATGTGGGGGTGTTCATGTATTCTACTTAACTCATCCCAACAGAAAATGGGAGGAAATAATTTTTTGTTTCAGTTGCCCCAAGAAAATCTTCTGATATAAAATTCCTTCCTTTGCCCTCTAAAAAAAAAAAAAAAATGGATAAACTTACTAAAAGGAGAGATAAAGCCAAAGATAGCTGCTTTGCTTAGGCTGAAGTAGGTTGTAGGAAGGAGGGGACTAGGAAAGGTGGAGAGAAAGGAAAGGGGGGTGGGTGGGAGGAAGTCATTGAATAGCTATGCAAGAATTCAGGGGAGCCATGAAGAAGCATGTAGTTGGATTTTTTCCCTCTCAGAGTGAAGCCTTCACAGTGCAGCTCTGCTTTCTTGGATGGAGGTCCCTGAACATCAATTCAATCCATTTCAACATGTATTTATTGCACACAAACCATGTGTTCAGTCATGAACATGGCACCATGGGGGACATAAAAAAAGAACATATTACACAGTCCCCACAACATAAAAGAGCATGCAGTCTTGCAGAGGAGTGGAGATGATGGCAGTATATATGAAACAGTTGGAGAAAGATCTAATTACAGCATAAAAAAGTGTTAATTTGAAGCACTGAAATGTATACAACAAATAAGAGACATGGTAGGGAAATTAGATAAAGGAGGCATTAGTAGCCACAGAATTTTTGAGCAAAAGCTTTGTAGAGAAAATGCTGCTGAGTAAGTAAGTATTGAATCACTGAGTTAGAATTGGCAAGTTATACTTATTATAGAGTCCCACCTGCTACCCAAAACCAGAAGCTTTCACAGTTTGGGACAGTCAGGCATCTAGATTCAACTTGAACAGCTCCAGGTATAGAGAATCTTACTAGCAGAGGAGACGTGCCTTAGGATGGTCTCCTAAACTTACTCTTGGAAAGAATTTCCTTATTTTAGCTGTATCTTATTACTTTCTCCTTCTTGTTCTTTGTGCTATGTGTTTCTGGGACCACACAGAACAATCCTAGTTCATCCTCCATTGAACAAACCTCCAAGTGTTTGAAGAGAGCCCACATATCTCCCCAAATCTTCTCCTTTCCAATCCGAACATCCCAAGTTTTTTTGTTTTTTTTTTTTTTGTTTTGTTTTTTGCCAGTTGTCAAGCCAGAATCTCCTCAGTAGGATGAAGAAGTTAAATGCAGCTAGATGTGGTCTTTCTTTTGTCAGCTAGGAGGACCATTTCCTTGGACTGTAGGTCTATAATTCACAAGTACTAGTGAGGAATATTATGAATGCCCATGTGGGTGGGGATATGCCTTCATAAGACCTAAACTGGGTTTTGTTTTTGTCCTTGTGCTTTTTGTAATGCTGCCATTCACTTTTGATAAGTTAACCAAAGGTTAAATGTTGTCGGCATGAACAAATAGCTCCTGTACAACATTTAAGTCACAATCTGGACTATATCCTTCCAGGTCGAAGGAGCAGATACATTCTTAACATCGAATCTACACTGCTTTAGACATAAGCCTTTGGCTTTTTGACACACAGGGTGATATTCAGTACTTACATTTAGACACGACTTGTCCAGGGTCACTGAACACAGAGTATAGTTGATGTCAGCATGAAAACGTAGACTTAGATAACTAAAAAGTCTTAATACATTGCCTGGTCAACTCTTCTCCTTTATTTATAGATATAGAGATGAATATATCCAGTGTTTTATCCCAGAAACTGTTGAGAATATGCTCAATGTGGGTTTATCAATCCCTGTCAATTTCTCTAATGCCTCTTAAAGTTAAGCTCAGTTTTTAGACTGCAGTGATCAGAGTATTTTGTCCATAAAGCCCCCTAGAGATCCATTCAGAGGCCTATGATATGCCAGCCAGGAAACCATTTTACATGTCTGTTTGGAAGCAGGACTTAGGATAGTGTTTTTCAAATTGCTTTTAGGAACTAATTTTTGAGTTGCTGCCAGCACTGAGTCAGCAGGATGAGAGACTGAGAGCTGGACAAGGTCTCACATTGTGAAAAGAAGTTGTTGAGTCAAAATATCAGTGATTGGACTCCTGATTAATTTTGTCTTCACTAAAGAAACAGTATTTGTTTCCAAATGTGAAATATTGCAGAGAACACATTACCAACTACAAAGTATTCAAAAAAAAAGCCTGAAACAGAATCCAAGATTTTAATCTAACACTCAGCCCATAAAAAATATAAGAAATAGAAAAACTAATTATATTACACTAGCAAAAGAAAAATCAAGAATGTGGAACACTCTGACTTCTTGCCTTCGATAAGCCAATCTGTAAGGTAGTAACAGGAAAAAATAATTTAAAAGTGAGGGACTTTAGATAGCTCTGGATTAGAAATACTTAAAAGTATAATAATCATATAAGTAGACTTGTTTATATTCTGATTGAAAAATCCAACTCCAAAAAAAATCATTTTTTTAGACAAATGGGGCACTTAATCATGAACTGAACATTAGGTGGTATTTAGGAATGGCTGTCAAACTTGTTAAATTTTTTCTTTTTTTTTTTTTTGTCTTTTTTTTTTAGGGCTGCACCCTCAGCATATGGAGGTTCCCAGGCTAGGGGTCAAATCGGAGCTGTAGCTGCTAGTTTAAGCCATGGCCACGCCAGAGCCAAGCTGCTTCTGTGGCCTACACCACAGCTCACAGCAATGCTGGATCCTTAAAGGATACTTAACCCACTGAGCCAGCCTAGGGATTGAACCTGCATTCTCACGGATGCTAGTCAAATTCATTTCTGCTGAGCCATGATGGGAACTCCTTCTTGTTAAGTTTAATAATGGTATTTTGATTACAAGGTAAGACAATCTTACCTTGTAAATGTGTACTCAAGTATTTGGGGAAAAATGAAGTCTCGTATTTGATTCAAATGACTGTAGCAAAAAATAAAGAAATCAAGGTGGGGACATAAGGACAAATGAAACAAATGAAAATAATAATGGTTAATGAAGCTGGGTGATTGTGCTCTCTGTTTTTTTGGTAAGCATAGATATTTTTGTAGTAAAAAGTTTAAAAAAAAATCCGAGTGGCAAAGAGGAGAGGTAAGACTGAAATTTTCATGTTTCAGATCGGTAACACTTAGCAAAGGGATGGCACTAAAAACATTCTGAGCATATTTCAAGTGACCAGATGTGCTCACCCTTTTGGCTTATGAGATATGAGAACTTGCCCTTTTTAAAAAAAAAAAATTTAATCATTTTTTTTGAGAACTTGTTCTTGATTGTAAGTGGACAAATTTGAAAAATTCATTTGTTAGAAAACATGTTGTTTTCTTCTGAGAGGAGGGATTCTAATAGTGACGATAGACATAATTTTACTACTATTCCTACCTCCAGCTTGGCCTGTATTAATCTTTACCTCCGCTAATAAAAAGACATTCTAATTCAGTTTCACCAGTTTAGGGATAAGAATTTAAAACTTAAAAAAAAAGAAAAAAAGCTGAATGAGCAGTAGATTAACAAGAAAGGAGAATATTACCCTCAAACCTTTTGTTTGTGGCCTCATTTCATCCATCAGGAAGCCTTCTAGCAATGTCAGATAAAAGAGGAAGAAACATTTTAAATGGGAGTGAATATAAAGGCATCTTAAGGTCCATAGTAAACTGACTCTGCTCACTCAGCCCCTGCTCTCCTGGTGCCAATTTGAACACATTTTTTTTTTTCTTTTTTGCTCACCAGATGATCATATCTCACAGGCATAGCCAATCCTATTCAACTGGCTCTTTTGCCGGCTGCCCATTTGGCTGAGAGCTGTTGGAAAAATGGGCTGTCAGCCAGGAGGCACAAATTGCTTCTCTTTTCTTGTCAATGGTTTGAGATACCTGTCTGCTTTATGGGAAGGCAGGAAATTCTCTATCTGCTAGGTGCTAGTGTTCACAGAATCCTCCCTTCGTTTCATCTAAGAAATCGATTCCGGTACTTTTTTTTCCTTGAGCAGAAAAGTCAAGAGTGGCTAATGTTGACATTAAAATCTATCAAACACAATCATAGGATCACTTACTGGTTTCTTGGCCATGCTAGAGTTTAGGCTGAAATCTTGACTGCCCACATCACCTGACTAGTCTTAATATCTGACTATTGTAAATTCAAGGAAAGACGTTTCTTTACCAGTCATTTATTTATTAGAACCAGGCACAATGCTAGGTGCTGGGGACATGATTGTGGAAATGAAAAGCATGGTTCCTACTACTACAGAACTGATAATCTAAGGGAGGGGAGTGTTTAAAAAAAAACAAAAACAAAAAGACAGGGAAGTGCTGGACACCTAGTGTTGAACAGGGAAGTGAGGGGAGACCTCCTTGAAAAAGGATGTTTCAAGTTGAGATGAAGGATGAGAAGGTGTAATTAGATGGAGGAAGGGGAAGGAACAGAGGGGCCATTTATTAGGATAGGGAGAACTGTAAATGAAGAAAGAGGTATAGGTTTGCTCCCTAGAAGGATGTCAGCCATACCCCCAATACTATTCCATTTCTGGATCAAAACAGCTACTTAAAGAGTTGTTAAGTTTCTGTTTGCTTATTTTAATGTAATACATGGATCACATATAAAGTACAAATACTCAGAATTTTTAACTTTGACTGGAATGGGTTTGGTCCTGCCTGATTTTTCTTATGGCGTTCATAGATTGACGGTGACATAACATAAGCTCCTCCTATTGACTTCTTGCAGTTTTCACTGTCTGTACCACTCACTGTGTGCTTGATACCTGCTACATACCAATTCAATGGGGACATTGATGACCTTATGCTCACCTGCACTGAATACATATACATATATATACATACATACTTGTGTGTTTTTAATTATTAATAATGCCGTAAGCTACATCAATTAGAATTGAAGTTCATGTGCATACACTAGAACATCAAAATGATAGTGACTTAAATGAGACAAAGGCATATTTATTCCCTCACATAGAAGAGTTATACAGATAGATAATTCACAACTGGGATGAGAGCTTCCAAGTGATCAGGGACAAGTATCCTTCTAATAATCATTGCTGCCATCCTTACCACATCTTGGATCTTCAAAGCCAGCACAAGGTCAAGATGGCTGCTTTATAGCTCCAGCCACTTAGAATTCTGAGCTGCAAGAAGGAGGAGGGCAAAAGGCCATACCTGTTGGTTGAGTCAGATGTGTTTGCTCTTTTAGAGACTCCTCAGAAGGCGTACCAAATGACTATATATCTCACTAGCCATCGTTATCTGTGTAGGAAAAATAGGCTTGGATAATTATTTATTTATTTACACTTTCATTTAATCTGAGTACACTGTTGCTCTTAGTAATTAGGAATTTTGTTATTCAAATGAAAAGGGAAGCTTCTTTTTTTTTTTTTTTTTCTTTTCTAGGAAAAGAGGCAGTCTCTCTCACAACAGCCATCATTTTATGAGTACTCATTATGTGCTGGGCACTGCCCCAGACACTTTCATAATGCTATTTTTGCTTAACCTGACAAACATTTTGTAAGGTAACTATCATCATCTCCATTTTACAGATATTTTAAAACAAAGACGCTTAGAGTCACTGTGCAGATAATGCCTGGAGGAGGAGTTAAAAGAGGCTGAAGGCAAATACTGCTAGAGATTTTCAGGAAAATGTTTCCTGATGTTTCTTTATGAATTTATGTCCAAGTCCTCTATAATCTACAAAATTTAAGGTTCCTGGGTGCAAGAACCCTTTATGGTTCATCTGTTTCCCTACTCCTGTGAAGTCTACACCTTGCCTGCAGGGGACGCTTGTGAAATTTTGATGAGTGTCTGTTTAGAGCCAGGCTAGAATTAGGACTATTGTCAGACCAGCCCTCTGTATGCCTCAGGTATCTATCAGCTTTTTACCATGCGAATCAATCTCTCCAGGACCTGCCCATCTGCACAGGAGATTGCAGACAGGACCAAAAAATCCCTGCTTATTCATTACTCACCAGAGGGCTGGATACTTCCAGTTGCTCCCTCTATCCAGGCAAAGGCAATTGAAACAAACAAAAGGTAGTCCTTCTTGTTTCTATAATACCAGGGGGTGCAAATGAGAAGTGTGAAATGTGGAGAACAAAATAGAGCCCAATTTATGGACAAAGTTTAAAATTCTGCTTATTCATTGCCAGTGTATCTAAATTCAGCAGTCCTCAGAGAAGGAAACACTAACAAAACAAAACAGATTTGTTTGTAAATGACTCATAACCCTGTATTTTCGCACTAAAGAGACAGTCTTATGAATCTAGGATACGTTGAATCTTTTTACTAAAATTCTTGAACAACTTCAGCTGTGAATAAGCAAAAGCTAAGTATATTTACTTAGGATAGTATTTGTTCAGTTATTACATGTTTGCTGTGTAAAGAAGAAAAAATTGCAAATGCAAGGATGTATACAGATGGCTTCTATTATCAAACACTTCTCCCAATAATGACAGAAATGCTGGATTGTGTGAAATAAAAACAAAACCAGTAAACTCTCACAATGCAAAAGTGAGAAATATCTTCAATCTGTATGGAGAGTTTCTTATGGAATATTTAGAGTTTAAATAGTGGCAGTGCTAGAAATAGTTCATAGATAAAAAATTAGTAAGTTTTTTTTTCCTTTTTTTTTCTCTCTTCCCCGTTTCACTCCATCCCTACTTCTCTCTTGTGGAATATCTAATGTTAGCTATATAGAGGTATATAATTTATTACCCTTTTCCTAGGATGGTTGCCTCGTCTTAAAATGATATAGACTATATAAAGTATCCAGGATAGATAACATTACTCTTTTAGAAACAGGTGGTTTATTAAAAAATAAAAAGCATTATCTTAAATAAGAGCTAAAAGTTTATTGAATCTGCTAAAGCTTCTGTTTTCTAACACATCTTCTTGGGCCTTGAATTTTCTGAGGATGTACCACAGAGTTAGCCTGAGAGAGGTGGAGCAGAAGCAAAGTGATGTTGCACATATGGACTTCTCTTTAAAATGCCATTTGAAAACAAAACAAAAAAAACTGCACACTCAACAAGTTTGCTATTTTAATATAAGCTTTACTAATGCAGCCCTTTATCTGTTTCAGTCACCTTAGACTCTCTGATGCCTAGAAGAGTGTTTGTCACATAGTAGGGGCTCATTGTATACATGTCAAATAAATGACTGAAAAGAGCTCAAAGTGAAATCTTTGGAACATAAGGCAGAACTCTTTAAAATTTCCTCTGATGTAAAAAAATAATAACTAGAATTTTAGAATCCTGATCAACCCATTTCTCTACACTTTCATATCTACGAAAAATGAGCCATTTTTCCCAATGATTTGAAAAAATGTTTAATGAACTACTGGATATTCTACTAGTAGGCACTGGGGATTTAGAGATCACCCAATCCCTGACCTCAAATTAGTCACTGTCAAAAAGAAAAACCAAAACCAAAACCAAGTGCCACTATAAATATAAGGAGACACACACTATAATTAATGAGCAAACAATGTGCTAAAGAGAGTGATATTCAACCCACCTAGAGGTGCTCAGAAAAGGCTTCCTAAAAGAGATAACTCTTAATCTGGATTGTGAAGGATAAAAAGGGTTTCACCATTCCCAATGTCCTCAAGGCAAATGATTTAATCCATCGTAAAAATAAATCTGTCGCACAGTGAAGTACTTTATAATAAGGTTTGTCATATGTAAAACATAATGAGAAGTATGATCTAGGCAATTGTGCCAAACTCATAGAACTTTGGGATTATATATTCATCTGCTGATGGTGTTTAAGCCTTGCTGGCAAGGTATGATTTTTAGACTGCTAGAAAGCAGTAAGCTAATTGTAATAATGATCACAGTTTGGCCAGAATGATTTCTTTAAAGCAATCGATGATTGCCGGAGACATGCTGAACCCTATGGAAGTTGGAGATGAACAAATATCCATTAAATCATCTTGGCTGTTTCCCCTGGAGGCTAAATTCAGATCAGATTGGGTCATGGTATCTGCCTTTGCTCTAGACTTATAGCCAGGTTAACCCAGGAAGAGAGGGAGAGAAGTGACTGACACATTTTACCTGCTTCCTCAGAGTTGCACTAAGTAAATTTCCTACCTCTGTCTTGGCTTTGAATCAACCAACCAACCCACTATTGCCCAATTTTATTTTAAATGGAAAAAAAAGAATATTTAGGTAGTAACAAAAAAGTGCACATCTTTAAATTTTGTTTTTCCTAGTCTATTAACTTCTCAGGAAGGGAACTTCAGTGAAGAATCTCTTTTTATTATAAGGCACCAAAGGATTTATAAATACTACACAAAGTTTTATACTCACACTGATCATTCTTGCATTTTCTTGCCTTGTCTTAGTACTCAAACTCTCCTGCTCCTGACTACGTACCCAAGTACCACTTTTGTCATCCTAAATTACCCATTTCAGATTTGGGAAAAACTAACTCCTGCTTGGCCTAGGAGCAACCTCTTTACCCTGAACATGTATGGTTTTTTTGTGGACTCTCTCTGATTCTTTGTCATGTCCCTCATAAAACAGGATAACACACACATCATTATCATCATCAGCAGCATCAGCATCAGCCTCGCTATGATCTCATTTGCCATCTAGAGATGCCAGGGTTAGACTTGTTCACTTACTGATTTTCCATGACTCATCTGAAATTGGCCAGGTTAATTCACACTGGTAATGATTTTACTCCTTTGTAAAGAGAAGTAAAAATAACCTTACTCCCTTGATGCTTCAAGGGCATAGCAGAGTTTGCACTTGTCAGAAAATAGAATGAACACTGAAAGCCAAGCTTCCCCCTTACCAGAGTTAAGGAGTTATGTAATCACCAATAGTCCAAACACAAGATAGAATGATCCAGAATTTGAATATATTTGCTTAAGCCTAGCCACATTTTTCCTTTCTTCCCTTACCTTCTATGTAATTATGAGGTTTCCACAGGTAACCTGGAGTCTTGCCTAATCTAAAATTATACAAAATACAACATTAACAGAATCTGTGTGGAAACAGTAAAAGACCAATCAAGTTTCCTTGGAAAAGCCCAAGAATTCCTCTCCATTAAAAAAAAAAAAATGAGGACCACTTTTTCAATTATTCTTTCAACAAGTATTATTGAGCACTTCCTCTATTCACTGAGAAGTGTCTTCCTGGCCATGATCATTCCATTTCCTGCTGCTTGGCCAGGTTATGGAATTTCCCTGAATAACCAGATGGCCCCCCTTTGCAGAAAAGTTGCAAGCAGACACACTGTTGACTATCTGACTTACAGATTTATTTTGTTTTGCCCACTTAAATTTCTTCTAGTTGAATCTCTAACATGCTAGACTTGGACTATTTCACAGTAACAGAAAAAAAAAATTGTATTTTCCAGGCTCCATTGAAAGTGAAACCTCTAGAAACATGCTCAAAGATTTTGAAAACAAACGTGTGTTTACCAAAGGGGAGATGTTGTGGGGGGGAAGGATATATTAGGGGGGTTGGGATTGATAGATACACACTACTACATATAAAATAGATGGGTAACAAGGACCTACTGTATAGCACAGAGAAAAGTACTCAATGCAGTGCAATAACCTAAATGGGAAAACAATCTCAAAAGGACTAGATATATATACATGTATAACTGATTAACTTGGCTGTATGCCCAGAATTAACACAATTTTGTAAGTCATCTATATTCCAGTTAAATTTTTAAAATATTTTTTTTCAAAGAAAAAAAAAAGGAAAAAGAAAACTAAAACTTCCAGAAATGTTGGACCCAGGTCTGCTCTGACAGCAGTGACCACAGCTGAATATTGCCTGCCTCCACGAGATAGGTCACATGCTCTCCAATCTACAGCAGTGGCTTCACCTTCTCCCCAACAAACCAAATGCCTTAGCATTTGAGTTTATGACACTTGCTTTTTTTCATCTAGGAGACTCTTGACTGTGAAGAAGAGGTAATAAGTTTAAGGAGAACTTTGGGGATAAAGGAACTGAAAGAAAAAGGCAGAAAATGTTAGTGATCAGGGAGAAATATGAAGTCAGACTTTATCCCATTCATGATTGTATGGGGTTTATCACCACCAACAAACACTCATCAAAGAGATATATGTTCCTCAAGGCTTAAAGACTACCTTAAGAGATCTAATAACTGACAGTTGGGGCCATGGAAGAACAAATTCCATCATCTTACTATCAGACAAATCATTGACAGGAGTAATAAGTTTCCTTCGAGATGCATGATTCAGGTAAAATTGTGACATAGGTCAAGTTTGACTTTGGTACCTGTGGTGGATAGATGTTAGAGTTAACCCAGTTTCTGGTGTTCACACCTTTAGTTAATCACTTTCCCTTGAGTGTGGGGGTGATCTGTGGCTTGCTCCTAACAAAATGAACATGGCAAAAGTGTTGAGATGTCATTTTCATGATGATATTGTTACGTAACAGTCTTGCAGACTGGAGTTGGAGAAGCACTTTGTGGGTTTGATGAAGTAAGCGCTCAAGTTGGCAAAGTCCTTGTGGCAAGGAGCAAAGGGTGGTGTCTAGGAACTCTGGGCAGCCTCTCGGACCTGAATGTGGGCTCCAGCCAACCACCAACAAAAATCTGGGACCATTAACCTCACATCTCAAAAAAATCAATCCTTCCAAGAACCTGAATGATCCTGGAAGTGAATTCTTCACCACCGGAGCCTCCGGATGGGAATAGCCTGGCTGATACAGCCTGCAGCCTTTTGAGAGCATAAGCAGAGGATTCAGCTAAGCTCTTCCCAGATTCCTGACTCACAGAAACTGTGCTATAATAAATACGTTTATTTCCACCAAGTTTGCGATAATTCTATTACACGGCAACAGAAAATGAGTACAATGCTCTTGTGCCTTCCTTCTATTTATCACCTCCTTCTCTCTTGGTATAATCCACCCTGCATCTGTCCACTATCCATATGAATTATCCATCTGCCTAGGACCTCCCTTATTCCTATCATTTTCAATGTACTCCCTAATACTACATTATTTTCTTTCTTTCTTTTCTCCCCATCCCCTAACCCTCACTTCTGGCAACCAGAAATCTGTTCTTTGTATTTATACTTTTTTTTCTTTTTCAGATTCCTCATAGACCTGATACAGTCATATCATATATCACTTGTCTTTCTCTGTCTGACTTATTTCACTAATAGCACTGAATTTTCTGAACTGCTTGCCTCAACAATTCCCCCTTTCCATTTAATCTCTACTTGCTGATACATTGACCAAAATGTACCTGTCACCATTCCTCTGTGTATTAGTTTCCATAGCTACTATAACAGATTTCCAAAAACTTAGTGGCTTGAAACAACATAAATTTATGAGCATATAGTTCTGCAAAATGTAAGAAATACAAAAAGGGTCTCACTGGGGTAAAATCAAGGTTTCAGCAGGATTATATTCCTTTCTAGAGTCTCTAAGGGAGAATCCATTTCCTTGCCTTTTCCAGCTTCCATAAGGGCACTCACATTCCTTGGCTTAGGGCCCCATTCCTTCAGCAAATTTGGGCTGAGTCCTACCCACACTGCTCTCTCTCTGGTCCTGTCTCTCTTCTGTGTCCCTCTTCTAATCATAAGGGCTCTTGTGGTTATGACGAGCCCACCCAGGTAATTCAGGACAGTCTCCCTCTCTCAAGGTTAAGGTCAAGGTCGAGCTGATTAGCAATCATAATTCTACCTGAAAAGTTAATTACCCTTTGTCTTGTTATAGTGTTACCTCTGGGGCTTAGGATGTGGACATCATAGGGTGGGGCTATTTTTCAGCCTACCGCACTTTGTGAAAGTTATAAATTTAAAAAGTAATCTGCAATATTCATTGTGCCCCAGTACTCATGACTGATAGTGTGTTAACCCTCCCAGGGGAATTATACCCCCAAAAGACCTCTTCAAAATATACAAAACTTTCATAATTAAGGAATATCTCCTAAAGGGGGAATTTTCTGGCACTGGGGCTAGTCTATGAGAGATATATTTTAAGCAAAGGGGCATTTACTAATTCACAAATCACCTCATAAAAGTAACTGCTTGCACTGCTTTCTTATAAAAATGTTTTTCATGGTCAATACCAGTATTATTCTACTGTGGTAATCTAAGTAGGTTAGTGGTTGTAAGCATCAATGATGAGCTATTTAAATGAGAAAACTGGGAGGCTCCCCACAAAGCTGGTACAATGACTATGTTGCCCTAGGGAGGGAGCAAAAGCAGTGACCCGTTTTAGCTGTTAAGACACCCAAGCAGCAGTCAAATTCAGGGGCTCAGTTTTGTGACTCCCCAGCATATATCAATTATCTCAATGGGAGTTCCAAATTTTCCAATAAACCTCCAAACAAAATTAATTTTAATGACTTTAATTAGGCTTAATTATATTATTACTAGTATTATATACGCTCCTTTTGCGAAGTTGATGAGAAATACTTTCAGAGAAACAAACCAACAGAAAAATGAAGGATAATATAGGTCCAAATTATTTGGAAATTAATTGCCTAGATGCCTTTTTATTTATATTCTTGAGGTGGAAAATTGGTCAAATACAAATGGTTGTGGCATATACACATATCCTGAAACAGAGCCAGGGACCATGGTTTCTTATTTATTTCTCTTCAAAGTGGCTGTCTTCTCCCCAATAGACATTCAGGCAATAATAAAAAAAAAAACAAAAAAAAAACACACCCACAGACACATACACATAATACATTTTTTATCTGTGTTTTCCTGGTCCTCTAATTCATAGTTCTGAGAACTGTCCTGTAGGTCACTGTTTCAACTCCCCCACTTTTTTTCAATCTGGCCATGGTTGTCAAGAGGAAATTAATCTTTTGCAGCCAAATGAAATTTGGGCTTCCCAGCACTAGCCACTAATGAAAAATGCATTAATGGAAAGCATCAGAAAAACCCCTGGCTCTTAGTACCAGAGGGTACATTTAAATAATTCTATGAATATAGATCAATAAAACTAATTTACTTATAGCCTTTGTGTGCAGTATTCAAATCTGAATAAAAGTCATTTGTATTACAATGTTTTGTATTAATTTGAGGTATCTATTGTTTTACATATTAAATTAATCTTGATCTTTAGACAGAACTTCATATACAATATTAAAATACGAAGCCTGGGATTTGATATTAGTAATGCTTTGATTTCATAATTCAGCCTGGTTTGTCTGGATGTCATTTGAAAAGCTTGGAGAGGTCCCAGAGGGCCAGCTCTGAGAAGCCAAGGTTAAGTCAGAGACAGAGCAGAGGGCTTTAATATTCAAGTATGCATTGTATCAGCTGTAGTGCCCAAAGGCCCACTGGGATTTTATGGGTTTGGAATGGGAGCCTGATGTATTGGGAAGTGAGAATAGTATCCATAAGCACCTGAGAGTCCAGAGCATGAAGGGATGGCTACAGGATGTCTATGTTCCCATTCAAGTGCTGGGATCAAGATATTACTTCCTGTTTCAATGAAGTGCATTCTTTATTCATCAAGTGTTTATTTAATGTCCTCTCTCTTCTAGGTTCATAGACATGTTGGGTAAAAAAGCATACAATGAGATTCCAGGAGCTTAAAATTGGCAGGCAAATCACTAGGCAACTACATCTGATGTGGTTAGTACTGTACCAGAAATAAATATATAAATATAGGATACTCTTAGAGCCTGTTAATAAATGTCCAATGCTTTCTGGACTTACCTGGCCATGGAATTTTAAAACAAATAAACAACAGCAACAGTGAAATGATTAGCATCCTTTTAAACTGTGTTCATATGTAAATCTCAATGTAAAACCATGATATAGTTAAACAAGAGGCAGCAATGAAGGTACAAAATTGAACCCAGCTCTATCTCCTGCAAAAATAACAAAGCAAAATTTCATTGCTTCTCTGACGTCCCTGCAGCATCTCTTCCACAGAAGTCCTCTTACTGTCCACTCTGTGAATCTTCACAGTCCTTGGGCCACATGCTGCAGGGCTTCCTGACATAGCTGTGCCTTGGTCAGGAGTTCAGAATAAACAAATAAGAATTTCCTGAGAACCAGTGGCAGCTCTAATGTTTTGATATTTTCAGTTGTAAGTCTATTAATTTTCCTGGTCATTTTTTCATAAGAATGCATTGTTGAAAAATGGGCAAGTTGTACTGATCATAACATTCATGTGACTATAAGCTAAAAAATACTGATTTCCATATCTTTGTTCATGAGCTTACAGTCTACTAAGAGAAAAAGATGTGAAAACACATGATTTCTAGTTCATTAGTAGTGCAGCAGTTAAGGATCCGGTATGTCACTTCTGTGTCTTGGGTCACTGCAGTGGTGTGGGTTGAATCCCTGGCCCAGGAACTTCCACATACCATGGGCATGGACCGAAAAAAAGGAAACATGTGATTAACATATTTTACAATTTGTATAATGACAGAGGAGTATACACTGGGTGGCAAAAAAAAGGAGGGAATGATCAGCTCCTCTTAAATGAGTGAGGAACATACCCCGCCCCACAGAGCGTCTTCTACATCCTACCTTAAGCAGGGTTTTGAAGAATTTATAGGAATGTACCAGATCAACTGGTGGCATGGCATGCTGTGAGAAAATTGCTATCATGAAAGACAATCCAGATATTGAAAGGTTAATGTAAAGAATTAAATAGAGTTCTGGATGAACAAAACTATCTCTTCATCATAAATCCTAAACTTGTTTTGCACTTCACACATATTCACTGCAAAAGTCAGTACATATGCCAGATTAATAGCAAGAGTTGGAGTTGCCATTTTTCTCCTTCTTCTTTTTCATGTAAGTTCTAATATTCTAATATTTTCAACTAGTCATTAAGTTGGCGGCAAAGATGTATGATGTCATTTCCTTTCCAGAAACTTTTCTAGAAAAACAGAATTAATTCTCTGTATTTGCAGCTCCAGAAATGGACTATATATTGTCCCATATATGGTACATAGACAAGGCCAGCTTTAAGGAGCAGAAACCAATAACAAATACATTTTGCATAAATATAATGATCTCTGTCATTGTAATCATCACTTTTATTATTTTATTTATTTTATATTATAATAAATAAAATATTATCTAAAACGTGTGAAGAATAGCTTTCTACATTTTAAATTATCTTCACAGCCATCATCTGATTTGGGTTAATACTCAAAAACTCTGGAAGATTAGAAAGAAATATGTTGTTTTCCAATGATATAAATAAGAAAACTACAACTAGAAGAAATTTTCAAATTTCAAATTACCCAAGGACCCAGAACAAATTATTGGAGATGAAAAGTCTCCATCCTAGCACCCTGGTTTTGAGTTCTTTAGCACATACATCATTGAATACTGCTCTGTAGGATTCTATATATGGGACTGATAAGCCAGTCACAAAAGATTGTCTCAGAGGATTTTGTACAATTAAAAGGAAAAGGATCTCTAGTTTCTCTAATATGTTAAGGAAAGCAATAAAAGAAAAAAATTTTAGCACCTTCTAAGAGGACATCACTGTATAAATGAAAGTCTCTAATTTTTAAAGACAAGAGAGTCATCAAAAGGTAAATACTAGGGTAATGGTCCTAATTATCCTCTAAATATGGGAACAGATGAGGGTTCATGTACATACTCTAGTACCAGTCACCTACCACTGGGCTATTACTTTTTTTTTTTTTTAGGACCTCATGTGTGGCATATGGAAGTTCCCAGGCTAGAGGTCGAATCAGAGCTGCAGCTGCTGGCGTACGCCACAGCCACAGCAACAGCAGCATGGGATCTGAGCCATGTATGTGACCTGCACCACAGCTCATGGCAACGCTGAAAACTTAATCCACTGAGAAAAGCCAGGAATCAAACCCTCATCCTCATGGTTACTAGTTAGGTTTGTTACTGCTGAGCCACAATGAGAATTCCTAAGGCTATTACTTTTAAATTACACTTTAATTTTTTTAATTAAAAATTTTAATTTTTCCTAGTTGATGACATCAAAGGGGATAAAGGCAAAGAGAACATATTCATTGCAGACTGACTTTCCTTTCCACTTTTTTCTCCAGAGCATATCACTCTTTTGTGCCAGCTTTATAATGATGTAATTCATATACTGCATAACTGACCTATTTAATGTTTCCAATTCAAGGTTTTTAGTATTTGCACAGACTAGTGTATCCACCACCATAATCTAATTTTAGAATATTTTCTTTACTGCAAAAAGAAGTCCCCCACACAATTAACAGTCTTTCTCCATGTGCTCTCTTTCTTAGTTCCTAGAGGAAAAAAGAAAAATCTGCATTATGTCTCAGTGTATTTGCCTATTCTGACCTGCATAAAAATAGACTCTCACAACATGCAGTCTTTCATGACTGGTTTATTTCACTAAGACTAAGTATTCAAAGTTCATTATTGTTGTAGAATGTAGATGATATCATAGTATTCTATTGTATGGTTATATCATAACTTATCCATTTATCATTTTGTGGACATTTGAATTTTTTCCACTTTTTTTGCTAATATAAATAGAGTTTCCAAGAACACTTGGGACCAAGCTTTTATGTGAACTATGTTTTCATGTCTCTGGGTATTTATCTAGGAGTGGGATTGCTGGGACATACAGTAAATCCATGTTTATTTTTTTGAACAACAGCCAGTTTCCTAAAGCAGCAGCACCATTTTACATTCCCACCAGCAACGTATGAAGACACTAATATCTTCACATCCTCAACATATATTAGTGTCTATTTTTTTTGGGTGGGGGAATTATAACATTCCTGGCGGGTGTGAGGTAGTATCTCACTGGCTTTGATTTGCACTCTCCTAATGACAAATGAGATTGTGTTGGTTCATGTGCTTAGGCTTTTTGTGTATTTTAGGAGAAATGATAGTTCAGATCCTTTGCTTATTTTTCAGTTGGATCATAATCTTTGTACTATTAAGTAGTAAGAATTTTTTATATATTCTGTACATAAGCTCCTTATCACATATTATCTTATTCTATTCTGTGGAGTGTATTTTCACTTCCCTGATGATATCATTTGTAACATAAAACTTTAAATTTTTATCAGGTTCAAATTATCTATTTTTTCTTTGGTTGTCATTGCTTTGGTGTCATATCTAAGAACATATTTGCCTAAAACAAAGATTTAAAACTATGTTTCCTTCTAAAAGTTTAATAGTTTTAGCTTTTATACATAGGTATATAATCCATTTTGAGTTAATTTTTGTATATTATGCAAAGAAAGGGTCCAACTTCCTATATTTGAATATGAATATCCAATTATTCCAATACAATTTGTTGAAAAAAACTTTTCCCCTGTTGAATTATCAACTTCCTTGTTGAAAACCCATTGACCATAAGGTAAGATTTTGTTTCTGAACTCAATTCTATTCCATTGATCTATATGTTTATCCATATTCTAATACTATACTGTTTTGATTACTATAGCTTTGTAATATGTTTTCAAATCAGAAAATGGGACTTCTATATGTTTATTCATCTTTTCTAAGATTGTTTTGACTATTTTGGATCTTTTGCACTTTTATATGAATTTTGGAATTCATATTCAAAATAAGTTTCTGGAAAAAAAGGTAGCTGAGATTTTAAAGGTAAATCTGCAGATCAATTTCAAACATGGTCCTACAACACTAAGTCTTATAATCCATGAATATGGGTTGTCTTCACTACTTAGATTTTCTTTAATTGTTTTAGCTATTTTTTATGGTTTTCAAGTTTTATACTTTTTTATTTTATTCTTCTTAAGTAATTTATTCTTTGGCTGCTCTTGTAAATGAAATGTTTTTATTAATTATATTTTCAGATTATTCATTACTAGTGCATAGAAATAAAATAGATTTTTGTATATTGATATTGTATCTTGCAAACTTCATGAATCAGTTTATTAGTTGTAAGTCTTATTGACTTCCTTAGGATTTTCTTTTTTTAATACTGTTCTCTGCAAAAGATGACATTAGCTGTTTTTCATAGATTCTTTTCATCAGGTTAAGAAAATTGCCTTTTATTCCTGGTATACTAAGGGGTTTTTTAATTATTATTTTTAAAAAGTGTTGGGTTTTGAAAAAAAAATTTGTATCATTGAGATAGCCATGTGGTTTTTGCACCTCATTCTACTGTTATTAATCACTATTACATTAGTTGATTTTCAGATGCTGCACCAACCTGTATTCCTTTGGCAAATCCCAATTAGTAATGGCATAAAATACTTTTTATATGTTGCTACACATAGTCTTAGTATTTTGTTAAGGACTGCTGTGTCTATATTCATGGAGACTGTAGTTTAGTCTGTAGTTTTCTTTTTTTATGTCTGGTTTGATATAAAGATAATATTGGATTCATAAATAATTTGGAAAATGTTTCCTACTCTGCTACTTTTGGAGGATTTTGTGAAGAATTGTTGTTAACTCTTTAAATGTTTGATAAAATTCACCAGTAAAGTCATCTATGCCTGGCCTTTTTTTTGTGGGAAGTTTTAAAATTACTAATTCAATCTTTGTTATATGTATGTTCAGATTTCCTATTTTTCTTAGACCAATTTTAGTAGTTTATGTCTTTCTAGGATAGTCTATTTTATCCAAGTTACCTAATATATTGGTATACTATTATTTGCAGTATAATCTTATAATCCTTTTTTATTTCTGTAATGTTGGTGAGGATGTGACCCCTTTCATTTCTAATAGTAGTAATTTTAATCATCTCTTTTTTTTCTTGGTTGCTTAAGCTAGAGTTCCTTCCATTTTATTGATCTTTTAAAAAACATAAGTTTTCTTTTTGATGATTTTCTTATTTCTTCTATCTCTGTTTTATTGATTCTATCTCATTTTAAACTTTAAACTTCTATCTCATTTTAAACTTTATTTTATTACTTGAGCTTGCTTTAAATTTAATTTGTTCTCTTTCCAGTTTCTTTTTTTTTTCTTTTTTTTTTTTTTTTTGCTATTTCTTTGGGCCGCTTCTGTGGCATATGGAGGTTCCCAGGCTAGGGGTCGAATCGGAGCTGTAGCCGCTGGCCTACGCCAGAGCAACAGCAACGCGTGATCCGAGCCGCATCTGCAACCTACACCACAGCTCAAGGCAATGCCGGATCGTTAACCCACTGAGCAAGGGCAGGGACTGAACCTGCAACCTCATGATTCCTAGTCGGATTCGTTAACCACTGCGCCACGACAGGAACTCCTCTTTCCAGTTTCTTAAGGTAGAAGCATAGGTCAATAATTTGAGACTTTTTTAAATTTAGATGGTTACCAATTTTAGATCTCCTTTAAGCACTATTTAAGCTGCATTCTATAAGTTTTGGTAGTTATGTTTTTGTTTTCATTCATAATGAAAAATCATTTAATTTTCCTTGTGATTTCTTTTTTGATCCACTGATAAATATGATTTTAGCATTTAATTTTTACATATTTACTAATTTTTCAAATTTCCTTCTGTTACTGATTTCTTTTTTTTTTTTTTTTTTTTTTTTTGTCTTTTTGCTATTTCTTGGGCCACTCCCGCGGCATATGGAGGTTCTCAGGCTAGGGGTCTAATCGGAGCTGTAGCTGCCGGCCTACACCAGAGCCACAGAAACACGGGATCCGAGCCGCGTCTGCAACCTACACCACAGCTCACAGCAACGCCGGATCGTTAACCCACTGAGCAAGGCCAGGGATCGAACCCACAACCTCATGGTTCCTAATTGGATTTGTTAACTACTGCGCCATGACGGGAACTCCTGATTTCTTGATTTAATTCCATTGAATAGATTGTCAGAGAATATAATTATCATGATTTCAAACTTGCGAAATTATTGAGGCATGGAGGCTCATTCTACAGCCTAGTATCTGGTCTTATCCTGGAGAATATTGTATGTGCATTTGAGAAAAATGTGTTTTCTGCTATTGTTCATTGGAGTGCTCTATAATTGTCTTTTAATTCTACTGGTTTATGTTTTTTTTCCAAGTCTTCTGTTTTCTTACTGATATTATGTCTAGTTTTATGTTATTGAAAGTGAAGTATTAATGTTTCCAACTATTACTGTTAAGTTGTATGTTTCTCCTTTGAATTCTGTTAATTTTACTTGACATAGTTTGTGGCTCTGTTGTTATGTGTATATATGCTAATAATAGTTAAAATTCCCTGATGAATTGATGTTATCATTATAAATTCTCCTTCTTCTTCTTTAGTAATTTTCTTGTTTCAAAATCAACTGGGTCTGATACTAGTGTAGTCACACCAGTTCTCATATTTCATAATATGTATTTTCCACTTTTTTACTTGCAACATTTTGTAGCTTTAAATGTAAAGTATGTCTCCTACAAATAGCATAAAGTTGGATTTCATGTTTTTTTTATCCAGTTCAATAGTCTCTCTTTGATTGTTTAATCCTTTCATATGTAATATAATGGATACAGTTGGATTTATGCCTGTGATAGAATGGATATAGTTGAATTTTAAGTCTGTCAGGCAAGTTTTTGTTTTCTATCAATCTCACATTTTTGTTTGTTTTGTGTGTCCTATATTCTTTTACTTTTTAATTTTTTTTGTTTTTTTTAAGATTTTCATTTTTTCTTTTATAATTTATTTACAATGTTCTGTCAATTTCTGCTGTATAGCAAAGTGACCCAGTCGTGTGTATATATATATATATATACACACATTCCATTTTGTAGTGTAATATCCTAATTCCTTTCATGATTTTTAAACTGCATTTTAGTCATTTTCTTTGTGGTTACGCCATGGTTTAACATAGAGATCTTAATTTATCAGAATATATTTAAAGATCTAATTCCAATGATATATAGAAAATCACTTTTATACCATTCTTTTATATTCCCCATAGTTGTACTTTTATGCATAGTGTATCTATTTATGTAAAAACTAAACAATACATTATTATAATTATTACTTTAGATAATTACTTTGGAAAAAAAATCTGAGTGAAGGAGAACAAGCATATATTTATAAATTTGATTATATAACCTCATTTTACATCTGTGGTTTTCTTTATTTCTTCTTGTATATATAAGCTACCATTTGGCGTCATTCCCTCCTCTATAAAGCTTTAATCCTACCTCTTCTCATGCCATTATTGCCAGGCATTAAATTTCTATGTGTGTTAAATCCAGCAATGCGACTATACATATATTTTTATGAATTTGCTTTTTAAATAGGTTAAGAGGAGAGAGGAGGAGAAGTATATGAGTGTACTGTCCTTTATAATTATCTACATAATTAGCCTTTACTGGCAGTCTTTGTGTTTTGTGTGTGTGTATGAATTTATACAACTGTCTGTTGTCATTTTCTTTGAGTCTGAAGAATCTCCTTTAATATTTCTTGCAAAGTGGATCTGCCAGCAAATTGTCTCACTTTTTATTTATCTGAGAATATCTTTATTTTACCTTCCTTTATTGTGGCTGTTAGTGGTTTTTTTTTAATGGATTTTTTTATAGAAAAGAATTGAGTGAAAAGTATAATATTCCCATATCTCCCATACCCACCAAATTCTTCTATTTTTAGCTTATTGAATTCATGTGGGTACATTTATTTCTCTGGATGAACCAGTTTTGATGCATAATTATTAACTACAATTGTCCATAGTTTACATTAGGGTTCTGTCTTTGTGTTAAACATACTATACATCTTGAAAGATGTATAATGGCATATATATGTCATTATAGTGTCATACAGAACAGTAGTTTAACTGCCCAGAAATCCTTTTTTTCCATCTGTTTATTCCTTTCTCCCTCCTCCCAAATCCCTTTCTTCCATTGATCTTTTTACTGTCTCCACAGTTTTCCTTTTCCAGAATATCACAGGTTATAATCATATAGTATCACAACCTTCTTGATTGACTTTTTTCACTTAGTAATATACATCCATGGTTCCTTCATGTATTTTGATGACTTGATAGATCATTTCTTTTTGCCTGAATAATATTCACTGTATATATATATATACCAACTTATGTATTCTCTATTGAAAGATATCTTGATTTCTTCAAAGTTTTGACAATTATGAATAAAGCTGTTATAAACATTTGTGTTCAGATTTTGTGTGAATGTAAGTTTTCAACTTATTTAGGTAAACACTATGGAGCACAGTTACTAGATCATGGTAAGAGTACCTTTAGTTTTGTAAGAAACTGTCACTCTTTGAAAGTGGCTGTACCTTTTTGCATTCTCACCAGCAATGCATGAAGTTCCTATTGCTTCACACCCTTGCTAGTTTTTGGTGGTGTCAGTGTTTTGGATTTTGGCCATTCTAATGGATATAAGGGTATGGCATCCTTAATAATATATGATGTGGAATATCTTTTATATGTTTATTTTACACCTGTATTTTTCTTTAGTGAAGTTACTTTCAAATTTGAAAGTTTTTCTGGATATGTTTCTTGACTTTTTTTTTCTTTAAGCACTTTGAAGATGTCATCTTATTGCCCTCTTCCCTACATTGTACTGATGATAAGTCAATTGTAAATATTATTGGAGTTCTCTTGTTTCTTTCTTGCTGCTTTTCTTTCTTTCTCTTTCAGCATTGTAACTGTGATGTGTCTGGTATCTAACCTACTTGCCTATAGTATGATACAAGAAGAGAAAAATAAGCTAAAGAAGGAATTATCAAACATAAAGGAGCCAGGAAGTGCTGGTTTTAAAAACTCCCAGTCACTCCAAATTATACAATTATGAAATGCCTTCTAAGCTAAATGGACATTTTAGCAATTATAAATATAGCTTCTAGAATATTTGAAATACAGGTCTTTGTGCGGATATGTGCTTTTATTTCATTTGAGAAAACACCTTACAGTGATTATTAGGTGATAGGGTAAATTTATGTTGAAATTTATAAAAAATTATCAAGCAGTTTTCCAATGAGACGCCAAAGAGGCATGTGAAAACTTTGCGGACTATCTTATTCTATTCAGGTTACTATAACAAAGGACACAGACTAAGCAGCTTATAAACAAGAGAAATTTATTTTTCAAATGACAGAAAGTCCTCCTCTAGTTTGAGATTGCCAATTTATCACTGCTTCCTCACATGGCGGAAGGAGGCTAGGGAGCTCTGTGGGCTCTCTTTTAGAACACTAATCCCATTCACAAAGATTCCACTCTCATGATCTAAGTAACTCACAAAGATACTACCTTCTAATACCATCACATTGAGAGTGAGGATTTCAACATACTAATTTTGGAGGGTACAGACATTCAGACCATAACAGGAAGTAATAGATTTGTTTTGTCATATTGATTATGGTGATGGTTTCAAGTATTTACATAAGGCAAATTTATCAATTTTTACAGTTTGAGTATGTGGATTTTATTTTACATTAATTAACCCTAATAAACTGTTAAACATTTTTGAAAGATGCAATCTAACTTCCTTTGTGCTTACTTCTTACATCCATGTATTATTTTAAATTGTGTTAAATTTAACTTATAAGTGTGGAAATTTTCTAGATAATTTCCCCATTTTTATTTTATTTAAATTCCCTTTTTGTCAGAGAAAATACTTTGTATGATTTAAATCCTTTAAAATTCTTAAGAATTTTTTTCATTCATAATTATATCCTAATTTGATGTTCCATGTACATATGAAAAGAATATTCATTGTCCTGTTGCTGGGTATAGTGTTCTTTATCTGTCAATTAGGTCAAGTTGGTTGATAGAGCTGTTCAAAACTTCCATATTTTTATAGAATATATATATCATAAATAGTTATATAATAAGTAATACACACATATAGTCACTGAGAATGGAGTATTGTAATCTTGATTAAATTATTGTGGATAAGTCAGTTTCTCTTTTTAAATACATATATTTTGAAATTCTTCTATTAGGTGCAAACACATTTGTGATTTTATTGATGCATTGATCCCTTTATTAACCTAAAATGTTCCTCTTTATTTCTGATAACATTCCTTGTTATGAAGTCTACTTTGATATTAATATAGCCACCACTTCAGCTTTCTTTTGAGTGGTGTAGCATGAAATATATTTCCCATTCTTTTCCTTTTAACATTTTTGTGTCTTTGTATTTCAGTTTGGTTTATTATAGATAGCATTTACCTATATTACCATTATTATAGACAGATACTTCTTTCACTCTCTTTTAAAATTGAATCTGACAAATTTATTTGGCATCTTTAGCCCATTTACATTAGATATAATTATCAATACAGTGGTTTAAACCTTCTATTTTGCTATTTTTTCCCTCTTTTTATAATCTATTCTTTTCTTCTGTTCCTGTCTTCTTTGGAAGAATTGAGTATTTTGTAGGAATTCTTTTCTCCAGGATTTGTTTATTATACTGGAGAGAAATATATACATCATCTTTAATTTTTTGGTGTGGTAGCTCTTGTTTATAATATGTATCTTTATCTTATCATAGTGTAACTTAAAATTATATGTACCACTTTGCATAAAGTGTAAGAACCTTACAATAGCATGTTTTAATTTTCCTTCTCCCAACCCTTACTTTTATAGATTCTACTGACATAAGTTATAAACCTCCAAATTCATTGCCATTACTTTTAGTTTATATAGTCAATTATTATTGTTATAATAATTAATAAGAGTTGAAAGTGAGGTCTATATATTTTCACATGCTAACATATCCAGTGCTATTGTTTATTTTTACAGATGTGAATTCCATCTGGCATTATTTTCCTTCTGCTTGAAGAATTTCTTTCAACCTTTCTTGAGGTGCAGATTATTGGTGATAGATTCTCTCATTGTTTGTCTTACAGTATCTTCATTTTTCTGTCTTTATTGAAAGACATTATTTCTCAGTATAGAGTTCCAAATTGACTTTCATTTTACAATTCCTTAAGATCTAGCTTCATTGTCTTCTGGCTTGCATAATTTCTTAAGATAAGTTAGCTATCATTCTCATCATTGTTAGTCCATACTACTTTGTACGTATATATCTTTTTCCCACCGGCTATTTTTAATTACATCTTCATGTTTAAATTATTAGCTTATGTTCTATTTATTTTGTATTTTTAACCAATTAGATGTTTGGTGTAAATTTTAAAAAGTTTTTAAAATTAACACTCTCTGGGTTTTGTTGAGGTTTCGGGATATCTGAGTTTACGGAGTTTTTTTTTATCAAATTTGTAAAATTTCTGAGCATTATATTTCACATGTTTTTACCCTCCCTTCCCCATCTTCTCTTTTTAACACTCCAGTTCCACCTATTTTAGATTATTTGGCACAGTCACACAATCATTAAGCTCTGTTCATTTTTTCAGTCTCTTTTCCTCTGTGCTTTATTTTAGGCAGTTTCTTTTTATATGCTTACTTTATTGACATTTTATCCCGCAGTGCCTACTATGAGATTAATCCATTATATCCAGTGTAATTTTCAATATTGTATTTTTTATCCCTAATATTTCATTTTGGGCCAATTTTATACATTTTCATTTTCTTATGTTCATATTTTATTTTACTTTCTTTATCTGATGATGCATATGTATGAAAGTTATTTTAATATTATTTGCTGCTGTTTTCATTATCTCTCTGGTTTCTGAATCTTTTTCTTTTGATTGATTATTTTCTTGTATGATGATATTTTCCTGCTTACATGCATGCCTGGTAATTCTAGTTTGGATACCAGACATTTTGAATTTTATGTTGTTAAGTGCTGGATTAGTTTTTATTCCCTTAAATAGTTTTAGACTTTGTACTAGAAGGCAGTTAAGTTACTTATTATTTGTTTGATCCTTTAAGTCTTTCTTCTACACTTTGTTAAGGCAGGTCAAGGGCATTTTTTTAGTCTAGAGCTAATTTATTCCCACTAACAAGGCCATATTTCTTTGAATGTTCTGCCAAATGACCCATGTTTTACAAGGTCTTTCCACTCTGGATCTTAAAAATACAAACTATTATTTACTTTCTATGAGGTCTTGAAATTTTTCAGCATGCTATTTGCCAGGAGTCTTTGCCTGAACACTAGTATTTTTTTTTTCTTATTATGTCCAGAGATTACTGCTTAATCAAGCACCCAAAGGAACCCCTCTGCAGGTTTCCAAAATTCTCCCTGCAGAATTCCTTCTTTTCTGGTACTCTATTTATAAAATTCTAGCCACCTTAGCTTTCCTGCAAGACCACCAGGCTCTGTATGGGTTCTCCCACTCTATTCTATGGCCTGAAAATGCCAGGTTTTAAGCTAGGGAAGCATGGGGATTTGTTTGTTTTTCATCTCAAGGGATCACAGTCCTTCACTTTCTATTGTCCAATGACTAAAAAATTTATTTCATAAGCTTTATTTAGTTTTCTACTTTTTCAAGCTAGAAAGGTAAAAAGTATTCTCTAGTACTATAATATGGCTGAATGTGAAATTCCAAGTTCTTATTTCTTATAGCTATCTTAGAGTAATTCACCTCAGTGAACTTTGGTTTCCCCTTTTATAAATTAGGAGTAACAATAACTGTATCACAATTTTTTTTTTCCTTTTTATGACTGCACTCGCAGCATTCGGAAGTTCCCAGGCTAGGGGTAGAATCAGAGCTACAACTGCCAGCCTACACCACAGCCACAACAAAGCCAGATCTGAGCCATGTCTTACGGCAACACTGGATCTTAACCTACTGATTGAGGCCAGGGATCAAACCATTTTCCTCATGGACGCTAGCTGGGTTTGTTAGCATTGAGCAACAATTTCACAAAATTATTGTGATGAAAACATCTAGCATAGAACTACATCTGTAATAGGCCTGAGAGGAAGGGTCATTTATTCCTCTTTCCTTTGGTAATCAAAACACATGGTCTTCCTCTCTACTTATTCAAATCACTTCCTATCTTGGCAAGAGTAAATTAAACCATATTTTTACCTTAACAATGTACCTTCCAAGCTTAGCCTAAAGGGATCTCTTCTTTCTCTGAAATATTTCAGCAATTATTGTCTATAAAATTTGTTGAGTAATTAATCATAGGTGCCCTTTAATAACATAGCTACTGTTGTCTAGAAATGACATTTAAATTCTTTATTATTGGATATTATCTAATGTTTATAAGTGCCTCTACTCGATAAGACATAATTCCATTGGGACAGGTAACTCATCCTAAATATGTTAATACCCCTATAGCTCCTGAGTCATGCCCTAGCACATACTGAGGAAAAAAAATTTTTTTTTGTCTTTTTAGGGCCACAACTGAGGCATATGGAGGTTCCCAGGCTAGGGGTCAAATCAGAGCTGTAGCCTCCAGCCTACGCCACAGCCAACACGGGATCCGAGCCACATCTGTAACTTACATCACAGCTCATGGCAATGCTGGATCCTTAACCCACTGAGTGAGTCCAGAGATCAAACCTGCATCCTCATGGATACTACTAGTCAGATTTGTTTCCACTGAGCCATGATGGGAACTCCCAAGGACAAAATTCTTGATTTTAGATTTTTTTCATAAAATGAATAAACATTTATTAAATTAAAATATTTTGCTTAAGTGAAAAACAGAGTTGTAATACAATATTATAGTGCTATTATCTCAATGGGTAAAAATTTCTATCTTAATAATATGTGATCAAAATATTTGTTTATCCCTTCATTTTTCCCTGTCCCTTTTATCTTTTCTTTACATCACCCTCAAGGACTTAAAATTTTGGAAAAGTCATCATAGCATGAAATATACACACAGCTCATGAGAAAGAATCTTCCTTCTTCAAATTATTCTAAATAATCATCTTCGGATCTTTTCTCTCTGAGCCTAGATCTTTTGCGTTCTTCAGAAAAAAGAATGGACAAGAAGAAAATCATAGAAACCAGTAGAAGAATATATGTGAATGTATATGTCACTTAGAGGATAAGCAGATCTTCATGGTTGAAGAGCTATGCCCAATTTGACTCTATAACTTGTGTGGAGCAAGTGGCCTGGCATCTCCATAGATGCAATATGAGACCTTCTGTTCAAGAGGTTAAAACATCAGGCTGATAAATCTCTATGTCCGTGAACTCTTGGTTATAGTCAAAGCTAAATCATGTGCTCAGGGTGATTTGTAACTCAGTTAATATTAATGAGAAGTATTCCCCACAAAAAAAACCTGTTGTTGATTTACAATAACCAAGACATGGAAGCAACCTAAATGTCCATCAACAGAGGAATGAATAAAGACGATGTGACACATATATATAATGGATTATTACTCAGCCATAAAAAGAATGAAATAATGTCATTTGCAGCAACATGGATGGACCTAGAGATTGTCATACTAAGTGAAGTAAGTCACACAGAAATAGACAAACATCAAATGATATCATTTATATATGAAATCCAATCTAAAAGATAATGCAAACGAACTTATTTACAGAACAGAATCAGATCCACAGATGCCAAAGTCAAACTTACTGGTGCTAAGGTGAAAGGAGCAAGGGGGGAAGGGATAAATTGGGTGTTTGAGATTGAAATGTACACATCACTACTATATATAGAATAGATAAGTAACAAAGTATAACTACAGCACAGGGAACTCTGCTCAATATTCTGCAAGAACCTGGATGGGAAAAGAATCTGAAAAAGAGTGGATATGTATATATGTATGGCTGATTCACTTTTCTGTACATTTTAAACTAACACAATGTTTTAAATCAACTGTACTCCAATAAAATTAAGAAACAAAAACAATAACAAAAACCTTTTGTTGACCCATGAGCTTGAAATCTTAGTGATAGCCCAAACATGTCCAATATCATCTATAACACTCTTTGGAGGGGCAATTGGTATCTGATTTTGCTTTCTTGACCATATGACCGTGCATCATTTTCCCTTGAACTGGAAATTTCCAAGGAGAAATGACATTTTAATGAATGATGGTGTGGACTTATAAAGCTATTTCATCTCAGTGACTTCCACGGAAATTGGATGTTTGCTAGTCACATGATAACTGGTAAGACTGAAACGCCCTGCAAACCTGCTTAAATCAAAAAATCCTCCGTTATTCTTATGGCCCTGGCAGAAAATTCAGGTATATATTATGATAATCTGATTATAATTATATAGACAATTAATGGAGCTTAAAGAATCTGATCCGTTGTCCTAAACTATTAAGGCTGGTCAGAGTTTCTTCCTTCGAGGTGAGTAAAAATGAGAAAGAGATTCTTTCTTATATCCTGGGAACCTGAGGCCTTATGTGGAAAAGAACCATGAACATCATGGATCATCAGTAAAATTAGAATGGAATTAGAAATTGTTAATTCCTGTCACACTGTCTTCACCAGATCTACATACTTTTTTTTTTTTTTTTTTTTTTTTTTTGCTGAGGAAGACTATGAAGTACACTGAATATCTTTAATTTCACCTAGTCTGTTAAAGATGTCCCTTTCCTCTGCCTCAGATACCACATGTTCTTCCCCTGTCCCTGCCATGCTTTACTGTCTAAATCAGGGAAAGTCTTTAAAAAGAATTCATTCACAAAATTCAACTCTTCTCCTTATCCCTTGTTTAATAGGACATAGCCTTAACTAAGAGTTGAGTCTTGATGGGGTATTTTCAACCTTACACCTAGGAATGTAAGGCCACAGAGGTTATCACATAGTTCATAATTCCAAATCACCACAGCTGCTCCCTCTCCATTTCCTAGGGGTGGTCCAGCAGGGGGTTCTCAGTGAGCATCAGCCACCATAGAGATCTTTTTCAGCAGATATAGGGAAGCCAAGCAAAGTGGTTCATTTTATATCAGCATGGCCAGGAGAGATCTGCTAGTTCCCATCTTTCACTCAAAGTAGCAGACTTCTCCTTTATTTAAAAAAAAAAAAGTGTCTCTCAAGCCCTTCCTGGTGTCCTCCTCCATGTCTTCATGTGCACCATGACAATTTTGTCCTTTCCTTGACCTGTTCTTTGGAATAAATGAAACAAAGCCTGGAATAGCTGTTTCCTCTGTGAGTTAATCTTCACGGGGGAAGAGGAGAGGGCAGAGTAGTCTCTGGTTTCATCCTCTTCTACCTCCATTTTTCACTTCCATTGAATCCCTAGCTCCCTCTGGCTTCCCAAGGGTAAAACCCTGTTTTCTCTCCATTGTCAATACCTGAATCCAGCCTCCTTCTCCCCAGCCCCTTTTAGTTCCCCATTAACACACAAAGCCCCTCATGTTTCAGGAAGTTTGTGAGGGCAGTTGGTGAGGTGAATTGTGCTTCCTGACAAGTATGCAAATCATTCTATGATATACTGGATCTGGAAGCCCCTATTACAAGAGATTTACTATTCTGTTCTAAGGTTGCACTCCAGGTTGAAATTGGCTGACAAGGTCTCAGCTTGGGTAGGATTTATTCCTACATATTAAATTATTTTTTTAATTAGTTCAATGCCCCGGTCATTTCTAAACCAAAGAAATGTGAAATAAATAAGTTCCTGAAGTTAAAAAGGAAACAGGCTGAGGTTTGAGTTAGTAGTTCAGTTTATACAAAGATGTCTGCAACCCTCAAGCCCTTAAGCACATCATACACTTGCTTAAGCACCAAGGAGCCACATACATCCTGGACCTTGCAAATTAATTCCTATTGCTACCAGTCTCCTTGGCCCCTGTTTACAGATCAACATTTTTTTTTTCAGAGCAAGCATGAAGTGCATGTAAAACCTTAGGCAGAAAGGCAGAAACTAAGCCTCTTCATTCTATCTGAAATCCTTTCCGCATCCCTGGTTCAGTGAGTATATAAGCGTGGGAGAGGTCGATGGAGAGTGTCTGTGCCTGGCAGATTGTGGGGAGGAGGTATTATTGCCAGCGCGCGTGCACATACAGACATACACAAACCCCAGATGGTAACTAGATGAGGAAAAGAAGCCAACAACACCAGGAGTTATTTTGGGAACAAAACTAGGAATCTACATATGGTTAGATTTTTCATCCTAAATGTTGCTCTTGCATATGACAAGCTCCCTGGTGGAGGGGAAGTCAATCCATTGATCAATTTAAATTAATTTCCTAGTATCTAATGCTCTGAAGTTAGAAAAAAAAGATGTGCGATCCCTTTAACAGGACCAAGATATTGTCTCAGAAGAGGCTCTGTCATTTCCTTAAAACCCTCTTCTCTCTGTATAGATACGCAAGAACCAGTAATTTCGAAGAATAGCTAAAAGTCAAGTAGGATTGATGGAATTTAGCAGTTTTTTTCAGCCCTTGGTGGTTAGCTGTGTTGGTTGTGGAATATTACTGGTGAGAAAAAAAAATCGTGTGTTTGATCTTCAGGGCAATAAGTTTGCTAATGTTCTATACCCACTACCTCCATCCTGAACACTAGTCAATAGATCCAAAATTTCATGCTCTTTGGGGTAGGGGAAGAATGTCAATGGCATAATACAAATTCTTTACTACTATGACTACCACTATGTAATTCCAAACACAGTACTGTACAACTGATAGTTTATTAATATCACCTTTACATATATCAATATTATTATTTTTCACATACGAAAAATATAAGAAGACTATCACTTACCTCCCTTTCTCCTATTCCATCTTTTTAAACAATCAGCAAACATCTCTTGAGGGTCTCTATGGGAGGGGTGCTGTGACTTTCAGGAGGAATCTTACTTTTCTTTTTAGGGACGTAGGCACATGGAATTTCCAGGGCTAGGGCTCCAATCAGAGCTGGAACCGGAGTCTAGGCCACAGCCACAGCCACACCAGATCTGAGCTGCATCCATGAACTGCCCTGATGCTTGCGGCAATGCAGGATCTTCAACCCACTGAGTGAGTCCAGGGATTGAACTCACATCCTCAGGGACACTATGTCCAGTTCTTAACCCACTAAGCCACAGAAGGAACTCCTTACTTTTCGATAACAATGTTTATCTAAAATGCATTGTACAGCTTTCTTTTCCCATACTGCTATTTGAAAGACTTGCTGCTTCGGTGAATTGGGATCAGAATTTCAAATTAAGAAATAGTTTTTAGTTTTCATAATACAAGAGGATAAAGAATGCCACTGAAATAATGTTCCAGGAACTGGGCATACAATAGTGGTGAAGACAGTTGCTGATCTTAAGGAGCTCACAGTCTAGAGATGAAGACAGGCACATAAATAATAATTGCAAGGCAATGTATTAAGTGGTTTACCAGATGCACACATTTGATGCTAAGGGAGCACAAGGGAGTGAGTCATGAATCAGAATAGGGAGTACAGTAATGGTTCCTGCCCAACTTCATATTCTTAGAGTGAGACTTTGTTCATTGCTTGCATAATAAACTCTCACTGCCCTTATGCAAAACTTAGGGATGGCGTGGTATGCACAAAGCTTTGCTTAATTCTTCTAATAGCGGCATAGCACACATCTGTTATTTAATCTAGTAGGTGACTCCTCTTTATTCTGAGGACAGCACCCCTTTGGACAGGAAAATATTTTTCCTCTACTCTTCAAATGTGTGACTCTACTAGAGGTGGTCAATCATAATACTCTACCCACAGAGCCCCAAGTATCTTCAAATTAAAACTGTGAAAGAGAAATAGTCCCCTTTGAATAGAAAGACTTTAAATGAAAGTAAGGGATATACCAAAGGGCAATATTTCCAACTCTTGAAAAAAAAGCCCATCTAAGAGAATGAATTAGAGACGCAAAGAGAAACAGAAATGAGAGAGAGCAAGAGAGAAACTAATGGAGTTCACAACTCAGTTACTGGTCATCTCTGAGGTCCAGCTGTCCCTCAACACTCTCTGCTATTTGATTACAGAGTCAAAGCACTTCACTTTTTGTCTTAGTTAATTTAAATCAGTGTTCACTTCTTGTACTCAAGATAATTTAGAAGACCAACAGAATCAACACTAGGATTTCTCCATAGAGTCTATTCAGGCTTGGTGTTATATCAATCCACTAATCTACAAGTGAGATCTGTTTCTGCAGACTTCGATTATCTGGTGTTAATGGCTTATTTTCCAGAGTGTCCCTACCCTTCCTGGCATCCTGCTAATCAAGGCTATGCTAAACTACAGCAGATCACAATGGTCCTGGGTTAAGAATGGTTTAGAATTCAAAAAGAATAGATGGGAAAGTATTATCTCATAAACTGTAAGCACATGCCCTCTTCTGAAGTGTGGGCTAGAGACTAAGTGTAGCATGTTACTGCAGAGGTAACCACAGTGGAACCACTATAAACATGGAAATTTCTGCTAGCAATGATGGAAAATGGTCAACTGAGGCAGCTATTTAAAAGCAGGTTGGGAAATTAGGACTGATCTTATTCGCCAGAGATTCAAATTGAATGTGCTCAGAGCTAAGCTAATCCTTCTCTCTCTCTAACAGGCTCCATTATCTTCATCTTTGTCCGTGGTACAGCAATATTTCTGGTCACACAAACTAAGAAATGAGGGGAAGGCTTTATCATAGACAGAGCCTGCTTCCTTATCCCTAGTATCCAATCGCTCACCATCTCGGTTCACTTCAACCCTTACATATCATTCCTTTCCATCTTTACCATTAATACTCTGATTCAGACCCTCCTTATATTTTGCCAAGTCTAGTTCAACATCCTTTTAACTGGTTTACTTGCCTCCATTCTTGTCCTTCTGTAATCCATCTTTCACACGGCTGTCAGAATGATTTGTCTGAGATCAAATATGATCCTGCTACTTTCTTATTAATAATTGTTCAGGAGTGTCTCATCTCTATAGAACTCTGTATGGCAGCCCAGCCAAGCTCTCTCTTACAGTGGTTGGTCTCTATTCTGCTTCTGCTTACTTTTCCACTTTCATTATCTGCCATTCCCCACCTGGAGGTTTCCACTCCAGCTGTGCTCTTCTTCTTATAGTTCCCATCTCATGTTATTCTTCTCTCCCCAGAATACTCTTTGTTGAGGCTTTTATTAAACCATTCAGAACCACTAAGCCTCAAAAAAAATTATGATGCCCAATGTAAAATTCAGAATTTAATAATATTGAAACAAGTCTAGCATTGTGCTGATTTCATCTTAATGACTCTTTTCCTGTCTTCCCTTCCATTATATCAAATATCCAAAGGAAGTTCTATAACATCTGGGGTGTATTATGGTCTGGGTTAAATTATAGAACAAGGACTCCTGGTGGATTTCCAAACACCGAGTAGACGGGACTTCTGAAGTCACAATTTGCAACTGTTCATGGCTTCCCCTTTCTCTGGATAATAGACCCACACGTCTTCCTCTGATAAAACCTTTCAACTCATCCGGGAAAGGAAGGGAGAAGCAGCCCATGTATGAAGGCTTCCTGATAATGCCATAGCCTGCCTAGAGGACAGCTTGATTTTTTTTCCCCAAGCAATTACTTAAATGGTGTTTTGGCCCCTTTTTCTCTGAAGCAGGACATAACCTTTATTGACATTGTGGCTGCTGCCACATCTGTTATGCTGACAGAGAGAAGGAGCTGGCCCAATCCTTATGATGGATTTGGTGTTGTCAAACCTTCAGTACAATTTGTCATGGGGCAAAAGGAAGCCTGTTGCTGGTGGAAGTTCCCCCCAATCTCTGCAGCATGGGGGAACAGGACTGTACCCCTCTTCCTGGCACCAAAGTCCTCACATTACCTCTGCAGTGAACCAGAAAGAGATTCATAGTCTGTTTCTGAAAGAGTATTTCACTTTTGCCAGCTGGTGAGCATGGGAACTGGAAGCAGCTCACAATGCACTGAGAAGAAAATGTTTCCTGTACCTGCATAGAAGCCCTATGACTCCATCTCCCAGAGACAAATAAACATAAAAAAAAAAATGAGGAAGAGAGTAACTGGGAAAGATCTCTTGAACAGGGAGCTGTGGATGTAGACCCGTATCAGTTCATGAGTGATGGGTTGCAGGGTTTGCAGTGGACACAGTTTCACCGAGTGCACTGGGTAGAATATGCTCAGTCTGTACCCACAGTCTGGGACAGCTGTACTCCAGTACAGAGTACTTTATGATTTAGCAATCTTAACCAGACTTGGCATTCAAAGGAGAGGCTGTAGTTACAGACCATACTGAACGGAAGTCCTCTGGAGGTAATAAAACACTGAGGAGATGCTATCTCATGGATTTGGAGCATGTCATTCCCTTGAAAGTCAAGGAGACAGCTGATTTAAAGTTTCCAGCTAGGTCACAGAAAAGTCAGTGGTGGCTGCTTCCAGCTGAGTTCAGCGTTTGAATATTTATGGTGTCAATCTGAAATCCAGATAACCACAAATAATATAAATCCATTAACTCCCCCTCTACAAGAAAAGCTTTTTGGCTGCTAATGCCTTGATTACTAGGTTACTGCAGGAATGGTATGTGGATTTCTTGCTTTGTGTCTTTCTTTTTCTTTCCTTTTTCTGTCTGTCTGTCTCTGCCTGTCCATCCCTCTCTCCCTGTATCACCCTTCTCTAGTGACTGTATACAATTGTGCAATGATGCTCCAGGCTGAATGAGACAACGTCCCAGGAAAAATAAACAGGAACAGCAATGCTAGGAATCTCTGGCCTCCTCTGTGCTCAGCATTTATTGTAGAAATGTTAGAGTTTGGGTAATCTGAGAACCACAGTGCTGTATTATTCAGTTTCTGCCATTCACATAGAGAATGTGTATTATCAAGGACACCAGATTATTGAATCTGAAGACCTCTTGCATATTTGCTTCCTCTATGAGTAAAACTTTTGTCTATTACATAACAGCCATATCAGAGTATTCTCAACTACCCTAGAAGGCAGTAAATGGGAGTGTCCAGTGGTACGATTAAAAAAAAAAAAAATACCATGGGAGTTCCTCTTGTGTTTCCGTGGTAATGAACCTGAGTAGTATCCATGAGGATGCAGGTTTGATCCCTGGCCTTGTTAAGGATCTGGTGTTGCTGTGAGCTGTACTGTGGGTTGCAGACATGGCTTGGATCTGGCATTGCTGTGGCTGTGCGTAGGCCAGCAGCCACTGCTCTGATTCAGCCCTTAGCCTGGGAATTTCTATATGCTGCAGGTGTGGCCTTAAAAAGCAAAAAAGAAAAAAAATACCATGGACCTGTGCATATTATATAACACTCTTACATGTATAAACTTATTGCAGTTTTATAAGAGTCAGTGAGATAGACATCATTATGCCCTTATATTGGATGAGGAAGTTGAAGTTCAACAGCCAGCAGAGGATCATGGGCACATTAAAAAGTACCTGAATCTTTGACCCAGTGAAGCTTGTGTAGGAACAATTCAGCAAATTGTTGACCATATGAGTCCACACTGGTGGAAAGCCTTCAGAGTGACCTGGTTGGGAGACCCCCTGGCAGAGAAAGCAAGACAGGGACAGGGCCTGGAAAGAACGATGTCTCACAAAGAAACAAGAACTAGGACTTCATGATTCGGGCAGATTGAGAACCCTGTGTAGCATGCATCCAAGTCGTACGTACCACTCCTAACTGGCCTTTTTTATTTTAAAAATATTATTGTGATCTCAAAGACAGATGATAAAATTCAAAAATTATCCTTCTACTGCTGCCTCCTCCATAATCACCATTATAATATATTGGTCCTGTGTTAGATACTGGACTGTGAATGGCAATAGAAGGACACCCTAGCATCAGGAAAATTATAGCCTACTCACTCAAAATAATATAGGCCTATTCACACCTTTGGAATAATGAATGAATCATGAAAATGTTATAGGATCAAACAATTAAACACACTCATAACATCTTGACATTTGAATGCAAAGCCCCTCAAAAGCGATGATTCTCAAGCATTAGCTTAGAGCTGCAGTTCTCAATACTCTGCATTAGAATCACAAACCAGATTTTTTTTTTTTTTTTAATGGCTGCACCTGCTGCATATGGAAGTTCCTGGGCTAGGGGTCAAATAGGAGCTGCAGTTGCAGGCCTACACTACAGCGATAGCAATGCCAGATCCAAGCCACATCTGTGACCTACACTGCAGCATGTGGCAAGGCCAGACCCTTAACCCACTGAGGGAGGCCAGAGATTGAACCCACATCCTCAAGGAGAATAAGTCAGGTACATAACCCATTCTACAATAAGAACTTAAAGAATTTTTTTTTAAATACACATTTCTGGTTTCCAACTGCAGACATCCTGATTTAATTGGCCTGGTGTAAAACCTGGTAGATGAATTTTTAGAGTATCCCAGGTGATTCTATTGTACACCCAGGATTGAGAATCACTAGTTCAATGATTCTGATTTAAGTTTTTAAGTGGTCAGGCTTTTCAAAAAATTTTTATACTTTCATACCGTATTGTACTTTTATACTATGTCAATAAAAATGTGTCCATGGCAAATATTTGCTGGAAAATGTTTGAAGCATTTTATATGTCTTAACTTGTTTATTCCTCATAATAATTCTATGAGAAAAGTACTTCTATTATCCCCATTATACAGACAAGGAAACTGAGATCCAAAAGCATTTAATCACTTTCCCAGAGTCATGGAGCTGATTAGTGGTAATACTAGGATTTGAATTCAGGCTGCCAGAGACTTGCTTTAAGTCACTGAATCATAATAAATATTTCCATGAAGCCAGTCATTTAAAATTTTTAATTTCAGGACCTGTTAAAGAGCATGAGAGAGTCTGGCTCTTGCATCTGCATATTTCGATTCAGGAGATAGTTCTGCTGACTTCTAAGCAATAGAGAGCCATGAAAATTATTAGAAAAGTCTCCCCTTTGTCTCTCCAAGTCTCAGGAAAGAGATTTATAAAGTTTAGATCCACCTACTCAGCCCTAGTATCTTTTTTTTTTTTTTCTTTTTACAAAAAGCAAACTAGTGGAGTTAAAGCAGATTTGTATTCGGTGATATGTCACTTCCTGCTCGTAAGGCCAGGAGACCTTTTAAAAGCTTATTTTAAATCTCAAGTTGCTTCTCAAGCAGTTAGCATGTCTTACAAAGTCACATTTAGATGAGTCCAATCCAAATAAATCACTAAAGTATCAACTGTGTAACCTTCAAAAGAATGTCCCTTCTAAGAGTGGAAAAAAAAATAGTCTCTGGAATTTGCCTTGTTCTTGCAAGCCTTATATGTCTGAAAAGACATCTGAAATAGTCTTCAAATCTTATATGGTTTTGTATTCCTCATTCACTAATAACAATAATGAGTCACTATAAAAATCTAAGCCACCTTTTCATTTTTTTCCCACGAGAAAATATCACTCAAAGAAGTGCAAGACAATTCTACTTCTATATGTCAGAGTCATAACATGAAGAAAGAGGCTTAAACAGAATCAAAAGTTTTGACAATTTATAAAGATGTATTTAGTAGCTATAATGTACCCAACCTGGGGCCAAACACTATAGGGTTACCTGTAAGACACAGTTCCTTCTGATATGATCTGCTGGGATAATTCAATTTCTACTTCTAGAGGGAGCTCCGTTCTGGCTTCAGGGAGCAATTAATTCCATTTTGAGGAGGGTTCACGTAAAGGCTACTAGACCTATGGTACAATAGTCAGTCTGGCCAGACTTGCTACTTACTAATTCAACCCATTAAAAAAAAAAAAAATTGCAGTGATGTCCTCACTCCAACCTGGAGTCATGCTGCTCTTCACTCCATCCCACAGCCCTTCCAAGTCCTCACCCCCAAATAACATAGTCAACTTGTCTCACTTTGCATAAGACTGTCCAGGTTTTTTAGTACTGGAAATATTATGTCTTTGAACTGTTTAGATCTTGGTATTAAAAGCACAATGTCCCAGGAAACTCCATAATCTCAGGCCAACTAGAATGGTTTGTCACCCTACACCCAACATATCCTCAAGTCTCACCTTTGAACTCACATGTTTGGGGCCTATGCAAGTCAGTTGGTTCACAAGTTTCTACACGACCCATCAGGAACCTAGAGAAAGATTTTTTTTTTTTTTTTTTTGTCTTTTTGCCATTTCTTGGGACGCTCCCACGGCATATGGAGATTCCCAGGCTAGGGGTGGAATTGGAGCTGTAGCCACCAGCCTGTGCCAGAGCCACAGCAACGTGGGATCCGAGCTGTGTCTGCAACTTACACCAGAGCTCACAGCAACACCAGATCCTTAACCCACTGAGCAAGGCCAGGGATCGAACCCGCAACCTCATTGTTCTTTAGTTGGATTCATTAACCACTACGCCACGACGGGAACTCCAAGATGGGGTATTTTTAAAGCAGAAGCCACTGAACACCTAGCACTATCTTCTTACCTAAATTATGGCACGGTTTCAGGCCAGTCTCTAAATTAGTCATTTTCAGGACATAGTTGTTACCTACTGACAAGCTAGGATAAATGAGAATGACTCAACTTAGACCAACACAACACATCTACTCACTCCAATGGTCCATCTACTGGCCAGGCCCTCATGCACACAAAATTGGCTAGAACAAACATATCTTTCAGCTTTTGTGGTGGGGGTAGGGTGCTATACTCTTCCTTCCTGGGTAGCATTATCTTGCAAAGAAAGTATGAGCTGTTGGTTATATAGGAAGTCTAGCCTTGTCAAAAAGGAATGGAAGGCCATTTATGCTTTTTTTGTGTCTCATAAATCACTTGCTTCCATACTTGAAAACCTGAAGTCAAAATGCTCAGCCGGAATTGAGAGATGGTCACTTTGCCTTTGGCGGCATGATACCAGAGTCATTTACAGAGCAGGTACCAACAGCCCGGCCGACTGTGTGTCATGTCATCCATCATGCGAAACTAAACCAACAAGGCGTGAAGAGATGGTTGTGGGAACTCTTGTCAGAGGGGGTCAGACCACTTCATCAATGAGGCAGGGCAGTGTTTAGGATAGCTGGCCAATGGGAAGGGTTACTCAGGGCAGAATTTGAAGGGGTGCTTTCCCATGCTCTAAACAGAAAATCTCTAGAGGCATAAGTTCACCTTTAGTTTGGGGCACCAAACTATGTTAGAGAAAGTACTCTCACCACTGAAAATACACCACAATCTCATTCTTCTTTCTTCCTGCTGGTCCTTTTCATTTTTTTTCCCCTTGTTATCAACAACTGAAGTGACTACCTTGTCAAATTGAGAAGTGGCGCTACTTTAGAATATTATTTGGATTTTATGAACAGTGTACTTTATGCTGTAGACTTGCTCACTGAGCCAGGTTGTGATACCACGGCCCCATTGTCTGTCATATTTTGTGTCATGTCCTCCAGGCAGGCACAAGGAAACAAATATTGACATTCATTATATAACATTGGAAATTACATAGACTCCATGCTTGACATATATTTATGAATTCAAATATTATTTGTAAATAAGATGATGAAGTGGAAGTTAGAAGAATATAAAAACTACTTTAATGTCCATATTTTATTCAGAAAAACTAGTCTGTAAATAAGAGTAGCTAACATTCATTGAGAGTTCACAGTGGGTCAGCATTATTTTATATGCCTTCCATGCATTAATTTAGTTATCAGCTATATTTTGGTACGCTTCAATCCCCATTTTACAGGGGAGGAAACTGAATGACAAAGTGGTGAAGTAATATTCCAAGGCTAAGCAGTTAATGAGTATTTGGTCATGGGTGCCCAAGATTCAGAGCCCAAGAAGTTAAACATTAAGCTAAAACACTTCCACTTCACAGTATTCTTACTTGAGATGCTAATGTGTTACCCAAGCCTCCTTTAAAAGATATCTGAATCTTCTACAAATCCAATTAGGAAAACAAAAGAGAAATATAACAGTGTAACGTAAGCTGTGTCCTAATTCCTTTGTGTTTGTAACCTGTTTTAGGTAAATTTATCCTACCTCCAGACTGGTTAGCAGAAAGTCTAGAAAAACAGATTATGAATAGACCTTTAGTCAGAGTATCTCCAATGCTGTGGAAGATAAAGCAAGTTCTCACTCAGATGATTTAATATCAGTAAAGAGAAATAGTTAAAATTAAGAATACATATAGTTAAATTTGATTTTTTTTAATCCCTTAAAAATAACATTATTAAAGTTCCCATCATGGCTCAGCAGTTAACAAACCTGACTATTATCCATGAGGATGCAGGTTCGATCCCTGGCCTTGCTCAGTGGGTTAAGGATCTGGCATTGCCGTGAGCTGTGGTGTAGGTCACAGACATGGCTCAGATCCCATGTTACTGTGGCTCTGGCGTAGGCTGGCAGATACAGCTCTGATTCAACCCTTAGCCTGGGAAATTCAATATGCTGTGGGTGTGGCCCTAAAAAGACAAAAAAAAAAAAATTAAAAAAAGAGAGAGAAAGAAAAGAAAAAAAACAAGAATAATATTTTCAAATCCCTTAAGAATAAAATTTTCCAAATAGTCTCAAATCTTAATCACTGAAAACATATTCACCTCTACTTTGGATCTGCTTTGGTGGATTCTTTCACTAGCTGGGGATTCCAAAAGAAAATGACCAATTCAATTATTCCGATAGAGGTACCTAACTGTAAATCAATGGTCAGAGAGGGAGAATGCTCAAATATGTAAGTATAAAGATAATTGGAGTTGAGTTTCTTACTGTGCAAGAAATGACCTACAATAATCGTGAGAGAAAGAACTAGAATTAACCCCATTGTTGTGTTGGAATTGGAAGTTTCCAGGTAAATTCATTGAGTGTGTGTGTGTATATGTGTGTGTGGGTGTGTGTGGGTGTGTGTGGGTGTGTGTGGGTGTGTGTGTGTATACCATTTAAACATATATGTGTGGTGCCTTGCTGCTGCCAAGGCAGGATACTTCTCCTGATCATAGGGCTATCTTCAAATAGCAGTGCCAAGTGCAATAAGGACAATAATCCTCTCCTCTTGTTTTCTCTTTCCTCAGCACCAGGAATGGTACCTTGGATAGTACAGGAGGGAATGGCTGAATGTTCGTTTTTAACTCAACATAGTTTACATCTATGCTTGTTGCCAGTAGGTCCACATAAACAATGACCTTTTTTTCAAGAAATTAAGTGACCATTCCTTCACATCCTGAATGTACAGATAAGAGCCATTGTATTTAAGGCAATAGAACAGCTCTGAGGTGGCCAGTTAAAATTATCACATGGGCTTATTAAAGGGATAGGCAGAGAGCAATAATATCAGAATGATGGAGATATGTTTATAAAAGGCAAATGGAACTTTGCTATGAGTCAAGTATGAGCCAATGAAAAAATATATTGGTCTCATATCATTTTTAAAGTTGACCTTAAAACCATGTGTCTTGTCTATTTTGACAATAAAACATTCTTAAGAGATCCAATCCATCTCTGACACAAGTCTAAGATCCCAACCAAAATTTTGTATCTAAATCTACCTCAGTGTAAAGTGCAGTGAAGAAAAGACCTTTTTCAGTACGCTCCTCAAAGGGACATATCTTGCTTTAGAAGAGCCTAAAAGGTTAGATTTCCAGAGCTTTGTTTCTAAGTTAAAAATCAGAGAAACTGGAAGCTATGGTCAGAAGCCACTGATCAATGAAGGGTCAGAGGTGAAGAGATCAAGGGTGAGAGTACCCACTCTCTACTGGAAGTGCTGTATTTGGTTGGGCCTTTGTCATCCTCTCTATCACTAATTATTTGTATGAATGGGGACACAACACTTAAAGGGTCAAGGCTTTTATCTCTACAATGAGATTAGAATTAGCTGCCTGGAAGAAGATGATAATCTCTTGAGTTCCCTTTCAGTTTCAGGAGCTATGGGTTTGTAAAGCACCTTTCAAATGGCAGCGACACCCCTTCAGAAAGCTGGGAGGGAGGGCGCTTTCAGTGGAACAGAATCCTTCTGCTAATAACTGTTTGGGTAGTCTTTGAGAAAGTCACTTCACATTTCTATTTCTGTTTCTTATTTTTCACAGGAGAAAGGTATTGTAAATCCATATTTTTCTAGCCAAAAACTTTATCCTAACAAAATCTTACACCAAGTTCCAATACTTGAAATTTTTAAAATAAAGCTGAACTGGTGAGAGTGGAGATGGAAAACTCAAAGCTCCCCAACTCAACACTTCTTTATGGAGCTGTTAATCCCAAGGAATGGCTCAGGTTAAACAGTTTATAATTCCACCATCATCAAATTAATTTGTATGCAGTTCGGGACCACCATATTTTATTATATAAATTGAGACACACCTGAATTGAGCTCTGAATTTCAAGTCACCCACATTACTATTTTTTCACAGGTCAATACATGGTGTCCTTCCAAACCCAACTTTCAGATTTCTAAAAAAATCACATGCCTAATTCCAGGACTCTTTGATCCTTTTACTTAGGCTGGACCTTAAGGGCACTCTGAGACCTCTCCATGACCCAACTCTGTTCTATCTCAAGGAAGAGAGGTATCTCCTCTACTAGATAAACTTTTCCTTGCAGGATTTATGACCACCCATTCTCAGGCCTGCAGGTCAAGACACAAATGAAAAAGAAGTTCCCCCTGGGGGATTGCTAACAATTTAATGAGACAATCAGGGTTTTGGCCCCAAGGTTAAATGCTTTTGAAGATTTCAGGTTATTTTTCAGGGAAAATGCTCCTAACTGTGGCTATGACTATCACTCCTACAGCAACCTAAATTCTAATCTCATTCTCCCTAATGAATGACATAACAACTCTTGGCAAGTCTTTTTCCCCTTTCCCAAGCCTCAGCTTTCCCACATTTGAAGGAGATTGGATCTCTGCAAGCTGCACTGAGAGGCTCCAGTGATTAGGAAGATAAACTATAAGTGCAAGTTCCTTAATAAAGGTGTATTACTGGAATATCAAGTCCTATCATGATTCACAGAGGAATTGGTCCCAGACACACTTTATTGGGGAATTGTTAAGGCTCAGCCATGTGTACTAAGGGAGGAGTAAGGGCTGAGCTTTCTTGCCGATATATATAGTTTCACCATTATGGAGTCAACATTGCACATAATGAAGGGGCAGGGCAACCCTCACTAAATTGATGACTGAGTTGTTCATCCAATACTTACATGGTGAGAGTGGAATGTTAAGTGCTTTTTAACAGTCACTAAGTACATTAGATCATTTATATCATGGTCTTTTGTCTGTTACCGAGTTCCTAGTAAGTAAGTATGGCATTGAAATTAAATGGGGGAAACTACTGAACTCAAATTTTCTTCTCCTCCTAGGGGTTCTAGGACTAAAACCACAAGAGAACTGATCCTTTGGAGGAGAGCAATGAGTTGATAATGATTGGAGCCCTAGTTCAATGAGTCCTGTGTCTGGATTTTTCAGAGATGCTTTGCTGGGACAAGATTCTTTAAAGTGCTTGGAATTCGAGTTCCCGTCGTGGTGCAGTGGTTAATGAATCCGACTAGGAACCATGAGGTTGCGGGTTCGATCCCTGGCCTTGCTCAGTGGGTTAGGGATCTGGCGTTGCCGTGAGCTGTGGTGTAGGTTCCAGACACGGCTCAGATCCCGCATTGCTATGGCTCTGGCGTAGGCCAGCAGCAACAGCTCAGATTAGACCCCTAGCCTGAGAACCTCCATATGCCTCGGGAGTGGCCCTAGAAAACGCAAAAAGACAAAAAAATAAAAATAAAATAAAAATAAAGTGCTTGGAATTCCACAATCCCCCTGCTGAAGTGCTATCTGTAATGACTGATCATCAGTATGGCCACTAGTGAGGCATACTAATCACATAGTGCTGAAGTTGGTTTTTGCAAGGGGGAAGAATTTGGCAAGAGAGACTCGAGTAGATGCTCACCAAGAATTACATATTTATGATAAATGATTCATATATCATGTAAATAAACTTGAAGATAGGTTTAATGTGAACCAGATCTCTGGAGAATTACCAGTCTTTCACATTTTCCCCAGTCTTCTTACATCTTGTAGCATGAAAGAATCGATATATCTGATAGAAACACACTTCAGTTCCCTAAACGATGTAATTGAGTAAACATTTTATTAGCCTGTATTTTGTTGGCTTAAACCCCCTTTAACTCACACATCCATGCATTTACAGTACAGCGATAACAGATGTTCATAGCCCTGCATATGAGGAATAGCAATATCTTGAAGGGTCTTTTGAGTTTCTAAAAAAAGATTATCTTGTGTTAAATTCATTTTTAGTTTTATGTGTATTTTATGGTTTGTACAAGGTGAGCAAACTATGGCTCATTGGCCAAATCCAGGCTGCCATCTGTTTTTGTGAAAAATATTTTATTGGAGGATGTCCATACCCCTTCATTCATGTATTATCTATTTTGCACTGCAATGGCAGAGATGAATGGTGACAGAGACCATGTGCAGAGAAAAGCCTAAAATATTGACTATCTGGACCTTTTCTGAAAAAGTTTACCAATCCCTTGTCAATATTAAAGTGAAATTAGCATTCTTGCATGATCTGTGTAGTAAGCCACGGTGTGCCAGGGTCTGCTCACCTCGTGAGAGCTGATCGTGTTCATCTCTTCTCACCTATGCATTTAGTGATGTCATGTTGGCAGCTGGAAATAAGCTATAGCTGGAGTATTTACACAAATAAGCGCCACAAGTCAGACTTGGCAGTGTGGACACAATCCACATTAAAAATCCCCACTAGATTTTGAAATATTTAATTTTGCTAATTACAAAGAAAAGCATACTTATAACTTCACCATTATTTATAATTTTATTTAAAAATATGAGAACATACTATTTGTAACAGTTGTAATTTTGTTTCGACAGAATGTTTTCATTTGGGACAAATATTCTTCTGCAGAACCATTTTGCTTGGATAACTGATATTCCATACTATAATTTAATTAACTAAGCCTCCAGTAAGGTATGTTGAAAAGACTGTGATGGAGACTACTGTAAATACATATATGCCCATAATTTTGTACATTTATTTAAGCTAAATTGTAGAGTCTTATTTTGTTAAATCCCAAGAATTAGGTTAAAATTCTTCACCTCTTGGAGCTTTCTTTTTAAATACAGTGAGTAGAAGTTATAAAAAGTAATCAATTCACAATTCAATTTTATTCAACACTACATAAATTCGATGAGTATCTATTATGTGCGACACTCATAGGAAACTAAAAGATCATGTTTAATTGCACTGGCACTAACAGCTTAGAAAAAAAAATATTCATGTACTGGTATAAATCCTGGTTGTCATCAAATTCAGAGTAAACCAGCTTAAGCCAAAAAGGGAATGTATTATGAGGATAATAGTGTATAAGTGTATCTCAGGGAAAACTCAGTTATAGAACTGTAATCAGGCATTAGAGAATATTAATGCAACCAGGAACTACAGTTCTGTTAGCACACTCCTTTCTCTTGTCCCTTTTCTCTTCTTTGTATCTGCTTCAATCTTCAGTAGCAAACGTCTGTTTCTCCTTCCATTAATGATAAACACAACTCCTGATAGATATATTTATATCTTATATTTCAGTATCCAAGAAAGTTTGTTACTGATAAACCCATAACCCCTATTCAAATAATTGTGGACAGAGAGCAGAGTGCCCATATGTAGTGATGTGGAAGGGAGAAGATGGGAAATTCCTTGGAATGCCAAGCAGAATATGCACCACTCACCTTTTCCTTTCCATACCCTCTAGAACTCTGGACAACTTAGTCTGGCATTATTAGTACCTAGGCTGTGCCCCTACTGTTACCTGACTCAGGAGAAAGCTCCCTCTGGAATTCTAGCATTCACTCTTTCACTGCCACTCACCTGTAGCAAGAGAACAGAAACTATATATGGATTAACACAATGGACATGTCTTATAGTTTTTGAGCTCCAAAGCTTTGCGTTCAAGTCCTTACTCCACCACTGACTAACCAGCAACTAGAGCAAGTTGCTTAACCTTTATGGATATACATTTTCCAACCCCTCAAAAAAGGAGAGGATATGTTTTCAGTACAACTATGTACACTTCTACTAGATCCTAATTTCCACATAGAAAACATCTATAAAATATAATATATATATATATATATGATAATAACATGGAGATAGTGGGAAGTGAATAAAAGCAAACAGATTCTTAGAAAAAGATACATTTTTGAAGAGGCCCATGTGGGATAATTTTCCTCTTTTTACAGGCCATGGCCTGATAGCTGGCGAGAGTCAGTGCTGTGCTGAGCAGCTAGAATCCCAATAGAAATCTAGCACTTTCTAAGCTGAAGAACTAGAGATCAGAGTTTAAGGCATACAAAATTTAATATATCTAATAATTTAATAAAAGAGAGAACAACAGAAATTGCTTAATCTGAAGAAGAAAGTGAAGAATTATTGTGAGAAGTGGAAAGGGAGTAGAGCTTTAGAACCTATGCAACAATATCAAAACAGCTAACAAAATTTTAGCTGTCATTCCAGAAAGAGAGGAGACAAAGAATGGGGCAGAAAATATTTTAGGGAGTACAGGTAGAAAACGTTCCTTTTTGATGAAAGACATTTGTTCACAGATTCAACACGCAACTAATCCCTAGCAAAATACATATGAGAAAACATTGACTATTAACATGAGAGTCAGACTGATCAAAGACATAGAATTAAAGAAAAATTAGAAAGCAGCCAGGAAAAAAAGGAGCACATTTCATGTGTATGAGCACATTTCATGTGTATGAGTCACTTTATTATTGACTTCTTATTGGAACAATGAAGGTCAGAAGACAATGGAAGACAGCAGACCAATAACTTTAAAATGGTGAAATTAAAAAGAAAAAATACAAAAACTATTTATGCCAAATTCTTTTTTTTTTTTTTTCTTTTTAGTACCACACCTGGAGCATAAGGAAGTTCCCATGCTAGGGGTCTTATCACAGCTGCAGCTGCTGGCCTATGTCACAGCCACATCAATGGGATATGAGCCACATCTGTGACCTACACCATAGCTTGCATTAATGCCAGATCCTTAACCCGCTTAGCAAAACCAGGGATAAAACCTGCATCCTCATGGAGATTACGACGGGTTCTTAATCTGCTGAGCCACAATGGGAACTCCTTAAATTCTATATGTAGCAAAAATACTATTTAAGAAGGAAAAAATTTTGTGAGCATATTTACACAAGGAAAGCAAAAGGACGTTCATCAGAATGAAAGGGAACAATAGAAAGAAATGAAAATTTAATCTGTATAAACATAAAGGAATACTCTTTCTTATAATTTTATTAAATTATTAGATATATTAAATTTTGTATGCTTTTTCATTAAACAAAATTGCTTTCTAGGATTATAAAGTATGTAGATTAAATATCTATGACAAATAAAGAATTAGAGATTTGAGGCATGATACATAGACCTCTATGTACAGATTTCTACATTTTACAAGGAATCATGCAATATGAATTCTATGTATATTATAATGCAAATATCAACCACTAAAAGTAAATGATAATTTAAAGAGATAATTTCTGTTTTCAGTAATGAATAAGACCATAATGGACCAATTTGTTCACAGATAATAACCATAAACTTTGGACAAATAAAAAAAGAAAAAGAAACTATCTTAAAGCACTGGAATATGAAGAGAAACAGGAAGCTTCTTTTGAAGTGTCTGAGCTAAAAAGAGGTAGCTGTTTAGAGTTACTTTCACTGCTTTTAGGATGATGGCAGGCACAGTCAAATGGTTCAGATACTGGAGCTACCAAAGGAAAATAATGGCAAACATTCTTTTTTTAAATAATGATTTTTTATTTTTTCCATTATAGCTGGTTTACAGTGTTCTTTCAATTTTCTACTGTACAGCATGGTGACCAAGTCACACATACATGTATACATTCTTTTTTCTCACATTATCATGCTCTATCATAAGTGACTAGATATAGTCCCCAGAGCTATACTGCAGGATCTTATTGCTTATCCACTCCAAATGCAATAGTTTGCCTCTATTTTCCCAGTCCATCCCACTCCCTCCTGCTCCCCCTTGGCAACCACAAGTCTGTTCTCCATGTCCATGATTTTCTTTTTTGTGGAACAATTCATTTGTGCTGTATATTAGATTCCATATGTAAGTGATATCATATGGTATTTGTCTTTCTCTTTCTGACTTACTTCACTTAGTATGAGAGTCTCTAGTTCCATCCATGTTGCTGCAAGTGTCATTATTTCATTCTTTTTTGTGACTGAGTAGTATTCCATTGTGTATATATACCACATCTTCTTGATCCATTCATCTGTCAATGGACATTTAGGTTGTTTAATGGCAGACATTCTTGCTCCAGTAATCAGAGTACTAAATCTGGGCAATTGTCGAAAATGAAGATGGGACGCTGGAATTCCTCAAAGGAACAAGAAGAAAAGGATTTCTGAATTCTGTTTGCATAATCTTTGGTTGACTTCTGAACAATACATGCATGAAGCATATGCAAAGAAGCTCAGCTAAAGACAATATTTGAATTGAAACAGAAAAATACCATTTGAGAGCTAGCAGTTTATGATGTCCAACCAAATTAAGTGCCCATTAAAACAAAAGAATCAACACTCATTAGAGAAAAAGAATGGGAGCCAGAGTTTCAACAACTTAATATTCTTTTTTAAAAATTATTTTTATTTTTTCCATTATAGCTGGTTTACAGTGTTCTGTCAATTTCCTACTATACAGCAAAATGACCCAGTCACACACACATATATACATTCTTTTTCTCACATTATCCTCTATCATGCTCCATCATAAGTGACTAGATATAGTTCCCAGTACTATACAGCAGGAACATCTTAATATTCTTGATACCCCAGATATAATTCAGATTACTTTACAAATGAAACTAGAACTTAAGGAAAGACAAAGAACTAAGACCGACTCTAAAACTATATAGATATTGAAATTAGCCCATAAGGATTTTCAAGTGGCTACTAAAATAATTTTCGGTGAAGTAAAACAAAATAGGTTTGCTGAGCCACAATGAGAACTCTAAGTCTATTTAATTTTTTCAAATTTGAAATAAGTCATGGATGAAAGAAGTGAAATATAAATATTTTCAAATGAATGATAAAAATGCAATATATCAAAGTACAGAAGCCAATGAACTGCTTACAAGGAAATTTTTTGAAAAAGAAGATCAAAACTGGGGAATAAACACACCTTATTTCAAGATTTATTAAAAATAAATGATGATAGTGTGATACTGGAATAAAAATTTGAAAAATAGATTAACGGGATAAATACGTAGTCCAGAAATAGACTTACAGTTATATGGCTTTTGCTTTTTTTTTTTTTTTTTTTTTTTTTTGTCTTTTTAGGTCTGCAACCATGGCATGTGGAGGTTCCCAGGCTAGGGGTCAAATTGGAACTGTTGCTGCTGGCCTATGCCACAGCCATAGCAATGCCAGATCTGAGCCATGACTGTGACCTATACCACAGCTCACAGCAATGCTGGATCCCTAACCCACTGAGTGAGGCCAGGGATCGAACCTGCATCCTCATGGATGCCAGTCAATTCGCTTCCTCTGAGGCATGACAGGAACTCCCAGGATTTGATTTTTGATAATGCATGAGAACAATGGGAGAAAGAAGTCTTTTCAATAAACAGTGCTAGAATAACTGAATTCTATGTGAAGAAGAATCTTACAACATACACAAAAATTAATTTGAAATACATAATAGACTTTAATATAAATGCTAAACCCTTAGAACATATAAAACTTGGGTTTAGACCAGGGTTTGTTAGTTCAGAGAAATCTAATTAAGAATTAGACTTTATAATTAATTTTTTTCTCATTCAAATATAACACAAAGGGAACAACAAATATGCAACAACAGACAGGGTGTAGGGGAAGGGGGAAATGATCACAATATTTATATCTGAGAAAGGATTGTATCCAGGGAGTTCCTGTCATGGAACAAACCCGACTAGTATCCGTGAGGACTCAGGTTTGATCCCTGGCCTCACTCAGTGGGTAAAGGATCCATCATTGCTGTGGCTGTGGTGTAGTCTGGCAGCTGTAGCTTCAATTTAACCAATAGCCTGGGAACTTTCACATGCTGTGGGGTGGGGGCTGAAAAGAAAAGAAAAGAAAAGAAAAGAAAAGAAAAGAAAAGAAAAGAAAAGAAAAGAAAAGAAAAGGATTGTATCTAGGATATATAAAAACTCATAATTCCTGCTATGGTACAGTGGGTTAAAGATCCAGCTTGTGTCTTTGGAGATACTGGTTTGATCCCCACTGGACACAGTGGGTTAAGGATCAGATGTCGCTGCACCTGCAGCGTAGGTTGCAGCTCTGGCTCAGATTTGATACCTGGCCTGGAAATTTCCACATGCCTGGGTGGTGCCGAAAAGGACAAAAACAAACAGGAAAACCCCAACTCATCTGAATGTCTGCAGTGGAAAAGAGTTAAGACCAAATGTTTGCAACAATGTAGAGCAACTGGACTTCATACATTGTTGGAGATACAAAATGGTTCAATAACTTGACAAAATTTCTGACAGCTTCTTATGAAACTAAAAACATGCTGACTGGAGTTCCCATCGTGGCGCAGTGGAAACGAATCCAACTAGGAACTATGAGGTTGCGGGTTCAATCCTTGGCCTCACTTGGTGGGTTGAGGATCTGGTGTTGCTGTGAGCTGTGGTGCAGGGCACAGACATGACTCAGACCTGGTGTTGCTAGGGCTGTGCTGTAGACAGGCAGCTGTAGCTCTGTTTAAACACCTATCCTGGGAACCTAGAAAAGTAAAAATAATAATAATAATAATAATGCTGACTTTAGACCTAGCAATTCTACTTTTAAATATTTTCCCAATAAAAATGAAAACGTAAGATGACAAAAGCCTTGTAAATGAGTGTTCATAACAGCTTTATTTATAATAGCTAAATAACTAGAAATAGTTTATATATTTGAAAATGGGAAAATTGAGAAATTACTGAAAGCTTAATATAGTAGAAAACCAGTCAGTAGTGAAAGTGAAGAAATTTTGGTACACACAATTGTAATAGTTTTCTATTAGTACTCTAAAAAACTACCACAAATTTAGCACAATACATATTCATTATTATTTCTTTAAGTCAGAGGTCCAGAAAAGGTTTTACCTAAGGGTTTTGGGGATCATGTTTCATATCTCTCCTACCTCTTCTTCCATTGTATCAACTAACTCTTCTACCTTCCTTCCTCTTTCATTTTTAAGGGCCTGTGTAATTACATTGCACTCACCAGGCTAATCCAGCATAATCTCCCTTTAAGCATAGCTTCCCTGTATTAAAGTCTTTAATTCTGTTTGTAAAGGTTTTTTTCTTTGCCATATTATATAGCATATTCACAGGTTCCAGGGCTTAAACCATGAGCATCTCTGGTTTGCTATTATTTTTCCTATTATACTAGCATTCACTGTAATATTCTTCTCAATCTTTTTTTGTAATATTTTGGGGAAAAGGTGGTGCAATAATATCTACCCTATGTAAAAATACACTTGTGGTGAAGTTCAAGTGAAATAAGCAAATGATATTATAAAGTGGTATTTAAGTAAAATTCATTATCCTATTCTTATGCTTAATAGTCATTTTTTTAACATGAGGTATTCAGTGAATTTAAAAAAAAGATTCATTGAATGGATAAAAAGTAAATCTATAATTTGAATTTTATTTTATCTAATCTTATCTTTTCCAACTGTCTTTGATACAATCTCTTTCTCAACCATGGTAATCTTCTTGTAGTCTTTGAAAACCCCAGAACTTTCAACTATTGGGCAATGCCATTTACTGACTCTGGGGCATACGTCACTTCTTTGGCTTTCCAAATCCTCTTCCTTTTTCTCTACCATCCTATTCTTGCAATTCAAAAATTCCTATTTATCTTTTTTTAATTACTCAATGAATTTTATTACATTTATAGGTGTACAACAATCATCACAACCAAATTTTATAGCATTTCCATCTCAAACCCTCAGTGCATCCCCCCCACCCCCAACCTGTCTCATCTGGAAACGATAAGTTTTTCAAAGTCTGTGAGAAAAATTCCTATTTATCTTTCAGAGTATTAAACTTTACTTTTGGGTACACTTTCCCCTAACCCTCAAATTAAATTAGGTCTCCTGGCAGTGACCTTCATATTTACTGAAAGATAAATGCTATTTATTTTTTCTATTCCCATAGTTTCTTCTAACTATACTTTTTAATCTTCTCTTTTCTATGCTTGATTCTAGTCTATAAAGTGAGGAACATTGTCTCTCTTGTGCATCACTGCATGCATAGTGCTTGTCACAGGACCAAGTCAATAGTGGGTTCCCAATAAATATTTATAAAATGAATCAATGAATGAACAAATGAATTAATTAATAAGGAAAGTCAGTATTATCTTAGGATCAAAATTCAACTTGGTGATCTTAAACTGGCATGATTCTTGAACATTGTCCAATATTTTGTATCAGCCTTTCCTATGAGGTACTTAGCACACAATTTCTGCCTTAGCCAATTTCCCAAATATTCCCTTTGGACCAGAAATCCTATCTTTCTGTTTGATTCATTCAGCCCTGACTCATCTTAACTTCCCACTTTACAAATAGAAGATATCTGTCAGAATTGCCTTGCATAGGAGGATTTCTGGTATTGGACCTTTCTAATCAGCCACACTGAACTGTCCCACACCTCATTCTCAGTCCTCCCAGGATAATCTTAGAAATAACAACAAGCTAAAGCAAGACTTATGCATTGCCATCTAGTGATAGATCTCTTTATTAGAGTTCTTTTTTATTTTTAAACTTTTCCCTTAGGCATTTCAACTCCTTCACACTACATCCTATTATATCCTATTATTGTAATTGCCCACTGAATAAATAAAGAAAATCACAGGATTGTCCCTAATATAAACACAATGAATATGTGTTGGAGACAGATGTAAGCTCTACCCATGCAGCTGCAACTCACACAGCACAACATGGAGTGGGGAGATGCCAGGAAGATCCAGTTTTAGGAAATGACTGACAAAACCACAAATAATCATTGCAGGGTAATCATGGCTCAGGGGCTGCTCCGCACAATTGTTGGCGTGGCTGCCTATGAAAATGTGATTATAGGAAAGCAAAGTCCATGCAGCTGGACTCACAATAGAGTGGGATTCTTTGCAGAAAATTGGAGAAGCACTGCCAGCTCCTAGGTCCAAGGTAAATGAGAACAGAAAGAATAGATTTATTTTCCTTTTAGACTCTCATGTAAGCAAACTAATCACACTTCTATTGCTGAGGCTGAAAGAGGGAGTCAGAGAGTTAGATGGAAGTTCAGATCTCTGATTTCCATGTGCCTTCTAACTCAAATACATCTGGTGGGAAAATGGGATGTTTCCTACCTGGAGGTCATAAGTAAAATATTCCCCATTATCAGTGCACCTGATTCTCTCATCAAACCTCATCAGCTCTAGCTTGAGCTGGGATTATTTTGGGATCTAACTCTGGTCTGTGAATATTCTGTGAATATACTGGGGCTATATACAAAAGAAAGGGGAGACTTGACATGGGAAGAGTAGCTGTCTTATAAATAGTCTTCTACAGCATTTTAGCGTTTAGACAATAGTTCTTTATTTTGGGGTCTACACATTTTGAGAATATTCCTTTGTATAGTGCAGTATATATCTCAATTGCATCAGAATTATCAATCATTTCTAAAATAATACTTAGGTTCAGATACCTCTAGCTCCAATTTCTAAAAAAAAAAAATATTTAGGTTCAGTTTCCTCTAGCCCCAGTGAACTCTGGTTTGAGGATGTAGCGTATATGATTCTGTATTTTTAAGAAGCACTCTAAAGTGTTTCAAAGATACTGAAAAGCAAAGATACTGAGAAGATTTACATAATGATGTTCCATGGATTTGTTTCGAGGGACCTTCAAAACTGAAAAATTCAAATAAAATTTTATGCAATTGCCAAAGAGAAGGGCTATAACTTTCTGAGAAGAGAAGGGCCATAGCTTTCTGAGAATTTCTAAGCATTTGATACCCCCAAATGTTTTAAATCATCAAATTATACCAGCTTCTGAAGAGTGATCTAGATTTTGTTGACTCACACCCATGCTAACCAAAGCCTCTCCCTGAAGCATTGGAAAACAAACAAACTGACCAAACTATTAAACAATTATCAGACAATTGAGATCTAATATAGTTGGTAGGTAGGAAAGCCACAAGGGAAAATACTTCGGTCTTTGTCTTAATCATTTCCTTCCCTGTTTTTGCCTTCCTAACCTTTGGATAGGTGGATAGGTCCCTATCTTACATCCATCCTGAATTTAAACCATCCTGACAAAAGTAGGCAATATACCAAAGCCCCATAATCTCACTTGAGTGCATCTGGAATAACTTGCAACAATAGACCTGTAATATTGAGAATCAGATTTGGGCAGTATATACTTCTTTATTTTTTCACTTTTAAAAGTTTTAAAAGTATAATTGATTCACTTTTAAAGGTATGGTTGATTCACATTGTTGTACTAATTTCTGCTGTACAACAAAGTGACTCAGTTATATATATACACACACCTATTCCTTTTCAGATTATTTTCCCATACAGATTATCACAGAATATTGGGTAGAGTTCCCTGTGCTATACTTTTGATAATCAAAGTAACAACATTTTCTATCTCCTTTTTTTTCCTCCTTCCATATGAGCTTCTTACTATAAACATAATTCTTATACCACAAACTCAGCAAGCAATAAATGTTCATGTGTTTTCTTCAAGTTAATTCTGGGCTTCAAGCTCCCAGCCTTCAGACGGAAAGAACTCAAACTTCAGACATTATTGCATTCCTTCAAATATTCAGTACTGTGCAAAGGTCCTGGGATGTTTTACCCAGGAAAGCGTATTAGGCGAGGACCCTACATTTAAGTAAACTGATTAAATGAGATGGTAGCAGCCTACATGGTGAAACTGAGTTCAGCGCTTAACACCTCTTCAATGCCTTGTTTGTGGGCAGGAAACTTTTCTGAAGCCAAGAACCCTGATATCTTAGATCCAGTTTATCCATATAAATCACATAAAGCCTACAGGTACTGTTACCTCCTGAGGTACTCCAAAGCTACAGGCAAAAGTTCTCACAGTTTTTCTAACTCTAGACTTTATTCATTTCCTCTCTAGTCCTGAGAAACTTCTTTTTTTCCTATTTCTTTCCATTACTTCTTGCTTTGATCTGAATTTTGTGACTCCTTCTCAAAATTCATGTGTTAAAATCTTAATCTCCAAGGTGACAGAATTAAGAAGTGGGCATGTTGGAAAGTGATTATGTCACAAGGGCAGAGCCCTCATGAGTGGGATTGGTGCCATTATAAAAGAGGCCAAGAGAGCTCATTTGTCCCTTTTGCCATGGAAGTTACCTCAAAAAGATGGCATCTAAGAAAAGAAATGGGCCCTTACCAGATACTGGATCTGCTGGCACTTTGATTTTGGACTTTCTAGCATCTAGTACTGTGAAAAAGAAGTTTCTATTGTTTATAAGCCACAAATCTATGATATTGTATTGTATCAGCCCAAAGGATCAGGCTCAGAATTTCTTTCCTATTACTCGACCCCACTGTGTCTGCAAGTGACACTAGCCTTGTTGCATTACCCTGCTGGATTTGGGCATCAAGGATATTAGCACAAATGCTGATGCTCCAGCTACTATTATTGTTGTGAATATTAAAGTCTTCTACAAGCATCCTTGAAACTATAGAAAACTAATTCCTTAGCAAGTAGGGTATAATCTCAGAGTCTGTACAATTCTTGGCATATGTGTGCCCTGTTTGCTGGATGGGACTCCACCACTCAATCCAATAGCAATATTTACCCCAAACAAGTCTGTTTTTGCCAGATTCCTTACACACTCAGTATGGGATCTGTCAACAGGATCAAGGCCAGGCTCCCACAGATCCCTAGCTACAACCTTGATGTTAATTATCCTTAAGTTCTTCTTGTCTTCTTGAGAACTTGATGATGAGTTTCTAGAATACAATATACCTCAGCCAGTCTGTGCTTTGAAAAAAGTTTCAACCAACATTAAATGTATAAATAGTAATTAATCAGTATATAATTTTTCAATGTACCTACTAAGTGCCACAGAAATATAGACTTTATTATAAATTAAATATCTATTTTATTTGTCTTTCAGGAGCAGGTGATTGTACATGAGGAGGAGTTAGAGGAGCATTTATTTTTACAAAACATTTTCTAAACTCAAGTTCTACTTTCTATTTTTTTTACCTTTGCCTCCAGGTTCTCCTCCTCCTCTCTTCTTGTTTTATGATCTTAACGGGTCATTGATTATTACTGCTCTCTTCCTGCTCATGCACAAAACTCTAACTACCCTATGAAAGGAGCCATAACTATATTCTACAGCTCAGGGCATTTCCCAGCCTGCAGCTTCTTTTCCCCTTCCCAGTTGAAATACTTTAAGTGTGGCCCATAAGTTTCATCTCTCAGTCTCCTAGATACATAAACACATACCTGTGTAAACATGCATGCCTATTTTTACATATAAGACAGCACTTTAATATGGATATATATCTTAAATAATATTACTAAAATCCATGTACCCAAAACCCAGCTTAAAATAGGATCAATGTACTAAAAGTTACCTGTATGACTCTCTTCAAAACCACCCACCCTACAGTTAATTGTTATTTGGACTCATTGTTTGTTGTTGTTACTATTTTACTTCATCTTGATCGATATTATAAAATGATGTATGGTTTAGATTTCATCACTGTCTCTGCAAGGATGCAGTTTTGATCCCTGGCCTCACTCAGTGGGTTAAGGATCTGGTGTTGCCACAAGCTGCGTCATAGATCACAGACATGGCTTGGATCCCATGTTGTGGCATAGGTCTCAGCTGCAGCTCTGATTTGAACCCTAGCCCAGGAACTTCCATATGCCGCAGGTGCAGCCAAAAAGAGAAAAATAAGAAAAAAAGAAAGAAAATAAAGGAAATCCTGAAAATGATGGACAAATTGGGAAACTATATGAAACCAGTTTGTAAATAAATTCATTGAGTGACACAATGAATATTGATAGGAGGAATCATATACATTATTCTGTGACTTTATTTCCTACAATGCTTATGGTAATAATTTCTACTGTGGTTGAATTGGTGGATATATTTCATTTATTTTCACTTGATAGTTCAATTCCGGTCTCCTCTCCAGCCCCTTTGGACCATTGACTCTATTGCTTTTCCTGCCTGGTTTTGGTCCATACAGTGATTCGCACATTACTCCCACCATTATGGTCTTGTCCTGTCTTCCTCCTTCTATCCAACACAGATCCCCCGGAGGTCCTGCAAAACTCAGATCTTTCTGTGTGGTTCATCAAGGATCGGGGACATCTACCTGCTCAGTGAGATCATGGCTATTTTTGGTAACATATTGATAGTTCAAAAGCCATTATTATTCCTCCAATACCTTCTTTATCTTACCTAAAGCAGATATATAAGTCACAAATAGTCTAGTCCCACAGCACAACAAAGCCACCCATTGGGGTTTAGCTTTAGTACCCTAGTCCAAGTGAAGCAAAAAACAAGTCATAGAATCAACATGCAAAATGGAAAACAGACCCATTAAGATTAAACAAAAGAAAACACAAACTTATAAAACTAAGTTCAAGGATCTAAAATGCATTCTAAGGAGTTCCCATTGTGGCTCAGCAGTTAACAAATCTGACTAGCATCCATGAGGGGGCAGGTTCAATCCCTGGCCTTGCTCAGTGGGTTAAGGATCCAACATTGCTGTGAGCTGTGGTGCAGGTTGCAGATGCAGCTCGGATCCTGTGTTGCTGTGGCTGTTGCCTAGCCTGGCAGTTACACCTATGATTTGACCCCTAGCCTGGGAACCTCCACATGCCATGGATGTGGCCAAAAAAAATAAATAAATAAAATAAAATAAAGCAAGATAAAATAAAATAAAATAAAATAAAATAAAATAAAATGCATCCTAAGATTGATTTTGAATTGGGGATAGACTCTTTATGTCTTAATTCACATACTCATATGAAAAGATGCTTTACCTCTCTAATCCCTCTATGGCTCCTCCTAATCACCTCTCACTCCCTCCTCCTGTCCTTCACATCACATATCATGTGCATAGAGCAAGCAGGTTATTTGGTATGAGCCCATTAAGTTCTATAGATCTAAACTATATTAACCACTCTCGGCCCATCCTTTCTCTATTTTTTTTCTGTTGAGTGTTATAGGATTTAGTCTGAGACAGACTGCAGATTGGTTTTTTTCATGCAGGCAAATGTTGGTCCATTTAGGTTAGGAAACTGATGGGATAGGAATGTCAAGAGGGAGGGACTGGCATTGGTGAATCAGATAAGAACAATGCCAACAGAATTTTGGCAGTTTTGTTGATTTTTGAAAAACATATGCAGAATTAGATTAAAATACTCTTCAAACTAACAAAGGCTGGGGCCAGCTTGTCTCTGCTGCAGTGTTCAGGCTGGCTTGGCACTTCTGACTCTGAATTCCTATTTAAGTGTCAAGTCTGACCTTTACTCAGTTTAATTCAATTCAATTTAATTCTGCAAAATTTATTGAAGCCAACTTTTGCCAGGCTACTGCACACAAAGATCCTAAAGAACATATCATTTAATATTAAGACTACTTTTGAATATTAAGAAAAAAATTGCAAAGTAAGAAAAAAATTGTTCTCAGGGCTTCTTCCTAATGTGTGGCTTACCCATCTGATTTTTGTATTCATGAGCAGCAATAATGACAAGGTCAGAGAGAAGGAATAAAAGATGAAAGGCAGAAGGAAAATGTATAAGAGAAGAACAAAAAGAAAAAATGAGGGAGAAAAAAGGGTAAGAGTTTCAGGATCGTTCATAAACCGCATTGATGAGTACTTTGAGCTACATCTTTCTCATTTTTCTAATGAGAGGCAACATGAAGCAATGCAATGTCCTCTGAGGAAGAGCCGAAAGGTCCTTCTTGACTTGAGTAAGCAATTTCACCTCTCTGAATTTTAGTTTTCGTAGTAGTAAAATGACACAATATAACCTTATACTTAAAAATTGCTCTGAGGGTCAAATTAGTAACATTTTTAAAGGTCTTTTATTTACTAAAAATCTAGATTTAAAGCTATTTTAGAGCTTGATTTTTTTAAATTTTAGATACCATCTTCCCCAGGAGCTCTTCCTCAAGGAGCATCCTGATTCTTGAAGAGATACAAGAACATGCTTTTTAAAATGGACCAAGAGGAGTTCCTATTTGTGGCTCAGTGGTTAATGAACCCAACTAGGATCCATGAGGTTGTGGATTCAATCCCTGGCCTTGCTCAGTGGGTTAAGGATCCGGCATTGCTGGGAGCTGTAGTGTAGGTTGCAGACATGGCTCAAATCCTGTGCTGTTGTAGCTCTGGTGTAGGCCAGCAGCTGCAGCTCTGATTGGACCCCTAGCCTTGGAACCTCCATATGCCACAGGTGCGGCCCTTGGGGAAAAAAAAAAGAATAACAAAAAAATAAAATAAATAAAATAATAAAAAAATTAAATTGACAAAGAGAGAAGTTGGAATTACATGTCATGACTTCAGAGTCCATATAGTTTGAATTCATGGTTACACCTACTTGGTTTGGTGAACTATGGAAAAATGAAAAAAATCTATATGAGGAAAAAACTAGGGAAAGATCATAGTCATGTAAAATATGACATGTTTGCAAAAGTGGTTTTCTGTGGACCAGATGTACCTTTACACCAATTGACATGATTGTTCCAGTATCAGTTTAGTACCTAAAAGTTAGAGTTACCTCTATTCCAACCAAATTATTCACATATAATCCGTCAGCAGAATTGTGGTATGTGTATATTCCCTTACCTGTGCTATGCAAAGATACCAGCCTGGCTGGTCTTGGCCTTAAAGGAAGATCTGGTCCGTTCCTAATCAATAAGAAATCTTGACTCTCAAAGCTGTTTTGAAGACTGAATATTATACACCTTCGCTTCATTAAGTCCTCCACTTTGGATAGAGGAAGTTCCATGCAGTGCTGGGTAGAAGTAAAGTTTGGCTGGTAGCCTCTCACCATCTCAGAGGGTCATCACAGGCTGGACAGCATAGATCGTATTTCTAGCAGCTATTTTAATCTTGCTTAAAGTGTTAATTGATAAGGGTTTAAGGAATTATATCTCCAAGAGATGCCACTCTTCTAATAGCATATTCCAAAGAGTGATAATCTGGAGTTCCCTTTGTGGCTCAGTTAAAGATCCTGACTAGGATCCATAAGGATGTAGATTTGATCCCTGGCCTCACTCAGTGGGTTAAGGATCTAGTGTTGCCGTGAGCTGTGGTTTAGGACAGACATGGCTTGGATCCCATGTTCCTGTGGCTGTGGCATAGGCTGGCAGCTGCAGCTCTGATTCGACCCCTAGCATGGGAACTTCCATAAGCTGCAGCCCTAAAAACAACAACAACAGCAAAAAGAGTGATAAGATTTCAAATTCCCCAAAGAAGACACTTAACATTGTAACCCTTTTGAACATTTTCATTTTTCCTTTTCTTTCTATAGGCATGATAGGAGGGTTAGAGAAGCTATTTATATGAAGTCTCTACAATAAAAATCTTATATATCATCTTTTCCTTAACTTTCCCAAAGTAGAGCTATACTCTTTTTCCAATCAGTTCTGGGGTGGTAACTTCCTAAGACAGAATAGGACTAGCTTTCAATTCCCAGTGTCACTTTAAATGAATGTGTCTTTGGAATCAGATCTGTGTTCAGTACCTGCTTTGTTACTTACCCTCTATATTACTTTTGGTGAGTTCTCTAAATATTTACATTTTGAGAGGAAGTATTTCACAGTGATTAAAACATGGGCTCTAAACTGATAAAATTAAGTCGGTCACACTTGGATCCAGCTCTTTGTAAACCTCTGAAAACTCCTTAACCTCTCAAAGATGCAGTTTCCTCACATATAACCTGAGGAAAGCAATGTCAAGTAATCATAACATTGGTCATTTGTGTATTGAATGAATGTGAAATTTTTTTCCACATAATATGATCTCTATCATGTTAAATATTATCTTATTAGCTATTATATCCTTCTTCATCTGAAAGAAATCAGAAAAAAATGAAAAAATTAGGGTATTATGAAAATATATAAATAATTATATAAATATTAAGGTTTTTGTTTTGTTTTCTTATTGCTATATTTAGCACATATCTTATTAGAAGTTTATTGAGTTAATAAATATTTGTGAAGGTGGTATTTTGAACTTTATCAAGTACTGTTTCTTTTGGTCTCTGTCTTCCCTTTAATATTCTTTTTATCCTCTTTTTTGCTCCATTTCTCTCTTCTGTTTAGGCAATAAGGATCATATTTTCTTGTGAGACCATGGTCTTAATTGCTCTCAGTATTTAAGTTTTCAAACACATTTGTAGCTATTTTCGTCTACAGGATTGCTTCCTAATTAGAGTCAAATCATTTCCTCTCTTCCTCTATACCCCCTTTTTTCAGTGGAATTTACCAGTCTTAGGTTTCCCTAGAGTGCTTACTAATTGCACTTACTGTTAGGTTCATCATATTTGTTTATCTGAGACAGAGAGCCATTCAGAAGTTACAGTACTGGTCAAGTTGCTCCAAGAATTTGGAAATCACAGGTCTTGATGAAGTGGCTAATTTCTACACACAAAAAGATGAATCAAAATTCAAAACAGTTGTTTCCATTAAAAATGACTCAATAGAGGAGTTCCTGTTGTAGATCAGCAGGTTAAGGACCCAACACTATCTCTTTGAACAGGTTTGATCACTGGCCTGGTGCAGTGGGTGAAGGGTCTGGCATTGTGGCATAGGCATAGGTTGCAGATGCAGCTCAGATCCAGTGTTGCTGTGGCTGTGCCATAGGCTGCAGCTGCAACCCCAATTTGTCCCTAATCTAGGAACTTCCATATGCTGTAGGCATGGCCCTAAAAAGAATTAAAAAAAAATCAATTCAATAAAGAATCCTCAGCTATCCATAAAATACAAACTACTGTCTGTGTGTATTCAAGGTGGGTCATTTCATGATAAAATCTTGACCCTCTGATTTGCAGACACACACCAAAGGAGTTGTTTCAAGTGGAAATAATTTCTATTAAAAAATACTTTTCTATGGTAAGAGATGTAAGGATTATTTTAAAGACCTTTATCTACCACTCTCTAGTGTCCAAGCTATTTGACTACTACAAAATTTTTACTCAGACAATGTTTCAAGTTGCTAGCTAAGCATTTTATAAATTCTCTAAGAGACTTTGCCTACCAGATTTTGTTAAGACATGCAGTTGAGATTTGACTTAATCAATTGCTCCAGGAATCTGGTTCCCCCTCACCTGCCATCTGAGCATGCAGATCATTGCAAGAAATGTCACTGGTAAATTCTAACACATAAAAATGGAGTTTCCAGTTGAATTATTCAATAACTAAAAATGTCCAAATCATGATAAGGTGGAAACACAGCAAGATCCTGTTGAAAGCATAGAGAATGAAGAAAATGAAAAAAATGCTTTAATTATTAACTGAATTGAAAAAGGTCAAGTTACTGTGTCAGATATTGGATGCAAAGTGAAAACTCTTAGTTGGGAAAGTACCAACCCTATTCCCCATCTAATGCCACATAATTCATTCCTATAAAACAAGAAACAAAGACTGAGGAATAAGATATTACCACTCCCAGTTGCCCTCAATAACCTAGTAGGCATTAGAGTAATTTACTGATTGGAGGAATTTATTAGCTGCTCCAGTCAGTAATAAATTGAATGGGAATTTTATATATGAGAGACTTAAATGTGGAGGAGAGAAAAACTTGTGAAACCAGCCCAATTAGGAAGATTCCTCTGACAGTACATTAGATCCCATCCAAAAAAGAAGCAGTTTGTATTTATCATCTTTACAATGTATGTAATACACATGAGTCAGTTTATCTCAACATCTATCAAGGGTCTACTTTGTGTCAGGCACACTCTAGAAAGGGGTGTAATAAAGATAATCACATATAGCTTCTCTCCTTAGGTAGCTTTTAATTTAGTGGGAGAGCCATGTGAGCAAATATTCCCTCAGAATTGAATAAGGGCAGTGGCGGAGTTACACACACATTGCCACTGAGAAATGTGGCAAATTGGGTAGCAGTTGAAAGAAAAAGTACAGAAAGATCTAATTTTAAAAGTGTATATGAATGAATATATGTAAAACTGAACACTTTGCTCTATATGTGAAACTAGCACAACATTGTAAATCAACTGTATTTCACTGAAAAAATCATATATATGTTAATACTTTTTAATGAAAATAGTACCCCTTTTCCCAAATTAAAAAGATACCTCACAGCACCTACTAATAATATAGTACTAATTTTCTACTATGAATGTTGCAGATGTGTTAAACTTAAGAAAAAATTTCCTTTAGATTGTGAAGCAAGAGAAGTGAGTTCTCATTTAACCCTTGTAATTTATTCATCTTTGCTGTCATTTATTTAACATCTATTATATATCAGGCACCAGACTAGGTCTCTTAATTGTTTTATAATTGACATTAGAAAAGTCATTTGAAGACTATCTGAACTTTCATATCTGCAAAATGAGCATTATATATATTCTTTCTTTTAGGTTAACATGAAGATCAAGGGTCATGAAGTACATGAAGAAAATCTATACATTTGCATTACTGTAACTTGGAAAATTATATACAAAAAAGGCACAAATATCCCCTAATTTTCTTTCATTCATGAGCCATTCATTTCTCTACTTATTTTTACTTTAAGGCTCCCTGACACTTACTGATTCTTAATTATTTATTCTGGATTTGACACAAAGCCACTCAAGGAGCTTCCAGTTTCCACTTGGAAATAGAAAAATATAATTTATATCTTAACAACAAGAAAAAGCCAGATGATCTCCCAAATCTTAACTTTTCTTGAATGCAAGTGAGAGTTGAGATCATAAGACAAACAACTTGCTTGAAATCAAAGGGCAGACAGATGCCTCCAAGGGAAGATAAGACCCAAGCACTGAGAGAGGACAGGCAAGAGAGACCTTAGACACCACATGAGCTGGTGAAGAATTCAGCCTATTTTTTTTACCCAATTGCTAACAGTCACATGTGTTAGAGAGTATAAAAGTCTTGAACACAAGGAATATCTATGCCAAAGAGTCTTTTCCATGGACCTCACTAGGTGCTCACCAGGAAGACTAGGGGAAGGTGAGAAATCTTCCTCATGGTACAATTGGGACGTGAGGCATAGCAAGTGTCACAGAAAAGTATTCCTACCCAGATCCTTTCCCCTATATTCTCTTTTGAACAAAAGACTTAAGACCCTTCAGTGAAGGTAGAAAACCCTGTCACTCTCAGTTCACAGGTGAAAACAACTCTTTTGTTGGAGGGGAGCAAAGCAAAATCTTTCTGCTGGACGAAAGGAAATTGTCATGGGCACAGACCATTAGAGATGCACTTTTGCTGGAGGAAGGAAGAACAACTGAGAAAGACCAGCAAGATAAGGAAGAAAAAGACACCAAGAAGAGGAAGACAGAGGCTACCTGAGACTGAGGCTGAATGAGCACAAAAGAGAATGACTCAAATCCTTCAGGTACACTTTGAGCAAGATTAATCAGCAGGCTACCAAAGAGAGAGGCAAAAGCAGAGAGAACTTTTTCCTAAGTGTGGGCTCAGGGAAAGCTTAAAGTTGAGAGTAGAACAGGAAACATGAGAAAAATCCTCTAGCAATAAAGCCCCCCAACCCCACTCCCACAGAGCATAAACCAGGAACCAAGCTAGAGGAATTTGAAGCTGGTGGTACATTCAAGGTAACCACATCAACAACACAACCTAGCCCAGATCAATTCCCTACATTAAATGTCTAGCAGGATAATTTGTGTTTATTTCCAGAAATAAATACAATTTAATTCAGTTTCTACAGAGATGTTTGGTTTTCAACCAAAAATTATGAGCAAGGAAAAATAACCAAGATAAACAAGGAAAACACACAGACACATTTTAAAGAGATATAGCAATCAGTAGAAAAATGTGAGGTTATGGCTAAGATACTGGAATTATCAGACAGGAAATTTAAAACAACTGCTTTTTGTATTAAAGGAACTAGTGGAAAGGTGAAAAGCATACATAAAAAGATTTTCGGTAAAGAATGAATATTTGAGAAAAATCCAAATACAATGTAATAAATGAGAAAAAATATGGTAGCATGCATAAAGAATGACTTTAGCAGAGTCATATATGAACTTGAATTTCAATAGATGAAATATAAAAAATGAAATTTTAAAAGCATGATTTTATAAACAAAATACTGAAATACAAAGTTGAAACAGGAGATGAAAATATAATAGAAAATATAAGACCTATGGGATAATATTAAATAGCCTAATATATATTTTAATCTGAATCCTATAAGAAAAAAATAAAAATGAGAAAAAAGAAATTCTTAAGAGGATAAAGCCAAGAATTTTCCAAAACTAATGAAAAACATCTAAATACAGATCCAAGAAGCTCAACAAGATACACACACACACACACAGGTCAACATATAATATCCAAAATTATTAAAATCAAAAATAATTAAAATAAAATTTTGAAGACAGCCAGACCCCCCCCACCAGAATGAGAAAACATTGTATACAGAGGAACAAAGAAAAGAATTACAGGAAAAATCTGATCAGAAACTATGCAACCTAGAAAAGAATACAATGATTTTTTAAAGTATTGAAAGAGAAATACTGTCAACTAAGAAATCATATCCAGTACAAATGTCTTCTAAAAATAAAGAAGAAATAAAAACATTTTTGTGAAAACAAAAACTTAGGAAATCTATTATTAGCAAGTTCGCACTATAAAAAAAGATTTTTTTATAGTTTTTCAGGCAGAAGGAATATAATTTAAAAGAGAAACTTGAAACTCTACAAAGAAATGAAGACTGCTAGATATAATCTGAATGAAAGTAAATAAAATATTCATTACTAAAACTAGTGAACTGGTCTTTTAAATGATCAGTAAAATTAATAAATCTCCAGCCAGAATAACTTTGAAAAGGGAGATAAGACATATAATTGTCAGAACAGAAAAGTCTACAGGACTATTGAACTTACAGTTTTTAACAGGATAATGAAAAAAATATCATGAACACTTTATGTCCATAAGTTTAGCAACTTTAATGAAAAGAATCAGTACCTCCAAAGGCATAAACTACTAAAATTCAATTAAGAGAAAAATAGAGTTGTTCCCTTTGTGGCGCAGTGGAAATGAATCCAACTAGGAACCATGAGGTTGCAGGTTTGATCCCTGGCCTCACTCACTGGGTTAAGGATCCCATGTTGCTGTGAACTGTGTTGTAGGTATAAGACATGGCTCAGATCTGACGTTGCTGTGGCTGTGGCATAGGCCAGCAGCTACAGCTCTGATTAGACCCCTAGTCTGGAAACCTCCATATGCTGCAGGTGCAGCCCAAAAAAAAGGAAAAAAAAAAAAGAGAGAGAGAGAAAATACATTCTCTTAATAGTTCTATATCTATTAAATAATTTGAATTTATAGTTAAAACATTTTGAATGGCTTAATTGGTGAATTCTATCAAAAATTAAGAAAGTAATAATAATGACAATTATTGAAGGAAGCACTTCCCAAATCATCTTATGAGGCAAGCATTACTCTGTTACCAAAACAAGAAAAAGACATATCTAACACCATACATGATAAAAGACTAATGCTTTCCTCCTAAGATCAGGAAGGCAGCAAGAACGTCTGTTTTACACTACTCTTCAACATTGTACATAAATATCAGCAAGTGCTTTCAGGCAAGAAAAATAAATAATGAATAAACAGCTTGAAATGAAAATCAAACTGTATTTTCGGAGAAAGGTTTATCCCCCCAAAAAAGCTCTTAGAAATAATTAGTCTAGCAAGATCACAGGATACAAAATCAATAGGCAGAAATTAGTTAAATTTCTATATACTAACAAAATACAATATAAAATATAGTAAGATAACAAGAGCTCCAATAAACTTGAGGTATAAATCAATCAAAATATATGCAATATAAGTATGTTTGAAAACCATAAAATACTGATAAAAAATAAAATAGACAGATCAATAAGAGATATACTAGGTTCATGGGTTAAAAAACTTAATAATATTAAGACCTCAATTCACAAATAATTGATTTATAAATCTAATGCTATTCCAACCAAAATTCCAGCAAGTTATTTGGTAGAAATGCACAACTGTTTCTACAAGTTTTAGGAAAAAACCAGGAAACTAGAATAGCCAAAACAATTATGAAAAAGAAAAACAAGTAGAGGAACTCACAATTCTGATATCAAGATTACTTAAAGCTATAGTAATTACACAGTGAATTATTGGCAAAAGGACATAAAGCTCAATGGAATAGCATAAAAAGTCTGGAAATAGACTCACACTCATGTAGTTAATTACTTTTCAACAAAGGTGCAAAGGAAATTCAATAGAGAAAGAGCAGACTTTTAACAAATAGGGCTGTAAAAATTGGCAGACCATATGAAGAAGGAAGAAGAGGGGGAGGAAAAGGAAGAAAAGGAGGAGCGGGAGGAGGAAGGGAAGGGGGAGGAACAAATCTTGACTCATACCTCATGACATATAAATACACAAACTGGATAATAAACTTCAATGTAAAAGATAGTGATAAGGAGTTCTCGTAGTGGCTCAGTGGTTAATGAATCCGACTAGGAACCATAAGGTTGTAGGTTTGATCCCTGGCTTTGCTCAGTGGGTTAAGGATCTGGCATTGCCATGAGCTGTGGTGTAGGTCGCAAACGTGGCTTGGATCCCGCATTGCTGTGGCTCTGGCCTAAGCTGTGGCTACAGCTCCGATTAGACCCCTAGCCTGGGAACCTCCATATGCTGCGGGAACGGCTGTAGAAAAGGCAAAAAGACAAAAAAAAGAAAAAAGAAAAAGCCTCATAAAACTGGACCTGTTCATACACACACACACACACACACACACACACACACACACACACACACACACATGCATGTATAAATAGCATGTATATTCTTATATATATGACTTTAATGAAGAAATGCATGATTTCTTCCTAAAGACACGTGAGTGTACCTGCTTATATATACAATTTTCTTCCTGCTCTGATAGGATAATTTTAAGGAGAATGTTATTCCCTGCTCCATGTTTCCGGCCTCCCACTTGAATAATCCATCCAGGCTCCCTCTCAGTATATACTCAATCCTCTAAAATGGCAGAGAATCAATTTTCTGACTGGTGAAAGAAAGTCTAGTTTTTTAATGGATGGAGTTATTATAATACAAGCTGCAACCACTTGTGTCCTCTTTCTCTACATATTTGTTTTTCCATGCTCTCCATATTTGATAGCTGCAAAGTAGTGACTTCCTTTGCAGTTGGCTGGGCTTTGATGACTGCCCCGCAGGTCCCATCACCACAAATTTTTGGCCCCCAAGTCTATAGAAAGGGTAGTTAGTAAGGAAAATAAACCTAAGTCAAGTTCCCCACCACAACTTTACTAAGAATAAATCTATTTTTGTATTGTTATTGATACTTGTGTCTTTGTTCTGTTATTTGAACGGCAATGGCAGGAAAAGCCTCTTTAGAGATTCTTGACACAAATGAGAACACAGAAGAATTCCTACTAAGTCAGTAGGGTGAAAAGAGAGATGAAATTTCGGCCAATACAAATAGTAACAATAATTGTGAAGAATCCAACTTTTCAGAGTATTTACAAATCTGACTTAGAGAAATATTATAAAACCAATCCTTCTCTGATTCTCTGAAGTGTAATTAGATTCCCTGGAACCTTGGTACTTTGACAAATTCCATAAGTAGATCTGCTGCACACCAAAGTTAAGAACAACTTTCATCTAACAAATGAGATAATTGAGAAAGAGGGAGACAAAGAAATGTTTTCTAGGGTCACATCCATAGTTAATAAGAATATAGGAAAATGAAACTTAGAAACCCATTATCTATTTTAGTGTGTTTCCACATAAGTTTTTTCTTTTCTCTTTAAAAACAAAACAAGTAGTTTACCTCTTGAATGATATATTTAAATATTTCCTTATTGATTAAAAATACAACTGAAAATAGTGAAATATAGTATATAGCATAAAATCAGTCATATAATGCCAATTGATTTAAATTCAATTAAGCATCTTTTTATTGAGTACTTGCTATGATGCAATACTTCAAAGAATGAAAGTGTGGTATATGGCCACCTGGCTGATAAAATCTTTTTTAACTTTCAATACACACAAAATTTAATTTTTTCTCTCTTTACTTACTCTTTTATTATTATTATTATTTTAATAGTTGACCTTTGTGAAATCCTACGAAGTACAAATCCTACTATGTAATTAGGATATGCTAACTACATAATAGGAATTATTTTTGCTTGTTCTTCCCTCACAGCATCCCTATGAGGCACTATTATTGTTGTTCCCATTTTGTAAATGAGGAAAGAGATTTTTAAGAAGTAAGCAAATTGCTAAAGATCATACAGCTATTAAGTGGTGTGACAAAGGTCTAAACTCCAATCAGTCTGATTCCAGAGGTCTTGAATCTAAATGACTATACTAATATCCAACTTTATCCTGCTAGTAGTCTATAATTGCCTTACATGTACAAATTATATCTAATTATTTTATGTATTCTGTAGCTCTCAGGAATCTTTTACCAATGGTAAATTCTCAGTATTTATTATGTATGATTACTGGGTAATGTTATTTTTTAATTAAGTAGAATTTCATGGAAGGAGTAACAGTTTATCAGAAATTTGATTGATTTTCAACAATGCAGAATGGGAAATGATTCAGGAAAGCATTAAAGAGAAAAAGAAAGGGGAAATAAGATATTCAGCATGGTGGCATTGCTCAGGGAAACCTCTTCCTGAAGAGAAAGCTATTAAGCTAGTCAAATTAGCAAAGACAATGAATCAAAGTGGAATGATCTTGGGATTGATCAAAGGGTTTACAACAAACTGAGAATCATTTATTCAAAAAAATCTATGGGAACTTGTAAGAACTGTGGGAATCTATATGATTTCAGCTAACACCTTACAGAATAACTGTTTTAGTATGTTTAGTAGCTGAGCGGCATTTTCCATCTCCATGAGCTCTCTGGGAAAGTTAATCTGGATGTTTTTGGCAGTCAATAAACATCAGTAGATCTCTATAGCTCTGTGCTATAGAAGGCCTATGTTGGGAAGCTGAAGAGCAACCAAGTTGAATTCATTCCCCATCCCAAACTCATATTATGTAGGGAGGATCTGAGCATGGCAGGTAGGAAAGAAGTTTCCCATTCCTGCAGAACTTTGGGCTGTCAGAGATCTGCTCCAATGGCTTAGCACCTGGTTGCCAGTTCCAATTTTCCTGACCATTCTAGGGTAGAGGACCTATTGTTGTTAGATGTGGCAACTTATGAACATCAACAAATTCCATCTTCTCTTATTTTAGGTTGCAGAAAATCCATACTAGGAACTGGCTGCAGCACGGTGGCAGCACTAGTAGCACTAAACACAGACACACATAAACACAGACACAAACACACAAACATACATTTTCTACTATAGGGAAGATATAATTGAAGCAGTCAGTAAAGAGTTCCTGACCAACTCTCTCTATGTCCTTCTACATGCTACAAAGTTTTTGTTCATGGGAGCATTAGAGCAAGCCACTAAGTCTACCCCTGCCAGGAGACCAGATTTCATTTGGATCTGACTACAGAAAAAAAATCTGCTACAGGACATTGTTGAAAACTGCAGAGCTATCAGGTAGCAATTAATGGAGGCTGACAGCTGAGGGTGAATGCAATAGAACAACAAAATGCTAATAAGGATATAAGAGAAAAAGAAATTTAAAGAGAGCGCAGCTAAAACCACAGTCATAGATTGCAGTCAGGAGAATTTTGTGCATTCTCAAGTCTGAAAATGCTGACGAAAAGCACCAGGGGCAGGGGAAGTTGATGCCACTGAACTAGTCCAGCTGAGTCACTAAATAAGTAAATAAGTAAATAAATAAATAAATAAATAAATATTTTAAAAGAAAAGAAAACAAGCAGGCAAAACCAAAAATTTCCATAGAAAGAAGAATCAGTATCCAGAGTTGCTACAAGATATCTAAAATATCCAGTTTTCAACAATAAAGAGGAGACATTAAAAAAAAGTTAAGTATGATATGTTCATAGGAAAAACAAGCAAATGAACAAATGAATAAATTCTAAAAACTGCTATTGGAGGTGTGGAATTGGACATAATAGACAAAAATTTAGAAAGGTTATTATAAATATATTTAAAGATCTAAAGGAAACCATTTTTTAAAAAAATTAAAGGGAGACATAGTGGCAATAATTAATAGGTAATATGAATATAAAGGAAAATATTGAAAAGAAACAAATGGAAATTTTGAAAATGAAAAGTACAATAACTGAAATAAAAAATGAACTTAGAGACTCAAGAGTAGATTTAAGCTGGCAGAAAGATCAGTGAACTTGGAGATAGATTGTTAGATATTATAAAATCTGTACAGTAGAGGGAAAAAATAGAATGAAGAAAATGAAGAAAGACAGATAAATGAAAGGCATCATAAAGTACATCAACGTAAGTATAATGACAATATCAGAACAAAAGAGATAAAGTTATAGAGGAAAAATATTTCAGTAAACAATGATGAAAATGTCCCACTGATGAAAAACATTACACATCCACAAAGCATAACAAACTCCAATTAGGCTAATCACAAAAGGATCCATACTGAGACACATTATAGTCACCATGTTTAAAGACAAAAACCAAAAAAAGTCATAGAAAAATAACCCATTACAGCATAGTGGGAACCTACCTCAACTTAATAAAGGCCATAGATGACACAACTAACATCATTCTCAATGGTCAAAAGCTAAAAGAATTCCCGCTGAGATCAGGAGCAACGCAAGGATGTCCACTTCTCGCCACTACTCTTCAACATAGTTTTGGAAGTCCTAGCCATGGCAATCAGAGAAGTAAAAGAGATAAAAGGAATCCAAATTGCAAAAAAAGTAAAACTATCACTATTTGCAGATGACATGATACTATAACTAGAGAATCCTAAAGACTCTACCAGAAAACCGTTAGAGCTCATCCATGAATTTGGCAAAGTATCAGGATACAAAATTAATACACAGAAATCGATGGCATTTCTATATACTAACAATGAAAGTGCAGAAAGAGAAATTAGGGAAGCAATCCCCTTTACCATCACATCCAAAAGAATAAAATACCTAGGAGTAAACCTCCTAAAGAAACAAAACACCTGTTTTGAAAACTATGAGACACTGATGAAAGAAATCAAAGATGACACAAATAGATGGAAAGACATACCATGCTCTTGGATTGGAAGAGTTAATATTACCAAAATGACTATATTACCTAAAGCAATCTATAGATTCAGTGCAATCCCTATCAAATTACCAAGGACATTTTTCACAGAACTTGAACAAAATATTTTAAAGTTTGTTTGGAAGCACAAAAGATCCAGAAAAAGAAAAATGGAGCTGGAGGAATCAGGCACCTGGACTTCAGACTACACTACAAAGCAACAATCATCAAAACCACATGGTACTGGCACAAAGACAGAAAGATAGATCAGTGGAACAGGATAGAAAGCCCAGAATTAAACCCACACATCTACAGCCAACTAATCTATGACAAAGGAGGCAAGAATATACAATGGAGAAAAGACAGCTTATTCAATAAGTGGTGCTGGGAAAACTGGACAGCCACAAGGAAAAGAATGACATTAGAACACTCCCTAACACCATGCACAAAAATAAACTCCAAATGGATTAAAGACCTAGATATAAGACCAGACACTATAAAACTTGTAGAGGAAACCATAGGCCAAACACTCTCTGACATAAACAACAGCAACATCTTCTCAGATCCACCTCTTAGAGGAAGGACAGTAAAAACAGAAATAAACAAATGGGACCTAATCAAACTTAAAAGTTTCTGCACAGCAAAGGAAACCCTAGACAACACGAAAAGACAACCCACAGAATGGGAGAAGATCTTTGCAAGTGAATCAACGGACAAGGGATTAATCTCCAAAATTTATAAACACCTCCTACAGCTCCATACCAAAAAAGCAAACAACCCCGTCAAAAAATGGGCAGAAGATCTAAACAGACAGTTCTCCAGAGAAGACATACAGATGGCCAAGAAACACATGAAAAGAGGGTCAACATCACTCAGTATTCGAGAAATGCAAATCAAAACCACGATGAGGTACCACCTTTCACCAGCCAGATGGCCATCATCCAAAAGTCTACAAACAATAAGTGCTGGAGAGGGTGTGGAGAAAAAGGAACACTAGTACGCTGTTGGTGGGATTGTAAACTGGTGCAACCACTGTGGCAAACAGTATGGAGATTCCTCAGAAAACTAAAAATAGAACTACCATTTGATCAAGCAATCCCACTCCTGGGCATCTATCCAGAGAAAACCATGACTCGCAAAGACACATGTACTCCGAAGTTCATTGCAGCACTCTTTTCAATAGCCAAGACATGGAAACAACCTAAATGTCCATCGACAGAGGAGTGGCTCAAGAAGACATGGTACATATACACAAGGGACTATTACTCAGCCATTAAAAGGAACGAAATACCAGCATTTTTGGCAACATGGATGGACCTAGAAATTCTCATGCTAAGTGAAGTCAGCCATACAATGAGACACCAACATCAAATGCTTTCACTGACATGTGGAATCCGAAAAAAGGACAGACTGAACTTCTTTGCAGAACAGATGCTGACTCACAGACATTGAAAAACTTATGGTCTCCAGAGGAGACAGTTTGGGTGGTGGGGGGATGTGTTTGGGCTGTGGGATGGAAATCCTGTGAAACTGGATTGTGATGATCATAATACAACTATATATGTGATAAATTCATTGAGTAATAAAAAAAAGTAAAAAAAAACAAAAACAAAAAACAAAAGCCAGTCACAGAAGGACAAATACTCCATGATTCAATTTATATGAGGTATCTAGTATAGAAAACTAACAGAGAGTAGAGTGCCCCCCTGACCAGTGGCAAGGGGGGGGGATAATGGAAATTGTTTAGTGTATATAGTTTTGGTATGCAAGATGAAAAGCTTTTGGAGATCTGTTATAAGATATAATGCCTAGAGTTAAATCTATTGTACCATTAAATTTTTGTTAAGAGTGTGGATCTCATATTAAATGCTCTTACTACACTTCCTAAAAAAAAAAAAAAAAACCCATTACATACAAGGAACCCGATAAGATTAACAACTGATTTTCACCAGAAATGATGCAGGCCAGAAGGCAGTTGAGAGACATATTTAAAATACTGACTGAGAACGTCAGTCAGTCAACCAGGACATGTCGCCTAGGATATCTATATTCAGTGAAAACATTTTTTTAAATCAAAGAAAAAGTTTCCAGATAAAAACAGAGAAAATGTTTTACTAGTAGACTGCATTACAATAAATACTAAAGGAAGTTATTCAAGTTTAAGTGAATCACCATCAAAAAATAATTTTAATGCACACGTAAGAACAAAAGCACTGGAAGTTCCCATCATGGCACAGTGGTTAACGAATCTGACTACGGACCATGAGGTTATGGGTTCGATCCCCAGCCTTGCTCAGTGGGTTAAGGATCCAGCATTGCTGTGGGCTGTGGTGTGGGTTGCAGATATGGCTCAGATCCTGTATTGCTGTGGCTGTGGCATAGGCTAGCAGCTGCAGCTCTGATTAGACCCCTAGATTGGGAACCTCCATATGTCATGGGTCCAGCCCTAGAAAAGACAAAAAGATTGAAAAAAAAAAAAGAGCACTGGAAAAGGTAATTATATAGGTATTTATGAATGACAGTATAACTAAATAGCACTTCTCATTTCTTCTTTTGCCTTACTTAAGGAGTAAGTGCACTAAAAATAGGCATACAATTGTATTGTTGAGCCTGTAACATACAGAAATATAATGCATTTGGCCAAAACAGCACAAAGGAGTTAGATGGAAACAAAATTGCACTGAAGTAATAAAATGATAATAGATGGTAACAAATTCAAAGAAATTGAGATAAAAAAGTAGTAAATATGAAGGTTAATATATACTTTCTTATCTTTCTATTTTCAGCTTCTTTAAAAGAAAACAAAAAACAGCAACAGTCATTACCATGAAAGCTTGGGTTAGTAACATATAAAGACATAAGATGTGTAGCAATAATAGTAGAGAAAAAGAGAGAATGGAGACAAGGTAAAGTTTCTATATCACTCTAAAATTGAGTTTGTATAAATCTGAACTAAATATAGATAACAAGATATATATCATAAGCTCTATGGCAAACATTTTAAAGTTTAAAACTTTTAGAAATAGTAAAGGAATTAAAACGTTACACTAGAAAATATTTAATTAATGCCAAAGAAGAGAGTAAGAAAAAGAGAAAGAAAAAATGCATAACATATAACAAGGTGACAGACGTAAATTTAATTATATATATACTAAACTTTCAACAATTCAATCAATAGGCAGATCATCAGATTTGATTTAAAAAGATTATTCATAGGAGACACATTTTAGACTTGAAGATACAAATTGACAGTAAAAGGATGGAAAAAGACATCAACATGTATCTTTAAAAGACCCTTAAGTGACCTAAATGACTACACTAATATTACACAAAATAAACTTTAAAATAAAAATATTACAAAAGATAAAGAAGAACTTTTTATAAAGATAAAAGACTTAATACACCAGGAGGTTTTAACAATTATAAATATATTTACACTAATAGAAATTCAAAATATATAAAGAACACCCTGACAGAATTGAAAAGAGGAGAAAAAGACAATTCAACAATAATAGATGAAGACATTAATAGCCCACTTTCAGTAGTTGAAAGGATGTTAAGCAGGAAGATAAACAAGGACATAGAAGATTGAATAATATTATAAATCAACTAGATCTAAAAAACATCTGGAGTACACTCTAGTCAATGAGAGTAAAATACACACATTCTTCTAAAGTGCACACTAACTATTCTTCATACCATTTCTTCAGCCATAAAATAACCTTAATAAATTTAAAATTATTAAAATCATACAAAATATGTTCCATAATTACAACAGAAAAATATTGGAAAACAAAGGCAGGTGAAAATTTTGGAAATTCACAAATATTTTGAAATTAAACAGTATAGCCCTAAATAAGAAAAGGATCAAAAAAGGGATCTGGAGTTCCTGTCATGGAACAGAAGAAATGAATCTGACTAGGAACCATAAGGTTGTGGGTTTGATCCCTGGATCCCTGGCCTCACTCAGTGGGTTAAGGATCTGGCATTGCTGTGGCTGTGGCCTAAGCCAGCAACTGTAGCTTCAATTTGACCCCTAGCCTAGGATCTCCATATGCCTTGGGTACAGCCCTAAAAAAAAAAGGGGGTCACAAATGGAATTAGAAAATACTTTGATATAAATTAACATGAAAACCCAACATATAATATGTTTGAGATATAGTTAAAGCAGTTCTTAGAGGGAAATTCATAGCAATAATATCTAATTATATAATGAGAAATATCTCTAATTATTAACCTAGCATTCTACTTTAAGAGATCAGATGGTGGAGTTCTTGCTGTGGCACAGTAGGTTAAGGATCCAGCATTGCAGTAGATGCGGCATAGGTTGGAGCTGCAGCTCAGATTCAATCCCTGGCCCAGGAACTTCCATATATTGTGGGTGTGGCCCAAAACAAACAAATAAACAAATGAAATAGGGGGGTTGAGAGATCAATTAAACCCAACAGTTTCAAAAGAAAAAGATAATAAAAAAAAAAAACAGAGTATAGAAATAAATGAAGTACAGGAGACAAAACAGTAGATAAAAATAAACAAAAGAAACAGTTGGTCTTTGAAGAGACCAAAAAATTGACATGCCTTTAGTTAGACTGTCCTAGAAAAGTAATGCATTCAAATTACAAAAATTGGCAACAAAAGAAGTGGTGTTGCTACCAAAACCAACACTATGACTACATATTAATTAACTTTACATGAAATGGACAAATTCTTAGAAAGACAAAAATTTGCACAGCTGACTCAAGAAAATATAGAAAGTATGAATATATCTAAAGAGACTGAACTAGTAATTTCTTTAAATCCTCATGAAGAAGATCTCAGAGCCATATTGCTTAAGGGGTGAATTATACAAAACATTTAAAGAAGAAATAGTACAAATTCGTCACAAACTCTTCTGAAAAATATGAAGAGGTAATATTTTCTAACATTCTGTAAAGTCAGTATTTCCCACATATCAAAACTAACAAAAACATGACAAGAAAACTACCGGTCAATATCTCTTATGAATAAAGATGCAAAAATCTTTAGTAATAAATAATAAAGTAGCAAACCCATTAAAGAAAAGTTTACATAGCATGACCAAATGGGATTTATCTCAGGAACACAGGTTTGGTTTAATATCTGAAAAGTAATTATTAGAATGCACTGTATCAATAGAATTAAAAACAAAAACCACATGATTACCCCAAAAGCTGGAGGGAAAAAATTGACAAAATATAGCACTCTCTCAAGATTAAAAGAAACAAACATACAAAAAAACTAAAAATAAACCATCAACGAACTAGGAGTAGAAGAAAATTTCCTGAATCAAACAATGTCTACGAAGCCCCACAGGTAACATCATACTTAATTGTAAAACATTGAATGATTTTTTTTCCCAAAGAACAGGCACAGGACAAGGTCATGGACCCTTGTCACCTCTCTTCAACACTGTGCTAGATTCTAGGTTCTAACCAGGGCAATTAGGCAAGAAAAAGAAATTAAAACCATCCAGTTTGAAAAAGAAAACTTAAAACTATCTCTGTTTTCATATGAAAATCTAGAATATACAAAATTCTAAGGAATCATTAAAATTATTAGAAATAATAAATGTTTCCATGGTTTCAGGATTCAATGTCAATGAATAAAAAAAAAATCTATTCTTTATTTCTATTCACTAGCAATGAATGGACAGCAAAGTCCCACCATTCTCTATTAGCCATGTCGCATAGGTAAAGAGGAATAATGTCAATAAAAGCACTTTGACCAAAGAAAGAAATATAAGCAACTTACATAGAATGAAATAATTTTAAAAATTAAAATTCAAGCTCTATTTATCCCCCCATTCTCAAGATAGGTGGTTATTTTCAGAAGGGTCATTTTTATCAAGCGAAAGAAAACAAAGTAAAAAGGCTTTTTTATTAACAGGGAATCTCCAAGGCAGTTTTTAGCACAGAAATATTTCTTTTCCCCATATGAGAACAGGGACTTCTAAAAAGTCCCTTTTATTGCAATAACATTCTCATGTCCCAAAGAAAACTGTGCCAAGATGGGCAACAGCCATTTGAAACAGAATGGAGAATGTGTGATCCATGGAAAATGTCATTAATGAATTCCATGCAGTCAGGGCAGATGGCTTATAAGAGCAGAATTTAGAACAACTGCTGATAGAGAAATTAAATATTTATCATACTTAGCATCTCTGAAGTAGAAAGTGACTTGTCCAATGTTGATGACTCTAGATGACACTAACAACCATGTGACAAAAGAATATAAAATCAGAGTCTGTGTAGAGATGATACCAAACACTGAGGCTGAGTACTTGAACAGAACCTAGTGCAAAGATCTTGGATATTTAACATTAGAACCCCATGACATTTGTCTATGTGCATTATTTTTAAGTGGTTACACAGTCTATCTCCTCATATTTTTCCAATGTTTATATTATGTGTATATTTGGGTGTTTCTATTAAAATGTTTTAATTTAGATATTAAAAAGTCAAAAATTGTAGCTCATCATGATCACCACTGAATGCTTAATTGAGACCAGATAAGGCTGCTTTTTATAGAATGGAATCCAAATTGGGACTGGTTCTAACAAAAATATTAACAAGTTGCAACAATAGTTCTTTATACTAGTTCTTTGCTAATAAATTAGCAAAGGCAGTGGTTTTTTTTTCAAAATATGAAGAACTTCCTGTTTAATTTATATCACAGTGGGAGAACCTGTCATATGAAATAGCATGTTCTTCATCATGTGGAGGTGTTCAAATAGGAGGAGGACGGTAATTTATCAGAGATGATGCTGAAGGGGTCATGTGTAGGGGAGAATATTATTTCAATCATTGAGAAATATTTATTGAGTGCTACCTAAGAGAATGGTAAATAGGCTTCTTGTTGCATGCCAACTTCAATCAATTTGCAGAAGCTTCCTGGGGCAATGTAGAGAGGCAACAACTCTGTAGAAAAGACTTCTAGAATAGATTAGTTATGCCTGTCACAGAATCAGGAGTTGGGAGAGACAGATTAAATTTTAGCTTGTTGTGGTCCTGACCTACCTGTTTCTAAGCACTGTTAGATACTGAGACTACAACTCTAAACTGCAGAGGGATAGCCCCTGCTTTCATGAAATGCATAGGAAGATAAAAAGATATCTATGAATTTCTACCAATTGGGTTTCTAGGATTACAGTGGAAAGGTTTTGTTCTAATATCCCAAGCTTATTCTTGGGCCTAGTTTGGAAAAAACAAACAAAAACACTTTCAAGTATGAAATAAATGAGCAGGAATGTTTATTATAAATATAGACATTTTCTGTAGGGTTATCAGGAGCTTTGTAATGTCATTTACTTCCTGAATGTTAATGAAGAACTTATTGGATAAGGCCCAACAACCAAGGAACATCCAATGAGGCAGCCCCTAGGTCCTGGAGTATATTTTCTGTTCCATAACACGTGGGTCAAAAACAGCCATCTCGGGGGAGTTTTTTGGTTTTTGTCTTTGCTTTATTTTTTTATTGAAGGAAAAACAGGTCAGGATCAGGAGATAAGAAATAATGGTATGAAGTATCTGAGAGAAAATCTTCCTCATTAATTTAAACATTGATGAGAAACAGAAGATGAGAAAATATCAGTTGACCACAGAAGTCTTAATTAGGGAGCTGGAGCCACCTGGCATGACAACAACCAAGGGAGGCCAGCAAAGAAGCAACTGCCTTGGGAAGAGGTGCACAGCAAGGCCTGCTCATGGAATGGAGTCCCCTCCCCATTCTACCCTAAAAAATTAAGGCAGCAGATGTCAGAATGGTAATAGATTAAGTAAACCCTTGAGAGAGTTAGAAATAAAGATGTTAGAATCAATGACAGATGCCCTAGATTGTCTGTGAGAGTCTGGAAAGACTTTCTGTCCCTCTCTGTACCTGACTTTAGAGGAAAATGGAAAACCTGGCAGATAAGTCATTTCATACGAAGTGAAACTCACCAATAAGCAGCTCTCCGGGTGAAGGCAAAAAAACACTCTCAAGCTAACTATAAAAAGATAGACAAATGCCTGAAAATTCCTCAAAAGAATGCTCTCTTAGCTACTATGTGATCCTACAATCCCATTCCTGAGCATATATCCAGAGAAAACCATAATTCAAAAAGATACATGAATCCTAATGTTCACTACAGCACTATTTACAGTAGCCAAGACATGGAAGCAACATAAATGTCCATCAAAAATGAATGGATGAAGGAGATGTGGTACATATGTATAATGGAATACTACTCAACCATAAAAGAGAATGAAATAGTGCCATTTATAGCAATATGGATGGACCTAGATATTATCATAATAAATGAAGTAAGGCAGACAGAGAGATAAATGTCATATGATAGTGTTTATATATGGAATCCAAAATATATATATATATAAATATACATTTCCAAAATAGAAAGAGACTCAGAAAACAAATTTATGGTTACCAAAGGAGAAAGGGAGGGGGAAGGAAAAATTAGGAGTTTGGGATTAACATATAAATACTACTATATGTAAAACAGACGACGACGACAACAAGCACCTAGTTATAGCACAATGAACTAAACTCAATATTTTATAATAAACTATAAGGGAAGAGAATCTGAAGAAGTATATATATATATATATATATATATATATATACACATATATACACACAATATATATAAGTGAATCACTGTGCTATACATCTGAAATTAACACAATATTATAAATCAACTACACTTCAATTAAACAATTAAATTATTAAGTTAAATTCAACAAATTTTCATTATTCCCCATGGGTTCATTGAGTACTAAATAAATAAAACTGATTCAGGCATTGTAGGTGATTCCTAAAATATTTGAAAATATAATGTCTTCTATGAGATTTCAATCTAGTTGAAAAGCTAAAACAATCTGTAGTGTTAGAAGAGGAAAAACAGGTTTTGATAAAGGCCAAATGAGTAAGAAAAAAGATGAAAATGGATCCTAAAGTTGGGAGATGAATTATTTAAGAAGAATAGGGAAAAGAACATCTTTCTTGAGTATCATCAAGAGACAGAAATTATTGTCTTAATAACAACCCTACCCAATAATTTTAGGGTTGTCTAAGTACAAAGGTTAATTTCACATACAACATGGTATCTCCTTTAAGTTTAGTATCTTCATAGTCTCACTTTCCAGTACATCTCCAAGTCCCCTACATTATAGCCACATCAGTCCACTCACAGAATACAGCATAACACACACTCAATTTCATTTTTTCTTACTTCTTAGCAAACTGGAATGTCTTCCTCTCCTACATCCACACCCAGTAAAACTTTTCTTTTCCATGAATCTTTTCTATCCATCTAGTAGAAATGAACTGCTCTTTTATCTTCAATCCATCCTGATCCTGTAGTCTTTACTATATTCTACTTTATATCACATTAAAATTAATTGATTGCAAGTCACTTTCCTCCATTAGATTGTAAACTCCTTGAGGGAAGTTTTACCACTTCTTAATTATTCCCAAAATTTTCTGGTTCCTGATATAGTCCTTTAAGATAGAAGTTGTTTAATTTGTGTTTATTGAATAGGGAACAATGTCATCCATGTAACTAAACACCAAGCTACCTTTATCAATTTCCACATAAACATTGTAAGTACTTGTGGTGTTCTCTCTTATTATCTGTCCATGTGGAATATAACATTACTGGAAATGTTGTTCTGGAGCCCAGAATGCCAGGGTTCAGATCCTGGCTCAACCACTTAATAGTTGTATGACCTTAGATAAACAAATTCATATCACCATGTGTCAGTTCCTTCATCTGTAAAGTGAGGATAATGACAAGTCTTACACCATAGCGGTTGTGAGGCTAAAATATTTTAATCCACATAAAACCCTTAGAACACAGTACCACACAAAAAAACACATTGTAAATTTCAGCTATTTCCTCACAACTCTAATTATCTAATTCTAATTATACTTTGGTAATATTATCACATTTCCTGTACAGATACCGTTGTTTGCCACTAAGTCCGTTATCACTCTTTCTTGTTATTTCTTTTTATCCATTTCTGTGAGGACACGTGCTTAGACAAAGTAAACTCATCAGTTCAGTGGTAAGTCCTGAATAACCTAAGCCATAGTTTTTCCATTCTCTACGGTTTAAATGTAGACATGTGATGAGAAAACAGGCAAGATATTCTGAAGTACTTCTAAATTCCTTTCTCCCTTCTCCTCATCTTCCTCCTTCTTTTTCTTTCTTCCTTCCCCCTTCCTCCCTCTCTCTTTTTCACTTCCTTCCTTCCCTCTTTCTTTCCTTTCTTTTCAACTTAAGCAACATACAGGAAAAGACAGTTCTAGCTGTAGATTAGGACTCCTATAGTTGTAGCAGCCATTTTTGACTGAGGTCATCATGGCCATACTGGTGGTGAACACACTAATGAAAGCAGAGCTGATAGGAAGAGCTTGGATCCAAACTGATATTTGTTGACTCCATTTGTCTGCCAAACTTTTGTAGATATGAGAAATACTTATGATATTTTTAAAAGTACACATTCTCGAGTGGTACCCTAAGCCACAGAATCAGAATATGCAAAGGAAGGGGCTAGAAACTGATTTTGAAGCAGTGTCTTAACATCAGAGAAAATTGGAAATACTACGTTAATCTATTTTAGTTTGTTTTCTATTATTTCATCTAACATCATTTCTACTATTTCTTTTTCTTTTTTTTTTTTGCTTTTTAGTGCTGCACCCAGGGCATATGGAGATTCCCAGGCTAGGGGTCTAATCAGAGCTAGAGCTGCCAGCCTATGCCGCAGCCACAACAACGCCAGATCTGAGCCACGTCTGAGACCTACATCACAGCTCATGACAATGCCAGATCCTTAATCCACTTAGCGAGGCCAGGGATGGAACCTGCAACCCCATGTTTCCTAGTCAGATTCACATCCACTGCACCATCAAGGGAACTCCTCTATTATTTCATTCTATATCCTACCTGATATAACAATTTACTCAGTTACATGTTTTAGCATATCAGTATCAAACTATTGTAAAATTTCAGTGAGAATAGCCCCTTGGTGCTGTAAATGGGTTAAATAATACATCAAATTCCAATTACAGGAACTGTGCTTAAGGGACTTGCCCCCTTTCCAAGCTCCCCGATTCCTGTGATATGTGGTTGTGTTCAGTGGGCAGAAGCATTAAGGAATGTTAAAAGGAACTTTAAAAGGTCAAATCAATCATACACTATGTTGCACCAATAGACACCCATCTAGTAGCATGCAAGAAAATTATAAAGTGGGATTGGAAGAGTTAATATTACCAAAATGACTATATTACCTAAAGCAATCTACAGATTCAGTGCAATCCCTATCAAATTACCAAGGACATTTTTCACAGAACTTGAACAAAATATTTTAAAGTTTGTTTGGAAGCACAAAAGATCCAGAATAGCCAAAGACGTCCTGAAAAAGAAAAATGGAGCTGGAGGAATCAGGCACCTGGACTTCAGACTACACTACAAAGCAACAGTCATCAAAACCGCATGGTACTGGCACAAAGACAGAAAGATAGATCAGTGGAACAGGACAGAAAGCCCAGAATTAAACCCACACATCTACAGCCAACTAATCTATGACAAAGGAGGCAAGAATATACAATGGAGAAAAGACAGCTTATTCAATAAGTGGTGCTGGGAAAACTGGACAGCCACAAGGAAAAGAATGACATTAGAACACTCCCTAACACCATGCACAAAAATAAACTCCAAATGGATTAAAGACCTAGATATAAGACCAGACACTATAAAACTTGTAGAGGAAACCATAGGCCAAACACTCTCTGACATAAACAACAGCAACATCTTCTCAGATCCACCTCTTAGAGGAAGGACAGTAAAAACAGAAATAAACAAATGGGACCTAATCAAACTTAAAAGTTTCTGCACAGCAAAGGAAACCCTAGACAACACGAAAAGACAACCCACAGAATGGGAGAAAATCTTTGCAAGTGAATCAACGGACAAGGGATTAATCTCCAAAATTTATAAACACCTCCTACAGCTCCATACCAAAAAAGCAAACAACCCCGTCAAAAAATGGGCAGAAGATCTAAACAGACAGTTCTCCAGAGAAGACATACAGATGGCCAAGAAACACATGAAAAGAGGGTCAACATCACTCAGTATTCGAGAAATGCAAATCAAAACCACGATGAGGTACCACCTTTCACCAGCCAGATGGCCATCATCCAAAAGTCTACAAACAATAAGTGCTGGAGAGGGTGTGGAGAAAAAGGAACACTAGTACGCTGTTGGTGGGATTGTAAACTGGTGCAACCACTGTGGCAAACAGTATGGAGATTCCTCAGAAAACTAAAAATAGAACTACCATTTGATCAAGCAATCCCACTCCTGGGCATCTATCCAGAGAAAACCATGACTCGCAAAGACACATGTACTCCGAAGTTCATTGCAGCACTCTTTTCAATAGCCAAGACATGGAAACAACCTAAATGTCCATCGACAGAGGAGTGGCTCAAGAAGACATGGTACATATACACAAGGGACTATTACTCAGCCATTAAAAGGAACGAAATACCAGCATTTTTGGCAACATGGATGGACCTAGAAATTCTCATGCTAAGTGAAGTCAGCCATACAATGAGACACCAACATCAAATGCTTTCACTGACATGTGGAATCCGAAAAAAGGACAGACTGAACTTCTTTGCAGAACAGATGCTGACTCACAGACATTGAAAAACTTATGGTCTCCAGAGGAGACAGTTTGGGTGGTGGGGGGATGTGTTTGGGCTGTGGGATGGAAATCCTGTGAAACTGGATTGTGATGATCATTATACAACTACAGATATGATAAATTCATTTGAGTAATATAAATAAATAAATAAATAGAAAAAAAAAAGAAAAGAAAATTATAATGTGAAATTCAGCTTAACCAACCCACAGCTAAACTAGGCTCATAAAGGCACCAAACTAGATTCTGTCTGTATTTGATATGTTTTCATTTTAGGATTTAGGATTTCTGACTCTGCTAAACTCACCCTTGATGCCTGCTGTGGGTTGAGCTATCTTTCCAAAATTTGTATGTTGAAGTCCTAATCCTCAGTAGATCAGAATGTGACTGAATTTGGTTTAAGGTCTTTAAGCAGGTAATTAAATCAAAGTGAGGTATGTAGATAAGCCCTAATCCCATATGACATGTGCCTTTGTAAGAAAAGGAAATTAGAACACAGACACACAGAGGGAAGACCATCTGAAAACAGAGAGGACTGGCATCTACAAGCCAAGGAGAGAGATTTTTCAGAAGAAACCAACACTACCAACACCTTGATTTTGAACTTCTAGTCTCCATAACTGTGAGAAAATTAATTTCTCTTGCTTAAGCCATGCAATCACTGGTACTTTGTATGGCAGCCCTAGGAAACTAATATGGTGCCTTTTATGCATGAACGTTTGCAACTTACCTTGCTATCTGCTCTACATCTTCTGAATCATAGGGAAAATATGCACCTTAGTTGTCAATCTTGCTAATGACTGAGCCTACATGAGGGTTCTGTTTATGTCAAAACCAGTCATTCCTGGGCCTAACCCTGCTGTCAGGAAAAAAAAAAAAAAAAACTACGCTATTTTGTGGTGTCCTCTTTCCATTCAACTTTAAGCTATTTGAAAGCAGAGATAATCCTCCTGCTTGTGCATCAAAATCCATTTATGACTGTGTTTTTCTCCCCACTGATTATGTCTTGAGGCCAAAACGGTCTTTCTCAGCTTTATTATTCCAGGACCTATCACAGTGACTTATACAAGCTTGCCAAGGTGCTTGTGAAAGAATGAATAGTGAATGAGTGAGTGAATGAATTAATGAAACACAAGTAACATGAAGTCCAGAGAAAGAGTACACTATTATGAACCAACAGGCATTTGATAAATATGCCAGTTAGCTGACTAGCGAACAGAGCAACTCTGTAAAGATAACAAATTGCATCACTTTCCCCCAGCTAGATTGATTACACGTATTACCATGGCTATTTCTTCCCTACAACATTTTTCATTATAGGAATATTAATGAGTTAACAAGGGCTCTATCTCTGTTTATCTCCTTTCCTATTTTAACGAGTAATTCTATGCTAATTGACAAACCTCTAGATTTATAATAACATGATCACTGTGAAATAGAGAGTGTGGTACAACTTTTTAAAAATTCTCTGTGCAAAAATAATTATTGAGATTCCTTGATAAAAATGTGAAAGCATATCAATAGCAAATACTATCCATCTCTAGGTAGGAAGTTTTTCTGGGGTTTTCAGGTCACAACTTTTTAATCAAAAAATCAATACATATTTATTTAGGCTCTGCAATGTTCAGTGTAGGCATCAGTGGGGACAGAAAAAAAAATTTTGCTTTCTTACCTCAAAGTACTTACACCTGAACTGTGCTGGAAAAAAAATATTCAGGTGGAAAGTTTATGTGTCAGAATAGTGCTATAGGTATTGTGAATGTTAAATAGTTTATGTGTAATTAAATACGTAGTAAACTTAAAAATAATTTGCATGATGTAGAACTTCTTGTAATAAGTTTCATTTTAGAGAATGTATATGAGATACATTTGTGTGTACGTACATGTATGTATAAAAATTGCAAGGAATAAAGAGTATCAGTCTAGGAAGATAAATACTAAAGTGTAGTGGTGGTTATCTTTGGGTAATAAGGTTCTGAATGGTTTTAAATGTCTGCTTTATACCTTACTATATTATGTGAATTTTTACAATCATGCATACAATAGCTTAGTTAAAAATGTGAGGCTTTGAGTTGTCACTACCAAATGAGGAAAAATACAGTAGATAAATACAAAGACACCTTAAAAAGAGCAGATTTCAGAAAAAGCATTGTGGGGGAACTTGGACGTCAGCTAGGCATTGAGTAATGGGTAAAACTGGGGTGTGGAGGATAATGGGGGGCACTCATAGCTGCACATAAATAGTACCTTTAAGTCAGTGCAAAGTACGTCATACACTGGCCACCACAAAAGGGGGTCATTGGCCCCGCAAGACATACTGACACCAGTTTTTCAGAACATCTCATTTATCCCTTGCCTGCCTTTAGAATCTTAGTCTTGTCTCATGTTTGTAATTCTGGGGCTAGTCTTTGGACTTAGCCTTGAAATTGTTTTTTTTCCTCTTTCTCAGGGACACTGACCCAAATGTTCCTCTCTCAAGCCACTCTAAGTAGCATATCTCACCATAACCAGCCCTAGAACCTAACCTCACTGTTCTGGCACCACAGAGCACCTCAGTGGGTCTGCCTAGTCCTTATCAACTCTAAAGGAGAATGTGTTTAACTCCAGACTCAAGAAATGGAATGAAAAATTTGTAATATTCAAAATGTTCAGAGGTCAGTGTTCAGAGTTCAGAGGAAGGATTCTTCTAGGATACCTGAGGACAAAGCAGAAAAGCACTGTAAAAAAATTATACTCATTTAAGGTGAGTGCATTTATTTCCTATTGTTGCTGTAACAAATTACCACAAACATAATAGCTTAAAACAACACAAATTTGTGTTACCATTTCACAGTCTTAGAAGTCTGACATGGGTGGACTAAAATTGGAGTCCCCTTGTGGCTCTGAGGGTTAAGGATTTGGCTTTGTAAAAAATCAAGGTGTTGGCAAGGTTATAGTCCTTCTGAAAGTTGCAAAGAAGACTGTCTCTGTTCCTTTCCAGCTTCTGGAGGCTGCCCACACTCCTTGACTTGTAGCCCATTTTCCACCTTCAAAGTCCACAATGGTCAGTTGAGTCTTTCTCACATGACCTCACTCTGACTCTGACTTTTCTTTTGCCTCTGTTTCTACTTTTAAGGACACTTGTGATTACACTGGGCCCACCAAGATGATCCAGGATAACATCTTTATCATAAAGTCCACAGATTTTAACAACCGTAATTCCACCTGCTACCTTAATTTCTCTTTGCCATGAGAGGTAACATATTCACAGGTTCTTGACATTAAGATATGAACATCTTGGAGTTCCCATCGTGGCTCAGTGGTTAATGAACCTGACTAAGATCCATGAGGACTCGGGTTTGATCCCAGGCCTTCCTCAGTGGGTTAAGAATCCGGCATTGCTGTGAGCTATGGTGTGGTACCAGATGCAGCTTGGATCCTGTGTTGCTGAGGCTATGGTATAGGCTGGCAGCTGTAGCTCTGATTCAACCCCTAGCCCAGAATCTCCATATGGTGCAGGTGCAGCCCTAAAAAGACAAAAAGATAAAAAAAAAAGATGTGAACATCTTGAAGGGGGCATTATTCTGCACATCACAGATAGATTTGAATGTTGTCCTGTAGATAATGAGGAAAATTTGAGAGTTCTCCATAAATGACAATGTAAAAGGAAGATTAAGATGCATAAAACAGTTTATCACCAGAAAATTATTTTCCCCTTACATGATTTAATTCTAGACCATATCATCAGGATATCCATTCCTACTTTTTGCAACTCCATTTTCACAAAGGGACATGGGATCATGGAGAACTAAATGTGGCACGTTGAATACTAGGTTGATCAAAAATTATCTGATGAAGCCAATTCCTCCCAGGCTGTGATATTCTGTGTCTATGCAGAATGATCCTTACATTGTAGCAGATGGCAGTAGATTTGACTCAACCTATCTCAATTCTCCATCATATTATTTCTCTCCATCTTCCAACGACTTTCTGCCACCCCCTAAAATTAATTTCAGACAGGTCTTTGTGCTTTGGCTGACATTCAAAACTGTCACCTCCGTGCACACATTAACTCCAAGGCCTCTGTCATCCCTCACATTAAAATTCTATCACTAGGAGTCAGCACAGCTTGACTCAGCAAGCTAAGGGGATGGTTCTGAGCAAGATGCAGTGACAGCAGACTTCACCTGTGACAACTTCGGTCAATTTGACAGCAATAAGACACCCTCCTTAGAACCAGTTGCAGCCCTTGTTGACCCATAGTAGGAAGGTCATCCTTCTGAGCAATTCTCTCCCTTTCCCATGAGAGAGAAAGGCCAGGGGTTACAAGACTTGGACTGTGAAAATTTTATAGTTAAATGACCACAACAGTGAAGAACAATCAGTAAATTCCACAATCTAGGTTTACATTCTAATTGTGAAGGATAACCATTTACTGGCATAAAAGTGACTCTTTAAAATGACAGCCCAAGAAAATACACCGACAATGTGGATAATAGGTTGTTTGTAGAATACTGGTATGGAAAATGATTTTGCAATCACCTATAAATTTTCCTCGAATAACATTCAGAGAGGTAACATTTCCAGTGGACACGCTACTGTTTAGAACCAAAGCAACTCACATTCTCACTATCTTCCCAGGCCTGTCCTCTCTCATGCAGTCTTCTATTTGGGTGGGTTGTGTAGCTAGTATGAAGATCTGTGTTTGGAGACAAAAAATTCATGATAATCACAGTTTAAGGATTCCTTCATTCAGGTTTTTGGACTATATTATATTGTACATAAACAAATTTTTAAAAATGACAACAAAGCATTCACTTCAAAGGTCACTTCCTCTATGCAATCTTTTTTGGCCTCTTCTCAACTCCTAGGAAAAAATGAGTACCTGACTCTAAGGTGCCTCCACTGTAGTCGCTTTTCTCAAGTCCATTTAATTGAATGATATGTAAAATTACATTGTTTAAAAGTCAAAACCACATAAACATGTGCTTAGACAACTCTCCTATTATCCTTTTCCCTCAACCCCATGTCCCCTGCCTCCCACGGGTAATTATTGCCTTCATGTCTGGTTTATCCTTGCCTGCTATTATCTTTGGATACCTTAATCATAAAACCTATACTCTTTAGTGACTGTGGGACGCATGCTCTCTCTCCCATGAGACTAGATTCTCTTGATAGCAGGGAGCATGCTTTATTATTACAGTTACAGTGCCTACCACAAGTTTGGTATATACTCAATTGCTTTGAATGTTTGGAGTATGTGATTGAAAACACCCCAGACCTCCAGATTCCATACGCAAAAACACATCCCATTCAATTGGCTGGGATTTTATTCTTTTTTTTTTTTTTTTTTGCCTTTTTTAGGGCTACACAGTGTCATATGGAAGTTCCCAGGCTAGGGGTTGAATTGTAGCTACAGATGCTGGCCACAACTACAGCCACAGCAACGCCTGATTCAAGCCGCATCTGCTACCTACACCTCAGTTCACGGCAATGCTGGATCCTTCCTTCACCCACTGAGTGGGGTCAGGGATCTAACCTGCATCCTCCTGGATCCTAGTCATGTTTGTTTCCACTGAGCCATGACAGGAACTCCTGGGATTTTATTCTTAAGGGACTATCAAAACCATGATATCCCAATGTCTATCATTAGGGAGGGAAGTAGCAGAGGATGACTACAGCAGGCATGACATCAGGGTTAGAGTCTCTAGAAATAGAATAGAATCTTGCCTCTTTCAGAAATGAGTCTGAGCTTGGAGCTGGTCTCTTGAAATCTCTGGACTTGTTTCATTATCTGTAAAATTTGATAGGAAGTTCACTTCACCAATGGTTGTGAAGTGAAGTTCTACAACTTAACCCTACCTTTGGAATGATTATACACTGTGTAGTTTTTTATGTAATGGGTATTCTCTCTTTTTTTTTTTTTAAGAAGTGCAGACTACTTTGAACTCTTTTGCCTGATGTAATGCTCTTCAACCACAAGAGCAGATTACCTGTAAAAACTGTTCCCAAAGCTGTCTATAGAAGCCTTTTCATTTGATTATCTCTTTAATACAGATTTTGAGCAGATGTTACAAAATCACCATTGGAGGGGAGATTGGGATAGAGAGTATAGTGTCATGGAGAAGGAACATGGGAAATAAACAGAAGAAAATCATCAAGTTCAAAGACTGTTAGCCCAGACCTGATCTTCTCCAGACACTGTTCACAGCCATCTCAGATTTCTGGGACTTAATACCACTGAAGCTGCTCTTGGGGTGTCAGACTCCAAGAACTTGGTGTGTCAGCAAGAGACTGGGAAAATATTCAGATAAGGATTAAAGACTGTGTTTAGGAGAAATGTCAGTGCAAGACAGATGATGCAGGGGTAGACTTTGGTGACTCCATTCCAACAAGACAGATCTGCCCTGTCATATGGCAGCTAGTTGCCAAGAGAGGGTCACTGGAAAAGCAATAAAAGCAGTGGGAAGATTTCTCCTCTTAGATAATAATGACTAATATTTCTCTAGCACTTCAGAATTCACATAGAAATTTCATGTATAATATTTCATTTGAGCCTTTCTGCAACCCGGTATATGTTATTTTCCCCATGTTGTAGCTGATAAAACAGAAGTTCGGAAAGTTTATGGGATTTAATGAACCTCAAATAGCCCTCAAGAAACAGAACTGGGATTCAAATGCAGCTATGTTGATGCCAAATTTGAGGCTTTAGACTGGAGCTGCAGGGACAGTGAATTGCAGGCCTGTCTGGTGATGTTTATTGCTCTCTGACTCACTGTGGACTGTTTTTCCTTTAGATTTTGTGCTCTGTTGTATCCATTGCCTTAATGTTCCTATCTAGCTACTCTGGTTTATATGAATTCTAATGAGGCCAAGTCTACTATTTAAAAACAATCGTAATTTTTTTAAAAATAGAGAAATCTAGCTTTTCAGAAAAATTGATCGGAAAGTACAGAACACTCCCATGTAACTCATCTCCCATCTTCCCTGAACACATTTCTTGTATTTTTTATGTCTTTATTATGTGGCACATTTGTCCCAATTGACAAACCAGTATTGATGCCTTATTATTAACTAAAGTCCATGGTTTATAGTAGTATGCTGTACGTTCTGTAGATCTTGATGAATTATAATGATATGTGTCCATTATTACTGTATCACAGAGTTTCAATGCCTAAAAGTTCCCTGTTTTCCACTGATTCATCCCTCTTTCCTGCCTTTTTCACTGCTTCCACAGTTTTGCCTTTTCCAGAATACCATAGAGTTGGCATCATGCAGTACTGCAGCTTTTTTCAGATTGGCTTTATTCACTTAGAAATGTTTATTTGAGGTTCCTTCATGTCTTTTCATGCCTTGATAGCCTGGTCATTTTTAGCACTGGACAGTATTTCATTGTATCACAGTTCACTTATCTGTTCACTTATTGAAAGACATCTTGATTGCTTCAAGTTTGGACAATTATGAATAAAGTTACCATAGACATGTGGGTGTACATGGCTTTCTATCTTCTTTGTGTAAATACCTAGGAGCACATATGCCAGATCACATGGTAAGAGCATATTTAATTTTGAAAAAAAAAAAAACAAAAAAAAAATCAAAAAACACCAAACTGTCTTCCAAAGTGGTTATGCCATTTGGCATTCCCACCAGAAATGAATGAGCATTCCTGTGGCTCCATATCCTTGCCAGAATATGGCAGTTCCAGTGTTTTCAATTTGGCTTTTCTAAGAGGTGTATATTGTTATCTTATCATTGTTTTAATTTGCACTTCCCTAATGACATATGATGTTGAATGGCTTTTTTCATTTGCTTATTTGCCATCTGTATATTTTTGGTGAGGTGTCCATTCATCTTTTACCCATTTTAAAAAATCTGGTTGTATTTTTTCTTATTAGGGTCAAGGCACTTTTTTTTTTTTTTTTTTTTTGAGAGTTACTATGACCACCCCAGTTAGTCTTACCCCTCTGAACAGCTGCAGCTCACATTGTCTATATACCGGTTATCTCTCATCTATAAGATTTCTACTATCACTTTACCTTCTACAATCACTTTACCTTCCCTAACTTGCTAATAAGCCTCTTCAAGGAAGGAATCAGTGTTGTACATCCTGCATGTGTTGTTCATAGTAGGCATTCAGAATAATCTTCACACTAATTCAGTTAAAACCAAGACAGTTTTGGAGTTCCCTTCATGGCTCAGTGGAAACAAATCTGACTAGTACCCATGAGGATGCAGGTTTGATCCCTGGCCTCACTCAGTGGGTTAAAGATCTGGTGTGGCTGTGAGCTGTGGTGTAGGTCACAGATACAGCTCAGATCTGGCATTGCTGTGGTTCCGGCATAGGCCGGAGGCTACAGTTCCAATTTGACCTCTAGCCTGGGAACCTCCATAGGCCACGGGTGTGGCCCTAAGAAGACAAAAAAAAAAAAAAAAAAAAAGACAAATTTTTTTAACCAGAGTAGGGTGTACCAAAGCAGAATAAACAAACTATCAGGATATCTGAATTCTGACTATTAGTCTCAGAGAGGTAATTACTTCCTGGGCTTCAGTTTCTTTGTTATAAAACATCTGTTATAAAAGGCAAATACTCTATGGTTATGAAATCACATTGGATATTTATGAAAGGAGACTGCACCTCTACCATCAGGTGAAAATTTTACATCATTATTACTCAATCTCCAACTTGGAAGATGGCAAAAACAAGATTAAAATCTTTGCCTAACTATAGTCAAGGACCATTAGTTTGCAGGTGTTAGGACTCTAAGTAATCCAACCACCACTGAATTAACAAAAATATCTTGGAGTTCCCGTCGTGGCGCAGTGGTTAACGAATCTGACTAGGAACCATGAGGTGGCGGGTTCGATCCCTCGCCTTGCTCAGTGGATTAAGGATCCGGTGTTGCTATGAGCTGTGGTGTAGGCTGCAGACACAGCTCGGATCCCGCGTTGCCGTGTCTCTGGTGTAGCCCAGCGGCTACAGCTCCGACTGGATCCCTAGCCTGGGAATCTCCATATGCCGTGAGAGCTGCCCTATAAAAAGGAAAAAAGACAAAAAAAAAAAAAAATCTTAATTGAGCAGAATATATTGTCTTTAATAAAGACTGATAAAGAATAGAAAGTTGACAGAAACACTGTAGGCATGAAACAGAAGATTCAAACATAGTCCACTCTGTGATTGCACCAAGCCCAAGCAGACAATGATTCTACTTATTCCTTCATTTGATTCCGTCTTCCTTCCTTCCTTTCTTTCTCTCTCTCTTTCTCTTTTTCTCTCTCCTTCCTTCCTTCCTTCCTTCCTTCCTTCCTTCCTTCCTTCCTTCCTTCCTTTTTCTTTCTTTCTTTCTTTCTTTCTTTCTTTCTTTCTTTCTTTCTTTCTTTCTTTCTTTCTTTCTTTCTTACTTTCTTTCTTTCTTTCTTTCTCCTCTTCCCCTCTAAATGAAAAGTGTGAAACTCAGCACTCTTTATATTTAAGCAACGTATATATACATGAAAAATGAAAACTGCTGGAGTCTGCAAATGAGGCTTGTGAGGTTGTGAGGTGAGCCTTAGTCAATAGATTCCAGATGTATAAACAGGTCTTTGTAATTTCTTTGGGTGAGGAAGGATTCTGGTAGCCAAGACAAGACCTGAGAGAACACTACATCTAAGGCACAGGCTGTGTCAAGGACCTTTTCTGTTACTCGTTAATTAAATTGTGCAAGGGGTTTATTTTATAAGGATCTGTAATATACCCAACCCTTTAGATAGTTGTAAATTATAAAATACAGGGGTAGGCAGAAAGGGAAGGAATAGAGGAAAAATTTTTAAAAATCAACAAATTCCTAGTGGTACAACATTTCTTAAATCTTACAAGTTTGTTTCAACACATGAAGTAAATTGGTAGATAGCTTTGGCAAATCTCTTGTGTATAGAGAGGCTGCCAGAACGAACTCATAAATTACCATTCTGTCTAAGCTCCTCCATTAGCTGTGTGGTTGTGGTTACACCATTGTACATATTAAGTCTCCGAGCTCTCTGGATAAGAAGGCTAATAAATAGTCTCTTTTCCTAACTAAGAATGATTGAGAGAGATCAAATATTATTTATGTTTAACTCTATTAATTCAGTAAAAGTATATGAAAACATGAGCCATTATCTCTATCAGCACTAGAAACTGATCTTGGAATTTGGAATCTTATTAAGTATCAATTTGTTTATAAGGTTAATGTCAGACATTCCAACCTAATATAAAAGTGGATGCTCCTCGTTTAATTTTTATTAAAGGAATTATAAGTTATTTATTCAACTTTTTTTTAAAAAAAAGTCATTTTATGTAAATATTCTAGTTAGACTCCTATACCAAGAGAATTAAAAATTTTTAATTTATTTCCAGGGTAATCTTGACATATTTAATTTATAAAAAAATGTATTAAAAGTATAACTATAATACTTCTGGTGAGGGGCAAAAAAAGCACTAAAAGAACTGATACATTTAATAGCCCCCCTCAATCAACAATATTTCAGATATCTAAGGTGCATTATAGGCATGCAAACATCTACGTTCTGAATTTTAAATGAGTCTCCTTGATGTGCAGAGTTAGGGGGATGCATTGGACTTTCATTAGTTTCTATGTATCCTCAAAATAAGTTGCATTTTGTTTTTCTCATAATTCATCTACATGATAAATGTTAATAGTGCAGAAACGGTTTTACATTTAACGTCATTTCTTCTCTAGAAATACATTTAGAATAATTTTTGATGCTGAAAGACACAGGTGACCCTGTGTATCATTCAGCTTTCCCCAGGTTAAAAAGCCCCTAAATTTCAATGATTTACACCAACAAAGGCTTATTTCTTACACACATTTCATATTGGTGACAGTATGTCTTCTTTATTCAAGGAACTAGAGTAAAAGAAGAATCCCTCTCTGCTCAAAGCAGAGGGAAAGAGCAAGAAGGTTGGCCAAAACTCTATAATGACTGCTGAAAACATTTCCTTGTCTCGACTGAGACATGAGGGAAGGGTCAAGGCACAACCTTCAAAAGAATGTCAGAACCATGGAGGATTTAAAAAAAACTAGTTAAAACCTAATAGGCCCAAGATGGAGGAAGATTTGACTTCCAGTGGACCTTAAGCCTCATTACATATTCATTGTAATGCATTCGTATGTTAAGTGACACACCCACAGGTGCCAAGATTGTTCCAGAGGCCAACCATGGAAAGGCAAAAAGTTGGTGGTGGTGGCCTAATTCCTTGAAATACCTGCTCTTTGCTGAAATGGCTGGGCTAATCCTCCCACTTATTAGCCTATGAAATTACTTAGTCCATAAAAACTAGCCACCCATATTTCAGGGCAGCTCTGCCTTTTGAGGCAGACCACATTCTGTCAATGGAATGTGTAGCTCTGTAAATAAATCCACTCCTTGCCTATTGCTTTGCCTCTCACGGAATTCCTTCTGCACTGAAACATAAAGAACCTGAGCTTTCATAAGTCCTGACACCAGGATTTTAATTTAAAGTGATTTTAATTAAAAGATAATGGATTCAAGAGCCCCAATCTGAGTTTTGGCTGGGTTTGAATCCCACTTGAGGTGCGATTAGGTTCAAGTCCCAATCTGAGTTGTATGGTTTCAAAACCTGACCTTAAATCAGATCATTTGGCCAAGTCTGATGTCCAGGAAGTATAAAAAAATCCTAGCCATCCTACTCCCAACTTCCCTGTCCTAGGAAGGCACAAGTGCTTTATAAGCCTATTAGATATATGGAACAATTGGCCAATGGGACCTGCCGTATAGCACAGAAAACTCTACCCAGTATTCTGTGATAATCTATGTGGGGAAAAAATCTGAGAGAATGGATATGTACCTATGTATGACTGGGTCACTTTGTTGTACCGAAGAAATTATCACGGCTTTGTAAGTTAACTATGCTTCAATAAAACTTAAGAAAATAACCCTTTGAGGAAAGGGGGAGAGAGTAATTGGGAAAAATAATACAATTTGTCATGCCACCGCTTACATTTTTTTTCACAAAGATATGTTTCTCTTGACATGGTAAAGATTATACTTGGCCCATATTTAACAAAATCTATGAAATTGTGGATAATTTGATAGATATGTTTCTTTTATCCCTCCCCTCCTTTCTTCTTCTTTTTTTCCTTTCTTTCTAAATGTCCAAGTACCCACAAATTAACTCAAATGATTCATCCTTTGTTCTGAAAACTTGGTAAGGCTGTGTTTGCCTAAGGGTAGCTGAAGTTGAATGAAGCTCTGTGGTACTGATTGGGAAATAGAAGCAGATAATCAGTTTGAATATATATTTATCAGATTATAATCCTCTGTGTCGGTAAATACAGAACAAATCCAAGATATCAGTGGATTGATCAAGATTTTCCACATTTAATGTTTACGGGAATTGCCTGGGGAACGTAATTACACAGACTCCAGTTGAGTGGATATAGGGTGAAGCCAAGCATTTTACATTTTCTAACAGACTTCCAAGTGAAGCTGGCAGCATTTATAACTTGAACCTAGCCAGAACCCAGATGGGGACTTGAATACATGTTTTTTCACTCACCCAGTGTCTGGACATACTGAAGTTCAGGCTCTTTGTGCCTCACTACAGAAGATATTCAGCAAGAAACAAAGTGATAGGCAAGAAATAGATTTATTAAGATAGGATGCTTGTGAGAGATGAAAGCAGGCACGAAAGGAGGCTTCGCCCGAAGGATTATCTGGGCTACTGTTTTATAATCCAAGAGGAATAGGGGTGGGAAAAAAACCACCTCTTCCTCTTTCTTCAAGTAGTAGCTCCTCCTTGGTATCTGGTAAGAGAGTATTTGATCCTATTAGGTCAAAGTAGGACTGTCATGGTGCTTCTTCAAATCAGCAGAAGGGTAGTCCTTAAATTCCTGCCCTTAGTCTGAACCTGAATGCAGGCCTTACCCCATCCCCCATCCAATGACCAGAGGCACATCTCATGCTTCCACTAGTCAAGCAAGTCTGCCTCTTTCTAATGTCCCTCTTGAGCAATTATTAACTTACAGTGGTTTCCCAAAGTCCCTTAGATTTCCTTCTCTATCTATGGTCCCTTATTGGGAGATCTACAACTACCTGTGTAACTATCCTACTCCATCCCTATCACAAGTGATGCAGATGCTGCTGGCCCAGGGACCTCACATGGAGCAGTAGTGGATAAGACAACTCCTGAACTTCTTTCAATCTCTGATCCTCTCTGAAGTCACTTCAATTAGTTTCCCAAACCCATGTGGTTTGAATAAAGGTACAAGCAAATTGTGCCTAAATTAGAGTGGTTAAATGTTTATTAAATTGCTTCTTGATGGAAGGGAGAGAGTTTTGCCCATCTCTGTGTCCTTCATAACTGGCAGCCCTATATCTTATGGAAAACTGATTCTGAACACCAGTTTGGATAAATGAATGCTAAGCTTAGATGGAGAGGGAGGAGTAGATGGCAGAATGGAACTATGGAGGCTTTACAAATATCAAAGTAAACATCCTTCTGGAAGAGAAGGCCTTGTTCCCTTTATGGGCTCCATTCTCTTCAGGATAGTGTGTTTTTGCTAAACCCGTTACTTATACTTCAATACACACCCTTGCCTCAGGGACTGCTCCTGCTGAAGATTTAACGTCTCAGTCTCAGAAATGGGCTTCATTTATAAGGAAAGTAAGGCCATTCAAATCCAATTAACTGCACAATTCTTGTGTTAAAAAAACAACCTTAAACTTTTAGACTATTTAAAGGAAAACAAAGTCCCCACCCTTACTTTTTCATAAAACAGAATTGTCCTGACAGGGCTTTCCTGTTCTTTTGAGTCAATAAGGCACAAAGAGCTTAAAAATAGATGATGGTTTTACATTTATCATTTGAACAAACATGGGAAATTCGGAAATAGCTGCCATGGAATTCCGGGAATAATTTTTCCATCCCCACAGTTGGCAAAGTGGTTCTTAGGGAACAGTAGACGACATAAATGCACACACTGGAGATGTCTTGGCATCCAGCCTCCTAAGACACCATGTCATTCGAGGCTGATTTCACTGGGGGTGGGCACACAAGTGGCTTCAAAAGTGCTGCTAAAGGCACAGTGATGCTTACTAGCTCAGAGAAACTTTTTCTCCTGTGGCACTGATGATGCTAAGACACCACCAGAACTTCATTTTCTACTCATACCATTTCCTCATATTCCCAGTTGTATGTTGAGAAGAGATAGCGAGCTGAGGGTTGAGGAAAAAACCAATATAGAAAAGGCACTTTAAGGGCGACTGAACTGGAAAATGTGTAGATCTGGGTTATAATTTCAGGTATAGCAATAGTTAGCTGTGTGACTTTGAGGAACTTATATAACATAGCAGGCCCTGTTTCCTTATCTGTAAAACAAGAGGCTTAGATGGAAACTCTAAGGGCCTTTCTAATATTAGGCTTCTAAAAGGAAATACTATAACCACACACAATCATTTCATTGATAGCTACATGGAAGGCTTAATGTGTAAGCATATAGGCTGCATATTGTATGCAGGATGGCCTTTGCACATACAGAGACCAACTAAACAAAAAAAAAAAAAAAAGGAAAAATACAAACTTGTCATGGAAAGACTAGAACTAGAAGTAAGAATTATTTCCTCTGTTTCTCAACCATTCATTCACCCTTTATTTATTTAAAACCTTCCTTGAGAGCCAATCTTTCCCAGTCTCTATACTAGGTATTGGATTTTAACAATGAAAAATACAGAATTTCCTTCCCTTTTTGGAATTTATATTCTGCTGGGAAAGACAGGTAAGATATAAAAAAACAAAGAAGGAAACAAGATAACTGAAGATTTGTTAAAAATTTCACAGAGGAAATAAATGAAGCACAGCATTCCCAAGTAGCAAAGGGGCTTGGTGTGTTTGAGAAAAAGGAGCCAGTGTGGTTAGAATGCACAGAGCAAAAGAGAGAATATAGGAGCATAAGTTGGAGTTAAACAAGACTCAGTTTGTGCAAGTAAGACTTTAGATTTTAAGGGTAAAAGGGAATCATTGAGGAGTATTAAGGAGAAAAGTGACACATGATATTTTATTTATTTATTTATTTTTGTCCTTTGTCCTTTTAGGGCTGCACCAGCAGCATATGGAGGTTCCCAGGCTAGGGGGTCTAATTGGAGCTGTAGCTGCCGGCCACATCACAGCCACAACAGTGTCAGATCCAAGCCTCATCTGTGACCTACGCCACAGCCCACAGAAATGCCAGATCCGTAAGCCACTGAGCAAGGCCAGGGATCGAACCCGCAACGTCATGGTTCCTAGTCGGATTCATTTCCACTGCACCATGATGGGAACTCCGGGGTTTGTTTTTTTTTTTTTTGTCTTCATAATATTTTAAATAAATCTTTCTTGGAGTTTCTGTCATGGTGCAGCGGAAACGTATCCGACTAGGAACCATAAAGTTGTGGGTTTGATCCCTGGCCTCACTCAATGGCTTAAGGATCTGACATTTCTGTGCCTTGAGCTGTGGTGTAGGTTGCAGAAAGTTCTCGGATTTGGCGTTGCTGTGGCTGTGGCGTAGGCTGGCAGCTGTAGCTCTGATTCGACCCCTAGCCTGGGAACTTCCATATGCTGAGGGTGCAGCCCTAATGAAGAAAGAGGGATGTTGAACAAATCAGGAAGAATCACTGTGGACTTGTGCTTTTTTATTGATTCATTCTTTCACCACACTTTATGGATGATTACGGTCATTATTCTTTTCCCACTTAGGTTTTCCCAAATTTGGCTTAGGTAGGGAGTAGGTGAGAGGAAGCTTAAAGGTAACTTCTATGATTTTGGATTTGGCCCCTTTTGAATACCTTTTTATTTTTCTTCCCCCCATCCCCCAAAACAAAACGTCCATTTTGCACTTTCTCTGACAGAGAAATCATCCATTTGTCCAGGAGCCCTGGTTCCATTGAATAAGAATAGTATTCAGAAACTAATATTTGGGCCCTGAGTATGTTCATTTCTTTGGAATGTCATTGCTTTTCAGTTTTCTTTTCACTAAATTTTAAAGCTTCCTCTATTACCAGTTTATAAAGGAATTTCCCCCATACTTCCTAACACTTAGATTTTTTAAAAAAATTAGATCTCCGATTCATTGGTATTTAGGGTGATGAAAAGCATGAGGTTTGCCGGTTTTTATCTTCTATTAAGTAGCTGTCTAGTTATCTTAGCACTGTTTACTAAGAGATCATTTTCCCCCAGTGATTTAATACACTACTTTTATAATTTACCAAATTTCCAGGGTCTATTTTTGGACTTTCTCTGTTTCATTGCCCAATCTCGTTCAGGGGCCTTACTACCTTTATTTTAAAGTCTTTATGGTACACTTTAATATCTGATAGTTAGGCCTCAGTCATTGATCATCTTTTGCCTGGTATTTTTGGCTATTTTTACTTATTTATTTTTCCATATTAAATGTAGAATCAACTTATCTTGTTTCAGAAAATAAAATAGCCTACTTATTTTTGTTAGGCTCACTTTCATTGATAACTTGGGAAGAAGCATGGAGAAGTAGCATCTTTGTGAAGTTGAGCTGTCCAATGAAAGAACATTAGATACTTACTGTTCAAAACTACTTTTGCCTCCTTCAGGATTTTTTTAAATGCGTCTCTCCTATAGATTTTAAACATTTATAATTGTTTACTTTTAGTATTTTATCATTTCTCTTGTTTTTCTGTTAGCTCTTTTGATTTGTTATTATGATTATACATGAAAACTTTTGATTTTCTTTCTTATAGTAAAAACACATATAAAATTTGTCATCTTAACTCTTTAAAATGCATAGTTCGGTAATATCAAGTATATTTACACTGCTTGTAAAACTAATCTCTAAAATTTTTTCATCTTGAAGAATTGAAACTCTACACTCATTAAACAACAGCTCCCCAGTTCCCACTGTGGTACAGTGAGTTAAGAATCTGACTGCAGTGGCTTGGGTCCCTGTGGAGGCAGGAGTTCCACTCCCAACCCAGTGCAGTGTGTTAAGGATCTGGCACTGCTGCAGCTATGGCATAGGTTACAGCTGCAGCTCGGATTCATTCTCTGGCCTGGGAACTCCCATATGCTATCAGTGTGCCCGCCCCCAAAAAACACAGCTCCCCTTTATCCCCTCCCCTAGTCCCTGGTAATCACCATTCTACTTTCTACATGTGAAACTAACTACATTTGATACTTCATTCTACTTCTTACATATATGAAATTTGCTTTCAATACCTCATCTAAGTGGAATCATACAGTGTTTCTTTTGTGACTGGCTCATTTCATTTAGTAAAATGAACATGGAGTCCATCCATGTTGCAGCATGGTAGGATTTCCTTCCTTTTTAAAACTGTGCAGTATTCTTTTGTAGGTATATACCCCATTATGTTTACAGTTTCATTCTCTGAAGGACATTTGAGTTGCTCCCACTTCTTGTCTGTTATGAATAGTTCTGTTGTGACTACATGTGTGTAAATGTCTGTTCAAGACAGGAACTATCATGCTGTTTTCCATAGAAGTAGCACCATTTTAAAATTCTATCAACAATGCCTAAGGGTTCCAATGTCTCCACATTCTTACCATTTTCATTATTTTTTGTTTTTTCTTTGCTTTTAGAGTGGCCATCCTAATGAAGTGAAATGATATCTTGCTGTGGTTTTAATTTGCATTTTACTGATGATTACTAATGTTCACATCTTTTCATATGTGTTTTGGCCATTTGTATATCATCTTTGGAAGAATATCCAAGTTTTCTGCTCATCTTTTAATAAGATGATTTGTTTTTTTGCTGAATTACGGAAGTTCTTTATATATTCTGGATATTAACCTCTTATCAGATATATGGTTTGCAAATGTTATCTCCCATTCTTTAGGATGCCTTTCACTCTGCTGATTATGTCCATGAGGGACAAAAGTTTTTAAATCTGATATAATCCCTTTTGTCTATTTTTGCTTTTGTTATGTTTACTTTGGGTATCATACCAAGAAATCATTGTGAAAACCAATAACATGAAGATATGACCTTTTTTTGGTCTAGGAGTTTTATATTTTTGAGTCTTAGGTCTTTAATTCATTTTGAGTAATTCTTTTTTTATGGTGTAAAATAAGGGCTTGACTTCATTTTGCCTGTGGATATCTGGTTTTCACAACATCATTTATTTGAAGAGACTACCTTTTTCTGATTGAGTGCTTTTAGCACTTTCACTGAAGGGGTTTGTTTCTGGACTGTGTATTCTATTCCACTGGCCTATATATCAGTCTTTATAACAGTACCATGCTGTTTTGATTGCTATATCTTTGTAATATGTTTTGAAATCCAGAGGCATGAGACCTTCAACTTTGTTCTTTTTCAAAACCATTTTGGCTATTTAGGGTCCTTTCAGATTCCATGTGAAGTTTAGGATATTTTTTTTCCTATTTCTGCAAAAAAATTCCTTAGGATTTTGAGAGATTATATTGAATATGTAAATCTCTGAGTAATACTGACATCTTAACAATACTTAACCCATGAACATGGCATCTCTTTCTGTTTGTTGTGATTTTTATTTATTTCAACATGTTTTGTAGTTTCCAGTGTACAAGTCTTTCATCACTTTGGTTAAGTTTTTTCCTAAATAATTCATTTTTTTAAAATGTTATCATAAATGGAATTGCTTTCTTAATTTTCTTCCCTGACTTTTCATTCTTATAGTATAAAAATGCAACTGGTTTTTGCTTGTTGATTTTGTGTTTTGCAATTTTGCTGAATTTGTTTATTACTTCTAGAAGGGCTTTTTTTTGTTTATTTATTTATTTATTTATTTATTTATTTATTTATTTATTCTGTATGTGGAATCATTAGGGTTTCTACATGTAAGATATATCATCTGCAAATAGAAATAATTTTACATCTTCCTTTTCAATTTGGATGTCTTTTCATTCTTTTTATTGATTAATTATTCTGGCTAGAAATTCCAACACTATTGAAAAGAAGTGAAGAGCATGTGCATCCTTGTCTTCTTTTTGATCTTAAAGGAACAGTTTTTAGTCTTTTACCATTAAGTATAACGTTAACTGTTAGTTTTTCACATTTGACTTTTATTTTTTATTTTTACTTTTTTAAATTTATTTATTTATTTATTTTGTCTTTTTGTCTTTTCCTATGGAGATTCCTAGGCTAGGAGTCCAATTGGAGCTGTAGCTGCTTGCCTATGCCAGAGCCACAGCAATGCAGGATCCAAGCCGCATCTGCAACCTACACCACAGCTCACAGCAATGCAGGATCCTTAACCACTGAGCAAGGTCAGGGGTCTAATCCGCAACCTCATGGTTCCTAGTGAGATTCATTAACCACTGAGCCATGATGGGAACTCCACATTTGACCTTTATTATGTTGAGGTAACATCCTTCTATTCGTAGTTTGTTGACTATTTTTATGATGGAGTATTGAATTTTGACAAATGTTTCTTCTGCATCAATTAAGTTGATTGTGTGTTTTTTCTCATTCATTCTGTTAATGTAGTATATCACAACTATTACTTTTTACATGTTAGTTAAACATTCTGCAGCTTTACTAATGTTCAAATGATTTGTGCTGTATTTTTATAAATTGTCATGGGACTTCAAGATATACAGCCATATTGTGTCATCTACAATTAAATTTACTTTTGACTCATCCTTTCTAATTTTTGTAATAATCATCTTGTACTTTTATCAGAATTTGTGAACTAAAAGCTCCAGTTCTGTAGTATATGATAATGAAGTGGTTATCCTTGCCTGGTGCCGGAATTCAGAGATAAGATTTCAGTGTTTTCCATTACAGATGCCATTTTTTTTTTTTTTGCCTGGAGTATATATCTTTTATCAAATGAAGAAAAAACCTTTGTTGATTACTTTTACTATGTGATTTTGTTGAAAAGGTGAGTTAAATTTTACAAATGTTTTTCCAGCATGTGTGAGTATGAACAAACATATGACTTTTCTCCATAGAGCTAATAATAAGGTAAAACATATTAATGGGCTTCCTAATATTAATCTATCTTGCATTTATAGTATAAACTCTACTTTTTTCCCCACTATATTATTATCTTAATATACTATTAGACACTGTGTTCATATTTATTGTGGACTATTGTATCAATATTTATAAGTAAGGTTTGTCCGTAGGTTTGAGAAAAGTAAATTTTTAATAAAATTTTATTGTTAATTTTACATTATTTCTATCAGAAATATTTGGATGATTTCCTTCTTTTTTCATGCTTTAGTAAAAATAGGACCTAGACTTTGAAATTTCCATAGAATTCCCCTGTAAAACCATCTTGACCTGTGGTTTTGTGGGAAGTGGGGAGTAGAAAGTTACTCTTTGGAAACTTTCTTCATTTCTTTTCTTCTATAAATATTGATCTTTTTTTTTTTTTTTTTTCTTTTACTGGAGTCAGTTTTGGCAGAGTATGTTTTCCAAGAGAATTGTTCACCTTTGAATCTTTTAATCTCCTTTGTTCCAATGGTTACTTTCCTCTGTCATTTTTTATCTTGTGTGTTTGTGTTTCTTTCTCCCACCTTTATCCCATAAACAATCTTAATTTTTTATTGATTAGATTAGCAAGTGATTGTTTTTTAACCAAATATTGACTTACTGGTATGTGTATTTTTCTCTTTTCTACTTCATTAATTTTTGCTTTTATTCTTATTTCTCTTTTGTTCTTTTCATTGACTGAATCATTCTGTTTTCCAGATTCGGTGATTGAATATTTAATTCATGTTTTCATTGTTCATTTTTATTGACATATACATTTAACACTATAAAATTTCTTCTGATCACTGCTTTAATTGTATAGATTAGAGATATAGATTCTGATACATAATCCTTTTAATCATTATTTTTTATAATGTCTATGGTATTGGTTTACATTTCTTCATTTGAATTGAGTTTTTTGCATAATAATAAGGGAATCTTTTCTATTATTACTACTTTGGGTAATTTATTGAGATTTTTGTGACCCAATATATGGAGAATTGGTGTATTTTCATTATGAAATAATATTCTCTATTTTCAGAGTACAGATAAGTCCATCTTACTATGTTGCTTGTATTCTCTTTATCCTTACTTGTATTCATTTTACCTTTCGCAGTCTGAGCAGGCTGTGCCAAAGTCTCCTAATGTTTGTGTTTCTGTCTCCTTGCATTTCCTGTGGTTTCTGCTTTAGAAAAGTGGCTGATATGCAGAAAGTTTTTATCTTATCTTTTCCATGAACTGTGGCCTTTGCATTTACAAAGTTTTCTTCTTTGTCTTATCTCTTTTTGTCCTGGATTCTACCTTATCAGATATGCAGTCATAGCTCAGCTTTTATTTTCTTTGCATTTCCCTTTGTTTAATTCTTCATTTTTCAACTTGCTGCACTAGCTGGTTTTAGTTGTGTCTCCTGTATACTGGTTTTGCTTTGTAAGCCAATTTGAAAATGTTTTATTTTAACACAAGTTAAGCTTATTTACATTTATTGATTACAATATATTTCATTTCAGCTCTATCGTTATTTCACTGTGTTCATCATACAGTTTCACTATAAAGTGACTTGACTTGTGTGATCCCTTTTTTCTGTCTCTTTCTCTTTTTATTTATTTTTTTTTTGTCTTTCTTTCTAGGGCCACACCTGCGGCACATGGAAGTTCCCAGGCTAGGGGTTCAATCTGAGCTGTAGCTGCTTACCTACGCCAGAGCCACAGCAACGCAGGATCCAAGTCATGTCTGTGACCTACACCACAGCTCACAGAGATGCCAGATCCTTAACCCACTGAGTGAGGCCAGGGATCAAACCTGCATCCTTATGGATGCCAGTCAAGTTCATTAACTGTTGAGCCACAACAGGAACTCCTCTCTTTCTCCTTTTAAATCCTGTTTTGTTTTGTGTTTCTTTTGTTATTTAGGAAGGCCAAGTTTTTACTTCATACTAATGCCTTTATACAATAGCCAGAGTCTATTTTTTCCTTACATGTTTTGACTATTCTTCCTGTCAGCTTTAAATGATAGCCTTTGATTCTGCTCTGCCTCATTCTCCTCTCTTCTCTGCTTTCTCCACTTATGTTCTCAATTAGTTGTAAATTAAAGTTTGTAAAGTTCTTCGTCTTTATGTTACATCGAAGGCAAGATATGAGTGATTTTATTTGCTCTCCTTATTCATCTGTATTTTTTGTTTGTTTGTTTGTTTGTTTGTTTTGAGGCCTTGTGGAGAGATTCTAATTTAGGCTGCTGCCATTATCCTATGGACCTGGAAGCTTCTCATAGATTTTTATGAGAATTAAATGAGCTAATCTATGTGAAAGTAAAGATCTCTGATTACCCTTTGGGTAAAGACTTTAGTAATTTATTTTCATTCATTTAGAGATAACAATTTTTTTTTAACTACTGTCTATTAACCCTTTTATGTGAAGCATTTTGCCACCTTCCACATCCTAACATGCCTTCTATTTTGCTATGTAGAAAACTCCTTATTTGATAGGTAGAAAGATGCAGGAGGTTGAGGGCAGGGTGACATCTCTGTGGGTTTCCCTGGAAAGATTAGGAAGAAATGAAGAAACTAGAAGAGAAAGTGCCAAGAAGAAGGACAAATTGATTTAAAAAAAAAGAAAAAAAAATAAAGTGTTATCTCCCTTATATTTTACTTAAATTCGTTCTTGGCTATAGAAAAGGCTAAATAGTCCAGTGGTTTACAATGCACCACCTAGCTTAGGTTTAAAATGAGAACACCAGATATCCTTCTGAGCCATAGCTATAGTGAACTTATCCTTTGAAGAAGGCATTGCATTTGAACTCTGAGGAAGAATAATGCATGATAAATAGTCCATGACCCCAGTGAAGTTTTAAAATATATGAGAAAATAAACATGAGTTTAACATTATATTCACCACAGCCCAAGAACTTAGAATTTTTGTCATCTGCCTTTTAAACATGAGATCATGAAGACTTGATAGGAATGGAGTAGGCACAGGTAGTTGTAGAAGTCCCAATAAGGGACCATAGATAGAGAGTGAAACCTAGGGGACTTTGGGAGACCACTGTAAATTAATACTTGTTCAAGAGGGCCATTAGAAAGAGGCAGACTTGCTTAACTAGTGGAAGCATGAGATATGCCTCAGGTCATTGGATGGGGGATGGGGTGAGGCCTGCATTCACAGGTTCAGACCAAGGGCAGGAGTTTGAGGACCACCCTTCTGCTGATTTGAAGAAGCACCATGACAGTCCTAGCCTGACCTTATAAGGTCAAATACTCTCTTAGTGGATATCAAGGAGAAGCTACTACTTGAAAAAAGAGGAAGAGGCAATATTTTCCCTCCCCCACTCCCCTGGATCATAAAATTGTAGCCCACCTAATCCTGGAGGCAGAACCTCATTGTCTGTCTGCTTGCATTTCTCTCAAGTCTCCTGTCTTAATAAATCTATTTCTTGCCTATCACTTTGTTTCTTGCTGAATTCCTTCTGCGCAAAAGCATAAAGTCCAGACACTGGGTGAGTTATTCTAATTTAAAACTGTGCATTTAAGTCCAAATCTGGTTTTAGACTGGTTTAAACCCTGGTATGTGGGTTCAAGTCCCAATCTGGGTTTAGACTGGGTTGGAGTCCTAGCATGGGTTCAAGTCACAATCTGGGTTCTGGCTGGGTTCAGGCAATTAGTGTGGTCAATTTCAGATTCATAGAGGTTGAGTGAATGGTTGAAAGTTACATAATAAAAGGAGGACAGAGCAGTGACTTGACTCAAAGATATCTGTTTCAATCCCACCCACCATTATATCATTTAAGAAGATGAGGATGGGCAAGGGATGTGGCAATAACAGAAATGTTCTGAATGCTTAGAGGACAAGAAAGTTACTTGTGGTGGAAAAGGTCTGAGAAGACATTTAGGCAAACCCTGGATCTGTAGATTCCCTTCCAGTGCAGGCAGCATCTTTGTTCATAACTCCTGCATATCCCTCTTGGTACTGGCTGGACCAACAGTGCAAATATCCACTCCTTTGCTCTAAAACTTAACCAGGAGTGGCTCTTCCTTCTTAAAAAAGGAAACCTTTTCTTTGCACAGAGACCTTTAGGCAGAAACCCCTTTTAAATTAGAGACTGTAATTAATATCACTGAGTCCTGAGAGGGAGCTTGATTGAGAGTGCAGGAATAGAGAGTGACAAGATACAGATTGCCTGTTATCTGATCAGGAGGGCTAGTGTTTGAATTCACTTGGAGGAATAAAGAAGGTCTATGCATTGATCTTTTGAGTCAGATAAACACCAGCAGGGTGTGAAATGGTCTTGGAATGACTGAAGGCTGAATCTGTTAGGAAAACTGGGGGGTTATAAATATCAGAACAGCAGGGGATAGAAGTGGATCTAATGGAATTAGATGAGATTATTGACAGGATCTGGCTCTGGAAATGTCTCTTCAACTGCTCTGAGGTGATATTCCTGTTAAACCCATTATTTAAAATTGAGAATAAGAGCAGGACTAAGGAATGGCAAAGAAAAGTTGATCAGCCCAAAGTTCAAGCAAATCTCAAGTCATTTCCATCTTTTGTATCCAGGTGTATGGCAATATCCCAGAATATTAGAACAGAAAGAACTCAAAGGAAAATGGCTCCATTATTTTGACTTTATAGATGGGGAAACAGAGTTCTCACGGCTCAACCCCTGCCCTTCTCTCCCAAAATAATATTAGAACACTTGGCCCAGTGACAAAATTGAAACCAGACTCTAAAGCTTCTAAGGGCTTCTTTTCAGAGTAGCTCCTCATGGATTACTCCTAAATGGAAGATAGGTAATGGAGGAGGAAAGCTCGGAGTAAAAGAAATACCTACATTTGAATCTCACCTTCATTACCTATTTTGAGCTGTGTGGTTATGAGAAAAATAACCTCTGAGTTGAGCCTTGAGCCTCAGTTTTTTCACCCATAAGTCTAGATGGTAATCCTTACCTTGTATAAAGAGCTAAGCAGAAGTGATAGGGATGGAGTAGGTACAAATGGTTGTAGAAGTCCCAAAAAAGGATCATGGATAGAGAAGGGAATCTAGGGGATGTTGGGAGATCACCATAAGTTCATAAATTGTTCAAAAAAGCTGTCAGAATAAGGCAGCCTTGCTTGACTCGTGGAGGTGTGAGAATTGTCTCAGGTCATTGGGTGGGGCATGGGATGAGGACTGCATTCAGATTCAGACCAAGAGCCAGAGTTTGAAGACCACCCTTCTGAAGATTTGAATACACACCTTACTGAATACCAAGAAGGAGCTTCTGCTCCCAGAAAGGAAGAGGTCTTTTCTGACCCCCACTTCCCTGGGTGATAAAACTGTAGCCCACCAGATCCTCAGGGCAGAGCTTCCATGCCTGACAGCTTGCACCTCTGACAAATGCCCTGTCTTAATAAATCTATTTCTTGCCTATCACTTTGTCTCTGGCTGAATTCCTTCTGTGCAGAAACTTGAAGAACCTGAACCTCAGTGAGTCCAGACACAGGGTGCGTGATTCTAATTTAAAACTGTGGCTTTAAGTTCTGATCTGGGTTTAAGCTGGGTTTGAGTCCTGGCACATGGGTTCAAGTCCCAATCTGGGTTTAGGCCGGGTTCAAGGCCCAGCATATGAGTTCAAGTCCCCATCTGTGTTCTAGCTAGGTTCAGGCCATTAGTACCATTAGCTTCAGAAGGAGCTATTAGTTCCACTTGGAAAGGTCACAGAAAAAAGAGATTTTAATCTCTTCTTGAAAGGTTGAGGCAATGGGGAAAAGGGCAATTAAGAAGGGACATTTTAGGAGTTCCCATCATGGCTCAGTGGTTAGCAAACCCAACTAGCATCCATGAGGACATGGGTTTTATCCCTGGCCTTGCTCAGTGGGTTAAGGATCTGGCATTTTTGTGAGCTGTGGTGTAGGTTGCAGATGCAGCTCTGATCCTGCATTGCTGTGGCTGTGGTATAGGCCAGTGGCTACAGTTCCAATTGGACCCCTAGCCTGGGAACCTACATATGCTATAGGTGCAGCCCTAAAAGACAAAAAGACCAAAAAATTAAAAAAAAAAGGGAAATTTCAGGCAGAAGGAGTTAAGAAGGAAAGTCATGGCTAAGAGAGAATGCAAGGCCTAAGGATATAGTACCTTGTGGCTAAGATTTTAGCGCCATAATGAGTTTAGACTATCTGGTAGGAGTAGCAGCAGCAGTAGTAGCAGAAATATGTAGCATTTATTGAAGGTATATTACAGATAAGGCACAGGTGTAAACATTTTACATTTATTGCCACATTTAATCTTTGCAATAATATAGTCAGATTGGTACTCTGGTCTTTACTGTACAGATGAGAAAACTGAGACATAGAAAGGTTACATTATTTGCCCAAGGTCACACACAGAGCAGGATCAGAATCTGAGCTGCAGCAGACAATGAGAAGCAAAACAAAATATACTTAAGCAAGGTAGTAGAAGAGTCAGCTCTCTGTGTGAATACAGCATATGTATATATATTTATATATACATGCATGCATATATATATATATATATATATATAGAGAGAGAGAGAGAGAGAGAGAGAGAGAGAAAGAGACGCATGGACTTCAGTAAAGAAAGCTTAGACCTAGGGAGAAGTGGAGGTACCACTTAGAAATATAATAATTCAGACAAGAAATGATGGCAGTTAGAACAAACGCAGCAGAGGTGAAAATGATGAGATGAATGACAGAAGATATATTTAGGAGATACACTTGACAAACTTGACAATGCAAAGTGAGAAAGAACCATCAAGGATTAGATGGAAAAATTGGGTGGATGGTGATGATGATTAATGTAAACCCAATAGGGTAGGAATATTTTAAAATAGTTTTTTGCTAGACTTTAATATAAAAATGAACCAACATCTCTACAATTGACCTCAAGTCCTGAGAGTAAAAAATCTATAGAAATAAGCAAGTAACCTTTTTCCATAAACTACAAGACTTTGGAAATAGGGAAGAATCTATCTTTGCAGCTCTGGCACTCTATAATCATGATGTTTTGGAGGCAAGCAAGGAGTGCAGTGGTTATGGATAGATAGGGTATGGATTAAAGATAACATATCCTAGGGTTGTCTTTTTGTGTATACATATGTGTCCATACTTACATATTGCCCGGGGACAGAAGTCAAACAGGAGTGTCAAAATGTTCACTACCAGGTTATGTTGATTAAGTGCATACTTTTCCCCACTGAATGCTGTCCCTTCTCTCTTAATCTCCAGCAGTTTTAAAGACATGGTGAGAAGCCATTTTATTTTCGTTAGAAAATTTAGTATCATAGCCATCAGTGGAATATTACGAAGTGGTTAAAAACAGTGCTTATAAAAAACAAAAAAACAAAAAAACAGCTTAAAAAATGGTTCCTACATTAAATAAATTTAAAAATATATAAAAAATTGTATGCATAGTCTACAAAATATATGACCAATATTCCTCAAGCTGTCATGATCATCAAAAACAAGAAGAGTCTGAGAAAAATCTCATAGTCAAGAGGAGCCTAAAGCTAATGTAGTATCCTGGATAGACACCTGGAACAGAAGCAGACACCAGGTGAAAAGGCATATAAACATTTATTTCTATGCAATTTCTAAGCATCTGAAACCTTATCAGAGTTGTGAATTTTCATACAATGTCTCCTAAAAATCATATATTTTTGAAACATCACATGATAAAGTTTTTCAGAAAAATATTGGAGATCTATTTTAAAATGTTCTAAGTGGCTTCTATTTTCTGTTATATTTTGGCGCAGTGTTGACCCCTTCAGTCCTTAGTAGCTTCATAAGCCGGCAATGCATATACTCAAGATGCCAGCAAAGCAGGGATGTTGGCAAACCAGAAGATGATATTTGATATTTATCAAACTTATTATCATTAAGTACTACTTAGACCTTCAATTCATTTGAGCCCTACAGAACTGCCAATATTTGTCTTGTTTCAACCTGAAAAAGAAAGTAACTTCACATGGTTCATGCCCTTTAAGGAATGGGCAGCAGCATCTTTCCGTTGTTGGCATCATCTAAGGTCTCCATTTGGCTCTGCTGCTAACCCAGGCTATAAATAAGCAGACTCTTAATATGACCAGCTGACGTATCTACATAGTATCTGTTCCCTTCCCTTCTCTCATCTTACCCAATTCTCTTCCCAGCCTAAAAATAAGTAACCTAACTTTGCCAATGTCTGGAAGCCCAAGCAAACTTGATGACACTTTTAACTCAAGTATGCAAGCAAAAACCAACTCTTTTTTTTTTTTTTTTTTTTTAGTTATTATAGTTGATTCACAATGTTCTGTCAATTTCTGCTGCCTTGCAAAGTGACCCAGTTGTATGTATATGTACATTCTTTTTTTCACATAATCCTCCATCATGTTCCATCACAAGTGACTAGATACAGTTTCCTGTGCTATACAGCAGGATCTCATTGCTTATCCACTCCAAATGCAATAGTTTGCATCTACTAACCCCAAACTCTGTCCTTCCTACTCCCTCTCCCTCCCTCTTGGCAACCACAAGTCTATTCTCCACATCCATGAGTTTGTTTCTTTTCTGTAGATAGGTTCATTTGGGCCATATATTAGGTTCCAGATATAAGTATTTCATATGGAATTTGTCCAACCAGGTTTTGAGGAAAGATTTTGGAAAACTGGGAAAAGCTCCATTCTCAGTGGACTCTTTAAGATTTGGTTGGCATTGTGGGGCCAGGTTCTATTACTTGGCGTGACATTTCCTGAGGGAGCTGTTTCAGAAGAGAGTGAGGAAACATTGGGAGTGAGGGTCTGGAAAAAGGATTTGGTTTGTTAAAAAGGCTCCCGCGCCCTGCAATTGACCTGCATTGCAGAGTCCTTAGTAATAAAGCAGTATTTTATCCTAGCTTCCTCCCTCTTGCCTTCCCCCTTCTTCCAACTCTCAACTTCTTTTTTTCTTTTTTTTTTTCCTGGAGTAGCAGCCACAGAGCATGGGGTGAAAAGTCAGTGGAAGGACAAGTTGACAGATAGCATTTGGGTCGCTGGGTCACTGAAAGGCGTCGTGATCTGGGCTCAGACGGAGCGATTTCCTCGGTGATTTTAATCTTTCGTCTGTTCACACGTCATACCACCTGGACATAATGCAGAGAAATCTGGAGGTTTAACAAACCCTTCCGCTTGCCCCAAAAGATCCCTTGGAGAAAAAAAAAAAAAAAGTGAGAGGGAGAGAAAAAGAATTAACTCTCTCCCTGCCTTCCCTATCTAAGAGCAAAAACCTAGGAGTGGGACAGACCTCCCTGGCAATTAAAAAGCTCAGGGCTTTGTCTGAGCAAGAAGGGCCTCGCCTTTATGGAGACTGTAAATAATATAACAAGCTGCCCCTTTTACTGCCTTAGACACATATAAGTGGCAGCTTTATCCTTTTTCGTTGACCCTCTGTCCAGGTTTTGATTTACTTTCAAATCTCTTGTCATAGATTCTTAGAAAATATTTATTTTGGTGGGGGGAGGTGGGATACAGTCAGTGGGAGAAAGGATATAGAGAAAGAAAGATATCCTTGAAGGGGAATATTAATATCTTTCCTGTGACTGTGGCCAGGCAGTCTGCTTTGCTTATTTCCCCATAAGGTTCTGAGCTATTTCTGACTGAGGGTGTTAAAGCTGAGAATTAATGGATTTCAGCAAAGTAGATGCCGACGTTCCAGAGAAACGTTTCTGCTTCACTTGCAGAGATGTGTCTCAGGTTGTGCTTGATAGAGCTGAGGAGTGGGGAGAGAAAAAGTAGCCAAGGGCCTGCCGGGAAGATGCTCCTTCCAGCTTTATCCCTCTGGACAAATGGTGGAAAGAGAGAAAGACTCTAGCTCTCAGTCTGTTTTCACACGAAGGCAAATCAAACTTCTGTGAAAGCATTTAAACTTGACCGTGGTTATCTGCTCAGATATGAGCACCAGACTAGAAACTCCACAGAGGCCATGACTGCGTCCTTCACATCTAAGAACCTGAAATATACTGAAGTGTTTTAAATATTTGGTTGTTCATTTATCAAACATGGTCTGAGCACCTACTATTGCCAGACATAGAGCTTGCCAAGGGGGATACAATGAGGAATAAATTAGAGTCCATTTTCTCATGTTGCTCATAATCTGATGGGGGAGACAGGTATGCAAAGATAGCATTTTCAGTGAAATGGTACAGATGTCGTCCTAGATGTAAAGGGTTCAATGGGGGGAATAATTAAGGAGGGGTCCATCCTACTGGGAAAGGGAGGAGAGAATCAAGAAAGGCATCACAGGAGTTCCCGTCGTGGCGCAGTGGTTAACGAATCCGACTAGGAACCATGAGGTTGCGGGTTCGGTCCCTGCCCTTGCTCAGTGGGTTACCGGTCCGGCGTTGCTGTGAGCTGTGGTGTAGGTTGCAGACGCGGCTCGGATCCCGCGTTGCTGTGGCTCTGGCATAGGCTGGCAGCTACAGCTCCGATTCGACCCCTAGCCGGGGAAACTCCATACGCCGCCGGAGCGGCCCAAGAAATAGCAAAAAGACAAAAAAAAAAAAAAAAAAAAAAAAAAAAAAGAAAGGCATCACAAATGGAATGATTGTAAAAGTACAAACCAGGAACCACAAAGAACAGTTAAGATACAATCTCAACAGCCTTTGGGAGAAATACTAGGGTCTGATATAAGGGCACTATCAGTGGGGAAGAGAGGAAGAGATGGCATTAAAATATAAGAGGGTAATGATTTCACAAAACTCAGTGACCACCAAAATGAAGCTGCAGGAGGAAAAGGAGAAGATGACCTCTAGGTTTCTGGCACTAGTGACTGGGTCATCAATCACACAGTTTACTGAAACAGGGCAAAGAAAAGAAAGGAGGCCGTGATACCCCAGTCACCTAGAGGCCAGGATGTTATGGCAATGTTTACAAATCCGAATAACAGATTTAACTGTGTTTGCTCAGATCATCCCAGTAACCTTGGCTTCCAGTAGCTACAGCTTGCTTTGTTGCCATGAAACTTGGAACAACGGCACGGATTTATGCCAAAGTACAATGGAAACGTCATCGGCAGGGAACTTGGACACCTGGATGGAGTTTTGGCTCTGAAACTCTCTGAGTTCCCATTTACTCACTTTTACACTGGAGATGATAGCTACTCTAATTCCTACTTCGTTAGTTTGTTGTGAGGGTTGAATGATACTATGCATCTAAAAGCTACACCAACATAAAAAGCAAGATAGATCAGATCCATAAGCCCTTCTAATCCAAGAATTTGGAGGAGTACCTTGGCCTTTCAACCAGAGTTGAGGTCACTCACTGACAGAAGGCAAATGAAAATTAAAATCGCATGCTGCCTCGAAGTTTGCAAGTCTGACCCATGAGGATGGAACATCTCTGAAGAGGATATTTGCCTGGTGGCACTTGCTCACAGGTAAGAAATATGTCAAATCTTCCCAGTGTGGTTTGAAGATTGCTGAGCTCTCGGGAGGCCCATTTATCAGAGTAAAACTCAAATTCAGTCCCTCAGTCTAGTAAACTTAATTTGCACAGGTAGTAGCCCTAAGTCCTGGCCAGATTCCAGTTTGGATAATTCCATTGAGCGTCTCATCATCCTCATTTCAGCTTCATTGTGAACACCATCCTTTCCTTCCTGTCTTGGAAACTGCCACTGGTAGGACAGTGTCTGTCTACATTTTGCATGTTCAGAGTAGATTTTCTCTGCTTCCTAATGAGGACATTTTTCTAATGAGACTAATTTCCAGGTACTTATTCTGAGAATCTACCCCTAAGACCTTTTCACACCAGCCAGGTAAATGAGAGAATGATTGACTATATTAGTTGTTTGGAAAGCTTGGTCACTGGTAAAGGACTGATAGTGACCAGGGAGATAATATAGATGTGTGAAGTGGTCACTGGATCTAAAAGAAGTGAGAGTGATGAGGAATGGAAACTGCGTTCCACGCCTAAATGCATCCATACATATATATATATATGTATATATATATATATATATATATATATGTATTTTTTTTTTTTTTGTCTTTTTGCCTTTTCTAGGACCACTCCCATGGCATATGGAGGTTCCCAGGCTAGGGGTCTAATCAGAGCTGTTGCTGCTGGCCTACGCCAGAGCCACAGCAACACAGGATCCAAGCTGCGTCTGCAACCTACACCACAGGTCATGGCAACGCCAGATCCTTAACCCACTGATCAAGGCCAGGGATCAAACCCGCAACCTCATGGTTCCTAGTCGGATGATTAACCACTGTGCCATGATGGGAACTCCATCCATATTTTAAAAAGTGAAACATTCTACACAAGGGTTTCCTTTTCTCCACATCTTTGCTAACACTTGCAATCTCTTATCTTTTTGGTAATAGCCTTTCTAGTAAGTATGAGAGGATATCGAGTTTTGATTTGCATTTCCCTGGTGATTAGTGATACTTATTTTCTTTTCATGTACCTGTTAGCCATTTATATGTCTTTTTTTTTTTTGGAAAACAATATATAGTCAAGTCTTCTGTCCTTTTGTAATCAGATTTTTTTACTGTTGAGTTGCATGAATTCCTTATATATTTTTAATATTAATCTTATAAATGGCTATCTATAACCTTATCATATGGATAGTTTGCAGATATTTTCTTCCATTCCATATTGCCTTTTTATTTTGCTGATTGTTTCTTTTGCTGTGCTGGAGGTTCCTCAAAAATCCAGAAATAGAATTATCATAAGATTTGGCAATACTACTTCTGCGTATATATCCAAAAAAAATGAAGTCAGGATCTCAGAGAGATAGCTGAAGTCCCATGTTCATTGCAGCACTATTCACAATAGCCAAAATACGAAAACAACTAAAAGTCCATCTATGGATGAATGACTAAAGAAAATAAGCCATATATATATGAGATATATATACATATATACATGTATATAGCCATGTACACACACTCATAATTATTATTTAGCCATGATAAATAAGGAAATCCTGCTATTTACGACAACACGGATGGCCCTTAAGTGCATTATGCTAAGTGAAATAAATTAGAGAAAGATAAATACTGTATAGCCTCACTGATACATAGAATCTAAATGAGCTGAACTCACAGAAACAGAGTAGAATGGTGGTTATCTTGTAGGAGAAAATGTCCCAATAAAAATGTAGAAAGGAGAGACCCCATCCATGATGACTAAGCAAAGTCTAGCCGACTGCCCCAACCACCCCTCCCCCACACATCTGCTTCTGTAAATTTGTTTCCACATCCACTACCTTGTCTGACGTTGCTCCGGTCCAACTAGCCAAGCATGGACCCAGAAAAGGTAGCCCATAAAAGCCTTGTGAAACCCTTCTTCTGGGCTCAGACTCTGGAGATCGATCTCCTCTGAGTCCGCTGGCATAATAAACCTGAGTTCTCCAACTCTCAGAGTGCTTGCTTGGTTTCTCGCCGGGTGAAAGAGCTGGTCCACTGCAGCCACAGAGCTGCTGGAGCTAGTACGCTACAGCCACGGAGCTGTCTCGAGAGCGGATATGCTGTGGTACAGAGCTGCTGGGCAGATGCCATAACAATCTGAGGCTAGAAGGGATGGAGGAAATAGGGAAATGTTGGTTAAAGGGTACAAATTTCCAGTTATAAATGAAATACATTCTGGGGACATATTGTAGAGTATGGAGACATTAGTTAGTAATACCATATTTTATAGTACTTGGAAGTTACTAGGAGAGTAAATCTTTTTTTTTTCAGGGCCACACCTATAGTATATGGAAGTTCCCAGGCTAGGAGTCAAATCAGAGCTGCAGCTGCAATCTATGCCACAGCCACAGCAATGCCAGATCTGCGTCACATCTGTAACCTACACTGCAGCATATGGCAATGCTGGATCGTTAACCCACTGAGCAAGGCCAGGGATTGAACCTGCATCCTCATGGACACTAGTTGGATTCTTAACCCACTGAGTCAAAATGGAATCTCATAAAAGAATAAATTTTAAATGCTCTTACCCCCAAAAGAATAAAAAAAAAAAGCAATTATGTAAGATGTTGGAGATGTTAACTAACCCTATTATCATGATTGTTTCACTATATATACATGTCTTGAATCATCACATTGCACATCTTAAGATTTTTTTTTTTTTTTTTCGCTTTTTCAGGGCTGCTCCTGTGGCATATGGAAGTTCCCAGGATAGTGGCCGAATCGAAGCTGTAGCTGCCAGCCTACACCACAGCCACAGCAATGCAGGATCCGAGCTGTGTCTGCAACCTATGCCACAGCTCATGGCAATGCCAGATCCTTAGCCCACTGAGTGAGGCCAGGGATTGAACCCACAACCTCATGGTTCCTAGTCGGATTTGTTTCCGCTGTGCCACATGGGAACTCCCGTACTCCTTAAACTTAAAAAAAAGTGTTATCTGTCAATTACATCTCTAAAAAAGCTAGCAAATATTAAAACAGCGTGCAGCCTAAACAAAACCCACTTGTAAGCCTAATTTGGTTTGCAGGTCATCAGTTTGGAATCCCTAATTTAACCCCTAAAACTTTAAGATTTAACTAAAAATAAATAGGCATGGGAGCTACAGTTCATAGAGTCAGTTGAAGGCAAATCTGAATTATTGCCTGGCTTTCTGTCTCTCGGTCCAAGGCTATTCTTCCACTCCAGGTTGCTTTCGCTTCCAACAATTGGAAAGCAGCATTACTCTATCATGATTTCTTTGCTTTCCTAACCTTCTTTCCCATCCCTTTTGTAAGAGATATGTATTTATGGTTCAGTAAAAAGAAGACTGTAATTTTGAATCAAAATTATGGGTCCAATCCTGGTTCTATTGTACAGTAGCAGAAGGTATCCATTTGTGGGTACTGGAGACTGCTCATCTAACTCATTCAGTTTTAAATCTTAATGGTATTCAATTTTTTTAAAAAAAATTACTGTCCAAAGACTTGTACACTGGGCCCATTCTAGAGTGCTTTTTATTTGAAGTTCAGAGTCACCACTTTCACTTATTAAACTAATGACATTTTCTGTTATTGAGATCCTCCCGCCAAAAATGTCATCCATTGTACAACAGATCTCCATTGTAAAAACTGATTTCCTATAGATCTAATTACCCCCCATTAGAATCATTTTAGAAAAACTAACCTTATAAGTACTTGTTTAGGGAGCATAGAGTTTAGACAGATTTGGGATTAAAAACTTGCTCTATCACTTAAAATCTTTGTGACATTGGATAATCCTTAAGGCTTTGTTTTCCAATCTGTAAAATGGAAGAATAATAATTGGTTCATCAGCATATGAGTAAATAATGGTAAATGCAATGCATCTGGCAGATAGGAAATGCTAACATAATAGCAATTTATATTACATATTCAAACATCTCCATTAACCCTCTTATTTCCTTTCCTACTAAAGACTTATATGACCAAAACACAGGTTTACTCTAGAGGTTCTAACTTCTTTGTTCATAGAAAGATTTTATGAACATTTTTGTCCTAACCGAGAGTCTGGAAAACTGAAATATGTGACATAATTTGAATGGAAGTAGCACTTGGCTGTTTAACATGGATCTGACTGTCATAAATATATTTCCTAAATTTTCCCAGTAGGACTGTTCCCCAGGTGGTCCCTTAACTAAAACAACATATTAGAGGAGAATAAAGAATGTATAGTTTTTCAAAAATTTTGTGCTTTGGATTTTCAAAGATATTTATGTTCCAAATGAATGACAGGTGAGAAAAGCTCCTGCCATACTCTCCCACCTTTTCCACAAAGGGAAAATCTTGAGTGACAGTTTTGTGCTCATAATCCAATGTTTAGAGAAGTCTCCAAAGGATTTCTTCTTTGAGCATGTGGAGACTTGGTTCAAGTTGATGAGTTTAACTGGAGAATGATGGGGCTTGGCCCATTGCTGGTGTGGGGGTTTGGGCTGGATCAAGTAAAGAAGGGATGTTGGGTGGGAAAAAGGGTCTGGGGGGCTCTTCTTGTATTATCCCTTTGCCCCGATCCCTGAGGACTTCTAAAACTCTTCATCTTATGATAGAGGTAGCATGTTTGGAATTGAAATTTTGGTACACTCATCTAGGGATGGAGTTCACTCTGTCTTTTGATTTCAAAGGAAACTACCCATTCAAGATTTGCTCCCTGGTTAGAGTTTAAACCAGAATGAGAAATACCAGTTCTGATGATACTTATAGAACTTACAGTATGCCATGACTTCAAGCACTAGAAATTTCTAAACCCCTGGCAGATGAGTCCTTTGATATAGGATCTAATTAACTTTATAATTTGAACTCTTTTGAGCTTAATTACTATTTTTTTCTTTTGCTTTTATTTTTAAGGGCCGCACCCATGACATATGGAAGTTTCCAGGCTAGGGGTTGAATCAGAGCTACATTTGCTGGCCTACGTATGCCACAGCCACAGTAACATGGGATCCGAGCCATGTCTTCCACCTACACCACAGCTCATGGCAACGCCAGAGCCTTAACCCACTGAACGAGGCCAGGTATTGAACCTGCATCCTTATGGCTACTAGTCAGATTTGTTTCCGCTGTGCCTCAATGGGAACTCCTTAACTCCTATATTTGACAAATAAAGAAAATAAGGCTCAGAGAAGTTGAATAAATTCCCTAAAGTAAGAGTTGGCAAACTATAACTCATGGACCAAATCTGCCCACCACCTCTTTTTTACAAATATAGTTTTATTGGAAAACAGCCATACTCATTCATCTACATATTGTCTATGGCTGCTTTCATCCTCCAATAGCAAAGTGGAACCGTGATAACAGGACTGTATGACCCTCAAAGCCTAACGTATTTATTATCTGGTCCTTTACAAAAATGTTCGCTGACCACTGACCTAAAACCACTCAACCCCTTGGCAGAAAAGCCAAGATTAGAATTAAGTTCTGAATCTTCATCCAATGGCCTATCTCTTGTATCACACCGGAGAAAAGAAATATTGTGAGAAAGAAAAGTGAATGAATATAAATACTCAGGGCCCTCCAAATAAGAGAAATTACTGAATCTGAGATATTTCTTTTATTTATTTATGTATTTATTTCTGCCGTAATCAATACCAGGAGACCCTCTTAAATCTACCAGTTCTGGACTTTGGCCAAGGCCAAAAATTGAAGATGGATTTTTTAGTTCACTGAGTCCTCCTTGGCCTCTGTTCACCTTATCCCAGATACCTGTCAATCTGCTTATTAGATATGCTGTTCTTACACATTCTTTTTCTGTGCCTTAAAAAAAAAAAAAAAAAAAAACTGTTTAAAGATCATTCAGCATCCTAATAAGGATTTCATGAAGATTAAGCAGCAAGGGTATTTAAAGAACAAATCACACCCGACAAACTTCATAGCCTTTTACAACGTAATTTCAAATTAGCAGATGAAAGGAAGGCAAGGGATCTTATATCTCTGCCTTTTAGTAAAACATTTGAGACAGGATCTTTCACAAAATGTTAGTGGCAAAGCAATTTTATATCAACCTTTGCCAATTCAAATGGGCTTGAATGTTTCCATTTAGACTGAAAAAAAGAGTGATGAAAAATGGCAATGCAAGGAGTTTGGGCATGGATGTGGCACCTCTGAGATTATTGAGAAATATCATAGTTGACCTTGAAGAGGGCACAATAAGGTCATGATCATCAAATATGTGAGTATAGTCAAATATATAAGAAAATTCCAAGGAAGTTCAGGCAAATAAGAAAAGGGAATTAAATCAAAGTAGATGTATGTTCATGGACACAGCCAAATGACAATCCATGGAAATAAACACATAAGTCAGAGACTTATCACTGAATCAGCTCTTCCAAATTTCAGAGAACCAGAAATAACTAAACACCAAAAATATTGAGCTGGAAGTTAGAGTTATTACTACTGAATATGAAAAAATGGGTGCAGCGCACCCCATCCCAGTTGTGAAACTGAAGAAATATGAGTAGCATGGCAGATTGGCAGTTAAACAATAAAAGAGAATCATTGATTCATTTATTCATGTATTCATTCATTCATTCATTCAAAGACCATTTCCTGGGTGCCTGCCTTTTGCTTGTCACAATTTTAAGCACTGAAGTTATAACAGCAAACAGAGCAGGCAAACATTCTGCCCCTCATGGACTTCTCCCTTTCTCTTTCTCTAACTCTCTCTCCCCTCTCTTCACACACACACACACACACACACACAGACAAAATTTCTCAGAAAATAAGTGCCAAGAGGTAAAGTACAGCAGAGTAACATGATAGATAATGATGGGAGAGTGGGGGATGGAGGGGATGGAGTGCACTATTTGAAATGAAAGGCTGAGGGCAAACCTTCCCATGAGGTGGCTTGAGTAAGGGAAGGATGTTCATTCATAAGAAACAAAAGTGTTGAGGTCCTGAAATGAGAACACACTTGACCTTTGGAAGACTGAAAGGAGAAGTAAAGAGAATAAAAAGAAAAGTTCTTGGAACTGAGATCAGAGAGGCAGACAGATTCCAAAGTGATATTGTCATGTAGGATTTGGTAAGGATTTACATTTTATTTTTACTGAGATGAAGAGACATTTTAAGATAAGAACAAACACCTTTAAAAGATCACTGTGGTTGCATTATGAAAATGGACTATAAAGGGGCCAGGTAGAAGGAAGACCAGTTAAGAGTTATTGTAATATTTGAAGTGAGAGATGATCTCAGCTTGGACTTGGGTGGATGTAAGCAGTGGGAGTGACTGAAATAATTGGATGGTTTGTTCATGGTTTATGAGTAGATTCTGAAGGTAGACCCAAAAGGATTTATCACTGGTTTGGGTGTGAAAAGTAAGAAAATAAAAGAAGTCACAAACATATCTAAGGATTTTGGCCACAGCATCCAAATGAGTCAAATAGCCATTTTACACAAATGGGAAAACTTGCAAAAAGGGACGTTTCAGGTGGTAGAAATCAAGTGTTTAATCTCCACCAATTTAGTGAGTCATAGGAATGCACATACCCCCTTCTTTATACTTGATCTTTCCAAGAATCTTCAGGAGTTCTCCATCATACAACCCTAAGAGGCCATCATGAATTGAAGTTTATGCCGTGATAACCAACCTTAATGAGCACCTATCAAGCTCAAGAAGGAAAACATTTAGTAACAAAAAGAGAAAATGAGAAAGTCACAGAGCAGAAATAAAACTGTTTCACCAACAAAAAGCTGAAAGTTAAAGTTGTTGGAAAGAGTAGCAGAAAATGGCAAAGAGCAATTTGGTTTTGGTGGCTTTACACTTAAAAACAGATCTTGGTGTGAGCAAACTTACGGATGGAAAAAGAAAAACAAAAGGAAGATTAGGTGAGAAGATGTTAGTTTGTGTGCTGCATTTAGAAAGTAGAGTGTGATGTGTGAGAATCTATTGTTCTTAAATTCAGAGCAGAAATAGCAAACTATTAATAATGTTCAGTTGTAGAGCATTATGATTAGTTGATTACCTCCAAAAGTTATTTTATTTCTTGGACCTTCAGTTTCTCTGTTAAATATAAGGTTTGGATTAGATAACCCTTTACATTTCCATCTTCAACATTTGTATAAATTCTAGATTATAGCCATGCCCACTCTCTTATCCTCATTTCATAACATGGGCCCCTCCTACATGAAGATGCAAGTTAATTGGAGTTCCCTAGTGGCCTAGCAGTTAAGGATCTGGCATCGTCACTACTGTGGCTTAGGTTATTGCTTCAGCATGGGTTTGATCCCTGGCTGGAGAACATCTGCATGCTGTGGGCATGGCAAAAAAAAAAAAAAAAAAAAAAAAAGCAAGTTCATAGATGAAGAGGAAATATTAAAAAACATTCCATTAGGAAGATAATAGTGGCATCAACCAAAAGTAGGGTCAAGAAAATGAGATCGGGTCCACCTTCATTACCATGGGAAATCACAAAAATTCCCAGAGTCCTCTTATCCTAAGAATTCAAACCTTACCACTTCTCCCTGAGGTTTTTTGTTCTTCTTGAATTTCCTGTAAGATACATCAGCCATATACTGCAGGATCTGATTCCTCACAATCCAAATCTCCCACCCCACCTCCAACCATCAAAGGTAGTGTTTCTGAACCTCCCTATCACTGACATTTTGAGCCAAATAATTCTCTGTTGGGCAGGGGAGAGCGGAGGTCCTGTGTGTTGTAAAATGTTTGGCAGCATCCCTAGATTCTACCCACTAGACTCCAGAAGTAATACCCTTCCATCCCCTCCTGTTGTGACAACAAAATATATCCCCAGACACTGCCAAATGTCCGCTGGGGGACAAAATTGTCTCCAGTGGGGAACAACTGATTTAAGACAAGTGGTCCAATGATTCCACTTCCTTCCTGGACTGAAATGCTAGCCCGGGTACCATGCCCTCTGACCACTGCTCGTCAAAGCAGTTTACAGATAACAACATTTGCCCATGATATAAATTTCCATCCACACAATTAAGGGAGACATGGTTTATTTGCATATTAGCACATCCAGCTGCTTGTTTGCCTTTGCTTGATATTTCAGTCCAAGTATAGGGGTTTGGCATAAATAATATCCAATCAGCTGAAGGCTGAAAGATATTGTAAATATCCAAGTCCTAAACTACTGCTTCTTTTTTTTTTTTTTTTTAAAGTATAATCCATACAAACCACTCTTAGATGGAAGGGGGAAAAAAACCCTACTCCAATGCCATTTCTTAAATAGACCCATTAAAAATGAGCTGTGAGTGAAATACGGCTTTATTAAACAGATGACATTACATCAGGAATGATGAATCATAAAGTTTCTTTTCAGTATTACAATGGTATACGACCTTTTAAACTTTAATCATTCACCTCATATTCTGAACTACCATCAGGTGTGCAGGCTTCTTGCTGATTACATTAACATGAGGCAGCTGGGGAGCCATTGGCATCAATTCTCGACAGCCTTTTACCCGCATGGCTTAGCGACACACAGCCAGAGCAGGGGCAGCCCCAGGCCTGTCTGGAAAGGGAAGTGTAGACTCTCTGTGATTGCCAGGGTCCAGGAGTGACAGGGAAAGAACTCTCGTGTCTAATACATTGTTGTATTCCCAGAACCTGGCAAAAGGTCTGGCACATAGTAGGGACTCTATCAATCAATGTTCATTGTACAAATCTCAAAGTCCAAGAAATTGGAAAATGGTGCTGCATTTGGACAGGGCTTTCAGTTTCCAAAAATCACGATTTAGTCTTTACAGGGACCTTGTGAGGAAGGCCAAGGTTATGTTGGTAGTAAATAGTAGCGCTAGACAACAAGTTTGTTTTCCCTTCACAACTTTCCACAGTCGATATGAGACAGTACCATGCTATTGCTAAGAGCACATGCTTGGCTTCCATCCCAGCACTTCTACTCAGTAACTGTGTGCCCTTTCACGAGGCACTTAAACTCCCCAAGATCCATGGTCCTCAAAGGTCAATGGTGAGGACTGTTTGAGAGGATGCATGTAAAAAGCTTGGCATGATGGATGGCACATGGTGATTATCCAATAAACATTATTTATAATTATTAACAGCTTGAAACTATCCTGGAGAAACAGAAAACTGACATCACAGAATCTTTAAAGAAAAAGCTGAATTTGAAATCATAAGGACTTGATGGACTATCACCCCTAAAAATTAATTGATACCCCAGCTAATCCCCACATAATTTTCTTTTTGACTACTCTTTCTAGAGGAGAGTTGTCAGGATACAGACTAAAGGAGAGTTTGTCACTTGCTCTCAATAACTCCGTCCTGCAACCTGGTACCAAAAACATCCTTGGACCTGTTTTGAGAAGTTCCATACCATGATGTCATTATGTCAGTGATGCTCTGACTAAAAGGTAAGTATTTTTATGGTAGTTCTCCTGCCTCTGGGAAGTATTAAGTCTTCCCATTAATACTTTAAATGGCACAGGAAAAATATAAAGAGGTTCATTCAAGAAGAATTTTAGTAAATTTTATATGATTGATCTGAAGCAGATTAACAAAAACATAGGAAATTTTGAAATAAATCCATAATCTTTTGTTATAGCCATTTAGGAAAACTATCATAATTTTCCCCTGAATGTCCACAAATCTTTCTTTGGGGACAATATAAAAATTTGAGGTCAGCCATTATTTTGTCCTAGGGAAGTATATACTATATTTTGCATGAGACTCAATCTAAAATTGAATTCGTGTATCATTTAGTATGCTTTTTGGATATAAATTCCAGAAATGCCAATTTAAGTAACAAATGATAAATAGCAAAAGTCAGGAGATATGTTGATTTTAGAATTCATTAACTTCTGGTGGTGCAATGATTATCAGCAAGGAAATAGAAATAGACCCATAGACAGAAAACAAACTTATGGTTGCCAAAGGGGAAAAGGGGAAAGGGATAAATTAGGAGTTTGGAATTAACATATACACACTCTTATATATAAAGTAGATAATTAACAAGGACCTACTGTGTAGCACCGGGAAATATACTCAATATCTCATAATAGGTAATGGAAAATAATCTGAAAAAGAATATACATACACACATATGTATTTGTATATATAACTGAATCACTTTGCTACACACTTGAAATCAACACAACATTGTTAATCAACTAAAAATTTTTTTTAAATATTAAAAAAAGTAGTTTAAAAAGATCCAGTTTCTTTTCATATGTCGTTTGCCATTGTTGGTATGTTGCCTTGATTTTCTCTCGATCTGGCTCTGCCCAAGATCTCTAGATAGCTACCACATCTCTTCCACATAATTATATCCAGAGGTGGGAAAAAAGAGAACTGTTTCCTCTCAGAAGTCTCTTTTGTTAATAATAAAGAAACATTTCCTGTAATTTCTCTTTGCTTATATATATTTTCCCTACCCTATTGGTTACATCTGGGTTCTATAACTACCCCCAAAACTAATTCTTGCCAGAGATGATACAATTAGGAACAATTAAGATTCACCCCATTGAACTGGAAGGGTCCTCGCCTTTTTGTACACATGCTTATTTAATGCCTAAACAAAACTGAAGTTCTGTTGGTAAGGAAGAAACTGATTGGGAAACACTGCTGGGTGGAGAAAAAATGGGCATCATCTCATTAGCCATTAGGGTCGGTGATTCCTAAACATGTCACCATATTAGAATCGCCTGAAACATTCGGTCATTTATATTACACCCACTGGGGAGAACACAGGAATCAGTATTTTTGAAGCTCCCCAGGCGATTCTAAGTTACATAGAAGTTTGAGGGTGACTACTTTAGCTATTGGTTCAATACTAGGCATGCTAGCAGGGTCTACTGATCTATTTCAGTGCTTGTCCACGGCAATCCTGTAGATCTCATTCAGTTTCATCAAGCACATATAGAAATGTCTTGTGCTAGAGTGTTGGCTTGACTAGTACATGAAATACACCATCATACCACTACAGAAGCTACACGATACCAAAAATCCGAGAGACAATGAAGAGTTTCTATAAGTGAACTGAATGTTCTAACATACCACATATTTTACCATTTTGAGTTTTTAACTAGGTTATTGTTGCCAAATGATAAAACAGATGAGAAGGCTCTGGACCTCCACTATCGTCATGGAGATGTGGAGTCATAAATGTTGTCTAACCCAAACCCTGGGACACTAGCTTCATGAAGGCAAAGATTTTTATCTATTTTGTTCACTGCTATGTCCTTACTACCTAGAAGAATGCCTCATGCCCCGTCCCATACTTATACCATGCCTTAGTTTTTCCAGTTTATCACTCCATAGCTTAATTTCCTTATCCTTTGTATAGGAACATTAATATCCTATATGCCTGATGTGGGGAAGGAATAACTGCATTTCAAAGATGCAACACTAAGATCCACCAGCTGAGCAACACAGCCGGAATCATTGGATCTCCCTGAGCTTCCGTAGGGAGAGAAATACTGCTTTGTATCTCAAAGAGTCTCTATGAGTCTCCAATATGGTGATGTATGCAAAAGTGCCTTCCAAAATATACATTCCTATACAATTATGAATTATGACTTCAAAAGGGATAAAGGTAAATGTTTAATTAATTCAACGCAATATTTAGGGCACCTTCTCTCTAACATGCACTTTTCTTTTTCTTCCTTTTCCTCTGTCGCTCTCAAAATGTTAATACGGGTCTCCTCTATAAATAACGATAGTGGCATACTGACAACCAGATTTAAATGCTGCAGCACAGCACCCTGTACAAGAAGGCTGACACAGAGCTTCTATTTTTATATGTTTAGTGATATATCCAAGTGTCACTCAACAACAACAGGAAAGGAGCGACTGTGCTGCTATCGTTCACTCATATCTTCACCCCTCCTCCGCCTACTACTCAGACACATCCCTGACAAGCGCTGCGTGGCTCCACCTGCTCACCAACCTGTCAATATTTGGGTTAAAAAGAAAGACTCCAGCACATGACTCTTAATTTTCATTAGGATATGTGTGGATATTGTGAATAAGAATCTATGTTCAGCTCTTACAAGACCACAGGAATTTCATTGCTGTCCTTTCTGGAAATGCTCTATCTCAGGGTCAAACAATCTCTGCAAAGGCTATGCTGGAATTACTGAGATGGGAATTGAAATACACTCTGACAGTTGACTGAGGGCACTGGAGAAATGCAAGGAAATACCTTGGACTCTATGATTCAAACTTTAGTCAGGACAGAGCTAATTCTCTGGACTTCAGGGAAAGGTGACTCCATAGCTTTACACCTTGACTGAGCCAACTGAAATTATAGCCCCTTCTCTTTTCTACAGTCTTTCCAAAGTCTGAACTGAGGCATATTTCAAGGACAATTAGGGGGTTAAGTGCTTCATCTACTGAGAATTAGTATGGCTCACCACTATCTCAAAGCACCTACAGGAATGTTCACCTGTAAGAAGATGAAACCCCACCAAACAGACAAGGGACATCCAAACCTTAACAGCGCTTACAGACAGGAGAAGGAGTAGACATAAGCATTCATAATTCATTATTTCGTGGTTATTCACATTATTCACATATGCTATATGTGATTTACAGATTTGCATGTCTTATAAACTTGATTGGGATAGCTGGTCATAGTGAATTAGTGCCACTATGAAGCCAGACAGTCATGGTTCAAATTTTAGTTTTGGAATTTCCTGGCTCTATGATTTTGAACATTCGTTTTATTTCTCCAAGCCCATTTCCTTACCAGTGAGATTTGACCATGCCGAACTTAGAAGACTACTATGAAGATATGAAAGTATATTCACAAAACACTTACACAGTGTCTGGTTTAAAGTAAATTATAGCTAATACTTACTAAGCCCTAATGTATATTAAACACTGTTTTAAGCACTTTCTAAGGTACCTCTAATTGTATTAGTAGTTTAAATGGCTTCCTTCTCTCTGAAACTTTACTTCCATAATTGGATTTTACCCAAGCTAATAGTGTCAAGATGAGGACTGTTTTCTATTTGTTGTTCCAGATCATAATGTCTTAAAGAAAAGGCACGGACTTATAGCATGATGGGTCTAATCAGAAAGAAGCCAACATTGAAAATCTAGTACAAGATGCACACTACTGTTTATAAAATAGGTAACTAACAAGAGCCTACTGTATAACACAGGGACTCTACTCAATATTCTGTAATCTGTAGTAATCTATGTGGGAAAAGAATCTGAAAAAGAATGGATTATGCATATATAGAATGGAATCACTTTGCTGTACACCAGAAACTAATACAATGTTGTAAATCAACTATATTCCAATAATTTTTTTTTTGGTCTTTTTAGGGCCACACTTGCAGCATATGGAAGTTCCCAGGCTAGGGGTTGAATTATAGCTGTAGCCACAATAGCAATGTGGGATCCAAGCTGTGTCTGGGACATACACCAGAGCTCACTGCAATGCTGGATCCTTAACCCACTAAGCAAGGCCAGGGATAGAACCTGCATCCTCATGGTTACTAGTCAGATTCATTTCTGCTGAGCCATGACAGGAACTCCACTCCAATAATTTTTTTAAATGGACTATACAGGCTGCAGATGGAAAGTTATGACTGAAGGTGGGGCAGAGTTGCACCCAGAGAGGCAGGCAGAGTCCTGATTAGTGGAATCTATTTTTCTCTCTCCTGAGAGCCACTATGTTCTGATTGACCCAGAACTTGGACCTGGTGCTTGAGACTTGTGGTCAAGGGGCCCAGGGCAGTGTTACAGCTCTGTAATCAAAATTACCCTCCTGCCCTGGGGTAAGAACTCTAATCTTGCCCTGGCTCTAGCACTATGATGGCGTGGTTGAGACAGGACCAGGAGGGGCTTTGGCTCTGTCAGCGATACCAACAATACATTAGCAATGCAGTGATGCTGACCTAAAGGGAACGCCCCTAGCATGTAATTCCTTTTCATCCCAAGAGGACTTAGATGTATGAAGGTCTTCTCATTCTATGTTCAGGTATCAACAAAGCAGATAAAATAGATAATAAATGTATCCACCAAGATGAGAAACTCCTTCCTTTTTCCAAGTTCAGATTTGGCTACAGAAGGCAAAGGGAAGACAATGTGTATTCCTGGAACCTTATATAATCCAGGAACTAGGTGATTTAAATCCATTCTTTCAATTTAGCCTTTATTTTTGATAATGATATTATCTTAACTTTATACATGGGGATATTGAGTAATAAAAATATTAAGAAACTTGACTAAAACTGCATCACAAGGTAAAGATTTAAATTCAAAATGATATTTTCCTGGTTCTAAAGCCCTTTATAAAACAAACTCTCACTATAATTAGTGTGAAGAATAGCATTCTGTTATTTAAGACTTTCTAATTTATCTCTACTGCCTATTGGGTCATGCTCAACCTTTTTAGCTTTATATGCAAGGTTTGCTACCATAACTATAAAATCATATTTACAATTAACAAAACATCGTAGTCATTATTAAAACAATTATGAATGCAAAGACAGCTCATAGTACCAAATAGGTGCTTAAATATACTCATTGAATTGAATTTGAGAGAATTAGAATTAGCAAACAAAAACAAAATAATAATGTTTGAGGTGAGAAAAAAGAGATGTAAGAATGTTCCAACAACAATTGGACCATATCTTATAAGAGAACCCAATATTTCAGAGTTGTAAATGGGATTAGAGGTCCACGCAAAAGCAGATATGCACTATAAAACCCTGAGAAGGGATTATACAGCTTCTTAGTGAACATCATCAATGATGAAAAACTCAAACTCCTGAGATACCTATTTCATTTTCCAAAAACTCAAACTGTTGGAAGAAAAATTAGGGTTCCCCTTGCTTTGCCAGTACGCTATAGTGATGTCTTCCATGTCTACTCTGCAAATGGCTATGACACACCCAACTCTAGAAAACTTCAGAATTCTGTAGTTTCCCTTCAAGAATAAGCACCAATGTGTCTGCAGATGCATGCATTTGAGCAGTGGTTGCTTCTTCCTGCTGGACATGAATTTTTAGCCCCCTAGGAATTCAGGGCTAAATGTCCTTCCATTGAAAAGACAGAGGTCCCTGGAACAAACAAACAAACAAAAAGATTGCAATGCATGACAGCTTTCAGCAGAAAAGGGGAACTGAAAATGTGCCAACTTGTAGGGGGATGTGGAAGTGAGAAAACCTTTGATCAGTACTTCATTAGAGGATTGAAGGGGAAAGGATTTGGAAGCTGATGGAAAATCAAGCAGTCTAGCAGAATTGTAAGCCTTAAATGCTCTTTTCAAAGGGTTTACTTATTTATTGAATTTCAATTTTCTTCAGTGCTCTTGTTTCTGGTTTTCCTTTAACTTACTAATTTTCTGCTAAGCCCACTGGTCAACCAGTGCTGAAAGGGATTGATAAATCTCTACCAAGCCATTTTTCAAGATACCTCTATTCTTCAACTGGTGAACTTAGTATGGAAAGTTTTTCTGTTCCAGGAGGGTTTTCTTAGGGTGATCTTAGAGCTTTCTAGCCTATGAATATATGGGTACCATATGACCAAGTTAGGCTTACTGGTGATGGTGAGAGAATGAGAGAAGTTATAGGCAAAAGAGAAAGACTTGGGCGTTAAACACTGCCACTGATATCAAATCACTACTTAAAAATCCCCTTGTAGGAAGATAGTGAGCCTGATTATCCAAAACCTTTGGATGAGGTACTACACCAGCCTCTATCCTATAACCTTCAATAAAAATTAGCTCAAATAGTTGAGCTATTGCTCAATGTCCAGAGAAATTAAAGATCACTGAGTAAAACTACCTCTAAAGAAAAGATAAACTTTGGAAAATTCTGAACAATAGTATATTTTATGGAAAACAATCTTATTGCACTAAATATTTGCTCTATCAGGATTATTTACTAACAGAAATTTGAGGTGTTTTGAGACTAAAAATTGCATTCTTAGATTTTTATTAACATACAAGTTTCAATTATAATTAATTGGTATTATGGTTAAAGCTAAACACTACATCTGCCTTAAAAATAAGAGTTGGTGTCCTAAGAAGGCCATTAAAGCCCCTAGACAATCCTCTTTACACTCTCAGGTTTGTAAAGCTTCTTTCATATGTATAAAGAAAATAAATCTCTGCCGAACCACTTTTCAAGATACCCCTATTCTTCAACTGGTGAACATAGTATGGAAAGTTTTTCTGTTCCAGGAGGGTTTCTTAAACAATGAATATTGGTGGTTTTGTCCCACTTTCCATAAAATAGATTTCCCTCGTATTTCTTATCCCTCCTGTTTTTCTAGCTACCACCCCCTCCCTTCCTCTTTTCATAGAACTTATTTTCCCAAGCTGTTCTCAGTTAGTCTGTGTCTGCAAAGAGCGCTGATGTTTCCACTCTGTGAAGTCTCCAGTGATTACACCCAATCTCTTTCATGCTAGAACTACATATTTATCAACCCCAGAGAGAAAAGATGAGGCGGCACCAGGGTAGTGAGTGATGTGAATTCCTGTCAGAGCAGAAATTGTGCTAGGGGAGGTCTCTAGACAGAAAAAAAAAAAAAAATCTTTGGGTTGGGGATGGGTGAAGAGTACAAAGAAAAAGAAAAGAAGGGATGAGTTTTAAAAAATGCAGGAAGAAGGCAGTAAGCAATTAGAGAAGACTCAGTGTGTGCACAGTTGTCAGTCCCTGCTGGAAATGCCCGCCAGTGGCCAGAAGTGGGTCATGAGTGTAATGAGCCAGTCAGCCTGACATCTGCACTCTTTAGTCCAGCCTCAGGTTTCCACCTGGATCTAGCAACTTGCGAGCTTCAGAGCAGAGAGGTAAGTGCGTGATTTTCTTTGGTTCTTGCCTCCCTTGTCAGACACGGACACCTATTTCCCCACATAGGGCAAAGTCTACCTTCTTGACTAACCAGAAATAACCAGAGGAAGCTATAGTCCAGACTGGGTCTCTTCCTTCCCTCAAAGGCTGTACTGATTTAAGAGAAAACTTGCTCTGACCCCTGCCAAAGCTGATAACTTATGAGTTTCTAATTAACACCCACCCCAGGCCTTTGAATTTGTAGAGATGCAAATGATGCTCATTTCTAATAATTTAATTCTTCCAATGACAGCCATCATTTTTGTGAAGACTTCAAGAAAACTGGGCAAGAATGATGCAAAGTTCATCCAAACCATGGCTACTGCTTGTGAAACTTCCCAGAGCACCTTTGATCCTGGCAGTGGATTAGTATGGTCATTATCAAACGCACATATGGCAACCACATTTTCTGTACCTCAAACAGAGACATATTAGTCTAACAATAGGAAAGAATATTTGATAATGGAGAAATGGTAGCTCTCTTACTCCTGCTTCTTAGAGTGTTAGCGGCCTCTCTTTGCTATCTTCTCCATGACTTTCTCCATAAATTCTAGATTGAGAATAACTTTTCTTCTACATGTTAATTTTTCTTAAACTTTGCCCTTTATTCCCCTAGCTTTATGCTCTATCATGTCACCTTAGAGAGAGCATGCATCTGTTAAAGTTGAGTAGAGAAAAATCTAAATGCTGCTTAATCAATGCTACATCATTTTTCCAAATGCACGAATGGTATTCAAGCAAAACAGAAAAATGGGGGAAGACATGTATTGATTCTAGCAAATTTGCTTCAGCTTCATGAAAGGAGCAGAGAACAAAACTCCAGGTTAAGAGGTTGGGCCTATATAAGCTTCCTCAGGTTCTTGGCATTTGGGAAAGAAGAAGATACTATTTTCACTTTAAGGAAATGTATGCAAGGAATTGTGGATCACTCCAGGAAAAAAAAAATGTGAACTGGTTAAGTCATTTTAGTATCTCTGAATTTCTTTCTTCCCAATCTTTACCTTACTCCCTGTCTCCTTTTCTTTCTCAGTAGGTCTAGGTTGGCTCCTGACATTCTGTATTTCTAATAAAACCCCAGATGATTTCAGTGCCATGAACTGCCTTTTTGCTTTTTTTTTTTTTTTTTTTTTTTTTTTTTAGGGCTGTACTAGTGGCATATGGAGGTTCCCAGGGTAGGGGTTGAATTGGAGCTGTAGCTGCCGGTCTACAGAAACTCGGGATCCGAGCTGCATCTGGAACCTACACCACAGCTCATGGCAATGCTGGATCCTTAACCCACTGAGCAAGGACAGGGATCCAACTTGCGTCCTCAAGAATATTAGATTCATTTCCTCTGAGCCACGATGGGAACTCCCATGAAATGCATTTTTGAATAGCAAGAAACTAGATGTCCAAGTATGAGACAAGCTAAAGTCAATACAAGGATATGTGTATTTTCAGAATATTCTGAAGAGCATCCTCTTAACAAGAACTGAAGGAAGGGGTCACTAATGATTGAAGAGTGGAGAACAGACAAAACATGAAATTTGGCATGTCTATATGCAGACTTTAACATTTGCTACCTGAGTGACTTCAGACTAGTCATTAATATTTATGATGCCTAATTTTCCCATATCCAAAATTAGATTTGTAATAATACTTACTTCCAGTGGTTGTGAAAAACCAAAGGTACAATGTATGATAAAGCTGCAAAGTGAGACTCACTCGCTAATACAGTTGAATTTAGCAAGCCATTGCAAGAGATAATTTTAGGCAAAAGGGTTTTCCCAGGGCCCTTCAAATCACATCAGCACGTCATGTACTTATTCTCCCACTTTAACAGGCAGTCCTAATTGACTGTATGGGAATGTACAAAAACAAACATCACAATTAGAATCCATTGATCTAAGCAGGTGACTTTGTTTTAATCAATCATCCAGTAGTTATGGAGCAATTTGATATATGTTTTTATCTTGTACATATGCTTCCTGAGTTGTCTCAGGCCCCATAGCTTCAACAAAACTAAGATAAATAGCTGAGCAAAAATTTTCCAGTCTGTTCATTGCTCCACTGTATCTGAGTCCTTTTCTTTTATGGTTTTTTCTAGAAGCAGATTAGAAAGAATTTCAAGTCCCAAGAGAATGGTAGCATGTTTGGTACACAGAGCACCCAGCTGGTTGGGATTGCAAGGGACTCATGCTATTCTTTGCATGATTTCACAATAAAAAGAAGGAAGAAGCAACTTGGTCTCAGAATAAATAGAACAAAGTGGATGCCACCCCTACTTGCACCCTGGAACAATACAAGGGCTATGTTAAAATTTCCTGAATACTTTGAAGAGAGCTTATTCATCATTTTGTGCTAAGATCTGACCATACTTGCTACCATTTATGAATTTAAGTTTCTTTTTTTATTTGGGCAATGCCCACGCATATGATATTTCTCAGGCTAGGGGTAAAATCAGAGCTGTAGTTGCCGACATACAGCCACAGCGATGCCAGATCTGAGATGCTTCGGCGAGCTACACCACAGCTCATGGCAATGCTGAATCCTTTAACCCCTTGAACACAGGGATTGAACCTGTGTCCTTACGGACGCTAGTCAAGTTTGTTACCACTGAACCACGACAGGAACTCCCGAACCTAAATTTTAAAGAAACAAAAATACTTCCAAGATGTGGTATCCAGCTCCATACAAGATCAAATCCAAGAATTCACAGTGGATGAAAGAGGCAATATGAGTGCTGTATTCAATTCATGAGGCAAGGAAGTTCATTAGACAAGAAAAGAAGGTGAGAGTTGCCAAATAGTTGGCTGACAAAACCAAATCAAAAATGGGTGCCTAGAAAAGTAGATGAGGTGATAGGACATGGTAAGAGGGAAGAATTTACTCAGCCATCTGCCAATTCTGCTTGACTTCTCTCTAGCTCAGGGCTGTTTGCCTAAGACTTAGTGCTAGCCTACGGCTTTGGCTACTGGGCATTTACAGGCACCACCCAAAACCCAAATGAGTGATACATCACCTTACCAGGGATCCTAATGCATCAAGGCCCTGCTTATTTTATGTCTGATGAAATTGTAAGTTATTGAAAAACAGACCTGTATTTCATTTCCACACGTCAGTTCTATGTCCCAAACAGAAGTGCAATAAATTACAAATGAATGGAAAATTGTGATAAAGCCTCATGTCTAATGCATTTGGGATGAGGAGTTATGCTAACTTGGGGATGTAGTTGCACCCATCATGTTTTGCTTTCCTGACCTGTGTAGAAACACAGGTGCTATCTACAATATAAATAGGGACATTATGTTACTGGGTCCTTTGCCATGGAAAACAAATAATTTGACTGGCTTTGGCTAGATTTTGCTGTTGGGCAGCAGAAGCATTGGGAATTATATAGAATATCATTCCATGTCAGAAAAGAAGGGATTCTTTTCTGTAATAGAAGTCCCCGATTTCTTGCTCCAGGTTGATCAGAGAATTTCTCCACTGCAGACTCCTAACTAGAAATGTGTTTTTCTCTTGCCAGTCTGGATTATGATAAATATCTACCCTACCCCTGTGTCTTATTAGTCTGCCTGCTGACAGGAAGGGACTCAGCAAGTTGGTAATGTGGGAGATTCCGTTTTGATATTTGGCACAACTCGATTTGATTTCTAGTTGTCTTTATTAATCCTTCCCCACTTGATTTTGGCTGTCTTGGATTCAAATGACATCTTTAAGGAGAGAAACAAAGAATTTGCAATTGTTTCCCAGCAATGTGCAAATTGGCACTTAATTGAGAATTAATGGTGTGCTAACTGCTCGCTGCAGCCATTCCCACTGCAAATTGCACTGGGACTGCTTGCACTTTTGACTTTGACATGCTTTTTATAGGGTTACATGAGTAATTTGATCTGTAAAAGGGAGAGAAGATTCCACCTCCTGAAGGAAAAGTACTAATTAGCAGCAAAATCTAACTGCCTTTCTCTGGCAGGGTCTCCTCTTGCTATGTTGGGCTTAATGCAAACCCCTGCCATGCTGAGTTTCTACACTGATTGTCCAATACAGCCTTTTTAATTTTAATTTCCTTTAGCAGAGTTGATATTCAATTAGCCACACCAATGAAGGGTTGCATTAGTACGCATAATAATTCTCAACTTTGTATAGAGCTTTAGAGATTGCAAAGAGCTATTACATTTGCCCCTTATAGACATGATTATTGTATTTAGCAACAATATCAGACCCATTTTACAGATGGATAAATTTAAATTCAAAGGTATTAAAGCTATGTCCAAGGCCACAAGTAAGGAAGAAGTGAAGAAGATAGAAGATCCAGATTCCAACATTTTTAACCCATTGCTTTTTTCCCTACTCTATCAAAAGAGAGTGTGGTTGATGCTTTTTAATCCCGTGTCTATGTTGTTCATTAATTCACTCATTTTTTTCAGTACACAAATCAACTGATGAACACTGTGTAAGTAACACCTGCAACATATTCTTGGAGAAAAAGAAAATGCAGGATGGGATTCTCAAAAAACTTGTTAAAGATATGGCAAATATACACAGCATGTAAATGTTAATGTTAGACAAAAACCCAATCCTTGAGGGTAAGAACTATGTCTGGTTCATGATTTTATCCTTCTACAGTTCCTAATATAGTGCAGGACCTAGCAGAGAGCAGACAGTGTATAAATACTTGTTGGAAAAAATAGTAGAATGACTGTGCCCTATCTTACTACATATTCTCAGTCCTTTCTTCCTTTTTTTTTTTTTTTCCTGCTTTTTAGGGCTGTACCCACGGCATATGGAAGTTCCCAGGGTAGGGGGCAAACTGGAGCTACAGCTGCTGGCCTATGCCACAGCCACAGCAACACGGGCTCTGAGCTGTGTCTGTGAACTATACCACAACTCACAGCAATGCCGGATCCCCAACTCACTGATCAAGGCCAGGGATGGAACCACAAACTCATGGATGCTAGCTGACTACTTCATTTCCGCTGAGCCATGATGGGAACTCCCTCTTAGTCCTTTCTTTATTTTTCTTTATAGTACTTAGTACTCTTAATGTATCTTTTAATACGTATTTATTCTCTGTCTCTTCCACTGGAATATAAGAGGACAGGGATCTTTGTCAGTTTCACCCACTGATATCTTTCAAGCATGGAAAACAGTACCTGGATTTCACTGAATACATGGCTAAAACCTGGATGATATCATTTGAAAGCTGGCTTGGTTGACCAGAAAAATCTAAGACTGAATTTTGTATTTTTTTTTTTTTTTTTCCCTCCCTGGTATTGAAGCCATAATCTGAGTTTGGAAACTTCACCTATTTGCCTGTCCAAAGAGAGAAGTTTTCTCATTCTCTGAAACAAAATCTTATTTGGGGACTTATTCATTAGTATGCTGGGACAGTTTGGAGAAGAAATGTTTTATAGATCTTTAACCCTGTCCTTCCTTCCAAAGTACGAAATCCAATGACCTCCTGCCTTAGTTGACTACTATACAGAAAATCAGGCTAAGAGTCTTCATGTCTTAGAAATGCCTCCCTGTAAATTTAGAACAGCCTCAGAGCAGGAATATCCAAACAATCAAGTGGATCTGAGAACTTCAGTATGCTCGTTAAAAAGCCTAGGGCCCTGGGCCATTTTCTGATCTGTGACGAAAACATCCTTCCCAGGATTCTTCCTTGACTGGGATTGAGGGATTGAGAAGGAGGAGGAAAGAGGCCTCAGTTTTCTGCTGTTAGGATGTGAGATTTCCTGCTGTACCAACCCTCATTAGCACCTGGGGGGGGGTGGGGAGAGCAGGCAGCAAAAGTGTGGAGGACTTTGGCTCAGAGCCCAGTCTAAGTCCCCTGAGATGGTCCTTAATAACCCTTTTGGGAGGGGCTGGAAAAATTAATTAGGATGTATAAAGATAGTCCGACTACTTAAAATCAGAAGAAGTTGGAGAGTATTAAATTATTTTTAAAATCCATTTATTTTACCAAGGGGGCTAGATTTCTTGTTTGTGGGGTTTTACCGTAAAAAGCATAGTTAATATTATAGCAAGTGGTAGTTAAGAAAGGTTGAGACATTCAGAGTATTACTGACAGTGGCATGTGGCTTCTGGATCTGTGCTCTCCCATTCAATTGCTACTAATCACCTATGTATGGCTAGTTGAGTACTTGAAATGTAGCTAGTGGGACTGAGGAACTAAATTCTTAATATTATTTAATGCAACCTAATTTAAATCTAAAACTGGATACCTGATTCAGTTACTAGAAAAGTATTAGGGTATATTTGGAACACCATGGCCATGTAAATCTACTACTTCAACTGTAGATTGTATTAACTCTAAATGTTAATCAAGTATTGCTAATGAAAATGTAGTATCTAAATGCAAATGTGCTGTAAGTGTAAAATACACACTGGATTTCAGAAAGTTTTACAAAAAATGTAAAATACCTTAGTAATAATAGTTTACATTTATTAAACATTGAAACACTATGCTGGATATGTTGCATTAAAATTATATTATTTTGGAATTTCTGTCATGGCTCAGTGATTAATGAACCCAACTAGGATCCATGAGGACACAGGCGCAATCTCTGGCCTTGCTCAATGGGTTAAGGATGTGGCCTTATTATTATGAGCTGTGGTGTAGGTCGAAGAGGCGGCTAGGATTCTGTGTTGCCGTGGCTCTGGCATAGGCGGGCGGCTACAGCTCTGATTCGCCCCTTAGGCTGGGAACCACCGTATGCTGCCAGTGTGGCCTAAAAAGACAACATAATTTATTAAATTAAATAGTATTATTCAATGTGATTTCATCTGATTTTCTTTTACTTTTAAAACTGATTTCTGCACATTTTAAATTACATATGTGCCTCATATTTTCATTAGATAATATTTTTCTAGGAATAGTGAAGCACTATTATGGGTTGAATTGTGCCCACTCCCTTCCCAGATTCATGTGTTGAAAGCCTAAACCCAATACCCAAGAATGTGACTATGTTTGGAGATAGTCTTTAAAGAGCTAATTAAGGTAAAATGGGGTCATTGAGGTGGCCCTAACCTAATATGAAAATGCTATTTTGAAAAAGAAGATTAGGGTATAGACACACAGAGATAAGACCATGTGGAAACTCATGGAGAAAATGGCCATCTACAAGCCACAGAGAGAGGTCTTCAGAAGAAACCAACCATGCCAACAATTTGAATTTGAACTTCTGGCCTCCAGAACTGTAAGGAAATAAATTTCCATTTAAGTCATCCAGTCTATAGTACTGTTATGGCAGCCCTCGTAAGCTAATAGAAGAACTAAAATGAAGCCTGCTACAGAAGAATACCTCAGAGCAGCAGCTGCTAACTCCATATTACTTGTTCATTGTCCCTCTCTCTCCCAGTACTATGACTTCTGTGAAGGAAGGGATTGTTCCTTTCTTAAGCACTCTGTATTGACAGCACCTAGTATAGTCCCAGCCTCAGAGTAAATGTTCAATAAACATTTGTTAATTAAGAAAGTGATTATGTAACTCATTTAATCAATATAAACAGCTGATTTGGGTGACCGGCCAAAAAATATCATCTATTCCTCATTAGCATGAGTTCATAATCTGAATTTTTCTCAGATAAATTGCTATCTTCATTTGACCAGGTTCAACACAAATATTCTGTCTCAGCAATCAGTGCTGGCCCTCTTAAATACAAACTTATCAGCCATTAATACCTGATACTCTCTGAGACTGTAGACCTATAACTAGGCAATAATTTCTTTTTTTAAAGGAAAATAAAACCAGTCTTAACATTCTTGGTTTTCTCACTAACATTTCACATGGTATTCATAATTATAGGTTGATTAACTGAATTAAGCAAACACCTTAGAGCTTGAAGGGCCATTTTGCTGTCCAGTCATCTCACAAATGTAGGACAACCTACTTCAAAATCTGTTGGATACTCAGTTCCAAAGGACATTTTTCCCCCTCTAATTTCCTCACACTCATCTTTAAGACATCTCCTCCCCCAATTCAAACTACACTTGCTTCAGGATTGCCATTTGATAGTGCTTCCTTTCTACGCCTGTCCCCACCTCTCAGTGTTGACACTGCCTGTCCTGGTGGAGGTACTGAACAGCTGCCTATTTTTGCCTATCACTTGCAGTAATGGGAAGACAGCCTGGATTCTGAAAAGCCCAGATTCTGCAATTGAAGAGAATCATACATACCTGACTGGCATGGGGCTAGAGATTTTTCCACCAAAACCCACTGTGATCATGTTTATTTCATTTCATCCAGTAGGTAGGTATTGAGCATGTATGATGTTTCCAGCTCTGGGGACATAATGGAGAGCTAAACAATTGTTTACATTATATAAAAGGGTGCTAGAGGTGGTGTGGAGGCAAGAAGTGGTGAGATGAATGTAGACAAATAATTCTCTAATAAATGAATAAGATGTTTGAGCTAACTGTGGTCAAAGGAAACAGGAGAAAAATTGACAGCATCATGCGCAATAGTCCAGTGATGGAAAGATACGTGGGACATTTGAGTGATATGAGATGAAGATGATGTTGTTGCCAAGGTACAGATTTTTGGAAGCCCAGGTAATCAATTGGGGATTTTGGTCTTTATCTGAAGATATAGTATTTTTTAAAGGAGTGATATAATATTGTCTATGTTTTGGAAATGAATGTTTATCTTCTGGAGAGCAAATTGTTACAAAGGGATTAAGAACACATGAAGGTTGTCAAGTCAGGAGGCTATTGCAATAGTCCAGGTGAGAAACAGTGGTAACTAAGGGACTAGAAATAAAGATGAAGTCAGATGAATGGATTTGAGTCTTTTATTAGAGTGCTCCTCATACTTTAATATGTATGTGCATCACTTGGGAATCTTGCCAAAATGTAGATCCTGATTTAGTAGTTCTACAGTGGAGCCCACAGATAGACCTAGAATTCACTATTCTAACAAGCTTCACACATGGGCAACGTCTGGTCTTCAGAACACACTTTGAAGAGCCAGGTTCTATTCAATAGAATCTATTTGACTTGGTGATATAGTACAAGGGGAATGTTGAGTTTAAAGGGCCTTTAAGACTTCCAAGAGGAGATACTAAGTAGGAAGCTGTATAAATAGGATCTATACAGAGGGGAGTTCTTAGCTGGAAATATAAATTTTGAATCATCTGAATACAAGTGCTAATGGAAGGTATGGCTGTGGATGACATCATCTAATGAAAAATAAAGAGTAAAACAGTGAAGAAGTCCTAGAACCAAGACTTAAGAAACACACACACACACACAGGCAAAAAGGAAGGCAAAGCGGAAGAAAACCAGAAGTTTCATGTATTATGAAAACCAGGAGAGTATTTTAAGGAGAGAGAGATCCAGGGTTGAATGTTGCTAGCAGATTAAAAAGATTAAATCCAAGTTGTTCTGATTATTTTCACCTCAGCTGCTTATTGGGACTAGAGTTGAGTGCTAATCTTTTCACCCATTTTCCCTTGTCCTATTTCTTCAGACTGGACTCTCTTCATATGCACTTTTTTCATCTCCAGCTTCAGGCAGATTAACTCAGCAAACTTGGAAGCCAGATGATGAAAACTGAAAAACTGTAAGATGGAAGGGATATGGAACTCCAGTTCACTGCTTGAAGAAGGGCAGTCAGAGTTAACAGTTTTAGACTTTATAAGGAGAAATAAATTTATGTCATGTGAACAATTATATATTTTAGAGTTTGTTTTTCAAAACAGCTTTACTATAACTGCTAAATGGAAAAATGCATGCATTTCTCAATTACCAGATTACAACTCAAACTGTATTTTGTTTCCAGTACTAGAGACACAAGACATGAGTTAATCAAATTTTTTTGTGTGTAGCAGCCTGGGTAATTCATGTTTTTAAGTCCCTTTAATATCTTATTGGTTGTGCATTCTAGGTTTTAAACAACTTGTTTAGAATGAACTTTTAGAACCACACCCATTTCTAAGTTGGGAACTGCTTACATAGCAAAGGATTTATTGCTGAATGATCAATTTGATATGCTTGTCATAACTGCTAAACTATACAGACATGGGCCATTTATTCCAGACAACATAATGTCTGAATTGGATTGAAGAAACTGGATCAATAGACCTTAACCATCGACCTGAAAATGGTCACTCCATACAATCGTGGAAAATCAAGTAGTCCAGTTGTCTGAAAAAATAACAATTGGCAGACAAATTACTTTATCAGTCATCTTTGGTTTTAGTGGGAAATTGTATGGTTTTAATTTCAAAAAGGATATGGTTCACTAACCTTATAGTGACTGATATTAAAAAATTGAAATGTATGTTATATCACAAAGCTGATGGAATGGAGTTCAACTAGATGCGTTTTTTTTTACCAAAAAAAATAATAAATTTGTTTTAAGAAGTAATAATAAAATGCCAAGTGATTGTAGCAACGTCATAGGGAAGAGAGAGAGGAATTGGGAATATTCTAAGTTACTACATTACATATGAAGTGATATAGTGTTATTTTAAGATGGACTTAAATTAGTTATAAATGTGGCCTACACCACAGCCACAGCAATTCCAGATCTGAGTCATGTCTGACCTACACCAAAGCTCACAACAATGCCAGATCTTTAAAACACTGAGCAAGACCATGGATCAAACCTGCGTCCTCATGGATGCTAGTCAGATTCATTAACCGCTAAGCCATGACAAGAACTCTGACACTAATTTTAAATTTAAAAAAAAATCAGATAGGCTAAAAATAAAGGGATTGAGCAATCCAGTGTCCACTGATAGATGAATGGATATTTTTTAGTGGTGGTACATATTTTTTAAAGGTAGAATATTATTCAGCCTTAAGAGAAGAAGATTCTGGTACATGCTACAACACTGATGAATCTTAACATTATTCTAAGTGAAATAGCCCAGTCACAAAAGGACAAATTATATGATTCCACTTACGTAAGGTACCTATAGTACCTCACTATCTGTCACTAATTCATAGAGACAGGAAATAGAATGATGATTTCTAGGGGTGAAGAGAAGGAATGGAGGGAGTTAGTGTATAAGGGGCAAAACAATTCAACTGGGAAGATGAAAATTTTCTAGAGACAGATGGTAGTGATGGTTGCAACACAATATAAATGTATTTAATGTCACAGAATGGTACACTCAAAATGGTAAACTATACGTTATATATATTTTACCACAATAAAAAATAAAAAAGGGATAGAGATAGATATATCATGCTAATGATAATAAAAAGAAATTTGAAGTAGCTATATTAATTTTAGATAAAGCAAATTTCAGATAAAGGAAGATTATCATATCTGTCCATAAAAGGGACATTACATAATGATAATGAGGTCAATTCTCAAAGAAGACATACAAACCTAAACATGTATGAACCCAACTCCAGAACATCAAAATACATGAGGCAAATTTGATAGAAATGAAAGGAGAAATTGAATAGTCCACCATTATATCTGGAGATTTCAAAACCCCTGTCAGAAACTGACAAATTAAGAAGGCAGAAAATCAGTAAGGATATAGATCACCTGAATAATACCATCAATCAATTTGATTTAAATGACATTTGAGAAATTTCTATCCAATGACAGCAGAATACATATTCTCCTGAGCTCACATGGACTAATTGCCAAGACAGACCATATTTTGGATCATAAAACACCTCATAACCAATTTTAAAGATAGAAATCATATGAAGTATACTGTTAGAGCAAATAGGAATTAAGGTAGAAATCAATAACAGAAAGATAGCTGGTAATATTTAGAAATTAACACAATTCTAGATAACCTCTAGGTCAAAGAAGTCTCAAGATAATTTAAAATATTTTGAACTAAATTAAAATTGAAATACAAACATCAGAATTTTGTGAGATGCAGTGAGAGTAGTGCTTAGAGGGAAATTCATAGCAATTATATATATGAATACGTATTATATTCATAGCATATATATGTAAAAGAAGAAAGATCTAAAATAATTAAACTAAGTTTCCACCTTAGACTATAAAAAGAATAACAACTCGAGCTTAAGGAAGTAAAAGAAAATAGATGATAAAAATTAGGGCAGAAATCAATGACTTTGAATTCAAGAAAACAATAGAGAAAAACCAATAATACTGAAGATGGGTCTTTGAAAAGATTGATTAAAATTGATAAACTCCTAGCCAATCTAACCAAGAAATAAGAGAAGGGACATACATTATCAATATTAAAAATTAAGAAAGAGTCATTACTACTGATCTCATGGACATTTAAAATGTAATAAACTCAAATGAATCTGTGCCAAAAAAACTGCTAGCAGATTAAATGGATTAGTTTCATGAAAAACAGATTACAAAACTCACAAAAGAAAAAAATAGATAACTTGACTAGCTCTATACTTATTAAATAAATTAAATTGATAATAACCTACTGAAGAAGAAAATACAAGTACCAGGCCCAGATGGTTAAAAAGGAAATATACCAATTCCTCATAATCTCTTCCAGAAAATAGATGCAGAGTTTAACATTCACAAACTTATTCCATGAGATCACCACTACCCTAATACCCAAACTAAGTAAAGATATTAGAAAACAGGAGAACTCCAAGTGAACATCTCTCATGAACCAAGAGTCAAAAATCCTCAACAAAATATTAGCAAATTGATACAACAATGTATAAAAAGAATATCCATCACAACCAAATAAATGTTTTCTCGCTACTCAAGACTGATTGAATTGAACACTTAAAAATTAAACAATGTGATTTAACATATAAACAGGCTAAAAATAAATATTGTGTGTTTTTTGTTTTTGTTTTTGTTTTTGTTTTTTTGCTTTTTTAGGGCCACACTCATGGCATACTGATGTTCCCAGCCTAGGGGTCAAATTGGAGCTATAGCTGCCGGCCTATGTCATTGCCACAGCAACGTAGGATCTGAACTGTGTCTGTGACCTACACCACAGCTCACGGCAAAGCTAGATCGTTAACCCACTGAGCAAGGCCAGGGATCAAACCTGCAACCTCATGGTTACGAGTCAGATTATTTTCCACTGCGCCACAGTGGGAACTCCAATATTGTATGATTTTATCAATTGACAAAAGTAATGCATGTGACAAAAATCCAAAACTCATCTGTGATTAAAAGCTCTCAACAAATTAGGAGTAGAAAGACACTTTTCTAATCTGATAGGAATTGCATTTATCAATAGATTGCTTTAGGTTAAGATTGTTGAAATCTTAACAATAGTGAGTCTTTCAATAATGAACATGATATCTGTCCCTTATTATTTGTCCTTGATCTAGAAATTACATGCAATCCCAATCAAAATCTCAGCAAGCTCTTTTCTAGATAGCAACATAGAAGTTATAACTTTTACATAGAAGATACACACACACACACACACACACACACACACACACACACACACACACACACACACCGATTTTTCAGACTCGTTTACCTTACAGGTTATTACAAAATATTGAGTATAGCCCCCTGTTTTTTGGCTTCATCTATGGCATGCAGAAGTTCCCAGGCTAGGGACTGAACCTGCACCACAGCAGTGACCCGAGCCACTGCAGTGACAATGTAGGATACTCAACCCACTCAGCCACATGAGAACTCCAAGTATAGCCCATTTTAAATGTACAGTTCAGTGGTGGCATTAAGTTTATGTTGCTGTACAATCATCACCCCCATCCATTTCCAGAATGTTTTAATTTTCCCCAATTAAAACTCTATCCCCATCAAACACTAATTCCCCATTTCCCCCTCCCCCTGTTCCTGGCAACTACCATTCTACCTGGTGTTAATGAATCTGATTAGCCTAGGGATCTTACAAAGGTGGAATCATACTGTATTTGTCCTTTTGCACCTGGCTTATTTCACCTAGCATTATGTTCTCAAGGTTCATTCATGTGACATGTGTCAAAATTTCATTCCTTTTATGGCTGACTAATGCTCCACCGTACGGATATACCACATGTTGTTTATCTATTTATCTGTTAGAGAGTTGTTTCCACTCTCTAACAGAGTTAAGAAAATTTTTTTTGACTGAAAAAATTGTGGTTAAAAAAAAGACATAACCTGGAGTCCCCATCGTGGCTCAGTAGTTAACGAAACCAACTAGTATCCATGAGGACGCGGGTTTGATCCCTGACCTTGCTCAGTGGCTTAAGGATCCACCGTTGCCGTGAGCTGCAGTGTAGGTTGCAGATGTGGCTCAGATCCTGCGTTGCTGTGGCTGTGGTGTAGGCCGGCGTCTGCAGCTCCGATTGGACCCCTGGCCTGGGAACTTCCATATGCTGCATGTGTGGCCCCAAAAAGCAAAAAAATAAAATAATAACCTGAAGTTCCCGCTGTGGCATGGTGGGTTAAGAATCTGACTGTAGTAGCTCGGGTCACTGTGGAGGTACAGGTGCCATTCCCGGCCTGGAACAGTGGGTTAAAGGATCTGGTGCTGCTGCAGCTGAGGCTTGAGTCACAGCTACGGCTCGAATTCAATCCCTGTCCCGGGAACTTCCATATGCAGGGGTGCAGCCATTAAAAAAGAAGAAGAAAAAGAAGAAGCTATTATCTAAAATTTACCATCAAACTTTCGCAGCTCTTTGTAAATAACCGTTTCATTTATTTTAAATTTATTATAGTTGATTTACGTTTTGTCAATTTCTTCTGTACAACAAAATGACCCCATTACACATATACATACATTCTTTTTCTCAAATTATCCTCCATAATAACCCCTTTTTTTCAATGACCCAGCTTATATGTGCCATCTGATACCAGCTGAAACTTGGTAAATTAACACTAGATTTCCTGCCTCAGGTAACAGTGTCATGAAAAGACTGTAACACTTTTAACTTCTGTTAAGTCCTCACTTTTTCATCTGAAAACCTGGAATAGTATTTATCTCAAAGCTCTGGTGGATTTCCAATGAAATAACGAGAGAAATCATAAAATAGCCATACGTATGCATATCACTTTTTACCATGGCTTTCCTATACAGTATGGGTTGCTAGTATTGTGCAATCTTTTTGAAAGGACTCACAATATTAGTGACCTTTACAGAGCACTTTAGGGAAGTGTGAGTACACTGTGGATGGATTGAAGCTAAGGCAGTAGAGGAAGGGAAGCGACGTATGGCAAAGCTCCAGGAAGTGGGGTAAGAGAGCAAACATTGGCCAGGAAAATTCGCTTCCATCAGGAAAGAAACTGGTTACTAAATTCAAGCAGAAAGTAGGCCCTCAAACAAGAATTTGGTTACCAGTTTGGTTTTTGAACAAGTCAGAAATGACATTCAAAAAAAAAAGTTGACTTTCATTTGTACAATATAATTTTTAAAATACCTTATATTGGGAGTTCCCGTCGTGGCTCAGTGGTTAACGAATCCAACTAGGAACCATGAGGTTGAGGGTTCGATCTCGGCCTTGCTCAGTGGGTTAGGGATCTGACGTTGCCGTGAGCTGTGGTGTAGGTTGCAGACGCGGCTCGGTTCCCGTGTTGCTATGGCTTTGGCTTAGGCTGGCAGCTACAGCTCCTATTGGACCCTTAGCCTGGGAACCTCCATATGCCGAGGGAGTGGCCCTAGAAAAGGCAAATAAATAAATAAATAAAAATACCTTATATTTTTCTTACTGGATTTTTTCAACAATAATGCAAAGTCAATGTTTTCAAACTTGTTTATAGGTGAGAAAGAATTTCAGAGAGGGATCCAATGACCTGTCTAAGGGGACCCTCTCACAAGTGGGCAAGCCCGCACCCTTCAGAGAAACTGGCACATCTGTGCTGAAAGAGCCACCTGAGTCTGAGAAGGAGACAGGATGCCAGGGACAAAGAGACGGGTAGCACAGAGTGGTAATGCCAGAGCAGGCACAGGATCATGTAACTATGAAGAAAATCAGCTTGAATACTGAATGGGGAAAGGACGGTACAGTGAAATATTAATCCCCTTATGCTGGTCCCTTTAGTTTGTAAAGAGCTCAGAGCTTAAGCAGATCAAGGACTCTTAAGGGTTCTGACAGATGAACAAACTAGGATTTTGATCTTCATACTTCAGCATGGAAATACTGTTTCTGATGGAAGGCTTCATACAACTTGGGACCATAAATACACAATAGGAACATTCCAGCAGCCTTCACTGACCAGAGTGTCAAGTGTTCTTAAACATCCAGATGCCCTCATTTGCCTTCTCAGCAAATAAAGTTTCTCGCTATTGGACCTCTGAAATACTAAGCTCTTCGGTATATCATTTTTCCATTTGCAGTAACTTGAGACAGACAACTTTTTGTCACACCCCGAGGGTTTCTTTTTACTTCAATTATATAATAAGTTTCCTGGTGTTTTTGTCCCCAAATGTAGGTTAAAAAGTGCTTGCTAAAATTAACTTCTGTTATTCTGCACTCATGGGGCTTTCTGAGGAAGGGCTGTCCACTTAAAATAGCTTCTAAGGGAACTATTCAGGACACTTGTAACTTTAGGTTTTATTAAATGACACAAGCTGCTGATGCCAGTTTTCCTTGACATGTAACTGATCTCATTTGATCAGGAAAAAAAAATGTTCTCTGTGTTGCTGGTGAAGTAATGGGGCTCTGTGGCCACCCCATATTGCCATTGCAGCAATCTGGATTGGGGGCAAGTGCAGTACAGCATGGGGGATTCGAGGTGAGTGCAGTACAGCATGGGGGAAGTCTGAGGATGAATGAATAATGACAGCTTGGTGGAAATAGTTCAGCTGAGGCTAAAGGGCACTCAGGGACTTTGACCTCGTTCCTGCTGGCCAGCTGTTTATCTTGGAAAAGACAGAAGGAAAACACAAATCATAGAACTACCTCGCCCTATGATAAGAGGCAGGCATTTGAAATGTGCAAGTTTACAATGATACACAGTATACACACAGAAATGAAATATGTTATTGTTACCCAGTCACAGAATTGGTTTTCAAATCTAGAATGACTGTTCTCTCATAGTATATTTACACATATGTAGAATATATATGAATATGTATGACTATGCATATGAATATACGATATATATAAATAATATATATATGTGTGCCATTTTTCTCCAGGTCATACCAACCTTGGAGATAACTAGGGTTGAGTATCAACCTTGTCGTGTTGGTTATTGGCTTTGAGGCATCATGCTGTCTAGCTGTCATGACTCCTTAGTCCTAAGTGTTTCACACTCTTCCTCGATGGCACTTGTGACTATTACAGCTAAAGACCTAGTGCTGTTTCTGCTGCCCATCAAAAGTGCCCATGGCTACCAGTAGGGCCCATTTATGAGCTTCTCTGTTCAGTCACTCTTTATTTTCCTGTCATTGCCTACTTCTGCAGTCCCCTGGATTCCCAGACATCACAATGGCAATATTGGCTTCTACTTTTTGAGCAATGATGGCTAAAGGCATTAGAATATCCTGAGATGGAGGATGGCTGTTGTTCTCAGCACGACATGTAGGCCTTCAAGTCTTAGGTTATGGAACTTCTGAATGGAGTAAAGATGGGGGCTCAAGGTTCCATTAGGTCTGGGCAAAATTCTACCTTTCTCTCCTGCCCCTACTCCAGGCTAGTGCCTATAGCTTCACCACACAATTTCTCTTAAGGGCTGTCAGGATGCACCATTTATTACTGTTTCTGGAAGTTAGTACAAGATCCTCTTGTCATTTACCATCCCTCAATACTCTTATCCCAATACCCATATGCTGGACGTCCCTTATGGGGCTGTATTTACAAATCCTGTCTATTGCCTAAACTCTTCTTTTTGTGTCCTCTGGAACTTTTGATCTCTCGTCACTAGATTTTCTTCTCTTCCCAAACTGTTCTCAAAATACCCTCCTTTCCTTGGTCTAATTTAAATCTAACCTAACTACCCCCTACCCCCAGTACACTGCCTCCCCTATAACCTTCTATTGTAAGATTTCTCTTCCCTCCAAATCCTCCCCAGCACCACCATGCGGGATAGATGCTCTTATCACTCCTCTTTCTATTTCCATTTCCAGACCAGCCTTCTCCCTTTCCACTACCCAGTGAGGACATTTATTCCATCAGGGTATACCATCAGTAATACCTCGTTGTTACAGTCATCTTCAGACGCCTAAGTTAATATCTAACCACCACCTTTCATGTTTCCATCTCACTTCCCCTTGCATCTAATTCTAACAATCAATCATTCCACTGGGACATAAAACCCAAAGGTCACACCACTTTTTAATTGTCCTTTCCTTGCTTTCATGTTGTTGTATCCCCCCTACTAATACCTAGCTTAAATTCTATCACCTATTATTTTTTAAGTCATATCATTGCATATGCCCTTATCTCCATTGTCCCTCTCTCTCACTAACCTTGCAAAAACCCCAAACCCAGTTATATCCAGCTCTCTACCTACTCTACATACGCACTTATTCAGAAAAGCACCTACAGACATCCTCTTTGGTCTCACTTTCAAATTCATGACCACTGGATTCATGTGGACTATTAATATCATTTAGCAATCTTGATATATTTCCCCAGTCTATTTCCTTTTCCTCTTTCCCATGAGTATTTTCTGCCTTCTCCTTTGTCCTCAAACCTTCAACTCCTCCTGCTTTCTCGAACTTCCTAGCTGATGACCGTACTTCCTATTTATCTATATATAAACAAAAACGTAAAAGCAGTTAGAGAAGAATGCCCCCACTCTTCGACGCTCACATTTACCAAACTGTGCTTATCTATGGCCATATATTCTGTTTTCCTTTCTGCTGCTATGAATGAACTGACCATCATCACATCTAAACCCCATCCCATGGCTTGTGCAGCAGGTCCCTTCCTCCTTTGCCTACTCAAGGATAATACTCTAGCAATACCCTTTCTCTCTCCTGCATCATAAAGACTTCCTCTATTCTAGATCATTCCTAATGGCATATAAATATGCTCTAATATCTCTTAAATTTAAAACAATTTTTTTCTTGATCTCGCATTTCTCTCCAGGTTTTACTTCACTTATTTGCTTTTTTTAAAGCAACATTTCTCCAAAGAGATTTATATTTTCACTATCTCCAGTTCTTCTAATCTCACTTTAATACATGCCAGTCAGTCTTTTAACCCAAGACTTCACTGAAACACCTCTTGACAAGGTCACCAAAGATGTTGCTCCACCAATACACATTTCTCAGTTTTCATCTTACTCATCCCATCAGCAGCATTTAACACAATAAATCATTTCCTCCCTCTTGAAACACTTTCTTCATAGTCTTTTTTCTCTTTGCCTGACTGTTCATTTTCTGTCTTCTTTGCTTCTTTCCTCATATTTCTCCAACCTATAGGGTTCAGTTCTCAGAGACCACTTCTTCTTTTTTTTTTTTTTTTTTTTTTTTTTGTCTTTTTGGGGCCCACCCACGGCATGTGGAAGTGCCCAGGCTAGGGGTCGAACTGGAGCTGTAGCTGCCAGCCTATGCCAAGGCCACAGCAATGCCAGATCTGAGCTGCATCTGCAACCTACACCACAGGTCACAGCAATTCTGGATCCTTAACCCAATGAGTGAGTCCAGGGATTGAAATAAAGTTCTAATAGATACTAATGGGGTTTGTTGCCGCTGAGCCACAATGGGAACTCCTCAGAACTCCCTTCTTCTCCATCCACACTCACTCTCTAGGTGACTTAATCTGGGCTCATGGCTTCCAATACCATCAATATGCCAACAATTTCCAGATACATGTCATCATCCTGGAAGTTCCCCTAAAATCCAGACTCCTAAGTCTACTTGCCTACTTGGTAGCTCCAATAACATACCCACTAATTAATTTCCCCTGCTAAACTTTCATCCTCAGTATGGCAATTTCAGTCTTATAATTTAGATCCAAAAGTTTAGAGTCATTCAGTCTGTCATCAAAAAGATGACTCTATAAAACTCCTAAAAGAGATCATTTTTTCTAACATAAACCATAACAATATTTTCTTAGGTCATTCTCCCAATGCAATAGAAATAAAGGCAAACATAAACAAATGGGACCTAATCAAATTTACAAACTTTTGCATAGCAAAGGAAACCATAATCAAAACAAAAAGATAACCTACAGAATGAGAGAAAATATTTGCAAATGATGTGACCCACAAGGGCTTAATTTCCAAAATATACAAACAACTGATACAACCTAATAAAAAAAAATTAAAAAAAGGCAACTCAATCAAAAAATGGGCAGAAGGCCTAAATAGACACTTCTCCAAATAAGGCATGCAAATGGCCAGTAGGCACATGAAACATCACTAATTATTAGAGAAATGCAAATCAACACTACAATGAGGTATCATCTCATACTGCTCAGAATGACCATCATTAATAAGGCTACAAAAAATAAACGCCTAAGATGGCATGAAGAAAAGAGGATTCTCCTACACTGTTGTCAGGAATATAAATTCATGCAGTCACTATGGAAAACAGTATGGAGATTACTTTACAAACTAAAAATAGAGTTATTATATGATCCAACAATCTCACTCCTGTGCATACATCTGGAGAAAATGCTAATTCAAAAAGATACATGCACCTTAATATTCAGAGCAGCATTATGCACATAGTTAAGACAAGGACACAACCTAAATGTCAATAGAATGGACAAAGAAGATGTGGTACATATATACAATGGAATACTCCTCAGCCATAAAGACATAATGAAATAATGCCATTTTCAGCAACATGAATGGACTTAGATATTATCACACTAAATCAGACAGTGAAAGTCAAATGTCATATAGTATCACTTATATGTAGAATCTAAATAAAAATGGATTTATTTATAAAACAGAAACAGACTCACAGATAGAAAACAAACTTACAGCTTCTAAAGAGGAAAAGGGGTGGGAGAGGGATAAGTTAGGAGTATGGGATTTGCAGATAGAAACTACTATACATAAAATAAGTAAATTGGGTCTTACTATATAGCACAGGGAATTATATTCAATATCCTGTAATAAACGATGATGGAAAAGAAAAAGAATATGTATGTATAATTGAATCACTTTGCTGTATACCAGACACTAACACATCATTGTAAATAACCTATACTTCAATATAAAAATCTGTCAGCAAATACTATTGGTTTTCTACCAGTAGAGTACATCTAGAATCTGACCTCTTGTCATCTTCCTATACTGTAGCCACTCAGCTACAAATTGCTACCAATTCTCCCCTCTGTTATCTATCACTACTTCCTCTCCAGGACCACTACACTGGCTGACTCTACAGCCTTTTTTATAGTGATTTCAAAGCTTAACTTTCTCACATTTCCCCTTAGCCAAAATTCTCTAGTGGCTTTTCATACCATCCAGAATAAAAGTTAAAGTCCTTAAATTCCCAATAAACCCCTATATAATTTGCCCTGCCCACCTCTCTGATTTTATTTCCTCTTTCTCTCCCTCTTTTCCAGCCTAAAAGCTCCTTATTGCTCCTCATCTCTTCTCCTTCAGACATATGTTCCAATGGTACTATTCATAAGATCACTCTAAAATAGAAACCCCAATCCCTGACATTCTCTTTCTCACTTTTCTGTTGTATTTTTTTTCTATTGAATCCATCACCATTTGCCATACTTCTGCTTTTGTATTCAACTGGAATGTAAATGTCATGAATATAGAGACTTGGTCTGCTTTATTTACTGTTGTATTCCCAATGTCTAGAATAGTGATTGGCATGTAATAGACACTCAATAAATATCTGTTGATGGAATGAATGGTGAAATTATGACACCAAAGATAAAAAATCTATCTAAAAGGAAAACCAAACAAGGAGGACATCTAGAAAATTGCAAATCTATGTGATCCTTGAGCTTCAAGGCGAATTTGTATTTCAAACTACTCTTTTGATGTAGAATAAGAGAGCCTGGTGACACAGTGAGTCTAAGAGACCGAACATTGACACTGAGTTGGAATTATCTTATTATGACCTTCCAGGTGAGAGAAAGGGAAAGAGAGAGAAGAGAAGAAATCAAAAGGAAAAAAAAAAGATCATGGACAGGTAGAAAAACAAATGTAAAACTATAAAGTAAAAAGTCATTTGAATATTGATAGATAGTAAAGATGGCTCAGAGGCATAGAAATGAGTTAAGGGAAGAGAAGTAGAAAAGGAAGGAAGCTTGTAAGGCAGAAAATCATCTCTGATAACCCGCCTTACATTAATTTAAGATAATACTCCATTAATCTTCATGGTGGAATCTTTAATTGCAGAATCTTTCATCAGCCTTGTTATTTGCTGCACCTGTCATTGGAGACACTCAGTGGTTTTTGTTGTGTTGTTGTCATTTCTCACACTAATTAGAGGGCTGTTTTGTTGTGTTCTCCTTCAGTGTGGTTGGATTTAAACAGTAACACTGTCAATTATGCTCCTGTTCCCTGAACAGATTTCACGTAGCATTTTGGGCAGATTGCAAAGGATAGATTATTTTAAAACATTAATTAAATACCCCCACAATATTAACAACTTTCTTAATACCCTTTAACAATCCCATAATCCATCCTGCATCTGCTGCATAGTCGTTAAACCTCAAATATATGTGTTTAACATTCAATTGGGTGCTTAATGATCTTACCTTAACTGGGCCTATTAAATTTAAAGACGTGCATAATTGAGTTATTGCACATTAATTATAAATACCTATTGGCTATTAAAATCACATTCCTAGGGTTAACACCTATCACTAGATTTGGCTAACCCTTGCCCAATCTGTGTTCTTCTCAGCAAAGAGACACTTACTCTGAAAAAGATATGAGAAAGCCTATCTCTTACTGGGGTGATGAAGTTGAACTGAAACTGCAAATCCCAGTCTAGCCAGATAGCATGAATACCTCTTACAGAATTACACAGAGACAATCAGTAATAATTCTTCACAACTTTATAGCACTTAGTACAAAGGACTTTCGCTAAATATCATTGCTTCTAAACTTCCAGAAACACTGACATCTATACAAGAAACATAATTCTCTCTATGACAGATGGGAACATGTTAGGCGTGACGGGTTCAAGTGAATTTCCTGTTCCATTCAGAGCTGACCGAGGCACTAGGAGGGCAAATGGTGAACCTGGACACATTTTGCTTTGCAAAGACAAAAAGGTAGGGGCAATAAGGAAGCAGTGGGGAGTCCTAACCAGTTTATACTGTCTTTCATTCTTCTATAATCCTCTACTCTCCTTCCGTTTGGCTTCCGCCCCCAACCCAGCACCACTCCACAGCTTTAAATATGGAACTGTTTGTTTCTTCCCAACCAAATGCAGGCCTTAAGTATCTTCTCTACATATTCACAACACCAATCTGGACCACTTCTTTATCAGTCCATAGACTTGGGTTATCGTTTGGTTTTTAGTTGATATAAGCATTTAAAGCTAGTACGGTGTAACTGTACACTTACCAAGGGCCACCACAAGGTCTAATTCTGATTTCTCTCCAGCTCATGCAGTAACAGTCAATGGTGAGTATTTTAATTCCCCTTGTTGACATTCATTTTACCCTTCGGATGATACCCATTTAATATACATTGGAATCTTCTTTCATATGGCATCTTGTATTAGCCTTGAAGACAATACCTATGAGTTTGGATGCCATGGGACTAAAGTTGTGTTGTATGTCACTCTCCCCTCCCCATTTTTTTTTTTTTTTGCTTGTGCCGGAGATCTGAAGTTCCTCTGGGTGTTCTTCCTCTCAATAATAAAACATGACTGATAATAAGAAACGGCAGCCTTCCAAGTGGCTTCCTTTGTAGAAAATCCCTAAACACATTCAATCCAAATCTAAACAGCCACATTTGAAACAAAGAGAGAGATGTAGCAAATGGCCCCCCACTCTGTTTTCTAATTGTCTCCAGAGACAGAACATGTCTATTCGAATCTCTCTCAGCCCAGTCACATCAGTGCACTGACGGATCCTGTCCTTTTCCATCAGGCTTGGAGTTTTCCTTCTTGGGCACAGGATAAGGTAGAGCAGTATGATCTGGGAATTCACATATGACTTTTGTGGTTTGCGGACCTCTCCATGGTGCAGCTTTGAAACTCAGGCAAAGTTTTCATGTATAACAACAACAAAGCTTGACAAAATGTGAACTTTACAATGCAATTAACATCTCTCAGCTCATACTCAACTATTGTTACTTCTCATTGTTCTCCTTTGATAGGTTAAGGAATCAAGGTGTTTTAGTTTCAGTGCCATCACTAAGAGAAAGTCAATCTCTCTGTGCATTTCCTGCAACAGTCAAATGAAGAGAACAAGACTACTCAGCTTACCTTGTAGAACTTTTGTGAAATTCAGTGGAGAAATGCACATAAAAGTTTGAAAAGAGGCAAAACATTATATGCAGGTAGAAGGATTGTATTATTTGTTCCAAATAAAAAATGAATGGGGGCCATGTGTATTCTACACAGAGCTAAAATTATGACAATTACATGAGCATCACAGGAAAAGCACTAAATATAAAGGAAGATGTAGACATACAAGAGTACCTCCCATAAGAAAAACGAGGAATCATATCTTGAATGTTGACAGAGATTTCCTTTTTAAAAATGTGATAGAATGAAAAGAGAACTGAGCTGAGCTATTGGAGAATGAGACTTTAGTCCCAGTTCTGCCACGTATCTATGTGACTTCAAGCAAATTACTGAGCTTCTCCGGGGCCTTCATTTCCACAACTGTAAAATGAGAGAGTTGGACTTAATGGGCTCTGAGGGCCTTGCTGACTCTAAAGTTCTATGTAGTTCTATACCTGCACTCTGTCCATCACGCCGACACTGATTCTGACCTGATCTAGGTGAGCATGTGATGGGAATGAGACTTCATCCACTATGAGCTTGATTATCCCAAAGTGCAAGTCAGAGACTGGGCTCTTATAACCTGTGCTTGGAATCCCTCCCACTGTGTGAGCGTCACTGTCAGCATATACATAGCTCAGAGGCAGGTCCCAGAGCCCCTCTAAGATAAGACTAGGTAGTCAGTGCTGGGGAGATGATTTTGAGAGCCTGAAAAACACACTGCAAGGTATTGACTGTGTTATACAGTGACAGCTACCTGTGGTCAGTTCTACTTTGTGAAGTAGCATACCAATGGCTCTGTGGCCCCTTCATCATGAACCCCCAGCCACTTAGGCCAGCATCCTCATTGTCACCCACATTCTTAGGAAATATATTTCTGCTGGGTCTTAGCTGATGGTGCTCTGCATACTTGGAAACTTCCCATCCTCTCAGTCTATCTTCCACTTACTCCTACAGCCTACACTCCATCCCACTTGTGTTACCTGTGGTAACTCTCCTTTATTCCTGGAGCATTTATGACCCACCACTTACACTGCTCTCTGGATTTCTTTTATCTTGAAGGTATTAGCTCCCATAAGTGTCTTTTACAATTTTTTTTTCTTATCTGAGAATATAGTGGCTCATAAATTCCATTTTAATTGAGTTAATGAATTTTCAGTCTCCTCTTAAATAGTCCCCGCTTTGCATGTGTTTGATTATCATCTCTTCAAAAAGTTCAGTTTGATTTTACATCATGGGCTGTTCACTCTAAGTAGAAAGACAGTTTGTAAATTTAATTTTTTAAAATAGGGCAGACTACTTCAGAACTGGGGATAAGTCCATTTACTAAAAGACCTTGACAAAGATTTATAGTGAAATATTCTTAACCATCAGTAGTGTTCTTTTTAAAGAAATACCATTTTATTAATTATTGCCAAACACACTATTTTAGGTGAAACCATTTAAATGCTTGGAAGATAGAAAGGGTTTCACATAAAGAAAGTTGAGTTGGTAAGATTCTTCCTTTCCCAAGGATAATTTCCACACTGTAATCTCTTGCTGACATGTCGTGATGGTTTGAATGTTAACTGCATATTCCATTTTCCACCTAAGTTTCTGCAGATAGAGATATGTCAAAGAGAGATCAAATGACAGCTTTTAACAGGGCCTCACAAGTGAAAACCTGATGGGGGATTTTCATAGGTCCAGAGTCCAGCCAAGTTTGAAGTTGGAAAACTCAATTTTAGCAGCCCACCTAAAGGCCATCAAACTCTTGGACTCAATCAAAATAAGATATCTGCATCTACCAAATTCACACATCAGCATATCAATTCATTTGGAGTGGGAGACGTATATGGAAATACCATCTAAATTGCAAATTCAACCATATTACTCCTCTGCTTAACATTTTCAATACCTCTTTTCTGCCTACAAATTGCTAATAAGGCAATTCCTGATATAACCACTTTCTAATTCATCTCCTTCCATACCTTCCCTCATTTGCAGCCTATTAAAAGTTCCATTTTTTCCAAACACACAGTGCTCTCCAATGTCTTCTTTATAGTGTTCACGCATTTTACATCTGTTTTGAATGTTTTAAACATAATGCCAACCCTGATTTACCATCCTAATCCTCCATTACCACTTCCAATCTTCACAGGTAAATGTAAGTTCAGATCTCTGCTCATCTAATATGGCCTCATTGTCTCCTCCCTACCACATATTAGGTAACGTGCCTTCTCTCCATAGTCCTGGTCCATGCTCTGCTTTTCTCTTTAGTGGATGTTGTCTCTTTACATTATGATCATTTGTTGACTTCTTATTTGTCCAACTGGTCTGTGAACTCCTAGAAAACATTAATCATCATTTTATCCCTGTAAACCTTACTTCTGGTGTGTCCAGGACATGGGGGTACTTAAATATGTTGGTTAAGTCAGTGAATGAACAAATATTCTCAGGACCTTCACTTCTGGTAGGTCAGAGCACGCAGAATCCAAGTCACAGTTCAGAACCTTGCTTGATGAGACAAATTTAGGAAAAATGTTGCTAGATGTTTGTAACATCTATTTTTATCTGCTCAAGGTGACCAGGTGAAGTGCCCTTCTCTTCTCTATAGACACTTTTGTTAGCATCTCAGTATCCTTTTCCCTAGATAATACTACTTAAATTACCATCCATTCTTGCTCTGCAGCTCACTTTATTCTAGGCTCTGCACATAATTTTCCCAGGTAGTCATTGCTTATTATTTTACGAGCTTTTGTTTCTCAACACCAGTTGCATTTCAGTACTGAGGCTGCACCATGCTGGTCATATTGATAAACATGAGAAACACTGTGGTCTTTTGTCTGGCTAGTTTTCTCACTTTCCCTAGATAGAAGCTGGGGAGTATCTTAGTCTTATCATTGCCACATCATTATCATTTCTTCAGAATCAGTTATTTCTGCCAATAGGTAATTCTATTTATACGTTGATGCTTATTAGTTTCCATTTCAGAGGCTGATTTCTGCCTAATCTTTCCTCTATTTATGAAATGGAGCTACAGTTCCTGCGCCTGTCATTACTAGACATGCCTTTATAAAGAGCTGCCAAATCAAACTAAATTTGCAGTGTCTGGGCCCTGGCAGTAGAAAGAATGTAGTCTACAAAGCCATCTTCCTAGGTTTTTATACTCTGGAAAAGTTAGTCCTAGAGAAGGGGTCCTATGGTAGATTCCTCTGAAGGATACAGCCTCAGCTGCTGCTGGCTAATGGCTTGGCACCATGGGGAATTTCCCAGCTTGCTTTGCAAAGTCTGCCCAATCTTGGCTCACCACACAGCTCAGATAACCTTCCTAGGGAAGCTGGCTGTGCTTCTTGTGTTCGTTTATTTTAAACACAGTGTCTTCTCCTCATCCCTTGATGCCTATTGTGTGGTTTAATTACTACCTTCTGCCTAGTGGTTGCCAGCATGATATGATGCTAGACCAACACACACAATGCGATGTGTGCTTGGAGGGACTGACAAGCCCAGCTTCTAAGCCGGATTCTCAAAGGGAGAGACCAATGAAACCCGTCTTCGAGCAAGTGATAATTTCTGTGCCATGCAATTATACCCTTTAAAAAATATACCTCTGGTGCACTATCCTGCCAACAGTTTACTGACGACGAGGAAACAAAACCAGCAGTTGATGCTAGAATGGCTATGGAAACCCTGTAATCATTTTAAAAATAGATTTATATAGGGAATCTGGTTGTTATGAGTGTGGTTTTACACTGTTTCAAAAGGAAAAAAAAATTCCTCTTCACACTTGAGCCATTTTAATTTCTACTGCAACACTGGGGATATTTGGGGTTGGAGGAGAGGTGGGAGGAGGTAAGGAAGTGAACAGGAACAAAATGTGTTGCTGGGATTTTTTTCTGTCACATACTTACCCGAAACTTACCCACCCACAGACACCCTCCCACACACTGCACCCCTATCATTATGGGAACATCTCATGGATCACACCCACTAAGAAGCCATAAAAGCAAACCTTGTTATCACAGCTACCCACTTGCAAATAACCACTGCCCTAAGTTCTGCTTGACCCCATTTCCCTCTCTCCGTATGCAATACCCTCTGGACTCTTTCCCCCGCCATGCATACATAAAATGCACATGTAGAAACAGTCATCCACTGAAGGATTTACCCATGATGGGAACCGTTGTGGATGTGCCAGGGCAGATCCCTGTCTGCTCCCCACCCCATTTCCCTGAAATTTGCAAGTTAAAGTGATAAGAACCTAATAAAATCAAAGAAGGTAAAGTATTTGATCAGGTGATGGTACAAAATACCTATTGATCTCAGCCCTGGCTGATTAGGAAGCCTGGCCTGAGAATTTCAATGCCTTTTGCTAATGTTGTCAATTGTATGACCAGTGTCCAACTGATTTTACGAGAGCTGAGGTGCATGGATAAGAGAGTAAACTCTTCAATTAGATGATTTGGGTTTGAATCCAGGTTCCTACAAGTACTTGCTTATAATCTTGGGTAAATTTCTTCTTCCCATGTTTCATTTCTATCATCTAGAAAGTGGGGATTTAAATAGTACATACCTCAAAATGTTGTCATGAGACTTCAATTAGTTAATACATGTAAAACAAAGTACTGTTTAATAATACCTATTGTTGTTGTTTGTATATTAAGATTCAGGGGATTACACCTATTAAGTGAGAATTTTTATCCTGTTTATACAACTCTGTAAATATTCAGAACCATGTGGTTTGGATAACTTTATATTATTCTTTGAAAAATACAAATAAATGGCTCAGCGACTATCCTGTTTGGTCAGGAAAGTGGCATCATATGACTGATTCAAAATGACAGGGCCAATTGCTTCCAAATAGAGATGATCTGAAATAGAAGGTAGATGATGGAATAGGAAACAACAGGGGAATTACATTTAAAATTAAAGGGAGAGGAAGAAAGAGCAAGAAAGATATGGCAGAGGAATAGAAAAATTAAAACATAGTAAAAAACATAATCATGAAAAAACAAATACTTTTAACTAGCACTTAGGTCCATATAACCTATGAGACTATTTTATCAAAGTTGGGTTCTTTAAAAAAAAAAACTTAATTTACCATATTTTCCATTAAAATTGACCTGCCCTTTGAATATTGGGTAGGTATTAGAGAAGATGGACTATTTTATGCTATGAAGAATTTGAAATTCACCTTATTACTTCAACTTCAGATTCAAATCAGCTATATCACTAGATGATAAACTTGCTAGCAGAGATTCTGATTCCTTATTTTGTCCATTGCCCAGGATGTAGCATGTTCTCAATAAGTATGGACAAAATGAAAGAATGAACAATCGAGCAAATGAGTGAGCTCTCTCACTCAACATGCTTCTGATGGAATGAAGTATTAATAATGTGGAAATAAACTGTGACTCAGTGGAATCCCATCAGATGTAGAGTCAGAGGTGAGATCTTGTCTTAGCTTTGGCAAATATTGGCTTTCTGTCATTTACAAGTCATCTGAGATGGTTTAATAGCAGTGACAGTAATAATTGGCATCTCACATGTATCATATGAGGATTACCTGGGAAAAAGTGGGTGAGATGCTTTGTTAACCATAAATCTATGCACAGAGGCAGTGCCTTCTTTTCAACTGGGTAAATAAAGGCTCTGAAAGAAATTGGCTCACCATTGGTAGAGTTTTGATAAGACAGCTTTAATCCAGGTGATACATTCATTTTGAAACCATCTTTACTTAAATCGTGGGAAGGAAGAGAAATTTGAGGAACAGAGAGAAAGATAAGAAGGTAAGGAGGAAATGAGGAAGTTAGAAGAAAAGGGAAAGAAAGTATGTTCACCTTTGACTGCAGTTGTTCAGTGGTAGTGAGAATAAACAGCATTCTGGAAATAATTCTTGAAAAATGAACAGCCTGTCCTTGATTCTTTTTCCAGATCAACTCGAAGGGTCAGGGCTGGGATTTGGAGTGAGTTTTCAATTAGCCAGCACTCCAGAAGCCTGGATCCGGCCTGGGAGACGCTTGCCAGGGTAGTGGCTTTTATCTTATTCAGTCATAAGGAACATGGAGATCAATTTTTCCCAATCTCAGTTATAGCTGGAAATCCATCCTTTTTAAGTCAGCAGGAAGATTAATCTATTGAATGGTTTTCGGGATTTTGCTGACATATAAACATTTTAAGAATACATTACATTTTTTTTTCTCCCTCCCTAGCACTATTTTTTAAATGAAGCCAACATACCATGCCAGCCAGGGGAAGAAAGATGGCTACACATTCTCTCCCCACAAGGGTACAGACCCATTTTTTCCAAAGCCTGAAGCACAAACTTCAGTATACAATGGTCAGTGCCTTCCTCTCAGCCAACTATCCCAAATCACAGGAGAGTCTATAAAGATATTTATGATTCCAAATAGTTCAATTTAAGGGGTCCCTTACATTACATAGTATTTCTTTCTGCAATAACCACTACAATGATTTGGTTGTTTTGCTGTGCCTAAAACTGAGGGTGTCTGGAGAAGCCCAACCAGCAGTATTTTTAGGTAGTATAAGGCTTAAAGGAGTCATTTCTAAAACATGGGTTGTAGAATTTCTGAGAAAGTCATTTCAAGGAGTTCAGAATACACCTAAGCATCATCTGTAGAGAGAATAAAAAGCAGGTTCCCACACATGTATTTCTACATTTCAAATGCATTTAGGTACAATTATAATATAACAATGAATATGTATAAATGGTACATTTAATAATGAACAAATACATAAATAAAATACAATAAATAGTATATACTAAAATAATATGATAAATAAAATATTAAAATATAAACTGTATTCTGAAAAATGTATACTATTAATTATACCACATGTATCAAAATTGAAAAATATTGAACACAAAGTAATTTTATGTATTTAGTCAAGCAATACTTAAAGTCACAGTTATTAATATGAGTAAGCACAATCTACTAGGTCTATAAATAGGTCATTTTACTCAAAAAGTTCTAGAAGCACTGATGGAGAATGGTTACATAGAGATGGGGGTGGGCTTGAGTGATGTGGAGCTATTAAAAGGAAATAAGCCCCAAATAACAATGATGTCATGTGCTATTACAGAGTAGGTCACGGGGAGTGAAATTTGGGGAGTGGACATGTGGCTCAAACCTGTTGTCATAGATCCAGTCAACTCTGTGAATGTCAGAGAGCTGAATGGACTGGATCCTCACCATCTATGAAGTTGTGCAGAATGTGGATACAAAGGCAGGCATACCAAGGAGCTAATGAAACTTAAGGTTTAGCATCCCTCCCTTGCTTTGCCCTTCCCAAGTCCTGGGAAGAACTCTAGGGAAATGTTCACCTGATGATAAGATCTTCTAAAATTTGCAAAAATAAAAGCATTTTAACATCAATCAGTTAGGTCTACTCTGCTTTCCACTTTGGGACACTTGTCAGGTGTCATTAGAGTGATTGTGGTAATTGGAGGATTTGGGAAATTAATATGCAGGTGTATTTAAGTCAGATATAGTGGGATAGATTCATGTAGTTTGCTGTCACTTCTGCACATATAGTTAAGGTATTGCTAACCAGCATGGATTAGCTGGAATGGCATCCAGGATTACTTGCACCTCTCTCTGAGATGACCTACTTGTTAATGAAATGAAGCTGTAAGCTGGGGGTTTTAGGATGAAATAGATAAATGGCTATGTACCAAGGCTAGGTGGGTAACAGACGAGAGACAAGGTTTGAAAAGTATAGCATCCAAAGTTAGCCTATATAAAAATGTTATGGACCTAGAAACTATCATACAAAGTGAAGTTAAACAGTGAAAGACAAAAATGGTATGATATCACTTATATGTGAAATGCCTAAAAAAAAGGATACAAATGAACTTGAAGAATAGAAACAGACTCACGCACTTTCAAAAACTTATGGTTACCAAAGGGCACAGGTGGGGGTAGGGCAGTGGGAGAGAGGGACTGGGGGTTTGGGATTGGCATATGCACATTGAGGTATATAGAATGATTGGCCAGTGGGCATATGGTGTATAACAGAGAACTCTACCCAGTATGCTGTTATAATCTATGTGGGAAAAGAATCTGAAAGAAAATGGATATATGTGTACTTATGACTGAATCACTTTGTTGCACAGCAGAAATTATCACAACCTTGTACTATATTTCAAGAAAAAAAAATCCCAGTAATCAGACATCTAAAATTGTAAGCAGAAGGTTCAGTCCTAACCAACACTTGGTAAAGATAGAAATCCATTCTTGTAAGGAATATACTTGATTTTTATGCAAAGTTTATCATTATAAAATACAATAGAATGTATACTTCTATGAGATACAAGCCTGTAGCAGTATGATAAACAGATATATGTGTCCATGAGTGAGGTTGCATTTTACCACTAATAATGAAAATCAAATTTTGATCCATCATGTTGAAAGAAATAATGAATTGTCTTTTTAATCTCTAGTTATAAATATTACAAAAATTGCTTTCATATGAAAAGATGATCAAAGAGTTTTTAGCAATTATCTTTAAGGAAAAATTATTATAGAGATGCACAGAGGTTAACTCAGGTAATTAATCAAAAAGCCATATTATTTTTCTGCATTTTATTATGTTTGTGGTATTTTAATTTGCCATGACATCTTTTCTCATTCTAAATAAATATTCACTTTTATATATAAGGTAGTATTCATAATTTTCCATAATTTTTCCTCAACAGGGTCCCCTAAATTTTATATGCCACAAAACCTGTATCCACCCCTGAGGAAAAGAATATTTGTTCACTGATATCTTTTGGTATAAAGTGCATATTACTGTCATCAAGTTATCATATATTCTTAGGGTTAGTACAATAGTTTCTTTCCTTTTTTTTTGTCTTTTTAGGGCCCTACCCACATCATATGGAAGTTCAAAGGCTAGGGGATGAATTGGAGCTGCAAGTGTCAGCCTACACCACAGCCACAGCAACTTGGGATCTGAGCTACCTCTGCAACATACACCACAGATCACGGCAACACTGGATCCTTAACCCACTGAGCAAGGCCGGGGATCAAACCTGCATCCTCATGGATACTAGTCAGATTCATTTCCACTGAGCCAGAACAGGAACTCCAGGGTTAGTACAATTGTTAAGTGGCAAAGAACTCAGGCTCTGAAGTCAGATGCACTTGAGTTCAAATCTGAATTCTACAGCTTCTCTGTGTCCCAAAGAGTTTGTCCAAACACTTACAGCTCTTTTCCATCATCTGTAAAACTAGAACATTTTTGTTGAAGATTAAATTACAGTATATGTAAAGCACTTACTACTCTACCTAGTTCATGGGATGAACTCAGTAAATGTGCTTGAGAAAGAAACGCTGCATGCACTGTACAGACATATACTTCTTAGTGAGGTCAGCATTACCAAACACACAGAAAGTACCACCATGTGAAGCCATTAAGCAAGACCAGAAACAAAAATGTCAAAAACACAGCCTTGCCCACAGGAAGCATTCTACCTAGTTGACAGTATTAAAGTTAGTAACTTACTCCCTAGACCTGAACTGTTTTTGTTTTTTTTTTTTTATGCTAAACAAAGAGTAATTCATTGCGAGTCTAGTTTATTTTCCTCCATGTGTACTTACAAGGGTCAGGGTAGGTTGTGCAAGCTGATAAATTGTGTTTATTTATTGGCAGGACTGCACCAAATAACATGCAAATGATATGCAAAATGACATACACATTCACATCAATGACTCAGCCACTTATGGTAATAGCACTCCAACCCTGCTCGGCCTGTGATTGTGGCAGTGTTGTTGTTTCATAAGTATCGATTGCTCTCAACTTCTGCTGATGCAGCCAGACAGTTTGTCAGGAGCTAGGCCAAAGAGACCTATCCCTTCAGTTTAATCTGTCCTTCATTCACCTCTTACATTTATGCTAGGACTTGCGCCTCTGGGTTTGGAGTCCATCTGCATTGTATCATAGACTGCAATATGAGTGATATGGATCATTGTTACTCCCCAATGTAGACAATATGCTACTCAGGTTGCGTTTGTTAAAGTTAAAGGACACTCTTATTTGGGCCCCCTCAAACCTAGACAGTTTGCATAGACTGTAGGATATAGCCAGATCATTCCTTATTACCCCCAGGAGGATCTACAATGAAATCGTACTCTTGCTGGCATCTGGCAATCAACGCCAAGTCTTCCCTCTGAGCACCTGTCATGTGAGGTGGCAGTGCTCTTTCCCTGGCAAGCAGATAGGCCCTGATCAGCCTCTCTCTCCATGATAAACATGTCTGGATGTGACAATCATTTCTTTCCCTAGGAATGCAATGATGATGTGATTTCCAGGGCCCTGCTCTGGATGTATGAGGAACAAACCCATGATCCATCATCCACAATAAACTGTCTTCGTGTAGGTATTAATTTAGTCTTATGTAATATATAGATGCGATTTGTTGGCTGGCAAGCAGAAAGCATGTGTTTAAGCAGGCCGAAGATATTTGGGCCTCTCCTGCACATCTCTCTCACTTGATCGTATAGACCATACACATTGATTGCTGCTTCATATTGGAGGCTATTTTCTGAAATGCTTTTTCATGGTCTTCATTACAACACAATGCTCTTGTAGAGAAGAGAGGGAGGATGGTTACAGCTAAACACACTGGGCTTTTCAGGCATCTTAATTCACTAAGCCATCATGAGGATAAAGGACAATGGGAATGGAAAGGTTTATTTTTTCTCTTTAATGGTTTTGGAATAGATGCTAATTTTCATGGGCTATTTGTTAATCTGAATTTGGGCTCTTAAAGACATACTCAAACCTTATGAAGACCAAAGAATTTAATTTGTGCTTTGAGGAAGCAAACTGGTTATAAAACATCAGGCTCCTCTTTTAATTCATAGTATCTTCTACTCAGCTCAGGCCAACAAAAATATGATAAATCCATGTACGGAATTTAAAATTTTCTAGTAACCACATTAAACATATTTTTAGAAGATAAATTTAATAATATTTTATTTAACTAAATATAGTAAAAATATGTCAATATGTAGTCAATACTATAATGTATTTTATTGTATTTATTTTTGATAGTTTCAATATGCATTTTTAAATGTATTTCCCTGTACATCAAGGTAATCAGATAGTTAACATTTTTTTGTATTAAGTCTGAAAAGTCCAGTGTGTGTTTTATGTGTACATGAAAACTCAGTTCAGATCAGCCACATTTCAAGTACTCAATAGCTATAAGTGGCTGGTGGCCACTCTATTGGACAGGATAGCTCCAGATAGCCACAGGTAGGTCCCTAACCTAGACTAACCTGAGGCTTCAATTTTATCTTTTTATCAGACAAGGATAAAAGATATCCCCTATTGATGCTTTACAGATTTACTAATAAATGCCAGTAAAGTTGTTGAAAAGAAGTGGAACAATGGATCTATAGACTAATGGAGTGTTTGACAGACAAGAGCAATAGGTTTTATTCTGGATCCCACCACTGTTTAGAGATGTGATAGAATGCAACTTTCTCCTTTACAGAATGAAGTCCCTAGTCTAGATAACTTACTAGCTCCCTTCCAAATGTAAAATTACATTTCATTTTTTACATTATTAGTCTATCTTATGTTTCAGAGCAAGAACTGAATTGTTCTTCATCCCCACTGTTATGACTGTCTGAGTTTTAATGTTTTAATGTTTTAAGTGTTGGCTTTCTCACATCTTCCTTGGAGAGTCTGCTTCTTAGATTGAGGGCTCCTATACTCAGGAATTTTTCCCTGTGCTGAACTTAATTGATGTTTTCTTTCCTGCATTTATTTCCTTGATCCCTCATCATGATCTCTTGGACCTCTCTGAGCTCTTTTATCCCCCTCCTTGATGATCTCTGTAGGCAATTAACATGGCACTCCCTTCTCCGCCTTTCCCAGTCATGTCCCCAACATACACTCATTTCCTTTCAGGTCCCCTCATCAGCTAGGTCCTTGCTCATTTTTCATGGCTGTCCTTTGTGTCCCTATCCAGGGGAAGAGGCACTTAAATTTGGACCAGAATGCCAGAATGTAACCCCCTCCCAAACCCACCTCCCTCATTTTATGTTTTACAGGGTGAAGACAGCTTGTTGGCTAGTGGAAAGGCAATACGAACTATTGTTGATTCCTGCCTTCTGTTCCCAGGGCTTTCATGAATGATTATAATGTTTCTGGGTCCTCTTTTATGAATTCTGCCTTTCCCAATCTCACTGTCCTCTAGGGGACACCTTTGTTTCCTTGTCTCATCCATCAAGACTGTGGGGGGAGACCTCCCAGATTCTGTTGATGTGGTATGAGAAGAAGAAGTTTTTCTAGGCCTGTGCTCTCCAGTATGGTGGCCACTAGCCATAGGGAGCATTTGAAATGTGTGTAGTGGAGCTGAGGAAATTAATTCTCAATTTTAATTAGTTTTAATTAATGTGCCTGAAAAACCAATAGTTAAATCATTTATTGGAAAACATTCAAGAATGTCTGTAACAACTTGAGTATGTGAAGCTCTCTTTCACCTATAAATTTTATGAAATCTAAATAGAGATCAAGTATTTCTGGCAAATCGTAGCATTTTTTTTTTTCTTTTTCTTTTTAGGGCTGTGCCCTGTGGCTTATGGAAGTTCCCAGTCTAGGGGTTGAATCTGAGCTGCAGCTACTGGTCTATACCACAGCCACAGCAATGTGGGATCTGAGCCACGTCTGCAACCTACACCGCAGCTCATGGCAACACCAGATCCTTAACCCACTGAACAAGGCCAGGGATCTAATCCACATCCTTATAGATACCAGTTGGGTTCCTAGTTGGATTTGTTAATCACTGGCCCATGATTAGATTAGAAAGAGGCTCATAACATTTATACAAATATCTCAAAGTCACATGTATGTAATAAGTGACAGCAGTGGATCTGAATTCCAGGCAAATTTAGTCCACTCTACAACCCATATTTCTTTCATTTCACTGCACTGCCTCAGACCCTACCATTCAGATACTAATGCTTATCTGCCTGGAGCCTGCCAGATGCCCAATCTGATGCTCCTTAGTCCATGAGATGCCGAAATAGAAGTCTCTCTCTCTCTTTTTTAAACTTATAAAGTTTTTCCCATTCACAATCTCACTTGCTCTACCTTCATTTTATAAATGAAGAAGCTGATAGGTGACAGAGGCAGGACCAGAATGCAGGAGTTCTTTCTTTTCCTTTTATTAACAACTAATAAACATGATGTATATAAAAGGAGAGAAGTTGCACATATCAGGATGGTTAGATTTAAGGCCATTTAAGGAGAAAGAAAAGAGAGCTTACTAACAGATTTGGAAAGGCTTTCTTTTTTTTTGTCTTTTTTTTTTTTTTTTTTTTTTTTTGTCTTTTTGTCTTTTGAGGGCCGCACTCGTGGCATATGGAGGTTCCCAGGCTAGGGGTTGAATCGGAGCTGTAGCCGCTGGCCTGCACTAGAGCCATAGCAACACGGGATCTGAACCACATCTGGGACCTACACCACAGCTCATGGCAACGCCAGATCCTTAACACGCTGAGCAAGCTCAGGGATTGAACCCAAAACCTCATGGTTCCTAGGTGGTGGTGCCATGATGGGAACTCCTGGAAAGGCTTTCTTACTGGTGTTTTAGAACCTGGAAGTCAGGAGGTAAGAGCATCAATCTTTCCTTGTTTTTCTTCTGATTCTTCATAGACTACCATTGGTAGATATTTTAAATGGACTTTGTATAATGCTAGAATTTTTCAACCTGGGGGTCAGGACCCATTAATGGATCATGAAATCATACTAATGGCTCACAATGAGCATTTTAAAAAGTAAAATAGAATGCAATAGCAAATACCAGAGTGTCTCTCCTATAATAAGGGTAAACTTTGTTTTATGGCATTCTATCTTCAGTTATATGGGTATAAATGCATGTGCCACAACAGAAATTGTATTTCTTACCTTGAGTGACAGTAAAAATAAAAAACAAGTTGGAAAACACAGCTGTATGCCACCAGAACAATCCACAGCCATACATTATGCTGCACCAGCATTGTACCAGCACTGCAGTGGGCTGTTGCTTCCAGGAAACCTTCTGAATATACTGGATCAATCAAGCTGACTGCCTCAGCCAATTTCACAAGGCATAGCATTGTCTCAATTGGTCCAAGAAGATGTCAGTCAGGATGATATACATTCAATTATGTAAGTCCACACCTTAAGTTAATGTTTCAATATATGACTTCCGCTACTCCCCCAGATCACGTCATCATTGTAATTTTTTACCTTCTGAAACTCAGAAAAATTAAACTCTTTGAGCAACATTTTGTATATGGGTCATCGTGGTGGATGAATAGTGGAAAGGATTTTAGATGGTGAAAGATATGTGTGTATTTATTCTCCTGGTACTTACTGAGTTCTTTCTGTGGGTCAAAGTTAACTTGTTATGGTCTGTGATGTTAAGGAGCAATCAATTGTGTTAGTGTACACAGGACTCAACTAAGCAGGGAGATGACTTTGTTTCTCTGAGAAAGTGATCTTTAAGCAAAGAGCAGAGGTAGCCTTACCAAGAGCTGTGTTACAAAAGAGACGGGAAAAAGCTCCACTGGCTTGAAGTGGATTAGAGGAGAGCAGGTAGCCTCAGACGCTAAAGAGATTTGGTTTTGAAGAGAAGAAAAGAGAATAGGCAATGCAGTTGGACAGAGAAGTTTGGTCAAAAAAGATACTGTTTTGTTTTGCATTTTTAGATGGAAAGAATGTGATCTTTATAAAGACTACTGGGAAATCTCTAGGAGAGAGGATATGCCTCCTCACTCACTTTGCTTATTCTTTTAAGGCCAAGATGCATATCATCTCCTGTGTAGAAATCCACTTCCCCCCTCAGCTCCCTCCCACCCATATCCTTCCCCAACTGATAATTAATTTGTTCCCTGAGAGTCCACAGGTCTCATTTATAGTATTTGAATATTTATTCACTATAGCAGCATTGACTCTCCTTGTCTGTATTTTCTTTCTTTTGTTCTTGTTGGCCAAGCCTGCAGCATGTGAAAGTTTCTGGACCAGGGATTAAACCCCCACCACAGCATTTACCTGAGCCCTGGAAGTGACAATGACAGATCCTTAACTTGATGAACTACCAGGGAACTCTTTGTCTTCTCAATTAGGCTTTGGTTTCTTGAGAGAAAGGACTGTATCTTGGTCAGCTGTGTTACTCTTTGTAAGATGAGTGAAATATAGTATGGACTCAGTAAATGTTTGTTGATTGACTATACAGGAGGGCTACTGAATGCTAAAGGAAACTGCAGAACTAGAAGCAGAGAAGATAAGTGTCCTTATCCATCACATCTCTTGTCCCCTTTATACTCACAAACACTACTGTTTCCCATTCCTTTAATGACCTAGAATCACTGTTCCAATTCCTTTAAGAACATTGAGGATTAAAATTAACAACAACAACAAAAACCAGAAGCTGTCAGGTTGTCCAGAGGCAATATTAATCCTTCAAAATGATCCCGTTTAGCCTGCATAATGATTTTTAAACTTGTGAATTAGTCATCAACAATTAAATATAGGGGATTTCACCTAGGATTTAGGTATCCAGCTTCTTCTGAAAAATCAGAACACTCAGCAGTACTGGAACCAATTTCCTACTTAGCCATAGCTTGCATAAGCAGATAGGTGCTGCTCGTTTTAAACAGAGTCTGATACCTAAACTGGCTACAGTCCTATTACACTTACCTTACTCCTATGAGATGTCTGCCTGGACTCTGAAGAGTTTTCATCTTGTGACACCTGAATTCCAACCAACTAATCTACTACATCTCGTGTTTATCCTGGGGAGAATAAGGACCCTACTGGCATTTTTGCCTAAGTAATTTTTTTTTTTATTATGTGTAACTGTGTGTTCAGTGAAGGACTTCTGGACTCATTTGGAAGGCCAAATGTTATCTATCTAGCTGGATCTTGTCCCAAGGGACAAGATCAAATCCTAACTGGGACAACACAAAGGAAGCTCTCTTGATATCTGCTACATGAGATCCTGGCTGCTTCTCTCTCCCTAACCTCAGCAAACCCTGCTGCTGAGGCTCCAGGATTCTCAAGAGTCAAATCCAGTCCCAAACCAATGGCAGACCTGCCTGTCATTTTCCCCTCCAACCTGGCAGATGAAGGGAGCATATCCATGCTGGGCAGGGGCAGGGACCACCCCTGAGAAGAGGAGAGGGAAATGAACATAGTAGAAAATAGAAACAGCTGTTGGACTTCACAGCTCTTGCATAAGCTGAGGAGGGTAAAAGTTCTGTGGAGACACAAAAAGATGGCAGCACAGTGGGGAGAAGGAGCACCTGTGCAGGTGTAAGTGTTCTCACCAGGTGATGGTCATCCCACCAAGTTACTGTCCAGACTTTGAGGGCTCTTCCTCAGTGACAAAGACACCTCGTCTGGTAGCTCATGCTATCTATAAACAGTTCTGATGACTGTTTCTTCAGGTAAAGCTGAAAGCTCTTTACCTATTGGAATCAGACTCTCAGTTTCCTGAGAGGGTAGGGAAAACAACGTAATGATATGAGAACATTGATAGCCCAACCACTCCTTACTGAATGTTCCCTAAATGTCCAGGAGTACCTCAACACTTCACAGACATGATCTCAAAAGAATAAGAGTAATTCACGTTCCATAGCTGTGATAGGCAGACTAACAACTCCAAGCACATCCACATTCTAATGCCTGGAACCTGTGAATGTTATGTTATATGGCTTGGGGGGGGGTGGATTAAGGTAGCTGCATTTCTACTTTAAAATATGATTATCCTGGATTATCTGGTGGGCTCAATGTAATAACTGTGGTCCTTAAAATTGGGAAGAGGGAGAAAAGCCAAGTCAGAGTGTTATCATATAAGAAAGATTCAAGGAGCCATCGCGGGCTTTGGCTCTGAAATTGGGAAAAGCCCACAAGGAAAGGAATGCAGACAGCCTCTAGAGACTGAAGAGTGTAAAGAAAGACTCTTCTCTACAGTTTGTGGAAGGAATACAACCCAGCCAACACCTTGATTTCAGCACAACAATGCCAGACTTCTACCCTACCGAGCAAAAAGATAATAAATTTGCCTTATTTTGAGATACTAAATTTATCTTATTACCCCTAAGTTTGTGGCAGTTTGTTACAAAAGACATAGGAAACTAATACAACACCTAAATTCATTGCAAAGGTGAGTCACAACTTATTTTGTATGTTGTCTCCAGGCTAATCATCCCCAGCCCTTACGAGCTAAGCCTGGCTTACACACAAAGTAGAAAATAAAATAATAAGGTTGTTTGGCTTGTTTTAGCTTGATTGGTATTAAACATCATGTTTGAAATAGCCAGGATCACTGTTTTGCAAAATGGACTCTTTAGGAATCATGATATGTTCCTCCTTAGTGCTACCATTGTGTTCAATATTTTGAAACTTGCCTTTAGAGGACTGCACAGAATGCTATTATTTTACACCCAGGCCTCCTTGCTGCTTTTTAAAACCTCATTTTGAAATAGAAATATTAACTTTAATAACCTTATTTTTCACCTGAGCATTAAAGATTGTGACTATTTGCAAAAATTAAATACAATAAATTGGCCACCAAGACTACGCCCAACAAATTGTTCAGAATATTCTATAGGCAATGCTCCCCAATGAAATGGCAAAACACTTTTGAGTAAGGGCAGTATCTTTGAATGAAGGTGTCACAAACCCTGCTATCAAAGGGAGAAACTAGAGCATATAGTTGTTGTTACGTTTCTTAAATACAAAACACATCAGTTTGAAACCAAACACAGAGACTTCTGTAGTAGCCATGGGAACCTTTGTTTTTCTTCAATACTTAAAAGGGGGAGGGAGACAGAAGAGGCAACTTGTCTTCTCATATCTCTTCTTCATTCTGTCACGAAGCTAAAGCTAAAATCTCTCCCTCATTCCCCAGCCTCCACCCTTGCAAGAAAAAAGAAATGGGTCAATATATTACTTAAACTATCCTGCTGTAATTATATATGGTCTCAGTGTGAATTACTTGGGGCTCTGAGAGTCTGGGAAGCTGGCTAGAGGACTCTCACTGCCTATAGTGCAGTTTTGTTTGTGTGGTTTTTAAAATGTTGATCCCCAAACAGTAACCAGCCTAATAACTCTCGACACTCCATCACTAATAAACTTGGTAATGGATTTCTTCTCTCTCTCAACATTTCATAGGTTTTGCCCAAGCTGCCAATGAAAGTGAAATGTGCTTTGTGTTTCTCGCTCGCTCTCCCTCTTTTTTTTTTTTTTTTTTTACCTTGTTCGTTTTTAAGTTATAGTCACTGGAGAGGCTTGATAAGTTTCTCTCTTATCTCACTAAGACATCTGAGACTGATCCATAGTAACTGAATAATCAATTAATTCTCCTGCAGAGTTCCATTTACATAATGAAAATGCAACGCGCTGATATTTTATACAAGTCGTTTTTGGTCGTCTAGACTGATAATATATTGTATATTGATTGAGAAGGAAAGCCTAATGGATCTTCTGTTGTTGAAGTTGCAAAATTACAATTAAAGGAAAATGACAGAAGCAAGCATCTATTGGATTTATATCTATATATCTCTCTTTAATATAGGATTCTAAATGTCTGGGCCTGATTAAGACTTTGCTCTCATTTAAGCAAGAAGGGCATATAATGTGTGGCTATTCGTGTTCTCATCGCTAAGGCCAAAATCAATACTATACTGTTTGCAAACAGTGCTACTGTACAATGCTGAATCCTGGGTCCTCCGTGTGACCAGGCACCTGTGACTGAAATCATCCCTTCACCGTTTATTTGGTAAACTCCATGTCTAGGGAAGGGAAAGAACTTGAATAGAGCTTAGCCTAAAAAAATGAAAATTAAGGGCCTTGTGGTCTGTATAGTCCTGTGGGGGAAATAAGACTTGGTTCTTAGTCCCAGTTCTTCTGTATGTGTTTTCAGAATCAGGTAGTCATTAATGATTTTTTATTGCATCTCTACCAGAGGAGGCAGTCAAGTGTAATAGGTAGGCTCACAGGCTCTGAAGCCAGTCTTTTTTGATTCACAGTTCTACCTCCAGCACTCAATAACTGTGAGATGTTGTATTAGTTACTTGACTTCTTTGAGCCTCAGTTTTCTCATTAATATATAGACATAACATTAAGGCTCACCCTATAGCGATATCATCAAAATTAAATGAGCTCATACTTGTTAGGTCCTCAGAATAAGATCTGTCATATAGCAAATGCTCATTAAATTTAGTTATGATGAGAGGGAGCAGGGCATATGGTCCAGCAATCACACTCCTGGGCATATATCTGGTGAAAACCATAATTTGAAAAGATACATGTGCCCCAATATTCATTGAAGCATTATTTACAATAGCCAAGACACGGAAGCAACCTAAATGACAAAGGAATAGATAAAGAAGATGTGGTATGTATATACAATGAAATATTATTTGGCCATAAAAAATAATGAAATAATGCCATTTGCAACAACAAAGATGGACCCAGAGATTATCATACTAAGTGAAGTAAATCCAACAGAGAGAGGCAATTATCATATGATATCACATATGGAATATAATAAAATGATAGAGGAACTTTTTTTCAAAACAAACTCAAAGATTTCAAAACCAAGCCTAGGGTAACAAAGGGGAAACATTGAGGGTAGGGATAAATTTGGAGGTTGGGATTAACATATACACACTACTATATATAATATAGACAGCTAATAAGGACCTATGGTATAGCACAGGGAAATCCCCTCAATACCCTGTGATAGCCTATATGGGGAAAGAATCTGAAAAGGATTGGATATGTGTATATGTATAACAGAATCACTTTGATGTGCACCTGAAACTAACATAACTTTGTAAGTCAACTATACTCCAATATTTTTTTTAAAGTTAGCTATGATGACTAGCAAATCTACAAAGAAAAGCATCATGGACCTGGTCCTCCAAGTCAAGGGCTTTTCTCTTAATTGTGGAGAACTGATGCATAATTAAAATGGAATTTAAAAGAGGAAAGTTGGAGCACTAGCAATCGGTAGCTATTCATTCAAACATTGGTGGTAGGATTACATTCACTATTTTTCTTCTTCTTTTTTCCCTTTTTTTTCTAGGGCCGCTCCCACGGCATATGGAGGTTCCCAGGCTATGGGTCTAATCGGAGCTGTAGCCACTGGCCTACACCAGAGCCACAGCAACGCTGGATCCGAGCCGTGTCTGTGACCCACACCACAGCTCATGGCAACGCCAGATCCTTAACCCACTGAGCAAGGCCAGGGATCAAACCCGCCACCTCATGGGTCCTAACTGGATTCGTTAACCACTGAGCCATGACGGGAACTCCTATTTTTCTTCTTTTAATGTTCTCAGTATATTCTAATATTTTCATGATGGTCATGAATTACTTTTATAATCTCTTAAAAAACAAAATAGTTTCAATTTGAAGGGAAGAGGGGAACCTTCAGCCCAGGAAGAAGCAGTGGTACCTGAAGTTCATATGCTGTAGTTCTGTATTTTATTCCCATCCCATCTTGTAGAAGTTCTTTCAGAAATGTGTTATCCATGTTTATTCTCTGACCTCTCAATAGCATCTTCACTCATATTTGGGGGTGCCATCCAAGCAGGAACCATTTGATAAATCAGGATTAAATCCAGCTATTGCACCTTCATTTGTATTCATATAGTTTCCATTTGCCCATACAGCCTTTCTCATCTCATCACAAACAAACCCTCACAGGCAGGGAACAAGAACAAGCTACACTTGTTTTAATTTACTTTTTTTCATGGGCAATCTCCAGAGCCTGAGGTAAGAGAAGGCTCCGGTGCCCCAAGGTGCTTATAAAGATGCTTAAGGATTAATCAGCCCCTCTTTGTTCTATAATGGGACAAGGAGACCTCGGAGCTTCTTCAGCTCTGGAAACAGAGCAGATGTGGAGTAGCACAGACTCGGAAATGAAAATTGAGTCAACACACAAAACCCAGGAAGTTTAACACAGCAAAAAAAACAGTGAAGATAGAAACATCCACCTCTTATAAATCCAGTTAACCCATGCCGGAACATAGCTCTGGGCTCTGCCTTCATGAAAAAACGTGTTTGACATGTGAAAAGGAAGAGGAAGCTATACAACTTTTGTCTCTGGATGGTTCATTAATTACCTTTTCCAACAATGGGGTGTGAACTCGAGTTATTCAGAGTTCAGTTAAAATTAGCATTGGTTGCTGACATATTGCATTCTCATCCCAAGGAAAGGAATTCTTTTCCCATGAAGCCTAAACCAAAACACACACCTTTACAGCTCAGTAAAAATGTATGCAGATTCTTAGAACACACAGGGTAAAAAGAAATTGGAGTCTATTATTTGACATTTACTATTTATTATTGGCTTTGTGCCCTAATTAATCACTAATAATAACACTTCATATGGATACCTAATCTCCCTCCTACAGGTGGTCTTAACTCTAATGTTTTACATGTTATAAAGCATCTAGTCTTAATAATAATATTATGGTGTGAGAAAACAAATAAACAAAATAGACATAACTTTTCTTGATCTTATGCCTGACAAGGCATCATAATAAAATCCCTTTGAAGGAAGGATGTAACTGTTTACAACCGGAAACTGAGATGCAAAGATAGTCAGGGGCAGAGTTAGGGTTCTGGATCCCCTGAGTAATCTTTAGAGGTCAAGGTCTGACTCAGAGGCCACGAGGATGAAGAGGCCATACAGAGGGTCCAGGCTATCTGAAAGATACCTTGCATCTGCCCCAGAGTGATGTCGCAGGAAGATGGTCCCAAGAGTAGTAATGATGTTTGAATAGATTTAGTTATAATTTTCTCCAGCACTCAAAAAACATACATTTTTCTAGAGACCTGGCCTCCCACCAAAAAGGCTGTAAACTTATGGAGATTAAATGTTAAAGAACTGTTTTGTTTTGTTTTGCTTTTTGCTTTTTAGGGCTGTGCCTGCAGCATATGGAGGTTTTCAGCCTAGGGGTCCAATTGGAGCTACATCTGCTGGCCTACACTACAGCCACAGTGATGCCAGATCTGAGCCATGTCTGCGACCTGCACTACAGCTCATGCAATGCCGGATCCTTAACCTGCTGAGTGAGGCCAGGGATTGAACCTGCATCACCGTTTCTAGTCAGATTCATTTCCACTGTGTTACGATGGGAACTCCTAAAGAACTTTAAATTATATGGTTTCCTTTTGCTCTGGAATTAGAGAACAGCCTCCAAACTAGCTGGCAAAGAAATACTAAATAACCCATTTCTAAAGAAACGTGAAAATAACTGGGATAAATACCACACTCAGGGCTTCTTCTTCTTCTTTTTTTTTTTTTTTTTTTTTGTCTTTTCTGGGGCCTCACCCATGGCATATGGAGGGTCCCAGGCTAGGGGTCTAATCGGAGCTGTGGCCATCGGCCTATACCACAGCCACAGCAATGCCAGATCCAAGCTGTGTCTGCGACCTACACCACAGTTCGTGGCAATACCGGATCCTTAACACACTGAGCAAGGCCAGGGATCAAACCCACAACCTCATGGTTCCTAGTTGGATTCATTAACCACTGAGCCATGACGGGAACTCCACTCAGGGCTTCTTAAGAATCAACTATCAACTCAACAAGTTGTCAGTCTAGTGAGAAGATTTTTTTTTCCCTTTCCTTGTGGAGGAGAGAAATGGGTATTTTCTACTACAAAAACTCAAATGAAGCAAGCTTCAAATATCAGAAAAATATCAAGAAAGAGGATCAGACATCTCAATATCAGGATGGGTGTCTGCTCAGGCAGTGGGTTTGTTAGGCGTGACTTGCACCTACTTGAACAGAGGTCAAGGGATTTGAGAGGAGGCACCAGAAAGCAACCCTCTCTAGTTTTCCCATGACCAAGCAGGGCCCACAAAAAAAAACCTGCTGAGTTCTTTTCCAGCACCCTACCTTGCTGGCTGATCACCAGTGGAGGGCAACCCAGAGCTGTGAAGTGTATCACTGTGTGCAGTTGGTGAGGGGTTGGAAGAAGTCAGAACCAAAGACCATTCTCTTACCTCCTGGAACTCTGCCGGGGGATCCTGCTCCTCCTGGGTCCCATCCCAGAGCTAACACATGAGCTTGTGCTCTCACCATTTGGACATCAGCTACACAGAAACCCCATAGCTGCCACTATATCAGGGGGAGAATTGAAAACAACCAAAAGAAGTTCAACGGAAACTAAGGGAGTTCCCATTATCCTGTTGTGACTCAGCAGATTAACAATCCAACTAGTATCCATGAGGATGCAGGTTTGATACCCGGCCTCACTCAATGAGTTGAGGATCTGGCATTGCCATGAGCTCTGGTGTAGGTCACAAATGCGGCTTAGATCTGACTTTGCCTGCAGCTCTGAATAGTCCCCTAGCCTGGGAATTCCCATATGCAGCAGGTGTGGCCCTAAAAATAAATAATAATAATAATAATGTTTGTCCTTTTCACTCTATTCCTTCTCTTGATTCCCAGACCAGAGAAAATAAGCTTTTCCAAGGATGAGCGAGGAGGGTATCCAGCACTAGACAGCACTCCAAAGTAAGGGAGAAGATGATTAGGTTACAGAGTAGATTTCATCCCTCCCTACTTGCTGCCCTTCCAGACCCAAACTGGCCACTTCTAGGGGCCCAGGGAAGGAAGAAGATAGGATTTAAATTACTGTGAAATAGAAGTTTTTAAATCAAAGAAACAAAAATTTAAAGAATCATGGAAGAGGAGTCTCCTGATGGCTCAGCAGGTTAAGGATCCAGCATTTCATTGCTGTGGCTCAGGCTGCTGCTGTGGCGTTGATTCAATACCTAGCTGAAGAACTTCAGCATGCTATGTGGCCAAAAAATAATCCTAAAGGAGATGAAAGAAAAAAATAAGATCTCCCTGAGACAATAATAGTTTAACATTATGAAAATTGTAAAAATGATTTAATAGTTGTACCATCCACGTGTTAAAAGTAACTCAATAAATTGGTTACATAGACGATTTGTACATACTGCCTTATCTTGGAACTAGGACATGAAACAGACACCCTTTGACTTCAACCCTTGAATATGTTCCATTCTAATGAGCTGCTTCCTTCCCCCAACATCAAATAATTCACCCAATTTTTGCAAGGAAAGAAATGAAAGGAGTTGGAAAAAAATTTAGTAAACTTTATAATGCTTTTATCTTCAAAACCCTCTTTAAAATCACCACCTCCTCCAACTTGTCTCTTAAATAATCAGATTTTAAACTCTGTACTTGTAGGGACTAGACAAGATTAAAAACAAATGGCAGTGGAGGTGGAGGCACTCTACCATTGTGCCTATCAACTTAATAAATGCAGTTATCCTCATCAGTCAGGTCCAGAGGCCAGCGCGAGGCCCTGCAGTTTGCTGAGTCAGACCCAGCACATTTAATAAAAGGGATTGAAAAATAATGCTTGATGCTGCTCTAGTTCACATGAGTAAATTGTGAGGACACCCCATACATTAAGTGAAACATTCATTTCCATAATGTGATAGGATCATCTCCATTGATCCCACTGAGCTCCGAGGACAGAAACTTGCCTTGTCTTCTCATGGAAGGCTTATCAGGGGCTCAGGGGAGTTGACAGGAGGCAATACTAAACCCTACACTTAAACCCTGGCAAGATTTCTGCTAACTTCTGTCTTTGAATTTTCTGGTTTCCTTTGTTTACAGCCATCCATTCAATAGAGAATGACAAGAATCCTCTTTCTTTTGCGGAATATACACCTAGAAATATTTGGTTTCCATTTCTAAACATCCCCATAGTTCATGGCTCTTTGGTATTGAGTTCATGCTTACTAGTGAGGTTGAATCCCAGCATAAGTGTCTGATAGGTATAACAGAGTGAATTGAAAGGTGTCATCTTTCCTAATACTCTTCAAAGTCTTTTCATTCTCCCAAGCATATTCTTAGTCGCTTAGACTGGAAACTACATCCTGTCACCCAAACCTGTATTGTTAGTTGTATACGTTGCCTATTTCTTGCTCCATGGACCCTGAGGTATTTTGCAGTTTACATTTTTGCTTCTCTGACCTAGACTCTTCCCAGAACCTTCTGATTCATTCTAATTTCATCCAACAACATTCAAAAACTGGCTAAGTGGAAATGAATCTGACTAGCATCCTTGAGGACACAGGTTTGATCCCTGGCCTTGCTCAGTGGGTTAAGGATTCGGCATTGCCATGAGCTATGGTGTAGGTCACAGACACGGCTCTGGACCCACGTTGCTGTGGCTGTGGTGTAGGCCGGCAGCTACAGCCCAGATTTGACCCCTAGCCTGGGAACCTCCACATGCCAATGTGGCCCTAAAAAGACAAAACAAACAAACAAACAAACAAACATAATAAACTGTATCTGTTAAACTTAACAAGCTCTGAACACACTCATGTGACCCAACCCTTGTCTTTGAGGAACTTTCAATCGAATAGAATAGTGTTGAGGTGAAAAGGTCCTTGGAGGGTCAATTCAAATGAGATCACTACTCAAGTGGCCTCTGAGAGTGATTCTGGAAAGAAAAGTTAGGATGATTGTCAAGGGAACTAAGATCCTTGTCACATAAAGATCACATACCAAATTGGAAGAAGATGCAAGAACATAACTGAAATGAAGAGCCATGAATGAGATCAGTGGCTTCAAGGGTTGAGAGCAGAATTGGTGAGGTGTTTAGATCAGATGGAAGTGGGCCACTCAGGACTGATTTTTTTGAACAGCAGGAATCTATAGCCAGACCATGTGATACCTGCCTGGGCCAGAATGGGAGCAGATAGTGACTTCAAAAAGTATTTCCACTGGAGTTCCCATCGTGGCACACTGGAAACAAATCCGACTAGGAACTGTGAGGTTGCTGGTTTGATCCCTGGCCCCCCTCACTGGGTTAAGGATCTGGTGAGCTGTGGTGTAGGTCACAGATGCAGCTTGGATCTGGCATTGCTATGGCTCTGGCATAGGCCAGTGGCTGCAGCTCCGATTAGACCCCTAGCCTGGGAACCTCCATATGCCATGGGTACGGCCCTGAAAAAGGACAAAAAAGACAAGAAAAAAAAAAAAAAGTATTTCCAGGTGGACAGTCTCAGTAGGTTAAAATCATTAACTTTTTATATGGCAAAGTTTTTTTATAAAGCTCTACAATTATTAGTAGGCCAGCATTATCTTTAAAATATAAGCATTAAAAGGGAATATTAAATAAGCATAATAGCTTCTTTTTAATTAGGATATCACTTTACCATAGATTTGGCTATACTTGGTAGATTAAGCATTGAATAATATAATTCAAATAAAGCAATTTCCTCCACAATTAAGTAAAGACTCTCTTAATAGGTATTCTTGTTATTCTCCCAACATAAGTTCCGTCATAAAATCTTGTTGGGTGAAGTGGGTTTACATGAATCCCTAACAAAGTAATTTATAGAACAGGCTAAATCATGGGTTCTCAAGATTACTTTACAATCTATAAAAACCAGGGCTCACAGAGTGCCACCTCACAGCAGGAAAAGTTCACGTACCAGATATCACAGATCTGCATATCTATCATGGCAGCTTTCTGGAGGATGCTGATAATGCTCCTGCCTCAACACAATCAGTATATCTAAATAAGGGAAGAGGTGCCTGTTTCTAATGTACCTAAAGAGCATGTGGAATAGGGGGCCCTGCTCACAGGCCAAACTGAATCATAGTGGGACCAAGGTCCTCAAGTCCTTTCAGATGAGAACCATGGAGCTTATCTCTGCTTTGCCTGTGACAGTTCACAGTCCTTGATGCCATTTGGGGGGGTTGTATTCATTATTCTTTATGGTAATTGACAAGATGGACTTTGTTCATGAGAACACTCATCAGACATGCTTAAAGGGGAGCATCTAAGTTACGCATACAGTAATAATAGCTAACATTTATTAAACATTTAATATATGCCAGACACCTTTGAAGACACTTTATGATAGTTATCACATTTTATCCTCACAATAACTCCATGAGATCAAGTCATATTCTTATCCTCACTTTACAAATGAAGAAACTTGAGATGTGGGTAATTAACTTGAAGATTAATTAAAACTTAAGAGTTGCCTGTCAAGACTATCTGGCTAGAGAATATATAAAAATGCCACATGAATTGGGACCACCAAACAAGCCAACTGGGCTACCATACAGATGATTGAACTTCATGTTTATTAAGGTTTGAAAGAGTAAACTTAAACAGTTACCAAGGTTATCATATAGTAGAATTCATGGGAAGTATGAGTTTTGGAATCTAAATGCCCAGGGTTTGAGTCTTTTTAGGGCAGTGTACTCTCATGATCAGGACCATAGTAATTAAACTCTTCATCTTTTAATCATCTGATTAGTTAATATAGGTTAAGAAAAATAGCACTGATAAAAACAATGTCTTTGAATAGTACTGATCATATTGTTTTGAGAACTTCTTTGAATATTTTTATTCTATGCAATTGTTTCTTACGGTGGGAAAGATTGGCAGCATTATAAAATATTCACAGTATAAAAATGCATCTTATATCTTTGGTAACTTTAATCCTATGAAACAGTGTAAAATGGTAAAAAAAAAAAAAAATTCAAATAACATCCAGAATCTAGAATGTCTATGAAAAAAATAAGATCAGACTAACACTAAAAATCTTCATCTTGGTACTTAAGTCAATTGCCATGTTAATGGATCCCACCATAATCTTGTGTCTGACACTTTCTTGTATCCCGTGCAAGTATTTAGATGGCAGTTGAGCAGACAGAATTAAGTTTTCAACAATGAGAAGAGTTTATGGATATGCTTTTGCCCACATATGATATGCTTTTGCCCACATATATACAAAATGCATACAAATTCATTTTATTCTTTTTACGAATGTATTTTTGACATAATACTTATGAGTTTTTTTTTTCTTTCTATATTAGAGTCATTCATTGCACAGCATTTACAAATTTTTATCTATCACTTGGCAAGTCACCAGAGACAAAGATGACTAGGACTTGGGGTCTGCCCTAAGATTTTAATTCAGGTGATGATTCAGAGATATTGCACCAGCAAATTATGCTGATTGGTAGCACTTGTGAGGAACCATGTTCTGATCTAAGCCTTGCCATTCCCTTATTATCCTACCAGAGGTAAATCAACTCCCCCATACTTCTCAGTCCTTTGGATTTCTTTTTTATTTTATTTTATTTTATTTTATTATTTTATTTTATTTTATTTTTGTCTTTTTAGTACTTCACCCACGTCATATGGAAGTTCCCAGGCTAAGGGAATTGGAGCTGGCCTACGTCAGAGCCACAGCAACTCCAGATCTGAGCTTCGTCTGTGACCTACACCACAGCTCAGGGCAATGCTGGATCCTTAACCCACTGAGTGAGGCCAGGGATCAAACCTGTGTCTTCATGGATACTAGACAGATTCGCTTCCACTAAGCCATGATAGGAACTCCAGACCTTTAGACTTCTTATTTTAAATGAAGGCCTTGATCAAAATCAGTGTTTTGCTTTTATTCTTCATAACACGTCTTAGAGAAAAAAAATCAAACAATATATAAAAGCATAACAAAGGAAATAAAACATACTTGAAACCCCATGACTATTAATAATTTTGGTGATCATCTTTCTATACTACTCTTTACATGTACACATGACAGAGTTTTAGATAAATCATAGTATGTGTTTATAGTACAGATTCTATTTTTTAGTAGCATTTTTCCTTTTATCTTCTTTTTCTTCCTGTCTGACTGGACACAACACTAACAACCCTCCGACTTTCACCATACTCATAAAGCAATATATATACATGATAAAATATATCTGTATAGAGAACTTACATGACATTATAAAAGCTGGCGTTGTTAAAATCTAACTCTTCTCACATAAAAATACATCCTGATAATCACTCTGGGCTAACTGGTATAGGACTATCTTCATCATTTTAACGACTGCATAACCTGTCATTGTATGGGTCGGCTACAATTTCATTTCCCTATCAATGAACATTTATTTGTTTTCAATTTTTAGCCACAGAAAACACTATGCAATAAACATCCTTGCATGTTCTACTGCTTTTATTTCTTTGGGATAAATCCCCGGAAATGGGATTGCTGCATCAATGAATAAGTATATTTTTTACTTTTAACATATATTGTCAGAACTTTCCAGAAATACTATAATAATTTATTTCCACCGACAGTATTCAAAAACACTCTGTAGTTGCCTGGAAGTCTAGCCAACTCATTTACATTTTTGCCAATGTGAAGCTTATAAAGTTGTTTTAATTTGCATTCCTGTGATTCCTATAATTGAACTTGAGCACTTTTTCCATAGTTTAATGGCTGCTTCCACTTGTTCTTAAGAATTATTCTTCAAGTGGAAATGCAAGGTCCCTTAGGTTCGTGACGGCCACCATAGGAGGAAAGAGAGGGACCAAGATACCAGAGCTTCATGTCCCCTTGTTCTTTCCAACTATAAAAGTTCATTTATTTGGTTCCTTATGGGATTTGATATATAAAAATTGTTTGAGAGGTGTTAGACTTGATGCTTTTTTATATTCCCTCTCAAGATTTTAAAATAATCGTACTTGTTAGGTTTATTTTATTTTTAGTTTTGGTATCATTATTATTATCATCATTATTATCCCATCTAGATTTTAACTTAATTGTAGGCAGAATCTCCTTCTTACACTCCTTTTGTATCATTGAATGATACTAAGACTGTAGTTCTTACACTTTAATATGAACAGGAATCACCAGAGGACTTGCTAAAAATGTGGTTATGCACATGCCAATGCCAGAGACTGATTCAGAAGGTGCTGAGGTAGGATTTAAGAACCTGTATCTTAGCAAGCACTTCAGGAGACTGTTACACAGATGGCCCATCAAGCATACATCATGTGCTGATGGGGATGTGAAAAAAAAGGAACACTTGGGCTCTGTTGATGGAATTGTAAACTGGTTCAGCCACCATGGAGAACAGTACAGAGGTTCTTCAAAAGGTTAAAAGAGAACTACCATAGCCTCCAGTAATCCCTTTTCTGGATATATATCCAAAGGTAATAAAAATAGAATATCAAAAAGATAACTTCACTCTCATGTTTATTGCATCATTATTCAAAATAGCCAAGATGTGGAAACAACCTAAGGTCTATCAATGGGTGAATGGATAAAGATGATGCCACATATTACATATGTATATATATATTCTGTTGTATATACACACACAATAGAATACTAATCAACCATGAGATGAGAGAAAAGTCTGTCATCTGCAACAACATAGATGGACCTTGAGAATGTTATGCTAAATGAGGTAAGTCAGGCAAAGACAAATATTATGCAATATCTTTTATATGTGTAATCTAAGAAACCTGAACTTATAAAAGTAGTGAGTAAAATGGTGGTTACCAGGGGCTGAGGGGTAAGGGAATATTGTTTAGGTGTACTCACTTGTAACTAGTAGATAAATAAGTCCTGGATATCTAATACACAGTACAATGATTTTATTTATTTATTTATTTATTTATTTATTTATTTGTCTTTTCTAGGGCCTCACCCGCCGCATATGGAAGTTCCCAGGCTAGGGGTCTAATCGGAGTAGTAACTGCTGTCCTACGCCACAGCCAAAGCAATATCAGATCTGAGCCACGTCTGTGACCTACACCACAGCTCAGAGCAATGCTGGATCCTTAACCCACTGAGGGAGGCCAGGGATCAAACCTGCATCCTCATAGATTCTAGTCAGATTTGTTTCCACTGAGCCACGACGGGAACTCCCCACAGTACAATGATTATAGAAAAAAAATGTATTATGAACATTAAACTTGCTAATAAACTAGATTTTAATTTTTCCCAACAGTAGCAGAAATAATAATTATATGATGAGCTAGAGTTGTTAGCTAACACTATGATGGAAATCATATTATAATGTATAAGTGTATCAGATCAATATGTGGTATGCCTTAAACTTACACAATATTGTTCATCAAATAGAGTTCACTTTTTTAGAAAAGAAGATATTCTGGAATTTGGCACTTAGTGAGTGTTCAACACATGTTTAATAGACTCTCTTTAGCTAGCACTGGGGTCTCCTTAGGTCTGTGTGCTTTAGTGAAGCTACATAAATACAGCACTAAAAAGTTTATGTAAAAGTTTCATACTGCAGTATGAAGCGGTCTTTGAAGTCCAGCTAACCTCTTCAGAAACAGGAGAAAATCTTCATTTTCTACGGGTATCTGGGAGGCCAGAGAGAATAAACTCATATTCGCCTGGTCCATCAGGAGTTGCTGCAGAATGCCTGCAATATGTCCTTAATTTCTTACCAAAAGAATTCCTCATTCTGACCCTATTCCATACCCAGCCATTTCCATCTGACCCTCTTTCCATAATATTTGCCAGTAATTACGCAGCCATTACTAGCCAGAGGACGGCCTTATACATAAAGAATTCAAGTTCTGGCTCCAGAAAGCTAAAATTCACTTCAATAAAATCATCTCAGAGGAAACGCCAAGAAAGGGAGTCACATAAAGCCTGGTTTCTAGAGAGTAGTATATTAAAGAAATAAACTATCGCTCTGATAAGATGGGCCCTGTTCAATCTCACAGTCTTTCCTCTAATCCTATCTGCATCCCAATCACCCTGATTTCCTCTGTCACTGGGTGACGGTACAAAGGGAAAGATTGCAGATCTAATTAGCATAATATGGATAAGCAAATGAGGCCTAATCAATTATGGTTCACACTTGCTTTCATCACTTGTGCCAACAGTCGGCAAATTCACTGACAGTTCAAATGCGACATTTTTAGAAGCCATCAGTAAATCAATAACAAGTGACAGTAATTTAGATGCACACTTCGTTCTGCCTCCATTTCTGTCCAGGAGATGCAGCCTCACAACCCAGAGACACCTGAGCTCAGCAGTCAAAGCCTTTCACCACTTAAATTGTACACGTGGGCCAAGTCTGCCTCTTGACACTTGGCGCCACAGCCATTTCTGACGGGTTACACAAAGTTTATGGTAAGTATGGTGGCTGGAGGTTTTTCTTCAGTTTGTATTAAATTTTTGGAAGAAGCCTGATATATGGATCTGTGAGAGGCAATATGGTCTGGTAGGAGAAGCCACAGGGCAGCTGACCTGTTCTGTCCTAGCTCTAACACTCATTACTTGTATAACCTTGGGAGAAAGTCACTGTTAATCTGTCTGTGTTGCCACTATACCATCTGTTGAGGGGGGGGAGGGGATGGAGAAAGGGGGGAAAATGTTAATATGAACCAACCTCACAAGGCTGGGTTGGGGATGAAACAAGATGTCAGTGGTGAACACACTTTTCATAAATATAAGGCCATTGGTAGGGCTTCTAGAGAACAGTTTTAGGTTTCAGAGTAAAGAGAAATGGCCTGTTCTCTTGTCTGACATTTATAGTCATTTTATTTTATTCCTATGATATTCATGTCAAAAATTCCCACCTTAATATGACTCTCATAAAAAGGCAGAACAGGAATTTTAAAGTTCAAATTCAGTGGCGTGAAATAAAATCTGAGAAAGCCAGAGCTAGAAAGAACCTCACTCATCACCATCATCATCACCCCCTTATATTTCTTCAGTGCTTACAGTTAACAAAAAGCCCGCACACACGGGGTTTATCTCTGGGGTTCATGCTCCAGGAAGAACAGTGAACAACTGCAAATCACTCACATATGGGTGATGATGGAGATGCTGGCACTCCACTCGAAAATCTCCTTCCATAATATTTGCCTTTCCACTGCTTCGAGGATATGTTCCTCCACCAGTTCTAAATCCGATGAGCAAGTGTCCTTCCACTCTTATCTCCCCACAGTTGCTCACAGGGCATCGTCACTGAAATTAACATTGAAATTAACATTAACAACATCCTTTTAGCTTAATTTCACTGTATTATGCAATTAACGAATCCATGATATCTTCTACAGGTTGCTCTTCCCCATTTTAAATCTAAATGGATCTGTCCTTAAATGTTTAATTCGAGAGGCTAGAAAATAGTTTACTTCAATTTGTTTGAAAACATTAATTGAATATTGCATCCTTTGGCTATTATTACAAAATTAAAACAAATAACTACAAAAACTCAGCAGCCTGGAACAATGAAGACTTGTTTCTTGGGGTTCCCCAGTGGTTTGGTGGGTTAAGGATCCAGCATTGTCACTGCAGTAGCTGGGATTGATGCTGTGGCATGCATTTGATCCCTAGCCCAGGAAGTTCCCCACATGCTGTGGGCATGGCAGAAAAAACAAAACACAAAAAACAAACAAAAAAGACTTGTTTCTTACATATCTGTATTTTCAGCTCAGCTAATCTTGTCTATCCTACATCTCTGTGGATAGCCTAGGGGTTCTTGTAGTTTTGACTGGAATAGAACATGTTGGCTGGAGACACTCTGCTCTCTATACCTCTCATTCTCATCCTTATCCTGAGAATGGCCTTCTCATGGTGATGTTAGAAGAGCAAGAACAAGGAGGCCTGGTCACAAGGCACTTTCCAAATCTCTGCTCCCATCACATCTACTAACATGCTACCCACTGGGCAAGGTAGTCCACATGCCCAAACTAACGGGTGCAGAATTTACATCCTGCCCGTGGCAAAAGGGTACCGTCGAGTGATATGCAAAAGATATAGATATTTGTTTGGAATAAATTTGAAGATTTTGCCATGTAGGACCTTTTAATCTCATAGTGAACCTGAGATCATTTCATATAAGGGAGAAATTATATCTGGTTGTAGAATGAGGAAAGGATCTAAAGGTGTCACTTGAGATGAATTTCAATGAACAAGTAGGATCTTAACACCCAAGGAAGAGAGCAAGAGAATGTCCTCTGTGGCAGGAATTTCCTGAGAGATGGCACACAGAAGGAAAAGCATGGTTATGTCCAGAAAATAATCAGAGGTCTTAGATGACTGTAGATCAGGTACTCAAATGGTAGTAACTGACATGTCTTGCCAGAAAAGGACGTAAAACTCATGCTTCTTAGGGCCACAACTATGTCAATATAGCTCTCATTTCTGCCAGTACATTGTCAATGACCAAATTCCAATCAAACACATACACACATTTATGGATGAGAGATTTATTTATTACTTACTACCAAGGGGAAAGCCTAAGTAATGTTCTGGATGTTCAAATCGTTCCTTTAAAGAAACATTTCATCTGAGAGCATCTGCATCTGCCTGAGACATATTTTCCCAGTGTTGTACTTGACTTTAAGCTGACTAAAGATATCAAACTTTCTCTCACAGATTCTTTGACATACTTGAACATTATTGAACAAATGTCAGTTATGTCTATCTCTTGAATTGTGTCAATCTAAATTGAAAATGTGCTGACTTTTTTTTTTAGCATCATCACTCTCTGTGTTTCTATGCCAGCGGCGCAATTGGACATGACTGGAAATATCGGTCACTTCTGTTCCCTGGAATGGTTAAGTTTATCTCTGCATCTGCATTTCCAGGACCTGACCCTGAAATGTAGAATCACATCTAAAAAATAGAGGTAACTACAAAATTATAACCTGTGATTATACAGATATAGCTGGTGATAGTATTGTGGCTAATGATGTCATTAATATAACACAGTTCTATAAGTGAAAGGAAAACTCTGTGTGTTTAATGAAATCAGTGTATCCTATTTCTTACAATATTATTCAAATTCACTATTTTATCTTGGTTGGGGCAAGAACCCTCTTAATCACTAATAATTAGAATTATAAGATACTTCTGAAAGGTATTAAGAAGAGCTTGTTGCTCTTTCTTGCACTTTAGCAGAGGAAAGTGTTAGAAGGAAAAAAATAATTTTTGAGGTGCTATAGTGATTTCTACCAAGTTTGCAAAATGTTTCAAAATAGAAGATATGTTAAGAAGCAGATGGTAATAAATAAGAATAATATATGCCATTTATTAACTGTTCACTATTGCTCATGTGCTGGACCAAGGGTTTGATGAGTTATTCAGCTCTCATAATTACTTATGAGGGCAGTACTGTTGCTGTCTCCACTTTATGGATGGTAAGACTGAGACTAGACAACTAACTCACCCAAGACTATGTAACTGATAAATAATAAAAGATAAGCCTATCTGACTCAAAATTCCATTTAGATGTAGTCAGTAAGGAATTTACTCCCTGCTATATGCCAAATACTCTTCTAAATTCTGAGGATCTTTCAGTGAACCACACAAGTAAAAATCCCTGTCCTCAAAGAACTTATTTTCCTATGTATATTATACATTTACAAAAACAAGATAAATACTCAGTATCTCACAATGTAGTGATTTATTTTTCTCAGTTCTATTACAATATTAGTCTAATCTTCATAACTAAATGATAGGTTCCACATAAGCTGGAATTATATTTTAGAGCTCTTTTTTTTAAATTTCCCTATAGCACACGGTGAAGTGATGATAGATTATGCCATTCAATATGTACTTTTTAATTGATATATTTTTTGAGTACCACATCATTAACAAACCCTTGAGAAATCACCGGTTCAGGGCTGTTTTATTGTTTGAAGTTGCTGCTGATTCATTGTAAGGGCAGCAGGGAAGGTGATTAATCCAGGTCCCCAGGGTGTCTATATAACTTTCATTTCCAGATGTTGTGCTGACTTGAATCATGAGTGTCCAATGCCAACATCTAGAGAAAAAAAAAAGTGTGCTCTTTGGACATTTAGCACCATATTGAAAAAGTCATTGTGTGGTGTTGACCAAATCCTTTATTCTCCCTGTGCTTGTTGCTCTTTATTGCACTCCCGCAGAGGAAAAAATAAGATGACCCTATCTCTTTAACAGGTATCGTCTGTTTATTTATTCTTGTTCTTATTACTATTATTCCAGGGGCTGCCGCTCCGGCCTCGGTCCAGCACCCTGATCTCCAGCTCTCTCTCACTTGCCTCTCCCATCGCTCCTTGTTTATTGTTTGCTCCTCCATCTCTCCTTTTCCATCTTCCCCAGGCTGGTCCACTATCCCTCTGCCTGTGTCTATGGCAACTCCATCTCTCTAAATGTTTGTCTCTGTCCATCTCTGCCTAGATGTGTCTCTACGTCTCTCACTCTCTCTGAGTCTGTCTCTTTCTGAGTTTTACACCCTCTCACAACAGCTTTCTCTCTCTCTTCCTGCGTGTGTGTCTATAACTGGGTCTTTGCATAGTTGTGTGTTTTTCTATCCTTCAACCTGTTTCTGAATTTTTCCATTGTTCTCTCCCTCTGGGTATTTCTTTTTTTGGCCATGCCCACAGCATATGGAAGTTCTAGGGCCAGGGATCAAACTCGTGCCTCAGCCGGTGCCTGTAGCAATGCAGGATCCTTAACCCACTGTGCCATTTCCCTCTCTGGGTATTTCTTCTTCTGTTTTTGCTTCCCTGTGTGAATCTGCTTTTTCATTTCTCTCTCCTTTATATATATCACTGTGTATTTCTCTCATTTCTTCTGTGTGAATGTATGTGTGTGCGTGGTGGGGGAGAGGGCACATATGGTGTCTGTGCATTAGTAAAGGTTGTTTTAATGTCTCTGTCTCTATTTTCAGTGAATCAATTTCTCTGTCTCTCTCTTAGTATGTGTTAAACACACAAAAGAAGAAAGTATGAAAAAAGGTAAGAGCTGAAATTAATGAAACAAGAAGCAGACATATAATAGAAAGGATACAAAAATCAAAAAGCTGATTCCTTGTAAAGTCTAAAAAGTTGACAAACCATTTGTAAAACTAATTATAGAGAAAGAATGTGAGAAAGAGAGAGACAGAAAGAGAAGTTCCCAAATGCAATGTTAGGAATAAAAGAGCAATAGAACCACAGATGCACCAAAGGTTAAATAGATATTATAACAGTTTTATACCAATAAATTGGCCTAATTGTTAGAAATAGTATTAGAGAACTAGAAATTATGCCAAAAAGTCAATTTAGAAAAACCTCCTTTTATTAATTCAGCATACTCAAAGGGTATAATCTGGTCATATAAGTTGTTAAATATTGAAACATCTACACACTAGCTTTTAAGAGCCCCTACATTGATCGCTAAGTACTATCTGGTCCATTTTTGCTCTTCCCTCAGGCCCCCATAAGTCTCTATACAGTCCATCAACTGGAGATTAATTCCAGGTTTAGATTCTTTAGATTTTGTTTCAGGGCTATTTGTTGGCCTCTATCCTGACTAGTTCAGTGCCTAATCCAAACCACTAGTAAAACTTTCTACCTGTCATTCCTGTCTATAATCATTAACTAAAATGAATAACCAATTACAAATCTACTCATCAAAACCACACCAGGTCCAGATGGTTGTATAGATGAGTTCTACCAAACATTTAAGAAATTGGTAAATGCACGCAATTTTTCACTCACTGCTTCAAAGACTGTAAGAATAGGAAAAATTGCTTAATTCATTCTATAGAAATAATTTAGATAAAAATTTAAAATGAGAAGAAAATTGTGCAGGCCATCATCATTCACAAATTTAGATGAAATATTATTGAACAGAATATCAGAAAACCAGGGAGTTCATGTCATGGCACAGTGGTTAACGAATCTGACTAGGAACCATGAGGTTGCAGGTTCGATCCCTGGCCTTGCTCAGTGGGTTAAGGATCCAGTGTTGCTGTGAGCTGTGGTGTAGGTCATAGATGTGGCTCAGATCCCGCGTTGCTATGGTTTTGGCGTAGGCCAGCGGCTGCAGCTCCGACTAGACCCCTAGCCTGGGAACCTCCATATGCTGCAGGAGCGGCCCTAGAAAAAAGGCAAAAAGACCAAAAAAAAAAAAAAATCAGAAAACTAAATTCAGCAATGTATAAAAAGATAATATATCATTAACAAATTAGATTTAGTCCATGGAGTTCCCGTTGTGGCTCAGTGGTTAAGGAATTCAACTAGGAACTATGATGTTGTGGGTTCGATCCCTGGCTTCGCTAAGTGGATTAAAGAGCCAGCATTGCCGTGCGCTGTGGTGTAGGTCACAGATGCGGCTCAGATCCCATATTGATGTGGCTTCGGCATAGGCTGGAGGCTACAGCTCCAATTAGACCCCTCACCCGGGAACCTCTGTATGCCACAAGTGCGGCACTAGAAAAGGCAAAAAGACCCCCCCCCAAAAAAAAGAATTAGATTTACTCCAAGAATGCAACATAATTTCAGTGTAAGAAAGTGCATTAATGTGATTCATCATATTAAAATAATGAGAAAAAATACAGTCACCTCGATAGGTGGAGAAAACTAATTTGATCAAATTCAGCTGGTATTCATGATTTTTAAAAATAGAATCTTAGAAAACTTGGGATGTTATTTCCTTCATCTGATCAAAGGCATGTGCCAAAAACTATAGCAACTCCATATTTCATGGAGAATATGAAAAGTATTCTCTTTCAAATTATGAATAAGATTTTAAAAGCCTACTGTCACTACTTCTAGTCAACATAGTATTGGAACCTAGACAGCTCAATTTGACTATTAAAAAACTCCACCACATAATAAATACAAGGATTGGAAAACAAGACGCTGAACTGCCATTATTTTCAGATGACATAATTGTCTATATAGAAAATAAACAAAAAACACAGTTTTGTTTTGTTTTCTTTTTTTATGCCCAGACCCATAGTATATAGAAGTTTCCAGGCCAGGGAATAAATCCAAGCCACAGCTGCAACCTATGCCACAGCTGTGGCAACGCCAGACCCTTACCCACTGCACCAGGCCAGGGATCAAACCCATGTCTCCACAGTGACTCAGGTCACTGCAATTGGATTCTTAACCCACTGCACCACAGCAGGAACTCCAAAAATAAAGATTAACTATTAGAATTAATAAAATAATTTAGCGTATTTCCAGCAATAAGATCAATCTACAAAAAATCAAATTCATGGCTATAAATATGAAAGCTCAGAAAACAATTTGTTTGTGTGTGTGTGTACGACTCATGATGATTAAAAAGTCCAAGGAACATTGAAAGATATGAAGACCAAATCACATGGAGAAAATTATAAGGTGTTGTTGAAGTACATTAAAGAAAGCTTAAGTAAATGCAGAAGTACATATTATTCACTCATGGATGTCAGTTCTCTCCCAAATTTTATTTTGCATTCATTTAAATTCCAAAGAACTTTTAATAATTTTTTCCAAAATGATTCTAATATTTATATAAGAATGAAAATTCAAAAATAGCCAATACATTACCATAGATGGACAAGGTTATGAATATAGATATAATCAGGAATTATACTAAAGTCTAGTGAAGACAGTATAGTTTTGGGATAAGGTAAGATAAATAGACAAATGCAATCAAATGGAGATCCCACAAACTTAGAAACAACATATGACAGAGATGACTTTGCAATCAGTGAATAAAGTAAGCTCAATAGATTAAGTAATATGGAGATAATTAGTTAGCTATATGGAAAAAAAATTGAACATCTATTCCCCATTATTCACAAATATCAGCTGCAGCCAGAATTATGACCCAAATGTAAAAGACAAAATATAACTTTTAGAACAAAACGTAAGGAAAGACTTTTGTGACTTCAAGGTAGGAAGACTTCTTAACCTCGATTCAAAAGCAAAAAATCAAAAAGAAAGAAATTGATAGATTCAACTACATTAAAATTAGTACTTACTTTCAACAAAAAACATTATAATATAGAAAGTGAAAGAGGCAAGCCACAACCTAGGAAAAAATATTTACAGCGCATATAAGAATAAAGAAGTAAAACCCCTGTGGCAAGGGTCTGGCGTTGTTCAGAAAAAGAAGTAAAACCCCTACATTTCTAAAGAAAAAGACAAAATCCCAATAAGACAATTGGCAAAAGTCATGAACATGCATTTTCCAAGGAAGAGAAAACATATGAAATGTTACAATTGTATTAATAATCAGTGAACTATAAATTAAGATCCCAGTAAGATACACCTACACAATCAACAAATTACCAAAAACTGAAATGCTGCACAATACCAGAAGTTGGCAAGAATGTGCAATGAGAAGTTTTTTTACTCTCTTAATTGGAGGATAAATTGATCCAACTACTTTGGAAAATAATTTAGTAATAGACACCTTGGAATGTTGAAGATGTATAAATGTGCAAGGATGTTCAGAAAAGCAACACTTGTGATAGCAAAAAACTGAGAATAATATGTATACCCAATAGTAAAAGGGATAAACAAATTGTGTTATATGAAACACAGGGAACACTTTGCAGTAGAATGAGTGAATATACTCTATGTAAAAGTATAGACAAATCTCAGAAATATGGGATTGAATAAAACATTCAAAACCGTAAAATGTATACAGCATGACTTCATTTATATAAGAATCAGAAACAGAAGCAAGTAATAATATTTTTTTTGTAAAGAGACATACGTGTGTGAAAGCAACAAGAATGATTAAGACCAAACCCAGACCATGGCGAAACCAAGCAGGGAGAGCAGGATTGTGGTGTGTGAAGGGCACACAGAATGTTAAGAGGTACTGGTATTGTTCTATTTTGTATGCAGCCTGATGGGTACATGTGAGTTCATTTCAAGATTTTTCTTTAAATTCTAAATATATGTTATATAGACTCTTCTCTGTGGATGATGTATTTCATAATAAAAAATTTTAATATCACAGAAATCCCATGTTGAAAATATTTTAGAAGTCTCAAAAGAAAAGCCTTGTGGATTGCATATCAAGGCACAGTAATTCAGTGTAAAGAATAAGCTCAGAGGCAATGTGCACAAAATACAACTCATACAAAGAACCCTGTTACACAGACTGGGCAACCAGGCAGAGAAGTGAAATGCAATTTTAGAATAGCCTAAGTCTTGGAATAAAAAAAGAAAGGAAAAAAATATATATTGGTTTCAGAGAGGAAATACAAATTTGCATTTGAGTGAGAATCTTTTGTGCAATGAAACCACAAAGATAAAAGTGTTCATGGGTCTGTCTGCAGACTGCTGGCCGCACAACTGTGAACTCCTCCACAGGACTCGGGCAGGGCATCCAGTTCTTGCCCTAGAGAACCCTGGCACTCCTGGTCCAGGAGGCAGGAACGTTTGGCAATTAGATGTCCTGGAGAGTGGGTTACCCCATGGCTGGTGGAAATCAATCAAAGGACTAAAAAGACAAAGGAAAGTGTGGGGGAGATGCAGACAGAGAGACCAAGAGAGGAAAAGAGCTGACTAAATTAAACCAGACATCCATATAAATTAAGCTTTATTAAAACGGTGCCGTGGTTCTGATTCTTTTAATACTAATTTATTGTTTTGATAGATTCTTATAGCTGAGAAGAGCACAAGGTACAGGAAGGCAGAATGTTGCTTGTGCTCTGGACAGAATACTGCAAGGCTTCTCTTATTCTTTTCTTCCTTTCTTCCCCCATCCCCCAACCTCCCGGAAAGATCTGCCTGCTTTTCTCCGCAGAGCCCCTGAAGCCATGCACCCTGAAAAGCAAAGATCTGAGTCACTGGCTTTAGTGATGGCATGTACCTACACTGATCCAGCTTCTAGGCTTGACCATTAAGAAAACATGGCTTACAAGTTCCCTGGTGGCCTAGCAGTTAAGGATCTGGCACTGTCACTGCTGTGGCATGGGTTCAGTCCCTGGCCTGGGAACTTCTGCATGCCCATGTGCCCCCTCCCAAAAAAAAATAGTAATAAAGAAAACATTTCTTAGTGTTAAATGCAAAAGACTAAAATACATTTTGCTAAAGAGGATGTTTTACCACTAAAAACTAAGTGGGCCACACTTCTGAAAGATCTGAAAATTTAGGAGGAATTAAAGGAGGTATTGATCGACATTTATGGAAGATTAAAGAAAGACTGCAAAATGCAGTCCGGGAAAAGAGAAATAGAGCAAAATGTTGAGGGAACTGGGATGAAATTCAGAAAGAAACCTCCTAGCCTGAATATCAGAATGACAGACAAGGAGAAATCGACTGTGATAAGGGGCTTTCCCAAGGAAAGGGAAGAAGTGGCCCGGAGGAGACAGATCATTCTGGGGGTCCACTGTCAGGGCTGGGTGAATGAAATGATCTGTTTTGTACTTTATCTTCCATCTTTAATGCCTCATTCCTGTCTAACTGAACCAACTATCTATCTTACACCAGGACATTTCATCAAAGATGTGTCATTCCTAGGGTGGGCAAATTGACCTTAGGATAAAATGAAAATTCTAAATTTACTCAAACAAACATGAGGTCCTTTCCCAAGGGGGCCTTATTAATGCGCCCTGACCAATTCCTATGTATTTTCTAGAGGAGGTTGGGGATGGAGTGAGGGGGCAGAGAGGCAGGGTAGGAGGTAAACTGTTTTGCTTTAAACCGAGATAAGCAATATCTTGGATTTTTGATGTAACAAATATATATCTATAATATTATTATATATTTATTTATTATACATTTATTAACATTATTATTTATAAAATATATATGCGTATAAGGTTAGAATCTCAGATAAATCAGAGTGGACTATTAAAAAAAACAAACTTGGGGAGCTTTTTTTTTTTCAAATGTAGAAAAGACCCTCCTAAGGATTTTGAAGAACAAATGATAAATGGTTAGTGAAAGTGCTTGGTTAGTATAAACAGTAGAATTTCATAGTAAAGAGCTTTAGAGTCCAGACAACACATACTTTGTAATAGTTTAACTACACTATAAACCACCTTTCTAAAACATGTTCAATGAGATAATTAGGTTCTCAAGTGATCCAAACAATACTTCCACACAAGGAGTGAGTGCTTTATGTATGTTACACAATGTCCTAAGAACTTATTCATCCTGTGCAAAAATCTCATGGAGTAGACATCATTTATATCTTCATTTTCTAGGGGAAACACATAAACTCAAAGAGATTTGCTAATTTTCTCAAGGTCAAATATTGAACATAATGATGAGGGGATTCCAGTTAATCATGCCAATCAATAACTTTGTGACCTTGGGAACACTCCTGGTCAAAATATAATGGCACCGTCCTCTTGGTATTATTGGAGGGGTGAGGGGGGTAATTGCATGAAATAACAGTCAGAGAGAACATGTCACTAAATAAACAGACAAAAAAATTAATTTTTATGTTTATTAATTGTAAGAGACATTGGTCTCTGAAATATGGCTCACATCAGTATTACCTATGGATGGTTCAGAAAAATGCAAAGCTCCGCTTCAACTTGGTCCTACTGAGTCAGAATCTCCAGAAGTGGGGTCATGAATTGGTTTTTGAAAAAGCATCTTCAGTGTTGCTGTGGCTGTGGCGAAGCCCGGCAGCTGCAACTCCAGTATGACCCCTAGCCTGGGAACTTCCATATGCCACAGGTGCAGCCCTAAAAAGAAGAGAAAGAAAGAAAGAAAGAAAGAAAGAAAGAAAGAAAGAAAGAAAGAAAGAAAGAAAGAAAGAAAGAAAGAAAGAAAGAAAGAAAGAAAGAAAGAAAGAAAGAAAGGAGGGAAGGGAAGGGAAGGGAAGGGAAGGAGGGGGGGAGGGAGGGAGGAAGGAAGGAAGAAAGAGAGAAAGATAGAAAGAGAGAAAGGAAGGAGGGAAGGAAGGGGAAAAAGAAAAAGCTTCTCAAGGGATTCCGTTTCAGTAGGTGCAGAGCCTGACATTTAGAAACTATTAAAATTAGTATTTGGGTTAAAGCAGGTCAGTGAAGGAGAGACCATGAAGTTATGGTGGTCTGCCCCTTTTGGATGCATAAGACGTAGGTAGGTTGAATTGAGTATACCACCCAGTAACTGGATGCCTGGTCACAAGTCTTAACTCTTCTCTCCCAAAGTTGGAGCTTTGTCTGAATGTCTTGGGCAACACTCAGGAGATAAAGATCTAACCCACATCATTTCATCTCCCATGCATGCTGCAGTTGGGCTAGAATTTCTTGGGCTCAGAAAGCTACTGTGAGCAGGGTTGCCATTAACCAATTCAAAGTGTTCATGGTCCTAAAAGCCCATCTCACCTTGAAACTAAGGTCAGGCAAGGTGCAAAATCTCTGCTGGCCTCAATGTCCCCACCTAGAAAATGAAAACCAAATGATGCTATGACCTTTCCTGCTCCCACATTCCATGAGTAAGACCTATGAACATTACTTAGACTTTCCAAGTATGTATGTGTGTATGGGAGGGTGGGGGGAGGCAAAGAGGGTAGATTCCTGCCTGAACCTACTTTCTATGAAGCATCAGCAATGTTAGGAAGCACAGATTCCATTTGTCCAAAACAACCCCCTTTATTCCCTCCCCTGTGGATACTGATCCTCCTGCCTTTGTTTCAGCTGAGACTTCTGTTCAAAACAACAGGCCCCACTTATGCTAAGCCCCACATCATCAAACCAAGACTTAATTACAGTTTGGCTCTCCCAGAAATAGAACCTCAATCAAGTCAATTGGCAATTATCTGTTAGCACTTATGTAAACTTCCTGATAGACCCCTGTCATCCCCTAAAGAAAAGTAACTTTGCTATAACCTACCTGCTTTCTTGCCTCATGTAACTTCCTGCTCCTGTCCCCATCTGCCTATAAAAATCTTTCCTTGTGTACAGCTCCTTGGGGCTCCTTTCGTTCTGCTAGATTGGATGCTGCCCAATTCTAATCAATTTTTGCTCAAACTCTTTAAATGTTTAATATGCCTTAGTTTATCTTTCAATCCTTCCCATCAAGGCTCCCTCCCCCTCATTGCCCTTAAATATCCATCAGGAAAACCCCATGAGCATCTCATCCCCACCCTCCCACTATACATTTCCCTCTGCTCTATGTTTATTCTATTTAGAGAAGTGTATGTTGTGCTTGAAATCTGGCCCTCTCTTTTGTTCAAAAAATCAGCAGTGTTTCCCCTGCTTCCATATATCTGTGCTGGTGGTAAATTGGTACTTTTGTCTTCTAGAGTCCTTTGGAGCTGTTGAGTTTTGGAAATCCACTGATTTTTCATTTGCATATGTATGTTAGTGAACATTCAAGCATCTCATCTACATAAGCAAAAGAAGAACATCTGTTTTCCTTTCCTAACTAGTATTGATCATAGATTTTTCAGGAGCTTTATTGCTGGGTACTCCTTGGTATCTGATCCCAGCATGTATTATAGAGCCACCTCCTGGCCAAAAGAAAGAAAGATAGGAAGGAGGGAAGAGAGGAAGGAAGGAGGGAAAGGGGGAAGGGGAAAGGGTACGTGTGGGAAGACGAATGGCTCATGCAGCCCTAAACATTAACTGAGACTTCAAGGCAGTTGGAGACTTTTTCTTCAGAGGGTCTGGACCTTTATCTTAAGCAGGAAAACACATGGGCTCTGGTGAAAAAGGCTCATTAGGATACATGATTGGGTCCTTAGTGATACAGCAGCTCAGAAAAGTATGAGCTACTCTCTTCCCAAAGGGCACAGATTATATGATTTTTAACCTTAGATCCAGACACTTTCACCTGCTGCACTGGTAAGAGCAAAATAAATTTTTTCACTCCTTTATCCACTCATATTAAACACATAACTAGCCTCCCTGATCCGGAACTGTGAATTGGAGAGACAATTATGCAATTAGAAAAACTAGAGGAGTTCCCGTCGTGGTGCAGCGGAAAAGAATCCAACTAGGAACCATGAGGTTGTAGGTTCGATCCCTGGCCTCACTCAGTGGTTTGAGGATCTGGCGTTGGCCGTGATCTGTGGTGTAGGTCATAGACGTGGCTCAGATCTGGCGTTGCTGTGGCTTGGGCGTAGGCCAGCAGCTACAGCTCCGATGAGACCCCTAGCCTGGGAACCTCCATATGCCACAGGTGTGGCCCTAAAAAGGACAAAAAGATTAAAAAAATAAAATAAAATAAAAAACAAAAACTGGAGAGGAGCGATATATAACTATTTGGGAAAGAATAGCAAGGTAGATAGAGTGCACTGGACTAGGCATCTAAGCCTGGCCTGGCTCTATTGCTACAGACGAGGGAGCTAGGAGCTATGCTTCCTCTCCTGGACCTTAGTTTTCTCACATGGAGGGTGAGTTATAGAATCTCTAAGATGCCCTCTATATTTTTAATTCTGAGTCTCTGAGTAGTCTGTCCCCTTCCCCCATTTTTGTGTGTTCCCCTGCTGCTAAACTCACCCAACACACACCACACACACATACACACACACATTCCTTCTCAGCAGTGGCCAGTGGTAACAAAATCATTCTCTTCATCAACATGGGGCCTATGTAGCCAAGGAATTTCTGGCTTCATTATTCTGCATTCTTCCAGGTAGAAGTGAATGAAAGATTTTCACCAAATAAATGAATTCCTGTTATAGGATAAAAATTAACTTCCCAAATCACATCGAACTAAATCTTTCACTCTTTGAGAAAGCTTTTGACAACTTAAGCTAAATATTAGACATCTTAGCCATGAACAGAGGCTCACAGAAAATAGTTTTAAGAAAGAAGAGGTGCTGCAGGATACCTGAACCACATACTTGCAGAATATTGGGCCTAAATGAGATCTTATTTTTCCTGTTATTTACAGGTAAGAAGGCTGAAGACCAGATGTGACACCACCATCCAGAAACACATTCAGGACTGAAGGCCCTGTCTTCTAACTTCTGGGCTTGTATTTTGCCTACTTAGTCCTGACTCCATATCTTCCCCTTTGGGAGCCTTCTGACATGGTAGCCATGTGGGTTCTGAGGTCATTGACCTCAGGAGGATGTGTCAGCTCTTGAATGATGTCTTTCCTTCACCAGAAGCAAAGCACAGGCAGAGCACAAAAGGGATATATATGCAGCAGACCAGAAAATCAGGTCTTCTTAGGAGTAAAAGCTTAAACCTTAACAATAAGAAAATTGTCATTTTAATGTTTAAATTTCTTCCCTTTTGGTCTCAGACATGGAACTTGCAACAAATCAGGTTCAAGGAACACAAGCTGATGGAATGAAGATGGAATGGAAGGAAACCCTTGGATCCAGGTGGCCAACATAAGGCAGACTGTCTCTGTGCGTCCTCCAAAAGAGCAATCTTATAAACAAGAACTTTGGCAGGGCTGAGAGTTGACCGTGGTAACTGGAAGAGATAGTTCAACCACTGACTCAGTTCTCAATAGCATCATCAGACACCACATTCTAAAGTAGCAAGACACTATACAAGCAGGAAGAGACTATACAGCTCCTTGATTCCCCTTATTCTTCTTCCATGGAACTGTTCCTTTCTCAAGTCTATGATCTTTGTTTAATATCTGGCTTCAGTGTTTATATTTCGGTGCAATAGTTTTCAGCATATTCAATATCTCCCTGACTTCTGGTTAAGAAAGTATTGTGAGAATTATTACTCTAGACAGAGACTGGATTTCCCCTCCCCTTGAAACAAACAAAACATCATACCAAATGTATGAAATAAAATATTTTAAGATTTTAGCTATAAGGTAACAAAGGGCAAGAATAACTCAGAAACAGGAAACAAATGAGGTAACCCCTATGACCTCCCAGAAAACTGCCAGGAAAGGGTATCCATACCACAGAATAGGGAGAAGAAATTGAGAAAACACTGGCAATCTATTTGAGTTGAGAAAATGGAGTTGTTAAGTACAGTCAGGCTAAGGCAGTTAGATTTTTGGGGTAGAATCTCAAAGAAAAGAGAGCTATGTACAGCCAGAACAACTGAAATAGGCAGAGAGCCCTCCTTAAATCTTTACCTTAGTAGAGAACTGCAGTTGTGTTTAAGAAAAGTAGCAGAAGCCAGGGAAAAAACCACCTGAAGGACTTAGGAGGACCAATTACTCAACCTCAAATAGAGCCAAGAATATTATTGCCTATTCCCACCAGCTAAGTTAGAAAATCTCATAAATGATGGGCCATGAGGTAGAGTACTCAGAAAAGTCTGTCTTTGTAGGGCAAAATTAGGCTTGACTAAACATGTTTTGATCCACCAAAGAAAGCTTAATAGCAGGATCCAAAAGGATTAAATAATTTCCAAGTAATATAAGTGCTTTGCAAAACAAAGTTCAAGACACATTTAGGAACACAAAAACATCTACCACACAAAAATTAACATTCACAATGTCTGGCATTCAATCAACAACTACATGACATGCAAAGAAGCAGGGAAATATGACTCATAATGAGGATAAATAAATCTATTTGAAACTGGACAGAAAATCATACAGATGATATAATGAATAGACGTCATTAAAATAATTTTTATAATGTTCCAATTTTTCATGTGTTCAAGAACATAGAGATGAATATTTAGATTGAGACATAGAATATCATTTTAAAAAACATAATTTGAACTTTCAGGAACAAAAATTACAATATCTAAAATGAAAATTAATTGGATAGTATTAACAACATACTGCATATTTCAGAGGAAAAGAATAAAGAAGTTGGAGAAATTACAATAGAAATAAAATTCCACAATGAAATTCAGAGAGAAAATATAATTGTAAAAAGATCGGAGTCCCACTGTGGCACAGCAGGCTAACGATCCAGCATTGTATCTGCAACAGCATGTGTTCAACCCCTGGCCTGGAGCAGTGGGATCCAGCATTACAGCAGTTGTGGCATAGGTCACAGCTGTGGTTCAGATTCAATTTCTGGCCTGGGCAATTTCATATGTCACCAGGGCGGCCAAAAAAAAAAAAAAATGAATAGAAGACTCCTGTTTCCAGAGAAGATAAAATAAAAATAACTGGATATATCCCCTCATCAGAAGCAATTTTTTTTAAATGAGAAAAAATTTTAAAACAAGTCATGGAACATCAAGCAACAAAGGACAGTGATTCCCTCCTGATCAACAAAAACCAAATTAGGTACGCCCTAGAATTTTCCCAGATAACCATTTTGAGAGACTTTCTAAGCTCTCTCAACAATTTTTTCTGGCAATTATTTTTGCCAGAAGTGTAAAGAGTGTATGATGGTTAATATTAGGTATTACTTGGCTAGATGACAGTGGCCAGATATTTGGTCAAACTTTATTCTGGATGTTCTCTGAGAGTATTGTTTGTTTTTGTTTTTTTGATAAAGTGAAAATTTAAACTGGTAGACTTCAGGTAAAGCAGTTTGTCCTCTATAATCTGAGTGAGAACGGTCCAATCATTTGAAGTTTTTAACAGAACAAAAACTGACCTCCCACAATAAAGAAGGAATTCTACCACTACATGACCTTTGGATTTGAACTCCAACATTTGGCTCTTCCCTGGTTTTTCAGCCTGCCAGCCTATTCTGCTGATTTTGGACTTGACAGACTCCTTAATTGCATGAGTCAATTCCTTAAAATAAATCATATATATACATATACATATACATATATATGTATACATATGTATATGTATATATTATAAGAGACACATACACAGTACTGGTTCTGTTTTTTCCTAATACAGAAGGAAAATCCAGACAGAGCCTAGGAGACTCTCTGATATGAGATGACAGAGATAAGAGACTAGAAAAAAAAAAAAGAAGACTAGAGTTCATAAGGCAGACTACTAGGGAGAAGAAAGCCAGAGAGCTAAACAGGGTACATCTTAAGATTTCAGCAAGTACTGATTAGCACAGGCCTTGAGGTAACTACTTGAGACTAGGGAAAGAATTCCCAGAAATAATTTGAAATAATATTCAGAATTGAGAATAATTCCTGTTCCCACTGTTTAAACTGGAAAATGTCATAAGTCATGGAGCATCTGGTAGTGTATGCAGAAGACCTTGCCTCAATAAGCTCAAGAATACAAGAATACAAAAGCATATAGAATCCAACAGGTAAAAGTATCAATGTGTCGTATAGAGTAAAATATTACCAAACATGCATAGTAGTAGCAGATAATGAAAAGAAAAATCAGTCAATGAAAACCAACCTAGAACTGACACAGATGTTAGAATTAGCAAACAAGGACAATAAAACAGTTTTAATGTCTGTAATCTATGTGTTTAAACAGTTAGGTAGAGGAGTTCCATCAAGGCACAGCAGAAATGAATCCGACTAGGAACCATGAGGTTGCAGGTTCGATCCCTGGCCTTGCTCAGTGGGTGAAGGATCTGGTATTGCTGTGAGCTATGGTGTAGGTCATAATGCAGCTCAGATCCCGCATTGCTGTGACTGTGGCATAGGCCGTCAGCAATAACTCTGATTAAAACCCTAGCCTGGGAACATCCATATGCCGTGGGTGCAGCCCTAAAAAGACAAAAGACAAAAAATAATAATAATAATAAAATAAATAAATACACAAACAGTTAAGTAGAGACATGGATGGTATCAAATAATGCAAATAGAACTTCTAGATATGTAAACCATTTTATGGGAAATAGTAATCTACCCTGGATGGTATGAATAGCAGATCAGAAAATATCAGAGGAAATATTGGTGAACTTGAGTACAAAGCAATAGTAACTATTCAAAGTGAAAGAGAAGGAAAAAAGAGAAGAGTATCAATGGCCCCTGGGATAATTTCAAGAGGCCTAATACATGTGTATACAACCCTTGAAGGAGATTCAAAGAGAAGGAATAGAAAAAAATCTGAAAAAATTGGAGTTCTCGTCATGGCTCAGTGGTTAACAAATCCGACTAGGAACCATGAGGTTTCAGGTCCTAGTCAAACCATGGCCTTCTTCAGTGGGTTAAGGATCTGGCGTTGCCATGAGCTGCGGTGTAGGTTACAGACGCGGCTCGGATCCTGCGTTGCTGTGGCTCTGGTGTAGGCTGGCGGCTATGGCTCCGATTCGACCCCTAGCCTGGGAACATCCATATGCTGTGGGAGCGGCCCAAGAAATGGCAAAAAAAAAAAAAAAAAAAAAAAAAAAAGACAAAAAATAAAATCTGAAGAAATAATGGCCAAATTTTTTCTAGATTTGATGATAAACACAGAGATGCAAGAAGCTCAACAAATATGAAACACAGGAAAAAATGAACCTATTGACAAAACAGTAACAGACTCAGAGACATAGAGAACAGACTTGGGGTTGGCAAATGAGAGGGATGGGGGAATGGGATGGACTGGAATTTGGGGTTAATAAATCCAAACTTACATTTAGAATGGATAAGCAATTCGATTCTACTATATAGCACAGGAAACTACATCCAACCTCTTGGGATAAAACATAATGAAAGATAATATGAGAAAAAGAATGTATGTCTATATGAGAAAAAAGGTATGTATATATTTGTAAGTAAAAATGTATGTATAAATTTGTAAGTAAACTATACTACAACAAAATTATATATATATAATTGTATATATAACTATATAAGTATAATATATAAATATATTTATATATATAATTATACAGTGTTTATATATTTATATATAACTATGTAACTATATAGTTATAGTTTTATATATAATTATATATGTAATTATATATATACAAAACTGTGTCACTTTGCTCTGCAGTGGAAATTGACACAATATTGTAAATCAACTGGAGTTCCCATTGTGGTGCAGTGGACATGAATCTCACTAGGAACCATGAGGTTGCAGTTTCAATCCCTTGCCTCATTCAGTGGGTTAAGGATCCAGTGTTGCCATGAGCTATGGTGCAGGTCGCAGACATGGCTTGCATCTGGTGTTGCTATGGCTGTGGTGTAGGACAGCAGCTACAGCTCCGATTAGACCCTTAGCTTGGAAACCTCCACATGCCATGGGTGTGGCCCTAAAAAGACAAAAGACTAATTAATTAATTAATTAATTAACCGTACTTTAATAAAAAATATTTTTAAAAGAAATGTGAAAAGAAGACTTCAGCAGAAGGAAAATGACATCCATGAAAGTATAGACTTTATAAAGGAATGAAGAACATTGGAAATGGTAACTATATGAGTAAATATATAAGGGTTTTTTTCTTCTTATTTAAATATTGTTAGAAGATAACAATTTAGGTAGAAATAATATGAATGCATTGTGGGGTTGTTAAAACACGTGAAAGTAAAATATATGACAAATATAAAAATAGGAGGGGAGCAATAATGTTACTTGAAGGTAGACTGATAAATTAACAATGCAGAGCATAAACACTAAAACAATCACTAAAAAAAACAAAAAATTAGAGCTAGTAATCAAAATAGATCAAATGAAATCATAAAGGAATCAATTGATCTAAAAGTTTGAGTAACATTCAATTAATTCTAAAGAAACAAAGGATAGATGAGAAAAATATAAACCAAATAACAGAATGATATACTTAAACTAGTCTTATCAATAAACACATTAAATGTAAATATTTTAAGTACAAGTAAAAGGAAGAGATTTGGGGATTAGGTGAAAAAATAAAGCTAAAATATATGCTGCCCACAAGTAACGTAGGAACAAATAGATTACAAGTGAAAGGATGGGAAAATGTATATTGTTCTACCATTAATTTTTTTGAACAGTGTACTGACATTAATATCAGACAAAGTAGATTTTAGAGCAAGGAAAACTGCCAGTGATAAAGAGAAGGATTTCAAAGTGATAAAGTGATCAATTCATCAAAAGGATATAAAAATCTTACTGTATAGCACAAAGAAATCTACTCAATACTGTGTAATAACCTATATGGGAAAAGAATCTGAAAATGTATGGATATATGTATGTGCATAAGTGATTTGCCTTGCTTACACCTGAAACTTACACAAATTTGTAAGTAAACTATACTCCAATATTTTTTTTAAAAAAAGGATATAGCAATCCTAGATGTTTATGCTTATAATCACAAAGTGTCAAGATAAAAAAATTAATAGAACTGAATGGTGAAGTAGACAAAGATTGCAAATCACTGAACACCTTTTCTATCTTAAGAAATTATAAAAAGAGCAAATTAAACCCAAAGTTAAATATGAGAAAGGAAATAAGAATATAAAATTAGTGAAATAGAAAGCAAAAAACAAATATAGAAAATAAATGAAGCCAAAAGCTGATTCTTTGTGGGAAAAAAGCAATAAAATTCAGATATATTTAAGCAGATTGATCTGGTAAAATGGTAGAAGGTAGACATCAAAATTAAAAATGAGAGAAGTAACATTACTACAGATCCTATAGAACCTGTAAGACAGATAAGGCAATATTAAAAACTACCTTGTGTCAGTAAATTTGACCAATCTGCAAAAAAAAAAAAAGACAGAAATTATTTATATCAGAAATGAGAGAAGTACCAGTCTTATAAACTCTATAAATATTGAAAGAATAAGATAATAGATTCAATAACTTAAGTAAATGGACAAATATTTGAAAGCTACACATTATCAAAGCTCATGAAAGAAAAAACATATAGCATGAAAGTTCTGAAGTCTTTTTTTAAATGAATTTATTTATTTTTATTTATTGATTGATTTCTGCTGTACAGCATGGGGACCAAGTTACACATACATGTATACATAGTTTTTCCTCCCATTGTTGTGTTGTGATGTATCTAGACATAGTTCTCAATGCTACACAGCAGGATCTCATTGCAAATCCATTCCAAGAGCAATAGTTTGCATGTTAACCCCAAGCTCCCAATATCTCCCACTCCCTCCTTCCCTTCCCCCCCCTTCCCCGGTAGTCACAAGTCTATTCTCCAAGTCTATGATTTTCTTTTCTGTGGAAACGTTTTTTTTTTTAATGAATTTAGAGTTAAACTTTCCCACACAGAAAACTCTAAGACCAAATGACTTTTGTTAAACTTTTTTGATAAACTCTACTGAACATATAAGGAAGAAATAATCCCAATACTACAAAAAGAGTACTATAAAATGAAAGAGACGGGAAAACTTATCAACTCATTCTGGAGCCAAGCATAACTTTAATACCAAAAACAAAGACATTAAAAAATACAAACTGCAGAGCACTATCCCTCATTAACATGCAAAAATTATTTTTAAATATTAGAAAATCAAGTCCAACAATATATAAAAAGATAAAGTATAATAATAAAGAAAGTATTACTAAATGGGTATTACTCCAGGAATACAAGGATGGCATACCATGGTATACTATTAAAAAAAAACCACATAAATATATTTCATTATCTTTAAATATAAAAATTCACAATAGAGTCATAAAAATCATCTGACAAATCTAACATCAATGTCTGATCTTAAAAATCTCAACAAAGTAGTAACAGAAAAGAAATTTCTCAACTTGATAAAGGACATCCCAAAGAACCTACACTATAGCACACTTAATGGTGAAACCCTGAATGCTTTCCCCTAAAATTAGGAATAAAGAAAGGATGTCCACTCTTACCACTTTTATTCAATAATGTACTGGAATTTTTAGACAGTGCAATAAAGCAAGACAAAGAAATAAAATACAGTACAATGCAAAAGGACAAGGTAGAGCAGTTCCCACTGTGGTGCAGGAGGTTAAGGATCCAGCAGTGTCTCTGTGGTGGTGCAGGTTCGATCCATGGCCCAGGACAGTGGGTTAAGGATCTGAGGTTACTGCAGCTGTGGTACGGGTCACGGCAGTGACTTGGATTCAGTTACTGGCCTGGGGTCTTCCATATGCCGTGGGTGTGACCATGGGAAAAAAGCACAAAATAGAAACTGTTTTTATTCACTGATGAAGATGCTCAGCATTTTTAGTGATTAGAGAAATGCAAATAAAAACTACAGAAAATACAGCCTCAAACCCAGTAAAATGGTTAAAATTTAAAGTACTGACCATATTATGTACTTGCAAAGATGTAGAAGAACAGGATCATTAGTAAAATCTTTTGGAAATCTAAAATGACACAACTGGGAAACTTTTGGGGGATTTCTTCAAATGTTAAAAGATACGTCTATCACATGGTATAAGCATTCCACTCCTAAGAAAATATTCAAAGGAAATGAAAGCATATATTCATATATACATAAAAATTACTTGTATACCAATGTTCATGGAAGTTTAATTTGTAATAGCCAAAAACTCAAAACTAGACAAATTTCCATCAACAGATGATTAGATAAACAAATTGTGGTTCATCTATATGGTGAAATATTTGTCAACAACAAAAAGAAACGAACTACTGAAACACATACCAACATGGATGATTCTCAAAATAATCATTGTGTATTAAGGAATCCAGACCAAAGAGAAAGAGTAAATATTGTTTAGTACAGTTAACATAAAATTTGAGAAATTGTGAACTATTCTACAGAAACAGAAAACACATTAGTAGTTGCATGCAGTTGGGTGTGGGATGCAAGGAGCTAGGTAGGAAATAAAATGTTTGCAAGTGTCAAATGAGATCATCTTGCTTTTGGTGACAGTTCCAAGGGTGTGTACATGTACTAAGATTGCAATTGCTTATAACTCTCTAAGGCTGTTTTTAGAAATCACATGGAGTTCATGTTTGCAGGACAACCTCCAACTCCATATATTCCGCTTCTCTAAAATAAAATAAATATATCCATGGAACAGAACTGAAATAGAATCCCAAGATAGTAAATGGGGCTAAATCTGCAGATCTTCTAAACTCAGTGCCTTTTAAAAGAGGCAAAAGGCAATGAAAAATTACAACCTTGTTGAGTTATGGGGATTTCACAGTGCCCTGTGAAGAATGAAACCAGAACCAATCTTATAATTAAAAAGCAGATGTCCTACTAAGTAAAGTTAGTCACAGAGTGAAAGACAAACATCATATGATATCACTTATATGTAGAATCTAATAAAAGGATACAAATGAATTTATTTGTAGAAGAGAAACAGACTCACAGACTTTGACAACAAACTTACGGTTACCAAAGGGGCCAGGTTCAGGGAAGGGATAGATTGGGGGTTTGAGACTGGCACATGCGGTATGTGGAATGATGGAAACTGCTACATAGTACAGGGAACTCTACCCAATGTTCTTTAATCATCTTTGTGAGGAAAGAATCTGAAAAAGAATATATGTATGTATGTACACATATAACTGAATCACTTTGTTGTGCAGCAGAAATGATCAAAACATTGTAAATTAATTCTACTTTAAACAAAACTTAAAAAGAAAAGATATGAGTTGAGTGTCTCCCATTAATAAAGAGGGTCCAACACTGTCTATGTTATGAATTATATAAATTTGCTTTCTTGGAGAGGAAGGGAGAAGCAAGCACAGCTTCTTAATCAGACCTGGGTCAGGCTACCCAGATCAGCAACCAGATCTAAAATATCTAGAATGTAAAAATGGAGTAGGAACTTTCAATCCTAATGTAATACTGGATTTCTGATAAGCCTGATTAAAATCACACTTCAAACTACAGTGGAAGGAGTAATATAAAAAGGGTCACAATAGGATTTCCACAGAGGATGAGTATATAAAACAAAAAGCTAAAAAGTATAAGGAAAAAGAATATTAAGAAAGCCAACAAAATCAACAATCGGGAATTCATTCATTAGAGATTAAATAAAAGCAATAGAATAGAGCTGATTAAGATGACTTTAAGATAACATTTAATATCCTCACATAAAGGAATTACGGTTACTCCACACACGCACACGCACGCGCACGCACACATTATGAAATAAAAAGAGGGAGAAATTTTTACAAAATGCAATATTAAAAAAGTTCTGGAAATGAAAAATATATAGCTAACTCCTGGATTAGACACAAAGGGTAGTAGAATACATATTAATACCAAAGAATTCATCCAAAACACAGCAGAGATAAAAACAATTTATTCATTTTTTTCCTTTTTCAGCCACATCTCTAGCACATGGAAGTTCCCAGGCCAGGGATCAAATCTAAGCTGCAGCTGCAACCTATGTATGCCACAGCTGCAGCAACGCTGGATCCTCAACCCACTGCACCACAGCAAGAACTCCAATAAAGAAATATCTTAAATGAAGGAAAAGTGTAATTTTAAAAGGCAGCATTACTGTACCTAAACAATACTAATCTTCCATTTGTATTTTGACTGATTACCCCACTTTTCTACCTCATTTAGTTTGGCAATATAGTTGTATTAAAGCAGAGGTTGCATTTTTCAAAATGAAAGGTTCTCATTGTGGCTCAGCAAGTTAAGAACCCAACATAGTGTCCATGAGGATGTGGGTTCCATCCCTGGCCTTGACCAGTGGATTAAGGAACCGGCATTGCCACAAGCTGCAGCATAGGCTATCAACGCAGCTCAGATCTAGTGTCACTGTGGCTGTATTATAGGTGGGGAGCTGCAGCTCCAATTTGACTCCTAGCCCCATGAACTTCCATATGCCTCAAGTGCAGCCCTAAAAAGAAAAAAATAAAATGAAAGAGAAGTCAAAAGATGTGAAGGGTGAAGAGATAGGCTCCAACAGAAATATCAGAAGAAGAGAAGGAATGATGAAAATGTAAAGAACTAATGTTCCAATCATTTTTCATATCTGAGAAAAGCCATGATCCTTCAGATTAAACATGCAAAAATGTAAACCGAGATAATACTAAAATCTTTCATAAATTTCTAGAGCAATATTCAGCATATTAATAGCTAGATTCTTGACTGTCTTGGCAAAAATCCCTAAAACAAGACAACAGAGTAATTGAAGATCTTGTTTTTTCACTTTATCTGTGATTTTATGTAACAGGAGATTTTAATTTAACATAGATTTATCAACCTTTTTATGATGTGCACTTTTCTCATTGTGTGAGAGAGAAAATTTAACCCTCCTTCAAATATGTTTTGCTTCCTTAGTCTGTAGATGTATGTCGTTCATTAGTTTTAGAAAATTCACAGCCATCATCTCTTTAAATAATGTCTCTTTCCCATCATCACTTTGGTCTTCTCTAAAATTCCAGAAAGTTATCTGCTAGATATTCTCATTCCATTTTTCATATATTTATCCTTTTTTTTTTTTTTTACTATTCCATTTTTCAAGTTTGTCTAATCTGCTGTTTAAGTCTATCCAATAAGGTATTTTAAAGTTTAGATAGTAAACTTCTTTTAATATTTAGAGTTTCATCAGTTTCTTTTTAAAATATTTTTTTTAATTTATGATAGTTTTTTCTTTAAGTTCATAGAGAATTCTTATATATTTTGTACCCAACAACTTCAGCATCTTCACTCCTTATTGATCAATTCAGTTGTTTTTTGGTTTTTGGTTTTTGTTTTCTGCTCTCACTTATAGCTTGTTTCTTGTTTGTTTGGTAATTTGTGAGAGACCTAAATGCCTAAAATGGGGAAGCTCTCCTCCAGTGATAGTTTTTCTCCATAATAAAAAATCAGAAGACACCCATGAGTCAGGACCACTTTAGCCCATTTTGCAGGTTTTTTCTCATAGATCACTTTCTCATCGAATTGCTGATCCAAGTTTCAGTGATCTTTTAGTGTTTCCATATGAATCTAGCTTCAGCTCCTTAATTTCGGTTGACCAGATCTTGGCTCCAGATCACTGAGGGCCCAGCTCTGCCAAGGTCCTAGAAACTCCAAGCCAAGCTCATTTGTCTCTTCTCAATTATTTATCTTCTTTGGGGTGAGGTGTCCTTGATGATATCCCCTATCTTTTATTAGATGACTATTCACTCAAAGAGCATGCTGAGTTTTTATGTTGCTATCACTAATGTGGAACAGGATGATACTAAAATCAGAACTCTATACATGCTTTTAAATGAATGGTAAGAACATTCTGAAGGACAGACATACAGAGTGAAAGACTGGAGAAGCCAGTTAAATTACAGTTTATTGAGTATGCATTAGGCTAGGGAGTAGTTCAAGAACTTTTCAGATATAATCTCACTCATTTCTCCATCCACTCTTTGAAATAGACAGGCAGTATTTTTTTTTTTCTTCTTTTTTTTTTTTTTGTCTTTTTGGCATTTCTTAGGCCGCTCCCGCGGCATATGGAGGTTCCCAGGCTAGGGGTTGAATTGGAGCCGCAGCCGCCGGCCTACGCCAGGGCCACAGCAATGCGAGATCTGAGCCGTGTCTGCACCACAGCTCACGGCAACGTCAGATCTCCAACCCACCGAGCAAGGGCAGGTATCGAACACGCAACCTCATGGTTCCTAGTCGGATTCTCCAACCACTGCGCCACAACGGGAATTCCAGGCAGTAGTTTTAACCACACTTCCCACATGAATTAATAGAAGACTTAGGAGGTCTGATTACTTGACCAAGTGCAAAAAACAAATGAGTGGCAGAGTCAGGATTTAAACCCAGGGATTTCTGTAGCAGAAAAGTATCATCTGAGTAAAAGCATTTGCTTCTGAAGGCAGATAGATCTCCTCTTGTATCCTTGCTTATAAGGGCTAATATGACTGTTAACTGTATGATAACATCTATGGTCCTTCATTACTCAGTTGTTCAATGGGTTCTTACTTCATAAGGTTGATGTACTTCATAGGGTTGTTAATATAGTGCCTGATACATAATAAGGAGTAAATATCAGCTCTTATTTTCTGCCCTATATCTTGTTTTCTCTCCAATAATATCTACAGGAGTCTTATTGGTATTCATCACAGGAATTAGAAATAGCAAATAAATGTCTCTAGCCCAAAGCTTTTCCCAAAGTTCTAGGATCATATTCAACTGCATATTTTTACGTCTGCCCCTAAATATCAGCCTAAGCTCAGTCTTGCCCCCAATACACTCTTCCTTTTTTCTTCCCAGTGAAAGCCATCGCCCACCTAGTTCCCAAGCAAGAGACCTAGAAGCCCTCTTCCGGTCACCACCATGTCTAGTAGGTCCATTTGCTCTCATTCCCACTAACACTCCTCCATTCAAACCACTATTTCTTCTCAGGGTTCTAGAACCACCTTCAACATGATGCTGTACCTCCTGCCATGACTTGAACCAGTTCAGTTTCTACACTGTCCCAGGGGCTTCTTTCTAAAATATGTGTCCAATTCTTTAATTTTCTTAAAATATTTCACTGGAGTCCCACATTTTCAAAGTAATCTCTGAATTACTTAACATATATACAAGATCCCTCTTGGACTGCCATTGACCTACCTTTCCAGCTTCCTCTTCCACAAGTCCCCTTTTCACTAGTGTAAGTCTGTGCAGTAGGCAGGAGAAGCATTGTTTTTCTTATTTTACTAGGTCTATATAGAGTTGTGGCTTGTAGTGGATGAAAACTGAATTGAACAGGGCATGCCATCTCCCTGCCTGGATCTTTGTTTCCTCATCTGTGCTGTAAAGAAGTTGGACTCAATGTTCTTTCCAGTTGTAGCATGGCATACTTCCCTATTATTCACAGCTATGTGTGTCTTATACTGAATGGAAAATTTTACGAAGGAGGCAGTCTCTAGGGGGGAACATGAAGGATGTAACTATTTCTCTTAAGAAAATAGACTCATCTTGGAGTTCCTGTTGTGGCTCAGTGGTTAACAAATCCAACTAGGAACCATGAGGTTGAGGGTTTGATCCCTGGACCTGCTCAGTGGGTTAAGGATCCAGCGTTGCCATGAGTTGTGGTGTAGGTTGCAGATGCAGCTTATATCTAGTGTTGCTGTGGCTGTGGTGTAGGCCGGCAGCTACAGCTCCTATTCAATCCCTAGTCTGGGAACCACTATATGCTGCAGGTGTGGCCCTAAAAAGACAAAAGACAAAAGACAAAAAAAAAAAAAAAAGAAAAAGAAAAAAAAGGAAAGAAAATAGACTCATCTGCATAGAGTGATTTAGAGGTGGTTCGGCTTGGTGTCTGCACATAAAATGTGTTCAACAAATGTTTTCCAAGCAGATAAAGTCTATGTGTACTTTCTGCCTTTCTGGCTCACAAAATACTTTCTCATGTGTTATCTCATCTGACCCTGCACTATCCTTGCAAAGTGGCTAGAGCAGGTATTCTTCACCCTGTTTTCTAGACCCCCAAAAAAGTGAGTCTCCAAGCATCTAAGTGATGATGCCAAGGTCACAAATCTAGTAAATCGCCAAGCCAGGTCTCAAACTGAGGGATTTTAGCTCTAAATCCTGTGTTCTTCCCATGGCATTATTCAAGCCTCATAATTCTAAGATACAGTCCTAAAATAACACAAAGGACTTGGCCAGCCTCCTTCTTTGTTCCTTTGACCTCATTAAAGCTTTAAATGGAACTTGTCCTCACAAAGCTAGGGTGCAACATCAAATCCATCTGAGTTTCTAGGGCATGTAGCAACAGCTTGCTTTAATCTAATAATTGGCTGAAGTAGAGCCACAGAAAGGACTGTAAAGAAAAGGCAAATTGTTATTTTTCAAAACCAAGCCATTCCCCTGCCTAAAAGGGTTCACAGCTTTTTCCTTTTCCAAGAAAATATTTATCCCTCTAAAAGATTTCTTCCCGTTAACAATATTTTTACAGCCTTTGTGATACTTTTAGAGCATTTTAGATACAACCTAAATACTATATATTTCAAGAAGGAAACCATTACATTAAGGACGCCGCATATGCTTAAAAGTATCTTTTATGAGGTTTATTAAAAGAAGCCATAAATTTCCAAGAAAGGTTTAAGCCATATTACATTGATCTTACTTCTCATTTAAACAAAATGTAAACTTTAAGTAAAACCTTGATGTGGAATGTAAACGCACTCATACACCCTGAGCTTACTCATTCGCATGTGCTACCTCCAAAATATTAAATCATCTATGAAGCACTCCATTTCTTTGAGTGTTTTCCAATCACAACAAATAGCTTTCCGGTGATTGCTTGTACCTGTTGAATTTCTTGGATTCATTCACAGTGAGTGGAGAAGGGGTGGTGCCAGCTGGATACAAAGCAGGGTTTTTAAATCATTCTTAGTTCTGTAGACCCAGGGCAACCTGCAGCCCAGCTTGGCTCTTGAAGTGTCCTCTCTTAAAACGAACTCACACACAAAAGGTAGGTATTGTTATTATTCCCTTTTTATAGATGGAGACACTGAGGCACAGGGAAAGGTTGAGCAGTTTTCCAAAGTCACACTGTAAGGAATAGAATCTGCCCATGCACCCAGGCAGTCTGGCCCCAGATAGCCAAAGTTCATGTCTAATGTTTACCCGTACACCATTCTGCCTGGTTTTGTTTGTTTGTTTGTTGTTTGTTTTCCCATCTAATGGTTGCACCCCTGGCATCTGGAAGTTCCCAGCCAGGGATTGAATCCTAGCCACAGCTGTGACCTATGCCACAACTGCAGCAATGCCAGATCCTTTAACTGACCACCCTGGTCTGGGTTATTGAATCCTCACCTCCGTAGTTACCCAAGCTGCTGCAGTTGGATTGGTGACCCATGCACCACAGTAGGAACTCTTATCCTGCCTTCTTAACAGAATTATTATGAAGATTAGAGAGATGATACACATAAAGCACTCAGGACTGTGCTTGACAGATAGTACTTGACAAGAGGAACAATGATGAATATTTTGATTATTATTATCTGGTACGTATTAAGGCTGATTGTTCTTACCAGGGCCATCCTTCACAAGAGCCAGGGCAAATTGTGCCATGAGCCTAAAATTACTCTCCAGGCCCAGGCCCTTAGGAAATGAAGTGAGCGCTGATTGCCTAGCAAGGAAACAGAAGTTACAGAATCAACCATATAGGAAAGAAGGGTGGCTCCAACTCTGCAGTATTGTAAGACTCCATTTAACACTATGGTGCAGTCTCCTTGACTTAGAGGGAAACACCTCATCTATCTACCAAGATATCCACCCCCTCAATTTGGAGCAATTGCTCTAAATTTTGCCCTTAAGTGTCGCGAGACATGTTTCCACAATATTTTCTTAGTCTCTTTGCTGAAAACTCCATCTTGTCCGGCTTATTTTTACCCCATCTTCCTGCTTGAAAAATAGTCACAGTGCTGGTGAATGACTTAAGCTTAAGCACAAAGACCTAAAGGCATAAGTTATTCATAAGGTCAGCTGAATAAGGACAATATGCATTGGTCTAGGCATGTGGGACCTGTGCAGATTGGCACACTGTTGCACAGCATGATATGTCCTCTTAAGAACAAAAGAAAGAGGAGCCTCATGGCCCCAAGGGATTTATGAGGGGATCGTTAGCAGGATATTCATTAGCAAGAAGAACCGAGGTGCAAACCTAGGCACACTGGGTTGCTGCAGATAGGCACACCGTCTGCAGAAGCGCAATGGTGATTCTCTAGATGCTATAGCTGACACCAAGCTTCCTCAAAGGCTAATGATTGTTAAATGCCTAAAGGTCAGAATAAAAGTTTAATCAGCAACTGGCTATGTGACTTTTAAAATAATTTAAAAAAACCTATATCCTGCACCTACAACCCCCTCCTCACTTGACGTGATCCTCAAGAACACAATAAAAGCAGTGTGGTTTCTTGAGGAGGCACTCTTGGTCCCCAATATCTTGAGTCCTGGGTTCCCACCTTTACTTAAGATAAATGTGTCTGTGTCTTGTTTTATGTTAACTTTTTTCCTTAAGTTTCACAGCACTCACTCTTCAGCCCCATCCTGCTGAGCTGGTCTCGGCACTTAAGTTTTTATACTTGTGTATACATTGCTTCTTCTGTCCGAAATGCTCTTCTCCCACTTCTCCACATGACAAACCCTTAGTCATCCTTCCAAAAAAAATGACCAATATCCTCTTCTTTACAGACTTTGCTGACATTTATCAAGTAATATTTAAAAGGTTGATTTAGAGCTACAGGCTTGCTTATCTGTCTCTTTCACTCAAGTCTAGATTGTGAAATGTTGTAGGAAAGGAAAGAGACCAATGCCTTTATTTACCTCTGTATCACTTCACCTAATGCAAAGCCGGGCCCCAAAGAGATTTTCTGTAAAACCCTGATATGTAAATGAGTAAATAGTGACCCCTGTTGTCTCAACCTACCCATTTGACGTCAAGGGCTGGTCATATCAGAATCAAGACCAGAAAGAACTCATTCGCCTAATACTATGCCTAAGCTGAAACCAAGTCATGGAGCAAAACCTGAATCTTTGAAATTTAATCTTTCCTGACCCATAGAAAATAAAGCTATAGGTTCAAATCTAGTTGTGAGCCAGCCCCAGTGAATTTGCCTCTTGCTACCTCACCAAGGATTTTCCTATATAACCATAGCTTATTTACCTATCTTGAGTTCCTTTCTTGGCATGTGGAAGTTCCTGGGCTAGCAATCAAACCTGAACCACAGTGCTGACCCAAGCCACAGTAATGACAATGCTGGATCCTGCTGAGGGAATGCCTCCTTTTAATGTTACACCTTATTCCATGCCTCCTCAGAAATGATTTGAAAAACTTGGAAATAAGTAAATGCTTCCTGACAAAGCCTAAGCTGAAAGAATCAAATCCAGGATTTCTAGGAAGCAGGAAGAAAGTTCCTTCCACCAGACAGCCACCATGGAGAAAGTTTAAAACTGTCAAGTAGGTTCAGAGACTTAGAAGAACATTTTTAGAGAAGGTGATTGTCCCCCCTCACGCCTTTACATTTCACAGCCTACCAACCCTCTGCTGCATTTTGTGTTTTGAAAAGAAAGCCATTTATGTACTACTTTTCTGAAGGGATTGCTAAGTGGTGGACTTGAACTCAGTATCTCACCTAACTTGCTATGTAGCAGTGACATCTACTGGGGAACAGTGTCATTTCGGGGCTCCTCCTTTTGTACTATACTAAGTAACTTTAAAATGTTAACATATAATCTTTGTCACAACTCTGTGCAGTTGTTACTATTATTTTATCACCTACATTTGTGAGATGAAGAAACTGAGACTCCAAGAAAGGAATCAGGTGACCTCATGTCACAGAGCTAATATGTGGCAGAGCTGGGGTCTTCGCCCAAGGCAGTGGGACTCCAGGGTCTGTGTTCTGAGCCATGAGATCTACTACCTCTTTGACCACTCATTTTCTGCACTTTGGATATATCCACTAGACTGCATTTTGCCTACTGCTTTAAAATTATGTATTGATTTGTCTGCTTCCTTAGTAGTCTCTGTCCTTCCCTATGTCTCATTCATATTTGTAATGTTGGTACCTAGCACTGCTGCTGACACAGAACAGGTGCTTAATAAATACCTGTTGAATAAAATGTTGCGTGCATAAATGAATCAGCAAAAGCCTGTCTGAGCATATGTGGGTGGTAGAAGCAGGGTAGGAGAGGGGTAAGGAAGGGATGGCTTCTCTTTGTGGCCATCGTATGTTATAATGTGGCTTTCAGAGAGGCACATAAATGAGGACAGTGGTGTCTATAATTTAAGTCTGGTAATCCTTGAGCTCTTTAGATGTTCCTCGTAGATTCCAGAACTGAGTCCACATTTTCAGCTGAGACTACATGACCTTTTGTGATCTGGCTCCTACCCACCCCTCCAGCTTCCACAACAGCAACAAACAGCTTGTACCCTTTGCCTCAGTGACTTTGAGCAACTGGGATTCTCCGAAGAAACCTGTTCTCTCATACCTCTAGGCCTTGATGCGGCCTCTGCCTCGAAGACCCCTTTTAACCCACAGGCCCCCTCCCCTTTTGCCTGAGAAACATGTATTCATTTTCCAAGATTCAGGGATCATTTCCACTGGGAAGTTTTCCCAGAAGTGCCTGTCAGGGTTAAGACCCTCTCCAGTGAAACAACAGTCACGGGTAAGGGAAGTGTTTACATGGTTTAGCTAAGTGGCTGGTTGAATCCCAGGCTGGTCATCCCTTAGATATGCGACCTCAGAGCAAGTTACTTAACTGTTGTGTCCCTTGCCCTCCCCACTTTCAAAATAGGATAATTAAAATAGCATCATTTTATTGTAAATACTAAACAAGTGAATAAATATAAAGTGCTTCAAACAGTGCACAAGAAGAATTTAAGCGCTATGATTATCACTATTATTGTCTATTTTCTCATCTCTTCCTACTAGTCAAGCAGTTCCTTCAAGACTATTTTTGCAATGTCTTTATGTCCACAGCATCTAGCAAAGTGTCTGTTAGGAAACAATAAATGTCCAGGAGGAAGAGGGAAAAGGAACAAGATAGAAAGAAATGCGCTTGGTTTTCAGGTGTGGTTCTGATGTCCCGCAGAAAGAAATGCGCTTGGTTTTCAGGTGTGGTTCTGATGTCCCGCAAACAGAATCTGGCCAGCGTAGACAGTGCTGAACAAGAAGTGAGGCAAACGGGAACAGAGGATTGTATTTCACTGTGGCTTCTGCTTCCTCCTCCCTATGCTTTGTTCTGTGCACAAAGTTCATTTATGGTTGCCTCATCTGTCCAGGTCCCTCCCTCTTCTCCAAACCCATCCCCCACCAAAACATCTTTTGAAAGTTACAACCACTTCCACACATGGAAAGCATATTGAAACCATTATGGATGGTCATTACAAAGAGGCAGAAACCAAAGCGATATGATCTTTCAGGAGCCGGACCTCAAACTGGATAGGGAGCCATCTCTGTGGGTACCATGTGAACAGCTCGGAAATGCACTCAGCCCCAAAATACTTCCGTAGGCTTTCCTCAGTGGCTGTGAGTTCCAGCATTAGAACCATTCCTTGATTTAAGTCACTGTATTTCCAGAAAGACCCCATTCAAGATACAAAGATAGGAGTTCCTGTTGTGGCGTAGTGGTTAACAAATCCGACTAGGAACCATGAGGTTGAGGGTTCGATCCCTGGCCTTGCTGAGTGGGTTAAGGATCCGGCATTGCTGTGAGCTGTGGTGTGGGTCGCAGACATGGCTTGGATCCCGTGTTGCTGTGGCTCTGGTGTAGGCCGGTGGCTACAGCTCCAATTGGACCCCAAGCCTGGGAACCTCCATATGCTGTGGGAGCAGCTCAAGAAAAGGCAAAAAGACAAAAAAAAAAAAAATTACAAAGATGGAAGTTCCCATTGTGGTGCAGCAGAAACGAATCTGACTAGAATCCACGAGGATGAGAGTTCAATCCCTGGCCTCATTCAGTGGGTCAGGGATCCAGCATTGCCGTGAGGTATGGTATAGGTCACAGATGCTGCTTGATCCCGCATTCCTGTGGCTGTTGTGTGGGCCAGCAGCTACAGCTCTGATTCAATCCCTAGCCTAGGAACTTCCATGTGCCATGAGTGTGGCCCTAAAAACCAAAACCAAAACCAAACCAAACCAAACCAAAATACAAAGATGTACTCTAGATAGCTAATCTCATTCACATACAAGGAATGATTTGATTTTCCCATGGAAAGCAGAGATTTAGATAGTCTTAAGTAATGAGCAGGTTCAAGTGTCAGGAAAAAAAAAAAAGAGTTACCATTTATGGAGTACTTTCTGTGTGCTATTGGGTTTCACAGAAAGTGTCTTTTTAAGCATTTCATTTTAAGTGTTACAGTAGAAAGATGGGGACAGATGGTTGGCCCTGATTGGAGGCCCTGCATCGACAGGAGGTGAAGAGCTCCTGAGAAGGGAGAGCAGTTCAAAAAGAAGAGAGGTTCAGACAGTGGCCAAATATCTCCAACGTCAAGCTCATGCTGGACAGTTTCATGGTCTTTACAGGTAAGGAGAAGCTACTAGTCAGAGGAAACAATGACATAGCCATTCAAGGGTCATTCCAACTCTGCACTGTATGGCCACAAATAAACATGCATTTCATTTACCTCACTCTCTTTCTCTTCCTCTTCTTTCCATCAAGACCATTCCCAGGCAGGAACTCAGTGGATGAGCTCTTTCCCATGAGGTCATGCACTGTGATTCACTCCTCTGCTGGGTAAGTGTTCACTGCATGACAACTGCCCACCACACACAGAGAGGGGCAGTGGGGCAAGAGAATCCAGGTAGACCCAACCCTGCTCTCCGGTGCACAGAACCCTGGGAGAGGGAGACCTTCCAATAAACCTGGTCTGGCAAGTCTTTGAAATTCTGCTCCTCTTAAATGGATCCTACCTCTCTCTCCTTGCTACCATTTCCCTTGTCATCCCTCATCATCTCTCCTCTGAAACCTGGCAGGATCACCCCAGTGGGTCTGCCTTAGGTTAATAGTCCTGGCTTCAGAACAAAGTCTTCTTCTTCTTCTCACAAAGCATGTTAGCAGTGTGTGTTCTGAACCTGTTTGTTTCCAGAGCCCCATCCCATCCCACTCCCTACACTTTCCCCTTGGCCCCGATGAGTTGGGAGGCATCCCCCAGCAGGAGGTGGGGACACTCACTTAGGATCTTTGCTCGTGCTTTACTCCCTCTCATTCCATTGTTCCATTGTTCAACATAATAGCAATCTTCCCACCTTTCACAACTGGTCTCCTCTGGAGCCTTCACCAGTCTTTTCAGGACATTTCCTCCTCCCCTCTGTGCTCCTGCACCTTGTCCAATGACAACCATCACTTTGCTCTAATCATTTGTTTACCCTGTGTTTGCTTCCTGAAGTTGTGAGCTGGGGGTGGGAGGGATCAGGGATTGCCTTCTAGTGATCCACCTTCTGCAGGGTCCATCACCTGGCAACACAAATCATACATGAATGAATAAATGAATGAAAGAATACTTTAAAATAAATACAAGTATATTGATGTTGTGTAAAAGGACTATGAGAACACACAGCAAGAGTCACTTTGCCTAGGGGAAGTGGAGAGAGGACATTTCCATTAGGTATTAAAGGATAATTAGGGATCACTCTTCCTTGCTCTTGGTAGAGGTACATTTAACAAGGGCAGAGAGTGTGCCTTAAGGGGCTGGTAAAAATCCTCTAACAGAGATGACTTAGATTTTTATTACCTTATCAGGAGCTCCTGAGTTCACATCATTAAACACTTGCCTGTCTGGATATCTAAAATTTTCTATACATATTTTGCTGTACTTCTTTCGGAAGGTTGTTAATAACTGGGAATGATTCAGGGCATGGAAGGGCTAACCAGTCCCTGGCATCTCTCTTCCCATCGTGCCTGATGTCACTCCTCCTGCTTAGAGCTCCCCACCCACTGCTAGTACAGCTGCTCTTCTTTTTCTCTTTTTTTTTTACAGCCATAACTGTGGCATATGGAAGTTCCCAGGCTAAGAATTGAATTGGAGCTGCAGCTGCAGGCCTACACCACAGCCACAGCAATGCCACAGCCTGGACCTTAACCTACTAAGAGAGGCCACGGAGCAAACCAGAATCCTCGCAGACACTATGTTGGGTTCTTAACTCACTGAGCCACAGCAGAAACTCCCAGATATTTGCTCGTATTTGCAAATTGTGATCTTCTCAGGTTCATAGTTCCAAATTTTTGAGACATACCTGGAAGAGAGCACGAGGCTGCTTTTTCATGGCCCTATGTTCTCACTGTATCCCGTGTAACTGCTCTGAGCTTCCAAGCTGTAAAGAGCCTCCTGGATTTTCTTGTCATTCTTGCTACCAACTTAAGCTTGGGAACGGAAGAGGGAAGATAATAAAGTCAGGAGGAAGTACACAAGATGTGTTTTTTTCCTCCAAGGTCAGGTTGTGGAAATGACCACATTTTAATTGCCCATTAACTATAATCAGTTGCTGATTCATTTAAAGGCAGAACAACTAAAATATCTGTGTGCATGGATATTGCCTAAAGATGTGAAAGCCATTTGTGAATGTAAGTCCTTCAATTTTCCTGTGCATTTTTTTTTTTTTTTTTTTTTTTTTTGGTGCCATGCCATGGAGTTCCTGGGCCATGGATCAGATCTGAGCTGCAGTTGTAACCAGTGCCAGAGCTGTGGCAATGCTGGATCCTCAACCTACTCTGCTGGGTTGGGGATCAAATCTCTATCCCAGCACTCCAGAGTCATGGACAACCCCATTGCGCCACAGCAAGAACTCCCCCTGTGCATTTTACATGAGGGACATGACTCAGGTAGAGGCTTCCCTATTGCCACATCTAACCCTTGCCCTGACTCTGGAAAAACACTGCCCTTGAACCTGATCATCTCCAACTCTATCCTCCCTTATCTCATTTCATGAAAAATGCCACTCTCCTAACTCTCAGTCAAGTAGATATGGTACATAGGTGTTTATCCTCTCCAGGTCTTGAAGAAATTACCTTAATGTCCAGAACATTTTTTTCTGGTTTTGGTAAAACAAAACATATCCTAGTATGAATACTAACTGCTTTAAAGATCAGTTTTGAAAATCTCTCTTGCAGAGATAGTTTGCAGAAATATTGGAGCCTGATGACAACTGCTACAATAAAGAGAAGCAACGCATATAAAAGTCAAAAAATCCTGAACGGCAATCTCCCTGGAAATACATATAAGGAGGCAGAACATACCCATCTTCATTAAAAGAAAGTAAAACTTCATATGAAAAGGGAACGTGGAGAACCTTGGAGAATTTCATGATAAGACATAAAGAATCCCTGAATTACTGCAAGGAGGTAGCAAAACAGAAGGGGAAAAAGTCTTTCTCAATGAAGAAGGAAGACTAAGAGGAGGGAAGGAGGGAGGAAGAAAGGAAGTGTCAGGGAGAAAGACATTTTCCTCTGCTCTTTTAGGTTCTTCTGGCTGGTCTACAAATTAAATTGACCCGAGACAGAGTAAGCAACAGGAGAAGATCAAGCAAAAGTTTAATAATGTATAATGCTTACATGGGAGAGACCCAGGAAGACTGTGAGTAACTTGCCCCAATAGCCAAAGCCCTCTCCTTAAACACCATCTTCTGGGAGTTCCCTTGTGGCTCAGTGGGTTAAGGATCTGGCATCATCACTGAAGTGGCTCAGATCGTTGCCATGGTGTGGGTTTTATCCCTGGCCCGGGAACTTACACATGCCATGGGTGTGGCAAAACGAACAAACAAACAAACAAACAAAAGACTCACCATCTTTAGCTAAAGACAAAAAGGATATGGGGGGCGTGGTTTGGGACTTCAAAGAGGAGGAAGGTAATTTAGAGAGAGATGGAAAAGCAAATATTAGGTAAGCAATATTTGCTGGGCTTGCAGAGACAATGGAACATGGAGTGGACTTTGATCTCTAGGCCCTGCATAGAGCTTCCCCCACCACACCCAGCCCATATTCTTTGGAGGTATTTCTGGTGATAACTTGATTTGGGAATAAGCCCTCTATCCAAATTCTTTTAATCAGTTAGGGAAAGGTCAAAGCTTCTTCCTGAGTCTTCTGGGCCTTAAAAATAATGAAAATAATGAGCCTAAATTAATCATGATCTCAAAGAGACACAATTTGGGGTTGCAAATTTTATTCCCAAGTGGAAGGAAGGAAGAAGGAAGGAAAGAATAAGGGGGTGTGGGCTGGCTGGTGGGCGGAAGTCAGTCCATTAAATACAAAATATAATTTATTGGTTAAAGTAATCCTACCTAAGTTTAGTGAAAGAGCAACTATATTGTAAGAATGCTGAAGTAGTTCAATAAACTGAAGGAGGAGATGAAAGGCCTCGGGAAAACTAGCAAGTAGAATAAGCCCAAAGAGTTAGGGCCCCTACTCTATAAAAAGCTACCACAGAACCACCATGTTTCTCATCTCTGTGATTTCTGTCAAAGTTTCAGGATTGCAAGACAGAAGATCTGGCTGATCCAGCTTGGACTGGGTATAAAATTATCTAGATCAATGGCTATAACTGAAGGGTGGGGAGGGGAGAGTGGAAAGGTACCAATGGCATGACTGGTCAAAAAAATGCTCAAATATTTTGTACACTCTAACTGCATCAGAAACATTTTGAGGCACTAAAGTGGAGAACAAGAAGACAGAATTTCTGTCCTCAGGAAGCTCAGGAGATCTATATGGACAGATGTCCCAGTTAGTGTCAGTGACTCTGAGCCAACAACCAGCATTTTTAAGGCTGAAACTACCAGAAAGCTGTAGTTTTGTTTCCAGAGGACTTTTTTGAGACAATGTGCTGAGCTGCAACCCCCAAACTACATCTCAGTCTTTATTTTAAGGGGAAGAGGAGAAAAAGAGGCAGAGAGACACTGAGGGAGAGAAAAGAACTCTTGTCAAGTCTAAGGACTGTTACCTTTATTTTAAGCAATGTTAGATAAAATTAGGATTAATGGAAAAAATCCAAATGGTACACACATTCACAGTGTGATACTTATTAAATATTAATTGAACATGAATTTACATTTTATTTCTTGATAGGAAGCTACAAAATATACATATAGTAGTAGATCCACAGGCTTTACAGTCAGGGAGCCTGAATCTAGTCATTGTCATTGTCTAGTCTATGTGCTATGTGACCCAAGACAAAGAAGTTAAGCATATTTAACCTGAGAACATTGAAGCTATGTTGTAAAAGTACTATGAGGATTAAATATAATAGTGTATATAAAGTCATATAGTAAATGCTTAGTAAACGTTTATTCCTTCTCTGTCCTTCTCTATTTTCTTTTAAGTGAATACTCTTAATACTTAGGGTTGGATTTTATTAGAAAGTTTAATTATTTTTATATTTTATTTTATTTTATTTTATTTTAGTCTTTTGTCTTTTTAGGGCCACACCCATGGCATATGGAGGTTCCCAGGCTAGGGGTCTAATTGGAGCTGTAGTTGCCGACCTGCACTAGAGCCACAGCAATGCCAGATCCTTAATCCACTGAGTGAGGCCTGGGATCGAACCCACAACCTCATGGTTCCTAGTCAGATTCATTTCCACTGCACCACGACGGGAACTCCAGAAAGTTTAATTATTTTTAATAGAGTCTTAAAAAGTTATTCTTATAATGGGCTAGAGTAGAAAACCCAGGTCTCACGTAGACTGTGTTTCCTGAAGTTCAAACAATGAGAGAGTTCATTCAAGGCTGCTGCTACCACCATCTGGTGGCAGCATACTGTATAATATTTTTGAGTTGAATATAAAATTCTACACATTCCTTAGACTCACACATACTTGGAAGGGTTGAGAAAACCATTTTATAACACATTATCCTAACCAATATGTGGTGAGACGTTGGTATACTGTGAAGATGCCTGAAGCAGAAATCTGGGTTTTCTAAATTTGTTGGTAATCTATCTTTAATATCATCCACTCCAATACCACTCTCCCTCATACTCCTGTTGCAGCCTGAATCCAAAAATTTAGGAGTTCCTTTGAAGAGTCATATAAAAATAAAGCGCATCAGGACACCAAAATCACAAGAAAATATTTATACATATGTCTATATAAATAAATATATGTATATAAAATATATGTGTGAATAATACAATTCAAAAATGGGCAAAAGATTTGAGTAGATATTTCTCTAAAGAAGATATACAAAAGACAAAAATAAAAATGCTCAGTATTAGGGATGTGAAAGCCAAGACTCAATGAGATACTACTTAAAACACACCAGGATGGTTATAATGAGAAAAGACAAAAAAAAAGAAAGGAGTTTCCATCGTGGCTCAGTGGTTAACAAATCTGACTAGGAACCATGAGGTTGCAGGTTCGATCCCTGGCCTCGCTCAATGGATTAAGGATCCGGCGTTGCCCTGAGCTGTGGTGTAGGTTGCAGACGCGGCTCAGATCCTGCATAGCTGTGGCTCTGGTGTAGGCCAGTAGCTACAGCTCCAATTCGACCCCTAGCCTGGGAACATCCATATGCTGCGGGAGCAGCCCTAGAAAAGGCAAAAAAAAAAAAAAAAAAAAAAAAAAAACAGTTAATAAGAAAGATGTGGAGAAATTGGAAACCTCACATGCTATTAATGGAAATGTAAAATGGTGCAGCTTCTTTGGAAAACAGTCTGGTAGTCTGTCCAAAGTTTAAACCTATAGTTATTATATGACCCCAGAAATCCCATTTCTAGATTTATATCTAAGAGAAATGAACACATATCCACACAAAAACTTGTACATGAATGTTTATAGGAACATCATTCATAAGCCAAAAAGTAGAAACAACATCTAATGCCCATCAAATTGATGGTTACAAATTGAATATTATCTGATAATGAAGAGTGAGGTACCAATACATGGCTGAACCTTGAAAATGTCACGCAGAGTAAAAGAAGCCAGTCATAAAGCCACATGTTGGGGAGTTCCCTTCATGGCTCAGCAGTTAATGAATCCAATGAGGATCCATGAGGATTCAGGTTCAATTCCTGGCCTCACTCAGTGGGTTAACGGTCTGGCATTGCTATGAGCTCTGGTGTAAGTAGGAGCTGTGGTGTAGGTTGCACACACGTCCTGGATCCTGTGTTGTTGTGCTTGTGTTGTAGGCTGGCAGCTGTAGCTGTGATTCAACCCCTATCCTGGGAACTTCCATATGCCTCAGATGTGGCCCTAAAAAGCAGAAAAGAAAAGAAAAGCGGCATATTGGGTGATTCCATTTGTATAAAATATTCAGGATAGGAAAATCCATGGAAACAAAAAATAGATTATATTTCCTAATGGCCAGAGGAAGAAAATGTGATTGGGAGGTGAGGACTTAAGGAGGCAGGGTTTCTTTTGGGGCTGATAAAATGTCCTAAAAATTGATGGTAGTGATAGTTGTGCAAATCTGTGAATACATACAAAGCCATTGAACTGTACATTTTAAATGGATGAAGTGGGAGTTCCCATCGTGGCACAGTGGAAATGAATCCGACTAGGTTCAATCCCTGGCCTCACTCAGTGGGTTAAGGATATGGTGTTGCCATGAGCTGTGGTATAGGTCGCAGATGTGGCTCGGATCCCGAGTTGCTGTGGCTCTGGCATAGACTGGCGAATACAGCTCCTATTAGACCCCTAGCCTGGGAACCTCCACAAGCCGTAGGTGTGGCCCTGAAAAGACAAAAGACAAAAGACAAAAAAAAAAAAAAAAAAAAAAAGGCATAAATGGATGAAGTATATGGTATTTTAATTATATCTCCATAAAGCTGTTTTTAGCAAACATGTCTGAAATGACAAAGGGGTCACTCATCTCTTCTCAAGCAAACAGAAACCTTCTACATATTCTAAAAAACAAAAAAGAGAACTAAAATTTTCAATCCAACTTTAGGAGCTAATTTTTAAATAGAGACAAAAATCTTTTTCATAAACTAATTTGGAGCTTTGGAAAAATTTTTGCCTTATTTAATTTTCCCATAAAAGACCAGTTTCTTTTCCTCATTTTGCTTGTGCTCATCAAAATGGGAAAATAATATAATTTCACATTTAATCATAACAAGATCCTCTTTAGAAATCCAGAGCAGAGCTAATCTCACCATCAGAAGTCATTTATGTTACTAGCCTATTATCCTTTCAATGGTCTGAGCCATACCTGTTCTCCATAACACAAGTGCATGCATACACGCACATATGCGCATACTCACATGTGTGCACACATACAAGCCTTCCTTAGATCATGCCATGGGGAGTTCCTGTCATGGCTCAGTGGTAACGAACCTGACTAGTATCCATGAGGACTCAGGTTCTATCCCTGGCCTCACTCAGTGGACTAAGGATTGGCATTGCCGTGAGCTGTGGTGTAGTTTACTGACGCAGCTTGGACCCAGCATTGCTGTGGCTGTGGCATAGGCCAGCAGCTGCAGCTCTGACTGGACCCCTAGACTGGGAGGGAACTTCCATATTCCATGGGTGCAGTACTAAAAAGACCAAAAAAAAAAAAAGAACGGATGGTTGTACTTGGACTTCCCATGTGGCTCACAGCACAACTACTTGGCATTGCTTCTGCAGTGGCTGTGGCTGGGCCCCCGGCTCGGGAACTTCCATATGCCACAGGTGTGGTCACTTGTTTTAACAACAAAAACAACTGTGACATGAACAACTTGGGGAGCCTCACCTGCAGTACTGAGGCAGATCCTGGCTAGGCTGACATCTGCAACTGTTTAATATTGGGTTGGGTTCTTATTATATCCCTGAAAACAGGCTTTCTGGACTTGTACAGCTCCAAATTGAAACAAAACATCGAATCTGAGCATTGTAAAGCACGTTACCAGTGCTAAGTCTTCCAAAGGACTTCCAGCGTGAATGAAACCAGCCCAATCTTTCATTTCTATCTGATTCTGCTGTAGTCATAGAGGTGCCGTGCAAAGGATAAAAGAGCCATTTTTTCATGACCTTCCTCGTGTCTCTGAACAAAGCCCAGTGTCAAAATCTTTGAAAACCACATATTACAGTAAAGAACAAGATTCAAAAAAAATAATATTTGGAAGCATTCATGATACAGGAAAATAATTTCCTCTCTCTGTCCCATCCCCAAATAAAAAAACAACCTTATGATGTGTTAGATTGAAATGTTTAAATATTGAACCAGTGCCAAAAAATGATGTGTAAGCCTTAATAAATTTCATGAAATGTAAAAATGATATTATTATCCCATCTGACAGAGTGTCTTTCAGGACTTGAAGCTGTGTGGTTCAGATTAGGGGCCTTCTAATGAAAAATAAACGTGGAACACATTTGACTTACAAATATAGTGACATATATAATACTCAAAAGACATATATTCAATGAGGTCCATTTGCAACTGCTAGTTGCTAGTATCAATTTTGCTTCCTAGGCAAAGCAATGGAGTCTTTTCCTTAAGTATTAGCTGCTGCTAGTTACAATATAAAGCTTCTTTCCAGGAAGGAAACAAATACGCACAGAGGAAATGCAATACAGGGCCTATATACACTGAATGGAAAATCCAAATTTTTGATATTTCAGGAAGATCAACAACTGATTCTCTATGATATGGGTATAATAGTCACATATATAACACTAAACATATCATTTGCATACTGTGGATGTTTGTAACATAAACAATGTTAGCTATGAGGCTGGCAGTAATTTCAATGATCTCAGTTCTATCCATTCCATTTCTAATGATGATATATATTCCCTAAAGCCAGTAACATGGGGAAAAGAGCCCTTTCATTCTATTCTTCCCTCTCCACCTCTTTACCAGAAACACTTTATGCAAACAGCATCTCTGCTTTTGCCACCTCCTGCTGTGTTACACACCCCAGAGAGGAAGCAGAGCAAGCCAGTAAGACATGGTTAGAAAGAAGGGGGTGGGGTGGAGAAGGGGCCTTGTTCACTCAGCAGCTCTGAGCTCAGAGCAGGCACAAGATTGATGACACTCCCCAGTGTACAGGAAGATCTCCTCCTTGTGAAAGACTGCTCATGAGGCCTGATAGACTTGTCATCTCTTAATAAACATCACGGATATATGGGGAGGAGAGACTCAAAGCAGGGACAGGCCACACCCTGGCAGAGTGCTTGATGATTTACTCAGCGCGCCCTGGTGATGGAACTCTGGAACTCCTGGTGATGGAACTTTCTTTTCCCCAGCTCAGAAATCCGCTGGGAGACTTGATCCCTCCTAGGACCCGAGAGGCACATTTGGGATACAGCTTCTCCTTTCTTTGAGACCTTCCTAATTTCCCAGGTTTCTGTGAAGTTGCATTCAATGGAATACTCAAAGAAGAAGCCCAGTTATTTCAGAACTCTCTTCTCTAGAAACGCAGGGCATCCACACACAATGATTTTCCTTAGTCCCTGGGGGGATTTTTCTCTACGTTTTTTGAGTAATAAAAACAGAGCATTTAACCAACTTTCATGAATTCCCACAGTGGCAGGAGCAACTTCAGCCTCTGCCTCCTCTCTTCTCATCTCTTCTCTCTCCACCCATTTTGTAAATCATTCCTGAAATCCAACCTTCTCCACAAGAATGCCCCTGGTTAACCCAATAAGCAGTCCTTGTTGCTCTCTACTCTACATAGACCACAGAGGAAATTCTCAGAGTTTCTCCTGCACTCAACCCCCCAGGGATCTCATCTGTCTCTCCCTCCAAGTCCCACTTTAGGAGCTGGCACCCAACACACGCATCACTAACATTTGAAACTAAAAGAATGTGCATACGGATGAATTCTATGTTCATCCTCTTCCCAACTTAAAATCAGACTTATCTTTGGCTTGTAAATAAACTTTAACTATTTCAATGTTCATTTTGATTTTTTCATTGATGTTAAATTCTACTTCCCAATGAGTGATCACTACATTTGTTGTTACATATCTGCATTAGAACCTTCTGGAGGATAGAGGTACAGGGCAGTCTCTGGGCAGCCCCAGGTTCCCTTTTGAGGAAGTAAAAAGATTTTTCTTCTTTCTTCCTTCCTCTTTTTTTTTTTTTTTTTGGCTGCTCCTGCAGAGTATAATTTTTACAGGCCAGAGATCGAACCTGTGCCCAGAAACCAGAACCCAGTGACAATGCCAGGTCCTTAACCCACCCAGCCACCAGGGAACTCCTAAAAAGTCTTTTCTTGATAGATAGTGCCAATGATGGCATTCACTGACACCTTCCACAGTTCTGCAGACATTTTTCAGTGTGTTGAATCAGCCACGCTGGGAACCTGTGTAGCACAAGATAGAGGTTTGACCATTAGAATAACAGGAAAACCCAACAACACAAATTAAGCCATAGCTTGCTGGTTGTATAAGTAGGGCCCTGTGGCCCCAGCTTTGGTACCTCAACTGTAGTTGCCATGCTCCATTTCCCCCCTAGGAAATTACTCTTTTTGATATTTTGAAGCCTTTTATGTGTAACAATGTGTGGCCAAATAGCAAGCTTACATTTTCATCTTGAAATAATTGCGATTAATAAATCACAATGGAGCTGCAGTACAAGTTTCATTCCCAGGGGAACCACCTGGTGTTTATATTCCTATAAGTTAGCCACAGCCTGTGCTCAAAAATCCGGCCTCCCCTGAAATTCAAGGAGGTTGATAGAAGGTGTGTATTGGGGTGAGCAGTAAGAAAGGGGGTGTCATTGACTTTTGGAATCCTTTTCTGGAACCCTCTTCCGTTCTCTGCAGCATGTCTGTACCTAAGGCAACTGCTACTTATCCTCCTACTAGTTTGTCCTCTGACCCAGCATCAGAGGACAGCACAACAGTACTCTCCTCCGAAGTCCCCTGCTTTTCAAGGGAAATGACCGAGTAGGAAGCCATTACTCTGAAGGTCTACTTGCTGGGCAAACTGGGAAAACTAGGAAAGCAGGCATTCTGTGATGGTGTGAATGGAGTTAGCTGCTTTGTCAGAGAACCTTTCTTTCAGGTTCTTTCAGAAAGATGAGCTAGTTTTATGGAAATACTAGAATTCACCTTGAAGAAGCCTTCACACTCAACAAGGGAGTACAGCAAAGCAGTAAGAAACCCTGTTCCTGAGGAAGACTGGCTTTGCTTCGATTACAGGCTCTTGCCACTTTAACTGACTGGCTTCACCAATATTTATAATTCCCCCCACCCTCCTGTTTTCTCATCTGTAGGGATCATTCATGGATAATATCTTACACACAATCATTACTCAAAATTCATAGCTACTATTTTTTACCATAGCTGTCCTCATCATCATCAATTTCTTTTTTTGTCTTTTTAGGGCCGCACCAGAAGCATATGGAGGTTCCCAGGTCAGGGATCGAATTGGACATGTAGCTGCTGGCCTACACCACAGCCACAGCCACAGCAATGCCAGATCCTTAACCCACTGAGCAAGGTCAGGGATCAAACTTGCATCCTCATGGATGCTAGTCAGATTCATTTCCACTGAGCCACGATGGAAACTCCATCTCATCATCATTTTTATTACCAAGATGGATTGAAATCCCCTTCTTTAACTTACCATTTATTGGTCATGATGTTTGTGCTACATGTGGCCAAAGATGGAGTGAAATAATGGAGGCTGAAATGAATGTACTTTATCTCTCAGCAACCTAAGTGTAAAATATTCATAGAAAGAAGCAATTCCCAGACTATATCAGGTTGGGGATAAAAATAAGAACATAATCATAATAACATAAGCATCTCATTTGGCTTTGCCTCCGCTACTTCTTTCCCAATTAAATCTTGGGGTTCTTGAGTGGTTTTTTTTTTTTTTTTTTTTTTGAGGCCTCAAGAGATCATCCCCACATTCTTTGGCTTCAGTGTACCTACTCCTGTCTCTTGTTGCTATCCTCCATAAAGCAAGGAAGACCAACTTTTCATGTCTTTAGTTTGCCCTAGGCAAAGGTTTTTTGGGGGGGGCATAAACATTATAAATGTTGGCTTGGTCCTTTAAGCCAGCTTGCCCTCCCTAGTATGACAGACTCCACCACTATGAATCAATTGTCTTACATCTGTCACATTTCACACGCATTTATGTTTCTTGCCAGAACCCTAAAAGGTTTTTTTTTCCTTTTTTGCAAATACTTCTTCCCATAAGTTCATTGATTCCAAAAGCCAGCACTGCACACTGAGAGCATCCAAACTTAGGAGGCCACCTGGGCATGATGCTTTGTTCTGCCTCTTCTCCATTCTAGCTGTCTCTGGCATATAGAAGGGGCTTCATGGAATTCATTAATGAGTGAATGCTCAGTCTGATGTATCACTTTCTTTTTTTTTTTTTTTGATTTATCCATTTCTTATTGATACCTACTCCTAATCACAGTTTCAAGAGAAGGTACTTAATGTTCCATTTGATGATTTAGACCACAAAATAGGGTAGCCCTTTCAACTCAACACATTATGGAGATCTTAGTGAAACGGCACTTTATTTTTCCTTTCTCCTTCTTGCTGATCCCTCCCAGGTAAGTCTTAGGAGAGCTGGAGAAAACAATAAAGGGACATCCCATTGCTCTCAAAATAGTGTAGGACCTTGTGCATATTTGTGTTTCGCTTCCTACTTATTCTAGGGAGAAAGACACTGGGTTCTCAGCGAACTTGTTCAGTCAGTTTACAATACATTCAGCTGCAAGTAACAGAACAACCTTCAGAGAAGGGCTTATACAAAGAAAGGATGTAGTCGCTGCAAAGGAGCAGGAAGTTCAGGTATAGGAAGTCTAGGGCTGGGAGGCAGTTCCATGACCCCTGAACCCTCCCATCTTCAGGTTCCACTGTCCTTACTGTGTGGTCTCCTCTTTGAGGTAGAAAGATGGCAGCTGCACTTTCAAGCATTATGATTGTAATCCAGACCAAGAGAAGAGAAAAAGAGCAAAAAGATGTGTGAGTAACTTTGCCCTTTTTAAAAGCTTTCCCAGAAACCTCATCCAGCAACTGTCTCTTACATCTCACTGGAAAGAACAGGGCCTCATGTTAATCTCCAATTTCAAGGAAGTCTGAAGAAGATGAATCATTTTTAACCAGGCTTCCTACCACTCCAAATAAAATCAGAGTTTTGCCATCAAAAAAGGAGACGCTGGATATTGGATAGATAATTAGCAGCGTCTGCCAAAAGAACGATGTTTGATGTAGCACAAAAAAAAGTCATCAAAAACATTTGTAAAAGAAAATTTCAAGGTCTTATTCCTAGGAAGAACCTCTGTTTTAGGTTGATGGCACTCTACAAAAGCATTACACGATGTTAAAGTGGGACATTTTTTTCAGCTGTAGCATCTAAAGCCAAGAGTGAAATGATAGGTACACCTGCATTGCCAGGTGAGAAGATGGGCATTCTGCATAGAACTGGCAACAGAAATAGTCCTTAACTGGTCCTCCATGCATTAGCCAAACACACACACCTCCAGCTGACATAGAAGGGCTCACCTCAAGTCAAAAGAAGAGGCCCACAAGAGAATCACCTGAGGCTCTTGACTTCTTGATCCCTGGAAGTCAAGAGCCACAGAGACTGATCCGTGATTCTTCCCTGTGAAAGACCCAAGACAAGAAACTGAGTTCAGTCACAGCCTGAGGGAAGAGCAAAAAGAAGTAGCTGCCTTCATATTGAGATACATTTCTCCCAAGAGCTTGGCAAATGTGTATGCTTTTCAGGAACTAGGTAAAACCCCATAGAAAAGAAATACCTTGAGTTTGTTTGAAAATGAATTTCAACTAAGAAGACCAGGGAGTCACCTTTGCCTGCAGCCTTTCTTCATCTGTGCAGCACTCGAGTCCAGATGAGGAAGCTGACCTTACATTCTGGTTGGCCTCGGCAATCCCATGTGACTCATACTGTCCCAGCATCCCCAGAACACTATGGACAGCTCCCCCTCCCGCTCTCAAAAGTGTCCCACTTTGGATGATAAATTGCATGGTCACTATGCAAAGAGGGACACTTACTAACACATGGAGCTGGATCACCCACCTGCAGTCTCGTAAGATCCTAAGCTATGAGGGGCTCAAAGGATCACTAGGAAGGTTCCTAGCAAAACTACTTTTGAGGGAGGCTGCCTCCATGGTCAATAGGATGACTTCGAGGTGCCCATCAGGGAGTAGAGGCGTCATAGGTAGTAGCAACAGATTGCTAAACTGCTCTCTCAGGACAGTATCTCGAAGTAACTGGAGGTCCTTCATCTTGCAAACAGGTTAGCCAGTTTGAACAGAGCAAGGGAACAGGAAGAAAAAAAAAAGCATGAGGGCTATTAGCGGTAGCCTTCTGTCTGCAATCTTCAATATAACATTCAGTGCTAAATATATATTGAACAAGTATCAGTTTAAAATTGGCCAAATAACATGCCTTCCATGGATTCTCACGTGTCTTAGCCAAGCTTTGTCAATGCATTATAATTTGAGAAACTATGACTTTTCAGGTGTTTTATTTCTATACAACATAATTGTGGGGCTTATGAGGATCTGAATGTACCCACAGGAGATTTCCTGCATGTGAAAATCGTCACTTATATGTACAGCAGGACAAAAACTTGGATAGCAAATCATCTTTTTAGATGCAGATTCTGTTACAATTACATTTGCTATGACTCCCAGAATGTGAAGAGGAAAAACAGAGAAAAAAGAATAGGAGCCAGATGAAGTGCTTAAGTCATATACATTAAAAAAAATCCTAACACAAGTATGTAAATGAAGTATATAATGTAACAGAGTGAAAAATCATCTTATGATTTGAAAATCTATCATCTAATTCAATAAATAGTCATTGCAAGAGTAAAAAATAATATATCCTGGAATCCCCACTGTGGCTCAGCAGAAGCTGACTAGTATCCATAGGACATAGGTTCTATCCCTGACCTCACTCAGTGGGTTAAGGATCCAGCATTGCCATGAGTTGTGCTGTCAGTAGCACATATGGCTCAGATCCTACATTGCTATGGCTGTGGTGTAGGCTGGCAGCTACAGCTCCCATTCTATGCCTAGACTGGGAACTTCCATATGCTGCTGGTGTAGCCCTAAAAGACAGCAAACAAACAAACAAAAACAAATCCTGACATTATAGTATTGTTGGAAAAATCTGAAGAACTGTTTTCTTCAAATTAACTTTCTTCACATCATTCAATAATAAAAAAAAAATCTTGATTAATACAGTATCCTATAAGGGCTTAATCTCTAAAATATGTGAACAACTTATACAACTAAATAGCAAAGAAACCAACAACCCAATTGAAACATGGTCAAATGACATGAATAGACATTTCTCCAAAGAAGATATACAAATGGCCAAGAAGCACATGAAAAATGCTCAACATCCCTGATTATTAGAGAAATGCAAATCAAAACTACTATGAGATACCACCTCATGCCAGTAAGAATGGCCATCAAATAACAAATGCTGGAAAGGGTGTGGAGAAAAGGGAAACCTCCTACACTGTTGGTGGGAATGTAAGTTGGTATAACCACTATGGAAAAAAGTATGGAGGTACCTCAGGAAACTAAATATAGAACTACCATATGACCCAGCAATCCCACTCTTGGGCATATATCCAGACAAAACTTTCCTTGCTGTACAGTAGAAAATTGACAGAACATTGTAAATCAACTACAATGGAAAAAATAAAAATCATTTTTAAAAAAGTAATAATAAAATAAAGTATGAAAAAAACAGTGCCCTATGAGGTGTCACTCATATTTCCTTTTCTATTGTGATAATTCATTAATCATCATCTTTTGGACATGGTTATTTGTGAAGTTTCTCTTTCAGTGAGTTTCTCAAATCAAACTCACCACAGCCAAAGAAAAGAAGAAGAAAAAGAAGGAGAAAAAGAGCAAGAAGAAAGAAAAAGAAATAAAGGAAGAAAGGAAGGAAGGAAGGAAGAAAAGATAGGAAGAAAGAAAAGAAAGAAAGAAAGAAAGAAAGAAAGAAAGAAAGAGAAATAAAGAAAAGGAAATAAAAAATCCCATCAATCCAATGGCAAAATCTGCCCTACTGTGATTAAAGTATATGCTAAAGTCTCAAGTATTAAAGCAGTGTGGTATCTATTTATTAACAGACAGTAAGATCGATGAAATAGATTGGAAGCTCCAAAATATGCCATACAAGTTCCTGTGATGGATCAGCAGGTTCAGGACCAGACTAGTATCAATGAGGATGAGGCTTCAATCTCTGGCCTTGATTGGTGGGTTAAGGATCTGGCATTGCCACAAGCTGTGGCATAGGTCATGAATGTGGCTTGGATCTGGGGTTGCGATGGCTATAGCATAGGCCAGCAGCTATGGCTCCTATTCAACCCCTAGCCTGGGAACTTCCATATGCCACATGTACAGCCCTAAAATGATAGAAAAAAAAAAAATCTGGGCACTAAAAAAATAAAAATGTCCTGGTCTGGATTGGCTTGTTTTTTTGTGAACTCAAGAGAACCTGAGCCCTTAGTCATTATTGCTACTACGTCTAGATGTCTACAAGTTGCAGCATCTTGCTAAGGAACAGTGCCAGCCTTGTCAGGATTTATGAAATTCATCTTCTTTTCCTGTTTGTGAATCGAAATACCATTTGCCCATTTAGACTTCTGGCATCTCTCTGATTCACGATGATTCTATAAGATCACACATTTCAATAAAAGTTGCCAGATATTAAATGCTTACTAGATGTTAATCAGTGTGCAGAGAGTTCTTACATACATTATCTCCTATAGGTAAAGATTAATGGGCCCAGTCTAACTGTAAGATGTGTGAACGCAAAATGCTATTTTTTCACACTTTTTAACCAACATAATAGAATATTTTTTATCTTTCTGCAGACTCCATTGTCCTCAAGTTCTCCTGCCTGCCGAGTCACCTTCCATCTGTAATATCCTGAAGATCATCATCCAAGTTCCCATTCCAGCTGATCACTGAAAGCCCAGTGCCTTCTCAAGTCCTGAGGATCCCAAGGAGAGTTTACTTAATCCTGTTGTCCTTTGTCACCATTGAGAGCAGATTTTCAGGGCTTTTGTCACCATTGAGAGCAGCCTTTCACGGCTTTTTAAGATGCTTCTCCAAATCACTGTGATTCTCTTCACTTCTACATCCCATGGTTTGAGTAGCCCCTCTCTTTATTCCCCACACAGAGCTGACACTAGGCTGTAGCAGGCAATAAACTGGATTCAGCTCTTGAGATGGCACAATCCCAGATCCACCTCACCCTTTCAAATACGACGGGTATAGCAGAGTGTGAGGAGAAAAAAAGGAAATTCTTTTATTTCGAATCCATTTCTGCCCCTCAAGAACCTGTTGTGGGGAACCCCAAAGTCACATATGTCCTCTGACCTCCCATTGTTCTACATACCAGAGCCCTCTATCTAAAGAAGAAACTTGGAATAAGATGAGACGGGATGGATATATGACCAAAAAGAAGAGCAATCTAGGATATAAGAGGATGAATTATATATTGATTCCATTGATACTGCTTTCTTTTTGAAGCATTTGTTGTGTTCCCTCTTTGGAGTTGTTTATTTGGAAACTAAACATCTTCAATGGAGCAAAACTCCTGTGCTTTCCTGGTGATTTTAATTTCTGCAAACAGGCAAAAGGTGTTTAGAACTATGTCTGACAATTAAGGTGAGTAATGTGTTTCTGGGTCAAAAACCAGATGTGACAATATTACCATGATACTGATGTTTTCTGTAACTGGAGAAATGGCTGTTAAGTATATTCCCAGAGAGGCATTTACAAAGATGTTTGAGCAATTGCACTGTGAGTATTTGGAAGCCCAACACGCACCAGGGAGACATGGTATCGTGACTAGAACCTAGACTTTGTCAGTTAAATCTAGGGCTAAAAGCCACACTCTGCCACTCCCTCTGTCAATTTAGAAACATCATTTGGCTATTTTCCATTTCATATTCTGTAGCTGTAATAACTGAATAACATCTGCCCCGAAGGAATTGTTGTGAGGATTCTTATGGCCAGATGAGTGGGCCGCAAAACTCAGGAAATATTACTTCTGCTTTTGCCTTTCAGTGGCCAAAGCTAAGACACTTGAAAGTCCTGGCCTGCTTCCAGTTTCAAGATGGATAATTTATTTTATTTTATTTTATTTTTTGACTGTGCCTGTAGCAGCAGAAGTTCCTGAACCAGGAACTAAAACCCACACCATAGCAGTGACAACACTGGATCCTTAACCCATTAGGCCACCAGGGAACTGCAAGGTGGATACTTTAAAACCAGGGAAAATGATCATGTTTCTACTAAAATATTCTAACTCTCAATTTTCTGCCTCCATGTTTCAATGTACACAGGAGCAGAGGAGTTAAATTTTCAGTGTTCAGGAGGCAAATATATTGCATGGATAAAATCATTTTATAAAATTCAAATATGCATAAATGGTGACTCTATTTGTCAGGACAACCCTACTTGCCCAAAGCCTAGTAAAACAGAATTCTGTTCACCACTTTGCTGCCTTGATTGGTGGGGAGTCCAGGATGAGTGGCATAATAACAGAATCCAGGCTGAACTGTACAAACGTCTACTGAGCTGAATTTTTTTTTTCTTTTTATGGCCCCACCTGCCACCTATGGAAGTTCCCCGGCTAGGGGTCAAATTCGAGCTGAAGCTTTCAGCCTACACCACAGCCATAGCACAGCAGATCCAAGCCATATCTGTGACCTACACTACAGTTCATGATGACACTGGATCCTTAACCCACTGAGCGAGGCCAGGGATCCACATCCTCATGGATACTAGTCAGGTTCATTAGTGCTGAACCACAATAGGAACTCCTGAAAAAAAATTTTATAGACCGTATTTTTACACACACACATACACACACACTACAAAAAAAGAGAAAGATAAAGTGACAACTAGGAGAGACATCCAGTCTGGAAATTCTAGTTCGGAACAGTGAGAATAAAAATAATGAGATAGGGAGTTCCTGTCATGGCGCAGCGGAAATGAATCTGACTAGGAACCATGAAGTTGTGGGTTTGATCCCTGGCCTTGCTCAGTGGGTGAAGGATCCGGCGTTGCCATGAGCTGTGGTGTAGATTGCAGACGCGGCTCAGATCTGGCATTGCTGTGGCTGTGGCATAGACCGGCAGCAACAGCTCCAATTAGACCCCTAGCCAGGGAACCTCCATATGCCGGCGCGTGCGGCCCTGAAAAGACAAAAATAATAATAATAATAATAATAATAATAATAATAATAATAATAATAATAATGAGATATATGGAAGCCCAGATTCCCATGGTAACAACCTTTGGAGAAATTTTGTCAGCACCTGCGCATACTTACTATTAAAACAAATTTAAATAATAACAGCAATATTTATGAAGCTACCAAGCTCTATACTAAATGCGATATCAACATTATCGCAGTTGTTTTGATTTGGTATCAAAGTCAGCATCCACTCATTATGTATTCAAGAATTCATTTTTATAGATATTAGTACACATTATACAGATGTTATCAGCTGGCAAATAAAAGACAGCAGCTTCCCAAAACTTTGCAGGTAGTGTGGATTTCTTGGCACATCCTCCAGGGTGGGGAAGAGACCAGGCCTAAGGTCTCGAGGTGGAGACTATTCTTAGATGCCAGGGGGAGGAAGGAAGGTTGTGAGGGTAAGGAGACAGCCCACCATTCTAAAGCAAATCATTTACTGTTAAATTGCTGGTGATTTTACAAAAGAGATGAGTCCTGCAGCAAGGGCAGCCATGTTTCACCAGCAGGCAGAGTTATGGGGTCAGTCTGAATCCCATAAAGCTTCTGAGGCTTGTGAAAGGCACTGTATGGGCCTCAATAAACAATGATGATCAGATTAACCTCTTGCTTCCGAGATGCTCCTGACTTTCTCTTTGCGGCAGGACCTGATTTTGAGCGTAAGAGCACCCCCACCAACCCTGTCCTTTACAAAGCAAATGCATTGTGACAACGTGACAGAATAGAATCTCAACACCTAAGTTCACTTGATGAGTATGAATATTGGACTTTGGTGTGAAGGTGTTTTACATTACCGCTATCCCCTTTAAACCAAACAAAGAGAAAGCACTCCTCAGAGCTTTTATTTCGTTTAAAGTCCCTCTGATGGGCTCCTGCTCTCAGTAGTTATATAACAAAGTGGTGGCATAATATATGGGGGCAGTGGGGCGGGAATTGAACATACCCGTATTTGCAGCCATAATGAGAGCTTGGAGGTAACACGGGGGGTGATTTGGATAATAATTAATAACCTGAGTTCCAAGCACAACTGGAGCAGCATGCAAATTCTATGACCCTGCGGTGGCACCTCTTGAAGAAGAAGGTGCTTTATTGCCTCTGTCAGGCATTTCCTTCTCAGCTGTGATTCCTCCCAGCCTTGGTGGTTTGCATACTGCAGCTAAACATTAGGCAGTAATGAATGACAACCCAGCCACTCTGCGCACTGCGGTGAGAAGTTGCCATAATTGGCTCCCCCATCACCATCATCCCCTCCCCCTCTGCAAAGAGAGGAGGCTGAGGATGGCAAGCACTTTGACAAAATGCAAAGGATATGGGGATCCACCACAATCCTCTGAGGGCACAGAGGTGATTGTGCCAACTGAATATTTACACCCTTCCCAAAGACAGAGACCACCACCTGCTCAGGATCTGAAATATACAGCACTTCCTTCCCTTACACTCTGAGAAGTGTCCGACTCTAAGGGAACAGCAGAATGCTGGAATTCTTGATATGTGTGCCTGCTTTCAGGGCCTTTTCCCCCTACTGTGCCTGTGTTCAGATGATGAAAATGTAGGGATGAGAAGACCCACAAGAAAGATTAAAGGAAAGGAAGTGAACCCTAATTTGGATCTTGTTTTCTCTGAAGCAAATCTAATGTTTTCGCTATTATTATTATTGTGTTTAATGTCAGACTGAGAGCACAGACCTTTGTTCTAATTTAACTCTGCCACTAAATATATAATCTTGAACAGGCTGGATAACCATTCTGAATTGCAAATAGCAATAATGTGAGCCACAATTAATAAGAATGAAACAAAGTAGTAGTTTAAGAATATATTTAAAAGTTAAAACCCTGTGAATAAAAAGTTCTTTTCTTATGCCTCTTTTCCATTCCATGCCCCAATTTTCAACTTCTTTTTATGTTGAATACAATAAAAAACCAACTTTTGTATTGTGAATTCTTTAAGAACGACAATCTTCTGATACTTTGGCTTAAGTAAATGAATTTAACTGAAAATTAAATATTGTGTTTTTTACTAGTACACAGACCCAGTGACTAGCTTAACTAGAGGTCCAGGAATAAGCTTAATAATGGGTAGTAAACATTAGCCTAGTAGACTCTTAAAAGTTGAACACGAAATAAAATTCTAGAAAGCAAGTACTTGGTGCTTACAGGTACAACACAGAGTTATGTTACTGGTCTTCTCATTGTAGGTACTAGAAATTTGGCTGATATTATTAGATATTCAATAATTCCATATAACTATTTGAATCACATATTAAAATAGTTCTTTAATTGGGTAATTCATAAGTATAATGATTTGAGAATGAGTAAATTAATATGAGATAAGAACCATATACTGTTTACTGAATGGTGAGCAGTTCATTTGGATCATTAAAAGCAAAGGCTAAGAGACACTATAAGGAACAAAGATGTCTATGATGGAGAGTAACAGAATAATCTTGATTTAGACAGAATAGTCACAAAAGATTGTGCATCCAAGATGTGATAATCAGAGAAAGAGTTTGTGTCTTAAGGTTGGAGAAAGAGCCAGAGTTCAGATCATTTAGGACTTTGCGATAAAAACTGGTAGCACTTTCTTCCTTTTCCTTAGAGGAGAACCTGGATTTTTACATTTTGGCAGATGGAAATGTACTCAGACATAATATCATCTTTCTTGGGCCTCTTTGAATCTAGATGTGAACATGGGATTAGATTCTGCTCAAGGAAACTTAGCAGAATTCAACTGACAATCTCCAGGAAAGTTTCTTCAAAGAGCCAATAAAGAACTGGAGTGGATGTTTTGCCCTCTTACTTTTTCTTTCTTCCCACTTGAAAAATAAATGTGATAGCTGTGGGTTCTACCAGCTACAACATGGTCATAAGGATGGAAGCCAAGGCTAAGAAAGGCAGGCTAACAACACAGTTGAGTGACCCAGGGTCCCTCATGACTTTGTGGAACCACCAAACCAATACTGGATGAATGTTTTTCAGAGTTCTTCTACATGAAAGACTAAACCTTTGATTTGTTTAATACTTTAGTCAGATATCTGTTTTTGCAGCTGAACACAATCCCTTACAGACCCAAACATCAAAAAAGGGACTTTTATTTTATTTTCACTGTGATGAGAAGTCATAGAGGGATTTTTAAACACATGAGTGACAAGATCAAATTCACATCTTTAAAATGCAAATTGGATTTTATGTGGAGAAGAGATTGAAGAGGAAGAAAAAAAGGAAAAACAAAGAGATCAGTTAGAAATGTTTTTCCTTAGTTCAAATGATAAATCAGTATAGCTTTGAGTTGGGTGCTGCCAATAAAAATGGGGAAAATAAATATTTTGGATGTTGAAGCTGTAGTGGATAATGAAGGATTTAATGAGAGATGGAAAAAGAAGCAGGTATTAGCAGTAAATCTCAGGGTTTTGAGCTGTTATTTAAAACCATAGGAATGCACAAAATCACTTTAGTTGAGAAGGTAGAAAAAGAAACTCCAACATTTAGAGGTAAAGTAGAAAAGAAATAGCATCAGCGAAAAGTGAGATGGAGATGTTTGAGAGGTAAGAGAAAAAAAGGAATGTGGGATTATAGAAATCAAGAGAGAAGAATGTTTCAAGAAGCAAAGAATAGTTAATGGTGCTAAATGCTGTTGTGGATTCAAGTAAGATGGGACTCAGGGAAATATCAAACAAATATAAAAACATAGTGGCCAATATGATGTTAATAAAGTAGCTGAAGGGAAAATGGACATGGAAACTAGATTGAAACCAGTGAAGCAAAAGATATGACAAAATAGTTTTGACAAACCCTTCTACTAAAAACAACTAGAAAACCTGGAATACACTCACATGGATATACACATTTATCTGCTTGAGTCATTATAGATATAATAAGGTTCCAGCTAACTAGGGGGCCAAGATCCAGAAGAAGGCAAGCCAAAGTTGAGCACAGCATTTGAAGACATTTTCCCTTAGCACCATCTCCTGTTCCCAGAAGAGGCAGCTGAAAGAGGACAGGAAGACAAAATCAGAGTCCTGGACCACCAACAAGGAATACCCTAATGAATATCCTTCCCTCTGGGCTCAAATGTCCAGAAGCTACAAAGTGGGAGTAACAGTAATTCAGAATTCAGTAGGTCCTAGTACAAATGCTGAATTATCTTAAACCCTAAAATCTGCAATGGCTTTGCCCCAGTAGACTGTGATGCAAACTAAATCCCCTGAAAGAACATCACTCTAGTCTCAAGTTAATGCTGTAAATTGTGGCAAAATAATACCTGCCTGGCACTCAAAAAAATATGCAATCCCATATGATGGAAAAAACAAAATAAATAGTAAATGACAATATATTTTAAGCCTAGAAGAAATACTGCAAATTGACAACATTTCACAGTAATGAAATGGTAAATTCACCAGGAAGATAAAACAATTTAAATTTCTTTAGAGCTAATAACAATAACCCAAAGTAGACACAAAAATTTTTGAAATATTTATAGAATTTGAGAAGTACATAAAATCTCCAACCATTGTGCGAGAGTAAATGTTTTTTCTCAACAAGAAATAGGACAGATTTTTTTTTTAAATCAGAAAAATATAGAATGTTTGAACATGATTAGTAAATTTTATCTATTTGATATACATAGAACACTGGACCAGTCACTTCAGAATACAAATTGTTTCAACCACACAGAGGTATTTACCAAAATTGACCATAAAGTAAATATCAGCAAACTCCAAAATATTAAAGCCATGTCATTTGTATTTTTTATTGTAACGCCTAAAGCTAGAAATTGATAATGAAAATATAACAATAAAATCCCCATATTCCAAATGTTTATTAGTTAACCAACATATTTGCTTATTTTTCTGAATTTTAATTTTACATTTGAATCTACCATATATTTTAAAAATTAGTACATATTTCCTAGTTCTATTGATTAGGCCCAGAAGCACTAACCAACTAAAAAGAAATAAACACCACTAGAGTTCATGTTATGGTCTCTAAGTATCATTTCTCATTAAAGAATTTAGGAATCTTTAGATTTCAAGCATCTAATCAATATACTTTTTTAAAAAATTTGTTAAAGTATAGTTGATTTACAGTATTGTGTCAATTTCTGCTGTATAGCATAGTGACCCAGTCATACATATACATACATTCTTTTTCATACTGTTTTCCATCATGTTTTATCCCAAGAGATTGGATATCATTCCCTGTACTGTACAATAGGATTTCATTGCTTATCCATTCTAAATGTAATAGTCTGCATCTATCAACCCAAACTCCCCATCCATCCTACTTTCTTCCCTTGGCAACCACAAGTTATTTTAAATAATGTGAATCAAAGAAGAAATCTCAGTGGAAATTGGAGAGACGGTTTTAAACTGATGATAGTGAAAATACATCACATAACCATCTGCAAGATGCAGTTAAGGCTATGCATAATATATACATATATAGAGAGAATACTAGTAAAATTAAGAAACTAGTAACGTATTCCAAAAGTTAGAAGATTCTGGCATAGAACATGTTGAAAGTATATTGATAAATGAAAAGAAAGAGTAGAAGAAAAGTAGGACACAGTATGATTTATTTTCTATAAGAACAATTTCCAAATATTGGTATACCCATAGAAGAAAATTTGGAGAAACAGAATATTAAGGACAGTGAAGGAACAAGTCAACAGAGAAGAGACCAAGGAAAGAAAGCTCACACTTTCTTCCACATGGGTTTGTATTGGAAATGCTGCTTTCTTACACTAACAAGAGCATTTGAATCACCATCAGAGAATGAAGGTCTCTGAAATTGCTAAAAGTTCGGTACATGAGTACTGAGCCTCATCTACTGCACTTTTACAGTTGTGACAATTCTAGTTTTTACTGCTCAGACTTAGGCAATTTTCCTGTGCCTCTAGTTTTGGAAATGCTCTATGCCCAGTTTACCCTGGAGATAATTTCACCTTATTTGCTCAGCCTTAGGTTCTCCATCCTGTCTCTAGAAACTTTATGATCTGCCTGTGACATATTAGTGGACAGAACCTTAGCTTTTCCAGGTTTTGGTAAGAAAAAACTTTTAGATTAAGTTCAAACTAAAGAAATTTTTCCCGAGTTCCCGTGGCGCAGTGGTTAACGAATCTGACTAGGAACCATGAGGTTCTGGGTTCGGTCCCTGCCCTTGCTCAGTGGGTTAACGATCCGGCATTGCCGTGAGCTGTGGTGTAGGTTGCAGACGCGGCTCGGATCCCACATTGCTGTGGCTCTGGCATAGGCCGGTGGCTGCAGCTCTGATTTGACCCCTAGCCTGGGAACTCCGTATGCCGTGGGAGCGGCCCAAAAAATAGCAAAAAGACCAAAAAAAAAAAAAAAAAAGAAATTTTTCCCATTCAGAAAAGCTATCTCCATTAGAGATCCTCTAAATTAATGTCAAATGCTTCCTTCTAATTGGCACCACCTTTAAAGTTTTCTTTTTAACATCCTCTGCCCTCTGCCATGTCATCAACTTCAACTTTGTGGTAGTATATTCCTCAATGACCTCATAAACCAAGATTTCCATTTCTCAAGGGATTGTTGAATATGTGTATTATGGTTGTTTCCCTCCTCTCAGGCCTGGCTTGGGAGATTCAACATATTCCAGTGTCTTTCTGAGTACAGACAAAACAGATCCTGACTCCAAGGTGTTCTCTTGGATTTTTCTGTTGAAGGAACTGCTAGAATACTTTCAGTTAGGCTTAGATTTGTTCAGGTAAAAGACTAGAGCAAGGTTGTTCCATAAAACTTTCTATGATGATGGGAAAGTTCTATATCTGGTGCAGTAGCCACTAGCCACATGTGCCTATTAAAATAAAAATAATTGAAATTCAATAAAACTTAAAATGCAGTCCTCAGGCATGCTAATTCCATCCCAGAGAAACATACTGGTCAGCAGTTCCAAGCACAGAAAGTATTTGTTCCTACCCAGAAGGATAATTGATTATTAAGATCCCAATGCTCAATTAGGGCACCAGTCAAGTAGTTCTCATTGATACTTCATAGGCTCCTTGTACAAATTTCTCCAGCTATGTTTGAGGTCCACCTTCTGGTCCTGATCACCCTCCAGACACTCAGGGTAGGACCTCTCTAGGTATGCAAGCCCTGGCACTTTCAGACCATGGGTAAATGATAGGGCCACACACAGACAAAGGGCTCAGGGATCTCAATGCTAGGCCTATTTCTTGTCCGTCTGTCTATCTGCATCTTGCCTCTAGCCCCTTATCTATCCCATACACTGTCTCTGCTTTTGTTAGGCCCTCAGGCATGAAAGACACGTTTGGCTTTTATAAACCTAGAATAGCATTAGATGAAACAGTGAAAACAATTCACAGACTCTTACTATATAGACTTTACCCTCCTTAGGAGTTTTTAAAAAGCCAAATACTTGAAACAATATGACCAAGCTCCAGGGACCAGTGGTTATAGGAAATAACTTCACTCCTTTCTAAATGTCAGAATTGAATAAAACAGCACCAAAGCTAAATGACTAAGAAAATACGTATCCAAAAACATAAGGTAAATTTCTCTATCTTGCTCCATCAGCTATTCACATATTATAATATATGAGGTTGCATACTAAAAGTTAAATCTAATACCCCATCCCCCATCCTGCTATATGAAAAGAGGATATTACCTAAATCAGTGATAAAAATAAAAAAAACATAAGGTATTAATAAATCAATCTCTTCTGGAAACATCTAGAACACTCGTGCATTGATAGTTCAAGTCTTAGCATTCCTAATTCTAAGCAATCCTGGTTTTTTCTTCCAACTTTGGTGAGATATAATTGGCATACAATACTGTGTAAGTTTAAGGTATACAATGTGTTAATTTGACACACTTCCATATTGCAAAATTATTACCACCATAAAGTTAGCTAACACTTCCAACATTTTACATAACTGCCAATACTTTTTTGTGGTAAGAACATCTAGGGTCTACTCCCTTAACAACTTTCAAGCATTATGTAATATAGTATTATTAACTATAGTCATCATGCTATAGAGCTTATTCACCTTATAACTGGAAGTTTGTATTATTTGACAAACACCTCCCCTTATCCTCCACCTCTTAGCCCTGGGTAGAACCAACCTACTCTCTGTTTCTATAGAGAGTTCAACTTTTTTAGAGTCCACATATTAGTGATATTATACATATCTGTCTTTCTCTGTCTGACTTATTTCACTCAGGTAATGCCCTCAAGTTCCAACCATGTTGTCACAAATGGTAGGATTCCCTCTGTCTTGCAGCTGAATAATGTTGTGTGTGTACGTGCATGTGTGTGCATCTCATATCTTTCTCATCTATTCATTCATCAACTAATTATGAATATAAGTTTGGTGAATGATATTCCTGAAATTCTTACATTTAATGCATGAATGCGATCCAAGATCCCCAAACACTTAGTGTAACATCTTGTCCTCATATTCTTAAGAACTTTTAGATAAAAGAAAATAATATAAACTTCTTTTACACTGGAATTCCCCTTATGTACCATTAATGCAGTTTGGAGCTATGTTTTAAGAGAGAGAGGTTTTAATTATATGTGCTCGGTGACTTTTGAATTATGATATCATGTAAAACATACTGTACAATGCGTAGTGCCTGTTCCCAGAGGGATTTCACCCAGAAATAAGTCAAATAGAAAAGACTGCATTCACAACCAAGCTTTGCCTTTACTAATGTAGGCACAACCCTCCTTGCATTGATGTTTACTTAAGTTCATAAAAAGAAAAAAAATAGTGGATTTTGTTTTTCTTGACTCTGAGACTTCCCTTAATCTCAAATGGGAAATAGATTTTTGTATATCTCACTGTTAGAATCTGGGATGCCAGCTATGGGCAATTATATGAGGTATGAAAATGACTGCATTTTTGCCCTCCCTATGTTTTGATTCCCATAAGATCACTTAACACTTCAAGACTAATTCTCCAACAAGGGAGACTGTTTATTGATTCCTGTCAACGTATAGGAAGTGCCTGCACAAGCACATTTGGGTGCATGGGATAAGATTAATCAAGCTCTCTTTTCAACTCTATTAAAAATCATTTTGAAGTAGCCACAAAGATGATCTCAGGGCTAGCAAAAAGCTTTATACCTCTCTTACCTTATCATATCCATCATTAACAGTGAAACCTAGTCTAATAATTACTTAATCTAAAGGTTAAATGTACTTGCTGGAGTTCCCGTCATAGCTCAGTGGTTAACAAATCTGACTAGAAACCATGAGGTTTCAGGTTCGCTCCCTGGCCTTGCTCAGTGGGTTAAGGATCTGGCGTTGCCATGAGCTGTGGTGTAGGTTGCAGACGCGGCTCTGATCCGGCTCTGATCCCGCGTTGCTATGGCTCTGGCGGCTACAGTTCTGATTCAACCCCTAGCCTGGGAACCTCCAAATGCCGCGGGAGCGGCGCAAGAAATGGTAAAAAGACAAAAAAAAAAAAAAAAAAAAAGTGCTTGCTATGCAAATCCAGCTCCAACCCAAGTTCCCTTAGCATTCTCCCACCCCATCTCATTTTGCCTTAATGATCCCACCTATATAGAAATTCTTGATCTTCCTATGCACTACCAAAATTTAAGATCCAGTGAGAGGGATCTGGCAGGACATCTGTCATAATATTTATTAGAGGATTTGATTTCATTCTGCAGTCTTTCAGGAAGGGGAAGTTGTCTCTTTCCTTCCTAAATTCTCCATGTTTGTCTTTCTCAAAGCTAAAGGAAGAGAGCTTATTAAGAATTCATATATGACCAAGACCCAATCACAGCTAGCTCCAATGGATCTACAGCTTAGTAGAGAAACACTGAAGGATCAGCAATATTTCTCCAGTTACTGAAGAGAGAGCAGGACATTTCAGCAATAGCATGAAGTTTAACAAGTGGTCATATTCAGTACCCAGTTTTCAGGATGAGATGCAGTATAGTTTTCATGTAGAGATAGAATCAGAAATAAAGATGTAAATTAAAACCGTTGCCATCTTTGTTGTACAAAGAAATTTTCTTCTCAGGATGTCCTCATTAGATATCCTGCATGACCACCTTATATAGAGGTCTGTGATCTCTTTCCCAAATTCCTACTGGTAATGTTATGTCTATTTTCTGTATCAAAAAGGAGGATGCCTACTAGAACTCAGGATTTTATATAGAATGTATGAATCCCACTGTAAACAGAAAGACCAGTCTGGCCTGAATGAGTGCTATGTGGATGGGACTATGGTTAAGATTTCAAATTAGAAGTAATGGCAAATCCAGGAAATGGATGAGTGATCAAGTCCAGGTCAATAAAGAAAAATCAAGGTATACTTACAAGGAAAAACACATTTAGATACCATGTCTTAGGAGTTAGAGCATAAAGACCACAGTGGGTGAAAAAAACAAGAATACACATCCCTCCAGATTGCAAACTTAAAAAGCATCATTAAGGTACGGAGTGAGGTTGCAACATACAACAAGTATATATTGCAGAAATGGGATACCCTGATCTAAAGGACAGAGCTGGTACAACTACTATGGAGAGCAGTATGGAGGTACCTCAGAAAACTATACATAGAATTACCATATGACCCAGCAATCCCACTCTTGGGCATACATCCAGACAAAAATTTCCTTAAAAAATACACATGCACCCACATGTTCATTGCAGCACTATTCACAATAGCCAAGATATGGAAACAACCCAAAAGTCCATCGACAGATGATTGGATTAGGAAGATGTGGTATATGTACACAATGGAATACCACTCAGCCATAAAAAAATAAATAAATAAATAAATAATGCCATTTGTAGCAACATGGATGGAACTAGAGACTCTCATACTGAGTGAAGTAAGCCAGAAAGAGAAAGACAAATACCATATGATATCACTTATATATGGAATCTAATAAATGGAGCAAATGAAGCTTTCCACAGAAAAGAAACTCATGGACTTGGGGAAGAGACTTGTGATTGCCAAGGGTGAGGAGGAGGGAGTGGGATGAATTGGGAGCTTGGGGTTAATAGATGCAGACTATTGCTTTTGGAATGGATTAGCAATGAGATCCTGCTGTAGCACTTGGAACGATGTCTAGTCACTTATGATGGAGCATAATAATGTGCGAAAATAGAATCTATACATGTATGTGTAACTGGGTCACCATGCTGGACAGTAGAAAATGGACAGACCACTGTAAACCATCTATAATGAAAAAAAATTATATATATAAAAAAGTGGTAAAGTGATTAAAATGGAAGATAGAGAAAAAAAGAAAATATTTAAATGACTGGTGTCCCTGAAGAAAAACGTCAAAACAATGTAAGAGAATTAAAATTTAAATTACAATAAAAAGGACTTTCAGACTTTCCAGAAATAAAATAAGAATCCATACATTGAGAGGGATCAGAGAAAACTGACATAGAATGATAAACTCTGCGACATAAAAGTACACATTAGCTCCGCAGGAGAGGGGAGGAAGATGAAATAAATTACAGAGGCAAGAGAATTAGATTATCAGATTTCACAATAGCAACATAAAAATCAGGATAACAAAGGAGGAGCATTTTCAAGAAATTTAAGGGGAAAAAAGCATGAATCAAGGATATTATATCCAGCCAATCTGTGGTTCAAGTTTTAAGATTATAGAAGAACAGTTTTTCATGTGCCTGAACTCAGGGAATACTGAATATTGTGCCCTTCCCAAGGGACCTTCTACAGGGTGAGCTTCTTCCAATAAAGATCACTGGAGAAATGTCACAGGTTGGGGAGGCATCTCTTAATTACCCTAGGATGCCCAGAGCTAACAAGTAATTGTATAGGGAGTACTGGAGTTGGAAAATTATCATTTTGCAACCATCATAGTAAATATTGGCCTAAGCAAGAATCACCAATGAAATCAGAAAAATTTGTGATGAGGAATAGAATATTTGTATGGTCTTAAAATTTCCCTCAATAAACCAATTATTAGTTGCAAGGGAGAACAAAACCAACACTAATTGTGCAAAGAAAAAAAAAATCAGACAACCCATGATTGAGAAACCAAAATTAACAACACTGTGAGGGAGAGATGGATATTGTGTACTGCCCGTGGTGATAACCTGAGAAATACACAGCATCATCTACGTAATATTGAGAATATGTAACTTCAATCTATACACAAGGAAACACAAACACACATAAAATTAAGAATATCCTATTTTTAAAGGGAGAGGGATTATATTCTTCAAAAAATCATAGGAGTTCTATTGCAGCACAGCCAGTTAAGAATCTTGTGTTGTCACTGCAGTGGTTGGGATTGCTGCTTCAGTCCCTGGCCCAGGAATTTCCAGATGCCACAGGCACAGACAAAAATATATATAATTATAGAATATTTTAAAATATATATTTATATATAATATATATTACATATATATTATACACATATATATAAAGTCAAAGACTGACTATAAAACTGTCCCAGATTAAAGGATACTAAAGAGACATGACAACTAAATACAATGGGTTATACTAGACTGAATCCTCTAATAAATAGAGAAAAGTTCATAAGTCTTATATTATTTGGACAATAGTAGATATTCATATGTCTTATATTATTTGGACAATAGTAGATATTCCATTAGAATATAAAAGCTACTTTAGATAAAAACACTGAATCAATGTAAATATATGAAGTTGATAACTATAGTGTGGTTATGTAAAATAATATCCTTACTTTTAGGAAACACATATTGAAATATTTAATGGTAAATAGTCATGAAGTAACTTACCCTCAAAAGATCCCAAAAAATTTTTAGACAGAGAGAGAAAGAAGATAAAACAGATGATTATTCAAATGAATTAAAATGTGAGTAGGTACATTTGAAGAAAAGGCATGTGAACTTTTCTTGAATTATTTTTGGTTTAGCAATATTTTTTTGTAAATCTGAAAATATTTCCAAACAAAACTTTTACAAATATGCTTATAGAGGAATATTCAAAACAATTTCAAAAAGTTGACTGTAGCGATGTTTCTGTAAAATAAATTTCCTTTTTCCATTGACTTCGATTACAAAATCAAAGATATATTTCTCTGAATGAAAGTTGATATGGGAGATATAATAAACCATCATACAGGAAAGCAATGCCTTTTATATTGATATATTTAAAGGAAAAATCTACTTTAACATCTTAATAAATGTATTGAAATGTCAAAATTTGAAAAAATAAAACAACATAAAAACTTTATTCCTATAAAGTTGACAATTTATATAAAATATATGAACTTCTTGAAAAACATTACCAAACTTTACTTAAATACAATACTTGAATAGTCTTGAATCTATTAAAGAAATTAAACTTGTTATTAAAAAATATTCCCACAAAGAAAACTCCAGATCCAGGTGGCCTCACCTGAATTCTATCAAACAATTTAAAAAGGAATACTACTAAACCTATGTAACAAATTCGATAAAATAGAGGAAATATGCTTCCCAAACTATTAAGGTCAACATTAAACTGATTCCAAAATGACATTATAATAAAATAAACCAACAAGAAAAAAAGATTATATTTTATGCAGAAAAAGCACTTGGGAATTCCCGTCATGGCTCAGTGGAAAAGAATCTGACTAGAATCCATGAGGACGCAGGTTCAATCCTTGGCCTTGCTCAATGGGCTAAGGATCCGGTGTTGCCATAAGCTGTGGTGTAGGCTAGCAGTTACAACTCTGATTTGACCTCTAGCCTGGAAACCTCTGTATGCCATGGGTGCAGCCCTCAAAAGACAAAAAAAAATAAAAGAAAGAAAGAAAAAAAAAGAAAGAAAGAAAAAAAAAGAAAAAGAAAAGGCATTTGGCCAACATAAGGAAATATCACTACACACTCTCTAGAATGGCTAAAGTTTAAAATCTGACATATCAAGCACTGATGAAGATACAGGGCAGCTAGAAGTCTCATGTATTGCTTATGGGGATATAAACATTTACAGCCACTTTGTGAAACACTGTGTTGGTTTCTTATGAAGTTACACATACACTGGCTACATGGCACAGAAATTCCTCTGTTAGGTATATAACCAAGAAAAGTAAAAATATATGTCCACAGAAAGACTGGATCATAATATTTATTTATTTATTTATTATTTATTTTGGCTTTTGGCTTTTGAGGGCCACAACCACGGCATATGGAGGTTCCCAGGCTAGTGGTGGAATCAGAGCTACAGCTGCTGGCCTACACCACAGCCATAGCAACGCAAGATCACAGATGCACCTGCGACCTACAGCACAGCTCACGGCAATGCCAGATCCTTAACCCACGGAGTGAGGCCAGGGATCGAACCCATGTCCTTGTGGATACCAGTTGAGTTCATTAACCACTGAACCACTGAGCCTCCCTAATCATGAATATTTATAAACAGCTTTATCACAGTAGCTACAAACTGGAAATAGCCCAAATGTCTATCAACAGGTGAATGGATAAACAAATTGTGGTATACAATGGAATACGACTTAGCATTAAAAAAAAAGACTATTTAAATATGCAAACACATGGGTTACTTGCAAAAAAAAATATGCTGAGCATAAGAATGCATATCTATGATCTCCTTTATATGAAAGTATAGACTAGAAAAAATTAATCTATAGTGACTGAAATTAAAGCAGGGATTGCCTGGGGCTAGGACTTGAGGAAGTATTGATTGCATAGGGGCATGACAGGATATTTTGGGATGATGAAAATGTTCTGTAGATTGACAGAGGTAATGCTTACATGGGTACGAGTATTTGTCAAACTCAAACTGCAGACAAAAAATGGGTATATTATTATACGTAAATTATGATTCAATAACATTGATTAAAAATCCTGCTTAACCTTAAAAAGCCCTGCTGAAATACTACCCTTTCAATGGAACCTTCCCCTACTCCTAGGAAATGCTTTTCTCTGTTCCTCCCACAGCCCATCAAGACCTGTAGTATAAAGCTTTACAAGCCTGCTTTACACCATAGATGATAATGTGTGTGCCTTTATCTTCTATTTCAGTTTACATTCTCTCCTATCCCTTTGAAATTTGTCTTCAACCTGAATCTTTCCACTGCAGTGATTCTTGCTAACATCAATAATTACCTACTAATTGCCAAGTCCAACAGCCACTGAACAGTTCTCTTCATAACTGATTCCTTTTTGGCATCTGATGCTTTTGAGCTCTTCTTTGTCTTCAAACTATTTACCCAACTCACTTGTGTGTTATCACATTCTCCTTAGTTTCATATTTAGGTTCCTTCTTCAACTTACCTGTAAACAATGATCTCCCCTAGGCTTTTACTCTTGAAACTTTTCTCACAGAAAAGCCTCCTGGACAGCATTTTCCAGCCCAACAACTTCTACCACCTCTAAACAAATAACTTCAAAATACATCTTATACTTTCAGTTCTTCCACCTGAATTTAAAAAATCATTTACTTTACATTATTCTGAATATCGAATGCATTCAAATTTACTTGTCCAAAAGTGACCTCATTTTTTAGATTCCCAAATATATTGTTCCTTTTGTATCCCCTCTCCTATTAGGCAGTCACATAAACCAAGTCAGTTAAAATTAAATCTAGAGATTATCCTAAACTTCTGACTGTTCCTCATATCCAAATGATCATCAAGTCCCATTGGCTCTATTTCTCAATAGTTTTAAAATCATCTAGTTGCTCTCTTCTCTTAGTTAAAATAATATAAATATATAATGAAGCTTATATTATATCACACATTTAGGAAGTAGGAATAAAATAAGTTCAGTGTGGGACATGTTGGTTTTTAAAGCAAAGGAGCAACAATCCACCAGAAACGCTCACTGGGGAGGTGGATTCATGAGCTCAAATATCAGTGAAGAAAACAAGCTAGAGATGAAAGTACAGATTTGGGAACACTTAGAATATAAGTGGTGGTTAATTTCACAAGCATATGTGAACCCAGCAGTGGGCCAAAGTTAGAAGCCTAATGGCTTCTCTTTCCTTATGGGGAGAAATATTGACTGTGAAGGCAGGGAATTTGCAAGGAAAAGTGAAGGCTTGAAAGAACTGGTTTGGAAGATGGGAAGGAAAGTGGACACGGAATGTGTAACACAGTTCTTCAGCAGCACTGGGAGGAGGAGGCAGGAAAATAAGGGAGTAAGGGGGTGTTCAGTGTTCCAACCAAAAGATCCCATAATGTACTATGATGGAGACTGCCCTGGATGGCGAGTGAAGTCAGACAGGAGTGGGGTGAAGTCAGGAGTGAAGTCAGGAGTGGGGTCCTGACAGATTTGGAGAACAGGAGGGATCAAAGAACTGGAGATCACAGACAGAGCAGATCACAGAAGTGTAGTGTAAGTAACAGAAAAAAATATATAAAAATAGACTAAGGTTAGGTCAGAAAATAGAAAATTTTAGGGGTGCTGGAAGGGAGGAGATGTAAGAAGAATTAGAATCCAGCATGGCAAGGAACTGTAACTTGGGGGCACTGGATGTGATGTCAATAGACACTGAATCTTCCCAACATTTTTGTCTTTTGGGGTGACCAGGAAGGCTTTCGCCAGATATCAAAGGCGTCTTTGAAGATGACAAAATGACACTAAGTTTACAGTCATCTATAACACAATATGAAAAAGCAAATAATGCTACTTTAAGTGAATTATAATTTTTAGGAAATCTTATGCAGCTAGATAATCAGAAACATTGCTCTGGAGTCAGGGGTGGGAAAGGGTGGGAATGAGATTGTACAGTTCTTACCGCCTTGAAGTGATGGAGAGCAAAATTCTGGGTTTAAAAAAAAAGGGGTTCATATCTGTGTGCTTAAGGGTCAATAGGCCTCTAAATATTTTTTGGTCTTTAAATTAGCTCTGATTTTAAGCTCTGGAACTTCAGAAACTATTTTATTTGTGGCAGACAGGGGATTAAGGGAGGGAACATACTTTTTCTCCTCCTTTTGAAAATGAAATAGGTTTCGGTAGGAAGCCTCTGGAGAAATAGCTGACTCACAGCTCCACTTGTGACAGCTTTAACTTGGGGATGTTTCTCGAGTCACAGACAACTGAGGGCTTGGACATCCTGCCAGTCACACTGGATGAAGTTGCCTGGAGGAGAATGCAATTAGTGTCCCTTCCTAAAAGACTCACTGGCTCATCCCAGAAGATGCTCTGGTTTTGTGACCTTTTTCAGCTTCCTGTTTTAGATTTCTGATGGAAGCTGAAGAAAAAGATATGGACTGTGTCTTTGTTTTAGTAAACTTGTTTTAGTAAACTTGTTTTAGTAAATTTGTTTTAGCTGATTTTTTCTCTCTCATATTTTTTTTTCCTTTTGATCCTAAGTGGAGGTCATGGAAGGAGATTGTACCTTTAAAGACGACTAGTATGAGACCAAAAAAAAAAAAAAAAAAATCAGGTATGGTCCTGAGGTGAGTAGAGGCTGAAAAATACAGAGAAAAGGCAAAAAGAGAGAAAGATTACAGAAAAAGAGCTTCTAGAAATCATAAAAGGCAACAATGCTCTGTCAAAATCCACATACTTTTTTTCTTTTTTTTTTTTTTTTTGGTATGTTAGAGCCGCACTTATGTCGTATGGTGGTTCCCAGGCTAGGGGTTGAATTGGAGCTGCAGCTGCCAGCCTACACCACAGCCACAGCAACATGGGATCCCAGGCACATCTATGACCTACACCACAGCTCACAGCAAAGCCAGATCCTTAACCCACTGAGCAAGGCCTGGGCTCAAACCCACATCCTCATAGATCCTAGTTGGGTTTGTTAATCGCTGAGCCACAAAGGGAACTTCCACAGAAATTTTAAAATAACAGATACTCCCATTTAAAAAATGAACTGGTCAGTCAAAATTAATTGTAAACATTCAACAGCAAAGACTAAAATATCAGGAACCAGTAGAAAAAAAAAATTTAGAAATGAAATTTTCCCAGCTTTCCAATACTAATTTTCCCTTCCAGAGAGAGACAGATTGTTAATAAACCCTTGAGAGGAGCCCCCAACACCCCTTTGCTGCCTCACTAGTTAAAATGGTAGGAGAGATGTGTATACTTTTTCTCAACAGCCTCCCCAAAGGAGTTATTGACCTCAGTTCTAGTCATAGTGCAAAATACTCCCCCCCACCTCAAAAAATCAGTGTAGTCAAGAAGCAGGAGGACTTGGGAAGAGACTACTATCTCTACCCCAAGATTTTCGAGGCAAATCCTGAGATATCCATCCTCCTATGGAGAGGTTTCCCCCACTTATAAATTTGATTGAAGATCATTCCAGTGACCTTCATGCATTGGAGAGCTGCTTTTCTGCATCATTACTAGTGCCTCAAGTTTCAAAAAGCTCTATTATTTCTGTGTTAGGCACTGTGCTGCATGTTATATGGTCACAGATATTCAGCAAACCCACCATTTATTGGGAGGATGTCCCCATGCCCAAAAGCCAACTAGCTCCTGTTGAGGATACCAACAAACATAATTGTAATCCCTTACATTCTAAGAGAAGAGAAAAGACACATGCAAATGAGAAGATTTAAAAAAGGCAATAAACACTTACAGCAAGCAAAGGAAGAGAGAGATGGCAGTTAGCTCAAGAACTCAGAGAAAACTTTTATTAGGTCATGTCTGCAAGGAATGGTGCACGGATTTTGAAGGGTGAAGTGCCACCACCAGATGTTTGTTTTAGAATATTGCTCCAGCAACATTATCAAGGTTGGAGTTGAGGAGAAAAGAGGACAAGGAGACTGCTGATACATTGACAGTGATACAAATTAATGTGGTGGAAGTAGGGATGGAGAGAAATAGATGCATTTCAATCATATTAAGTAGATCTCTCATCAGAACTTAGTGATGGACTGGAGGAGAGGGTTACCAAGCAAGAAGTTTAGCAGTCACCCAAGATTTTGTCTGAAGAAATTGCTTAGATGCTTTTTCCATTCATGGGGATGGTAGTAACATTTGAAGAGACAGAATTCTGTGCTAGCTACTATTTGAAACGTATAAATAGTATAAAGCGTTGTCCTTGCTTGGTTCCACTTCTCTTTTCTCTTTCCTCCTTTATATTTGGGTTTTTGTTTGTTTGGCTTTTTGCCTTTTCTAGGGCCACTCCCCTGGCATATGGAGGTTCCTAGGCTAGGGGTCTAATTGGAGCTGTAGCCACTGGCCCATGCCAAAGCCACAGCAATGTGGGATCCAGCAACGCCGGATCTTTAACCCACTGAGCAAGGCCAGGGACCGAACCCACAACCTCATGGTTCCTAGTCAGATTCCTTAACCACTGTGCCACGAAGGGAACTCCTGTTTGTTTGTTTTTAATCTGCAAACTTACACTGCAGCTTGCAGCAATGCTGGATCCTTTACCCACTGCACAAGTCCAGGGGTCTAACCCACATTCTCCCGGGCACTTTGTTGGGTTCTTAACCTGTTGAGACATAATGGGAACTTCTATTTCAGGGGTCTTGAACAGTTTCATTTCACAAATTTATTTGAATATTTCTGCGGCCTAATTTGTTGTTGTGCTGCATTTGCCTCAGCACTTCTGAAAGGCTTATAGAAGTTAATGTGAAGTATACATAGTCCAAAACAGAGATTCCAAAGTTTATTTTGGAGGGATCGCTCTACCTCTCCCCACTTTTCCTAACTGAAAGGAGACAAAGGGACTGAGACAGACTTTCAATGTCTTTAGAAAATTAGTCAGGTTTGTAAAAATGCTTTTGAATCTACCCAATATTCCCATCGTTACTTATCTCTAAGAGATATTGTACTAAAGGGCCATACAGTCCACAGTCTACAGGCCAGGACTGAGGCTTTGAATTGCATTTTCTGTTTAATTTCTTTTCTATAAAGATTTCCAATTTTCTGAAAAAATTCAAGCTCTCAGCTGGAAATCTCTTAGGCCTCCCATTCAGGCCTGAGCCTGTGAGATGTGGACACATTTATATGGCTGGATTAAGCAGATCATGTCTAGCCTCATTTGGCCTAGACAAGAAGCCAGCTTTCCCCAAATTGCAGGTTCTCCCAGGGAAAGTCTTCACCACTCCTGTCTATTCTACTTTGTCTTTGGAATTGATGGAGCAATGGATGTTTCATGCAAGAGAGAAAGGGGAATTTGCACATGTCAACATCATGTTGGCAGCAAAATGCCACCCCTCAGTACATGTCTAGAGGCCCGGTAGCATCAGCTTGTATCTGCCAAGATAAGGATCAATGGAGAAGAGCCGTGCCCAGGTAAATGTCCCAACCAAAGTACCGCTAGTCAGTAATAACAGACGCAAGGCCCAGATAAGTCACTCAGAGCCCCGTCTCTCAGACTGTTTTTCTGTGGCATTCAACTGAAGATAGTTTGCATGTGTTGGTTTTTCCCCACAACAAGGAAGTTAACTTGTGTCCTAGTCAGATGTCTTCTCGGAGTTCAGAAGTATTTTCTACCAAGTGGTGACTGCAAAGGTCAAACACCTATGTCTATAGTAATCTCCCCTGATAAAGTCTATTTTTTTGGAACCCTCGGACCTTGGCTTCTTGTCACTAGGGTCGGAGCCATCGTTCCTATAGTTCAGGATCTGGGACCAGGAGGAATGAAATCAATGGGACGATTCTGTAAAACGGAGCCGCCCTGAAACAAGTTGGTAACAGCAGCGGCAACAGTGGCAGCAGCAAGCCAGAGTTGAATTCCATTTAAATAAAATGCCAAAAGGCAGTCAGCGAAAGTGACATTTATGGTGTTACTACAAATGCATTCAGTGGGAAAGCTCAGTAGCAGAAGCAAGGGGGAAAAAACAAGCTGTAGTGAAAACTGCCATCTGTATATTGTGCCCCGTTTTTAATATTCTGTATTCTCATAAAAAGTGTTGTTTCTGTCACTATTCAATCTCACAAACTCACACAGAACACTGTTAAAAGTCAGCAGTGTGTGAAATGGTATTTTAAAATAAATGAAACCCGCTCGCAGAGCTGCGGAGGAATATTGCAATGCTGGGCGCTGACAGACAGGCACTGAAAAGTAACAACCGTTATCATCTTAAAGCAAAGCGGATTAAATAAAAACCCACAGCCAGTGGTGCATTACCAAGTCTGATATTGACACAGCTGCTGTGGTGGTTATTTTTCATTGTCTCATCAAGACAAAGCATCATGGGATATCAATCTTCCCTCTGTCAGGCCATGCCTGGTATAAAGTTTTTCGTTTACATTTTCATTATATCCCTTTTATCTCCGGTGCCAGCATTTTTTCTTAACTGTGGGGTCGAATGACCTGTGGGGTGATGTTGCGCTATTAGCTTCTGGCCGGAAGAGCTCCCTCCTGGGGCAAAGGGTGGTTGGTCCCTCTTCCCCTCCCCCATCACCTTTGAGCTTCTCTGAACATCTAAGATGGCTATTATTCTCTGGACTGGTGGATGATTAGAAATTGGTTTGTGTTTGTGTGTGGGAGAGAAAAAGAGCGAGAGGGAAAGAGAAAATGACTAAGAGAATTAGAAGAGCATTTGAGGGAATTATTTTATCTCTTTCCTTTTTCGCAGGGGAGAAGGGGACAGTTGGAAAATACACAATTCTCCAGAACACTTCAACTGAAAAGCCGGATTATAGCTTAACTTTTATACACTACTGTTTTATTTTCCGGACTGACTCACTCTTCCTTGAATTGGCCTTCAATTCAGAAGCTGACGTATCTGTGGAAAATATATTTTAATTTGACTCACAGAAATCAGTACCTTTGAGAAAGATCAGTCTTCTTTGGCAGCGGGGTGATGGTTTTCTCTACACTTCTTCCCCCTACTCTTCTGTCATCTGCTTTGGAAGTTTATTAATGTGACATGTGATTACTTTAGGAGAGAAAACTCACTTATGAAATACAGTATTTTGATTTCTTCTGTGTAAGTCATTGGCCCCAATAGCAAGAAAACATGACCATTAATATCCTTTAACAGAGGTTAGAAACATGTGATTTTATTGGATTGGGGTGGGTGTAACAAGGGAGTAGGGCTCAAAGTCCCAAGGGAGTTCTGCCTCTTTGAGCATCCTCCATGCATCCCACAGGAGGGCTGGAAATGAATGAGAGGCAGTCAAACCAGTATGTTCTACCCCTTCAGCTTTCACAGTGCTGTGTGTTAATTATATCTTAGTAAAACTGGAAAGAAAAAAATGAATGAGAGGATGGGCTGAGGTTTTGTGAGATAGTCACAGAAAGGACCACTCCCCCCAAGGTTCCTTCCATGCCAGCAAAAAGAGAGTCAAGTCAAAGGAATCCATATAAGTTAGAGTAATGCTCGCTGGCTATTGAACAAATAGTCTCGATATTCAGCATCTCAGTAGCTTAACAGAGTAGGAATTTATTTCTTATGTCACAGCTGTTGTGGATTAGGGTGCCCTCCTATATCTTCTGAAACATATGGCCTCTGAGATCACTCCTGAAAGAAGAGTATCCAAATAACACATAGGAAGTTTTTAGGGCCAGACATGCAAGAAGGGAGTATGCTTATATCACTCTGGCCTCAACCTAACTTCAAGAGAGGCCCAGAATCTTCTAGGAGGCTTCTTTGTGCTCTGAAAAAGGGCAGTGAACACAAGGACCATTCTTTGTCATAGATGCAGGGCAGGGAGAGTAGGGTAAGGTAAAATGCACAGGGTGAAATTAACAAGTGGGAACACAGGAACTGTTGGGATAGTAAAAATCAAATTTCACCTCATTCCATGTAGCCATCCCATCAAACGAATTGGCTATACCTCTCACTACTACCACCACCCATATTCCCTGACCTCTAGTAGGTAGCAGAGACTCCATAGAAATGTGCATCAAATTTTGTTCTGGTTATCTATTGCCAGGAGATGACATTCCCCAAAGACTGGCTTAAAACAGTAGCACTATTTATTGTGTTAATGAATCTGGGATTGACTGTGCTCAGTGAGTATTATAGATTAAATGTTGGTGCCCCCCTCAGCTGCAAATTCAGATGTTAAAAATCTAATGCCCACTGTGATATTATTAGGAGGTGGGGCCTTTGGAGGTGATTGCGTTATGAGGATGGAGTCTCCATAAGGAACGAATCCCCTGATAAAAGAGGCCCAAGAAAAGTCCCTTGCTTCTTCTATTGCATTATTTGAGGTTATATGAAGAAGATAGCCCTCTCTAAGCAAGCAGTGTTCTCACCAGACACTTAATCTGCTGGCATCACAGTCTTGGACTTTGAAGCCTCTAGAACTGTGATGAATAAATGTTTGCTGTTTGTAGGCAACCCAGTTGATGGTATGTTTGTTAAAGCAGCCCGAATGAACTAAGACAGCAAGACAGTTCTCCATCAGCATCTTTAAAGAGGTTGTAGTGGAATAATGACTTAGATTGACCCAGATATTTCTTTATTCATGTGTCTGGTGTTTGGACCAGGAAGACACAAAATAGTTGTGACTGGGACAGGTGGGATTCCTTGGGTATCTCTCTCTACATGTGATCATTCCCTGTGCTCTCTCCCCACACTGGTCTCAGGGTGGCTGGTCTACATGTGATCATTCTATGTGTGCTCTCCTCAGGCTGGTCTCAGAGTAGGTGGGTTTCTTACCTGGCAGCCACAGGCTCTTAGGATTCTCCTGCCAAACCAGCAGGAGTTGTGTGGCCTTTCTAACCAAGCCTAGAAGTCAGCTGATATTAATCCTGCCACATTCTGGTCACTATGACAGTTATAAATTCCCCTCTTCTTGCTCATGTTCAAGGGGAGTAGATAAAGGCTTGCCTTACGGTTTTAAAACCATAGCAAATGGAAAGTTTTAAACTACTTGTCTTGACTGAGATCAATGTTCAGATTAAACCCCTGTCCCTGTAAATTCTTGGGTGAAAATTTTAAAAGCCATCCTGTCATAGAAATCAGCCTAATGTGTTTTTTTTTTTTTTTGTAAAATAGAAATAAAAATATGAGTAGCTATAAGGTATTGATTTTTTTTATCTTACCCTTCCAATTTGATTAAATTTACACTATTTTTACATTTGCAACAACAAACTCCTTCTTGAACTGCTCTAACTACTGCATCATTTCATACCCACGCACCCCTTCTGTAATCTCTCTAAATGATCGTAATGGATTTGGTCAGCCAAAACTTACAGTTAGGAAAAGTTCTTTTGAAGAACCCTAAAGCGTGACAATGTCTCTAATAACCTGACTGCCTGCCTACCTCATATCCTTTTTCTCTTTTTTTTTTCAGTTTTTTTTTTAATGGAAGTAGTGTTCATTCACAAAGTTGTGTTTGTTTGAGGTGTACAGCAAAGTGACTCAGTTATACATACATATATTTTTTTTCAGATTATTTTCCCTTACAGGTCATTACAAAATATTGACTATAGTCTCTGAGTTATCCAGTAGGTCCTTGTTGTTTCTCTGTTTTAAATATGGTAGTGTGTATATGTTAATCCCCCTAATTTATCCCCCCTTCCGCTTTGGTAACCATAAGTTTGTCTTCTATGTTTGTGGGTCTATTATATCCTTTCTCTTTGAGAGGACTTTATCAGAACAGAAAATAGATAGGCAGCAGAAAAGCAATGGAAACATGGTAGTGCCATCCTCACAAGCAAAGCCCTGTTTGCCTCTATGGAGAAAGAGCTTCAGTCTTTAAACTTATCCCCCATATGTAGGATGAAATCTAATACTTTCTAGTAAACTAAATCAGCATAGCTGCCTGAAGATTGGCATGTGGTGTGCTGAAGAAACATCTAAGCTTCAGCCTTCCTCTCTAACTTCTCCTATCTTGACCTCCTTTTAGAGTCAGTCTTCTGCTTTGTTGTATTGATCGTACTACAGTTCCTCTTGGAGAGAGACACCTGGTCCTGAATTCCTCTGCATCTTCCTGGGGGCTTCAAATCTCCAGTGGACTCTGAGTCCCAGTGGTTCACACCACAAATATTGTCTGACATTCTTCTCCCTATAATCACAATATTCCTAACCACCCCAAATAGTCTGTTAAGTGAGATTTTTTTTAAATTATAGTTGATTTACAATATCGTGCCAATTTTTGCTATACAGTGTAGTGACCCAGCCATACATATATATATTCTTCCTCTCATACTATCTTCCATCATGTTCTATCACAAGAGATCGGATATATTTCCCTGTGCTGTACAGTAGGACCTCATTGTTTATCCATTCTAAACGCAATAGTTTGCATCTACTAACCCCAAACTCCTTGTCTATCCTCTTCCCTCCCCCTTGGCAACCACAAGTCTGTTCTTTGTGTCTGTAAGTCTGTTTCTATTTTGTAGATAGGTTTATTTGTGCCATATTTTAGATTCCACATATAAGTGATATCATCTGTTAAGTGAAATTTTTGCTGCCATTTCAACAGGAATTGGATCTCTTTATTGAGCCGTGTTATGGCCCCTAGGATATTGAAATTTGGACTAATGAACACCGCAGCCAGATTTGTTCCCCTGGCCATGGCCCCTTAAGTTACTACCGTATGTTCTTCTCCCTCTGGTGTCACTGAGTTCTCAAGATGCTTAACAGTGAGGCTTCAAGTGTAATGATAGATAAGTGATAGATAGATTAATGTGAATTGTCCATTATCTATTCCAACTGCTTGCAGAATATCTTGTCTCCTATCACATCCTGAGTCTCACCTTGAGGAAGGCATTTACTCTAAGAATTTGTAACTTCAGGAATGTGATCCAATTTGGATTTTCACCAACCCATGATGTCACTGGGTCAGTCACAGAGTAACTTCTCTCCAGTATAGGTAAAGAAAGTGTTCTCATTAATCAGGTGTTCTGACAATCAGAAACTCACAATCAAAATCATCTACCTATTTATAAGATACATAGAATATAATAAAACATTTGGGCCATAAAATTTACACTGACCGTGATTCATCATACCATGATGATTCAGAAGTGGCTTTAAGATTGTATTATGACCCTCAGTTAACATGGAGTTATTTCTGTGAATGGGGATTGTTTGTCAGCAGACTCTGTCCAGTTAATGAGATGCTGGATAGTAAAGGCTGTGGGAGGCACAGCAAGATGAGTATCATCCAGAAAGCAGGGACATGAAAGCATCAGAGTGCTCCATCCATGTGTGGTGTCCATTGGTTTCACCAGGGTTTAAAGGTCCAAAGGCAGCACTGAGCCTCCTCCTCATACATCCCCTCCTTTCTAAAACAGCTTTGAGGTCATTTCCCACACTTTTCTCATTGTATAGAAAAAAAAAAAAGGCCCCAAATGAGGTAATCATTTAAATCCTGCTTTTTCTTTTCAGAAACCTTATAATACACTTGCCACTTTACATCCAGATTAAATGACTCAGCATCAGTCAGTAACCTACAATGTTATTATCATTCTATAGACATTTCAGATTTGATGTACACTTACCAATGCCACGCTACCAACTCTTTTCAGGGTTAGAGAGTATTATATAACTAATTCTAAGCAAATGACCACCTTCCGTTTCCAACTGAGTGTGAATTCCCACCTGAACTGCCATGGCCCCTCATTTGCATTCCAATGATTTGGGGGCTGTTGGATCATACGCTGAATTTGTGTACTTCTCATATCTATCAATCATATTTGAAGGTCCCAAGGGACTAGTTCTAAATTTCATAAAGTTGATGATGCCTTGTATTTGTTTAGAACTTAAAACTTTATGAGTTCCTCAAAATGATTCTTAAAACAATGATCTAAGAGAGGCAAAGTAGATACTATTATTAATCTTATATCACAAATGAGGAAACCAAGGCACCAAAAAGGCTTTCCTAGGATCTCCACAAAAGAGGAAGTTAAGACCTCAAATGTATTAAATTATTTACTCAGGGTTATAAAACGAAAGTGTCAACTGAGTCCTAATCCAGTGCCCTAATGTCTCTCCTGGCCTTTGCCTTTTCAGATTAAAAGATCGTCATCTTCACCCCTGTCCATGTAACACAAGTCCCACCCTCAGCGCTGATGCTCATCATATTAATCTTTTCTGAATCTTTGCTCTTAGGTCATTTTTACATTTTAAAGATTAGTCCTGTATGCACTATTTGAGTTGCAGATGCAGTCGCCTTTGTATCTCCTGTCAAACTTCATAGTATGTCATGAACATGGAGGGGCCTCAAAACATAGGTGATGAAAAAAAAACATAGGTGATGATTGAATACATTTCTAATAATGCTCATGTCTGGCACACCTCCTTCATGAAGAGACCCATTGGCAGCTCAACCATCTCTGGTGTATCCTTAAGGGCCCTAACACAGGTTAGCAGAAGGAAAGAGGAATAGCACTATTCATTCATCTAATCAACATCATTTTGTTCTGCATTCTGGAATGATTATGGGTGATAGGTCAGATGGACCTGGATTTAAATCTCAGCTATGCCATTTACTGGCTCTATAAACTTAGACAAATTATTCAATCTTCCTCTTTCCCAGTGTCCTCATGTATAACATGAAATAGGAACCTCTTTGTAGGGTAATTTGAAGGAGTAAAATCATGTAAGTAAAGCTACGATCACATATGAGTCCTTCAATCAACTGTAAACATGATGACCTCATCATTACCTCTTCTTCGTCTTCTCTTTTTTAAGGGCCAGGCTCATGGCATATGGAAGCTCCCAGGCTAGGGATTGAATTGGAGCCATGGCAACGCAGGATCCGAGCCATGTCTATGAACTACACAACAGCTCATGGCAACACCAGATCCTTAACCCACTGAGCAAGGTCAGGGATCAAACCTGCCTCTTCATGGATGCTAGTCAGATTTGTTTCCACTGCACCACAGCAGGAACTCCATTATTACCTCTCCTTAATGTCTTTTCGCCCAAAAGAGAATCCCTTCTATTCTCCAAGGTTTTCAAAGACTGTTTGATATATCCATAGACCTTTTCCCTGTGGCAACTCCTTAAATATCACATTTTCAATAACAATACTCAAGAGTCTCTTGGCAATTCCATGCTTATATATGTTGGGCTTTCTTACATATAATAAATTTTCATTATGGGATACATAAAATATGTTTTTCCATTATAGATCTCTACAAAGCATGGATTGTCAAGAACTATAATATGTGTCATTTATATTTACCACCTGTACATCCAACTGACAGAAAGTTATAGTGGGGTATGATTTCTAAAAGTGTTAGTTTCATAGACACTTTGCCAGGAGACTTTTCCCAGTTGGTAATATGTGGCACAGTTCTTCTCTTATCATCAAGGTGACTTACAACATTCCACTTAGCTAGAGCCTTCGAAGTTATCATCCAGGCCTTTGATTTCTAGATGGAGAAAGTTGTGTGATGCTTCTGATTCCTCTCCAGAAGTCAAAAGGGATCACTTTAAAGGAAAGAGAGCAGGTAGCACCCCACCCTCAAGAATGCTCTGCACTGAGTGGCCTCAGGGACTTCAGAAATTCCTCAAAGGGAATGCAAATGCCCAAACCGATCTTCCCCTTACACTTTTCCAACAAAATGAATAGCATTTACATTTATACATGAATTGCATGCCCTGATTTATCCCCATCAAGCTCGTAATAAGATCTGGATAACTAAAATTGTACCTTGAGTTTACCACAGCTTCTGGAACGCCTGCAATTAGACATTGGCCCTCTGAAGTAAGAGGCTTATCATGACCCAGTGTCTTATTTCTTATTCCTCTTCATTTACAAAATTATTTAAATAAATATTAAGCAGCTTATTTACCAACATTCAATTTCACAGTGATTATGTGGAACATTTCTTTAACATGATTAACCACAGAGCAGAGTCACTTCTCATTAGTAAAACTCATTTTTAATGTACTTGGTAGGGGTTCCAAAAAGCAGTCTGGCTTCTTTAGACACTGCTCCGTGTAGGTACATTTCCACGGCCCTCATCTGAGGTCTTTTTTAGCATCAGCATCAAATGGACTTTGAATCCCAGCCTTTTCAACATGGTATCTAAATACTGTTTTCATATATCAGTTCATCTATTTGCCCTGACTCAGGTGGACTACATTACATCTGTAGTTAATTCTCAGTAATTTAGGTAGATATCTCATGCTTCTAATGTCTAAATATTAACACTGATCAGAATAAATCCCTCTATTCCTACATCATTGTGCTGGGGTAAATGTCTTGTTATTTCTTATTGTAATTACTTCAGTTCAGTCAGTAAACCTAACCATCAAATAAATAGGTACCTAAGCTGTCATATATCCCAGAAAGGGAGCCACTACACAGACTGTTTCTATTCTTTCACTTGTCTCTAAAACTCTGTCAAGGGACAATTTAGTATTGCTTATATTTATACAAGACAGAGAAGATTTTCTAGATGTCTCTCTGAATAGTGACCCATTTTAAAATTCCTCCCTTAAGAGGTCAAGACTGGCCTAGCTATCCATTAGACACTGGATTTTAGTGGGCTTGGGCAGAACAAGAATTACTATATTATGAAGTCCCTATTGTGGCTCAGCGAGATAAGAAGCCCATGTAGTCTCTGTGAGGATATGGGTTCGATCCTTGGCCTCACTTGGTGGGTTAAGGTTCTGACGTTGCTGCAAGCTGTGGGGTAGTTCAAAGATGCAGCTTGGATCCGACATTGCTATGGCTATGCTGGCTGTGGTGTAGGCCAGCAGCTGCAGCTCGGATTCAACCCCATGCCAGGAAGGTCCATATGCCACAGGTACAGCCCTAAAAAAAAAAAAAAAAAAAAAAATACTAGCTTGAATTACAAAATCACACTGAAAACTGAAAGTAAAAGGGTTAAAATCATCTGAATTCTAAAGAAAAAACCTGAAGTCCAAATGTCAGAAAAATTGCATCTGAACCCTCAACTCATAGAGGCGGTATAAATATAGGACATGTTATCAGAAGAGGAAGGAGCATGATGGGATGGTCAGACATCAGAAGGCTAAAATTCAGTCTTTCAGAAACAATGTCAGTGTGACTAACACAGGTCAAAAACAGCAGTGCACAGGACAGTGCTCAGGTGACCTGAGTCAGAACAGAGAGGCCTGGCTGGCAAATGCACCTTACTGTTATTAATAGGCTGGTATATGGCACAGACCAGATGCATCATGACCATTGCCTAGCAGCAAAAAATTTTAAATAGTGGTGTTGAGATTTTGACACCTGTCTACAGAGGCATCACAAGGTGTATACAGAGGACTCACCTGTAGGGGCATCAAGCATCACCTGTATACTCACTCATTTGATTGTAGGAATAAGTCATCAAGGAAGATTTGAGGTTTTATGAACACATTCATTCTCTCTCCCTTTCTCGCTCCCTCTTTCTCTTCCCCTCTCCTCCTCTCCCCCTTCTCTTTCTCTCCTTATTTTTTTTAGTTAATCCTTTACAAATTTGGTTAGTTAAATTAACAGTCATCTCTAGAGTACCAGAAGAGGAATTCACATTGTCACATTGTGGCTCAGCAGAAACAAATCTGACTAGTATACTTGAGGATGCAAGTTCAATTCCTGGCCTCGCTTAGTGGGTTAAGTATCCGGCATTGCCATGAGCTGTGGTGTAGTTTGCAGATGCAACTCAGATCTGGCATTGCTGTGGCTGTGGCATAGGCCAGCGGCTATGGCTCTGATTCGAGCCCTAGCCTGAGAACCTACATACACAGTGGGCGCGGCCCTAAAAAGACAAAAAAAAAAAAAAAAAAAATAGACTACCAGAATAGACTGAGTTGAAACTTACATATCTTGGAGAAAGACTGACAGTCCGTTGATAGACTGATTTTATGCACAACCTCTTTGGCAAGTAGTCCTACCAAATGGTGATCTTTAGTTCTCATGTACTTTTTAAATAATAATTGTGATCCTTTTTTATTTTAGTGACTTTGATCTTTAGCACATACAGTGGATGCTGGCAGTTTTCACCAAACTGCAATATTCTAAGAGCGAGGCATAAAGGAGCTTGGTCGCCCACATGTTCTACCAGATCTGATTGCACCGCTTTCCTGTGGTACTCTGGTCATATGACCTGTTGGCAGTACCCTAACCAGCTCACTTACATCAAGCATAAATATCCCACAAAGGCTGAATATTTGTTTCTAGCCATAGGATTCAGCTATTAAATCTTTCACCAATTTCTTTTTTTTCTCTCTTTTTGACAGCCAAGCTTTATGTTTTATATAGAGCAATGTTTTCTCCATTATAGAGTTCCATTATTTTAAAAAGAGTTGGTGACGCAGCGATCCCAAGAGATATTTGTATCATAAAATGTGATGTTCGTAGGAGTGACTCCAGATGCAGATTAATATTTTTAAAGCTTAGAGTTTCTTTGAGTTCTTTCTCACACTTGGAGCTTTCAAGATGGTGTCCTGGTTTTGAGAAATGTCAAAGGGAAACAGTTACTGTCAGCAGATTGACACTGTGACTGAATTTGCAGTAGCGCCATTCACACTGTCTTACACTGTGAACAGTTAAGACTCCATCTGCCCAGGGACCTAGTATAAAATATGTAGGATTTTATATGTTAAAGTAATTGGATGAAAGAAACATTACATCTCTTTAGTTTCCCCTAAAGAATGTGCTTCCTTTAACAGTAAGGTGAAGGCAAACATCTGTGAATGCTTACAGAGTGCTGGTCACTGTTCGCAAGTCTTCAGTGTGTTGGCTCATTTAGTCCACTTAACATTACTAAAAAGTAGTGGGAATTATTTTACTTTGCTTTTACTTAGTTTTCAAGGTTACCAAAGAGACAGAAAGGTTAAGTCACTTGTCCAAGGTCACGGAACTGAAATTCAAACATAGGATATTTAGCTCTAAAGACACACTCAACTAATACATTGCACTGATTCCCCAAACTCTCCCTTAAAATTACATCTAGTTTTTATTTTAAATCTCACGGATCAGTTGTTCTCCATTAGATTCTTCTCTATGCATCTAAAATAACTAAATGACATTTCTTGTTGGAACACAGCCAATTTGGGGTTGAGTGGCTACATCGATCCTCATGTGCCAAGGAGAATGTGTAGACGTTCTAAGGCAGATTTTAATGTAGAGCCTGAAGATGCTCTTGAATTGCCCTTAATTTTCAGGTAATACCCATTCAAATGATCATTCACATTCAGTGACCAAGTTTGTAAGATGGGTCCAAACTACTTATGGAAATATACTCACATTATCCTATCTTTTCTGTTACTTGGGGTTCTATCATCTTTTCACTAGCTCTTTTGTATTTGCCAATTCCCACATTTCTACACATGTCAGACTCTCCTTTGCAGATAGTCTGGCCTTGGTTCTTTAGTTTTTGAGTCAAAACGGTAGAGTCATGGCAAATGCATATAGACAGAAAATAGATTAGTGGTTGCCAGGGAGAAGGGAGAAAATTGGACATGATAATTAATGGGTACAGGATTTCTTTGGTGGTGACTATCTGGAAATATGTAGTGATGATGTCTTCACAACATTGTGGCCGTACTAAAAGCCATGAACTATACACTTTTAAATGGTTAAAATGCTTAATTTTATGTTATGCTATGTTTTGCTTCAGTTTTAAAAAAACAAACAGGAAGTTCCCATTGTGGCTCAGCAGTAACGAACCCAACTGGTATCCATGAGGACACACGTTCAATTCCCGGCCTTACTCAGTGGGTTAAGGATCAATTGCTGTGGTGTAGGTCACAGACCTGGCTGGGATCCCACATTGCTGTGGCTGTGGCGTAGGCCAGCAGCAGTAGCTCAGATTCGACTCCTGGCCTGGAACTTCCATATGCCACAGGTGTGGCCCTAAAAAGCAAAAAACAAACAAACAAAACAAAACCAAGGCTAATCTTATTTACAGTCTCACCCAGCCCTGACTCCACAGGCCCCAGTGGGAATTCTATAGCCATCTAGATGAGGAGGTTTTGCTAAAATAGGGATTTTTCAGCCTTGCTTTTCTACCAGCCTTCGCAGAGGTCAAGTCTGTGCCTTTGCCATTGTCCTGTCTTATTCTGTATTGCTTTTTCCTCAGAAATGGATCTCAGCAAACTTGAGATTGAGCACCCCTTAACCAAACTGCTTCTGAAAGCAAGCCATTCTACTAAAATCCCACCTAAGCCTTCATCATGATTTTAAAACATATCAACGAAATTTTTGACATTTCTCCCCACAAAAAATAGAATCTAATTCTCCTCCTCCGAAGCGAGGGCTGGATTTAGTGCTTCTCGTGTAATGAGCAGAATATGGCAGAAATGATGGCGTATGACTAGGCTACAAGAGACACAGCATCTCCTTCCTGTTCTTGGTCTTGAATCACTTACTCTGGGGGAAGCCAGCTGCCACACGCTGAGGACACTCAAGCAGCAAATGGAGAGGCCTGCTGCCTGAAGAACTGAGACCTCCTGCCAACAGCCAGGTGAGGTGAATTATTCTGGCAGGAGATTCCCTGGCCTCAGGCAAGACTTCAGATGGCTGCATCTCTAAACACATCCTGACTGCAACCTCATGAAAGACCCTGGGCCAGAACCACCCAGTTAAGCCATTCCTGGATTCCTAACACAGAAACAAGGAAATGGTAAATGGTGTTTTAAACCAATACATTTTATAGAAATTTTTATGCAGCAATAAATAACTAATACAATTATACCTTGTTATCTTCCTTCTGTCCACATCCTTTTTTTCCTTCTTTACCCATCACTCTCTTAACTCCTAGAATGAGTGCTACATCAATAGGTTGTAATTATTTATGGATTATTTCATGAAATAAATATAAAAATTTTAAACAGCAAAAGTGCATACCTATAGACCACTACCTAAATTTTAGTATTTTGCTCCTCTTACTTTTTTAATCCACCTTTCCTTCTCCACGCATTAATCCATCCTATTTTTGATGCATTTCTAAGTAAATTGCAGACATCAGTACCCTTGACCCCAAATATTTAAGTATGCAAGTATGCATAATAGTGAATGGGTTTGAATATTTATCTGCAATGTTTTTCTTATGACGTAAAAGCTAAATGCAATGAAATGTACAATCTTAAGCGTACCTTTGGCGATTTTGACACATGCATACACTTGTGTGTACACCAAGCACTTTTGAAGATACAGAATGTCCATAAGACAATTACTTATAATTCTGTGCCTGTCTCATAACATCTTACAACATCCGATCACATAGTAGGTACTCAACTAATACCTTTTAATCTAGCAGTAGTTGTCACCTCAACTCTTAAAAGAAGGCAAGTAAATATTCCCAAGCTTTGCGGCCCTAAGCAGGCAAAAAAACAAAGGCATTATGGAGTCTTGAGAAGCCAGAGAAAGGACAGAGAAATTGCCCTCTATTCTTTGTACAGAACCCCTTAAGGAATAGTTTGTCCACTGAAATTAACATGGTGTCGAGATAGTAAAAATGCTTATGAAAGGCAATTTGTTTTCCATGGTATTCACCAGATGGCCCATACTGTTAGGTATTACTTAAATCTCCACTTGGGAAAACCTGTTATCTCCCTTCCTTATAATAACCCCTTGGCCTGAATATTATGACCTGTACACAGAGCAACTGAAAAGCTTTGCTACAAGCATTTTAATGGCTTTTGAGAGCAGGTGAAACAAAGATAGCTAGTAAGAAAAAAAAAAATAAAGAGCCATCTTCTGGTTTTAGCATGCAGTAGATAAGAAAAGGAGACCGTTCCACTTCTGTCATTAATATAAGGGCTCATCTTGATATACGAGAGCTACCTGTGTGCCTGAACTCTGCACTCACCCCTTCCTTCTCACCAACACCCCTCCTCCCCACCTCTTTGCTCCCAGTTCTGGCTGACAGCCTAGACCTCTGAGTAGTCCTCTTGAAATTGCACACTGAAACAGGCTTGAATTTACAGTGAAGCGTCGGCATTTTTTTTTTCTTTTTGCTTTTTGGCTTTAGTCTGAATTCTTTCCTATGACCCTCTCATCTTATCTCTCATCTTTGTCTGTTGATCTCCTCCCAACACATTTTCTCTTGCTCTTTCAATTTACTTTTCCTCTCACCATCCACCTTGCTCACATTGGCTCTCACTCACATCATTTTTATCTCTACCTTCTCACATTTGCTTTTTCTCTCGCATTTCTTTTTCTCTTTAGTTTTCTTTTTTGCCTTTCGCCTTTTCAATCTCACACCAAAAACACCCACTTCCCTAGTCCAGTCTCCTTTTCTGCCCTCCTCCAAGCTGAACTAGCATTTTGCCCATTTTAAAACCTTTTATGAAATGATAGTACTCATCTTTCCTACACATGCTAGACTCGGTCTTTTGTAGCAAAGTGAAGATACCCGATTTTCAACCGTGAAGGTTGTCCAGAGCTGTCTAATTTGTCAGCCTGGTTCCACCTGTCATATGCACAGCCTGAAACACTGTGACAGCCCTCATTTTCTAAACTGAACTTCAACCTTTGCCCTTTGCCCCTTTTGTTCACATTCTGTTATTGCAAAGGGACAGAAACACAACCCACTGCTGTCTTATTACAGTTTTAATTTCCCAAGTAGTTCGACCATCTCATTTTCACCTTCAAATCTCTCCTTTCAGTAGCTCCCCTTTGCTCCCTGTGAAATATAACCTTGAGAATCACATTTGCATTTTCTCTGTGATTGAGATCAATGCTAAGATGAGATTTCTTTGAATGTTTTTTAATTCTCTTCCTGTCTCTGTTTCAAAAGAGTACAGTGATTATCATATAGCTCTTCCTCTTTGCACACCCAATACAAAACACATCGATTAAAATACAGAACTCTTTAAATTTTTTTTTTAATTTTTTGAGTTGATGTTACGCTTGCTATTTCTGCTACTGCCACTTCTATCCTGAAACTTACCAACAGAGTTTTGTGTTCTTAAACCTAGGCTTTCCATAGGAAAGAAGAGACTGTTGGTCAAAAGCACCTGGTTTCTGTGTGTTCACCCATGGCAAGTTCATTTTGTTTTGAAATTATGGTTAAAATGGATATCCAGTCTAATTATAAATTTTGTCATTGTTACAGCCCCTCATTAATCTTGAAAAATTAGTTTATCTTGAAACTTTTAAAACAACTAGAGAATTCAATGAATAATCTTCACAGTATTTAACTGAAATATACTTCAGCAACATGAGTGCATAATTACATTTAAAATATCTCCATGAGACAATAGTTGGTAAACAATCTCCCACTCAGCCACTCAGCAAGGGATTTTAACACTGAAGACTAGACTCAGAGCTATTATTAGGGGAAATTGTGTTCTTTCTTTTTTGTATTTCCAGCAGTTAGCAAGGTAGCTGACATTTAATATATACTCAATAATTTCATGCAGTTGATTACTCTGATTTCATTAGTATGTCTAATTATTAGTCAGCATAATCATGTTGCATTTTAGACTTTCCAGGAAGAAAAGACATGATGGCATCTTTGAATGTCTACATAAGACATTGGAAGAAAGAAAAATGTTGCTTCTTCTCTCTATAACTCAGTTTCTTTATCAATAATATAAAACGAGTGGAATAGATAACCTCTTAGGTCTCTGGCATTTCCCATATTATAAAATGATCATCCAGATTTAGCCCCATGTGAACACAACCTATATACACAATAGGGGAGAAGCCAAGATCTAAAAGAGAATTGACAAGAAATTCAGTTGTATTGAGCACAGCAGTTGATGTATGGTAGACATAAAGATGACTCAGTGTACTCTGTCTTCTCCAAATATCCACATTGTATAGAGGAAAACCAAATTTAAACTGAAATTATCTATAAAAAGTAGTCTGATGGTAGTTATCATTCTGGCTTTCTTAAAAAGAATATATATGAATATATAGATTCATAAGAATATATATATGTACATATATATAAATATACATGTAATCTTCTCTCTCTTCCTCCCTCTTTTCTAAAAGACTTCCCAGTTACATTCCTTATACATTTGTAGAGCACCATTTTTTTTTCCACAGCAATTAAAAACAATTCACCTCTAAATATCTTCTTACACATGACCCAGATATTAACAGAACACAAACAGGGAATCTCTACTTTAACCATGAAAGTCCTTGGGACTGTACACAAAGACCTAGAAGAAGTAGATTAACACTCAACCAGATCAAATCAGGGAGGGCAACATACGATCCTTCAGTGGACTGAATACCTGCTATGCATCAAGCACTGTGCTTGACTCTGACAAAGGCAGGAGGAGAATCACATACTGATGAACAAGATGTTGCTTCTGTCCTCTCACGCTCTTGAAGGACCTATTTCCAATGGGGAAGAGGCATGGATGTAAACTTCCATTATGAAAGCAGAGATAGAAGCCATGTTTATTGGGAAATGCGGACAGAACACTGACAAGATGCCAACTGGAAGAACTGAAAAATACTTTGTTGTGTGGTAATTGTGGCATGTAAGCTAACATTTGAAAAATGAATGAAAACCTAAATGGCAAAGATGTGGGTGGGGGTAGGGGAGGTGTGCGTGGAAAGTGGAAGAAGACATCCCAGATTACTTTAGAAATATAGAATTGGAATGGATGGTAATGGCCCTGTGATGTAGAGCTAAAGATTTTGGACCTGATTCAGAAGGTAAAGTGAAGCTGCAGAGGATTTTAGGGGAGGAATTGTACATTTTAGGAAGTTTACAACAGTAGAAGTATGTAGGGGAGGTTGATGCAGGGAGAAACAGGAAACCAGTGAGCTCTGAGAGATGCTGCAAGAAGTCTGTTTGGTAATCTTCACTGTGTTCACTAAATGTTCCAATTCTGCTCCCTTCCAGCACATGTAGGATTGTATTTCTCTACTACCGTGAAGTTGATCGTGGCCACATGACTTGTTTTGATCAATAAAATTAAACAGAAGTGAAATGTATTGCTTCAAGGAAGTATCTTCCCCCTCACCCCCAGTGCAAACCCTACACATTGTCTCTCTCCATTTCCCTCAGTAGCTAGTATTTCTCTAGATGGCAGGAGCTTCTTTAGACTACATCTCTGCCTGAGGATGATGTGAAACAAAATCCCTATGTTGACAATGTAGAAACAAGAGAAATAAACCTTTATAGTTTGGGGCCACTGAGATTTGAAGCTTATTACCACATTACCTAACCTATTCTCACTGATAACACCTCTAATAGAGTTTCACTTTGATGAATTAACACTTTTTTCTCATGTATCTTGTTACATTTTATCATTTTTTCTTTAAGAAAAACTACTCTGTAGCCATACCTGCACAGCCAGGAAAAGTGTATCTTCTTTGGGTCTAAAGCACTTTACAATTTATAGTCACCAAGATCTCCAAATTATTTCCCTATCGTCCTTCTTTGGGGCATGGAGAAGCAGCATGGACTTGGCCACAGGATGGATGAACTGAAAGACGAAAAAGTGTTTCTGATATAAACTTAATAACAATACATTCCAGGAGTTTGCTTGTGGAACAGCAGGTTAAGGATCCAGCATTTTCACTGCCGTGGCTCAGGTTGCTGCTAGTCTCAGGTTCAATCCCTGACTTAGGATTTCCACATGCCATGGGTGTGGCCAAAACAAAAACACTGCATTCCATCTTTGGTTCTCTCATTTTATATGGAAGTTCCCTAGCCAGGGGTTGAGCCACAGCCATTGTAGAAGCAATGCCGAGTCGTTATGCTACGAGCCACACAGGAAGTCTGGTTCTCTCATTTTAAAACACCAAGGTGCCTCTTTCTACTGTTTTCCACAACTGTCAGTTTCTAATTCTCCTACACTATCTAACATCTTTACTCCAAGTAGATGGTTCAGCCTCCTCCTTTGTAGAAAAGAGGATGCTGAGCACCTTTAACTATCAGAAGTCTGATGGAGCTTTGGACTTAGAGGCAGAGATTGGTTCAAACGTCCCTATTCTCCTTTGGGAAGTCTTCCATGATGGAGAAGTCTTACACACGATGCCACTCACAATTGTTAAGGTTGAGAGGAGGAGGGAGAGAGCAGGTGGGAATCCAAGTCAGAGTCAATTTGCCCAGCCCTACACCTTGACTGGACAATGTATTGGCCTGAAAGAAAAAGCATCTTTGTCTAATTTGCTCAGTTGCATGTGATGTTCTATCTACATAGCTCCAATGCCACCAAGACCCACAGCACAATCACCCAACTCTACTCTCTCCCAGGAAAGAGGCCCATTCCTGTGCTTCCACATCAACCTATGTAAGACCCTCTCTTGCCCTTTAAAACACTATATTGTCCTTACTTTCAGAGTCTTCCAATTTTCCAAATGCAATGAGTTCCTTGAGGACATGTTCTAAGGCTTATTCGTTCTGGTAACCTGAATCTTAGCCCTAGGTGCTCAATAAGTATTTGATTACTTAATAACTAATAACCAGTGGATGAATAAACCTAGATTCTGCTATCTAGTGGTGTGCTTTTGAGAATGGCTGGCCCTCTCTGAGTCTCTGTTTCACCATTTAAAAGAAGATGTTGGATTAGTTGACCCCAACGGTCCTCCCATCTCTAAAACCCCCTTGACAATAAGTCTGACTCAGCTTCTCCCCTTTCAAATTCCTCTGTACTTTCTCATTGTCATGCTCTCCTTCCTGTCTATTTCAGAGTTACAAGGTGTCCTGCGTTTTCAAACACTTCTTCTTTACTCTCATGTAAAATACCTTCTCTGAGAGTCTAAAGACATTGGGCTTGTTCCTTTATTCTTCACCTCATTATCACCTGCCCACTCCCTAGTCAACCCCTCTTATTGACTGAAGGCTTTGGTACTTGGCTGAGTCAACTGCTCTAATATTTCATAAATCACTCTGTTGGCTTCAGTTTCCCTATAACTTTATCTGTCAACTTTGTCTCAGTTCCCTCCTTCTTTAATTCCAGACATTTTTAACTCCTTTGGAATCATCCATACAAATGGCCAAACCCTGGAGCTTAATATCATAGGGAACAGCTCTACTTTGTATCCCTTACTTTAAAGAATGTCTGTACTCCACACTTGGATCTATCAAAACCTCTTAATCTTCTAGCACTCCCATCCCCACACTTGTGTAATGTCTGTTGTTCATAGTTCATTCCAAGAACCATTTCCTTGATCCTAATTTTCTCCCAAATTTATTTGCCTCCTGTGGATTTTATTTCCTGACTTATCTTAAACATGATTTCCATCATCAGTGTCTCTCTTGTTAATATCCTCAACCAACTTGCCTTTTGTTTTTCCTTTATACTCAGTCAGCCACTGCTGAAGTCACTCCAATTGTTTTCCTTCTTTGATTGCAAACCTAGACTTTCAAACTCTACTGGAGACTATTCCATAGTCAGTCCTATTGGTTCCACAGATTCTTTGTTTCTGCTTCATCTTGTCCTCCACCCAAGGTTCCTGGAAATTTTTCTACATGTCTCTAGATAACAGTCTTTCCTGTCCTCTTCAAAACAGGAGAAGACTGGGTGGACATAGAGAATACCATGCTAAGAGAAGTAAGTCAGACAAAGAAAGACAAATATATCACTTAAATGTGGAATCTAAACTATAACACAGAAACAGACTCACAAATATAGAAAACAGACTTAATGGTTACTAAAGTGGAAAGGGGGTGGGGGGTGGATAAATTAGGAGTCTGGGGTTAGTAGATACAAATATGTAGTAATGTATAAAATATATAAGCAACTGCATAGCACAGGGAACTATATTCGACATCTTGTAATAACCTATAATGGAAAATAATCTGAAAAAGAGTATATATATATATATATATAACTGAATCACTTTACTACACCTGAAACTAATACATTGTAAATCAACTATACTGCAATTTTTTAAAAATAAAATTGAAAAGATCTATTTCAAACCTCAAACTTCCCATCCTAGTACATGTGCTTATGATTTTATCTCCTAATTTTATGTGGAAATAGGAGCAACCAGGCTAAGACTCTTGGCTTCTTGCTGTTCTGTCAAATCATCCCCTCCTTTGAGAAGTTAAGTGACCCACCTCTCAGTTTCCGATTCAATTAGCCTGTTTTTCTTTTTCCTCTCTCTCTCCAGGTAATTTTAATACTAATCTAGTTTATAATTTTCAAACCTCTACTGAAATGTTTTACCTGGTATTCTGTGCTTACTCTCAAATTTAACGTTTAAATCTAAATTCAACATTGTTACCAATTGTATTAATTAGACAGCATAGAGTTCAATTATGAGTAATCAGAAACCTACTGAAGCTTATCACATAAAGTATTGTGGGTAGGGTTTTTTTGTTTTTTTGTATTGTTTTGTTTTTTCATCAAAAAGAAACCCAGAGGTAGGAAATGCTGGCTTTAGTTTTGTGAGTCAAGGAAGCCAGGGCTGAGGTCTCAGAACTACTTTTAGATTTTCCTTCATGTTCCCAGGACGCTAACTATTTTTTTGTTTCGATGGTCAGTGCCCATCACATGACCACTCCCTCACACAGAACAAGAATCTGAGGAGATAAGCTTCCAGCTTTCCATCTATGATGATAAAGGGAAGAAGAAAATGGATTGAAATAGATGCTGAGTGTAGTCTTTGCCACAAGGTTTGTCTCAAGAGTTTTCTTTTTTGTTGCACTTTTGGTAAATTAATTGTTTTCCTGGTCAACCAGTTTTAAAAACCTTGTGTCACTCTTAGCTCTCTCTGACCTCCCACAGTCAATATATTTCCAAGTGAGCTTTTAACTCTAAAATAAATATATGCCTTTCCAATTCCATGGTCATCATCCAAACTCAGAAGTATCTTTCTACAGGACAATTGTCACCTTGCCTCTAGTATCTTTGTACTCTGCCCAAGCCATCTTGCCTACCACTAGGAATCAGAAGACTTTCATGGGCTTCCTATTGCCAAATGAAGGCCAGGCTCCTAAGCCTTTCCCTCAAGGCCCTTCACTTTCCATTCTTGCAAATTGGGCTACTCATGGATACGTCCCATGTCTTTCCACCTCTGTGCTGCCACTCACATGCTGCTCTCTTCCGGCATGTCTCCTTTCTCTCTTCCCTTTCTCTACCTTTATCAGCTTCTCCCTATATGGTGGTTTCATCAAGATCTAGGGCAAGATATTTTACTAAGTCATGATGCTAAAGTCAAAGGGCTCTCTTCGATAACTCAACATGTTTTAACATTCAGCCCACAGAGGGCTATGTTCATTTGGGATTTATTCTATCACATTGGGAAGCAGACTGATGCTATTGCTTGAAAAGACTTGAGACACACAGGATAGACAACCACAGACAGAGAAATACTGTCCAAATTACTCTTCTTTAGAGAACAATTTTATGGATAGTCTTGCTTTCTCTCATTGAAAAAGGTAAGCATTGCAAGTCTAGGGCAAAAGAAAAGTTATTTCACTGCTGCATAGCACAAGGAACTATATCTGGTCACTTGTGATGGAACATGATGGAGGATAATGTGAGAAAAAGAATGTATATACATATATGTGTATGACTGTGTATGACTGGGTAAATTTACTGTATACCAGAAATTGACAGAACATTGTAAATCAACTCTAATATAAAAAATAAGAATCTTAAAAAATTAAAAAATGGAACCAGTAAAAAAAAAAGGAAAAAAAAAAAAGATGAGTTATTTCAGCTTGCCTTGAGCCAAGGTAAAAGGAGACTTTCAGGTGGTCAGCCCAGTTCACAAGATGGTTAACTTGGAATTGGGGCAAAAGTCTCATTGCAAGAGCAAATATTCATTAATTCTTTCTCTTTTATTTTTTCTTTCCCTATCTATCTATGTATCTATTATCTGTGTATCTATCTATCTATCTACCTATCATCTATCTATCTATCCATTTCAAGATGTGCATAACATATGGAGAGGCTTTGTGGCCATGGTGTCCTGGTAAATGTCTAACACCCAGCTATTAGGGAAAAAACTTGTACTTGTTTTGTTTGCCAATTTCTGTAGTATAAATACTCCCACCATGACCAGCGTCAAGCTACCAAAGTGGTATCACCGAACACAGAGTTGAAAAGACATACACAATTAGCCCTGGCAAGCATATTACTGTGCGCTATTCATTACTGAATGGCTATTTATTCAGTGTTTACTATATCCTAGGTTGTGTGATCTAGATGATGCAAGAAATAGGATAGACATAATCCCTGCTCTCATAAGGTTTACAACCTAATGGGAGGACAGAAGTTGATTCTCTAGGAATCCAGGCTTATGTCATCTTTTCCATCTCTAATCCAATTTACTTTTAATGTATGTTGTATAAATTATTCCTATAATTTATTGCATAAGTTATTATGTAGATGTCCTTTATCCTGTATTATAAACTTCTTCAGAATTTATATCTTCTCAAGTGATATTCTTTCATTTTTGACCCCACCATATCTAGTCAGCATCTTGCACATAGTAGACCTCTGTATATATTTCCTAAAGAAATGAGTTAGTGTAGGAATGGCTGATGGGTTAACATGGTTTGTTTTGTTTTGTTTGTTTGTTTGTTTGTTTTTTGTATAATTAGTTGGCAGTTGGGATAGAGGTTGAAGTGGAGAGCATATCCAGTAACAAAACCTCTTCCCTCCTAGTTCCCTCTGCTCCCTGGTGACTGAGTTCATTATATAAGTCAAACTTTGAGTGACTTCACCCTCCTCCACTCAGTTCCAAATAAAAATGAGTTACACAGAACCCACCAGCAGTACTTTACGAGTGCTAGCAATTGCTACCGTGCATCCTTAATAGCAGCGTAATCAAAAGTTATGATGCATTTTTCTGTAATCACAAGAAATGATACCCCACTTAGTGCTAAGTAAAGCAAATTCCTACCCAAAAAAAAAAAAAGGAAAATGCATTTCAATTTTCATTTTGAAGCAAGTGAGTCAGAATCAATTTGGTAAAGCAGTTAACAGCAACTGTGTGCCTCTTTCTAGTTCATAACAGGTACAATTTTCTTTTAACAAACATCCAAGCAGAGGTCTCTGATGCTGGATTAACATAGTGTGTTCAAACCATCTTACTGTTGTGTATTTAAATTGGGTAATAGAGGCCATCAAAGAAGCACCAACATGAATCTTAAGAAGCAGACCAATTTGCCAGCATCAAGAACATATCTTTATAAAAAGTATATATAAATAAACTGGTAAGGAGTTTTTTCATGGGGATTTCAGAATGCTACAGCCTAAAAGTGTTTCCCAAATGCCTTTGCATCAGCTATCAATGGCACCAAAACTAAGTCAGAGAAGGAAGGAAATATCTTTATTTTGTAAAGAGCATCTGTGCATTGTATTTCCTCACTTTTTCCCCTCCCAAATGAGGATGTCAGTTAAAAAGAGACGTGTTAAATTTTAATTGGGTTGAGAAGACCAACTCCCATTTCTTCATCACACACATACACACACACTGTCTTCTCTGGGAACTGTAAAGACAGTTGACAAAATATATTTGTCTAATGTAATTACGTGTCCTAAGGAACTGATTTGCAAATAAAATAAAATAAAATAAAATAACCGTAAATTATCACTATGACACATTTTTTTTCTTATATCTACTTTTTCTCTGTGCTTCTCACTCTCTTTCTGTTTTTAATCCTTTAGGAAACCATATTGTAAATGTGTGCGTGTGTGTGTATGTGTGTGTGTGTACAAATACTTATTTTCTAGCAGCAGGTCTTAATAAAAATTCTCGAATCACAATGAAAAATCATATTCTTTGAAGAAATTGGCATTTTTGTTTTTTCACAATTTATTTGGACAGGAAAACAACATTACAGTTAAGATAAAATCCCTAATATAAAGCCTTCCGAGATTACTTCTATCATACAATAATCTAACAAATAGGCATTGCCGGTACCATCGATTTAAGAGCTGCAAGTAATGAGAGCAGACTGCACATATGCAATTATTAAAACATAAACTACTAGAACGAAAGTCACTTTGATGATGCAATGTCTTACTTCTCTTATGTTTTACACTTCAAATAAGAGCTCCACAATTTTTTTTTTTTTTTTTTTTTTGTCTTTTTAGCTATTTCTTGGGCTGCTCCCGCAGCATATGGAAGTTCCCAGGCTAGGGGTCTAATCGGAGCTGTAGCCACCGGCCTATGCCAGAGCCACAGCAACGCGGGATCCGAGCCGCGTCTGCAACCTATACCACAGCTCACGGCAACGCCAGATCGTTAACCCACTGAGCAAGGGCAGGGACCGAACCCACAACCTCATGGTTCCTAGTCGGATTCGTTAACCACTGCGCCACAACGGGAACTCCCAGAGCTCCACAAATTTTCACTGAAGCCTCTGTTTAAATCAGTATGGTAGGATTCTAATCATAAGACTTATTAATATGATGCAGGCAGAAGCTGGGTATTGATCCAAATGATGTGAAATAGAAGTTAATGAGTGTACTTGTAGCCAAAGCACACCTGGAGGAAAAATAACAAGGGTCCTAATTTTATTTGCGTGAGTGGATTATGATTCCCTATCCCCCCAACCCACTCAGCCCCAGGGATCCAGTCCAGCTTGGAAATAACCTATCTTGGTTCACAAAGTTGGAGGGATTACTGTGCTGATTTCTTAAAGCATGGACCATACTTTGTACTTAATACGGTTGATATAGATCATAGGTTTGAAAATACAGTAAAGTTTGCTGAAACTATTTATGAAGAATAACAGACAATTTGTCCTTCTTCTTTTTTTTTTTTTTTTTTTTTTGTCTTTTTGGGGCCGCACCCGAGGCACCCAGGCTAAGGGTTGAAACAGAGCTGTAGCTGCCGGCCTATGTCACAACCACAGCAGCGCCAGATCCAAGTTGTGTCTGTGACCTGCACCACAGCTCACGGCAACGCTGGATCCTTAACCCACCGAGCGAGGTCAGGGATCAAACCTACATCCTCATGTATGCTAGTCAGATTCGTTTCTGCTGAGCCACGAAGGGAACTCCTATTTGTTCTTTTATGATGTTCCATGTTGAAAACTATTCTGAGTATCTGTTTAATCTGAGAGAAAGCCTTTTGAGGTGTCTTTTAAAAGGCAGTGTATTTCTGTTGGAAAACACATTAACAGATGATTCCTATACACAGATCTAAATGTAAGAAGGTCGAGAATAGTATATGCCAAACTATTGACATTGATAAGTTATGTCCTACCATTAAGATTATAGGTTTTTTTTTAATTTTCTTTATGTTCAGAGTATGTATTTTCTGATTTTTTTTGTAATTTCTCCAAATTACTTGTAAAATAAAAATGAAAACAAATACACAAATATCTAAAGATATTTTTAATACCAGAGAGATAGACAAGAGGAAGATGACCCAAAGGACAGAACTCAGTGGAAAACAACATACAAGTGTAAAAGTCAAGATCAAGAGACAGCGAAACTGGAAGTTACCTGACTGGACTAGAGATACTGAAATGTCCTGGTCACTGGAGGCAGCAGGGAAAAGCCACATCCTTGGACTTAGCAGGAAAGATGAAATCTTTAAGCCATTAAGGCTTCAGTCTGTTGTTATCTCCTCCCTTCCTTTGGAACTGCTGCAGCTTAGTGATCAGACCAGGCTCACCCAAGAGCCAGGATTTATGTTTGGGTTGTACCCCATAAGAGTCGGCAGTGGAGTCTGTGGGAGCTGAAATCCAGCCTAATCTCCACATGCCATGTCTAGTTTCCTGGCATGGGGCAGAACTGCCCAGAGGAATAATCATAGCATGGCACAGGCCAGTACAAGGTGAACTAATGAACTAGTTCCATTATAAGATTAGGTATTTTAAAACTCAAACGTGATTTTCTATCAGCATCCATAGTATTTAAATTCAGCTGAACATAGACAAGGGGATATTTTCCCTCTATGCCTTCCCATGCCCCATCTCTTCCTTTACCAAATCCACATTTGGGCAATTGAGCACAGTAGTTAAGCAGTCCCAGGGTGCAAATTTGCAAATTGTTAAAGGCAATTGAAATAAGAGTTTATAATGGGATACAATTTTGAAACAATTCTATTATTTGACACTAAGAATGTTCCCTTTTTTATATGAGCTAAAGAAAGAATTATCACCTTAAAAGATGGTTTTAAAGAAAGAGATTTGATACTAACTGTGGAGAAAGTGACCAATAAGAAAGAAAATGAAGGAGTTTCTGTTGTGGCGCAGCAGAAACAAATCCAACTAGTATCCATGAGGATGTGGATTCTATTCCTGGCCTCACTCAGTGAGTGGGGGATCTGTGAACTGTGGTGTAGGTCAAAGACGAAGCTCGGATCCAGCATTGCCGTGGCTGTGATGTAGGCTGGGAGCTGTTGCTCTGATTCAACCCTTAGCCTGGGATCTTCCATATACCCACACACCATGGGTGAGGCCCCAAAAAGGAAAAAAAAAAAAAAAAAAAAAAAAAAGAAGAAGAAAAAGAAAGAAAGAAAGAAAGAAAACTAAGTGTATTTAACCTTTTGGCAAATCTTGTTTGCCTGAATGCCCATAATGGGTACATCTCCCCTTGTTTTTGAAAACAATTTACAGAGGTTATAATACATGTTAAGCCAATGGCATAATATAGACTTAAAAGGGACTAGAGAGCCACACAGATCCTTGACTGATATCCTATGGACCTCATCTATGGTAATAGTTCGCTCTGGCCCAAACAGAAGAGGAATCAGGGGTGGGGGGAGAAAGCATTATTATTTTTTTAAGTGATTTATTTTTCCATTATAGCTGGTTTACAGTGATCTGTCAATTTTCTACTATACAGAAAAGTGACCCAGTCACACATACATATATGCATTCTTTTTCTTATATTATCCTAGTGCTATACAGCAGGATCTCATTGCCTATCCATTCCAAAGGCAATAGTTTGCATCTATTAACCCCAGATTCCCAGATCATCCCATCCCCTCCCCATCCCCCTTGGCAACCACAAGCCTATTCCCCAAGTCCATGAGCTTCTTTTCTGTGGAAAGTTTCATTTGTGCCATGTATTAGATTCCAAATATAAGTGATATCATATGGTATTTGTCTTTTTCCTTCTGACTTACTTCACTTAGTATGAGAGTCTCTACCTCCATTGACATTGCTGAAATGGCATTATTTTGTTCTTTTTTATGGCTGAGTAGTATTCCATTGTATTTATGTACCACATCTTTTTGATCCATTCATTTGTCAATGGACATTTAGGTTGTTTCCACGTCTTGGCTAATGTGAATAGTGCTGCAATGAACATACGGGTACATGTGTCTTTTTCAAGGAAATTTTTGTCTGGACATATGCCCAAGAGTGGAATTGCTGGGTCATATGATAGTTCTATATTTAGTTTTCTGAGGTACCTCCATACTGCTTTCCATAGTGGTTACACCAATTTCCATTCCCACCAACAGTGTAGGAGGGTTCCCTTTTCTCCATATCCCCTCCAGCATTTGTTATGTGTGGACTTGAGGCAAAGCAGTATGCCAAGTTCTTTTCATATAATATCTCATTTATTCACAATTTCATTAATTGATAGAAATTGATTATTCTTAAGCATGTAATGCCAACATTTAGATGTTGGCCAGGCTCAGCATTCCATTCAAGAAAGTCAGGGAGAAGTTACCACATTCCCTTGCCCTGTAACCCTGAGTAGTTGCCCTTGGAAACCAGAATATGAGTTGCCCAAGACCTGCCAGTTTGTTCACCAAGGTTGGAAAGAAGAGACTAAGTAGGGCAGTGAAGGCAGGGCAGTTTTATCAATTTTCTAAGTCAAATTCATCATGATGCACAGTAACCCCAGGGAAGTCTGGAGTCACAAATCCCAACTCGAGTTTGAACACTAAGAGTAGAAATGAGATGAGAAGGAAGGGATAAGGATGTGTGAGGTTCTTGATTCAGGTAACAGAAAATTCCTTCTGATCCTCTTTCTTTGCACTAAATCCATCTCCATAGATTGAAAAAAAAATCTATAGTAAAATACAATAAAAAAATAAAATGCAGTAGATTGTGAGTAGTAGGGTAGAGACACATTAGAATCAGAATCACAGAATTTTATAGCTGGAAGGAAATATCGAGATTCCCCTAGGTAAATTTTCTGGGTATGTTCTGTGGAGTTCCATGTTCTATGGCACCTGCTTGGGGTTTTAGTTGGGGCAGGGGGACCAGTGAGGGGCCTGGCTGGTACAGGGGAGAGCAAATAGGAGACTCTAATTTTACTTTTTTTTCTTGGTGCAAGGGAAGAGAATCTGACTAGGAACCATGAGGTTGTGGGTTCAATCTCTGGCCTTGCTCAGTGGGTTAAGGATCCAGCATTGCCGTGAGCTCTGGTGTAGGTTGCAGACACGGCTCAAATTTGGCATTCCTGTGGCTCTGGCATAGGCTGGCAGCAACAGATCCGATTAGACCCCTAGCCTGGGAACCTCTATATGCTGCAGAGTGGCCCTAAAAAGAGAAAAGACAAAAGACAAAAAAAAAAAAAAAAAAGAGCATGGTGTATCTTTCCATCTGTTTGTGTCGTCTTTGATTTCTTTCATCAATGTTTTATCGTTTTCAGAATATAGGTCTTTTGTTTCTTTAGATAGGTTTATTCCTAGGTATTTTATTCTTTTTGCTGTGCTAGTAAAGGGATGGTTTCCCTAATTTCTCTTTCTGATCTTTCATTTTTAGTTTATATATGTGCCTGGGTCATTGTGCTGTACAGCAGAAATTGACCCAAAATAAAAAAAGGGGGAATTCTCAAAAAAAAAAAAAAGAAATTGACCCAACACTGTAAATCAACCATATTCTAATAAAAACAAAAAATTAAAAAGTTCCTTAGAGGAAAAAAAATGGGATTCTATTATGTTATAATAAAGGGGGCGGGGGTGTCAACCATCTCCCTTGCCAAAGAAAGTCCTTGGTATTGGACTTGAGATAAGGTGACTTGCCCAAGCATCCATGAGTTGGTGGCAGCCTCCAACCCCCTGACTTTCATCACTGCACCAGGCTGCCTCTCATTAAACAGACTAATTCCCTATGAGATGGCTTAATTAAGACTGTAGCCATTTTGATTTCCATTTTGAGATTCTAATTATTTCATGTTAAATATCTTAGTAGCTAATGGAAATGAATTAAATGTATAAATACAACATTACATTTAAATAATATTTTAAACAGTGTTTGGATCTTCTATCCCTCTGTCTGCCTGGACTTTAATACTTTAATCTATTACTGCCTCTGCTGATAAAACCTCCTGCCATTCCTGAAAGTGAATGTTGAATAACTTCTTTCTTCAAGGTCAAGGTGTTATTTTTTTTATGAGGAAAATTGTTCTCTTAAACCAACCAAGTATAATTACCAAATGTTTTTGATCCTTCAGGAATTTACATAGAAGTGATAAACAGTAAGTGACAATACAGTTCTAATTCCTTCCCAACCAACTCTGGTTCTGCCATAAAACTCCAGAAAAAAATGTCTAAAACTGCAGGAGCCCAACTTTGCATTTACCACCTCAGGTTTTATGCTCTTAGTCACAGACACAAAGGATTAAGATATGAAGCAAGGAGACACACTAGATCTTACAATTCCTCCTGGCCTAGCAATATCTCCTTCTATAGGTAATTAAGAAGAAGAAGAGGAGGAGGAGGAGGAAATATATATGTTTGTTTACGTCCAGCATTGTTAAAGTGCTTTACATGTATTTTCTCATTGAACCTTCACAAGGACACAATGCAGTGGGCACTATATTCTCTCTATTTTAAAGATGAAATAAAGGCACAAATTAAAAAAAAACAAAAACAAAAACTTTTCCCAGAGTCATGAAGGATTCAACCCAGGAACCCTAGTGTCCAGAAAATGAGACACCTAGACAGGCCATGCAGATGCAGTTTAGTAGAGTGACTCTAAGTAAACAAATATAGCCATTGTAATAAGGACTACATTTAAGATAGCCCAGAGGGAGTTCCCATCATGGTTCAGTGGAAATGAATCTGACTAGCATCCATGAGGATGTAGGTTCTATCCCTGGACTTTCTCAGTGGGTTAAGGATCTAGCGTTTCCAAGAGCTGTGTTGTAGGTTACAAATGTGGCTCAGATCTGACATTGCTATGGTTATGGTGTAGGCCAGTGGCTATAGTCCTGATTCGACCTCTAGGCTGGGAAACTCCATATGCCCCATGTGCGCCCTAAAAAGCAAAAAAAAAAAAAAAAGGCCCAGAAATGGAACACAGGCCTTTCACCTTCCCAAAGGGAATCAGGAAATCAGGAAGGAGGGCTGAGGGCAGAAGACATGGGGCAGGGTTTGTGCCATACATTAAGATGCCTCAATCTGTCCATCCACATTCCAATCTAAGAACAGACTCTGGAAACTAAGAAGTCATAGGCATGCAGGCACAAGGAAGAAGGAGGAATTGACACTGCTGGGACAGAGCTGAGATGGGGGAAGCTTAAGAAAGAGGCAAGACCCAGGTGCTGAGGAATTTAAGGAAAAAACTGTGGGGAAGGTGAGAGAAGCTGGTGGAGGTGGACAGGGGCGCTGGCTGAGAATAAACCCAACTGGGCTGGGGAGAGGCAAAGCATGAGATCAGAAGGGAGCCTGGGGTGGAAGGTTGCACTTTATTTATATTCCTGTCCTACCTCATTCATACTTCCACCTTGAAAGACTTCTTAAAAGCAATGGCTATGTTCAATGTCTTCTTATATATTACATTTTTCAGGATCTCAGCAAGGCAAAATGTAAACTACATGGAGTATTTAAAATGGGAGTTCCCATCATGGCTCAGCAGTGAATGAACCTGACTAGTATCCATGAGGACGCAGGTTCGATCCCTGGCCTTGCTCAGTAGGTTAAGGATCCAGCCTTGCCATGAGCTGTGGCGTAGATGGCAGATGTGGCCGGGATCCCATGTTGCAGTGGCTGTGGTATAGGCCAGGAGCTGCAGCTCCAATTCAGTCCTTAGCCTGGGAACCTCCATATGCTATGAGTGTGGCCCTAAAAAGACAAAAAATAAAAATAAAACAAAAATAAAATGACTACAATCCTGGCTGAACATAAAGTTGTCCATCTAACAGTGTTTTACCCTTGCTAGCAATGGACACCCCCCCCATATAATTTTGAATTGGATTGAGCTAAATCAATTGGCGACTCCCTTGCTGGAAGTTTCAGGCATAAGGTAGAAATATTGGTGAGTGAACAGATTTTTCTCCACTTCTGCAATCACCCCCAGCTTCGATAAAGGCAATGACGCTGTCAAAGAGGGCAGGTTTTCAAGATCTTCTCTTGTTAATGAAACTATTCTCAAGAAAAAGCAGGAAGAGCCTAGATGGTGACGAGAGATGAACAGATGCTGGACCAGAAGAGCCTTCCTGCTCATCACATGGGGATGAGGGAAGGTTTGCCTATCAGAGAAAATTATAGGGGATGAGGGAACTCCCCAAAATGAAAACCACCATCTCTACTGTTCAGCTGAGTGCTAGCTATGCCCATATGCATCTGCTTCCATTTGAAACAAATGAAAACCTCTCTTTTTTGTTGACATCAAAGCCGGAGACACAGCCTCAACTCATTGTCATAGCTGTTATCATTAATAATACTTAGGACCATGATTACAATGCCATCTACTCAGAGCACTGTTTGGGGGAGAAATATAGATAGCAGACAGTAGGAACCAGATCCCATGGGATGCAAGGAATATCCAAACTATCCCAGCCTCACACCAGAATATGGGCAGAGCCCCAGTGGGATGAAACTGGATCTCTGCCACTTTAGGAAGATTGAAAAGGCCAGCTGGGGTAGACAAGGGGTTATAGCCTGGAGGCAGGAGAGGCTATTTTCAATTTTTCCAGTGTGACTGCAATGTCAGGCCCATCTATTTCCTTCCCTCTTTACTTTTTCTTATTACCCAGTCTGAATCTGAGGGGCAATGGTCTTACCAACTTCAACAATATATAGATATGTGAGCGTTTAGCTGACCCAAACATACTGTACAAGTTAGCCAATGTCCTGGGAGCCTCCAAAAACAAAACAAAAAACCAGAAGGAGGACTTAAATGAAAAATATTTGATGCTGCCTCTCCTTTCTTTATAGAATCTGGGGTAAGGGGAAGGAGTTCTGGTAACAAATTGCTGCCTTGCCCCTGCTGGCTCTGCCCGAAACATCCAAAAGAATGGAATTGGGTTAAACTTAGAGTGGAGCAAAATGATAAGAGCATTGCAAATGTTTAAACTTACAAAAATAAACATAGGGCTATAGTTATTCCCTCCCCACAGGCTTGGCACCTCCTTGGCACTCAAGTATTTGCAGAATAAATAAAGATTATAAGCAACATTGTACTACAATGCAATGTTTTCTGTGTTTTCCTGCCCCAGGCTATCTAAGTTCTTGTCTCTTCCCTACCCACCCTGGCACTTTCAGCAACCGTGACAGTGCCTATTACCCCACAAAGCCACCAAGCATCTATTCACTCAGCACTCCCATCCAAAGTGCCTTTCCCCAATGTCCATATGAAAATTACATGCATCTTGAGCAAACTTGCCCTGATACCATGATGTCTAGGAAGGCTGAAGGGGAGTTAACTTCTTTCCTTCTGCTGGTCTGCATCTTCTCTACACTTTCATTACACTTAACACAGTGTGTTGCCAGGTATCTGTCTACATTTCAGCTGTTTCTATTGAGTTCCACGTGGCAAGGATTGAGATGTCAGTGATTAGTGCAGGGGTGGGCACAAAATCTGTTCTGGAAAGAAGTTTGATGAATGAATATATGATCTTCAATGGATTCAAATCAAACTGGGTGGTAATGAGAGGCTTTCCATGACCCAAACTGAGCCTCAACTCTACCAGTTTCAGAAAGACACACACTTGATAATAAATAAACCAAAGGGAAGGAAATGATCACAGTCCCATTCTCACTCTGAAAAAAATACATTTGGAGACACAAGAACTACTCATGATGAAATATTAGCAGGAATTACAGGCAGGAAGGAGAGAGCTTGATGATTTTAGGCTTAGTGACTTAAGGTACACCCATTTCTCAGGGTACTATCCCTTCTCTCCATTTTTTCACTGGAGTGCAGACCCCTGCTGAATTCTGGGAGGCTATTTGGCATAAAAATTATTTCACTGAACCATGACTCCCTATAATAGCCTTGAAATCATCACTGCATCCTCAACAAAAACAACATTTATCTACTTTGCACTCAAGGCTCTTGTTATTAGAATCTACACAATGGAGTCGATCCAGAATTTGATACTGTCCCTAAAAATGAATACACATTGGCTTTAAAGACAATGAGAATAAATTCCTCTTTTGCCTTGAATTTCCAATAGCTCAAAATTATACTGAGTCTTCATTTATTAATATCTTATCCCTAATTACTAACTTTAATAAGAACTCCCTTTTTCCAATGGTCCTTTTTCTGAGCATTTCCTAATATTGATTTTTGTTACCTTATATACACATGTGTATGCATGTGTGTTTTCATTGTAGCTATTTCAAATCAATTTAGCATATAGGCAGATTATAAATTATACGTTAGATAAAAAGAAATATGTAGGAGAAATTGTCAGGACTGGGGACCAAATATCAACTCTAGGGGATCTTATAAGACTGAGGACTCAGACAAGTTTAATGTATTGGTTTGAACCATATGATATTGCCCACATTCTGTCATTTTAAACCTATAAAAATGACAAATTTTTTAGCCTAATTCCTGCTTCCCAGGTTAATTTCAAAATCTTTGAGATTTCCAACACTTCCTGGTCTTGTGGACTGTGACCTATTTTTCACTCTGCCACAGTAGTTTTTAAGCTCAGCTGCCCCTTAGAATCATTTCTGGAGCTTTGAACTATCTTGACCCTGGGCCTTTCCCCAAATTAATTAAACCAGTATTTTAAAAACTCTATATCTCACGATTCGACACTGGTATCAATATTTTTAAAGCTGTTCACGTGATTCTACTACACATTTTTAACTGAACTGCTGTTCAATAGGAACTACCCGTTATGTTTCAGACACGCTTCCGTCTAAAGACCTAGGAATACCATCCTGCTGAGTTCTGCCAAGATAATCCAATAATCAAGAGGACCCCAGAGACATCCTCACAGAGCAAGTTGTCCTTTCGACCAAAAGACTGACCTTCAACCTGATTCTTTTGTTTAGACTCCCAAGGCTGTGTCGTTTCCTGAGTGTAACCCTGTTGTCAGAGTGTTTCCTAAGGATAAACCAAGAACACCATGCTCTACTTCTCCACCCTCTTGTCATTACCAATCTTATTTTTCCCTTTACTGACTGGCCAGGCACAAAGTCTCTAAGAACTGTCTCCATCTCTGGTTAGAAAACATTGTATGCCAAAGAAAGCTCTTCTTCCACAAACACTCCTTTTCCAAAATGGAAAGAAACCTGTTCTCATCCCAGTCTCCCCAGCTCTCCTTTCATGATGATGGCTCAGCCTACAAAACTATCTGTAAATGGGTATCTGCTCCAATTCTAAATGTTCAGCCCACAGTTTGCCTTGCCTTCAGGGATCTCGACATTTTCCACCTTGGCTCAGCATCCTGAGAAGCCAGTGATGTAAGCCAGATGCTGAGAGCTTCAGGCTGAGTCTGACATCATCCCCTGGTCAGGGACTCTGCCATTGCCTGCTGGTGACCACTTCTGGGTGTGCTGAAGTTAAAGGTGGGCACTTAGCTCATTTATTACATACGGGGCTTATTAGATAACTGGGCTCTGTTGTGATAAATTGGCTGTGTGCTTCATTTGGACTCTCAATGCTCTGCAGGTTTTTCTAATTTAGTTTTGCCATGGCTCAGCCAAGATGGGATTCAGAGGAAGAAGAAGGAGGGAAAGGGGGGAAAAAGATAGAAAAAAGCTGGCGTTGTATATCAAATCCTTCCTTCGCCTTTGGCTGGCTCAGAAATGAAGGGCCTTTTAAGCTGCCATCCTCCACAGCATCCACAGAGCTGTCTTCCTCTGGGAGGTTTGTTTTTCTTAAAGTACCCCAGCTCTTTCATGATGACTCCCCCATTCATTATGAATACTTGCTGCTTTGGTCCAAAGCTGTCACTTTTTTTTTTCTTTTCCCTTCCTTTTAAGTTTGGATTTAAATGTGCACACATGCACACTCACACGTACCTCCTCAGTACCACCCGTGAATGAATGCAGGCTGGCAGGCGGGAGGGAGATGGGAAAAGGAGGTGGGAGAGGGCTGTTGGCTGTGTCCTGTATGAATTGCTCTGTACCTGCAGCCTTTGAGAGGCTTCAGATCTCTCTCCCTCCAAGCGAACACTGGGGCATTGAAGACTGCTTTGAAACATGGCAGGCTTTGAGTGCATATGTGCGTGCTTGAGCAATGAAACACAAAAAATCTATTTCCCTATCAGAGTGACTGACATTTCTTTCCTCCTTAATGTGGGCCTTGATCTTTTCCCGACTGAGTTTTCTGATTGCCTCCAGTTTGCCTTATCAGTAGATGAACCTTCATCAAAGGACGCAGAAATCATGTGGTCCTTGATGCCAGGTCTGGCTTAGCCTATTAGAGCCACTGACCACATCTCAAGGGCAACACCTGGGGAGCAGATGCCAGCCCTTGAATGAGGAAAGTCCAAGATGCCAGCTGCCTCCAAATTGTACAACTTGCTTCTACCTTTCTTCAATGTCACTGAGGTAAGTGACTTCAAAGATAGCTCTTCTAAGAATTCCCATCTTAGCTCAGTGGTTAACGAGTCCGACTAGGAACCATGAGGTTACGGGTTCGATCCCTGGCCTTGCTCAGTGGGTTAAGGATCCAGCATTGCCGTAAGCTGTGGTGTAAGTTGCAGATGCAGCTCTGATCCCACGTTGCTGTGGCTCTGGTGCAGGCTACAGCTCCGATTAGACCCCTAGCCTGGGAACTTCCACATGCCGGAGGAGCGGCCCAAGAAATGGCAAAAAGACAAAAAAAAAAAATAGATAGCTCTTCTAGACCTCCACCAACCCTAACCCCGACCCCAAATTTTACTCAAACTGTCCTTCAAGTCAAAATGAGATCTTATAAAGTAGCAATACAGTTGAATGCGTAATCTCTGGACTTTCGAATCAAATAGGTATGTGTTCCCAGCTTTACTCCTTATTTGTATTTACATAATACGTCAGTAGTTAACATTTCCATGCCCCAATTTCCCCATCAGTAAAGTAGGTCATATGAACTGTGCCCACCTCCCAGGACTGTAGTGTCCTACACACGAAGCTCATGGTTTGGGACTTGGCTCATTAGAGTTCAGTAATAGGCACTGTTACTGCTGTGGTGATGTCTTAGTCATTTTGAAAATAGCAAAGCCCTTGTCATCCCCTCACACATCTCTCATTTTCTTTTCTTTGAGAAGAGATTCCAGGTCCTACTTCAACAAGGGCAGGGCTGAGAGGTTGGCAGCCCAGCAGAGGAAGAGGATGAAGAGGAGGAGGGGCAGCGCTGGGCAGAACAGAAGCTGAGCAGCACTACCACTCCCTCCAGCATGACAGGGACCCAGGAACTCAGCATATATGGCTCCAATTATTCAGGTCTCTCTTCTGAGCTGTTTTTCCTACATTCTAATGTTTCCGAAATTGAGATGTATGTTTAATACAGAAGCATTTTTTCTCAAGAGGGAAAAACACTGTGGATACTACCTCCTAGAATTGGTGACATCTTTAGATTCCAGAGGAGAGGATGGTTTATCAGCTCTACTTTGTACACCAAGTACCAGGCCAGTGTAGAAAAGGAAGAAGGCAATTGGCCATTGCCATCTAGGACCTTATGTTTAAGTATCATCCTGTTAGGAAATGAAGGGAAAGGGGAACCTCCTTAGTAACCTAATGGCATCATGAGGATTTCTCATTTAGATCTGACCCTGGCAGTAATTCAAATTCACAATGAAATAATGACTACACTGATATCTAGCCTTCTCTCAGAGAGTGAACCCACTTGTAAGGGCTCATGCTGTGGGCCTCAGAGCCCTGAAAATACCCCTCTTATGTATTCTTCCATCAGTATTTTGTAACTGGTTACCGACATTCACTGCCCGCAATGTGGCAAGTACTTTGAGAGTTTGAGATACAAAGGTGAATATGCCCTCTATAACTTATAGGCTGAGGAGGGAGAAAGATAAGAAAGATGTGTTTGTTAATTATATTATAAAACCAGTGTCACATTCTCTTTAAACTAAGAACTCTGCAGGTGGGGATCTTTTATTCCAAATTTACAGATGAGGAACTTATGGTCAAAGTTGGTAAAAGACTTGCTCAAGGCCAAAAAAACCTTTAAGAGGTACAATGAATATTTAAACCTTATTAAATACAATGACCTGCCCCCAACCTCAGTATTCCTGATCCTCTTATCCTGCTCTGCCTTTTGTTCATTTTTTTGTGTGTTTGGTTTCTCCATGTTTCTCACTCTTTAACATACTATGTTGGTTTTTTGTTTGTTTGTCCATTTGTTTCTTTTTAGAGCTGTACCTTGGCATATGGAGGTTCCCAAGCTAGGGATCAAATCAGAGCTATAGCCTCTGGCATACACCACAGCCACAGCAATGACAGATCCAATCCGTGTCTGAGACCTACAACACAACTCATGGCAATGCTGGATCCTTAACTCACTGAGCGAGGCCAGAGATGGAACCTGTGTCTTCGTGGATGCTAGTTCAGATTTGTTTCCACTGATCCACAGCAGAAAATCCGACTATATTGTTTACTTATTATTTTAGTGGGTTTCTTTTTTTCATTTTTTAAAGTTTTATTGAAGTGTAGTTGACTTTTAATGTTGTGATCATTTCTGCTATAAAACAAAGTGATTCATTTGTACATATACACACATTCATTCTTTTTCAGATTCTTTTCTCATACAGATTATCACAGAATATTGGGTAGGGTTCCTCATGCTCTACAGCAGGTCCCCATTGGTAAATCATTCCATATGCCTCAGTGTGTATATGCCAATGCTAAACCCCAGTCTCTCCCCATACGCCCCCCAACCTGTCCCCTTTGGTAATCATAAGCTTCTTTTCAAAGTCTAAGTCTGCTTCTGTTCTGCAAAAAAGTTCATTTGTGCCCTTTTTTAGATTCCGCATATAAATGATATCATATGTTTTTCTTTCACTGTTCGACTAATTTCACTTCATATGATGATCTCTAAGTCCCTCCATATTACTGCAAATGGCATTATTTCGTTATTCTTTATGGCTGAGTAATATTCCACTGTATACATGTACCACATCTTCTTTATCCATTCCTCTGTTGATGGACATTTAGGTTGCCTCCATGTCTTGGCTATTGAAAATAGTGCTGCAATGAACATAGGAATGCATGTATCATTTTGAATTATGGTTTTCTCCAGATAGCTGCCCAGGTGTGAAATTGCTGGATCATGTGGTAGTTCTATTTTTAGTTTTTTGATGAACCTTCATACTGTTTTCAATAGTTGTTGTTCCAAATTGTATTATTTAGTGGGTTTCTTAAATTTTCTACTGGAATGTAAATGCCGAAGTGGCTCTGTTTTGTTCATTGACTGCACATAATAGGTGTTTAATAAATAGCTATGAAATAAATGAATTATTAGATAGTTCCAAAGTCTTAACTCTTTTTTTTGATCCTATTATAGTGCCAGTCCATCTATAATAAACAATATTTATAGGCTTAAATAAAATTCTATGGAGCCCAGAGAAAGGGCTAAAATACTGGCTAAACCTAAGTGCAGAAATCTGGAAAAAGTGTGAAAGCAGAGTTTATTGAAGTATGGCCCACTGATGACCTGTTTCAGATTTAGACCAGAGCATCCTGAAAATGCAGGTTCCAACATCCTACTGCAGATGCACTGCATTATATTTTCTTAGCCAGAGAATGTATGTTTCAATGCACTTCCCAGGTGTTTGGTATGTACTTCCAAAGTTTAAGAATCAGTGAAGGGGAGTTCCCATCATGGTTCAGCAGAAACAAAACTGACTTGCATCCACAAGCAAGCAGGTTCCATTCCTGGCCTCGCTCAGTGGGTTAAGGATCCAGCATTGCCATGACCTGTGCTGTACGTCGCAGACGTGGCTCAGATCCTGTGTTGGTATAGGCTTGTGGTTATAGCTCCAATTAGACCCCTAGCCTGGGAACCCCCATATGCTGTGGATGCAGCAAAAAAAAAAAAAAAAAAAAAAAATCAGTGAAGGGTTAGAGATGAATACAAAGCTTGAGAAAAAGTAGGAAGAGCAAGAGTAATATTGAAAGCTTTGATAGATGCAGAATTGAGGACGAAGAAAATTTAGTCACACATCCCAAATCACAAGGCCAATAAGTCAGAATTTGGGATCAAGTCTCTTTCTGGTACGTTTTATTGATTTTAGGGATCATCTTTTACTTTTTACATCCATAAAATGTGATACTTATCAATAGTCATTCAGAAAATATTTATTGAGGGAGTTCTCGTTATGGCTCAGTGGTAACGAACCTGACTAGTATTCATGAGGATGTGGGTTCTAACCCTGGCCCCACTCGGTGGGTTAAGGATCCTGCATTGCCATGAGCTGCAGTATATAGGTCAAAGACATGGCTTGGCTCTGATGTTTCTGTGGCTGTGGTGTAGGCCGGCAGCTGCAGCTCTGATTTGACCCCTAGCCTGGGAACTTCCACGTGCCACGGGTGCCCCCTGCAAAAAAAAAGTATCGAATAAGCTGATACTTTACATGATGGAAGTAGATTGAGTAATTGCGCTAGTCCTCACAACTCTTGGCAGTGTGGACGATTTGTTTATATGAACCTCCCAGCCAATCCCTCACATCCTGGACTTTAAAACCCAGAGCCCTGAGTAGGCCAAAAGGAGACAGACTGAAACTTCTTTGCCTGTGTCAGCATCTCTCCTGTCTGACATGAAGGGAGTTAGTGGTGGGGCAAGGGAAGCCTTGGTGTGGGAAGCAGGTAGGAAAAAAGTGGTTGAGAGTGAAACTTTCTAGTCTGGCTGGATCACTTTGGACTTTTAAAGTATGCCCTAGTCCTCAACCATCCCAAGGTTAGTAACACACACACACACAGACTCTAACAAAAGGTTTCCATTGAGCAGCCTCTTCGAGGTTAGCCTGGCTTTCTGCCACTTCCCTGTACATCATTTTGAATTCTGGGGGAACCATTAGTCCTTTACTTCTCTAACCAAGGGCTTCATTCAGACAACAAAAATAAAAACAGGAAGAGTGTCATTAAGTTTTATTTTTACCACAAGTTTCCAGGAAAAAAAAAATGAGAAAAAGAAAAACACACCACTCTGAAAACATCCCGTGTCCCGTCACATCCCATTTTTACAGTATAGCTGTGGGGTGTGTGATCCGAAGCCAGAAATAAAACAGGACTGGAAGAGTCAGCCATCTGTCTGGAAGTGCACACAGTCCCAGATGGCGCTTCCTTTCTGGCTTTCTGGTAACAATCTCCTCTGTCTAACGAAATGAGGCAGAAATTGCCCAGTGGGTTAGTAGGGGTGATGAACCCCCACTCTCCCAGCTCTGGCATTAGGATTTGAAATCCCCTAGCAAGGCACAATTTTTCCATACATATTATCTTGCCCTTGTTATTGTCATGCATCATGTTCCTCCATATTTTCAAAGAGTGTGTGTGTGTGTGTGTGTGTGTGTGTGTGAATTTTTCAAGGGCAGGAACTCTTTTCTCCTTTTCTATGCACCCAGTTCTAAGCCACCCAAAGGGCAATATGCTTTTTGTACACTGCACATAATGATGATAAGCACTTACTAACCAACTAACTGGCTTACAACTAGTCCAAGTACCTTGCTGAAGGATGGGAAAGGAGTCCTCATAAACCCCAGTAAACACAATGTGCCTTTGCTCTTGGTCAGTTGCCCAGAGTCAGTTTTTTGGAAGTCGATTCTGCACTGTCCCAAGTACCTACAATTTTTAAGTTAAGAAGTAGGGGTGGGAGGGAGGGCAAGAAATGAGTAATCAATACGATGTTATATAAAGACCCCTGGACTGGTCTTAACTCTACTACTCACTTGTAGTGGGGCCACAGGCAAGTAAGATATTCAGTCTTGAGGAACCTGAGGTTTCTCATTTTACAGAAGAAATTCTGAGCTCTTTAGACAGGAGAACTGTAAGATGTATCCAATTCATCACTGTCTCTACTTCATGGTCTAACACAGTGGTTCTCAAACTGGAGCTACATCAGAGTCACCTGAAGGGCTTGTTAAAACACAGATTGCCGAATCCACCCCCAGAGTTTCTGATTCAGTGCATCAGTGTAAGGCCCAAGAATTTTTGGTGGAACCAATCCCCAAGTGATTCTAAAGCTTCAGGACCAGGAAGCAGAGTCTGAGAAACATGGCCCTGTATGTGCTGTACACAGAGTGAGAACTGAGGAAATGTTTATGTGAATGCGTGTATGTGAGTCTGTAGAATGCCTTGAGAAATAGGTAATTTGTGGCATGAATTCTGAGAATGACAAACAATGTGACCACTCCCTCTTTTGAGTTTTATAGTCATTGGTTAGTGACTCAACATGACCCATCAATATAAAAACAAGAAAGTAGGATTCTTTCAGGCCAGAAGCCTCTCCAGTTTATGAAATTTGAGCAAGCTGAGAAGAAAAACCAAAACTTTGCATGGGAAGATAACCCTAATACTGTTTGGAGTGCAATAGCATTTGGGCTCACATACATACATAATGATGTAAAGGGCTCACATCATTTTGTCCATTGACCCCAGAAATAATACTTTAACCCCAGAAAGACAGGAAATTAAGTAGAGGAAATTAAAGAAAGTCAAATACCTATTAATAGTATATTTATTTTATGAATTTGTATCCATATGTGATTTTTCTTAAAGATTAAAAACACTTATGTCTAACAGAAAAACAGGTATCTTCAGTTTCATTCTTTGGTTTATAACAATGACTCAGCAATCACAGGGGCCAACCTCATCTATCTCTATCTTGCTAAGTAAATGAACTGGTTTTACTTCTAACTATAGATTAATGTCATTATGCCAATGTGGAACTCTTTAATCAAGCATAGCTTTTTTCTTGACTAAGAAGATCTATAATTAGGTAAATTAAAATTTGGGGGAGAGAATTATCTGAAATGAAAAACTTCTGGTGGACTTTCCAGAATCTAAAATAAAAACATACGACTAAAAGGAAAATACGAGTGTGCTCACATTTTTCAACCTAAACCCTTCCCCTGAACAAGTCACAAGAAGCCTATTCGGCATCTCCTTGAAAAAGCTAACTGAATTAAAGAAGGAGCCAAAGCCACAATTATAATTGAGATTTTTAATACCCCTCTCTCAATAAATGATAAAATATGCAGACCAAAACCTCAATGGCTTACGTGTAACGTCTGTGACATTACATCTGTGACATGTTTACTTTACTAAAATAGCATTTGGGCTCACATACATACATAATGATGTAAAGGGCTCACATCATTTTGTCCATTGACCCCAAACCTGCCCCCATTCATTGCAGGAATCTCATCTTTTTATGGGACCCCAAGACTTGTTGGAATCACAGCTGTAGTATCCACAAGATGGGATCGACCTAACAACGTCCCTCAGACTTGAATCACTTCTTCTACAGTGAGGATTAAGATTTGTTTAATCTGGAACCAGAAGAGAGGCCTGAGTTCAACTGAAAGGTTTGCTTTTCTAACGGCAACTGATGATAAACACAACAGGAGATCCTAAAGGCTCTGCCTCCAATTCCACAGATGGCCTTTCCCCTTTATTGAGAAGGTTCTGGTTGGAGAAAGCCATAATCGACCAGAATATCTTTATGGGTAGGTAAATTATAGCCACTGACTTCCCTCCTCCTCCTTCAGGTGAGAGGAAACCTAGACCTACTCATCCTGTGGTTAAAGAGGGCTGTGTCAAGATTTCAATTCTTTCACCCTGGTGAGCATAGGAATCATTGTTCCTTTCCTCCATTCTTCTTTTCTACTCACCCCATCCATAGATTGATACTTCCTCCATTCCTGTAAAATCGTCATGTCATTTACAAAGTGAAATCCAGTGATTTGGGTGGTATATCCACCAAGCTGTCCTACTAGGATAACTTCATCTACCAACTTTCTTCCACCTAACAAACCACATACCATGTGAACCCAAACTGTCTTCAGCTCTCCATGCAGTTCCATTTGCCAGTCCTATACACCTTATGAGCCTCTCTTCCTTCTCTAGACTGTTCTCATGTTACCTCCTCTGTGAAGTGTCTGGGAGGGTCTCTTCCAGGCTTCCCAGGCCTCCTGGGTGTGCCTCCTCTGCAGCTACGATCACCCCGTACTGTGGTCTCAGACACATGGAGCTGTACTGTGAGGGAAGAAGCTGAGCCTTAAGGTGCCGATTGTGTCCTCAAGCTTATTGAATAACCACAGGAATAAGAGCATAACATAACCCTTATCTTATTAGTGTAGGGTCCTAGCTGGGCTGCCATGTCCCCTGCACTCGACCCCAAGCTCCCTGTGGTCTACTGGTCTTTATACACTCTGTGGCAGCTCCATGAAAAGAGAGAGGGTGACCCATTTTAGAAGCAGAATGTAAGCACTTAGGATCTTGGAATTCTAACCATGGATGGCTTTATCTTTGTTACTTTATGGCTGCTCTGGTGTCACTCAAACAGTAAAATCTCCTCTCCCATTTACATGAGGTGTAAATGTGTTTTCACACTTCTGCCTGGTGAAGTACTTTCTGTAATGCTGATGGTTAATTACCTGACAATGAATCCCCTCTCCTGAGAGGAGGGGGAGGGACAGTGTTGGAAAGAGACAGATTCTTTGGATCTTCTTCCTTCACACAGCAAGCTCCACCAACATGTGCAATTCCCTGGGAAGTGTTTTCTCCAGGGCTGCCCAGCCCCGTCCCCAACCCCTCCCGTACCTCCCCTTCTTACTCATTTTCTCCCTCTGTTTCCTCTGTCGAATCACAAAGAACACCGAGTAACCTTCTGGGGGTTTTAGGAGATTTCATTGTACTTGGTAATGTATGATTTATAAACATAAATAAAATAAATAGGATTCTGAGGAAATAAATTCTAAGTGGAATATCAATAAATCTCCTCCCTCCGATGATGTCTCTGTGATTTTCTCCTTCTTCCTTTCTCCCCACCTCCTTCCCCAGACTGGGAGAGTGGTCCATTCTTTCCATCAGAAGAAATTAAGGGGAGGGAAAGGCAAGTAGGGAGAAGGGGGAGAGGTTGTGTAAGAAATGTAGCACAGGGCTGCATTGAAATGTAAATTCCTTCAAATTATTAAGCACCAGAGAGCTGCTCTCGCCAGCCCTTTGTTCCTCAGAGTCAGAATGTGTAATCTAGAAGAATAAATATCCAGCCAGATATCAGCCACACAAAGAAATCTGGGCCATACATATTCAGAGCCCCAAGTCTCAGGGCCACCCCTCTTCCTTATCAAGAAGCTTATGGTCACAGCCACCAATCACTGGTCTAAACACCGCTAAATGGGGGTCGGGATTATAGTCATTTTCTGGCTGCCCCCCCAGCCCCACCCCTCACCCCATCAGCTGCCTGGAAACCTAGACCTGCTTGTAAGGACTTTAAACACAGGACCATCTGGTTTGCTCCTTCTTTCAGCCTAGCCCTGGAGAGGTGCTTTGGCCAGGGACTTCATTCTCAGTGAAGGATACTTTCTCAACATTTTTGCCCAGAGTTGCACTCCTCACAGCTTGAGATAAATGACTCTGTAGTCTCATTTACATTTTTAATTCCCTCTTAGCTTCAGGAACCCACAGATCTTCAAAGTGGGAGAGAAGACAATTACCTGTCTTCTCCTCACACTTCTTCCCATTTTCAATCAAGACGTCATTCAGTTCTAAGCCCAGAAGGGTGGTCGTGGCACATTTTGCTGGTGTGTGCAGTCAGTAACAGCAGAAATGGTGCCTCGGAAGCTTAGACCCTCCCGACCTGGACTCTGCTTCTTAGGCGTCTGCCTTTCCTGCGCTATGGTCAGACTCGGGAGCTTTTTCCCTCTGCCCTCCTTCTGCTGTTCTTCCTCCCCATTTAGTGCCCACACGTGCTAGGCACTCAGAAAATTGAGTGACAGATTTTGTAAACCCATGTAATAGATTAAGAGAGAAGTGTGTGTGTGTGTGTGTGTGTGTGTGGCAGAGGCAAGGGGCAAGAGTAGCAGCTATTGGGAAGGAATTGCACCTGTTTCTACACTTAGTGAGTACTGCATTTTTCTAAGTTTGGACTTTTATTTTAAAATAGGTTTTGCTGAGTTCCTGTTGTGGCACAGTGGGAATGAATCCAAATAGCATCCATGAGAATGTGGGTTTGATCCCTGGCCTGCTTAGTGGGTCAGGGTCAGTCCTTGCCATGAGCTGTGGTATAGGTTCAGATCCTTCATTGCTGTGGCTCTGGTGTAAGCTGGCAGCTTTAGCTCCAATTCAACCCCTTGCCTGGGAATGTCCATATACTGCAGGTGAAGCCCTAAAAAGCATAAATAAATAAATAAAATAGAATAAAATAAAAATAAAACGGATTTTTCCAGAGCAATAACTATTGTGAAAGAAGAGCCATTTGATCTTTACCTGTCAGCCAGGAATTTGTGTTTTCCTAAGGAATAACACATTTATTTGGTATCACATGGTGCTTGGTTACATGTGTCACTTTTGTTTCAACACTGGGCAAACTCTGACTTACTTCTTGCAAGGGTTCTGCTTCTCCTACATTATAATCTCTTTAAAAGCATGGATCATGCAGCAGTCATTTTGTTATATAAAAATCCTAACTGCAGTCTTAAATCAGGGACAAACTCAATAAATGCCTGCTAGTTGAAGTTCTAAGGAATCACATTCTCATTCATCCTATCACCAAAGTATCCTTTACCAAAAATTCTTATTCTTGCCCAGGGACCAAGGAATTTTCAGGCTCTGGCATGGGTTTTGCTTCAACAAGAGGCCTTCTGGTACTGGCAGTCAGAATACTCTACTGGCTGAATCTCCCTTCTGTTTTTGACTATCGTTTTATCTACCTTCCTTCCGCCTCTCTGGGGATTTATGTCTCTTAGAACTCTGCAAAATGTATGCCCCACTATGACATTAGATTTGTTGCATAGTCCAGCCTTATCTTTCCTGCCTGCTTTTCAACCAGCTGCTTTGCTGTGTGACTTGCTTCAGATCAAGACCTGCCCATTCGCATGGATATGGATAGGCGTTGTTGGCCCGGACTCTCTTCAGTCTCAACATGTAATATCCATTTAGAAAAGAAATGTTGGAGTTCCCGTCGTGGCGCAGTGGTTAACGAATCCGACTAGGAACCATGAGGTTGCAGGTTCGGTCCCTGCCCTTGTTCAGTGGGTTAACGATCCGGCTGTGGTGTAGGTTGCAGACGCGGCTCGGATCCCGCGTTGCTGTGGCTCAGGCGTAGGCCGGTGGCTACAGCTCCGATTCAACCCCTAGCCTGGGAACCTCCATATGCCGCGGGAGCGGCCCAAGAAATAGCAACAACAACCAAAAGACAAAAGACAAAAAAAAAAAAAAAAAAAAGAAATGTATATTTGGTCTTCACCCTTGTTTCTGGCACAGAGCTCCTAAAACCCTTCCAATTTCCTAACTTTTGAGCATTAAAGATATCTTTTGTTATGTTAATGAGGGGTCTCTAGGACACCTAAGGATGGGGCCTGATTATCATTGGAATAAACCTTGTGATTAGATGATTGGAACTTTCAGATCCATTCCACTTACCCTACCCATGCCCCAACCTCTGGGGAGGGGAGATGCGTTAAAGATTTTATTCAGTTGCCACTGTCCAATGACTGAATCAACTGTATCTATGTAATGAAACAACCAAAAAAAAAAAAAAAAAAAACCTCATTATAATGAACTAATAATTTAGTGAGTAAACAGGTTTCCTGAATTCTGTAAGCCACTCTAGCAAATGAATCAAACCCAAGGAGAGGGTCGTGGGAACCTCTCCTCATCAGAAGTACAGGTCAAAACCTGGGCTTATAATTGGCATCCTGAGTTGGAAGGGGTCACTGGAGCCTCCAATTTGGATGCAGACATGCTTTTCGTTGAGCGCTATGTGGATGGTGGGGACTGGCAGTACCCTGACGTGGACAGCTAGAAAGGCAGAGGTATGGTTATCAAGGATAAATGGAATGACAACAACGATAAGAAAGGAAAAAAGGAAAGTAAAACCAAAAAAAAAAAAAAAAGGTTTCAGAAAAGAGAAACTAAAAAGGAAGAACAGCAACAGGAAAAAATGCAAAGAGTTTAGGGGAAACTCAAGTGCTAACACAGAAGTATTAGAAGATAAACCAAGCTAGAAGAGTCAGACTTCAAATTAACCAAAGAAGCATTTCATGTTAATAACGGAACTTATAGAATCAATGCTATGAGCCCATTTTCAAGGGATGACTACAAGGATGTTGAAAAGTTACTCAAGGATAAAATTAAACAATGTGAAAAGGCACTATATTATGCAAATTTTTGGAATCCTTAGATAGAGAGGTGTGTTTTTGGAAACTGAAGACTTGAAAAATATTACCAATTCATTAACTGTGCTTTGCAATGACAAACAGGAGCAAGAAGAGAAAGAAACAAGGTGTGGTTCCTGGAGCAGGATTAAAGCCAGCCTGGCATGGTACCATGACAACGCAATGAAGGATATGTACAGGGCTCTAATGATCTCACACGATGTTTTCACTTTTTACTGGTATCTTACTGTGTTTTGCACAATCCCTTCGATGTGTAGCACAACTTCCTTTCCTTTCAGTTCATCAGAAGGGCAGTATAGGGCAGTACCATTTGTGTTGGCTATTAACTCTTTGACAATGAGGTGCCAATGTGAGAATGAGGAAGATGTATCTTGCTGCCAGAGTTAAAATCTGGAGGCTCAATTGTTACTAAATCCTAGTTTGAAAATAAATCTTAATGATTTTGTCATTGTCACTATCTGATTCCTTACCAGCAGCACCACTAAATTGAAAACAAAGATTGCAATATGTCCAAAAATCGTGTAATATTTACTATCACCATTCTCCTTGAACCATACCTCCTTGAACCACTTCATAACTTGTCAAGAAAAGCAGTTTTCAAAAAGGACATGAGGTGTGTACCTAATATTAAGATTGAGCCTGAGAATTAAAAAAAAAAAAATCGCATTTTGACAAAGACAGCTTGTTTCAGAGTGAAGGTAATGCTGTGAAAGCCATGAGTTTGATACTTAAAATTTAAACAGAAATCTTCCAACTTTGAAGCTGGAGAAGGTGAAAAATTACTGCATAACTAGTTGTGGAATCTCCTGAGTGTCACTGGGTCTCAATGGCCCCATTTTTATTTATCAGAATAATTCTACTGATGGCACACTTTAGCTGGAGGAGAGAAAGTCTGTATCTCTTTTATTTGCTTGATTGAAGTGTCTGGAAAACAACACCTCCTTTGTTCTGCTAGGCTGTGAAGGGATGACTTTACTCAGTTTGGGCATTTCCTTTCCCATATAAAATGAGCTCAGCGAGCTGTACCCATTAACTAGAGTTTGGTGGATTATATTAACAATTATGACATCTGCGATACTTTGTAAAGCAACTAACTTAATGAAATCACTATTGTGAAGACTTAGAAAGAACACTTTGAAACAAAAAAAATCTAAGATATACGTATTTGATTTTTTTCCTAAAAAACCAGATACACAGTAATGAAACCAAAGGGATTTGTGGTTTTGAATAGACATGAGCCTATCTACCACACGTGACATTACTTACATAATTGTAGATAGCCAAATAAAGGTGACTCCCTCATGCAAATCTTCACACTGTCACATAATAAAAATAACAATAACAGCAACATTAGAAGGACCCTGAAAAGCAATAGTCTTAAGACCCTGAGTAAAAGAATGTATGAATGTAAAGAAAAAAAAAATGTGGCTACTAGAATATTAAAAAAAAAAGAAGAAGAAGAAGAAGCCCCAAACAGACAATTCCACTGCTTCTGAAACAGCATCGTGGAGATTCTTGTCACTCATTTTTCTCCTCTTTGCATCTAGCAGGACTGCTATCCAGGGCAACTTATTTTGCTATTGTTACCCACCTTCCAATTTTTTCTCTCAAATTTCTTCCCAAATTTACTCCCAGTGTTCCAGCCCTCCCTTACTAATTCTATTTTTCTTCCCTCCCTTCTTTTCTCTGATTTAGTGTCTTATGAGGTAAAAAAATTTAACCGCCAGACTTGTAAAAATTCTTCCTTTGACCTGCTGTTCTGATCAGCATAATAGATCTTGGACTATAAATATAAATTAATGTGGAGTCTGTTACAAAAGGCTGTGAATATAAAAGCAGCCCACATGTTATCTACATCACCAGCTGCACACAGATTTTTCACTTGAGTTCTTCAGTTCTTCATAGATTCTTTTTCACTATAAGAACTCAATTCCCCCTCTTCCTCTGTCTCCTGACAATTCTCAAGGATCTTGGTTGATTCTGCATCTTTGTTTTGTACCCTTCCTTCGCAAACTTGAGGCAGCTTAGTAACGGGTAAGTTGTGCTTTTTCATCAGCTGTTCGTTGTCCAAATAGCTCACCTGGAAGTATCAAATCCATTCTGTATCCTTGTCATGGCAGTTTCATTTATTAAAAACAATCCCACTCTTGAGCATTTATCTGGAGAAAATCATAATTTGAAAAGATACACACACCCCAATGTTTATTGCAGCACTACTTACTTTGGCCAAGACATGAAAGCAACCTTAATGTCTATATATAGAGGATTGGATAAAAATGTGGTACATACATAAAATGGAATATTCCTCATTAAAAATAATGAAATAATGCTATTTGCAGCAACATGAAGGAACCTAGAAATTATCATAATAAGTGAAGTAAGTCAGAAAAAGATAAAAATCACATGTGATCACTAATACGTGGAATCTAAGAAAATTATACAGAAGAACTTACAAAACAGAAATAGATTCAAGGATTTTGAAACCAAATTTGCTGTTACCAAAGAGGAAATGTGAGGCAGAGGATAAATTGGAGGGTTTGGATTGACAATGCACAACTACTACATATAAAACAGATAGATAACAAGGACCTACTGTATAGCACAGGGTAATCTACTCAATACTATGTAATAAGCTATATGGGAAAAAAATCTGAAAAGGAACTAATGTATGTACATGTAAAACTGATTTACTTTGCTGTACGCCTGAAACTAACACAATTTTATGTCAACTATATTCTGATAAAGTTTATTTTAAAAAATATAAAAAAGCCAAATCACAGGAAAGACTGAGAGGAAAACAGGAGCACGAGGGAGGATAAAGAACAGTATCTTTTCCCAATGAAAAGAACACAGCTGATGCACAATTGCCCTTGGGTTAAGGATATTTTGTCTGTGGGTCCCAATATCCTCTCAAAGTTGCCTTCTGAATCTGCTCATTCTATAGAGTGGTGAGAGAGACAGTTTCCTTCTGCTCGTGGTCACAACGAAAGTTAGTGGTGGAATAGAAGAAGAGTGGAATGAGGTATCTTCGCTCTGATGTGCGGGGTCCTGCATTAATTTCCACTTCAGGGTAGGGGAATCTAGAGATAGGTGAAGGGAAGGAAGGAGAATTGGAAGGGAGAGATTGTGGGTGTGAGAAGATCACCACTGTAGTGACAGCCACCCAGTCATCCCAGGAGCAAAGAAGAGGAGGGCACAGCCCAGGTCCCATACAGTAGTCCATTGCCTGAGCCAAGGTCAGCTCACTGTGCTCTATCCCCTCACCAGATACAGAGCTGCCTTTTTTCACCCTTGACATTCATTCAGCAACAACTTAAGCATCAGGCACTCACAGAGACACTTGTGATAAAAGGATCAGAATGCATTCATTTATACAGAATTTTTGAAGACCTATGAGATGAAAAATGTAAGTAGAGGCCAAGAGAAAGTACATGGCATATGATCTCTGAACTTTCAAGTCCAACAGCACCAAATTCAAAACACATTTCCCCCACTTATGAGTTTTGGTCCTCCTTAAATGGAATTTGAATTAACTATGCTGAAATTGAATTTCTCACATATAAAATAAGTAACGTGCTCAAAGACCTATTAGCCCCCTCATTCCTTTTCCCCTCCCATCTCTGGTAGGAAGATATACCATAAAGAGATAGTAATATTATCAACAGAAAATTTTTGTTCCTACATTTGTTTTTGGCTTTTGGTTTCCATTCCATTCTGAGGACATCCAAGTCCCAAGTTCAACCCTACAGAGGACTACAGAATCTAAATGTTTAAATTCTCTATGGTCACCCTTCCAGATGATGAGAGAAGTTATGGCTCCCTGGTTCTGACCACAAACTGCTCAGTCAGGATGAAGCTGAGACTTGGCGGGCTGGAAAAGCAGGGTATTCAAAATACCTGAAGAGGACTTTGGGGTAGAGAAAAAGAGGGAAGGAGGAGCTCTCGATCCTATCCCACAGGCTCTTGGAAAAAATGTCAACATGTATTTATGCATATATCGGGCATTGTATATATAAACATCGTCACTAAACACATGGCTATTGTCATTTTATCACTGTTATTTCAATGACATTTAATATGTACCAGTGCCTATTGTCATTTTATCACTGTTATTTCAATGACATTTAATATGTACCAGTCTTGGAGCTGGTCCAGTCCAGACTGCCACATTGGTACTTATCATCGTCTTTCCCCCCATCCTCCTTGTCTTCCCTCCCTCATAGTTAACGTGCACGAGAGATTATATGATCTACATCATGCATATGCTGAACATGAAGTAAGACAGGATGCTTTATACCTCTACCTCTGGGACCTTTCTTAGGTCAAACAATTTCTCTTGGGATGTCCTTTTCTGAGGCTCTAATATTCTATTTTTCAACCAAGACAGAGAGTTAACTCATACTAAAGCTGTATGTACCTTTTAGTTTGGGGTTTTCATGATTGAAACACAATCAAACCCACAGTGAGTTCTTAGTCCATCAACCTGTCAACAATGCCTCCACGATAGTTGAAAAAGGAGAAAATATGATGCCGATGCTGGTATGTAAAGAGAAGGACCTACCTTTATTGGTAACATCTGGCGCGGGTTGTTAGAACATTCTGGCCATGTGGCCATGCAAGGACTGGCTCTGATAAAGGAAGGCCAACATGGAGGTGGGCACACACAGGGCTCACTTCTCCCTACAAAACCCCTCCAGCGTTCCACCCAGTAGCTTTCCTTACAATGTTGTCTTTTTTTTTTTTTCTCTAATTTCAAACACATGTCTTTCTAGGTTTAGAGTTGCCTCTCTCTCAACAAAACCTACATTTTGGCAAACCCCCAAGGCTTTGAAAGGCAAGGGATTTCAGAATACGGCTTCTTTCTCAGGAGCATTTTTCTCCACCCCACTCTCATTTTCTTGTCTCACCTCCTTCAAACACCCACAGAACCTGGGCTTCTCTACTTCTACAACTTCCTCACAGGGACTAGCCTACATCAAGAGAGACACAGAAAACAGGGTCTGTATTTTCTCTGTGCTTCACACTATTAACTAGAGTGCCAAGCAAGGTACCCCATGAACACTTAAGACTTAAAAGAACATACAAGTGAGTAACATTCACTCTAAGGTCTAAATGTATTAGTTATCTTCTCTTAGGAAAACAAATTGCTCCCCATTAGTTCCCTATACACTAGCTGAATTGTATATCTCTCCTCTTTTTTTTTTTTTTTTCCTGTCTTTTTAGGGTCACACCCACTGCCTATAGAGGTTCCCAGGCTAGGGATCAAATCAGCCATAGGAATGCCAGACCCGAGCTGTGTCTGCCACCTACACCACAGCTCACAGCAATGCTGGGTCCTTAATCCACTGAGCAAGGCCAAAAACTGAACCCACGTCTTCATGGATACTAATCAGGTTCATTACCACTGAGCCACAATGGGAACTCCCATGAAATGTATCATTTTGAAAGTGAAGATAGGCCCCTGATATTAGGGCACAAGAGCAGACCTGTGAAAAGTGAGATCCCAAGTTTTAACTGAAGAATTCTTACATTTCTTTATATTCTTTACATATTCTTTACACTACTTTAGAAACTCCTGCTTCTTTTTTTGTAATTTTCCTTAATTCCTCTCTACCAACCCACTGTCACCTTTTTAAGATTGCTCCCCCTTCACACTCAAATCCCAAAAGAAAAAAATGGGAGTCTTAAAGTTACAGCCATTGGTTAATATTATTGCTTTACTTATTGAAAAAAAAAAACAGAAAATATTTACTTTGTGGCTAACACTGAATCTAGGCACTAAGGATTCAGCAATGAAAAAAGCAGACAATGATTTCACACTTACAAGTTTTAATCTCTAATGATGGCAAACAGACAGTAAACGCTGACTTGTAAAATACATAGTATGTTAGATGGTGATATATGTTAGTGGAGGAAAAGGAAACAGAGAATAGAAATAATAAAAGCTTTTAAATAAGGTGGTTAGAAATAGCATCCTTGATAAGGCAGCATTTGAAAAGAGACATGACAGAAGTGAGAGAGTGATTCACAGGGAAACCCAGCGGAGGAGCATTCCAGGCAGAGGGAACAGCAAATACAAAGGCCCTGAGGTAGGACTGTGCTGGCCTTCTGGAGAAACCATTAAAAGGCCAGTGTGGCTGGCCATTGGGTAAGCTATTATAAGACCTATAGCTTTTATTCCAAGATGGAAAGCTATTGCCAGAGGAGTTACATGATCTGATTTGTGCTTTTAGAAGTGCAAGACCACTTTGGTAAAGAGGTGGAGGCAAAAGGCTAACTGGAGCAGGTGCAAAAGGAACTTAAGGTATTTACAGTAAGGGGTAGGGACAAGAATTCCAAGAAGTTTTATTGTAATGGGCAATTGAGACAGGAGAGAGTGACTGGAAAAGGATGTTAAGATCAAGATGACATTTTGTTTTTTCTTCTTTTAAAACATGGGAGAAATTAGATCATGGGAATGGAATCATCTAAGAAAGAGAGATGATTCTGACATTACAGGAGAGACATGGGAGAATTGCTGGGGAGATGTCCTTAATTAGCAAGAAGGATAGGAATACAGGTCATAAGTGGAGGTTTGGCCTCAAACAGAAGCATGGAAAGTTCATCTCTTACATGGGGCAGCTGAAGGTAACACTCACATTCCATTCTGCCTGGTGCTCAGTGAAGCACTCTATCGAACTTGACTGATCAACTCAGAAAGAGGACCATCTGTGTTCATTCACAGCTTATTCTTGCATCTCTACCCTTTCATTAGTGTCTTCATTCGACAAGATTTAATTGAGCAGTTCCAGTCGGTGAAGTACAAGAAAAAAGACAAAAAGACGAACAAAGTGTTTTCTATTTGGGGAAATGTATTTATTGCCCCAAAGGAAATTATAATCTACCAGGGGATGGAGGGTATGTACCCAAAACACTGTAAACCTAGACAGTATAAACTTTGTAAGAGGCACAACCAAAAAGCAAGAGTTGAGGGAGAAGAAAAGATGTAGAGTCAAGTCTGGATTCTTGGAAAAGATTACATAAGAAAAGAATTTTACTTAACAAAAGATGAGGTTGGGGGGAGCTGGGGGTGGTTTCCAGGCAGTCATGACAGCATAAGCATCAACATTTAAATGGGAGAACTGGAGTTCCCGTAGTGGCGCAGCAGAAACAAATCTGACTAGGAACCATGTGGTTGTGGGTTCAATCCCCGGCCTCGCTCATTGGGTTAAGGATCCGGCATTGCCATGAGCTGTGGTGTAGGTCAAAGACACGATTTCGATCCCGAGTTGCTGTGGCTCTGGCTAGGCCAGCGGCTACAGTTCCGATTGGACCCCTAGCCTGGGAACCTCCATATGCTGCGGGAGTGGCCTTAGAAAAGATAAAAAATAAAATAAAATAAAATAAAATAAATGGGAGAACTTCAGGAATATAAGGTGATTGTCTTTTGTGGAAACTACATCACCCCCCATGGCCTGTGTCATTTTTGTTTTGTTTTTTCATTGTTATCTGGATCAAGGGAGATAGACTTTTTGGGGGGGAAAGATCTGAGACTAAATCTAGCTATTCATAATAGGAGGTATTAATTATTCAATACTCCTCCTCGAAGTCTGGTTTATTAAAAATAAGTTCAAGAGATGTGATCTCTGTTCTTCGATAGATGGAAACATATTTAAGTGTTGCCAAATACACAGCACAGATCCAAGACAGAGGCTGGCTTAGGGCCAGGGCATATTTCTGCCTTATCTATACACAGAGAGAGAGAGAGAAAATGGCTGGGTAACACAACTTTGCTTAGTTTTTATTTCCTGATATCATGGTGAAAGGTAGAGGAAAAAAGAGACTCTGTTTACTGTGTTGTGTCTGAGAAGAAATGAGGGGAAGAAACTTTCGGAGAGTACTTGCACTCAACAAATTTTGATAGTTTAGTATGTAATGGTCACCATGCTGGATTGTAGACAATGCAGTGGCCGTGGAACACGGGGCACTAACGCATTCCCTGATCCTTCTGCCGCACCCACAAATGTGTCCTGTTGGAACAGACTCAGAGTTGGGCAAAGATGTATGTCTACCACCCCAACCCAAGATAAAAGTTTCCAAGTTTTAATGACAGTGTCAGGGATTTATAATTTTCAAGTCATGTCTACGTGTATTACTTATTTTGACCCCATAGGCTTTCAGTCTGCCTCAGCCCCATCAAATGTCCCATGCCCCACAGGTGTATCATGATCAAGTACTTGCCAGGGGAAAACATGCTCTAGGGATATGTTAGTGAGAAAACTCACCATAACGAAGTGAGAAACTTTACAAAAATTTTCAGATTAACGCTTCTAAATGGGCTATTCATTTTTAAATGACACAGCTGTACAGTCGCAACCTAAGAAATGTGTCTCCACCAGCTGAATCGCAGTGAAGAGATCTTTCTGTGTAGCACTGGAAACTGTATCCAGTCACTTATGATGGAGCATGGTAATGTGAGAAAAAAGAATCTATACATGTACGTGTAACTGGGTCACCACGCTGTATAGTAGAAAATGGACAGAACACTGTAAACCAGCTATAATGAAAAAAATAAAAATCACTATATATATATATATATATATATATATATATATACATATAGAGAGAGAGAGAGAGAGAGAGATCTTTGTTGTTTGGTTTTATTTTTTTGTCTTGATTGAAAATCAAAGTCTTCTTGGGCTATTGCAGAACAAATAAATATTGTTATTTATGCGTCACCATATATAGAGTAACTTTTATCTTTTCTGTGAAGTATAAGCTCTATTTTTGAGAGAGGTGAGGGGCCTATCAACCATAGTCTTTCATCAATGGCCCATTTCTCCTCCTTCCTCCTTGTCCAGAGATGAAACAGAGGTCAAAGAATGATTCCTGTCCTGTCCTGTACTGGAGCAAGAGGGACATGATCTGGTAACAGGAGGCATTACTAGGTAACTTGCTTATAAAGACTGAGCTCGCTGACTCCCATCAGGGTCTCAAAAGGACCCTCCTCAGTCCCCTCCCTTCATCCCCACTCACCACACTGGGGAGAGAGAGTACTGCCCTCTTGCGGGATATAGATCTCAGCCCCCAAATCACAGGAAATAGCAGTGAAGTATATTGGCTTTATACGCAAGACATGTTGTGGGATAGGGAGGGCTGGCCATGTCATTTCCATTTTAAGGTTGAGGGAAGTTGAGGCCTGCAGCAGGAAGGGATGGAAGGCTGTCCTCGGTCCTGATGGGCTTCTGCCTTGACTGTTCTCCAATCCTCTGTGTTGCCACTACAAAAGAGAGTTTCAGACAACCTGTCTGCAGATAAGTTTACATGTTTTACAAAGTACTCCAAAAGTTTCAACGTTCACTTACTCCTTCCTTGTTTATTCTGGATTTTTCCCAATTCTGAGTAACGTTCTTTGTTAAGTTTAGTCTCTTCCTCTGGTTTGCTTTTAAGATGCAAATATCCCTGCGGCTGGGTGACTTGTGGGAACCAGATAACAAATGGAACCAATCCAGGCTCTGGAGCCTAATGCACCCAGTTCGAATCCCAGCATGGTCATGTATGGGCTCTTTAGTGTCATTTAATATGTCTGGGAATGAAATTCCTTATCTACATAACAGAAGTATTACATAGGTAGCACAGTTACTGTAAAAATTTTAGACCATGTCTGTAAAGAGTCTAACACATAGTACACAGTCAGCAAACAATACTTTGAATTATATATAGTCTATAGCTTGACAGGTAATATGCAACTTTGTGTCCTGACACTCCCTCACTGTGTTACTTTTAAAAAGGTAATTGCTCTGTACCTTGGTTTTGCATTTACAAAACGGTTATAATATTATCAGGATTATCCTAAAGATTAAATGAATTAATGCATTTAAAATCATACCCAGTGCATTGAAGTTCCCACTGTGGCTCTGTGGGTTAGTATCCATGAGGATGTGGCTTCGACCCCTGACCTTGCTCAATGGGTTAAGGACCTGTGTTGCCATGAGCTGTGGCATAAGTTGCAGATGCGGCTCAGATCTGCCATTGCTGTGGCTGTGGTGTAGGCTGGCAGCTGTTGCTCCAGTTCAGCCCCTAGACTGGGAACTTCCATATGCCAGAGATGAAGCCCTAAAAAGAAAGAAAAAAAAAAGCATAAAAAGCATAGATAAATGATAACTATAATTGTGGTTATCATATCTTAGATGGGGAGGAACTCCTGTTCCTCATCTATAAAATGGAAAGAGTAAAGGAAAGGGATCTCCCAGTTCTTTCTGTCATTGGCATCCTATGATTATAGGAGTTCCTCTTCACAGAAAAGGCCAGGATACCCAGACGGCGGGAGAGCATCATGGAGGGAAGGAAAAATGAGGGAACACAGAGCAGAGCCACAAAGACAATTTCTGTTGCTTCCATAAAGCTATCTCCAGAAGATGCCCATTCCATGTGCAGCCATCAGGAAAGCTTATCCCCAGCCACTCCCAAAACATTCACAGATACCCCCCCGTCTCCAAGGATCGCCTGGTCCCTCTACCTGGAAATGCCTAACTATCCAACTCTCCAGTCCTGGGTCCCTCAATTCCCAAGGTTTACTGACATTAATTTCCACTCCTGAGACATGCTTTTATTCCTCAAGTGTGCAGCATGGAAGTGAAACTGCTAGACCCTTGGGAAGAATAAAGAAAGAATAAGGACCTCAGGCCAGCCTGGCACTCGGCTCTGCTCAGAACTCCTGAAGTGTCTGTGTATCACACAGACATAATGGCTGAGGCTGTGTGTGTGTGTGTGTGTGTGTGTGCACGCGCGTGCATTTCAGGCACAGGCAACCAAAAGCAATGTTTATCCGGCCACCGTCTCAACATAAAGGGGGCAGCCAGGCGCCCTTCATGTCCAGGGAGCAGAGGTCCACCCCTGAGTGAGGGAGGTCACAGTTGAAATGGGTTTGAGGGCCAAACTATCCCCCCTCCCAGACATGGGTTTGCGGCGCGGAACCAATTTGAAAATGTGGCATCATCAGCAGTCTCGCCTGAGGATAGACCAGGACCAGTGTAAAGCGAGGTAATAAATCAAGGCTCAGTTGCCCTGAGTGAGGAGCCCTGGCTGAACCAGCCCAGGCAGCTGTGAGGCAGGATTGAGATGCGTTGGCAGAGCTGTGACGGTGACCCCCAGACTGAAATAATTGGGGTTGGGGGAGGTGCACTGTGGGTCAGACGGAGGGGCACTGGAAGAATATATGGGGGGAGAAAGCTTTCAAAAGACCTGCCTAGACAATGACATGCTTTGGTCAGAGTAATTATCTGCCATGTTCATACTTGCTGAATTCACTTCTAAAAGAGAAACAAGCGCTCACACAAATACACAGGCACAAAAGGAAAGAAAACCCTTCTCCAAGAAAACGGAGTACATATAGCAAAAACAATAGACCCCAGAGGGAAAGGTGAGAGAAAACTTAAGGAACTTCATTTCAAGGCAAACAGTGCCCTCTAGAGGCGTGAGTGCTAGATGCAGGTGAAGTGGAACAAAAGAAGTTCAGTGGAATCCAGTGCTGGAGATGACCCTTCTGCTCTGGCTGTTGTTGAGACCGGGGTCTAAATGCTGGGAGCCGGGAGAGAAGTCTCAACCATTTCCTCTCTCTGAACGAGTGTCCATGATCCTGTCAATCCCATGCTTTTCTCAGAAGATTGAGATGATTCCAGTCACTGCAAGAAGACATTTTGGCAAACACAAGTTACAAAGGGCTTGTTGTTGGAGCAAATGTTCCTTTACAGTCTGTGGCAGGAGAATTGGGGATTTTTCATAGAGAACCGCAGAAAAGGAAAATTCAGTACAACGTGGGAAGGGTGGGAGGGGTCGTGTGGACCTAAAAAATATATATGCTATATCTTGGGGCACTGGATCTTTCTTTCCTCCTTCAGCAAAACTCCATCCAGAGGTCATCACTTTCACAAGTTGAAGAGCCCCCCGTGGGTCCCTTCATGGACCTCGAGGCACTCTAAATCCCCCTTTTATGAGTCGTCCTAACACTCACAGTTCCTCCCTCCCCAGAGCCGTGCTCCACAGCATCTTCCCCAGCTCTCCCTTCTCCTTCTCCCCTCTCCACGGATCCCCTCTTTAGGCCAAGAAGAGAGTAATGAAAAGGTGGAACCCTTCCAAGAGAAACAAATGTGGGTTCAAAATTCAAAACTGTGGACCTAAGGCCAAATGCACAGTGATCAAAGCCTCCTCTGTGTCTTCATCTTAAGATGTGGCTAATGACAGCCTTCACATTGTGAATGGGGCAGAGGGGGAGAGTAAGTGACACAGTTAGGGTAAGATGTCTGGAACAGTGTGGGGGACAGAAATAGTGTCCAACAAAAATTAACTGCTCCCTCCTTCCCTTCCCCATTACCACTAACACCAGACACCCTATCTCTATACTCCCCCGTCCCCGTTTTATTCCCACAATGTGGGTCCATGCTGCACCCCAAATACTACCAGCATTGACTCATAATTACATCAAGCTATCCCTTTATTCCACCACTGTCATCTGCAGGGTAAATCCACTCAGTGCCCTCCTCGGTCTGTGCCCAAGTTTCCTTCACCGTGTACCTCCCCACTACTCAGCACTAACCAACAGGCTGCCTACTTGCTTGCCACCCCAGACACACTCCTCATGCCTTTCCCACCATGTCCCTATTAGGAAAGCCACTTTTGCCCACACCTACCCCACTCATCTCCACTACCCAAATCCTACACATCCTTCTAGGCCAAAGTCAAATCCACCTCTTCTATTGAGCCTTCTCTGGTTGTTCCTAGTCCATGGGGACCTCTGGACCCTTTGAGCTTCATTGTATATTGTACAATGAAGTACACTGTATCTACACTTTTGACCTCAGCAATAGTAAAAGAAATACTTTAAACCTGGTAAGAATTGCAAGTATTGACATAGAAAGTCTCTGATGTAGTCATGATTTAAAAGTAAAAATATCATGCATTTTCTGAACCATTTCTCTTAAAAACTACAACAAAATGAGTGGGTGTGTGCATGTATGCATGTGTGTGTGTGCTCATGCACATCTATATATGAATGCATGGGAACAACAAGAAAATTTTTCCTCTTTCTTTTGTACAATCTGTATTTGAATTTTTCCATTGCACATGTGTGCATTTTTTTATTTTAAAAACTTTTTCAAATAACTCAACAAGCATTCATGATCAGTACCAGGTACTGGGTACCAAGTACTCATCCAGGTGCTGGGAATTCGCAAAGGTGGTCCTTGCTCCTGCAGAGTCATAGTCTGCTGAAGAGAAACCAGCAGAACACTGAGGCAGGGATGTGCTGAGTGCTATGAAATCAAGAGAAGCACAGTACAAGGGACTCAGAGGAGCAGAATGCTAACTGTTAGGGAAATCCAGGGCTGGGCAAGAGGAGCACACTAGTGCCACAATGGGAGGGATGAGTGGATGTCTACCAATGGAGGAGAAAGATCTGGGCATTCTTGGTAGAGGAAGAACCACACGCAGAAACAAAGAAGCATCCCAGTGCTTGCCTTATTTGGGGAGTGGCAGGTAACTTTGTGTGGACAAAGAGCAGAAAACAAGTCTACAAAGAAGGTCTGAGGTCTCGCTATGAAGATCCTTGTGTGTCAAGTTTGGAAATTCTTTCTTTAGACAGTAGGGCACCATGCACAGTTTTAAGTACAGGCATAATATAATCATATACTTCCTGGCATTGTTCTTAATTATTTCTTTATGTCAGTAATAATTTTTCTGTGTCGGTGGCACATGTCTTGGTCCCCCAGCCGCTTGTGGAGTTCCAGGTACTCCAAGAGAGCAGCAGAGGCAGCTAGAAACTTATTCCCAGACAGTGGTGTCAATGACTTAAAGACATAATCCACCGTTCTGCTTAAAATGTGGACAAAATGTCTATCTCAGGTACAATGCTCTGATCGTAGCCCTGGCCCAGGAACGCAGCACCTCATTTCTCAGAATCATTGTTCCTGTGATCAGCAGAAGAGATTTCACTCCATCCCCCCTTCCTCTCTTCTTCTGCCCTCCTAGCCCCAACGCCCAGCTTCCCCTTGGGAGGCTTCCACAAGGCAGAGCCCACCACCCATGGTGGCTGCTTTTGTCAATGTGCTGGAGAGATGGCTGGCTGGCCCAGAGAGCACACACATGGCGCCCGGTGATAATACCTCAAGCAGGAGAAAAGGAAAACGGTTTTCCATGGATGGCACTGTGTCCAACCGGCTGAGCTGTTTGGCACAATCTCTGCAGCTGCGTATTCACAATGCTATATTTAAGCCAAAAAAAAAAAAAAAAAAAAAAAAAGGCCCTCAACTTCTGAACAATATAATCAATACAGGCTGAAATTTGGTTAACTATGTTATGGGGTTTTTTGGCTTCTCCTTGACAAATACTGCTCTGTGAGGGAGGGAAATGAGCTCCAGGCATGAGCCTCCCCTCCTCAAAAAAAGTTTAAACCCCCACTGTGCAGAAAAACAGGGACAGATTCTGCCACATGTGGTGCCACTTGGCTGAGTTTCCCAACTGCTCAAATGATTTCTATGGCAAATCTCCTCATTGGATGGAAGGGAAACAGAAGCACCCGTTCAGAATCTAGGCAGGGAGAGGTGACGGGGTGAGGGTATGAGGGGAGGAGGCTGGAAGAGTGGAACTCTTCCTTGGAAGGTAGATTTAAATCAAAGATGGAACTCACCCTGCTGATTTGGTCGAGAAATACACCTGCCCGGCCCAGAATGCCACCTGCTCCCCCAAATGCCCAGGCTTCCAGCAGCTTAGCTCTGAGCCAGACAGGCCTGGGTATTCTTTTCCCTCCTTTCTTGGGGGCCCAATGTTTATCCAGGGATGACACACTTTGGGGTGAAGGTTTAAGACTCTCCAGTAAAGGGGGAGGAGGTTGATTAGGTTTCCTTCCTTGTTTTTGTTTGTTTATTTATTTATTTATTTATTATATTTTGTTTTTTTAGGGCCATACCCATGACATATGGAAATTTCCAGGCTAGAGGTCAAATCAGAGCCACAGCTACTGGCCTACATTCACAGCAATGGGGGATCTGAGCCGTGTCCGTGACCCACACTTCAGCTCATGACAGCGCCACATCTGCAACCCACAGATCGAACAGTTCAACCCACAGTTCAAGGATTGAACCCTTGTCCTCATGGATACCAGTCAGATTAGTTTCCACTTCACCACAATGGGAACTCCTTCCTTCCTTGTTTAGTTTTTAAAGGCATGTTGAGGAGATCTCTGGAGATGGAACCCAGGTTTGATGGAGATTAAGTCAGTCTAAGTGCCTGTATATATTATTCTTAAAAAATCAAGGTGATGGAGTTCCCATTGTGGCTCAGTGGGTTAAGAACCCAGCATAGTATTAGTGAGGATGCAGTTCGATCCCTGGCCTTGCTCAGTGGGTTAAGAATCCAGCACTGCTACAAGCTGCAGTATAGTTCTCAGATGTGGTTGGGATCTGTTGTGGTGGTGCTCATGGTCTAGGCTGGCAGCTGCAGCTCTGATTCACTGAGAACTTACATATGCTGCAGGTGCAGCCTTAATAAAAAGGAAAGAAAGAGAGAGAGAAAGGAAGAAAGAAAGAAAAGAAGAAAGGAAGAGAAAGAAAGAAAGAAAGAAAGAAAGAAAGAAAGAAAGAAAGAAAGAAAGAAAGAAAGAAAGAAAAGAAAAGAAAAGAAAAGAAAAGAAAAGAAAAGAAAAGAAAAGAAAAGAAAAGAAAAGAAAAGAAAAGGAAAGGAAAGAAAAGAAAGAGAGAGAGAAAGAAAGAGAGAAAGAAAGAAAGAAAATGAGGGTGAGACGAGTAGAAATAAGATGTTCCTGGGCTAGGGAACTCAGGAATGTCTCATTTCTCTTTTAAACCTGAGACACCGACACCCCGGAGTCCCTAGGGAAAGCACACAACCACCAGCAGGTTTGGCTCCCAAGTTCATGCTGTGGATGCTGGGAGGTCCAGTAGCACTCCTTCCAGGTTCCGATTCCCATGAATGGCTTTAATGGAAGCAGACTGTCAAATCTGATGTATTTTACTCCTCCTAATTCCCAAGTTCTGGTGTCTTATCTCCACCGTGCAGACCCCTGTAAAGAACAAACAAAGAGGGCCACAGGAGCAGGTCTCTCCTGTGGCGCAATGAGAGAGGGAATAGGAGAGATAAAGGAGAAGAAGGAATATTTAACACCCAGTGACTCTGCAAATATGGGCTAATCAGGGGCTCGGAAGCTGACCTAGCACATGAAGCCCCCTTTCACTCTGCCATGCAAATGTTTACCGCTTTACCTTGTAGTCAGCATTCCAGAAAACTTTAGATTGTTAAAGCTGAAAAAGTCTTAAAGATCACTTCATGGATCAACCATTTTTACAAAGGCAAGGACACTGGGGAAAAAAAAAAAAAAGGAGTTCCTGTTGTGGCTCAGCGGGTTAAGAAGCTGGCTATGCTGACTAGTATCTGTGAGGACTCAGATGTGATCCCTGGCCTCCCTCAGTGGGTTAAAGATCCAGCATTGCCACGAGCTGTGGTGTAGGCTGAAGATGCAGCTCGAATCTGGCATTGCTATGGCTGTGGTGTAGGCCATCAGCTATAGCTACGATTTGACCCCTAGCCTGGGAAGTTCCATATGCCACAAGTTTGGCCCTAAAAAGAAAAAAAGAGAGAGAGAGAGTTACAGAAAGTCACACAATTAGGATGGCAGCTACGGTCTTTGTGTTCTCCCCATGCCACACTTCCCACAATGCCCTCATGCCACAGATGACATCATTTGGTGGTTCTTTTGTAAACTTGGTTGTTTTCAGTTTTCCTCCAATAATGAGGCATTCACTTCACACTTCAGAAAGAAAATGTCTTAACTCTCCATGGGTGCTAAACAGCTCTACACATCCCTAATACTGTGGAGTCACTCTGAATGGATTCTGGAATAAATAATCAAATTTTCCTTAAATGAGTTCTCTCTGGACTAAATATACAAACTCTCTTCTGGGACTCAAATTGGGACATGTATTAATTAGTCAATGATGCAGTTTTATCATGAATATGCTCCCAGGCTCCCCAAACACTTTTCTACAAACAAAAGTTCATGTTGCTATTATTATATTATCATTTTGAAGTTCAAAAAAATTAGGCCACTATTCCAAACAGACTTTATGGGGGGTCTGGTCTCTCAGCAGCTATGTGGGTTAGCAGTACTTAGCAGAAAGGTTGGAGGGGGCAGAGGCCTGCTGGGAAATGTTGGTCCCCAAACCTACACTTCTAGGAGGTTTCACTTAGTCCTTAATTGCAAAACAAACAAATCCTCATCTTGTTCCAATTGAGGAGCTAAGTGGGTAACATGTGCACATAAGGAAACAGAAAAGGGGCCACCCAGCAGGAGCCCTTTCCTTTGCCAGATTGCACTTTGTGCATTTACACCATTTCCAGTACAAATCAGAGCCTCATGGACAGCAAGCTAGAGCAGAAGTGCTTAAATATCACAAAGAACCCATCTCTTTCAAACTCAGAGGTTTTGACATGCTTGGGTGGGTATCATTAGGCAAATACAGTGGGGAGTAGGCTGCAGAGGTTTGCGATACTCTTCTGAAAAAAACCTTCCTGGGCTAACAGTCTTTTTTTTTTTTTTTTTTTTTTTTTTTTTTAGGGCCACGCGTGTTGCATTTGGAAGTTCCCAGGCTAGGGGTCGAATCAGAGCTACAGCTGCCAGCCTATGCCACAGCCACAGCAATGCTTAACTCACTGAGAAAGGCCAGGGATCAAACCCACGTCCTCCTGAATACTAGTCAGGTTCGTTTCCGCTGAGCCACAGCAGGAACTCCTGGACTTGCACTCTTTAAATGGGCAAAGGGCAAAACCACAGCAGGCACTGCTATAACTTTCTGGTTGACCTGTGTAACGCTTTTAGCAGAAATGCCCCCAGGGGAGGATCACCAGCAGGGACAAAGGCAGCAGATAAATTACTCTAACTCCTTCTACTCCTTTCTCAACTTTTTTAAGTTATCTCAAATACTCAGGTAATAGTCAGGTTCTTTATCACTGAGCCAGGACAGGAACTCCAGGGCCTGCATTTCTAACAAGCTCCCAGGAGATGCCACTGCTTCTGGTTCATGTCCCACTCTTTGGGTAGCAAGATAATAGAGCCAAATCATTGACTCTCCCTGCATCCTTCCCTAATCATCTCCTTCTGCAATAGTGGCCACATATAGGTCATAGGTGGTATATTAAGGCTATTGACATCTCCCGGAGAAGAGAGGATAGAATCATGGATAAGCTACTGTACAGCCAAGGGAACTCTATCCATGATGGAAAATAGTATGAGAAAAAGAGTGTGAGTGTGTGTGTGTGTGTGTGTGTGTGTGCGTGTGTGTGCATACATGTATATGTATGACTGGGTCATTACGCTGTACAGCAGAAATTGACACAACACTGTAAATCAACTATACCCTAACAAAATAAATTAAAATAAAATAAAAAATTGTGTTGATGGCTCAAGTAGCAAAAATGCAAGAAGGTGTATATGGACTTTGGGTCACCCACCTCACCTCAGTACCCATTATGCAGTTCTATTCATTTCTCTATGATTATAAGCTCTTTCTTTCTTTCTTCCTTTCTTCCTTCCTTCCTTCCTTCCTTCCTTCCTTCCTTCCTTCCTTCCCTTTCTTTCTTTCACTTTTTAGGGCTGCACCTGCGGCATATGGAAGTTCCCAGGCTAGGGGATGAATTGAAGCTACAGCTGCCAGCCTACACCACAGCCACAGCCACTAGGGATCCAAGTAGCATCTGCGACCCATGCCACAGCTCATGACAACGCTGGATACTTAACCTACTGAGCAAGGCCAAGGATCAAACCCGCATCCTCATGGATATTGTGCCACAAGAGGAACTCCTGATTATAAATTCTTTAGAGACAAGTTCTCCATTTTAGTGATGACTTGTATAGTGCTTGGTATGAACATTGTACATTCTCAGCTGATATTTGTTGAACAGAAATGGATTTCTCTTTGGTATTCCCTAAAACATCTAGTGCACACAGCAGGCACTCAAGAAAAGTCTGTTGGATGGATTAATAAAGATGCAAAGAAATAATGATTGTGGTCCTGTGTAGAGAAAAATATTATTTCTCATCAAAATCATCTCAGCAAGATCATCTCTTAGGGCGAGATGGGTACTAAGGGAAATAATACTGACGTTAGACCAAATCCTTGGAAATGAGTAGGCCTCAGCTGACAATCCAAATTGGTTTGGGTACCATCTGGTGCAGTGATTGAAGCATTTTTCATGCTCACTAATAACTCAGACTGGCTTTAGGGAGGACTGGGTCAAACCCATGACTTCTGTGGGTAGAACACTAAAGCAACCTGCAGTGGTTGCATAGGAAGCTGCTGACTTGGGTTTGTGGTTTCCTTCTCCCATCTCCAGGAGCATGCCCTCTAAGAAAACAAATACCTACTTCGGGGGAAGAGCCCCAAGGGCCTATGCTTTGTGAGGCGCTCACCAGGGAGTACCTGACTGGGAGGCTGGAGCCTGAAAAGCTCCTTTCTCTGCACTTGGCTCATAAAAGAAGCCCTATGGCTTGAATCCACCAGCTCTGTGCAATCTCCAAAAGCAGAGCAGCTCCGAGACCTGCAGACAGGCAGGGGGACACACGGAGAAATGCTGCCAAGACTGGGAACAAAAGCTTGCCCGCATTGCTGGAGTGACAGGGGATGTAGCCTAGGAGTTTTGCTTTCAACAAGAGGAAAAAAAAAAAGACCATTTGGAGTCTGGGATGGAGAGGACAGAATAGAATTCTCATTCTTATTCTTCATGAGGAAAATCAGGGAAAACTGGAGGGTGGCACCAGAAGTTTGTGCACAGAGTTGACAAATTTCATATAATGAGAGAGTCAATTTGTATGTTCTCCATTCTTCAAACTATCTTCATGAACCTTTTTTAAAATTAGACCCCTAAAAAAGTCTCAAAGAAGGACTATGGGATCTTGTTTTAGTCCCTTTAGTTTCTTTTTGCTTTACTTCCTCTCTTTTCTTCTCTTCAGCTGTCTCTGGAATGGCTAAGGCATGGCAGTGCCTAAGGACAAAGAGATTGATAAGAGACAGAAAATGATTCTTAAAATTTACCTCCAGAGTTCTCGTCGTGGCTTAGTGGTTAAAGAATCCGACTAGGAACCATGAGGTTGCAGGTACAATCCCTGGCCTTGCTCAGTGGGTTAAGGATCCGGCATTGCCATGAGCTGTGGTGTAGGTTGCATTGCAGCTCGGATCCCATGTTGCTGTGGTTCTGGTGCAGGTTGGCAACTACAGCTCCAATTAGACCCCTAGCCTGGGAACCTCCATATGCCGTGGGTGCAGCCCTAAAAAGGACAAAAGGGAAAAAAGGGAAAAAAAAGAAAAAAAATTACCTCCAAACTGTATTTAGAGAGGTGACCTTAACTAGCAAAAACTAGTAAAAAACTAACATTGTTTTGATCATTTATCATGTGCCAGAAACCACTCACAGCACTTTATCTATGTTAACTCAATTATTCATACAATTGACTCCTCAGGTGGGCACCGCAATCATCATTGACATTTTAAAGATGAGGAAGTTGTAAAACAGGAAGGTCAAGTAACTGTCACAAGGTCATTCAGGGAATCAGCTCTGAAGCCAGTCAGTCTGGCTCCTTAAACACCGCACCGGGGCCTCTGAGAAGTCCCATCACCAGTGGCCCATCACCATGGTAACTCCCTCTCATGCAGCCCTCTTTAACAACTGGGTAGGCTGTTGGCCTTCTTCTGGCTTTAGTTTTGTCTCTGGATACCTCCTCTTAATCATTCCCTTGTCTCATGCATTGAAGTCATTTCTCAGGCAAATTTTACAGAGGGTCCAGGGACATCCCACCTCACATCCCAGGTCTGGTGTCCAAGTTCCTGTGCTTTTTTTGCAACTGTCCCACTTTGCCTCTCATTCAGCCCCCTCTGCCCTCTTCCCTTCCAGAGAATCTTTATCACCTATTTGCCACACTGTATTTAAATACTTTTGTCATCATCATTTCACTACCTTAAATCTATCTTATTTTTCTCTAATTTTGTTTTCTTTTATTTTTGTCATTTTAGGGCTACATCTGTGGCATAGGGAAGTTTCCAGGCTAGGGGTCTAATTGGAGCTGCAGCCGCTGGCCTACACCATAGCCGCAGCAATGCCAGATCCAAGCCACATCTGGGACCTATGCCATACCTTTTAGCAAAGCCAGATCCTTTAACCCACTGAGCAGGGCCATGGATCAGACCAGCATCCTCATGGATACTAGTCTAATCCTTAATCTGCTGAGCCACAATGGGAACTCCTATTTTGTAATTTTAGGCCAGTGTTTTGGTGAATTCAGAGACTGCAGGAGCACTAAACCTGTATTTCCCCAGTGGCATAGCAGAGCTCTGTATGAATAAATGAATGAACAATAACGACAACAAAAAGCACCCTTTTCATTTCTTTCCTCTTATTTTCCTGATTCCAGCCAGTCAAAAGGCTGGAAATCTGGGGTGGTGAAGAAATGGTGAGCTAGATCATGACATGTGCATTACAAAAACATTAGAATCCTGAGGGTATCACCCAAGAAATGGGGGCCCAGGATTGATTCCACTTCTTGTTTTCTGCTAAGACACTTTCCCATTACCTCTTGGTCAGAGAACATTGATCTCAAGGGCCCACTAGGGTGGATGTGCCACTCTAGCTTTGCAGAAGTGAAAATATCATCTTCGAGGGGAAGGGAAGGGAGGAGGGAAACAAAGCTTCTGGACCCACATATCTAATTAGATACTCATGAAAATCAAGGAAAGTAGAAATAGAGAAGCATATCATCTTAAATGAAATCCCTTAAAGCTCCACTGGTTGTCTTTCTCTAGGTTTGTACCACAGCAGCTGGAAATGAAAGGATGCCTCAGTGTGCCTTTCAGCTCAGATATTCTGTTTTAACTTTAAGAATTCTCTCTCTGTCTTCATCATTCTCTCTCTATCTCCATCATTCCCTCTCTATCTTCCAACCAGCCCCTTACGTGATGGATATTCAGCCTTTCTTGGTACCATCCAGCATTCCCCCAGCAAAAAATAGTACAAAGAACATGAGTTCTGAAGACAAACGGTATTTGATCCAAAGTTCATGTCCATAATTTATTAACTATGGGATCTTGAGCACATTATTTAATTTTTCTGGGTTGTCATGACAATGAAATTAGGCCTCATAGATAAATATTTAGTACAGCTTGTAGCTTCTGTAATTTTCAGTAGTATTGACCATGTTCAATTTCTTTTTACTCTTCTGATTTTCTTCTTTCTTTGGTTTTTTTCCCACTTTTTCAGACCTTCTCCTTTTAAGTCTTTGCAAGTTCCCTTTAACTGCTTAGAACTATTTTTTTCTAGATTCCACCTCCATGTTGAAAAAGAAGGGAAACAGGAAAGTCAAAGTATTCAACTTGGAAATTATAAATGGAAAAGCACTGCAAATCAGTATGGACTGAGAAGGAATAAAAAGTTATCGAGATTCTGTAAGTCTGGAGGCGCCATCTGGGAGTAAAACTTGTGAAGAAACAGTAAGTGTTTCCTTCATTCAGAAGATACTTTTGCCTCAGCGATAAAACAGCCCTGAGCAATTTTCAGGGATGAGCCCTGAAGCAGGGTGGAGAGGAGGGAAGAAAAATCTCCTACTGAGCTATGAGTCAGGAGAGAGGAGTTCAAATCTCTCCTTGGATGTGCGACTCCCCTCGAATCAATTAGTCTCTGAGCCTTTGTTACCTTGGCCGACATTCAGGCTCATGCAAAACCCTTATGAAGGTGCACAGCTTCTGGTCTCTGGAATTTTATTCCTATGACCATTCCTCCAGAAGGTCTCGCCAGAACTTATTTATGTTATCAAGAAACAACATTTTCACATTTGCTGCATTCTAGTAACAGGAAAAAGAATTACAAGAAGGCAAGATGTTATTAGGCAAACAAGTTGATATGACTTATTCTTCAGGTGACAGCTGGGATTCGGGAACCACTCAGTTGAACTACCTAGCACATCTTCATGTTTGCAGTCTGAAGAATGAGAAATGCACACGTAACATAGAAGGTAGAGGAAGATTTTTGCTCAGAGGAGAGTGGACTGTAAGGAACTTTCCAAAGTTCATTCTTCACAACCGAGAGAAGGACCAGCAGGGAGAGCTTTATGGAGAAGGTAATTTTTGAGTTAGGCCTCAAGGGATGACCAGGATTTGTCAGGTGGAAATGGAAGATAAAGTCATCCAGTTATAAGTACCACAAAAGCCAAACACAGGTGGGAAAGTATAGAACATATATATGTATATATAAACACATATATATGTATATGTATACACGTATATAGTTCACCTTGAAGGGAGCATAAAGAATATTTAAGGAAATAAAAAATTCAAGAATGGAAAAGGCCAGAGGAAGTGAGCAGGGGAATTCTGCTTTTCAGATTAAGGACTTTTAACAGTGGGAAGGCAGAGAACGGCTGATATGCTGAAAACAGACCTTCACATGGGAACTGGTCTTCAGAATATCTATTCATTCACCATTATCCCTGTGCAGAGGTTGAGCATGCTACCTTTCACACTAAGATCTCTCACCTTTTCCCTCCCTTTCATCATTGGATAGGTGAGTCACTGATACCAAAGTTGAAAGAGAACTCAAAGATTACCGAGTTCATGCTCCCATTTTATTGAGAGGAAAGCTGAGCCTGAGAGTGCTCGTTGGGGCAAATCAGCCAGCAGAGGTCACCTATCTCAACTAGCACCCCAGAGCTTCCTGTGATGAAATGATTTCTTCATTTTCTCTCTCTCTCTCTCTCTCTCTTTTTTTTTTCCCCCACTCCAGAGCTAGTTTTCTCATTAGCATTGTTAATGTACTTTGGAAACATGCCTGTTTTGCAATAGAGAAATGGCTTTGCTAAGCAACAGCTTCCTTTAAACCACTTTCCTCTTAAAGAGCAAAAAGACTACTTGGCTCTCTTCCAAATATTCTGAGAATATTTAACCCAGTGGACTACCCAGAAGACAGTGTTAAGTCAGCACAATATGCATACTAGAGTAGGGAAGAGTGAATGAGTGCCTACTAATAAAACACTGATAATTGGGTGGAAGTGTCTTCTGTGGAAGTCTTTGAAATTAGACCAGGCAATGTCACCCATGCTTCCTTAAGGTAGAGTGGATGTTAACTGACTTAAGGTCAGGAAAATGGAAATAAACAGCATTGGTATTTTCAAGTCCAAAAGTATTTTTTTTTGATATATGACTGTATTTTAATCAGTTCAAATATTAAAAAATTAAAATTTATAGAATTTCAAAATGGTGAAACTCATATAAAACTGTATTTCATAGTAATTCTAGAGCATGTTGTAGGAAATGTGTGTATTAATTTTCAGTTGCTATGTAAAAGATTTGTAGCCACAAACCTTGTGACTTAAAACAACACACATTTATTACCTTACAGTTTCCATTGGTCAGACCTAAGCATGGCATAATCTCTGCTTAGTGTTTCACAAGGCAGGAATCAAGGTGTGAGCAGGGCTACATTCTCATCTGGAGTTCAGGATCCTATGTCAAGTTCATTTGGATTGTTAGCAGATTTCAGTTACTTGTGTCTGTAGGACTGAGGTCTCCACTTTCTTGTTGGTGCTCAGCTGAGGACCTCTCTCAGCTTCTAGAGACTGACCTCAGGTCCATGTCATGTGGCCCCCTCTATGTTCACAGGATGGCATTTGCTTTTTTCCAGGCCCGCAGGAAATTGTTTCCCATCTCTTTTAAGGGTTCATCTGACTAGATCGGACTCATCAAAGATAATCTTCCATTTGATTAACTCAAAGTCAACTGATGAAGGATTTTAATTATATCAATATGATTCTTTTTGTGATATAATGTAACATAATTTGGGGAGTTATATCCCATCATACTTACTGATCCCACTCACAAGAAGGAATTATACAGAGCATGTACCCAGGGGACAGGAACTTGGAGGACCTTCTTAGAATGCTGCCTATCACAATTCATTCCTTTTCAGTCTACAAGTGTCCTCAGAACAAGGACCAGACTTGGAAATATTGGTTGAATGAATGAAAGAAAGTATTAATTAAAATTAGTTTCCCAGAGATTATGAATGTCTTCAGTTTATATCTAGTTATGTTGAGAGATTTTTGTTACAATTAAAATTAATCATAGATTTCCATGAACGAATGGAAGTTTGTAACAAAGATCTGCCAACATAACTGGCACATTATGGGAGTAAAATTTCATAAAATCAGGAGTTCCCATTGTGCCTCAGTGGTAATGAACCTGACTAGTAACCATGAGGATTCTAGCCCAATCCCTGGCCTTGCTCAGTGGGTTAAATATCTGGCACTGCCATGAGCCATGGTGTAGGTCACAGAAGTGGCTTGGATCCCATGTTACTGTGGCTGCGGCGTAGGCCAGCAGCTGCATCTCTGATTTGATCCCTAGCCCAGGAACTTCCATATGCTGCAGGTATGGCCCTAAAAAGCACAAAAAAAAATCATAAAATCAGTAAAATAACTAATTCCTTCTTAGAGATAACCTATTCATCAACAAGTATTTTTCGGAAACCAATCTTGTATATACCAAGCAACATGCTGGCCTACGTGAGAGACAGAAAAAAGAATACCAGACATCATCTTTTTTCACAAGGAGCCTACAACATAGCAGGGAAGACAACATGAAACCTGTTGTCTTAAAATATGAAATAATATTAGACAACACAAGTTTATATCACATCTAAACCAAGTGATAAGGAAGAGCACTGCAAAAACCCAGGAAAGTAGGTGATCAACTTTGGCTAACGTAGGAAGAAATGTTTCTAACTTACTTCAGCTCCTAAAAGGTAGGCAAGGAGAGATTAGATTTGATCTGTTAGACAGGAGAGCTGTTGAAGGTTTTGAGCTATGACATAAAGCAATGAAAGGCGTACATAAGGAAAGTGAGTATGGAAAGGGTCTGTTTGATAGATTGAAGGAGAAGGGGCTGGAGTTGTGGAGATCACCTGGAAAACTAATGAAGTAATCCAGATGCGAGGTTATAGGAGTCTGGACCATGAGACAGTATTAGGAGTATGTGGATAATGGAATAAGAGACAATTTAAATGAGGATATAGCAGGATTTGGGTTTTGATTTGATATGGGGAATAAAACAGAGTTGAAATCTACAGTTTTAAATTTAGGTGGCTCTGGCAGAGACCGATGACTTCACCTATTTGCTTTTTTCTTCCTGGGAATATTGCTAAATGGCATTTCCTAGTTTCCCTGGCAGATAGGTATGACCATGAGACTGAGCTCCAGCAATTGAGAGGTCGGAGATGGTGCAGTGGTTTAAGGTCCGCCCATTCCATTCAGTCCCCTGCAGGCAATCTTCCATTCTTTTTCTCCTTTCTACTTAGCTGGATTGGAGACAATCCTCAGGGCCCCAAAATGATAGCAAGGAGAAGAGCTACCCTTCAATCTTGTTCCCTACCCTGTGCTCTTACGTAAAGAGAAAACTTCAGTTGAGTTCGAATCATTATACATTTCTATGTATTTTAGAAGTAAGACGATCTAACCTTTGTCTTAGGAATGGTGGCATCCCTAACAGTAGTGAATTGGGAAAGGAATGTTCTTTTAGGGGTTTTAGAAAAACCCAAAACAAACATAAAATCTGTTAGGCAGCAGGTGGTATAGGAAGACCAAACCTTAAGGGAAAGGACTCAAGAGGAAATAGAGATTTATTATTTGCAAAGTAAAGTTGGCTGACGCCAGAGAATAAAAGAATTCTCAGGTGAAGAGGGTATAAAAAAGTAAGAATAAAAATTGAGGACTCAGTCTTACATATATGCTCCTAGTTAAGGAGTGGAAGAAGAGCCAGTGAAGAATTGAGAAACGTTTAGAGATACCGTCAGCCCTCCTTCCCCATGGAACCTGTGGATTCAGAGGACCAAGAGGATTTACTGTACTATCGTTTTTATAAAAGGGACTTGTGGATTTTGGTCTTCTGCACGTTCTTGGAACCCAACCCCTGTGGATACCGAGGGACAATTGAATAGGAAAATAAGAAAGACAGCTCTAGTTTACAATCTAATTTTGGCCTTAGTTTGGTCCTGATGCATTGTCCACTGACCCACAGTGGAGAAAGCCCAGAAAATGGCACCATCCTAAACCTAGGGATGTGTTACAGGGTAAATCAGCCACCATGAGTTCTTTGCCTAATTCTTTCATATCCATTGACTACCAACTAACCCTCAAAGGAAGCTGTTGAACATAATAAACCAGCCAGAAAACAGGTAGCATTAGGGAAGAAGGAAAAAGCACAAGGTCTGATTTATGAAAACATTATACCTGCCTTTGCTTGACTAAAAATTGGTTTATGCATATTTGGAGCTTTGTTTCACTTTGTCATCAACATATCTTAACTTTGAAAAGAAAAATATAGTTAATTAGCTGTTGTCTATGTTAACCCTAAAAATGTTTCAACTGATTTTTTTTTCATGAAATTGTTCAAATTATCTGGCTTTTCTTGGTGCTATATGAGCACAACCCCACAAACCAAAAGAAATATTTAAAGCCTAATTTTAATCTTGAAGTTTGTTCTATAGAGATGATTCTATGAAAGGACTAGTACATTTTGATTTGTTCACAATTTAAGAGTAAAACCCTAAAAATGGGTATAGTTTGGTTCTGAGTTCAGAAAATAAACTCGAGTTATTTTTGTGGTTCTTGTTAATATAATAATTATGTTTGAGAACAGTACTTGAAGGAAAAAGAAGTTTTTTTCCTTTAAATCAAATGTCCTTTGGACATATTTCACTTATACATGGAATCTAAAATATGGTACAAATGATCCTATCTACAAAACAGAAACAGACTCATGGACATGGAGAATAGACTTATGGTTGCCAAAGGGGAAACGGGGAGGGAGTGGGATGGATGGGAGTTTGGGGTTGCAGATGCAAACGATTACATTTAGAATGGATAAGCAATGAGGTCCTACTGCACAGCACAGGGAACTCTCTATCTAATCTCTTGGGGTAGAACACGATGGAAGATAGTATGAGAAAAAGAATGTATATGTGTGTGTGCCTGGGTCACTACGCTGTGCAGCAGAAATTGACGTAACACTGTAAATCAACTATACTCTAATAAAAGTAAATGTTTTTAAAAATGTCCATAGGACAAGAATTTCAAAACAGGGATAATTTTGAATTGGAGGTAAAGAATACGATCATTTCTATGTTTAGCTGGTGGTAAGATATTATGTTAATAATTCTTATAAGTAGTAAAAGGAGAAACCCCCAGGCAGACAGCGAAAATATGCCCAGCTCTCAGCCAACCCACAAGGAGTTTGAACACAGACTTGCAGACAGTCAACAAGTACGCGTTGCCTGCCTGATCCTCCTGCCGATTCCCCACTGAGATAGTGTGTTCCAGGCATGGTGATCGGTACCACATTTAATTTAGCTGGGGGGGAAATAAAACTGCAAAAAAATGTGATTTATTTAAAGCTGCCTCTACATGATACCAAAGCAACAAATCATTGCAATCAATCCAGTCAAAAGAATCAGTCAAGTCAGAGAAAACAAATAAGTCAGATTTATGATTTAACAATGCTGACAAATCTAGTGAATTAGCTGAAATATGCACTCGCCTTTGGTGATTGTTTGCACCGTGCAAAGACAGAAATCTTTGATATATAAGACAACTTCACTTATTCTCTTTATGATGCAAAGCACTACTCCCCACCACCCCCCGCCTTTTTTTAATCCAGTATAACTTTTCCCAACTTTCTGGTAGACAAAATAACAATTATGGAAAAGACTCGATGATCTTTTTAATTTCTTAGGCTCTCTCAACCTCTGTAGACCTCACTTTAATGCAAATCAAACTTGGGTGGATTATACATTACCTACTGAAAAATAGTTTCAATTAGAAATTTAATTACACTGTCTTGAGGAAATGGAAACGACAGTTTCTTTGAATTTTATACATTATGGAAACCTCCAAAGTGCTATAAATCTGCTAATTGATTTCTGTACCTGTAATGTTTGATTAGGTGTATTTTATTGTCTTCTTGGTTTTAATTAACCCTGGGCTTGTCAAAATGCTTCCAACGACAAAGGATATATGATGAAGTGTGATAAACTCTATTAACAGAGGCTGACTTTTGTCAGTAATTGCTCTCATGCATAAGAGTTATTAGAAATTAGCACACAGAAAAAAAAGAAATTGTACTTTTGGTAACAACTTTTATTGGCAGCCATAAATCTGTGGATTGCCCCCTATGTCCTGGTGATAAGCAAATGTGAATGACCATAGGGTCCTACAGAAGATCAATCACTCACTAGATGTCATATAAATATTAAGAGTGACAAAATACAAAGACTTATGAAGTCTGAGTGATAAGAACCAAAATTATACCACCATCCCTAACTGTTAAAATTAAGGAAATGGATCCAGAGGGTGGATGTAAATGTGAAATTCAATCTATCACCGCTGCAACTGACCCAAAACAAATACTCAATAGGTGTTTGTGCAGTTGGTGTCAGAATAAATTAATCAATGAATTTTCTCAGACAATTAAGATTGTTTTTCATTCCAAAATTGCTTTAACCATAACTTCCTATCCAGGTGGTCAATACAGATCTTTCTGTTGAAGATGGAAAGAGAAACAATTATATTCCACTAGGTACTGTTTTAGAAACAGAAAAGAGGGGTAAGAGTTGATTTTTTGGTCCAAATGTTACGGTTAGCTTTTTTTTTTTTAAATAATAATTTGATGTGGTAATCCAATAGCTCTCTTGGTTTTAATCTCTAAGAAACTCACAGAAGTACTCCTTCCAAAAAATCTTATTAAAACTCTATTCTATGCTGATAGTATATCATGTTAGAACACTGGGCACCTGAAAGGGTGATGCAATTTAATGTAATCAGATGACTTTTTCCTGCCAGATTAGACAAATTACTCATGATGCATGGATCTTGGAAACAATCTCTGGATGGGAATTAATGTAGTGGGGATCCTGGTGTTGACGGCAGTGTGGAGGTGAGTGACCATGGTCAGGAGTAAGCAGACCTGCCAGATTATTCTCTCTTTATAGAGCTTCATCTTCCCGTAGAATGAACCCATGAGGGAAAGAAGAGAGCAAACATGACCATGTAGTGTTGGGACCATCTGCTCTCCCCAGTCCCTGAGAAACTGCAGAAGCATCTGGCATCTAAGTTTAAAGAGCACTAACCTTTGGAACTCAGAGATGGAGAGGTGGCCATTTTATGATTGGTCTTGATCCATAGGGTAAGATATCGCTATTTTAGCTTTCTTATCAATACTGACCCCAGGGAAAGGGCATGGTGACTAAACCTGGGCTCCAAGATCTCACAGAGCAATGACATACAAGGAAAAGGAATAAGACAAATATTCAAAGAGAAGAATAACAAGGCAAGAACCTGGCACAAACTCCTCCCTGGTGAAGAAGAAGTCTTGAAGAGGAGAGATGGCAATTTCAGCATAATTTGAAAATAATGGTAATAATAACACTCCGGGCACTTAAGGACAATAAAGCACCAACCCATCCTAGAACTTGAAGTGTAAATTTTTAATTTTGAAAGTTAGTAGATGCAACCCAGAATTCTATATCCAGTCAAGACAGCAATCTTCCATCTAACAAGATAAGAGAAAGAGGAGTTTCCATCGTGGCACAGTGGAAACCAATCCAACTAGGAACAATGAGGTTGTGGGTTTGATCCCTGGCCTCGCTCTGAAGGTTAAGCATCCGGCATTGCCATGAGCTGTGGTGTAGGTCACAGATACGGCTCGGATCTGGCATTGCTGTGGCTCTGGCGTAGGCTGGCAGCTGTAGCTTCGATTGGACCCCTAGCCTGGGAAACTCCATATGCCACGAATGTGGCCCTAAAAAGCAAAAAAAAAAAAAAAAAAAGAGAAGAGAGAAAGATATCCAAGAATTTAGCAAATATACCACTCACAGGCTCTACCTAAGAGAAAAGGTAATAAGGACTTTGAACAATGAATGAATGAATCCCAAGAAAAAAGTTAAGGGAAGTTTAAAAGAGGAAAAGAAGTGAGGGGTGATATTTGCAATACGTATAATTGAATTTAAAGGAATGATGACAGACTGATGGATAATGAGCAACATCACCATGAAGCTAGAATTCTTAGAACTGAAGGCACAAGCTGCAAGGGAAAGACGAATTGTAGTTTAAAATTAAAGGTTTAAACACCACTTCAGCAATACCTGGGTTATTACAGGTCCAGGGAATGGGTGAATGAATTATAAAGTTATTCCCTTGCTGGGAAAAAGAAGAAAAAAAATAGTCTGAAGATCTCATTTTATTGGGGTGGGGGAATCAGCAGGTAAACTGTATCTTGGAAAGAGGAAGTAGTTGGCATTTTGTTTTCAAAAATAGTAAAGAAATACACTCAACAACTAATTATAGGCACTTACTAGATATTTGTTGAAGGTAATATATTGTAGATATTGAGAAGGAAAAAAACAACATGAGTCAAACTGAAAATGATGTTAGAACTTCCAAACAAGAGAGTAAGTGAATAAATTCTAATGTGATTCAACTAACATAAAAAATAAAATGCTAAATTATGCTAAATAAAATAGAATGGGAAGATTAAAACCAAACATACTCACTGTTTTTTTTTTTTTTTAATGTGAATATGCTGAAGTCTCTTACTAAAATACAAAGACTGAGACTTTCTTGGTTGAAAAAAAAAACTCAAAGGAGAAAAACAAAAACCAAAAACAAACCAAAAAAACAAAGCTCAACTGTAACAACCTTGTTATTCAAAGTGTGTGGAACCAAGAACATCAGGTATCACCTGGCCTGATAGAAATGCAAAATCCCAGGTCCCACACCAGACCCATTGAACAAAAATTGTAGTTTAATAAAATCCCCATGTAATTCAAATGCACATTAACATTTAAAAAATATTTTATTAGACACACATATACAATAATTTATAAAAGGACATAGAAAAGAGAGAGGTAGTCAAAGTGGTGCCAGACAAATGCAAACAAACAGGAAGGTGTTAGTATCAACATTAGCATCAGATATGGTGCTGTTTAAAGTTAATAAATAAATAAGGAGGAAAAGTGTGTGTTGATTTTTTTTAAAAAAAGCTCAATTCCTTATTTGTATTTGATCTCGGGCTCACAAAAGTGAATTACTTATAATTCCTAGTTCATGATATCTTCTTATTTTATTTAGTTAGTTGAATATTTCACTTACTATTTTTATTTGAGGATTTACTTATTCATAGATAGAGTATTGCTAAGATTCATTCATTTTGTTGAGCGTTCTTATAGTTTTAATTGTTGTAGAATATTCCACTGATCATAATTCTTCTTTCCATTCTCCCATTGATGACTTTTGGGTTTTATAGTTTTCTATTTTCCTAACCAGTGCTGCTACAAACTTTCTTGTATGTCTCTTGCTCTAGCAATGGCAAGTCTCTCCTGGTCACACATATCCGGGCATATAAGGCATGGGACTATTTAACTTTAGAAGGTGATGCCAAGCCATTTTTCAGAGCATAGAGTGCTGTATAAGAGATTCTTCCGTCCATATCTTCTCTAGAGCTTGGTATTATTTACTTCAAAAAAAATTTCTGTCGGAGTTTCCGTTGTGGCTCAGTGGTAATGAATCCAACTAGTACCCATGAGGATGTAGATTCGATTCCTGGCCTCACTCAATGGGTGAAGGATTTGGTGTTGTCGTGAACGATGGCATAGGTCACAGATGCAGCTCAGATCCAGCATTGCTGTGGCTGTGGCATAGGCTGGCAGCTACTGCTCTGATTCCACCCCTAGCCTGGGAACTTCCATGTGTTGCAAGGGTGACCCTAAAAAAAGAAAAAAAGAAACAAAAATGTTAGAGAAGACTAATAACTCCAAAAGCCACCTGAAAGAAAGATATATTAAAAAAAAAAAAAACCTCCATACAATCTTGTTTGAGGGAAAAAGAATGAAAGAGTAAAAATATGAAACTAAAAAGAAAAGAAGAAAAGAAAAAGAGGAAAAGATTTTGAAACTAGAAAAAGAGTGGGTGCCTGGAAAGGGTGTAGAAGCTTCATACTCCACACCATGTCCCATGCATCTCTTCCATCTGCATGTTCCTAGATATATTCTTTTATACTAAATCTACTAATAAATACATACATGCATAAATAGAAAAGAATTTAGCACTCAGCCCTGTGTGGAGCTATGTTTGAAAACCTAGCGAAAATACGTATTTACTAATAAAAGATAAATGAATAAAAATTTCCTGTGAAGAAATAGAAAATTTGAATAGGACCAGATGCTAGAGAAGAATTTGGAAATTATTTAAAATTCCGTCATTTATATTCAGTTTTGTTGAAACCACTTTGGACTACAAAAAAATTAGAGAAGTTTATTTATTTATTTTATGGAGAAGGAAAATATAACTTTAATACTAAAATATGAAAAAAAAATCACAGAAACCAAGACCTCCATATACTACAGTAACTTTTTGAATTTCATGAAGAAGTAACATCCACTCAGGGGGAAAAAAGGGCTAAAAAACATGTAACCACAACCAGAAAAGTAAAGAAAAGCCACGTTAAAGATCTGGCATTGTTACTGCTGTGGTTTAGTTTGCGGCTGTGGTGCAGGTTTGATCCATGGCCTGAGAATTTCTGCATGTTGTGGGTGCAGCCAAAAAAAAAAAACAAAAAAAAAAAACAAAGATTTCTCCTTTTAACATTAAGTGCCAGAAGACAAAAGGTCAGTAACTGCTGAGTGCAAAGGAAATAGCTATAACTCAAAGATTCTATAGTCAGTGAAGCTGTAATATGTGTGTTAAGAAAAAGATACTCTCAAATACACAAGGACTAAGAAAAGATACCATTTATGTTTCGAGCTTGAAAATGTACATCATATATTATTAATTGAGGAATGAATCAACATAAAATGAAAAAAGTGACAAATCTGTGAGGCTATACCAATCTAAATGATTATTTAAAATATTTTTTAAAAGACAGGAGAAGAGAAATTTTCCTCATACAATAAAAAAAAAATGGGCAATGGTAAGAAAAGTTTTTTGTGTCAATTTTATTTTCTTAGCGAGGCTGTCAATTTTAACTACTGTGAATGACAGAGCACAGAAGTATCAAAGGTTTAGTCTTTGGACTCCTTTTCTTTTTGATCTATTCTCACTTTGATGATCTCATCCAGTCCAGTAGTTTTAAATAATATCAATGTATTGCTGACTTCCAAATTTATATCTCTAGCCCTGATCTCTCCCTTGACTTTAGACATTATATGCCATTACCTAATAGACACTTTTGCTTGGATCTCTAAAAGGCATTGCACATTTAGCAAGACCAACCCAAACTCAGGTCTCCCCAAGTGAGCATTGTTACTGTGACTTGAGCCCCAAATCCCGAAACTGAGGGCTGATTCTTATCTTCCTCTGACACTCGAACCCAATTCATTAGCAAATCCTGGTGTCTCTCCATTGGTTCTATCTAGGATCCTGCCATCTCCCATTACCTGTGCCGTTACCTAGTTGTGTCTTTCGTCCATATGTTTGCAAGACTTCTAACAAGTTTCTTTCCTCCTATAATATTCTCCACCCAAGATCCAGAGACCTTTCTAAAATATGTCACATCATACAGCTGCATTGCTCAATACCAACACATCTTCCTCAGAGTTAAATCCAAAGCCCTCAGCAGGACCTCCAAGGTCTTACACAACTTCCTCCCACTTTCTCTGACCTCATCACTCACCATCTTCCCTGACAGTCTTCTTGCTGTCTCTGTCCTCAACGTTTTGCCAAATGAGTTCTCACCTCAGGCACTTAGCCCTTGCTGTTTGCTTTACCAGCAGTGCCGTTTCCTAGATAGCAGCACTGCTTACTCATCTTGGGGTCTTCATTTCAAATGTCGCAGTCTGGAAGATGTCTCCTCTGACCACCTTTATAAATTATCATCCCCTATCCACTTATCCTGCTCTATTCTTTTTCTTCACAGCACTCATTACCCCTTGACATATTGTTTACTTTTAGACATTTATTGGCTGCCTGCCCCTGCCAAAAGGTAAATGACATGGGCACAGAAACTTTGCTGAATCCTCAGTGCTTCTAGACACAGAGGGGCTAGCACATAATAAATATTGAGTGAGCAAGTGAATAAAATAATTACTAGCAACACACACACACAGAGGCACACATACTACACAGAGCTGCATTCCTAGAGTATTAGTCACTGAATATTAATTCCACAGGACATTAGCAAAAGATATGTCAAATAAGGAAATGTAGGGTTCAGTGAAGTTACTTGGATTCTCCATTCATCCAGTACATTTACAGAGTGCCTACTATTTATAAAACAGGCCAATACTGAGGCTGCATTAATGAACCAAGGAGACAAGTTCCTGCTTTGATGGAGTTCACAGCCCAGCCAGGAAAACAACCACTGACCAAATTCTTATACAAATAATTATTTAATTGCTGTTATAGGAAAAGCACAAGCTGCCTTGAGAATGTATAATGTGGACCTGAGCTCTGGTCTAGGTTTCCTGGATGAAATCATACTTGACTTGTGAAATGGAAGAATGATTTATCCACGTGCAGAAGTAGGAAGAACTCTGGGCAGAAGGAACAGTTTGTGTGATGTCCTGAGACAGGAAGGAACTTGGCACAATCACAGAACTAATCAAGACTGAGACAGAGTGTCATGAAGTTGGTAGGAACCAGGTTGCAGGAGTCAGGAGCCTGAGTTAAGGATTTGGGTTTCTGTCTAAAAAGTAATGGGAAATCCTTGAAGAGTTTTAAACATGACTTCTCAGAGACCTTAAAATATTAACATGAATTGTAAATATCTAAGAAGAAACATTTCCTCAGTCTATTTGATTATGAAAACTACTTTTTTTGTAGAATTCCTGAATAGAACCATTATTCTATAAAACATATTTTGGGAAATGCTACACCAAAAAGAAAAAAGTTATCAGGGAAAACATTTAAGTAGAAAATTGAAAAAAAAAAAGCATATAAAAACAAAATAACATGTGTTTATAAATAGGTGAATTAAATTTTACTGTTATAAAGAAAAACTTCCACATTATTCTAAAGCCAAAATCCAACTTCGTGCTGTCTATAAAAAAGATTATGAGGAGTTCCCTGGTGGCTGAGCAGTTAAGGTCCCAGTTTTGTCACTGCTGTGGCTCAGGTCACTGCTGTAGTGCCAATTTGATCCCTAGCATGGGAACTTCCTACTGCTGGCATAGCCAAAAAATAAAAAAGTTTATTCTAATATAGCTACCCTAGGATTCAGCTTTTCCACCCCTAATTATTTACCCAAAAGGAAATAAAAATATGTCTACACAAACACTTATACGCAGAAGTTCATAGCAACTTTACTATAGCAAAAACTGGAAATAATCCAAATGCCTATTTGAGAAAAATCAATAGCAAACTGTGGTATATCTTTATGATAGAATATCACACAGCAATAAATAGAAATGAACTACTCACATACAGAAATTCATGTATCTCAAAAACCATTATGCGAATGAAAGGAGCCAAACACAAAACAGTAGATACTGTATGATTATATTTTTATAAAATTTTAGAAGGTACAAAATAATTGATAGAGACAAAATAGAGATCAGAGTTGCCTGGGACCAGGAGGAGGAGATGGATTGCAAAAGAAGCACAAGGAAACTCAGGCAAAAATGAAAGATATTGTGTATGACGCCTATGGTTGTAGTTTCATGATTATACACACATGTCAAAACGTATGTAACTGTGCTTTAAGTGGGAGCAGTATATTCTAGGTACAATTTACCTCTTTAAAATTATTAACAATTTAAGGGGAAAAAAAGACAAATCTAAAATAGGGAGGATACCAGTGTGGTTGCCACTATAAACCTGAAACTTCATACAATGCGCAACACATAGAAGATGCTCAGTAAAAAACAAAGCTCTAACAACTCAGAAAAATGTAAACACATTTCAAAGAGGAAATAAAAGACAAAAAAAGAGGGGAACAAAAAGATACAAATTCAGAAGAGAAAGCTATTATAAATACAGTTGAAAATAAATGTTTAATATTTTAAAATATAAAATATTTGACATAATTTTAAAAATCTAGATGAAATAGACATATTTCTAAGAAAATCTAAATTACCCAAAACTTATTCCAGATGAAATAGAAATTTGAATAGATCATTAATAAGATAGGATATTGTATACATTGTAAAAAATCAGAAAAGGTGGAAGCAAACACAAAATAGAAATTATATTCCTATTTATGAATTTAGATGTAAAATTCCAAATAAAACATTAGCAATGAGTCATGCAATGCATTAAAAATGATTAATGACCATGTTGAATTTATTCCAAGAAGGTGAAGTTGGAGCAAAAGTAGCAATAAATGATATTGCTTGTGTTATTTTTATTAAATGCTTCAAAAACTCTGTTGTTTACTAGTTTTCCCCTCTTAATATGTTTATGTTATTTAAAAGAGAAAAACCATTTAACGATGACTGTGAAAAATGCATTTAATACAAGTAAGCATCAATTCATAATAAAAATTATAAGTAAGAATAGAATGAAAAACTTTTAAAGTAATAAAGAGCATGAAACAGAAATCAATAACAAATGTAAAGTTACCTGGCAGAACATTTCCTTAAAGCTGAAAATAAGAGAAATGCCTGCTGTCTTTACCAGTTAAACAGTATGCTGAAATTAGTAGCTAATTAAATCCAAAAAAAAAATTAATAGCTAATTAAAACCAAAAAAAAAACCATATGTATATGTTCCCAAGAGATTCACCCAAAATAAAAACAACTATTAGATTATTAGCACTAAGAGACTTTAGCAAGTGGCTGGAAAATTAACATTAAACAGCTTACCTTGACACTAACAAATCAAGTGGAAACTATAGCTGAAAAGTGTATCCCATTCTTACACAACAGCAGAAAACGGATAAAGTATTCAGAAATAAACATTGAAGGCAATGTGCAGGACTAATACGAACAGAACATGAAAGCTTGTAGTATATTTTCTAATTCTGACTTTTAAGCTTAGTTCTTTCGACATTTACTTTTATACAAGGTACAAGACAGGAATTTGGCTTTTGTCTCCTCAAAATAGATAAGTAGCCTCTGGCACCTACATCAGCCATTGCCCCTCATTTTGAAACACACATTGATCATCTAATAAATTCACATACATTTCAATATTTTTTCTAGCCCATATCACTGAGCTGATCTAGTTGCATATTTCTGAGCTGACATTATATTCGGTTTTAAGAGAAAAAGGTATTTGCTAAAGGATTCTAATATACTGGTTAATAAACTACTGTAAAGTATAGGGGGAGAAGTGACTGCAGACATTGTTAAAACAGATTTCATGCAAATCAAAACTACCATGAGATATCACCTCACACCAGTCAGAATGGCCATCATTAATAAATCCACAAATAACAAGTGCTGGAGGGGCTGTGGAGAAAAGGGAACCCTCCTGCACTGTTGGTGGGAATGTAAACTGGTACAGCCACTATGGAGAACAGTTTGGAGATACCTTAGAAATCTATACATAGAACTTCCATATGACCCCACAATCCCACTCTTGGGCATCTATCCGGACAAAACTCTACTTAAAAGAGACACGTGCACCCGCATGTTCATTGCAGCACTATTCACAATAGCCAGGACATGGAAACAACCCAAACGTCCATCGACAGATGATTGGATTAGAAAGAAGTGGTATATATACACAATGGAATACTACTCAGCCATAAAAAAGAATGACATAATGCCATTTGCAGCAACATGGATGGAACTAGAGACTCTCATACTGAGTGAAATGAGCCAGAAAGACAAAGACAAATACCATATGATCTCACTTATAACTGGAATCTAATATCCAGCACAAATGAACATCTCAGAAAAGAAAATCATGGACTTGGAGAAGAGACTTGTGGTTGCCTGATGGGAGGGGGAGGGAGTGGGAGGGATTGGGAGCTTGGGCTTATCAGACACAACTTAGAACAGATTTACAAGGAGATCCTGCTGAATAGCATTGAGAACTTTGTCTAGATACTCATGTTACAACAGAAGAAAGGGTGGGGGGAAAATGTAATTGTAATGTATACATGTAAGGATAACCTGACCCCCTTGCTGTACAGTGGGAAAATAAAAAAAAAAATTATTAAAAAAAAAAAAAACAGATTTCAGAATTTTGGAGCCAGTTGGTCTTTTCCATTTGAGAAATCCTGTGTGCAGCAGCCTAAGAAAGGTGGATTCCTTCACTCTCTGTGTGCCCCCTCATTTTATTTTTGAAACTCTTATTAAATATAATGAGAAGTTGATCTTAACAGAAAGTTCCCACTTTCTATGCTCCCTGACCTAGTTTGGAGCCCAGCAAGTTGTTGCTCAGCTTTTAAAACACTGGTGACTTTCTCCAGGGGCATTTAAAATACTAGTGCCAGGTGCTGCACATTTGTACAAAGGCACAGCTCAGCATTTCCAGGCCATCCAGCTCTTCCCTAGGCTGAAGCTAGCAGTTCTGTCAGTCTCTCCCCGAGGTAACGAAAGGTCCCACCAGGAAAGAAAAGAGTCTTGCTTATTTAATTTTGATTTGCTTGAGAAAGCATATACATACAAATTTTAGTAAGCGCCTCTGAGAACTCATTTATTAACCTAGTAACTGTTTCACTGTGTAAATATATATGGCATCAGCCTTCTTGTTTCCAAGGAGATTTAATTGTACTCACAGACAAGATGCATGCAGATTGGAAAGGCTCGTTTTTTATGAATCTGATCAGATATGTTTCTCTTTTGACCAAGGATTTTTGAACTTTCCAGGAAATAACGGGCATCACCTTGGATTCATTAAAGTTACTAAGTTCAAACTGGGGCCAAGTTAGGGTGCATTTAAAAGCAGAGGAATCATGCACAGTTTTTAAGCTGGTACTGTAAAACAAAGCAGCAGTTCAGTATATCATTATGTTAGCTTAACATCTTATTTTTTGTTTGATTGTTTTTTAGGGCCACCCCCACGGCATATGGAGGTTCCTAGGCTAGGGGTCAAATCGGAGCTATAGCTGCTTGTCTATGCCACAGCCACAGCAACACAAGATCCGAGCCTCATCTGCGACCTACACTGCAGCCACAGTAACGTGGGATCACATACTTGTCTTCATCCTACACCACAGCTCACGGCAACACCAGATCCTTAACCCACTGAGCAAGCCCAGGGATCGAACCTGCCTCTTCATGGATGCTAGACCAAATCCCAGTTATATGGAAGAGGATTGATGGGTATTGTGAATGATTTTCTACCTCAAGTGTTTCAGGATCATAGCCATTCCGGAATCATGGAACCCGATGATTTTTGCTTTCGGTCATGATTATGGACTATGGGTCTGGCATAAATTGCTACCTGATTCCAGGAAAATTAAATTGACTAAGTAAAGTGATCGAATGTAATTAGCCTGCTTATTTTATAATATCTGGTTGGGGAAGAAGGAATTCTAATACATGTAATAGTCCATTAGACAAAGACTCTGGCCATCGAGTATCAAAGCCAGTGTGAAAGCAAAATATTCAGTTTGACAAATATTTACAGAATCTATAGCATGTCCAGGGACCATTAAGTGCAATGGGAATAAAAATATAATTCCAACGATAAAGAGTTTATAGTCCAGTGAGAAAGTTAGATGAACCTGTAAAGAGATGATCTCTGTATAATATCATAACTGACAAGTTAGGAAAAAAATCTTTTATTTTTTGGCCATGCTCACAGCATTCAGAAGTTCCTGGGCGAGGGATTGAACCCATGCCACAGCAGCAACCAGAGCCACAGCAGTGAGAACACCAGATCCTTAACCTGCTGTGTCACCAGTGAACTCCAAAAAAACTTGCAAAATTGTGATAAATTTGTGATAAAGTGAAGTAGCAGTCTCTAAGAGTAAAAGCCAAACTCTTCTATGTATAATCCTGGGAAAGATACTAAGTTTCTTCAGCCTCACTTTTCTCATTTGTAAAATGGAGACTGCTAGAATATATCTTGAAAAGATTTTTATGAGAATTAAGATAAGATAATTTATATGAGGTGTTTGTTTCTTGATAGCTATTAAATAAAGAGTATCTATTGGTAATATATGCTATTAATACATCAAGCATACAAATCAATACAAAATTACCAGAAAAAAAAGAAGAAAAATGAGCAAGTATTAAGAGACCACTCACAAAGGAATAAATACAAATAAGCTAATTAAAAAAGAACATCAATCCAATTTCACTTATAAAAAATTAAAAAATAGAATGAGATGCATTTCTTGGCCACCAAATTTACAATTTATTTAAAAAGTAATACTTAACTGTGGCCAGATCATAGTAAAATGAGCTTTTTCAGTCAGCACCAGTGACTGCATAGATAGCTGTAATCTTTCTGGGAAAAAATTCTCAGTGTGTATTAGCCCAGTAATTCTTTTTTTTTAGGGGTCACACCTGTGGCATAAAGAAGTTGCTGGGCCAAGGGTCAAATCGGAGCTGCAGCTGATGCTAAAGGGAGTCTGCCTTGAGCTGAGATCAAAACTCCCAGAGACTGAAGGAGCTAAAATGAAAGGACGACCATTTATGTTTTCAGCAGCACCAATCACCTCCCCGTCGCCCTTTTGAAGCATAGAGAATCTGGGCCACTGCCTTGCTATGGAAGGTTTTTAGAGCAGGATTTAGTCAGCACCTGCTGATTAATTTGGGGGCTATAACATTGCAATATAGCTGTCACAGTTCTAGAGACAATAGCCTATGTTATGCGCTTTCCACTGAAGTGCTTAATTAAAATGAATGGCTAGATATTTAAATTCTTAGGGCCAGTCAATCAGTGGGTTGTTTATGACTTACTTATCAAAGGGCCCCTCTTTTTCCCAGTGTAATGTAACTGAGGTCTCTAAACTACAAGAGTGAACCTACACTCCCGAAAATTGAGTTCACAGCCTCATCAGTACCTGGCTTTTATCAAAGGAGATAAATGCTGCAAAACACACCAACCAACCTGTTATGCTAACAGAGATATGAACACTGAAAGACCACATGTAGAAATCCAATCACCAGCTTCACAAATGCCACCTTCCTCAGTAGATGCTTAACTCGTTTCCCTTCTTTGGAAGTCCAAGCAATGTGTTGTACTTTGCCACATGTGACAGCAACAGGCACTTCGAGCCTCTGACTTTCTGTGGCTTTATGTGATTATGGATGGGAAGAACTGAGAAAACAGTATTATTCTTTGAATGATAAATGAATTTTAATTAGGATTGCTAGAAATAGCAAATAAAAACTACAAGATGCTCAGTCAAATTTGAATTTCAGAGAAACAATAAACATAAACATGGGCATACTTATATTAAAAAACACTAAATACTCCTTGTTTATCTGAAATTCATATTTAACTGGGTGTCCTGTATTAAATCTGCCAATCCTAATTTTAAAGTTTTGCTAGGATGGCAAAGGGTCTTTTTTTTTTTTTTTTCTTTTTTGACTGTCCCACGGCATATGGAATTCCTGGACCAGAGGTCAGATCCGAGCTGTGGTGGAGACATACACCACAGCTGTGGCAAAGCTGGATCCTTAAGCCACTGTGCCAGGCCAGGGATCAAACCTGTGCCCCAGTGCTCCAGAGATGCTGCTGATCCTGTTGCGCTCCATAAAGGCTGTTCTTTAAAGAAACTGCATGTCTATGAATAGGTATGGGCAAACATGGAGGTGAGGCTGAATTATCACAGTTATGGCAGAATTCCTGTTCTCCTGAGCCTCAGCTGGATTCTCTTTCACCGGAATACCCTCATATACTTTGGTTGGACAAGTCATTTGATGGATTTCATTATCTACCAGATGATTCCACTGCATTTCATGTAGCTTGCCCAGAAATAAGCTTAAGCAAAACTACAAATTACCTAATTTGCTCACTTGAGAGCCAACATTTTGACTGTTAGAGTCACAGTAGCAGCTACCTAGTCTAAATGTACTACATACAGGAGCTTAAAAAACAGTAAGATGTAATGAAAACACAAGTATGAACTGCAAATGAAAATATTCACTTTAAGGAGTATGACTAACTTAAGAAGAATTCTTTGTTCATCAGCCAGAGCAATCATAAAATGGGATTGGGACACTCCTCTCCAGTTCCTTCCTTCTTAAGAAATTAGGGAGCTCCCACTGTGGTGCAGTGGGTTAAGAATTTGACAGAAATGGCTTGGGTAGATGTGGAGGTGCAGGTTCAGTTCCTGGCCTGGTACATCAGGTTAAAAGACCATTGCTGCAGTGGCAGCATAGGTCACAGTTGTAGCTCGAATTCAATCCCTGGCTGCGGAACTTCCATATGCTATAGGTGTGGCCATAAAATAAAAACAAAACAAAACAAAAAAAAAAAAAAAAAAAGAAAATTTAAACAAATATTTAGCTTATGGAGTTCTGGTCATGGTGCAGTGGAAACGAATCCTAGTAGGAACCATGACGTTTCGGGTTCAATCCCTGGCCTTGCTCAGTGGGTTAAGGATCTGGCGTTGCCGTGAGCTGTGGTGTAGGTTGCAGACGCGGTTCGGATTCCGAGTTGCTGTGGCTCTGGTGTAGGCTGGCGGCTACAGCTCTAATTGGAACCCTAGCCTGGGAACTTCCATATGCCGAGGGTTCAGCCCTAAAATGACAAAAAAGATCAAATATATATATCTATATATATGTGTGTGTGTATATATATATATATAGCTTAGCGTTGCCAAGAGAAGAGTATCTCTGTTCTAGAGACAGATCCCCCTCTTCTGTCTAGTTCTCATTTTGGAGATTCTGCCATACATGACACTCTCTCCTTATCCTACCCTGACCCTTATTACTAATGTGAAGATGTTTCTTAGTTTCTGTCTGCAATGGGTCATTGTGTGTTCTCAGTTTTAAGTTCTGAACATTTTCCAAGAGCACTGCTAAGGATGCCGGCTACTTCCGAAACACTCTGCCAAATGTGTGCTAATTACATATCACCCTAGGAATAGCTTCTCTGTCTGCTTGGTGCAGCAGCTTTCTAATCTGAGTTGCCTGTGCAGTCAACATTCTGCCCACTGGATTGTCTACATGCTGGGATGACAGGAGAACATTTAGCTACCTTCTTGGGAGGAAGTGGTGTTTTCTGTTTGGGATCATATCTGAAAATACACAGTAGAAACGTTGATTTTACTCATGCGCTCTTCCTCTTCCATTATGACTGAGCACCTATTATGTGCCAGGTACTATACCAGGCCCAGGGGGCATGACTGTGAACCACAAAAATATGCCCCTTATGTGGAAGGCAGTTTATTTACTCAGTAATTTCCATGGTATTAAATGTCTTTAATAGGAAAAGAATAAATGTGTGAGGATGGCGTGAAGGACCTTACCCATGTTTGGAAATGCTAGAGGAAACTTTTTTTTACTTTTTTTTCTTCCACTTTTTTTTGAGATATAGTTGACATACAGCACTGTATAAGTTTAAGGTGGGCAGTATAGTGACTTGACTTACATACATCATGAAATGATGATCAAAATAAGTTTAGTGAACACCCATCATCTCATATAGATTCAAAATTAAAGAATAGAGAAAAAAATTTCCTTGCGAGAGCTAGGATTTACTCACTTAACGACATGTATATGTAACAACAGCAGTATTAGTTATATTTATCATGTTATACATTACATTCCTAATACTTATTGATCTTCTAACTGGAAGTTTATATAGTTTGACCACCTTCATCCAATTCCCCCTCCACCTAGCCCCTGCCTCTAATAACCACAAATCTGATCTCTTCTATAATTTTATTTTTGTTTTGTTTTGTTTGCTTTTTAGGGCTGCACTCACAGCATATGGAAGTTCCCAGACTAGGGGTGGAATCACAGCCACAGCTACTGGCCTACTCCACAGCCACAGCCACACAGGATCCAAGCAGAGTCTGCAACCTAGGTGTCATACCTTATAGCAATGCTGGAATGAGCAAGGCCAAGGATCAAACTCACATCCTTATGGATACTAGTGGGATTCACTCCACTGTGCCACAACAGGAGCTCCTGATTTTGTTTGTTTTTGATGTATAATTGACCTACAACACTGTTAGTTCCTGTTACACAACACGGTGATTCAATATTTCTATATATTGCAAAATGACCACCATGGTAAGTCTAGTTATATGTCACCATACAAAGATATTACATAGTTATCTCCTCCAAACTGTACATTTCATACCTGTGACTCACTTATTTTGCAACTGGAGGTTTGTACCTCTCAGTTTCCCCCTCCCACTCCACCTGCTGCATTCTCCTGTTTGTTCTATCTATAATACTGTTTCTGTTTTGTTATATTTGTTTTGTCTTTTAGATTCCACATGTAAGTGAAATCATACAGTATTTGTCTTTTTCTTCCTGATTTATCTCACTTAGCATAATAACTCCTGGGTCCATCCCCTGCAGATGGCAAGATTTCATTTTTTTTTTTTTTCTTTTTAGAGACACACCTGTGGTACATGGAGGTTCCCAGGCTAGGGGTCAAATCTGAGCTACAGCTACCGGCCTACACCATAGCCATAGCAATGCAGGATCTGAGCCACATCTGCAACCTACACCACAGCTCACGGCAATGCTGGATCCTTAACTCACTGAGCGAGGCCAGGGATCGAACCTGAAACCTCACGGTTCCTAGTCGGATTCGTTTCTGCTCTGCCACAATGGGAACTCCAAGATTTCATTCTTTATATGGCTTAGTAAAAGTCCATTGCATGTATATACCACATTTTCTCTATCCATTCATATATTGATGAGCATTTAGGTTACTTCCATATCTTGGCTGTTGTAAATAAGGCAGTAGCAAGCTTAAAAGAAAAGTGTATGTTGGGCATGGGGTTAGGGGTGAAACAGAGTGTGTAAAGGCCCCTAAGGAGGGAGACAGAGTGTGATGTATCATTAAATAATCAGAAGCTTCAGTAGATCCACAAATATTTACAAAGTATCTACAAGGTGTCTGGCACTGTCCTAGAATCTGGAAGTACTGCTCTGAGCATGACAGGCACTGGGGAGAAACTTAAATCCTGGTAGGAGACAGACAACAAAGAGGGAACATTAACTAAAGATAATATTATGTATTGATAAGTTCATTGAAGGTTTAAAAAAACACAATAATGAGACAGATTTTGAGTGGATCGGGGTAGGGTTGCCTTAGCCAGGATGGTCAAGGAACAATTCTTTGAGGAGATAACATTTGCATTGAGGTCTGCATGTTGAGAAGAAGGCAAGAACATTATGAGGCAAAGAAAACCTCAAGGGCTCTGAAAGCCTAGTTTAGGAGTTGAGGCTTTATTGAAGCAGTGGGAAAATATCTGAAACTTTTGAGGAGATGAGCAATTTTTTTCCCTCAATAATGATTATTTTGACTTTGCTGTAGAATCCACAATGGAAAAGAGCAAGACAGCATGTGGCAGTTGGGTCCATGAGATTGGGGGGAAAAAGGTCCAGAAATGTTTAGAAAAGAGATTTGGTTGGCTTGTTGATTGATTTGTGGGGCATGAAATGATGGAGAAAGGGGAATGAGGGAAGGCTTTTTCCTTCCTTTTTTTGTGCAACTGCCTGGCTGATGGTACCACTTGCTAAGAATGGGAGTTGAAAATGATGAGTTTTATATATATATATGTATATATATATATATATATATATATATATATATGTATATATTTGTCTTTTTGACTTTTCTAGGGCCGCTCCTGTGGCATATGGAGGTTCCAGGCTAGGGGTCTAATCGGAGCTGTTGCTGCTGGCCTACACCAGAGCCACAGCATCACGGGATCTGAGCCACATCTGCGACCTACACCCCAGCTCACATCAGTGCTGAATCCTTAACCCACTGAGCAAGGCCAGGGATCAAACCCACAACCTCACGGTTCCTAGTTGGATTTGTTAACTACTCTGCCATGACAGGAACTCCTGATGAGTTATATTTTAAGGGCTTTGGATTGAGGTCCCTAGGACACCCAAGTGGGGTACCCCAAAGGAAGTCGTATACATGGGCCTGGAACTTAGAAGAAAAGTCTGAGTTGGACACATGGAATTGAGAGTTGTCAGAAAAGCGAATAAAGCCTAGGGAAAGTGAGGAACATGAAAAGAGGGCCTCAGACCCAGCTCTGAGCAGTGCCAGGCTACAGCCACTCAGGAGCATGATAGTTTCCCAAATCCAATGTTATGTACACCAGACATCCTCTAAACTTATCTCCTGCGGTTATTAAAAGGCCTATCACGGTGCAGGATGACTTGCAAAACCTATTTTTTTTTTTTTTGTCTTTTTTGTCTTTTGTCTTTTTGTTGTTGTTGTTGTTGCTATTTCTTGGGCCGCTCCCGCGGCATATGGAGGTTCCCAGGCTAGGGGTTGAATCGGAGCTGTAGCCACCGGCCTACGCCAGAGCCACAGCAACTCGGGATCCGAGCCGCGTCTGCAACCTACACCACAGCTCACGGCAACGCCGGATCCTTAACCCACTGAGCAAGGGCAGGGACCGAACCCGCAACCTCATGGTTCCTAGTCAGATTCGTTAACCACTGCGCCACGACGGGAACTCCCCGTATTTTTTTTTATTGTTATTTCCCCAATACAATTTTTTTCCAACTGTACAGCATGGTGACCCAGTATTAAATACCCAGCATGAAAAATGTCCTGTGTTAGGCATGGTTTCATGCATTAAACATACCTCTTGAGAAGGACTGTGTAGAGGGGACCAAGGATGGATGTAGGATGACACAGAGACCAAGGATGTGGAGCTCCCCAGCCTCCTTACTAGTTACTAAGGACAATAAATGATAATCAAGTGTCTCTATGCCAGGCACTGTGCTGGCTGTTGGAGACAAAGAGTGAAGGAGCCTAAGAGCTCAGAGAGGATGGTGCTGGAGTTACTCATTCAGGGAAATAATAATAAGCTGCCATGAGAGAGGAAGAGGCAGGTAAAGTCTATTGTGGGACATAAAAGAGAGAGGTGGAACACAATGGAGAGGAGAGGATGAGATTGGTCCAAGGTTGCAGGCCAAATGCTTAACCCTAGAATAGGTTATATCAAGTAATCTTAACTCACCCTTATCAGTACTTGCAAAGATAATGCCCTTAAAACTTCTTACAGTTCATAAGAATTTTGTAGCCTGGTGAGCATGTGAAAACAGATTCAAAATGCCCACCAAGCCCACAAGAATTTTATGGTACCAGTACCATATAAGTAATGAGAGCCTTATATGTACTGATGCAAAATAATTTGGTTAAATATCAGCTCACTATTGCTTGATGCAGGTCAGGTGACTGAATGGGGTCTAAGATGTAAGGTAGGAAAGCCAGAGACTACTAGGAACTGCTGATAATCTGCTCCTTGTATATGGAATAAACATGCGATAGTAAGCTTCTCTGATCCTAAGGTCCCCATCAGTAGTCTAAGTTAAAGGCATATGACACTCTGAATGTTGTGAGGATGGATGTCATGATGTCCCCAGAAGCAGACCAAGCACTCAGGAGATGGCCTGGGATATCCTGAGTATTCTTGTTATACCTGGTGACACTAATGTGTACTTTTAGATGTATCTTTAGGACAGGCATTACGTTTGAAGTACATGAGACAAGGCTTTGCATCTTGGGATATGCCTTGACATACCCAATTAATTAGCAACATTATCTATACCACCCATGAATAAACTTACTAAATAGAAAGTATAACCAAAACCGCATTATTGGTGAAGCAAGTCAGAATTCCCACCTGATGGATGTGGATTAAGAAAGACAATATATAGAAGCAGGACTAAAGTTGAGATTAATTAACAAAGATTATCCAGAATCGTGATAAATTTTAAACTACTCGAGGGTAAAGAGCTGTTTCTAATCCTTACAATGTAATATTATTTAAATTCCATAACAAGTCTGGCTGACACTGTCATTTTTGACACTAACTATGCCCTCCACATTAATTTTTCAGTTCATACTATTCACATAAATCAGGACATTTGTTGATTAATCTCAACACTAATATTTATTTTTGCTGCACTGATAGCCTCCTCAAGGCAATGGTCTTAGTCACAAAGGAAAGGAGATAACGCTGGCTTTGAGCTCATGGACGGAGTTGACAAGGAACCATCTGATCTTAATGGCATCACGCAGTGAGCCAAGAGAAACCATGTGAGACTGAAAGTTGTGGCATTAGGCAAAAAGTCTACAAAGCTTTTGGGACCTAAGGTTTGGATCTGCACTAGCAGTACCTACCTAGAAGATGTCCATAGCAGAAAACACCCGCAGAGACAGTATCTTCTGCATCTTTTTAAACAGAAGAAGCTCAGATCCATCTGTAGTGTCCTATGGAGTGAATGTGGAGGTGGAAAGAGTCAGAAAAGTCTTCCTCACTGTCCAGCTCCTTTCACTGAGCAGTGGGAAGAGCTCATTTCTCCTGAATCCTGGTCTAATTTCCTTCTCTGTCTTCTCATTAGCCATTGTAACCCAGATGAATGGTGCTATGTACTTTTTTTTTTTTTCTGTCTTTTGTCCTTTTAGGGCTGCACCTGCGGCACAAGGAGGTTCCCAGGCTAGAGGTCTAATCGGAGCTATTGCTGCCAGCCTACACCACAGCCACAGCAACGCCAGATCCGAGCCGCATCTGTGGCCTACACCACAGCTCACGGCAACGCTGGATCCTCAACCCACTAAGCAAGCCCAGGGATCGAACCCGAAACCTCATGGTTCCTAGTTGAATTGTTTCCGCTGCGCCATGAGAGGAACTCCGCTATGTACTTCTAAAAGGTTCAGTAATGTAACCCTCCAACAGCAAACATTTCATCTAGTATGAAAATTAAGACTTTTACAACATTTCTGATTTCCTTTAAGAAAGATTTATTTCAAAAATATGCAAGGCCACCTACGACACTGTGAATAATAATGAACATTCATGTTTCACCACCTAACTTAGAAAACATTAGCAGTACAGTTGAAACTCTTTCCAGAGCCTTCCATTATGACAAGAGCCCTTACTGCTCTCAAGTGAACATTACTATGAAATTAAAGTTTAAAATGGAGAGTTCCCATTGTGGTGCGGTGGAAATGAATCCAGCTAGTATCCATGAGGATGCAGGTTTGATCCCTGGCCTGACTCACTGGGTCGGGGATTGGCATTGCCTTGAGCTGTGGTGTAGGTCTCAGACACGGCTTGGATCCCACATTGCTGTGACTGGGATGTAGGCTGGTAGCTCTAGCTCCAACTCGACCCCTAGCCTGGGAACTTCCATATGCCATGGATGCAGCCCAAAACACACACATACACACACACACACTCACACACAAATCAAAGAGGGTCACTGGCCCCTGTGGGGCTGGGATGAGTTATGAGAATGTCTATGGCAGCAGAGTGCAGGGGCACAGTTTTCCCTGAACCCAGGCCCTCTGAAAGCTGGTGGGATCCCCTCCCACTCCTGGGTAAATCCTTGTTGCCAAGTAATGCCAGTGAATTTCAAAAATCTGGAGCAAACAAGTGTAGTTTAGTACATTTTAAAAAATTCAAATTCATTACCATAAAAATGAGCCTCTTCTCTGTCACAGCTTGCAATTCTCTCTGACATTCAATTGACTGATCAGCAGACCTGAGCTTTATAGTAGGAGACTTTTTGCATTCCTCTTTGATCTGATTTCCCCCTGTTTAATAGACAATTATAGGCTCTTTAAATCCCAAAGGTTCAGAGACAGCAAATAATTACCAGTAGCAATTTTAGAATAAAGCCAATCTAAATGAGTTCAGTTAAATTATGCAATACTAAGCAGTGGCGTTTTTTATTTTAAACAAGGACAGCAAACCAAAACCCCAAACAATCGTTATACTGCCTCAAATTCCTCCTGACAGCTGCCTGTTAAACTTCTGACCTGTTTGTAAAAATCTGCACACCATCTACCAAAGGGGATACACATATGATTGCAAACTTCTGTTCTAAGGACATTAAATAAATTATTTCTTTAAGATCATATGGCAGATCTATAATTAATTAAACCCACCATGATATTACGGCAAAATAATTTAGCTTTTCTAAAAAGGTAAATGTAATTTGCCGATCTGGTATTTGGAAGAATGCTTTGCCCAAAATCAATTCCTTTAGTTTCTAGAGAATAGAAACTAGAGGCAATCTCATTTTAATTATATCTCTTTATTGCTAACAAAGGAATGATTTATGCAATTAAATTAACTGGCTAGAAAATTATTCTCAGCTGGGCTGTCCTAATTCTTTGCTTTCTGAATTGCAGGCTCTTACACTTTCCTATGTAGATTAATTTTTCTGATATGCAAACAATGCCTCTTGTGTTCCTCTTTTCTATTTTTTTTTATTCAGAAGTCCTCTTTTCTTCTTGCCGTGACATGAGTAATATTTGTTGAACTGCTTGGCTTTGACTAGATTTTTTTTTTTAAATGTTAAAAAGATGAAAAAGATCTTTTCTTTCCAATCTCATTATTCCAGAACAGAGCAAGGTTGGAGGATTTCTTATCTATGGTACTAGAACAGCAGCAAAGACATGGAAAAATCACAAAAATGTCAAAGGCTGCACATTATGAAAGTGGTTTCAGCAGCCCCAGAAGTTGTAAATTAGCAGATGCTTTTAGGACCATCTTTCTCCATTGCTTCCCTCTGTCCCTTCACCTTCCTTGCACCCATCCTACACCTTGTCTGTCTGCCACAGTTATTTCTTACAAAGTACAATCAGGTAAACAACACACTGCATTATCACCAACCACAAGTCAACGTGTATGGAGTGACCTCAGTGGGCAGAACACTGACTGAGGCGCCAGGGGTGGGGGGTGGGGGGAGGTGGATTACAAAGTAATCCAAAGACATCCTCTCCATCCTCGAGTAGTCGATGTTCCACCAGGCAATTCTGGGTAGACATTCTTATGAAATGACATCCACTGCTGTACTGGCAGATTAAAGATTGAATGATGACATTATATTTGGGGACTGAGGGCATTATTTGGGACCTCCATTAATTCAGATTGTTTTAAAGTAGTCTGTATACTTTGTTATCCATTCTTTTAAGATAGGATGAGGTAAGGAGTTGTAAAATACAGAGTCTGGCAAAGTAAAGAAAGTGACAGAAAAGAGAATAGGTGCACTTTTCTTTTGAAGCCATAAATATGTGATGTAAGCATGCTTCCTAGTGCATCCACATTTATCCACTAAACTGGGATTTTAATCTTCCTCTGTGAAGAGCCAAATAGTGAATATTTTGGGAACTGTGTGTCATGATCTCTGTCACAACTATTAAATTCTGCCATCTTGGCATGAAAGCAGCCATAGATGACATGTAGGCAATGAGCCTGGCTGTGTTCTAATAAACCTTAATTTACAAGAGCAGGGAGCAAGCTACTTTGGTCCACGGGCTCTGGTTTACCAAACCCAGTCCTACCCCAGCCAGCTACTTCTCACCTTGTATGAAGGAAAAGAGACTTATCCATTTCAAAAATCAAAACTCAAAATCAAAGGGCCTTGAACAGGTCCCCATAAACACAAGACACAGTGCTAGGCCCTCAATCATAAATGATAAATAGCTTGTCTTCAAGGACTAGGGGAGTAAGCTTTTTAATGGATTTAATGGAGGTAGTGGATTTTAAAAATCACAATTCGGTGAAACAAGTACTACAATGAAAATTTTTTAAAAGTGCTGTGGGGAGAAGAAAGAGAAAGAAAAACAATAAATGGAAGAAGATATTTGCAAAAGATACAGCTGACAAAATGTAGTATCCAGAATGTAAGAACACGTATGCTTGAAAGCAATAAGGAAAAAATAAGTAACCTAAAAGAAAAATGACCAAAATATATGAACAGGTAATTCACCAAAGAGGAAACATGAATGGTCATAAACCAATGAAAAGATGTTTATCTTCACAAGTAAACAGGAAAATGAAAACTAAAGTGAAATGTCATTTCATATTTTTATCACATTTATCACACTGTGGAACATTATGTTTTTTGTTTTTTGTTTTTTGTTTTTTTTGTCTTTTTAGGGCCACACACATAGCATATGGAGGTTCCCAGGCTAGCGGTCAAATTGGAGCTGTAGCCGCAGGCCTATGCCATAGCTACAGCAACGCCAGATCCAAGCCATGCCTGCAAACTACACCACAGCTCACAGCAACACTGGATCCTTAACCCACTGAGCAAGGCCAGGGATTGAACCCAAGTCCTCATGGATACTACAGGTTGGGTCCATAACCCACTAAGCCACAATAGGAATTCCCAATCATTAAGAAATCTGATTATTATATGCACACTGCAGTATATGGAGTGATTGGCCAACAGGGACCTGCTATATAGCACAGGGAATTCTACCCCACAGTCTGTTATGGTCTATATGGGAAAAGAATCTGAAAAAGAATGGATGGGTGTATATGTGTACCTGAATCACTTTGTGCACAGCAGAAATTATCACAACATTGTAAATAAACTACACTTTAATAAAACTTTTTTTTAAAAATAGAGAGATACCAAGGATCACAGGCACATTCGCATTAAATTCTGAGTAGAATAAATATCAGTAATGAGGTAAAAAAAAAAATCGGTTTACACTGGGTGGTGAAGAAGATGTGAAATGTGAAACACACAAATATCGCTGGTGCTAATATAAAATGGCACACAACTTTGGAAGCCCCCTAATTATTCTCTTTGGTATTTATCCCAGAGATATTTCCCCATAAGTGCATAAATAAATATGTAAACAAATTTTCTTAGTGCATAGGACATTTACAATAGCAAGGAAAAAAGTAAGAAGTTATCAACATGTGCTTCCACAGGAGTATGTGATATAGCCATACCTTGAAATATTATACAGAAGTGAAAAATGAAACAAAAAGGGTCACACATACAAATATGAACATAGCTCAGAATGCTTATTCATTCAAAGACTATTTGAGCACTTTCTATTGTGTCAGGCACTGTTCCAGGTACTGTGGATGTGGACAGCACTGAGCAAAACAAAGTCATCACTTTCAAGTTGTTTCCATTCAGTGAAAAGAGCAAGCTTCAGAAGAAAATACAGTGTGATATTTAACAACATGCCTATGTATGGTTAATGATGCTTCATCTAGGCAGTAGAAGTATAAAGAAATTCATGGAAATACTACATTTCAGTTTCAGTATAGTAGTTACCTAGTGGCAGTGACAGGGCTTGTCACCATGGAGGGCTATGGAAAGGGCTTCGATTGTATTGCTAATGTCTTCTTTTGGGGGTTAGGTGGTGCATGTGGATGTTCATTATTATTTGCAATGTAGTAGCCCTGTAGATTTCTGAAATATAACACCTTTCAAATCAAAGATATCTTTACACTCAATTGTTATATAAAGATTTTGATTATTAAATGTTCTAATCAAATTAAAAAAAACACTAAAGAGTCTCCCTGATAGCCTGAATATTAGAGATTTCATTACATTATACATTGAAAATAGTGTTGGTGGAGTTCCTACAATGGTTCAGCAGTTTAAGAACCTGATGTAGTCTCCTTGAGGATGCAGATTCGATTCCTGACCTCACTCAGTGTGTTAGGGTCCTGCGCTGCTGCACTGCAGCACAGCTCTCAGATGCAGCTCAGATTCTACATTGCTTTGGTTGTGGCATAGCCCTCAACTACATGTCTCTTTCAATCCCTAGCCTGGGAACATCCATATGCCACAGGCGTGGCCCTAAAAAGAAAAAAATAAAAGAGAAAATAATGCTGGTGGCTGTGCTTTGGAGGAGCAGCAATTAAAATCTAGCCTTCATGTATGTTGTGTCAAGGTTTCTGGTTGGAGTCTCATGTTAGACATTCATAATTTCTTAGTAGAAATGCACTTTAAACAGAAAAAAAAGATGGTGACCTTAGGGAAAATAGAAAATGAAAAATAATTAATTTTATCTGGGAGAGTTAGGGAAAACTTCTCAGTGGGGACTTATAAGTCTGACTATGATTCCTAGTCCTCTTTTTAGGGTTGCATTGTTTTGGTTCCTTGGTCCCAGCCTGCTGCAGCAAAGAATTGAAATGGCAGGTGCATTACAAAAAGTTTACTAAATCGAAAGCGCATTCTCAGAGAAGAGCAGGAGTAGGGACTGGCCCCTCTGTACAGCTGGGATTTCCTTATACCCCCATGCTGCAGAGTGAGTGGGGGCCTGATTTCTCCCGCCTCTGCCCACTGCGCATGTATAAGGGCTGAGTGTTGATTGTTCTCTGTCAGGATATCTTATTTGCATGTGGGACAGGTTTTATATAAAGGGAATATCCTGGAGAGACCCTTGATGTTATGACTACTAGGGCCATTTGTTCAAGGTTCGGGAGGGGCTTTCCAATGAGATAGGTAGGGTAATGGTAAGGGTCTGGTAATTCCTGTCTTGGCCAGAAACTTTGGGTTCAATCTCCTTAAAGGGGACTTGAAGCCTGGCACTTGTACTACACACCAGTGCCGTTTAACCTCACATGACGATGGTCTACTTAAAAGACTTTGAGGGGACAGGTCTCCTGGGCTTAATGGCAGTAGAGCTGCATTGGAGGGTCTCATTTTCTCTGGGAGGAAATTCAGCTCTTTGGAGCATGCTATGTAAATGCTGTCAAATCACTGGGACTAGTGTAGGACAGGCTGGTTTTGATTCCTCAAGGAAAAATTGCAGAGAACCAAGACATATATGCATCAAGGTGTTGGTTGTAATCCCAAACTGCCACAATAAAGACAAGAATGGGAAAGGATAAATATTTGTATTTCTTATATAGGTGCCCTAGCTAAAAAGCCAAACTCGGCTTCCCAGTTTTCAGATCTGTATTTCTGGAATTTCACCTGGTTTGTAGAGTTCAGGCCATGGGTTCCTAAATTCTAGAAATATGGCTAATAAAATCTGACCGCTTTTATTAAAAGTTCAAAGAAGGTCATGTCCTCCTCGTCCTCCTCCAGTGGGAGGGGAGACAGAAGAGGAAAAAGAGGGGGAGAGAGTGGGGGAGGAAGCAGAAAAAGAAGAGGGGGAAGGGAGAGAAGGAGGAGAACTGGGGGTTAACAGGCTGGAACTATGGGAGAAGGATTCAGAGACTCTCATAGTCTCTGGAAGCATTTTTTTTTTTTAATGGCTAAATAAGTCTTTAATATTTCTAAAGTGCAAAAACAGAAAAAGTACGGTCACACCCTCTTAAGACATCAACAGTTTTCTTGATTATTACACATTTGAAAGTCACAGCTGGAGGAACTCCAGCCCAAACCCCAAGATTAGCTTCTTTTTTCGTTTTCATGTACTTACAGAGGAGGAGAGCTAAGAGTGACGTGGTGGCTGAGTGTGTAGAAAGAAGAGCTTTTTCCCTGGAATGCCTGGCTTTCTGGGTAGATGCCCTGTAGGGTGGGTGGGACATGTGGAGCTCTGACTTTTGCTCACCACCTGCCTTTCCAAGCAGTTGGAAAAATAATCTTCCTTATAGAAGGTTTGGCAGTTTCCTTCAGCTTGAACATGAAAGTTCAGGGGAAAAAAATGTCAGCTTTCTCTGAACTGGCAGAGGATGAGATAACTTTCTCCAAAAGAGTCTGGAGCCTGGTAATCTAATCTGTTACACAGTAGTGGATTTGGGCAAAAAAAAGGAAGACTACTAACATTTGGATGGAAAGAAGTCCTTTTTTTTCTTTCTCTCTTTTTGTCTTTTTGTCTTTTGGGAGCCACACCCGTGGCATATGGAGGTTCCCAGGCTAGGGGTCTAATCGGAGCTGTAGCCACCTCCGGCCTAAACCACAGCCACAGCACCGTGGGATCCAAGCTGCATCTGTGACCTACACCACAACTCATGGCACTACTAGATCCTTAACCCACTGAGGGAGCCCAGGGATAGAACCCGCAACTTCATGGTTCCTAGTTGGATTTGTTTCCACTGCGCCATAACGGGAACTCTGGAAAGAAGTCTTTAAGAGGTGACAAAGTCAATGGATATTTCAAGACAGCAGGAATTGTCTTTTTAACTTGACTTTTTACCATGTATGTATTCATATTGCAGTTGGTGTAAAGTGGACTCTTAGTAAATGACTGTTGGATTACTGATTGAAGAAGAGGAGAACTTTCCTTTCTTTGAAAGTAAAGAAAGCCCAACCGTGTATGGGGGCAAATAGGGCTTCATGTAATATATACATCAAGGGAGGCCAATCATCCTGATTTGGTCCAAACTGAGGAGTTTCCTGGAATGGGAGACTTTCAGAACTAAAACTGGGACAGTGAAAGAACTAAAGGAATTCTTCTAAGAAAAATGGGAAATTAATAGGAGAACCTAATGAAGAACAGCCTCTTGCACCTTTAAATACAGTGGAGTTTCTTCATTTGTTTATTCACCAAATGTTATTTCACTTCTCTTATATGCTAAATTCTGCAGATTAAAAAATAAATTATGGTCTCTGGCTTGAAAGAGCACTAATATAAAGTTGCTTCAATTGCATTAGAGTAAATTTGCCCTCCCAGATAGAATGCAATTGATTTCTGAGAACTTTTAAAATGATATTGTTTCTATAAACTTTTCCTTTCAAATCTAGTCTAAAAGATGGCTTTAGGCTTCTCAGTATTTTCTGAATCTTTTCTCCTTTGCCTGGTGACATACCTGATAATAATAAGTAAATATTTGCAGTGGGTAAGTCATCATCATGAGTAGAGTATGGTTTTTTTTTTTTTTTTCTAGTTAGATTCTGTTTATTTCAAATTGTAATAGTTTACCTACCACCTGCTGCAGCCATTTTCATCACGTCTATTTCTTGGGTTTTACCAGTTGAAATAACCATTTACAAAGAGTGCTAAGTAACTCACATTTATTTTCTGATTTAAAGACTGCTATGAATCCCTAATTTACAAATGACAAACCCAATGCTCCCTGCCATTCTGTAACATGCCCCAGTTCACACAGCTGGTAAACTGCAAACGTGAAATTCAAGGTGTCTCCAAAACACACATTCTTCACCACTGCATTAAATACCTCACTCTACTCATTGCTAGCACATGTAAAGTGCTTGACTGTGTGCTGGGTGCTGTGCCAAGTACGTTACATAAACCCCCTCTTCCCTGAAGGGCAAAGAACTTGGTAATATGAAGGTGGAATCAATGATGCAGGGGTGCCCCATAAACTTTGGTATTCAGAGTGTGGTCCAGCAGCATCAGCATCACCTAAGAGCTTTTTAGAAATGCAGGATCTCAGACCAGCTGAATGAGAATCTATATGTGACTTGTAACCACATCAATGTATTTCTCCTGCTGTAGAAGACCTTTGAAAAAATACTAGCCCTAGCTATAGGTGGATTTCTGTATTGCAGTGGTTCTCTAAGTGGGATCTCTGAACCAAGAATTTAATTGACATAAATTCTAGACCCTCACCCCAGACCTTTTGAATGAGAAACTCTGGGGCAGTCATCTGTCTTAGGCTTCTCTGTGATTCTAATGAACTCTCAGGTTTGAGAAGCCTCCTCTGAATGTCATACAATCTTTACACTTAAACTCAGTCTGGAAAGAGGAATCAGCAGTGACACCCTGTGGAGCCAAGGAAAGCTTGCACATTTGCTACCAGCGTACCTGCTTTTTTCCCTGGTAAGGTAAAACTGTCTTGATCTGTGTTCTCTGCACTAAAAATACAAGGTGATTTCTTTTTCTGTAAACTATTGGCTTTAGGATCCTGTGTTCATTTTGTTCAAGCAGACCAAATTCATTAATTCAGCAAACACTGATTCATTCATCACCAAGTAGGTATAAAGAACTGCAAACAGAGGTGGTGCAGAAAACAGACATCGTATCAGATGGGTTCCTGGAGCAATCTACTACCAGTTATAAGAGCATTAGCTACCATGGAAGTAGCTCTGTAGCAGGCACTGTGTTGTTTTTCAAAATGCATTTAATCTTATGTGCTAAAGATGTATTTATTATTCCCATTTTATAAGTTATACATATTAACTCTAAAGTTTATACTTTTAATCACACAGTAGTGTTTCCTAAAGTGATCTCCAGAGATCATTGTTATTAGTGCCCTCGTTTCAAGTGCAGATTCCCGGAGACCCACTACATCAAGGCATGTTTAGCAAGGATCCCAGGCAAATGTTACACACACATGACAGATTGAGAGCTACTGTACTGCATCGCTCTGCCTCCATCAACATATTGTCCTTCAAAGTACTGTGGATCTTACCCTGAAATGGGTTGGCGTCTAAGATTGTAAAGCAGTGGCAAAGAGATGATTAAATGTGTATTTTAGAAAGATCTATGTAGTGGAAGTAAGAACAGATTAGAGGATAGTAGTGGTAGAGACTGACTTTATCACCTTATCGGAAAAAAACCAAAAACCATGTCACAAGGGAGACGTCTCTGCCAGGTGGTGATCTAGGTTCATCTCCTAAGTGACCTGCTCATTGCTGTGTGGGCATCTTAAATTCTTGTCTCGGGAAAATTCAGTTTTAAGAGTTATATGAAATCTGAGCTAGAAATCCTGAACCAAGTACTAGGAGGAAAACTGAGATAAAATAATCAAAAAAGATCATAAGGTCAGAATTGGAGCTTTGGTATCATCCTTTCAGCAAACTTTTAAAGTAACTTTTGGGTTCTATTTAGAACTTATTTTGACTCTGAATTGATTGCCTTTAAATTCTTTCTGACACTGTTTTTTGGAGTTGTTACTATCACTTTAAGATTTTTCATCTTTGATGCTTCAAATATTAAAATCAAGTTATTCTAGCATTGGTTATGCAAGTTGTATTATGCCCCCTGGTGGCAATATGGATAGGAAGATGAGAAACATATTTCAATCAAAAGAAGAGAGCCAACTTAATTGAAATAGGTGGCAGGCCCTGAGTTTGAAATGGAATTTCATATAAAACTTTTCTGGTCTTACTAAAAATAGGAAACATCCTGTTAAGCTAAAATCAGATGCATTAACTTCAGCCTGCAAGGTGCATATTTCAATTTCCCTTGCTTTGTCATAAAATGGATTAGCTCCTTGAAATATGTCAGTTGAACCTGAAATTAAATATTTGCTCTACATATAGCTAATAAGTAGCTGGACTCACACAAGATAACTAAAGTCTATATAGACACAGAATTCCCTTCAAGAGCAGGCTTTAGCATATGTCACATATACATGAGGCCATTGCCTTTTTCCAGAGTATTAATTTCCCTATGCTAATAAAATTTTAAAGGTTACATAGCCCAAATAGTCATTTTCAAGAAGGCACTAGAGAAAAATTCTAAGTGTTTAAATTTGTCCTCCAATCAAAACGGCCAAAGATAGGTTTTAATGCAGATTATACTGATGGCTCCGTGATTAAGGCTTTTTTCTGTTTGGGGGCAAAACAAGATGAAAGTGAAGATACTAAACCACTAGAACACGTGTTGATGTTTGGTGTGGAAAAAAAAAAAAACCATGAAAAATAAGTGTTTCTTCCTGGGTTGAGATAACCCTGGCCTCAATGGCTATGTTATTCGGTCATAGGAGAGGAAAAAGGCTATGCCTTAAGTGGCTATAGACGGCTGGCACTATGCTGTATTATTGGTGCTAAAAAAGGAGGCATAGCCACCAGCCTCAAGAAACATAAACTCTGGAACAGTGGAGGATCTATTAAAAAATTACAATATAGGAGTTCCCGTAGTGGCGCAGTGGTTAACGAATCCGACTAGGAACCATGAGGTTGCGGGTTCGGTCCCTGCCCTTGCTCAGTGGGTTAACGATCCGGCGTTGCCGTGAGCTGTGGTGTAGGTTGCATTGCAGCTCGGATCCCATGTTGCTGTGGCTCTGGCGTAGGCTGGTGGCTACAGCTCCGATTCAACCCCTAGCCTGGGAACCTCCACATGCCGCGGGAGCGGCCCAAGAAATAGCAACAACAACAACAACAACAACAAAAGAGACAAGAGACAAAAGACAAAAAAAAAAAAATTACAATATAGGAGTTTGTCTTGTGGCTCAGTAGGTTAAGAATCTGACTAGTGTCCAAGAGGATGCAGGTTTGATCCCTGGCCTTGCTCAGTGGGTTAAAGGATCCAGGGTTGCTGCAAGCTGCAGCATAAGTTGCAGATGCAGCTCAGATTGGTGTTTGTGTGCCTGTGGCATAGGCCACAGCTGCAGCTCGGATTCCATCCCTACCCCAGGAACTTCCACCTGCTGCAGGTGTGGCCCCTAAAAAGAAAAAAAATAATAATAAAATGATACAAATTATAGTGAAAGTAATAACAGAAAATGAGGGAAACCTGAGGTTTAAAAAGGTATTACAGCTATAGTTTGGGTGACTTGAAAAATGAGTATTTTTTCAGTTGGACAAAAGAGAAAGACAAACTACAGGAGGAAATGTGCCAAGACATGGAAGTGTGAGGTGCTAAGGAAACAAAGCTAGTTCAGTTTTGCTTGAGGATGGAGTTCAAATGAGAAACTAGTAAGAGAAAAGGTGTAAGAGTCCAGAGTACGAAGGGTCTGGAAACTCATGAAAAGTTATCCCCTAAGTGACAGATCACAAAACCCTAAGTTGATCAGAAATTCTTTACTATGCCCTTAGCCAAAACAACAGTTTCATTATCAAGTAGACAGGTTCAAGCAACTTAGGTATTTATGCCCTAGCAATATGTATTTAAGAAAAAAAAAAAAACTGAAAGAATATTTTTATTCTATTCTTAGGTAGCTAATGATTAATTGAATGTGCCTGCCTATTGGCGTGTACAAATTCTCAAAGCTTAAAATTAGATTGGATATTGATACTCTCATTTCTTATTCCATAATGATCTTCAAGCTTGCTTTGTATCACAGCAAACACTAAAAAAACCAGCTTTTATCACTGAAAGGAATATAATATGATCTAACACTGAAGATGTGAACTCTTTTGAGCTAGTAGTTTGCATTGGTGTCCAAGACAAAGGGCATCACTGTTTCCTTTGCAAACTTAAAATACGCCATGGTTTCCCAGTGAGCTCACTATGGCACCAAGCAGCACAATTTGAAAATCTAAGAGATTTTGAATTAATTACTGACATAATTTTCATGTTTTGAATACCCTAATACCTTTGTAGAGGCAGTTAAAGACTGGAAACCTGGGAGAAAAGATTATTGCAAGTACACCAGTTGAGAAATGATGACAATGTAAATTACAACATGGGCAAAGATGGGCAAGAAGGGAGACTCAGGTATATCAATCCGTAGTTCTTGCCAAATAAATGGATATAGGGGAGTGAGATGTACTGACATAAGAGGGAAATTTAGTAAGTTCTTTTTCCATAACACATTTTTAAAGTATTTTGATAACTTTATTTGCATCTGATCCTGTATTTTGCAATCCTCTATTATATTTCATGCACAAAGAACACTATTCTGAAAAGGTCTGCTAGGCTTCACCAGAATGCAGAAAAAGGTCAAGAACACCTACAATCATCCTTTGGTGTCTTCAGGGCATTTGTTCCCAGACCTGCTCTGGGTTTTTGAAGTGCCATAGTTGGAACTCTGTATCTGTGGCTTTGCATCCACAGATTAAACCAACTATGGATCGTGTAGTAGTATTGAAACAAATCCATGTGTAAGTGGACCCTTGCAGTCCAAAGCAGTGTTATTCACAGGTTAACTCTACTGGCTATTGGATACTCAAATCTGAAATAAAAGAAAAATAGGACAAATGTAACTAAATGTATACAATGTACTATAAACTGCAGGGGTGTTTGACCTGTGACTGAAGTGAGAGGTACAGATAAAAGTTTTCAAGGAGGGGTACAGAGGCTGAGAAAGGGAGGAGGGACAGGGCAGTAGCCTAGAGAACACAAATACTTCAGAGAAGAAGAGATAATAAGACCCTCATGGGAAGACATTTAAAAGGACTAAGCAGAGAATTAAGACAACCAAGAGAGGGGTGTTATGGAGACAAAGGGAAAAAATATTGAACAGGAGAATATAAGAAAGATAAAAATTAAAAGGCATCTAGAGAATTTTGATAACTAGTAATGTGATCTTAGAAAGTTTAGTGGAATACTACTCAGCCATAAAAAAGAAGGACATAATGCCATTTTCAGCAACATGGACGGAACTAGAGAATCTCATACTGAGTGAAATGAGTCAGAAAGACAAAGACAAATACCATATGATATCACTTATAACTGGAATCTAATATCCAGCACAAATGAACATCTCCTCAGAAAAGAAAATCATGGACTTGGAGAAAAGACTTGTGGCTGCCTGATGGGAGCGGTAGGGAGTGGGAGGGATTGGGAGCTTGGGCTTATCAGACACAACTTAGAATAGATTTACAAGGAGATCCTGCTGAGTAGCATTGAGAACTTTGTCTGGATACTCATGTTGCAACAGAACAAAGGGTGGGGAAAAAAAATGTAATTGTAATGTACACGTGTAAGGATAACCTGACCCCCTTGCTGTACAGTGGGAAAATAGAAATAAAATAAAATAAAATAAAGGTTTAAAAAAAAAAAGAAAAAGAAAGTTTAGTGAATTAGTATGGATAGAAGTAACAATGCCAAATGGGCAGAGGATGAAGTAGAGTCACGTGTATAGATTAGGTTTTCTAGAAATTTGGTTGTGAAAAGAGCAGAAGCTAAAGGTGGAGAAAGGTCCAGGGAGTTAAAATTTTAAATATAAAATGAGAGAGACATGGTCATGTTTATATCTATTAGTTAAGTCTCATAAACAGACCTTTCTATGGATTAAAATTCTATTTTTTAAAATGCAAGGAAGCGACAGGGTAATAGCTCAATTTTGAGCTCCAACTATTCCTCCCTGGATACCTAGATCTTCCCGCTCTTCACACTTCCGGACTTTTCCTCTCACTGAAAGCCTGGTCTCTACCTACAGTAGTAGTTAATATTTCTGACAAAAAGAGAAGTACCTGGAATGTTAAATGTCCATACTTAGTATGTATTGTCTACCATGCCATTGTTCTAAGTAGTTAGCACATTTTAACTTATTTTCCTTATAATAATGCCATGGTATCAATGAAGAATTAGATAACCACACTCACACTACACTCTCCATTTCAAATAATTACATTAGAAAGCATGGTATAGTAGAAACATTCCAGTTTCAGTATCGTACAGGGCACGATTCGAATTGTGGCTTAGCTGTTTAAACTTTTAGGACCTTCTTAGTTACCTTGCCTATAAAGTAGCTATAAAAATGTCTACCTAGTGTTGCTTAAGTGAAGATCAAATGAGATTCCAACCACAGTGCTTAGCAAAGTGACGGTTCAATAATACAGTTCCTCTGAATGTCAACAAAGCAACAACAGCCATGACAATAACAAAAAATTACATATTTCAAATGTAATTATTTCTGACTTACGCCAACCACTACTTTCAACAAGAAGCAGAGACATGAGCACAAGTTGCTTTAATTTTAAGTTCGTAAAAGTCTACAATAAATGCATTATCTTCCAAAATAATAACCTATGAGAGTATATTAAAAAAAAAAACTCACTGAACCAACATTATTTGGTACTTTTGATACTTCTATTAACTTCAACTTAACTATTCCCTTTCAAAATATAAAATTTAAAATTGGCAGGTTATTTACAAAAAGGTTTTGTAACTTTGCTAATCAGGTTGACATTTTGAACATCTTCCTCTTCAGTTCAGCTGTTTTCTCTTCTATGTTAGCATGACAGTCCTCTGTTGCCTTTTCAATGCCTTCGTGGTATTTCTCCAAAGCAGCTTTCAAGCTGAGAAATATTTCCTAAGTAGAAAATGAAATAGAATAAGAATTATTCCATGCAACAACCTAAACTAAAAATGAGTTACAAGAATTCATTCCAACAGTCCCATTCACATTTATTAACAACATTTTAAAGCCTAAACTGTCTTATGCATACACACATACACACATGCCTACTCTTATTAAGCTGTAAAGATGTATCAGAAAGTCAGCTATAAGAAAGAACGAAGCAAAAACATAAACAATGATTTGGAATCTAAGACATTAAGAACATGTTTTTACTTTGGAGATTTTCTTGTTTAGTAGGCAAATACCTAGATTACTATAAACAGCTATAACCTCTACATTTGATCCTGATCATCATCTAAATGATAATGTAAACAGATTTAATAAGTAATCTATAGGACTAAAAAACATACTAACACCTTTTAGAGTTGTTTTAATAAACTACTCAGGCAGTTTTACTAAAAGCAATAATGAGATTTCATATAAACCTACATGGACGTGTTATTAAGAATTAAGAAAAAAATTATAGAATAATTTTTATAGACTGAATAAAATAGTAAATAAACCAATTAGTTATGCATATATTTTCTCTATATCACTCTTATCAAGTGCAATTTTGATCCGCTTATTATTCATTTTTCTTAAAACAATTTTCAAACGTTGATACAAAAAAAAGAAATATTTTAAGAGACTATAAGCAGCGTTTCATCACTGAAATAAAACAGCAGGCCTTTTCCAATGGAAGGAAAAAGCAATTTATTGGTATAATAGGTATAAATGCTCTCAATTTAAAGTGTTGCTCCCATTAAATTTTTCTTAAACCTATAGTTTGGCTACTACTTATCTTAGTTTAAATTCTAATATAGATACTATCTGATTTTGAAATAATTATATAGAATATAATTTAACATAGTATAAATTCAAAATGTTCCAAAACAGAACACTATTTCCAGAGACTGCCACCTAAGCAAGTTTGTGAACTATTGCTTTATATTAAATGAATACAAATAGATGCTTAAAGCTAAACACTTTCCCAAAATCTAAACATAGATCATTTTAAAATCCTAATATAAAAATAGAAGGGTGTATTTAGATTCCCAAAATCTAATCAGGCATCAAATTACTACAACTATGACAGAATATGAATCATTAGGAAAATAAATCAAAAGGTTTTGATACCTTTATTTCTTAAATAAGGTGAATTAGTTGCTAACTTACATAAAATCCATTTAAAAAAAAAATCAGCACATTCAGCAGCTACAGATCAATTTAAATCCCTAGTTCTACAGAAGTAAGCATTCATACTAAAAAGAAAGTGGAATAAATTTGGTAGAGATTACTCATGAGAAACTCTTAAAACAAAGTGTGGCTAAATAAAGATATACAATCTGTAAATATCTGAACCAACTATATCGACACACTTGGAGGAACAATTTTCTCCTGAGAACAACTATATTCTCAAGGAAGAACCAAATCCTGCGGGTAGAGCCACAATAAATGAATGAAACATGAAAGCCCAATTCCAATGGCATATTCACAGAAGCAAACAAACATCTGAAGTTCTAAGCCAACTCTCACAGGATGTTAATAGCAATAGATCACAGCCCTCACAAAAGCTACATATTTAGTTTCCAATTAAATTCTGTATCCAAGTGTAACTTGATCATGTTAATTCACATGATAAGTAAGTCTTACTGTGATGGTTTCCACTGACATTAAATGTTTTTAAACTCTAACTCTAGCTCTACGGTATCTAATATGACAACCACTAGGGACATGTGATTACTTAAATTTACATTTAAACAGCTCTTTGTCCCTCAGCTGTACTAGTCACACTTCAAGCTCTCAGCTACATGGACCTAACAACTACCATACTGAGCACTACAGAACATTCCCAGCAATAAGTTCTATTGGACAGCATTGGACTAGGTAATAATCTCACTTTTCAAATCAGAAAAATTTAGGATTACATGATATCCATGGAGTTTTATGGCCAGTGTAGCCATTTATCCACCAAATATGTATTAATTCATCAACCATTATATTATTGAATCACTTCTACAAGTAGCACCAAAAACAGTTCAGTGTAACAGAACATGCAATTAAGCTTCCTACCGTAAAGAAACATACAATCTAGACCAGACTGGTTACTTGAAATATAACTAGTATAAACACAGAACTACATTTTAAATTTTATTTCATTTTAACTAATTTAAATATAAATGTAAATAGCCACATGCTGCTAGTAGCTACCCTCGTGGACAGCACAAATCAATAGATTAAAAATGCCATATTATTTGAGATATCTGAAAAGGAGCTAAGGAAAGCTATATGAAGAATACATTTTCCATTAAACCTTAAACAATGAAAATAATTAACTTAGATATAAAACTTTAAAAATCCTAGAAGGCAGGGGTCATGCCTTCCTTGTTCACACTTATTCCCTGAGTCAAATATAAAGGTGGCATGTAGGAGTTCTCCTGTGGTGCAGCAGGGTAAGGATAGGTTGTCACTGTAGCGAATTTGGGTCACTGCTGTGGCGTGAGTTTGATCCCTGGCTGGGGAACTTCCACATGCCATAGCAGCACCAAAAGATAAGCAAACAAACAAATGCTGGCTCCTAGTAGGTGCATAAACCATTTGTCAAATAACTGTCTATATAATAATAATTGGGCAATGCTTGGTATTCAGGGCAGATTTGATGCAGGAGAATCTTATGGGAGAAATTTAAGCAAGTTTTTGTTGCAATCTATGATTACTACAAAATTATGTGATAGAAGTATGATTAGAAAGGGTTGTTATGGAGTTCCCTTTGTGGCGCAGTGGTTAACGAATCTGACTAGGAACCATGAAGTTTCGGGTTCAATCCCTGGCCTTGCTCAGTGGGTTAAGGACCCGGCGTTGCCGTGAGCTGTGGTGAAGGTTGCAGACACGGTTGGGATCCTGCGTTGCTGTGGCCCTGCTGTAGGCCGGTGGCTACGGCTCCGATTAGACCCCTAGCCTGGGAACCTCCATATGCCGCGGAAGCGGCCCTAGAAAAGGCAAAAAGACAAAAAAAAAAAAAAAGAAAGGGTTGTTATGAACATCACCAATGAGAATTTTTTAAAAATCTTATAATTGGGAGTTCTGTTGTGGCTCAGTGGGTTATGAATCTGATTAGTATCCATGAGGATGCAGGTTTGATCCCTGACCTCACTCAGTGGATTAAGGATCAGGTATTGCTGTGCCTGTGGTGTAGGCCAGTGGCTGCAGCTTCGATTCAACCCCCTTACCTGGGAACTTCCATATGCCACAGGTGCAGCCCCAAAAAGAAAAAAAAAAAAATCATAACATTAACTTGGTGATTTCTGGATATTAGGACTATCTTAAAGAAAATCCAAAACTGCAATCCTTTGTGATATTTTGAAAATGTTGATGCCATTAGAGAACATGAAGAAAGTAAGTGAAAGAGAGAGGAAAGAGAAAGGGACAAAAGGGGAAGGTGAAAGGGAGGAAGAGGAAAGACAATGAAAGATGCTGAATGCAATTTCATAAATGTTCTTTTGTTGTGGTGATCTTATCCACTGAGAATACCCATCAGGCAGCTAAAGTAAGGAGTAGAGTTGAGGTAAGTGGGCAGAATAGGAAACATCAATGTTTGAAAACTATCTAAATAAAGGTGTTAATTGGAACCAGGAGAGATGAAATATCTATAGAAAAGAATATTTAATGAAAAAAGGGATATGATGATCACTAGTGTCCAACAGAAATACATAAAGAACAATTTGGCAATCTTAACATGTTCTCCTTTCCTTTTCATGAAAGATGATTATGAAATAAGCTAAAGGGAGTTCTTTGACAAAATGTATCTTGATTTCACCATAAGACTTAGACTCTCCCAAACTGTTTTGGAACAAATGGCTATCACAATGTTGTCTGGATGAAGGTATGGTTAGAACAACGTAGCAAGTTGAACAACTGTATCCAAAGTCTTGATCAATAGTTTTATGCCATTCTGAAAAAAGAAATGCAATGCAGCAAAGGGCTTAGTCCTATTCAACATTTAATTCTTAGAAAAAGGCAGGTGACACTAAGCCATGAGAAAGAGTTAATGTGAACGATACATGGATTTAAACTGACCTCGATATTTTGGAAATCTAGGGTAAAATAAATAAAATGACATCTAAAAGAAATAACAATAAAATCCCAAAAGTTTAAAAAAATAGTTCTTTAAAGAATGGTGAAAAAATTTTAATTTGGCAGAACTTCATATAAAAAAGACAGAGGTCCTTTAATTTGCTCACAAGTGCAATACAAGCCAAGGGCAAGATGTTGTTGCTAAAAAACCAACCCAATATTATGCTTCATTAACAAAAGCATTGTGCTCTGGGGCTGGTCACTCCATTATTTAGAAGACTATGTTTAGTACTGGGTTCTACATTTCAAACAATTAAAAAAGCAGGAAACAGAGTAGAGAGGACAGTAAACAGGACAATAATGAATTTGAAAATTAAGCTATATAAAGAATGGCTGGAAAACTAGGGCTGATTAACCTGGATGGGAAAGCTGAAAGAGCCCATGATCTTTACCCTCAAAGGTTTTAAATACATGGGTAATTAAGTAGAAGAGGGTACCGATTTGTTCTAGAGAGAAGGTTCTGGTTCACTAGAGTACAGAAATAAATATTTTTACACTCAAAATAAGAAGTAACACTTTAATAACTAAAGCTGTCCTAGTAGAACACCTCAAGTAGTGATGAGCTCTATACTATTGACAAGGAGGCAAAACACATCAATGGTTCTCAAGAACCATGTTAAAAAATTTAAGCTCATGGGCCCCATTGCTGGTGATTCCTTTTTTTTTTTTTCATTTTTCTTTTTAGGCCTGCAACCATGGCATATGGAAGTTCCCAGCCTAGGAGTCAAATACGAGCTGCAGCCACAACAATGCCAGTTCCCAGCTGCATCTGTGACCTACACCACAGGGCATGGCAACACTGGATCCTTAACCCACTGAGCAGGGCCAGAGATCAAACCCATGTCCTCATGGATACTAGTCGGGTTCATTACCGCCAAGCCACAAAAGGAACTCCATTGCTGGTGATTCTAATTCAATATATTTGGGAAGGAGTTTGCTCATTTTTAAGTTCCTCATTAAATTCTAATACACAGCTAGTTTTTAAGTAACACCATGATAAATGGCTTTCCAATTTCACAGATATTTATGGAAAGCGTACTATGTATCATGCACCATTCTAGGCATAGTCTGACAAGATATAATACTAAGGTAAAAAATACATGACTGCTATGGTTGAGAAACTTAGTGGTGAGACATATGTGCACAAAACTAAAGGAACTTAAGGCAGGCATAGCCATCTTTTATGACTGATACACAAAAGATGTGTACCTACACTAGTTACTGTTTTATTAATTGTATCTGACCATGTGATAACAAATAAATATCTGCTTATTTGATTTGGTTAAGAAGTAGGATTAAGTATCTCCTAAGGTCTTTCTAACCCCATTCTAGAGACAAAGAGGCCAAAGGCTGACTCTCAGTAGATATCCAGTGAAATGGCAGAAAAAAGAGAAGTAGTTTGAATGCAGAAAACAAACAAACAAACAGAAAAATGAGGACAGTGTACTGGGCAGACCACGGAAGAGAAAACCCAACCACTTCTTCTTTCTCCTTCTTACTTCCGTTCTTTCCTTCCTTTTTAATTTTTAATTTTTATTTTTATTTTTTGCTTTCTATGGCTGCACCCATGGCAAATGGAAGTTCCCAGGCTAGGAGTCAAATCGGAGCTACAGCTGCTGGCTTACACCACGACCATAGCAATGCAGCATCCAAGCTACATCTGCAACCTACACCACAGCTCGCAACAACACCAGACCTTCAACCCCCTGAGTAAGGCCAGGAAACGAACCCACATCCTCATGGATACTAGTCGGATTTGTTTCTGCTGTGCCACAATAAGAACTCCCATTCCTTCCTTTTCAAGTAGACTGAGAAATTTCTCAGTATATATGTGCACATGCTAACAACCTAATATTTTAGGGGATAAAGGTTCCTGAGAACAGGATGAGAGGACTGTCTACTGTGATTCTTTTAGTATAAGGAATCCTTGCAAATTAAATGTGGATGGCAAAAGGTAGTGACATTATGTTTAAATATCTTTCAGGTATCAGAGGTTTAAGCTAAGATATCAAGGTAGGTAACGTGAAGAAGAATGAGCAGGAAAAAAAAAAGAGGCCAAGGGATTTTAACATGACAAAGGGTTATTTTTAGTGACTTCCGGGTGGAGCAGTTTGAGACATTCTTAAGTATACTGGACAAACTTCAAAAGTTTAGGAGAGAATGAGCTGCGATAAAGCTCATTCAAGAATATCACTACTTCTCTGGGTCTCCGACAGTTGAAAAAAAAAGATAGAAACAGGTAAACTTTTTGTTTGGCACTATACTAATATTTGGAGGATAAAAATATAGAAGACAAGATGTCTGTCCCCATTAAACTTGAGACTGTGAAACAATAAATGCACTTAAAACAAGCAAAGTCATTTTAGGTAATTATGACAAAGTTATTACAAATCTCAAAATAGGGACAGATCTAAGCTATGTTGTTTCAGGTAGCAACTCAAATGCATTTAACTTTTATAGTAAGAAATATTATTGAGATCCTTTTATCAGGAAAAAAAATGCAGAAAATTTTTAGATGACATTATTATTTTTTTGGCCGTGCCCATGGGAAGTTCCCAGGCCAGGGGTCAAACTTGAGCCACAGCAGTGGCAATGCCAAGTCTTTAACCACTACGCCACCAGGGAACTCCAAGATGACATTACTCTAAATCACTATCCAAGTTCATTTATCAGAAAGATTCAGAATCTTTATGGAGCACCTATTCTTACTGCAAAGCACAATTCTAGATGCTGACAGGAAAAAAGGCCAGGTAGAAAAAGAGTATGAAGTAGATAGACATACATGCAAACTACCCCAGGGTAATGGAAAAGGTGCCATAAATGTCATAAAAACAACAGACCTGCCTGAGGGGTCAATTTCTCCTCTGGAGAACTGACAAAATCTTCAAAACAAGAGTGACATAATTTATACTTTAAACTTGTGGCATTATCTGAAATTAATTTCTTATGAATGTACACACACCTGGGATTTCAGTTTCTCCCTTTCAGCAGCATCTTTTAGTTGCTGAATTCCAAATTTAATTTTCTGGATTTCTTGATTAATTGTGGTTACTTGCTCATAAACAGCACCTCTTTTTTCTTGAGCTTTATTGCAGTCTCTAAAGGAAAACAGAGATGGCTAAATTATAATTCCTCTTAAGAACCTTAAACTCTAATTTTGATTCCAAAGTAACTGTATTTGATTGACACACCTAAAACTCTTTTCAAGATATAAAAGCAGCCAGATGAGAACCCCAGGGTGGCGCTACACTCAGGTCATGGCATTGCGTGAGCTCTTTCACACAAAGCTATTATTTAAAATGGAGATTATAAGTCACATCTGCCCAGCTGTGCTCACTCCTGTACCATTGGTGGGAATGTGAATCAGCACTTTTGTGCAAGGCATGTGGCAACAAATTAAAACGCTCAGACTGTGCCCTTTTTCTTCATCTGCAAGAGGAGGAAGAAAGGAAATCTTCAGATGATCCAACACACCTTTTAGAGGCTGAAATGATGACACCTCATAGATTTATCTGGGGCATTTATTCTAAAAACACATTCTTAGAACTGATGGGAAGAAGACTATGCTGAAGAAACACCCAAACATACTGGCGGACAACAATGATGATGAGGACAGTGATGACATAATGCTTAATAAGTATCACTTCGTACCTGAATTCAAAAAATAAGACTTTTTTCAAAATATGCTATAATGCTACAGACCAGAGAGACAATAGGATGGACCAGTTGATTCATTCTAATACAACTCTAGACCATTGGCTCTAAAAGTGCACTGAGATAAGCAGTAGCACCAGAACCCTTTTGAAGAATTACACAAAGGAACTGGAATTATAATATTTGGAAAAGACAGAAAAAACAAAAACCAAAAAAACTAGTACTTAAAACAGTTCTAAATCTAGACATAGCAGCAGAATTAACTCATCCAACTTTCTGAAATGACAGGAGATCTGGAATCTTAGGGGAAAAAAATGCATTAGGTTTTTCTAACTACTTTCTAGCACATTAAAAATAAGGTCCTACTCAATCACTGTGCGTTTGTACTGCTTGACATCCTCATGCTTCTTATTTATCCGGAACTGTGCTGTGGCAAGTTTTTCCTTCTTCACGATCATCAGTCTTTTAAAGGAATTTTCTTCAGTCTTCAATTTCTTCAATTCCGACTCATCACTTTCAATTTGATCCTCCAAGTTCAGGCTCTGTATTTTAAGAGACATATTTAAAGTCAATACAACAAATTAGGATTTACAAACAAAATGAAGGACTATCTTCTAGGATGAGCTATAATAAAATACAATTTTAAAATGTGATAAAGCTGTTTAAAGCACTGACAGCCCAGCACAAGAATGCAGACTGAACAAGAGACAACAGAAAGGCACCAGGGATACTGAGAAAGTACCTGACGCCTGGAGAGGTTGTTTTATCTCATCATTTCATCAGCAAGGATTGGAATAGAAGAACAAATTAATAAAATCAGCCAACAGGCTAAACTGGGGGCCTAAGGGTCTGAACTAAAGTAGTGGGAATAAAGAGAAAAGGAAAGACCCTGGGAACAATTAAAAAGCAGTGGCTCACAATCTTTTTTTTTTTTTTTTTTGTGCTGACACTTGATGGAAGATAAGGGAAGTATGTAGTTGTGAAAGAATATATCTATCAGACCATCTTACCTTCTAACCCCTTCTTCCCTCAAAAAAGAAATCTTTTATCAAGTGCTATGTTAGTGATCCCAGGGACAGTCTGGACTAGGTAGATGCAGAAGTGAAAAAGATTTTCAAGTCTCCAGCCTGAGAAACTTAAAAACTTTGGCATTTGCTCTCCATCTTCACTCAGGGCAGGGTCTGTGTCATAAACTTTAAATCTCTTCATAGATCCTACTAACTTCAGTGTTAGGCAGTAAATTGGGACCTTGTGCTTGCTGCTTAGATTATTTCCAACTTGTTAAAACAAGTTTAAAATTCCATGATTTTTTTCCCTGAAATGTACATGGCAATATGCTATGTTAATTAATTTGTTATTCATTTCATCTGAAGGTTAAAATAGGTCTACTACTGCTATGTTTAAAAAGAATAGTGTTTTATTCATGAGCATACATTACCACATCTATTATACTGTAGAAATGACTGCTTTTCTGTAGGAAAATAGCAACAGAAAGTAAAAGCAAATCCAAGGAAATACAGTAAACTATTACTAATAAAGACATAAAAATTCCACACAATACAAACCTCCTTTAAGACAGTGGTTAATTTTTCTCTATTATCTGCAAGGTCTTGTATTTTCTTTTGATACAACTGCACCTCCAGCTGACATGAAGGCAGGCAGTCAACCGAGTCTCGATAGATTTCATATTTTTCCATCACTTCTTGCTTTGAAGGAAAAAACACAGAAACCAGTTTGACACTCTCCTTTAAGAAACTGCAGTAGCGTCAATTTGTTTGCTCTTAAATAATTTCTGTACTTAATACTGAAAGCTTAAGAGCAGAGAACAATTAAATTTCTAGGTCAGTAACAAAGCACTACTACTGACATGTGTCTAAGCACATATAATTATGCTTCCTAATTGCCAAATATCCTTGAACAAAGAAAAACTGCCATAATTTTGCTAAATCACTCACTGAAGTACCTTCCAAAGGTTATTCATGATGATTTTAAAAGAGTTCATTTCTGCTAATACTCAAACTACTCCTGATTACTCCTGGGCAATTATATTACCAATTATAATCTTCCTATTCATTTGTATAATAACTATTACTACAGCTAATTCTTTTAAAAAGATTAATTCTTCTTCTAAAATTAGTAAATGAGCATATGTTTACCACAAGTACTGCAATAATACAAAGGTTTTTTTTTTTTTCCTTTCTCCACTAGCCTACCCCTCCTCCCTTATTAATCAGTTGGATTTTGTCTTCAGTGGAATACTTAATCATATTATTACTCATTTTTCTGTTGAGCTGCCTTTTTTCTTACTAATTTGTAAATACCCTTTTCTGTCTTTGCATATAATAGATATAACCCCTTTACCTGTCATTTGCAGAATAAAACTGTTCCACAGGTCTATTTTTCTCTATAGTTTTCTAGTTTCCAATTTTAATTTTAAAATTCTATCCCAGTCCAAGGTAATAAAATGTTCTAAAATTTCTAAAATTGTTAAATCTTTAATCAAATAATTTCTGTAAATAATGTAAGGTATAGACCTAACTTGCTTGTCTTCTAGATGAATAGCCAAATGAATCTGAATTATTTATTAAATAAATAGATCTTATAAATACTCAGATCTACTTCTGAACTTTCATTTCTGTTCTAGTCTGTTTATTTCTGTGTGATAATTCTTAATTATCAAGAATAATTTTAATAAAAAATTCCCATAGTAATCCATAATCTTCTAAAACATAAATCATATCATATTCCAGTATCCCCCTTTTAAACTACAGTGGCATGCACTTGTTTTTAAGGTAAAATCCAACACCCTGAATAATATGCCTGTTGCTGATTTTTTTCCATCATCAGTTCATGCTACTATCCTTCTTATATACAGCCTGCTTTCCTCCTTGAATATAACTTACTCCTTACTACTTCATAGACTTTGCATATGCTATTCCCTCTGCCTTGAATGCTCTTCCAAATATAAATTTATTAAGATAACCTCTGTTCATCTTTCAGATTTCAGCATAAAGTTCCACTTTCTTCCCACCTCCACCTCTGATTTCCATAATACTAAATTAAGCTACTCACATGACGTTATTTCAAAGCACCCTACACTATTTTTTGTTTCTCTTTTTGGTACTTTTTAAAAATAGATTTTATTTTTTAGGGCAGTTTTAAGTACACACTGAAACTGAGCAGAAGGTACAGAGAGTACCTATACACTTCCTGCTCCCGCACATGCATACCCTATACTTTTTCATAATATATACTATAATCTGTAATTATATAACTGACTATAAAATTGTTTAACATCTTTCTCCCTTAAAATAAAATAACCAAGTCTCATGAAGATGAGTAATTTCTGTTTTGACCATCCAGAGCAAAGCCTCAAAAATCTGTTGTATAATTAAACATATGTCTTGAAATTATACTTCTTTTCCCTACATCAACTTTAGAGAAGAGCTAAAAATTAAAGACAAGGGCAAAAAGCTTAGGAGGAAGAGATGCATAGATAATCTGGAAATTAGAAAACTAGCACATGAATAAATAAGAGTTGCTGAAAAGAAAAAAGATAGAAAAATATTAAAATAAAAAGAAAACTCACTCTGGAATTTTTAAGCTTCTGGACCGTATCTTTCATTTTTTCTTTATAATTCTTCAGCTTCTCTGGAGAATCCACAATTTTTGTTTTCAAACTCTCTTGTACTTCTTTCAAAGAAACCACTGACAATTTTAGTTCATTCTGTTGATAAAACATTTTTATATATTACATATAATAATAAAACTGGTGATTTGCCACTACAATAATGGAAAAGAACAAAGAAACTAGGTCCATGCTCTTTGTTGTAAGGGTAAAATTAAATTATGACCACATCACTCTTGGGCTTGATTGCTCAAATTTGTCTAAAGGTCAAAGATCAGGCTCCTTAGAATAACATTAAAGATATTTCATTACATGGCTCTTACTCTCCTTTCCAATGTCATTTTCCACCAGCTTCTGTCCATAACCTACAATCCAGTAATACTAGTCAGTTGTAGGTCTGGACAATTATAGTGATCTCTCTGCAGTATGACTGCCACCACCCCACACCACTGCTGCAAGTGAGTTTCCATTAACTCATGAAAATCCTGCTCCTATTTCCTCTGTATTCCTTCTATAAACAGTATAGTTATTGCACATGCAATACTATAATTATGTATTTAATCGGTTTCTGAATTAACTAAGCAACTTGAGGTTGTAAACAGTTGTCTCCCAGAACCCAGAGAAATTAATAGCACTGAGAAGGTATTCAGTACATGGTTATTGAACTGAAACAAATTTCCTTCTCCTGAACTTCAAACTGCTTGGGGGAACTAAAGTGAAGGATATCTGAGAGTTCCCTTAAAATTTTTCTGCAAGTCTAAAATTATGTAAAAAGAAAAAATACTCTTATAAACTTCCTTCCTAAGTATTAGTGGATAAAATTATACTTACATTGTTTTGGGATACCCTATAATTCTATGTACTGACAAGGAAAGACAGCTAAGAAAAATTAAATATAAGAATAAATTTATTGATCACCATATAACAGAAATCCATTCCTATGAAAACAGAACAAAATAGCAACAAGTGACTATATGCACCTATATAATGCACATGTAACGGCATGGAAAAAGAACTGGAAAGGAGTAAACTTTAGGTAAGGTTGGCTGAGAGAAGAGGGACTTTCATGTTTCTCTCTATATAGATAGAAAGATAGATAAATAGAAAAATAGAAAGAATAGATACATGTATATGCATGTGTGTGTGTGTGATTTGAGTATCATATAACAGGAATGTATTACTGCATGGCTTGTGTCATTTGTCTACATTATTTTTAACTAAAAATAAAGTTCTTAACTCTTGATCAACTAACTCAGAGGACAAAGCTAAATGTTTAAAACAATATATTTATTACTTTATTTAGCAAACCACATTATCTACTCTTTTAATGCCCTATGAAATTAGCGATCACTTTCCATACATTAGCATTGACTTTCATCACTTTTCTTCTTTTTACAAAAAGCCTAAATTTGATAAATTTACAAAGTGGTTGTTTTAATATAGATTTAAGTGGGACTGACAGAAATTTAATAATAATTGAACAAGCATCGAATCTACTTAGATGAAAACATCTGCCAAAAAGAGTGCTAGAAAAATAAAGAATATATTAAACCAAAGTAAATTTCGATAGCTCTAAAGTATAAGCATTGAAATAATAGAAAAATTGTAAAAGTACAATGAGAAAACATGGAATTAAAAAAATGAGGAATGAGATAAGCCTGTCTGTGTGTAGAATTAAAGCCAAATGTAGAAGACTACATCTATCAATTTTACTATATAAAAACATAAACCTTCTAATAGGAAAAAATTATGAATTTGAAAGACATAGAGTTAATAGTTCTAATTCATGGAGTTAAAAAATAAATGAAATAAATAAGGAATATAAACACGTAATTCACAAAGAAATAACAACCACTGAATAAGGTGGTCTATATCACTAAAAATAAAAAACAAAAAATCAAAATTAAAGTGTTTTTTTTTTCTTACAAGAATAGCAAATATAGGGAGGGGAAAAAAAGTAAAAATATCCAATTTTGACAACAACATAGAGAAAGGAATACTTTCATATTCTATCGGTAGAAATGCCAACTGATCTTTTTAGAAGTCAGTCTAGCAATGCGGGCTAAATTTAAGTGTGATTCTCTTTAACCCAGAAATCCTACATGTAGGAATCCACTGTAAGATAAAAAGCAGCCTGGTGCACAAATATATACATACAGCAGTTCCCGTTGTGGCTCAGTGGTAATGAAGCCGAGCAATATCCATGAGGATGTGGGTTCGATCCCTGACCCCACTCAGTGGCTTAAGGATCCAACCTTGCCATGAGCTACAGTGTAGGTCACAGCTGCAGCTCAGATCTGGCATTGCTGTGGCTGTGGCACAGACTGCAGCTGCAGCTCTGATTGGACCCTCAGCCTGGAAACTTCTGTATGCCATGAGTGTGGCCCTAAAAAAGAAACAAACAAAATTATACATATACATGTATAGGTGTGTAGGACATATATGCTATTGTTCAGTAGCAAAAAAATGAGAAGCAATATGAATGTCTAACAACAGGACACTAAAAGGATCTACGTTAAGGTTCATACATAGAATGCACAACCATATGCAATATAAAAGTAATGAGGATCCATATTGATGTGATAAATTTATACTACATTGTATGGTAAAAAAGCAAGTTTGGAACATGTAGCATGTATCATTTATGTAAAATTATACATATATGTGTATATCTTCAAAGGGAAATGTAAACTATGACATATATCTGATTGTGTGATCAGAAATATATCTGATTGTGTGATTTTTACTTCCATCAGACATTTGTTTCCATATTTTTTAAAACAATAGTCACCTATTATGTTTAAATTGAAAAAAGTTAAATTATTTAATTTTAAGGGAAAAAAGGAGAAACATAATAACACACAGATAAGATCCTCCTCCACATAAAAGATTCAAACTGTAAGTGCTAGTTAAATGAAAAGATACTTACCAAACGCTTGGTTTTCTCTGAAATATCTGACTTCTTTTGGGAATTTCCCTCTTGCAGCACTATCTAAGAAAAAAAAAGCAAATGACTCCTTTATAATGATTCAAAACAAATTTAGATTTAGCCACTCAATACTTTTTCATAAAATAAAAGAGAAGAATTAAGTGGATTAGACCAGATATTCTCCAACTTTCTCTGTTCATGATGACCCTAAGGCCAAAAGAAACACCAACAGTTCCTTTATAAAGTAGTTAAATCCAAATAATTGAGTATTTATATCCTACAAACTTAATAGCCCTTTGAAAACATAATACATACAAATGGAAAGAAAAATAATATTTTTATTTTATTCTCAAGACAACCATAACTACTTCTAAATTGGATGTGTGTACTGCACAAATTGGTCACCACACAAATTCATACATCTTAAGAATCATTTCACAAAATTTTCATTTATTGTTGCATGATTTTCACATAGCATTTGCTTTTTATCAGAGTGAAAGTCAAAACCTCAGGTTCACAGGATTTGAAAGGAAGGTAATGTGAGTTAATACTGAAACTGTGAACTACTTTGAGCTACAAGTTCAAGTAGTGTATGAGAAACAGATGCTGAAAATTGTTTCCATTAAAAATTTAAAACATCCTGAAGCAACTTGAGGGTTTGCTGCACTATCCAGGGTGCCTTATGCAGTTTGGAAACATCATGTTTAAAAATAAAAATCTTAAAAAAAATTCTAGTCAATAGGAGAGCAGGTAACTTTGACAACATCAATTAATAATCATCGTTTGATCTAGATAGAAGAATATATCCATTAAAAGGAGCACAAATGGTCACAGTGATATACCCTATTTCTTTAGTAATTGAAAGTAATGTGCTGTTAGCACCAGCACATCTATTCAAAAAACTTGAAAAAAAAAGTTTAAGGTGTCTAAAAAGATACCGTTTTTTGACGAAACTCTTGATTCAATGATTGCTGCAGCTCCTGAATATCATCTGAAAGCTGCTTGAACTCAGCTTGCTCTTCAACTGGAACAGAACTAAACACCGCAAGATAGATTAAAATAACATATATCAGGTTCTTAACCTTGAAAGGCCAAAAAAAAGTCTCTGCCCTTCAATAATTTAAATGAAAAAAAAAAACAAAAAAACACACAACTATCTGCTTTCATGTTCCTGAATGCTCATCCTTCCACATGACAGTGACTCAAAATTAATGACCTGGCCTTTTCTACACAGAGAAAATAAAAATCCTTTCACTTCCTGCCACCACATCTATGTGTGGACTCATCTGCATACATACCTACCCTTTCTAACTCCATTCCTAATGTTAGTGCTGACATTTTCACCTCTCCTCTGGCTCTAATTTCCTCACACCTCTCTCCTGTATCATTCATTTATTTTGCTCTACTAATCCTTCCTCGGAGCACTTACAATTCACATTCCAGTCTCTGCCATGTGAATGTTCTCAACTTTAGTTTTTTGGGATTTTTTCCACACACTTTTAATTAGCTATTTACACTTTTTCCTCTTTAAATTCCTGTTTATAGCCTTTGCTTATATTTTTTATTATCTTTTTTTCCTCCCAGTTTGTAGGATTTTTTTTTTTTTTTCTTTTTAGGGCCATACTTGCAGTATATGGAGATTCCCAGGCTAGGGGTCTAATCAGAGCTACAGCTGCCAGCCTGCACCACAGCCACAGCAATGCCAAATCTGAGCCGCATCTGTGACCTACACCACAGCTCACGGCAACACTGGGTCCTTAACCCACTGAGCAAGGCCAGGGATCAAACCCGCAACCTCATGGTTCTTAGTTGGATTCATTTCTTTGCTGTGCCACAATTGGAACTCCAGTGTTTTTTTTTGTTTGTTTTTTTAACATTAGGAATATTACAAGAGCTTTGTTATTGGAGATAGTAATGCTTTGCTTCATATGTTATAGTCATTCTCTTGTAGTTTGTCATTTCTCTTGGTTGAAAGTAAATTTACCATGTTTAAACTTAATATCTGCCTCCTACTCCCAGTCTTTTCAGCTTACTGCTGTCTCTAAAGGCAATTTATACTAGGGCTTAAAAAAAAAACCTCTCACCTAAACCAGACAAACTTAGATTTCAATGTATTAAAAGGGTTAAGAAAAAAATCCCCTTTTGTCCAAAAGCAATATATGTAAGGCCAAGAAATCATAACCCTTGAATAATTCTTTTCCCTGTCTGATCTTTGAGTCAAAACTAAACAAAGAAAACCTTGTTGAAGGAATAAAAATTTTAGCAGAATTAACTGATATGAAAGAAAGAAAATCCAGTCACTTACATAAGATAAATACCTCCAGATATACTTGAGGAGAGTATGTTAATGGCTTTAAACATGTCTGGCTAATGCACTAACAACAAACAAGTAATAGAATACACTATGAACTAAGAGAAAGAAGAAAAACTAGTTTTTCTTTTCCAGTAAAGGTAAACTTAAATACTCTGCTATTTAAATAGTAAAGAAGATAAAAGAGACAAAACTGTAGGTTGTAAAATACTACTTACATTCATTCTGCATTTTGAAATTGTATTTATTTGTAAATGTACTTACTCAAGTCTCTCCAATTTCATTAATGCCTCCTGGTGTGCAGTATTTAACTGCTGCATTTTGTCCACAGAAGATTTCTGTTAAAGCAATTTTAATAATTTTATACTAATGTTTTTCAACATATCAGTGATATGTTTAAAAAAACATCTACCAGTACAGGCTGCAAAATGCTTGTTTACTCTGCAACTTTCATCATGAGAAATAAGACATTTAAGAAAGGATTAGGCATTTATGACAAGTGAATTAGGAATTTCTTTACTTATTCAACACACAAATGTTGAGATCTTCCCAGAGTTATGCATTGTGCTAGGTACCAAGAATAATTTCCAAGAAGACTAGTTTTTAATTCCTGGACTTAAGTACTTAGGTCTCCTTGGCAAGTCAGAAAAACAAATATAAAACTACAAAACAACTTATTATAGGACCAAATATCATGCCATCCAACCCAACATGGGGAATGGCTAGAAAGACTGTCACAGAGGGTGCACAGAAATGATTGATGTCTGAGCCATGTTTTTTAAAATGAGGAGAAATTAGCCAAGCAAAATTGTGTGTTGTATGTGTTGGCACATACAAGCGTAAGCTTTGGAGAACATCTGACATTTAGGAGGTCCAAGTTTAACATTATTTGTACAAGAAAATATTTATTTATATAGCTCAGTTGCTTAAGACTGAATTCTTTGGTGTTAATGGGGTGCTTTTCTGAAAGTATGATATATCAAAATTGAGGACAGATGAGAACAAATCACATAGATAACCCATAATCTTTCCAAATTCTCTAAATTGTTGATGAAATGAGTTACTCTCTGTTAAAGTGATTTACTTGAACTGAATCCTATAAATAATACAACTGTTAGGCAAGCAGGATAAACATAACAAAATACCTAATTAGGCCATTATTTAGAAAGAAATATAAACTTCAAATATTTCAATTATAAAAAGAACACTACATTATCTATGAAACTTCAAAGAATATGGTTGTCACTATTTTCTTTTACATTTCCTAATAAAGGAAAAGGAGTCTCAGCCACAGGATTAAAACAAAAAAACTCAACCTCTCCCTAATAATACCAATTATAAAAGGAAATCTCATCCTGAGATAAGCTTATTAAAATCTATAATTTCACATAAATATATTAATTTGATTATAAAGGCCATAAAACAATTAGGTACCTATGACAACTATTTCAAAACTGATTAGTAGTTCATAAATGATCTACCGACCTGGTATATTACCCAAAAATACACTTAAATCTTACATATTGCCAAAGAAACTCCATATATGTCTCGCGGCATGCTTCTCTGAAGTGAATAAAGTTGATAATGCCACTTAAAAACCGACTTGTCCGTTTTGCCTCTAAAATAGAAAGTAAGACTCTTTAAATAAAAACCTTTGAAACTATATAATATAAAAATGAAAATTCATCCTCTCCCATCATATATTCTGTCCATAGCATATAGAACAAAAATGTGCGTATGCTAATTAACCAAAGGGCAGACCATCTGTTCTAACTTAATGAACAGAATTTTCTTAGCATTTAACCCCCCCGAAAAAAGCACAGAAAATCAGATGAAATATATAAAACAACAAATTTTAGACACTGAACAACAGGCAATATAGGACAGCAATCCCCAAGAGAAGTAAACCTTATTCATGCACCAGCCCGCCACTTAAGAGAATTTTCAGGCTGTGTCCCAGAACTCATGGGTTTTTCTGGGTCATGAAGATAGAGTTTAAAGTTTCGAGACACCAAAGGAACAAGATTTTTGGAGTTTGAAGAGGGCAAGGCAAGTAGAATTTATACAAACTCTATCTTCTTGATTCAGTCTTTATAAATATATTCCATTTGTTCAGGAAGGTAGAGAAAAGCATTAACATTACAAGGAGAGAAAAGGAAGACCTGGATGAAACTTTTACAATTGAAAAATAAATTATCTGAAAAGAAAAATACACTAGATAGGAGTTCCTATTGGGGCTCAGTGGTAAAGAAGCTGACTAGGATCCATGAGGATGAGGGTTCAAAACCTGGCCAAGCTCAGTGAGTTAAGGATCCAGCATTGCTGTGAGCTGTGGTGTAGGTTGTAGATATGGCTTGGATCCTGCATTGTTGTAGTTGTGGCTAGGCCAGCAGCTGCAGCTCAGATTGGACCCCCTAGCCTGGGAACTTCCATATGCTACTGGTGTGGCCCGAAAAAAAAAAAAAAAGAAAAAAAAAGAAAAACACACTAGATAGGATTAAGAAGAGGGAAAAAATGTAATTGTAATGTATACATGTAAGGATAACCTGATCCCCTTGCTGTACAGTGGGAAAATAAAAAAAATTATAAAAAAAAAACAAAAACATAAAACTATTAAAAAAAAAAAAAGAAGAGATGAAAGGATTAGTGAAATTGAAGACACAGCAATAAAAGCTATCTAAAATGAAGGCCAGAGAGAAAAAAATGAGTAGAATGCTTATGATCTAAGGGACAATTATCAAGCAGCATAACAGATGTATAACTGGAGTCCTACAAAAAGAAATGGCAGAAAAACTTTTATAATATACTAAACATTTTCCAAATTTAATAGAAACTATAAACATATCCAAGGAAGTGATTAAATCTAAATGTGTGTGTGTGTGTGTGTTTGGCAGAGGTGAGTTGGGTAGAGGAGCCAAAGAGAAAATCCCCAAAAGGCAAACTACAATTATACTGCTGAAAATTTTTGATAAAGCGAAAGTCTTATGAAAAACAGCCAGACATGAGAAGAACCAAGAAAGAATAACTCCAGGCTGAGTAAGAAAGTGATCTGGATCATTAACTTACACGTAGAAACAGTTAACGATGCCTTGGACTCACATAACATAGAGGACTGGAGCTGAGATCCCTACAAGATGTGGGACTCCAGAAAGGCTACATCCTTAGTAAAAAGGTAGATTAAGGAAGGAAAAATTTCTCATAACAGTGCAGAGAAATGACAAAGTTAAAGTGTCTTAGTCTTGTCTTCAGTGAGGAAATAATCTCCTCTGAGAATTCTAAACCTTGGGCCCACTGCCAAACGGGTTTTTAGTTAAAATTATACTATATATGTGATCCAAGAACTATAAAAATTAGGAATTAATGTTACAAGTGGTCTTTAGCCAATGATAATCCTGGACTAAGTTCCAAAAGCAAAAGATACCTCAGCAGGGATGTGGTCTCAACCCCTAAAGCCAAAGAAGCAAAAGACTACCCTGCTGAAGATGAGCTTAAATTTACAATTCAAAATGCATGTTTGCACATGCACACACACACACATACTAAATCATCTATAGCCAGTTTGCGGGATGGAGCCAAAGGGAAATTTATTGCACTAAACATCTAAGAAAGGTCTAAAATTGATTGTCTCAGCTTCTATCTTTAAAAAACTAGGAGAAAAAAAATAAAGAGCAAACTCAAAACAAGCAGGAAAAAAGAATGACTAGCAATGAGTGCAAAAACCAATAAAATTGAAAACAAATAAAATACATAAAAATCAGTGAAACAAAAAGCTAGTTCTTTCAAAAGATAACAAAGTTGATAAACCTCTAGCAATACTGATGAGGGAAAAATCAAAATGTGAAGAAACAAATTACTAATGTCAAAATGAGAGAGGGGGCATAACCACTAACCTCAAAGACTATTAACATGTTACAGGAAAATCATGAGCAACTTTATGCTAATACTTATGCCCATTTAAACGAAATGGATAAACTCACTGAGAAAGGTAACCTACAAAAGTTGACTTGGGAGCTCTGGCAATAAACAACCAGCATATCCCTTTATTTATCTAAAAAATTGAATTATTAATTAAAACCTTCTGACAGAGAAAAGTCCAGTCCCAGATGGAGTCACTGGCGAATTCTACCAAACATTTAAGGAAGAAATAATACAAATTTCACAAAACTATTACTGGAAATGAAAGAGAGAATCTTTCTAAACTTATCCTAAGAGTCTAGCAATATACGGATATTCAAATCTCTCACAGCAGTGACATTATAAAAAAAATACAGACTGTCATATAATTGGAATGATACTGAAAATAGCCTCTGCAGATCGACTTCTTACATTTAGCGATATGCATTTAAGATCCCTGCATGTTTTTTCATTGCTTGATAGGCTCACTTCTTTACAGCACTGAGTAATAGTCCCCTGGCTTGATGTACTAGTTTATTTATTCATTCACCTACTGAAGGGCATCTTGGTTGCTTCTAAATTTTGTCAATTATGAATAAAACTGCAACAAAGATCTGCGTGCAGGTTTTGTGTGGACATAAGCTTTCAACACATTTGGGTAAATACTAAGGAGCATGACTATTGAATCATACAGTAAGAATACATTTAGTTTTGTATAAAACTGACAACTATCTTCCAAAGTGGCTGTACCATGTTGCATTCCCAACAGCAATGAATGAAAGTTCCTGTTGTTCCACATCCTCATCAGCAATTGGTATTGTCAGTGTTTCAGCAACATGGATGGACCTAGAAATTATCATACTAAATGAAGTAAGTCACACAAAGACAAATATCATAAGAGATCACTAATACGTGGAATATAATTCTTAAAATGATACAAAAGAATTTATTCACAAGACAGAAACACTCAAAAGATTTTGAATCCAAACTATGGTTACCAAAGGGGAAACACTTTGGAGGGATAACCATTTGGAGGGATAAATTGGGAGGTTTGGACTGACATGTACACACTACTATATATAAAATACATAAGAAAAATTTTGCCATTCTAACAAATGTGAAGTATTAGTTCAATCACTTTTGACAAAAAGTTCCATCAATGGAGAATGGATAATTTTTTCAATGAGTGGTGCTAGAATAATTTGATAACCATATGCATAAAGGAAAAGAAATGAACTTTGACCTTTACCTCGCATGATAATCAAAAATCCAAAGACTGTTATATTGGGAATGGATGTGCAATGGGACCCTACTGTATAGCTCAAGGAAATGTGTGTGACTGGGTCACTTTGCTATACAATAGAACTCAATGAAGTATTGTAAATTACCTATACTTTTAAAAAAACAATAAAAACTAAAAGCACAACATGCTTAGAGCAAAAGAGGAGTAAATCTTAGCATCCTTAAGGCAAAGATTTCTTGATAGAACAAAAAAAGTTTTATGAATAATAAAAGAAAAATATCAATCCATTAGAATCTTCAAAACTGAAATATATTTTGTGCTTGAAGATATTATGAAATTGAAAAGGCAAGTAATAGACTAAGAAAATATTTGCACACATCTGATAAACCTCTTGTTTCCAAAATATCTGAAGAAGCCTTCCCACTCAATAAGACAAAAAATTCAATTTTTTTAAAGTAGACAAATGATTCAAATAGCCACTTCACCGAAGATAAATGGATAGCAAATATGCATATGAAAATATGCTTACTGTTATCTAATCATCAGGGAAATGTAAAATAAACCATGAGATACAATTAGCCTCTAGTATGTCAAATAAAAACTTACAATATCGGGGTTCCCTTGTGATATAGCAGGTTAAGAATCTGGCATTATTACTGCAGCCGCTGGGGTGGCTGCTGTGGCACAGGTTTGATCCCTGGCTAGGGAACTTCTACATGCCGTGGGCTTGGCCATTAAAAAACAAACAAAAAAACCTTACAATATCAAGTCTAGGGAGGATGTGGAACAAATGAAACCACCACACATTGCTAGTAGTACTGGAAGCGCTTTATGATACAGCCACTTTGAAAAACTGTTTGGCTGTTTCTTAAAAAGTTAAGCATATACTTACTGTAATATATGAACCAGCATTTCTACTTCTGGCATTTATCCAGAGACGTGAAAGCATGTGTGCATACAAAGAATTGTACACTAATGTTCACAGCAAATTTACTCATAATAGCCAAAAATGGAAACAATTCAAATGTCTGTCAACTGGACAATGAATAAACTTATTCTGTAAGTGTATATTGTGGTATACACTTATAGAATACTACTCCAATCTAAAAGAAACAAAGTCCTAATAAATGCAGTAACATGGACAAATCTCAAAAGCATTATCCTAAGTTAAAGAAGCCAGATGCAAAAGACTATAGACTGCACAATTTCATCTACATGAAGTCCTGGAAAGTCAAAGAGTTATAGTGATAGAAGGCAAAGCAATGGTTGTAGGTAAAAGAAGGTGATCAAAGGAAACTGACTACAAAGGGATATGAGGAAACGTTGGGAATGTTATGATTATGACAGTGGTTATATAACTACATACATTTGTTCACACATTTAAAATTGTAAACTTCTAAAATTGGTGAACTTTTATTTTGTATAAATTATGTGTCAATAAACAAAAACCAAAGTAGGAAATACAAAAAAGGATAAAAAATAATTTTTTTTGTCTTTTTAGGGCTGCACCCGCAGCATATGGAGGTTCCCAGGCTAGGGGTCGAATCAGAGCTGTGGCTGCTGGCCTACACCAGGCCACAGCAACACCAGATCCAAGCTGCATCTGTGACCTACACCACAACCCACCGCAATGCTGATCCTTAACCCGCTGAGCAAGGCCAGGGATTGAACCTGCATCCTCATGGTTACTGGACACATTTGTTTCCACTAGCCACAATGGGAACTCCAAAAAATAAATTTTTAAATAGCACACCAAATATCTTGCAACATAAAATAAACATGTATAAATATCAAAGAGTCAAATGAATTAAGGGACACAAAGTTATGAGAATTTTATATTTAAATCTAATATCATGACTATTATCAGTGATAAAAGATGTTTTCTTCATAGTAAAAAGTAATTATTACATTTGATATGATTGGTATAATGAACCCACTATGCAGCATCATAGGTTGCATATTATTTGTATTCGTATTCTCAAATTTACAGCATATTTTTCAAATATAAGGAATTAAAAAACTAATCAGAAAAAAGGCTTTCTTATGGTTTTACAAAGGAAAAATTTCCAATAATAGGATATTTAAAAAACTCGTCCTTGACAATCAAATACACTTTATGAATCTAATTTCCTTAAAGTCTTTTTTTAAAAAATATATTGATAGGAAGGTAAAATGTTACTGATGCTAAATATCAAAAATTGTTTTAAATTCTCACTTACTTGGATAGAGAATATCAGCAATCTCAAAGTCATTCACCCGACAGATGGGCAGAAACGAGTCCCTTGAAGATAAAGTGAAGCAAGAAATATTGAAAAGTGTATTGTGAATTACACAGAAAGCCAGAGGGCATAAACATCTAATTTTCAAAAATATTTCAGGATATATTTCTCAGTGTCAAAGGAGTAAGTCAGAAGTCTACTACAATACATAATCCCATAGCACTGAGATCTACTTTTTCTGAGTATTCATGAATACCAAGGTATAGTTATAGATTCTAATAAGCAAACACTCTTGGGGATATGAAGACTCTTTAAGAATGCAAAACCCTCCACAATTTTAGACTCACAATATCTTAATACATCAATTGAAAGAACTGAAGATGCCACAGGTGGAAACAGTTATATTTGCTGAAAGTGTACAATATATTGAATATTTATGGGATGGAGTGAAGAGAAAAACTGTAGAAATTCCTCCCCAAAGAAAATTGTATCATTAAGAAAGCTTAATGCAATGTAAGTATGAATGTGTACTAAGAAAACAATGATTCTTTACTCACAGATGAATAAATAAATTGCTGACTGGTAAGAAGCCTTCCATTATATGTGGATATGTAACTTCAGAGTTCACTGGCATCTAAATGTAAATCGCAAAACCGAAGTTACACATTGATTAGACAAAAAGAGAAAAATCTTAAATCTTAGGAAATCTTAGCCACAGATTAAGATCAAAATATATTAACTTATTATCATTAATTAAAAACAAACAATACAGATCCTAGCACAAAACCAGAGTTGTTATTAATAATATAGGAGGCTCACAATGAGTGCTCAAAAAAACTTTTTTTTTTTGTTTTGTCTTTTTGTCCTTTTAGGGCTGCACCTGAGGCATATGAAGATTCCCAGGGTAGGGGTCGAATCAGAGCTGTAGCTGCCAGCCTACATTAGAGCCACAGCAATGCCAGATCCGAGCCGCATCTGCAACCTACACCACAGCTCATAGCAACATCGGATCCTTAACCTATTGAGCGAGGCCAGGAATCGAACCTGCAACCTCATGGTTCCTAGTTGGATTCGTTTCCACTGCACCATGACAGGAACTCCAAAAAAAAATTTTAAATGAATGAAAAAATAAAGGGGTAATGGTTAGTTAGCACTTACTAAATATCAAGTACTATGCTAAGCATTTGAAATATATATTCTCTTAATTTTTATAACAGTAGGAAAGAATACTACCCCTATTTCATAGACAAAGAAACTAAGCCCTAGCAAGGTTTCACAGTAAATAAGTGGCAAACTCTTTGATTTTTTTAAACAATATATAAAGCGAGGTTCTACGGATATAACATTTTTGTGCATCTCCAGATGATGCCCTGATGTTTAACAACAGCAAAAAAAGATGAAAGAAAATCATCTTCTTACAAAAAATACCTAATTTGCTGAAAGCTCAATTGCCTTATTTCAACTGTTTTCAATTTTAGCACATATCTCCAACTCTAATTTGGGAGTCCTTCCTGAGAAAAGAACAGTATCTGTGAAGCTTTTGCTGTTGCTTATTATAGTCTCTGAAGACAAACCTGCAAATCTATGAATAACTGCAATAGTATCAATAATCTGTGTCATTTAGGTCTCTTACTATAGTTTTCATCTTACTAAAGCTATCAGCATAAACCATTATTACACCTAAGATTCTCTTTAAGTGACACTGATTTTATATAAGCCTTTTATTTTGTTGAAAATAAAGTCAAGAACTTCTTATCCTGAAAACCAATACTCAATACGAGCAGGAGAAATGCAACAAAAGAACATAATTTTGCCTCATCTTAAACCCACCATGTAAAAATGCTCCAGTCGAATTCCATATACGATTTGTAAAGCTCTCATGTAGATCATGTGCAAGACTTCAGGCTACAACAGAAAAATAGCTTTAAATACTTGCTGCATCACATCACCATTACTGTCCAATACTATAGTCAATGGATGCAAAGAAGAGTGACAAAATTACTCCATTTCTCTTGAAATATTTAATTTTTCCAAATTTCAAAAAACATGATTATTAGTTTGTTCATGTAATAAGTGGTCAACAACATCAGTTATTTAAGCTTATATAAAGAATGATAATAAGTATATTCAATACTAATCCAGGCAATCTCTCCACATTAGGAAACGGAAGATGGATTGGTCTATCAAAACAAGTGTCAGGTACATGGCAAAAATAATGGCTCAATGAAGGTATTTTTTTTTTTAAAGATCATTGGAAATCTTGTTTGGTGCCTCAGATGTTAAGGTTTAAGATGCCTTAGTTATTAAAGTTTAAGTGAATACTATGATCTAGGAAGTATAAATTTAATAGGATAGTATGGGTTTAACTTTTATCTTCTAAACCATTGGTTCCCAATTGCAGACTTATAGCACCTGTTCTGATTCATATACAAACAAGTTCATTTATTCTGAGATTATTCCTTCCATTTTAAAGAATTAAAGAGGCATCAAGATCAAAAAGTTTAAGTTCTACATCATTAAACCTGGGTTTATTATTTTATTGCTTCAAGATGAACATAGGAAATTGGACGGAGACTTTGAGGTTTTCTGTGACACATAAATAGTTCATTTTTGCATTTAATAACTAAAGATATAAAGAACAATGTCTGTCAAAACAAGTCAATTCCCCCTTGGGGCATAATGGAAGAAAATTAATCTGTAAGCTTCCAAAGAAGATTGTTTATAAGCACTTTTTTTGTGATTGGAAACCACCTGGAATAAGCTCCTGCAATACTCTCAGACCACTGCTTCAATAATAAAAAGTTTAATATACTTTACCATGTCTAAGCTTTATTTTTTTTAAGAAAATGACCATATTAAAGATTTGAATTCCTAATGGGAATGCAGAAGTTGCCCCACATAGAAATAATGTTATTTTAAAATTACACTAGGTGAGAGGTCTTTCTCTGGATTAAAATGACTAGCTTGTATCAAACAGTAAGATACATGCCCTTCTCCACACACTACAGACCTAGCAGTTTAATTTCCTTTCAAATAACATCAACCACATGCAAACATTACCACATTTTACCTTGGGATTTGGAGAAAGATCATTCTTGGAGAGGTTTTTACCATCAGCTCCTGTTAAGATTTTGTTTCGAATATGAACCACAATCTCAGCTACATTATATCTGGGAAAAGATAAAGTTTCCATCTTGGGAGTCTCCTGCTAGTCTAAAGAAATTAAAAAAACAAGATCAGAAACATGGCACAACCAGCAATTCTCATTATCTGGAAGCTGATAAATAGAAAATTAGCAAGCCAAGGTTGAACTATATTCATAGCAGTGCTAGCTATCATCAAATCATCAAACATCCTAGTAAGTAACATTAAAAATATGTACAGACATACACACACACACATATCCTAATATAACTTTTATTCTAAAGCAATACAATCATTTTCTAGTTTTCCTAATGTTGTTTTTCTTTCATACGGGAAAGAGGACTTAGGTCCAGACAGATAAGAAACTATGTTTTTCTTTTTTAAACTGGTAAGATAGTAAGATCTATCCTGAAAATTAATCCTTGAAACACTACCAAGATATATAGGCAACACTAATTTTTTTTTTTTTTTTTTTTGTCTTTTTGCCATTTCTTGGGCCGCTCCTGCAGCACATGGAGGTTCCCAGGCTAGGGGTTGAATCGGAGCTGTAGCCACCAGCCTACGCCACAGCCACAACAACGCGGGATGAGAGCCGCATCTGCAACCCACATCACAGCTCACGGCAACGGCCAGATCCTTAAGCCACTGAGCAAGGCCAGGGATCAAACCCACAACCTCATGGTTCCTAGTCGGATTCGTTAATCACTGAGCCAAGATGGGAACTCCTAGGCAACACTATAGAACTATTATAGAAACAATAGGAAAATAGGGTAGATAAAAAAAACTATACTCTGATGTGATGTTTTATTCAATGTACACACAGTGGCATGACTAATGAAGTTTAAGATGTGAATAGGAAGAGAGAGAGGAAAAAAAGAGTAAGAGTACAGTAGCTGTAGTGGGACTTCCAATCACCAGAGTGAGAATTTAGGGAAAAAAAAAAGAAACAACAAAAGCCACCTCCCCTATGTCCTCAGATAGTGAGGTATTCCCAACTGGTCCCCCTGGAGCAGTAATTCTCACAATTTTGTAGACATTTTTGGTTGTCAGGAGTAAAGTGGGGCTGCTACTGGAATCTAGTGGGTAGAAGGCCCAGCGTTCTGCTAAACATCCTGCAATGCATAGGCCAGCCACTCAAGAGCAAAGAACTATTCAGTTCAAAATGCCAATAATGCTGAGGTTAGGAAATCCTGCCCTAGAGCCTAGCACTGAACTCTTGTTATACGACTTGCCACAGTGTACTGTGATGATGTTTCTGGCATTACATGGTGGGCTCTCAGTAAGCTAAGAAAACTTTCATTTTCTTCACATCTCTAGCTGTGCCTAACAGAATAGCAATCATAGTAGTAGCAGAAGCAGCAGCAATAGAAGCAACTGTCTCTTAGCTAACAATACTTGGTTAATTACCTATGAATCCCCTATTCTCTAGAGAATCAGCTGTTCCCAGAGATCCAATGTGAAGATATTCAATTTTGCAAACAAACTGAAATGACCCACAATTCTGGAAATCTATTTCTTTAGGCTCCGAGTGTTTCTTAGAATGTCAGGGTTAGAAAGCAGCTTTGGCACCCTGCTTAACCTCTGACAAATATAGGATACCATTCTAAAATATGATTAACAAACAGCTTCCCAGTTCTGCTTGAACACTTGAAAACAGCATTTGCTGTCTCAAGGCAAAAGTTTTTTCCACCTTAGTATAGCTCTAATAATCAGATAACTCTTTCTCATACTAGATAGAATTTTCTGTTTATTGTAAGTGTTACCTACTGGTCTTATTTCTAGTCACAGCAAAAATGTAAAATATACTAATCTGTTTACATGATTCCACTTTCAAAAATGTGAAGGAAGCTATCATCTCTGCTTAGCCTTCTCTTGTCTAAGGTAAGCATAATTTAAGAATAACCACTCCTTTTATGACTTTGTTTCAGAAATTTTACCATTCTACTCATTTTCCTCCAGAACTAGTCTGTTAATGTCTTCTTAAAATGTAATGCTCAGATTGAACACAATACTCTGAATATAGTCTGTTCAGGGAAAAATATCAGTACAGCTGGCAACAGTCACTGTTGATCAAGTGCTATTGACAAACATATATGATGGAGTGAAAACTCCCAGAACTTCTTCAGCATAGCTCACTGATGTCAAGCCAAGACTTCTCCATATTCTTCTTACATAACTGATTACTTGAATCCTAAGCAAGGACTTGCATTTCCTATTATTGAATTCATAATTCCAAGTTTTCCTTCTATAGCCACAATCTTTTTGAACCCAGATTCTGACACCTCATATATTATATGTCCTTTTCAGCATAAATATGCGTATCTACATTTTCATCTAGGTGAGAGATTTAAAAATCAATGATAAAAAGCCTTGCCCAAAGAAAGGCGGCAGAAAGTTAATTTTCCAAAACATACTATATCTGGATCAGAGATGATCACATTAAAGAGGTGTAAAATATCTTCAAAATTATTATTGCACATCCCTCTCTTCTAAAATCTTCACACCCTCTCAGATTAATCCATATAGAATACCACTGCATCATGTAACATCTTTACAAAAATAATTACTCGCCCTATTCGCCACATCAAATTCACATGTTTCTGCTTGGTTTCTAAAACCTTCCACAATTTAATAACCTAATGAATTTTCTGTTCCAAGTTAGTCTCCTCCAGGACGTTTCCCAAACTTCCAATGTTTCCTCTTGGAACCACCTTTCATATCCAATTTCTAGCTTCTTTTGACAGGTTGAATCAAGGGAAGTTCCAATCCATTCTTGGGGGAGGGAGAAAAAAAAAAAAAACACAGGAGAAGAGAGGGGGAAAATGGAGGAGAGAGGCACTTTGGTTAGATAAAGATATATAAATGACCTAATAAATGTAAAGTGATCCTCAGGCCGCCTGCCAAGTAACAGGCATTTTACATTCGTTACCCCTCAGTTTCTCATTTATTTGCAACACCGAAGTCCTGTGCACAGTAGGTTTTGAATGAATACCAGTTAAATTTCAAACACATTGTTTTGCTAAAATAAATTAGATCGTGGAAATCAAAATCCCAGGAAGCAGAGAATAAACAAAAACAATGACTCCTAACTTCAATAAGGTAAAGTTTCCTGAACTCATTCAGGAAGAATAATCATGCTATACATGCATGGCATATGTACACTGCTCTCTTCCTCTAACTTTCGGATGAAGTATATTTTTGCCTTTTGATTCCTGATTTTGACTTTGGTTAAGCGACGTTTGAGCAACGGAGGTTTGCAGAAAGTTGACCAACATCTGCAACCCCATCACCTTTTAAAGAAATGGGTTTAAAACATATAAATGCAAGCTTCAACTGACCAGCTTCAGTTCAAGTTTCTTCTCCGTAGTTTATGCTGTATCAGACAACACCCATCCGTTTGGTAGGAAATGAGCTAGTTTGGGGGACTAAAATCCAAAAAAATGACCTGTCTTCTCTAGCCTCCCCCGCCCGCGCCGCGCCCAACGAAAACACTGCCAGGCCCCGCGTTCTGACTCCGGCCGGTGGCTCCAGAGCGAGAGGGCGCACTTAGTCTCCCTTTCTCCTCCCGCGCGTGTCTGTTAGCGCTCACCTGCCGCACCAGCCGCCCACAGGAAGACGGCGAGTCCGTGGAGCAGTTACAAGCGAAGCCAAAAATCTGCAAACATCAACCGTTGTTACTTTTCAAACATGCCGCCTCTTCCTGTAAGTCCCTCCCCGTTCCGCCCCGCCCACTTCCTGCTCTCTAGCCGCGCCGGGTGCCGGTTGGGCTCAATAGACTCAAGGCGGCTGGGGCTGGAACTGCGAGAGGACGCCGGGTTCCACCCGGAACTATTTTTCGCGGAGTTGGTGCCTAGTCGGACCTCGAGTTCGTAAGCAGTGGGAGCGCAGTGGTTTGGAGGAGTCCGAGGTTGCTATGGAGTCCCCGAAACTTTTGAAAACTGTCGGGGTTCCAGGCGAAGAGCAAGAGCGAATGGAGGATTTCTGGAGACGTGTGCTAAGCTTAAGGTGACAAGGGAAAGAGGACGTGGGGCTTTCAATGGAGCAGGGTAAGTCATAGAGTCTCAGAGTAATAATGATATCGATATTTTTTGATCATTAATTATGAGGCTCCAGGTTTTGTGTTGGATGCTTATAGGTATTATCTAATTTAGGCTTCATTAGAAAGGGAAAAGGAGGAGTTCCCGTTGCGGCTCAGCTGGTTAAAAACCCGCTAGTATACATGAGGATGCGGGTTCGAGCCCTGGCCTCACGCAGTGTCTTAAAGTATCTGGCATTTACTCGCGCTGTAGTGTGTAGGTCGCAGATGCGGCTAGAATCTGGCGGATCTGGCGTTGCTGTGGTTGGCCTGCAGCAGTTCCGATTAGACCCCTGAGAATTTACATATGCCGCAGGTGCGGCCCTAAAAAAAATGAGAGGGGAAAAAAAAAAAAAGGGAAAGGGGTGCTCCCTGGTGGTTCAGCTGGTTAAGGATCTGGCGTTGTCACTGTTGCGGCACAGGTTTGATCCCTGGCCGGGGATCTTACGCATGTGCGGGTGAGGAAAAAAAAAAATTAATAAGGAAAAGTGGTTAGTAGATACTGTCATCAAATGAGTGATTAAATCAAGATTATGCACTTGGCCCAAAGCTGTACGCAGTAGTTCATAAGTAGCATAATCAGGATTTGAACACAGATCATTTGATTGTGTTTGTAAGTACAACTTCAAGAGATGAGAGCAACCTAGCAGTGCACTTGGTTAGGTTAGTTCACTTTCACAGGCTTAGAAGTGATTCGTTTCCACTTGTACAGTAAGTGACACTGTCTAGGGTAGAACCCAAATCTCCTGGTGCTTCTCCCTCCCTTCATTCATCCCTCCACAGGAGCCAGGGACTCCTGGTGTTTCCCAACACTGAACTATTAGCCAAACTTGGATGTCTCTGAGTTGGATTCTTCAGATAATAATGCTCGAATGAGAGGGAGTTCATACATGATCACAAATAAGGGTCTTGCAGCAACTACTGGCCTAGTTGTCAGAGGGAAAAGCCATTTGGTTTTCTTATGGCTTGGGACACTAGAGGCCATAATAAGACTTGTGTCTGACCACAGGCTATGGTAATATCTAGAGACAGTGATGTATTGGATGGGAAGTCTGAATTGCCTCAAGTGAAAAATAATGCTGGAAAGATTGCATTGGAAGTAGATGCAAATTCTGGTACTTTGATTTGGAGGGTGAAGGCTATACCTGTTAATATGGAAATGCATACCAATTTGAAAAAAAATACATTGCATATTCAGTAGTTTAGGGGTTTTTCCTTTCTATAAAAGTGAGCTAGGAAATAGATTTTTTTTAAATAGTGAGAGTCAGTGAAGAAAGGAGAGAAAAAAGCCTTTCTCATTGGCACTTACCAAATCAAACTGATTATTTGTGCATGCACATACTCCACAGGCCACATCTTTTCAGAGGCAGGGAAAAGGGCAATAGATAGCATAGTGGCTGAGAGCTCAGCTCTTAAGTCAGAAAGAACTAGGTTTAAATATCTCATCACACTGCTTACTATCTGTATGGACTCAGGTAAGTTGTTTAACCTAACTAAAATGGTTTCTGCATCCTTAAAATAGTGATAATATCTGGCTTATAGAGTGTCATGAAGATTAAATGGATTCATTCATGTAAAATGTCCAGCAGAATTGTAAACACTTGATAAATATTCCCTGTTGTTTTGACTATTATGATTTATACATTGTCCTAGTAATATATCTTTCAAATGATAATTACCCAACAAATGTCTGAACCATTGTTAGGAGTCCAGACAAGAAAAGAGGGACCTGTATATAAACCAAGAATGGAATAGACCATGTGGAGAGAGAAAAGTGAGGTAAAAGAAGAGCAGGATGATGGTATCTACAATAAAATAATTGCTTATTTGGGGGATAATTTTACTATAGATATGGCAAGTTGATAGTTATATTAGAATTAAAATTAAGAAAAAAACTAATGGTATTTACACAGACTGTCTCAATTACAAGAGTAGATCTGATTTTTCAAAATTCAGTTGTCTGTTACTGGTCATTGTGAAGTGGAGGGCAGAACATCAAAAATCCAGAAATCTCAGCCTAGACTTTCTAGAGTTTTGTCATCATCCATAAAGACATTAACTACAGCAGAAAATTAGATTCCACTGTTTATGGCTGTAGCATCTTTTCCCATTTGTATCTGTATGCCCTTATATGCTCTATATCTGTGCTTATATTTCATTTTCTCTGTCAACCCTCCTTCCATCCTTTCCCAGCCTAACCTGCATGGTTTATCAACATCCAAACTCCTTATGTCCGTTGCCTCTGACCCAGATGCCTGTCAAAACCTTAACCCTCAATCTGTCCCATAAATCCCCAGCTGGATGCCCCAGAGAAAACAACACAAATTGACATTGTATTATTACTCTTGCTCAACAGCTTCAGCTCACCGCAGTTCTTGACAATCCTTTATCATTTGTCAGTTCCCTGTCTTAAAACCTTCAGTGATTTCTCATAACTACCTCCTTCCTCAGCTTCAACTTCTCTTTTTAAGCACTTGATACACATTCACATGGGTCTGCTTGTTTATGCTAATTCCTTTTCTAATTTTTATTCCATGTTCCTTTTCTAGATTGCACTTTAGATCCTGGATGACAGACCTGTAAGGACTGAGCAGACCTTTCACTGACAAGATGGGATTCTCAGTGAGAGCATGGCATCCTGAAACTAGGATTTTGTCTTTAATTCAGGTGGTGTTCCTATGAGAGCTAATGCTGTTAGTTAAACTTTTTTAAAAAAAATCTCTTTTTTTAAGTGACAGGATTTCCAAATTGTTGTTTCTGCTTAGTTTTAGTGGGTTTGTAAGGATGAAAGTTTTATTCCCTTGGTCTAGTGTGGCAGTAATAGATGAAATATGAGAACTGGATCCTACACTGTCCTTGCTTGCCATCAAGTGCCCTCTCGTTTAAATATAGAGATTTCCTAGGGGCCGCGGATATCTCCAACAACCTTCTTCCCAGTTAATTGAGAAAATGCAAGCCATCATGCAACATAGACCTTACCTTCCTGGCTACCCATTTCCCTTACCACCACATTTATCTGTCTCATCTCAGAAGATAAAAAGTGCCTCCTTCACCTGTGCTATTGATCAGCACCTCTTTCTAGACTTCTCCGCTGCATTTAACACCATTAATCAGACTCTTACTGACCTAACTTCCTTTGTTTCCTCCTGTTTCTTCTGCCTAACTCATGCTTCTTAGGGGACTCTTTCTCTGCCTGCTTTTAAAATAGTATAGGTTTCAACCTTGGGTTTTTTGGTTGGTTTTTTTGTTGTGTGAATCTTTCCCTTCAGAGCACCATCCACTCATTGTTTTAATCTGCTTTCTCAAAGATCCTAAAACTACTATCCCTGACTTCTTCCTTGAGATTCAGATTTTTATTTCTTTGCCTACTAGATAGATCCTTTTGGGCGGGCTCATGAGCCATTCAAATTCTAATTTGTCCCTTCCTTTCACTTCTGCTACTGATCTATCTCACTGCTGCCTCCAACCTTACCATCCTTACCTCTATCCCACAGTTTTTCTTCTGAGTAGCTGCCAGGATGATCAGTATTAAATGTAAATCTGATCATTTCATCAATCCCCTTAAATTTCTATATCCCTCTCTCCCTGTCACCTCCAAGATACAGTCCAATTCCGTAGCCTGCATACCAGGACCTCCCTGATCTTGCCACTGTTTATGCTTCTACTGTCATCTCCCATCACACCCACTTCCCCTTCCTGAGGCTGCTTTACACTTTTTCTTATTCTTAGTGATCCTGCATGGACTGTCTTGATTTTCTTTGCCTGATTCTTACTTTGGTATCTTATTTTGAGCCAGATACTGACTACATACTGGAAATATAAGTGTGAACAATCAAATGTGGTAAAACTCAATCTAATAATTGACTTGACAGAGCTTGTATCTTCATAGGAAAGGAAGATAGTTTTTTGGTTTTTTTTTTTCAAATGTGATTCAGTCTGAGTGGCTCCATGCTGGAAAATAGCTAGGAATTGGCCAGATGAAAGGGTGGAGGGTAAGATAGAGGTAACAGCTGTGAAGACCCAGACATGAGGGAAGAGCACAGTTTAGGAACAGAGATTCTACACAGAGAGCTATGGTGGGAAACAGGCACCAGCTCATGAAGAGTATTATAGTCATGTTAGGGCATTCGTACTTCTTCGTAAAAGTAATAGTAAGTTTGAAGGGTTTCAGCATTAGGTTTGAATTTTAGGTAATAATTCGGGCTCCTGTGAGACAATGGAACCAAAGAGTGGCAAGATTAAAGGAAAGAAAACCAGTTAGGACATCATTATAGCAATCCTGGGAAAAAAAGATGGCAGCCTATGCTAGGGCATTACCATTGTGGATGGAAATAGATCCCAGAAGAATTCAGGACTAATTAACTGAATTGGGAGGGCAGAGGTGAGAAAAATAAAGGATAGGCTTCTATAAACAAGTTTTAGTGAAAACCCTCTTTGCTATCGTATGTCCACAGGCTATATGTCCTTAGACATTGTAGATGCTTGATAAGTATCTGCTGAGTGAGTTTTCTGGCTTGAGCACCTAGGTAAATGGGATGCCATTCTCTGATTTAGAAAGTGTGGAGGTGAACTTATCTTGGGGAGGTGACTGGTGATTGAATTTTGAACATGCCTGTGAGAGATACACATGAAAATGATAGATAAAATGCAGTTGGAAGAGATCTGAGGTATATTCTTTGTATACTTAAAAAAATAAAGGTTTATATTTTATCAAAATGATCTGTTTTATATCTGTCTTTACTGCTACACAGGGCTGATTCTAAATGATTTGATTCCCTATCACCTAACAGCATGATCTGCACAAACAGGGGACCCAGTCAATGTTTGTGGTTGAATTAAACTACTCCTTTTTATTTTTTATTTTATTTCATTTTATTTTGTCTTTTTGCTATTTCTTGGGCCGCTCCCACGGCATATGGAGGTTCCCAGGCTAGGGGTTGAATAGGAGCTGTAGCCACCGGCCTACGCCAGAGCCACAGCAACGCGGGATCCGAGCCGCGTCTGCAACCTACACCACAGCTCAGGGCAACGCCGGATCATTAACCCACTGAGCAAGGGCAGGGACCGAACCCGCAACCTCATGGTTCCTAGTCGGATTCGTTAACCACTGCGCCACGACGGGAACTCCCTACCCTTTTTAAACATGGTACATCTAACAGGAGAAATTAGTAATAGAAGTAGCCTCTGAGAAGAAAAGCTGGGGCCCAGAGTGAAAAGATTTTCTTTCATTGTATATGTTTCAGTTCCTTCTACTTTTCCTCCCATGTGCTTATACTTTCAATAAAAATAAAAAGATGAGAAAAAAATGTTCAATTTATATGAACTTTAAACTGAAGAGGTACTCCAATTATGATCTGATTGGTATAGCGTAGAATATTAATGCTATCAGATCATACCAGCATTTTTGACCACATCACATTATTGATTGGTTTACAAATTTAATGATTGTATCATTAAAGCCATTGTTCAGTTCACTTACACAAATAGTTAATATTTATTCATATATTAAAGACAATGACTAGCCATGAATAGCAGGCCAAAGCAAAATCATGAATACATACTTTATATTAAGGACATCAGATAGATAATCTTTGAAACTATATTGCAAAGTACAGATAATACCTACTAAAACAAAGGAGTGTCATTGTTTTATGTCTGTCTAACATTTCATTTGAGAAGAAACTGTCTTTTTGACCTGGCAGCTAACATTTATTGCTTGCTGACATTACTAGTAGTATCTAATATGCAAAAGCCTTTATTTATATGTGCTGGATGTCCTTCGCACATCTTAGTTGGAGTTAATTATGAATGGATAGCTAAAAATGCTTTTATATATTTGTGAATTAGTTGTTTTTTTTTTAATACAGCCAAATCTCTAGTATATGGAAGTTCCCAGGCCAGGGCTCAATTGAAGCTGCGGCTGTGGCCACAGCCACAGTAACACCGGATCCATGTGGCATCTGCCACCCACACTACAGCTTGCAGCAATGCTGGAACTCCCTTAGGGTATAATTTTATTTGAAAGGTAGGGGTTATAGGTATACTGAAAATGCACTAATACCTGTAGTGGTAAATTCTAGTAACATTTTTGTTTGCACAGCATATTCACTAGGTGGCACTGTTGTGTTAATGTTAATGCAATTTGAAGGTTTTATTTCATTTTCTTTTACATAAGTAAATAGAATTAAAGTGATAAACATCGAACATAATGTTCTAGGTGGAAAAAATTAGATTCTGAATTTATTGGCTTTAAAATACATATTTAGAATTCAGGCTTAAGACAGGCAGCATTGAATTCAAAGTAGCTGCTTGCTTTTTATTACCTTTTAATCATTCCAGACCTATCTACTTCATTCTCAGATATTCATCTTTATATTAGTAGATTTGGGAACTGAGCTATACATTTGAGGTACTTTAAACAGTACCTTTGTTTTGGATTTAAGTTTTACTCTATTTTGCCCATTATCCAATCCTCTTTTCTTAACCAACTTAATCTCCACTACTTTTTAAAATATACCCTCTGTTCTAATCAGGTTCATCTCCTTACAATAATTCACTCTTACATCACTGTCGACCCTCAGTGGCTTTCTTTCAGTGTAGTGTATTTTATTCCTTTTTTATTTAGGATTCTTTTCCCCTTCTTTCCAACCTAGCCAAATTGAATCCGAGTATTACTTCTTTCACCAATCGTTCACTTCCGGCTCCAGCCCACACTGATCTTTTATTTGTTCTCCTGGTATGTACCACATTAATTACATACTATGTTATATTACTTTTGAATCATTCCATGCAGGTAAATTTGATTATTTTAATTAAATTGCAAATACCCTTAAAGTCAGGGACTGAAGCTTCGTCTTTATACACTCTGTAACGGTGAACCCTGCAGTTGGTCTATAAATATGGCCTGACCCATGGACTTACTTTGGTCCCTGATGAAGTTTTATCAATTTAAATGAGAAAAATAAGGTCAATGTAGTGTTTTTCATAAAGCTAAATTGATTTGGTTTAAAAACAAGTTTAATATTATATCCTTCGTACATTTTTGGGGTTGAATTATCATTTTTTTCTAAGGTAATTATAATACTGGATGGCTGTTTTCCAAATGTTCCTATTTGTCCAAGTACAGAGTTTTCAGTCCTGTGTTGGCACCTAACTTTTGCTTGTACTGCTTTAAATAATCCAAAAATCAGAGCATCATCACTGCTGTCACATAATAAGAATTTAATGACTTAGTTACTTTAATTCGTGTTGCATGGCTCATTTATTTCAAGAAGTTTCTGTTGAGTACCAACTCAATTTAAGATGCTTTAAATATTAAATATATTGAAAAGCTGTCAGTAAACGTTGAAATGGGGATCCTTTTTATTCTATTGCAGGGAGCCCATGTACTCTGATAAAGGGTCTGATCTGAACTAATATATAAAAATAAACAATCACTCTCACAGAGAAATATGGCTCACTGCCCACCTGTGTCAAAATCATGTGTGATGCTGAACTTGGACCCCATCCCCAAACCAACTAAATCAGGATTTCTGGGCTTAAGAACTTCACACTAAGACTTTAAAGTAGTCGGGGGATTCTGATGCAGACAATCCATTAGAGCTGAGAACAGCTATTAACCTAGCAGGCTGATTTAGAAATAGGTTCAAAACCCAGTTCTGCCACTTACCAGGCATTGTTTTCTGGGGAAAGTTTCTAAACATCTATAAGTCTCAGCTAACAGTTTTAGAAAATCTGGTTTAAAAGACTGCTGTGATGAGAGTTAAGTGAGATTGTGAATATAAAGTAGTGGCACAATGCGGATGATCAATAAAAACTGGTTTACTTCTTTTCCTTCATTTGAAATCCCCTCAGACTTCAGTGAGTAGAAGAGTTTCTGATCACTTATTTGACATTGATCCTGACTGCAAATCTCATTATTGAACCAGTTTTGTGTTACTAGAGCTATTTTTTTTTTTAATTACTGTTGAAGCTAAGGTCATCCTACTTGTAATTAAGTTGCAGGAATGTAGTACTTTTTTTTTTTCCTTCCTAGAGCTACACCTGCAGCACATGGAAGCTCCCAGGCCAGGGGTCGAATCAGAGCTAGAGCTGCCGGCCTATACCACAGCCATAGAAACGCAGGATCCACGCCTCCTCTTCGACCTAGACCACAGCTCATGGCAACGCTGGATCCCCAACCCACTGAGCGAGGCCAGGGATCGAACCCGCATCCTCTTGGATACTAGTTGAATTTCTTTCCACTGTGCCACAACAGGAGCTCCCAGGAATGTAGTACTTTCTTAATCTCTAGGTCCTGCCGCTCCTTTTCTTCCCAGCAAGGGACAAGATGGAAGGATCATTGCACTAGAAAATATTTGGGTATTTGTTTCTGTCTGGGAAAAACTTTCTCCCTGACTCACACTCAAAATACTTCCGACACCAGATGTGTGGAGGGTTTACACACAACAAGCAATTCTTCAATACTACAATTCAGTTCAGTTCCTTTTTTTTTTTTTGGCTTTTGTCTTTTGTCTTTTTAGGTCCACGCCCACAGCATATGGATGTTCCCAGGCTAGGGGTCTAATCGGAGCTACAGCTGCCAGCCTATGCCAGAGCCACAGCAATGCTGGATCCTTAACCCACTGAGCAAGGCCAGGGATGGAACCTGCAACCTCTTGGTTCCCAGTTGGATTCGCTGCTGCTGTGCCACAATAAGATCTCCCAATTCAGTTCAGTTCTGACACTGTCTACCTAGAGATAGCATCAGATCCTACAAATTTAAAAAATCCCACCACATAAGGCTGGGATTCTAGGTTGTTACCTGTACTTCTGACCAATTAGCTATATATCCAGGTTCCCATGACATCTTCTTCGGGCTTGATAATTTGTCAGAATGGCTTGCAGAACCCAGAGAAACAATTGTGTCAACCAGTTTATTATAAAGGATATAGATAAGCAGCCAGATGAAGAGATAAATAAGGCAAGGTCCAGAAGTGTCTTGAACATAGAGGGTTCTTTCCCTGTGAATTTGAGGTGTCTTGCCTCCCAGTATATAGATGTGTTCAACTCCAAAGCTCTCTGAGCCCCATACTACTGGGATTTTTATGGAGGCTTCATTATGCAGGCATGAATGGTTACTAACCCAACCTCCAGCCCCTCTTCCCTTCAGAGAACAGGAGTTGGAACTTAAAGTTCCAAGCTTCTAATCATGGCTTGCCCTTTCAGGTGACCAGCTGTCATCCTGAAGCCACCTAGGAGCCCACCAAGAGTTTCCTCATTAGAACAAAAGACACTCCTATAATCCAGAAAATACCAAGGGATTTAGGAACTCTGTATTAGAAACTAGGTTCAAAGACCAATTATTAGGACAGGAGATGCTCCTAGTTCTCCTAGCACTTAGGAAACCCTTAAATTACAACGGTTTTAAGAACTCTGTTCCAGGAAGCACGGGCAGAGACCAATATGTTGTTTCTGTTATTTCAGTTTCCTGCTCAATAAAATAGTGACTTTTTCTAGATAACTTGACAGGTTCTTCCTACTTTAAAAAAAGAAAAAAAAAAAAAAAAAAGACCAAAAAAGTTCCTTTTTCATGTCATAAATAAAAAGTGAGAAGACTATATTAAGTTCTCCAATTATTTGTCACTTTGCTGGTGTAGAATCCTGGTTTTATATTGGAGAAAACTATTTTATTTCAGGAAAGATAATAAGCAAAGGATATACTAGTGTTAATTTTTATTGAATGATGACATCTCTTTCATTTAGAAAGGAGATGAGGTAAGGAGAGAAAGCAGGAGCTAGAGAGGCAAAGGTGAGAATACCACACTTTGAATAGCCTGGTCATATCAAAATTCCAGTCACTCTTTTCTCTCTTTTATCCTCACCCCTTATAGGAGTTGCTCCCAAATATGAGATGATGCTTTTGATTTGAATTCAGAAATGAAGAGTTTAGAAAAAAAGCACTGTTAGTCTGCTAGGGCTACTCTAACAAGTACCACAAACTTGGTGTTCCTTAACAACCAGAAATGCATTGTCTTACAGTTCTGGAGGCTAGAAGTACAAGATCTGTAATAGGACAAAGCCAGTACTGAAACCAAGTTCAGCTACTCGACACTTGAAAGGCCAATACTCAAGAGAAATCGTTGGCGGAAAAGGAAAAGTTGCTTTATTCAGAAGGCCAGGAACCTGGGAAGATGGTGGATTAATGTCCTAAGACTATCTCCAAGTTGCCAGTTGGAGATGAAGGTTTGAAGACAATGTGAGGAAGGGGCTGCAGGATGCAGGAGCAGCTTGTGCACATTTCTCAGATTGGTTGGCATCCACGTGAAATTTCAAGCATCACCAATCTTCTGGTTTCACTCATTCTGGTGTCCGCATCCTTACAGTCAGCTTTCAGTCAGCAGTTTTCATCTTGTGGGGGTCTGTTTCCTTAGGAATGGGTGTCAGACCCTTATCTAAATCTCTCAGGGAACTGAAAGTTCAGTGACTCTGCTATGTGGCTGCTTTATAGTCTAAATTGTTACCATTTTCCAGCCCAGCAGCTATTCCTTGTTTCTACATCCTCCCATTTTGTCCTCATTAACTTTTGAGCCAGCCTTTTCAGACTCAGGGAAGGCCTGGGAGACCAAAGAAAGAGACTTTTATTTCAAAGGACAGGGACATAGGGACTTGTATGCAGTTTCAATCCCTCCTTTTATTCGATACTCCTCAATCTTGAGGGAAACAGGTTTGGGACAAGAAAGGGAATACAATTTAATCATAAACTCAGCAGAGGAATTCAGGTTTGAAAGGACTCAGTTTCAGATTAAAGTGCCACAGAGTTGATTCCTTCTAGAGCTCTGAGGAAGAATCTGTTCCTGCCTCTCCCCTGGCTTCTGGGGATTTGGTGGCAATTTTTGGTGTTCCTTGGTTTATAAACATATTGTCATGGTCCATGGATATGGGTTAGAAAAAAAATTTTCCAGCATAGTGAGGTGAAAAAGAGTTTATTAAGATAAGAGAGGCTGCTAGCGCAGCAGGCCAACTTTCTGATAATCAGGGTGAACTGACCCCAAGTGCATGTCATGTCTGTTTTTATAGCCCAGAGAGAGGAAAGGTTTTATGATATACCTGTTGACCTGCTGATTGATTGGGGAAAGATGAGATCATCTGATACACTTGCTGGTTGGTATATTGACCCTAGAGGGGCAGAGTGAAGAGTGGGCCACATACCTTTCCTAGTCGGGAGTAGGAAGGAGTAGTCTAGGATGCTCAATGTGGGGGAGGAGGTGGCATTCAATGAGATGGGTGAGGCAATGATAAGGGTCTGGTTAATTCTTGTTTTGGCTAGAGGCTTTGAGTTCTATCTCCTTGAAGAGACCTTGAAGTCCCACATTCCCCTCTCTTTTTCTTAAGGGCCAAGTCCTTGGCCCCTTTGAATACCCTGCTCATGTCTAATTACCTGCCTATTTCCCTATGGTGTGTGGGAACCCATATTATAAGTTAAAAGGGGCAAAGACCCCTATGGCTGCTTCCTGCTGATGGGGGGCATTATAGGGCCCTAGATTCCTCCCGCCTGCTCTCTGTCAGGGCATTCCTGAAGAGGAAGGTGTGGCTCCATGGAACAATACGGTGACTTGTTCCAACATCGGCCAGGTGTTGACTGGTCGATATCCCCATGCATTATCATTTCAAGACTTATTTTTCATATTATAGAAGAGACAAACAACATGCACATTAAAAGGCCAAGGCCAAAATCAGTCAAAGAATTATTGTAACTAGGAGCTGAAGCAGGGCTAAGAACCAGGTTATACTCGATAACATTAGATTCTGGTCCAGGTAGAGTCAATGCTTGGGTTACACTGTCTAAAGGAATGGAACCACTTAGCATGGCCATTTATTTCTCCAGCTGGAAATAATTGGAGAAGTGACAGCTGATCCTTAATAGACAAAATAGATCACATTTCTTTACAGAAGAATAATCATGAAACCTCATCTGGACCTGGCACTTCTAGGACACTTGGTCAGGTAGACAGTTACGCAGTTTTATCTAAGTTGGTTTTAACTGCTAATATGGTGTTAATATAAATAATAGGAGCTATTAGTCATTATATATGTCTCTTCTTTTTGTTAATGCTAATGATACCAGAGTCAGATTTGGAGAACTTAGGTGAAATTCATTCATTTAAAAACTATTTGTGAAGCTCCTGTTGTGACTCAGTGGTTTAAGAACCCAACACAGAGTCCATAAAGATGCAGGTTCAAACCTCTGGCCTCCCTTAGTAGGTTAGGGCTCCAGCATTGCCACAAGCTGCTGCCTAGGTCAAAGACTTGACTCGAATCTGGCATTGCTGTGGCTGTGCTGTAGGCCAGCAGCTGCAGCTCTAATTTGAACCCTAGCCTGGGAACTTCTATATGCTGCAGGTTTGTCCCTAAGACAGAAAGAAAGGAAGGAAGGAAGGAAGAACATAGTTCTCAGCATCATGAACCAAAAGTTTCCTGAACAGGATCTATATATAGCTTGATAGTCCAAGCCAGGACAGATGCGCAGAGCAGCTCCCCTCAGAGCAGAGCACAATCCCTGGATTTATACCTCCTTTTAAAATTGAGTTCTAATTATTTATTATTTTTGTATTTACTCATGCTCTTTGAGTGCAACATGCTCAGTACATGTGATTCATTTTATTTTCTTAGAAACAGAACTCTTGAAAAGCACAGTCTGAATATCTTCAAAGGGAGCAAACAAAGGTAATTGAATTAGTGACACTTTGGGTTTTATTCAACAGAGCATAGAGCACTATCCTAATTTACCAGGGACTGACAGCATCGATGAATTCTAAAACTATGCACTTAGTGAATACACACAGATAAAATTGAAAGGAACATAGCAAAGTAAGCATAAATCAGTTTAGAAACACCTCTAAAAATAATCCCAAACTCCAGATTGCTGATAGTACGGTAGTTTGCTAACAGTGAAAAAAAAATTGTTTTAATATGTATAGTCAGCTTTCAATGATCCATGTTCTATCCATATTGTTCTGAAGGTAGTTATATATCAGCATCGGGGGTGTATCCTGGAACATAGTTTTATCGCATCACTCACAGCAGATCAGCTGATGACTGGTGACACTATTTAAGAAAATCTGGCTGAGAGGATAAAGTAAGGAGGTCATAATGCCAGAGAATCACAGGTAGAGATGGAGGTGCCAACAGAATGGACGGCCTGTCCTCTTGTTCCTTGCTGATCTGTAGAACCTACAGGCCCACGTTAGAGTTCCCACTGGAACATGGTGGAGTATGGTGAGAGAATTTTTAGGAAAGCTTGACAAGAATTCAGAAGAAGAGCATGTTTGTTAACATGCAGGAAAGTACCTATTTCCTATTTAGATATTCCCAAAACAGAAAGCTTACTAGTGTAGCCTGTACCTGTAGGGCTTACAGACACCAAAGTAAAGAATACTTGGGAAGAGAACTCATGAGTTATGAGGCTTCATGGGAAAGAATATGGTGGTTGTGTGGGGACAAGACTGCTAAAACAGCTCAGCCAGCCACAGGATGAAGAGAAGGAACCCCTACCCAGAAAAATTACTGCAACAGGGTTGGAGGTAGACTAGGCATAAGACAACTGAATACTTCTTCAACAAACTAAGCACTCTGTCTTTACAGAAACTACTGTATCAATTGAAGCCACCAGCAAAGGACAGAGCTATCCCAACCCAGGGAAATTCCAGAAGGGCATTACACCTTGGTCTATTATATGGATGGCTTTGTAAGATGACTTCTGATCCTCCTGTCCCCCAGCCCCCACTTCAGAGAAAATAGACCCAAGAGAGGATGGCTGCAGTGGAAGAGCACCCCGTGCTTCGCCTGCTCCCCTCATGTTGTAGACTAACAAATCTGTTTAGTAATTAAAAGTGACCAAAAAGTTATGGAATCAGTCCGAGATACTATTTAAAAAATGAGAGATTTAAGATAGCCTCATTGGAGGTAATAATTAGAAGAAACAAAACATCTCAAGGTTTACAATGTTTATACTGTAAGCCCTCTTGAATCAACAACAGTCCTGTTTTCAGAAGGGATTTTCAGGGCTGACATGAGAGGCATAATTTGACAAGAGGGAGAAATCGCTTCCAGGTTGAGAAGCAAGGGAAGCATCTACACTGGGCTGAGAAAGATGGCAGGATGAAGGCAGGTGAATATGGTGGCGGGAGAGGGATTTCTAGAGTTCATGGTTTGAGTGAAGTTTTGGAGGAAAAGCACAGAGAGAGAAAGATCAGCTGGTCACTTGTTTTGACTGTGACCTGGCAAGTGCAGGGAAATGCCAGAGATTGTAGGAGAAAATGTCCCATAAAAAGGTAGAAAGAAGAGACCCCAGCCATGATGACTAAGCAAAGTCCAGCCAACTGCCCCAACCACCCCTCCCCCACACATCTGCTTCTATAAACTTGTTTCCACATCTTACTACTTTGCCAGTTCTTATTCTGGTCCGCCAAGCACGGACCCGGAAGAACTAGCCCATAAAATCCCTGTGAAACCCCTTTTTGGGGCTCAGACTTGGAGAGCCATCTCCTCTGAGCCTGCCGGTGTAATAAACCTGAGTTCTCCAACTCTCTGAGTGCTCGCTTGGTTTCTCCCCAGGTAAAATAGCTGATACACTGCAGCCACAGAGCTGCTGGAGCTGGTACATTACAGCCACAGGGCTGTCACCAGAGCTGATACACTGCAGCGCAGGGCTGCTGGGCAGTTGCTGTAACAAGATCAGAAAGGGAGCCTGGCCCGAGATAGGAGCGAAGGAGGCTGGACGCCTGAATAAGCCAAAACTCTTGACTTGATGCTGAAAGGTTGAAAGGTGTTTGGTTCTGGCTGCATGGCACACCAAAGAGACAAGGGAGAATACCAAGGGTCACCTCAAACCAATCACCTCCAAGAAGGTATGGTCCATTAGTGGTTGTCTTTATGCACAAAAGGAAACTCATTATCTTAAAAAATGTATTAAGTGGAGAGGAAATGTGATACTTGTGTGAAAACATTCTGAGGTGAGACCTGCATTCCCCCTCTGTCCTTAAGTTATTTCCTGTTTCTGAAGTGTGGTTTCCTTATCTGTGTGTAAAACAGGGCTGACAGTGCTCTTGCTACACTCAAAGGTTGTAAGTACCAGCAAGTACCTGGAACACAGTAGGAGCTCACCAGATGTTGATTACTAAGGAAGCTATTCTTTTGCTTACTAGTTATGCCCCTCCAGCCTCCAGAGTTTCTTAGTTTATTGTAACAGCTGAAGATGCTATCAGTAAATAGAAAACTTCCTTTCGAAATATTTATTTTTTCCTCTTTAAAAAGAATTAAATATTTTAAAATAAAGAACAGCATACTCATCTGAACTGGAAAAACACACACACACACACAACAGGAAGAACCAAGAAGCCAATATTTGGAATACTGGGGCCAAATATTTGCCTTAAATTCGTTCCCTCAATATCAAAAAAAAAAGTAGGTTTCCTTCCTCATTTAAGTATCACATGATTAGAATGGGTATCCTGGAAAGAGCTTGAGTGTCTTTGGATAATTATTAAGGGAAAGCATGTACTTCTACTTGGTTATCTGTGGCCTAACCAAATGATGTGGAAGTTACTGCTCAGCTAGTGAACCAGGGAGTCTCACGGATGCCCTGTGCTCTTTGGAATAATAGCATGGGTGGCCTGTGAAAGCCAGAGGGAGGGAAGGCTTGAGCAGTAACAGTTTATCCCTTGTAAAGATTCATATTAGAGTTTTCTTCTGGTTTCTGCTGTTTTCCCCTAAAATTCTTTATATCTCAGTTGTTTACAGAAAATGGGCCACAAAGATGAATGGCCAATTTGTTCTCTGAGAATAGCACCAAAGTGTCCTGTCATGGTCTGAAATAGCCACCCTTGCTGAAATTGTGTGTTTACAGATAATGCCTCCCCATTTGGGCATTTTTTCTTTCAAAAGTGAATTATCATCAATAGCTACCTTTATTCATATCTCTTCTCCTCAACCTCATTCCTATCCCTATTGCTGAGTATCCAAAATAGATCTGCTGCTGAAGAAAAAATTACTTGCTCCCCTGTCTCTTCCCACCAGGCCTGCAGTTTGCCCTCAAACTTATGTCTATGCACAAGGCGAGCTGTGTCTTATGTCCATTCTCATACTTTGTATTAGGGGTCAATACACTCGGTAAGTGCATATCTGATACAGTAGGATTCCTACCAGCTTTAAACCCAAGGGCGTATTGCAGAAGACTGGCCCTTGACTGATTGGCTTGGGTAACATTTTTGGCAGTGCTTCTTTCTGGGGTTGTGTTCACAAGACTCTCAGTTTTATTTCCAATTAGATCAAGGTGACCTTCCCCTTCTCCAAGCTGAATCTCCTGTGAGACTCATGAATCCGGTTGAGGTCTATCACAGCTGTTCTTAATTAACTCCTAGAGCACCTCCAGTCTTAAAATAGCTGACATAAAAATAAGACTGCACATGAAGGAAGAACACAATGGTCAGGCACATCACTCTACATTTTTATCAAATGATTTGTGTTAGGACTTGAAACTTGCTTAGTGCTTGACGTTTTGAATTCAAAGTTAGATGCAGAAACTGAAAGAAGCTTAATCACAGAGCATAGAATTAGGACCCATCATATTCAATATCTGGGAACACTGAGATCAGGCTGCTTTAGAACTTAGCTCTCATTTGTCTGGTTAGCCTCCAAGAGATCACTCTCTCATGCAGGTGAGGCTGATAGCAAGACCACTGCCTCCATCCCATCTATTCTTCAAGCCTTAACCCCCCTAGGACTTAATAACATCAGCCACGCTTCGGGGGTGAGAGAGAATGATCCCCTCCTTTCTGCTTGTCTGCTTGTCTTTCTGTTTCTCTAGGAGAAGGGTAATTTTACTGCCTACCTTGGGAAACACGAGAGTTGAACATGATAACTATACATGATGGATGAAACCAGCGTTAGGTGCTATAAATTTGGAAGTGGAACTTGATATTCTGGAGTGATGTGTGCTCTTTTTGAAAAGAAAACACGTCTGAGTCATTTTAGAAAGGATCATTTCTGCCACCTCTCCAAAATCCAGACATAACTTCAAGATATTGTGAGTCCAGCTGCAGATCACTGCAATAAAGTGCGTATCTCAGTGAGGTGAGTCACACAAAGTTTTTGGTTTCTCAGGGCATATAAAAGTTATGTTTACACTATATTGTGGTCTATTAAGTGTGCAATATCATTATGTCTAAAAAAACCAGTGTCATACCTTTATTAAACAATACTTGATTGTTAAAAAATGCTAGCCATAATTTTTCCATGCAGGGTTGCCATAAAATTTCAATTTGTAAAATCACAATATCTGTGAAGCACAATAAAATGAAGCAATCCTGTATTCCCAAAACAATGGTTAAGTAAAACTGTAATTTAAAACACTGGAAATACCACCAATGGAAGAAGACATTTTTCCTGTCTTTTAAGTTAGGAAAGAATAATACCTCCTATATCAGAATCTTAGAGAAATGATGTTTACTCAGGAGCCATAATACTGGTGTCTGGCAACAGAATCCACATTGTTTTTTCTCAAAATTATTAACTTCTTTTTGGCTATGTCTGCAGCACACATAAGTTCCAGGGCAAGGGATTGAACATGCACTGCACCAGTGACCCAAGCCACAGCAGGGACAATGCTAGGTCCTTAACCACTGGGCCCCCAGGGAATTCCCTCAAAATTTTTCATTTCAGTGGCCCATAGATGTTTTCCCTCCATGAGAGAACATACCAGCATTTTTTTAAAATTATTTTTTATTTTATTATTTTTTGCTTTTTTTAGGGCCACGACTGCAGCAACTGGAAGTGCCCAGGTTAGGGGTCAAATCAGAGCTACAGCTGCTGACCTGTGCCACAGCCGCAGCAATGCCAGATCCAAGCTGCATCTGCAACCTACACCACAGCTCATGGCAACACTGGATCTTTAACCCACTGAGTGAGGCCAGTGATCAAACCCGCATCCTCATAAATCCTGATCAGATTCATTTCTGCTGCACCAAAATGAGAACTCCCCCAGTGTTTATTTTAGATTCTCTATTAATAAGGAGTAGTACCTTGTACATAAAAAGTGCTTCTAAGAGTTCCCATGCTCAGCGGAAACAAATCTGACTAGTATCCATGAGGATGCAGGTTCGATCCTTGGCCTTGCTCAGTGGGTTAAGGATCCAGCATTGCCTTGAGCTATGGTGTAGGCCATAGATGGGGCTTGGATCCCGCATTGCTGTGGCTGTGGTGTAGGCCAGCAGCTGCAGCTCTTGATTCAACCTCTAGCCTAGGAACCTCTAAAAACACCTGCTTCTTGCTTTTCATGATATTTTCACATGTGCTCTTTAATTGCTTATTACAGTAATAACCCTGTGCCCAGACCAGCTCATCAGGTAAGGGCTGAAGAATGGGTGCTGTGAAACTTAAGAAAAAGATTACATAAAACAAGACACACAGACATTTATCTTAATTAGAGGTTGGAACTAGGGGACTCAAGGTTTCAGGGATCAAGAGCGCTGCCTCAAGAAACCACACTGTTTTTATTGTGCTCTTTAGGATTAAGTGAGGAGGGGGTTGCAGGTCCAGGTTTAGTTCTTTTATTATTTTAAAAAGTCTTTTTATTATTTTAAAAGTCACATAGCTGGTATGTGATTAAGCTTTTATTCTGACCTTTAGGCATTTAACAATCATTAACATTGAGGAAGCCTGGCATCAACTATCTATACATAGCATCTAGAGAATCACCATTATGCTTCTGAAAAGGGCATACCTATCTGAGGCAACCCGGAGTGCCTAGGTTTGCACCTTGTTCTCCTTTCCGATGCATATTCTGTTAACGACCACTCATAAACCCCCTGGGGCCATGAGGTTCTTCTTTCTCTTATTTTAACAGGACATATCATGCTGTGCAAACAGCGTGACAATCTGCACAGGTCTGGCTTGCCTAGACCAACACATTAAGTCCTCATTCAGCTGACCCTATGAATAACTTATGCCTTTAGGTCTTTGTTCTTAAATTTAAATCATTTACCGGCACTGCGACTGTTTTTCAAGCAGGAATATGGGGTAAAGTAAAGCAGGACAAGATGGAGTTTTCAGCATAGAAAATAGAAGCAAAGAGGCTAAGAAAAGATTGTAGAAACATGTCTCCTGACAACCCTGTGCTGGTATTATTATTTCAGAAGCCCTACAAGTTTGGGAAAGACATGCAAAAAAAAAAAAGAAATGTTGGTTGCGATTCTCCACCTGGCTTCCTACAGTCCTTTCTTCCCAATATTTAAAAGCTATAAAGGAAGGAAGACTGGTATTTTAAACACTGAAGTATTGCTCAAAGAAAATTCATTTCTCTGTTAGAAGAGGATAATTTGTTCTTCCAAGGTTGTACAAATGCACCGTCCACTCAGATTGTATGGTTTCAAGAGTTTATACTATACAGCCTCATTTTTACCTCTCTCCAGTGCCTACCCTGAGAAGAAAGAAACATAGTACTGGCCCAATAATTCTTGTGACACACAGTGTTTGGATTTCAGAGTAGGAACATGGGGAAACATACGGCCACTCTCTCAACTGTGTGCTTCTATTACAGAAATTTGAGTGTTCTTTTAAAGGGAGGTATGGATTTGTTTTCCTTGCCAGCAGCCACAGGGTGACTAATGATCTACTTAACCTGCATCGTAGCAGTCATTAGAGTAATTTGGAATTTAACTTTTATGTACATATATGTGTGTACATGTCCTACGAGCATAAATGAAATTATATACATGTGTAACAGATATTTCTATGTCCTGTTTCCCCTTCATTTCTGGCATCGGGCCTTGTGTATTCTTAGGGCTCAATAAGTATGTGTCAAATCAATCAGAAACAAAATGAAAGAAATAAAATCAATAAGTCTGTCAATCTGCAAACTTATCCATAGTAAACAGTAGAAGCAATGTTTTTCTTTCAAAAAAGTTTCCAAGCAAAACAAATCTTGTTTATGCTCCTTAATGACTTAGCACTCAACAACTCCCAGCTCAAAAAATAAACTAAGGTGAAATAAAACATTACCTCTGTTATTACAAATGTCTTCAGAATTATTTGTTCATCATAAATTCAGTTATGATTGAATTTTGTTTTTATAAACTTTTGAAAATATATTTCATTTTGCTCCTTGTTCTAATTATACTTGTAGTAGGGTGGAATTCTCTTTCTCAATTACTTCTTTTTCTCTCTGCCCACTTCTGTAAAAAGACAGATATGATTTTTTTTAAAAATGCCATGCTCTGAAGAATTTAAGGATCAAAAATCTTCCTCTGAAGATTCACAATATCAATCTGATGTCTTCCATCAAGGATGGAGGCAAGAAACTAGCTTAAAACCTTGATGCTTTGATGGTGCCTCTCCAAAATGCATTCAAGTACATGAAATTGGAATGGGGATGGGCAGGAAAGAAAGAGAAAAAAGGTGAGGCAGACCAGGGGGATAGAGCAACTAGTATATCCCTATCTGGGAAACAGTATGAAATGGTGATTAATGTCAGATTTTCTAGAATCAGATGCCTAAGGTTGAGGCCATCATCTTGGTAAATAAGGAAGATATATTTAAAGCATTATTTGGGAGTTCCAGTTGTGGCACAGCCAAAACAAATCTGACTAGGAACCATGAGGTTGCAGCTTTGATCCCTGGGATCCCTGGGATCCCTGGCCTTGCTCATCGAGTTAATGATCCGGCCTTGCCTTGAGCTGTGCCCTGAGCTGTGGCGTAGGTTGCAGCCTCAGCTCAGATTTGGGGTTGCTGCAGCTGTGGCATGGGCCACAGCTGTAGCTTCAATTAGACCCCTAGCCTGGGAACCTCCATATGCAGCAGTGTGGCCCTAAAAAAAGCAAAAAAAAAAAAAGCATTATTTTAATAATTAAATGTGTTGTCTATGCAAATTCCTTAGAATAGAGGGTGACAGATAATCATTTTGTAAATGTTAGCCATCATTATCTGAGTCCATTTCTGTTGATGAGTGTTCTGATGGGGAAGGAATGCAAGTATTTTGACCCCTCTTCTGGACTACATATGTATATTGGATCAGCTAACAAAAATTTCAGTTATGGTCAAAAGTGACAATCCCTATTTTGCTTGGTTTCCAAATTCCCTACATAGCCAAATGATGACATTAGCTTTCCTATTAACAGGCGATTATCATTATCTCTGTTGGTTCTATAATTCTTTTTGAGGAAATAGCTCAAGCTACCCTCTTTTTTCCCCAAACCTTTCACAGTTTATTTCTTGAACTAAATTCACTAATGGAGCAGTTTTTCTATTTTTAGTTTTCAGTCGTATTTTTCACATAAAATCTTCTACTTCCTTTTTTATTCAAAGTGCCATTGAAGCAAATGCTCAAAATATACCATGACAATTTTTAAAAGGCAGGACATAACTCTATAGGTACAGGTTAATCTTAATTGCCTTCAGAATAAGATTACGGGTAATGTTTGTGTACTCCTTTATACTCTTTTTTTTTAAATATTTTTATTTTCCCACTGTACAGCAAGGGGGTCAGGTTATCCTTACATGTATACATTACAATTACATTTTTTTTCCCCCACCCTTTGTTCTGTTGCAACATGAGTATCTAGACAAAGTTCTCAATGCTATTCAGTAGGATCTCCTTGTATATCTATTCTAAGTTGTGTCTGGTAAGTCCAAGCTCCCGATCCCTCCCACTCCCTCCCCCTCCCATCAGGCAGCCACAAGTCTTTTCTCCAAGTCCATGATTTTCTTTTCTGAGGAGATGTTCATTTGTGCTGGATCTTAGATTCCAATTATAAGTGATATCATATGGTATTTGTCTTTGTCTTTCTGGCTCATTTCACTCAGTATGAGATTCTCTAGTTCCATCCATATTGCTGCAAATGGCATTATGTCCTTTTTTATGGCTGAGTAGTATTCCATTGTGTATATATACCATGTCTTCCTAATCCAATCATCTGTTGATGGACATTTGGGTTGTTTCCATGTCCTGGCTATTGTGAATAGGGCTGCAATGAACATGCGGGTGCATGTGTCTCTTTTAAGTAGAGTTTTGTCTGGATAGATGCCCAAGAGTGGGATTGCGGGGTCATGTGGAAGTTCTATGTATAGATTTCTAAGGTATCTCCAAACTGTTCTCCATAGTGGCTGTACCAGTTTACATTCCCACCAGCAGTACAGGAGGGTTCCCGTTTCTCCACAGCCCCTCCAGCACTTGTTATTTGTGGATTTATTAATGATGGCCATTCTGACTGGTGTGAGGTGGTATCTCATGGTAGTTTTGATTTGCATTTCTCTTATAATCAGCGATGTTGAGCATTTTTTCATGTGTTTGCTGGCCATCTGTATATCTTCTTTGGAGAACAGTCTGTTCAGGTCTTTTGCCCATTTTTCCATTGATTGATTGGCTTTTTTGCTGTTGTGTTGTATAAGCTGTTTATGTATTCTGGAGATTAAGCCCTTATCAGTTGCATCATTTGAAACTATTTTGTCCCATTCTGTAAGTTGTCTTTTTGTTTTCTTTTGGGTTTCCTTTGCTGTGCAAAAGCTTTTCAGTTTGATGAGGTCCCATGGGTTTATTTTTGCTCTAATTTCTATTGCTTTGGGAGACTGATCTGAGAAAATATTCATGATGTTGATGTCAGAGAGTGTTTTGCCTATGTTTTCTTCTAGGAGTTTGTTGGTGTCCTGTCATATATTTAAGTCTTTCAGCCATTTTGAGTTTATTTGTGTGCATGGTGTGAGGGTGTGTTCTAGTTTCATTGCTTTGCATGCAGCTGTCCAGGTTTCCCAGCAATGCTTGCTGAATAGACTTTCTTTTTCCCATTTTATGTTCTTGCCTCCCGTGTCAAAGATTAATTCACCATAGGTGTCAGGATTTATTTCCGGGTTCTCTATTCTGTTCCATTGGTCTGTCTGTCTGTTTTGATACCAGTACCACACTGTTTTGATGACTGTGGCTTTGTAGTATCGTTATACTCTTGAATGTTTTCTAAATTAGCTTAATATGCTTAGATTATTCTGACAAATAATTAAAACACTATTTAAAATGGTTGCGTTCCCTCCAAAATGAAAGTTATCCAGACAAAATCATAAATTGAGAAGTGAAACCAAAAAGAAGTACCTGATTTCCCTTGCTACAGAGGGAAATGTTTGATTTTACTGTCAATCTAGGATTAAATGGTAAAAATGGATGATACCAATGTGTTTCAAATGTGGTTTTATCAGATTAACCTGGCTGATAGAAGCTGAACACATGTTATTTTCTCTTTTCTTAATACAACTTCGTCTGCATCACAAAGACTGTTTGTCAGTCCTACAAGTAAAATAGTTCTTCTACACTGGGCCCATTGACAATTCCAGATGTAAAGTATATGGGAGGATCTGCATAGGTTATATGCAAATACAATGACCTTTTACGTAAGGGACTTGAGCCATGAAGAATGGCAAAACCAAGGTCTCTGAGCAGGCCTCGCTTTATATATCTAGACAAAGACTAAGTTGTGCAATGATTATTTTTCCTTCTTATCTGATGTAACTGCTTTTTCAGTGGTAAAAGTTTATGGAAAATTTAAATGTTTAATTCCCTAGAGGACTTTTGACTTTTTTGTTGTCTTAAGAGGAGAAACAGCTAATAACAGATGCATAAATGTTACTAATGATGAAAATTATATAATTTTCTTTTTTCTTTCTTTCTTTTTTTTTTTTTTTTGCTTTTTTGGAGCCACACCTATGGCATATGGAAGTTCCCAGGCTAGGGGTTGAATTGGAGCTGTAGCTGCTGGCCTACACCACAGCAATGCCAGATCTGAGCTGCATCTGCAGCCTACACCACAGCTCATGGCAACACTGGATCCTTAACCCACTGAGTGAGGCCAGGGAGCAAATCCACATGCTCATGGACACTAAGTCAGGTTTGTTATTGCTGAGCCACGATGGGAACTCCGAAAATGGTATAATTTTTTAAAATGAAGACATATTGCCAGTTCTGTTTTTTTGCCCAATAATCTCTCAATAGGAAAATTCACTTTCTGAGCCTCCACAGACTAAATTAACTATATCTATCTAACATTGAATGTATCGTTTATGTCTGAATAACTGTATTGTTTGAAAAGAGATAAGCATAATAACTCCAGCATCAAAACATTTAGTGTCACATTTACACATTTTTTTTTCCTTAATAGGAGCTGAGCAGGTAAAATTGAGTTATCTAGTAAAGCCACAGAAACCTTAGGAAATGGGCAAGAGTGTCAGGCAAATCTCATTCAAATTTACTAGTAGAGGAGTTCCTGTCATGGCGCAGTGGTTAACGAATCTGACTAGGAACCATTAGGTTGCGGGTTCGGTCCCTGCCCTTACTCAGTGGGTTAACGATCTGGCATTGCCGTGAGCTGTGGTGTAGGTTGCAGACGCAGCTCGGATCCCACGTTGCTGTGGCTCAGGCGTAGGCCGGTGGCTACAGCTCTGATTCAACCCCTAGCCTGGGAACCTCCATATGCCGTGGCAGCGGCCCAAGAAATAGCAAAAAAGACAAATAAATCTATGGGATGCCACAAAAGTAGTGCTCAGAGGGAAATTCATAGCCATACAGGCCTTCTGCAAAAAAGAAGAAGAAAGATCTCAAATGACACCTTAACCCACCACCTAAATGAAGGAGAAAAAGAACAACAAAACCTAAAGTCAGCAGAAGGAAGGAAATCACAAAGATCAGAGAGGAAATCATAAAATAGAAATTCAAAAAAAAAAAAATTTACTAGTAGAATGAGGAGCACTTGGATCAGATGAGGTACGGAGAAAATTAATCACTCAGGAGAAAATTAATCTTTTAATTGGAGAAAATTAATATTCAACTCCTTGATTAATTTACCAAATATCATCATGTGTATCTTTGTGGATAAATGAAATTCATAGAGGCCAAACACCATTTAGTTCATTTAAGAAGTATTATTTTTCAGATTATCATCCATAACACATAAATTAAAAGTTCAGAAATTCAGAAAATGTAATTTTAATTTCATGATTTTTGTTTATGATTTATGGTCTTATGTCTTTATTCTCCCTCCCTAACCTTCATTACAACTCACATAACCCTTCAGTGATGCTAACCTAGCTGTGTATAACTTTGGAGTAGATTTAGAACAGAAGTGCCGGGTGTGGTTGTGCAGGTTGTGGTTCTGTACAAATCTAGGGGACACGATTCATAATCAGACTTAATCCTGCCTCTCCAGATGCTTTCAATTTAGGTAAGATGTGCATCTTGCAATATGTAAGTGTCAAAATAGTATAAGGGGAAAGGCACTTCAGAATTTCATAGGATAGATAAATAACCTCTGGATTGGATGATCAAAGAAGCTCTAGATGCTAACAACAATTGTTGTATATCTTAGTCTGATCAGCTGCCATAACAAAATACCAAAATACTGCCATACTGGTGGCTTAAACAACTGACGCTTATTTTCTGATAGTTCTGGAGGCCAGAAAGTCCAAGATTTAGGTACTGGCCAATTCAGTTTTTGGTGAGAGCTCCTTTCCTGACTTAGAAGTGGCCACCTTCTCTCTATGTCCTCAGAGGGATGGGAGGGAGGGAAGAAGCGGGGAAGAGACAGAGAGAAAGCCTTCTAGTGTCTCTTCTTGCGAGGACACTAATCTCATCATAAGAGTTACATGACCTCATCTAACCTAATTACCTCCCAATGACTCTACCTCCAAATACTATCACATCAGAGGTTATGGCTTCATCATATGAATTTTATGGAAACATAAACATTCATTCTATAACACCATGTAAATGGCACTTCCTAGATTCATAAAATGCTTAATTTTCATAATTGTCTCTGTCTCTCTCTGGAGCATCTTTCAAATTTGTTTTTTTACTCTATCATTTTATTCCACTCGTTTCCCAAGGCCTGCTTAGGGGGTCTAGCTCCTCCACTTTATTTCTTCAAAAATAATTAAGAAATAGATATTTTCTAGGTACTATAGTAGGTATTAGAAATATATCAACAAATGAGATGTGTCCCTGCTTTCTCTCGCCTTGCAATCTAGTAGATAAGATAAATGCTAAATGTAAGAAAGTATCACAGATGCAGAGATATAAGTCTAGACCAAGAAAATTAATAGTGCTAAAGAGAAAATCACTCATTCTACCAGAAGAGGCTGAGAGAGCCTGTGGAGTGTCAAGAATAGAGTAAGAATTCACAGAGAGAAGTAAGTTTTGAGTTGAATCTTCAAGAATAAATAAGCATTTGATAAGCAGATTGGAGAGGTGTGGACATTAAACTTTGAGGCAAGGCATAAAGATAGGTCATTGAAAGCCCTTTATCACCTTGTAAAGGATTTGAACTTTAGCCTCTAAGTAGCAGACCTACACCCCAGCTCACAGCAACACTGGATCCTTAACCCACTGAGTGAGGCCAGGGATTGAACCTGCAACCTCATGGTTTCTAGTCAGATTCGTTAACCACTGAGCCATGATGGGAACGCCAACAGTTTAGAGGAGAGTAATGAGGAGTTCATGCAGTGGAGCAGTGTGTTAAGGATCCAGCATTGCTCCAGATGTGGTATAGGTCTGTAGGTCACAGCTGTGGCTTAGATTCAATCTCTGGTCTGGGAACTTCCATATGATGTAGGCACAGCTGAAAAAGAAAAAAAAGAAAAAGAAACAGGAGAATAATGAAGTTAGACTGTCCCTTATAGGAGCAGGAGATGAGATGTAGAAAATGTAAATAGCACTGACCTCGAGAAAAGACACTGCTTCTGTTGATACAGAAGTAGAAATAGGAGTGTGAATATACATTTAAATAAGTTGTAATTTTGTAGTGTCAGAGGTAAGATGGAAAGGACATTAGTGTCTGATAGCCTCATTTTTTCCCTAAAAAAATCTGCTAAAGTTGCAGAAGAAAGGGAGTAAGGATCCGTGACATGGAAAGGAAGCATTAACTCTCCCCTGTGAGACACAGAAGAGAGAGCCGAGCAAAGACAGGTGAAAGGTTTGTCAAAGAGTACGGGGGTGGAGGGGAGTTCCCTTTGTGGCTCAGCTGTGAGGGGCCTGACTGATATCCGTGAAGATGCGGGTTTAATCCCTGTCCTCGCTCAGTGGGTTAAGGATCCAGTGTTGCTGAGCTGTGAGCTGTGGTGTAGGTCACAAATGTGGCTCAGATCCTGTGTTGCTGTGGCTGTGGTGTAGGCCGGTGGCTGTGGCTCTGATTTGACTCCTAGCCAGGGAACTCCATATGCCACATGTGCGGCCCTAAAAATCTAAAAAAAAAGAAAAAAGAAAAAAGAGAAAAAAGAGTACAGGGAGTACCACTAAGATGCAGTCCACACATCTAGTGTAACCGTACACACGGGTATGCAATATCCTGTAGCAGTGCTCAGCAGTTCAAATGTATGAGTGGGTTTGACCATGGCTATGAATTGACAGGGTGCATATAAGGGGTAAGAGTCTGTGCACACTGAAGCGCTAGTGAGAATAATATAAGAGATTCACTAGAGATGTAGACTGAGTAGGAAAAATAAAAACCATAAAGAAAGTGATGAGGGAAAAAAAAAGGAAAAGTTTAAGGAAAAAAAGTCTCAAGGATGTGGAAGAACAGGTTGACATCAGGGAATATAATGGCTAGAAGGATAGGATGTGGTAGTCAGGCCTTAGAATACTGGAACTAACCGTTCCAGAGACAAGGGCATTAAAATCCAGGTTCAGTCATTGAAATTCATTTATTGAAGTGGAAGGAAAATTGAGGGTCAAGGAGCTTAACACAAGGTTGTTGGATGAGCATCCATATGTATGATGTGATCATAGGTGATCTTGGTAAGAGCTGGGGTAAAAATGAAGATTGTGAGTCATAAGCAGAATGCCTAATGATGCAAAGTGTGGGCTGTAATAATGAACAGATGATCTTTCAACTCAGAGTTTACAACGTGTTACTCACAGATATTATTTTACTTAATCTTTACAACCTATGACACAGACATAACTATTAGTCTCATTTTACAGATAAAGAGAGATTTAAGTTGGAACTTGCCAAACAAAAACCACTCAGCCAGTAAGTGACGAAGCTGGAATTGAAGCCCACATTTGTTGGCTGCACTTCACTTGTTTTCTCCAGGATAACATACTATCTGAAGGAAGATAAAATTTTACCCTTTCGGAGACACACTTCGAAGAAGTACTCTAGAGATATAATGCCTTAATTCAAACAAAAACTACTCAAGTATGTAATGTAAAGCCCATTGGGAAGTAAAAGGTGATTTCTCAGAAGCCTCTGGTTTCTCCCAGATTGTGGCAAAGAAAACAAAAGGCCTGGAGTTCCCATCATGGCTCAGTAGTTAACGAATCCGACTAGGAACCATGAGGTTTTGGCATCGATCCCTGGCCTTGCTCAGTGGGTTAAGGATCTGGTGTTGCGGTGACTGTGGTGTGGGTCCCAGATGTGGCTTGCATCCCGCGTTGCTGTGGCTCTGGTGTAGGCCCGTGGCTACAGCTCTGATTTGATCCCTAGCCTGGGAACCTCCATATGCCCCAGGTGAGGCCCTAGAAAAGACAACAAGACAAAAAAAAAAAAAAAAAAAAAAAAAAAAAAGAAAGAAAGAAAAGAAAATTAGAATTACAGAAACAGTAAGATGCAAAAAATATTAAGCAAGCTATTTCCAGTTATTCTTTATGAAAAGGGCTTGAACTGTAAGATTCAGTAATGAAGTCCATGAGGTTCTTTACCACATAAAGCGTGTGTTTGAGCTGAGAGGTGAGCTGCTTTGGATACCATCTAGACCAGTTTGTGGGATCAAGTTCTTCTTCCCAGCCACAACTCAAAGAGAATCGCCAGCCTATGGAGATGTCCAGCATGAGAAAGACCTTTGATGTGGTAGCAGTGATAGAAAAAGGCTCAATGATCTGTGTTGTGACTCAGAGAGAGAGGGCTTCTAGGTTTAGTGGGAGAAATGACTGAAGGACTGAATAAAGAGGCACGGGAATCTCTAATCAATGGGTATGGGACTTCCTTACACAGAGTAGAGGATGGAGAAAATGATGGTGATGGCAACACAGAGCAGTATGTTTGCCATCTGCAGACCATGCCTTATCAATCCAGGCCCATGTCTACAGCACAAAAACTGCCTAACAGCAGAGAAAGAATTGCATAAAACTGGCCCTACACAGAGCCATTTAAACTGATGGCCTCTTAGACTTTCTTGAAATATGCCATCTAAGAATGGACACTGATGTGCAGGCTGACCCACAAGAAATCCTGTTATAAAATAACTACTAAAATATTGACATGAATTCAGGTTCTTGGTAAATTCCTTATGAAAAGAAGCCAATGGACTTGAGTAAAATCTAACTAACCACAGAGTGCTCACCTCTTGTCCCAGAAGGTGAACTGGCTTCTCAATTCCAGTGTTAATCACATCAACCAGTTTGGCAATTGATTTGTGGTTTGTTAGCTCCATTACACAGACTAGTTTGCTTTTGTGTGGGTTTGCTTTGACTGCAATACTATTGCTCTGGAGAGCCCAATTTAGGACAGACTCAGATCCTAATCTTTTGGGGAGGGAGTAAAGATAAAACAAATGAAATTCTTGAAATATGAGATGAAAGGAAAAATTCTTGTTTTTCATAGGAATGCAAAGGTTTACTAGAAGAAAATGTAGTAAAATAATGCTTTTGAAATATTAACACTTTTACCTTAATATTTCCCCATTTCCCTTCTTTCTATATAAAACGTTAGTTATCTGCATTCATCATTCTGGGAAAGGGCAGGAAGCTTGCGAACCTCTTGATCCTGGCTTTGTTTCCCAAAAGTCTGCAGGAAGGGGTTAGAGGAGAGCCTAAAATATTTGGAAAATATATGGATTGAAAAGAGTGAGGTGTTCCCCTTCCTACACAAGAAAAATATTCTTCCAGGCTTGGGAAAGGAAGGAGTGATGCAGGGGAATTGATGAGAAAAAAGTTCTGTGGGTATGGACCTGTACCTTTCCTCTCTGGCATAGTCCATATGAGGGCTGTGGTGCTCTAAGAAACAGAGGATGGATCCAGTACTGCAGACCGAGCCTAGGAAAGATGACAAGACCTCAGAGAGGGTGTGGATGCAGAGAGGTCCAAAGATTGTCTTTAAGAAATGGCAAAAGCAGGGCAAGGATTCCTGCGACTTTATGCTCAAGAAAGAAGGGGCAGACTGGGCTCCACTTCTGGAGGAGCTGCAGAGAGAGGATCAAAGGTCACCGCAGTGATGACTAATGTGCATAGATAGATAAATGAGATCCACACGGCATCCTTGCCGCTGGGGCTTGGCCTATGGAAGCTCTCATCAAATCTTAGACACAAACTGGGAAAAGGAAAAGAAACATAAAGTTTCTGCCACACTACCAGAAGAGAGGCTTGAAATTCAGTTTAGGCTGAGTTGTTAAACAGAAAAGGTAAATTTACTTCACATCTGAATTGGTGGCCTCCAATTTGTAACCAACCAGGTGCACACATCGACATCAAAATCTGTCTTCTGCATTCTTGGGTTTCCTTCAGTATTTAATGGTCACTCAGTCATTTAACATACTTGTGAAGTATCTGTGGATTTCCAGGACTCATTAGTTTCCTGAGGGTACATCTTTGAACATAACTGGGAATACTCCTGGCTTCATGGTATTAATAGTCTAGTATTGGACAGTATTCTGATGGCCTCAAAAAATTCCATTCAAGGACTTGGGATCACAGAAGTTCTCCTACTCAGGGCTCAGAACCAGACTGCTTCATCTCTTCTGCCCTTGGATCCTCTGCTTCCGATAATATGGAAATGGGTGAAACACACAACCATTAAAAATGGAGTCCTGCTGTACAGCACAGGAAATGTATCCAGTTGTTTGAGTAAGAACTTGACTGGAAAAACAAAAAACAAAAAACTGAGGTGTGAAGGCGGCTGTGTCACTTTGCTGTACAGCAGAAACTGAAGGAACATTATAAATCAACTATACTGTTATAATTTTTTAAAAATGGCAACTATGTGGCTTGTTAATATGTGAAAGTGTAGTATGTATCATGTAAAGGAATTAAACCACATGTTAAATACATGTTAAAAACCATGAATCAGGGCAAGAGGGATATCTAAAGTATTCACTGGTTTTGAAAACATGGTATTTGCCCAGTGGAAGTGTTGAACTGACTAGAACTTTGCATTTTGGAGTACTGGCAATAATTTCAATAAACTATGAACACTTTCTCAAGAAAGTCAAAATAGGCAAATGAACAAAGCAAATATTTATGTAGGATTCATAATAAAACACACCATCCAAAGACCTTATTAATAAAATAAAGGTAAATAAAAACAAAAATCACACAAGGACAAGAAAAAAAAATATTTTTATTAACTTAAATCCAAATAGGCCTGATTCCAAAACTTGTGAAGTATTATGGCATCATGGAAAATACACACACACACACACACACACACACACACACACAGGCTTTGGGTCTGAATTCCTGTTTCAGTTATATTATCTCAGACAATTTAACTTTTTTAAGCTTCGGTCTTCATATAACATAAAAAAAGGAGGTTAGTAATTCCAAACTCACTGATTTATTGTTCGGAAAAAGTATATTTAATAAATTATAATTTTAAAGCCTTATGATAATGTTATGATAAAGTATTATAATAATATTGATAAATAAATGATAATTGCTAAAAAAAAATTAGCTCCCATTCATGTAGATCCTCACAGGTATGTGTTGATGAAATACAAAGGTGGGAATGGAAATAATCTGTACTTGGTGATTCATCACTGCTTTCTGAGGAGAATGGAACGTAGGGATACTTTAAAACAACCAGAGGATGACTTCAGTGTTCTTTTGGAATTTGGATTCCCTACCATTTATCTAGGTGTCTTTGCTGCAGAGATAGGGTCAGTCTCTTACCTGAGTATCCAGTGCTCAGGACTCCTGCCCCAAATGCACTCATCTCAAACAAGCCTCTGCCGTCCTGCTGGCCACTCTGGATTTGCTGATGCCCTGTTGTCTTTTTCTTTCCAGCCTGTAATTCTCCCAGTGATGAAGAACTTCTGCAACTCCCAGGAACCACAAAACAGCAATTCCTACTGACTTCTAGGAGTCAGTTATCACACACCCCTCCCTGTCTCTAGCTCTGCCAATGTTCTTCCATCATACTTGTGGTTCCCTGCATTATCATTACTTGCTGCAGTGTACTGCAGTCATCATTTTATAGAGCTCTCTTTCCTCCGGGGCTCTGAGAGCTTTAAGGCTGAAACTGTGTCTTAGTTTATCTTTTAAGCACAATACTGGAAATAAACTGGAAGTTCAGATATTTAATTCAGCAAATGAAGGAATAAACTATCGTCATTATTTAGTAAGAACAGTACACTCTGGCTCCATGCATAGTATTGTGCTAATGATTTTACATGTAGTTAAATGCATATTTCAGTATTCTCCTTCTAAATGTAAGGTTGTGAGTTTGGGTCAAATAACTCAAGATGTGTACACCTAAAGGAGAAATGTATCAGGTTAAACTGTAGAGAGGGCCAGTAGAGAGAGAAACTTTTAGCAGATGAGGGCTTTTAACTTTGCTAAATCTCATGTAAATATAGCTACATTTTCCTGCCTCTGTGTAATGGCATTAGGATTGCAAATGTCATTGTAGAAAGACAAAGATTCAGAAGTGAAAGGGCTTTGCCATTACTAAGCCATCTCGATCTACTCCAGATTTATATCTCTCTCCCACCCACCCACAACTAACTTCTGTAAAGGACATTAATTTTTCAAGTTTTTTTTTTTTTTTGAGACCATCTGAAATGCATTCTTGCTGAAAATTTCCCAGATGAATATCCTGAGAAACTAACTGGGTTTCTTCTCTAATAACATTCAAAAGCATCTCTTAATTCTTCTATGGACAGATTCAAACCACACGACTTTGGAAGAAGCCAAACTGGCTGTAAGCATAAATATTTCCCTCAACATGGATTGCAAGTTGCTTGCATCTTAGCTCTGCAGAAAGGACCAGGGCTGGTGGGAATGCAGTAACTGGGGACCAGCAATCCCAATGCATGCATCTCCCTAGGGAGGACTGTCTTTTAAGGTGCCATATGGATGAGTTAATGAGGCCAGCCTGAGGTCGTGGGTCATGTCTGAAAGAGGAAACAACAAAATCTTCGTGGGAAAATCATGTGAAAATGAAAATAGCCAAATATACAAGCATTATCTAGCACCCTAGGGAGGTTATAAGAATACCTCAGAGAGAACAAAACTAGTGCTGTTAGATACCCAAGGGAAATTCTAGATTTAAATAATCCTAAGAAGCCTTTTCTAATCCTACCCTCCTAAACCACAAATCTCCATCCTGTGAGCTTCCCACTCACCCAGGCAGAAATAAGCATTCTTCCTTTTTGCTTTCAAGAGCCTCCAGTAGATACCGCTGAAAAAGCACATCACATTATTTTGCAACTATTTCTTTTGTTGTCTAATCTAGACTGGAATGGTTTAGAATGACAGCTCCTTGATGGAAAGGATTGTGCGTTAATAATGTCATTGTTTTCAGGATCAATGGTAGTATTTGGCCCATAGTAGGAATTCTAAAAAATAAATGCTGAGTAAATGGAAGAATGAATGGGAGATGGTATTGAAAAGAAATTTGAGCACAGGAAAAAGGGAGAGGTGGCTGGCAACATTACTTTCCAAATCCTTTCAGGTCTGAGATTGCTAAACTTTTACTGATCCATTAACCAATGAGTTTTCTAAATATCCGCATGATTTTGTGATGCTGCACTTCCCTATCAACCCTCACTGTCTGTTTTCTTAGACTTCTGTGTACCTGTCTCTTGCACTCACATTGCTGCCCCTCTCTCCCCCAGCACCAGGATATCAACATTGTTAGACTGACAGTCACTTCCACCCTTCTTTTTGCTCCACGTGTGTACAGCGTTCTTTGTTCCTCTGTCTTTGGATGGCAGGTTGGGGAAAAAAGCCCCTTTTGAAGCATTCCAAATTGCCTAGGTGATGTACTTTTTTGTGTAAAATTCCTTCTAAGCAAAGATGCTGTTGCAATTAATTGCACACTGATATTACTCTTTTTTGTGGGATAGATGTGTAACTGCCACTGGCTTATTAATCATCATCCTAACCTTTTCATTAACTTCCTCTTCCTCTTCTCTCATTCCTGTACCCTCCCTACCCTCAGGCTCCATTTAACTTTAGGGAAGATGGTTTCATTCTGTCCTAATTTATTCCTGATTATTTATTTTCATTGTTGGTTTAGATTAGAAATAAAACATCAGGGAACCAGTGTGTAGATTTCAGAGTATCTTGACATGGGATTTCTTCAACACTTTGATCCTAGAAGAAACAGAGTGAAAACACCTTGCGTTCTTACTAGAAAAGTGCTACGGAAAAACTTACCCCAGAGGGGTTTTAGGGGTTATTTAAATACACCCAATGCTCAAATCATCCCTCTTTAAGAGCTTCCAAGTAGAATTGTACAACACCTCCAACACAGATGAGATTCGTATTTGCAATCGGCTGGTATATTGGTGTGATTTACTATTATGGAATATTAAATTTGCCTTTTCATTTTTACAAATGAGGAAACTCAGGCCCAGAATGGAGTAGCTTATTCAAAGTTAACAATTAGCGGCAAATCTAGGATTAGAACCCATAGCTAGTGTTTCTCTTTTAGCAAACTGAAGTCTTTTTCCAACCAGCTTACATGGAGACTAAAATTCCTACCTTCAGAATTCCCATCGTGACTCAGCAGAAATGAATCTTACTAGTATCCATGAGGATGCAGGTTCGATCCCTGGCCTCATTCAGTGGGTTAAGGATCCAGCGTTGCTGTGAGCTTTGGTGCAGGTTGCAGATGCTGCTTGGATCTGGCATTGCTGTAGCTGTGGCTGTGGCCAGCATCTATAGTTCTGATTTGACTCCTAGCCTGGGAACCTCCATATGCCACGAGTATGGCCCTAAAAAGACAAAAAAAAAAAAAAAAAAAAAAAAAAAAAATCCTACCTTCCAAATCTCTTCTTCTTTCTCTTCTCCTCCTTATCCTCTTTCTCCCTCTCCTTCTTCTCCTCTTTCTTTTTTTTTCTTTTTTGCTTTTTAGGGCCACACCTATAGCATATGGAACTTCCTAGGCTAAGGGTCAAATTGGAGCTGCAGCTACACCACAGCCACAGCCACATGGAATCCAAGCCGTGTCTGCTGCCTATACCATAGTTCACAGCAACACTGGATCCTTAACCCACTGAGCGAGGCCAGGGATTGAACCTGCATCCTCATGGATACTAGTCAGGTTTGCAACCCACTGAGCCACAACAGGAACTCCCCAGATATTTCTTGTTTAAGTTTGCCTCTAGAGAACCTCTGACAGAATACACTGGGGACATGGTGCATTCTTACACCAACTTGCTGCCATAAATTTGATTTTCAGATTAGTTCCTTGTCCCTAGTAGAACGTAGGGCCCTGAGAGAATTGGGTGCATCAGATAGATATACTTGGAGGTGGAAGTAAGAAAATGGTTGATATGGCATTTCTAAATTTGTGTTTCAGATACTAGTAATCTTAAGATACTAACCATGGGCAAAAAAGGCAATCATGGTAAAAATCAATTGAGAAATACTAGAATAAATACAGTTGAGTAAGATTTTTAACTCTTAATCTGCAAAATTCTCTGAAAAGAGAATGAAAAGACAAGTTACAGACAGAAAGAAAATATTTGCAAACCGCATATTTGACAAAAGACTTACTTAGTACATATAAAGAACTACCCCAAAAAATACAATTAGAAAATGGGCAAAAGACACGAGAAGACATTTCATCAAGAGGAGTATAAAAATGGCGAATAAAAGCATAAAAAAATTTTCAACATCATTAATCATTAAGGAAATGAGAACCTGACAATGAGATACCTCTATATACTCAGTTAGAATGACTATAGTCAAACAGACAGACATTACCAAGTGTAGGAAAGGCTGTGGAGGAATTGGATCTCATACATTGCTGATGGGAATGTAAAATGATAGAGCTACCCTGGAAAATAATCTGGTAGTTTCTTAGAAAACTAAATACATTTTTAATATACAACCCAGCCATCATATTCCTGGGGGTTTATCCCAAAGAAATGAAAATGTATGTCTACACAAAAATGTATATGAATGTTCATAGAACATTATTTGTAAGTTTTATTTGTAATAGCTAAAAATTATAAACAATTCAAATATATTTCAATGGGAAAGCGTTTAAAGAAACTGTGGTACATACATAATGTGAAAATGAATGGACAATTGATATACGTAACAACTTGAATGGGTTTCAAAGGACTAGTGCTGAATTTTTTTAAAAAAGCTAATTTCAAAACATTTCATACTATATGATATCATTAAAATAACATTCTCAAAATGACCAAATTAAAGAGTTGGAGCACATATTAATGGTTGCCAGAGGGTAAGGAGGGAGAACTATAAATGAATGGCTGAAAAACAAGGCTGGAATTATATGTATATTTTTGTCTTTTTATGGCCACATCTGCTGCATATGGAAGTTCCCAGCCTAGGGCTTGAATTGGAGCTGCAGCTGTGGCCTGTGTCACAGCCACAGCAGCACTGGATCCAAGCTGCATCTATGACCGCAACTGCAGCTTGTGGCAGTGCCAGATCCCTAACCCACTGAGCAAGGCCAGAGATTGAAACTGCATCCTCACAGAGTCATCAGGTCCTTAGGCCGCTGAGCCACAATGGGAACTCCTGGAATTAGAAATTTAGGTGTCATCAGTATGCAGATAGCACATAAAACCAAGAGATTAGGTGAGGTCTTTTTGGAGAAAGTTAAGATAGAAAAGATGAAAAGCTCAGGGAGTTCTGGTCGTAGCGCAGCAGAAACAAATCCAACTAAGAACCGTGAGGTTGCGGGTTCGATCCCTGACCTCACTCAGTTAGTGGGTCAAGGACCTGGTGTTGTCGTGAGCTGTGGTGTAGGTTGCCAATGAGGCTTGGATCTGCGTTGCTGTGGCTGTGGTGTAGGCCGGCACAGCTCCAATTCGACCCCTAGCCTGGGAACCTCCATATGCCATGGGTGTGGCCCTAAAAAGACAAAAGACAAAAAAAAAAAAGAGAAAAAAGAAAAGATGATAAGTTCAAAGATCAACTCCCAGGTCCCAATATATTTAAGAATCCACCAGAAAAGGAGAGATGAACAAAAGAAATTAAATGCGACTAGAGAGTGTTAGAGTGGCGGGATTAAGGGGTGACTCTTTTTCTTTTTCATATTTTTCTCATTGTAGTTTTATTGCTTAAAAAAATGACAAGCAAAACATTTTTGATATGTTAGTAAACTCCTTAAAGACAAAATATCTCTTGCTTGCTAAAGATCCTTATATGTACTTTAGCTCCATTGAGAAACCAACATTCTTCATAAAGAATTTGTTAAGGAATATATTAGCTACAATGTTTAATAGGCATGACAGAGGATTAGGTTCCTCTGGCATATGTTCTATTGTCTTACATAAATGTAACTTGAGGAAAAAAGGAAAAAGAAAAAAAAATCTGAATTGTATCACTAAGCAACTTTCAGGGTTGAATTTTTTCTCTAGATTCTAAGCTTAATAAGGTAAAAGCAAGTACCTATCAAGTTCTTTGCATAGTGCCTTTCACTTAGTAAGGATCTGCAATATTTGAAACACTTAAAAACCCAGATATAACCCCCCCCTTATATTTATGAAAAACTCCCTTGCTAATGACTAAGCCTTGGGTGGAACTTGCCTGTAATTTTACATGTCCAAATTTTTTTCCCTTTTATGGATGGAGTTTTATAGATCATAAATTTAAATGCTCAGAGAACCTTAGAAGTTATTTATTCTTACCCTCTCTACCAATCCTCTTATGTTGAATTACTGACTCAACAGAGCTTAGCTGAGATTGGCACTTTTCTAACACTAATAATATTTTCTATGTTTTCAGGGTCTTTCTGCCAAGAGCTTAAAAGTAGTGAGGTGAGCAGGGAAAGGCATTTCCTCTCCAAAGACCAAAACTTGAAAGTTCACCTTTGTGTCAGCCACAGCAAGACATCCTCCCGTTCTACCACACCTGACTTTGGCAGGGGTTTAGGAAACCTGGGTTCTATTTGTAGCCACGCAACTCACTGTGTGACTTTGGACAAACCATTTTATCTTGACATTATAATGGTTCACCCTCGTCACCTCTTAAGTTAGCTGTGGGAACACTTGAGACCATATTCATGTTTGGTTTAAAACACATAGACCCTTAAAGGCCATTGCCCTAAATATAGATATTCTTTGCATATTTTCCTTTGGCTTTGTTTTTTGCACTCAGTTGATGACAATTTCATGGCTGTAGTGACTGTTTCCAAAAGATTCAATCCACGATTTCAGTCTCTAATTCTGCTATCTTAGTGCATCTGTTCCAGATGATCAGTAGTTAGCTCTGCAACACTATGGCCTAAGCCATGTTTGCAGAGAGACTTGAGACTCAATTGGAGAACCCAATGCACATCTTTGGGGTCTTGTGTCCTGGGCCAGCCGAGGTCTATAGGTTGGTGTTAAAATTAATGAATGAGCTAAGTACTTCCAGGCTCAAGCCCATGTTTCTCTAGGGAGTGCAGCAATATTGTACCCACTGTTTGGAATACCATGGACTGAACCAGGTGTAGCTAAGAAAACAGCAGAAGACAAATATAATGAAGAGACTAATAACTAGCACTTATTAGTTATGTATGATATCAACTCATTTAACCTTCACAAAAAACTTGCAAAGCAAATGAAACCCAGCAAGACCCTGTGGGGCTCCAGGGCACAAAAAGCCTTTCTGTGTTGGTTCCCCCATTTCTTGTTTATAGAAAAGAGGCTTATTTAGCTTCCATGACCTTCCCTGAGTTCCAAAGGGCAGGTTCAAACCTTTACTAATCTGGGAAGTGTGAGGATGCAGAGAGAGGGGAGGAGCAGTCAAGATACAATCATGCAGCCTTGGGGCAGGGTCCTGGTACCTCTTCGAGGAATATACATAACACTATTTTTGAGCTCTTCTTCAGAACTAAAACTTCCAACAAATGGAAGATATTAACTATTTGGTGAACGATTCTTGATTCCAGAAATAAATTTATGGTCTGATACCCTCAGTACCACCAGAACCGGTCCCGGGGGTACCAAACACCTGCTTTGAGGAAGAATGAAAGCTTGCATCTACCCTGATTCTTATCTGTGGCCCCTATTTTCCCAAACTATAAGACCCCTTCCTATCCCCTCCCATAGGAGGGCACAATCTATGAGAGAGATGGAGCAGGCACAGGTAGTTGTAGAAGTTCCAATAAGCAACCATAGATAAAGAGGGAAATTTAGGGGACTTTGGGAGATCACTATAAGTTAATAAATTGCTCAAAAAAGCCATCAGAACAAGGCAGGCTTGCTTGACTAGTGGAGGTGCCTCAGGTCATTGGGTGGGGGATGGGATGAGGCCTGCATTCAGATTCAGACCAAGAGCAGGAGTTTGAGGACTGCCCTCCTGCTGATTTGAATACACACCTTACAGGATACCAAGGAGGAGCTACCACTCCCAGAAAGGAAGAGGCAATCTTTTCCAACTCCTACTTCCCTTGGAAGATAAAACTGTAGCCCATTGGATCCTTGGGGCAGAGCTTCTGTGCCTGCCTGCTTGCATCTCTCACAAGTGTCCTATCTTAGTAAATCTATTTCTTGCCTATCACGTTGTCTCCTGCTGAATTCCTTCTGTGCAGAGACATAAAGAACCTGAACCTTAGTGAGTCCAGACACAGGGTGAATGATTCTAATTTAAAACCATGGGTTCAAGTCCCAGTCTGGGTTTTGTCTGTGTTCCAGTTCCGGCATGTGGGTTCTGGCTAGGTTCAGGCCATTAGTGCTGTCAGTTTCATTTTGGCTTTAGCTTTCTGTGGCCTCCTTTGCCTGGTAAAACAATAAAAACTACTCCTTTCCACTTCACCCAAAACTCTTTCTTGGTGTTTGTATTATACCCTGGTGGACATAGGCTGAATTTTGGCAACACAATCACCATCATTCCCCATTTAAAGGAAACTGAGGCACAGGAAGAGTGAGTGACTTTCTCAAGGAAATATTGAAATCTTGGTAGAAAGTTGGAGGTATTATTTAATATCCTGAAGAGAAGACCCTCCTTCATGCTGTGAGAAACATAAAATAAAAGCATCAATGGAGTTCCCGTCGTGGTGCAGTGGTTAACGAATCCGACTAGGAACCATGAGGTTGCAGGTTCGGCCCCTGCCCTTGCTCAGTGGGTTGACGATCCGGCGTTGCCCTGAGCTGTGGTGTAGGTTGCAGACGCGCCTCGGATCCTGCGTTGCTGTGGCTCTGGCGTAGGCCAAGGCTACAGCTCTGATTGGACCCCTAGCCTGGGAACCTCCATATGCCGTGAGAGCGGCCCAAGAAAAAGCAAAAAGACAAAAAAAAAAAAAAAAAAAAAAAAGAAACAAAACAAACAAACAAAAAAGCATCATGGAGTTCCCCTTGTGGCCCAGTGGTAACAAACCCGACTAGTATCCATAAGGATTTGGTTCAATCCCTGGCCCCACTCAGTGGGTTAATGATCCAGCCTGGCCATGAGCTGTGGTGTAGGTCACAGACAAAGCTCAGATCTGGCATTGCTGTGGCTGTATTTTAGACCAGCAGCTGCAGCTCTGATTCAACTCCTGGCCTGGGAATTTGCTGAATGTGGCCCTAAACAAACAAACAAACAAAAAAGAATCATGAGAAGCAAACTAAGAGGCTTCATGCCATAGTACAGGAAAGAAACAAAGACCTAAAGTAAAAACTTCCAGAAGGAGGAATAGATTCTTCCTTTCTTATGTTACCATAGAAGAGACACTTTTACTCTGCTCCCCATAAAGCACATGATTGTAGTGGACACTTCTGTTTCTTTCCACCCATTTTTATTTCTACTCAGGGAACAAGTGTAGGTGATTTGAAATTCGAACCTCATGCCCAATAGGGTAACTTCACTTGCAGTATGATTAATATATGGAATTGCAACATGAGTACTTTTCTCATTCTCCATCCCTCTTGAATTTTCTGTCCCTTGTTTTATAAGAGGGGACACACATTTCTCAAACTCTTCCTCCCATCATGAATCAGACAAACAGGGGCAGATATTCCTCCACTTGTTGAAGGCGGACCATTTTCCTGGTTCTTCCTTGCCATTTGGATAAATTAATCAAACCCTACTCTTTCCGCTCATGCCAATGTCTACATTTGAGGTGAAGTGTTAAAACGGTCCTAGCTTGGCCCAAGATCCTGGCCACAGTTTCAAATCCAACTTATCAAAAAGTTCTGTATTTTGTGTTTAATTGAGCAGCCATCAATAAAGCTGCTTCTTTCCATCTTTTCTCTCTCTATACTTGTTATAATCCTAAAGAGAGGAAAGATTATTAGTTCCTAGGATTCCAAGAGGAGCATCAGTGGGAAGAGAAATAAAAGATATGTGTTTTTCAAGCAGTGTTCTCCAGGAAAATGCTTTGAGGAAACTCTGCTTCCCTGCTTGACCAGTGCCCAGAACAAGTAAACCAGTTTTGTCTCTGAGTCTCAGGTTCCTTAGGGTAAATAAGGATTAGGGATAATCCTTTTAGACAAGGAAGATGCTGTTCTCCATCTGCCCGCCCCCCCCTTAGGTTCATAGTAGCACATTACAGAGCCTGTGAGTTGTCTACTGTCTGTCTCATCTTGAATGGCAATCAAAACTGCATCTGGGTCTTTAGGACAATCTGACAGAGTGTCAGAAGTCATTAAACTAAAAGAGTAAAGATAAACAACAGGAGGCTTTGATCCCTGGGCCTGGTAATCAGTTCATTAAAAAATTAGAGGTTAAGGTCCAGTAACACTCCCTAACCATATTAAAGCCAAGGCAGAGCTGACTCTCTACATGTTTTGGGTGCCTGTTGGCCTCACCCAGATCTAATAAAGAAGGTGGTTTTCATCTCTGTTTTTCTCTGTACTAAGGAGATTATGTGGGTAGGAAAAAAGTGAAATCTGGAAAGCTGAGCACCAGGATCACCCTGCCCACATCTCTGTGAGTGCCTCTAGGGATAAGCCTATTGTATTTAATGGACTTTTCATTCTGTTTCCTTGTTTTTATAAACTTATAATTCCAGAGATTCAAATCTTTCCTTTTGCATGGACAAAGCAGAGACATAGTGCAGAAAAATGAGAAACGCTCAATGTTATAGAGCAAGTTAGTGATAGAGTAGGAACAACTGAATATATATATTAAATATATATTCTTTATAATGCAAGATTTATATATGTATATATAAACTTCTATCCAATCCAATTGCAATATACAGTATAATTTCCATAACTAAAAAGGTATATAGATGGTTTGAAATGTTATGTAGACACAAATGCAATTTCATTGAATAGGTTTGCCTGATGGTTGATCTTAATAGTTACTGATTACATATTAAATTGATCTTAAATATAAACTCACTGGAGTTCCTGTTGTGGCGCAGCAGAAACAAACCCAACTAGTTTCCATGAGGGTATGATTTCGATCTCTGGCCTCACTCATTGGGTCACGGATCCGGTGTTGCCATGAGCTGTGGTGTAGGTTGCAAACACAGCTTGGATCCTGTGTTGCTGTGGCTGCGGCATAAGCTGGCAGCTGTAGTTCTGATTCAACCCATAGCCTGGGAACTTCCATATGCCTCATGTATGGCCCTAAAAAGCACACACACACACACACACACACACACACACACAGCAAATAAATAAATAAACATGTCGCAGGCAATATAGTTAAAAAGATATGACCTAAGAATGGCACTATATTGAAGGGCTGGGGGGAGTCCTGAAACTTCAATTCATTTGAATAGAGCAAAACTCACATTTTTCCATCAAATGTTTTCTTTAAATTATCAGATAACTATTTAATGTCTTTTGAGAAGATTTTTCCAGTGCTTGGAAAATTTATCATTGCAATAAATCCCAGGGGAATCAGCAGGTAATACTATACTCATTGCAGAGTAAATTGCTCATAGAGACAAGTGGGTTTGGTAACAATATATCACCTTAAGAAGAGCTGTTCTTCCTGCAGATTAGAGTTGTCATTAAGTGCTTAGGTACTATTTCTCACAGATGGATCTTCTGCTTTTAATTGCAGGCCAAATTGAGGACATAATTTGAATGAGTTATCTGGAGAAAATAATTACCTCAACCATACAGAACACAGAAGTTGTTTAAGCTATCATTTATCCAACACAAGCTATCGTGTATTGAACACACGCCATTAGTGAGTCCTCATAGAACCTCTTTGAAGTAGCTACTATTATTATACTCATTTTTATGGATTCTTCATCCATAAAATAATATACTTAAATTTCCATGGGTAGTAAGTGGTAAAGGCTAGGACTTGCTCTTGCATTTTCAGTACTGATGCAGTAAACATTATGCTAGGCATTTCAGGAAATGTAACAATATGAAAATTGTGGTTACTGATTTCTAGGATTTTATAATACTTGGAGAATCAGATATTTTTGAAAGCAAAGTGATGTCAGTGCTAACTTGTTAGAAGCAAAAATCTTAGAAATATTTAAAAAGAAAAAGATAACTGTGAAGTCTTCTTGGAAGAGATGGGAACTTTGTGAAACTTAAAAAGAATTATTCATAAAGTTATCATGAGGAAAGAGAGAATTCTGGGCTAGAGAACTTGTATAGGGTATGGATGGAAGTCAATAGGAAGATGGGTGAATAGCATTCATGGTACACATGAGACTATCAGAGAGGATGGAGGGGGGAGAAACATGCAAGATCATACATTATTTCTGAAGAAAGATATTGAAAGTGTTTTTGTTTGTTTTTACTTTTTAGGGCCTCGTGTGTGGCATATGAAAGTTCCCAGGCTAGGGGTCGAATTGGAGCTGCAGCTGCCAGCCTACACCACAGCCATAGCAACGCAGAATCCAAAACACATCTGCAACCTACACCACAGCTCATGGCAGCACCAGATACTTAACCCACTGAGAGAGGTCAGAGTTCGGACCCACATCCTCACAGATACTAGTTTGGTGCATTACTGCTGAGCCACATGAGAACTCCCTGAAAGAGATTTTTTTGTTTTGTTTTGTCTTTTTAGGGCCGCACTCTTGGCATATGGAGGTTCCTAGGTTAGGGGTTGAATAGGAGCTGTAGCTGCCAGCCTACACCACAGCCACAGCATTGCCAGCTCCGAACTGTGTCTGCAAACTACACCACAGCTCACAGCAATACCAGATCCTTAACCCACTGAGCGAGACCAGGGATGGAACCCACATCCTCCTGGATACTAGTTGGGTTTGTTAATCACTAAGCCAAGAAAGGAACTTCCCTGAAACAGATTTTTTTTTTTTTTTTTTGTCTTTTTGCTATTTCTTTGGGCCGCTCCCATGGCATAGGTAGGTTCCCAGGCTAGGGGTCTAATCAGAGCTGTAGCCCCCAGCCTAAGCCAGAGCCACAGCAACGCAGGATCCGAGCCGCGTCTGCAACCTACACCACAGCTCACGGCAACGCCAGATCGTTAACCCAATGAGAAAGGGCAGGGACCGAACCCGCAACCTCATGGTTCCTAGTCGGATTCGTTAACCACTGCGCCACGACGGGAACTCCCCTGAAACAGTTTTAAAGCTACAAAATTTATGGTGTGTTTCAGGATTTCTTAGGGGATAACACTGTTTTCATTGTTGCTATTTTGAGGAAGTCTATTCAGCAGAGTACATTCAGTAAGGTCATCTAAGGTCTTATTTCTCAGATCATCTCCCTCCTGTATTTCCTCATACCCTACGTATTTAAATAATAGGGGAGTCAGGGAGAAGTAAAGGAATCAAAGATCTATATGCTTCTATGGGGTATGAAAAGAGGGAGATGGTTGAGACATAGAGCTCTAGATGTCTCTTATGGACCCAGGCCTTATCCAGTGATAGTGAGGCCTGGGACAAAGCCAACTTCAATGTCCATGTCGTTGGACTTGCCATAGATGAGTTGCAATAATGAAGGCCTTCTGATTAATTAAACCCTCTGGATGATTCTCTGTTATGCTGAGATCTGTGATTCTTCAGTCTTTATCCTATGGATTACTGTTTTCAGTGAATATTTTCTGTTATTTACTCTCTATTTAGCACCAAGCATGTGGTGAATCAACAACCAGAGTTGAGGGCAAATTGCATCCGTTGTCTTTTCTGAGTTCTTTAATTTGCTTTATTATTATTATTATAATTTTTGCTTATCGTAAATATTGTTTCCACTAAAGTTGTTTTTTAAATTCTGTTTTTTAAAAGGTTTGAAAAATCGCTTGTAATCCTTGTAGCTTGCTTTCTCCATGAGTCATAGAAGCTGTTACAGGATAAACTTCAAGCAGTTAGGGAACAATATGTTTGATAAACTTTGCTGTGTTAAATGCTTTGATGATCATTCCTGGGCAAGAGCAGCATAATAAGTTAGTAGGTACATGGTGAAGCTGCAAGTGAGTTAGACAGTGTTTACTCATTGAAGTAATTTCTGGGAATGAAACTTGGAACAGACTTGAGGATTCTGGGTTCTGTCTATGGAACTTATTTTGTTAAAACTGCAAAACCAATTGTCATGGAGAGCATGGGCTTTATCTTCTTGACTGTAGACCTCAAGTTCCTTCTGGTAAATGTTATTACCAAATTACTCAAGGACTCAGGATAGGTCTCAGATCGGCAACAGGAGTGAAAATGGCAATAGTAAGAATATTAGCTCCTAGCTACTGTATACTTCAATTCTTCACATCAGTTATTAAATTTATAGCTTAACAAAACTGTAAAGTAACTCTTTTAACTCCATTTTATATTAAAGAGTTTAAGTATCTTAAGAAAAGTTATACAGTTATACAGCCAGGCCTTTGTCTGATTCTAAGACCCAGGTCTTTAACTTTTGTAATATTCTGCTTCCCAGCTTTGCTGATTCTCTTCCAGACAATCGTGTGTGTTTGTGTGTGTGTGTGTGTGTGTGTGTGTGTGTGTGTGTGTGTCTACTGTCTTGAGCATAGACTTTTTGGTTGTACATAGTAGAACTATCACCATTCATAGTGATCTATAGCTAACTGCAGAGACTCTATTCTTTGTTCCCACAGTCCAACTAACACTCCTTTATGGTGGTAACATTTTTTTACACAGAAGACCATGTCACTACTGCCCTCAGAAAACTTTAGTGGTTTCCTAAGAAAAATGTGATAAAGACTGAACTCCTCAGCCCTTCTGGTCAACTTTTTTCTCCATAATTTTTCAACCTTATATCTCATTGCATCTTCCTCCAGTTCTAAGTTCTTATCACAGTAGGCTACCACCATCCCACCAATGTGCATGCAATTTCCTGCCTGCGCACCTTATTTCATGATGATGTCTCTTCTGCCTGAAATTCTCTGCTTGTCCCAAGTCTTAAACTTTTTTTTTTTTTTTTTTAATGGCTGCATCCACATCATATGGAAGTCTCCAGGCCAGGGACTGAATTTGAGCCACAGCTGTGATCTACACCACAGCTGCAGCAATGCCAGATCCTTTAACCCACTTTACCAGGTTGGGGATTGAACCCACACCTCCACAGCAACCCAAGCCACTGTAGTCGGATTGTTAATCCACTGTGCCACTGTGGGAATGCCTTAAACATCTTTTAAGACTCAGTTGAAACATTTAAATAGAACCTGCCTTTGTGTTTTTCTGATGATATGCTAGATTTGATTACGTTGTGTTTCAAAGTTTGACTTCAAGTATAATACTCATTTAGTATGTCTCTGCCTTATTTCACAACTTCTTTCCACCTGTGTGACTTTTAAGCACAAGGAACACCATCTGGTTCATTTTGTATCTATAATATTCTGCCTGATGCTTAACACATGCTCAGGAAATGTTGGTTAAGTTGAACAGAGTATTCACTAGTGTTATCCATTACTATAACTACTTCATTTTGACAGTGCACAGAATGTATTTACGTCATGAAATAATCAAAATGTTCATTTTTTTTTCTGATATATTTAAACAATATGCCATGTTTGCTCCATTATCTGTTTGTCTTTGTGGAGCCACTGACTTAGATGTTTAGGTCAAAACTTTTATAGAACTCATCTATAAAGCCGGAATCTAACACCTTTAAGGAAAAGTTATTATTTTTCAAGAAGGATCTCTTTACATAATGAAGAGATTCAATTCAGTGTCCCACTTTCTTGATCCCAGAGCTCACTACAAAATGTGAAGTAGTCTTTGATGTTTGAGATGAATACTTTATGAATAATTCATCTTGAGCATACTATATTTAATATAAGTACTGTACTTATGCAGACATTTATGTCCTTAATAATGATTATTTGTACCTACAGAACCAAAGTTCTCCATCACTTATATCCACTGGCCAATCCTCCATCTCCAGTGAAAATATTGGATTCTTTTTTATTTCAAATATTTTAAGCTGATTTTTGTACATGAATGTTTGTGTCAGTGTTTTCTATCTTAAATAGAACATATAAGGATTGAATGGCCTTATTAAAGCCTGGTAAGTCCAATCATTTTAGTTACTTTGATTTGCCAAATGGATCGTCAGCTAAATGATCTGAGTCTAGACACACAGCTGAATTGGAATTAGGATAATGAGAGAAGACAGGGCCCATTGTCTTTTTTTTTTTAAACCATTTTAGGGCCACACCCAAAGCATATGGCATCCCCAGGCCAGGGGTCGAATTGAGGCTGTAGCTGCAAGCCTACACCACAGCCACAGCAACACAAGATCTGAGCCACTTCTTTGACCTACACCACAGCTTACTGCAATGCCAGATCCTCAGCCCACTGAGCCCAGGGACTGAACTCACATCTTCATGGATACTAGTCAGATTTGTTACTGCTGAGCCATGAGGGGAACTCCAGCCCAAGGTCTTGAATTGCATATGTGTGACCTATATCTGCCTGGAAGGACAGAGTCAACCATCAAAATTATAGTCTGAAACATGAGCTAAAGGAGCAACTTTATAACAAGAAAAAAGTTTAAACCTAGGTGCTACAGGCAAGGGAGGCACTTGCAAACAGAGAAAAGATGCAGCCTTACAGGAAAATATTTTAGAGCAATGGGGAAATGTCTCTTGGCAATGTTTAGATGAGAAGATAATATATTTCCAGGAAAAGCTGCTGAGGTATTCATTCATTCATCCAACCATTCATTCATTCAACAGGTATTTACTGAGAGCCTATTCTGTGCCAGACGTTTTAAGTACTCAGGATACAGCGATGAAAAAAAACCAAAAATCCCCCTGTCATTAAACTTGCATTATAGTCTGAGAAGAAAATAAACAAGTTATTAATATAGCCTGATACTAATATAGCATCAGGCATTTTAGAAGAAAAATAAAGTTGTAGAGCATCAGAATAAGTCTAGGAACAGATATAATTTCTGAGAGAGTAGTCAGTAATCTCTCACCTGATGACAGGTGAGCAGAAACCTGAAGGTAACAAGGAAGTAAGCCATGAAGTTATCCTGAGAAAAACAAGTGCAGGGAATGGGTGAGTGCATTTGGTGGGTTTGAGGAACAACCAGGGCATGGTGCCTGGGGCACTGTGAGTTAGAAGTAGGGTAGTAGGATATGAGATCAGAGAGGCAGCCAGCAGAAGGATTGTACTGGGCCCAGGCACTGATTCTTTTTAAATTAAGGTGAAACTTATATCCAGTTAAATGCAGAGATCTTAGGTGGATAAATTAGGTTTTAGGTTTGATAAATTTTGATAATTATATTTACCCATGTAATCCCATCTCAGACATGACATAGACTATTTCCTTTACCCCTGAAAGTTACTTCACATCCACTTCTAGTCAATCACCACCTTGCCTCCTGAAGCATACAATCTAATCTTTTTCTGTCATGGACTAGTTTCACCCTTCTACAATTTCATACACATGGAATCATAGAGTGTATATTCTGTCAGTAAGGCTTTGTTTGCTCAATATGTTTTCTTGAAATGTATCCATGTTTTTGCATGTTGTTATTAGTCTTTTTTTTTTTTACTTCTAATTAATTGGCATTCCAGTGTTTAAAATTCAACAATTATTTATCTATTTTCATTAATATTTATTTGAATGATTCCAAGTTTCTGTCTGTTATTGCACACAAGTCATTGTGCTGACACATCTATCCTTTTCTCTTGGGTAAATATTTAAATGTGGAATTGCTAGGTCATAGGGTAAGTGTATTTTTGACTTTAAATAAAACAAAATTGCTAAACAGCTTTCTTTTTTTAAATTTTTATTTATTTATATATATTTTTTCTACTGCACAGCATGGTGACCCAGTTATACATACATGTATGCATTCTTTTTTCTCACATTACGTGTTCCATCATAATTGACTAGACAGAGTTCCCAGTGCTACAAAGCAGGATCCCATTGCTAATACATCCCGAAGGCAACATTCTTCATCTATTTACCCCAAGCCCAGTCCCTCCCACTCCCTCCCCTAAACAGCTTTCTAAAACAGTTGTATTTTTCTTTATTCCCTTCAGGAACATGAGAATTCTGGATCTTCCATAGCCTCTCCAACATTTGTTATTGTCAGCCTTTTTCATTTAGCCATTTTAGAGGGTTCATAGAACTATCTCATTGGAGTTTTAATGTGCATTTCTCTAGCATCTAATGATGTTAAATACTTTTTTTCCTATATTTTATGGCCACACCTGCAGCATATGGAAGTTCCAAGCCAGTGATTGAATCTGAGCTGCATTTGTGACCTACACTGCTCTTGTGGCAATGCCAGATCATTTAACCCACTGTGCAGGACCAGGAATTGAACCTGTGCCTTCACAGTGAACCAAGCTGCTGCAGTGGGATTCCTAACTCACTGCACCACAGTGGGAACTCCTGATGTTGGATACTTTCATACATGTACTTATTGGCTATTTTCATATACTTTTTTTGTAGAAAGTCTAGCCATGTTTTTGCTCATTACATTATTAGTTTGTGGGAATTATTTATATATTCTGCATACAAAAGACTTTTGATTCTATTGCTTTCTAACTGTGAAGGGAAGAAGCCATCAGAGGTTTTAAGAATGGAATAATGCAAAACCAATGGCGTAGTTGGATTTTGCACTGTACAACTTCAGAGGCTGCCATTCACATTTGTAGATATCATAGAGATGTGTATTTGTCAGCAAATGTCTTCAAGAAGAGATAGCCTTTTAAAACTCACTCAGAAACACTATTTGAGACAGTGGTGGTCCACAGTCATGGACAAGATTCATTCTATATTTTGTGTAAGAAAATGAGTGTAACAAAGCAAGTTTAAGAAGTTTCCCAAGCAGAAGTTTGAAAGTACAATTTATATATTTATTTATTTATTTTGCTTTTTACAGCTTCACCTGTGACATATGGAAATTCCCAAGCTAGGGGTCCAATCAGAGCTGCAGCTGCCAGCCTACACCACAGCCACAATGTGGGATCCAAGCCACATCTGTGACCTACACCACAGCACATGTCAATGCGGGATCCTTAACCCACTGAGTGAGGCAAAGATCGAACCTACATCCTCATGGATACTAGTCAAGTTCATTACCCACTGAGCCACAATGGGAACTCCTGAAAGTACCATTAAAAAAAAAAAAAAGTTGTATAAGGTATGAGAAAAGAGAAACAGTCTAGAGCAGTAATAGTTTCCAAACAATTCAGAGGAAACATGGACCCAGGATACATTAGGTTAGAAAATAAAATGTTTCCACATTTCCAGTCTCTCTCACTAGTGTAAGTTTCTCAAAGTAAGAAATGGCCCCAGGACATAGATAAAATCAACAGCAAGAGTGTAAAACCCCCTTTTTAAATTACTCAATGAATTTATTACATTTGTAGTTGTCCAATGATCTTTTAAATCATCCTTTGAAAGATTTAAGGTGATGCTTCTGTACTATCTCAGCTGAGCAAAAGAGCATCTAAAAATCCCAAAGGCATCATTGTGACATACTGCTCCAAGCAGAAGGAAGCCTGTTTGAAAACTGATTGTGGGAATGGATTTTATCTTGTGGAATGAACTAGAACCTGATGCATAGAAAACCCAAAAAGTTGTTAAGGAAGGGCAATTCAATTGTATTAAGAAGGGTCAAAGACAATGGAAAATGAAAGAAATCTCTGGGACACTAACTTTCCTCAGGTTGAAAGTACACTGAAAAAGTTACTCAGCTATAAACATAGCCATTTCCTATGAAAAAAGAAAGATATGAAGAGTACAGTACCAACACCCAGAGAGGAAGAGCAAGAGATGACAACTATGGCTTCGTAAACTCCTCTCACCTATTAGCACTGAGCCCTAATCAAGGATCATTCTCTACTTCTCTAGAAGGTAGAATTAACATGTACACGGTTAGAGGAGAGAATTGCTACACACAAGTAGTTCCATGAGTTTCCTTTCCTTTGACTTTTTAATGGGGTATCCATAGCCAACATCCTACCCCTCTTTCAACATTATATCTGTATGTATGGAAGGAGATAATGTCACTTTAGCTCACAGGTCCCTTCATGAAGAGGAGTAGTACTGGAGAAGCTACACTTGACACACTGTGTTCAAAGCACTTTATCAATATCTGGACAAGATTTGTATGATGCTGTGTTGCTGTGGTATAGGCCAGCAGCTGTAACTGTGGCTCTGATTCGACCTCTAGCCTGGGAACTTTCATATCCTCAGATGCAACCCTAAAAAGCCAAAAAAAAAAAAATTTTTTTTATATGATGAGGTCATGGACTTTAAGCCTGATACTCTGACTGGATGAAATCTGGAGGTCTGAAGGAAGAGTTAAGTATACTTAGCATGTGGAAGGGATATTAATTACTCTAGACTTAATTGATTGTGGTAGATTATTTGCAAAGCTAGCTGCAATAACTCTTTATATTCTGAATTTTCTTTTGTTCTTTCCATTCAGAAGCAGAATCTCTTCTCCAGATCCTGAATCTGGGATGGCCCCATGACTTACTTTGATCAATAATATGTGGCAGAAGTGATGCATGTAACTTCTGAGGTCCAGGAGAATACCAGAGAATACAGAATATCACATCATGTGGCTTCCATATTTAATCTTTTGGAACAGTCTTCTGAGACTTCCTAGGATGAAAGAAAATGTGAAGGAAAAGGCTGAACCATCAGCCAGAACCAACTGACACACTTGAGAGTGAAGCCAGCGTGGGACTCCTAGCTCAACTCTGCGAGTGAACCTAGACAAAATCGGACATTTCACAAAAATTTGAGAAATAAAAATTGTTATTGTTTTAATCCTCTAAATGGTTGTGTGTTTTATTATGCAGCAATAGATGACTAAACCAGAAATTGACTTGGTTATCAAAATTTTTCTCCCAAAGAAAATCCTTGGCTCAGATGGCTTTACAAGTGAACTCGATAATATTTATTAATGGAATAAAGCCATTCCACACAAATACTTCCTAAAATGAAGGAGGAAGGAACATTTCATATCTAGTTTTTTGATGTCAACGAAACTGTGATATGAATAACAAAGTATATTTATTGCAAGTGCTAGGTAAATATCCCTCATGAACATATGTGCTAATATCCCTAAGAAAACATTAGAAACCTGAATCAAGAAATACATTAAATGAAAAATATATCAATGCCAACTGAGCTTTATCTCTGGAAGGTAAGGTTGATCTAATAATAATCAACAAATAAGTTGCCATCTTTAATAGAATAAAGGGGGAAAACATGGTCTTCTCAATAGATGCATAAAATTTGAAAATCTGATGTCTACTTATGATTAAGAAACACTCAGAAAAGTAGGAATGTATAGGAACAGCTACTAAAATCATGCATTGAACAGACAGAATGCTTTCTCTCTAAGGTCCAAACCAAACAAGGGAATTTGTTCCTATGCCTTCTGTTTAACATTGTCCTTGAGGTCCTAGCAAGTAGTAGATCAAGAAATATAAATAAAAGTTTTGGTGTTAGAAATGAATAAAATACTCATTGATTTGATTTAAATATTTATTTTAAAACGACATGATTGTTTACATAGAAATTTCCAAAGAATATTGCCCCCATTTGGATTTTTTTTTTTTTTTATGGCTGTACACAAGGCAAATATAAATTCCTGGGCCAGGGATTGAATCACAGCTGCAGCAATACTGGATCTTTTAACCCACTGCCCTGGGACTGGGATTCAAACCAGCACCTACATAGCAACGCAAGCCACTGCAGTCAGATTCTTAACCCACTGTGCCACAGGGGGAACTACTCACTCAGAGTTTGTTGTTTTTTTTTTTTTTTTTTTTTTGTCTTTTTGTTGTTGTTGTTGTTGTTGCTATTTCTTGGGCCGCTCCCGCGGCATATGGAGGTTCCCAGGCTAGGGGTTGAATTAGAGCTGTAGCCACCGGCCTACGCCAGAGCCACAGCAACGCGGGATCCGAGCCGCGTCTGCAACCTACACCACAGCTCACGGCAACGCCAGATCGTTAACCCACTGAGCAAGGGCAGGGACCGAACCCGCAACCTCATGGTTCCTAGTCGGATTCGTTAACCACTGCGCCACAACGGGAACTCCTCACTCAGAGTTTTTAAAGCAGAGAAATAACCTGCTCATGAATCATCAATAGATGGTAAACCTATTTGGTGAAAGTTGAATGAGGAACAGGATACTTACATAATTTCAAAACATCTCCCCACAATCACTTATCAATACGAAGAGAAGCAATGATTAAGTTTACTGTGGTGAAACCACACAGACATCATTTTAATCAAGTGACCAAGGGTAATATCACCAGCAATAGGACACACAATGGGACAAGGTTAATGTCACCACACATGTGCTTCTTGATAAACATACGAGAAAAGAGCAAAACATCACTCAAGTAGTATTTCTATCCAAGATGCATAATCTGAATTAAACCATGAAGAAATATTTTTTGAAAACTGAAGGACATTCTAAAAATTGGCCTTTGTTCTCCAAAAATGTCAAGGTCACAAAAGGCTAAAAACTAAAGAGTCATGACAACTAACAATTAGAGATTTTGGTTTGGATCCTGAATTAGAGGAAAAAATGATATAGGGGACATAAAATTTGAATATAGACAGAATAATAAGTAATGTTATTATATTGATTCTAGATTTTCTGAATTTGATCATCATACAGTGGTTTTATAGGAGAATACCTGTGTTATTAGGAAGTACATATTGAATTATTAGGAAATAAAGGCCATTTCAATGTCCTCTCAAATGATTTCAAAAAAAGATGTCTCTGTATGTGTGTATATACAAAAGTTTTTTATTGTTCCTAAAATTTTTACATAACTTTCAAATAATTTCAAAATAAAAAGAGTTTTTAAAAAATGGTGGAGGAGTTCCTATCGTGGCTTATGGTAACGAAAGCAACTAGTATCCGTGAGGATGCAATTTTGATCCCTGGCCTCTCTCAGTAGGTTAAGGATACAGTGTTGCCATGAGCTGTGGTGTAGTTTGAAGAAGTAGCTCAGTTCCTGTATCACTATGGCTGTGGCATAGGTGGCAGCTGTAACTCCAATTGGACCCCTAGCCTGGGAACTTCCTTATGTTGCAGGTGTAGCCCTAAACAAACAAACAAACAAAGTTGTGGAAACTATGGTAAACAGGATAGTGCATGCCCAGCCTACTGCATTCAAATCCAGTTTTTAAAAATCCTATGGAAGGGAAGGAAGGAACGAAGGAAGGAAGGGATTTTATCAGCAGTTCAGTTCCAGCTCATGGGTCACCAGGTTGCACACTTCTTGAACTTACAATTTCAAGTTCAGAAATCTTTTATTAATTATCCTCTGTCTCAACCTAATTTACCTTTCCAGACATGTCTTCACTGCTTTCCACTCAATCTTTGATGCTAGTAAATCTGGTCTGCCCAGTACTCCCAGAGACATTTCTGTTCTTTCCATCTGGGCTCACACTGTCCTTCATATTGGAAGCATTTTAATTATTTTCTCCTTCTATGTATTTTTTTCCCCCTGTTTCTTCAAGTTCCTTGTTAAATTCTACCTCTCCTCTGAAAACTTTCTGATGACTTCGGTCCATAATAATCTCTCCTTCCTTAGAAACTTGTAGTATCTATTGTGTACAATACATGATTGTATTGACTAGTTAGTTGATCAACTAGAAATCACAGCATATCAGCAGACTGACGAGGCAGGATTCAGTGCCTGGATGTGTCTTCTTTTTCATGACTTTCACTTTTACCTATTGCTCTACTTTGTTTTGGTGGACTCTCTTTTTGCCTGTTGACTCCCAATCTCTCAAGATATACTGTATATTAGTATAGTGTATCTATGCTAATACACATGGGAAACTTCCAACCACAGTCATTACTACACTCAGACTTATTGAGTATAAAACCAGGTCTTCCATACCAGTTTGTACTGATCTTTAAGAATTTGGAGAAGATAATACCAGAACTAGATCAGATGTATATTATTTTCCTTAGAAGGCACAGGAAGCTTTCACTGGGTATGAAAAATGAAAGAAGAGACGCCAAGGCTGTGTGCCTCTGCTCATAGCAATCAGGTGACTCAGAATTGTTTCTACTTTGATTTTACATGAATTAACTAGTCTGCATCCTATAGTTTTTCCACAAAACAACCTATCAAAGAATTATAGTGGTACATCTTAAATCCAACTAAGAAACTGTCTAGTTCACTGCCCCCCCCCCACAGATTTTACAGGAAAATAAGACAAAGTAAAGCAAGACAAAACAAAACAAATGGAAGCTTAGTAAGAGTAAGTTAATACTCAATGGTACACTACTAGTGGGAAAGCTGGGTCTAGAATCCAGGTGTCATAATTAAAAAAAAAAAAATTCTCTGCATTTTTCACCTCTCTTATTTTGCCCTTAAATATGAAAAATACACTTTTTAGGTTATATCAACTACTGTAGCTGTGGAAGAATTATACTCCCACACATGTAGCAGTAGCAAGGGAAGGTGGAACTTCTGATATTTTCCAAACACTTTAAAGCACCAATTTTAACACCAAAGAGAAGACATTTCCCATTTAGCCTTTGTTTCATTTTTACCATTTGTTTTCCCCCAGTGCATAAGATAACAGAGCCTTAATAAGTATAAATGGTCTTAGGGACTCAAGGGTAAGGGAGTGGATAAAAGGAAACAGTACCAAATAAGTTCAGTTTATTCTTCATCATACAAAACACATTCCTTCAGACTTACTGTAGCCTTGTGCATACCACTGGACTAAAAATAGACCCAATGTTTGTTCCTGGAACATTGTTTGCTTTACTATTGTTAAATTCTCCAGGCAAAGCAGTTTTTCCCAAGAAACTACATTTGGAGATCACAAAAGCTGAGGTTCTCCTATGCTCACCCTCAGAAACCATCCTTCCCTCCCAGTCCTTCATAATATGAACATAAGCTTTGTCTTTTATTAGTGCAGCAAGTTTAGCAAGTCCACTCTCATGTCCCTGACTCTATCTTTTCATCTGGAAAATGAGAAAAATAATTATAACCTCTCTATTCACTGCTTAAATTACATGAACATATATAAAGGCATGTTATAAATTTTAAAACGTTATATAGTTGTCCAGGCCCCCTAATACATGTTTCTTCAGTATTATCTGTTATGATTTAATATTAGAGAGATGTCAGAAAGATTTCTTTAAATGATCTCTTCATACTTTTGGCTTGTCCTGCTGGTTGTGACTGCTTATCCACTCTGCCCTGCTGTATTGTCCAGAAAATGTTTCCTGACTGGGTTTGCCAGTGAAACCGATGTCAATAATTTGTACAAAATCTATATAAAGCACAGAGTTGCCATTTTATAACCAATAAAGAAAAAAATGATTATAAGTGGTGTGGACTTTATTTTAGATGTGTGAGTCTGTATGAATTTTTCCGGATGATCCTGATGAACAGATCCTGTTATAACTATTATGTGACATAGAGAAACCTGTCTGGAAATAATCAGATAATTAGAAAACTGTTTTAAAAGGAGTCTAACTAGTTTATGTATCGTGCACTTCTTTTTATGTAAATCAAACATACCATGAGCTCCTGAATGTCGATGATAAGGCCTTATAAGTATTTCATCCTCGACAGAGACAATTAACAGCAAAAGTAATTTAGTGTCAATATAGTGTCACTGAGTCAATTTTCATCAGAGCCTGAAACTTAGACGGTTTTTAAAGTAATATAAGAAAGCTGTGGGTTGCAATTCCCGTTGTGGCATAGAGGAAATGAATCTGACCAGGAACCATGAGGTTGTGGGTCAATCCCTGGCCTCGATCAGTGGGCTAAGGATCCGGCGTTGCCGTGTGCTGTGGTGTAGGTCATAGCACAGCTCGAATCCTGCTTTGCTGTGGCTGTGGTGTAGGCCCGCAGCCGTAGGTCTACCCCTAGCCTGGGAACATCCATATGCCGCAAGTACAGCCCTAAAAAAAAAAAAAAAAAAAGCTGTGGGTTGACAGAGTCTTCACTGAGAGTCATGTATAGCCAGGTATGGGTGGGGCCAATAGTGACAAAACAGTTAAATTAACCCAAGTGGGATGAAAACCACCAAAATCTTAGTATTTTAGATTTAGAGACCAAATAATAACAGTTCTTATTTATGTCATTAGCATTAACACTGTGACTTCTTGGAGGGGCCTGACTGACAGGAGAATAAAAAAAAGAAAGGAGCTAATATTTATAACAAACTTTGTGTTTCATGCTCTTTCAGAGTTCACAACCATCCAATGAGGTAGGAAAACTCATGGTTATGTTAATTTTACCTCTAAATATGACAGCTCATGTTTCAATGCTTTTAATACAGAACTTCAAAAAGCCTTTGTACCCATGAATTCCTTATTAATCACAAAATTGCAATGAGTTAGATGGAAATATCATGAACTTTATTTTACAGAATAATGAATTTGGGTACAAAACGATGGAAGAGGCTTGCTTTCAACAAGCCAATAATTAGATGCAGAGCCCAAGTTTATTATATAGCATACAGTCACCCAATTATTAATTAGATGAATATTTGTTAATGACCTCCTATGAGCCAGGTTTCTGGAAGATGCTGGGAATTCAGTGATGCAAAAAGGAGATGGAGGAGTTACCACTGTGGCGCAATAGGATTGGTTTTTGTCTCTGGAGCACTGGGATGCAGGTTCTATTCCTGGCCCTGCACAGGGAGTTAAAGTGTAGTTCACAACTGCAGCTTGGATCTGATCCCCTGCCTGGGAACTCCATATGCCGCAGGGCAGCCAAAAAGGAAAGAAAGAGAAAGAAAAAAGAGATGGGAATCCCTGCCTTAGGGAATGCAGATATAAGGGGGAGGAATCAGAACTAAAGCAGAAAAGGAGTAAGAACAGAATGTCTAAGTGTGTGTGTGTGTGTGTGTGTGTGTGTGTGTGTGTGTACTGGAATTTTAATTAGAATCACAGAGGAAGTCTCACTGATAAAAGCTATCTAAGTAAAAAAATTTCAAAGGGTAATGAGGAGGGAAACCAAGCAGATGTCTGGGGAAGGTTTTTCAGGAGAGGGAAATGCAAAGTCCCATACCCTGAGGTTCAAGCATCCCTGTTCCTGTGGACAATACACAGCAAGGTTAGTGTGGCTAGAGCAGACCGAGTGAGGACAGAAGGGCTGAAAGCGCCATCAGAAAGGTAGCAGCCGCTGGACCTGGGGATGGAGGAAAGATCTGTGTGTCTCAAGAAGACTCAAAGGCTGTTACCCCAACTTTGACTTTTATTCATTATGACAGGAAGTTATCATGATGTTTTTAGCAGAGACGTGACCATACTCTGACCTAGCTTTTAACACAACACAATCATTAAGAATAGAATGAAAGGAACACTAGGCATATGTAGAATTGGTGCACATTTAGGAGACTAAATTGTTAATTCACGTGAGAGTTGCTGAGTGGCTGGTACCAGGCTGCTAGCCGTGGAGAGGGTGACAGTGGTATATTCTGGTTATCGCTTAAGACTATCACTATAGTCTTAAGTCACTATAGTAAGGGACTATCTTGTCACTCACATGGCTAAAATAACAAATGTTTATAATGATTTAAAAAAAAAAAAAACAACAGAAAAACCTGAAGTGGGTAAGGAAAGCAAAACAACTTTTGGCCTTCAAGGGCAGTTATGGATTAAACAAGCAGTTTATTTAGTTTTCTTTCTTAGGACAATTAAGCACAAATACAATAAAACTCTATTCTCAGCTGGACATGACAGCAATCATCTTCAAAGACTCACACGTCATGTAAAACAGCACCATTTGTAATCATTTTTCTATTGCTGAGTAGAGGAGAATAATCCTGCAATTTAGCTGTTCTTTGTTCACATGACTGACATTAGTTTCACGGGCAAAGTCAAGTCACAGAATGTTCTGTGGCCAACATGTTGAGCATGTTAAAGGGTTGAGGTTCGTCTTAGAAACTATAGTAGATTCGTGAGACAGGCTAGCTCCTCAGAGGTCTGAGTCTGAGCCCTAGGTGCCCCTCCATGGAACCCGGAGTCACTAAGAAAAATTGATCAGGGCTCTCTCTTCAGAGGTATGGGTTACAGCTCCATGGGACTGTTCCTCTAAGCTGTTCATTTTAATTATTCCAGCCATTTATCCTTTTGCCCTCCAAGGGCTGGTAGTTACTTCAGTTTCTACCTCACTGATTTTATTTCCTTCTCTTTGTCTTTAAATATACCTTGGGAAAAGCTTTTATACTTATTTAACAATTTTTCATATTACAATCTTACTTTAAAAACTACTTGTGATTCTTACCTCCTAACTGACCCTCACTGAAGCACAAATTGAGATCAAGATTGTCCCCAGAAATAATTGCACAAGGATGGAATTTTGAGACTGGTTTAGTCATGTTCTTGGGCTTGAATTCAGTGCTGAGATTCTGGCCATGGTAAATAGGATGCTAGTAATTTATGGAATGCAATGATATCACACTTAGCCAAATTATTGCCTGTGATCGATTGCACCGATGCACTGAGGCACCTGAGCAAGTGCCTCAGGGTACCAAATGCCTTCTACACATCTGAAAAGTCCCATGTAAAGTTAAATGTTCCAGGTAGTTGGGTCTGGACATCTTTGCGGGATGCATTATCTGGACTACACCAGAGCACAGCATTAATTCCATGGTTTTCCATACAATGGACCATGTGAAAACATCAGCTAGACTAAGTTTGAAAGTCACCATATGGAATGAAAAACATGAACTCCTTAAGATTCTCAAAGATATGAGAGGAGAAAAAGAGCAGCTGTTGCAGATTGAAGGAGACTGTTAAAACAAGATGATTAAATTAGACACCCAGACATCCCCCCCCTCCACACACATACAGAGAGGATTTTGTAACATAAAGAAAGAAGACATTGTTTGGTAGTTAATAAATTTTGAATGGGGTGTGTGTATTGGTTAGTGGTGTTACATTAAAAATGATTTCCTGATTAGAAGGGTGGTAAATTAGGTAAGTGTACTATTTTTTTTTTTGGCAGCACTCGGGCTTAAGAAAGTTCCCATGCTAGGGGTTGAATCAGAGGTATAGCTGCTGGGCTATGCCACAGCTACAAGCAACACCAGATCCGAGCCACGTCTGCAAACTATACCATAGCTCACAGCAATGCTGAATCCCCAACCCACTGAGCAAGACCAGGAATCGAAACTGCATCCTCACAGATGCTAGTTAGATTTGTTTCTGCTGAGCCACGATGTGAACTCCGAAGTGTACTTATTTTGAGTGGTCTCACATTTAAGTATTTACATTGGTGGGGAAATTATAAAGAAAAGGGATATGTATGAGTGTGTGTGTGTGTGTGTGTGTGTGTGTGTGTGTGTGTGTGTGCGCGTAGAGGGAGAGAATGGGTGGGAGGCAAATGTCAAAAATTAGCAATTAGTGAATCTGGGTGAAAAAAATATGGGAGTTCTTTTATTATCACTGCAAATTTGTAGGCTTGAAACTATTTCAAAATAAAAATATATGAGGGCAAAACCACCCATAATTACCAATATCGGTAATAAAAAAGACGTTATCCCCAAGGATCCTATGAATATCAAGAAGATAAAAAGAGGATCCCAGGAAAATTTGATACCAAGTGTATTTGAGAATTTTGTTAAAATACTTTCCAAAAAGGCAATTAAAACACACAGATGAAGAAAGTAATCTGAAGAGTTTAATATCTACTAAAATATTAAATTTGTTATTCAAGATATTGCTGTAAAAAATACTACAAAATAGAAAATATTTGCAAATCATGTATATGATATATGAAGAACTCATACAACTCAATAGCAAAAACCAAAATAATTCAATTTTTAAAATAGGCAGAGGATCTGAATAGATAATTTTCCAAAGAAGACCTTGGGATAGACAACTGGTACATGAAAAAGTTTCTCTCCATCACTAACCATCAGAGAAATGAACATCAAAACTACAATAAGATGTCAACCTACATCTGTTAGAATTACTGTCATCAAAAAGACAAGATATAACATGTTGACCAGGATGTGGAGAAAAAGGGAACCCTGTGCAAAATTTAAATTGGTACAGCTGCTATGGGAAACAGTACAGCAGTTCCTCAAAAAAATCAAAAAATAATACTACAATATGATCCAGCACGTCCATTCTGAGAATTTATATGAAAAAAACAAAAACACTAATTAGAAAAGATACATGCACCCCTATGTTCACTGCAGCATTATTTACAACAGCCAAGATAAGGAAGCAACCTAAATGTCTATCGATAGATGAATGTATAGAGAAAATGTGGTATAGAATGGAACATTATTCAGCAATAAAAAGAGGGAATTCCTATCATTTGGGACAACATGGATGGCCCCCAAGAGCATTATGCTAAGTGAAATAAATCAAAAAAACAAAAGTATGCATATTCTCACTTACATATGAAATCTAAAAACATCGAACTCATAAAACAGAGAACAAACAGATTGATGGTTGCCACAGGTAGGGATGGGTGAAGGTGGTAAAAGGACAAACTTCCAGAGTTCCCTGGTGGTGCAGTGGGCTGGGGAGCCAGCATGTTCACCGCTGTGGCTCCAGCTGCCACTGTGGTACAGGTTCGATCCCTGCCCTGGAAACCTTGGCATGCCATGGGCACAGCCAAAACAAAAACAAAAACAAAAAATAGGAGTTTTCATCGTGGCTCAGCGGTTAGTGAACCTGACTAGCATCCATGAGGATGCTGGTTCGATCCCTGGCCTCACCTGGTGGGTTAAGGATCTGGCGTTGCCGTGAGCTATGGTGTAAGTCACAGATACGGCTCAGATCCTGCGTTGCTCTGGCTCTGGCGTAGGCCAGTGGCTACAGCTCCGATTAGACCCCTAGCCTGGGAACCTCCACATGCCTCGGGTGCAGTCCCAAAAAAGCAAAAAGACCAGAACAAAAAAAAAACCCTTCCAATTATATGGTAAGTTCTGGGGATGTAATGTACAACATAGTGATTGTAGTTAATAATACTGCACTGTACATTTGAAACTTGCTAAGAAAACAGATCTTAAAAGTTTTCATCACAAGAGAAAAAAGATTAAAACTGGAGGAGAGGAAAACCCCAAACCTAGGTAACATAATGGGTTAATTCTTTCTGATGTTTAAGGAAGAAATAACACCATGTTTCAGAACATTTTCCCTAGAATAGAAAGAGGAACATTTTACAAGTCATTTTTAGAATCCAGCATAACCTTGTTGAAAAGGACACTCCCAAAATGGAAAATTATAGACTAATTTCTCTCATGAACATAGATGCAAAATCCTTTGGAAGAATTAGCAAATCAAATCCAGCAGTATGCAAAAATAGATATACATCATGACCAAGTGGTGTTAACCCAAATTTTCAAGGGTAGTTTAATTAAAAAAAATTAATCTATGTAGTACATATTGACAAAAAGAGAGAGACATACGATCATTCAATAGATACAGAAAAAAACATTTAAAATGCAAAGAATTCCTACAAATCAATAAGATAAACAACCCAGTAGCATAACTGAACAATTTACAAAACAATATTTAGCTAATTTACATATATAAAGGTACTTCATTTGTCATCAAAGAAATGCAAATTAACATCTTAATAAAATACCTTAACATAATACCCACAAAACTCACAGATTAATTAAAATGATAAGGATAAACAATATCTAGTGTTGGTGAGAATGCTGAAATGAAAACCCTTATAAATTGCTGATGGGAGGGTAAATTGATGCGGACATTCTGGAAAACTGATGGTATCTACTAGAAACTAAATGTATACTCTATATATTTCAGCAATCCCACTCTTAGGTACATATATACAACTGAAATGAGTCTATATGTTCAGCAAAAGGTATGTTCATAGAAGCAGTATTCATAATAATAGCCCCAAATTGTAAACATCTCAAATGCTCATCACCACTGGAATGGAAAAATAAATTGTGGCATAGTCCCATAATTACAGTCATGGTTCTCAAGCTTTTTGGTTTCAGGACTTCTTTATAGTCTTAGAAATTATTGCAAAACCCAGGGAGCTTCTATTTATGTGGGTTATATCTATTAACATTTATCTTATTAGAACTTAAAACTGAGACATTTTTAAGAGTGGGAATACTCCAAGTACCATTACCTATCATGTAGCCTCATGAATCTCCACTATACACTCAATAGTGAAAAGGCAGTGAAAAGGCACAGGACATTTCAGTATGACTAGGAAAGTGACTGAGACCTTTCGGACACCCTGAAAAGATCCCAGGATCCCAGGAATCCCTACATCACACTTTGAGAACTTCTGAAGAAACAACAATGCAATTGAACAAATATGCGAAAATATGGATTCGTTTCCCAAATTTAATACAGAAGACTGACACAAGAGGTCATATTGTATGATGCCAGGAGCAGGTAAATTAACTCTGCTGTAAAAAGTGAGAATAGAGGAGTATGATTGGAAGGAAGCACAAGGCGGGCTATGGAGTGCTTTCAAAACTCTGTTTCCTAATCTAGGCTCTGGGTGCATAGATGTGTTCAGTTTGAAAACCTATAGCTCTGTACCCTTGTAACACTTCTCTTTATACTTACTACACTTCAATAAAAAGTAGAACAAATAAACAAGAATATTATTTAAAAAACTGAGTGAGATGCTAATCTATTTACCTTTCTGTGGGGAAAATGGGGTAACTCAGGCTCTTTCCACCTCGGTGCCAGGTTGTTCTGGTGAGGAAGGACACAGCAACTAGTATATAATAATAGTTACACATGTGCATACACAGTAGAATAGGATGATGACAACCTCTTATGTAACATTTTGGCAAATTGCCGTCTTTATTTACTAAAATACTATATGAGTAGAAAAGGCGGACAGGACTTTCTGTGCTGCCACCCTTTGTGAAGCCAGTAAAGGGATGTCTGACCTACTCATCGTGCCTTGGCTCTTCTTCAGGTTGCCCAAATCTGGATTGAACCTGCCTGGTCTCAAGAGACTACAGAATACCCTCATAGTCATAAATTTTGTTCAGATAGAGTCCTTCAGTCTGAGAATTCCAGGCTCCCAGCCACACACTTTTGACTTCTTTATATTTACTATACTTTAGCCCATCCCGCTGGCCTTTACAAGAATGACCTCAGTCTGAGGGATTATAAGCAATACTTTTGGGTGTGGAAGCACCATTATAATCCACTTCTAGGTTCCCAGATGCATCTTCACAATAAATACCTTTGTCCCTTTTGTAAGGTAGAGAACACCTACTAGGTTACTAGGGAGTGGCCTGAAGCAAACTTTGTCTTTCACCACAATCCTATTCTTTTTTTTTTTTTTTTTTTTTTTTTTTTTTTGTCTTTTTGTCTTTTTAGGCTGCACCTGCAGCATATGGAAGTTCCTAGGCTAGGGGTCCAATCCGAGCTGTAGCCTCCAGCCTACGCCACAGCCACAGCAACTCGGGATCTGAGTTGCCTCTGCGACCTACACCACAGCTCATGGCAGTGCCTGATCCTTAACCCATTGAGCAAGGCCAGGGATCAAACCTGCATCCTCATGGAGGCTAATCAGGTTTGTTAACTGCTGAGCCACAATGGGAACTCACACAATCCTATTCTTAAATTTCCCTTTTTCCCTCACTATTTTTATTACAGGCAATTTTTTCTTTCTTTCTTCTTCTTCTTTTTTCTTTTTTTATGCCGCAAATCCCTCTGGAACTTTGGTGATGCTTAGAGGCATAGGTTTACAGGAAAAATTGGATTGAAATGCCATCACATAAATATTCAAAACATATTTCTGATTAGTAGGTGTTTAATAATTCATGAAATTTAATTTTTAGGATATTCAAAATGAACTCAATATCTAGCAGTAAGTCTACTGAAATTTTGAAGTAGTCAATTAAATATATTTTGAGACATCTGTAATAACTATAATATGATATGAAAGAATCTGTGAGTTCCATGGATGACAAATGGAATCACATAGACCCCCCTGTGGGCTGGTTGGTTTGTTTGGTCTACACTTAAATGAAAGGAAGTGCTAATTTTCAGTTAGGTGTCACTGATAAGAAAGGTGTAATATTCTTCTCCATCCAAGTACCTATATGCTCTGAGTTTTATTAACAGAACCTCAAAGCACCTGAGATATAGGGAGACCAGATTGAGAACTCATGAGTCAGATTCATTTCTAACCAGTTTTACAAAGCTCCAAATTATCAGATTCTCAGTTCATCTGGTCTGCCATCTATAACTAAGTTACATTTCCAACCTCTCTTTTTCGATCAGCCACTTTTAGACTATATTTTCTCTATCTTGTACAGATTCTCAAAAATGGTCATCATAAACCAACATTATAAATGGTGGGTCCTGCACTACCTCACATCCCACCTCTTTTACCTCATTCCACTTTTTTAGAATCTGTTATTCACAGCACCATATTCTGTGTACCCATTTCTGTACCTGTTGGTTTGCATTACAAATAACACAAGCTCTGATTCATGCAGTTTAGGGGAATAAGAATTGATTACTCACACATAAGAAGTCTCAAACAATGGTAGAATTTAAGTTCAGGATTATTTTAATCCATAGCTCAACGACATCATCAAGTTTTCAGGTTCTCTGCACCTCTCCCAGCATAATCACCCAAAGTGGAGTAATCCCAGGAAAAAGATGTCTGGTAAAACAAAGAAAGAAACAAAAGTCAGAGTGAACAACTGTACTCAGGAAATGTTTCATAGAGCATTATCATTTTATAGATTCACAATACAATTAGCATACAGATATGCACAAATACTAGTCTTCAATAATGATTTTGTTTAATATTATAATTTATAGGAAAGAACATGTGGAAAGATAGTGATAGTGCTCTGTTCCAGTCCCCAAAGTTCTTCTCTCTGAAGTGAAACAAGTGTTGAGTGATGATGTTTTCCAGGGAGTATTCTACAGCAACAAGTGTTCCTTTATACAAAAAAGGCATAAGTGAAAAGGCATGAGTGGTTGTTGCTGTTTCACAGTGAAGATGGATTGAATCGTTGAGTCTTATTATCTGAAAAAGTTAGCAATATGTCAGTTTGCAGAAAAACTAATGCACATATATTTTGTACAGAAAAGCTGTATAGTGAAGATAATTAGCTAGACATTTTAGAAATACCACCCATCCTTAGGTAAACTGAAAATATAAATCTTAAGATCTTATGCAAGCTGTATAAGAAACTAAAAGAAAATACAACATTACACCAAGACAGGACCCTTCATCAAAGGACTAAAAACTCTGACTCATATAATTATTGGGGAAAAAAAGATGCCATAAACAAGTTTTGAAAATCAAATGATAAAGGCAAAATATAACTGAAATCCATGACAAGTACTGCCACCATATATAAAGAATATCTAAAAATTATAAATATAAATAACTAGATCTAGTTGAACAAATGACAAATAAATGCAAGCTTGGTTGAATCACTGTTCTTTGGGATTCACTTTGTACACTTCATAATTTATGAAAGTTAATGAACGTGAGTGTCAATAGAATAGGATCCAGCTGTTCAATTTATTCTTTAAATTTAAAACTTAAAATATCAGTGAATTTCCTTTTTAAGATAGGATTATTTGAGTGAAGTTGATTCTCAAGGTGTAAGGAGTACATTTCTCTCAATTTAAGATTTTTGCATGGTACCTAGCAGTGTATCTTACTCAGATGAGTGTTTGTTTGTATGTGTGTGTGTGTTTTCTTTTTGGTTTGTTTTTTAAACAACATACTTTTTATTCTAAAAATCTTGCCAGGTATACCTATCCCAGGTGAGTGCTTAATGACGATAATGTGGTCTGATAATGTACACACAATATATGAAATTGTACTCAGATTATTTTATGACAGCAAATATGACTGATTAGATCAGTATCAGTTTTTCAAGACTGTATATAAATTTTTAATTAATAGACTTTATTTTTTAGAGAAGTTTTATGTTCAGAGCAAAATTGACTGGAAAAGTAGAGAATTCTCTTCAGTGTGATACATTTGTTACAATCAGTGAATCAACAATGAAACAGTATCAACTAAAGTCCATAGTTTACATTAGATTTAATCTTTGTGCTGCACATTTTATAGGTCTTGACAAATGCATAATGACATATATTCATATATAGTTTCTCTGCCCTACAAATCCTGTGTGCTCTGCCTATTCATCCCTCTCTCCCAAACCCAACCCTCTGGCAACCACCAATACTTTTTACTGTCACTATAATTCTGCCATTTCCAGTATGTCCTACAGCTGAAATCATATAACTTATAGCCTTTTCAGATTGGCTTCTTTTTTGTTGTTTTGTTTTGTTTTCTTTTTATGACCACATCTGCAGCATATGGAAGTTCCTGGGTTAGGGGTCGAATGGGAGCTATAGCGACAGGTCTATGCCACACCCATGGCCACAGTGGATCCAAGCTGCATCTGTGACCTGCCCCAGTGCTTGCAGCAATACCAGATCCTTAGCCCACTGAGCGAGGCCAGGGATTGAATCTGTATCCTCATGGAGACTATGTAGTGTTCTTAATCTGCTGAGCCAAAATGGGAACTCCCAATTGGCTTCTTCTGTTTAGTAATATGCATTTAAGATTTCTTCATATCTATTTTTGTGGTTTGATTGCTCATTTCTCTTTAGCACTGAGGAATATTCCACTGCCTTGATGTGTACCACATTTTATGTATTTATCCATTCACCTCCTAAAGGACATCTTGGTTGCCTAGAAGTTTTGGCAATTATGAATAAAGGTATATAAACATAAATATGCAGATTTTGGTGTGGATGGATGTTTTAAACTTAATTGGATACATATTTATTTTTATTTTATTGAGATTATTGTATCATATGGTAATAGACATCTAGTTCTGCAAGAAACTGCCAAAGTGTTCTCCAAAACAGTTTTACCTTTTTGCATTTCCACCAGCAAAGACATGGAGTCCTTGTTGCTTTACACCTTCACCAGCATTAGTTTTATCAGTGTTTTGGATTTTGGTCATTCTAATATGAGTACAGTTATATTTCACTGTAATATATTATGTGGATTATCTTTTCCTATACTTATTTCCCATCTATATATCCTCTTTAGTGAGGTGCCTGTTCATAAGTTTTGTCCATTTTTAAATTGGGTTGTTGTTTTTTTATTTTTGAATTTTAAGAGTTTTTTTTTTTTTTGCATAGATTTTTGAGATTAAAAAATAGGGAGTTCCCATTGTGGCTCAGCAGGTTAAGAGCCTGACTAGTATATATGAAGATGTGGTTCAAGTCCTGGCCTCGTTCAGTGGGTTAAGGATCCTTCTTTGCCAGTGAGCTGTGGTGTAGGTTGCAGATGTAGCTCAGATCCAGCATTGCTATGGCTATGGCATAGGCTGGCAGCTGCAGCTCTGACTTGACTTCTAGCCTGAGAACTTCCATATGCTGCAGGTATGTCTCTAAAAAAAAGAAAATAATAGTAATGATAATAAAGCCAGATGAGATGAGTTCTATTTCCTGTCTGTTCTGTTTTTGCTTTGCAAGGAGTTTTCTTTGATGTGGAACTGAGACACCTGTTGTTAAGAAAGCATCACCCATATAGTTGGTAATGGGTGCAATGGTCCAAACAGTTCCAAGATATGGTATGTAAGCACTGAGCAATATTTCCATTTGAAGACACTGTCTCTAGCTCTGGCACTTAATCTAAATGGCCCATCTATCCCCAGATGAATTTGTGGACACAACCTGACTCCCACTCTAGCACAGTCAAAGCTCTAAGATGTCCTGGTGAACAGGATTAATTTAATTCTAAACACTATTCCTAGAGTTATTTGACAAGAAGCCCACTGACATCCTACAGAACCTGTGTTCCGCTGAACACACTTGGGAAATACTGGTGAAAAGAAGACATTAAACTCTGCCTTCTGTTTGCCTTACAAGTCTTTTCTGCCTTATGCTGAAATCTTTAATTAATCTAACAGTGGCCTTTCCTCAGTAAACTAGGAGATATATGTCAGCAAACCAGAACATAACATTTACAGTTTCATGTTTTTATAAGGATTCCATCTGCCCAGAACTCTTGCTATCCAGGCGACTAATCCCCAGCAACTTGAGTATTTTCCTTTTCCCCAGCTCATTTTTCATTTTTTTCTCTTGCTTATTCATTTTCTGTTAAAGTTTGCTGTTCTTTCCCTTGCCTAGTGGTTCTCTGGATTCTTGAGAACACATACTACCTACTTCATGAAGTGTTAAGTATGTTTTTGTCACTTAAATTGTCTTCCCCCCCTTTTTTTTAATACTTGTAGAACTTTAAGTAATTTGGGGGAAGGGGTAGGCATGCAGTAGAGACTCATTAAATCTTTAATTAATTAATTAGTCTTTTTAGGGCCACACCCTCGGCATATGGAAGTTCCCTGGCTAGGGGTTGAATCAGAGCTGTAGCTGCCATTCTGCACTACAATCACAGCAATGTCAGAACCAAGAAGTATCTGTGACCTATGCCACAGCTCATGGCAATGCTGGGTCCTTAACACATTGATCGAGGCCAGGGATTGAATCCACATCCTCATAGGTACTAGTCAGGTTCTTCACCTGCTGAGCCACAATGCGAACTCCTCGTTAAAACTTTATTGACTCTAAGAACAAGGAAAGTTGACCTGATCTCTCCATTCTTGGTCATTTCAGAGAGAGAAGAGGAGCCAATATCTTATTTATTGCTAGCTAGTCCTATTGTAAATGCTGATATCCTCTCATCCCCATGACAATCCTGGCACTTACTAGTTCATAAATTGTTTGCAACTGTTTTTTCTCCAAAACATGTAAGATGTAAAAATAAATCTTTTTTGAAATTTTCTCGGAAATTGAGAGAACCAAGTTCTACTAGCACAAGTCTAAAATAGGAGATTTGGGAGTGGAAAAAACAAATGGAAAAAAAAAAAATGGATGAACTGCCAAGCAGTTCTGTAAAAGTAAACAGCCTGGCATTTCTGTTTTAATGATTCTTTCATTTTCTTAAATTTATTTCTTTAATGAGACAGAGGTAAAAAAAAGAGCCAAATATTTGTTAATGTACACCATTCTGGACATTTCTAATTTTTTTTAGTGTATATGTAAATGTGTGTAGATGCCTCTAAAGTATTCAAACAAAGTGTTTCTATGATATTTAGGTTTTGTTGGAGACTAATATAATTCTGTTCTTGTATAAAGTTGTGAATAATAATCCAGAGAAAACCACTACTCGCAAAGACACGTGTACTCCAATGTTCATTGTGCACTATTTACAATAGCCAAAACATGGAAACAACCTAAATGTCCATTAACAGAGGAGTGGATCAAGAAGATGTGGTACGTATACACAATGGAATATTACTCAGCCATTAAAAAGAGTGAAATACCAGCATTTTTTGCAACATGGATGGACATAGAAACTATCATGCTAAGTGAAGTCAGCCATACAATGAGACACCAACATCAAAAGCTTTCACTGACATGTGGAATCTGAAAAAAGGACAGACTGAACTTCTTTGCAGAACAGATGCTGACTCACAGACATTGAAAAACTAATGGTCTCCGGAGGAGACAGTTTGGGGGGTGGGGAGATGTGCCTGGGCTGTGGGATGGAAATCCTGTGAAATCAGATTGTTATGATCACTATACAACTACAGATGTGATAAATTCATTTGAATAATAAAAAATTAAAAAAAATAAATAAAGTTGTGAATAATAATGGCTAACATTTAATGGGCCTTTATTATGTTCCAGGCATTATGTTATATTTAAGCTTCACAAGAACCCAATGAAGTGTGAACTGTACACACTTTAGTATTATAATATTAATTATAATATTAGTATTGTAATACTAATAGTATAGTTTTGGAGCCAGCAGTAGAGCCTGAACTCCTTAATCAACTCTGATATCCAGCCTACTAGGAAGAATACAGTTATTTCAGGAACTGCCTTGAATTCAATCTAAGCTTCCTGCCTTTCTGAGAATAAAGCTTTCTTTACAGGTTGAATTATCTGTCGTTTCTTACCTGAATTGTGTGTGGCCGTTTGAAGAACTGATTAGCTACACAGAGATCTCTGGACCGATATCCACCTGGCATGATTTCAGGGACATCTGATGAGAGTACAGTGTTCCCAACTAATTTAATAAAACTAAACTGGGTAAAATGATATTTATGATTTACTCCACCCACATTTCATTTGGACTTTGAAATGCTCATATACTATAGTAAAAGCAAGCTGTTTCCTCAAACCAGTTGTATGTTCTGAGCCTGGGGATTGCATAGGAAACAGTGGTATTATTGAAGAAGAACTGCAGATGAGATCGAGGTCAAACCCAGTGGTTTTTGTTAGAGAAATATTTTCCCTTGTTTTACTCCAGGTAAGAATTTGTTTTCATCGATCAGTGATGAAATGGGTGATCCTACCTCATTTTCTTATAATATCATCACCAGACGTCTTCCTGCATGTCCACTAATACATGAACTATTTGGCAAGAAAATAAATCTTTCAAAAAATAGAGAGTGGGGTGAGTTCCCAGTGTGGCTCAGCAGTAATGAACCTGACTAGTATCCATAAGGTTGCGGGCTCGATTACTCATCCTAAGTAGTAGGTTAAAGATCTGGCATTGCCTTGAGCTGTGGTGTGGGTCACAGATGTGGCTTGGATCCTTCATTACTGTGGCTGTGAGGTAAGCCTGGGAACTTCCATAAGCCATGGGTGTGGCCCTTAAAAAAATAATTAGAGTGGATTTAAAATATAAATACTCTGAAATAGAAAACCTGTATTTGTACCTATATTAATGTATAAAAGACTGGTATTTATTCATACTGAAAATTGAATGGGGCTAGAATGGGTATTTAGGACTATTATGGAGAGAAGATCCAGAATTGCCCAAAATATACTCTGGCAAATACTTTTACCTTGGCCAGGCTTTTCAAAATCATTAGTGGAAAGGAAAACAGGAGTATTATTTTGTTAACTACTTTTCAAGCTCTTGGTCCCTCAGTGGAAACCTTATTAAGGGCCTTTGTTAAGAACATTTTAAATATTGTATTTGGCCATTCTTTGGCTGGCCACATAGAGGACATAGGACGAAAGAGTTGGGTTTTTAAAACTCATATCCAGACAGATAAGTAGTAGAGAGGAAAGAATAGGGAGAGAAGCAGCTAGCAAGTTATTTTGTGGACTTGATGTATGATGGGTAGCTTCATTTATCATGAGGTCAGGTGGAGATGGAGAGAAGAAAGGGAATGGTGAGAGTGAAGAGTGTAGGGGAGGAAAAAGCTTTCCTTGATCTTCTTGGCTGAGTCTGAAGGTTCAACCAACAAAAATAGATTAACAAGGAAGAAGCATACACATTTATTTAATACAAGTTTTATGTGGCATGGTATCTTTCATAAGGAAATGAAGCTCTGAAGAAGCAGATAAACCTGAGTGTTTTTTATACTAGATTTGATGAAGAGTAGGAAGTCATAGAGAAATATAATGAGAAGAGGCTCGCTAGCTCTCTGGCTTCCAGTTGGTTTTGGCCAATAGTGTCCTGGCAGGAAACTGCTGGAAGGGAAAAGAAAGAGGCCAAGGTATACAATCTCCTGGTTCCCTCAGAAGGCACCCCATGTTGTGTCCTTCAGTGGAAGGACCCTGCTCTTCTTAGAAGGAGGCCTCTATTACACAACTTATACTGGGTTTTGGTAACCCCTTTCTTTGAAGAGGTTTAGGTATCCGCACCTGCATGTGTATAAAATTTTTAAGTACAGTCTGGATACAAACCCAATGCCAATCAGTGGTTCCCTTGAAAAAGGGAAAGGAAAGAGACTGAGAAGGGAAGCAGAGTCAGATTTTACCGAATTTAGAAAGATTTATGGGTTTCTTAATGACATGTTTGTTTTCATTCTGGCCTATGAGTGCTAAAAGCTCCCTTTCTCTCCTGCTGCCTCTTCTATTCCTAGGAGTTGCCCTATTCTCTGCCTGCACTTTTGTAATTAATCCTTGTATAAGTAAGCCCTTTTCCAATTACCCAAATTTGAATGTGCCATCTGTTTTCCCACTGTCATACTAGTATTGTGTGCTTATTATAGGTTAGGAAAGTTCTAGGTGTTTCACATATGTTACTCATTTAATCCAAAAACACAGCTACATGTACTGACTACATTTTATAGATGAAGTGACAGACATCACAGAGTTAAAATAACTTGTCTTAAGTCACACAGTAAATGACAGGTGCTTGGATTTAACCCAAGCAGCATAGTTCCAGACATCCTGCTCCTAATCACCATACAATGGAAACTCTGAAATAAACGGTTTTGAACACATATGATGGATCACAATGTTTACAATGAATGATACAGACAAACATGAATCATTGAGAGACCTCAAAAATCTAAAGTTGAAGAAAAAGAAAATTTCAGAATCATTCTATTTTATGTATGTTTTAAAATAAATACACAAAACAAGATTTAGATGATTTATGGATATATATGTATAGGTACAAATAAATATTTATTTTTATATGGTAAAACATATGAAATAGAAATTTAAAGGCACTCCCTGATGGCTTAGCAGTTAGGACTTGGTGGTGTCACTTCAGTGGCTCGGGTTACTACTGTGGTTTGGTTTCAATCCCTAGCTTGGGAACTTTTGCATGTTGCAGGTGCAGCCAAAAAAAAAAAAAAAAAAATTAAAAAAAATTAAAAGGTGGATATTTATATGTAGTAAAGTATAAAAATGATTTGGATGAAAACTAGATATATCATAATGATTTTCTAGGTAATAAAAGTAATGTGTCTAGGGAAGAGAACAAAGGAGGTTTCAATTTTACCTGTGATAATTTATTCATTTAAAACAACAAAACCTGGAAGAATCTAAGAAAAAAAGGACAAAAAATGTTAGCAATTTTTGATTCTAGGTCATAAGTATATGAGCGTATGCTATATCATCTGCTGCATAAAAACAAACAGCAACAATAAAAAAAAAATTAAAGAAATACAAATGTGAGGCATTCCTTTGTGGCGCAGGGGATTAAAGATCCAGCATTGTCATTGCAGTGGTTTGGGTAGCTGCTGTGGTGCAAGTTCCATCCCTGACCTGGGAATTTCCACATGCCATGAGCGCAGCAAAAAAAAAAAAAAGGAAATACAACTATGAGGTAAAGGTATGGAGACTGAGTGTAGAGAAAATTCTTTAAAGAATAGACCAAAAATGGGAGAAGAAAGAAGTAGCTGTGGGCAGGGATTCATATAAAGAGTAGGTCCTTGAGGAGTTCCTGTTGTGGCTCAGCAGATTATGAAACCAACTAGAATGCATTTGGAGGTGGGTTCAGTCCCTGGCCTAACTCAGTGGGTTAAGGATTTGGTGTTGCCATGAGCCATGGAGTAGGTCACAAACACAGCTCAGATCTGGCATTTCTGTGGCTATGGTTTAGGCCAGCAGCTGTAGCTCCAGTTCGACCCCTATCCTGGGAATTTCCATATGCCTCAGGTGTGGCCCTAAAAAAACCAAAAAAAAAAAAAATGTTCTTAGGAAATGAAAGACTAGTGCATGGTTATATGGTAATGGAGAATGAGCCAATAGGGAGGAAGAGATTGATGAAGACAGAGTGGCATTGTTCAAAAGAGCAAGACACCTGGAAGCTGTGAGTGAAGAGGTAACTATTTGGTGATGGAAATATGAAGGAGTTAATTTTTGGAAGATTGAATTTCCTTTTGCTCCTCAAGGAAATATGATACAAGAGCCTGAGAGAAGGTATGAGGCAGTTCTTCACTTATTTCAGCAAGTGCAAAAATGAACTTAGAAAAACTTAGTAGAGAGAAAACTATAATTCAAAAAGATATATGCACCCAATGTTCATTGCAGCACTATTTGCAAAAGCCAAGACATGGATACACTCCAAACGCCCATTGACAGAGGAATGGATAAAGAAAATGTGGTACATATATAAAATAGAATATTACTCAGCCATAAAAAGGAAGAAGTAATGTCATTTGCAAAAACATGGATGGATCTAGAGATTATCATACCAAGTAAAGTAAGTCAGACAGAGAAAGAGAATGATATCAGTTGATATCACTTATATGTGAAATTTAAAAAAATGATAAAAATGAACTTATTTACAAAACTGAAACAGAGTTGTAGACTTCTAAAACAAACTTATGATTACCAAAGGTGACAGGTGAGGGGAGGGATGAACTGAGAGTTTGGGATTGGCATATGCATGCATTGTATATGGAATGAATGGTCAGTGGGGACCTACTGTATAGCACAGGGAACTCTAGCCAATATTCTCTAATAACTTATATGGAAAAAGAATCTGAAAAAGAATGGATATGTATATATGCATAACCAAATCACTTTGCTGTACAGAATAAATTATCACAACATTGTAAATCAAATATACTTCAACAAAACTTTAAAAAATGGGAAAAAAGAAAGAAAAACCCATAGAATTGCTTGAGAGAGTTTGGCACATTTTCGAATTTGCTGATCATGAAATTTATGGGCAACCTGTCTCTTCTGTATGAAAACACATGAATTCTCTTCAAGAATGTTCAATTTCTGAAAAAATGCTCAGCATATAATTATTAGAGCAATGCAAACCAAAACTACTGAGGTACCACCTTATATCAGCCAGAACGGCCATCATCAAAAAGTCTACAAACAATAAATGCTGGAGAAGGTGTGGAGAAAAGGAAACCCTTTTACCCGGTTGATGGGAATGTAGGTTGGTACAACCACTAAGGAAAACAGTACGGATGTTCCTCAAAAAACTAAAAATAAAACTACCGTATGATGCAGCAATCCCACTCTTGGGCATCTATCCAGAGAAAACAGTAATTTGAAAAGACACCTGCACCCCAATTTTCATTGCATCACGATTTATAATAGCCAAGACAAAAGCAAACTAAATGTCCACTGACAAATGAAGGAGAAAGAAGATGAGGTACATGTGTACAGTGGAATATTACTCAGCCATTAAAAAGAACAAAATTCGACTTGCATCAACATGGATAGACCTGGAAATTATCATACTAAGTGAAGTTAGTAGACAGTGTAAGACAAATACAACATCGAAGGGGACAGGTTCTGGAGGAGGGATGGATTGGGGGTTTGGGATTGCCTATGCACACTGTGATATATGGAATGACTGGCCAAAGGGACCTGCTGGATAGCACAGGGAACTCTACCCAATGTTCTGTGAAAATCTATATGGGAAGAGAATCTGCATGAGAAGGGATGTGTGTACATGTATAACTGAATCATTTTTTTACACAGCAGAAATTATCACAGCCTTATAAATCAACTAAACTTCAATAGCACTTTATTTTTGTCTTTTTTTTTTTTTCTTTTTTGCCTTTTTCTAGGGCTGCTCCCACAGCATATGGAGGTTCCCAGGCTAGGGGTCGAATTGGAGCTGTAGCTGCCAGCCTTCACCAAAGCCGCAGCAACTCAGGATCCAAGCCGCGTCTGCAACCTACACCACAACTCATGGCAACGCTGGATCCTTAACCCACTGAGCAAGGCCAGGAATTGAACCTGCAACCTCGTGGTTCCTAGTCAGGTTCGTTAACCACTGTGCCAGGACAGGAACTCCTTAATAGCATTTTTTTTTGAAAATGAAAACAAAAAGAATGTTCAATTCCTTCGTGAAACTTGACATAGGTCTTAACTTGTGAATACATTACAGGGAGCAGGAATCAACGGTGTTGAGAATATTTGCTAAGAGTGACCAAACATCAGTCTCATGGAGTCTTACCTGGAAAAGTAGGGAATTAAATAGAGGAGGTATTTTAAGGCTAATGACGAAGCAGAGAGTTCAATAGCATGGTGGTCTGCTGAGTTCAGAAGATTATTTTAATGGGGTTACTTGATCTTGTAGAACAGGAAATATTCTACAAGAAGCTTTGGACTTTAGATTTTGGAGGTGGTGCAGTTTCAATTTAAGAGAAATTCCTCTCATAATGTCTTTGGTGGAGTGAGACAAAGCTAACTGAAACAGTTTTTAAAAAAATCTTTAGTTGTATAGATTGATAGGGCCCCCCCACTCAGATACTGATAACACAATGAATCTTGGCTAGAATCAAGGAACAGGAGTTCCCATTGTGGCTCAGTGGTAATGAATCTGACTAGTATTCATAAGGATATGGATTCAATCCCTGGCCTCACTTAGTGGGTTAAGGGGCCAGCATTGCCATGAGCTGTGTTGTAAGTCTCAGGCAAGTCTCGTATCCTCAGTTGTTGTGGCTGTGGTGTAGGCCTTCAGCTGCAGCTCCAATTTTACCCTTAGCCTGGGAACTTCTATATGCTGTGGGCGGGGCCCTAAAAAGAAAAAAAAAAAAAAAATCAAGGAGCAGAGTGCTGGAGAAAGACTCTGACCCTGTTGTCAATGTCCTCAGAGAATAAGGAGGAGAGGCCAGAGAAGTTAGATGTTTATTTAGCTTCTAACATGGGTCAAATAAATGAGGAATTCTATTTCTGTTTTATAACAAGAAATCTGGATGTAGTCTTTCTAGGCTCATAACAACAGGCTGTTTTTCCTCTTTCCTCTGAACCATCTTTAGCTTGTGGCTTTTGCCTTCAGGCTTGCTGCCTCCTGGTTACCAGGATGAAATGCCAACTTAACCTTCCATATAGTATGATGTTGTCACCACAGTCAGCAAGAAGAGAAAAGAGAGGGACAAAAGTAGAGAGACAGCTGAGTCTACTTCCTTTTCAAGTGAGTGACTGCAAATTTGATACAATGATTTCTCCTTCTACCACATTAGATGAAACTATGTGACTTAGCTGATCTTAGCTGCAAGAGAAATTTTAATTTTTTAGAAAGCTGGGCATATTGCTTCCCCATACAAAATTGGTTTTCTGTTTTGGAAAGAAAAAGAGAATGAGTAGCACATAGGTAGCTGGTAGTAGATGCCATTTATTAGAGGCCATAAATCTTAGAGAATAAGCTGATTTTGCGAGAGCATGGAGGAATTATTAATCTCAAAGTGACAATGTAGAGTAAGGGAGAAAACAAAGATTCCTCCTGATCCTGAAATCAGGAATAGGACCTGAAACAAGATATGAGGAAACAAAACAAAACAACAATAGCAAAAATAAAAATCCTCTGATTGAAGAAGTTCAGTTTCAGTTAATGGTAAAAGATCAAGCTAAAGATAAGGAACCTAAGCCAATTTGTAAAGACAGAGCTCCAAAGGGTCAGTGATATGGCTGTAAAAGAAAAAGGGATGGGTCCAAATAAGCACAAGGTTAATAGTGGTGAATGGCTTTACTTCTGGAAGTGCCTGATGTAAAGAGGGATAGGAGGCATGATGATGTTGATCCCAAATAATAACTCAGAGGAAGGTGTGTATTTCTTTGTGGCAATGGATTAGACGCTTGGGTGGGTAGTGTGATGGTTCTCAGGACAGCTGTCCCCTTCTTCTGATAATATGCAGATCTATGAGGGAGCTATGAGGGAGCTTGCTTCTATGACCTCATGAGAGGTAAGATGATGTAAGGCAGTATCAGGGCTAATCTGTACAGCCGTACAGGTCATATTCTGCGCAAGAGCATGGGACCAACAAAAAAGGCTGGCAGTGAACATTAGCTCATGCTCCACTAATTAAGCCATGCAGTTAGGTGTTTCATCTATCCAAAAAGGCCTCTCTTTCTTAATTCTTGTGAAGGTAATATCCCTGGACAAGGCTATGAAGTTTGGAGATATAGCCATCTATTTAATTATTTCATGTATATTTTTGTTAACAGTTTTTTTTTTTTTTTTTGTCTTTTTGTCTTTTTAGGGTTGCACCCATGGCATACAGAGGTTCCCAGGCTAGGAGTCCAATTGGATCTGGAGCTGCCATCACAGCCACAGCCACAACAACCCAGGATCCAAGCCACGTCTGCGACCTACACCACAGCTCATGGCAACGCCAGATCCTTAACCCACTGAGCGAGACCAGGGATTGAACCCGCATCCTCATGGATGCTAGTCAGGTTCTCTAACCACTGAGCCACAAGGGGAACTCTGTAACACTGATTTACGAATAAGCAGTCTATCCTATGTTCTTTGGGAGACCCAAAGACAAAGGGTATTCCCTAGTTAGCCGCAAGAAACTTAGACAATGGTAAGGCTATAAGATACAAATTGTTGTAATCCTCCAGATTTAAAGAACCCTAGCATGTTAAGAATGGAAGGGGACTTAGAGATCACTGAGCCAAATCCCTCATTCAGATATGGGCACCAACAAAACAAAGCACAAAAACAAAAACTTAAGTGAAAAATAGAGATTAAAGATTGAAAGATTAATCCTCCATCTAAAAGACACTGCTTATTTCACGTAAAGAGAATTAAGTACAAGACTTTTTGGCTGAGAAAGATCAAAAAAGGCTTTGTTTTTAAATGTCCTCCAGTGCTAAGTTGGATAATATTTGTAGTGAGAACATGGACTTACAGAATGTTCTTCCAACAGAAATTATTTGTCAGGGGAGGATGCTGTTCTCCAGGGAAAGGGACAACCTTTTTAACAGCCACTACTGACCTTGAAGATAAATGCTACATAAGGGTAATTATACCAGAAAACCAGCTCTCACAGAACTATGTTGACTGTCTGTTCCCTTTAGCAACAAAATAGGACTCCTTGTTTTTAATGCTTCTAGATGCAGAAAAGCATGGGGTCTAGACCTCACTCCATTCGGCTTCTGATTTAACATATCTAGTGAAACCTTCCTAGAATTTCCATGGAAGTCATCTTCTTCTGTGGCTAAGCGGTATCTAGATACAGTGAGGCCGTCCTTAAACGAGAATTCCATCTACCAAAATATTTAATAATTTAACTAAATATGGGGTTTCTGTTTGCAAGTCTGCCATGAATCTATTGAAAAGAGTGAGGGAGCATCTTTCCAAAGATTTTCTATACCTTCACTCCTCCCCAATGGGTAGATAGGTGCTACCAAGGAAACCTCTTTATCTTCTGTTCCCTTTGCCATAAATACCCTTAGAAATATCATTCTTTCATTTTCCTTCCACTTTGCCTTAAATGCATCTACTTTTTTTAAAATTAGAGAATAGTTGATTTATAGCCCAGGCATATACATATATCTATGTCATATATGTGTATATATATATATATTCTTTTTCTCATATTATCTTCTGTCATATATATATTCTTTTATTCATATTACCTTCCATCATATATACATATATATACATATATATATATCCACACTCAATATTGTTTACCAGAAGATCCAAGAAGGAATAGAGACCTTTGAGAAAAGAAGCCATGTGCAGAGAAGAACGGCCAAGAATTCTTAAAATCGAAGAAAGACATGGAATCTCATTTTAAAAAGTCCTTGATATCAGGCAGATTAAAAACAAAGCCACAGGATGCCCTCTTTACTGAAAAATAGAGGGAAACCCTAAAGGTGCACAGAGAGATTGCTCACAACAGAGAAACAGCATCCACTGGAGAGTTTGCATCAGGAGCAGGAAAACAGTATCTATTTTCAAAGTGCTCAGTGCAAAAGATTGTGAACTAAAATTCTATGACCAGCCTGAGTTTTTTTTTTTTTTTTAGAAAAACAAGGATTTGTAAAGTATATTCCCACAGATCCTTGCCAAAAGAACTACAAAAAGAAGAAAAATGAATACAAAAGATAAAATAGGAGATGAAAAGCAACAGTACACAGAAAGCCAGTATGACCTAAGAATACACTTCCTTAAATAATGACTGTAAAATATTTTAAAGGAAACAATAACTTACTGTTTTATGTTTTTTTCTTTTACCTGGAAATTATTAACATGAAAGAAGGAGGTATTGTACGGAAGCTAAGGCTTTTGTTTTATTTGGGTGGGAGCAGAGAAATACTAAGTAGTGTTTAGACTGTTAAAACTCATTTACTATGTATATTAAAAATATATTGGTGGCCATTAAAATAATAGAATGTATAGCTGTTAAATAAGTAAAGCTTAATAGAAAGTGGTTTGATACGGGATCTCAGTTTCCAGACCAGGAGTGGAACCCAGGCCACTGCAGTGAAAGCGCTGAGTCTTATCACTAGGCCACCAGGGAACACCTCGCAGAGATATGTTTTTGAAAGAAAGACCCAGAAATTTAAAAACTCAGAAATGAGGAATATAGGCAACTACTAATCAAAACAAAAGTGAGATAGAAATGTTAATATTGGATAGTGTAGATCTTGGAGCAGGCAGTGACAGATATTACACATAGTTTTTTTTTTTAAAGCCCACTCAATTAAAAGATATAACAACTATGACTTTGCAGGTATCTAAAAATATAAAGTCATAATATTGTCTCAGTTGCTAGAATAAATTGAAAAATCCTTGGCATATTGAGAAGTATTAAGATATCTCCATGAGGACCTGATAAACATATAAAATAAATAAGCATAGCAAAAATTTGAATACAATTAATAATTATAATACAGGTGTATAGAAACTTGCCTATACCCAACAAAAATAAAATATATATTTTTCAAGTAGGTAAATATTTATCAAAAATGTGCTAATAGACAAGTTTCAACAGAATTTGAAATCTACAGACCACGTTATCTTGAATGTGATGTAATTAAAAGTCCACAATAAAAAGTTTTACGTTAAAAATTATACTTTTAGAAATAAAATACATAAACTAAAACTCACATATCTTTGTTATCATGGATTAAGAGAATACTATAATAAAAATCATGAAATATTTGTACTAATACATTAATACCTGTACAGTAAAAATAATGCAGGTATTTAGAAGACAATGTATGGCTTCAAATGAAAGAAAAACAATATAAATTAGCTGGGAGTTTAAATCATAAACCAATTTAAAAAATACACACAATAGAATAAACGTTTGCAAATAGAATATAGGAAACAATGAAGGATACAAACTCAAAGTAACAAAATAGAAAACAAAACAAAAGGGATGGCCACTGCTAATAAAAATTAGTTCTTTGTAAAGGTTAATAAGGTAGATCAAACTGGAAAACTGATCATAACAAAAAAAAAAAAAGAAATATACATTAGGAGCAAAGAGACGTAAAAATATGAAATAGAGATTTTTAAAAAATCAATAGACACACAATAAACTTGGACATCTAGATGAAATTGATAATTTTCCAGAAAAATGCAAGTTGTAAAAACAGATCCAAGAAGAAATGAAAGACTAAATTAAATTTGTAGTTGTTAGTGAAACTAAAGAGGTTAAAGTTATAACATAGTCAATGTATTTCAGAAAACATCAAGCCCAACTAGATTTTCAAGTTTTACTTATTAAAATTTTACAGAACAGATAATCTTTTATACAAACTTTTCTATGAAATAGAGAGGAAAATTTACTCTTTACCTTACTCATTCAAAATATTTTCTTGTTTCCATCAGGATTTTTTTCTTTGATCTATTTAAAATAGCACTTTAAAAATGTGTTGTATCAAGGGACAAGCCTTATCAAATGCTTATATTACTTAAAAGAGAATTAATTAAAATTTACCAAAGATCAAAAAGAAGATTAAAATAACAGAGAGTTCTTTTAACTTCACAGTTGGAGTGATGCACCAGGGGTTTGGGATGGAAATGCTATAAAATTTGGTTGTGATGATCAGTGTACAACTATAAATGTACATGAGTAATAATAAAAAAACTTTGCAGTTGGGATGCAGCAGTATGAAAACTGATGTAAATTGGTTTAATCAATTTTACTTTTTTATATCAGTCCTTAAGAGAGTGATAGATCAATGTGATTTGAATGAAAATACCAACAAATTCTTTAGGAGAACTTTAAAAATTGATTCTAAAAATTATATGGTCAAGTAATTATGTACAAGGGTATTTAGGACAATTCTGAAAAAGATAAAAAGATGCATTTACCTACTAGTATTCAAGATATTACAGATGTATACTAAATAAAATTTTGTGGTATTTGTCTAGGAACAGGAGCAAATAAATTGGTGCAATAGAAGACAATGGACCAAGTATATAGAGAAATATGATTCATAATAAAGATATTATTACAGATTAATGGATTAAAGATACTCTAAAATAAACAAGGTTGGGGAAAAATATTCCCTGTATGGAAAAAATATATTATCACTTCTCTACCTTATTCTATAAACCAAAATTGACTTCAAGCAGATTAAAGACCTAATAGTGAACAGCAAAAAATCAAATTATCAGGCAAAAATATAGAATATCTATGAGTTTGTTGTAGTGGAATCTTTTTAACATAAGATCAAAAACTTCATGTGATAAAGAAAAAACTAGGTACACTTGACAAAATCAAAATAAACTCTGCATGAGGTAAAATGATACACTACAAACTGGAAGAATATATTTGTCAAACAATGGATGAAGATTAGAATATATAAATAACAATTTATTATACCTGATATAATCTACTGGTGGGCTATTAAAATAATAGAATGTATAGTAATATATGTACTATACCTGTATACACTTTACCCAACTTCCCTTAATGTTAAAACTTATATAACTTAAGTACAATGTTCAAACCAGAATTTTAACATCTATAAAATATGGTCAGCTGATCTACAGACCTGATGTGAAATTTGCTGGTTGTCCCACCAATGTCTTTTTCTTTACTTAAGATCTAGCCAGGACTCCAGGTGGCCCATCTCGTCCAGTCTGTGAGGTCATCTCAGTTTTCTTCGCTTTTCATTCTCTAACACTTTTGAAAAGCAATGACCAGTATGTCTTTGCCCAGTTTTTTCCATTTGATTTTTGTGTTTTGGCCCTGTCAATTTTTTAAAGTTCATTATGGGGACTGGGGTTTGTGCTACAACTTTTCTTCTAGTTTGTCAGTCTTCTTTTGATTTCAGTTTTGAGATTTTTATCATGACATTATTTAGTGTAGTCAGATTTACCATTTTATTTTCTTTATTGTCCTTGAGTTTTGAGTAGCAGAGAGCTTTTCCCTACACTTTCCCTATACTAAGGTTAAAGAGGAATCCACCCATGTTTTCTTCTAGTTTTGGGGTTTCATTTTGTGCTTTTAGGTCTTTAATCCATTTGAAGTACATTCTTTTTTAAAAGTTTTATCGGGGAGTTCCCCTTGTGGTGCAGTGGAAATGAATCCGACTAGGAACCATGAGGTGGCGGGTTCGATCCCTGGCCCTCCTCAGTGGGTTAAGGATCCTTTGCTGCCGTGAGTTGTGGTTGTAGGTCACAGACATGGCTCGGATCTGGCCTTGCTGTGGCTCTGGTATAGGCCAGCAGCTGTAGCTCCGATTAGACCCCTAGTCTGGGAAACTCCATATGCCATGGGTATGGCCCTAAAAAGACAAAAAGCCAAAAGCCAAAAAAAAAAAAAAAAAAAAGTTTTATGGAAGGATAGTTGATTTACAATGCTGTAATTGAAGTATATTCTTCAATATGAGGTATGGATCTAATTTTACCTTTTTCCAAATGGCAAACATACTCTCTGGAACTATTTATTATGTCTATTTTGGTCCCAGTGTTTTGAGATATCTTTGTTATATACTAAATTTTCATAGGTACTTGGGTCTGTTTCTGAGCTACTTTGTTTTTCCTGTATATTTGTCTTTGGACGTACTCACACCTCACTGTTTTTAATTATACAGGATCAGTTGTATGTATGATGTCCTGGTATTCATGCGTGTTTGTTTTTTTTCCAGTTGAACTTTAGAAGGCTAACTCCTTAAAAAAGCTTGTGGGAATTTTTATGAGGATCGTGTTAAATTTAGAAGTTAATTTAGGGAGAACTGACATCTTTATAATGTTGAGTTACCCTAGTCAAGGAGAAGGATATCTTTTCATCTGACTCAACTCTTGTGTCTGCTAGAAATGTTTTAAAGTTTTCCTCGTGGAATTCTCTTATTGTGCAGTGGGTTAAGATCTGGCTTTGTCACTGCAGCGGCTTGGGTTGCTGCTGTGGTGTGAATTTGATCCCTGGCCCAGGAACTTCCACAAGGTGCCAGGGCCACCAAACAATAGTCTCTTGTGTTAGTTATATGCATTTCTTGTTAAGTTTGTTCCTAATTATTTAGTCGTCTTTGTTTCTATTGTAAGTCAATTTTCTCTGTAACATTGTGTCCTCTAGACAATTTCTCACTAATTGTATATTATAATAACTTACTGAATTTTTTATCATTGGAGTTGGCTTTATCATTGATTCTTCAGTATTTGAAGCCTACTACCTACAAAGATACTTTTCGAATTTTTCTTTAACAACTCTTATGCCTTAGATTGATTTCTCTTGATTACATTATATAAACAGTACAAAATTGAGAAGGACAACCTTTTGCACTATTTCTGATTTTAGCAGAAAATTTCTATTATTTACTCATTGAATAAGCCCTAGATTTATAGTTAATTGGATCTTTAATTTATTTTGGGGAAATATGCTTTTATTAAATGTGTGTGTATGTACATATAGATATGTATATATATGTATATATATGTATACATGTATACATATATAGCACAAAAAATACATTAAAATATATGTGTACATATATTCCTATTAAGAAAATGTTATCAGTTATCCTGTTTTTTTCAAGAGTTTGAAATTTTGCCAAAGATATTTTCCAAAGCATATCTGTGCTTCCAGTGTAAGTCTATGTGATTCCAAATGTGAATGGTGGAGGCGGGGGTCATGTGTAAGTGTGTGTGTCTGTGTGCATGGAAAATTTTGCCAAAGATATTTTCAGCATCTATGGAGGTAATCATATAAATTTTGCCATTTAGATTTATTAATATGTTGTATGATATTAATGGGTTTACTAATATTGAATCAACCTTGCATCCTGGAATAAATTCCACTTTGATAAAGTATGTTATTTTCTTATGTTGATTCTTATGTTATTTTCTTATGTTGATTCTGTTTGTTAATATTTTATCTAGTATTTTCATGTTTATATATTTCATTTTACTGTTGCACATGAGGCATGTGGAATATCCTGGGCTAGTGGTCAAATCAGAGCTACAGCTGCTGGCTATGCCATAGCCACAGGAACACCATATCCAAGCCACATCTGTGACCTATGCCACAGCTTGCCACAATGCTGGATCCTTCACCCACTGAGCAAGGCCGGGAATTGAACCTCCATCCTCACAGATACTATGTTGTGTTCTTAATCTGCTGAGCCACAACGGGAACTCCCATATAATGTCTATAATTTTCTTTTTTGTTTTGTCTTTATCACATATAGATATCAATATTAAACATACTTCATATAAGGAGTTAGAAAGTTTTCCTTAATTTTCAGTGTGCTGAACAATTTAAAGAGCACTGGGGCTGACTGGTTTTTGAAGATATGGTTGAATTCCCCTGTGCAATAATCTGGGCCTTGTGCTTAGTAATTTATATTACTTTTTTTCTATGGAAATTGGACTGTTTAAGATTTCTAACTTGAAGTTCATTATAATAACTAATGTTTCCATTGAAAATTATCATTTCATCTAGGTTTTTAGGTTTATTTGTACAGAGTTCTGAAAATAGTCTCATTAAAATAATTTTCTTCTCTTTCATTAGTTCTTTCCTCCTTGTCAATTCTTATTTGTGCTTTCTCTCTTTTTATTGTTTGCTAGTTATTTACCATTTTTGTTCATCTTTTTAAAAACAGGAATTTGTTTATAAATTGTGTTTACTGTTTTTCTCTCACCACCCATTCTTCTGCTTTCATCTTTATTATTTCCTTTCGATCTTTTTGTTTCTTCTATTGTTTCCTTTTGCAGTTTTTTGAACTGAGTATTTAATAAGTTATTTCTGCTTTTTCATTAAAAATATTTGGTGCTGTGATTTTTTTCTGATCACTACTTTGATTATATCTTGATAATTAGAATAAGCTAGTGTTTTGAAACTATTATTTTTTAGACATTCTGTAATTTCAATTTGTATTTTCCCTTTTATTTAGCAGTGTTTTAGTAGAAGGTTTTTAGATTTCTTTTTTTTTTTTTTTTTTTTTTTTTTTTTTTTTGTCTTTTTGTCTTTTTGTTGTTGTTGATATTGTTGCTATTTCTTGGGCCGCTCCCGTGGCATATGGAGGTTCCCAGGCTAGGGGTCCAATCGGAGCTGTAGCCACCGGCCTACGCCAGAGCCACAGCAACGCGGGATCCGAGCCGCGTCTGCGACCTACACCACAGCTCACGGCAACGCCGGATCGTTAACCCACTGAGCAAGGCCAGGGACCGAACCCGCAACCTCATGGTTCCTAGTCGGATTCGTTAACCACTGCGCCACGACGGGAACTCCAGGTTTTTAGATTTCTAAGTGAAAGGGCCATCTTCTTTTTGTTAGTCATTTCTAATTTTATTTCATTGTGATTACAGAGTGTTAAAATATTTCTTTCTGTTTATTAGAACATTAATTGCCTTTGTAAATAATTGTTTGCTCGTTTTTTTGTGAATATGCTATCTGCATCTGAGGAGAAGGAATATTCTCTGTCATTAGGGTATAGAGTTTGATATATGTCCACAAAAACTATCTTTTGTTTTTATGGTTTTGGACTTTTATCTCCATATTTATTTTTTGCCCTTTCACCCTTTTTCTTGTCTAAGAGTAATGTGTTAGTCTCTGATTATTACCATGTTTCTGCCTATCGGAAAGATGGCTGCTGTGTTATTTGGTACAAAATATTTAATTTAATTAAGAATTGTGGCTTTTTGGCAAAAGATACTTCTTTATCATGTTTAATACTTTTTTTATTTTTGGCTGTGCCCAAGGTATGTGGAAATTCCTGGGCCAGGGATCAAACCCTCACCACAACAGTGACAATGCCAGGTTTTAACTGGTTGAGCCACCGGGGAACTCCTGTTTAATACTTAAGTCCTTTATCTTATATCAGAATTACTTCTCTTTCTTTGTCACTATTTTCATAGGTCCATTATCCCCTTGTCCATGTCTTTATTATTATTATTATTATTTTGTCTTTTTGCCTTTTCTAGGGCTGCTCCCATGGCATATGGAGATTCCCTGGCTAGGAGTCTAATCAGAGCTATAGCCGCTGGCCTGCACCAGAGCCACAGCAACGCGGGATCCGAGCCGAGTCTGCGAACTACACCACAGCTCACGGCAATGACGGATCCTTAACTCACTGAGCAAGGCCAGGGATAGAACCCACAACCTCATGGTTCCTAGTCAGATTCGTTAACCACTGAGCCACAACAGGAACTCCAATGTCTTTATTTTTAACCTTTCTAAATAACTTTTAGGCTTGTTCCTTGTAGACAGAATATAGTTGGGTCTTACTTTGTAAGCCTAATGGAAACTTGTTTTAGGAAATAATTTATGCCTATTCATGGTTTTCATATGACTTACATGTTTGGCTTGAACTCTATCACAATATTGTAAAATTATGTGTATTTTGTGATATGTCCTATTTTTTGTTTTCTACAAAATGTGTGTTTTTTTGCTCTTTAATCTATATTTTATCTTTAATTTTGGTATTTATGAGGGTTTGTAGTTTTGTCCTAATAGTTACCTTTGTACATATACTATTCTTAGTGATATTCATCTCCTGTTTCTTTTTCTTTTTGCTTTTTTTTTTTTTTTCTGCTTTTTTTAGGGCTGCACTGCTGCATATGGAGGTTCCCAGGCTAGGGGTCCAATTGGAGCTACAGCTGCCAGCCTACACCACAGCCACAGCGATGCCAGATTCGAGCCACATCTGCAACCCACACCACAGCTCAGGGCAACACCAGATCCTTAACCCATAGAGCAAGGCCAGGGATCGAACAGGTAACCTCATGGTTCCTAGTCAGATTCATTTCTGCTGCACCATGACGAGAACTCCTCGTCTCCTGTTTCTTATTTAACTTCTTACTATCTGGCTTATCAGATTTTATTGGTCTCCTTTAACTCTCACCTATTGCCCATACAACAATCAATAATCTAATTTTACCTTTCTTTTTCTTGTCCCTTCTCCCATTTTTAGTTTCATTATTTATATAAAGAATTCTTGGAGTTCCTGTTGTGGCGCAGCAGAAACGAATCCAACTAGGAACCATGAGGTTGAGGGTTTGATCCCCGGCCTTGCTCAGTGGGTTAAGGATCCCATGTTGCCGTGAGCTGTGGTGTAGCTTGCAGATACGGCTCAGATCTGGCATTGCTGTGGCTCTGGCGTAGGCCGGCGGCAACAGCTCTAATTAGATCCCTAGCCTGGGGACCTTCATATGCCGTGGGTGCGGCCCTCAAAAGACAAAAGACAAAAAAAAAAAAACAAAACAATTTTTCCACATCAGTACTGAAAAGTCAAACAGCAAAATACTAAGATTGTTCAAAAAATGTAAAAATACAACTAATGGAAGAAAAGAATTGCTGTGGCCAATACAAATATGAACAGAAGCTCAATTTCATCAGTAATCAAAAAGATCCAAATTAAAATATATATTTTTTTGTCTGGCAGTTGCAAAAAATTAAAGCCTGGCAAATGTTTTGTTTTGGGAAAAATCAGGAGAAAGCAACGCAGTCATACAGCTAATTCCTGTCCCTGTAGTTTCTAACATTTGGGCCTGAACCCCCGTGGCATCATTTATGGTGTTTTCTAAATTCTTTTCCTTGTTTCTTTAGTTACTACTCCTAACCATGTTTCCACCTCTCACAAAGAAATCATTCAAAACATGGTAACCTGTTTCCTTTTCTCTCTGTATTATAGTTTTAATCTTGTTTCATACATTTCATACATTTACTATCATTTTGAGGGATATTCAGGAGGGAGAGGAGAAAAAATGTTCATTCATTTTAAAAAGAACTTCAAACTTATTTTACCTGAGTATGATGGCTAATTTTATGTGTAATGTTCACTGGACTACTACGTGCCCAGGTATTGCGTCAAACATTCTGGGTGTGTCTGTGAGGCGAATGTGATAACCACCACACTAGGAAACACTGATGGGAAGATGTTTCTGGATGAGGTTAACATTTGACTCTGAAGACTGAGTCAACATGATTGCCCTCCCAATGTGGTGAGCCTTGTCCAATCCGCTGAAGGCCTGAATAAACAAAAAGGCAGAGGAAGGGACTATTCATCCTTTCTTCCTATCTTCACTGGGACATGGGTTTTCTCTTGCCCTCAGACTCAGACTCAATCTGGAACTTATATTACTGCTTCTGCTTCTCAGGTATTTGGACCAGGACCCAATACTATTGGCTCTTCTGGGTCTTCACCTTGCTGACTCCAGATCTTGTGACTTCTCAGCCTCCATAATCACGTGAGCTGATTCCTTATAATAAATCTCTGTAGATTTCTCTGCAGAACCCTAATACAATGAGCAGGCTCTTTTACGTGCTCTCTGGTTACCTCATCCTTATGAAGTTTTTAAAACAAATATATGCTGGATTCATACTTATTTCTATTGAAGTTTTTTCTTTTTTTTTTCATTTTGGGTTCTCATCCATCTTTGAATATGATTGATATAATTTTGATTTTTGAATAGTCCACTTATCACAATCAGTTCTGGGACAATCAGAAAACTGCTTTGATCTTCAGCTCTGCCTGAGGCATGGGTCTCTAATTCTCTACATTAATTTAATTTAATATTCTCTCTTCAAAGCCCCTTGGGTATCAAACAGTAATTTAGGCACTTGCTCCAAGAGTCTTCTCTACTAATTTTATGCATATTCCCACTATGAGACCCATGGTCAACAACAGTGTTCATACCTCTATGAAAACTGAGTGTCCTATCATGAAGATTAATTGGTTTGTTGCTGTTTATGTAGCCAGTAATGACAGAACTTGGATAGTTGCATTTAGTTCAAGCAATATTTGTAAATGTCTTTGTGCTTGATGTTGGATAAAGTGCTTGGGGTACAGAGGTAAACACAGTAGGTGTCCTTATTTTTAAAAATGTAAGGTATAAAGCTATGGCTTTCAAATCTTTTTGATTATGATTTATAGTTAGAGATACAGTTTATCTAATGACCCCATTCACATATACATATGGATAATTAAAACATAAATTTAGAAAACAATGTCTAAGTTTCTTCATGCAATGTAATTGGATATTTGCTTATTCTATTTATTTAACTTAAAGCACTAGGTCATAATACATTATAAGACTTTATAGGTCCTGATCGACAGTTCAAACAGTTTCAAACCAAAAATTTCAGATGACAGGGAACACTGTAAGAACCATCTTTAACTCCAGATTTTGAGCTTTTCTTACAAGTTATGTGATGCTGCTTATTTTTTTAGCTTGGACTCATGCCTACCCCTTACGCATTTATATATTAATTTATCAGCCCCAGGGGTCCTGACAGGATGAAGCACAAAGTAAATTTTGATGGAAATAATCCTTGGACGATGGAAGACAGGAAAATGTTGGAGGGAAAGGGATGACAAATCTAGCCGAGGATGAGTGGGTTGATGAAGGTCATCCTCCAGAGAACTACTTAGTCATCAAAGTAAAGGATAATCAGAAGACCATTTATAGAATTTGGGGAACTGGGTGGATGTATGTGTAAAATCTAATAGATAGACTCATGTAAGTTATTTTGTCTCTTCCGTTACTTAGCTCAGGGGGTATTTCCTCCCAAAAGCTTTTAATTTCATGGTGGCCCTTGAAATTTCATAACGTCCTGGTCCTGCCTCCATCACTCACTTATATTGTCTTGTTATGATGTTTTGGGGTCTTGAGACAGAGGGAATGCCTTCTGCTTTGAATTCCTAGAACCCAGCTGAGTGCCTGGCACATCATAGGGAGTCACATACATGTCCCTTGGATGTCTTTAAATCTGTTTTTTTTCTGGAGTTCCTGTCATGGTTCAGCAGTAACAAACACGACTAGTATCCACGAGGACGCAGGTTAGATCCCTGCCCCACTCAGTGGGTTAAGGACCTGACATTGTCATGCCTGTGGTGTAGGTTGTAGACATGGCTTGGATCCTATGTTGCTGTGTCTGTGGTGTAGGCCAGCAGCTGCAGCTCCGATTGGACCCCTAGCCTGGGAACTTCCATGTGCTGCAGGTACGCCCCTAAAAAAGCAAAAAAAAAAAAAAAAGTGTTTTTTTCACTATGAAACAAAGTTGGGCACAAGATCTGCAAGGGCCCTTGCAGTCCTATAAGTCTATGACTTTGAGATGCCTGATGTAGCCCAAAGCACTCTGTTTTATAACAAAGCCCACTTCTTTGCTGTGGTTGGCTCAAGATTGTTAGTTAAAACATGATGACCTGTGCACAGTTTAGGGCCACCCCTGCCCTGGCAGAATAAGCAACCCATGTTCTGATAAGAGCAGTTGAAAGCCTAATGCAGCAGCATTGCTCACAGCTGAGAAAATATTCCAGCCTCCACCTCCCACATAACTGCTGCTGCTCTCCAGCCTGCAATTTCCTCTGAGGCTCTGGATTGGTCCACAGAGTGACAGAGGGCTGGGAAAGATTCTCTATATAATCCTCAGAGAAAAAGGCAGTCCCAGACCATTTTGAAGTTTTCAAAGACTTGCTCTGCTGATAAGGACTTGTGCTCAAACCTGAGGGACTAAGCCACTTGCCAAAATGTGCAAAGGACTTGCAGCCTTGCCCCACTCATGCCTGGAAAGGTGAGAATGAGTTATTTTGTTTTAAGAGATGGAGATAAGGAAAATCTCCACCCAGGGGAGGATACCCAGAGGCAATAGAGGGCCATTGTAGTGTGTGTCAAAACAGGTGAAACAGGTGCTTGATTCAAAACTGGGAATTACCTCCTCTCTGTTAGTGACAAAGAGGTTTTGAAAGATCTGTGCTAGGAGACTGATACAGTATGAGACAGATCATACATCATTTAATATCCAGAACATCATTTCCTCTGAGGAGATGCCTATTTTAGAGGTGCTCTTTCACAGTCAAAAGTGTATGGTTAAGAGTGTGGAATCCATCATCAAACTGGCTGGGTTTGAATCTGGCTCCACTACTTACTATTTGTGTGGTATTGGGCAATTTATTTAAACTCTCTGTATCTGTTTCCTTAACAGTAAAATGAATCTGCTAAGTATCTACCTTGTTAACTGGTAATGGGGATTGAGTGAATTTCTGTATATGAAACACTCAGAACACTGTCTGGCACATATTAGAACTATATAAATATTAACTTTATTACGTACATGGACTAGGAGAGGAAGACTCAGGTTTTCAATGGGGCAGAGAGGATTTTTTCATTGTTCTTTGTATCTTGATTTCATCAGATAGAAGTAGCTGGATTGTTGGATAGAAGACAGCCCTTGGGACATAGAGATTATTTATTATCTAACATTGTTTTTTAGAGAACATCTTTGAGGCTCTGTGGTTGTCCTTATACTAGACAATATTCTGGAGGGAATCCTAAGCATTCAGACTAAATAAACAGAAGGAGAACAGACATCTGACTTGTTAGAAAATTTAACCTAACATTCCTACCTGATGCAGAGAAGTCGGGATGTTTCTCTCCTTCCTATTTCTTAATAATGGATTTGATTAAATTTTGTTTGCTCCAATGCTATTTAAAGGAAATAAAGGTGATCCTTGTACACCTAACTTCATCTCTAAAGGCACTGGCAGTAGTTGCTTAAGATGGTTTTGTTGTTCAATGGATCTGTTCTCCTGTCTATTACAGGCTCAGGTTTTCTTTTTGATGACTTTGACTCTAGAAATAATCTCAAAATGATTCTTAAAGAGATAATATAGCAAAGGAATTTTTCTCTAGCAATGCTGGCTAGCAACTGCAAATTAGACCTATTCTCACTTCCTGCTGTCAAAAACACAGATTATTTTTGAAAGTTGTATGTAAAAGAAAGTAGTAGGACTTAGGTAACAGCAGTGAGATTGTTACTAGGCAGTTGATAATGACTGTTGGGCCAACCTTGGGGAGGAAGACAGATTTCAATGCTGGGTAACATTTATTGCTATCAGCCTACCCCTATCTCCATAGAAAGCCTGAGAAGTAGGCAGAACACAGGGAGATGAAAGACATTACCTTGAACATGTATAATTCTGTCCTTTTCCATTTTTGCAACACTGAGAATTGCAAATTCGAATTTTACAACAATCTTAATGCTTGCCTTTAACCCACTTATTGTCAGACATGTTTGTACTGCACTATAATGGATAAATCTTACCTTATTAATTGGTGAACATTTGACTCTAGAATGATTATACTGGTCTGCCAATAATTTTGTGATCCTATGACCCACTGTTGGCATTTAGTGGAGAATCAATAATTGTTTGCTGAAAGTTTGGTATCGTTACTAATATTGTCCTATTTGTTCTTGTAAATATGCATAATGTTTACTGAGACACATGGATGGAACATTCCTTTTATTGATTCCTATTGCTGTTTTATATCTGATTCATTAACAACATTGATGCTGAATCACTTTACAAATCTTTAAATTCTTCTGCCCCAGGATATAACTAATGTTCATGTAGAATACTATGGAACTGTGGAGCTGGGGAGCTGTCAGCACACATTCATATAAAGAACCTAAGATTGTAAGTTCTAAGGGAAAAATGACACCTGCATAAATCCTTCCAAACTTGCCTTCCCTGGTTCTACTCTTTGACTCTCACCTCCCTCATCCCCACAGGCTCCTCACTTCTTCATTTCTTCTCTTTAAGCTACAAATGAAACATGGATATGCCACAATGCTTAGATAAATGTATTTGTAAATCCATAAAATAAATTAGGGCAACATATAAGCATTATAAAACAAATCTGGTGTGTGTGTGTAAAGCTCTGCTGAAGAGGTAAATTGCAACTTCTCTATTGCACTGGAAATGGAATTCAGTTACAAAAATCTGCTTAACCTTGTCATTCATCACAGTGGAAAGGGTACTGGTTAAGGAGTAAGGAGCAAACAATTTTGTCTTTATCAGCAAGGTATGTCATTTACCTGGGATTTTATTTTCTTATTTAGTGAATGAAAGTTGGGTTAGTTGTTCTTTAACATCCTTTCCAGTTGTTACATGGTTTAAATAAAGTGAGATACACCTGGTTTCACTGACTAGCGAGAGATGCAATTAAAGGAAAAAAATTCCTAATTTACTTTAAAAGTTTGGGAGTCCATTAGTGCAGATCATTAAGAATTCAGTCCTGGGTTGAAATCATGGCTGTGGCAGAAGCAACCTACTCAGTGGGAGTCTGACTTAAAAGAAAACAACAGTTACTTCATCCAAAGGGGAGCTTTATAAAATAGACTTTCTCAATGTTTAGGGAAGCATTAAGCCAGAGTCAACTTTGACGTATTTGTTGAAACTATTCTTTCTTTATTTATTTAGACTTTTAAGACGATTGCTCATTAAACTCAAAGTTGACCTCACATATTTTTATATATTTAAGGAGACCAATAATCCAAACATTTGAGCAATAAATAGCCACTACCCCACAATTTTTACCTTCTGTCATATTGAAACCTGTGCTGGATGGGCGGAACTCTTAGAGAGTCAATGGAAAAGGAAAGAGTTGAGTCAGTTTAAAGTCTTATTTTTACCATGGATTCCCTGATTTTGAATTTTAGTCTTCTCCTAAAAATTCATTTTATTTTGTCTCTTGAATTCCTCTAAACAAGCTTAATTTTTAAGGTAAATACTGCTCTTTGGAAAAAGACGTAAGTATTCTAAAATAAAAAGTATTACTTTTATTCCCCAAAAGTTGTCATCATTATGTAAAGCAACCAGTGTGATTATTATTATTTTTTGTCCATCGGTGTTGACTACTCCTGACACCAAATTTACATTCTTTCTTTTTTAATTTAATTTTATTTTTTGTCTCTTCCAGGGCTGCGCCCATGGCATATGGAGGTTCCCAGGCTAGGGGTCTAACCAGACCTGTAGCCATCAGCCTAGGCCAGAGCCACAGCAACTCGGGACCTGAGCCATGTCTGTGACCTACACCACAGCTCACAGCAATACTGGATCCTTAACCCACTGAGAGAGGCCAGGGATTGAACCTGCAACCTCATGATTCCTAGTCGGATTCGTTAACCACTGAGCCACGATTGGAACTCCCAAATTTACATTCTTGACTAAATTGGGGAGTAAAAGAGCAATGAAGTCAGCTACTGACAAAGTATTTTCCCTAGGCTTTTATTTTGTCAGTAACTTCCATAGATGTATCTTTAACTTCCACAGATAATCTGACATAGATCTGATTTCTGTTTAGGATTATAAAGTCTGCTAGTGGCTGAAATACATTCACACATCTGCCCATCTCAAATGTGTGGTAATGCTGGAAATTTCAGGGGCTATGGAAAGTCAATGGGGAAAGCAACGTTTTGTTTTGCTGTCTAGTATTATTTTACTAAATATTTAATTTTCCCCATCTCTAATTTATGTGGGTTTAAGTATGGACAATTTAGGGTAAAAAGACGCCTAGTAATCAGGACCCCGAATCAACTAATCTTTTAAGGTTGTCAAGCCACACAGAAGCAACAGAGTGAATCAAGTCTCCTGGGTCCATAGGATTAAGTAAATACAGCTTTTACCAAAGGTGTGAGCACATCCTTGGGCCAATTATAGAGAAAAGATAAGCACCTAGTGAATTAAAGACTAGCAATGAACTTGACTACATGAAAAATGAGTCAGAATGGACAGAGGATCATCGAAGAAGCCTAAAGAGTTAGTAGGGTTTAATATCATGCTCTCTGGAAGCAAGTGTGAATTTGAAGCTTGCTATTGTGGATAAAGTCTTGTGACACGATTGCAGATACTCCAGTGAAACTCTGTGATCTTAAGAAAGTGAATAAACTATTTAATAAAATCGAGGGGGGTGTCACTAAGAAAAACATTGTTTCAATTCTTACTGATGAAACAATTTCGATTGACTCTCTGGTTTGCCTTTCCAACCACCATACTTGCCTCATGCATACGAATGAAAGACCTCTCAGGGAAATTTCAGTCCAGGTAAGGAGATAAAGAAGAAGAAAGTTGCCCTCTGTGTTGAGATCCACTATGGAAGGAGAAATGCACTGATGGTTAAGAAGCAAAAAAGTGTGGGGGTGGGGGTGTCATAGAACTTTCGGTAATCAGGGAAGACTGAAAGAAATCACAGGGAATGATGCATGACTAAGGTTTATATTTATGAACTAAGCCTGAAAGGGTAGAGGGGTTGGTCAGGTCCAGATAAGAAGAGAGAAGGAAGGTATTCCAGGCCAAGGGGCAAGGACTGCCTGGGCAAAGACTTGAAGGTAATAAGGGCCCAGTGAGTTTGTCCGATACAGTGACATCTCTGTGTAATCCCTATTCTCTCCTGTTCAAGCAAGGAGGGAACTGTGAATTTCCAATAACAGTTAACCTCCTATGCAGCTCGTCCTGCATACTGTTTCCGTGGAACTTGTCCAGTGCCCATCCACTCTGAAGATTGAAAAGATTTTGCCTCAAGTCTTCAATTACTGAAAAGACAATCTGCACTTGCACATACATAATGGGGACTTAAGAAATATTTTCTCGGAGTTCCTGTGGTGGCTCAGTGGTTAACATGCCTGACTAACATCCATGAGGACATGGGTTCCATCCCTGGCCTCGCTCAGTGGGTTAAGGGTCTGGTGTTGCTGTGAGGTGTGGTGTGGGTTGCAGATGCGGCTCGGATCCTGCATTGCTGTGGCTGTGGTGTAGGCCGGTGGCTACAGCTCCGAATGGACCCCCAGCTTGGGAACCTCCATATGCTCTGGGTGCGGCCCTAAAAGACAAAAAGACACAAAAAAATTTCTTAAAATAAATAAAGTGTAGCAAGCACAAATAATTGTGTAGGAAGGAGAGATAGACCTGCTTCCAGGTTGGCCCAATGCTTTTTCTGCTTCAAAGGAATAAGGAAGGATGATAGCAGTGATTTTCAGGCTACAATGGGAAAAAGAGTGTATGTTTCGAAAGGAAGAGGAATTCCTCTGGGGTAGAGTGGGAGTGGGGTTGGGAGAGGAAGAAAGCCTTTCTATTTTATCAGGAAAACCTTGTTAAAGAGGTGAGTCTTTCTGTTAATTTTGTTCCTAATGATAGCCTTTAGCTGTGGGGGAACCTCACAAAATTGTATCCCTTCCTCTGTTTCTCCTGCCCTTACTGTCACAGCTTCTTTAATGAATTACATTCTGTATTTAACTGTTGCCTCTTCTTATTCTTTCTTTCATCTAGTCAGGGCTATGTTGAAACACCAGACATCAAGTCAAAACACTTTTAGATCCCGGAATCTTAAGTCTGGAAAGATCCTGAAAGGTTATCTAGTTTGTTTTTCCTTCCTTAGCAAGGACTGCAGCACTGCAGTTATTGGCTGTTTAGCACTATTATCTAAAGAGGGAGTTTATATTTCTGGGGCCAGTGTTAATGGCTTTTGTCTGTTCTGATGGCCCGGAGGCAAAGGAACTAAACTTTAATTAGTTCAGTCAGGATCAATCCTTAGTAACAGGAACCAGAATGTGGCTGGGGGCCAGACGATAACATGTCTCCATCTCTTCTTTTCCTTTGAAGTTCATTCAAATAGGGTCTCAGATAACATTAAACCTACACTCTAGCTGAAAGGCTGAGTCACCCAGAGGATAAAGACAATGAAAGCCTTCATTCCCAAGATTACAGATTTTAGGAATATTAAAGAAAACCCAGAGTAAGGAAGGATGTAAGTTCATGGTCTGTCCCCTGCTTTAATGTCAGCAATGTGGTGGAGTGGAAAAAACATGGAAATGGTAACTCCCCTTCTATTCCTTCCTAGCTGTATGAACGTGTAAAAATAACTTCTCTGAGTTTTATTTCCTTGTCTGTATAGGAGGATATTTATCTTGTTGGGGACAGATGCTTTAAGAAATAAGTGAAATTGGAGTTCCCGTCGTGGCGCAGTGGTTAACGAATCCGACTAGGAACCATGAGGTTGCGGGTTCGATCCCTGGCCTTGCTCAGTGGGTTAACGATCCAGCGTTGCCGTGAGCTGTGGTGTAGGTTGCAGACGTGGCTCGGATCCCGCGTTGCTGTGGCTCTGGCGTAGGCTGGTGGCTACAGCTCCGATTAGACCCCTAGCCTGGGAACCTCCATATGCTGCGGGAGCGGCCCAAAGAAATAGCAAAAAAAAAAAAAAAAAAAAAAAAAAGAAAAAAGAAATAAGTGAAATAATGTATATAAGGTAGATAGTTTTTAGTAATGTGCTCCTATTGAATATTTAATTTCCTTTCATCCTTCTTTTCCTCTTTATAGTCAGGAAAACATCATTTAAGTTTCAGTCATCTGCCAAGGCCTTTGATAAAACATTTCTTTCCATCCTTCCTCATCATAATCTCATCATAACTTAGTAATGATGAGTTTATATGATAGTACAATATTATTGCCATTTCACTTACGGTAGATATCTGTTTTTGAAACAATAAATCAGTTATGTACAAAACGTTAGAAGACATGCAAACCATGACCATGCTTAAGAAATTACAATCCTTTAATATCCTTAAATAGTCCGTAAGCCTCCAAATAACCTCAAAGGTCTTTTTGCAGTTAGACTGTTTGAAGCAAGATTCAAACAAGGGTCACACATTTTTGTTTTGTTTTGTTTTTTTGGACTACTACTACATTCTATTATTAGACTGATTAACACTAGTCACTAATCTAGTGTTCTTTCTACAATTACTTGGGCTCCAGTTATGGAAAACCATTTCTTGCAAACACACTTCAAGGACCCTTAGAGATTGAAAGACCAGTGCCTTCTATCTAGTGGGGGGACCTTACCCATCTTAATTTGGGCCTGTTTGTTAAAGCAGAATGTAGCGAAGCATCCATGGCTCATAAACAAAGTGATTTGAGGAGTGACCTCCGGTGCCTTTTTACCCAGCTCTCACATCCTGTTACCGAGTGCAGAAAGCCCCTCACAAGGCTCCCAGCAGCTCTTCTACCTCAAATCATGTTTGCTAAGCTCCTACAGTGTGTAGTATACCATGCCTGGAGGTGGAACACAGTTGGGGCACAGATCCTTTCCCTCCTCTTTCACTTCACGACAGTGATGAAACTAAGCCCTGGTCCCCGAGGTTGGTTTGCATGAAATGAGACCACTCTCAAGACTGAAAGAGTTACCCCAAGTCACCACCCCAGTACTGATATCCCATAAAGCCCAGGGTAACACATTGAGATTGGTCCAGAGTCTCTTAAATCTCTCCGAATCAATAGTCTTTAATTTCTTCTTTTCCTGCAATTTATTTGTAGAACACAGATTTTTTTTTAGATGTAAGTCTCAAATGTTATGTAACACATACTGGGTGGCGAACTCTGGTATACTGAGCTGTAACCAAGGTTTCTACTAAGTGACAGAGGGCAGTCATGAGCCAGATCCCTTTCCAGGCCTCATTATTGCATTTGCAAAAAGTGAGAAATCAATTTCATGATTTGTCGCACTCCTTCCAACTCCACTACTTAATTGTTCTTGATTTGGACACTGTGTATTCTGAAGAAAGACTGCATTTTTTTTTTTTTTTTTGTCTTTTGCCATTTCTTGGGCTGCTCCCGCGGCATATGGAAGTTCCCAGGCTAGGGGTCTAATTGGAGCTGCAGCCGCTGGCCTACGCCAAAGATTGCATTTTTATTCTAATTTTCCCAGCTCTTACCAAGTCCCATGAGAAGGCCATGGAAACACCAGACTTCTGGATGCAGCTTAAAGGCAGCAATGAAAAGTATTGAATTTACTTCCAGTCACTTAGGATCTCAATGGACTAAATTCAGTACCCTGTATTTCTTTTCTTTTCTTTCCTCCCCCCTTTTTTTTTTCTTTTGACCATGCCCACACCATGTGGAAATTCCTAGGCCTGGGATTGAACCTGCACTACAGCACTGACCAGAGCCACAACAGTGGCAATGCTGGATCCTCAACTTACTAAGCCACCAGGGAACTCCTATATTTCTTAAAAATACTAGTATCCAATTCAGAATAAACTTCTGGTTTATGAAAAATATAAAAGTAGTGACATGTGATTCTGTTTTTATTTTGGTGAAATCCATGAAAGGAACAGTTGGTCTCAGTTTCTTATAGAATTTGAGGGTGAATTAATAGGATCAAAGATTATGGATTATAAGTCTATAATTCTGGTACTGTTGAACCTTGAACAACTCTAGGTTTAAGGGAGCCAACCCTCCATGGAATGGAAAACCCACTGACTCCCCCATATCTGTAGTTCTTCATCTGCGGATTCAACCAACTGCTGATGGGGTAGTACCATAGTATTAACTATTAAAAAAAATCTGCATATAAGTGGACCTGTGCAGTTCAAACTGTAGTTGTTCAAGGGTCATTGTATGTTATTTACAGTTAATTTAGTTCTCCCTTGTTTTAAGAGCGTAAGGTCCTTGAGGGCATGGAGGAAAAGTGAACCAAGGACACAGACACCCCCAACTTTGTGGATGTGGTGTCCTAAGCTTCTTTCACACTAAGTCCTTACGTGTTTCTCCAGAGAGTAGAAACAGTGGCCCACTTATGCCCTTCTGAATGCTGCCCAGAAGGAAGAAGGAGACTCATCCTTCAACTTAACTGTGAGAGTTTCCATCCTTGAGAGTGGAGAAGAAGGGCAAATTGAGGTTTCTACACCTTTACATAACTAGCCAATTTTCATATACCAGTTGAGCAGATCTTGGAGTACAGACAGTTCTTGATGTGACATGAAGACTGCTTCTGACTACATAAATCCATGTCAGACAGACTAACAGACAGACAAACACGCATGTATACATATGTACTGTGTAGTGACTGTGATTTCCAACTAGAATGAGGACCTATAGCTTGCCTCTAGACCGGGCATTAGAAATTGGATCTTTCCTAGAAAATCTCTAGGTGTGGCCAGCCTAACCATAGTTGCATGCACCACCGATATGGCTAATGCATATGCGACTATGAGCTTACTCACCCTGACCATCATGCTCCTGCAAAGTCCAGACAGGGTATTTCCTTTCAAAGCATGGTAATCAGTTGCCATGTTGAGATAAAATAACTTGGCCTGACACTTTTTTTTCTCCTTCACAAAGGAAATATTTTGGAGTTGAAAAGATGCAGCTTTGCACAGTAGGTACCTGATAATCACCTTGGCTTCATGAATAGCAGATAATGCTACCGTCGTTTTATATTCTACTTCTTTTTCTTTCTCTTTTCCAATTGCTTCCCCCAGACACCTCTCAAAACAATACCTAACCCATCTGCACAAAATATCCCTCAGATCCTAAGTTTACATTCTAGAGCAATGTTAGAACTCTCAGCTTAAGGTCAGAGGAAGAGATAAAACATGAAGTAAAATACTTGAAAAATGTGAAGTGCTCTACTATGCAAGTGCTCATTACTGGGAGTGAAATGTGTGGAGCTGTTTTTGTCAAGCTACTACTCTTTGACTTTTTTTTGTGTGTGCAGACCATCTGTTTTTCGAAGAGGGACTTGTCTTTGGGGATTCAGGAAGTTTAGAAAGAATGAAGATGTTTCATTACCAAACTAATTTGTTGTATTTTGGCAATTTATTTTAAGTATTTTAAGTTCACAACAGACACCTGGGTCAACAGGAGCGTGGGACTGAATGACCTGTGTGCTTTGGGACAAGGTCAGTAGTGCAGGTCACACTGAAGACTTTCCCAGGAGAGACTGCTCTCTAAAGTCTGGTGCTTTCTGGATGACAAGCTTCCAGAGTCCTGGACTTTGTTTCTGAATCCCCAAGAACAGAACATGTATGTCACTTGAACACACGCACATGCATGCACAAAGCATATGTGCAACCACACCCACACACATCAGATAATTTTTATGACCTGGAAAAAAAGATGGATTTGTTGTTGTAATCAGGGATCCATGCAGACAGAGTGTCTGAGCCTGTTAGGAGGAAGTAATTTTTTTCATATAGATGAATGCAGATAGATGCGGGATTATTTTTCTCCCTTTTAAGATTAAATTTTACACTTTCTCTTTCAGCTGGCAAGAGTGAAGAAAAGTACCTTCTCTAAGTTGGGATTTTCTGAAAATTCTAATTTGACAGTTCCAAAAGCCTTTAAAAATTTTTTAAATTGCCCTCTTTTATCTCCCAGATCCTCTAAGAATAGTTTAAACTTTCTCTCTATGCTTCAGACAGGCTCTGAATGTTTGCAATTATGCAAAATTTGAGTGCACATGGCTGGACTGAAGCTGAGGGAAAGGAATATGTAAGTTTCATCAGCTACTTATGGAAGATATTTTATTAAATGGATACCGGATTAAGAGCACAAAAAAGACAAGAATAGCAAAGACAACAGACAATTCTGACAGCGTAGAATTCAGTGCCTAGCACAATTTTGATCACATACATGCACACGATAAAGTTCTGGTGACTTAAATTCATAGATTCTGTCCTTTAAGATAAGATGGGATTTCCCTCCCCCCCTCCTTTTCTAATATGACCAGCTTAGAATCACAGAGAGAGAGAATAGCATCAGGGTCACAAACCAATTCCTTCTCTTAAAATAGATGTGGAAACAGGTCCAACTGGAATTCCCTCTGTAGCTCAGGCGGTTAAGAACCTGACATAGTGTTCATGAGGATGTGGGTTTGATTCCTGTCCTCTCTCAATGAGTAAAAATTCTGGCATTACTGCAAGCTGTGGTGTAGATCGAGGAGGTTGTGGCGTAAGCCTGCAGCTGCAGCTCTGATTCAATCTCTAGCCAGGGAACTAAAACAAACAAACAAAAAAGGTCCAAACTGTTTGGTAGCTTGTCCAAGACTACATAGCTAGAGTTGGAGGTAATTTAAAGTCTCTGGATTTACATACCACCTTCATTTTATTTTATCTGATGAACTTTAATTTATGAATTTTGGCTGTCTTCACTTTTGAAATATTTTTTCTTAACCCATAGACAACATCTTTCAAAAGGTTTTGATTAGGAAACAACCTGTAGTCTTTAAGAAAAAAGATGATTTAAACATTTTTAATTACCAGATGCTTATAGCTGTCAATTACAACATTGGAACAGCATGAAAGAGGGGCTATCTCATAGTAATTAAGGGCTCGGGAGCTGATGTGAGATTGGGTTGGGACTCCTACCACTCTCATTTACTGGATGATTTTGGACAGATCCCCTAGATTTTCTGTGACAAGTTCTCTCATCTACAAGATGGGGAGAACATTTACACCTCCCTCAGGATTGTTATGATCCTAAATAAGGTTATGATTATATGTGTTGAATGACTATCAGCTGGGGAACGTGCACTTTCTCTAAGTGTGTGATGTTTCTTAGTTATCTTCATGTTGGGAGATGTAGCCAAGTGTTAAGATTGGAGCCAGAACAGAGGACTGGAAAGCATCCAAAACTACTTTCATCTCCCTACAGAGCTTAATAGGAAGTATGTAAATGAGACTCAAAAGGAAGGGCCCATTACAAAGAACATTAGAAAGCAAATGAGACAACTAGATGACAGGAAGCAAGAGGGAAGGGGGATCAAAGGTAATCCTTCTGAGCCTGGGGGGTTGATGGAATAAGGACTATTGGCAGAATTTGGTTGCTTGCCAGGGATGTTCTTTTTAGGAGTATGTAATGAGTTTATTCCTCTGAACTCTGATCTTCTCCTTTAGGAATTCTTAGATGATGGCAAGTCAGAACAGCTTATCTTGACTTTCTTGACAGTTTTATAGTTACTAAATTAATTCAATTAGAGAAAAACCCAACTGTAACTTTGGGGAATAACTCCTAGATAGCTATGCCATAAAAATTAAGCCTGTAGGACACTGTGTCTGGTTTGAGCTTTGGGGGCTAAGGGAGAAGGTGCAAAACTAGAAAAAATAGCTGGTCCAGGGAGGACATTTAGATAACTAAATGTTGAAATACAGAGCATTAGGAAAGGAGAAAAGAATTAATGCTAACTAAAAATAGAAAATAGAATGCAGAAAAGAAAACAGTCTGACTGCCTTGTCTCTTTTCTGTAGTGAATCAACTCTGAAAAACAGAAGCTAGGAGAGGGTGTATTTATTCTCTATATGCTGCTGTAACAACTGCCAGAAGTTTAGTGGCTTAAAACAATGCCAACTTATTCTCATACAGTTCTGTGAGAACAGAAGTCTAAAATAGGTGGCATTCTTCCTGGAGGGTCTAGGGAAAAAGTCATTTTCTTGCTTTTTCTAATGTCTGGAAGCCACTTACATTCCCTGGCTCATGGTCCCATCCTTGATCTTTAAAGCCAGTAGTGTAGTATCTTCTATTACCTCTCACTCTGCTTCCTCTGGCACATAACTTTCAGACTCTGCCCTCTTGCCTTCTTCCCTCAAGGACCCTTGTGATTACATTGGGTCCACCCCAATAATCCAGGGTAATCTCTCCACCTAAAAATCCTTAACTTTATCAGCAAAATCCCACATGTCCTAAGAATTAGGATGTGGACATTTTGGAGGGCTACTATTTAGCCTTCCACTGAGGGACATGTGGGAATGTAACTTCTGTCTGTGACTCACTGCCCTTTCTCCTTCTGTGCCTGTGTCTGTGCCTTGCAGACCGTTCTTCTGTCATCTTAAGTGAATATTTAGATGGTAGTCTATGTCTCAAGGGTTTATCTAGATATTTTTCCTATAGAAGACATTGTTCTTCCCTTCTTTTCTTCCATGGGATATCCCAGGCACCCTCTCTGGCCCTGCTTCCCCAAGTTCTCAGGTCTTTTTTCTCTTGTTGCATTTTATAGTTGATGGTCTTGTATTGGCTCTGACTTGCATCTGCAATACAGAAAATTATATTTGCATTTCTCTAGGATTGCTGTGTCTTCAGTCCAGAGGAGAGAGCTCAGCTCAAAGATGGCTCTTTGGCATCTTTCTTGCATTTCGGTGGCTAGATAACCATCTGCTTGGTTTCTGGACCTATCCCCACCCTGAGTCCAGATTTCCAATTTAGTAACCCCTAACCCAGGAACCACACAACTGGGAGAAATCCAAGTCTCTATGTGTGAGTGCCACAGGGCAGAATTCATTGCTTGCTGGGAGAAAAAAAAAAGAAGGAATGCTCTAAAAATAATGGAGAGAAATTTCCAGGATTATGACCCTGTGACATATGCCTGAACCTTGAAAACGTCTTTGAAATTTTTAGAAAACATATTAGGACGATCGAGACTTCCATATTAAGGTTTGGGAAAGATTGCTGGGGAACTGGAGAAAGACAAGAGGAGAGCATCCACATCATTCTCTCTCCTCCTCTGGCACACAGGATTCCAGCCAAATTGCACATCCCACATCGCTACCCCTCTGAGAACCTCTCCCTTTTTTCTCTCAGGGAGAAACTAAGCTCTACATCCCTTGAACCCTCACGGAAAATTTTCATCTTGTACTTTTTATCACTTCTTCCCCTACTTTCCTCAGATTCAACTTTGGTTGGGTATTTGACAGTGTCTAATTTAATTCATATCCTAACTCTGCAAGGAAGAGGTTATTAACATTACTATTTTACCAGTAAGGAAGCACAGATAAGTTAAATGCCTGGCCCAGGGTCAGATAATACACCCCATGTGCCTGAGTTCTGGTGTTCTGATGTTCTTTTTTTCTTTTCTTTTTTTTCTTTTTAAGGGCTGCATATGTGGCAAATGGAAGTTCCCAGGCTAGGGGTCAAATCGGAGTTACAGCTGCTGGCCTATGCCACAGCCACAGCAGCACAGGACCCAAGCCACATGTGTGACCTACAGCACAGCTCACGGCAAGGCTGGATCCTTATCCCACTGAGCGAGGTGAGGGATCAAACCCACATTCCCATGGATGCTAGTCAGGTTCGTTGCCATGGAGCCACAATGAGAACTCCTGCTGTGCCAATTTCAAACTTGGGACTCATTTCCCCCATACCTTAATTCCATCCCAATAAGACTATGTATGTATCTGAGGCTTGTGCAGATTTGAACAACCAGGGATCAGAAGTATTCGGGGGAAAAAAAAATCCAGAAATCTCCAAAACACTTAGATTTGCTCCATGCTGGCAACTATTTTTCTAATATTTACATGGTATTTACAACTATTTACATGGCATATACATTGTATTAGGTAATATAAGTATCTAGAGATGATTTAAATGGGGATATGTGTAGGTTATATGCAAATACTATAGCATTTTATCTAAAAGACTTGAGCATTCATGGATTTAGTATAAGAGTCTATATATATGAGATTGTTTTAAGTTGTTGGTCTCTTAATTGCAAGTGCATCTCCAGTGTCCTGCATTCGTACACTCCTCTTCTCATGATTTCTGATTTTGGTGGCATAATTGTGCATGGATGATTTCATATCTTTACTATATATATACCTTTACTGGTGAGCCTTGTCATTTGTGGTATTTTTGTTTCCTGTTGCAGCTTTTCCTTTTCTACCTAGAGAAGTTCCATTAGTATTTGTTGTAAAGCTGGTTTAGTGTTGCTGAATTCTCTTAGCTTTTGCTTATCTGTGAAGGTTTTGCTTTCTCCTTCAAATCTGAATGAGAGCCTTGCTGGGTAAAGTAATCTTGGTTGGGGGTTTTTTCCTTTCATCGTGTTAAGTATATCGTGCCACCCCCTTCTGGCCTGCAGTTTCTGCTGAAAAATATACCAATAACTTTATTGGGGTTTCCTTGTATGTTTTTTGTTTCTTTTCCCTAGCTGCTTTCAAGATTTTCTCTTTGTCTTTAATTTTGGTCAGTTTGATTAATACGTGTCTTGGGGTGTTCCTCCTTGGGTTCATTTTATGTGGTACTCATTGTGCTTCCTGGATTTGAATGAGTGGTTCCTTTCCCATGTGAGGGAAGTATTTGTCTATTATCTCTTTGAATAATTTTTCTGTTCCCTTCTCTCTCTCTTCTCCTTCTGGCACTCCTATAATATGGAATTGGTGCATTTAACGTTGCCCAAGAGTTCTCTGAGACTCTCTTCATTTGTTTTCAATCTTTTTTCTCTTTTCTGTTCCACATCCATAATTTCCACTAATCTGTCCTCCACCTTGCTTATTCATTCTTCTGCCTCCTGTATTCTGCTGTTGGCTGCTTCTAGTGAATTTTTTATTTCAGTTATTGTACTTTGCATCTCTTCTTGTGTAAGTTTTATATCTTGTATCTCTTTGCTCAGTGTTTCCTGTAAGTTATCCATCTTTGCCTCCAGTTTATTCCAATGTCGTGTGTCATCTTCAGCATCAACAGTCTAAAGTCTTTTTCATGGAGGCTGAGATTCTGCTGATCACTTAGCTGATTTTTGGGGGTTTTTTCTTTCTCCCTCATCTGAGTTATAGTTCTCTGTCTTTTCATTTTTATAGGTTTTTGGTGTGGTGACCTTTTTACAGGTAATAGAGTTGTAGCCTCTCTTACTTCTGGTGTCTGCCCCCTTGTGGCTGAAGTTAGTACAGGGGTTTGCTGTAGACTTCTTGTTGGGAAGGACTGATGCCTGCCCACTGGTAGGTGGAGCTGATTCCTATCCCTCTGGTGGGTGGGGCTTTGTCTCTGGGTGAGATTAGAGGTGGTTGTATTCCTGGGGAGTCTTTAGGCACCCTGTGTACTGATGGGCGGGGCTGTGATCCCACCTGATTATTGTTTGGCCTGGGGCTTCTGGGTGGGGCCAGATTTTCCCAAAATGGCCACCTCCAGAGAAAGGCAGGCTGCTGAATATTCCTGAGAGCTTTGCTTCCAATGTCCTTTCCCCACAACAAGCCACATTCACCCCTGTTTCCCAGGAGGTCTTCCAAGAACTGCAGTCAGGTTTGACCCAGATTCCTACGGAGACTTTGCTTTGCCCTGGGACCCAGTGCACATGAAATTCTGTGTGTATCTTTTTTTTTTTTTTTTGTCTTTTTAGCTATTTCTTGGGCCACTCCCATGGCATATGGAGGTTCCCAGGCTAAGGGTCGAATCGGAGCTGTAGCCACTGGCCTACAGCTAGAGCCACAGCAACGCGGGATCCGAGCTGCATCTGCAACCTATACCACAGCTCATGGCAACACTGGATCGTTAACCCACTGAGCAAGGGCAGGGACCGAACCCACAACCTCATGGTTCCTAGTCGGATTTGTTAACCACTGCACCACGATAGGAACTCCCTGTGTGTATCTTTTAAGAATGGGGTCTCCTTTTCCCCTGTCCCGTGGAGCTCCTGGGCACAAGCCCCACTGTCCTTCAACGCCAGATGCTCCAGGGGCTCTTTCTCCCAGTGCCAGATCCCCACATGTGGGGCTCAGAACTCTCACTCCTGTAGGTGTGTCTCTGTGAACCAGTTACTTTCCAGTCTGTGGGGCTTCCCACCTGGGAGGTATGGGGTTGCTTATATCAAGTAATCACCCCTCCTACCTCTTCATGTGGCCTCCTCTTTGTCTTCTGGAGTAGGATATCTTTTTGAAAGTTTCTGGTCCTTTTGGTTGAAGATTGCTCAGTATTTGAGCATTCATGTATTTGGATATCCACAAGGCAGGGGGGGGGGTGGTCCTGGAACCAATTTTCCATGGGTACTGAGGGATGACTTTACATATCTTCTTTATAAAACTGGAGCTATTTGAAGTTCTGAAACAATCTCTTACTGATTTTGTAAAGCACTCCCTATGCTATCTAGTAGACTTCCTGACAAACAGTGGTTGCTCTATTTGAGTCTGACAAGCGGATAAATAGGAAGTGAATTTATGACCTCTTAAATAGGTAATTCCCATTTTTTTTTTTTCTGTGCCCATGACACATGGAAGTTCCTGGGTTAGGGATTGAACCCACACCACATATATAACCAGAGCCATAACAGGGACAATGCCAGATCCTTAATCCACTGAGACATCAGGAAACTTCATTTCTTGAAAATACAGATTTTGAGAATAATAAAGTATTGTAATAATATTTTCAGGGAGGGAGAGAAGAAGTGATTTGAAATAGAATTCTATGCTTCAGACAAGTAACAGTCCTCTTTCTCCTCATTGTTAGTCATTTTTTTTTTTGCATAACAAATAATTTTAATAATTTGGCAAAGATAAAGCTTGACCAAGTGTTCTGATATTTGAGGTAATAAATTGTATCTACTACCTAAATTCTTTGGGAGAAGACACTCTAGGTGCTGGGAACTGTAGTTTTATTAAGTGATGTATGATATGTTAACATTGATTAAGGTTTAGGTACCTTTTACTTATTCTTCTTTCCCTCCCTTCTTCTCCAAAAACCTTTATTTATTTATTATTTTTATTTATTTATTTATTTATTTATTATTTTTATTTATTTATTTATTTATTTATTTATTTATTTATTTTAGGGCTGTACCTGTGGCTTATGGAGGTTCCCAGGCTAGGGGTCCAGTTGGAGCTACAGCTGCCAACCTACCCCACAGCCATAGCAACATCAGATCTGAGCCCTGCGTCTGTGACTTACACCACAGCTCTGAGGGAGGCCAACGATCAAAACTGCAACCTCAAGGTTCCTAGTCAGATTTGTTTCCACTGTGCCATGACGGGAATTCCTCCAATACCTTTTATTACCCTTTTTATTTCCTTCTTTTCTAAGATATAAAACAGCTAGCGTCCATGTACAACTAGAAGCCTTCATTCGAGAAAGTCCCTCTTTATAATTTAAAGCAGAACCACATGGGGATGTTCAAACGCTGTGGGTCAGCCAGTATTCAGAGAAACTCTCGTGGGAATGCCTTCTGACCCCTCCACTTTTGGAACTCAAAATAAATCATAAAACTCAGACTTCCTCCACTTGAAGACCATTTTCCCACTGCTCATTATCTGGCTCCCAAACTGAATTACCAAAAGTCCAGAAATCCTGCCAACAAAATTTTGAATAAGGCGGGGAATTGAAGGTCAAAGAAAAAAAAAAGACTTCTACTGTCTTGTCCCTCCACTGTCTGTTTCCTTACCCCTAATAACCTTTTCTAAGTAATGACTTTCAGAGATAGGCTGTAAAAGCATGGGAAGTAGCTCAATTTCCACGGGAATCCTTGGGTAGGGAATAGCCAGTGTTTGGGAAAAAACAATACTATTTTTTTTTTTTTTCATTTTAAAATAGCAGCACAAGGCAGACGATATTACAATGTAACTCTGAGCTATGCTAGGCAGCAGCAGAGGTCTCCCAATTTGCTTTCTTTGCCACTCTTTAGTAGTGTTCTCCAAAAATGAATATTCTCTCCATTTTCAGAATTAATTGCACTATTTCAAGGTGGAGAACATCTGAAAGGCGCTTATCTTACATGTCAGTCAAAAAGATCTTTGTTGAGATCTATTCCATTCTATTCATTCAATAAAGATTTATCCAACACCCATGTGTAAGATACTGTGATAGGGTAGTAGGACAAATACAGTAGCATGGTAATAATAATAGATACCATTTGTAGAATATTTACTATGTCCCAGGTGCTCTTCTAAATACTTTAATGCCTTAACATATTTAGCTCCATAACATGATATGGTAGGTACTCTATTATCACTATTTTACATAGAAAAATGGAAGCTTATAATTTAAATAACTTGCCCAAAGTCACTCAATTGGTAAATAAGAGTTGGGATATAAACTAAAGCAGTATAGATCTGTACTTTTATCCTCTGTACCATCCTACAAGTTAAAGCAAATTGAAAATATTTATTTATTTTCAATACGTTTTGGAAGACCAAGGAAGTAAAATTTGGTACCCACCCTAAAGGGGCTTGCTATCTTACTGGAAATACATACACATGGAATTCATATATACATTCATGAGAAACTAGGGTAATTAGTGAAAACGTGCTGTGTCCATAAGTTGAGCAGAAGAAAAACAGTCTATCTCTTGGTCTGTATTTATTAAGGATCTAAGAATAAGACCTTATGAAATTTTTGAAAAATATTTTAATTTATACAAACCTCAGTTTTGCTACTTTTACATAAGGGGAGGGTAAACTAAAAGCTCTGTGAGGTCCCTTAAATATGCCTCCGGTTGGTGATTTTATGTTAGAGAAGAGAGAAAGAAGTTTAGGCTGGAGTAGTTACAGAAGTTTTAGGGGGAAAGTGACATGGTTTGGGAACTGGAGCATTAGAAGAATTTTAAATGTGTGAGTGGAGGGAGGCAGAGATAGTGTGTGTGCTCAGGGATGAGAAGGAGGCCAATGGGACTAGGTATACAAGGAGTTGTGGTGAGTCAAGGAAATAAAGCTAGACACAGAAGACACTGGAGCAGGAAAGTGGTCTTTGAGATTGATACAGGTGATCAGTGATTCTCAAAAGCATGAGTATAAACTCTCTGGTTGCACTTCAGACCTCTTGAATGAGACACTCTGGGATGGGGCTGAGAAATCTGTGTTTTAACCAGATGTCCTGGTGATGAGGGTGCACGTTCACGTTTGGGAATCTTTCCGGTAAATAATAGAGAGCCATTACAAGCAAGCGGGAAATTGTAGTCTGATAGTGAGTGTAGGCTATTTTAAAACAGAATGAAGGAAATGGTAACATGGGCTGTCCCAGTAATTTGGGCCTGGAGAAAAGTGCTAAATTTAGATATGGAGAAGAAAAGTCACTTTTAGAACAGGAAGAAAGGATGTTTGTGACAGGTTAGCTTTCGGGAATGAAGAAGACCTTTTAATGTGAATCAGAAAGTTTATAAATTATGAGAAGGAGCATATTGTAATTACAAATAAAAATGGGAGGTTGGGATAGAAAGGGAATCCATGGCACCATTCACAAGTCATCGTGCATCTCAGATCCTCACTTTCTCATTCATATCCTAAAGATGTTGAGTGTGATAATCTTGAAACCTTAGTGTATAATAGCTTAAGAAAATTTTAAAGGATTTCTCTAAACTTGTTTCCTTCTTTCCTTCCTTCTGCTCTCTTTTCTTGTCTTTTACTGAAGACAAGAGACCTCAAATAATTTTTCTCAAGATTGCCTGGCAATGGAGTTCCTGTCGTGGCTCAGTGGTCAACGAATCTGACTAGGAACCACGAGGTTGTGGGTTTGATCCCTGGTCTTGCTCAGTGGGTTAAGGAGCCGGCATTGCTGTGAACTGTGGTGTAGGTTGCAAATGCGGCTTGGATCCCATGTTGCTGTGGCTCCGGCGTAGGCTGGCGGCTATGGCTCTGATTCGACCCCTAGCCTGGGAACCTCCATATGCTGTGGGAGTGGCCCAAGAAATGGCAAAAAGCCAAAAAAAAAAAAAAAATTGCCTGGCAAATTAGTGATCGAGTCAAACATAGGGTTTAGTCAATTGCAAATGTTACCGTCATTGCGGTTTCTTCCCTAAGGTTTCTTCCCACTGTTATATGTTGTCTTTTTTTTTTTTTGTAAATAAGCTAGATTTTTTCTTTCATTGGCACTAGATTTTCTATAGGTAAATATAATAATACTACTCTATCATTTATGAATTGCATTGTCACTATGCTCATCATTAATATAAATTCTTCACATATAATAACTCATTTCATCTTCATAAGAAACCTTTGAGGCAGGTAACGTTGTTATCTCCATCATATAGATGAGAAACCTGAGACAAGGTAGGGTTTAGAAACTTGCCAAAGTCACACATGTAGTAAGATGAATCTGGTCAGTTTGGCTTCAACATCCACACCCTTAATCACTGTGCTAAACCAGCCTATTGCCTTTTAGGAAAAATTGCCTAGTTTGGGGATTAGCTGGATTCTCTGGGGGAAGAGCTCAATGGTCCACTTTACTTTCTCTCTAGGAACAGCCTTTTTGACCTGTATCCTACTGGCTTTGTAAACTCTTCCAGTTATATAAAACCAGTAGTTTTGCCACAATTAGGAGTAGGATATTTTCTCTGCCAAGCACGAGGAAAAGATTGAACACAATTCAACATGTTGCTTATGACTATAATAATGGACTAGGGATCTGGAAACTATCTTACAAAATCGTCTGGACAGATCCAGATGTCAGATGACTTAGCCGTTATCCAAAATAGCTGGTGTTGTCTTTTCTTGACGACTTCTCTTCAGCAATGGAGAGTTTGTCACGTATAGTTCACTCTTTCCATGGTTTCATCACCATATGGTTAGTAAGTTCTCCTGAACACTTCCTGTTTTTTTCTTTTTTTTTTTAAATGGGGGAGCTTTTTTTCATTTTAGGGACTGGCTTTTGAGCAATTTTTAATGGACGCATCATTATTTATATGTTTCTTGTTTGAAGCTTCACATGCTTTGAAGTCATTCTGGGAACACTTGCTTGGGTCTGGGTATCAGCTTGGGTGAAGCTGGGAGCTTGGGGCTAAGGGTAAAATATGGGTACCACCACATAACTCTCCTCCTCTATAGTCCTGCCGCCTCCCTGGACTCCCACAAATGTCGGTGTGGCAGGGGAGAGCAGGGTGTTGATTTGTTGGAGAACCCTAAACCACAGTCCTCTGACCTTGTCTCAGGGATTACCTGTTTGCTTGCCTCTCCATTTACCACTCTCCAAAGGCCATCCTTCTCTTTGGGAACAAGCCAGCTTATTTCCCCAGCTAGTACAGGGTCTTGGAAACAAAGGGGGGAAATGGGATACTGTCTTCAACCAATAACTGCTTCTGGCCTCATAACACATCTCCTTCAGAGGTAAGAAAGTGCAAATGCCTACCTACCACCTTGAAAGTAAGAGGAAAAACTATAAAGGAAAACAGGAATTAACACCTCAATAAATTAATATTTTATATGCTATCATTGCCTTTAAGAGTTGCTACAGACCACCTGTTTTCTGCCTGTGTGCCCTAAGGGGTGACCTCTCACCCACAGGTGGAGTCCTTGCCTCTAGATTTAGGGATAATGTGATTAAAGTAAACATCCAATGAACTCACATGGTCTTCCCCCCTTGCAAGTAGCAAGGATGTGGGGAAACTGTGTTTCTCCCGCAGGTACAGGGGAAGAGAATACATCATCAGGTAGGGCCAGGCTCTATAAACCTGCCCACATCCGATCTGCATTTAACCGACAGGGAACAAACAGAGGTGCTGCAAAGACAGACTTTGCCACAGGACCTCACTTTCTTTTTTCATCAATGCTTTGCAGCCCGATACCTTTCTGGCTTTTCCATGTAGCTCTTCCCTTATCTGGTCTCGTCTCAAGTCGCCAGAAATTGCTTCTGACTTTTTCTAATGGTCTCACTGATATATCTTTGGGATTTCATCAGGAAAGCAGTGTATAAGGCACATAACTCACTCGTCCAGTGAGAGAACATGAGCTTAATGCAACCAACAATTAATATTCCAGTAGTTAAGGGAAACTGCTTCAAACCGTAGTACTGGGTGACATAGGATGGCTGTTAAGTAGAGGTGAGATGGTGATGGTGGTGATGATGATGACAGCGTTGTTGATGGTTACCATGTATGGCATATGCTATTCACCTGCCAGGCACTGCACTAACTTTTACACGTAGCATCTTGTGCGCGCCTCACAGAGACTTTTTCCAGCAGATGCTAATGTTACCTTCATTTTACAGATTATGGAACTGAGGCCAAGAGACATTGTTTACCTTGTACAAGGTTCCCTTGATTTTTAAGTGGCTATTGAAAACTAGCCTCAGTCAATTTAGTCATGTGAACTCTTAGGTTCTTTTTGGTAAATAACTGTAGCTATTAATGGTTAGTGGTGGGTGATGGTTAGTTAATTCTCCACAACTTCACTAACAGTTTATGAGAGAAAGACCACCATACATACAATGAAACCCAATTGTGCCATACTTTTTTAGGCAGAGAGTTATGAACCCGGCACAAAATATTTATATAATTTGTTCTGTAATTCAATAAAGGACTGATTCTTTGTGCTCTGCCTATAGCTTGAAGGAAATTTTCACTCTAAGGATAATGTTCTCAGGTGGGATTCTGATACTTTTGTAGCTGGGATCAGGCAACAAGAAATCTTCAGGATCAAGCCACTGGTGCCTTCTCTAAGACAGAAGAGCGAATTACATCATTCTTACAACCTTTCTTTTTTTTTTTGTTTTTTAGGGCCACACTGGCAGCATATGGAGGTTCCCAGGCTAGGGGTCCAATTGGAGCTGTAGCTGCCGGCCTACACCAGAGCCACAGCAACGCGGGTTCTGAGCCATGTGCGTGACCTACACCACAGCTCATAGCAATGCCGGATCCTTAACCCACTGAGCGAGGCCAGGGATAGAACCCGCAACCTCATGGTTGCTTGTCGGGTTAGCTAACCACTGAGCCATGGCGGGAACTCCTCTTACAACCTTTCTATGGAATGGGTGTGAGTTTCTACGTTAGTGTCTCCAGTACAGACGACTTGAATATCATTATTGTGACTAGAGAGAGTCCATTCCCTAAATGAACAAACCTGTGTGTAGAAGCTCATTTCTCACATGCTTTGCCAATTGGCAAAGCTTCTCGTGATGCTGTTATGAGGGTAGCTGAGGCACCTACAGCAGCCACCTCTGGAGCGTGGCCTTTTTAAAAAGCCTGCTGACCCCCATCGGCATTGACCCAAGAGCTGACACTCTAACTCTTACGCAGTGTCGTACTGTCGCAGTGACGAGCAGCTGAACATTTTCCTTTCATTGTCTGTATTCCTTATTTTGTGTTTGTCTTGTCCAACTGAAACATAAACTCCACGAGAGGAGGACCTTATCTTTTTGTTTCACTGGGAATTTCAAAGCCTGTTATCGTCTATGGAACATGACAAGCATTTAATAAACATACTTGTAATTTGTTGAATAAATAAGTGAGCAAAAGGAGAAGCTAAGAAGGCCAGTCTTTTCTACCTCAACAGCGATCCTGTGGAAATAAAGTCAGTCAGTTTTTGGAAAGAATCCCTAGTCTTTTATTACAGATTGCCTAGAAGGGGCCCTGATAATGGGTTAATCGGGGCAGCTGAGGTAAGAGCTTGAACATTAAAATGAACCTAAAAATGAAATATTAAGACAACTAACTGAAAGGAGAGGTTAAAAATACCAAGAGTTGGAAGTTTATAAATAGACAAAGTTTCCGTCTATGCACACATTTACAACTAACCTAACCAACATTGTCAATTCCACTTTTTCAGCCGTCTTATAGTTTGACATGGCTGTGTTTTTGTGTTTTTGTTTGTTTTGTTTTGTCTTTAGGGCCACATCTCTGGCATATGGAAGTTCTCAGGCCAGGGGTCGAATCGGAGCTGCAGCTGCCAGGCTATGCCACAGCCACAGCAATGTAGGACCTGAGCTGCATCTGTGACCTAACACCACAGCTCACAGCAATGCTGGATCCTTAACCCACTGAGCGAGGCTAGGGATCGAACCCATATCCCCAGGGATACTAGTCAGGTGTGTTACTGCTGAGCCACTATGGGAACTCTGACATGGCTTGTTATGTAATTAACGGCTCATATAAGTGAAAACCTAAAGCATGACCAAGGAATGACCCAATTGTCGTTTGGAAACAGAGTTGTCATTTCTGGAGTTATATCCTAATACGTAAATAATAATAAAACCATGTATTCTTTAGCATTGTCTTCATCTTATCAGTTGGACCACCAGCAAGTATTTTATATTAACTAAAATTGGAGTCCTTTTCCATAATGTATCACATAATAATATATGTCAGGTTAAAAAAAAAAATACAAACTTTAAGATGGTATCACTAAGCATTAACAAAGTACTCTCACTTTTTGCTGAAGCAAAAGTTGGTTTTCTTCTGTTTAAAAAGAGAAAGCAGGTTAATTCAGGAAAATGGTAGATGCCAAACTCATACATTCTCTCTCCACCAAAATGACCAGGCACTGCCCTCTCCCTGCACTTGAGGGTCAACCTTGATTTTGTGGAGGACGTTTGGAGGAACCTGGGGAGTTGAGAATTTCAGTTCTAGAATTGACCTGGTTTTCCACGGATGTTTCTTTATATTCCATGAAGGGTTTTCAAGAGCACTTTTAAACTCCTGTGTCTCATGAACCATCTATCAGCTACAAAGTCTCTTGATTTCAAGTTTTCAACGAGCAGCCAACAAGAAGGCCTTTTCAGTCTTCAACAAAATGAATCTCTTCAGATGGGTCCAGCACAGTGAACACACGCCCTCTGGGCTCGCTGCCCTTCATCAGCCTCTGCTGGGGTTCTGTCTACGTGACTTGCATCTCGGCTGCAAGCGGGAACTCAGAGGAGTTCATTTCTTCCTCTGCTTTGCAAATCCAGCTGCCAGTCTTGTTTCTAACAAGCGTTTTAGGAACTTTTATTTATCCTTAACGGCAATTTATTCCATTTTTTGGAGCCAAGAAAGGGCATGTCTTTTTTGCTCCTGTAGAAACAAGCTTTGTGGTGTTTTTTTAGAAGGAAGCAATGGGAACTGAGATGCGCCTTTTTTTTTTTTTTTTTTCCTCTCACTGATTCACCTTCCCACAGTCAGGAGCGGGCGTCAGTAACACAGATTTAAGTTGGATTGAATTTAAATTGGCTTATCCTGGACATGGCATATGTTGGGACCTCTCTTTTGGAGATGCATTGTAAAACTCCTGTCTTACACTTGCCAAGTTTTCTCCATCCTGTCTTCCTTCCTTCCTTCCTTTTTTTTTTTTTTTTTTTTGTCTTTTTGCCATTTCTTGGGCCGCTCCCGAGGCACATGGAGGTTCCCAGGCGAGGGGTTGAATTGCAGCTATAGCCGCTGGCCTAGCCCAGAGCCACAGCAGCGCCAGATCCGAGTCACGTCTGCGACCTACACCACAGCTCACGGCAACACCAGATCATTAACCCACTGAGCAAGGCCAGGGATCGAACCTGCAACCTCATGGTTCCTAGTGGGATTCGTTAACCACTGAGCCACGGTGGGAACTCCCTGTCTTCCTTCTTGACTCTTCCCAGCATATGTCCAACCACAGTACTAGTCTGTGCCTCAGGGCTACTTCTGTTTCTTTTGAGTCTTCATAATTTATGGTCTCTTAATGGGCTCTGGTCAGACTGTTAATGATTGTGATTGCCCTCCCTGCCTCTTCTCATCAGAGTATGACCTCTCTGGTATAAGGGTCTGAATGAGCATACGCAGTTTGAAACTCCCTTGTCCATTTCCAACTTCTCTAACAGACAGAAACTGAATTCAGTTACTTTAGAATCCTTGTAGTCATTTAATGGCTTTACCTCTCCCCCAGTTAACCAAATCAGAGACACCCTAGTCCTTGATGACTTATTTTGTGCTACACACCAATATTTCACCCACTCACTTCAAAATGCAGTTTTAGACAACCTCGCAAGTCAATTCCTTCATTCATTTACCGTTTCATCAGTTTATATAGTACATCTTTATTGCGTGCCTGTCAAGTGCCAGGCCCTGGGCTAAGTGATGAGATGGGAGTTGTGAGAAAAATAGATAGTGATCTTGCTCTTGGGGACCTGACATTCTAATGGGAGAGACAGACAGTATTCAAATAAATACACAGAGAAAAATGCAAATTGACAAGGGCTGTGAGGGAAAAATAAAGAGGGTTCTGGAGTTCCCATCATGGTGCAGTGACTAACGAATCTGACTAGGAACCATGAGGTTGTGGGTTCGATCCCTGGCCTTGCTCAGTGGTTTAAGGATCTGGCGTTGCTGTGAGCTGTGGTGTAGGTCGCAGATGCGGCTCGGATCCCGCGTTGCTGTGGCTCTGGCGTAGGCTGATGGCTACAGCTCTGATTCGACCCCTAGCCTAGGAACCTCCATGTACCACGGGGAGCAGCCCAAGAAATGGCAAAAAGACAAAAAAAAAAAAAAAAAAAAGAAAAATAAAGAGGGTTCTGAGCCTATAGTAGAGGCAACTGTCAGAGCACGTCTCCTATTATACTGTCTTCGTGTTATCGCATCTGAGCTCCTTGAGGTGAGGGTCTATGTTCTTTTATTAATATTTCCTTTCCACTTTTATCAATGACTAGAAAAATATCTAACATAGTTTCCATGTATGTGACTTAATTTTCCTTTATTCCATGTGTCTCTGAGGCACATGTAACCCTTGTAACCCTTGAAACACCTAAGCACTGGACTTTATACAGACTTGGTTATTGGTACATTTTACTTGAATATAATTGTATTTTTTAAAAAATCTGCTGTTTTTGTTTTAGTGATTGCTTGTACTGTTTCCCACCTTTGTTCACCTCAAATAATAACTTTGACTCAATTCACCAATTAGCCAAAAGGACCGAGGTGGCCCAGGGCTTTTTGAAAGCATACCCTCTCAGGGCACAGATTTTAAATTGCACCACCAGACAATTATTCAAACCCTTTTCAGCTTGAAATCACTAACGTGAGTCATCTAATGAAAGGATTATCTTCCTCTGAACCCTTAATCAAAATTTCAGCGAGGCATTTCCAATGATTTTATTTCAAAACAAGTTTTTCTTTGTAAAACCAGAGGAAAACAAGGTTGGGGGTGGGACAAGAGGAGATAAGAATCATTTCTTGTTAATAAGCATTAGTGTCACATAGCCAGGAAAACTGCCTGGTGGGAGGTCAAATAGAGGCAAGGACTGAGTTGAAATCATAACTACATCAGAAAGATTTCATCTCTGGATAGGGTTGTTTTTGACATTAAATGAATATCAGATACATTCAAGTTTATTTGTAAAAGGGAAAATAAAATTGTAGGTTTGAGGTTTTTTTTTTTTTTTTTTTTTTGATTTTCCATTTGGGTTTTTTTCATTCCCATATTTGTATGTGTCATTATGGTCGGGAGGAAGAGTTGGGGTGGGAAGATGAAAGAGTATTCTGGGAACCTTTAAGGAGAAAAACAAAAGTATTACCACCAGTTATTCCTACACAAAGAGTAAGCTGTTTCAAGTGGTTTCGACTTCAGTATAGGTCAGCTCTTCAGCTTTTAAACTGTTTTGTAAGGAGAGAGACAATAATATTATTCGTTCCCTGTATTCTCTCAAACTCCTAATTCAACCAAATGGGCTTCTTGACTTCTTGACTTATACATTACTCTGTGACATTTTAACATCCTACATTTGTCCTACATTTGAACCTATTCTAAAACCATAGAAAAAAGTATTTTCTGAAGCACTGCATTTCCTCTCTCCCTTACATTCCCGGGGCAAGTATGAGGAAAAGAGTAACCTGATGTTCTGGGATGTTTCTCTACTTTGAGGAAGTGGAATGTAATTTTTTTTTTTTTTGTAGACAGTGTTATAAATGGCAGTTGATTTCTAGATTATCCTGCAAGAAGACAATTTGAATACTGATATAGATGAATTATACTAGGTTTCTGATTCATTCTGGTTTTAAAAGACTTTTGTGGGACACCTCAGAGAATGTAACCACCATTTATAGACTGTTTTTATGAGAAAATCCATCCTGAAAGAGTTTGCAAAGAAAAATTTGAAACAGATTTGTAAGACAGGATGCCACATGTTCATCTAGAGACAGCCCTCAAAGGCACCTTTCAATAGTTTTAACTCCTTTTTGTTTTCATATGAAATTTGCTGAAGCTGTGTAGTCTGCAGAGGTTCTTCCATCATCTAACCCTCCAAAAGGAAGGGAGGCAGAGGGAGCAGTCTTCATCTGACATGGCTTTCTGCTCTCCTCAATCAAACTTTACATTCAGCAATACAGAGGAACTTTTGCACCCCTTCAAATGATATGACTATTCTCCTCTTCCTACCTGGAAGCTTTAGCCCTTTCTTGTCCAGCTAGCTAACTGCCATTCCACCTTTCTCTCCTCTGAGAAGCCCCCTTTGACTCACACTTGTGGACACTGGCATCCTCCACCAGTGCTCTGCTGCTCTCTGGGCATCTCCTTTGTGAACAGTTGCTTGTGATTGTTTACAAGAGTTTGAGGCTGCAATAGGCTATATGCACCTTGCGGGCAAGGACCAAACCATTTACTGAGGACATAGTAAACATGACCAAGGAGTAAATAAATGAATTTTTAAAATGCTGAACTCATTCACTCTGATGACCTCTTTGTATCCAATTTACTCTTTTGGAGGCAATCAAACACAAATATCTCTCCTGATTTTTACAGAAGCAAATAGTTCAAGTGGAGCAAAAGAGAAAAATAAAGAAACAGATATTGGAGGGGGGTGGAAGAAGTGAAACAAAAATCTAAAAAAAAGCCCAACTGAAAACAAAGAAAATGATAAATATTCATTAAATAATATTTTAATATTGGTGAGTGAACTACTGGGTCAAGGTTGAAATGGAAAAAGTTGCTTCATGCAGGTCTGGATAGGATATTGGTTTCTGATGGAAAAGCTGAACCTGGTGTTTCTGGCTGTAGTACTGCATAGTAGCCAGCAGAGGGCAGCCATATGTATTGCAGGCTTCCCCCCTACATACTGTTTTCTACATAATTCAAATAAATATAAAATTGGCAATTCTTGTCTTCAGAGGTAGTATATGAGAGGTAATGGGTGTATTAATTCTTAGTAACATGTGGGAAATGTTTGTATATTTTAATTTGGTACTCAAAGCTAGGGAACGTGGCTTGAGTTTGGCTAGAAAAAAAAACAATTATGCAGTTAGAACTAAATTTGAAGAACTTAGAATAAGTATTATATGCCAAATGATGTTCTAAGTGACACACATGCATTGGCATATTTAATTATCCCCCAAAATTCTATGGGTATGTACTATTTTATCACTCCCAATTTTTAGGCTTCTAAACCAAACATTAGATAGTTTAATCAACTTGCAGAGCCTAAAATCAAGGTGACCCTTATTCTCATTTTTTTTCCTGTTGTTTTGGGGCTGCACTCATGCCATATGGAAGTTCCCAGGCTAGGGGTCGAATGGGAGCTGGAGCTGCAGGCCTATGCCACAGCCACAGCAGCTCTTGGCAATGCTGGATCCTTAACCCACTGAGTGAGGTCAGGGATCGAACCTGCATTCTAATGGATACTAGTTGGGGTCTTAACCTGCTGAGCCACAATGGAGATTCTTATTCTCATGTTTTGCGTAAGCTCCCTCAGCAGAACTTTCTCAGTTTCAGCCATAACATTGTACTCAGCTGAGCTTGATCTGCGGTAGTGTGGTATCCAAGTTGGCTTAGCAGGAGACAGGGTCCTGGGGAAAAAAAAGAAGCAGGAAGAAAAATGAAAAGGAAATAACATTGTGGAGGTGACTCGTTCTAAATCAATATTTCAAAATACTCTTTCTATACTAAAGGTATCTATGATGCAATATTTATGTTTTTTCAAGTTATAGAGTATATTTCTGTAAATTTCTCTCCCTAATATCCATAATTGTTAATATCATGCATTTTATTTATTTAAAATGTCTCACTACTGTCTCTGTGTGAACGGGTGAGGAAAGTGTATTTATAGTAACAAAAACCTCTCTGGCCACTACACATCATCATCTCATTACAGCTCAAAGGCTTTGGTGATGATCAGCATTGACTAGGAGATAATTGTGAGCAGTTTTTTGAGGAACAAAATCAAGATATTTTTAATTCACTTTGGCACATATTTTTGAATGGTCTATACCGCTAAGCATTGTGCTATACACAGGAGTTAAAATGTATTTAAGACTCAATTTCTACCTGCAAAGTGTTATATCCAGCTTAGAAAACAGATACATAAGTCAGTAACTATAATGTGATATGGTAAACCCAGTCTCTCTCTCTTTCTCTCTTTTATTTCTTTCTGGCTATGCCTGAGGCATGTAGAAGTTCCCAGGCCAGGTATCAAACCAGCTCAACAGCAGTGACCTGAGCCATTGTGGTGATAATGTTAGATCCTTGACCTGCTGAGTCTCAAGGGAATTTCTAACTCTATCTTAAATCATATATGAAGTGCCAAGGTGACAGTGAAAGGACAGCATTTTGGGTCTCTCAATATGTAATGGCTGGTTTTATGGATTAATGCTTAAGATTTGCTTGATGCTCTTTGAAGTCAGACTCGTGATGAAATAATGGGTAACTCAGGAGGTTAGTTTTGATACTGATCATGAAACAGTTGAATCCTAGGACATAGAAGCGCTTGGAATTCTGACCACATCTATTCACTAAAATATTAAAGATAGAAAGGAATAGTATAATGCTGCTCTAGTCAGTCCACTGGTAACTAATACTCATCCTATGAAGACTTATTGCCTGTAAAACATGACAAGAGCCATTGTGGAAACAATGGGTAATAGATTGGAAAAAAAAAAAAATCAAATCCATATAAATGTAGAACACTTTTTAGAGAAGTAAGCATCAATCAGAATAATTTAATATTATAGCTGGGAAGGGCTGAAGGAAACATCTAGATTTAATCTGTCATTTTACAGATGAGAGAACTGAGGTCTGGCAATGAAATGTGATTATTTTTTTCAAATGTTACATTTCTAATTAATGGCAGAGCTGGGACCAGAGCTCTCAGAAGACTGGTAAGCAATTCAGTGAGTTCCACCTTTGGACTCAAAAATCAGACAGCTTGGGGTCAAGTCCCCATCCCTATCACATACTGTCTGGCTTATTTTAAGCAAGTTATGTGAATTCTCTCTCATTGGTTTCTTCATCTAATGGGAAATGGGAATAATACTATAGTATCTGCCATATGTAACATGAAAGTATATGCATAAAACAATAATTAATATTTAAATGCATATTATCCAGAGACATAATAAGAACTTGATAAATGTTAGTAGATCTCAGGTATCCCAATTTTCACATCAGTACTCTTTCTGCCGCAGTAATGAAATGGCGTTTTGCTTATTTTTGTTTCTCTGACAAAGAAAGAAACCTCTTTTTTAGAACTTAATGCTTATATGGTGCATCTTGTACATCTTTCCTTTCAGGGCCAAGGAAATTAAGATCAAGTTGGGAATTCTCCTCCAAAAGCCGGAGTCTGCTGTTGACCTTGTCATTCCGTACAATGAGAAGCCGGACAAGCCAGTCAAGATCCAGAAGTGAGTCATGATTATGGATTCCATTCTTTTCCTCCAGAGGATGGCTACTTTTCAAGTGCATAGCACCATCCCTCCTCTGTAGAACTCCCTCCTTCAATTACTCATTGAGGATCATAAGAGTCCTCAGGGAGTTGGCTAGTAAATAGGGTTTTTTCTTCTTTAACTCTCCTGTGTTTGGAACATAATATTATTTACTGGGAGGATACTTAAAAAAAAATGAAGATGAGGTCTTATCTTGGGACATTGTTGGAGAGACAGACCATCTCTTATAAAAGAGTATCAGCCACCTCATAGGTTATTGACCACACGGAAATGTAGTTAGAAATAACTGTTCACTTGCTGTGTGTCCTTGAGTCAGGTAAGCTTTCCTGACCCAATTAATTATGATCCCTGGATGCTCACCTGCTCAGGAAGTAGTCAAGACTTCTTCTTTGGCAGGGAGATACAAGTGGGAACATTTCTCTCAGGAAGACGTGAAGATCAAGGCAGTCAATTTAAGTCTAATAGTTCCTTTTCTGAGATATTGTCCCTTCAGAGGTCCAAGGGAGAAAGAGAAGACTGTTCCTTGACAGAAGAATGAGGACTTGACCAGATACTTCTCTTTAATGCACATCAAGCTATTTTCCCCCAGCCCATAAATGAACATCCCTGACAGGACTTTTTCAGTCCTCTCCCACCACCCCACATGCTTCTATCAATTTAGGCACAGAGGGGACTACAATTCCCAAGATGTAAGATGTTACAGCCATGAATCCAGCTCACGCTGCATTGGCTGTACTCGCAATAACTCAATGCACAAAATTCACAGTGTTTGCTATTGTTCTGCTAGCTACACAGTCCAGCATTGACTAGGCAAGTGCATTGCATCTTCCCTTCAACGCAGAGACACCCCTGAGAATCAGGAAAGGAGGGGGGGAAGAAAAGCCAAATGTATTAAAAACTCCTTCACTCTACTACCTAAGACCTTTGAGGAGATGACAGAAGTGTGGTAAAAATACCACACTTTAACCTCCCCTTTCAAGGCATCCCCTTTAACCTCAATTTCTTTTAAGATTTAACATTCATATAAATTGGCCAATCTTGCCTCCGAATAACCTTCAAATTAGTATAGCTGGTTGGGAGATAGAGAGACAGGTTATTCCTTTTAAATATTTTTTCATCAACCGAAGTGGATATTTCCCCTCTCTTCCTTTTATTACTTCAAAGTGATCCCAAAGCGGAAGTGAGGCATAATTGGGTTTTCTGGGTTTAGGAAAGAGAAACTAAAATTCAACGTGGAGTGGCAGGCACCAGGCACTGGTAGAGAGTAAGAACCACATTTCATAATAGCGAAAGATCAAAAAGTCTATTTCGAAATAAACAGTGTGGTTGTTATTGATCTGTTGGAATTAACTTTTAAAAAATAAATATAGTGCTTTGTTTCCTGCTTTGATTCTCTGCTTTAATATCCCACACAGACACTTGAACTATTTGGCTCAATAGGGATTCAGAGAGAAGCAGTTTTGGAAGAAAACCTGGGGCTGACATTTATTGGATTATTTTTTTTTTTTCTTGCCTTCCACCCACCCCCCTTCCTTTGAGGAGTTTGAATTGTTTAGGAAAAAAATCCATCTTTTCCTGTGAGAATATTTGTGTGTCTCATTTTTAACAGTGGCCACTACAAAGCTTTCCCATCTTCTTCCAAACTCCTAAATCCCATTTCACCACCTCATATTTGGCAAATTTCCATGCCTTTTAACTGGCAGAAAAAGACTGTCTTGCATGAGCTCAATTGATTTCTCCTCTCCTCACTTTAAAGTTTCTCTGTATTTTTTTTGCCCATGTTCTTCTCAAGGAGAAGAAAATAAACCTCAGAGGAGAAAATAGACCTTCTCCGGATAGAAGGTATTTTTAGCTCCTCTCATCTTTTTTTAAAAAGCAATCCCTTCTTTAAAAAGGATTTTCTCTTTTTTAAATACATTTTTATTCTTCTCATTTAAAAAACAAAAACAAAAACCGAACCATTGAAAAATAGAAAAAACTTTCCTATATCTCTACTGCCTAAAGCCAGATGCAGTTACTATTTTAGTGTTATTAACTGCTCGTTTTCCCTCTGGATCGTCTTCCACCAGAACAAACAAATACGATTTCCACTCTGAAAAACATTCTCCCAGCCGCTCACCTCTTCTATTCCATCCCTTCCTCTTGCTCTCACTGCATAATTTTAGAAATGGAAAGTCACTGCTTTCAATTTCATCTTTAACTCCCTTTATCACGTTTAAACCTTACTACCTCACTGAAATTGTCGTCACTAAGGGCTACCTCCTGCTTCATGGGCAGCATTGGGCTCTGCTCACCACTTGACCTCCTTAAAACTCTCCTCCTTAATGTCTCACCTTAAATTCTCCCATAAGGGCTCCCACTTTTGCCCATGCTCTCTACGTGAGCATTCCCTCAGGCTCTGCTCTGTGTCCTCACAATAAACAATAAACATATTACTAAACCATACAAGTTTAGCTTGCAATGGCTGTCATCATGGCTCATAATATAATCAATTGCAAAATTCTCAGGAGCTGATGATATGTTTATAGTTTATCTTATATGTTAGACGTTCTTTTTCTATGTGTAGAAGTCACTAATTTTTAACTACATTTTTGTTGTGGTGGTTTTCACCTCTTTAACTCTAGATTGACCTCCAAACAGAAACAGTCCCTCAACTGTGCACAGGGGAGAAAACATTACCAGATGTTGTGCTATGCTTACTCCAGCCAGGTAAACTGCAGAGTGAGCCTTATTGTAAGGATTAAAAATGGATGCACACTGTTTGGCTCTTGGATAGACATCAAAAAGTAGCAGGCGTATTTATCTGCAACCCCATCCATGGTGCCCAGGTCACCATTGGCCGTGGGGTGAGGGCTCAATAAATAACTATGGAGTTGAAACAAGACATGAGCAGATATATTGCAGGAAGGAAAGCAGAGCTAAGCAGGCACTTAAATGCCAATAAATAACTTGGATTTCATTTTCTTGTCAAGAGCAAGAGCTTGTGGGAACATTATCAGGAGTGCTTAAATATGTGCCAGGCACCATGTAAATTTTTTTTAAAGAAATAAAATAAGAAAGAAAGAAAGAAAGAAAGAAAGAGAGAAAGAAAGAAAGAAAGAAAGAAAGGAAGAAAGAAAGAAAGAAAGAAAGAAAGAAAGAAAGAAAGAAAGAAAGAAAGAAAGAAAGAAAGAAAGAAAGAAAGAAAGAAAGAAAGAAAACCACTGGTGCTTAGAGAGATTAAAATATTTTCTCATGATTACGGCTAATAAGTGCCAGTTACCTCTAGCTGTAGTCATGGGGCTAGAATTTTTGTAAGTTTTGGGTTATTAGTGTCTTTCATCAACCAGACTAACCCTGGGCAAACTGAACCATGACAAATTTACGCATTAATCTGACATGTGTATTGCAGGCAGATTAATGCTGCAGGGAATGCACCTTTGGACAGGGTGGGATGAGGGAAGTTCTCCAGGGCTGACAAGCTATATCTCTAGGCAGTGAGTGCATTGCAGTTGCCATGTAAAAGATTCAAGAAGTAAATGTGGAAAGAGTACAGTAAAGGGAGAGAGAGTGCTTCCTGGACCGGGTGGCATTTACATGGGCCATTATAAAATCGTTAATCATCTCTATAAATGTTTGTTTTGCCTTTCATTTGGACTGACTTCCTCCTTCCCTCCACACCCCCACACAGAAACTCCATGCCCACTCTCTGTGGTCAGCTATGACCTTGCAAACAAGGATACTTATGGGTCATTTAGATCTGCATCTATCTTGTTTCAAAGAAGTCAGACTTAATGGCAAATTCTGAGAACCAGGACAGGATGAACTTGTGGTCCTTTCTAGGCTGGTAATCAGCATACTGGGCTTCATGCTGTGGGGGATGTATTCTGCTTTACTGTGTCCTTGAATCAATTTAGACTAATTTTACCCCCAATCAAACTCTGCACAGGTCCTTTTCAGGAATTTAATCTTGGCTGTGATGTGCTTCGGATAGTGACCATTAGTCTAGTTCTAACAAGACCATTTGGGACAAATTGGATATGGTAACATGCTTAAGTTTTGTGCACCTGCTCATATAATTTCTTTTTCCTGTGCCCCTCCATATTAACTAGAGGAAAAGAGGGGAGGGAAGGTGATTTCATTTTACAGGGGTATTTACAAAATCAGAAAGGCTGAATCTTCAGCCTTCCCCTTTCTCTGTGGCTTTTGTCCAATTAATGTCTTGTTGTTTTTGAAAAAAATAAAAAGACTTTCTGAGTGTCATATGCAAAATACTGAATCCACTGCAATGAAGAAATTAAGGTATGTAAGGCCATGTGCTAAAAATATGGGTACAAAATAATATATACAGAGGAAAAGTTCTCAGGATGAGGTAATATAGAAGAGCCAAAAGGTGTTATTGACCGCTAGAAAACGGCTCCTTTTCTGGTTAGGAATAAAATGAGGCAGAAAAATATAGGGACATGCTTGTAATCCCTTCTTCATGTCATTTCTCTTCCCTGCATTCCTTCATACTAACCAGAAGAAAACAAGAGGAGAGAAGGCAGTACACTCATTAAAAATAAATTTCCAAGGAATTAGCGTGGAGTTTTTGATCTATGATGCCTATGTTTCTAGCCAGGAAAATGAAACCACTTTTAAGATGATTTCACCAGCGTTGGTTGCTCTCATTTTTGGCGTGTTTTAACCTTCAAGTAGTAAAAACATAAACCTTTATAAAAATCATATATTTAAGACTCAAAATCTGCACGTGTTCTGCAATGAGGAATAGAGAAGTGAAGAAATTATTCACAGTATTTTAGCCACAATGTCTGCTGTCACCTTGGATTCTTTACATTGATTAAATGAGGCTGACTCTGAGCCATGAGAGCAGAATGGAAAGTAAAATCAGCAATTATCTTATCAATCTCACTGTTAATTTAAATAATTAAAACCCCAAGACATTATTTTTTATTTTTATTTTTTTTTCTTTGGCTGTGTCCTTGACATGTGGAAGTTCCCGAGCCAGGGATCAAACCTGCGCCACAGCAGTGACCTACATCAATGTAGTGACAATGCTGCATCCTTAACCCACTGTGCCACAAAAGAACTCCAATATATTATTTTTTTTAAAAACCAGAAGTAGGAATTTTTCCTGGGTTGTCTGAAGAGTAGATAAACAAGTTAAGAGCTAAGGCAATTCCAATTTAGGAAAAACACCTTCATGGGTCTTGCCATTCTGGTAAATGGCTTGTTAGTCTATTTCAACTTGACAGTGAAGAACTCATATCATAAGGCAAGAGTTATAGCAGGGGGAGCCCCAGGAGAGCCCAGTCGTTTCTCCCCGACAACAGCAGCCCCACTTGACAAAATTACTAGTTAAAATGAAATAGCCGCAGGGTGTCTGTATATATAAATGTTAAAATAAGAACAGCCTAAGGGGAAACTCCATGTTAACTATTATCTTCTCCTTTAGAATCAGCAATCCAGAACATTTGCCGACAACCTTCTCATTCACGGTGTCTGACCACTTTTTTGGTCAGGAGGAGTCAATCTTTTAAAAGAATCATTGTCCTGTTCTCCTCAGGCAGGAAACTGCACCTAGGTTTTTTAAACTGTAGATGTACTGTGATCACATTCCCACCATGAGGCAGCTTCCCACCTTCCGTCTTCTATCTGCCCCAGTGAGATGGCAAGGGGTGTGGATATGGAATCAAGCACCCTTTGCAGATTAAGTCCGTGGTTAAAGTGCCACACAGGTGAAGAACAGGGAACGAGAGCCCAATCCCTATAATGGGACAACTGAATTTTATTCAGTTACATTTGGACAAAACAAACAAACAAACAAACAAACAAAACCACAATGGGAGGTACTGTCATGGGATGTACAAGAATATCAAGACACAGCTTCATGACAAATAGATTCTACTTGTAAAAAGGGTCAGTACTCTGTATTTCCCTTGTGGCTCAGACTATTAAAAACTTGACAGACCTAAAAAAAAAAAAGGATCCCAACACAGTGTCTGTGAAGATGCAGGTTCTATCCCTGGCCTCCTCCAGTGGGTTAAGGATCCTGTGTTGCTGCAAGCTACGGTGTAAGTCGCAGAAGTGACTCAGATTCCACATTGCTGTGGTTGTGTCATAGGTAGAAGCTGCAGTTCCAATTCAACCCTTAGCCTGGGAACTTCCACAAGCTGCAGGTGGACGTTTTTCTTTCTTTCTTTCTTTTTAAAGATAAGAAAAGAGAAAGTGATAGGACTAACCAAATTGTTCAACAAGGGATGAAACTATGCAAGACAGATGTAGGAAAGCAAACCCAGCTCATTAAAGCCACTTGTTTAGAAAAAATAACTCTACTTCCTTTGTCCTGAGAATGGGTCATTGGTTGTATCATTTGGAAGAAAAGCAGGTTTAAGTCACTGTTGGTGTATGTGGTTAACCAAGGGATTCTCATGGCCATCATCTTTTTCTTTCTTAATGTTCGATTTAGACCCTCACTGGATGAGGCCCTGCAGTGGCGTGATTCCCTGGACAAGCTCCTGCAGAACAACTGTAAGTCTGAAGGTCAGGGTAACAGCCTTTGGTTGCCCATGAATTCTCCCCCAATTTGATGTTTCTTTGATTTTGGAAGGATGCCAAGGGAGTGTGGCTAAACAGCTCACTGTGGGAGAATGTGAAAATAAGGTGTCCCGAGGACTTGGGAATGCAGATTGTATTCCCATCTGTCCTGCTTACTTGTGCGAGCAGAGCTAGTGGCTTGACCTGTGTGCTTCTTAAAATTTGCATCAGTAAAAGAGAGATACTGCCTCTTCCAGTTTAGCTCCAGTTTAGCTTGATACAGATTGGATGTAACAGTGTAATTATCACTGTCCTATGAGGTGTGGGTTGGGTGCTATGTCCTAGTTCAAAATTCTATTAATTGCTTTTGTAACCTGATGTGGGTTGTTATCTCCCCAAGCCTAAATTTCCTCATCTGGCAGCAAGCCTTTTGTATCTTCATTCAAGACATGACAAAATTGCCAACAAGAACCCCTCTCGAAGCTAATGCCAAAATACCCGAGCGCTATTTGCCTTTTCCCTAATGCAAAATCTTTACTGATTCCCGAGGCCTAAAGTGTCCAGTTCAAACTTCCAATGTTTAGGATTCTCCATAATAACTACATGGCTGGTCTGCAGTCAAATTGAACTGTTCTCCATCCCACCTAGGATTTCTATATGTAGTATCTTTGGCTAAAATAGTTTTTATTCATATCTCTATCTGTTGAAATTCTCCTCTCCTATAGAAGCTAGTCTAAATACTAAATGCCTAGTCTTCTTGACTATCCAGAATGACTTTTCTTCCTCTGAGTTTCCAGAGCAATTTGTCTGCACAGCTTTTATGCCGCTTAATACTTGCCACATTGTACTCTATAAAGCCATCTCCCTCCTATGACAAACTATAAACTCACTGACAGCCAGGGCTTAGTAACAAATATTTGTCAGATTGTTCACTCTGCAAATATGATTCAGTGTAGGACATCTTACCTATATTTTCGCCACAAGAATGGAACATGAAGCTTTGTTAAATGATTTGCAAAAATAAGGATTAAAAAAAAATACCTCTCACAAGACTATTATGATTAGTAGACAAAGAGTAGATAACAAAGAATGTATGTTGAACTATATATGAACATTTTTTTTTGTCTTTTTAAGGCTGCACCTGCAGCATATGGAGGTTCCCAGGCTAGGGGTTAAATCAGAGCTGTAGCTGCCAGCCTACACCACAGCTACATCAACACCAGAGCCGAGCTGCATCTGCGACCTACACCACAGCTCATGTCAGTGCTGGATCCTTAACCCAGTGAGTGAGGCCAGGGATCAAACTAGCATCCTCATGGATAGTAGTTGGGTTCATTAACCACTGAGCCATAATGGGAACTCCTGTATGAACATTTTTTATGTCCTGTTTTTGGTAGGTTAAGTTTCGCTTACCTGTTATAGAATCAATCTCTTGTATTTGGAGGCAGAACACCAAAGCCTATATTTGGAACTTTCTCAACATTATCCATCTTTGATTTTCTTTTTATTTCTTGTGCTAAACAGTACCTGGCCTGGACACATATAAAGTGTTCATTTAATAAATGCTTATTGAATAACTGGGTTAATGAATGACTTTGTTACCCTTTTTGGACACAGAAATTCCATGAAGTCAATAAGGAGAAAAAATATTTGTGTTTATTGACTTATTTATTGTGTTACACAGAAGGTTTTAGGGCCAATAGCAACCTGATAGATAACGTATTATATATTATGAATTCTAAGTACCCTGGGCACAAGTATTTATTGTTACACTCAACACATCTGAAGATTAGCAGAAATATTTTCTATGCTTTTAAAACCATTAAGCAGAAGAATATATTTATGTGCCTGTATACAGTGCTTTTCAGTCATACTAATCCTTAGAGCCACACAGGCTTTATATGTTTCAGGCTTTTAAGAGATAGACAGCTATTGGGATAAGAAGGAGAGAGGTAGAATTTAAGCCAGAGGCAGTTAGTATCAACACCTTAGCATTTGTTGAGGGACTGAAACCTTCTATCTTGTAAACAGAGGTGTGAGCTTGTGGCTTGAGATTTTTCACAGTAATATTTTCTGCTTTTTAGATTGGAAATATATGGCATGTTTTTGTGAATATATACATATGGTATTCCCACTATTTTATTTAGACATTTTAAAATTATAATATAAATTATATGTAACTATATATAATTTTAAAATATATATACAATTTTAAAATATATATACACTTTTTAAATATATATACACTGGTATGTGTGTCTGTGTGTATGTATATGTAATCTTAAGTTCCACATAATTTTCCTCTTAAGTAATAAATATTTTTCAGATGGGCAATTTCCCTAAGCAATAAAAACATTTGATATCTGTTCTAGTCAAAATTCTGTGAAAGGGTGTCTATTCAAACTAGCCTGAATAAATAAAAGAGACTTTCTGGTAGGGATATAGAGCTCTCATGGAAACAAAGGAGAGCCATGCCCTATGGGAGTTGATACCATTAGCAAATAAGACAGCCTCTCCTTTCCTCTGTTCTCCCTTTCTCTGTTCTGTGTCTTTGTCTCTCTCTTCTGACTTTCCATTTCTCCCTCTACTTCTGTCTGCTTCTATGACTCTCCCTGCTTGTCTCTCCATTCCCATTTTATCTCTGCTTCTCTCTGTCAGGCTGTGCCTAGAGATGGGCTAGTGGAATGACAGACATGTCCATGTAGTTCTACTCCAACACTGTCAACCTGAAGAAACAATTTTTTCAAATACCAGGTTTAACACATCATGAACAACTTTAAGCCAAACTATGGCAAGTCAGTTCTTAATGTGATATTCTTATTTGAATCGGCTAAAATTAGCCATCTTTAGCCAGAATTATTATAGTTCTGACATTAGCTGGGATTGGTGCAAAACAGGTAATGAAGAAAGATAAATTTGAAAAACATGCATTTAAAACTTCACAGTCCCTTCTTATATGTTTGAATTGATAAATTGAACATCTTAACCTCAAGGAGCAGCATCTTGTTGATTTATGAGAAACATTTGGCATTCTCTTGTGCTAATGTAGGATACAGTTTCCTAAGAGTTCCTTAAATTGATACAGTTCCCCAAGCATTCCTTAAATACACATTTTCATACATTTTCTTTAGTGGAAATGATATCAATTGGCACCAAACCTCTGGAAAAATAAGACAGTTAAGCTGCTACTCAATCGTTTATTTCCCAAATAACATGACTCCTTTTTCTTTCCTCATTTTTTAAAAATCTTTTTTTAAATTGAAGAATAGTCAATTTACAATATTGTGTTAGTTTCAGATGTATGGAATAGTGATTCATGTATTATTTATGCGTATTATATTCTATTGTATCTTATTACACAATAATAATCTATTCAACCTGTTAACACCTAATAGGTATTCCCTAATAACATATTAAAAATCATTTTGAATCACCCAGTGTATTTGACTCTGTTCTGAAAGAACATCAATTTCTTACGCTTTGTCTTCAGTTTTATACGTGGTACCATCTGTTTTCTTTTGGTAGGTCCATGGGGCACATAACTGGTATGTTGCTTTTTAAACACAAAACAGATTGCATGTGGGAGTTTAAATAAGATGGTGACATTAAACTCCTCCATGTGACTGTCTCTAAGAGCAGAGGAAGAATGAAATACAGCCCAGCTGCAGCAATGTTTTTATGTGAATCTCTTTGCCCCAGGAGCTCCAAAAGGTCAGAACATTTCCTTGAGACTCCCCTGGGATATGGGTTCCTGCATGGGGGAGGGAATAGCCTTCATCTGGGCTCCTCTTTTTGTTTCTAACTTTGCATTCTCCTTCTGCTTCTCTTTTTTTGGTTTCCTATCTTCCCCCTTCTCTTTCCTGGCTCATCTTTATCATCATCTTACTCACTGGTAACCACAATTTCCCTTCTAGAAACAGCTATACTAATAAAAGCAATAGCTTACATCATATTCATAGCTTACATGGCATTACAATAATATATGCACTTTGCACATATTTAGTTTAATGACTGCAATGATTTTAAGACTTAGGTACAATAACAGTCCATATTTTTCAGAAAAGGAAATTGAGACACAGAGAGGTTAGGTAATTTGCCCATGAAATAAAATACTACAGCAATAGCAAAATCAGTAAATCAGTAAATTTCTTTTTCTTCTTTTTTTTTTTTCTTTTTGCTTTTTAAGTTCTCATCCATGGCATATGGAAGCTCCCAGGCTAGAGGCTGAATCAGAGCTGTGGCTGCCAGCCTATGCCATAGCCATTGCAACATAGGATCCGAGCCGTGTCTGTGACCTAAACCACAGCTCATGGCAATGCCAGATCCTTAATCCACTGAACAAGGCCAGAGATTGAACCCAAGTCCTCATGGATACTGGTTGAATTCGTTTCCACTGCACTACAATGGGAACTCTTATTTTTCTTTAATTTTTGTGTTTTTCAGTTTTGTAACTTGGTAAGAATTCTTTTCTTTTCTTCTCTTCTCTTTTCTTTTCTCCTTTTTAGCCACCACATGGCATATGGAGTTCTCAGGGCAGGGAATCAGATCTGAGCCGCAGCTCTTTCAACACCGGATCCTTAACCCACTGTGGTGGGCTGGGGATCAAACCTGTGTCCCAGTGTTCCCAAGACGCGGCTGATCCCATTGTGCCACAGTGGGAACTCCAGGAATTGTTTATTTTAATGGATTTTATTTAACTCCATTTGAACCTCTATTAAATGTTAGGCTCACAGATTTATACTAGAAGGTGGGATGATTTTTTTTATTACTTAATGTATTACATTTATAGTGTACAACAATCATCACAACCAAATTTTATAGCATTTCCATCTCAAACCCCCAGTGCATCCCCCTACCCCCCAAGGGAAGATGAGATGATTTTGAAAGAAGGTCAAAGATCAGTAAAAACTTGAAGTCAAACCTCAAAGTCAAAGAATTAACAGCCTCCAGGGAAAGACAGCCATAAAAGCCAACAATCCCAACAAAAAAACCTGAGAAAAGTGAGTTCCCCTCAGAATGATAATAGTCCTCAACAGCAAGTTGCAGGTACTAGGAAAATACCGCCTTGTATATGAGGCAACATTTGAATTGGGTTTGGTATGATGATAAAGATTAATTTCAAAGTGGGTATGAGTAATGCTGATGAAAGTCAGCATTCATGGTTCAACTCTATATAAGAGCTTTACATGAATTATGTAACCCTTATAACAACCCTGTCAGGTAGGTTCCATTAGTACCCCCATTTAACAGATGTGGCAGACTGAGGCCTGGAGAGGTTAGATTACTTGCCTAAGTGACTGCAGTAATGTGGGATGTGAGGATCCACCCCCAGGCAATCTTAACTCAAGAGCCCATGCCTTGAAACTGTAAATTCTGTAATGAAACTTATCAGCGATCAATATTGTTTCACTATGTTTCTCCCAGAAGAGGTTTGTGCTAATCTACTTTTCAACATTATGCCTTTATACCAATCTGACTTGGATTTGTCTTATATCCCTTTTATTTTTAAAGTGGTTTTACAGGTGATTTCACTCTGTTCTCCGGCAGGGCTGCTGCTACTTTATTTCACATGATGTCAAAAGTGACCTCACGCATTAGCGATTATAGTGTAGGTCACACCTCAGAGTATTCTCACCAGATCAGAGGATCGGATGGGTTTCACCTGCTTCCTAGGCAGTGGATGCCTGCAGAGGTGTGTTGAGAGGTATATCGAGGCTCTGTGCAGACTTGGCAAGGAAGGATGTAGGGATTTACCAGGACTTTGTCCTGGGAGCTCGCCTCTACCAGGATGTGGAGTGGACAGGGGAAGGTATCAGGCAAAGATGTGTAGGTTCCTCGCAGGACAGAGACATTTGGCCTGGAGTAGATTTGACTCTGACCCAAGAGGACTTTCTCAAGGGTAATGGGAACTCAGCAGAGAGCATCTCTGAGGAATGGAACAGTAGAAAACCAGAGGTTAAGGAGGAGAGTGGCATTAGAGGGTCCTAGGAAGGGACTCTTTGAGAGACTATTCAAAATCCAGATGAGAGAAAGGCCAGCTTTAAACAACTCCCAGACCATAGAATATAAAGCCATAGCTGCCAGGCCTAGGCCATTGTATGAGGTTTTGTTTAAAGTGCATACATCGACAAAAAAAAGCCTTGAAATAGTATCATGAAGTTCAACAAAGGTAATGAAACCAGCACCCAGGAAATGGACTCACTATACTGGAAAGTTACGTCCCAGGCTAATTCCCTGGATCTGACCACTTGGTAAAGGTTGTGTAAATGTTAATATGTGGTGGAATCCTGTCATATTTCCTCAAGTCATAAATAACAAAGTTTTGGGAGGACTGGGATTTTATCTCTACCCTTTTCAAAGACGTGGAAAGGGTGATTCAGAGTGCCTGAATCACCTTGTTGTGAGGACATGGGGCCAATGAGAATAATTGACCCCAGACTTATTCTGTGAAGTTATTGCTTCCTACACAGTCTCAGGCCTGATTGTGTGGGAACTCAAGGCTTCATTCCTCTTGTCATTTCCTGGCAGCTAGAAAATGCTTGGGAATTTTCCCATTTCAACGAAGACTCCTTGACACCTTATGTTTAAGAAACTATGAAAACTTTAAGGATGACAGAGAACAAACTCGGTCTTATGTCTTCTTTCAGCATATACCATTGACTCCCATGTTACTGAATTATAACCAATAATGCTGGAGATATAGTAGGAAATATGGGCAGAGGGAAAAGCGAGCATTGTCAAACGTCTTTTTTGTAATTTTTTTTTTGCTTTTTAGAGCCACAGCCATGGCATATGGAGGTTCCCAGGCTAGGGGTCTAATCAGAGCTACAGCTGCCAGGCCTAGGCCACAGCCATTGCAACACCAGCTCCGAGCTGCGTCTGCGAACTACACCACAGATCAAGGCAATGCTGTATCTTTAACCCACTGAGCGAGGCCAAAGATCAAACCCACAACCTCATGGTTCCTAGTTGTATTTGTTTCCTGCGCCAGGATGGGTATTCCTCAAATGGTTTTATAGTAGTTCTTTTAGCGAGGTTTTTAGAGAAAATTTTTTCATACCTACCATTGCTCCTCGGTGTATTTTTAGGTGTTGGTGAATAAAAAATATGTTTTTTAGGCTAAGTACAAAGAGAGGAAATTAAAATGCAAAATGTCTTGTTTGGATCCAGAAATCACTGTTGACCCTAATCCAAGAAAATTATAACTTTTAAGCCATTTCGTTTCTTTAGAATTGAATATAGTTGCAAGAGACTGCGAAAGGCATGAAAACAATAAAAATGTATAGGAGGAAAATTGAAAAAAGACATCTGTATATTTCTGGTTTAATCATCACATTTTGTGCATCTTGTATGAAATCAATGTATTAGGCAAAGACGACTGAATGAAAATTTAGTCTATAAAAAGGAGTAGAGAGAAATATTCAACGGAAAGGGAAATAGATTGAAACTAGGTCAAAAGAAATGAATTCAGTACATGAATATGTTTTCCAAGTAGAGCTAATAAATTGCATCAGTGTCTCCTAATGGGGAACGAGTCAGAGGAAAAGTGGACCCTGAAGTGCTGGTGACAGTCACTCCAGCCTTCTGCCCTAGAAGGCAAATAGCATGCCAGGCACATGACTATATTACAGGCTGTGGAAAACCAGAATGTTCTCCCCTCCCTCTAGAAATCTATTTCCTGAGGTAGTAATGGGCACGGATTCTTTCGCAAAATATACGCATTTGTTAGCATTTGGGTATTTTTTTTTTTTTAAAGCATATATAGTCAGCTTTCAAAGGACGAAAACACTGAAGGTATAAAGTGATTTTTCCTTTGTCCCTCTCCAGTGCCTTCCTAAATCCTGACCTTGCCTTCTTCTTATCTCCCACTTTGGAGGTTAGAGCTGGAGGAGTAGGAGAGCAAAAGAAAACAAAGGATCAGGCCCGAGAATCCCTAATATATATGTTCATATAGATATGTATGTGTGTGTGTGTATTTACATTATAAGCTGAAATATATTCCATTTGAGCAACAGTACACAGCAAACAGGATCCCATTAGTTATAATCACACTAAATTTAATATATTTTAAAGACTGATGTGTAATTGATTGGCATAGAAACTTCACCGGGCCCTTTCCCGCTCCTCCCTCACGTCTCAAATTGAATTGAACGTCACTTCCTCATGGAGGCCTTCTCTAAACCTAAACTAAGGCGAGGACACTTCTGTTACTGTCTTTCATACAGCTGTATTTTGTTGCGTACATTTTTATGTGTATTTCTTTATTTTCTTTCTACCTCTCGTAGAATCTGTAAGTTTCATTAGGGCAGGAACCATGTCTATTTTACTTACCTGGAACATAATTGCTCAAACATCACCTGTAGAAAGAAAAAAAAAAGAGAGAGACTGTGAGTAGTTTATACACAACAATCAACAATATTACTTGCACTGATAAATCAAGTTTTAAATGCATTTTTTTAAAATTGATAAGTACCCAGAATGGCATTAGTGTTCACAGTGTTTCTTGATGCCAGATACGGTGAACTTCATCAGCCGAATATAGACTTCCTGGATCTGAATCCCAGGTGGCAACTAAAAGCAAGTTACCTGGTCTCTCTCACTTCATTTGTAAAGGAAGATATAGCAGTACCTGCCTCGTAGGTTTGTAATAAGGCACAAATGAGTTAATTTTGTAAGGTTATTATATAAATGGCAGAAACATATAGTAAATAAACCTGTATTATACCATGGAGTATAATGTTATATAGATAGATAGATAGATAGATAGATATAGATAGCAAAAATTTCCTCAAGTAACACTTCTCCTTGCTAGATGGACTTGCCAGCTTCAAAAGTTTCCTGAAGTCTGAATTCAGTGAGGAAAACCTTGAGTTCTGGATGGCCTGTGAGGACTACAAGAAGATCAAGTCCCCAGTCAAGATGGCAGAAAAAGCAAAGAAGATTTATGAAGAATTCATCCAGTCGGAGGCTCCTAAAGAGGTTGGTCCTGATGAGTAGGTGGGTGGTAGCCGTTGGTGGGGATCAGCTCACCAACTTCCCAGGAAGGATTTCCATCTGTGATACGGTTTGCAGCTAAAGGCAGGTTCTATTACAGAGTGCACAACCTTTCTTAAGCATCTACTGAGGGCAAAGATGAAGCAATATGGTCAGATATGAACTTGAACTCTGTTCCGACCACTTTCTAGCAATGTGCATCTTACTTCAGTTGCATGATATTGCAAATAGGAATGATACTAGTTGTACGATCTTGGCTGAATTATTAAGTCTCTAAACTGAGCTTCGTTCTTGGTGAAAATGAGGACAATCAGACTATTTTCAGGATTGTTGTGAGGATGAAACTAAATTATGAATGTGAAAATATGTATCTCAGCCTTTGAACTAATTAATGTCTAATGTATATTCCTACCACTTTATCTTTTCTCTTTTCCTCTTCCCCTTCTACCCCGCCCCCCACTTTTTTGGTGAAAAGTCTCTCCTCTTCCTTCTACTCTCCCCTCTTCCCTTTGTTGCTCCAGGCCTTTTCCATTTACACTGTAGTTAGGAAAATCAAATGGTTATAAGATAACAGTGCTAGAGATATCAGAAGACAACACACCATTAATTGACTGCTAAAGACAAGGCATGTGTTGATTTCAAAGAAGGTTTGGGGGGGTTTATCTGCCCTTTGCTATTTATGAAACTAAATTGAAAAGGCTTATTATGTGGAATTCAGGACCTCGGCAAGACCTGTCCATCATGTTTTGGTCAGGTCACTAATTTCATATGGCACCCCATAATCCAATTTGGACATGAAACATTTCATCAAGATTTGGGGTCAAGCATAGAGGTGATCCAAGGAAACCCTCTAGGTAGGATGTAATTAACTTAAGATGATTTGAGAGGGTAAAGTCCCCAATATCTTTTTTCTCTCATAGATGCCTCTAGACTCTTGAGGTTTTACCATTTGATATTTATTCCTTTGGTAATGCATTACTCATCACTGGTCCTTCTTATGGGGCAAATGTATTTGAATGATGGATAAATTATATACCTAATACCAACAGATGAGCTTCCTCCATGACACAGGAGGTTGAGGTCAGGAGCACAAGATTGTAAAGGACCATGGGTCGAGGTGGAGAAAGCGAGACACCTGGAAGGGAACTGGTGTTAGTCTTCTGTGGAAATTATTTTGGAACCCTCTCCAGATATTCTCTTCTATATCTCAGTCTCCCATCCCATGCGTATATGTTAACTTTCCCCTACAACTAATGCCATTAGTGCCAGCATGGAATTTCTATGTGTGATGTTTCCAAGGAGATTTGACACATATTTACTGACTTCAGCTGATTTTCCAGTTCCATCCTGTCTTCCTACCAACTTCATTCCTCTTCACAGACTTCTAGGATTTGTTGCAATGTCTGAAAATGGTGGTGACCCATCTGGACAATAGCTGGTTGCTCTGAGCACTAGGAAAACATTTTTCTCTAGGTTCTTCACTAAAACATTAGTGGTTATCATAAAAATATGAGACATTAAAAGTGGAGTTTCTAATTAAAATAGCCCCAGCTTCCAATCTCTGAGCTGGGCATCAGAGAGAAAGTAAATCCTTCCTTTGGCATTTAATACGCATTCAGTGAATATTTCTGAGATGAATGGATGCAGATATCCAGACTCCAGACCTTTCTCGATGTGACTTTGGGCAAGTTTCTATTTAAATCTTTCTAATTCTCAGTTCATTTAGCCATAATCATCTCACATATATGTATGTACACCTAGAAGATGCTTAATAAATTATAGCTATTAGATAAAAAATTCTCCAAATCTTGGAGTTCCCGTCATGGCGCAGTGGTTAACGAATCTGACTAGGAACCATGAGGTTGCGGGTTCGGTCCCTGCCCTTGCTCAGTGGGTTAACGATCCAGCATTGCCGTGAGCTGTGGTGTAGGTTGCAGACGTGGCTCAGATCCCATGTTGCTGTGGCTCTGGCATAGGCCAGTGGCTGCAGCTCCGATTCGACCCCTAGCCTGGGAACCTCCATATGCCGCGGGAGCGGCCCAAGAAATGGCAAAAAGACCAAAAAAAAAAAAAAAAAAATCTCCAAATCTTGTATTTTGACCCTGAAATTTACTGGTTCACTTTGGTGAGTAGCAGATGATCTGCATAACAAATTTACCCAGGCAAATAGTAATTTAAATTTTCTGTCTCTGAATATTCTCCTCAGCTCCTTAGGAACAGGAACTGAAGGAGAGATACACTGTAAAATTGCAATTAAGAAATTTTTCTTTTGGCATCACCCATGGCATGAAGAAGTTCTTGGGACAAGGATTGAACCAAGCCACAGCAGTAAGCTGAGCCCCAGCAGTGATAATGAGTCCTAACCTGTAGGCCACCAGACAACTCCCCGAAACTAAGATTTTTAAAAAGAGAAATGGCCCTGTGTGGTTCAATAAGTAGATAATTTGTGTATTGCAAATTGTCAACCTTCCATATTTTAAATTAATGAAAAATATTTTCTTGGCCCAATAGCACACAAATGAGTATTCATTAACATGCTTCATTAGAGGAGGCCCAGGCACATAAAAATAACAAGATAAATAGCTGTTATTTGCTGGTGGATACAATGTGTTAGAAAGTTTAAATACAGTACTTTTAAAAAATACTATTAGGAGGATTAGGAGGTAGTTTTACATTTTTTTTGTTTGTTTGTTTTTTAGGGCCACTCCCGTGGCATATGAAAATTCGCAGGCTAGTGGTTGAATCAGAGCTACGTCTGCTGGCCTGTGCCACAGCCACAGCGATGTGGGATCCAAGCCACATCTGTGACCGACTTACACCACAGTTCACTGCAACCCCGGCTCCTTCAGCCACTGAGCAAGGCCAGGGATCAAACCCGCATCCTCAAAGATACTAGTCAGATTCATTTCTGCTGCACCACAGTGGGATCTCCAGTTTTATAATTTTTAGAAATTCAGCTGTTGTAAATAAGGCTGTTCACCTAGGTCAGTTCACATTTAGAAGGAAGAAACATTGCTTTAGTGTGGTAGGAAGAATAACAGACTGAGAATAGAGAAATATACATTATAGCCTCACCTCTATCCCCCTATTTATTGGACATGGAACTTGACCTCTTTGGGACTCTGAGTCACCTGTTGAAGGCAGGCATGAGACCACCTCTCCTCTGAGGCTGTCTCCAGTGTTGCTTGTATAGTCTCCTGCCATTTCTGCACAAAGCACACAGGCCCCTCTCACCTGTGGAAAACCTGTCATAGTCTAACTCACTTCATCCTGGACCTTCAACCCTTCTGACTCCTCCTGTCTCTTCTGGTCTGGTACTGCCAAATAATGGCTTTGTTTCTGACTCTGCCCTAAAGCCGCTCCATAATTTTCTGAGCCCAAATATCTTCTCTCAGTATCAAGAACCTCTAGCATCCCAGGAGAGACCTAAAACATTTTCTAAGGTTCTCAGAACCATTGCTTGATCTGGGTCCTGTTTCTTTCTCTCTTACACTCAGACATCTTAGGAGTCACTGGAACAGAAAGCATGAGGTATAGGGATTTCTCTCAAGTCAGACTCAAGCAAGCTCAGGCAGGCTGCATACCACACAACTCCAGGGGACCATTCACATGGACCTTAACCTGAATGGTGTTCCTAGGAGTGGCACAGTATAACAGTGCTGCATTCAGACAATAGCTTCCAACACTGCAGTCTGCTGGGTCAAAGGAACATTGCTGGGATTTTGAATCTTCTCTCTACCACTTAGAACCTTGGGCAAATCATGTTAACATTTTTGCTCCTCGGGTATAAAACGTAGATGTCAGTATCTGTCTCCTAGCACTGTAAGATTGAATGAATTCACCAGCACAGTGCCTGCAAAAATAGTTCTCTCATGCATTTGTTGAAGGACCAGTGGTCTTAACCCTTGTCTATAAAATAGAAATCATATTAGCTGCCATTGGTATTATTGTACTGGGACCACCGTTTCCTGGTTTGTTTCAGGAAAAGACCAAGTTTCCTTATTTCTCGGGAACATGCAAAAGGTGTTGGATTGCTTGTCAGAATTTCTTTCTCCCTCTTCCTTCTCTCTACTAGGTGTGAAATCAAATACTGTGGCAGGACAATTGTGGGATTAAGCATCAAGATACTTAGATTCAAATTCTGAATCTCTGCATTCAAATACATTTATTAGCTCTATGATCCCAAAGAAGGCTCTGTCTATGTATGTATGTATGTATGCATATACCTGTCTATCTATCTATCTATCTATCTATCTATCTATCTATCTATCTATCTATCTATCTATCTACCTATCTATCTATCTATCTTCTACACATCATCTTTCCTCTGCAAAAGGAAAGACTCATTCTTAGGATTATTGTGAGGATTAAATGTGTTAGCTGCTCATTTCTAATGCTGGGTATGTAACACTGGTTGGATCTTAATCTGAGTCATGCATTTGTTGAAGGACCAGTGGTCTTACCCCTTGTCTATAAAATAGAAATGATATGGTATTTTTCACTTTCTATGACTCTCTTCTTCTCATGTGTTATATTGGTGAGAAATTCTTCTTCTCTCCCTCCCTCACCTAAAAACCCCACAACCTGGTCTGACTCAGTGACCCTGTCTCCTGGCTCACAGGTGAATATTGACCACTTCACGAAGGAGATCACAATGAAGAACCTGGTGGAACCTTCCCCAAGCAGCTTTGATGTGGCCCAGAAAAGAATCTATGCCCTGATGGAAAAGGATTCACTGCCTCGCTTCGTGCGCTCTGAGTTTTATCAGGAGTTCATCAAGTAGCGATTCAGTTGGGCTGTGAGAAACATCCTGAGTGTTATTTCCTCCATAATAACCCTACCTTTCCCAGCAACTCACATATCTTCCTCTAGCAGCTTGCTCAAAGATTCTCAAATGGAAAGTCCCAGGGAGTGGTGCTTACTCTTTTGCCCACATTGTCTTGGATGTGTAATCTATTACCCAAATCAAATCCCTTCCTTATCCAGTTTCCTTTTCCTGTTCCCATTCTTAATTACACTCTACTCTTGTATGTTGTTGTAAAACTCAATCAGAAAGACAGAAAAACTCTACCTGAGGAAACATAAGACAGGAATATGATACCACTGAATATGGGTCTGTTGGATTTAGATAATGGATCTCCCCCTAAACTGATATGAAAAAGAATATGGATGTGGAAAGACCAGTTTCAGGTGAGATGAACTGATCTCATTTGTTGTTTTAATTCTGATCCAAGTGTGTGTGTGGGGGGTCACTCCTCTCATCTCCGAACTTGGTCAGTAAAAGGCAGTAAGAATTTCATGAGGCAGCACTATTTGATTTTTGAAGCAAATATATAGTTTATAAATTGATTTTCCTCTGAGAGCATCTTTGTGCTAATTGGAGACTATAAACAAGAGATACATCCATGAATATATTTTGTTTATATAAAGTCCATCTGAACCCAGTCCATATGGTTTCTTTCCTTTCACTTCCCGTGTACATCCCCAGGCATAAAGTTACCAAATTTGGTATTAAATCAATATTTTATAAATGCATCTATGCCTCTATTATGTAGGCCTACAATGTCAGTTTTTAAAGTATTTAAAATCTGTATGAGTGTAAAATTCCAAAATTTTTCATTTCAATCATCTAAAATAAAAGCTACTCCTATCGCAATGCTCTCCCACCTCAATATTAAGAGGGCTGTACACTAAAATGGGGAAATCTTGTTAAGCCTAAAATGGTTAGTTGTCCTATGATGCCATCTGTTTGTTAAGTAAATGATTATTGTCTTCAAACTATTTCAGAAAAGTTAATTTGATTAAATGCAGAGACTCTCCAACTGGGATAGAGTTTTAAAGTACCCTGCATTTTGCAAAATAATGTGATCTTTTAGCAACTCCAAGTTCCTTCCCTATTTCGCTTGCTGCATTACTGAGCTGTATTCATAGCCAAAATGCCCTTTTATACCCCTAATATGCCTTACACACTGTCGATTGATAGGCCATGGTAAATTTTTTAGTAGGTTTAAACTTTTAATTCTGTATTTCATTATTATAAGTCTTGCTAGATTTTTTTTGCATATCTTTATATTTTATTAAGCAATAATTTACATAATCTAGTGATGAAGAGACTCAAACTATGTATGAGGGCAACCAAAGTGAGGATACTGAGTTAAAAACGTATTTTGAAAGGATTAATAAAAATCTGAAATGTTTAAGTAGAAGATTACATTTAGTCTTGTATTTCCTCCTTTTGTTTCTCTTTTTCATTCACCCACTCCTAGTTTCACATGCTTGTTGAACATTTATTCAGTTATTTCCTAAGAATATTGAAAGTGAAGCAACAGTATTACTGTATCCTTTGAGTAAACACTGACTGTATTTGTTGAGTTTCCTTATTTTTTTTAAATTCAAAGGATAATATGCCCTTCCTGAATACTTGCCATTTCAAACTCTGAAAATGGGTTGGAGTGACGGTTTTGTGCCAGCTGTTGCTAGTCTGGTATGAGTTCATTCGTATTTGTCAATATTGCTCACTTCAGAGAAACTCTGTCATCAAGCAGTCAACAGCCAGGCTAGATCAACATTGTGAGCATAAAAGAGAAATTCTCATCATGTCTATTTGTGTAGGAGTAACAAGAAACTCATATCAAGAATTCCTGGAACCACTTTCTCCAGCATCTACCTACGTGGCCCCAAATCAGTATAAAATCATCAGTCCTTTACTTACTAATGTAGCCTGAACAATTAAGAACTGAAGAAGATGGGTGAGTTATTTTTTCCTGAATGCCAAAACATTTTTAAGGAAAATTTTGCTGTCGTTAAAATGTCAAATATTTTATTCATGTTATTCAAAATAGCCAAATGTTTGAACATACCCAGAGAATTTACTGGAGATTACATAGTTCACCAAGATGGATGATGTTACACAGACTCAGACTGACTGTATCCACAAAGTGATTGCTCACCCCATGTAAGGGGTAGACTTGTCAGTGAAGGACAAGAAGGGCCTTCACTTTTTCATGAGATGAACCCAGGAGCAAAGGGCAGGAAAAGCACCAGGTGGGCAGTACTTCGAAGGCTACAAGAAGAATGAACGCGTTGCACTCAAACTGACACGCAAATATATATGTAAATATGACTTTAAATTTACAGCAGTACACACACACATTAGACACTCTTCTAAGTAATAAAATTAAAAGGAATACAAATGTCACAGCCCCAAATGAGAAAGCAAACATATGAACATTGCCCTAGAAAGTTCTTTGAAATCTTTTGAACATGTTTTTTAAACTTGGAAAAAAAAAAGTGCTGCTAGAAATTTCCATGGTAACAAAAACAAAATAACATTCTTTTACATTTTGGGAAATTAGGAAACCTGGGATGATCTTTCCAGGGGGGAAAAATGTGTAACATCTGTTTATCACTGTCTTTTCTATCTCTCCTTCCCCAGTCTCCCTTGAGTAAATTGCCTGGGAAAGTATGAGACTCCATGCAGGAGCCCCATGGTCCTGGCATTTTCCTCCCTGGTGAAATGTAACACATAAGTGGCTCTGGGATGTAGAGAGGTGGTCAATGGGATTAGGAGTATATGCCTCTAGTTCTTGAGAGAAACCTAAGATTAGGTAGGCCCATAACCTGTTTTTCTGCCTGGGTTTGAAAATAGTTTGCAGTTGGCATAGATTAGGATCTGAACAGGACCCAAACAAAGAGACTATAACTCTAGAGTAAATCAGAGGCTGTGTTCTGTGTTTAACTGCTAAAGCAGTGCTTGTTCATGTGTATAACCCCCAACGCAGACACACACACACTCTCTCTCTGTCTCTCTATCTCTCTTTCTCCCAGATACCTTCTCAAATGCAGAACTGAGGCATTTCAGTAACTTTGCTTTCAAATCAATAGAATCGAATTTATGAAAACATTTTACACCCTGCTCCCCACACCACCCCATGTACTCTAATTTTCTACCTTATAAATTATACTTTAAGCAGATTTCAATGTTTAGTACAAAAAGAGATGAGCTTGATAAAGAAGTTTTTTTTTTTTTTTTTTCCCTCTATAAGGCCATGGATTTTACTTGGTTGATGTGTTCTCTCTCTACACTCTCTTTCAATAGGGTGGCGTTATTATTTCCTGAAGAATAATAAGATATCTGGGATTTTCCAGTAAAAACTTTACCATTGGCAAATCAGTGGGTAAACTGATATGCATTCCCTGCCAGGGCTTTTTCAAGCCATTTGTCCCATCACAAATTTGATAATTTGAGAATTATTTCAAAGGCTGTTTATATCTCAGGGAAATTATTTTTACCCCTGAAATCATTCCCACCAGCAGGCCATTTTCTCTGTTTCTTTGTGGTTTAGCAAGTGTGGGGAAAAAAGGGTCATGAGGCAAAAAAAAAAAAAAAAAAGGAAGGGAATTGGTGAAGAGGATGCACCCAGACCTACAAAGTGAATCCATTCACCAGGAAGCATTTAAGAACATCTCCACTTGATTGAAAATCAAGTAGTTTCTTGCTGTCACCATCAAGATTTGCAAGAAGGCATTTCTTGACTAATAATGCAGCTAGAGGTGAAATTCATTTTAAAAGGGAGTCCTGATTAGATAAAAGCAGAAATATGAAGGATTTGCTTTCCCCAGTGGGCTTGCAGATGCCAGAGAACAGAGCATGAAGAACTCCGTTTCTCACACCCAAAAGTCCAAACCTAACGGCCAGGCAACTCTCTGTAGGTTCTGGATGTGAAGTCCTGATGCATCTCAGTATATGGATTTTCTAGTCTCTCCATTCTATTAGATATATGTGTGCTTAAGGGACAAGACTTTTTGACAGCTTAGCAGCAGTTCCTTGTGTTAAATGTATTTTCACCCAAATAGGTCATGTGGCAGACTAGAGCAACAGACATCCAAAGAAAGACTTTCCCCAGCATCCTGGAACTGAAACTTGATCCTGGATCAAGTCTTCTAACTAAAGAGACAAGTATAGCTTTGAATAGAACTCATAGCAGAGAGTGAAAAGACACAAAGAAACAAATTTCGGAATGTTACCCTCACCTCACAGTTTAATAGTAATCTTAGTTTTTTAGAGAGAAAGCTACAAATCCAACTCAGCATTATATCTAGTTTGATAGACCTCTTGTTTTCTCACCTGAGATAATTTTCCTTTCCGCCTCACACCTATACCTCCCTGCTGCATGAGGACACATTTGAAATAGTCGAGTCTAACCAGTTATGTAATCATGAATACAACTAAAAGCATTTAACTTCTTATCTAGGAAAATGTATAAACTAAGGCGTAGACAAAACAATGGGTATTGCTGAACATTTTTCAGTGGAGAGAAGTAATCTGGATAACTTGTTGCCAAAAATTCTTTTTATATAATATACTATTAGAATTTGGGTGTAGGGGACGACTAAATTTTTCAAAAATGCTATAACTCACAATTCATCTTCAGGAGACCAGCCCAGAGAAAGGAGCAGAAACGAAAGTTCAGAAATCCATTTTTCAGCATTTATCCCATAAGTTTTTCATTTAGGAATAATTGTGTTTAGCTTCTAATTTTGTATCCAATATATTGTATACTGTGTGACTTATACTTCTTGATAAAGCACCAAATTTGTATCTGTAACACAAGCACATATATTTTATTAAATATATATCTATATAACAACTTCATATGAGTCCTTCTTGACTCCAGAACATTCTTGATATGAAACTCTTCTCTAAGGTAGGCTTGTTTGTCCACTACACTCGTTTCATCAAGTGAGACCTTGGTTAACTGGGACAATCCCTCTGCTAGTGAGCATCAACTGTAAAACAGCCTGACATGCAAAACTCACAAAGGGAGATACAAAGTGCCCAATATTCATACACTGTTTTGACTGCTTTCCCTTGGGTTCCAATGGCGACAACTTATTGCCCCAGGTGTTCACAGTTAGATCTGACTGAGCACATTATATCCTTTGGATCCTACAATATTCAGTGAAGATAGTCATGCATTTATCTCCCAGAACCAGTGATAGATCTGAAATTCATGGGCCACAGTGAGCAGCTCAATTCTATGACCTTAGATTTGGTGCTCAGATAGTTTAAGTATCTGGTTCATATTATACAGCTAGAGGGGTTGTGACTGGCTGAAAGGAAAAGTGTGTATGCAGAACGAAGCATAAAGAGAATCAGTTTAGAGAGAGAAATAGTGATGAGAATCCATGCCAAAAGAGAGAACTGCAGAGAGACATTGAGAGATTGAAGAGAATGTCTGTCTTGGTCTCTGACAGTTTCTAAGTTCCCGTAGAGCCCAGGCATATTTAATGCAGATGTAAACACCTTGAATCTCATCAGTGCCATCTGTCCTCTTTTTTATTTTAGTTATCTTGGGTGATTTTTTCTGAGTGTCTACCAAGAAGCTTTATTAGAGCAAAGATCATGAGCACTTTTGTCCCCCTCACAGAGAAGTGGTAACTTGAAGTCCCCATGTGAATCTGTGGCTGGATAAAGCTTAAGGGTCAAATTGCCTCTCAGACTTCTGTTGAGCCATTCGACCAAAGGAACCACACGTGATCCCTCAAAACATCTAACTTGAATAAAGCAGGCTAAATCCACCCCTGGCCTGGTAGGAATCCATTCTCTCATCTGTTAGTGATGTAAGGCACCTTTTCCAAGCTATATGATCTCCAAAGTGTCTTTTGCTAATTTTACACTTTCTGCATAGGCAATATCTTGAAAATGATTCAGATGGCTTCCCAAAAATGTGAATGGAAATTATTAGAAAGCCAAACTTATTAGGAGGCCACTGTCATTCAATACTTGGCAGCCTGGCCTCATGACCAGGTTGCCAGGTCTCTTTGTTAATGAGGTCACATTTCCAAAGTATTCTCACCTTGGGAGAATGAAGAGTGGGAGGCAGACCAGCGAGGTGAATGTACCCTGCTGTAGGTGACTTTCGAGGTCTTATATTATGTCTTGAAGAAGTAGTGCCTTGTGATTGCCACTGGAAGAACTGCCTGTGACATGTGAAAAATAGATACTTGCATCACATTATGCCACTAATGGCCCAAGGCCTTTTGGCTTCCAAGTAGAATTCTTGAAAAGCATCAAGAAAGTTTTTGGAGCCGGAGGGCTTTAATGAATACAGATAAATGGAGATTGATGTTCCCTTTTTTCTCCTAACAGAATATTTATTTTGGCTTCTTTCAATTTAGCAGTGAAAGTCATAAAGTCTGTCTACTAGAGTTTCACTAACAATTATAATGACAATGAGAAGTGATTTTGTTATAGTCAGGTCTGTTTGCCAGACACACAGCAAGCCAAATGCTGAGATGCCAAGGTTTGTGGCCAAGAAATAATTTATTCACAAGGCAGCCAAGTGATGAGATGGGAGAACAAGTCTCAGATCCATCTCCCTGAAATTGAGAGAGTTGGGATATTTATGGCATGAGCAGGATGGTTTTAGACATGGGGAAAGGTGGTTGGGCATAGGGAAAAGGTAGGGAAATCAGGCACAGCTGGGTTACATGCTTTTGCATGTTCAAGATAAAGGGGCTTGGAGTTCCTGCCGTGGTGCAGTGGTTAACGAATCTGACTAGGAACCATGAGTTGGGGGTTCGATCCCTGCCCTTGCTCAGTGGGTTAAGGATCCGGCATTGCTGTGAGCTGTGGTGTAGGTTGCAGATGTGGCTCAGATCCTGCATTGCTGTGGCTCTGGCGTAGGCCGATGGCTACCACTCCAATTAGACCCCCAACCCTGGGAATCTCCATATGCCACAGAAGTGGCCCTAGAAAAGGCAAAAAAAAAAAAAAAAAAAAGAAAAGAAAAAAAAAAAAAGGGCTTGACAGTTCCCATTGTGACTCAGTGGAAATGAACCTGACTAGTATACCTGAGGGTGTGGGTTTGATCCCTGGCCTCACTCACTGTGTTAAGGATCTGACGTTGCCATGAGCTGTGGTGTAGGTCACATATACAGCACAAATCCTGTGTTGCTGTGGCTGTGGTGTAGCCTGGCAGCTGTAGCTCCGATTCGACCCCTAGCCTGGGAACTTCCATACACCACAGGTGTGGCCTTAAAAAGCAATAAATAAATAAACAAATAAATATGCCATTCATCAGACAATTGTGCATGGTTAATGGCCCCAATTAGCCTTAGCTGTCTTGCACTGGACAAAGACTGACCCCAAGTTCCTATAAAACAGCGGGGCTACGTGATGCTGTGAAGGTATACAATTAAAGAGAGGTGAGGAAGAAAGAAAGGAAACATAACCTGAAGTGAGATTAATAGTAAAGGCAGTTTACAAGCAGAGGGCTTTTAACAAGCTCTTCCGTTGTCTGTTGCTCTGCAAGACCAGATCAAGAATTCCTGTTATCCATCACCTTCTGCTATGTCTATGAGGCATGATTTCAAGGTGGTAAGAAAAATCCAGAGTCAGAAATGTTGGAGCTGAAATACACATCACAAATGCTCTCAGATGCTCAGGATAAATGTCCTGTCCTCCTCTCTCTGCAAAGATTCTCTTCAGCTGAGATACCAGCAATTTGGGATTTGATGGGTGTGGGGAACACCTTGGACCCCTGGGAGCAAAGGACACCTCCACTTGGCCCATCAGATCAACCCAACTGCCCTGAGTGATCAGTCTAGCAACAGCTGTCATACACAAAACCCCACTTTGCCATCCTCAGAAATTCTTCCTCCCCATCTTCATTTTAAGAAAGAGGAAATTGAGCTCATTGAGCCAAAATGATTTGTCCAAAGTTATACTTCTGGATAATAGCACACCTCTATGGTATTTTTTCTTTACTTTTTTTTTTTTTTTTTTTTTTTAGTGGCCATGCTCAGCATATGGAAGTTCCCAGACTAGGGTTGAAGTGGAGGTACAGCTGTTGGCCTGTACCACAGCCACAGCAATGAAGGATCTAAGTTGCATTTGTGACATACACCATAGCTCAAGGCAACTCGAGATCCTTAACCCACAGGGATCGAACCTACATCCTCATGGATACTGGTTGGATTTGTTTCTGCTGTGCCACAATGGGAACTCCCAGTGTTTTTTTCTTTGGAACAGTATTTGAGTTATGCCTCATTCATATATCTATAATAATAGGTATTCTTAAATTTAGTATTGAACAACTGCAAGGAGTTACCATTTGGCTCAGTGGGTTAAGAACCCTACATAGTGTCTGTGAGGATGCAGATTCAATCCCTGGTCTTGCTCGATGGGTTAAGGATCCAGTGTTGCTGCAAGCCGCAGTATAGATCACAGATGTGGCTCGGATCCCAAGTTGCTGTGACTGTGGTATAGTCTGGCAGCTGAAACTCTAATTCAACCCCTAGCCTGGGAACTTCCATATGCTGCAGGTGTGGCCATAAAAAGGGAAAAAACAAACAAAAAACCCCCAAAATAAACAAAAAACTGTAAGACACTAGAGAAGTTGTAGGCTAAGTTTGGTCCAGAAAAATGGTACTGTGCAAAATTATACTCTTCTTAACTACCTTTATAGTATTTTTCCCAATTAGATAGTCTTCATGTTTAAAAAACTACTCCTTTCAAAGTAAAATATCCTGTTAGAAGTTATTAGCTATCCATACTTTAATGTGACTAAATCCTATAGGCTGATATACATTGCTTAAATCTTAAAACTTTCCTGAAGACAGCCAGAGGGAAAAGGTGTTTGGTTTAGGGGAAGATAGTATTGGTTGAGGAAGATTAGAGGCATGTCTATTGTTACCTTATTTTTTGAAAACTGATCATCCTTATCTGCTATACATGGCCTCAGAGCTTGACAGCACCTAGGAATAAGTAAAGATTTACAGACACAGAAGAGTCTTTTATCATATATATTATTCTAGCAGCTATTTTGTTGGTTTTACTCTTTACCAAATTATGAAGATCTTGCAAAGTTCGGGTGCTCCATTTATTAGCTATCAATTACAAACTACCATCTTTAGTTGATTCCATTTTGTTAAGCATTGTTTATCACTTAAGAGTTCCTTCTCAAAGGCAAATTCTCCTAAAAGGAGTAACACAAAGTCTTTAGTAGTGTAGAGTACTTAACTGATTATGTTACTCCTCTCATGACTGATCCTGCTATTCCTCTGTTTAAAATCTTTCAATGACTCTCCCTGCTCTTAATAGCCTCCACACTCAGGGGATAGAGAAAGACTCGCAGAGCTTGTAAAGACATATGTGCACTGTTCACTATCCATCGCTTGAATGACATCTTACACATATCTATGTACTATTTTAAATACTCACATTTTATTTTATTTTATTTATTTTATTTTATTTTATTTATTTTGTCTTTTTGCCTTTTCTAGGGCTGCTCCAGCGGCATATGGAGGTTCCCTAATTGGAGCTGTAGCCACTGGCCTACGTCAGAGCCACAGCAATGTGGGATCCGAGCCGCGTCTGCAAACTACACCACAGCTCATGGCAACGCAATCCTTAACCCACTGAGCAAGGCCCGGGATCGAACCCGCAGCCCCATGGTTCCTAGTCGGATTCGTTAACCATTGCGCCATGACGGGAACTCCTAAATACTCACATTTTAAAAACAAATACAGATTCACTTAAAAAAATTCCTGCTTGGCTTGGGCTTATCAGACACAACCTAGAATAGATTTACAAGGAGATCCTGCTGAATAGCATTGAGAACTATGTCTAGATACTCATGTTGCAACAGAAGAAAGGGTGGGGGAAAAACTGTAATTGCAATGTATACATGTAAGGATAACCTGACCCCCTTGCTGTACAGTGGGAAAAAAAAAAGATGTAAAATATACAAACAAATAATGACAATGAAAATAGCAGCAGTATCTAAGTATATTTTTCTATTTCAGTAAAATTTTACCTACTCCTTAAGTCAAAAAAAAAAATTCCTGAAAATTTTTACTAACTCATTCTTTCAAATATTTCAAGTTAATAATGATATTACATCTACTGGATATTACATAGATGATATAATATCAACTATTAGTCTTACATTTAAAAATTTAACTCTAAAATTTGGATTGCCAGTGCCTTGGAGAATGGCGTCCTGAATCCTTAGCCTAATACATGAATTTCTCTAAACAAGCCAGTCTTACGTGATGTCTTGCAGAACACCGAGGTATCATGTTTTCTCAGACAGCAGGCCTTGCATAGGGAAGTTCTTTTTACTACATTCCCTCAATCTCACGTAGCTAACACCTATACATTTTTAAAGAATTAGAGCAGAGATAACAATCTTCCCCAGGAAGACCTCCTTTGCACCCATTTTATGCCACATAACTAAGGTGGATGACATTCCTCTCATCTGGTATGTTGCTGCTAAAGTCACATCTCTACATTAGATAGGATACTTGTGTGGGACAGTTAGGGAATTCACTTCTTGGCAAGTGTCGGAAAAGCAAAGGTCTGGTATTCTAACTTCCGATAAAGTCTAGACGTGAGAACTTCCACATACTGTTTTCTTCCCAAGTTCCTAGGACAGACCATGAAAGGAAATTTAAATTACTGTGGCTTTTAACTATGCCTTCAGGAGACAATATCCCTCCCATAACCCACCACTTTCATTGTCTAATACAGTAATATCAAGTCTGAGAGGAGGGGAGGCTGCCACTAAGACAGACAGGAGGCTTGTGGGACCTCAGTCAACCCAGACCCATCCAGACAGATACAATCTCCTCATCTTCTTCAAGGAAGCTATGCATTGAATTCCCTTGGCTCTGTGGCTTTGTTCCTTTTCTGTATAAGAGGTCAGATATCTCTCAGTTTATTTATCCCTGCACATCTCAAGGCAATTTGCTAACCATTAAAAAATAGAGAAAATAAATAAATTATTATTGATTTTTTTATGGTGGGTAGCTCTTGTGACTTTTCATCCTAATATCATTTCTGTTTCACTTTAGGAGGTAAGCAGGAACGGGGGGCTAATCTTACCTCTTTAAAACTGCACTTTATTCCTCTGAAAGAGTTTAGTGGCATTTGGTGATTGCATGCTTCTTATCTTGACAAATGTTCCCATCCGAGTCCTTCCAGAATGAATAAGAATAGATAGAAGAAGCAAAAGAGAGTATATTTTTAGCTTATGTGAGGGACCTTCTATTTTATTTATTGGCCACCTTTAAAATGTCTGCATCGTAAAGATAAAGACATTTGGAATCCAAATGACAGCATTTATTCAGATCTTAGCTCCTCAAGACAGGGAACAGAGTTGCAAGAGGTTTAACAGATACAGGATGGCATATTTTGGTGAAAACTAAGTCAATGTCATTTTGAACTGCAAGCACAAACTTCAGAAAGTCATATGAAGACAATATGAGGCTTTCAAGATGGAAATATGGCTTTTCTAGTTACAACCATCATTTCTCTCTTATTGGCTCAATATATGTGGTTAAGAGTCACAAAATTTGAGTTGGAGGCTAGGTTTTTCTTCTATACCATTTGGGACAGCAGAAGTAACTTTCTGAGACTCTTGTCTGTGAAAATGGGGCTACTCAATTTTCTATAATACAGAGAGGTGATGAGGAGTAAAGTAATATGTATGACAAGATTTTGTAACATGTAAAATGAGATTTTTTTTTCTGATCCTCATCCAGGTCAATATTCTTCCTGCTATGTCTTACTAATATCAATCATCAGAGGCATGAGTGGAGAAAAGTAAGCACTTCTTAGATATCACCAGGATAAAGAGCAATAATATGTCTTTGTTGCCATCCCATTGCTCCCTTCCCACAGCCAGTTCCTAACTGTGAGCTGAATAAAGGCTGGGGCCATTTCTTATTCCTTGGTATCCACGTGTTCTGAGAGTCTAGAATATAATGTAACCAGTTGACACAGAATCATGTACTGGTATACCAGGCGTCTACATGAGATATTTTGGCCTCTTCTATACAACAGTCTACTCAATGACCTAAAAATAACTGTTCCTTGAACAGCTTTTCTAAACCTTGTTTCACTGCATAATGCTGTGAAGTGGTTAATGTAGGCAGGATTTTTTTTTTTTTTTTTTTTTTTGTCTTTTTAGGCTGCACCCAAGGCATATGGAGGTTCCCAGGCTAGAGGTCAAATTGGAGCTGCAGTGGCTGGCCTACACCACAGCCACAGCAACTCAGGATCCAAGCCATGTCTGAAACCTACACTGCAGTTCACAGCAACACCAGATCCTTAACCCACTGAGTGGGGCCAGGGATCAAAGCCATATCCTCATGGATACTAGTTGAGTTCACTGCTGAGCCACAAAGGGAACTCCTAAAGTAGGTAGGATTTAAGTGGTCACATTTCATAGGAGAAGTCTGAGGCCCTTAAATCTAAAGGACTTCGCAAGATCACACAGTTAACGTCATAACTGAGCCTAGAACAGGGATCTTCTGGTTCTGGCTTTAGAACCTTTTTTTTTTTTTTTTTTTTTTAATGCTAGACTCTGCAGGATGCAGTTAACAAACTCAATGTTAAAGCATATATATTCAGGGTTGGTAATATGGCAAAAAGTTTAAATAATGTCTATGTGCTGTTTACTGAAGATCCGTGGATAAATGTGTACATATACAGAAAAATACAATTTTTCTTTTTTAATCCTTCTCTTTGGAAGTTGACACTAATAGAGTCAGTTTATCTAAGTGGGTAAGAAAACAGAATGATGAAGGAGTGAGTGCAGACATGAATGTTTTCCTTTACTCTGTGGCCAGGCTTATTTATAAAGTCTCTGCCTATTTTCTTTGTTTAAAAAGGTATTTGATTTCAGATTTCAGCCAGCTGGGCTATCTGTCCATGTTTCTCCAAATCTGGAACTCTGCACTGATATCTGATGTTATACTTTTAAGTCCACTTGGAAAAGCCTGATATTGGCTCATGGTTACATTGCTTTAATATTTATTGACTCCTCACATCTGAATGTTTTCTTTGATTTTTCAAATCATTTTTAATATGAGATTGTATTAAGTTCCTACTCTCAGTTTCTCTTGTCTCAGAATCTTTGCAGCTACTCTGTCTCTGGTGTCACACAATTCTATTTTGGGGTAAGACTATATCATTCATTCTTGGGGTTAATTCCTTCCTGTCTTCCTCACAATTTGCTTTTTTTCTTTTCTTTGACTCCTTTCTATTGCTTTTTCTAATTTCTATAATATAGCTTTCTAACCTAAATGTCCATCAACACAGAAATGGATAAAGAAGATATGGTACATTTATACAATGGAATATTATTTAGTCATAAAAAAGAATGAAATAATGCCATTTGCAGCAATATAGATGCAACTAGAGATTATCATACTAAGTAAAGTGAATCAAAAAGAGACAGACAAGGAGTTCCCGTTGTGGCTCAGTGGTTAAAAAATCCGACTAGAAAGCATGAGGTTGAGGGTTCAGTCCCTGGCCTTGCTCAGTGGGTTAAGGATCTGGCATTGCCATGAGCTGTGGTGTAGGTCGCAGATGCAGCTCAGATCCCACGTTGCTGTGGCTCTAGTGTAGGCTGGTGGCTACGGCTCAGATTAGACCCCTAGCCCGGAACCTCCATATGCCGTGGGAGTAGCCTTAGAAAAGGCAAAAAGCCAAAAAAAAAAAAAAAAAGAAAGAAAGAAAGAAAGAAAGAGACAGACAAATATCATATGATACATGGAATTTTAAAAAGACAAAAATTAGGAATTTTGAATTAACACATACATGGTATAGATAACCAACAACAACCTGCTGTATAGCACACAGAAGTATAGACAATATTTTATAATAACCTATAAGGGAAAATAATCTGAAATTCTTGTATATAACTGAACCACTTTGCTGTATATCTGAAACAAACACAACATTGTAAATCAACTACACTTCAAATAAAAATTAATAAAATAGGAGTTTCTGCTGTGGTGCAATGGAGTTGATGGCGTCACTGCAGTGCCAGGATGCACGTTTGATCCCTGGCCCAGCACAGAGGATTAAAGGATGTGGCATTGCCGCAGCTGTCATGTAAGTCACAACTCTGGCTTAGAAGGGAACTCCATATGCTGTGGGGTGGCCAAAAAAGAAAAATAAATAGTAAAATATAATACAGCTTGCTTCTTACTCCAAATTTAATTTGCGTATATTTTTGGTGGATACATAACATGATTTTATTACAGCAGAACTTTTACTCTATTTTTTCCTCACGAGGAAATAACACTCAAAGACAGTCAGTCGTGAGCTCGTGGTCACGCAGAGATGTATGGTAGCTAGCAACACTGAGCTTGACATTCTCTTTTTCCTTTCTTCTTTAGTTTTCTTTTTACTCCTTTGAACTTGTTTTGCTCTGAAGAAGGCCTGGATTTTCACTCTGAAGTGTTCGGAGGCATATAATCCACGTGCAGGGTGCATCTTCCATTTCCTCTTCCTACCACCTTCGTGTTTTTGTTGATGTCCTGCACCTCTGTAGAATCCCACTGAATTCTACTTACCTCCAATTCTCTTTATCCACCACAGACCATCACTTATGGGGCCCTGAGGAATTCACATATTCTTTAGGCATGAAGAAGTAATAGACTATGCTAATAGCAACCAGAGGTCAGGGAGATTTTCCAAGGCAGTTGCCATTTCAAATAGCCTATTCTTTTTTTTTCCAAAAGTACACTTGTCAGACCATGTGTTCTGGTTTGGGGCTAGAAAATATATTTAGTCCAGCTAAGCTTTAGTTCTGCCCAGACCAGGTTTGGGCAGAACTAACCTTAGTAATGTTAATAAATCAGTAGCTGTAGAAACATTCATTCCTAAGCTTCAAAGGACAAACAGCTGAGTTTTCTAAGTCTTAAGAGATTGCTGGAATAAGTCACATGCTGCCTAAGAAATTTTCTCTTTGAAGATGGTGGCCTAGTAGGATAAATACAAAAATCCTGATATGATCCTTATGAACACTCTTTCTCGTGAAGCCTGTGGCCACATGCTCAGCAAAGTCAGTGGCTTCCTGCTTTTCTTCATATTAACACTTTGTTCTGAATCTGAATGCTGCACTCACCGCAGTTGTTCAAAATACACATACATATTGATTTCTCTGTGCCAAGTCCTATCCTAGTTCAGAATACAAACATGAATTAAACCCAGCTTCTGCTCTCCAAAGGGCCCATGATCTAGTTGGGGGAATGTATACATAGATAAGGATTCCAAAAAGGGGTGATAAATGACATGCTAGAAGAGCTCATGAATGTGGCATCCTAGGGGAAGCAGTCCCCAACTTTGTATGGTATAGCAAGGTGGGAGAATTTGATGGTGTATTTACACAGTCACTTCCTTATATCTCCTACCTAAATGAATTAATCAAATAGATGCTACACTGCAGGCAACCATATCCAATCTCTTCACTCCTAGTGCTATGCCTTCTCCTTACCTGCATGAACTTTCCATTTTCCCATCTTTACACAGTTGAATCTTTTTTTTTTTTAATTGTACCCAGGGCAGGTGGAAGTTCCCAGGCCAGGGATTGAACCCACACCACGGCAGTGGCCTGAGGCTCATCAGTGACAATGCCAGATCCTTAACTTCCTGTACCACCAGGGAACTCCCCTCAACTAAGCCATTTCTCTCTTTTTTTTTTTTTCTTCTTTTTATGGTCACACCTGTGGCATATGAAAGTTTCCAGGCTAGCAGTTAAATCAGAGCTGCAGCTTCTGGCCTAAACCACAGCCACAGCAACACAGGATCCAAGCTGCATCTGAAAACTACAAAGCAGCTTGTGGTGAATGTTGGATCCTTAACCCACTGAGCTAGGCCAGGGATTGAACCTGAATCCTCAAGGACACTATGTTGGGTTCTCTATCTGCTGAGCCACAACAAGAGCTCCAACCAAGCAATTTTTAAAAGACTCAGCTGGAGGGTCACTTATTAATGGAGATGTTCTGACTACACTCCCTAAAAAGTGAGATTAACTCCTTTTGCTTAGCACGTTCTAAGCTATTAATATTAATAATATTAATATTAAGTTATTTGTAATATATGCTAGACATTTTTCCAAGCTCTTTCTTTTCATTATCATAATAACCCCAAGGGGGGCGGGGCATGAGCTAGTTGTTAGCAAGTCACTGCATTCTGTACTTTTTCTTTTCTTTTCTTTTTGTAGCCACACCTTTGGCATATGGAAGTAACTGGGCTAGGGGTTGAATTGGAGCTGCAGCTGCTGGCCTATGCCACAACCACAACATTGTGGGATCCAAGCTGCATCTGTGACCTATGGCAACACCAGATCCTTAACTCACTGAGTGAGGCCAGGGATCAAACCCACATCCTCTTGGACACCATGTCAGGTTCTTAACCCGATAAATCACAAAGAGAACTCCTCACTACATTCTGTTATGACTCTACTTTTCTTAACTACATTTTAGAAAATTCCCTTGTTTTAATTTGGACTTTCCACATCTTTTGTATGCTTATTTTCCATGAATACTTATTTAACAAACATGAATTAATCATCATATATAAGAGCTGTGCTCCCAAATTGCTGCATATATATCTTTTTAAAGTATCCATGGAATATTTAGTAAAATTTAGTATATGCTGGGACATAAATCAAACCTCAAAAGTTTTCAAAATATTAAAAACGTAAAGTTAAAAGGAATTAACTTAACAATCAGTAATGGTAACTAGGAAATTCCCAGTTTTTAGGAAATTAAATAATATACTTCTAAAATATCCATGTGTCAAAAAAAGAGTCAAATGTAAATTAGCAAGTATTTTAAATAATTAATTACAAAATTATTACATACAAAATTTGTGGGATATAGCCATGTCTGGACTTACAGAATAATTGACAACTCAAAATGCTTATATTATAGTGTCTAAAACAAACAAAAAGCAAACAAAAGCAATGGTCTAAGCAGACATCTCCAAAGGAAAGAAATAGAAAAGTATAGTAAACCTAGTGAAAGTAGATGCAAGTAATTAGAGTGAATTTTGCAACATAAAATAATGGGAAACAAAGTAGAATAGAAAGAATAAAGAATGCTAATAGGTTGTTTTAACGAAGACTAATGAGACTGAACAAGGAGAACATTGAGAAACCTGAAATTACCAGTATTAGAATGTCTTAAATGGACACCAAGGCAGATCACACGTGTTTAAAACAACAGAAAAGAATAAAATGACAAGCTACAGACTGGTAGAAAATATTTGCAAATCACATATCTGATAGAGGACTATTTCCAGAATATATGTATATGAAAAATCACTAAAAAACAACAGTAACAGAACAAATAACAATAAAAAATGGTAAATGTATGTCAGGCTGAAAAGTGTATCAGACTATATACCAGACTACATCTTCACATTTTAAATTATATTTACAATTCTGTAAATGCTGAAAAATGTTGTTATTAGAAATGCATGATCAGTATCTATAGACGTACTTTTAAAAAATAGCCAGTATCTACCTGCTTGTGATTCTGTGTTTTTCATCATAATTCTCCTCTAAGGAACTGGTTTTAGAAAATCAGTGCTCTCATTCCTCTATGATATCTATTCGGGGGTCAATTTTATGTTTTCTTTAAGTTCTCATTTCTCCAGGCTCAACTGTTCTCCATAAAATTTTATTTTTGGATTGTTTTCCATCCTGCTTTCAACTTCATTTTTTTGGGAGGAAAGGGTTAGAAATAAACTTTCTTAGTTTATAACCTCCATTTCATACTAAGTTAAACTTATAGAAATTTTTAAAGTTGGAGATTGATCTGAAAGAACAAATAATTGAAACAGAAATAAGTCCCAAAGGAAACAATCATAATTGTAAATTACTCTTTTGCTTTTCTTTACAAGTTTATCATTTACATGCATCCATAAATAAAACATTGTTTGGTTTTATGTTAATAAAATTTATCTAAATGGAATAGTATATGTTTTGCTTTGCTGTTGCTCAAAAGATGCTTTTGAGAGCATGCTGATGCATGTAGCTTTAGTCTACTGATTTTCATTGCTATATATGACATGATGTGAAAAGAACTATAATATATTTATCTATTTGAATTTGAATAGACTTCTGAGCTGTTTCTTTTATCATCTACCATGCATTTACTTAGTTTGATGCTATGAATAATGCTACAGGGATATTTGTTTACAAATCTAGGTGCATATGCACAGGGATTTGCCTAAGGTTGTGCCTGCAAGTGTGCAGCTGGGAGCTAGTTTATGTGAGTGATAAAACTTAATAAATTATATCAGATAGTTTTCCGAAATGGTGGTCCAGGTTATACTCTTACAAGCAATGTATGCTCTTACAAGAAATGTGTTCTTTTTTTTTTTTTTTTGGCCATGCCCACAGAATGTGGAATTTCACAGGTCAGGGACAGAACGTAGGTGCCACAGCAGTGACCTGAGCCACAGCAGTGACAACTTAGGATCCTTAACCTGCTGAACCACCAGGGTACTCCATATATTTTATTTTCCTCCTTGCCAATAGTTGCTGAAGCTTGAAATTAGATGATTTATTAATTCTTGCTACTCTTTAGGGTAGGAAATACTATTCGATTGTGGTTTTAACTTACATTTCCTTGACTGTTATCGAGTCTGGACATCTTTTAATATGTATATCAACCCTTTATCAGACAAAAAAGTTGTGCTTTCTTTCTATTGATATGTTGATATTTTCCTTTCCTGTGTAGAAATGTTTTTTTTTTTTTGCTTTGTTTTATTTTGCTTTGTTTTGTTTTTTTTGCTTTTGAGGGCCACACTTGCAGCATGTGGAGATTCCCAGGCTAGGGGTAGAATCCAAGCTGTAGCTTCCAGCCTATGCCACACCCACAGCAATGACAGATCTGAACTGTGTCTGCAACCTACACTATAGCTCATAGCTTAACACACTGAGCAAGGCCAGGGATTGAACTTGCATCCCCATGGATGCTAGTCGGGTTGTTAACCACTGAGCCATGAAGGGAACTCCTGCTGTATAGAAATTTTTTAGTTTGATATAGCACTATTTATTTATTTTTGCTTTTGTTGCTTGTGCATTTGATGTCATATCCAAAAAGTAACTGCCAAGACCAATGCCAAGACGATTTATTTCTATGTTTCTTCTAGGAGCTGTATTGTTTCAGGTCTTACATTTAAGCTTTTAATGCATTTTGAGTTAATTTTTGTGAGTGGTGTAAAATAGAGGTCCAGGCTGATTCTTTTGGTTGCGACTATCCAGTTATTGAGCATGGCTGTAGACTGAGTTACATGGCCCAGAAGTGCCATGAACTGAGCTCTGAGGCTGGCTGGGGTCAGTGTTTGTTCTTCCTGCTCAGACAGGACAAAATGTTAGACTCCACAGTTGTAGCCTTCATAAAAATAATTCACTGAGATTTACTAGCATGATAATGTGAGAAAAAAGAATGTATATATGCATGTGTAACTGCGTCACCATGCTGTACAGTAGAAAAAAAATAATGTATTGGGGAAATAAATAAAATAAAATACTTGAAACCATAAAAAAAGAAATTTATTAGGATTCATTTTATACCCTAATATGGTAAATTTTTGTAGTTTTCCAAGATGGCTTGAAAAGAATATGTATTCTCCAATTTTTGGCTTTAATGTTTTAATTTTCTAAGTGTTCAAATGTTCAAATTATGCTATTTAAATCTTCTAAATCTTTACCTATTTGTTGTTTGTTTGATTAATTCTTTGGGGAAGGGTCAGACATCTACGACAGAGTAACTTGTACTGTACCAACCTTCCTGCTGAAAACAATTATAAAATGTTGGAGAAATAATAATAGTTGTACGAAATCATCAAAGAGCACCCAAAACAGAAGTCAAAGGGTAAAATTTGGAATGAAAGAAAATGTATTCAGGTAAGTCCTACCCCTTTGCAGAATTTGCTCCCCCCAACATAGAATTTTCAGGATTCCTTCCCTCCCCCATATAGAATTTGCTGATTCCTGATGTGGAGCATAAATCCTGAAAAGAGAGTTGTAGCCTAGAGCGTTCAGCCATCACTGGGCTGAGAGATAACAATGAGTGATCCAGGAGTTAAGGGGCCAATATCACTGAAGGGGAAAAGAATTCAGAAAAAAATGAACCTAAAATTTTGAGTGCAATTTTCCCTGTGTCTGTGAAGGATTCCTATGTGGCAAATGTGTGGAATGGAGACTGAGAAGCCAAGTTGAATGCATCTGCTAAGGCAGAGATTTTGGCAGTGTCGGGAAGTTAAAAATAAAATCTGTCACATTTAGAAAGACTTTATCCAACTTAAAATTATGATCTAATGGCCCAGTCATTTCTTCACATAAATTTATGATTTCACCCTTTTCCACTAAAATTCTGGTTCATTTGAATTTTATCCTGGCATAAGGTCTAAGACAGACTTTATTTCAGGCCATATGGTTTGGTTGTCCCCCAAATAATTATTTGACAATCAACTCTCTTCTACTGATTGGTGATGCTGCTTTACATATACAAAACTGATGTCTTAAAATAAGTAAGACCAAAATCAGAGTCAGACATTTTGTTCTCAAAGCAATCCCTCCTCAAATGTTCCCTTTTTAATGAATAATATCATTACTTACCCCTTACCTTACACCAAAGCCTTAGTCTCATCTTTTATTCCTCCTTCCTCTGCAAGAGTCCTCCCTATACCTATACTCTGGACCTCAGCACAGAGGGAGCAGACAAAAACACTCCACTCCCAGTTTATCATGGAAGGGGTTTAACTATATGCTTTCCCAGCTGCTGGCTGAAGATCCAGTAGTTTGGCCTACATCTTGGTGCTGACTCTGATTCTCCCTTTTGAGATACTGACAGGTCACACCTTCAACCACCAGGAGCCACTAAGAAGAAGGACAATAGCAAGGACAATGTCTAAGTTTTGAGAGGTAAGCAGTTGCCTGGGCCAGGCTGATTGACCAGGTTCATCTCCTACTGGAAATTAGTCTGTCAAGACTCAGAGAGGTGGCTTTTTACCTAAGGCTCAGAAACCAACACAGAAAGTCAAGGAATATGAAGAAACAGAGGGATGAGTTCCAAATGAAAGAACAAGATACAACCAAAAGAACAAGATTCTTCCCCCAAAAAAGAACAAGGTAAATCTCAAGAAACTGATCTTCATAGAATGGAAATAAGTGATTTGTCCAATACAGAGTTCAAAATAATGGTCATAAACACGTTCACTGAGGTCAGGAAAACAATGCATAAACAGATAGGAAATATTTTTAAAGTACCAAACAGAGGGTCTTCTCGCCACGGTGTGGTGGGTTAAGAATCTGACTGCTGTGGCTTGGGTTGCTGTGGAGGTGTAGCTTCAATCTCTGGCCTGGCACTATGGGTTAAAGGATCTGGCATTGTTGCATCTGTAGTTTGGGTCACAGCTCAGGCTTGGATTCAGTCTCTGGCCCAGGAACTTCCATATGTTGTAGGTGTGTGCCCATAAAAAGTAAAATTGGAGTTCCCATTGTGGCTCAGTGGTTGACAAACCCAACTAGTATCCACGAGGACATGGGTTTGATCCCTGGCCTTGCTCAATGGGTTAAGGATCTGGAGGTGCCATGAACTGTGGTGGAGATCACAGATGCGGCTTGCATCTGGAGTTGCTGTGGCTGTGGTGTAGGCTGGAAGCTATCGCTCTGATTCGATCCCTAGCCTGAGAACCTCCATATGCTCAGGTGCAGCCCTAAAAAGACAAAAGACCAAAAAAAAAAAAAAAAAAAAAAGTAAAATAAAGTACCAAACAGAAATCACAGAGCTGAAGAATGCAATAACCAAATTGAAAAATTCAATAGAGGGGTTTCAACAGCAGACTATAAGAATCAGAAGAATCAATCAGTGAATTCCAAGACAAAGCAAGGGGATTCATCTAGTCAGAGAAGGAAAAAAATAAGTAAACAATAAAGAGTAAAAATAGCTTCAAGGAATTATGAGATTCATCAAATGGATCAATATGCACATTATAGTGATCCCAGGAGAAGAGAGAAACGAAGGGACAGAAAGCTTATTCAGTGAAATGATGGCTGAAGACTTCCCTAAGCTGGGGAATGAAATAGATCTCCAGATCCAGGAAGCAAAAAATAATATGAATTTAAAGAGACCCACACAGAGACACATTAATATTAAGCTGTCAAAAGTTAAAGACAAAGAGAGAATCTTAAAAGCAGCAAGAAAAAATAACTTGTTACAAGGGAAACTCCCATTAGATAATTGGCAGATTTTTCAAGCAGAAACTTTGCAAGCCAGAAGGATGTTGAAAGATAAATTGAAAGCATTGAAAGAAAAAAAAAAAAAAAAAAACCTGCTAACCAGGAATACTCTATCTGATAAAGTTGTCCTTTGGAATTGAAGGGTTCTTTATCTTGCGTTCTCCAGACAAGCAAAAGCTGAGGACTTTTGTCTTTATCATCATTAGGCAGGTCTTATAAGAAAAGTTAAAGGGTGTTCTTCAAGATGAAATGAAAGGATGTTAATTAGTAACATGAGGACATATAAAAGTGTCAGATTCACTGGCAAAGATGGAAGAAGTTTGCAACTTTATTTTTATTTTTAATTTTGATTTTTTAAAGTTGTATTTCTTTAGCATACAATACAATTTTTTTCCCATGTGGCTTGCAACGTTTTTTAAAAGTCACAGAGAGAAAATGATTCGGCATATGGTCATATTTATTGTTAATGTTCCGTGCCGTGGTTTTTAAGGATGAATATCTTAATGTATCATCTGTGTGATTAAAAATTGGCAAAAATTAGAATTAAGCAAAAAAGCCCAGTGGACTAGAATTTGATTAATGGGGAAATCAGGGCAAAGAGAGGAGAGGAGAGAGAGAAGAGCATTGGGTTGTTTAGCAGAGCGGACAAAGTGCTTTTAAGAACAGGGACAACTAATACAGAATTTTAAGCCTTATATATTCTTGAATTGAAAATCCCGTCAGCCTCTTCAAGACTTCATAAAGTCTCAAATACACGTTTATGTCCTACAGGCTCATTTTTGTTTTACTTTGATTTTGTGGAATTCAAGAACAAGAAATTATGTTCCCTCTGGCTGGGGTGTGCAAGAGAAAGCTAAAAGAGTGGTATGGAATTAACTACTGAAAAAATAAACTATGAGACAGAACTGACTATAAACTGTAAGCCCATTAGAATGCACAGAAAAGAGGAGGTGAATGTAACAGGATATTCAAGCTGCTCTTTGGATCTCTTTATATTTTTTATTTTTCCTTGTCTTTAAGAGGGGAATGTTCCAATCAGGCAGGCATAAATGTAATATTCTAATAAGTATTTAACATGTTAGAAGGCATTCCATTTATAAATATAAGCCTTATGTTAATTCTATCAATGTTAGTTTTCTTGACCTGAACTCAATCAGATAATTTACTGGTTTTCTCAGAATCTATAATACTGTAGTTTGTCTCTCTTTTTAAATTATAGTTGATTTACAATGTTTCTTCAACTTCCGTTGTGCAATAAAATTTGTCTCTTAAATCATTCTGAATTCACCACAGAACCTGTTAGTTTCATTCATTCTTTCCAGGAGAACCCTCTCTCATGCCTTGTTACTAAACTTCTATACTGCTACTTTTTATTTGCCTCCTCTCTGTTTTGAGTAATTTTCCATGAAAAAAAAACTGGGTTATCAAATCATATCAACTTTTCCTTTGAAATATATATATATATATATATATATATATAATTATCTCTCTCAAATATATACCATACATCTGACTACGCCCAGGGTTGCCTTCTTGCTGGTGACCTCAGTCATTTAGTCTTTATGAACCTCAGTTTTGACTTCTATAAGGTAGAGAGAATAGTAACAGCCTCATTAATCTAGCAATAATTAAATGATTATCATACTTGGCATAGTGCTTAGAACTTTTGTAGGTACACAGTCATTCCGTCTCATCATTTAAGGATTTGGTTAATCACCATCAAGCTCTTTCCTAGCTTCAGAATAGCCTTTTTCTCTGCAGTGGGATTGCCATCAAGGCACAGTGAGAAATTACTCTCCTTGCTGTTTCTTGATGAATGACACTTCTCTGTCAATGACACTTCCCTGCTTTTATGATTCTTGGTTCAAATAACAGGTTAATTCTCCACAAACATCTCATAGCTCATTAATTACATTGGTGGGAAATGTTAGTACCCTGAAGGGAAAAATTTTATCCTTCCATTCAGCAGTTTGTAAAGGATGAGGCCATGAAAATGATTTGACCAACATTCACACTAGGGTATATATGTTAGCAAGCAAGAAGGTCTGGAAAAAAATGATAGCTATTAGTTTTGTAGTAACATCTTATTGATTTATAGATATTGCATAGGGTTTAATATACTTAACGTTGAATGGCCAGAATGTCCATCACCAAAAAGTACACAAACAATAAATGCTGGAGAGGGTGTGGAGAAAAGGAAACCCTATTACACTGTTGGTGGGAACATAAACTGGTGAAACCACTGTGGAAAACAGTATGGAGGTTGCTCAGAAAACTAAAAATAGAATTACCATTTGATCCAGAAATCCCACTCCTGAGCATCTATCCAGAGAAAACCATGACTCAAAAAGATACATGTACTCTGGATGTTCATTGCAGCTCTATATACAATAGCCAAGACATGGAAACAACCTAAATGTCCATCGACAGAGGAGTGAATAAAGATGTGGTACATATACACAACGGAATATTAGTCATTCAAGGAAAGAAATAACAGCATTTTCAGCAACATGGATGGACCTAGAAATTATCTTGCTAAGTGAAGTTAGTCAAACTGTGAGACACCAACATCATATGCTATCACTTACATGTGGAATCTAAAAAAAGGACACAATGAACTTCTTTGACTCACAGACTTTGAAAAACTGATGGTTTCCAAAGGAAAAAGGTTGGGGGTGGGGAGATGGGCTGGGGGTCTGGGATGGAAATGCTATAAAATCAAGTTATGATGATCATTGTACGACTATAAATGTGATAAAATTCATTGAGTAATTTAAAAAAAGTGTTGAATTTGACATGACAAATGCCATCATATGGAACATTTTAGAGTTTACTCATATGAAAGCTTTTAGAATTTAGTCATTCTTTCTTAGAAAACTCTGTCATGTGTCCGATATAATTAAACTGCCACATTGTTAGCATTCATTTTCAGAACTTCCCATCTCTTTTGAGTCATTTCCGCTTTCAAAAAGCTGGACTAGCTGACCATACCTACATTTTCTTTCACTCTTATACAATCTTTTTTCTTAAAGACTACCACCAAGAGTTCACCTCTTGCAACTTTAACCCTGCCCATCTAAAAATCCATAAAATGTGTTGCAAAAATAGAATGTTGAAAATGAGGGTTTTTTTTTTGTTTTTTTTTTTTGTCTTTTTTGCCTTTTCTAGGGCCGGTTGCAGGGCATATGGAGGTTCCCAGGCTAGGGGTCAAATTGGAGCTGTAGCCACCGGCCTACGCCAGAGCCACAGCCACTCTAGATCTGAGCCTTGTCTGCAACCTACACCACAGCTCATGGCAATGCTGGATCCTTAACCCACTGAGCAAGGCCAGGGACCAAACCTGCAACCTCATGGTTCCTAGTTGGATTCGCTAACCATTTCGCCACAGCGGGAACTCCAGGGGTGTGTTATTATAAAACTAAGAATTAACAAACAATGATCCCCTGCCTGGAGCAGTGGGTTAATGGATCCAGCGTTGCCACAGCTGTGGTGTAGGTTACATCTATGGCTCAGATTCAGTCCCTGAGCTAGGAACTTCCATATGCTATGGGTGTGGCCATTAAAAAAAAAAAAAAGCTTGTGAAAACTTTAAGTCCATAGTAATGCTCTACAAATGCCTAACTGCACTAGTTCTAGAATAGAATCCTACCATATAATTTAGTCAAATAAAGTAACCTCTCTGGGAAACCATGGGGGGAGGGATGAATTAGGATGGGCATAACATAGGCACACTCCTGTATAAAATAGATAATTAACAAGAACCTACTGCGTAGCACAGGGAAATCTACTAAATAATTTTTAATAACTTGTGTAGGAAAAAATAATGGATATGTGTGTATGCATAACTGATTCACTTTGCTGTACAGTGGAAACTAATACAACATTGTAAGTCAACTGTATTCCAATAACATTAAAAAAAGTAACTTCTCTGAACCTGGTTCTTCTTTTCAAACAATGGCAGGATAATTCTACCTGATCTACTAACTTTCCAGAAAGACGTCTATGTAAATGTGAGCTGTGTTATTTTTAGCAATGTTCTGACTCTCCTCAGATCTTTGGTTCAGTTTAGCTGAAATAACGCTTAGAGTAGACAAAACAATTTGAAAAAAGAAAACTGTACTTCAGTGGAAATTGTTTCTATTATCTTTGCCAGTATATCAAATGATTAGATAAAATAAGACTCAATTTCTCCACAGGCAAATCAAATCCATCAAATTAATGTTTTATTTGAATAAAGAGAAGTAAAAAGTTCCTACTTATCATAAAGAAAACATACAGATCTGCTGTTCGTTGCCATCTTAGAGAATTTAGCATTAGGTCAGGAGGAGTGAATTAAGAATGTTAAGATTTTCCAAAACAAATATTACTTATAAAACTGTGACCCTTATTTAGAATTTTCCCAGGTCTCCAACATGTCACCATCATGAGGAGTTCACAGCCTCATCTGAGAAAGAGGAAAGTCTATTTATGAAATGTTTTAGGAAATGTATGAGGGAAATGTTATGAGAACAGATAGAAGGATTAATCAACTCTTCCTTGGGAATCAGAAGAGTCTTCACACAGAAGGAAGCAATGAAGCTACGTCATAATTATTTAAAAATAAAATGTAAAGGCTTTGTCAGATAAAAAGAAGGATGTTAATCCAGACGGAAGGAACAGCATGGGCTAAAGAATGGCCTTCCAGAGAGCTCCAACAAGAGAGGGAAGGCAAGGAGACAGCTGGGTCTGCTCTATGTCAGAGATGCTGTTCAGAGAAGTCTGTTGACTTTAGCCAAGAGGCTGATAAATCACTTTCCTCTCATGTTACAAATATTTGTCAAAGCTGTTCTCTTGTGAAGTGTCAGCACACTTGTTGTAAGCCCAGAGCATGACATCAACATTTTCTTTTAAACATTTTCGAGTTGATTTCCTGTACTTTTCTTTCTCTTTACATGACCTCGTATTGGTTGAGTTAGTAAAGATTAGTCTGTTCTATGAACAATGGATTGGTAGTCTGTGAAGATGAAAAACTTATAGTTCCTGAGAGAGAGGAGAATACAGAGAAAGAAAAAAAAAAATCCTGCCATCATATCTGGATGCCCTACTAGGTTGGCCTTACATCCTAGAGATTTAAGTAACTTACTTAGTGGAAAAAATAAAAAGGAACTCCTATGTGCCAGGCTAGGGGATGTACACGTTGTGTCTGATTTTCAATCTCAGTTAGTAAAGAGTTTTCAATGGCTTAGGACTGTGATCCTCCCCCCACCTGCCCAGGCTCATTGCTAACCGTTCTTTCCATCACTCATTATACTCCAGTCAGATTGGCTTTCTAGCTGGTCCTTAAATGTGTTAAGCATGCTTTCTCTCTGCCCAGAACAATCTTGCTTCAGAGAGCCACCCTCACATCCTTCAGGTCTTAACTCAAAGAAGACTTCCCTGATCACACGCTACAAAACAAGATCCACCTGCCCCTTCCCCTGTCACATGCTAACTCCTTCTCCTATGTATTTTTCTTCTCTAAGCATTTATTTCCAGTTGAAATATCATATATGTTTTATTTGATAAGTTTTTTTATTGTATACTTCTTCCCACTGGGGTTTAAGAAACTGTTGAAGAAGGCATTACCCTGTCCTGTTCAAACAAAGTCTAGAACAGTTGACATTTAGTAGTTGGTTAATATATCTTGAATAATGGAAAACCATTTACATTAACATGATTAGCAACATTTTACTGATGATTAGTCTGAATTTCAGGCAAGCAAAATAATTTGTCTGATGTCCCATGACTCATAAATCATCTGTACTTGAGTATACAATGTCTCCTAAATCTTTGATTTTTCCATTACACAAAATTTTTTTCCCTAAAAGGATGCTTTCCATGAGACATATCTTCAGATATAACCAACATAATAATACATACTGTATTTATCAGTGTTCCAAAATGTAGAAACAAAATTCACTGCAATTAGTTTGAGTAAAAATGGACTTACAAATAGTTACAAACAGTTCACAGAATGACTGGCAGAGCTGAAGAAACAGACTTGAGCTGAGCTTCCAAAAATGACTATCAATCCACACCAAAGAACTGGTCTCCCAAGGAGCAGCTGCTACCCCTCCCACTTTCAAGGAACTGCAGAAGCATGAAATTAGTTGCCATGGCTTCTGGATTCAGGGTAAGACTACCTCTGCTATAAACAGAAAGCTGCTCAATTGGGAAAGTCACACCAAGGGTCCTGGATCCATAATTTTACCACCAGTACCATGATCCTTGCCAGCAACAAAACTGCCCTGTCTCTCTTTACATAACTCTATTCTGTATCAAAGACTCATACAAATCCATCTGATTGGTGGAATTCAAATCACATTCAGAAATTTTGCTGCAAAGTTTATTGAGAAACACGGTTCCTTAGTTTCCAAGCTAGCAAGATTAGAAGTTATCAGGGGATCATGACTTTTGTTGGCTAAGTAATATTTATGAAGCATGTACTATGTGGCAGGCACTGCAATATATAATTCCTTACAGATTTTTATTATTCCCCCTAAAAATCTGGCAACTGGGGTTCCATCATTGAAAACAAAGTTGATAGAAAGCTTAATGATGTGGTACCACAGCAGTGTGATGTGCATAAAGTGCCAGTAATTTAGCCTAGAAATGGGGCATATCTAAAAAGTAGCTGTGACTATGCTTTTGGCATCATGGAATTGTTTGGAATAAAATACATGAGGAACCCATAAAGTTTTCAAAGAGTTGAATTGGTAAAAGTGCTGCCAAACTAGACTAAAAACAGATTGATACTGTTTAATATGTAGAGAACCTCCATGTTCCCAAATTTTTACAGGTGGAAGAAGGCAGAGAAAGCTGCTCAGTGACAGAGGGTAGATTTACCATACCTTTCTCAGAAATAGCCAAAGAGCATGATGGAAAAGGAAAAAAATGAAAAAGAAACAGAGTGACCCAATCACACACAATTTGAAGAAACATTGTAAATCAACCACTTTAAAATAAAATAAAATAAAAGGAGAGGGTAGGGGGAGCTCTCAGAGGCTGGGCTCAAGAGCTGTGGAAAACAATGACCTAGTATAGAATAAAGGAACTTTTCTACCCTCTCGAGAGAGGAACTTGACCATAGTTGCTCAGCACGATTTCAGAATTTCTCCCAACCAGTGATTACTATGAGTCTTTCATTCATTCTCTTTCCAGATATTTATTATATTTGCTATGTCCATACCCCATTATATATTGCTTTGTGTGGAGGGCAGATCATCTTGTAACTGTATAGACCAATGGAATGAGATAATCCTTGTCTGAACATGAAGTAGATCAGGATATTCTGAATCTCAAGCTCAAGGCTAGAATTGAATAACATTTAAGTGTCTTGGGATGGAGTGAGCATATTTTTTTATGTTTCAGGAATATTAAATATGAATGAAAAGTATAATGTGATCATTTAAATTATTTCATAGCAAGTATTCACTCTCTTCTTCTGCCACTACTTCCCAGCATAGCATCCTAGCATGGCTTTCACCATATGACTTTCTGACTTTTTTTTCCTTTTTGGGTGCCCTTTGGCATATGGAGTTCCTTGGACAGGAATCAGATCCTAGCCAGAGTGTGACCTACTCTACAGCTGCGGCAGCGCTGGATCCTTTAACCCAAGGTGGTGGGCCAGGGAATCTAACCTGCATACTGGCACTGCGGAGACCCCTCACATCCTGTTGCACCACAGCAGGAACTCTGGCATATGACATTTCGGCCGATATCATGTCAGTGGTTGAGCTATTAGGAAAGTCTTGAAATACATTTGTAAAATGGATCTGGCCATTTTTCACTTCTGCCATGTCCATGAGAAGAACATGATATGGATTACCTACTGGCCAAGAAGAATAGGAAGGTGGTATGTGGAGAAGACCTAGACATTACATGCAACCTAAGAACAAGCCCAACTGTGCCTGGTTTAGACCAGAGGAACTTCAGCAATTCTCCTGGCATTGAGGTTAGAGTAAGTACAGGCAGACCTTGGATATATGGTGGGTTTTGGTTGCAGACCACCACTATAAAGCAAATATCATGGTAAAGGGACTCACACAAATTTTTTGGTTTCCAAGTGCATATAAAAGTTATATTTATGCCACACTGAAATCTACTAAGTGTGCAATTTACTATGTCTAAATATGTATATACTTTAATTTTAAGATATTTTATTGCTAAAAATGCTAACCATCATCTGAGCCTTCAGTAAGTTGTAGTAGCAACATCAAGGATCACTGATCACAAATCACCATAACTAATATGATAATAATGAAAAAGTTTGAAATATTGTAAGAATGACCATAATGGGACACACAGAACTGCCAAAACGAAGTGAGAAAATACTGTTGAAAAATGGCTCTGATAGACTTCCTTGACGCAGGGTTGCTACAAATCTCCAACTCGTAAAAATTGCAACAACCGTGAAGTGCCATAAAGAACAATAAAACAAATTATGCCTGCAATTATTGTAAGTCATTGAGTTTCAAGTAATGAAGTGGTTTGTTATGAAGCAAAAGTTAATTGATACAGAAATAAATGGGTATTTTAAATGTTCTGGAAAACTGCCCCCATGGTTCAAGAAAAAAGAAAGCTGAATTGATAAATAGAAGTTGCTTGAAACACACACAAAATCTAAACAAAGAGAGGTTGTGAGTTTTATGTAATATTTCCACCTGCCAGAACACATTTTTGCCAGTGACAATGTTATCACCAGTAGTGGTTTCTGGTTTTAAAGAATAGAAATCAACTTTGGCAAACTTAAAAGAGATTCAAAGGGAATGTATCAAAAGTACTATATAGTTTACAGAATTGAAAAAAGAGCTGTGTAATCAAGCTTTGAAAAGTTCAGGACCAGGAAAGATTCACAGATCCTAGAAGCAGGAACTCATGGGTATTTTTGTGTCAAAATTCAAACAACATAGTCTGATTAGCCTTTTTATTTCACGTGTCCAGTTGCATGAAGGGGAGAAGGGACCACACTATTATGACTGATAGTCCCATCAGGGACACATGAGATGGAGGAAGGACAATGGATTGTCAACAGTTCTCTCACAACCAAATGGCCTAGGTAAATTCTTATTCTCTTACTGTCAATATTTTCCATCAGTATGTTACCCAAGGATCTCAACATTAAAACATAACATCATGTTCCAAATTGCATCCAAGGTGTATCAAGTCAGGAGGTGCTTGATTTTTTATGGAATGATTTTTTAATCATATTGCAAGATAACCTATGACTTCATAAATTCATTGTGCATTGAATGTGGTGTCTAGTCTACAACTAACACTGGATTTTATACTTAGACTCCAGATTGTCTTTACCTGAGGCTATCCAGTACTGTATCCATTCCTTACAAGCTTATCAATAGCACTTTACATAAGTACATCACCCGATTCTTTTCAAGGGTTTCGTGGTCAATAAATATTTTAATTCTTAGGAAGCCACACTGGAGTTCTAGCTTTCCTTCTTTGATTATAGTATAGATGGCTATTTTTGAAAAACTTCTTCAAATGCTTTTCCCTGCCCATCTTTGATGTTTTCCTTGATAAATTGTGGCTAGTCTCTAGAAAATATGAATTGTGTTATCCATTATTTTTTCCTTCCCATTTTCTCTGGCTGTAGGTAATTTTTTTTTGATATTGCATTTTTTATTACTCAATGAATTTTATGTTTATAGTTGTACAACAATCATCACAGCCAAATTTTATAGTATTTCCATCCCTGTAGGTAATTTTTAAAAAATATTTGGGGAGTTCCTATCGTGGCTCAGTGGTTAACGAATCTGACTAGGAACCATGAGGTTGCAGGTTTGATCCCTGGCCTTGCTCAATGGGTCAAGGGTCCGGCGTTGCCGTGAGCTGTGGTGTAGGTTGCAGACACGGCTCAGATCCTACGTTGCTGTGGCTCTGGCGTAGGCCGGTGGCTACGGCTCCAATTGGACCCCTAGCCTGGGAACCTCCATATGCCGCATGTGCTGCCCTAGAAAAGGCAAAAAGACAAAAAAAAAAAAAAATGTTGGGAGCAAGGATATAAATATCCGCCTTGGGCCTCTATGACATTATCTTCACATTAATTAATAATTTGTGGAAAAAATAGTTTGTGGATATGAATTTCAAGAACTTCCTGTCCTTGCTTAAAGCAGTGAAGGTGGAATTGAGAAATATTGCTAACCAGACAGAATGATAATTTGGTCATGGCTAAATGACCCAGGTAACAGGCATTTTTCACACTCATGACTCATTGGAGATTAAACAAGGTGAGCTTATCTTTATTGCATTGCTTGCCCCATCCCATTCCAAATTAAAACTGATGAACTATAAGCAGTAAGAGATTTATTATAGTTCCATTTTCAGCTTGTACAGGTAATAAGCTCCCTTTCCTCACTTTGTTTCTCTGACTCTCTTTTCATCTTGAACGATGATCAATGGGGAGGAAATTTTTATTTTAATGCCTCAAGATCTTAAAGAGAACCATCTTGGGCAATAGATATACCTAGGTCTTTATGGTAACAATAGAGTTTTCATCATTGTCATATGCTGGTGGGTGATGAAAAATCAGCAAAATGAATTCAGCAGTTTTTTTGCTGATAAAGATACTGTTCCTGAGTGGGTTTCTCCCCACTTTGGAGTCATCAGAACTCAGTAAGAAAAAAGAACTGATTAAAAGGACAATCTGTCATCTAAAAGAAACAATGCGACAGCCCAACATGCCTAAAAATTATTTGGAATAGTCCAGCTCCTGAAATAAATTAATTCAGATAAATAATAACTAAATGCAAGAGAGAGAGAGAGTTCTTGTACACAAAGGCACATTGGCTTGACTAAAACCACTGGGACAACTTTTTCCCAGTGATCTGTAAAAGTGAAATTCAGATGGCCAGTTCACCTCTTCCAGTAAAACAGGCTATCTCACAATACCTCTTAATTAAACTGTTTCTAAAATCATTTAACTGGGCAGTTAGTGTTTTCATTTGAGCACCAGATGATTGCCAAGCATATGCTGTTACCAATTTAAATATATCCTCCTTACCCCTAATTTTTACTCATATTGAAAATATTTGTACGTTTTTGACATATATTCATAGATTTATTCATTGACATGCCAAGTATATTCAGCTGGTGCTTAATAGCTTAAATTCTACAGCTTGCTCGCTTGCTTTCTTTCTCTTTCTCTCTTTCTCTCTTTCTTTCTTTTGTCTTTCTAGGGCTGCACCTGCAGCATATGGAGGTTCCCAGGCTAGGAGGCCAATCGGAGCTATAGCTGCAGGCCTATGCCATAGCCACAGCAACACCACTTCCGAGCCATATCTGTGACCTACACCACAGCTCACAGCAATGCTGGATCTTTAACCCATTGAATGGGGCCAGGGATCAAAGCTGCATCCTCATGGATACTAGTCAGACTCATTTCCGCTGAGCCACGCTGGGAACTCCCAGCTGTCCCTAGCTTGGTCTTTTCCTAATAGATAAATTATATGAACACATAATACAGAAAAACCTCAACATTTCTCATGGTACCAGTGCTCTTTATAGCAAACACATTGCTTTATGTCAGTTTCTTTAACTAATTGTGCATCACACATTCTTAAACCTACAAACCCCCATAAAAAAACATGGGCACATTCTCCTATGGTGGATTAGATATCCTAAACAAATCTTCCATAGAAATAATAACAAGTGTTGGATAACATATAAAATAAATCCTACAAAATGCAACAGTGAGTTGTCATAAAATATGAATTTCTCAAAGACCAATAAACAGTGAAAGTGTGAGTCCAGGGAAACATCAGCAAGAGTTGAAACTGACTTTCTCTTTGAGAACATTATTATACCCTGGCAACTCTGAATTTTCATTCTGATTGCAATATGGATGTCAGAATATGTAGCCAGTTGTCACATCACCATTTATCAAAATATTCATCATTTTCCTATTGAAATAAAATATAAGTTCTATAAACATTTTTTATCTACATGAACTATAAATTGGGGTTTAATTCAGTATTTTGTGTTATGCTCCTTGATCTTTTTTATTCATCAAGTTATATTAGCTTTTAATGATATGGATACAGTCACATCATGTCTGATATTTGATAAGACAAGTCTATCCTCATCCCATTTATTTTTCATACTTTTTCTTGACTAGTTTTTGGACATTTATTCTCCTACATGACAGTCAGGAACATTTTATGCAATTCCAAAATGTCTTGTTGAGATTTTAATTGATAACTGCATTACAGGGAAAACTGATTTTCATTACGCTAATATGAATGCCTTTCTAGTTGTTCAGTTTCTTGCTTTATGGGTTTAATAGTATTTTAATGGTTTTCTTCATATGTGTCTGATAATTTTCTTACTAAATTTATTCTTAAATGTAAATCTTAAATGGGATGTTTTTCATTTTTATCTATGGAAATATCAACAACCTGTGGAAATTCCAAATGTCGACAAGGATGTAGAAATTAAGGAGGGAGGTGAGTGAGCTTGTTATGCTGGGGATGTCAGTACAGCCCTGGTCAAGGTTAAGTTTGGTTTTAGAAGTCCTGGCTGTCACTCCAATGACAGGATTATCTTGTGTAGGTCATGGGAGAAGAGTTTGAAGGAAACTTGGAGTGAGGTGTTAGACAATACAGTGGTAAGCAAAGTATTAAAATTTTTACAAGAAGTAGAGGAGACAAACAGAAATAGGAGCATACCAAGAAATGACTGTGATACAAAATTATCAGAAAAAAAATTCAAAGAAATGTTTTTTGAGGAAAGAGTGGTCGATTAATTGTTTTTGCTTGTTTGTTTGTTTGTTTTTGTCCATCATTAGGTTCACAGAACTCCAGGCTTATGTGAGAGACAGTGTAGCAAAAAACATGGGCTTTGCAACCACACACCCTGGGGTCAACTCCACGTGCCTCTGCTTATGAGATATGTGATCTTGGGCAAAGTACTTGCCTTTCTGTGCTTCAATCTATCATCTATAAAAGGGAGGTGATAAATTTTAGTGCCTCCTCATGACAAGGTTGTTAGATGCATTAAACTAGTTAATACACATAGAGAGGTATTAGCAGAAACTAAACAATAAATGTTCTCAATTTTATGCCATGAATATGCAACTTGTGCATATAAAGGAACATAGTGGCTTTAATTATATATATAATTTTATAAAGTATATTAATTAAAATTTAATTATAAAGTTTTAATTGCATGTACACAATAGACACAGGAATACACTATTTGCAATCTTGTAAATTCTTTTTAAAAATCTTTTCTCTCTAAAGTGGCTCCAATCAACTCTTCCTTACTCTGGTTATTTCACCCCCAGCACACAGCACAAACCTGGGAGAAATGCCTTTGTGTTCTCCAAGAGGAAGACAGCAAGATTACAGTAGACTCTGAGAGCATTAGGTCACATAAGAACTCAGGCCACAGTAATCACTCAGGAAATAGGAGAAGCTGGACAGATCCAGGAGTATGTAAAAGTGAAGTTGGTCACTCAATCAACAAATAGTCACTGTCTATGTATTAGGCTCATTACTTGGTACAGACGATATAAAATTAAGTGAGACATGATTGGTAACCTTGAGGAATTTGCAGTGTAGTTTGGGAGATACACTTATAAATCTATAGTTACAGGACAATGTGCTAGTCATAATAAAAACACGACAGAATATCAAGGGAACCCCACAGAAGAACACTGAATCATGCCAGAAAGTGGGAGAGTTCTCCATGAGGTTAGGTCTTGAGCTGAGTTTAAAATAAAGAGTAAGAGTTTATCTAGATAGAGGAAAGTGTTAGAAGACTCATTTGGACAATGACAGGGGCAACTAACAACATGCCAGGTTAGAAACTACAAATTGTGATACCTGGATCAAGGGAGGAATCATGGGAACGAGACCAGAAAGTTATACAGAATTCAAAAAGTTGAAGAGTCTTGAATACTAGCCTAGAGAGTTGGGAACATTGCAAATTTTAAGCAGCAGAGTGGGGGATCAAATGTACATTTTGGAGCAGACTGATGATTATTTGGAATGAAGAAGAGGATATCGCACTAGAGGCAGAGAGACTAGAAGCAAGGCCAAAGCAATAAGCCAGGCCATGTATGATGAGGGCCTGTATGAAGGGCTTGCTATGGCCATGGCAATGATGAGGCAGGAATAGGCTTTGAGGTATCTCACCCAGAGGATTCTGTAGAACTGAGTGACTATCGGGTGTGTGGAATGAGTGAGAAATAATTAAAAGGATGATTCTGCAATTTCCAGCTTGAGGGACTCCACATTAGGAAAAACCATCTCCAAGAAAGGAACTGGAAGATAAGTTGATCTGGAATTTGAAAACTTCCCTTACAGTTGGCATTTCTAACACCCCAATAGTATGGAATTACTAGCAACAAGGCAAGGGTGGAAAAATACCAAGTATTATATGGAAGAAACCACAAGAGGAGGAGGAAGGCATCACTTACAGGCATGGTAGTGAGAGAAAATAATGAGAAAGACTTGTCCTTAGTATGACATGACTAGAATTTTTTTCTCACAATTTATTGTCAGTATTGAGGAGATATCTCAGGGATAGACTGTCCTAGGAGAAGACAGCTACAGAAAGGCCAGATGGATTGGTGGAATAATCTGGGAATTTTGCAAATAGCACTTTGAAAAATCAACAAAACTCTTTTTGGACTTTCTTCAGAAGCAATGCCCCCAAAGTCAATCCTGGAAGGTCACTCTCAAGAGGTCACCCACTTACCAATTCCCATGGCCTAATTCTGCTGATTTGCACAGACTCATGTGGGGGCACTATCCTTTAACCTAGAGTCTGTGGTCAGCACTGGCTTCCCTCCTAGAGTGGGGGCAGGAGCAACATGACCAGAACCTTGTGACAAATGCCTGTTTCCATCTGGGGTCTTGTCTGTGCATGCCTCCATCAGGGGGTGAATGACTTGGATTTCCTGTGCATGTCATACCAAGGCAGAGTTGAGCTGGAACCAAAGGAGGGTTGAGCCATTCTCTTATCCTTTTTCCTTCTCCCTTCAGGCATTTGAAAAACAAAAAAACAAACTCTTGCTCTGGAGAATGGTTCAAGATCTGTCAAATTTAGAGAAAGAAATAAAAGAAAATGGAGAATTAATTCTTAATGAGGAACCCAGCTTAGTATTTACCTCTTGCTCCCCAAACTCAGTTTTCACTAATCCCTGAGACACCTTCCACCTGCTCCTGCTTAGGCAGGGTATAAGATAACCAGTATCAGCACAATCCTCTGGGGTTGGGGGTAGCCATTCAGACATGAGGGCTGATGAGTGTTGGCATTTTGTTCTTCACAATGTGTATTTTTAATTCCTTTCTTCTGCTATATCTTTCATGTTCCTTTCTCTCATATTTTCTTTCCTGTCATTCCCTTGTTTCCTTCCTTTCCTCTCTCCACTCTTTTCGTAATTTTTACCTCTTGTCCCTTCTATCTTTATTTCTTTCTGACATTATTCCCTTGCTTGCTTCGATTCTGATTCCTTCTTCCTTCTCTTCCCACTTTTCCCTTTCTTCTTGACTAGAGTAATAGAGTATGGACTCAAGGCATATTTCTGGGTTTGACTCAAGTCTATCACTTCTATGGTATATGATCATGAGTAAATATCTAAACTTTCCTATATCACATTTTCCCTATCTGCAATGGGAAAATACTAATCACATCTATTTCAGTTTTGTTCCAAGTGTTAAATGAGATCATGTGATGTGCTAGGCGTAGGCCTGGCAATTAATAATCATGCTATAAATGTAAGATGCTACTGTTAAATTTTAGGCTTCCTTTGGAAACCCAGTTCTTTCTCCAGGCATTTTTTTACCCCATTGATATGTTTAAGAATTTCAGTAGTCCCTGGCCATACCTCCCTCATTATGATTTTGCATACAAACTCTAAAAAATTGTACTCTTTTTCTACATGAACCCTTCCTGAGCCATCTCACTCAAATTTTCCTTTTCTCTATACTACAAAAAGGGCAAAACCCAGTATTTTCTTTATTATTATTATTGTTGTTTTTAATAGTTATTTTCCCAATACAATTTTCTTTTCTACTGTATAGCATGATGACCCAGTTACACATACATGTACATATTCTATTTTGGCACATTATCATGTTCCATCATAAGTGACTAGACATAATTCCAAGTGCTAAACAGCAGGATCTTATAGCTAATCCATCCCAAAGGCAATAGTGTGTATCTATTAACCCAAAGCTCCCCAACCACTCCACTCCCTCTTCCTTCCCCTTGGCAACCACAAGTCTATTCTGTAAGTCCATGATTTTATTTTTGTGGAAAAGTTCATTTGTGCCTCCTTATATTAGATTCCAGATAGGTGATATCATATGGTATTTGTCTTTCTCTTTCTGACTTACCTCACTCATTATGAGAGTCTCTATTTCCATCCATGTTGCTGCAAATGGCATTATTTCATTCTTTTTTCATGGCTGAGTAGTATTCAATTGTGTATATATACCACATCTTCCTAATCCATTCATCTGTCAGTGGACATTTGGGTTGTCTCCATGTCTTGGCTATTGTGAATAGAGCTGAAATGAACATGCGGGTAAGTGTGTCTTTTTTAAGGAAAGTTTTGTCTGGATATATGCCCAAGAGTGGGATTTCTGGGTCATATGGTAGTTCTATGTATATATTTCTAAGGTACCTCCATACTGTTCTCCATAGTGGTTGTACCAGCTTACATTCCTACCAACAGTGCAGGAGGGTTTCCTTTTCTCCACACCCCCTCAAGCATTTGATATTTGTGGACTTATTAATGATGGCCATTCTGACTGGTGTGAGGTGATATCTCATGGTAGTTTTGGTTTGCATTTCTCTAATAATCAGTGATGTTGAGCATTTTTTCATGTGCTTATTGGCCGTCTGTACATCTTCCTTGGAAAAGCATCTATTCAGGTCTTTTGCCCATTTTTCCATTGGGTCTTTGGCTTTTTTGCTGTTGAGTTGTATAAGTTGCTTATATATTCTAGAGATTAAGCCCTTGCCAGTTGTACCATTTGAAACTATTTCCTACCATTCTGTAAGTTGTCTTTTGTTTTCTTTTTGGTTTCCTTTGCTGTGCAAAAGCTTGTCAGTTTGATTTGGTCCCATTGGTTTATTTTTGCTCTTATTTCTGTTGCTTTGGGAGACTGTCCTGAGAAAATATTCATAAGGTTGATATCAGAGAATGTTTTGCCTATGCTCTCTTCCAGGAGTTTGATGGTGTCTTGTCTTACATTTAAGTCTTTAAGCCATTTTGAGTTTATTTTTGTGCATGGTGTGTTCTAGCTTCATTGATTTACATGCAGCTGTCCAGGTTTCCCAGCAATGCTTGCTGAAAAGACTGTCTTTTTTCCTATTTTATGTTCTTGCCTCCTTTGTCAAAGATTAATTGACCACAGGTGTCTGGGTTTCTTTCTGGGTTCTCTATTCTGTTCCATTGGTCTATATGTCTGTTTTGGTACCAGTGCCACACTGTCTTGATGACTGTGGCTTTGCAATATTGCCTGAAGTCTGGGAGAGTTATGCCTCCTGCTTGAAAACCCAGTATTTTCTTTTCTTATGTCATATTTTTTGTTACTTCTGGACATCAGAGAAGCAACACAATGCATATTATAACAATAGGTTTTGATGATGAACATTTTAGTTGATCATCAAGTAGTTAAAGACCTAAGCAAGAGCAGGCTCATGTTTTGAATTCAGTCTCTGAATTAAATGAATGGAGCACTTTAGTTCTTATACCATGCTTGTAAGTTTGGCTGGTCACATGAGCCAATTTATCTACTGGCTTTGCTCTGATGATTATTTTTTTTTTTGTCCACATGTTTGGCTTAGGCTAATGGGTAGTCCGTTTTTCCTGAAGGTAGTTTTTTTTTTTGTTTTTTTTTTTTCTTGCTATGTTTAGATTTTTTTATTGCATTAATTTTTAAAACTATAAATAAAATCTTTCTCATCTGTGGAAATAAAACTAAAAGTAAAACTAGGGAAGAATGTTGTCTTTATGTCAAGAATTAAAACTTACAAACTACAGGGTAATATTGGAATAGAAATGGGTATCATTAGACAAAATACAGAAACAAGGTTCTAGTACTTAACAAAATTTACTGAAATGATAAGATGGCATTTAAGTTAAATAGAAAAAGCAAGGCTTATTCAAAAAATCATATGGCATTGCTTTTAGCCTTATTTGATATCGTATATAAAAATAAATTCCAAATATATTAACATAAATAAAACTTAAAACTAAGTAAAAAAATACTAGAATAAAACATAGAAGAATATTAGTAAAACACCCTGATGAAGGTGGCTTTTGTAAGCTTGCTGAGAAACTTGGATCGTAAAGCAAAGATTGACAGATTTAGTTTCATAAAAAGTAAAACATTCTCATTTGCAAAAGACACCATAAACAAAGGCAGAAAACTATTTGCAAAAAACATTGTAGACAGAAAATAAATATAATTATTATGTAAACTTCATAAGCACATTTATAAAAAAAGAAAAACAAAACTATTCGGAATGGATATGAGAAGTAGGCAAAATGTAGATATGGCCAGTGAAAATTTATAAATATGCTCAACTTCATGAGTGGAAAAAAGTTAAAATGTTAAGATGTCATTTTCACTCCATCAGATCAGTAAGCCGAAAAGGACTTAGCTAATGCCAGTAAAGATATGGGGCAATTGACACTTATTTATTTATTTTTGTCTTTTGTCTTTTTTTAGGGCTGCACCTGTGGCATATGGAGGTTCCCAGCCTAGGGGTCTAATTGGAGTTGTTGCTGCCCACCTACACTACACCTCACGGCAATGCTGGATCCTTAACCCACTGAGCAAGGCCAGGGATTGAACCGCAACCTCATGGTTCCTAGTCAGATTCGTTTCCGCTGTACCACTACAGGAACTCTGCTATGGACATTTTTTTATACTGTTCACAAGAATGTGAATTTTTAACATTAAAAAATGTACTTACTCTTTATCTCAGCGATCTTTTCTTTCTTCTAGGAATCCATCCTACAGAAAATACCAATACATAAGGATGAAGAACAAGGATGTCTATTATTAATAACCTATATGTATGTTGTTAATATAAGTTAAGGTGAACAGCATAATAGTGTAACTTACCTACATTGTGAAATGCACAAGTTTAATAACTTTCTATCATCCTATAGATGCAAAATAAAAGAAAAAGAAAAAATATTTCTTTCTTGTGTTGGGAACACTCATGATTTACTCCATCAGCTTGCATGTATAGCATACAACAGTGTTAGTTATATTAATCATGTTGTATATTACATCTCTAATACTTATCTTCTACAACTGAAAGTTTGTACCTTTTGACTACCTGCATCACCATACAAAAATATTACATTATTATCAACTATATTCCCCACTCTGTACATTTCATCTCCGTGACTGACTCATGAGGCATTTTTTTTTTTTTTGTAACTGGAAGTTGATACCTCTTATTTTCCCTGAAATATTTCACTCATCTCCCACCACACCCTCTGACAACTACCTGTTTGTCCTCTGTACCTATGACGTTTCTGGTGTTTTTTTTTTTTTTTTTTTTTTTGTTCATTTGTTTTTGTTCACTTGTTTTGTTTTTTGGATTCCACATAGAAGTGAAATTGTCTTTTTCTTCCTGACTTATTTCACTTAGCATAATACTTTCTAGGTCCACTCATGTTGCAATGCCAAGATTTCATCCTTTATAATGGCTGAGTAACATCCCTTTGTGCGTGTGTGTGTATATACACACACATATATACACCACATCTCATGTTTTATATCCATTTATCCTTGGGCACTTATGTTGCTTCCATATCTTGGCTATTTTTTTTTTCTTTTAAGGGCTACCCCAGTGGCATATGGAGTTTCCCAGGCTAGGGGTAGAATCAGAGCTATAGCTGCCAGCCTTTCCCACAGTCAGTCCGAGCTGTGTCTGTGACCTACATCACAGCTCTTGGCATCGCTGAATCCTTAACCCACTGAGCAAGGCTAGGGATTGAACCTGTGACCTCAGGGACACTAGTCAGAATCATTTCCACTGAGCCATGATGGGAACTCTTTGGCTATTGTTAGTAATGCTGCAGTGAACTTTAGGGGTTAATATATATTTTCAAATTAGTGGTCCCCCCCCCCTTTGGAAACATACCCAAGCTGTGGAATTGCTGGATTGAATGGTTGTTTTATTTTTAATTCTCTGAGAAATTTCTGTTTTTCAGTCATGGCTGCATCAATTTATATTCCTACCATTAGTGCACGAGTCTTCCCTTTTTTCAAAATCTTCATCAAAACTTGTTGTTTGTTATCTTTTTGGTAATAACCATTTTGACAGGTATGAGGTGATATTTAATGGTTTTGATTGGCATATTCCTGATCATGGGTGATGTTGAACATATTTTCATGTGTCTGTTGGCCATCCATATGTCTTTTTTAGAAAAACATGTCTATATGACTGTTCAGATACTTTGCCCATTTTTTTTTTTTTTTTTTGGTCTTTTTGCCATTTCTTGGGCTGCTCCCGCAGCATATGGAAGTTCCCAGGCTAGGGGTTGAATCGGAGCTGTAGCCACCGGCCTACGCCAGATCCACAGCAACGCGGGATCTGAGCCGCGTCTGCAACCTACACCACAGCTCATGGCAACGCCGGATCCTTAACCCACTGAGCAAGGCCAGGGATCGAACCCGCAACCTCATGGTTCCTAGTGGGATTCATTAACCACTGAGCCACGATGGGAACTCCACTGCCCATTTTTTAATTGTTTTTTTTGTTTTTGATGTTGAGTTGTATGTGCTAGAACTGCACGCTCTCTGTGAGAGTCTGACAAACATATTGTGTGAAACAGATGATAGCCTTGTGTATTTTGAGGTGAGTTGTAAAGATTCCCTTTAAATATTTATAGGAAATTTAGATTTCATTGTGTAATTTTCTCAGGAGACAGTCCATAGTTTTCATCAGCTCCTTAAGAGAATCTCTTCCTCAAAGTAGTTTAAGATCCTCTGACCCTAACACCTTGTAAGTATGATGGAAGTAGGAGTCTCATGATATAATAGACATGGTGTCCATACCTGTGAATATGAATGTTCTACGACCTCGTTTCTAGGAAAAAGAACTTGTAAAAGGAGAAAAGGACTTTGAGTAGTTTGGACAGGGGTCTGCCTCTCAACTCCCTGGAGCTCCCTTCCATCTCTTTCATCTATAGTTCCCATCTTTTCTCCATCAGGCTGGTAACTGGAAGTAGAAGAAGAGCTGCTCTGAAGGGTGAACTCTTTTCTCTGAAAACTTATTAAGGAACTGCAAGTCCAAATATGTTCAGCAAAGTCTCTGAAGCCAACACTGCCTCAGTTCTGTGACTAGGGGTAGGCAGAGCCGTGGCAGAGACTGAAGAATGTACAACATTCACCTTCCATTTTCTTTCCCAGAACCAGCATGGCAGAGATAAAAGCCCTGCTATTTCTCATAAGATGTCTCTATGGATCATTAATGTGTTTACAAGCAGATAGTTTTGTATGAAGCATTTATTTACCTTTATGATTCAGATGCAGGTGTTTCACTGGAAGCATCCACTCTGAGGCCTTTAAAGCACATTGTGATAAAATAGGCATGCATATAGCAGGAATATTCTGTCCAAGGACTGTGAGCAGGTAAGCCTAGTATGTTAAGTAGTGATGAAAAAGGGGGCAAATACAATTGAAAAACACACTTGAAAAATGTATTACATAAAATAATTTACTTCTCATTCAGAATGACCTTCCAGACATACTGGTGAGACAGCAATCCGTGAGTACAGATACAATCTGAAAGTCACAACAGTTATAATAGGGCAAGACCAATAGAGTTACACAGTTGGATCTTGGAGTTAATTAGAGACAAAGCATGGAACAGTGTAACAGAAAGGGATGCTGATGAGGAACTCTGGGGATACTGAAAGCAAGACTGTCAGAGAGACCAAAAGGGTAAAATTGAGGAAACCTATACAATTTAATATAATGAAATTTGTATACACACACTCTGGTGTCTTTATTTTGCAGTTCAGTCTATTGGCTTAAAAGCCACAAAGGTGCCCATGCCTATAATTTATACTAGAGAAATTGGTGCAGTGTCCATGTATGCACGTGTGTGCACTTCAAAGGCAGTAGTTTTAGACGAATGAGAAGAAAATTACTTCCTGGCCATTCATTAATAATTCAGGTGATATCCTGCACCTCCATTTATAAAATAATACAATAATAAAAACATTGTACAAAACATCATAAATAACATAAACGAGACATTTTCAAGTATTTCATGTGCCTTGAAAAGTTTCAAACAGTAGTTCTAGCAATTGATATAATTTTTTCCTTTTCTCTTTCATTTCATCTCAGAGCCTTCAGTTTCTGTTTGTCCTAATGTTTGGGATGGAATAAACAAAATTATACCTTCAAAAGAGATACACTTATGAGGGCTTTTCAGTTTGTGAAACATGTTTCCCTGTATAAAATATAATCTTCTCCCGAAGCTGGTTTACAAGGAATAGGCATATAGCCTAGAGCTATTATAGGGAAACAAATAACAACGGTGAACTAAGGAACCTCATCTGATGGCTAAAGTTCTCAGGAAAAAACAAAATGTGAAGAGCACCTTAATCAGAAGAGGAAACAAGAGTAGGGGATAGGAAATTAACCTTTAAATTCTATGCCCTTACTCAGCCAGCATTTTATAGTATGTAGAGCTGGCGAGGCCCCACCTTTGTTACTTCATTCAGTTCAAACACCCCATCTGCAACTCCATACCAACCTGGCTGCCGATATTATGCACCAAGCACCCAGGCAAAAAGGGGGAGGCCAGCAGCTTGGGCACCCCAAAGTGCCTTTAGTGATAACCCACCCAAGACAGCATGGTGTCATTCAGGCCTACGATTTGTCCAACTCGGAGGCTGTCAGTGGTTAAATTAAGCATGAAGTCCCTTGGATGCTTCTCTAGCAAAACTCATGGACTTTCCATAGGTTAGTCTTCCTTTCTTAGCCTTGTAGGGCAGCTGGTTTAGTTTGCCCTGTTCAATTGCAGACTGAAAGCCTGGGGATCATATGTATGTACACACACTCTAGTTATGAGCACCTAGGGTCTTTCTTATATATTCTTGCAGAAATATATATGTATGTATACATGCACACATATATACAGAATGTGTGTATATATATATATGAGTGTGTGCATATAGATATACACACATGCATACACATACATATGTACACAAAAGAGATCAACCTCATCTAAGCATCTCGAGTTTGGAGAAAGTGCTGGTTAACAGAACACACGTGGCTGTAGATGTCAGATAGAGTGTGCCAACCACCAACCCACCAACCTGAGGTCACACTGTTGGGAGGAGAGAACTGCCAACAGTCTGAAAATCCAGACACACAAGGCCCTTATTTGGATCCTTGCTCACATGGCACCCTAAAAGAAATTTGGGGAAATGGGACTGGAATGAGGTCCTGCCCTGATGAACATAAAAATAACCAAAACTAAATCTAGTTTCTTTATGGGAGTGACTCACACATAGCCAGCAGCATGAACACTAGGCTACAATGTGGAGAAAGGACTGGTGCTTAATACAGATCAATACGTGGCCTCAGGTTTTCCAGGTGTAGAGTCTTGGCATTTCCGCCCTCCACTGCTGAGCCGTAACTAGGCACACTGGGGGACCAGGGAAGGAAAGTCTGTAGAACTCTTGGCTCCTTTCTGCTTCTCTGACCCACAGCTGGAAAGGTTGGCCAAATCAAGGTAGAATCGGGATTTGAGGAAGCGGCGATAGGAATCCTTTTCCATCAGGTTGAAAATCTTCTTCTGAGCCTCGTCAAAACAGGTTATCGTGGGCTCCAGCATGTTCCGGCTTGTCTCCTCCCTGGTGCAAGAATCCAGGTTTACCTGTGGGGCAGAGGCCAAGGCTCCATGAGACATTTTACCCTGTAAGGATGGGAGGCTGCATGGGATTTGTACCAAATAGGTGTGCATACTCTATATCCCAGGAGTGAACAAAAGCACATTTGGCTCCACCCCGGCACATGTGAGAGAGCAGAAATGGTTCATTTGCTTCAGGGTGGACAGGGCAATATCTTTTGTTCTTTCTCACAGACTGGGGAGATTCATCAGAAAAATTCATGAAGGGAGATCATCTATGTCATCTGGATGAAACTGCTTTTTTCTTAACAGATTTGGGGTTGTCAAGGATTGTAATAACCTGTTTCACTGCTGTATCTTTAACTCATATCATCTAAGGATCCATGCCATGGAATTTCTAGAAAATTTCACTAAGATCCAGACAGTTCTGTGCCATGAAGACCTACCTCTTTGGTTGCCTGGACGGAGATGAATTCATTGTAGATCTTTTTGGCCCTGGGACTTAGTTTTGAGGGTGATTTGATTTTCTTGTACTCTTCACAGCTGATCCAGAAGTCAATGTTTTCCTCACTGTATTCAGACTTCAGGAAAGCTTTGAAAGCTGCCAGCCCACCTGCGACAGAGCAGAAAGAACCACAGTTCTCATCATGCTGACCACCCTTGTGGACAGTGCATATTAGATAAAGATGAGGTACTTGAGGGGGACAAGGCATCAGCTCAAACAATCTTCTTTTCTACTCTTTTTTTTTGGGGGGGTCACTTGTGGTCAGGTAATCCTATGTATGTTTAGTATCTGTGGGATCTCTTTTATACCCAGTGTTTCTTTTGAAATCTCTTTCAAGCAAGTATTATCTTTCTGAGATGCTCATGCTGTCATCAATTACCAACATGAGTTGGGAAAGAGAAACTAAAAGAAACTGATTTTCTTCTGCAAGAAATCTCAATATTTGGGTTTTTCTTCTCACTCTTTTTCCATGTGGTGAGAGAGATGGTGTTCCACATGGATTATGTATGAGCTTTCTGTTGTATATCACAAAGCTCCAGGATATGGCAAAATTTTAAACGGACTGGTTCTCCTGAGTCTAGAAGTCTGAAGTCCAAGCTTTTCTGCAATTCCTATTAGCTCAAGCGTAGTGTGAAGTAAATTGTCTACCTGGTGTGTTTAATCCTCACCCCACTGAGCGGGGAGGGTGAGGGCTGGGGTGGGGGGGAAGCTGTCATACTTACATTCATGACTAATCAGGTTTTCCAGGGATTCAGCCCATTTTTTGACTTCCTCTTGGCTCACCCTAGAAACATTGCAGAGAAAAAAGAATAATGTGAAGGCTGAGATACAAAGTGGGGGCAAAAAATGTAAGATCCTGAATAAAATGTAGAGATTTTATCTTCCATCACTACAATGAGACCTATTGTTGATTAGGGCAGTCTTTCCACTAGATGTACGGAAATTTCAAATGCAAGTATGATTTCCTTGGAAAGAGAGGCCATAGGGATCCAATTCTAACTTAACTAGGGACAGAACTTCCCTTTCTCCTCATAGAACATCTCTGACATCAGAGAGTTAATACTCAGTGGATCTTCCCAAGGCCTTTTTTCTTACCTCTGACAAATCACCACTTTGTCCTTCTTGCTGTGAGAAGAATTATGTTCACAGGAATCAGACTTCTGCAGCAGAAAACCTAGCCGATGTTTCATATCTTTTGCACTGCAGAGAAGAGGGGGAAAAGAGAATAATAATAATTAGATCTCTTTGAAAGATACTCTAATGGTAGAGTTTAAAGAGTTCATTACTAATAAAGGGGCAAGAAACAGTTTATTTAGGAAATAAGAGTTGAAGTTGGCATAACTCTCAAGAAAACAAGATACTGCTTCTTTTACTTATGACTTCCTACAAAACCTGGACCATGGCCTCCTTTATCAGTACCTGGAATTCTGACCTTTTGGTCTACCTGAGGAGTCTCTTCTATAAACCTGTCATTTTGAGCGATGGAACACTTAGAGAGCTTTAGCAGAAACACATTAAAAACTCAACTGAGCTCTGAGTACTTTAATTGGAGGGCAAGCCATAAACTGTGAAATATGGCACCTTATTGCTCGCCACCTGCTGGAGGGTGGTTGCTATTTCTATCTGCCTCACTGCTAACAGAGATGTAGAAGCACCTCAGGAAGTAAAGGTCTGTTCAATTCCAGCCTGAATGTGGTAAGCAATTCAGGTTATGGGATATACAAGGAGGTGTGCAGCTTCAGCAGAGAGGAGTGGAAAAGGAGGGAATCTTTTCCACTGAACACAAATGCTCAGGCTGAAATCTGAGCTCCTGCAGGTTTGCTTCTAAAGACTCTCCTGCTGCTGCTCTCCTTTTGAATATCTGCACTAGAAGGATATTTACAGCATAAAGAATATGTGAGGCTTAAAAACAATAAGGCTCAAAAAAAAGCAAGGGTCATCATTGAAGCTCGTGACTGTTTAATTAAAGCAGCGCTTCAGTTTATAGCCACTATTTAATAGGTAGCTAGGGTATGGCAGGCCATGTGACTTACTCAAAAAGAAGGAGCTTTTAATAAGCTTTTAGCTCAACTTTTTCATTCTTTATTATTTATTCCTTTTATCTCTTGTAAAAGCCAAGACATAGTTACAAAAGAGAAATGTCATTTTGAAAGAAATAAATGAGCAGGCGTTCCTACTTAGAGGAAGGAAAATGAAGCCACAAGGATAAAAAGACATTTAAGAATGGCTACTGATACATTAGAGGCTTATCTACCCTCATTTCTCCAGAAAGTTTGAAATCCATAATGTTCTTGGACTGCCCCTAAAATAGTACAATAGCATCTTATCTCCCTCACAGGACTCTTTTTCCCTCTTCTGCTTTTCTGTCTGGTCAAGGGATACAAAATCTTCTTTCATGATAACAAGATCTAATCATGAAGACTAAGGAGATTCTAAGACTATGGCATAAGTGTATTGTGACTAGGTTAAGACAGAAATCATTTCATGTTTTCATGTGCCAGGTCCAACTGAGATCCGACAGATACTGAGCAATGCAGAGTCATTTCATGAAGACTTGGACGTATGCTTAGCAAGTATACTACACTTGTCCTTATAACACAATACAACCCTAGAAATAAAAACCAACATGACTCCAGTGACCTCTGAAGTAAGGAACCTAGATTTTACCACTCTCTGCCACCCACCACCTATGTGACCTTGAGCTGCTCACATTCTCTCTGGAGCCTCAGGCACCAGTGTCAGAATGAAGGTGTTGGACAAGATGATTCACAGTTCACCAGCAAGGAAAGGGAAGAGCAGTTTACCTGCCGACACTGAGTGTACCTTGCCAGGTTAGCCTCTGAGCTCCTTGAGGGTAAAGCTCTAGAGCAATTACTCATCTGTCTCCTGAAATATTTACCAGAACAAAACTTTCTCCTGACACTCCTGTATTTTGTATGATTAATTTTATATATGAGGCAACTGAAGCTTGGAGTAATTTGTTCCATTCAGTTCAGGAAATTAATGGTGAAGGTCAGAACCTCTGTTTTCATAGGTACTCTCTGCCAGACACTCCTGCTTCATTGTAAAGCAGCCGTGGCAGAATGAAAAAGAAAAAAGAGAGTATTTTTCCTATTCCTGCATAACAGGAAGTAAATTGCTTAGGACTGCACAAAAGACTGTGCTTTCCAAAATAATTCTAAATTGAAATTTAAGGTGATTTCTATTTGCAGAGGAACAAGACAGGGGATGGTACATCTACAAATTGACTTTTTAACTTTTAACTGTAAGATTAAGTAATGTAATATGCACTAGCTTTGTATTTTTTTAACTAGAAAACATATGAGCATTCTCTGAAAGCATTTGTGTATACCTTTTTATAAAAAAATGACATAAATAGTTGCATATCTTTTTCTTTTTTTAAATGAAGAGATGAAACATTGACAAAACAATGTCTTAAAGATGAGATTTTTTTACAGAGCCCTTCACTGATTTGTTGTGATCAATACTTCTCAACCACCACTCACATATGACATTTCAAGAACTAGAGGCAGAGGCAGAAAGAGAATAGATATATACTTTTGAAACTTATTTTATTGTAGCATTTGCTTTTAAGAACATGAGGCAAAAGATACTGCAGCATCACACAGACAGCATAGTGCTTTTCTGGTGATGTAGTCAAACTTCATTCTGGGGTGTCCTTCTCAAAATGAAATCTAGTATACCATCAGAAAGCCCAGACCCATGATTCTAAGTAGCTCAGTGACATTCAAATAACAGTAATCACAGGTAGAGGTATTGCAGACTGCTGTATAAAGCACAAAAACCTTATATCACTTCTCAATTTGAACAAGCTTGGCCAGAGGAACTGAACAGTCCTCCAAACCAAGGTCATACACAGCAACACATGAGTTCCAAATTTGGGGGAGAACACTTTCCAAGTCACAATTTCTAGCTAGTCTTGGAGGAAAGCTAGGAGGCTCAGGCTTTCCTGACCACACTGTTTCTAACTCTAAACAACCAGGTTAGTAAATAGGATACGCACATAACTAAAAAAGTCTATCTGAAAGTTTAACACGGTTTAGTGCGTGAAAATCATCTTACCTCCTCAAGCAAGAAGCCGGCAGACCTGCGAGTCCTTTGCACATCTTGTGAAGTGTGGGATTCACGTTAGGAAAGAAATGCAGCAGGAGGAGCTGTGGCTTCTGTTTTGAGCGCACTTTGCCTTTTCTCCCGGAAAGCTACTGTCAGAATCCTCTGAGCTTCTCCCTCCCAAGCCTGTAGGGGTCTCTTTTATAGCCCAGCCACGATGGTCCAGCCAATCAGAGGGCAGTTCTGCAATGCCATCTCCTCTCAGCCTACTTCTGCCTCTCCAGCCTCTGGAAGAGATAAGGAAGAAAGCACTGACGCAATAATGCAAAGTGAGCAGGCAGAAAAATCCTCCTGCAAAGTAGACATGCAGAAAATAAAAACTTGCTTGATGTCTCCATGAATGTCTGAGGTTTTGAATTCCCTGAAAAGGAAAATAGAAATTTATGATGCTACAAAAAATGGGGTTTATTCATTTGCCTGTAAAAACAATGTCAAAGAAACTTGCCTCCTGGAAGGCAAGGGGCCAGCCAGAGGTCATGGGCTTACTTTGAGACTGATTCTCAATGCACTTCCTATTTTGCGTTGGAAATATTATACCATACACGATCCAAAATGTGATCTTCACTGTTTCCAAAAGTGAGGGGGTAGGATCTTTGTTTCCAGGAAAGGGTTTACAGAATTTGCTTTCATGGTTGTCACATTCACACAGGGAATAGCTAGATGATAGACAGTTATATGCCTGGCAACATAGACAACTAGTTTAGAGAAAATAGATTAGCTACATATGTAATCAGCCTGACTGTGGAATACTCTTCTAAAACTCTTACTAAGAAAAAGATTCAGTCAAGCACTGACAATCTCTTTTGTACATGCATGCCTCCTGCAAAAGCTTCCAAACAGCAGCTTGAAGACAAGAGGAGGGAGTTAATAAACAAATATAGACACCTATTCTTATTTTCAAGTGGGTTTAAATCTTATTATATCTTATGCAATTCTAGGTATTCAAACTAGTATTTCAAAATATTGAGAAAGAGTGAGACAGAGAGAGAAGAAAAAATATGTATTTTGTTTTTTATGTTACCAGGGCTCACAGTGAAAATAAAAATTTCCAACCCCACAGGTGCTTCTGAACACCTAGTATCTTTTGTACACAATATGATGGATTGAATATTTCAAAGAATCATGCAGGTGTTTCACAACCTGTAGTTGTAGCTCAAATACTCACATCAGAGTTATAGAGGGATCTTCTCCATGTAGAAAAGCTATGAGTGGGGGGAGGAGAAAATTAATTGCTATGTCAGAACTCAACAGCTTTCTTTTTTGCTTCTGTTTTTGTTTTGCTTTTTAGGGGTGCACTCAGGCACATGGAGGTTCCCAGGCTTGGGATCTAATCGGAGCTATAGCTGCTGGCCCACGCCACAGCCACAACAATACCAGATCTGAGTTGTGTCTGCAACCACACCACAGCTCACAGTAACACCAAATCCTTAACCCACTGAGCAAGGCCAGGGAGTGAACCCAGAACCTCATGGTTCCTGGTCAGATACATTTCTGCTGTGCCACAATGGGAACTCCTACTAAACAGCTTTCATTTTTAAAGCAGAAAGGACCTAATTATAAGATACAGTGAGTTGTACTTTACATATAAGAAGCTGAGTCATCTAATGGTTAGGTGAGGAAGATGAAAAATAAATGGGTTCCAGAAAGATGCGAAGGCATCCAAGAATATAGAAGGGAAAGCGGTAAAGAGCAATGCCCCCATCACATACATAACATCCCTCACTACCCTCACCTGTGCCCCAATCCCTATCTGTGCCTGCAGAGCAAGAAGATGGCAGAGAAATATAAAAAGATGTTGGGAAACATGATCTCCAGAAAATGCATTTAAATGACAGGAAAAAAAATCTCTGATTTTCTCCTGTGAAGATAGGGGGAAACATGTATTAGATTTGCTACTGGACAACTTTTCTTTGAAGTACAACATAGAACAAATGAATTTATTTGTGAAGTCAACAGCCATATTTGGTGGTGATGTGGAAGGGACTATAGTGAAAAATAACAGGCCAAGGAAGGTAGAGCCAGGGAGATGGACCAGTCAGATGGCATTAAAAAGGAGAGACTAATGAAAAAAGAGAGGAGATTATCCAAAGATGGACCTACGCCTTCTCTGCTTACCTGGGCACCCAAGATAATGATCATTCAAATAATTTGATTTGGGGAACATTAAGTGAAGACCTAATAGGAACTTGATATCTTCGATCTAGACCTAAAAGAAGCCTAATTTATCATGACTTAAATATAAATAGCCTCAATAGATGAGTTGAGTGGGATTTAAGACAATATAGACTAACACCTTCATTTTATCAAAAAGGAAATTGAAAGGGAAAGTGGCTTGCTTAGGTTACACCTTCTTACCAGTAGACCTACTTTCTTGACACAAGATTATGTGGGTTTTCTATTGTGTTATCCTATCCCTCAATTGTCTTATCAAATGAAATAACTATGTAAACAGAGGTATTTCTAAACCGTAAAGTGCTGGGCAAATTTTTTTATCGATATATATTATGCACAGTAGATAACAAAGCAAATGATTAATTGCATACATTTCATTCAAGGAAAACTCACTCTGCTCAATTTTCTTTTGCTCTGTGACATCGGAAGCTGCTTACAAACCTCACTGCTCTAGTTTTCTATTAAAACCAGGTCTTTTAAACTTTGTGATTTGTCCTTTAATCTCTCAAGAAATTTCATATTTATTCACTATTTAACTGTGATTTCTTTCTTTTGTGTGGTTTATTTCTTTCTTAAGAGTTTTAATATTTTAAAGAATATTTTAAAGAGTGTCAGGAAAAGCTTTTCATAAGTAAACTTATTCGCCGCAATGGGACTTGTTGATTGTGTTCGAGGAGGCGAAGACTGGTACATCATGATATCTTGACAATGTTCCACCCTCTTTCTCTGACATACACAAAGCATTAAATTCTATTATTCTATGACTTGTCATTCCCGGATGATTCTGGTAATGTGGAAGGCTTCTATTCTCAAAGGATTTAATTTGTATTTATTCATTTATTTGTTATATCTTTTGAGCTCCTACTCTGTGACAGGTACTGTTTGAAGAGTTGTTAGTGGGGCGAACATGCAGGCAAAATCCCCTCCCTAGTGGAGTTTTCATCCCACTGGAAGGAGTCAGAAAATAAGTAGTTCCAGATTCATCCTTGTCATGAAGAGAATAGGCAAGTAATGCAGATGGCAAAGGGCTGATTTAGCCAAGGTGGCCAGGAAAGGTCTCCTTGAGCAGGTGAGAGCTGAAATGAGAGAAGCCTAGGAAATATATACCAAATAGAAGTAAGAGCAAGTGAAATGTTCTTTATCTAAATTGAGAAAGAAGAAAAGGGGGACAACATGGCTAGATAAATGAGAACTAGGAAAGAACAGCATGAAATAAATATGGAAAGGTAGAGGCCAGGTCTCACAAGGACCTGTAGATCATACTCCAGAGGCTGGACCTTTTCAATGTGCTGTGGAATCCACTGAAGGGATTGAAGAAGATGATGGGCATAATATGATCATTATGGCTACCTGGGAGAAGGGACTGAGGGGAGCAGGGAAGCTGGTAGACCAGTAGCAGAAGTAGTAGTCTGGGTTCTAGCTCATGAGCTTCTACATTACAAAATGGATATTTACTTTACAAATATTTACTAGAATCTATGTGCTAGACATTCTGCTAGGTTCTAGTGACCTGAATATAAATCAGAAATAGTCTATGCTTTTTAAGGAACTCATACTCTCATGGGGAGGATATTTAAGTAACTGGGAAACACCAGGATGAGTGCCATTATTTTAAATTTGTTTATACAAAATTTGAGGAAAACACAGAAGATGCAAAATAAATGCAAGCTTTGAAATTTGGAGTGGTTTTCACAAAGGCGATTCCTAAAGAATGGATGCTTAGGTGTATAAAGAGGAGAAGAGAATTATAAGAGAGGGCAAATAATAACAGGTTATTTTATTGGGCACTTATAATGCAAGGCACCATTTTAAGCACTTTACATTTTTAATAATTAATTATTCCTCACAGTTCATTCTAAAAGAAGGTCTTACAATGAACCTCTTTTACAGATGAGACATAGAGGGTTTAAATAACATACCTGAGGTGGTAGGAGTTTAGCTCAGACAGTCCAGCTTTTCCTCAATTAACCTCTATGCCATTAACTTCTATGCTACCCTGACCATAAAGTTGAAAGAAAGCCTTTTTTTTTAGACCATAGAGATGTCAAGTGTGATAATGGATTTTTGGGGGAGGCAGAGTGAAATGAAGTTAGATGTGTACTCCAAGATCAAAGAGTGTATCTCATCACACTGAAAACTAGATTTTACCCTGTAGTTGTTGGGGGGTGGGTAGCCAAAGTATTTAAGCAGATAATATTAATGTCCTAGACATAGAACTTGGGCAGCACTGTAAGGAAATAAAATAGACATGAAAGAAGCTGGCAGAAAATTTGAAGTCCATTGCAACAGTCAAAGTGAAAAATGATGATCATAAAATTAATACTTCACTAGATAGTTCAAGAATCAAATGTGATAATATATATAAAATTTCTTTTTTCTTTTTTTTTGCTTTATGGCTGCAGCTGAGGTGTATGGTAGTTCCCAGGCTAGGGGTTGAATCGGAGCTGCAGCTGCTGGCCTAAAGCAATGCCAGATCTGAGCCACATGTATGACCTACATCACAGCTCAAGGCAACACCAGATCCTTAACCCACTGAGCGAGCCCAGGGATTGAATCCACATCCTTATGGATATTAGTCAGGTTCTTAACCCTCTGAGCCACAATGGGAACTCCAATACATATAAAATTTCTCCTTAAACTGTAAAATGCAGAACATGAGGACAGTATTATTGACAAAAAAGATGAAGGAGCACTGTTTCCTATGGAGTGACATTAAGCCACAGCAGGATGTGAGCTGTTTGTGGTATTCAGGTAAGTTTCTAATTTCCCCACCCTTAGCTAAGGGAGAACAAAGAAAAGCATTGCTCAAGCTCGGAAAGGATCCAATACAAGGAAATAAGCTATTTGTTGGCACTGGATTCTTTGCTTCTATCAGGTTTTAGAAAGGGGTGTCTCTCTCCACTAGGGCAGGATGTGGGCCTGGGTTCAGCCTTAGATGGCATTCACACCATCTCAGATGACAATTTCCTCCCAGCTGTTATAAACCTTCCCCTGCCCAGCCGGCTACCCAGTATTGTTTACTATAATGGCCTGGACATCAGTGAGAGTTCACAGTTATTGATTTTTAAAGCCACAAAGCAAACATACACAGATGGATGATGCTGTACACGAGGAAAGGGAACAGGGACTTCCCCAGTCGGCTTCATGTTTGGGAAATGTGTCTGACTCTCTGCATTCAGCTTGGGGGCACATGCGGTAAATCAGAGCCTCTTACCCTTGACACTTAATTAACTGGGGGTGGGGAAATCTTTCTTCCTAAGAAGTAAGGGAGGAACAAAAATATCTCAATACCAAAGATTTAATCTTTCTTAGCAGAGCTTAGCCCAAGATAGAAACAGCTGTTTCGTAAGAATTCATTTACCTTGTGCCAGTGGAAAGAGATGACATGATGTCATGGAATGTACTTGAACTTTATGGTCAGGCAGACTTGGATTGTACTTCTAGTTCTTCCACATACAGGCTGGGTGGTCCTGAAAGTTGGGGTATACTTTGTGATGTCTAGCTTCCTTAATGTGTCAAGTGGGATAATAGTAAATCATTTAATAGCAGGTGCTCGGTAGTATTTGTTGAATGGATGCTGTCAAGATTATATGATAAAATGTGTTTAAAGTTATCAGGAACACTTGGGAAACTCAAAACTTGCAACTTTTTAAATTAGGAATATGTTACACAATTTTATATTGATTAGCATCATGATCACTAGCTCTTTAAAAATCAAGTGAAAATGTGAACTCCTTAGCATGACACCCCAGTACTTTCATTTGATGAAAGCACAACATTCATCCCCCCACTTCACTCTATTCTTAATTATATTCTACCCTGCAGCCATCACAGACTATTGAGTAGCCCTGCACCCCGGTATATTTTCCCTACACTGTGCATAGGCTGATGCTATACCATCAGCCTGGAATGTCCTCACAGTCCCCCACCCATCATTCTCTTTTCCTCTGGCCCCAATCTTTTTTTTTTTTTTTTGTCTTTTGTTGTTGTTGTTGTTATTGTTGTTGTTGTTGCTATTTCTTGGGCTGCTCCCGCGGCATTATTGTTGTTGTTGTTGTTGTTGCTATTTCTTGGGCCGCTCCCGCAGCATATGGAGGTTCCCAGGCTAGGGGTTGAATCGGAGCTGTAGCTACCGGCCTACGCCAGAGCCACAGCAACGCGGGATCCGAGCCGCGTCTGCAACCTACACCACAGCTCACGGCAACGCCGGATCGTTAACCCACTGAGCAAGGGCAGGGACTGAACCCGCAACCTCATGGTTCCTAGTCGGATTCGTTAACCACTGCGCCACAACGGGAACTCCCCAATCTTAATCAATTGCTAGTTCTTTGTTCTTCCCCAGCATAGTGCCTGAACCTGACCTCTATTTAACTCCTTCTTAAATCTTACGTAAGGTTTACATAAACACTTACCCTGAACATCTTCTATGTGTCTGAAAAGGTGCTCACTCTGGAGACATTAATATAACAAATATAGACGAATACCATCTGTGTGCTAAGTACTCTGCTAGGCATTTGGGACAGAACCAGACCCTGTACTCTTTGATCTTACATCCTGATAGACAGAAGAATAACGAAAATCAAGTATATAGGCTAATCAATAAAATAATTATCAGCTGTAATAAGTGCTTTCAAGAAAATAAAAAACAGGGATGTTTTAAGAAGTAAGAGGTTAAAGAGTCCTACATTATATTGAATGAAAAACCAAGGCTTCTCTAAGGAGGTAAGATTTAAACTAAGACCCAAAATATGGAAAAAGTGCTAGTTATGCAAATAATGAGGCATCCAAGGCAGAAAAAAAAAAACAAAACATGCACAATAGGTCCTAAGCCCATCAAATATTTTGTTTTAATTGAAGTATATTTGATTTACAATGTTTTGCAGAAAAATTTGATGAATAGAAAAACCACAATGGCTAGAATGTGGTGAAGAGAAACAGGAATAGGATGAGATAAAGTCCAGGAGTTTGACAGGAACTATGGTAAGGGGTTGAAGTTTATTTCACCTACAATCAGAGGGACTGGCATGTTTCATTTGCAGCTTATATTTCAAAGTTCTCTAGCTGTTTATGGGAAATAGACTCTGGGGAGTTGGGAGGTTGTACAGTAAACTATAGAAATTGTCCAGATAAGGGATAGGGGAAGTCCACAGCAGAGAGTAAGATCCCATTTCTAACACTGAAGAGCTTGTATTCTGATGTGGAGAAAGCCATTCAACCATTAATTTCAGCAAAAGTTCAAAAACAGAGATAAACCCCATGCAATGTTGCCCCTCTGTGGGTCATGCTTCTCCCTGGCCATAAAGAGTTTTCTTTCAGAACTAGCATGATGGAGTCAACCTCTCTCACATCACTGAATTAATATTCCCATGAACATTTTTTTTTTTTTTTTTGGCTGGCATATAAAAGTCCCCAGGCCAGGGATTGACCTGAGCTACTGCAGTGACAACACTAGATCCTTAATCTGCTGTGCCACAAGGAAAGTCCCCCGCAGCACACTTTGAATTTAATGACTTTAATCTTCACTCTTCAACTGGTGCTAATATAATTACATAATGTAAATCGGGCAAGATAAGAAGGAAAGGACAGTTCTAGAAGCCTCATTAATTCATATCATAGTTCCTGCCAGCATGAGTTTCTCCAAGTACAAACCTTATTTTTAAAACTACATGTTTTTAGTAAAGTAGCAGGATATAAAGTTAATACACAGAAACTGACTGCATTTCTATATGCTAACAATGAAAGATCAGAAAGACAAATGAGAGAAACAATCCCATTTACCACTGCATCAAAAAGAATAAAATACCTAGGAATAGATCTACCAAAAGACACAAAGACCTATACCCTGAAAACTATGATATTGATAAGAGAAATCAAAGATGACACAAACAAATGGGAAGATATATCTTGCTCTTGGATTGGATGACTCCATATTGTCAAAATGATTATTTTACCCAAGGCAATCTACAGATTCAGTGCAATCCCTTTCAACTTACCAATGGCATTTTTCAAAGAATTAGAACAAAATACTTTGAAGTTTGTTTGGAAGCACAAAAGATCCCAAAGCAATCCTGAGAAAGAAAAATGAAGCTGGAAGAATCAGGTTCCATGGCTTCAGATTATATTACAATGCTACAGTCATCAAAACCTTATGGTATTGGCACAATAACAGAAATTTATATAAGTGGAACAGGATAAAAAGCCCAGAATTAAACCCACACACCTATGGTCAACTACTTTATGACAAAGGAGGCAAGAAAATACAATGGAGAAGAAGGTGTCCCTTCAATAAGTGGTGCTGGGAAAACTGGACAGCTACATGTAAAAGAATAAAATTAGAACACTACCTAATACCATACACAAAAATAAACTCAAAATGGATTAAAGACCTAAATATAAGACTGGGTACTATAAAACTCTTAGAAGAAAACATAGGCTGAACACTCTCTGACATAAACCACAGCAGTATCTTCTCAGATCCACCTCCTAGAGTAATGACAATAAAAAAAAAAAAAAAATAGACAAATAGGACCTAATTAAACTTAAAAGATTTTTCACATCAAAGGAAACCCTAAACAAAATGGAAGACAACCCATAGAATGGGAGAAAATATTTGGAAAATGAAGTGATTGACAAGGGATTAATCTCCAAAATATATAAACACCCCCTGAAGCTCAATACCAAAAAAACAAACAACCCCATTGAAAAATGGGCAGAAAATCTAAACAGACAATTCTCCAAAGAAGACATATGGATGGCCAAAAAACACATGATTATTAGAGAAATGCAAAAACACATGATTATTAGAGAAATGCAAATCAAAACTACTATGAGGTACCACCTTATACCACCAAGAATGGCCATCATAAAAAAGTCCAAACAATAAATGCTGGAGAGGGTGTGGAGAAAAGGGAACTCTATTACACTGTTGGTGGGAATGTAAATTGGTGCAACCACTGTGTAAAACAATATGGAGATTCCGCAAAAAACTAAACATAGAATTATCATATGATCTAGTAATCCCACTCCTGGGCATCTATTCAGAGAAAACTAGGACTCAAAAATATACATGTACCCCAATGTTCATTGCAGCACTATTTGCAATAGCCAAGACATGAAAAAACCTAAATGTTCACTGACAGAGGAGTGGATAAAGAAGATGTGGCACATATACACAATGGAATATTACTCAGCCATAAAAAAGAATGAAATAATGGCATTTGCAGCAATAAAGATGGAATTAGAAATTACCTTGCTAAGTGAAATTAGATTGTGACACAAACATTATGTGCTATCACTTATATTTGGGATCTAAAACAAGGATACAATGAACTTACTTTTAGAACAGAAATTGACTCACAGATTTTGAAAAATTTATGGTTACCAACGGAGACAGGCTGGGGAGGGAAGGATGGGCTGGGGCTTTGGTATGGAAATGTTCTAAAATTAGGTTGTGGTGATATTAAACTATAAATATAATAAAATTCATTGAATTTAAATAAAGAAATATTAAAAAATAAAACTACATCTTTACTTGTAACTAAATATTTGACCTGACAATTAAGTTATGAAGAAGTAATTGTATCTGCTTCTAGAAAGGTCAGGTTTTAAAAAAATATTTCGACAAAATCCTAAAAAGAGGATCCCTCTGAGAAGTACCTATCAGGTTTGCCCCTTGCTCTGAACTCAGTGTCACCCAGTTAAAGATCATCATCACCGACAAAATATAGGACCAGCTGCCTCTCATTTCAAGGAAAATAACAATTATTGAAAAGGTATCATAATATGGAGATGTTGACCTAGAAACAGGATAGGGTGCCCCACAATATATAGTTCACCTGCTTTCATTGTTTTTGTAGGAGTGTTGATGGGTTTATGTTGAGTCATAAAATGGTCTCAGCCATTTCCTCTTAAAATAACCCTTCCATTTCTATAACACTTCACAGTTTGTGAAGCACTTTTTCCTGCATTATCTCATTTGCCTTTCACATCAAACTCAACATATCCAAAATTGAAATAATTTCCCCTCTCAAAGCTCTGCTGCCTTCAGTGTAGTGTCCTTTATTCCCATCAATCCACTCCTACAATGTTTTTCACTCTGCTCTCCCTCTCCATGCCTCATTGCCCTAGTTCAGACCCTCCTCGCCTGACCTCTGCAACAGACTCTACATTTATTTTACAAGTAGGAGTGCTTTTGTTTCAAAGTCTTTAGGCAGAACACTAGTATATAGAGCAGAGTGACATGAAGCAGCCGGAAGAAATGAAGAGCTTTCCACCTGCTCAGGCTGTCTCTTGAAAGCCCCAAGGTTTTATTGGGACATATCCATGTCCATCTGCTTATTTTTTTTCCTATGTCCGTGTTCATGCTACAATGGCTCAGTTGAGTAGTTGCAATACAAACTGCATAGCTCACAAAGACTAAAATTTTACTCTCTGGCCTTTTACAGAAAAAAAAATGTGTTTACTCCTAGCTTACACTATAGCAATACTATGCTAAATGGATTTCCGTATTAACTCAATTAACTCTCCTCTCTGTAATTCATCTAATAAACTGCAGTTGTACTGGCCTCAAAAAGTTAACACTACTAATTTTCTACAAAATAAAGTGCAAAGTTCAAATATCTTAACTGAAACTTCTCAAAACACGATTTCCAAGTACCTACTCTACATTAATTTCCCTTTACACTAATTAATCCTTTCACAAACAAAGATTTTGTTTTTCTTTCTATGTGGTCCATGCTTCCTCATACCCAAGTCATTTTTACCTGGGAAAATCCTCCTTGCTTTTAGCTATCCAATCTTCAAACTCACTACTCCTTTAAAGAGTCTTTTGAGTTCACAGTAAAAAGTGAATTTCTTCTTTCCATTTCCGAAAGTACTTTTTTCACTAACTAGCATAGCATTGAGCAATTTCTGTCATAAACTCTAATTACAGACAGTCCCTGACTCAAGATGTTTCAACTTACCATTTTTCAACTTTATGATGGGGCTAAAGTGATATGCATTCAGAATAAACCATACATTAAGTTTTGAATAATTTCTCAGGCTTGGGATATGAGGTATGATGCTCTCTCATGATACAGGGAAGTGGTAGCCAAGGCTCCCAGTCAGCCACATGATCACAAGAAGTAGACAACCTATACACTTAAAACTATTCTGTACTCAGATGATTATTCTGTTTTCTCCACTTTTAGTACAGTTTTCAATAAATTACATGAGATATTCAACACTTTATTATAGAATAGCCTTTTTTTTTTTTGTCTTTTTGCCATCTCTTGGGCCGCTCCCGCGGCAAACGGAGGTTCCCAGGCCAGTGGTCCAATTGGAGCCGTAGCTGCCAGCCCACGCCAGAGCCACAGCAACACAGGATCCGAGCCGTGTCTGCGACTCGCACCACAGCTCAAGGCAACGCCAGATCGTCAACCCACTGAGCAAGGTCAGGGACCGAACCCTCAACCTCATGGTTCCTAGTCGGATTCATTAACCACTGCGCCACGATGGGAATTCTAGAATAGGCTTTGTTTTAGATTATTTTTGCCCAACTAAAGGTTAATGTAAGAGTTCTGAGCACATTTAAGGTAGGCAAACTAAGTTATCATGTTTGGTAGGTTTGATATATTAGATGTACTTTTTTTCATTTAAAAAATTTTATTTAAGTATAAAAGTTGATAATTGAAGTTGATTTATAATGTGATAATTTCTGCTGTGCAACGAAACAATTGTTATACATGTACACACATCCATTCTCATTCATATTCTTTTCCCACATAGATTATCACAGAATATTGGGCAGAGAGTTCTCTGTGCTATACAGCAGGTCCTCATTGGCCAGTCCTTACATATACCTCAGGGTATATATGCCAATCTCAAACCCCCAGTCCATCCGTTCCCCTCCTCATCGGTCCCCTTTGGGAATCATAAGTTTTTCAGTCTGTGAGTCTGTTTCTGTTCTGCAAATAAGTTCATTTATATCCTTTTTTTTTTTTAGATCCACATATAAGTAATATTACATGATACTTGTCTTTCACTGTCTGACTAACTTCGCTTAGTATGATAATCTCTAGATGCTTTTTTGACAATGATATTTTGGAGTTGCAATGGGTTGATTAGATTGTGACACCATTTTAAGTCAAGATATATGTATGTATATTCTTCATTATCTTAAAAACTCATTGATGATGAGAGGCTGACCATATTTTCTCCTTGTAGAACCTACTGGTACCTAACATATGTCTTGCAATTAATAGGTTTCAGCTAAAGAGTTGCTGAATGAATGAACCTGTAATTCTATGGCGTAAAAACTATTGTAACGTGAATTTTACAGATGAATAAACTAAGACGTAGAAGATGTGTGTCAGTCAGAATAAGTGAGATTGTGCTGCAGTAACATACAACCTCTACCCAATCAAAACGCACTTTAAAGAATGAAGCCCTATTTCTTTCTCCTACTACATGTCCTTTTCATCAGTGTGGCCTATTCACTGTTGTCTTGACTCTTGGACTACAGGCTGTTGTCTTAATTTGGTGCAGCCTCTGTCTGGAATATTGCTGGCATTCATGGTGGAAAAAATATAGTGAAATATGCACTATCTTTGAAAGCTTCTGCTTAGAAATGACGCACATAGTTCTGCTTATGTTTTATTGACCCAAGCAAATCATATAGTCAGGCTTGATGTCAAAGATAAGGATAATCTTCCTCCTAGGAGGGGCAGCAAATAGCAGTTCTACCACAAGGAGTTTGAATGATTTTTCCCAAATAACACAACCAGCAAGTAACAGAATAGGCCCTTGAACGGAAGTCATTTGATTTATAAATACTTTTCATTGTATCATAAAGCAAATAATCAGAGGGAATAAAGCAGTCCTATAGTAGTGCCTATGCTCTCACCACTTGAACTGTCCTACCAACTAAGAACATTTGAAAGAACAAATGAGATCAGTGATTTCTTTAGGTCAGTTCTTTCAGCATGTCAGTATCAAAGAATCAGCCATGAGGCCATAGATGGATAAACAGGAAGTGACAGCTTCTATTATTGTTGATTACCTTGAGAGGATGCTGGAAGTGGTGAGAATGCAGTAAATGGAATAAAGCTTCAGCGGCATTACCTGCACTTTAAATACCATTACCAGCACTCAGGAATAAAAAGGCCGGAGGAAGCTTGACAGCACAAGTATTAGAGGGACATTTATGAGGATCAAGGTGACTTTGCTCACTGATGTCTCTTTAAATTTATCCATTTTCCTATTAGTGGCAAAATTATTTACATTTGGTTTATATAAGCAGAGCAGATTTCTGGCCATTTCTATAGAGAATTCAACAACCATTTAGCTTCTACTATACTGCAGGCACCATGCTAGGACAAGGGAACAAGATATATAATTCCTGACTTCATGAAGAGGAGAATATAGTACAAAATGAGGACATTGGATAGCCTATCATTACAGAAGTGTTGGGAACAAAAAGGGGAAAATGGTTGTAGTAGGCACTATTGGTGTCCCTGACAAGATCCCTTTGAGTTTCTCCCCCTGGCTTCTGAGAGCCTTTACTAATTGCCTATACTGACCCCTTTTTTTTTTTTTTTTTTTTTGGAGGCCTGCTTTCAGGAAACCAGAAGAGCTTTGTCAGATGAGTACAGAAAGGAGGGGCTTCCTAGGAGTTTAAGTGTCCTTACCTGATGACTGAAAGCAGAGCTCTCTTGCCTTCCAGGGGAATAAAGTCAGAGGCATAATTCACACTACAGAGTTTCCCTGATCAGGCTGAGGCTGGGCTCTTGAAGAAATTATGTGCTTTTGGATGTCATGGCCCTGAGAATGTGCCTCACAGACATCCAACTGTAAAGAGGATAGTTGACTAGTGGCCCCAGCTGCTGCCTCTGGAAGTCCATCACTGAGTGTGCCAAGGCCACAGTCCCCACAGGCTGCTCCCTGCCAGAGACTGAGTGGGACACAAGAGTAGGAGGAAAGGGACTCCTGACAGATGACTTTGCCTCAAGAATGGAAGTCTTTCCTTATCTGGATCTCAGTCTATACTCTTCCTCAAACCCTCCTTCCATTTCTCCCTCACTTGGAATCAGATCTGCATCCCAGTCCTCTGTCTCCCCAGCCTGTTCTGCCCCCCAACTCCAAGCATTTCATCATATAGGCATTTCCACACTAAAACCCTCAAGTGCTTAATCCCATCTTGGAATCTGCTTCTCAGAGCATCTGGACAAACGCATTGGGCTTCCTTATACTTTCCTCCATCCCCCAAATACTTTCAGGTTTCTCTTATGAGCACTTGCACCTGGATCCTCATCCATGGTCTACTTCCTGGGAATTCAGTGTGAGACAAGGGCTCAATGGGGACCTATAATAAAGAGAACCTAATTAATAATATGATGGTCATGTTGAGGTTTAAAAGAATAGCAAAAGTCAATAGGTAGAGGGATAAGAATGTTCCAGGCGAACAAAATATCACATTCAGACAGCCAAGTGGAAAGAGTGAGAATGTGTTAAGGAAGGAGCAAGTGATGATTAGTGTGGAGAGAGATGGAAGAAGAAGACATCTCTGAACAATCTGCTTGGCTGTGCTAAAGATTTTCAACTTTCCCTAAAAGGATAAAGAGGCCATTGTTAAGACTTTAAGCAGGGAGGGAAAAGGGTCAGGTTTTCACTCTTTATAACATTGTTCTGGATCATGACTTGCATACTAGACAGATGGATGAGGAGATCAGATAGAAGGTTAGGCCATGGTCTGGGCGAGGGTTTAGGGTGGTTCTGACTAGAGCAGAGATCTATAAACCACAGCCCACAGGCTGTTTCTGTTATGGCTCAAGAGCAATGAATAATTTTTTTTAAAGGGTTATAAAAACAACAACAAAAAGGAAATAGAAAATGTATGTGGTGCTAAGATATTTACTATCTTGCCCTTTACAGAAAAAATTTGCTAACCCTGGACTAGAGCAGTGATGATGCATTTGGGGAAATGTAGTTGGATCCAAGAAATATTTTGGATATAAAATAAAGCAAACTTTTGATCTGTTGGATTTAGAATAAAGAGGCAAAAAGGCCTCCCAAAATTTATCCTGCATTTTCAACTTGGGAAGGTTGATAGAGGCACCATTTACTAACAGGGAATATGAAGTGAGACTCCAACTTGAGAGCGCCTGCAAAACATTCACATTGCATCAGAATTTATTTTTGCTGTTTTTAACTAAATTCACTTCCATAGTTTTAAAGTGCAGACTTATACAGATGAGAAAATTAGAATCTCTCCTCCAAGGCACTTTACAGTTGTATAGCAGGAAGAAATTTAAAAAGAAGTTAAACATAAAAGAGTGTCAGATGAGTATCACAAGAGAGGTACAAAATGCCAGGGGGGGTTCAAAGGAGGAAGAGAGAGAGAGATTAAGATCATATCAGTTTAGGAAAAACAGGAAGGATTTGATTGAAGATGTGTCATTTGAAGTACGCCTTGAGGTATAACGAGGATTTCAAGAAATACAGCAAAGTGTGAATTAATCCCAGGGTCCCTCTTGATGCCACATTCAAACATCCACAGAAAATCAAGCAAAACTTATTGAAAATTAATTCCAATCATAAATATTACCAATTCGTTACCAAAAGACACACATACTAAATTCCTCCTTCTTCTGCTTGTCTAGTATCTGACATCCTCAGAAGTTTTATTCGCTTTCTCTTTTCCACTTACACCGTCGGCCAGAAACTCAGTGATCTCAGGAGATTTAGTCTCTCTTTCCCTCCTTTTTTTCTACTTTGGCACTTGACACCCTTGATATTTGGTTTTGCTCCCACGAAGTCCTTCGGACTATAGTGGCTGGAACAGAACTCTTTTTAAAGGGTTGAGTTGGGAGGAGGGAATGAGGGCTGGCGTGTTCCAAGAAAACTGAGTGGACAGCATGGAGGCCTGTGTTCTAAGAAAATTACTTGAGAGTTGTGTGGGCATAGGATATACAGAGACAGACTGACCACATGTCTCAGGATATACTGCCTCGATTTGTCCTCCTTGGTTCCAACAGGTGTTATTCCATGAAGTTTATTTGGATGCAAGAGGAATGGGATTGTACTTAACTAAATTGGAAAAGGAAAGAAGGCAGGTGAAACCTAGATTTGCTGGACTCCACACACCTTCATTTTCTGTTATATGTTGAAACAATATTCAACTTTTAGGAGAAAAAGTCAAGTTATAGCTTCCAAGAGTAGGATTTAAAACAAGCATACACTGGCCTGAGTTCTTTCCTTGGATTTCCCTACCCCCTCCCAAGGATTCTATTGCACTGATAATTGAGAATTAATGGCCATGCTTGTGTTCCTACACGCCACTGAGAGACAACTATGCTCTTCACACGTTCTCCCTCAAGGCAGAAAATGGATGCATGCACTTTAGAAAGATTTTTAGTCATCAGTCTTAAATCTTAGATGTTTTTCAACTTAAATTTCAGGTCATTAGAAAATGAGGCCACGATTATTATCAACTACATTTTGGGCCTAATTCATGGTGAAAAATATAGTGCTAAGTATTATGGCTGATGTGAAGACAAAGAAGATAGGGCTTCTAGTCTCAAAAATAGGCACACGTAGACGATGAGATAGAAGGGAAGGAAAGAGAGAAAGAAGAAACATTCAGAGTGTGAGCTCTGATAACTTCAATGTTTCATTTTAAACATTGGTGCTATCATGAGTTTCAATTTTAAATCCTGTCATGATTTCAGCAGCAAATTAATATCCCATCCAAAACTAGAGGTGGATGTCAATAGTTCCAGTTTTATGTTTTATTATTTTTCCTCCTTATCTTTCTGACTTGTCACTGAGTAAAAAGTGGGACTGAAGGAAGAGAGTTGACATGGTAGCAATTTCCCCTGCTCCTTTCTTTTCTACTGTTCCTATTTTTACTCAGTCACTCCATGACTCTTATCTAACATAGACACCTGTGTCACCACCTACCCCAAATCACTGCTTTCCATCCACAGAATAGGCATTTATTGAGCACCTACTGTATATATTCTAGCCCCTTCAAAACTTGAAGACACAATCTACTTGTGTCAAAAGACTAGTAACATTAGTCCCTTACATATTTACAATGTTTTTTCAGTTTCCAAAATGATTTTACTTTTTTTTTCTTTTTACAGCCACACTGGCAGCATATGGACATTTCCAGGCTAGGGGTCAAACTGGAGCTGCAGCTGACGCCTATGCCACAGCCACAGCAACACTGGATCTGAGATGCATCTGTGACCTATGCCACAGCTTACAGCAATGCTGGATCCTTAACCCATTGAAAGCCAGGGATCAAACCCACATCCTCACAGAGAAAATGTCAGGTCCTTAATCCACAGACCCACAATGGGACCTCCTGATTTCACATTAAAAAAAAAAAATTATCGGAGGATAGTTGATTTACAAAGTTGTGTTAGTTGCAGATGAATGGCAAAGTAAATCAGTTATACATGTTCATATACCCATTCCTTTTCAGATTCTTTTCTTGGGTAGGTTATTACACAGTATTGAATAGACTTCCCTGTGCTATATAGTAGGTCCTTGTTACTCATCTCTTTGTATATAGTAGTGTGTATATGTCAGTCCTAACCTCCTAATGTATCCCTCCTCTCCATGTTCATGATTTCACATTTTGATCAAGGAAATATTGCCTAATTTTTTTCCTCTTTGGAGGAAACAGGATGAGTTTGCTGTTGGAAATCTTTGAAAAGCAAGTTCATTAATATTCGATGATATATTCAAGAAAGGAACCTGGGGATTTTTCTCACTCTATCTGAAGTTGTACTCTCAAATTCACAATTCTTTCTGCCCAATAATCCGAAAAGGAATGAATGGCTTATACAAAAGCTTACAGCTAACACTTAGAATTAGACCCGAAATGTAATTAATAATAATCATGGCCTCATTTTCTAATGATCTGAAATTTAATTTGAAAAACCTCTAAGATTCAAGACCGATGACTAAAAATCTTTCTAAAGTGCACCTATCCATTTTCTGCCTTAATGGAGAGTGTGTGAAGAGTATAATTGAGAGAACTTTATAGACCCCCAAGAATCAGAAAGTATGCATGGACTAGGTCTTGGAGTTTCAGAAAGCTGTCAAATCCCAGAAAATCCATCCCCTCTCTCCACACCCAGCACAGTGCCCACAGGCTTCCACATGCATATTCTGTGTAACCCTCATAGTAAGTTGTGTGCTGAGGGTGGGATAAAGAGAGGAAAACAATTTCTAAGTCCATTTCTCTGATCAGGAAAATACAGTTCAGAGAGATGAGGTTAGGGAATTATCAAAGATAATCAGTAATAACTAAGACTAGAGTATAGGTCTTCTGACTTCAGTCCTAGTGGCCCTCTCAATGACTCATAGCTGCTCTCTGAAATGTCGCCTCTTTGAAGCCTGGTTAGAGACCCATATAGAAATGGCAGGGATTTTTTGACAATGACCATCCAGTTTCTGCTCTTACTTTGTAGAAAGTGAGAAAATGCACCGGGCTTCTGGAAATTATGCCACTAGAGTATTGGTGATGGGAATTGTGGGTGATTAAATCTACTAGGAGATACCAAACCACATCCAAAGCAGGTTGCTATGGCAATACTACTCTTATCTTAGTGGCTTTAAACAAAAATATCTCAAGGGCACAGTAATTAGGTAAGTAGAGCAGTGAGTCTGCCTTGCTTCATGCAGTCATTTTACAATGATTACCATTTTATTGTTGTGACTTGTGATCATAGCTCCTACCTTATATAGCAATTCTCCCTTAAGGGAGAGTATATGTGTGTGCATGTGTGGGTGTGATGGGGGCAGTGTCTTTGATTAACACCTGCCCCCTAAACTCCTTTAGCAGATGGCACCATATGGCAGGCTCCTATTCAAGTGCAAATGTGACAAAAGGAGAATATGTAGGACTGAAAGAGAGACGCAAAATCTCAAACTAGGCTTGCCGGAGAGTTATGACTGCATGTTATGAGAATGATGTTCTCTTGTACCTTCCTTTTCTCCTTCTAAATTAAATTCGAATGCAGGTTAGTGTTGCTTGTTCTAATTCCTTCTGACTCAGATTGTCATTTCCCAAGGCTCTGGAAAGGTCTTTTGCTTCTATTTCTAATGACTGACATCCCAACCCATCCAATCAGGTGCCATCATTACCCTCCCCTTAGCCCTGAAAATATAGAACTCCCTGCTTGAATTGCTTATTCATCCCTGGAGAATGTTGCCAGAAAGTATGTCCAATTCCCTGGGCTTCCTGTTGCATCCACTCCTAATGTCACAAAAAGGATGAAAGAAACTGATTTTTACTGAGCACCCATTATGCGCCACATCTTTAGTTAGTCTTTGGATGTTTTCTTGGTAGGTCCATCCTCTCAATAACTCAAATAAGAAACTACGATGCACAGAGGTTAAAAACAAATGCCAGACATACACAGCTAGTACGTAGCAGAGCTGGGATATAAACTCAGGGCTGAATGAGCCTATACTCTATGTTCTTTCCTTCATGCCAAGCTGCCTTCCTGAAGGAGGGTTTCTATATTTAAAATATGGACAGGCAATAGCTCATCACTCCACTCTATTTTGGTCCACTTTCTAGCTTTTGAAACACTGTCTCTATCCTTTTGGATCAGCAGCTCTCAGCCAGGCTGACTTTGCCACTGAGAGGACATTTGACAATGTCTGGAGTAATTTCTGGTAGTCATAACTTCGGGGGTGGGGGGTGGGAGAGGAATGCCCCTGGTATCTAGTGGTAGAGGCCAGGAAAGTTGCTAGTCATTGTGTAATGCACATAAACAGGTCCCACAACAAAGAATTATCCTATCTATAATATCAGTAGTGCCTAGGTTGAAGATTCTCATTTAGAAAAACCCTGTGGACTCTCAGAAGCTGGGTCATATTGTGCATAGTCTTTACCTATGGAATAAACTTACTGATTTCTACACAGTCTTCAGTCAGTTGGGAGAGTCTAGAGCACAACTGTATTTCTGGGCAGACTCTGACCATCTTTCTTTCATTAACACTCTTGTTAAGTGTAACACAAATGTTAAGAAATACCAGTGCAGTGGATAGGAGAATAAGAAATGTTACAGAAAAATGTTATCACTTCTCAGGGGATGCTCAGGGAACATACTCTGTCTAGGATGCTTCCTTCATAGGAGTGGTGATACTTGAGCTGAGACATAAAAGGAAGGCACTCTCCAGGTAGAGAAGTGAAGAAGCAGGCATTCCGAGAAGAGTGGGCAGTGTGTGCTATGTCGCGTGGGGGTTTGAAAGAGTGTGGTCTGTTTGGGGAACATGGTAGCTCAGTGTAGTGGAGCATAAGGAAGCGGCAAGATAAGAAGCTGGGCAAGGAGTTAGGAACTGATACCAGGAAGCTTGCTCCACTTGTTCTCAATTTCCACTTAGTATAGCCATGAGCATCCCAGCCTAAGGACCACCTACAATTCCCCATCCAATAACAGCTCATAAGAACGTGCTGATGGTGAAGTTCCCCATCGTGGCACAGCGGAAACGAATCTGACTGGGAGCAATGAGGTTGCTGATTAGATCCCTGGCCTTGCTCAGTGGGTTAAGGATCCGGCATTGCCGTGAGCTGTGGTGTAGGTTGCAGATGCAGCTTGGATCTGGCGTTGCTGTGGCTCTGGCATAGGCCAGCAGCAACAGCTCTGATTAGACCCCTAGCCTGGGAACCTCCATATACCGTGTGTGCAGCCCTAAAAGGATGTAAAAAAAAAAAAGAAAGAAGAAGAATATGCTGATGGAGTTCCCATTGTGGCTCAGTGGGTTAAGAACCCAACATAGAGTCTGTGAGAATGCGGATTCCATACCTGCCCTTTTTCAGTGGGTTAAGGATCCAGCATTGCCTCAAGTTATGGCTTGAGTCACAGATGCAGCTAAGATCCAGTGTTGCTGTGGCTATGGTGTAGGTTGGCAGCTGCAGCTCCAATTTGAGCCCTGGTGCGGGACCTTCCATATCTTGCAGGTGCAGCCATAAAAAGAAAAAAAGAATATGCTGATGTATTTGTTTCCTATGGCCATCATACAAAATACAGGCTGAGTGGCTTACAACAATAGAAATTTGTTCTCTCAGAGTTCTGGACATTAAAAGTCTGAAATCAAGGTGCCAGCTGGGGCCATGCTTTCCCTGAAGCTTCTGCAGAGGACCCTTCCTTGTCTCCTCTAGCTTCTCATAGTTGTAGGCAACCTTTGGTATTCCTTGGTTTGTAGCGACATCACTCCAGTCTCTGAGTCCATCATCACATGGCATTCTCCCTCTGCGTCTCTGTGTCCAAATTTCCCTCTTCTTATGAGGACACCAGTCATAGGTTCCTAGACTAGGAACCACTCTAACCCAGTATGACTTCATCTTTATTTGATTACATCTATAAAGACCTTTTGTCCAAATAAGACCACATTAAGAGGTTCTGGGGGTAAGGACTTCAACATATCTTTTGGGGGCACAATTCAACCCACAATAACTGATTAGGTAATATTTCCTTCCTTATAGAAGTCAAGCCCTTTTGAACTGGGACTAACATCTGTTTTGAGACTTGTCTTTGTTTTCACATTTATGTTACTATATGAAATGGGATGAATAAAATCTACTGAGTAAGATTTTTTAGAGGAATTGAAATAAATTTTATGTCTGAGGCTGCTCGACGAAGGCAACATTTCACAGTGCTGAGTCTGATGAGGGAAGCTGTGCCCTGTCTTTGCAGGACTACCCCTCTGGCTTTTCCAGCCTCTAGAAATGGTCTACAGAGTATTTTTTTTCCCTAAGAAGTGGCCTCAGGGGGGAACATTAGCATCAGAAGCCTGGGAATTTCCATATGCCACCAGCCCTAGGAAAGAAAAAAAAAAAAAAAAAAGGAAAAGAAAATTATTATCATCATTATCTGGAACAACATAGCTATATTGTCCCTAGGTGGGTGCCTTTGGAGTTTAGGTGTTATCTTGTTCTGTTTGTTTTCTGTTTGTTTCTGAGACTGTTATCTAAATAAAAATGTTCCCCTCAGGAGAAACCTGTGAGCTGGTTTCACACCTCATGGGCTCCAGCTTGCAGGACAACACAGTGTCATGACTAAGGAGACAGTAAGGTATGTTGGAATGGACTCTGGCATGAGAACCTGGGCTCTCTTCTTGCAGCTGCCATGAATCTGCTGTGTGACATTTAATAAGTCAGCTTCTTCTGAACCTCAGTTTTCCTATCTTAAAATCTAAGACCTTTCCATGTCTAACACAAGCTCATCCTGCAGAACTGATCTTTTAGTGTCCAGCTTCTTTTGCTCTAACCTGGAACATGGTAGTTAGCAACATCTGTGTTTATCTTTCATTATTGATTTCCATATACTCCCACCTCATTTATTCCATATGATTAACTATGAATTCTTTAAACCACCTATTCACTTTCTTAAGGGAAAGTTGATATCTTTAAAAAACCAGTCCATACCACCAGGCATATGCGTTCACATGGCTCAGCACATACTCATTGACCCTCTCAGGATTTTCCTTAATCCTCAAAAGTTGATCCCATTCCATTGAGTTCATGCCTCAATGCCAAGTCTTCTGTAAGCAAAGTAAACTATGTTTTATAAAGCAAAATAACATCAAATTCTTAATTTATCCATATTGTTGGCATGTACCACAAGGCTCAAAGCTATGCATGTATGTTGAACACTTCTAGGAAGCACAATGGAAGCCCTATTTGCCCATATAAAAGGAAAGGTACACACATAAGGAGATGTGACAACATTAAGAAGTCATTCAAGTTTGTATTCAACTTTCTCTTCCATCTCGTTTAGATATTCTGACTTCTCTTTAGCCTATAGCTCCCTTAAAATCAGAAAAGTATTTGATACTATTTATTTATTTAAAAAACAATTTGCTGAGTACTTCCTGTGTGCTAGTATTGGGATTGCAAAGATCAATCAAATGTCTTACACAAATCAAGGAGACCACAGTCTAGTTAGGACAGAGAGTCAAGCAAATTAATAATGTGTAATAGAGCTGCATATACTAGTTTGGGACCAGTATAGTTGAAGGCACAGATTATGGTTAGTCCTTTGCTCTTGTCATCTGTTTCTACTCACAATACTTCTGACATCAAATATGTGGGGTTTCATTTTCTCCTCTAACCAGCCATGTTCTCCAACTCTACAGAGACCAACTGAGTGTCCTACAACTCAGTTCAATTCCAACATCAGCTACCTAGAGTTAGTGCACAACTCACAGGCTAAGGCTTCTTACTTCAGACACCAGACTAAGTCCCAGGTTGCCGTCTGTACTTCTAAACAAATGGCTATAAATTGAGCGTTCCCACAATGTCCTCTCCAGGTTTGATAATTTGCTAGAATAGCTCACAGTACTCAGGAAGTGCTTTATTTACTATTATCAGTTTATTATAAAGGAAACAAATGGACAGATGGATAAAGAGATAACATAGAGTGAGGTCCAGAGAGTCCTGAGCACAGGAGCCTCTATCCCCATGGAGCTGAGATGTGCCACCCTCCCGGCATATGGATGCATTTAGCAAGCCAGGAGCTCCCTGGACTCTACCATTTAGGGGTTTTTCTGGAAGTTCCATCACAGGGATATGATTGATTATTAACTCAATTATCATCCCTACTGCTCTTCCTGGAAGTCGAGGAGGTGGGACTGAAAGTTTCTAGCTTCTAATCATGGCTTGGTCTGTCAAGTGACCAACTCCCATTCTGAACTTATCTAGAGATCTAGAAAGAGTCACCTCATTAGTACAAAATATGCTTCTATCATTCATGAAATTCCATGGGATTTAAGAGCTCTGTGTTAGGAATGAAGCACGGATTTTAGGAGCTCTGTGGTAGCAACTGGGGGCAAAGACCAAATAAATATTTTTTAATTATACCACAGTATTACAGCATCCAAGGAGGTGATAATTGCTCTGAGTTCTGAAAAATAGATGTTTAAAAATGTGTAACGTGAGTAGAAAAACATACCTAAAGTATATTAATACCTACAATATATTAGTAAAAATATGTATACTTAATTTTATCATGTATGTTAATTTTAATTTTTTTTTGTAAATAATTGGCAACAAATCCAACCTCTAACATTTATTTTCATGATTTAAAGTGAAAATACAAACTGCAGCCTTTTTTTTTTTTCAGGTGAAAATCATTTTTCATGAAAAAAAGCAGGGCTAGTTCATCTTCCAGATCAAACAATTACACAAGTGCTATTCCTTGAAGCAACCATCGCATCTCAGTCTATGGCAGAAGTACTTCATGAAAAATTTCTAATTCATCTTACAAGATTTAAAAAAACATGAATTCAAGGATTAAGTTTTAAGAAAATTCATAATTTTATTATCTGCAGTTTATATAAAGAATATTTTCAAGAGAAATTGAGTTTTTTTCTCTAAGTGAAGAATATAATGACTATAAGGACAATTTGGTACTTTGATTTCTGTGAAGTGCTAGAAGTTTTACCTAGCATTTCTTTTACAACATCAGTTCAAATGTCAACATGATTTTTTTCCTGAAAAAAGAAACTACTGCCATGTAAACTAGGGCAATTTAGACTTGGGTATTTGGTAGACATTTTCTCAAAAATGAACTCAATGAGCCTATTGCTTCAAGGAAAACTGCTGACAGTATTTGTTGTCAAAGATAAAACTTGAAATTTCAAGTGAAAATTAAATTTTGGAAAACTTGTATCAGCCACCATAAACTTAACAGCTTTCCAATACTTAATGACTTTTCTGATGAGATGACTGGTGATATTAATGGATTTTTAAAATATCATATAAGGAATTTTGTCAGTGTTTGGAAGATCTGCATAACACAAGGAACCAATATTTTTCAAAAGACCAAAATCATGCTTGGGTAAAATAATCACTCAAAGTGCAAAAATGACTGAGTTTTAACATAACAAAATGTTAAAACTTCCTTGATATGGTTTCAGAATTTATGCTCCAAAAAAATGTTTTAAGAAATTGCTGCTTGTCAAGTTTTGGTGTAGAAGAAAGAAGAATATCAAAAATTATGTGAAAAGGTTATTAAAGTATTCTTACTTTTGCCAACTATATATCAAGCCAGATACTTCAGTCAGGACTATTTATTATGATAGATTGAATATTGAAGCAAATAGGAGAATCTAGCTGTCTTCCTTTAAATTAAACACTAGAAAGGTTTGTAAAAATGTAGAACAACAATACCACTCTTTGCCCTAATTTTTTGTTTAGAAAAATATTGCATTTTTTCATAAAAATGTTATTTATGCTGACAGTAATGGGATTTTAATTATTATTTTAAAATATAAATATTTAAAAATTTTTCATTTTAAATTCTAAAATGATAAATATAAATAGATATTTTCCACATAAACAAAAGCTCTTTGGGGTCCTTAATAATTTTTGAGTTGTAAAGGGGTCCTGAGGCCAAAAACTTTGAGAACCACTGGTCTAATTTTTTATACATATAAATCAAGCTATTAAACTGTTAAATAAAATTTATTTTCCTACCTTAAAGATTCAAGATTAAATTTAGAATTCTTCTACTCCTCAGAAAACTACATTGGAATATGAGAGCGTGGGGAAATCCAGTCCTTAGCCCTGCTCTGAAGCTTGTCCCCCTCTCCTCCATGCACCACATGGGCTTCAAGATGTGTAGGGAACACACAGATCATACAGCTGATACCAACCTCTTACAAACAACTAGTCTTTGGCCACTTTTGCTTTGTTTGTCTTATTTTGTTCTGTTTTTAATCGTTTTGGCCATACCCATGGGACGTGGAATTCCTGGACCAGGGATTTAACCCATACTACAGTAGCAACTCAGCCTGCTGCAGTGAAAACACCAGATCCTTTACTCTTGGGTACTCTTTGGACCAAGGCTATGCATATCTACAGCAAGGTCCACTCTCAGGTGGACACTCTGAAGAGACCCCTGTAGATCCTAGAGCAAGGTGTTGGGCCATTTAGGAAGAATTCCAGTGTTCCAGGTGCTCACAGTTCAGTCTAGATAGAAGGTGGTAGTGCACAGATTCCAGGGGAGCACTTCCCCTTTGCCCCGTAGACTCCTCACCTTGAGGGAGGATATGGCCAGAGAAGGGCACAAGGTCTTTTACTATTCTTTCTGAGTATAAAGGCAGTACTCATTGGCAAATCTCCTTTCTCTCTGAACTTCAGTTTTCTCTCTCTAAACTGAGATGGTTAGACTAGATTCCATGTAGTGTTAACAGACTCTTGTTTTGTTCCTGACCCAATGGGCAAAGGAAGATAGCAATCAATTTCTACTTAGTGATCAAAATGAATTTGAAAGAAAAAAACACAAAAACTTTAAGTATACATTAAGTGAGATTGATAGAGAAAACCCCTTCTCAACTATAACAGAGAGACTATAAAGCAGCTCTAACTCTTCTTTTTTTTAACCAATCTTAAATTCGAAATCCAGTGAGGAAATATTTTCTCTCCATAATTTTTCCTTGTTAGTCCTTCCTGTCATCAGAGTCTTAGTAAAGGAAAGTAAAGGGGTACAAATGTGTCATCAGAAGGACAATAAAGTCTGATTAACCTTACTCAGTCTCCATACAATCTACTCTTAAAATCAGTTCTGCTTCCGCTGCTGGCCTGGAGTGAGAAAAATAATTCAGTTGTGCCTAAGTGTAGCTTAGTGCAATGATTCAATTGCATCTATCGTCACTTCTGGAAATAACCTCCTCTGAGGTCTTCCTAACTAACTTGCTCACCCCTAAATCAAACTTAAATGATTTTTTGCCCCTGTGCTTCTATAACACTTATATTTCTATTAATAACATACATCATTTTTTGTGAGATGTATTTTTATATGTCTTTCTCATCATTAGATTATCAACTTCTTTAAGACGATAATTGTGTTTTTATGATTTTTGCTCTTCCCAATGAATTAGAATGCATTAAATGTTTATTGGATTGACTTAACCATATAATTTTCACTGACTGTAAGTGTGAAGTTTCTGTGATAAGGATATTGCTGCACATCAAATTATTTCAAACAAATACTTGAAGTGATCCCACCTTGTCCACTTAGCAAATACCTACTCATCCTTTAAGACTCAGAGCATGCATCTCTTCTTTGCCAGTGTAGTAAACTGCACTCTACTTTGTACATTTCATACACAAGGAGATCTGGATCTTCAAAAACATTATCCTTCTCTCACCAGCCTTTTAGAAGGAAGCTTTGCATTTATAGAATTTAAAGCTGAATCTTCCTAGAAAAAAAAATTAGCAGCATTTTATAGCCTGTAATCTATGAAACATTGTCCTTTGGGATGTAATTTTTACATTTTTTTGCTTCCAGTTTTAATGTCTATTCATCACAAGGATAGTCTAATGTTGGCTTCAGAATTAGACAAATCCAGTTTGAAACCTCAGCTCTTCCAATGGTGCCTGGTGTGTGATTTCCACAAATCATGTCACCTGTCATAGATTTGGCTCATCTGGAAATGGAGCATAGTGTCTACCTGCAGGGGTTGTTGTGAAGTATCAGATCATGGTCATAAACAACTTGCCCAATGCCTGGCACACAGTTCCTCTGCTCTTCTTTCATTCCTGAACAATCCTAGATATTATAGGAGTGGAAAGCCTCTCCTAACATATGCGACTATTTGACATTAAAGCATCTTCAAGGCAAGGAATCCACTTCTAAACTTCCACGCTCAGAAATACTTGCATGGTGTAGAAATCTGACAGCTGCAATACTATTATTGGTATTTATAACATGTTGAATGTTTACAAGGCAGAGACTGAAGGGGCTTCCTATGACATGAATCTCCTCATGCTCTCTCCACTTGAGGTTGTATTGAAGTCATCCAGCCTATGTCTCCAGCTCAGATAAAGAAGAGTCATATTTCCTGAGAATCATAATAGCTGCCAGTTAACATTGACCATTCTCAGTCATTCTTCCAGGACTTTTAAGTACTTTATCTCTAATGCTCATAACTACCTGCTAGTGTAAGAACTATTAGTCATATTACTATTATTACCCTCTTACAGCTGTGATAATGACAATTCAGATTATTCTGAATGCAATATGCATCGTTATCTGTATCTATGCAGATACAAATATGTATTTATGCATACCTAAGCAAGAGCATCTAGGAGTGGAATTGAGGGCCAAAGGCTATGGTCATTTAAATTCCTAATAGATTCTACCAAATTACCCTCCAAAATGAGTTATGTAACGTTAACACTCCTCCACAATGAATGAGTGTGACTTTTTCCCATACCATGGCGGTAATGTTTATTATATACATGAAAATTTTTCCAACTTGATTGAAAAAAATAACATCCCCTCAATCTAATGCTTTAATTTTTATTTCTTAAGTTATGAGGTTTAGTGACTTCTTAAATGTGTATTGATATGTGGTATCCTTTTTCTTTTGACTACATGTTATAGACTTTGAGGAGGTTTATCTTTTTCCTTGGTTGTTTGTGGAAGACAACTTGACTTTGTTAAGCACTTTGCAAATATCTTTGTTAATTTAAAACAAACTGAAAACAATCTAAGTTTCCAGCAATGGGAAATAAGTTCATAATTTATGGTATATCCATGCAATGTGATACCACGTATTATTAAAAAGGAGAAGCAAATTACCTGCATTGCTTTGTAAAGATGCCCAAGATATATTGTTAAATGGACTAGAAAATGGCAGAATTATATGTATAATAGACTCCCCACTAAGGCACTTATGGATACACATATACATGTTTATGAATTCGTGGATAACAAAAACATCTGAATCTGGGTATTTCTGGTAAATATGAATGGACTTGAAGGGAAAAGCAACTTTTACTTTTCACATATTCATACAAATGAGCCTATATCATTTGATAACAATAATAATAATTATTATTTGTAATAATTACTAGTAATTTTGTAAGATTGGTTTCAAAGTCACTTGCTTTTTAGGTGGCGAGTAACAGGTTAGCCAGTTTCTCCTTTCAACACAATGCTGCCCTGAGAAGAATCAAGGTTTTTCTGCAGCATTGACATTCCCAGTGGCAGGCTTTTTTTTTTTTAGGGCCCCACCTGTGTCGTATGGAACTTCCCAGGCTAGGGGTCGAATCTGACCTGCAGCTGCCAGCCTACACCACAGCACAGCAACTTGGGATCCGAGCCGCATCTGCGACCTACTCCAGAACTCATGGCAATGCCAGATCCCCGACCCACTGAGCAAGGCCAGGGATCTAACTCGCATCCTCATGGATGCTATTCGGGTTCATTACCACTGAGCCACAGTGGGAACTCCCAGTGGCAGGCTTTCATGGCCTTTCTACTTTCAGCTAGACTTAAGGAAATCTCTGTGAGAGGTGGGAAAGAACCATGGGAGGCAGCGTGGGTGGCTGAAGAGTTATCTGAAGATACAGCAACATAAGTGGTGAGGTACACCTCGATTTCTCTTGCTGATGATGATGACATCAGCTCTCATTATCTTATAAAACTGAGGCTTTTTAGAAACTGCATTTCCAAGGCTGACTGAGGTCTGGGTCCCTCTATGGCAAAGAAGAACAAACAGACAGGAGGTGGCAGATCCTCCAGAAAGAAGAAATGAGCTTAGTACCAGAAGCAGAGGTTAAGTGAATCATGGGCTGGTGATTCAGCAGCAAATCACCCTTGGGGATTGTCCCGCCTACTACCAGAGGCTGATCTCTTTGCAAGGAACTTGAGGTACAAGAGAACCACCTATATTCCTCTGGAGATAGTAGGATAGAATCCCTTGCTTTTCAAACTTTGCTTCTTAAGGATCTCTAACATCACTGGCCAGATCAGATGCACTTCCTTATAAATTAATTATGAAGTAACAGATTTTCTTAATATCCACATACATTTTAATTTTATTCTATAATTCACCAATGTTTTAATCTTTTAATAAAAGATTGTTATTTTCCATATTTTCAAGGATACTTATTGACTAGGAAAATGAACTGTGTATATGCCCTAAAGATGTATAATACTGATTATGAAGAGGAGAGATCTTGGACCAGGCATACCTGGCTTTGATCTGATTGTATGTTGTCCTCGACTATGACATTTAGTTGCTGAGCTGCAACTAACTAACTATTTTATCCAAAAGGGAAAACAGTGATCCCATCCGCATAGAACCTTGTGAGAACTAACAGGAAAAAAAGATGTATCCCATTACCTTTCACATGAGATGAGTATTAATTTAGAGGTAAAATGGCTTTAAAACCTGAAAAAAGCACTAATATTTATTGAGTTCTATGTTAGTTAGAATTAGTATCAGCTGCATAATAAATTAAGTAATAATAGTGGTTTAAACAAATCAGAGTTTAATTTTTTTCCCTCATATAAGAGAATCATGGAGATGGTAGTCCAGAGCTGGGTCCAAGAGACTCAAATTCTGCCTGTATTTTTGATCTGCCACCTTTAGCATATTGCATTCCTACTCAAGTTGCCAAGTAGTCCATGGTGGTTGCTTAAGTTGCAGCTGTCATATCTAAATTCCAGGTAGAATGAAAAGAGATGGAGAGAAAGGGGAAAAGTCCAGACCATAAGAATAGCTTCCTTTGAAGAGTATTGCTAGCTCCACCAATAGCCAACCTACTTTCCAAAAAGACTGAGAAGTATAATATTTTACTTGTATATACTGCTGTTCCAAATAAAAATAAAATTCCGCTGATAAGAGACAAAGGAGAGAACTGATGTCAGGTAGGCAATCAGAAGTCTCTGCCGCAAGTGACTATAATGAGATACTTAATAGAGAACTTTTACTTGGTTACTCTTAAGTAAGCATTTAGGGCCCCTGATATAGGCACCTTGTCTTTGTTTTCGATAGGAAGTAGCAGAGGCCTAGAAAAGTTACACTAACAAATAGCAGAGCCAGGATTTGAATCAAGCAGGGTGTCTGCAGAGCCTGTTTACTTAAGTGAACTATCTTCCAGTGCCAGGGCAGAAGACTCTCACGTGCTGCTTTGATGAATTTTCCAAATATTGATAGGAAAGCTTGAACTTTAAAAAATGAAATGGTCAGTTACTTGATGGAATTGTTGATACCATCAGCTGTGTGTTTAAAGACAGAGGTTTTACTAAAAGGATTAGATTGTTGGCTGGCATTTCGTTCACTAAAGCCTAGTCAAATAGAGCCTCAAATCTTTATCTCACTGATATTGTGTTCTTGAGAGAGAAACTTCCTTTTGGCTTAGGGGTGATTATGCATATTTCTTCAACTGTGCATTCATTCATTCACTGTACATTAAAGTTTTAGATTGCCTACTATGTGCTAAAACCAGGTGCTATTTAAAGCCCTAGGAAGACAAAGATTAAATAAAGAGAGGCTCTACCCTCAAAACTCATAGTTAGAGCAGTGTTTTTTGTTGTTGTTTTTCACAACCGTGGCACATGGAAGTTTCTGGGCCAAGGACTGACTTCTAGCCACAGCTGCAACCTACATCACAGTTGCGGCAGCACCGGATGCTTTAACCCACTGCACTGGGCCAGGGATTGAACGTGCACCTCTGCAGTGACCCGAGAACCTGCAGTTGGATTCTTAACCCACTGTGCCACAGCAGGAGCTCCAAGAAGTGAATATTAAGCTGTTCAACCACAACTCAAAGAAAGAAATGCATTTTACGTTGTAACCTTGTACAGCACAAACACACACCCCAGCACAAATACGGATACCAGTAAATGCACACACAATACAGTTAAATTTCATAAAATAATACTTCATCTTAGTATATGCAAAGCACTGTGATATTTGGTATTTGTTCTACCTTTTTTTTTTTTGCTTTTAGGGCCACACCTGCGGCATATGGACGTTCTCAGGCTAGGGGTCAAATCAGACCTGCAGCTGCCGGCCTAGGCCACAGCCACAGCAAGGCAAGATCCAAGCCGCTTCTGTGACCTACACCACAGCTCATGGCAACACCAGATCCTTAACCTACTGAGCGAGGCCAAGAATCGAACCCGGACCCTCGTGAATAATAGTCAGGCTTTTCACTGCTGAGCCACAACAGGAAACTTACTATTTGTTCTACTTTATTCCACTCCTATTCTACTCTATTTTATTTTTACATATTGAGTGCCCCAACTAAAATTATTTCAGAACACTAATGTGTTGTGACATGTAATTTGAGAAACACTAGTACATGGAAAGAGAAAGGCAGTTAAATAGACATGTTCAATATGATATGGGAATACTCAAAGAACCATCTAGACAATATCTTGGACCTTAACGGAAGAGACTAATTCTTGCTAGGGGGTGTTAAGGCAGGAAACCCTAGGAAGAACTCTGAACTGAGCCTTGAGGGATGAAAAGGAACATGTCAGGTGGAAAATGGGAGGAAGGACATTCCAAGCAAATGAAACAGCATGAGTAGGTGTGAGAGGAAATGGTAGAAAGCCAAGCAGATGAGGTCAGGGAAAAACGCTCCTTTGGACTCATCAGGCAAAGGACAATCATGCTGTGTAGACCCTAAATATACCGGAGACCCCATCAGAGTTCTAAAGCAGCCGATTCATGTTCATCAGAATGGTTTCCACATCTGACAACGACATGCACTGTCTGCCTGGGCTAATCATTACCTTCTGTGCTAAAATCCCAGAGAAGAGGAAGATTGCACTTTGACCTGGCAAAAGCTAGTTTAAAGAAGAAGCCAGAAACATACACAAATAACTTTGATTCCATGTAATTAGTTCCATGGTAGCAGTATACACATGGTGCAGTGTGTGTGCAGAGTTAAAAACATGAATTCTGCTTGTGAGATTGCAGACAGCGTAACAGGACTGAATGTAGGAACATAAGTGCTTGGAGTTTCAGTTTGTTTTAATTGTCACTGGCTGTGATATGGTCATTCTCATACCCAGCTGGTAGGAGTCTAAATTAATATGACATGTCTGGAAAGGAATTTGGCAATATGTTTTCATAGATTTAAAAATGTTCATAGCCTTTGGCCAGTTTTGCTTGTAGAAGGCTCTCTCAAATGTAAATCAAAGAGAGACCCAGCCCTCATATGGCGGCTTCATCTCACCATGATGTTGTGTTCAAAGAAATGCAACCTGGCAACAAAATGTATTTGAAATTGATCCCAATCTTAACTACATCTCGGGAAGAACGCTAAAGGGGGTTTGGCACAACTGACACTAAATCTGCTCTTGCACATTGGAGTGGTGTGAAGGGGTTTATCTTGTCATGTATACATCCCAGAAAAGACCTGCGCTCCATGCCAGAATCAAAGCTTGGGGAGGGGGAGGCATGGAAAGGAATGGGAGGAATAAAACTATCTAAAATTGAACTAACTTGGTACAAGTAAGAGCAGAGAGCCAGAGCTGGCCCACTGTGAGAATGTGATCTTCATGGAAATGTGTCCAGCATGTGGGGAAAGGCAAAAACTTCCCCACAATGTGAAAATAGGGAGAGACAGTTTTAAAATTATTTAAATTACCTCAGGCAACATCTAGATTTTACTTCTAAAGATGAACGATTTCTCCAAAATATACAAAATAATGATTAATTAAATGATATGTTTTCATGATACAATAATTGCATCCATTGGCTATCATAGTGTAGAAAAATTATCAAGGAAATGAAGAAAGCAGAATATAAAAACATAAAAAAAGGGAGTTCCCATCGTGGCTCAGTGGTAATGAACCCGATTAGTATCCATGAGGACACGGGTTTGATCCCTGGCCTTACTTAATGGGTTAAGGATCCAGCAGTGCTGGAAGATGCTATGGCTATGGTGTAGGCCTGCAACTGTAGCTCCAATTCAACCCCTGGCCTGGGAACATCCATATACTGCTGGTGTGGTCCTAAAAAGATAAAAAAGAAAAAAGAAAAAAAAAAAAAGAATAGTAAAAAGTACACCAAAATATTAAGGGGGAGTATTTCTATTTTACTTGTTTTACTTTTTCATATTTTCCAAGTTGCATATAATGAACATGTGTTCTTTTCTGTATGCAGAAATTTACTTTTTACACCAACCACTGGCTGGATAAGGAAAATTACTACAATTTGGGATTAGGAAATAATTACAAGAACTGGTTTTAACATTCTAGATGCCTGCTAGGATTTATAATTGCATTTCACTGTTGTAGAAACTGTGACCCAGGAAACAGTCAAGACAATAATAATTATAGCATGTAAAATTTGAGTATAGTACCTTAGTTGTGTAAGTATTAAATGGTGTTATTTTAGTAAAAAGTACACCAAAATATTAATTATTTATTTTAAATAATTATATAAAATAAATAAAATAAAATAAATTATTTTATTTTAAAAGGGTTCTACAGTCAAGTGCTTATTTGCCTAGTTTACTTAAAAGCAGAACTTCATGGACCTTTGTCATTAATAGTCACATTTACAGCAAATAAGCCCTTGACATTTTGTTTGTTTGTTTGTTTGTTTGTTTTGCCCTCACAGCAGTCCTATGAGTTGAATGTTGCCACATGTTCCAGTTAAGGAAACTTAGTCTTTTGGTGATTAAGACATTTATTCAGATCTACAGATCATCAGTGGAGCCAGTTTGCCAAGTCCACACTTGCCCTTTCAGTCACACTTTCCCTTCAGCTAAGGAGCCACAGTGGAGGACATGTCAGATCATTTGCAATATGAGAAAAGCAAAAGATCGAGGTAATAGAAGATGTAACACGGGCCAGAATTTCACAGAAAAGCAAATCCCTACATCTTCCTATTTTATTTCTTCCTTCCATTATGCAATGGCACTAACTGAGCTGAGAAATCTATTCTCTAGAGCAGTGTGGAGTAAGAAGCAGAAAGGTGTGTCTAAATTTTTACATTCATGGACATGGAGAACAGACTTGTGGTTTTCAAGAGGAAGTGGAAGGGAGTGGGAGGGAGTGGGAAGGACTAGGAGTTTGGGGTTAGTAGATGCAAACTCTTGCATTTGGAGTGGATAAACAATGAGATTCTGTTGTATAGCACAAGGAACTATATCTGATCACTTGTGATGGAACATGATGGAGGATAATGTGAAAAAAATGTATATATATGTATAACTGGGTTACTTTGCTGTACAACAGAAATTGACAAGAGCATTATAAATCAACTCTGATAAAAAATTTAAAAAATAAGTAAATCACATAGGGAGTTCCCATCATGGCTCAGCAGAAATGAATCTGACTAGTATCCATGAGGATGCAGATTCAATCCCTGGCTTCGCTCAGTGGGTTAAGGATCCAGTGGTGCCATGAGCTGTGGGGTAGGTTGCAGCTTGGATTTGGCATTGCTGTGGCAGTGGTTGTGGCATAGGCCGGAAGCTATAACTCCAATTCGACCCCTAGCCTGGGAACCTCCATAAATAAATAAATCACATAGGAAAATAAACTAAAATCATGAGATAATTAAAAAAAAACTTTGAATCAAAAAATAAATAAAAATTTACACAATACTTGAGAGGTCCCTATTTTTTTTTTTTTTTTTTTTTTCATGGAAAATGTTCTATTAGCACCACAGATGTTGCAGGCAGGCTCTAAACAACAACTCGAAACTTGATAGGTTCAAATTTTAGTTTATGATTCATCTTGAAAGGAACCAGATCTGATTATTACTACCAGTCCCTACCTTCCTCAGATTGCCAGCTCTAATCAATGAAGCCTATTCTATTAAGCTCTGTCTCACTTAGTAATTTAAGCATGTGATGGCCAGCAAAAAAAATGCCCCCCAAAACAGCAGCCTCAGCTCATCAGCCAGAGACACTATCCAGCAAAACAACTGTGAGTCATGCACATGACCATCAAATTGGCCCTTTTTATACTCTGCCTCCAGATGTTAAAGGTTCAGTTGAGTTTGTAAGGTTCAATTCTGACTTAATTTTACTTTCCAAATCAGCATTTTTTTCTGAGATTTCCTTCTTCTACTCCAACTTGGTTGAAGCTTGACTTTTTTCCTAGCCTCTTCTCAGCCACCACACTCAGCAGATAGTCCTCTGTCATTGCTTGCCTGCAAAGATTCACTGCATGAGTTGTATTCCTTCTAGGAAGCTCATGCAGTACCAAACCCTCAAGCTTTTTCACTCTCAACCTTGCCATGCCATGATGCTCTAACACCTGACTTTAAATTTTCCTCCCTTGGAGACAATCCATCAAGACTACCCATTGCTCTGATAAGCCTCACCCTAATGATCGTCCTCTCCCTAATGCTCCTTTCCAGAAATCCCCTAAATTTGTTCCCTAAATTTCCTCAAGAGGATCACTGCTAATCTTCATTCATTACTGCATCTCATCCTCATGTTGTTTAATGTGGATGCCATGAGATGAAGGAATGAATTGGAGTTAGGCACAGCCTTAATTTTCCATAAAAACCTTTTAATTTTCCACTCTAATCTATATATTGTGCTAAGTTCTATGGGATGTAAAAAATGCTCATGGCATACTCTTACCCTTGCTGCATGGAATTTATCTACCTTTTTTGAATATAAGAATTATTCCCACATAAGAGGTTTGCAACAGGCAGTTTCAGCATTGGTTAATTTAACAGCTCAATGAAGTCAAGACTGTAAGTTAGGTTAGGTTCTCAGAAATCTTTATAACCCCACAATTACAAGATACCCTCCTGAGGCACTAGAATCTTGTCCTTGTGTAACAAACTCTGAATGGTGAAATGATGAGGAGTGATCTCTTAAGCTTATTAGGTAGGAAAATATCTCAGAAAGTGCTTCCTCAGAGTATTTCCCTTTACATACAATTGGCCAGAACTATGAGTCAGACGTCTGCTCCTAGGCCACTCACTGGCCCCAAACATCAGATTGCCAGAACTGGCTTAGAGACCAGGCCTTATAATGAATTGGAGTTCATCCTGTAGAGCATGAGGCAGATGCCCACCTTATCTGAACATGTTGTCAAACTCATTTGAAGATCTGCTGACAAAGAAGAAGGTGGAATGTCTGTTGGGTGAATGTCACCTATGTCTTACACATTGTCTGCCACTAGGGAGCAATGGTCTGGGGTAAAAACATTTTTGTCTTAGCTCTCTCCAGCCAGCTGAAAAAACGTGTGATTCCATCTTGGACTCTAGTTTCTAGAAAAGAGGCAAGTAGGATAGATTCATTTATCCCTCAGTTTATTCACTCAAGAAATGTTTACTGGGCATCTTCTTTGTTACAAGTAATACTTTAGTCACAGATGATTGATGCTTTCTTTTTTATTATTTAAAAAGTTTTTATATAGTTGATTTATAATGTTCTATCAGTTTCTGCTGTATAGCAAATATGACCCAGTTATACATAAATATACATTCCTTTTCTCATAATATCTTCCATCATCACTTTCATTCAAAAAGATACATTCAATCTTATGTCCATTGCAGCACTATTCACAATAGCCAAAACATGGAAAAAATTTAAATGTTCATCAGCAGCTGAATGGATTAGAAAGATATGGCACATGTACACAATGGAATACTACTTAGCCATAAAAAACAAAATAATGCCATTTTAAGCAACATGGATGGAACTAGAGGTTCATATACTAGGTGAAGTAAATCAGAAAAAGAAAGACAAATACCATATGATATCACTTATATGGGGAATCTAAAATATGGCACAAATGTACCTAGCTACAGAACAGAAACAAATTCATAGATGTAGAGAACGGACTTGGAATTTAAAGGAGGAGGGGAAGGGAGTGGGATAGACTGGGAGTTTGGGGTTAGTAGATGCAAACTATTGCATTAGGAGTGGATGAGCAATGAAGTCCTGCTCTATAGCACAGGGAGCTATACCCAATCACTTGTGATGGAATATATTGACTTTTGAATGAGGAAAATATGTGTAAAAATAATTCTATGACAATTTGAATTGAGATGTGTGTTAAATAGAGCAATGTGTTTTGGAAGTGGAAAACAAGGAATAATTGTTTTTGTCTGTAGCCATCAAGGAAGTTTCTAGAAAAGGAAGTATCTGAGCTAAATGTTGAAGAAGGGGTAAGTTATATACAGATAGAGAAAGATATTCTAGGCTCTAGGAATGTTAAAGATGAACTTACAAGACAGTGTGGTAGGTTTTGGTTTTAAGTGTTTTCTTGGTGGTTGAGCATGAAGAACATTTGGAAGGAAATTGGAGGAGACATCTGGAAAGTCAGCTTCATGCTTGATCTTGTAGGAACCTAAATTAAGGTTGAGGACCCTGGGCTTTGTCATTTAGTGTAGGTTTTGAACAGTGGTTGTATGTGATGTTTGCCTAATTTTCTACCACCTTTCCAGTTACCAACAGAAGTCTCAGGTGGGATAATGAAGAGGCTGGATGGGAGCCTGGAAGACGAGAGTCCTGAAACCTGGCAAGAAAGCAGTTCCGCTTAAGCAAAGTGAGACAATGAGAGTCTCCACCCAAGCAGAGGTGATGGGAAGGTAAAAACTATGACTACAAGGGGTGGAGAATCTTTATAGCCTAAAGCCTGACTTAACAGATGCTGCAGTTAACATTGCAAAACATTTTCCATTATGGTCCTCAGTTTTGGCTGCTAACACTCACTTATTCTGATCACAATATCTAAAGGGTAATCTCAGATCTAAGGCAGTTTGGGGGAACTATTTTTGAAGAAATTCCATTTGCGTCATGTCAAAAAGAATCAAAACCACATTTACTTTGGGAGAAAAAAAGGAAAACTTCTTATTTGTTAAATATTCAATATCAGTACACAACATTACACCTTCTTAAGACAGGTACAAAATAAGAAGCAAGATTTAGTAGATTTCATTCGAGCCAACAGTTAAAAATAAACAGCAATTTCATTCTTGGATTTTGTTTCTGTTGTTTTTTGTTTTAAGACCACTGAAGCCTGACCTTGAATAAGATTCTAAAATGACCACTCAGCATTAATAGGGGCTCTTTCCTTCCCAGAGGAGCCTGAAACCAGTCTTGGGGTTAGAAGTCCCAAAAGAAGAATACCCTCCACTGAGTTAGAACTGTCCCATGTCTTAAATTCAGAGGGTAACTTGGGCAGATTGAACAGAGATGTGTTAGAAACAAAGACCCAGCTATATGGAAGAAATGCTACAGATGATCAGTTTCAATCTTTTCATTCTAGGGATGAGGAACCTCTGTTCAAAAAGATTAAACAACATGCTTAAAGTCCAATATTAACTGATTGGTGAACCAGAACTAGAGTGTGGGGGTTCTCTATTTCCAGATTGTATCACTCTTAGGTTTAAATTTATTCCTCACTCTATGCCCCGCCTGATGTTTCTTAGGCCCAAAGCACCAGGATATTGGGAGAAGCACCTTTCACACCCAGTAACTAGCAGTTGGCAGGAGGCTGGGAGTAAAAGATGTGGATCCTTGAGGTCATTCGACTCTTCTAAAAATGCAGTCTGTGAAATTCCTCTCACAAAGTTCCTCTTCCCCACTCTTACATCCCCTCCCGCGAGCTACTTCTCTATGACTCCTTGTGACTTTCAGAGTTGCCCTTAATGTTCATTTCCATTTTAACTTGATATCACCTTCCTCTTCCTAATCTTTCTTCCCTTACTTGCCTGCCCAAATCCCAAGAAACCAAGCCAAAGTCTGAATCCTTCCAATTCAAGAGTGACTGTTTGCCTGGAAATCTCTAGAGCTCTTCCCACATTGATGGGAATCTAAGGTTGTAAACACTGGGGAAGTTTATAGGCATCAACTTTTTGAATAGTTTGAAGACTGATTTCCTAGATGATGTAGGTAAAAACAAAAACATAATGAATATGTTGACATTAATCTTTTGTTATAGCTGCATCATGAATTCCTGTGCCACAAATCGTTAAGTACAGAAGGGCCTTAGAAAGTACAAGTGAAAAGATATTATACCACGCTTGCTCCTCCTTGTTGAGGTGGGAAAATAATATAACATCATGCATGAATAACTACATTGTTGTGAGTGGACAAGACAGGGAAATTCAATGCCACATATTTGGTTGTCTGTGTTCCTAAATATCATAACCGAATGGTGTCTAAGCAGAGAATCAATGACATGTCTCAGGAATGCGAAGCACGACAACGCGTCAGGTTCTGCAAGATATTTTCATATGCTTTATCTCACTCAATATTCACTCCAAATCTCAGTGTTAGATCCTTAATGATTGCCCTTTAACTTTTACAATTAATAGGAAAATATCAGGGAGAGCAAGTATTGTTCCTAAACTGGTCAACGCCAAAGAGGAGATTCAACACTAGGTTTATTTTATTGAAAATGCCACATTCTCTCTACTATACTCTGATGCCTCCTTCATCGAGTCTTTAAGCACAAATTATAAGTTACAAGTTATTGAGCACTTACTACAGCTTAGACACTATTCAGTTCCTTTCATCTTTATATCCACCCCCATGAGGCAGGTACTATTATTTTTCTCATTTTACAGATGAGGGAACTACAGCACAGCATGGTCAAGAAATTATTGCCCTCAGTCACCCAGCTCTTATACGACAACCACATCATGATTAAATCAAGCTATTCTCGCCATTCCCTGTAGCACAACCTCTCCACCATCAGTTCGTAAACCTTACTTTTATATCATTTTGCTCTTTGCCATTCCATTCTATTCATTTCATTCTTCTTTTTTCCCCTTTCTCTCTTCCCCCCGCTTTCCTTCCTCTTTCTTACTTTTTTACCCCAAACATTCATCGAATACACAAAATGAGCAAGGGATTGTGCGTGAGATGAATGACCTAAGGTTAAGGAACCCAGAAGGAAAGAGACACATCAACATATTATTTTAATAAGTGTCATAAATAGGAATATAGAGATATTTACCCATATCTCTGTATTTATACATAAGCATGGCCACAATTGAAGCTGTCATCTAATTTCCTACTTTTTTGTCTTCCCACCCCAAGCCATAGTTGACTCTCAGAATAGCATCAAGAGCTATTCTGTTAAAATGCTAATTCAGACCATGTTATGTCTTCTCTTCCAAATTGCCCAAAGACTTCAGATATCACTTTTAGGGCAGAAGCTAAAATTCTTCAGTAGCTGCAACGTCTTGCAAGACCCGGACTTCATGACTCATCTCCTATAACTCTTCTTCAGGCACCTTGATATTCCTTGCACCTGTAAAGCCTGCTTTGCCCATCGGGCTTTTGCTCTTGCTATTCACTGGAATGCTCTTCTCCCAAATGTATCTGCATGGTTTATTCCTTTCCCTCTTTTCAGGCTTCTGCCAACTTCTCAGTGTAGCCCTTTCTGAGGACCCTATCTGAAACTGAATTCCACCCTATCCCAGTACTCTGCTGTTTTATTGTCCTATAGAGCACTTACCACCAAAGAATTCATTATTTATTGTGCAGCATACCGGCATCCATCCTACTTCATTCCCCTTAGAATATAAGTTTAAAAAGCAAAGGGGTTTCTTTTTCAGTTTCAAATATATTTATTGAATACTTACCCACACATGCTCACAAACAACAACCAAAACAAGACTTGAAAAGAATGGTAGAACAAAATAAATTTTTCCAGTGATTAATTTTCACATGCCAGTTCGAATTTCTTTTACACATGTCTTCAATACTGAGCTAGGGAACCATAATGGTTATGTGATATATGTGAAATACGTTTACCAGATCACAAAGTAATACATATTTACCGACTCAAATATAATTTTGTACTGACAATGCAACACCTTGAATAGTGATTTGATATTTGACTATAGAAAAAATTTGGCTACATATCACCTCTACTTATGATTCATATCTGAACATGCAAAACCAAAAGAACTTCTCTAGAAGTACAAGAAAGGCATATCTTCTCAATTCTTTCAAGTAAGAAATTAGAGGCAAGATCATTTTCTGATATCACATATTAGCTATTGCAAAGGTATTTTTTCTGTTTTGCATGTTTATGCATCCATAGCACCTAGAATATTTTTTGCCAAATGGTTCTCCACTAAATATTTACTGAAATCATGAAAAATTATTATATTTAATAGAAAAGAAGAGGAGGCAGAGATAGGAAATTGTCCTCAGATATGGAAATATTTAAACTGTTTAATGATGAGTAGAGAATATGTTGACTAGATAAGGGTGAAGAGGAAGCATCTAGATAAAGACAAGGAAATAGAAAATAGCATGGCTGACTTAGGAGCTGTGACTAGTTTGGCATGGCTGGATTTGACTCTGGAGTGGTAGGAGTTGAAGTGAGAGAGACGAGGAACAGATTAAAAAAAAGGCCTCTTACACAATGGGTGGGAACATCCTTGTTGTGGTGGTGGGGCATTTTCAGTGAATGGTAGTCATGGGAGTGACAAATGATTTTTACATGCCACAATATAAAACCAACTTTTTTTTTCCAAAATATAGTTTTCTAAAATATTGTAGTAAATTAAGAAGTCATAACACAGCTTGGGAATAAAGAAAACATATTTTATCATTCACAATATAAACTAGGGCAATGACAGTGGAAATCAAGTGAAAAGGATGAAGCTGATTGCCACTGAAAAGAAAGAACATGCATGAAATTGTGACCAGTCAGCAAGGAAATTGTGTATGGAGGGTTAGGAAAAAGAGGAGTCAAGTGTAATGCCCACAGTTTAGGCTTGATAACCTGATGGACAGAGAGGAAGAGGAAGAAGGTCAAAGCTGGCCATAATTAGTTCTGCTTGAGTTATGTTAAGTTGAAAGTCCTTGTGGCATACTCCAAAGACCATTGGGTAGGATAAGAAGAGGTGTGCACGGTTTTCTGGTGAATCAGGAATGGACGAAGTCACAATGCAAATAATCCACCTTTCAATTAAGTGGTAATTGCCTAATCCCATTAAGGAAGACTGTCAGTGTGATTGTATCTAGATAATTTACATTAGGATCACCTGTGGTGCTTGCCAAACATACAGATTCAGTAGGTCTGAGTTTGAATTGGCATTTTTAACAAGCACTCTTACGTGGTTCTTATGCTGGTGGTCCATGGACCATTCTCAGGGAAATGCTAATTTAGGGAAAACTAAAATCAGTAATAATGGCTCAAGTCCGACCAGTTGCAGGGCAATCAGAGACTCCTCCCCATCTAACAGTATCCTGCTTATCTATCAAAACTTTCTGTCTCACTTCCTTTTTTTTTTGGCCACCCCATGACATAGGGAATTCTGTCCCACTTGTAATACTGCCTCCTCAGGTTTAATTAGCATCTGAAGAGTGTACTTTGCATTAATTGTCACATTTTAATTCTCACAGCCATGCCAGGTGGATATTATTGGATACGTTTTGAAGATAAAGGAAGTGAGCTCAGATATTTTCAATGATTATGTCTGAGATCCTTGACTCAGTCAGTAATAACAATCATACTTCTATCATCTGCTTCCAAGGCTTGTACCCTTTCCACTGTGTCACAGCACCTCCTCCATAAAGACATTACTGGTGAATTGCTTTCTTGTTTAAAAATTTTAAATACCACAACATCCAGCTCTATTTAACACATGGTGCCATGGTGCATTATTAGCTAACTGATTTCTACATATTAAAATTATGCCCTTGACTCTATAGCCTATAGCCATAGCCCCTCCTTTTGTTTTCTGTCCAACCCAAAGGGCCTGACACTCATAAAGGTATTTAGTAGGAGCTCAACAAATGCTGTACTCAATTCCCCCTGAGACACTGGCTGCTCCAAGGAGTGGCAGATGTGGACTTCCTGTGTGCTCTTGCGTGACTCACTGTCTTAAAATCCTCCTCTTTAACATGAGGACGCTCATACATTTCTTGGCACTTGAGTCACAGGAATTTTGGGAAGATTAATGATGTGCCATGGCCAACCTGCAGTGAATCAAAATAAGGATATTAATTTAAGAGTAGAATACTAACCAAGGAAGGGAGAGGATTCTTCAAAAAAAAAAAAAAGAATGTATCCAAAGTCTCTTTGCCAGAAAATTAACAGGGTATTCCTATCCCCCCAAAATCCACTTACTTCCCCCAGGTCCACGTGGGAATAGTGTGCTGGAATCTTTCCATGAGCAAACTAGGTTTGGTACAAAGACAAAGTATCAAGCTGCAGGTCTGTCATAGAAAACAAAGGTTAGGACCTGCAAGCCCAAAATCTGGCATCTCATTCCTTGTCACTCAGCCCAGGACAGAATCAAAATCTAGCTGTACCATGAGAGATGGGGTCAGCGTCACTACTGCTACAACCACAACTGCCACAAAGCTTCCACCCTGACTCACCATGGGCTTGCTCCTGAGAAAGTAGCAGGAATAAGGACCAAATTATTATTGAATCAGGACCAAAAAGGATGATTAGATGATCTTATTACAAATTGAGGAACATTAAAGTAAGATCCAGAGACTTACAATTTTGCTTTACATGTAAGGAAGCAATACCAAAAGAAGACTTTCCACTGGCAATCAGTCTGGAAATCATCCTTCCAAAACCATAAGAAATTAAACAAAACAAAAAAACAGTTAAGCAAAATATAGAGCCTATTTTATTTAGAGGAAAATGGCAAGTTTTAGGCATGTTAATGGGAAAAGAAGTCATTTAAGACAGTAATTAATTCATAGCACTAACCCTTCCAAGAGGGCGCTAGCTTCATGTCATCATTTAAACCTAAATACCTCCCAAAGGCCCTACTTCCTGACAGCATTACATTGGGGGTTATGGGCTTCAGCGTATAAATGGAGGGGTGGTGAGTACAAATATTCAGCTCATAAAAAAAACTGAGTCAATGGGGGCCAACTTGGAAAGTCAGATAAATTGAGGTACACAAAGAAACAGTTATCTGCAATGGATAATGCATGGATTTATTGAAACAAATAGCTACCCCAAGACCTGTGAACCATGGAAAATGATGTAGGAAATTCCATACACCAGTGACATGACAAAGCAGAGAGCTTTCCCTTATCTGCAACTGACTGAAGATTTTCCTTAAGGCACTTCTTTCTTCTTTCTTTTCTTTTCTTTTTTTTTTTTTTGGCTTTTTGGGGCCTCACCCACAGCACACGGAGATGCCCAGGCTAGGAGTCAAATCAGAGTTATAGCCATAGGAACGTAAGATCCAAGCCGCATCTTCAACCTACACCACAGCTCACAGCAATACTGGATCCTTAACCCACTGAGCAAGGCCAGGGATCAAACACACAACCTCACGGTTCCTGGTTGGATTTGTTTCTGCTGCACCAACATGGGAACTCCTCCTTAAGGCACGTCAAAGAACAGCCCTACTGTATATTATTTATAGGTTGTTGACTATGGTTATACTTTACTAAAATGCCTTTTGTTTGTAATTTCGTGGTGTCGGTTGGTACTTCTCAGTCATGTCACCTTTTTTTTTTTTTTTCATTTTCATTGCATAATCATGAGTTTAAAAGCATTCCAGGCATTATCATTATCGCATACTGGAACCAAGTTGGCCCTGCCTGAAAATTTTTAATGGCATTCTGGTGTGTTGAATGAACAAACCAGTTACACAATACCCCCAACCGTCCATGACTTTTTGCCAAGCTTATTGTGACCAGAACATCCAACATTGAATCAAACTCACATTCTAAGTGAATCCTTTCAAGATAAATGGAATACTAATCTGAAGAAATTCAAAATGTTGTGAAGATTTAGGAATTCAAGACAATGGGAAACACTAAAAGCAGAAAAAAAGCATCTAATACCTAATACGACGGTTTAAAAGACACACCTTAGAGGAAACAAACTTTGACTAAGAATGCAAATAAAATGGAGCTCCCTTCATGGCTCAGCAGTGAACTAACCTGACTAAGGACGATGAGGAGGCCAGTTCGATTCCTGCCCTTGCTCAGTGGGTTAAAGATATGGCATTGCTGTGAGCTGTGTTGTAGGTCGCAGATGCAGCTTGGATCCCACATTGCTGTAGCTGCGGTGTAGGCAGGCAGCTGTAGTTCCGATTTGACCCCTAGCCTGGGAACGTCCATATGCTGCAGGTGCGGCCCTAAAAATGCAAAAAAGAAAAAAAAATGCAAATAAAATGAAACTAGAACAAAATGCGTCCTCCACTAGAAGGTGGCCCAGGAAACTTGTTCTCCTCTAGACTCACTGCCTCCCTATGGCTTAAGAATAATTAATATGTTGTCAGTTTGAACAATTATTATGAGGATGTATGAGTGTGGGTCTCTGTGTGTGCTGTTTGTGTGGGTGTGCGCATGAGTATTTTTTGCAGTAAAGAAAACATAAAGAAGATTGACCAGAAAGGAAAAAAAAAAATTGAGAGGCAGAAAAATTTTAATATTTAACAAATCTTCAAATAGGTAAATGTTATATAGTCATCATAACTCCTCATTTTGTATATTTGATGACAAAAATCAGTATTATTTGATCCTAAACAAGACACAGTCATATTTCATCAGTCTGTCATAAAAGACTATTAATGTAAATATTTAACATGGTGAAAAAATATTTTCCATCTGGCACCAAGATATTTCTTAGGAAGGGCACAGTCTTAGTTCAAAAGAAAAATGCTCTGCTAAATATTTGGAGAAGATAGCTAAAAATCTTACTGAAAGATAAAGGATCACGGTATATATTTAAACTGCTTTTAAGGATAAATGAACAAGTCATTGAACACAATTCAGGGACAAGAGAAATGGTGAAAATTCTGCCATCTAGTTGAAAGGAAAGGCCAGTGGGTTTTTTTGAATAATTAATTTTACTGCTTTAGCACAGTTTTAGATTTAGAGAATAATTGGGCAGATGGTACACAGAGTCCAATATATTCACCCCTCGCATCTGCAGTTTCCCTTCTTGTATGATAATACATTAGAACAATGCCTAGCATTTGTAACATTTATTGTTAGTGAACAAATACTGGTGCGTTTTTATTAACTATCGTCCTTTTTGTGTTAAACATTTTTCTGTATTTTGACAAATGCATAATGATGTCTATCCATCATTACAGTTCCATACAGAAAAAAAAATTCAGAGTTCCCATTATGGCTCAGCAGGTTATAAACCCAACTAGTATCCATGAGGATGCGGGTTCAATCCTTGGCCTTGCTCAGTGCGTTAAGTACCCAGGGTTGCCGTGAGCAGTGGCGCTGGTCCCAGATGAGGCTTGGATTCTGTGCTGTTGTGGCTGTGGGGTGGGCCAGCAGCTGCAGCTCTGAATTGAACCCTATCCTGGGAAGTTCCATATGAGGCAGTAGTTGTAGCCATAAAAAAGAAAAAAAAAATTTCACTGCTCCCCAAGTCCCTGGTACTTCACCTATTCATCCCTTTATTCCTCTGTTCTGTTCATACCCCTCCCAAGTTTTTATAAGTAGATATGGTATCTTACTCATCTTGGTACATCTATGGCTAGCACTGGGCCTGATTTAGAGTTGTCACGCATACGTCTTTAAAATGAATTAAACTCAAATAAAAGCAGGCTTAAACCAGGCTTGAACAGTGATAGCACAGAGGGAATTCGGACACCAAAGGAATCAGAGATTGCTCCAGATCAGGTATTTTGGTACACAGCTGCCAAAATAAGATAAACATGCAATAGATGTACTGGGGGGCAGTGCCTGTGAAAGATAGGGGGAGAAGGAGCAGAAGTAAGCAGGAAAGTCTTTAGCTCATAATGCAGGCTTAATACCTGTGAAAACAGAGTAGGAAAGAAGAGGTAGGAAGAATCTCATACTGAAATGCAGCTCTGAAATCTTAGCCAGCCCAACATGGAGTTCCAGAGCAACTAATCCATCAGAAGATTTCCAGATTGCACAGAAATGACCTAGCCCTATTATCTTTATCATGCTTAGGCATTGGCTAGTGTTACTTAGAGAAAGTGTGCCTTCAACTCTAATGCTGCAATGGATCATGAAGATAATGCAGATATAGGCTCTCAACTGACTGCCCTCCACTTGACAGTTTTTCTCTCGAATAGAGATCTGAGAGGCACCTCACCATGACTGCCACAGACACTTTGAACAAGAGAGGCAGCTTCCCCTTTAACCAAAGGAAATTTTTCACGCTGTAGTTTTATTACGCTGATGGAAATAACTCTGGATTTCAAAAATTTCAGAACAATACATTCTGAAAGTTGCATATATAAATATGCTTCTTAGCTGAATACAAAAGTGTCTATCGTTTTGAGTTATGACTTCCAACCTCTTTAAAATAGAACATTAAGAGCTAGTTGCCTGCCACTCAGTTGCCAAAGTTTTCCCACCCACAGTGCACTGAAATCTACCAATTTATCTATTCCTTTTTTCATGTTTATGCGTGGGAACTTCTCTTGGGTGTTCACTTTCTAAAAATGGAGATGCATAAATTTGCTTGAAGATTTTCAATGTTGAATATTTATGAAAACGTGTCAGTGCAAAACATATATTATTAGCAGAATTTAAACTAGAAGGAATGACTCCATTTCTATTGAATAGTTAACATCTCTCAAAGTTCCTAAACAAAGAAAAATCATGTAGTTTCTCCAAGGAAAGCACGTGAATAGTGCATACAATCCATGAAACTATATTTCTTCTCTTTTAGCACTTCTTGCATTTCTATTTTTCTACTAGCCTTTTAAATAAAAGATGTGTTCTATGACACATACTTACCTTAAAGCATTTTCTTGTAAAGGTTTCAATGGCTGTCATGGAAACAGCTGAGAACAATTCATTGCAAAGGTCTGGTGCTAATGATCATGTTGAAGTCCATTGCCCTGGAACCTCACGAAAGTATTTTCCAATCGTGATCCATATTCTTTGAATGGGATCATTTTGTTGAAACTGTTATATAACACAAGACTCTAGCTCATTATACAAAGTCAACAAATTATTGAATTAGTCCAAGCTCATTTATATTAACAGATCTCAAAATACATATTAAAAAGTAATTTTATGGAATGAGTTTCATAAAGTAATGAAAAAAATAACTTGAGCTTTTATTCAAGCTGGTCGTGTGCTAGTATCCCCAGCCCCTCTTGTTTGTTTAATACTTACAAATAAAAGGGTTCTTGATTAAAATGAAACTTACCTCTCAAGGAATTATTAGTAATTATATGAAAACAGTGTTTATCGATCTCTCCCAAAATTGATTCTCTTCTGTTTTCCCTCTAAGTAAATGATATCTCCATCCAGTTCTATTACTTTTATGTACAACATATATATTGCATCTATACTCCCTTCTTCACTATGACCATTCAGTCTAAAAAAAAAAATCTCTTGCTTGCACTATTGAAAGAGGTTCTTAAGTAATCTCATGCTCTCCTGCTGTATAATACCCATGTAACATCTAGAGTGAAAAATTTTCATGCAAGTTTATCATCTCACTGTTGTGCTTAAAATGCTTCCCTAGCTTCTATTTACAGTTAGAATAATCTGAAACCTTGGAGTTCCCTGGTGGCTTAGCAGGTTAAGGATCTGGTGTTGTCATTGCTGTGGTTAGAATCACTGCTGTGCTCAGGTTTTATCCCTGGTCCTGGAACTTCCACATGCTGCATTAAAAAAAAAAAAAAAAAGAAAAAGAAAAAGAAAACAACAACAACAACAAACACATTATTCTGAAACCTAATTCTGACATAATGTCCTATGGTGATGGTATCTCCTATATGCTTCTGCGCCTCTCACTTGCAATCTCTTGAGCTGTGCTCCAGCTCTTTCTCTCCTCAAGCCTTGCCCACCCAGTTTGCTGCTTGAGATTTTCTTCTCCCCCTCTTTTCTATAATGGCTGCTACTGATCTTTTAAGTCTCAATGTAAGTATTACTTCTTCCAAAAGAAATTCTTTCCTAGCATTTGAATCACATTATTGGCCTCAGCTATTCTTCCCTTCTTGCATCCATACCCTTGCTATACAGTCATCGTGCGCAGAGAGTATTCCCCAACTTTTGACTTTGGGCTTCGTTCTATGACTTGTTTTGTATAATAGTGACAATGTTTCAGTTTTAAGCCTACGTCTTAAAAGGGCTAATTGGGTATATCGGTCTGAGTTTTCTGGGGAAACAGGACTATTGAGGGGGTGAGGGTTTAAGAAATTGGCTTATGTGATTGTGGGATCTGTCATTTTCAAAGTCTGCGAGACAGGCCAGAAGGCTAAAAACTCAGGCAGAATTTCTATACTATAGCCTTGCAGCAGAACTTCTCCAGGAAACCTCAAATTTTATTCTTGAAGCTTTTGACGGATGGGTGAGGTCCAATCACTTTATATGTTGGTTTATCATATTTTAAACTTTTTATTCCAGAATATTATACATTAAAAGTGAACAAATCATAAGCACGCAGCTCAACAAATTTTAATAAAGTGAACACACCTGTGTAATCTGTTCCCAAATGAAAAAACTCTGCATTACAGAAGCTCCTTTCTTTTGTACCTCCTTCCAGCTACTACTCCATTCCAGGATAACCACTGTCGTAACATCCAGGATCATAGGGTAGTTATGCCTGTTTTAAATTTTATTTAAACAGAATCATACCATATGTTGTTTTTTGTGTGTTTGGTATCATTCACTCAAGATTATGTTTGCAGGAGTCATTTATATCCATGTATACCATTTTAGTGCATTCTCGTTTCTTTGTATTATGGCAATGGGTATTTGATTAGTTTTTGGTTTTGACCTGTTACAGTAATACTGCTATGAACATTCCTGCACATGTCTTTTAATAAACCCCTGTATGCATTTCTGTTGTGTACATACCTAAGAATGGAATTGCTGAATCACAAAGGATATATATATATATATATACACCTTCAGTAGATACTGTTAAAAGTTCTTCAAAAGTGGCTGAACCAAATTACACTTGCCTCCTTAGTGTGCAGTTGGGCAAAATCTAATGTTCAGCCAAAATTGAGAACCCTTGTTTTAGGAACATCACTGATGACTCAACTGATTGGTCCAGAGTGTTCATTCTATAATTTTCCTCAAGAAATTCCTAAAATCCTTCACATTAACTCTCAGTATTGCCAAGCCTGGTTACCATATAGCTACTCTTTGGCCCTTGCAGTACACACACACACACACACACACACACACACACACCACACAACCAAGTAATGATATATTTTTAAAACAGAACAGCATCATGTATTTCCTGATTTTAACATCTCTAAGAATCTCCACCTCCATTTATATTTGATTACATCCACCCTGATTTACGGGTTTCCAATCACATCCTTATAGGTTTAGGCCCACACAGGGTTCAAACCTTTCCTTGATCTGCCATCTAAAGCTACTCTCAGCTGCCCTAGGGTTTGCCAGTTGGGTCGAACTAGCCCTCATACGGATGCTGGTAGACAAGGATTTGTTGTGTTGTATTTTAGAAGGGCACTGATTCAAACTGGATAAACAATAATTGATCTTTTGAAAACAGCATTAGGCTGTGTTCTCCCTGTGGCTTAGCAACCAGATCATGGACACGTGGAAGGAATAGCACATGTAGCCTGTGAATCCAGAGCTAGGAGACTCAGCTCACAGAAATAAGGGGGAAGGTCAGATGCTGCTCCAACTCCATATACTAAAATTTTGTTTTAATGGTTACATTTCTAGGAATAATGTTCTTGTTTTGCAACAGCTGGGGACCAGTCTGTTTCTCTGAAGTGGGTTAACAAGCAAAAAGGAGTATTCTTCCTACAGCAAGTGGAAAACAAAAATGATAAACAGAAGCCCCCACCCCTAAGATGTTTCCCCCTCTGCTCTTTGAGAGGGAGAATGGATAGTCCAACATGTTGACTTCAGTGCAAAAAACCAAAACTCGAAACCAAAAAAACCCCTACAAAATGTATTTATAGTCTCTTGAGCAAATTGTAAGAATTTAGTAAAAACATATTTATGTTCTCCCGAGCAAATCATAAGAATTTAGTACAAACTCTTGCTCCCAGTTTAATACAAACCCTTAGCTTTCAAGGCCTACCTGAATCTGAGTCCTCTGCCCTTCTGTGCCTCATTTCCTTCTTTATCTTCCACCCATGGTGTCCTCTGTCTCACTACGCACGTTCCCTAAATATTCTGTACATTTTATGATTTGTGATTGTCCATGCCGTTCCCTTCAACTGGAATGGCTTCCTCCCTTCTCTTATACTCCTTTTTTTTTTTTTTTTGTCCTTTTAGGGTTTCACTAGCAGCATATGGAGGGTCCCAGGCTAGGGGTCTAATCGGATCTGTTGTTGCTGGCCTACGCCAGAGCCACAGCAACGCCAGATCCGAGCAGCATCTGTGAACTACACCATAGCTCACGGCAACACTGGATCCTTAACCCACTGAGTAAGGCTAGGGATCAAACCCACAACCTCATGGTTCCTAGTTGGATTTGCTTCCACTGCGCCACGGTGGGAACTCCTTATACTCTATTTTTATTTCCCTGATCTTTCCTTTTTAAAACCAGCTCAATTGCCACTTCTCCCAGGAAGTCTTCCTTAATCTTTTCCAGCATCACACAGCATGTTTTTCTTTTTGCCCAAATAGTACTGCTTTACATTTCTATTTAGTACTTACTGTATTTGGCCTCAGTTTATAGTTAACACATTTACAAGTACCTTCATGATCATTTTCTTAGGGGCAAGGTCCTGTCTTATTTATTTAAAATATTCACCTGGACGATTCCTTGGACATAGTAGGTGCTCTCCTAACTTGAATTACATTTGCCCAAGAAAAAAACAGAAGGATCTATGGAGGTTAATCATCTTAGAGAATGCCTTGCAAAAAACAGAAACAAAATCAGAGCTCCCATTGTGGCTCAGCAGAAACAAACCTGACTAGTATCCATGAGGGTGTGGGTTCAATCCCTGGACTTGCTCATTGGGTTAAGGATCCTGTGTTGCTGTGGTTGTGGCATTAGGCCGGCAGCTGTAGTTCCGATTTGCCCCCTAGCCTGGGAGCTTCCATATGCCGCAGGTGCAGTCCTAAAAAAAGCAGGAAAAAAAAAAAAGAAAAAAGAAAGAAACAGGAGATGATGAATCATCTATTGGCGTATAGGAATGGCTTCTTTTATAGTTACTCTCATAACCACTTTCTGTGGCCATGGGATTTCACCTGCACAATATTTTTTCCTTCACCAGTTCCAACTCCAGCTCTCACCAAGATCATCCAGTATCTGGCAGCTGCTGATTGTATGAGAAAAATCTTCCCCTGTGGCTGAATATAAAGAGAGAAGAACTAGCATGGCTCCAGGAAGGGGAGATGGAAAGGGACTGAGATAATCCATCTTCCCCATGATCAGAGAACACAGACTTGATCAAATGTGCTTTAAGGGGATTTAGATTGCTTTTGTCTTGATTAAGCCCCAGAGGAAATAGTTTTCCATTTCTGTAAAATAATGATTTTCTTTGCAGCAGCTGCTGCCAGCCAGCAACCCACACGTGCAAGGACTCTCACATGGAGAATGGTCTGCAACCTCCTTCACAGATCCCTCCTCCCATATCCAGGTGAAAGAACGGGCACCCAAAGATTCCATGGCCTAAATCCATGCTATTTTATTCCAAAGAAGAATTAGGGCAATAGCCAGAAATTTTCCACTGTATCTGGGTAAGTATGAACAAGTGAGAATTATAGAGTCTGAATAACTATTCATTGACTTCCTTAAGGGTAGATTTTCTTCTCTGCCTCTCTTGACCCTTGGAGAGAATATTACTCATGATAGGGGCTCCATAGAGTTTTGTTAAAAGGGTTGATTTATTTATTTTTGAGTCTTTATTTCTGTATTGATCTGAGGATTTATCTATTAAATACTCTCCTTCTTTGTCTAAATTGCACACATCATTCAAATTAGTTTTGCTTCATGAAACCTTCTTGCCTGATTCTTAAATCACTTAAGGAAGAATGCTACAACTTTGTCCTTAACTGAGCAAGTAGAATGAGGTCTGTGTTCTGTTTGACCTCTCTAATTGCCTCATTTATCTGCCTGTCACATTCAAACCTTAAGAGAAAGTGACTGATTTGGACCAATGGTTCTCAAACTTGACCACATATTGAAATCACCTGGAAAATTCTAACCTCAGAATTCCTGATTCAGAAAATTTGGAGTATGAAAGTTTGCCTTTCTAAAAAGTTTCCAAATGATGCAAATTCTGCTGGTCTAGGGACTATTCTCTTGAAAATCACTGATTCAGAGGAACCTTGTTACAATACTAAAGTATATCAGCTCAATTCTTCTTTCTAAATGTCTCTCTCTGTCTCTTTCTGTCTGTCTCTCTCTCCATTTCTCTCTCTCCTGCTTAATCAGACTCAGAAGATCCTGGATATATTCAAATCTTCATACAGCATCACAGTTCCTTCTCACTATGGTTACTCCCTACCTTTGCATTCCTGAGCAGATGGTCTCCTGCTATGCTATCCAATCCCACACCAAACCCTACCCTCTAGTTATGCTGTGCTTTTTGTGGTTTCCTGAACATCTGCAGTGCTATTTCAACTTCGTTGCACATGCTATTTCCTCTAGCTGGAATGTTTTCCCCTGCCTGACAAGTTCCATTCTAACCTTCAAAATTCAGCTCTTACTCTGTCTTTCCTAATGGTTTTCTCTAACCAGCATCCCCTCACTGCCTCCCCCAGCTCTCTCCCTTCTGACCCTCTGCACATTTGTACACAGGCAGTTGACTTGTTTGCTTCTGGCTTCTGCAAGATAGAACATCTATGTCTATTTGCATTCACCTCATTATTTTGTCATTTTTTTAATGACAGCCTTCTCCAACTGATTGTGAACTCTTTGGGGAGATTAGAATGATGTCTTATAAATTGGGGTGGGAGCATGGCCAATAAGTATTGATATGAATGAACATCTGAGGTTTGCCATGTGTTTCACCCTGCTCTCATGAAATAAGATGGGGGTGAAGGTAAAGGAGTCACGATGATTAAAGGGCAAGACTACTAGAAGGTATGGTTATGAGGATTAGGCAAAATGTTGACAAACTCCTTGAATATTTATGGCTTGAAGTTTATGGCTATGAAGTATGAGACTATGAGGAATAGTTCACAGAAAATTATAATGTCTCCGGGAGGCACTAGGAGAGGCAAGGTGCTCCTTATTCTATGTAGCTCTGTGATGACTCCATTGTAAGAAAGAGGCCCTATGAACTATATTCAATTCTCTTCAGAAGTCACCTTTTTTACTTCACTGACAGACTTTCCATTGATGTAATTTTCTTGAAGGAGGCTTGGCAAGTGCCTAAAAAGTGGGCTCCAGAAAGCCCACTGAGAGATAATACACAAAGAGAATAAAGGGGGGCAGAGTGTACAACCTTGCAAGACAGAAGATGGGACAAGGGCTATTTGTCTCTTCAGAGACAGGAATTCCCCAGGTTCTTCAAATGCACGTTTAATTATATTTAAAAGAACATGTCCAGTCTTTGAAAAATGGACAGCCTCCTAATCAGCAATTTTTCTTTTGGTATGGAAGGTGACGAAGGAATAACAACACTCCCCTCAGCTTAAGAGAACTGGCCCAAAAGGCAATATTGTCTAGAAAGAAGTCTTTTCAATAGAATCCTTGATGGAAAACAGCCCTTACATTAGACTCATAGTTTGGTTCATGGTTAGACTGGAAGGGACAGGATTTGGCTCAAATGAGGAGGATTTCTCTGGAAGTACTGATGTCCAATTTGTGGATCTATTTGTGCAATGAGCTTACTAGAATTGAAATACAATTTAAATAATAGAATTTAAATTCCATAGCCCTCTAAATGAAGTGACCTTTTAATGCATGTGCATATGCATATGCAGATCTGAAGGAAAGGTCTGTCCAGGGAGAGGCTGAGAGCAGATTTTAGGTGGCACAGGTCAGAGAACTAGAAAATATGGCTTGGAAAGGAAGAAACACTATTTAGGTGGAAGGCTCAACCAGAGATTAACAGAGGACAGTGTTGTAAATGGTCCTGGGGGTACAAAAGACCTGGGCTTTCGTCTAACATCCTCCAACTTTTTTTGACAACTGGCAGTGATGACCACCATCCTTATCCTTTTGATTTGGGAAATTTTTTTCTTTACGTAGGGAATTATCTACTCCATTGTTATCACCATCTTTCTTCCCAGAACCCATTTTGACCAGCAAGTTTTATAATGCACAATTCTTCAAGAGGGAAAAAAGCAAAGGAGGAAGAAATATTAAGTATGGGCCAATTCCTTTTGCTTAGTTGAATTTTGGTGGTGGTGAGAGTTTCTAGGGTACATAGGAATTCTAAGAGGTACACAGGATATTCTAAGTGAATAGGGTTTTAGCTCTGTTCTAATCTTCTAGGTTTACACTTTATAGATGGTTTCAGAAAAGTATGTGACTTATTCAAGGTTACTGAGGAAATAGCGGCTGCATTTAAGCCAGCCAGGGAACCTCTTATACTCAGTATCCTGTAAGATTTGCATTAGAACTTTAATATGTATTGACTTAAAGCATTTTACTACAGGGTGGTTTTGAGGAACGAGGTGAAGGGACCTATTCTGTCCCATTTGTGCAGTTTTTTTCCAAAGCCAGACTTGGCATTCCCTTTATCACACTCTGCTTCCTCCACCCTAGACTGGACTGCCCTGGTGATGCTACAGGAAGTTGTCATTACAGGTTCACCACCTACAGGGGGTGCTCTATTTTGGAAAAAAAGACCCTCTAAAACTCTTTCAGGCCATTGGGTGGTATTAGATCTGGAACACTGCTACCCCTAAATGTCTCCCATGAAAGTAGAGGTAGTGACTAATCTATTTCCCTTCCTATCCTTGGAACATTGGATTGAGGCTGTTTAAAGACCATATGGTTTCCAAGAAGCTTAGAATTCCTGCTCATTTTTCTTCTTTCAACTCTCTGAATGTCCCTGAAATTAAAGGAAGCCACATAGGCTGCTGTTTCGTCATGATACACATCTTCTCTACTTGATTCGCCAAAGGTTAGTGCCATGACTGTGTCACCTGCTGAGTCTGCTACATACTGCTCCCGCTTGCAAAGCACAACCTGGCTTTTCAGACAGCATAGCTCAATATGCTCCTGCACATACACACACATCCTTCCATGAGACATGCCTGCCCCCTCTTGCTTTACCTTCTCTTTCTAGGGTCACTTTAGGGGTTTGGAAATAGGTAGTTGTTGCTGTCCAGAGCTAATCGAAAGAATGGCTGTTACTGGAAACTGTGACTGGGGCCCAGGAATGAGCTATTTGGAGGATCTCAGGCTCACTTTTCAACAGCCACATACAGCTCTGCTATGTAGCAGTCAAAGAAGGAAGGTGGCTAAGACACTTCACCATCCCCTTCCTTCATCATTCTCATAAGTTACTTAAGTTCTCCCACACAGGAAACTTTACTCAAACTAGGGCTCTAAAGTGGGCCAGTGATACTTTTTTAATGTATATCAAAAATATCAAGGGTTAACAGGTGCTTCATTTGCAATATCAGGAGAGAGCTCATTAATATTGGAATGGTGCTGGCACCTGAGAGAATTCATTGGAGAAGAAGCTGGAGAAGCCCTTCTCCACACCATAGCTATTGAAAAGGTCTCTCTTCTTTGCCTGAGACAGACTCTAAGCACCAGGATCCCTCCTGGGGCTGCCAGCTGATTTGCCTCTGACTCACAGGATGACTGTGATTAAATTTCATTATCCCTTCAGTTTCCAGCTCGGGAAGTTTCAGGCTTTAGGTAAACCATAAGCTTCAGCTCCACTAAAGGTTTTGACTAAGGTGCACTGGCATTGAATCACAGTAAATTTTCACAATTCATAATTACTCCTCTGAAGCAGCACTGTTATCTCCGGATAAGAGGAACAGGGAGAACTGCAATGTCATTTAACTCCTTTCTTTGAAGAGATGGAAGCAATCTGTGACCTAGTTTTTTGGGTACCCTGGACTTCCTTGAGGCTGAAGAAAAGCACACAGCCTCGAAAGTTTTCCCTGAAGATCAAATAGAGAAAGGAAATCTGTCTCCACAACCCTCTAGACCTCCTCCTGCAAACCTCTGAATAGCACCGCAGGCAGGGGCCAGAGGTTGATTCACTGTGCTAGGCCTAGTGGTAGACATACAAATACAAAGAATTATGCATGTAGGAAATTCAACGGAATCCTGTTATTTTACTGACTGTTATGAAACGGGTCATTTTGTTTCTTAATGTGCCCTAAGTTCCTCATTAGTGAAACTAAGCAGGACTCTACTGGGCCTTCCCAGGGAAAAAGACCCCTGTGTTCCCTTGCCTATTATTTGTAGAAAAGCTTTATAGTCTTCTAGCCCTTCCTCCAAGTCCCAAAGAGCAAATTTAATCAGAGAAGTGAGAAAATGCAGAGAAAAAGAGTCAAGCAAGACAAAATAATAACAGTTTAGTCATAAACAAAATCAAGGATTTTTAGTTTCTCCTCAAGGGCTATAGATATTATCCTAGCCATATCCTTGAGTTGTTTTTCAGATACTTCCAGGGGGAATAAGCTAACTGCATGCTGACCACTGGCATGTAGACCCCAGAATGGTTGGAACCAGAAGGTTGATGACGTTAACTCCTATAATATCACCAAGTTACCCTACCACCAACCAATGAGAATGTCAATGAGCTGATCAGGCACCCTACAACCCTCACCCATAATGTTGCCTTTAAAAACCCTTCCCTGAAAGCTATGAAGGAGTTTGTGCCTTTTGAGTATCAGCTGCCTCTCCTTGCTTGGCCCCATGGGGGGGCCTTGCAATAAATACTCTACTTTCTTTCACTATAACTCAATGTCAGTAGATTGGCTATACTGGGCATCAGGCAAGCAGACCAAAGTTTGGTTCAGTAGCATCAGGAGGATGTCTAACGCCTAGGTCAGTTTCAAATCATGCACCCCAAATACAGGCCAACAATGAAATGGAGTCTCCAGAGGAAGCACAAACCCATTAAGATTTTTGGGGAAAAATTAAACATCTCCTAGATCCATGCCAACCCAGGGATAAAACAGACAGCAAACCTGCTGCTTATATGAGTGACCAAGGGAGCCAAACAATGGGGTCTACACCCATGCTTATGCCATTCAATATCCCCAAGCCACATTTACATTTAAGTATTCTATTTCCCAAACATCTAAATGCAACAGGGCGTTTTCACCTGGAGTCCATATGCTCATAGTTACCTCACCTCCATACACATTTCTTTTTCAGTTAAGTCTGCTTCTGTTAGTAGATAGGGGACTTTTTTTATGTGTAATTGGAATAGAGGGAGGAATTTTGGTTAGAGGGAGAGGGCAGGAGAAAGAGAGAGAGAGGGGATGATATGGAATATTTGCCTTCATTTCTTCATCCGTAAGGAGTACTCTGACCTTGTTATCTCAATTACTAAGATGTGCTATTTTACAGCCAAGGAACATTACTACCTGTAAGGAGGGACTCTAACAAAATCTATCTGTATTTTTCCATTTCACAAGAGGCCTAGAAAGGAGTGATTCCATGAAGGTCAGAGAGCTTTGTAGTCAGAAACCAAAGTTAGAAATGTCTTTAGATTTCTGCTTTTGAGCTGCCTCTAATGCAGCATCTCTCTTCTCAGATGCATTTATAGCAAGAACAGGGATTCTTATAAACCAGAAAATTCTTCCAGCTCCGAAAAAATGAAATAAAAACTATAGGAGTTTAATCAGTGACAGAATAAGACAGATATATTTGTATTCTGTCTACACTAATGCAATTTAGTAGCTTCCTAACACGCTGGTGAAAGAGCAAAGCCCTCCGGAGCAGGTTGGTCTGTCTCTGCCCCTTTCCACTCCACCCCCCTGGGTGCAGGTGGATGTAGGTGTGTATAGACCAACTAGGTGTGGGCGGCTGTCAGTGTCTGTAGACCATCTGCTGGTGTAGGTGGTGTAGATATATGTGGTCTACCTGGGTGTGGGGAGCTGTAGGTGTGTTTAGATCACTTGGGTGTCAGTGGCTATAGTTGTGTGTGGCATATTCATTAATATGCCCTTCTTTCATATTCCTCCTCTGATAGAGGCATTAAGGAAGGTGAACCTGAGTGTCTGAGTCAGAACCCTTCACACTCATGTTTAATTGACTGTGGATTAAAAGATGCACATTCCTATAAAACCAGAATATATATGGCCTAAACTGGAAGACAGCATTTTGATCCTTACAAATTCTAATAAATTTCATACAAGGTGAGTAGGGTAAAAGCAAGGGTGAAACAACAGATTGTGCAACCAACTAGTTATTTCTACGTGTGGATGGTCTCACCACTTCTTCAAACCAAACCTGTTCAGTGTTGGTAAAGCTAATTTGAGCTGAGTTGCTATGGGAACAGAGAAAGGAGTTCCTGGAAATGTAATAATAATTGCTGCCATCTGAAAGGGCAGCTCTCTACTTCAATATCCTCCCATACGTCTGCATTAAGCTGGGGTTAGCAAATGGGTGTCAAAAGTCACTCGCATGCAAATTGCTGAAGGGAAAACTTGAAGTGTTGGGTGTTGTCTTACTGGGCTGATTTGCTAAAGGACAATGTTTCCATTGTTGTTTCTGAATTTGAATTCTTTTTGCAGTCCTGTATGATTGGGAGGCCTGGTAGAGGATCCAAACATCACACCTCTCTCCAGAGACACTTCTCTGGTCTGGGTCAGGTTAGGAGCTGCATTTTTGCATGCGGTCAGAGTGTATAGCTTGTTTTTACATGCTTCACAGACACCTGACAGACTCTGGAAACTCCACCTAAGGTCATCTTTACTCAGTGAGGTGGTTATAATTTAGAGGAGGTAGTGGAGAGAGGGGATGTCTTGCATACAGAGTTCAAAAAAGTAACAAAATCAGAATCACAGCTGAAAGACAGCCTTGGGGGACCAACTGGTCCCTTGCTGTTCAAGATATGACCCATGCACTAGCAACATCAACATAACCTGGGAGGGGGTTAGAAATGTGGAGGACCTCAGAGCCCACTCCGGATGTACTGAATCAAAATCTACATCTTAACAATATGTTTACACATTAAATATTGAGAAGCACTGGTCTGGAACAACTTCTTCATTTTACAGATAAGGCAACTGAAGTCCTGAGAAAAGAAGTGACTTGCCTAAGGCCTTACTGGGGACCAGTAACAGAACCAGAACAAAATCTCAGTATCTCTGAGAATACGACTTTTGCCACTACTGCATGTAGTTTCTCAGGGGCTGTGGTTGAGACAGCATGTTTGAAGCAGCATCTGTGAATTTCTGGCCTTGTCCCTAGTTTTATGCCATCCCAGGCACTATCACGGCCAAGCTTAAATTTGCATATGCTGCTGGCCCTGGTGTGCCCACACTGGCCAGTCTAAACATCGGTTTTGGTAGTGCTCTATTGGCCAGTGAAAGTAGCTAGTAACAGATCCATTCAAAACTGAAAGAGGAGGCTTCACCCCCCAGTAGGGGACAATTGATAAATCATTGTGAATTCCTCAAAACAGGAACTCTTCTCTCATTATGTGAAAGCTGGCAACAAGGCTTTTTCCAGATAAGAATATGAATAAAGTGAAAATGACAGGCACATAAAGAGGTGTCAAATGCTTTCTGCCTTCTCAGGGCTCACAAAGCAAAGCTCTCTCAAGGCTGGAGCAAGTCTGGGCTGGGTTTCCATGTTTCCTGTGTGAATCAGATGGCTATGGTGGGTGCACACTTTCATGGTTCTTGTCCCTCCACTAGCTCCCCTTCTCCACCTCCCCCAAAGATGAGCCTATTAGAAAGTGACATGTATCCTGTTTCGAGATACCAGAGATGCCTGAGAACATCATAATTTCCTGTAATTCTCAAAGCCTGGCGTGAGCTCGTTTTCTCAATTTAATTGCCTCATTTCTCACACAGATTTCTGCGTTGACTGTTCTGTGCTAGTTAATCATCACATGATTCCCTGCACACAATTTATTCATTCCCAGTTTCCTACTTGTGTTCCAGTCATTGTTTCTGATCTCTATTGCTCCAAAACAAGTCATCCCAAAACTTAGTGGTTCAACACAAGAATAGTTTTATTATCTCTCATGATTTTATGGGTTCACTGGGTTTGCAACTGGGCATTTATGCTTCACCTTGAGGCTGATGGGGTTATAGACAGCGGGTATTTTGACTGGCGTGGACATTCAAGATGGGTCGTTTTATATGGCTTGGCAAGGGCAGATGGAGAGCTGGGCTTATCGGGGGTGTTGGTAGAGCTGGCCATGTCTGACTGTCTCTCTGTCTCTATCTGGTCTCTCCATGTCTTTCTGCTGGCAAAATAGACTTTTTTACATGGAAACTCAGACACCACATCTTTTGAAGGCTTAGGTCCTGAAGATCCACCATATTCTTCTGGTTAAAGTGAGTCACAGGAGTGGTGAAGACTGCAGCAACTACAATGAAGCACTCTGGGAACACCCATTTCCCTTCTTTTTGCCAATGGCCATCTCTTACCAAGAGTTTTTGACCTGGGCATCTCCTGATGGATTTCAAGAGAGTCTATCAATATCAGGAAATTGTAGTTTTATACAAATTTTGAGTCTTGATGCATATGTATATTTCTCTGGGGTAAGATCCCAAGTTTTCATCAGATTCTCAGAGATCCATGATCCAAAAAGGCTACATCACAGGAAATCCTATACATCCTTCCCAGAGTGAGTCACATCTAATTCTATATACCATCTGTTCAATATTTAGGTCTTGATGTGAGTCTTTGGGGATGTACATTGCATGTGTTCAAAATTTACCTCCCTAACTAATTTTGGAATTCTAATAGGCAAGATTCATATCTCATTTATTTCCAAAATCCCTAGTTTTTAGCAGTCTTTTAAAATGGTTGTCAGTTGATTTCCTCTGAAGGATTTTTCTGGATTTTGATGTAAGAAGAACATAGATGTAACACTAACTACCACTGGCATCTTTCTTTCTTTCTTTCTTTCTTTTTTTTTTTTTTTTTGTCTTTTTGCCTTTTCTAGGGCCTCTCCCGAGGCATATGGAGGTTCCCAGGGCTAGGGGTCTAATCAGCCCGTAGCCACTGGCCAATGCCAGAGCCACAGCAACACAGGATCCAAGCCGCATCTGCAACCTACACCACAGCTCACAGCAACGCCGGGTGCTTAACCCACTGAGCAAGGCCAGAGACCAAACCCACAACCTCAGGGTTCCTAGTTGGATTCATTAACCACTGCGCCACGATGGGAACTCCTACTGGCATCTTTCTTTCTTATCAAATATTTCTATCATTTTTTTCAGTGTATAAAGCTATCATTTTTTACCTTATACCTAACTAACTTAATTCTACAGGTTCAGTGGCATGGATGTTATTATAATGCTATTTTGCACTAAGAAAACTAAGGCTTGCATAGTCTCTCTCAAAAACTTAGAGCTAGTTAGAGAAGGAACCAGTGCTGAAATCCAGTTTTCCTGATTTCCACTCTCCAGTTTGTGTGACATAAGGAAGAAGAAGGACAAGTGAGACAACCTGAAAAGCTAGAAGAGTAAGAATTCAGGGACTATATTCTGAGAGACCCTGGTCTAATTGATGGACACATATGATAAAACCAATTTATCTGAGCCTGCAGTTTCCATTTACAGTCCAGGATATGATGTTATCCATTTCTATTGTGTACTTTTTACCCAGAAGAGAGTGCTTAGGGACCCCATCCCCACATCCTAACCAAACAAACACAACGCCCTTACATAATCCTCTCTGCTCCAAAACGAAGGCTAGAATCCTGGCAGGCAAATGACATATCATTCCCCCCTGACTTCACTGCTATTAGAAAACTGTGATGGGAGAGTTAAGTGGAAAGGTCCATAGAACAGACTTTAAAATGGAGAAATGACTGTAAATATCATCCCCTGGCTTCTGACAAGAAATGGCAACTGCATCAGAATTTGACAATTAAGCTCATATCAGATTATTTGGATCTTAATAATAATTTAACCAAGTATATCAAGAGTTCATTTTCTTAAATACTTTATCCAAACATACTTATTCACTTGGAAACTATTTTATTAGCAACTTTTTGAAAGAGATGGGCCTCTTTATTCCTTAAATAGCATATTTAGTCGCTCTCTTATTTTTCTCAAACTAGGGCTTGCAAATCCCTATCTTTGAATTTAAAATTTTTTCCCAAAAGTTTCATTAGAGGCTGGTGGAGCCTTTACTTCAAACAGGAGGAAGTGAAATGGGCCCAGACATGCCATTATGGAACTTTTCTTTTTCTGGCTTCAGGTCATCTTGCAGTGCATGGAATATGCTTTAGGGTAAATTATTGTTCCTGGTCCCTTTAAGGGCTCAGACTACCAGAAGATTGTTGAAAGTATTTATCATTTGCATTGGGAAAGGTTAATGTATTCCTTCCAAATATAAGCTCCTGTTTATGCAAAAGCATGCCTCTTCCATTAGCCCTGCCAGAGCTCTGGTCCAAGCTTGGATTTGAAAGCTGATGATTTCAGGTAGATATTAAAGGATTTCTGGGGCAGAACATGCTCCCGTTAATGCGGTAGGGAGGAGTTTTATGTAGTCAAAATCATCTGGAAGTGAATTGGTCTTTATCAAGAAGAACATTTAGATTCCTATTAAATGTTCCTGCATGTTAGGGGAAGGGCAGTTCCGCCAGGTTATTATTCAGGCGGGACTCTTATGCAGGGATTTAGGACAAGGGAATCTGCCAGACTTGTTGGATGGCTTATTAACAGGACTGCCAGCCAGCTCAGGATGATTTGTGGTCCTCCAACACACAGGTCCCCTTCCAACAGTCCAGGGACAGAGAGAACGGGCAGAGGATCCTGACACAAACTTTGCAGCTGGGAAAACTGAGGCATGGTGAAACATGATTTCAAAGTACCAGTTAAGATGTAAGATAGAGCGAAGTTCCAAGATTTTCATCAATTGTCTCTGACAATAAGCATTTGAGGATGTGGTCACTTTAAATGCAGGTAGTGAAATCCACTCATTTGACAAAGTAGGAAATAAGGCTTGGGAAATTAATTCATAGTACTTAAGACATATGGCTGGTTATAAGTAGAGTCTGATCTAGACCTAGCTGTCCTGACTCCTAATACAGTGCATAATCAGCACTTTTCTTTCTTTGGGCTTGAAAAATGACTGCATGAAAGATTATTCCCAGTCATGAGAAGGACAAATTTATAATTTAATAGACCTCTTAAAAATGTGACTGCTGGGGAGTTCCCGACATGGCTCAGTGGTTAACGAATCTGACTAGGAACCATGAGGTGATGTGTACGATCCCTAGCCTTGCCCAGTGGGTTAAGGATCTGGTGTTGCCGTGAGCTGTGGTGTAGGTTGCTGATGTGGCTGGGATCTCGCATTGCTGTGACTGCAGCGTAGACCGGCGGCTACAGCTCCGATTGGACCCCTAGCCTGGGAACCTCCATATGCCGTGGATGTGGCCCTGGAGAAGGCAAAAAGACAAAAACATAAAGTTAAATAAAATAAAATAAAAATAACATAAAATAAAATTTAAAAAAATGTGACTGCTGGGTAAAACATTTGCCCCAAATATCTATCCTCATGCTTTTTAGTTCATCACTGGAGTTTTACCCTTGAAGCCTCAAGGCCTTTTGTTCTCCTCTCTTTTTATGCCAAACTTCTGGGAAATCTGTTTTATCAACTCTTACCTTAATCTCAATGAATTAGCAGCTTAAAGAGCAAGACTCTGAAGGAATAAAATTGGGATCAATGAGGGAAGCCCAATGAGAGCCTCCACCCCACCCCCCAAAAAAGACCCAGACTCCTTAAGATCTATAGGGATCGAATGGGTCTTCCTTGGTTCAAGCCTAGGAACCTCACAGGATGTGATAGCCCTTGAGCAGAGCTTACTGTAAATGACTCTTTACTCCCACATATTCCCACCCATCCTAGGGTGTAAACTGGATAAATCATTATCAAGGAAATCAAAGGAAAACCCTTGTCACTAAAGGGCAATATGAGCTGTGGGTGTGGAAGAAGAAGGGTAATCCTTTGCTAGAAGAGGTAGACAAGATGTTTATTCAATTCTATTTTACTACAAATTAACTAAATCCTCTTTTCCCCAGCTGGAGGCCTCTCTAAATCCAGTTACTTATGGCAAAAGCATCCCATCAAGTCACTGCTCGGAGCATCACCCCAACTGGCTACGTGCTAGATTTACTGGGGATATGAGTGTTCAGATATTTCTTGGGATGGCCCAGGATGTTAGGGACACCTTCCCTTTCTGATTAAGTCCTCAAGCATTCTAAGCGTTAAGATAATGACATAAGACAATGACAAGTAATGATGTAAGCAGAGGAAGTTAGGCCTGGATTCAAGTCCAGAATTTTTGACTTATTAGCTGGGTGATCTCATTTACAAACTTCTTTCAGCTAATTCTTATAAACACTTACAATATCAGGGTCACTGTTCTCAGGACTAGTGTCCAAATCTATAAATCCTCATTTTTAAGACAGAAATCATTTATAGTACTACTAGTACTACTAATTTGCAGTACTATCTTGGGATTAAATGAAGTAGCATGTGATATCTTGATCTATAGTAGGCATACAATGTGTGCTAGTCATTATTTTGGTTGGGCTTATTAATTCACGCTTAAAAGTGTGCCTCTGTGTGTCTGTGTGTGCGTGTGTATATTTGTATGTGTGTGAGATGAGTGATGAGAATATCAGAGGGGATATTTATTAATCTCCATCTCTTCTATGCCTGGGTTGAACATTCAGTTTGCAGAGGTAATAAATCATGAAATAATTCTAGATCATTGAAGATTATTTTCTGTTCCATTTTTCTCACATGTGATTAGCCAATCTGAAAACCCAACGTGAAGATTTCAATGGGATTGAACCCACTTCCCTATCCCTTGTGTTCTTAATGACTTGGTTTCTGAACATGGGGACCCAGGCTGCTTGTTTACCATCATCTGACTCTCCGGTCCTTACCATTAAGTAATGAGACAACCTGGTCACACGCAGACCTCTGATTCCTTCTTGTTTGGATCACTTTCTCAGTACCCAGTTTATTTCCAGGAGCACATCAATTCCAGAATGTGCAAGACCCTGGGACAGAGTATTCTCTCTCATTATCCCGCTAATGAGATAAGTGCAGCAAGTTAAGAGGCAGCCCCAGCAATAACAACGAGCACTCCAGCATGCATTTCCTCTAATTACTCATGTTTGTGTTCTCCCCAATTTGAGAGCAATTTCTGTGATGAAGCAAGGTCCCATTCCTTTTCCTCCCCTCCCCTAACTCCAGCCTTCTAAGGAATAGCTATAACATTACCTCCTCCACTGGCAGGATTTTACTACTAATTGAAGATTTTTTTTTTTTTTTTTTTTTTTTACTAAAAGCATTGTGGGCTAACTTGGCCATCTGGATCCCATCTGCTGTTCTTCCAGAGACTGAGAGGGCAGTATGGGGTGGGGGAGGGGGCAGAGTTTATCACTGACCTTCATCTCTGATACTTTGAATCTTAGAAGGTCAGAGATACAGATACTATTAAATGTCATTTATGGGGCAGAAGAAGCACCCCTTCTTCTATTTTTATATGTAATAAATTAATATTAAGTTTTTCTAATAGAGCTAATGTCATGTAGCTCCTAAGGGTGGTATAGAAACAATATATGGCATGGGGACTGGCAGACAGAGAGAAAAGGAACAAGCACAAAGCCTCTGAGAACAAGAGGATCTGAGTAGTTTTGCTGCTATGCCCCCTACTGGGCACCTTGTAGAATATCTGGTAACTGGAATGACCACTTATTAACACCTATCAAATTCCAGGTACTTTTCATAGAATTCTCTAAGCCTGTAAACCTAAATGTCAGCCTCTGACTCTCCCTAAGTTCTCCAACTTGCTAAATGCCTGCCTTTTAACATTTAAGTAAAAATCGCTTGAATGTTTATCTTAAATATATCAGGAAATTCAAAGTCCTTCTTAGGACAACCAAGGATTCTTGAGGTACTTTTATTTTCGAAATTTTTTTAATGGCTATCTCACAGTGTATGGAAGTTTCCCGGCTAGGGGTTGAATCTGAGCTGTAGCTATGACCTATGCCACAGCTTTGGCAACACTAGATCCTTTAATCCACTACACAGGGCCAGGGATTGAACCCGTACCTCTGCAGGGACCCAAGCTGCTGCAGTCGGATTCTTTTTTTTTTCAGTGGCTGCACCTGTGTCATATGGAAGTGTTAGGGGTCAAATTGGAGCTATAGCTGCAGCCTACGCCACAGCCACAGCAACACTGGATCCAAGCTGTGTCTGCAACCTACACCATAGCTCTTGGCAATGTCAGATCTTTAACCCACTCAGCAAGGCTAGAGTTCAAACTTGTATCCTCATGGATACTAGTTGGGTTCATTTCTGCTGAGCCACACTGAGAACTCCTGCAGTTGTATGTATTCTTAACCCACTGCAACACAATGGGAATTCCCTCTTAAGGTGCTTCTAGTTCTTCTAATCTTTCCTGGTTCTGAGTTCCTTCTTCCAAATAATTTTTTTGGTGTTGTCTTATATTTTATTATGAAAATTAGCAAACATGTGCAAAAGAAAATAGTAAAAGCTGTCAAGGATCAATCAGCTAGCTTTAGCAATGGCCAACTGATTTAAGCACTATCCTCTACTTTCTACCATAACTGGGTCATTTTAAAGCAAATGCCAAATATAAGATCATTACAAGAAATAATATTTTTGTGTGTATGTAAGTGTGTGTATATATATATATACACACACACACACATATGTTTTGTTCAGTATGTGTGGTGAATACACTCTAAGGCGGCTCCCATGAGCCCCATTTCCTGGGGTTCACACTCTTCTACTTCCCTTGAGTAGAAGCAGGAAATGTGACTTACTTCTAATTGATAGAACATGGAAAAGTGACATATTGTACGTGATTAAATAATGTAAGACTAAAATGTCCATCTTTCTAGGAGACTCTCTCCCTTGCTGGCTTTGACAAAGCAAGTTGCCATGTCATGGGCTTTCCTGTGGAAAGGGCCATATGGCAGGGAACCAAAGGTGGTCTCCAGCTGACAGCTAGCAAGACACTAAGACCCTCAGTCTGGTAGCGTGCCAAGAACCGAACTCTAACAACAATTACATAAGCTTGAAATGGACTCCACTGGAGGAGCACTGGAAAGGAGACCCCAGCTCTGGAGGACACATTCACTGTAGCCTTGCAGAGAACCCAGCTAAGCTATGTTCCTATTTGACCAGTAGAAACTATGAGATTATAAGTGTGTTTTAAGGCTCTAAATATGTGATAACTTGTTATACAGCACTAGTCAAATACTATTGTGCATATTTTTAAAAGATAAAAACTTTTTTTATATCACCATGATAGCATTACCACATCTAAAGATAATTCCTTAATGGCATTCCTTGACGTCATAATTCTTTAATGTCGTTAGGTATCCAATGCTCTCCAAATTTCCCCAATTATAATTTGCTTATATGGTTGGGTTTATGACAACAAAGCTTTAAAGAGTATTTCATGTATTACTCTTGGTGGTAATGTTTCTTAAATCTCTTTTAGTTTGGGGATTACTTTTCCCTCTTTTTTTCTTTTCTTAACATTTATTTATTGAATAACTGGGTCATTTGTCCTACACATTTTCCCACTTTCAGAATCTCTAAAGCTAATTGCTTCTCAGTGGTGTCAACATGGTCCTTTAGCCCCTATATTTCTAATAAATTGATAGATTCAGAGGAATGATCAGATTCTGATTTTTTTTTTGACAGTGTAGGATTACTTCCTACATAATGCTGTTTATGACTGCCTCATGTTAGAAAATTTATCTAGAATCCACTTTTTGTGATGTTAAGAAAAATTACTGGGTTCAAATGTTGTCAGCTTGATCTATCCATTATAAAGTTTCTCACCAACTTTTCACGTAAGAAATTTAGCTGCCATTGATGATCATTGCCTAGATACATTATTTCATTATGGTCACAGAATGATAAAAATACATTATTGCTCTCCATTCATTTCTTTTTTTCATGTACTTCTCTTGCCTGTTTCGCTTTGCCCTTTCTACAGGATACCATCCCAGTGCCTTCATTTCCCATAATCCTATTGACCCCAAGTTGTGAGTGTATAAGATTTCAGTGAAGGTTTGGGGTGAGATTGATGGAAGAGTTAAACTGCAGTTCAGCAAAGCAAATAGCTTAAAATTAAAAATTAAGGTATCTCTGTTCTGAAAGGCCTCTGTTATCTTTTTCACTGTTTAGTGAGTGATGGTCTCAGTCTACCAATAATCAGCCTTATGAATGGACCAGCCAAGCCCTTGCGGTCCTGATAATGATTGAAAGATGCCCTTCAGCAATAACCATCAGGAAATATTGAAAAAAGAAAAGTTTATTGCTTACAAGACTTGGGCCACAGAACAAGTTCTCAGGCAGAGAGCTAGGGAGCACATATGGTCTTGGCGTTCTGCTTTTGTTGGAGTTGAGTGTAGGGGCCTAGAATTACATGGACTCACCCTTTTTTTTAAAATTGAAGCATACATGATTTACAATATTATCTTGGCTTCAGGTGTACAACATGGCAATTCAATGTTTTTAGAGATTATAATCATTAAAAATTATTATAAAATTTGACTGTAGTCGCTATGCTGTACAATATATCCTTATAGCGTATTTATTTAAAAGATAGTATTTTGAACATCTTAACTCCCTTCCCCCTCCCCTCCCCTCCCTGTCTGATCACCACTAGTTTATTCTCTATATCTGTGAGTCTGTTTCTGTTTTGTTCTACTCATTCATTTGTTTTATTTTTCTTGGTTCCACATATAAGTGATAACATACAATATTTGTCTTTATCTGTCTGACTTATTTCACTTAGCATCATACCTTCCAGGTCCATTGCAAATGACAAATTTTCATCCTTTTTTTATAGTCAAGTAGTAATCCATTGTATACACACACCACATCTTCTTTATCAGTTCATTGGTTAATGGACATTCAAGTTGCTTTTATATCTTATTATTGTAAATAATGCTGCTTTGAATATTGGGATGCATGTACCTTTTCAAAGTAGCATTTTCATTTTCTTTGGGTATGTGCCCAGGATTAAAATTACTGGATCAGGAAAAAACAGTCTCTTTAATAAATGGTACTGGGAAAACTGGAGAGCTACATGTTAAACAATGAAATTATAACATTTTTCATGCCATATACAAAAATAATATCAAAATGGATTAAGGACCTAAAAATAAAACCAGAATTCATAAAACTCCTAGAAGAAAACATAGCAGAACACTATTTGACATCAGTTGTAGCAATAGTTTTTTTCTGAACTGTCTCCTAATGCAAAGGAAACAAAAGCAAAAGTAAACAAATGGGACCTAGTTAAACTTGAAAACTTTGCATAGCGAATAAAACCATCATCAAAATTAAAAGACAACCTACTGAATGAAAGAAAATGATAGGCATATGATATGACTGACAAGAGGTTAATATCTAAAATATATAAATTTCTCATATAATTTATTATCAAAAAATGAACAACCCAGTCAAAAAACAAGAAGATCTGAATAGACATTTTTTTTCCAAAGAAGATATACAGATGGCCAACAGGCATATGAAAAGATGCTCAACATCACAAATCATTGGGGAAATGCAAATCAAAATCGCAATGATGTATCACCTCACACCTGTCAGAATGACTGTCATCAAAAAGACCACAAATCTCAAATGCTGGTGAGGATACGGAAAAAAGAAAGCCCAAACGTACTGTTGGTGGGAATGTAAATTGGCTCAGCCAGTATAAAAAACAGTATGTAATTTCCTCAAAAGGTTTTAAATAGAACTACCATATAATCTGGCTCACTCATTATTGGTGTATTTAAAATATAAAAGTGAGAACTTAAAGCATGAGAAGAGAAAAAAAGTTCAAAGGGTCAGATTTTTTTTTAAATAATCCTATTTTATTTTATTTTTTATTTAATGATTTTTATTTTTTTCCATTGTAGCTGGATTACAATGTTCTGTCAATTTTCTACTGTACAGCAAGGTGACTTTTGAAATCAACCGAAAGAGTCTCAGTGGAATAATGTGACTGGAAATGTGTTTATTTGAGATAGCATTTTTTGAAGTGAATGCCTTTTTTAAATGCCTCAGCAATTAAAGCTTAATTAGGCACTTGCATTACACACACAGACATGCACACACACACACACACACACAAAATCTTTCTGGATTTACACTACAATCTACCCTGTGATGCTGCAGCACTAGGGTCAATGATGAGGACACTAACTGTCTGGGTAACTGATATGCTAAAAGTCAGGGGTAGGGCATGCTGTAGCCTGGAAAGTTCACATCTGAACAGATTATAGTAGCGAATTCTATAATAATTACACAGGCAATAGTCTGAAATTCAGTCTGAAGCCTTTGTCCCAAACTTGAAAATGTGCAGCTATGAAAACTAAGTCAGTGATCTCAGGGGCCCTAGAAATTTAATCAAAGACTTGAGTAACATTGTGGAATGTTTTAACATCTAGGGCCATCTGGTGTAAGTAGGTTTGAACCTGACCTAACTTGCTGGACACTCCCTATCTCATTGAACCAGGCTCTTAGTTCTGAGAACACATCAGTTTGGTTAAAGATGTGTCTCATTTCAGGAGGCAGTGATGCAGGTGGGCTCCCCAAGTTGGGCATATATGGTGAAGTATTTGCATCAGTTTATTTAATAAGAGATATTTCTATGGAAACAAGAACAACAAAAGACAATGGTTAAATGGCTGGAGCAGACGTAATTCCAGTTTCTGAGTTCTGAAGGCAGCCGATTAAGATTTTTAAACATCCGACTTAAAGAATTTTCAGATGGAATGAAGGCAGGCAGTGACAATTTTATAGATTTATCTGGCAGTTTGATTATCTCTGGTGATCTTTCTGAATAGTCCACTGAGAAACAGCCATGAAGATTGTCTATGTATTAGCTATTGTGGAGAATGCTCTGAAGTTTCTATCAAGTTGTTTAACTTTAGCTAGTAGTTTTAGGGTGTTTGTTTGTTTGTTTGTTTTTTGTTTTTTAATAAATTGAAGTCAGAAAAGTGGAAGATAAAATCAGAAACATTAGTTTGGGGAAAAGGCAGTTTTAGGGTTTTTTTTGTTTCTTTGTTTTTTGTTTTTTAATAATTCGAAGTCAGAAGGGTGGAAGATAAAATTGGAAACATTGGTTTGGAAAGTAGTAGAGGAACATTGGAGGAAACTAGAATTCAGGATCAGTCCAGTTTATAGGCAGATAATTGTGTCTTGCTACTGGAAAATACTTATAAGATTTGTATTTGTTCCTGACCAGCAGTCTTAAGGAGACTGTGGTTTAGAGCATTGGCAAAAAGAGCCCTTTTAGTAATTTGTATTTTAAAAGGCCAAAAAGGAGCTCCCATTGAGACTCAGCAGGTTAAGAACCTGACATAATGTCCTTGAAGATGCAGGTTTGATCCCTGGCCCCATTCAGTGGGTTAAGGATCTGGCATTGCCACAGGCTGTGATGTAGGTTGCAGATGCAGCTTGGATCCCGTGCTGCTGTGGCTGTGGCATAGGCCAGCATCTGTAGTTCTGATTCCACCCCTAGCCTGGGAACTTCCATATGCCACAGGTGAGGCCCTAAAAAGAAAAAATAATAATAATAAAATAAAAATAAATAATTAAAAAGGCCAAAAAAACTAAAAAGGATTTCCTCAGTGGCCTAGCAGACTAAGGATCTGGTGTTATTACTGCTGTGGCACAGGTGGGTTTAATCCCTGGCCTGGAACTTTTGTATGCCATGGGCGCAGGCAAAAAATAAGAAATAAGTAAAAAGAGCTCTTTCCCTCTATTTTCCCTTCAATTTCAAGATAGTTTTTGTTACTTCCTGGAGTGTTTACTTTTCAAAGCCATGATAAGATTTACATTTACATTTTAACTGAGAAAGAAAATGTTAAGTGTTCTCCTAGGAGTTTTAGTGCCTTTTGGAGGGTTTTGGCAGGCCCAATAAAATGTAGTATAGCTTTTCTGTGATTAGAGGAGTGCCCTGTAAAAATGATTCTCTGAACTCAAGGTTAACTGGGACTCTTCAGGGTTGGAAATGAAGAGTGGGTCATTTGGGTCATTATGAACATGGAAATGATAAACCAAAATGAACCAAATTGGTTCATGCCAATTTTATGCCGCAGGAGATGGACTTCATATTTATGTTTTCCACTCACTGTGAGCCCTCATGGTGATTATTTTGATGGATGGATGGGCACAGGCGAGGCAATAAACATCCAGGGGAGGAGAGGGGGAGCCCTGGCACAAATATCAGTGGCTCTTGAAACACTGCCTCCCCATTTCCCTCTTTCTCCTCATTAAAGGCCTTGATGTAACTTCCAACGTAGCTATACTTGACCATAGGGTTTTTAGGGAGTAACTAAGGTTAAATGAGGTTATGAAGGTAGGATCCTAATCCAACAGGATTGTGGACCTTATAAGACAAGGAAGAGAGAGTGATATCTCCACAAGTATGCACCAAAGGAAAGCAGTGTGGAGTACACAGCAAGAGGACATCTATCTGCAAGCCAGGAAGAGGGCTTTCCCCAGAACCTGACTATGCTGTATTCCCAGTATCCAAAACTGTGAAAAAATAATGTCTATTGCTATTTTGTTACAGTGGCCAAAGAAAATGAACACCCCTATCTAATAGACAATGGTGAATTATTGGGAGATGTTAATAATGTAAGTAACAAGATCAGATTTGTATTTAAGGAAGGAGGATTGGTGGCAATGAAGAAGGTGAACACAGCTGGGGAGGGTTCAAGGCAAGAAGATAAGTAAGTTTAAATCTTCTGCCTATTGTTTGATGGGGTTGTTCATTGGCAGAAGATCTAAACAGACAATTCTCCAAAGAAGATATATGGATGGCCAAAAAACACATGAAAAGATGTTCAATATCACTCAGTATTAGAGAAATGCAAATCAAAACCACTCTGAGGTGCTACCTTACACCAGCCAGAATGGCCATCATCAAAATGTCTACAAACAAAAGTGCTGGAGAGGGTGTGGAGAAAAAGGAACCCTATTAAACTATTGGTGGGATTGTAAATTGGTGAAACCCCTGTGGAAAACAGTATGGAGATCCCTCAGAAAACTAAAAATAGAGCTACCATTTGATCCAGCAATCCCAATCCTGGGCATCTATCCAGAGAAAACCATGACTCGAAAAAACACATGTACTCCAATGTACATTGCAGCACTATTTTCAATAGTCAAGACATGGAAACAACCTAAGTGTCCATTATTTATAAAAATAAGTAAATAAATAAATAAAATAAATCAAGAAGATGTGGTACATATACACAATGTAACATTACTCAACCATTAAAAGGAACGAAATACCAGCATTTTTAGCAACATGGATGGACCTAGAAATTATCATGCTAAGTGAAGTCAGTCAGATAATGAGACACCAACATCAAGTGCTATCACTGACATGTGGAATCTGCAAAAAGGACACAATGAACTTCTTTGCAGAATAGATACTGACTCACAGACTTTGAAAAACCCCTTATGATTTCCAAAGGAGACAGTTTGGGGGGTGGGGGGATGCGCTGGGGGTATGGGATGGAAATACTATAAAACTGGATTGTGATGATCATTGTACAACTATAAATGTAATAAATTCATTGAGTAATAAAAATAATAAATAAATAAATAAAAAAGAAGATAAGTAAGTAGCCTAAATAAACTGGCCACATGAAAGATAATAGGGCTCTAGAATGACTGATTATACATTTTTCCCGAAATGTAGCCCTTAGGTAAATGATCACTGATGTCCCACATCCAAGCACTGAGGACTGGTATCAGAGGTTTAGTTAACTAAGCACTGAGTTAACTTTAGCACTGAGGATTAACTAAGGTATCAGAGTTCATCTCTTCAACAGTTCTAAAGAGAAAATTTGCAAAGATACATCTCATGCATCTCCCTAGACTGTTAAAACAGATTTGGTTATCCCAAGACAAACTTCTAAGGAATCTCCTGTAGCATGGGGTAAAACTCCTTACTGTGTAGTTAGGAGAAAGGGGCCTTGTTCAAGGAACAGACTTGTTCAAAGTTAGAATTGGAACCAAAACTCTCATTTCAGTTCATTGTTCTCTTTCCTGGAAATGTTGTCCTCAGTCTCAGAGAAGTTTTGAGAAAAAGGTCCACACCAACATCAACAGGCAGACTGAGTGTGCCTAACCTGGCATCCAGAGAGGCATTTTAAGAGAGGCTAGGAGGAAAGGTCATTAAAAAGATCATCGGTTTTCAATCCTACCCTCACTCAAGATTCACTACCCCATATTTGCTCTTAGGGGAGAGATATATATCCAAAGGAGAGTGTTAGTGATAGAAGGGAATTTTTGCACTACAGCTAATTCTATCTTCCACTTTACTGAGGTTTCAAGAGAACTTATCCTTGATTGTATGCACCATTTATGGCAGAGCTGTGAATTGGACATAGGCTTGCGGAAGCCCGGACTAGCTTTCTTTCTGCACATGCATTCTAGACTGCTCTCTTCCTGTTCAATGCTTGGGCAGGAGATGCACAATTTGCGCAGCTCTAAATGTGAACAGTATTCAAGTTTCCCAAAGAGACTCAGTCTCTCTTCTCTTTTCATGCAGCATACTCATACATATAGACCACAAAGAGTGCCTACCAGCTATTTTCTGTCTTCAAAAGACTAATTGTAAGAGCTTTATGATTAGGGAAAGCTTTAATTCATACACAAAACACAAATTCCTGGGCTCTTTGACTTCTTCAGAAGATTTCTGCATGCATTTAAAAAATGTTCTCTATTGCCAAGTCACTATTATACTGTGTCACAGAGCAAGAAGAAGCCAAGAGGTATGAGTTCTTGGTGAATCACAGCTGAATTGAAGACCAGGTGTTGGACATCTCCCTTCACCAGAGACCTTCACCAGAGAATTACCCCACAGGAGGTTATCACATGGGCCAGTGGAAATGAAATATCTGCTTTCAAATCCCAGCCTCATTAGTGATTAGATGTGACCTTGGGCTTGTTACCTAAAATCTCTATACTTCAGTTTGTCTGTAACATGAGAATGATTTTTTTTTTTGTCTTTTGTCTTTTAGGGCCGCACCCATGGCATATGGAGGTTCCCAAGCTAGGGACTGAATTGGAGCTGTAGATGCTAGCCTACGCCACAGCCATAGCAAAGCCAGATCCAAGCCTCGTCTGTGATCCACACCACAGCTCACAGCAATGTCAGATCCTTAACTCACTGAGTGAGGCAAAGGATCAAACCTGCGTCTTCATGGTTACCAGTCAAGTTCATTAACCACTGAGCCATGACCTGAACTCCAGAGAATGATTTTTTTAGAGGATTACGTCTCTTCTAGGACTGTTTTAAGGATTAAACTAGATAATCCATGTAAGGCACTATGTACAGATTCCAGCATATACTAAGTGCTCAAATCAATAGAGTTTGTTTCCTTTTTAATTCAAACAATAAGGAAAAATATCTAGTCTGAATTTCTGTGAAATATTTTATATTGACTAAAGAAAGATGGCAAGAGATTCAATACATTTTATTTTAAAGTAGAAAATTGTGTAGGAAAAACATCATCTTGGAATCGTCTCCAACATAATTAGTTATGGGGGATTTGCCAGAGACTGGATTCAGTGATCATCTATCATTACCATGGTAACAAGGCCAATAACTTGAACTTGGGTCATAGCAGCTAAAATGAAGAGGACTATCAGTTTGGAGATAATTAAACTGAAATCCATAGCTACTTGAGACTCAACCAAGATTCTTGGGGATAGTTTGGAATTAGTTTAAATCAAGATATATCTTCTAAAAGGAGAGAGAATAAACAATTTTAAACAAGAAAAAGTTAAATGACCCTATCTTGGTGGCATATTTAATATTCAAGTAAGTCATAGGAAAATAGTACCCCAGAGCCCAGAGACAAAGTCATAGGTTAGATTCCTTTCATTCAATGCACTTGAGATGAGTCTCAAACGTCTTTTGTTCATTAAAACACATTCACCTATTTTTATGTTGAAAATATTGATATGATGCATTTTTCCTTCTATAACATTATAGATTTCAGAATCACATAATGCTGAAATTAGAAGAAACCTTACAACATGATTTATAGATTAAGAAAAGGCCAATATTTAGAAGGGTGTTGTGACACAGCCAAGGCCCCAGGACTCAGAAAGCATATGGTTGAGATTAGAACTCAAGTAATTTTTGAGTTGTAATTTTTTGCCTTTTCTATTACACTAAGCTAACTTTACTAAGAATCTGACATTTCATCATGTTCTACTTCAACAGAATTTTTCTATGTAGTGAGGAGGTGGAACATACAATTGAATCACTTTTCAGCTGCCCCACATCCTGGGAAAAACAAATAGTGATGTTTGGGGGTTGACAGCATCTCAGAGGTTTCCCAAGATGCCTATGATCTGAGGGAGGCTACGATCCTTGTTATCTATCTCCCACTCCAAGGTATATTTCCATTCCATAATTATTCTCCTCCACCATCCAACTGCTGCTAATAGGGGCCCTTTTGGATATCCCATTTTCCTTCCAAGTTTTCTCTTTTCTCCTATGGCATTTTCAAGCCTCTTGCCAAACAGAGATGCTAGTTAAAAGGGTCCTGTCTGTTCACAAGTGGTTGAAGGGCTCATACTCAATCCTGAGCCACGGACATAAGCCCTCTCTGGAAGCTAAGAGGCTCCCAGAGGAACAGAAGACCCTCGGGAGCCTGCATTCTTCAGGATATTTCTTGTCTAGTTTTGCAAACCTCAGTTTGTTTGGCAGATCCAAAGGAGACCTTTCTGGAAGCTTCTGTTTGCACAAGATTAACTAAATGGAATATAAACCAGAGTAGGCCAAGAAGGGGTCTCAATCTACCTCCCTGAGGCCTGCCCTGCCCCAATTCTAGCCTGGGTTCTAGATGCTTTATTTCTCATACTTATACTTAGAACTGATGGGCAATATCTTCCCTGGTCTCTCCACTTATAGCCCCTGGCTTATTCATCATCCCAGTACTTCTAATCCCTCCATCTCATTTTTTTGTTTGTTTTTGTTTGTTTGTTTGTTTGTTTTTTAGGGATACACCCAAGGCACATGGAAGTTCCTAGGCTAGGGGTCGAATTGGAGCTGCAGTCACTAGCCTATGCCACAGCCACAGCAACACGGGATCTGAGCCACATCTGTGACCTATACCCACAACTCACGGCAATGCTAGGTCCTTAATCCACTGATCGAGGCCAGGGATCAAACCCGTATCCCCATGGATACTAGTCAGGTTCTTAATCCAGTAAGCCACAATGGGAACTCCTCATCTCATAATCTTTAAAATAGTTTTCATCAAGACTGAATTTTCATTATTTCTCTCTTCTTCTTGTTCCCCAACTCATTTTTATAAACTCCAAACACCCCTCCATCTGAGGATACACCCCTTCTCTCCAGCCAAAATTATTGATTTATTCTTCCCTCCTCCCTGGCTCACTGCCACCTGCTGTTTAGCTCTTACCATTCCTTCTAGCCACAAACATCTTCCTATCAGGCCAACTTCCTTGCCCCGGACTCTGTCTTCAGCTGGGACCACTTAGCTCCACACCAGAAAGGAGGATGCTCAGAATGAGGCAGACAATATTAAACAGCCCTACCCCAGCTCCCCATCCTATACTAAATCCCAGCCATGAACTCTCTGACCTGGGCAGGCAGACTGTCCACATTTCATGTCTTCTCACCTGCCATATTGGCTCTAAACTGATCATTTGTCCTTGCTCTTAGGTCTCGGCTGAATTATCCTGCTCACAAGACGTAGCCACCCTTCACTTTTACCTGTTCCTCAAATTTAGCCAACATGAAAGGATCTACTCTCTGTAGATTTATCTCCAAGGCACCAAGTTCCTGCTCAGCCTACAGTCTGTCACCTATCCTCGTGCACTTAATTAAAGCTATTTGATGCTCATAATAAGGGCTCCCATCCATTGTGCTTAGTTGTTAATTTAATGTTTTATTTGTATTATTTATTTAATTTATGTATAAATGTGTGTGTCAGTTTATTTTATTTATGCTTTTACTACATGGTCTTTTTTTCTTCCTTTTTTTTTTTTTTTTTTTTTTTTTTTTGTGGCCATACCTGTGGCATATGGAAGTTTCCAGGCTAGGGGTCTAATTGGAGCTGCAGGTGCCAGCCTACCCTACAATCATAAAAACATGGGATCTGAGCTGCATCTGTAACCTATGCCATAGCTTGTTGCAACACCAGATCCTTAACCCACTGAGTGAGGCCAGGAATCAAACCTGTATCATTACAAGTACTATGTCAGGTTCTTAATCTGCTGAGTCACAATAGGAACTCCTACTACATGCTCTTTACTAAGTATTTTGCCAACATAATCCTCTTTAAACCTCATGATAACCATGATCAGAATATATTCATATTTGTCTTCTTCATATGAAGAAATCAATACTCAGAGAAGTTGAGTAATTGCCTAAGGACACACAGCTTATGAGTAATAATGACTTTTTTCAAACTTAACCTAAAATCTACCTCTCATGGGAAGGCTTTCTCAGTTAACATTTTACTCTGTGCCTCATGCACTCTGTGCTACAATTTTATAGCCTCACTGTTTTATGTGTTTTTACTATTTGTGGCTCAACCCTTACAAGTCCTCAAGGACAAGTACCTTTTCAAAAACAAAATAATGTTGAGTCCTCCAAAAGACAGAGAATAGATCCACAGGAAATGGTGTTGGCTGACTCATTCTACCTTTGTGAACCCATGGGTGAAATGGGAGGCAGAATGATAGGGTGTTCAGAAGAAAGGACTAAGCCCCTGACCCTGGGTGGCTTCTCTGACCAGTGACTCAGGCTTTATTATTAGATGAACCCATTAATGGCAAGCCCTTGCTGTCTCATGTGGTCAGAGGATATCCCACCAGAAAAGGCTCAGGATTTCTTATTCATGACTGCTTAGATGAGAACAGCCGTGCATAACCCCCAATAGGGATGCATTTAATCTTCAAAACAAATCTTTGTGGTAGGTAGACATGTCAGTCACCTTTTTTTTTTTTTTTTTTTGCTTTTTAGGGCTGTACCCATGTCAAAAGGGAGTTCCCAGGATAGGGGTCAAATCAGAGCTGTAGCTGCCTGCCTACACCACAACCACAGCAACATAGGATCCAAGCTGAGTTGTGATCTGCACCAGAGCTCACAGCAATGCTGGTTCCTTGACCCACTGAGCGAGGCCATGGATTGGACTCATGTCCTCATGGATGTCATTTGGGTTCATTTCTTTTGCGCACAATGGGAACTCCCTCAATCACCATTTAAAGAAGAAGAGATGGAATTTTATAGCATTTAAATTACTTGTTCAAAGTCATGCATTACAAAAGAGGCAGAATTAGTTCTCAAACCCAATCCCCTGACTCATATCCAGTGCTCTGTTACACCACATGGCTGCCTCTCATTGCATGAAAGAATTCAGTGATGCAGGATCCAGATATAAGAGAAAAATCAGCATAAGAAATTTCCATTTCTAAAGATAAATAGATGCCAACGAGTTCCAAATTCCCTTGCTAAAAATACTTTGAAAAAACTGACAGAACCACATTTTAACACAGCCTTGGTGGAAAGATCATATTATTCTTCAGGCTCCTAAACTCTTTTGTTCTATCACATGTTCATCTCCCTTTTCTTTATTTACCCTGGGGTCCCAGGAATTACAGACAGTGACTGAGGTCACCAGGGATTTATAATAATTCAAATACACAAATATGAGGCCTAATTTTAGACTTTCCCAGGATGGTGGGCATTCTCAGTATCTGAAGTGCTTCCATTTGGGTTGCTGGGTCTATGACTTTTTGCTAATTATCAGGGTTCACTTAACAGTCACCCAGAGCAGTCAGCTTCACTGTCTGGACTGGAAAAAGGGCTGGGTAGTAAAAATAACTCAAGCTATGAATTGTATTTGGACATTGCATGTTTACTAATAGGCAGAGGCTCTATATGTCTTGCTGTCTGAGCTCAGACAAAGGAGTTTCATTTGCCGACCCTTCATAGGGCAAAGAAAACCTGTTTCTTAATTACAGAAAGGGTGAATGAGTCTCTGTTTCCCTGCAAAGGGGTAGGCAGGCTATTCACATCAAAAATAACTTCCTTACCCTCACATTAGTCACTGGCATTTTACCTCTGGTCTTTATGACCTTTGAAAAAGGTTTCTCTATGGACCCAAGGACAGCAATGACCTTCATGCCTTTTGACAACGCTGCTACAACATCAGAAGCCAGAATAGTAGTGACCAGGATGTCTCCATTAGAAGGGAAAGACCCTACACATACTGACACTTATTACCATCGGATAAAGAGAATCTCTAGGGAAAGGAAGTCTCTGCAACAGCCACCCACCAGCCCAGCAAAATAGGTAGCCCTTAGGAGTGCCAAATTCAGGCCATGATAAGCATTCATTTAACACCTTTTGTCAAACCTCTACTGTACACCAGAAAATGTAGTGGGTAGTGTGAAAACAAAAAGAATCAGTCATAATCTCTATCTTTATAGATGGCATAGTCCAAGGGAAAAATCAGATATATACTTCAAATAATTATAATGTTATTTATAAAATGCTTTGAGAGTACAGAGGCAAGAGCAATCAATTCTGTCTGTGGTTGGATGGAGAAGTCAGAAGTACCTTCACCAATAAGGGATCACTTGAACTTAGCGTTGAAGGATGCATGTAAACTCATTCAGGCACAGAAGGGGAAAGCAGTCCAAATAAAGGAAAGGTATGAACAGAGACCAAAAGATGCAAATGTACATACTTGGGGGATACTTAATACTATAGAATAGCTTCAGCCAACAAAGGGTTTTAAGCAGGAGAAGGCCAGAAGTCAGCTCTGCATTTTAGAAAGGGAATTCTGGTGGTAGTGTGAGAATTGGAGTAGAAGAAGCAAACATCTAAGCCAGGGAGGGTCATTCAGAAAATTATTCAAGTAGACTGAGTGAGAGGAGATGAAGAATGAAGACCTGACCAGGACAAATGCCATGGGGGTGAGACGAGGGAACTCCTGTCTGTTGTAGATACTGTATGCTTTGGATAGATTTTTTTTTTAATTGTATTTTTAAAATGAACAAAATGAGCATATGGTTTCAGATTTTGCAAAGCATTTCACCTTCATGATTTTGAAAATGAGCAGGACCCTGCAGGGCCCTACCAGATTAAAAACAAAAACAAAAACAACTCTGTATACCTATTTCTATTTTTGTAGAAAAAGGCCTTGGTCTCCCAACTTTCTCTGAGTTCCAAAAAGCAGACTCGAGCAGTCACTAATTAGGGACATGAGGGGATACAGAAACAAAGGAAAAGGTCAAGAAACATTAGTTCAGCCATGAAACAGAGTCCTACTTCCCCCTCAAGGCATATACACAACAATCTGACACATATATTTGACTTGCTCTGCAGGGACTAAGACCCTCCCACCCAGAGGGAGAATAGTGACTGTATGCTGAGGACAAGCATGTAGACAGACCGCAGGCTGGTTAGAACCAGGAGGTTGATTACTGAAGCATCACTGAAGACTACTGAAGCATTACTCTGTTACCCCACCACCAACCAATCAGAAGAAAGTCATGCATCCTGAAGCCCTAACCCCAAATGTTTCCCTTAAAAACTTCCGGAAAGCCATCAGGGAATCCAGGTCTTTTAAACATGAGCCACACAGTCTCCTTTCTGGGCATTATGATAAACATTTACTTTCCTTCACCACAACCTGGTGTCAGTAATTGGGCTTTGCTGCATGTTGGGCAATGAGATCTAAGTTTGACTTGGTAACAATTTGATGTCAATCATTTTCTAAATTTGGGGGGGGGAAATAGGCAAATTAATTATCAAGTGACATTAATTTAGAGAGAAGTGCTCAGAAGAAAGTGAAAAACGAAAACAAAACAAATTAAGGGGAGAGGTAGTCCAAAGCATGGGTCATTAGTCCAGACAGCCAACCTAGGAGATACGGATAGAGCAAGGATGCCTCAGGGTAAGAGGATATAGAAGCATCAGGAGAGCAAACAGATGAATCAGAAAAGGACATGGGATAAACTTCTTCTGATAATTTCCATCAGTATATAAACATGCTGCTGTGTTTCTAACCCAAAAGAAGGAAGGAAGGAAGGAAGGAAGGAAGGAAGGAAAGAAAGAAAGAAAGAAAGAAAGAAAGAAAGAAAGAAAGAAAGAAAGAAAGAAAGAAAGAAAGAAAGAAAGAAAGAAAGAAAGAAAGAAAGAAAGAAAGAAAGAAAGAAAGAAAGAAAGAAAGAAAGAAAGAAAGAAAGAAAGAAAAAGAAAGAAAATCTCTGTTGACCCCACTGTCCCTATGAGGCAGAATACTAATTCAGATAGTCAGAGTAGCACCATGCATTCTTTGATATGGCTATTGATTAACATTTGTGGTTTAAGGGCTCCAGAAAGTAATATCCCCACAGGCCTTGTTTATTATAGGAATTTTGTCTTCCTCACAGGCCTCCTTTACTATAGGAAGTGCACCTACCCCCACATGGACCTTAATCTCTGACCCACTCCTCAAATGATAAAAAAGGCATGAGGGGAATGGAGACTCAGTCTAAGGAAAGAGAAGGACAAAGAAATCATAAAACTTATGGGACATTTCCACTCCTAAAACTCCTATTGGACAAGGACTGATGTAAGTAACTGGGCAAGGACAATGGGAGAAAACCACATCTTTCTGGACTCCACGTTGATGCCCCCACTATTCTCCCCACTCGCAGCAGTCCTGGGAGCTATTCGCTTTCCTGTAATAAAGACTTTGCTTGCTTGCTGCCTGTGTGTTCATGGAGTTCATTCTTGAGCTGTGTGAACAAGAACTCAGGTTCTGGTAACATGTTTCTGGCATCACTTATGCGCTACCATTTCATTATCTATACTTGCTCTCGCTAAATCCTGTCTTCCAATTTTCTCTTGAACCTGTTTTAAAAAGGCTTTCTTCTTCACCACTCTATAGCAATTCTTGTCAAGGCCATGAAAACATCTCTTTCTAAACTGAATGATCAATGCCCAGTTTTCAGTTTGTAACCAAGCAGGGCCCTGTGGGGCTCCTGTGTACCCCAATTCTTGTTTTTAGGGAGTAAGCTTCAGCCTCCATGACCTTTCCTGTGTTCCAAAGGGTAGGTTCAAACAGTTGTTAATCAGGGAAGGGAGGGGATGAGAGACCAGGGAGGAGCAGTCAAGAGACAAGAGTGCAGCTTTGGGGAAGGGTCCTGGTTCCTCTTCAAGGAATATACATATCAATATCTTTGAGCTCTTCTGCAGAACTAAAACCCCAACAAATAGAAGATGTTAACTACTTGATGGAGCATACTTCACTCCAGAAAAGAGGACCACCAGAACCAGTCCTGGGGCTACTAAACACGAGCTTTAACAATGCACACTTTCCTCTACCCTGATCCTTATCTGTGGCCCTATTTTCCACTCCCAAAATTGTAACACCACCTCCCAGTCTTTAAAGCATTAGCCTGCTGTGGCCTCCTTTGCCTGGCAAAGCAATAAAAGCTATCTTTTTCTCCTTCACCAAATACTTTGTCTTTGCATTTCTATTCAGCAACAGTAGACAGAGGATCCCTTAGTCTTTGCTCTTCTCCTACCTCACTGCTTACTCCTTCTTCCACCCAATGTCTTCATGTTGGACTAGCCCAGGGCTCAGACTGTGATCACCTTTTCTTCTTACACTCACTTCCTCAAAGATCTCAATCACTCACTTGGTTTTAAATTTTCTGCACATGCTAACCACTTGCAAATTTAAACCCTTTATACCTCAGGCAGAACTCTCTTCCAACTCTAGACTCATACATAAATCCAACTTCCCACTCAACATCTCTCTTTGTTTTTCTAAACGAGTGTCTCAAACTCAATACATCAAAAACTAAACTGCTAATCTTCCTCTTTCTTCAAAACCTTTTTTCACGTTCAGGTAGCTCTGTTCTTCCACCCACTTGAGAAAATTTCTTAAGGCCTTCTTTGGCTTTTGTCACATACTTCATCTAATATAGTGGCAGTTTCTGCTGCTATTACATTCAAAATGTATCGGGAATCTAACCATTCCTCACCAGCTTCCCTGCTGCCACCTATTCTAGGCCTCCACTCTTTCTTACAGAGGTCACAGCATGTTGAAAGTTGAATTTTGCCCCAATTCTGAAAAAAAAAATTAAAGCTCTAACATCCAGGACCTCAGAACATGGCCTTATACGGAAAATAAGGTCATTGTATCTGTAATCAAGTTAAGGTCCTTTGCATATGCACACTACTATATACAAAATGGAGAGATGACAAGGACCTACTGTATAGCACAAGGTAACCTACTCAATACTGTGTAATAACCTATATGGGAAAAGAATCTTAAAAGGAATGGATAGATGTTTATGTATAACTGAGTCACTTTGCTACATACCTGATACCAATACATCTTTGTAAGTCAATTATACTCCAATAAAACTTAAAAAAAAAGTTAAAGTCATTTGGCATCCTCATTAGAAGGACACATTTGGATACAGAGACAGACATATATGGAAGGAAGATGATGTAGAGAGACACCCACAGAGAATGGCCATGTAAAGACAGAGGCAGAGATTGGAGCTGCACTGCCACAAGCCAAGGAGCAATGGAGCTACCAGAAGCTGTAAGACACAAGGGAGAGATCTTAGATCTTACTCCAGAGGCTATGGAAAGAACACGGTCCAGCCAAAACCTTGTTTCAGACCTCTTGTCTCCAGAGATGAGAGAATGTTGACAAAACTTGGCCTCTGTCCACCGGTGCCAGATAGAAACACAGAGACAGAGTTTAGGATGAAGGAGAAATGATTAGCTTTTACTGTTTGCCTGATATCTTAAAGACTGTGCCCTCCTTTGGGAGAGGATATGAGGTGATCTTAGAGTTCTGGGAGTGGAAAATGGGACCATGATAAGGATTAAGGTAGATATAATATTTCATTCTTCTTCAGAGTTGGTGTTTAGTGGTCCCAGGACTGGTTCTGGTGGTCCTGGAATAAAGAAGACTTCGTCAATTAGTTAACACCTTCCTTTTATTGGAACTTTTAGCTTTGCAGAAGAACTGAAAGATATTTTTATGTGTATATCTTGAGGAGGAAGCAGGACCCTGCCTCAAGGCTGCACTATTGCTTTTCTTCCTTCCTTTCTTTCTTTCTTTCTTTCTTTCTTTCTTTCTTTCTTTCTTTCTTTCTTTCTTTCTTTCTTTCTTTCTTTCCTTCCTTCCTTCCTTCCTTCCTTCCTTTCTTTCTTTCTCTCTTTCTTTTTCTTTCCTTCTTTCTTTCCTGTCTTTTAAGGCCCACAACCTCGGGATATAGAAGTTCCCCTAGGGTAGGGGTCGAATTGGAGCTGTAGCAATGCAGGATTCTTAACCCTCGCTGGGGATCAAACCCATTGTCCTCATGGATACTAGTCAGGTTCATTATTGCTGAGCTAGGACAAGAACTCCTGTACAATTGCTTCTTAACTTCTCCATTGTCTCTGCATCTCGTCCCTTCCCTGTTTAGCAACTCATTGAACCTGCCCTTTGGAACTCAGGGAAGGTCATGGAGGATGAAGCTCACTCCCAAAAATAAGAAATGGGGGCATAGAAAGGCTTGTGTGTCCAAGCACCCCACAGGACTCTGCCCAGTTTCTAGCACACATTTCTGTTATTCAAAGCCTCTCTCTTCATTGTACTTTGCTATACCAGTTCTAGGAAAGGAATGCACTGCAGTAGCCTCCTAACTGGTCCCCCTGATTGTTACTTTCCCTAAATTTATTCCCAACAGAGCAACACAAATAATCCTTTAAATGTAAATCATACTCTGTCACTTTCCTATGCAAACCCTCCAGTGACTCCCCACCTTACTCAGAAGAATATTAAAGTCCTCATACTATAGTAACTTATGCGGCTCTATACGTCTCCCTTTACCTCTGACCTCATCTTTGACTGCTCTCTCTCTCATGTACTCTGATCCAGCCACCTCGCTCTTCTTCAAACATGTCAGCCATTTTCATACTTTAGCAGTTGGGCTCTAGTTGTTTCCTATGCCTGGAAGATTATTTCCTCACATATTCACACTCTTCCAGCTTTGCCCTAAATCTCTCCTTGAAAGGACCTACCCTGACCATTCTATTTAATACTGCAATCTGCCCTGCGCCTCTATGTGTGTGTGTGTGTGTGTGTGTGTTGAGGAAGGGATGCAATTTGGAATTGAGTTTAAATCCTATTTCTGTCAGTTTCTAGCTAGATAATCTAAAATGAGTCACATCAAATGCCTCAATTCCATAATTATAAAATGCATAGGATAATCCCTACATTACATAGCTATAAAGAGTCAATTAAATAATATAGATGAAAGCACACTAGAAAACACTCTAAAGATACTGTATTTAGTAATATTTCGTGTGTTGGTTTTTTTTTTCTTTATAATTCTATCTGTTGTTAACACCACTCTCTGATTAACTTTAGAAATCTAATGATCCAAGAAGACATGATGTGCAAGAAATTGAATCTGGTTTGGCGTTAGACCTATGTTTTGGCTTATAGACTTGAACTTGTGGCTAGAGTGTTTAAAGCCCCTTGCCATAAATGAAGGCAATCATGAGCCTTTAGAAAAAAAGCTAATGAACTAGGCAATGTAATATTTGGCTTGTGCTTCCTCTTCCTTTACCTCTGACGTGCATAGCACAATTATCTTTATCTTTCTATTTTTTATAGCACTTTTGACTCACTAGGAATGAACCTAAGCAAATGATCTCTATTTATGCCTTTCTACTTAGCTCCAAAGTCAGACATTCAGTCTAAAGAAACCTTTGGTTGAAGTGAAAGATTCATTTAAAATCATGTGTTCTAAACATTGTCTTGCTCCACTATATTCTTGCCAGACAAGGGAGAAAGTCATACTGATAAGGAGGAGAATTTCCAAAGAGCTCCAGACCCAGGGATGCTGGTAACAATTCTCTTTTCAACAAATTGTCTTCAAGTAATTTGCCCTCTTAGATTGGGTATCTTCGTTCTTACTCCTAAGGAGAAAAAACAAGGCTATTTTCATTTTCTCTAAATCTTAAGATTGGGGAGTTCCCATTACAGTATAGCAGAAAGGAATCCAACTAGTATCCATGAGGAGGCAAATTCAGTCCCTGGCCTTGATCAGTGAGTCAGGGATCCAGTGTTGCCATGAGCTATGGTTTAGGTCACAGATGAGGCTCAGATCTGGCATTGGTGTGGCTGTGGCATAAGTTGGCAGCTGCAGGTCTGATTTGACCCCTAGCCATAAGCCATGGGCGCAGCCCTAAAAAGCGCACACACACACACACACACACACACACACACACACACACACACACAAATCTTGAGACTTTCTTGCTTGCAGGTAAGGTCCCTTTTCAGATTTGGAGTCTTGGAAGATTCTTTATGTGTGGCTCAAGGATGTGGGTTAGATAGAAGGAACTGCAGGTAACCAGATTTGAGAGACCATCCAGATTTGGTGGAGGGATCTCAGAGCTGGATGACATCCTGCTCTAAAATGTAGTTCCTTCTGCTGTAAAATAGAAAAATGACACATACCCATTACACAAGGATCAAATGATGCAGTAGTGTGACATAGCCACCATAGGGCTTAACACATAGCAGAATCTCTGAGAATGGTAGCAATTATTGTAATTGAAGTGACCTTGAAGTCATATTTGTAATCAACATTAACCAGAGAGCCATATTAACTACAAGACATAAAGTGTTTGTATATATATATATATATATATTTGTCTTTGTAGGGCCACATCCGAGACATATGGAGTTTACCAGGCTAGGGGTTGAATCCTAGCTGCAGCTGCCAGGCTACACCACAGCCACAGCCACAACAGATCCAAGCCAAGTCTGTGACCTACACCACAGCTCACAGCAAAATGCCAGATCCTTAACACACTGAGAGAGGCCAGGGATTGAACCTGTATCCTTATGGATACTAGTCAAATTTGTTTTTGCTGAGCCAGGACAGGAACTCCTGGAATATGTTTTTTGAAAGAAGTGATTCCCTGTATTGGGCCTGATGGTTGTATATGATTTTTACAAGTAGAAAGAAGAAAAAAATGGCCCTTTATGTGGGACCATCATCAAGAACAATGTGTGAAAATAGGAAAACATAGAAAATCAGCACAACCTACACAAGAGATAGATTTCAAGTGCTTGGCTCTTGAAATCTTGATTTCAAGTGATCAGGCGGGATTGCACTTCTGAGCCCCACAGAACCACTCTTAAGGCCTCTCCTTCAAGATTGGGAGAGATAGCTGTCATGCCTAATACATAGAAACAAACACAGAGGATTAGGCAAAATAAGGAGACAGAGGAATATGTTCCAATCAAAAGAACAAATTAGAACCTCAGAAAAAGAACAAAACAACAAGGAGATAAGCAACTGACCTCATAAATGGTTCAAAATAGTGGCCTTAAACATGCTCACCAAACTCAGGAGAAGAACGCAATGAGAACTTCAACAAAGAGATATAAAGTGTAAAAGAGTGCCAAATAGAAGTTATAACTAAAGTCAAAGACACACTACAGAATGTTAACAAAAGTTAATAAGGATTTCAGGGAGTTCCCGCTGTGGCTCAGTGGGTTAAGAACCTGACTAGTATCCCTGAGGATGCGGGTTCAATCCCGGGTCTTGTTTAGTGGGTTAAGGATCCGGCATTGCCATGACCTGTGGTGTAGGTCACAGATGCAGCTCAGCTCTGACATTGCTGTGGTTGTGGTACAGGCTGGCAGTTGCAGCTCTGAGTCGACCCTTAGCCCGGAAACTTCCATATGCCACAGGTGTGGCCCTAAAAATAAAAATAAAATATACAAAAGTCAACAGCATTAAAAAAAAAAAAAGGAATTGCAAAATGGCAGCAGCAGGGCATTTAACCAAGTGCAGGACCCTTCTGAGTACTATGCCCTGTAAGCCTACACAGTTTGCATACCCATGAAGGTGGACTACTGCACACAGTTGTTCTCCTTTAAACCACACACACGATGGAATATGAATGAGTGGTCAACAGGGACCCACTGTATAGCACAAGAAATTCTACTCAATATTCTGTGATAATCTATATAGGAATGGATATAATAACAGATATAATAATGTTACACCTCAATAACATTTTTTTAAAAAAACTAATGCTCTGCTTAACAGGCAGATGTTTGGTCAATGGGATTGTGGCTGGAGGAGAGAAATGGAGCACCTCAGGGAAGACCAACCCACAGCCTGGGTAATATTTTACCAACACTTCTGCTTCGATGTATCTGTATCAATCAGGATCTCAGAACAAACAGACAGATCCTCAAAAAGGGGGGATTTAAGAAAGCCTAATGAAGGGACTTTACATTTAAGAGTGGCTGAGTTAAGAGAAGGTAGGAAACCACCACTCATCCTAGGTCTGGAAGAGCAAGGGGAAAGCACAGTTACTTGAAATCAGGGACCCTTGTAACTGTACGAGAAGACAAGGAATGAGTACTGCCTCACATAAAGAAAATAAAGTCCCTGTCAACCAAAGGCTCTGGGAAGGCGGGAGTGGGGCCCTAGAAAAATACCCCAACATCTCTTTCCCCTTGCCCTCGGATATCCTGCCAGGGCTTCCCACTGGTGGAATCAGAAACCAGAAGGCAAGGGGCCTGTGCAACACTGCCCATCAAGATCTGCCTTCAGGGCGCAGCATAGAAGAGGGCTCTGGAGGGACCAATGGAACCAGTGAGACAGGCAGGGCAGAGGTAACCCTCAGAAGCTTCCAAAAAGAGCTAGAAAAGGATATCAAAGTAATTTTCTAGGCCATAGTTGTAAATATATAACACATTCTCCTTCCTATCTTAAGTTGTAAATATATAACACATTGTTGTAAATATATAACACATTCTCCTTCCTATCTTAAGTTATACCCAGTGTTTGCAATTCCCATTGTGGCTCCACAGGTTAAGAAACTGACCAGTGTCCATAAGGATGCAGATTCAATCTCTGGCCTTTCTCAGTGGGTTAAGGATCTGGTGTTGCCAAGAGCTGTGGCATAGGTTACAGAGGAGGCTTGGATCCTTCAATTGCTGTGGCTGTGGTGTAGGCCAGCACCTGAAGCTTGAATTTGGCCCTTAGCCTGGGAACTTCCATATGCCACAAGAATGGCCATTAAAAAAAAAAAAAAAACCCACAAAATTGTACCCAGTGTCCAAATTAGTGCACCATGAATGTTACACACTGAGCACCAAATGACACCAGAAACCAAATAATATAATACCATCCGTGTAAAAATGCCTCAGATTTATACAATACAAAATTCCTTTCATAAATAGGGAAGTCAGAGCCTGGAATATAAAACGTGTGGGGACAGGGAGTAGCACCATGGGGATAGCCACCTGAAAAAAGTGAAATTATGGGGGGTCTCTTGGTGAGCATGACCTCTTTAAGAAATGTTTAAGATGTAAGGATGGCAGAGATTCCCAGTAGGTGATTTCAGAGAAGAGAAGTCAATTAAGCAATTCCAGGGGCTTGACATCATTCTGCATCCTATAAACACTGTCAATGTTCCCCTATGCGGTAACAATCTGTGCTTAAAAATCTAAAGCAATTACCTTTGTCCTCCCAGCCTTTTAAGCACCTACTTCAATCAGATGAAAAGTTTAAAACAAGAGCTGAATATGCCCCTTTGTCACCAAGAGGGCAGTGCTGTTTGATGGAAGCATTCATGAGGACAATTCATTCAAGCATTTTTGGGGACAGGTGACAAAGGTGGTCAATTGGGACACGCAAAAGCAGTAATTGCCCAAAAAACTGGGGACAGGAACATTTGAAATCAATATCCCTTGAAAAATAAAGTGCAGCTCATTGTGTTCCTATTATAATTTTACTTTGCTTCTGCTTTAGCCAGGAAATAGTAATGACAGTTGAAAAACATTTATTTACTCGTTCTTTCCCTCATGCTATTTTGTTTTGTTGCCTTTATTTTGCTGCCTTTTCATCTCTGCTATATATGGGACATTTTTATTCTAAAAGTCCAGGGAAAATATTTCACTGTAATGTCATCCTTTAGCCGTGTGACCTTAGAGAAACCAATTCACAGAAAAATGGCCTTTCAAAGCTGAAATGAATTTTAGCATCATCTCCAAACATTCACTTTACCCATGGGACATGGAGAGGTAGGGAGTGGTAAAGTCTCCAAGAAAGTGAAGATAGAACTTTATCCTTAATGTTATCCTTTCTAGAATGACCCTCTCTTCAGTCATGGCTCAGTTCAAATCATCTTGATCCAATTCCATTCCACTGGTTTCAATGCAATTAAATCTAAAGAATGTCAATCACACACTCACCCGGTACTCTTTTAATTAACCTAAGACATCCAACAATGAAAGAAACAGTCTCTGTCACAGCAGAGTAGAAAAGGTATGGATTTTGACAGGGGAGTCATTTCTAATCCCAATTTAGCTGTTTATGAGCCGAGACTTTGGAAAATTTACTGGGCCATTCTTAGTTCAGTTGTGATGTTTGCAAAATGAGATTCAAACCACCTACCTCACAGAGTTGTAAGAATTTGATGAAATAATGGATGTTAAAACCCCAGTGCCCTGCTAAAGTGATTATTTTGGCCAATCCTATTTTCCTTCCTATGGGCCTCCTGATTGGTCCTTTTGTATATTCCTGTAACACTTTGGAATACCTTTATTACAACATCAGTGGCACTGCCTGCCAATAAATCTGTGGTGCTTTAAGATAAAGACTGTAATATTTACTATTGGTGATTGAAAGTGATAAGATATATGACAGTGCCTCACTAGCTATAAAACACCTGCGGTGGTTAATTTCATGTGACATAAAACCTTGGTTGGGCAAAGAGAGGCTGAGGCAGAGGAGGTAGAGGTCAGTGTGCCTCAATTTCCTCCTCAAGAATAACTGAATATAGTATTTGAAACCAGGGGGATAACTTGATGGTGCAAATGTGGACTTTATCTCCCTTCCCACGTCCTAAAGGAAATAGAAAGAGGCCAGGCGGTACCTTGTAGGCAGGATGGTTCATTCCTTCTCTTTCCATCCCTTCTTGGGATCTCAGTGCCTGCCAACAGTCGTCTTTGGGTAAATAAAAGATGACATCGGAACCAACATGGTTGACAGGAAGAGCTTGAAAAGAAAATGATGCATTTTACCACATTAAAAAAAAGTTTCCTCTGTGATAGGTGTTTGCATTGGCAGTATTTAGATGGGACAAATAACACAGAAAGTACAATCTTTATGGGGGGAAACTAAGATGGTGATGACTATTTACAAAATCCAATGTAGTCGTATTTAGGTTCTTCTCTGCTGTTTTAAATAAAATTCACATATGCACACACAGATGCCTCTTAAACTAAAAAAGCAACAGACAGAGCCATAAATTAGGCAGCTCCAAGCTCTGTACATAGTATCACAGGCCAGATGTGGAGGAACCAGGATTAGAAATGAAGTAAACCCAGAGAGTAAGGCCACTGGAAAGACTCTACTGTGGTCCATGGAAGGTCGCTCAGACAGCTGGATATATTTCTGGAGAGTATGACAAGGTGGATTCAGGCAAACAGCATCAGGAAAGGGCATCCAGAGATACAGATAACACAGAAGTGGATTGATGGTGAAGTGTGGGAGTGAGGAGATGGAAGTAGGGTGGGTAGGGTGGGAGGATGAAGGAGGAGGACAGGGAAGAGTTAGCACAAATTTGAGTTGGTGTTTCCAGGGCATCCTGGCCACAGAAACCCAGGTTCTTTCCTGGATTGAAAATATCAGTTTCTTTGAGAGATCAGACTGTTCCTATTTCTCTTTTTCTCCTAAGCATTCATTGTCAGCCACTTACCACTCTCATTTCATTTCCTCCCCTTCGAATGCTCATCTCTTTCCAGAGTGTCACTTATCACCTACATGCACATCACTCAAGCACCCATCATTTCAGTCCAGACTTACCTCCTGAGCAGTAGATCCATCTAATTGCCTACTGAACATTTTCATTGATATGTCCTGGAGGCACTGTTTCTGGTGCTGAAAAAGTCCTGCTTCTCCCCTACTGTTTTATTTTCTCTCTCTGTTTGGGCATCACCATCCATCCAAGTACTCAAGTCTGGGTCATTTCTATGAACTGTCTTGACTCCCCCACATGCCCAATAGGTCACTTCACCCCAGGGACAATTCTATTATAACACAATGCATTGACCTATAATTGTTAATTTATTTTTCTCTCCCACTAGTCTATGAGATTTTCAAAGATAGAGAGTTAAGCATGTAGCAAGCACTTAATGAGATATTGCTAAATACAACCCCAAATTTTACTGGGGGCTTTAAATGGTTCAGGGCTGAACTGATTGAGACTGAATTGCCCTGTGAGATAGCTGATTTAGAACTGCTAGTATTGCAGGATATCATTCTGTCACCATTCCTTTAATCTCATTGACAAAAGAAAGCAAAGTTGTAAAACATGTCTCTCTAGTTTCAGTCATTTATCAGAATGCAGACATCTACTTGCAATTAGATTAGCAGCACCCAGTTGAGGGCATAATAGCCCTAGGCAGTTTGATCCCATCCAAAATCCTAAGGAACATAAAACTTCAGTGAGGAACATGAGACCAGAGGAGTGTCTTTCAAATCTGGAGATGTAGGAAGTGGAATTTTCCCTATGATATATGTTGAACTGAGTAAACATATACACTGGCAATTGATTTGTATTCCTGTTAAGGTGCAAATTTGTTATTTGATTCAAGATACATAATATCCTTTTCTTCTGCCTCAATATTACCATATTACCATTTAGTAAAAGGAATCATCTGTGCACATTACATAACCTAGTATTTCCTATCATTTGGTTTATTCTTTTCTACAAGTGCAAGGCCAAGGTCAGCACCAACACTGAAACACAAACTACAGATTCTCTATGATCGGAAGGAGAAGTAGAAATGTTGAGAATATGCTTACCTGAATTATAATAAGTACGTCCTTGAAGAACTTTCTTTGAAAGGAAAGAAATGTGTATTGCTAGCAGAAGAGATATGATAAGGTCTATATAAACCTCTCAACTCTAAGAACCAAGGTTTCTCAAAGTTTGGGAAACCCAAAGCCACTGTCAGTTTTTGAGGCTCACAGTATATTAAAAATTAAATATACCAAAATAAGATTATAAATATTGTGACCCATTTAGAGTTAAGATTCCAAACACATTAATAGGAAACATTAATATCTGTATGTAGAACTGCATTTGATCATAAGCTTTGTGAACTGGATAACTGAGTCAAATAGCCCTTTTTCCCCCTCTTCCTTAGCTCACTGCATGGGAGGCTCTGCTAAAGATTATCACATCTTTTTAAAGAGCAAAGTGTCTGGTCCTCTTTCTCTTTCTTATTTACTTCCCTATTAAAGCCAATTCATATTTTAAAAACCCTAAATTAGAGGGCATTTATTTAATGTAGAGAATTTTTATTAATTATTATTATCATTTTCTAGTAGATTTGAAAACTAGCCACCTCCAGAGGTTTTCAAAACCTCTTTGTCAGTGTGTGTGTATGTGTGTGGGGTGTGTGTGTGTGTGTGTGTGTGTGTGTGTGTGAGAGAGAGAGAGAGAGAGAAAGAGAGACCATATTCTTTTTTCCCTCACATGTAAGATTGTAATCAAGATTTTCCTTCCTGACTATGATGGAGTGTAATGCAATGACCTAATGTTTTCAGAAGAACAATTAGAAAAGCCAGATAAACTTTTTAAAAATAGAAACATAAATCTCTCTTAAAGCATCAGAGTGCTATACCACTGAGGACAATATCCCAGAGAGAAGGAAAGCTCATTGAAGTCAGCTCAACTTTCTTCCTATCACTTTTTCCCTTGGACTATTTGCCAACCCTTGGCTCAGGATAGAACACTGAGGTGCTAGCTGGCAAAGGGCAGCTGCTAAGAAGCAGAGAGGCAGTAGAGATTTCAGCAATTGTGGAAGGTTGAAAAGGTGAAAATGGGAGTCCCTGACTGCCAAAAGCAATCAGAACTTGAGGGGCCAAAATGTCTGAGCGAAGAGAGGTGCAGAAAAGTGAGCCCAACACTTACCACCAGTTTTCTTCCCCAGGAATTGTGTGATTCTTAAGCTAAAAAGGGAGAGATCAAGATGTCCACAGAAAGTGACTGCAAAGCATGGGGAAGTTTTTGGAGGGAATCTCATAATGCTTTGGAGACAAAAATTAGAGCTGAAGACACACTTCTGAATGGGAGTAAACAGCACAGGCTTTCCTATGGGGTCCCAAGAGTGCTTCATTCTAGGAGTGGAAGTGAACTCAGGATGACACATTGAAAAGATTGAAACTTTGCATTTCTACTTCCATGTTCAATATGAAATTGAAAGTACTTTTGCTTCCACACTATCAATAAGAAAAAGGCAAAGAAAATACAAAATTACTTTTCCAAGCCCACTATGGAACTAAAGTCTCAGAGCAACCAAGTGGCCTGCATTGCAAGGAGGAATGGACTCCCTCCAAAGAGAAATGGGATGTAGGCTGGGTTACCTGTGGCAGAGCATGAGAGGAATGGGTGGTCGAAATGTTGGAGGCCAGTGTGGACCAGCAGGTCAGTTGGAACAGCTGATGGCCTCAGATTCAGCAGGAGTCCACACACACTTATAGGTTGTTTTTCATAGGCCTCCACTGAGTACTCATGGAAAAGACTGGGGAAAGGGGTTTGAGTCAGGCAGAAACCAGAGAGAACATCCCTAATTGGTGCAGAAGTTAACATCCCTGCAGAAGTTAATTGGCTGTCTTTCTCTTCAGAGCCACCTTGCTGCTGAACTCTTCTCCCTCTCTCTCTCTTTTTTATTTTTTGGTGTTTTTTTAGGACCACGCCCACAGCATATGGAGGTTCCCAGGCTAGGGGTCAAATCAGAGCTGCAGCCTCTAACCTACGCCGCAGCCATAGCAAAGTGGGATCTGAGCTGCATCTGCAACCTACACCACAGCGCATGGCAACACCAGATCCTCAACTCACTGAGTAAGGCCAGGGATTGAACCTGCACCCTCACGGATACTCAGATTTGTTACCACTGAGCCATGATGGGAACTCCTAAACTCTTCTCTTTAAAAGAAGGGAAATTCTCAAGCTCACTTAAGAGCTTAAGTTCTTTTTTTTTTTTTTTGGTCTTTTTGTCTTTTAGTTGTTGTTGTTCTTGTTGTTGCTATTTCTTGGGCCGCTCCCGCGGCATATGGAGGTTCCCAGGCTAGGGGTCGAATTGGAGCTGTAGCCACCGGCCTACGCCAGAGGCACAGCAACGCAGGATCCGAGCCGCGTCTGCAACCTACACCACAGCTCACGGCAACGCCGGATCGTTAACCCACTGAGCAAGGGCAGGGACCTAACCCGCAACCTCATGGTTCCTAGTCGGATTCGTTAACCACTGCACCACGACGGGAACTCCAGAGCTTAAGTTCTTACTTAATTAGAACTCTTATACTTACAGATAAACATATTATCAAAAAATATTAGTAATGCCACTTTGAAAAACTGTATCTAATAGAGCTGTATATATGATTCTGAGCCAACATTCTACCTCTGGATAAATACTCAGTAGAAATTAACAAAGTATTCACCAAGAGATATAGATAGAAATGTTCAAAGCTGAATTATTATAATGACCAAAAACTAGAACTAATCCACATATCCACTGTACCATAGGTCAGTATATCCCATGGTACATTCCTACAACAGGAAGTCATATAGAAATATCCCGAGGGATATACTGATGTTCAGTATTATTATTATATGCAACCACAAGAATGAATCTCCTAAACATAATGTTTATTAAAGAAGCCAGACATGAAATATGCATACTATGTGATTCAATTTATATACAGTTTGAAAGCAGGCAAAACTAATGAAAAGTGATAGAAGTCATTATTAACTTTAAGGACAGTGGAAGTTCCCTTTGTGGCTCAGTGGTAACAAATCTGATTAGTATCCATGAGGACACAGGTTCAATCCCTGGCCTTGCTCAGTGGGTTAAGGATCTGGGGTGCTGTGAACTGTGGTATAGGTAGCAGATGAAGCTCAGATCTGGCGTTGCTGTGGCTGTGGCATACACTGGCAGCTGCAGCTCAATTTGGCCCCTAGCCTGGGAACTTCCATATGCCTCAGGCACAGCCCTACAAAAACAAAAAACAAAACAAACAAAAAATCCTTTAAGGACAGGCACAGCAATAGGGAATCAATAGGACAGCTTCTGGGATGCTAGTAACATTCTTTTTCCTAATCTAATAGATAGTTACGCAAGAATTTACTTTGTAAAAATTCATTGAGCTACACCTTTGTAATTCATGCAAGTTTCTGATGTGTATCTTACTTCCACAAAAATCTATGTAAAATATCTTTACAAGTAGAAAATAATATATACAGTTTTGAAATAGACAAATACTATTTTTTAATTTTGACAAATTTAAATTATGCTCACATTAAGCAAGCTCTATTCTGACTGCTTTAAGAACAACATGTTTAGTTTTGCAAGCAACCATCTAATTTATTATTTCCATTTTACAGGTGAGGAGATTGAGACTTAGAAAGATGAGATAACTTTCCCAAGTACTTAGCCAGCAGGTGTCAGAACAGGAATTTGAACCCAGACAGTTTGTTCTCTTGATGCATACCTTTTGTCACAGGAGGGACTTACAACCTTTCATCTCCTTTCTGCTCTAAATAAATGTGCTCACTTGTACATTTTTTAAAGTTCTTTTATATATGGGTGTTTTTAGATTATAACATCATTAATATTACTAATAGCCACCATTTGTTTTTTAGTCCTCCTTCATAATATGTTGGATGTTCTGAGATAATAAGTGATGGGTAGATAAACAATGGATGAGTTACTTTTATCATTTCAGACAATTCCATCCATCTTAAGGCAGAGAGATGGATGTTGATTTTTTTCAACTCTCCTAGTTTTATGATTTTATGAATCATGTCTCAGAACAGGTCATTCCCAGTGTGAACAAGTTGGCTATAGTCTTAAATCATTGACTCATTCATTTTTTTGTTCACTCAACAAATAGCATTTGAGGATCTGCTAAGTTCTAGGCACTGTTTCAGGTGTGGAGGATATTATGATAAATAGGACAAAGTTCCTGCCCTCAAGGAGTTTAATTTCAGTGGAGGGTACATTGACCAAATAACAGAGGAATAAATAACATAATGCCAAATATGAATAACTGTCAAGGAGAAAAATAAAGCAGTGGGAAGGCTATCTATTAAGATATCTCCTTATCTATCTATCTATCTACCTATCTATCCATGTATCTATTTAGGTTAAGAGTGATCCTGCCAGAGAAACCAGAAAGTGCAAAGATTCTGTGGTAGGAAAAACTTGGCCATTGGGGAAACAGCAAATAGCCCAATGTATCCTATGTGGAGTGACCTAGGAAAAGAGAGGCAGGATAAAGACAGAGAAGCATTAGAGCCCAAATCCTGTAGAGCTACATGAACCCTGATAAACTTGGAATTTATTCAAAATGTGATATGAAGCCACTTGGAGACTTTGGAGAAAAGTAAGGGATGGTCATGTTTTTATTTCCAAAACATAACTCTGACAACCATACAGAAAATGTACTATAGGAAAGAGGCAAAGGGTAATAATGATGGCTACGGTGACTCATATTGTTGTCAGGCAATAGTCTTTTGTGAATGTCTTAATATCTAAAGTTTAGTTCAGCCTCCCTAAACACCATGTTATTGGTCTGGTCTCACTCGGCAAACTGAGATTTAACTCTTTCCCTATATGGGTGAATGGATTCCCTCTTCATGAAGCAAAGAAACTGTGAGTTGTTCCTTCAGAATGGCACCAGAGAGAGCCTTACTCTATTCATTTGCTCAGGCTGTGGTAACAAAGCACCGCAAATGAGTGGCTTAAACAAGAGGAATTTATTTGCTCAGTTCTGGATGCTGGCATTTCATAATCAGCGTATCAGGGTTGTTGCCTTCTGAGAGCTGTGAGGGAAGGATCTGTTCCCAGCCTCTCTCCTCAGCTTCTAAGTTCTTGTCTTCTCCCTGCCCTGTATCTCTTCATGTGGTCTTTCCTCTATGGGTATCTCTTTCCCTTCACATGATATTCTTTTTATAAGGACACCAGTCCTGTTGGATTAGGACCCACCCTAGAGACCTCATCTAAACTTTACTAATTATATCTATATCGACCCTATTTCCAAAAAGTTGTCACATTCTGAGAGGGTTATTCAACAAACGAATTTGGAGGAGACACTATTAAATCATAATACTTGTAATAGTCAAAGAATAGAGACTTAGGAAAAGAAAACCCTCAGAAATAACCCCTTCTACTCATGGGCCTGGCATTGCATGCATGAAAGACTTGTACTGTCTTTTTGCAGATGTGGCAGTGAAATCTACCTTTTACATAATTATAGTCATTTCTATGACTTCAGTACCTACTGTTGGGCAGGCACTGTACAGTCTTGTACAAATATTATCTCACTTAATCTATACTCACTCTCTGTGTTACCTACATTTTAAAATGAGAAAACTAAAACTCAGAGAATGCTAATAATTTGTCCAAAGTAAGTACTTTGGGCCAAATAAAATGCCAGTGTATATTCTTAGTCACTGCAGTATTTTTTATTTAAATTTCATATCAATTAGAAAAAATATTATATAGCAATTCTAAAAAAAAAATGAATGCTTATAGAATCATGAAAAAATTTATTTCAAATAATATTAAGCAAATAAAAAAATAGGATACAAGCAATTCCCCTCTGTGGCTCAGCGGAAATGAACCCGACCAGTATCCATGAGGATGTGGGTTCCATCCCTGGCCTCGCTCAGTGGGTCAGTGGGTTAAGGATCCGGCATTGCCATGAGCTGCAGTATAGGTTGCAGATGAGGCTGGGCTCTGGTGTTGCTGTGGCTGTGGCATAGGCTGGAAGCTACAGCTCCTATTTGATCCCTAACCTGGGAACTTCCATATGCAGCAGGTGCGGTCCTAAAAAAAAAAAGGATTAAAAAAATTGAATGCAAAATCATCTACTATAATGATATTTATTCAAAAAAGTGTCTATATATCTAAGTAAACATTGAAAGAAACAAGAGGGTAAGAAAACTTTTGGGAGTGTGAGTAGATGGATTATAGTATGATTTTCTTCTTAATGTCATGCATACTAATGTTAACATTTTAAAGATAAAAGTGTAATTCAAAATTCTTAATGTATCAATCCACTTTCCCTATTAAATTAACTAGAATTCAAGTACTAGCACGCTTCTCCTCAAAATTAATTTAGGCCTTCAAGGATGTAAAACTACTTTTAATCTCAGCATCCAAACAATTCATAATGTTATATTTTTCCCTTCAGCATGACTTTAGAGTCTTCACCAGCAAATCTAAAGGTCCTCTAGGGCTGTCTGCTCTATGAACTCTTTAAGTGCTGGAGATCAAGTATCATGAGCGAAGTTGGCATCAATCCACACCTAATTAGACATGTCAGGGAGAGCAGCCAGCCAGCTGGCTTGGATTATACACATGCAGACCCAGCTGAGGTAGAGCATCAGCTCAGAGGCTGCCCATCGAAGTTTGTTTCATCTCTCTTCACCCACCTCCACCCCTCCCTCTCCTCTGTCCCTTATGGAGGGGGAGCTTGCAAAGAGGAGCAGCATTCCTTTCCGGAGGGCTCTGTGAGGACTGTCTGGAAATCTTTTTTGCCATTCACTGAATATTCATGGAAATTCCCTGAATATTAATATTTATGGCAATTCCCTGAATACGTGCCTGGTGTGTGACTGTGAAAGAATAGCAGAAATTAATTATTTTCTTTGAGTTACCACCCATTAGATCAAATTTGCATGCTGCAGGAAGAGCTGCTGGAAGTCGGCTTCTAGCAGGAAGACAACTTCTAGCAGGAAGCCACATCTAACACCCCAGGTCTGATTCATCTCCCTTAAGGGCATAGGCTAGCTGTAGTTGATAATGATGTCTCTAAAACTTGGGTGAAGGAGAGCTCCCTTAGCCTCAGTTGACTACTGCTTTATCAGCTCATTTCTCCCTGCATTGAGGGGCTAGGAGAACTGCCATGATTACACCATTAGGACAGGGAGAAACCCCAACAGGGTATGGGAGAGTGGGTCATGCATAAGGAAAAGTTGAAAGGACTGAGAAGTACCCAGTCCTCCTCAGAATTGTCAAATGTTCCTTCTGTCATTTCTGAGTCTCTGCATCTTTGCTTATACTACCCTTTCCAACCCAAATGTGTCTTTTTCTTTCGCACCTATTCAAATCCCACCCTCTTCAAAGTCTAGGTCACATCTAACATTCTCCCCAAAGTCTCTCCTTATTGTTCTAACCCATACTGAATTCTTCATGCAATTACAGCAGAGGAGGCGACATTTACATGGAAAGACAAAGTTGGTCAGTGAGCTTGGGATCAGAATAAGAAAAATTAGTTGAGTTCCTTAAATGGTTGACAACAACCTTAAGAGTCTGGGACATGCGTCTTCGTGTGGTTTGTTGCTAAGGGGCCTGCATCAGCCAGATAGGGCAGTGTATTTTCTGCACTGAGCTGAAGATAACATAGTAAATTTTTTTTTTTTTTCCTTCTAGGCTCCTAAAAAACCACTCCACTTCTCTAAATAACGTTCTTTTTCAAGTTCTAACTCTTGGACTAATGATGTTTTTGAAGCCTCCCCAATTACCTTATGCAAACTATTTGTGAAGAACCGTCAATATTATTGATTAGATAAACTTTTTTTCACTGATGCTTTTCACTGTTGGATCCTTGTGACCATCCACTGTGATTTATTAAGGCACATATTTCCAGACTGTATCTTAGGGATAATTCTTTCAAGAATAGCTCATCTTATCCATTAAATGTTTAATTTTACTCATCTCATTCTCAGACTTAAGCTTATTTTTGAAATCTGAGAGCATCTTCTTCTAGTTCTCTCTTTTCATGAATTTCTACATCTCTGATGATGGTATCACTCTCCTTAGCCCTTGCTTTCATCCTATACTGTTTTGTTGATTATTTGGTCTATACAAGTAAACCTTTGCTTCCTTGGTTTTATTGTAAACCTACAGAGGCAAGGACCCTGACTGGTACATCTTTGCTCCCCTGTAAGGACTAATATACCTGGGCACTAAAGAAGTATTTAATAAACACTCAGAGTTAGGTTTTGCCAAAAAGATGTAGTGCTGAGACAACTGATCCATAGCTCTGGGCAAGAGATGGAATTCCACACGAATAAATCAGATTGTATGAGCATCTCTCCTGCACCCCGTCTCTGCTTACCTCACCTGCTTCACTGGTCTTTATCCTCACCCACATGATATGGAGCATAGGTTTCAGTATACAACCCACCATGGCTACACACCATGATTTAATCTGTTAGGTCACAGCCTTTGTCTGATATCTGTTTGTTTCTTTCTCTGTGCTTGCCACTGTTGTCACTCTGCTACCCAAATTGCACAAGCCACAATACCATTTTTTTTTTCACTGAACTGTGAAATTTAGCAGCTGTGACTAAATCAAGTTCATCTCTTTATTGCCTGGTATCATCACTTGCACAAGCTGCAGTTCTCCACAAACATGATTGAATAAGTGAGGAAATGAATGAATAAGGGAATGATTACTCTTCTTGTCCTGAGCACTAAAGATACTGATTACAATTTCCTTAAGATCGGGTCTTTGGGTCCTAAAATCAACACAGTCTCAAACACACACACACACACACACACACACACAAACACACATGCACGCGAGTTTCATTCTAAGCTATCTATCTAATGTTCACTGGTCCCCTTTTTCTTTATAGCTTTCCATAGCTGCATCCTTGGCCTGCTTCCTAAAAGTCCATCCTACCTCTGTAAATGCCTGATGAGTCTGATTATCTCTTATGGCATAATACATAAAATGGAATTGATAATAATGTCTAATTCTTATTCTAATTTTAAGAATAAATGAGAATACTTTGAAAATCACTGAGCTCTGTACCTGGAACATTTTAAATGCTCAAAAGATACTGGCGATGCTCTTATTTTTCTTAATTTATTAATACCTATTTTATTGATGCAGCTATCACCTTCAACCCAATAAAATTTAAAATAAATTCTTTATAGTCCTTCCTGAAGATTCCACTATTGGATCTCAATTCTGCCACTGGCCACTCGGACCTTGACAATTAGCATCATGTTTGAAGTCCTCTGAATTTTAATTTTCTTATCTCACAATCCTGTTCTGCTTGGTTATTCTAGCTGCAAGCTCTATCCCCTTCAATAAATGCTCTTTGCTGTAAAGAAATTTTCCTCAAACACTACTCTGATTATGTAATTCCCTTCCTTAGAACATTTCATGATTCCTCACTGCTAATAGAAAAAGTTCAATACCTTAACTGGGCATCTTAGTGTCTCCGTCAGAAGGCTCTGACTTTCCCTATTTACCACCACTGACTCCCAAAAATATCCCACAATTACAAGAAAATGGAGTTACTCTTAACTTCTGCACAGACTATGGCCTGTTCTTTCCCCTGCCTGAATTGATCATCCTCTTTCCACTTATCTAAACTGCATCCACCCCTCAGTAAGTTTTTCTAGTCCACCACAGACCGTACAATCACTCTGTTTTTCACCTTAACATTTATATTTAGTAACAAAGTCCTCATCTTGACAAGCACATACTTACAGCATTCTTCTGGATAAAAATAAAATTCTCGTTGTGATTCACGTCTTCATTAAGTTGAACATATGGAATTGGCATTTATGAGGTCAAAGATGGCCAAATACTGACAATTTCAAATGGATTAATTCACAAATGCAATTAAAAATACAAATCTAATTATCTTATCCCCATAGCCAGTACTGTACACATAGAATCTCTATTTCTTTACAGAAACATTTTTTTTTTTAATTCATCAAACAACCGATGCAGTTTTGCTAACCACATCATGGTGAAAGAGTCTAATGAGTGCTAATATTTCTTTTTCTGGACAAGTTGTTTCAATCCAATCAAGAAATAAATCTAATCAACACATTATTCTTTGATTCTGAATTGCCCCCAAATTTCTCTAATCTCGAGGGTCTCTGAAAAATTTGTTTGGAAAGTTATAACAAAATGCCACAGACTGAGTAGCTTACAAGCAATATAAATTTATTTCTCCCTATTCTGGAAGCTGAGAAGTCCAAGATCAAGTCATGGTTGCATTCTGGTCAAAGCCCTCTTCGGGTTTATAGCTGGTACCTTCTCAGTCTCTCCGCATAGGGTGGAAATGGGGGTAAGATCTCTCTGGAGCATCTCTACAAGGGCATTAATCATCTCTCAAAGGCCCCATATCCTATACCATCATATTGAACATTAGGATTTCAATACATTAATTTGGGCAAACACAAACATTCTGACCATAGCAGAAAGTGTCTTCTCAACATCATAGTTGTCCAGTGACAAGAGTCAAAGACCTAATGAAAGAAATGTTAGATTGGAGTACTGTATTTCCATCAGAGAGGAAGGAGAAATACTGTCATAGCCTTTCATTGCCAGCTCTTGAGAAGAGATGCTGACACCTTCTGTTCCAAAACGTAACACAACAACTAGTTCGATGACTTTGTGGACTGGAAAATTGAAGTCCCCACACCAGCCCAAGAACAGGATACTGAGCTAAAGAACTTAATTGTGTTTTACTTTATTCAATTATTATAATTATGCTTTTGATTGGCATCCTTTGATTATCCAGTTTTCCAATTTTTATCTCTACTATTTTCTATTCTTATGTATGCTTGTATTCAGCTTTTACTTGAATTTTATGCTGTTTTTCACTCATTGGACATTCAGACTTCTATATAAGAATAATTTGATGGATTTTTAAAAGTTGAGAAAATTCTTTAGTTCATTGATTTTCTTTTTTATAACTTTTCTGTATATATTTATAATGATTTTTCTACAACATAATGTTTCTTTTAATACCCTAAAAGGCAGGAACAATGTAGCATTTTCTACACATATGTATTTCCAATTTTTAACTCAATGAATTTTATTACATTTATAGTTATACAATGATCATAGCATTATATTTTCAAAAGTTTAAAATACAAATTTCTTTCAGATTTCTAGACCTAATAGATAACATTTGAATATTTTCCTCTTTTAAAGGTTATTTTGTTTTTAAGAGACAACCATCATTTGAAATAATTTTAACTATGTATATTTAACTTCTACATTCAAAACTAAATCTAGGAGTTCCCATTGTGGTGCAGCGGAAATGATCCAACTAGTATCCATGAAGATGCGGGTTCAATCCCTGGCCTTGCTCAGTGGGTTGGGGATCTGGCATTGCTATGAGCTGTGGTGTAGGTCACAGACACAGCTCATATCCCACATTGCTGTGGCTGTGGTGTAGGCTGGCAGCTACTCCAATTCGACCTTTAGCCTGGGAACTTCCATATGCCCCGAGTGTGGCCCTGAAAAAAAAAAAAAGCTAAATAAATAAATAAACTAGTGTTCTGAAAATCACTAACATTAATTAAAGCTACTGTTTATTGAACATTTATAATACACTAGGCATTGTTATAAATGCTATAACATACATTGACATATTTCACCTTTCTGAATCTGAGATTTAGAGTGGCTAAATAACTAATTCAAGGCACTACAGCTATTATCATCATAGTTGAGACAGCTATTTAAATTCAAGGCCCCGAATGGACATATAACTCTCCCTACTTTATAAATTTAAGGCAACCCAATAAAAATCCACATGACTTCAAGCCAAAAAAAAAAAAAGAAAGAAAGAAATCAAAGCCCTGTTCTTAGCCTCTACACTATGCTAACCATCAGGTGTTCCAAGGGCTCTGATAGTTTATTTTTTTGCAGAACTGGTCTGTGCATTGTGCAATTGTCCTGGCGCATGGCATTACTGTGGGTTATGCCTTGCGGACAACTTTTGCAAGCATTGGAAGGTTCTGTTCCCATGGTCACACAGAGATTGAGTTAAACATTGTTACGTCTGATGTCTCACTTAGAATGTTGTAGACTTTACAGTTAAAAGATGGCATGCTGGGATTATTGTGGTGCCTGTTTCTAATTTTAAAAATATTTTCATTTTAAAACATGGATACGTTTTATGGGAATGGAAAATTCACAGTCTTTTAAGATGAAACATGAAACTTCAAAGAAATATCTTGCTCTTGACCTACTCTCTTCCAACCCCCTGTAGTTCCCATTCACTTCCTCTGCAGTTAGGAGAGTGGAAAAGTTTGAGATACATTCTTTGATCTATTTTAAAGTCTCTGCCATTATGCAACAACATTTGGCTCTTTGGAGCAAGTCAATTTCTTTGAGAGAAAAGAAAATATTTATGAAAGAAAAACCTCTGCAGGTAGGTCATACTCAATTAACACTTTTCCTGAAGATTTTACAAAGCTACAGTGGTATCAAAAAAAGTCTCCATCCATCACATATAGAACAGCCTGTTTAAATCTCAAGCTAAGCCAGAAATATCTCATGCCAAGGACTTTTTAGCCAAGGAAGAGAAATTAACACCTGATCTAGTGTGCATATGTACAGGACAATAAAACACTTGGGACAAGAGTAATGTTAACAGTCACTGCTAGTTTGTCTTTCCAAATACCATTAACTGATTTTATGTAGGAAGCTGTGCCAATAAGAATGCTCTGGATGTCTACATCCTTGCTACCAAGTGACAAGGAGAATAGTGAGGAGCAGCAAACTATAAGTGAAAGCTCAAGGGCTGAGAAGCCACATACACCTGAATTAAATATAACCCCTTCCACTTTTTATCTGTCCTTCAGAGAATTACTTATCCTCTCTGAACCTCAGTCTCCTTGCCTGTAAACTGGGTATGATGAAAATAATACTTTATAAAGTAATAGAGAATATTCAAGAGGTAAATATAGGTGAAGAACTTATGCCAGAGGTATGCACATAGCCAATTACCACCCCAAAAATGCAACTATCACCATCATTATTAATTAGAAGAGATTAAGGAAGACCTCCCAGGCAGTCAACCAGCTTCCAGTCCCTCTCCTTTTTTCCATCTTACACATGGAGAGTAAAATGAATTTTAAGCATTTATCTTCCCACAGTCATGTCCAACACCATGAGGTAGATTCCCAGCACCAGGAGTCTCAAACCCAACATCTCGATTTTGACTTTGACCCATCACTTACTTCCTCTCCCCATGCTCCAGCCTCCTTTCTAACTTCTTCCTTTTGAACTCTCTCAGTGTTTCAGCTAATCAATTTTTCTTTCTGTCTTTTGTACATAACTTATTTCTCCACTCTTCTTCCAGTGCACCTGCAATTCCAAGCTTCCTTCTCTGCCACCTTTGCAAAAGCTACATGCTTTGGGAGCAGATTAGGTTGGAATCCATGATCTGGTCCCTAGTAGCTATGGGACCAACCATGTTTAATTTTCCTCTTTAACCTTCAGGCTCTTATTGCTAAAATGAGAATTTCAATATAGAAATCCATAAAACTGGGGACCTAAATGAGATGACATATCCGAAATGATCAGTAGACACATAAAAGGAGCTTGATGATGGAGTTCCTGTCATGGCTCAGTGGTTAATGAATCTGACTAGGAACTATGAGGTTTTGGGTTCAATCCCTGGCCTTGCCCAGTTGGTTAAGGATCTGGTGTTGCCATGAGCTGTGGTATAGGTTGCAGACGTGGCTCGGATCCCAAGTTGCTGTGGCTCTGGCATAGGCTGGTGGCTACAGTTCCGATTAAACCCCTAGCCTGGGAACCTCCATATGCCATGGGAAGTGGCCCTAGAAATGGCAAAAAGACAAAAAATAAATAAATAAAATAAAATAAATAAAAGGAGCTTGATGAAAGTTAGTTATATTCACCATCATAACTGTCAAATCTTAATGCAAAGTTCTACTCACAAAAGGACATATGTCCTCATTAGTCCAGTCATACTTGCGGTCTTCAGACATAATGAACCCAACTTGAGGGTGGTGGGAGATCTTTGTGGATATTGAAGTTTGAATTCCAGCTCTAGAACTTACTTACTTTTTGTGACCTTGGGTAAGTTCTTTGATTTCTCTGAACCTCACTTTCTACATCTGCTAAAAAATTACAAATCACATACACATGATATGAAATTAAATGAGAGTTCATTTATCATAGCATAATGATTAGAAATATATTCAAAAATTAGTGCCTACCAAGTTATTAGTTTTCATCTAGAATATTTTGAAAGCAGGTATATATTCTTTCCATGCAACTTGATCTTTTCAAAAATATGGGGTTTTAGTTTATAATTTTATCACAATTTTAACATTCTTACCCAAGTGAAGAACCCATGTTTTATGATAGCTTTAAATAGAGAGAGTATATGTTCAATTAGAAAAGCTTATTGCTCATTTAGAGCTAAGTAAGGAACCCCAGGATACTACAAGGGAAAAGAGGAAAAGCACAAGAAGGAAGGAGAAAGCTGCCACCATCCTTCCTCCTTTGAGAAGAGATGGGTGAGGCTCTTTGTCCTTTAGTCTAAGGATAATTGCTCTCAGTTTCCTCCTGTTAGAATCCCGTGAAAATTTAGACTCTCTCTTCCAATGCCATCCATCTTCAATGCCCAGGACTCTGGCCTCCACAATGGGAGCTCAGGTAATTTTCTGTTTTAGCCAAATTGTGTTCATCAGAGACCTAGATATGCCTGCTCATGTGAGAGGATTGGCAAAAGTAGCTGGGCTGAGAAGCCCCCTTGGAAAGAACCAATGTAAGTCAAACTCCAAGAGCATAGTTCAAGTCCTGGGATAAAGAAGGGAAATGACTTAGTGGGACCATAAGCAGGATTGGTGCATCACAAGAAATTGGGAAGGTTTCCCCCCGCCTCTTTTAACCAGCATTGCTTTAGTACTTCTGTCTGCAAAAATAACTTAAAAATCTGAAAATGAAGCTATTGTTGTAAGAAGCTCTCATTCTAACAACCAGAAAATAAGGGCCCTAGCTTTCTCCCTCTCAACTTGAATATATCCTTTAATTTTTCATAGCTCTAAGTTTTCTCCTCTGTCAAAGGACAGGATTCAGCTACATGGCTTTGTCTCTTCCAAGTCCAGAGTTATCTGGCCATAGTCTCTAATCCAGACAACTTAAGGATAGCTATAGACCTACAGACCCACCTTCACACTATTTGTGGAAACCATGGTCCCACAGTATCACACACTTGCTCTGTGAATTGGTTATCTTGGCTACCTCTTTTTTTTCCCTTTCTTTCTTTTTTTTTTTTTGTTTTGTTTTGTTTTTTTAGAGCCGCACTTGCGGCATATGGAGGTTCCCAGGCTAGGGGTTGAATCTGAGCTGTAGTCGATGGCTTACACCACAGCCCCAGCAATGCAGCATCCAAGCCACATCTGCAACCTACACCACAGCTCAGGGCAATGCCGGATCTGCAACCCACTGAGTAAGGCCAGGGATTGGACGCACGTCCTCATAGTTGCTAGTCAGATTCATTTCCTCTGAGCCACGATGGGAACTCCTGGTTATCTTGGCTGCTTTGGTCTCCCGAGATTTTCCTCTATGCTACTTGGGTTCAGAGGCAATGCATTTTGTTGTTGCCTAAGTCAGTGCCAAATGTAACTGTTATGTTGCCAGGACCCACTACTTTGCCTCCAACCTAAGGCTGCTGGCTTCATGGACTCTGAGTATGGCTGTGTGTAAACCACCTCTGCTCCTGCTAAAGTCATAGGCAACACTTGTGTCACTGGTAAAGGTCCAGGCACCAGTGTTTCTGATACCTTGGGCTCCCCGTGCACCACAGAGATTTTAAGGAAACAGCTCTTTCACCCATACTTTTATGATATTCAATTCATTCTGAGACTCAGGCATGGTTCCTTGTGGGCTAGAGCAGAATATAGCCTGCACCTCTCAGAATCATGCCTTTTCCCCAAGTCTGGCCCTATGACCTTGAACAAGAACTGAGCAACACTACTCTCTTTTCTTAGGATTAATTCTTTCTAACCTCTACTTTATGAAGGCTTAAATGAATTGGGCCTCTCCTCAGGATCACTGTATCATAACTTCTTTAAATCTTAGAATTATTACAAATTAGATTCAGAGACCCCCTCATATGATTATATGAAATAAAGCCTGGATAATCTGAGCATGGGAAGCAAAAATTGAACCTGGCTAGAGGCAGTTAATTGTCCTAAAATACTGACAGGTGGGAGTACTTTTCTATGCATTGGAAAGGCTAGAAGTCATTGCCTATTTCTGTTAGGTGAGAAGAAAGGAGGGAAGGAAAGAAGGAAGGGAGGGAGGAAGAAAGGATGTCTTTTTCTTCTCTCTCTTTTGCCATTCTATTTTATTCTTTTCCCTTCATGTTTTTCCCTCTCCTGGGATGACTAAGAACTATAGCCTGCCTGTTGATAAATATTTCTTCTGGAATTCTGAAATATCATAATTTACCTCCTTAAGTATTTCTAAGTAAAAAAAAAAAAAATTAGCTTTTCATCAATGGTGCTACTTCTATATAAGGCCTCTATTTGTCCTGAGCTTCTAATCTCTTTAGGATTCACCTACTTAGTGCTAAGAAAGTGTCCACTAAGATCAAAGAGCAGTTTCTCAACCCAAATGTCCATCGACAGATGATTGGATTCAGAAGAGGTGGTATATATACACAATGGAATACTACTCAGCCATAAAAAAGAATGACATAATGCCATTTGCAGCAACATGGATGGAACTAGGGAATCTCATACTGAGTGAAATGAGCCAGAAAGACAAAGACAAATACCATATGATATCACTTATAACTGGAATCTAATATCCAGCACAAATGAACATCTCCTCAGAAAAGAAAATCATGGACTTGGAGAAAAGACTTGTGGCTGCCTGATGGGAGGGGGAGGGAGTGGAAGGGATCGGGAGCTTGGGCTTATCAGACACAACTTAGAATAGATTTACAAGGAGATCCTGCTGAATAGCAATGAGAACTTTGTCTAGATACTCATGTTGCAACAGAACAAATGGTGGGGGAAAAAATGTACAAAAAAAAAAAAAAAAAAAGAGCAGTTTCTCTGATTACTCTTTTCTAATTAGTTTCTCTTCCTGCGTAAATTCTTGATGCCCTCATCCCAGGAGTGCTTGATAATGCCCTGGGTCTGTAGGTTAAAGTGATTCTTAAGATTTTCATATTCTGGCCCTTCTCCTTCTCCAAATTCACCTCTGTTTATTCTCAACATCTCTCCCAAAGACCACACACACATGCAGATAGGCACATGGTACATGCATATGCATATACACATAAATTATCAAGTGTGAAAGCTCATGGTGCAAACTTTACTTGATATCAGAGTTCAGTGAAAAGACATATTACAAGTTTGAAATGCTAGGAAAGGAGGGAAGAAAGTGCTAAAGGATGTGTTCAAGAAACGTATGTTAGCAAAGAGAGTTAAGGCTGGAGAGTAGAGGTGAGAAGTTAAAAGGTCTTTATTGCTAAGATAAAGGTTTGACTCAGGACAAAGATTTGACCCAAGGAACAACTTAGGGCAATTATATTCAGGAGACTGATAGAAACTGACTGAATTAATGCAGTCTAGTCATAAAAAGGGCCTGAATTAGGACTGTAGCAGGAGCACAAGGGACATGTGTTATATATAATCAAGGAGACAGAAGGAACAGTAAAAGAAAAACACAGATATGTTTATTATTTTCAGCCTGGTACTTTTTCTAAATTCAAGTCCCCTCTGAGGCAGGTATTGCCAATTGTCACACTATATCCATTCTTGTCTTCCAGTGAAACGAGATCTTGACTTTTAGTTACACAAATGACCAGTCAGAATACAAATTACATTTTCCAGCCCTCATACTACCTAGGAGTGGCCATATAACTAAGTTTTGTCCCATGAAATGGAAGTGAGGTGATGGAGAAACTTCCAGGTACTTCTCTTAAAAGTAAGGATCATGCCTTCTGCTTCCTTCTATTGAATGACACGCGGCAGATGGCCATCATGCGCTGTGAAGACAGGAGCTACACCCCAAGAATGGCAGAGGAACTGAAAGAGGGACCCTGGGCCCCTGTTTTTCTCAGAATGGAGCCACATATAGCTCAGATGTTTAAGAGTGAGAACACTAATTTTATTTCAGCCACTGTGATCTTTTAAAGTTTTATTAAAGTACAGTTAATTTACAATGTTGTGACAATTTCTGCTGTACAACAAAGGGATTCATGTATACATGTACACATATCCATTCTCTTTCAGATTCTTTTCCCACATAGATTATCACAGACTATCAGGTAGAGTTCTCTGTGCTGTACAGCCCATTGACCTGCTGCTATGATTTTACATTGCTGTTTTGTGTTCCTGAATCTACATCCTAACACACTTTTCTATCCTGTGGGTATGAAACATTCCAAAACCTTTTAAGTTACCATAAAATTAACAAACATTTTTAAATCAAGTTGATTTTATACAACAGGAATTACCCCAGAGATTCCACTATCTTCTTTTGAAAAAAGTCTTGCAAAGTGTTAATAGTCATTGGTAAGTCTCAAAACCTTTTTCAAGGATCAGTGGATGGCAAAGCTTCAGATAAGGAGGAAGTTGCTTTTTCAATAGAAAGAAAAGAACCTGGAGTTCTTGGAGGGTTCTTGGAGGGTAACTCACAAGTAATAGGATGGGAAGAAAGATAAGAAATAAAAGAAAAAGAAAGTCTGCATTATGTAATGTAATGTGTTCTCTATGATTTCTCAGAAAGGGTGATAAATCGAAAAATGTCTGATATGAGTGCCTCTTTGAGGATAAACCTATTCAGAGACTGAGTGTCAGGTCTAGACTGATGCAAAATGAAGCAGACAGAACCTTTACAGGAAAAGAAGACAGGAAACAGATAGAAATATGAGAGTATAAACCCCTGAGTATTGTAGAAATCTGGGGAAGAGGGCTATGTATCCCATAGACTATGGATAAAAGTAACATTGTCTGGATCTCTCAGAACTGGTCTTCACAGCACACCTAAGTCACTCTATAAGTTATTATCATTGATCAAAATAAGAAAAGGATGTTGGGTTTGGTTCTGAAGTAACATGACGTAAAACCCAAACAGAAATGTCTTTGACACAGGTGAAACCAAAGAACTGGTGCTTGAATGAGGGGGGCCTATAGAGCAGGTTTTTTAACCTTGGAACTACTGACATTTGGAGCTGGACAACTGTTCTTTGGGGTCTGTTTTTTGGAGTATATGATGTTTAGCAGTATCTCTGACCTCTACCCACTAGCTACCAATAGCCATTGCCCTCTGTGTAACAATTAAAAATGTCTCCAGGTGTTGCAAAATGCCTCCCAGGGGGCCAAATCATCCCGAGCTGAACCACTGCCATATAGATTTAGAGGTCACCAATATGGAGATCATTGTTAAACGTGGGGGTCAGAGGAACCATGAGGCTGCAGGTTCGATCCCTGGCCTTGCTCAGCAGGTTAAGGATCTGGTGTTGCTACGAGCTGTGGTGTAGGTTGCAGACACAGCTCAGATATGGTGTTGCTGTGGCTGTGGTGTAGGCCAGTGGCTAAAGCTCCGATTAGACCCCTAGCCTGGGAACCTCCATATGCCACAGGTGTGGCCCTAAAAAAAAATTAAAAAGGCAAAAAAAAAAAAATGGGAGTCAGTTTATTTCTTTGAAGGGTAGAAGAAAGGGCAGCAAACTTAACCTTGGAAAATTCTCAAGAAGAACCAGCTCAAAAAGATGGGTTCCATATTACTTGGAGACCATGCCATAAGATTCATTGCTTGACCACCTAAGATTATTCTCTCGGCAGAAGAAAGAAATGTTAGAAAGAGAAGCAATAGGTTATCAGTGATTAAATAGAAGGGACAAGGTTATAGCCTAGCTACATCTCTTCCTCTTCTGTCCAATTCTGTCTTTCACATCTCTAGGAGGCCTTTCCAGAGCCCCATCCCCCAAGCCTATGTAAGGTCTTCCTGCCATGTACTTGAATACTTTTCCCTTTAATGGATATATTATTTTCACTCTGGGGAAACTGCTTATGAAATTATTTCCCATCAAGATCCATGGGAGGAGAAAGTATACCCGCTTTACTTACCACTGTGTTCCTAACACCTAGCACATACCTGGGACATAGTTGATGTTCAAAAAGCACTTGTCGAATGAATAAATGAACATATCGACAGCAAAATAAACTAATTTAATGCAATAGATTTTACTACCTGCATCTTATAGGCAAGGAGACTGAAACTCATAAAGGTTAAGTGAATTTCTTAGAGAAGGTAAGGCAAACCACTAACCAATAGCAAAACATGACTAAAACCTAAGTATGTCTGACTCTAAATGCTACGTCCTTTCCATAGTACTTCACAAATGTCCCACTTGCATAATGGCATTTGGAGCATCCCCATGGCCTCTCTAGTGCACAATTCCAAGACATACAATTCTTATCAAATACATTGCAAGGCTGGAACCCTGAGCTACTCACTTTTACACCCTCCAACACAGGCATTATCTCTGTTCCTGAGAATCTGGGTCATATCAAGTTTTTCCCTGCTTTCCAAATATGATTCACATTCCAATTAAAATTCTGTCTAGATACACAGCTGAGTCCTTTCAGTGTATTTTCTTTTTTGAAGCTTTCTTCTAACTGAAAATTGGGTTGAGAAGTAACAAAAAATAAAAAAGCACAATCAGTCTCTAACTAACTAGCTGTTTTCCCAAAGGTTACCTTTTTTTTTTTTTTTTTTTTTTTTTAAGTGGGTTGTTTGGAATTTGGAATCTATTTCTTATTTTAAAAGGGAAGAGTAGATAGGTTTCCAGGTTAGATTATAGGAGGTAATCTAACACAATTGGTAAAATAAATTTCAATACAGGTAGCCTTTATTCAGGTTCCTGGAAGTTGGAATGAAGTTTCCTAAGTGAGGAAGCAGACCTAGAAAAAGCCTTGAAGGAGACGTTTGAAATCTTTTTACCTTGTCCTGTACACAGAACTAGAATAAACATTCAACATCCTGTAATAAAGCTACTGTCAGGAGGAACGGTTTACTACCCACTTCTCTAAGACCCAAATCATAATTTTCAGTAGACAGTCTCCAAAATATATTTGCCCTATCCCAAAGTTCAATACTACATACCAATGTTTCATTATTTATGATTACATTTTGCAACAACTTTGACTTGGAAGTTTGATAAGAAAGGTTCATTGATTGATGATTATCTTTCTATCATTTCACAGGTATATCTAATAGGCATCTAAAAACATAACAAGGCCAAAACACAATTCCTCCTTGCACTCCTCCTCACTCTGGCCATAACTTTTTTTTTAAAAAAAATTCCCCTTTTCATTTGCATTGCTAAAGCCAGAAATCTAAAAATCAGAATTCATTGCTCTTTTCTTTCATCATCAACCTTCCACATCTAAAGCATGATAAAGCTTTGTTTATTCTACCTTTAAAACCTGTCTTTAATCTGTCTACCTCTCATCAACTTTACTGTTTACCAGCATAGATACAATTGCCTCTCATTTAGGCCATTGATAAAGCCCCTTTACTTTCCATGAGCAATTCTTCCTCTACTCTTCAGCCTCCTTACTTCGCCAGTATGGAAGAACCTAGCTTTGAGATAGAGATAATCAGCCTAGGATACAGCTTCCCTTTACTAATTATATGGCCTTGACAAGTCCTCTTGGCATTTTCTGTTGCTTCCATCTGGCCCAGGGAGATGGTCATTGGATCATTCACTCTATAAGGTCAAATATATATAGTGCTGGGTCTCATTGAGAGTTACCAACCTTCAGGTTCTAGGTTACTCAAGTCCAAGCAAGCTTTTTAAAATATATGACTTGAAGTCAAGTGCACCATTATACTCCAAACATAGAGGTATCTTCTAAATTCAAATTGTGGAATTCCTGTTGTGGTTCAGCAGGTTAAGAACCTGACTAGTATCTATGAGGATGCAGGTTTGATCCCTGGCCTCGCTCAGTTGATTAAGGATCTGCCATTCCTGCAAGCTGCAGTGTAGGTCACAGATGTGGCTTGGATCCTGTGTTTCTGTGGCATAAGCCAGCAACTGCAGCTCCAATTTTAACCCTAGCCTAATAACTTACATATGCAGCAAGTGCAGCCCTAAAAGGTAAACAAACAAACGAAAACTAAATTCGAATTGCCATCCCATAATCAAGCTTTATGCATGTATTTCTGAGGGCAGCCTGGTTATTGTTATTATGAACTTTAATATTATTATGAAGTAACACTTGATTGGAAAGTTCCAGTCTCCACAGAGCAAACTGATCTGAGCAAGCATTATCAAGGCAAGCTTTCTATAGATCTTTAAGCATTTGACTCACATTGACCATTCTGCCTTTTTCAGCTTCCATCACTTCAGATGGTTACTCAGATATGAGTCTACATGGCCTCAGAGATCCAACCTCGATTTCTGGCTTACCCTCCTGCCCCACTTACCCAGCCCAGCTTGAGTAGAAAGAGGAAAACAATTTGATTTTCACCAATTAATTTTCACTAAGCTGGTTTCTCTAAATTTGATTGCAGCAACATGGATTGAACAAGAGACTCTCATACTGAGTGAAGTAAGTCAGAAAGGGAAAGATAAATACCATATAATATCACTTATATCTGGAATCTAATATACGGCACAAATGAAACTTTCCACAGAAAAGAAAATCATGGACTTGGAGAATAGACTTGTGTTTGCCAAGGGGGAGGGGGAGGGAGTGGGATGGATTGGGAACTTGGGGTTAATGGATGCAGACTATTGCCTTTGGAATGGATAAGCAATGAGATTCTGCTCTGTAGCACTGGTAACTATGTCTAGTCGCTTATGATAGAGCATGATAATGTGAGAAAAAAGAATGTATACGTGTATGTGTGACTGGGTCACCATGTTGTACAGTAGAAAATTGACAGAACACTGTAAACCAGCTAAAGTGAAAAAAAAATCATTATATAAAAAAATTTTAAAAATTGATTGAATTAATAATCACTGATAGCACTTCCAAATATACTTATATTTCTAAAGGTTACAATCTTTACAATTAGTGAGATCTTAGAAAATATAGCAACTTCTCTGACAATGTATAGAAAGTTTTGGGGGAAAGGAAACCTTCATCTAAGCAGTTTAGTTGTATTTAAAATTCTAACCCCAAAGTTTGTTCTGCTATGTCATTTTTTGCTTTACCTTCCAAACCCAGAGTACCATAATGTCTGTAATTTATTTCACCGTAGGTTTAGGTGTTGATTAGTTTAAGTTATACTTCAGAGGCAATCAGTTGCATTGGTTATTGATTAACATGACAGGAAAAAGCTAATATTCAATTTAAAAGGTCAGCTTTGGTAGGAAACTACCACCAACAGTTCAGCTCATTATTGTCCGTTAACATAAGAGACTTTGTTAATTAGCATAATAAATGATAGAAATATGTTGTAATTAGTGAATATACTGGAATTGTACTTTGCTTAACAGATATTAGAAATGGGTTGTTATTGATGGAAATTGGTGTTCAAAGCCTCTATATTGTCTATGATATTCTAGAAATATTCCTCTTATTTATGTGAAATGAGATAAAATAATCAGTTGAAGCCTGTGCCCTTATGGATAGTGAGGCTTACCTCCTAAACAGTCCTATATTGAGCCATTTGCCTGAAAATTTCTAGTTACCTGATGCTCACTATAATCTTGCTTCTAGAATATGGTTGGTGAAGTCACAACATCTAAAAGAAGAGAGGCTGCATCTTGAATGAGCTTATAGAATAGGTTTTACGGAGTTCCCACTGTGGCTCATTGGGTTAAAAACCAAGCTAGTATCCATTAGGATGCAGGTCTGATTCCTGGCCTCAGTGGGTTAAGGATCCAGCATTGCCTGAGTTTTGGTGTAAGTCAGAGATGCAGCTTGGATCTTGCTGTGACTGTGGCCTAGGCTGCTGACTACAGCTCCAATTCATTCCCTAGCCTGGGAATTTCTATTTGCTGCAGGTACAGCCTAAAAAGCAAAAAAAAAAAAAAAAAAAAAAGGTCTTAGGATCTATAGTGCCTTCTAATAGATGTTTATCTAGTACGGTACATGTGGACATTCAAGGCAGAATTTCTTTTTTGTTTTCCTTATAATCTAGTAGCATGATTATTAAGACATAGTTAATTTCAAACCCTTCTAACCGTTAATGCCTACTACTGATGGCCAAATTGATAGATAGGTAGCAATACATAGAGTTTATAAAAATTTCATGTTAGTTCCCATGCCTCAACTTTATAACACAAATGGCACATCAGGGCAGCAGCAAGGGTTTAGAAAATACCATATTCACTCTAAATTACACCCCCCAAAATTAAATACCTAGGAATAAACCTGATTAAAGAGGTGAAAGACCTAAATGGTGATAACTATAAGGCATTAATCAAGGAAATTAAAGAGGATTCAAAGAAATGGAAAGATATTCCATGTTCCTGGATTAGAAGAATTAATATTGCCAAAATGGCCACACTACCGAAAGCAATCTACAGATTCAGTGCAAGCCCTATCAAATTGCCCATGACATTTTTCACAGAACTACAACAAACAATCCAAAAATTTATATGGAACCATAAAAGATTCAGAATTGCCAAAGCAATCCTGAGGGAAAAACAACAACAACAACAACAACAAAAAAAAAAACAAGCAGGAGGTATAACTCTCCCAGACTTCAGACAATATTGCAAAGCTGCAGTGATCAAGACAGTATGGTACTGGTACAAAAACAGACATACAGACCAATGGAACAGAATAGAGAACTCAGAAATAAACCCACACACCTATGGCCAATTAATCTTTGACAAAGGAGGCAAGAATATAAAATAAGAAGAAGACAGTCTCTTCAGGAAGTGGTTCTGGGAAAACTGGACAGCTGCATGTAAATCAATGAAACTAGAGTACACCCTCATACTAAAATACACTCAAAATGTACAAAATAAACTCAAAATGGCTCAAAGACTTAAACCTAAGACAAGATACCATCAAACTCATTCTCTGACATCAACTGTGTAGATGTTTTCTTAGGTCAGTCTCCCAAGACAGCAGAAATAAAAACAAAAAATAAAACAATGGGACCTAATCAAACTTTCAAGCTTTTGAAACTGTAAAACTTTTTTACACCTTAGGAAACTGTAAAAAAAAAAAAAGACAACCTATGGAATGGGAGAAAATAGTTTCAAATGATGCAACTGACAAGGGCTTAATCTCTAAAATATACAAACAACTTAAACAACTCAAGAGCAAAAAAACCCAACAACCCAATCAAAAAAATGGGCAAAAGACCTGAATAGACATTTCTCTAAAGAAGATATACAAATGGCCAACAGGCACATGAAAAAACGCTCAATATCACTAATGATTAGAGAAATGGAAATCAAAAGTACTATGAGGTACCATTGCACACAAGTCGGAATGGCCATCATTAACAAGTCAACAAATAACAAATGCTGGAAAGGGTGTGGAGAAAAGGGTACCCTCCTACACTGTTGGTGGGAATGTAGATTGGTACAACCACTATGGAAAACAGTATGGAGGTAACAGAAAATTAAATATAGAACTACCATATGACCCAGCAATCCCACTCCTGGGCATATATCTGGAGAAAAATTTCCTTGAGAAAGATACATGCACCTGTATGTTCATTGCAGCATTATTCATAATCACCAAGACATGGAAAGAAACTAAATGCCATTCAACAGAGGAATGGATTAAGAAAATGTGGTATATATACACAATGGAATGCTACTCAACCATAAAAAAGAACAAAATAATGCAATTTGCAGCAGCATGGATGGAACTAGAAACCCTCATACAAAGTGAAGTAGGTCAGAAAGAGAAAGACAAAGACCATATGATATCACATATCTGGAATCTGATATATGGCACATGGAAACTACCTATAGAAAAGAAGCAAATCCATGGACTTGGAGAACAGACTTGTGGTTGCCAAGCGGGAGGGGAAGGGAGTGGGATGGACTGGGAGTTTGGGGTTAGTGCATGCAAACTATTGCATTTGGAGTGGATAGGCAATAAGATCCTGGGTATGGCACAGGGAACCATGTCTAGTCACTTGTGATGGAACATGATGGAGGATAGTGTGAGAAAAAGAATGTGTGTGTGTGTGTGTGTGTGTGTGTGTGTGTGTGTGTGACTGTATCACTTTGCTGAACAGCAGAAATTGACAGAACATTTTAAATCAACTATAATATAAAAAATAAAAATCTTAAAAAAAGATTCACTCTAGTAGGCTGGACTTGTAATTTGTAAGTCAAGGACTGTCTACTGATAGGTCACTAGTTGAGGGCAGGGTGTAGGAAGGTCTGGCTAAAGCTGATGGTAGAGGCAGAAAGGAGACAAATGTGTTTGAATAAAGCTTGATGAGAGATTTTTTCTGTATGTGGTAGGGGTAGGGGATACTGCTAAACTGGGGGCTAAGAATACAAATAAGGGTGCCTCAAATATTATATTTCAGTCATGCACACAGCACTTGTTCAACCAACCATCCCTGTGACAGAGGTCTTAGTGACACTCATGCATGTGCTGGCTGCTCCATTCATAAGAGTAATATAGATGTGTTGTATTGATGTGTTGTGTTTTCCACACAAGGAAGAACATGTAACATGTGCACGTGCACACACATGTGCACGTGTATGGGTGCAAGTAAACACACACACACACACACTATTGATACTGATTTAATAGAGCATGTGCATGGGTCTGAGACGAGTACAAGTGAAAGCTTGGAGAACTCTTGCTAATGAAGATTTAAAACAAAACCAAAGAGCTCAGCAAAGTTTTAAGCTAATGAATCAGTTCCTTCTCTAGCCTCTGTTCCCCTCCCTCACACAGAAAGATTTTCATATCCTGAGACATTCAGGAAAAATAGAGATCTTTTCTTAGCTTGTACAACAATGTCTGTTTTACCCTCCACTATACACACACTCTCCATGGTAGCCAAGAATCAGAATTTCTAGGGAAAAGGTGGGGAACATGAAGTAGTAAAAAGTCCCTCAAATGACTTAATACAATAAAGTTTAAGAACCAGAGATTTCTGTATATGCCTGAGTACTTGCCTTTAGTCCTCTTCTGAAAGTCTTGGGGCAGAATCAGTTAACCTTCTCTCTCTTAGGTCCTTTTCCCCAGAGGGTAGATACAAAGCCATATGTGGGTTGCCATGTTCACAGGAGCAATTAGAGGACTTTGTAAGCCCTTCACTTACTCCAGTAGAACCAAAGCAACCACCACGAGCCTCTATTGTTGGACAGATGAAAAGATAAGAGTTGGGTAAGAGGTAGGAAGAAATAGGTGAGAGAAGTTTGGCAGAAGAGAGAAAACAGAATTTGCAGAAAATTTGTAACCATTTCTGCTTACATAAAGCCAGGAATTGAATTTATCTGTTATCATCAGCACGCTGTTCCTTTACATGGGAGGATAACTTAAAGGATTCCTTTAGACACATGAGTTTTACTAGAAATGTGACTTCACAGTATGATTGAGGTCTGGAAATGCTGTTTATAATAAATGGCTTCGTTTTTCATTGAACTTTTTTTTTTTTTTCCCATTTTCTGTCACACCTATGGCATACGTTCCCAGGCTAGGGATCAAATCCAAGGCACAGCTATGACCTACATCACAGCTGTGACAACAGTGGACCCTTAACCCACTACGTTAGGCAGGGGATTAAACCTACAACACCTCAGAGATGTTGGATCCTTAACTGGCTGCACCACAGCAGGAACTCCTCAATAACCTTTTCAAACCCTGCATTCAAACATAAGTATGCCCGGGGGGAGGGGGAGAGATTGGGAGGGATTGGGAGCTTGGGGTCAACGGATGCAAACTATTGCTCATGGAATGGATTTACAATGAGATCCTGCTGTGTAGCACTGAAAACTATGTCTAGATACCTACAACGCAGCACGACAATGGGAGAAAAAAATATGTATACATGTATGTGTAACTGGGTCCCCAAGCTGTACAGTGGGGGAAAAAAAAGTGGTGTTGGGGGAAATAACAATAAAAAATACATTTAAAATAAAATAAAATAAAAAACCGTAAGTATTCAGCATCAACTCTTTAGACAAATGAAGTTTTGAAAATGTAAAATTAACTTCATATTTTATAACTATAAGATTAACCTCAGTAACACATCTAAAGCTTTTCCCACCAGTTAAATGCAGGATATTTTTTTACGCAGTAGAAAAAGGCAAGAGCATAGAGATTTTTCCTTAGGACTCATATTTACTAGGTTGTCACAGAGTATTATCCAGGCCTTTCCAGATAAAAAGGAAGTAATGAGATAGAGATTTCTTGATAACCAATAGAATTTTAGATATGGTTGTAGATAGTGTGTGCACTTTGAAATAGTCCCTAGTGAGGCAGAAGATGAAAAATATACCAAGTAGAAGTTTAATAGGGGTCATAAAGGGGGAGAAGAAGTAGGAGAAAAGGAAGGAGGAGAAAGAGGTATCTGGTATCTTGGCATTCCTACAGAACTAAGTAAATTGTGGCAGATTAAACTAAAAAGTAACAAGGAAATCAATCTGGGGTCTTGCATAGCATGCTCAGAAGTTCAGATATTGATAGGCAGAGGGGAGTCATGGAAAGGGTTTTAAGTTGGGAAATAGACTGAATTTATGATTTTGGTTGATTGTGTGTTGCAAAGCCGAGGATATCTACTCTCAATTCATGAGAAAAACATTTAGGTCATAAGAATTATTATAGTCTACTTAACTGTTTAATGAACTATATGACTGTGTGTACATGTGTATGTAAAATTTACTATGTTATATATTACTTTGCAGCTTGTTAGCACTGACTAGCACAAGGAGTCTTTGATGTAGGCAGGCATTATTATCTCCATTTAATAGGTAAGAAAATTAAGCCTTGAGAGGTTAATGATTTGTCCAAGATCACATGAATGATGAGGGCTGAAGTCAGGTCTATAAACAAGATCTCTTCACTCTTGGCCTTATATTTTTCTGTGACTATATTTTCAATAGTGCAGTCTTCAAATATACTCTAGTGAATCCTTTAATCCTTTCCAGAATCAGGAGTGGGGGGACGGTGGAGAATCATTTTGTTTTATCAATAGAGGAAAGAAATAGATGGGAAACATACTGAGTTTTTCTGGCTACAGTAGCAGGATGAGAAGGGGCCTCTATGCTTCCATGCTTTTGAACAAGCTGTTCTTCTGTCTGAAATAGTTTCCTTCCTCAAATATTTCCCTGCCCTCCCTCTGGCTCCACATCACTCAGTTATCACTTCCTCCAGGAAGCATTCCCAGATTTTCAGCGCTGGAGACAGGTTCTTCCTCTGCATTCCAATGAATATTCAAGGTTATGTTTATTATAGCTCTCACCCCACACTGTAATGTTCATTTACTGCCACCTTTCCCACTAGACTGTGAGCTCCTAAAGATAGGAAATATAACTCTTTTACTCCTATAACCTTAATTCCTGACACAAGGCTCAGAACATTCCAAGTACACAAAAACTGTTGGTTGGAATTTGTTGAACAACATTTGCTGAAAAAACTGCATGTAACCTACCAAGGTCAGAAATGAAATCTATTCCTCATGAAGAAAATCCCTACACCTTGCACCAATCCTATTTCTTGTAAACTCTAATCTCTTGTGCATAATTTATCACCAGAGCAACCTTCTGAAAATGCTCTTTCCTTATCTCACAGGGCCATAATAAAAGCCAGTCTACTTTAAGCAAATGGCATTTATTTCTCCCTCTATGTTTTCCTCTGGTTATTTTTTTCCCTTCTATTCGCTTATCTACTGGCAACAAGAAAAGAAAAAAATGACTCTGATCTCTATTTAGATATTTTATATAAAACATGTTTAGATAGGGATTACTGTAAATTGCTAGCTAGGCAGAGTTTGAATAGCTAAGCCCTGTTTGTTCTATTCTGGATTCCATTATGGCAAAGAAAAGAAGAGAAGAAACACACAGAGCACATATGGAAAAAATTAATTTTTTTCTAATTTCCAAGGTCATGTTGGAGATCATGATTAACATCAATCACTGAAAGAAACATGTCTTACACTAAAAAAACTGGAAATCAGCAGCAGTCTTCAGAATTCAATGCAATCAGCCTTGGTTGAGTTGACCACTAACCAGGTGTGTGAGGCTAGGCCAGGTGTATGTCTTTCTGTGCCTCAGTTTTGTTACTTCTAAAAGGAAGAGCTGGGGCTAGGTGAGACCTTGAAAGATCCAGTTCTACTTATTTATCCCAGGAGTCATCCTAGCATGTCTACACAGTTGCTTTTCCACTGAGATATTTGCTGAAATCATATGTTGAGTCACCAGGTTCTAGTCCCACCTCTCTCTACTACAGATACCTCTTTTCCTTATCTGGAAATGCTCTGACATTGTTTCCAATATAAACATAAATTATAGCAATCTTTGCCTTTTCTCTTTATGAAATGAAACATTAATAACTCAAAAATATCCTAATTTATTCTGCATCAACTCCTTCCTAACCATGGGTGAGCATATTTTAAGAAATACCTTTCCAAAGCTGTAAATCAAATTGATTATTGATTTAAAAAAAAAAAGCATTCTTTGAAATAACAGTTTCTTTAAGTGCATTTAAAATATTTTATTTTTAAAGTGAGTTTGATCTGTGACATTTAATTTTCACACAATTATGGAGAGACACACGAAATGCAGTCTAGCACTGACTTTGTGGAGTCCTCCAAAATTTCCATCCCCAAATGATAAATGGGTTTTCCATTTACTCATCTAGAGCTGAATAGCTATTAAGCAGCTCAAATACTTTCCTTCACGGCCACATCTTATTACTGACAAATGTTCCTTGACGTCTCAGCTCTTGCTCCACAATCTAGTCTTAATCTACTTTCCAGACAGATTTTCCACTAATGCCTTCTCCTCCTTCTACCAAAGCGAACTAACCTATGTTCCCCAGTTTCCTTGCACACACACCTTTGGTCCCATACCACTCCTTGTACCATTGTTACAGAATGTTGTCTCATTCTGCAGACATTTAAATGGCATGATATATATGACACTCTTAGCTCAGTATCTGCACTAACCAGTAATAGGCCCTCCATAAAGGATGAGCCTTCATTCATTCATTCATTCATCCAATTGTGGTTATCTTATACTGTTGACCAACATGGGCTCCAGTTACACTAGGGAAAATAAGAACACATCAGGCTACACAATTTGTAGGTCCAATATAAAAAGAAAATGCAGGCTCTTCATTTTAAAATTATTAAAAATTCCAAGAGAGTGACAGTGGAGCACTGCAAGCACAGGGCTCTTCTAATCATGGAGCCGTATGTGACTGCACAGGCTCCATACCCACAAAGTTGGCCCTTAATAAGACAGAGGCTCTAACCACAGGAAGCTTGTTATGGGGGTTAAAGTAGACACATAAGTAAAAAACAATTGGAATATATTATAAGTGCTGTAAAATGTGTAAGCACAGGGTTCAGTGGGAACATGGCAATGAAACATTCAACCCTGACTAGAGCAGGGATAGAGAATATAACAGAGTCAAGAAAATCTTACAGTAAGGGGGAGTGCCTAAACTGAGCTTTGCAGGTCAAATAAGAAAAGTGAGGGCAATTAAGAGATAACAGAAACACATGGATATCTCAAGAAATGATAGAGCTCAGTCCAAAGGATAAGAGCTCAAGGAAATAAGTTCAAATCCTACTTATCTTTTAAGGCAAATGCTTTCAAAACTTTTTGACCATGGGTTATGATTTAAAAAATGCATGTTTTGACCTAGTACACATGATAGGAAACAACATTCCAGAAAACAATACTTATCCTTACCATGTGTGGTTTCTCTTCTCTTTCGTATTTTTAATAAATTTTAATGAATTTATAACCCACAATCTGATAGACCTACTTTAAGGACTATTTCAAATGTCACCTTCTTGGCAAACTTCCTTAACCCATTCAGCCTTAATCCATCTGAACTCCTGTAATGCTTTTCTTTGGGCACTTTGCTTCCTAGTGTTTATGTCGTGCCATTCATCTCTTATGAAACTAACTTGAAGACAACTTCAAATGCCTACACATAATAGGGTCCAATAGATGTTTATTAAGCAGTAGTGCATTCAATCCTCTTCCTCAATCCTGACATTGAACGTCCTTCTTAGGACCACCAAAATTTTGTCTTTCTTTCATTTCCTACCAGTTTAACTTTTTCTTGCTCAAGAATTTAAGATGAGTCCTTGGGTTCAAGTTAATAGCCCCTCATCCTTGGTCCACTTAGTCATTGACAGCAAATCAGTCTGTTTCTGTGTTCTCTCATTGCTTTTCTATTAATCAAATATCAAATTCTGATTATAGAGTCCTAAGGCTTCAATGTGCCAGAGCAGTCTCTACAATGTATTTTCTTAAGTTAAAGAATAATCTCTCTTGACTTTGTAGGTTTTAAAATATTTCATGGATGGTGAAAACTTAACCCTATCTGGTTTTGTAACCAAGTTCCAGGAACTTCCACACATATTTCATCATAAAATCCTTAAATCAATCTGTGAATCATGTATTATTACTTTTAGTTTTTATTTTATAAATTCACACAGACTTAGGGTGTCTGATCCAAAGATCACGATACAAATCAAGTTAAAATAATGACAACTCTTGTTGATTGGTACACATTTGGCCAACAAAACAGTTGAACACAGTGTCCACAATGTGACTCTAGGCATAATTTACTCATGTGTAAATTTGTCAGAAGGCTTGAAGCAAACCCCAGTTCCTACTGTCTGGGATTTGTATAAAGTCCAACCTGCCTGCCTCCATCCCCAGCTTAGTACTGATGGTCTTTCCTACTGTTTTGTCACAGGCACTGGCTATTTACAAGCTTACATTAGATAGGTCATGTCAGATCTAAAGGTTAGTCATCCTATTTCTGTCACCCACATTATTGCTTTGTGGACTTGGTCTGTTTTATTTCCCCTTTGGTGACAGGAGCAAGAAAGAATTTCCCTGTTTTCACAGTGGGTAGATATAGGATTTAGTGTAAGTTAGAATTAATTCTAAATGTTTTCAGAGATTTTCCCTTTGCACATTGGTTTATACCAGCTTCTGGAGGACAAAGGATCACTTTCCACCACAGAGGCCATGGCTGCACACTGCTGGTGTCTGCAGATGCAAGGACACCTCTGCAATGTCTCTACACCATTGAGACACTTGAGAGAGAAGTATCCTATAGAGTAAACCAGAGAGTTAAAAAAAAAAATATGGGCTAGAGCTAATGTGAAGCCCACATCCAGTCAATTGCAGGAAACTGTGTGCCAGGATACAGTGTGGTTAAGTGGAAGGAGGCTGAATGAGAATCAAGAGCCCTGGATTCAATAACTGCAGAATGAAGTGTGATGGATGAAAGTGTTTTCTGCACTGTAAAAGCACCCACACCAGGAAAACTGTGAGTTATTTTTGACTCTTGATACTCAAAAGCAAGTTGAGGAATCAGCTGGTCAGCGATCTCATTTTAGGAAGTTGAGACTCGAAGAGAAGGTTGCCCAAAAGGCCACAGTTGCCTATGGCCAAGCCAGGGCTGCCGCCCAGACCTTCTGATCAGGCTTCCCATGATGCACATCACCTCTGGGCATTGCTTATGTGTAGTTTATTGTTTCCAGGTCACAACTTTTTCTATTATACTAAGAACCCATGTTAAAATAAATATTACATGGAGTTCCCATTGTGGCTCAGCAGGTTAAGGACCTAGTGTTACCTCTGTGAGGATGCCAGTTCAATTCCTTGCCTCACTCAGTGGGCTAGGGTCCAGCATTACTGTGAGCTGTAGCATAGGTTGCAAATGCGTCTTGGATCTGGTGTTGCCACGGCTGTGCAGCTGCAGGTCCGATGCAACCCCTAGCCCGGGAACGTCCATGTGCTGCCGTTACTAGCCATAAAAAGAAAAATAAAATAAAAGTAAAGATACAGGCCCCTATAAAGATATTTGGGAATCCAGTTCTAAGAGAACTTGATGTCAGCAAGGTCATTTCTAAGCTTTCTGGTGAGACTCCATGTTTACCTCATCTGAGATGAAGGCTTACAAGGACCCATGTTTTTCTAGGTATTTTTTAATCCTAAAGGGCCTCAAAGGCCTCCTTGCCAGTGCTATAGCAATAGACACTGTACAAAATTAGATATTAAGCCCTATGTGTCCTGAGACCCAATTTCAAATGTGTCTGTTGCAGGGAAAATTTCCCACATAATAAACAAATAATTCTACGGACACCAGCTGGACACCAGCTGGGTATCCTAAGTTCAACTCAACTCAATTCTAACACTATCTCCCCAGAGACAGCATCAGTTTCTACAGGTTAAAAATTCGGTCATTCTAGACTGTTCCCCTCCATCTTTAGAGGCCAGTGATGGGGTTTCAGGGCAGGCCACCCCAGAAGAATGTGCCACCTTGGTTTGTGGATTATTTAAAGCTGAAGACAATCAAGGCCCAACAAACTTAAGGAGAGTTTTTTACCTCTCTCTTAACTGCCTAAGATACTTTAGATAAGGAACCTCTACTAGGAAAAGAGCTATTACAGGTAACTTTTTACATCAGAGAGATTTATCTGCATGACATGGCAAACATTTGTTTACCAGACATTTGCTCTTATCACCTTCCTGTGAATTGTCTAGCTCCCTTTTGAAGCCCCAGCCTCCTGCTTCCTTCTCCTTAGCTCACGGTGGCATATGGGCCTCAATTGCCTGACCCTCTGGGAACCTCATATCTCTGGGATTCCCGTATGTATACAATTATTTTTTTTTCCTCCTATTAATCAGTCCTCTGTCAATTTAATGATTAGGCCAGCCAAACAACTTAGAAGGGAAAAATTTCCTTTCCCTACACTAGTCACAGGCCCAGGCTTTTACCTATACTTCTGACTGACTATCTAGGTTCAATTAGTTGAATTAATTTGCTAGAGTGGCTCACAGAACTCAGAGAAACATTTCTCTTATTAGATTACTGGTTTATTACAGTAAGATATAATTTGGGAACAACCAAATGCATAGGGCAAGTTGTGGGGAAGGGGCACTAGGCATCCATGCCCTCTCCAGGCATTACTGTCTATGGGTGAGTCTCCATGTGTTCACCAACCCAGGAGCTCTCAGAACCTATTCCTTTCAAGGAGACTTCATTACATAGATATGATCAATGACACCATTGGCCACTGGTAATGATTCAATCTCCAGTCCCTCTCCTCTCCAAAGAGGTTGGGGTGATGGTGTTAAGGTATAGGGGAAAACTTTAAGTTCCAAACATCTAATCACACGGTTGGTTCCCCTAGCAACCAGTCCCCATCCCTGAGTGACCTATGGGTTTCCCAGGTCACCTCATTAGCACAACCAAAGACTCCTTTACTGCTCTTATCACAGGAAAATCCAAGGGTTTTAAAAGCTCTATGTCTACAACAGGGTCAAAGACCAAATATACATATTTTTATTTATAAATCACAGCATTGCAATAAGGTAAATCAGATGCAGAACTGGTGGGTTGTACAAATCCAAAGAACATCATTCATGTGAATATCGACGTAAATGGCAGAAAAAGGTATCTTTGGATAACAGCAACACAGCACTAGCGGCCATAAGCGAGTAAATCTGAGCCTGGGATTCAGAGACCAAGAACAGACATGGTTTCTGTTTTTTATTACTTGGGAGCAATTATAAAACAACCTTTGAACTGAGAGCTACCTGGGTAAATTTCCCTTGAACAGGAATTTTAAGCCTAACAACCCCTTAGTATATAGTAGCCCAGAACTTTTGCTATTTACTCCCTTTAAGTCCACTCATTTGTGGTATTAAAAGGTGCTTTATAAACTCTAAAGCGTTTTATTATGATTATTATCATTAGCCCTTATCAGAATCTAATCAAAAACAGCTTAAAATGTTTTGACGGCACCTTCATCAGTGAGAACTCCACACATGCACACACACACACACGTATACCAGAAAGAAATCATAAGTAGAAGCAGTTCTCAAAACGAACAAGAAAAAAAGTCAGACATTTCTAGAGGGTGAAGTTTGTATGAGACAGAGCTGTTACAACTGGTTTCAGAGGTAATGATCAGAAATATCAAAAGAAAAGGGCAACCCTGTGAGGGAGGTCACAGCGGGGGTCATGGGAAGACGTCTCATGGGCCCCGCTGGGGAAACTTGTGTTAGGATGGAGCATAGACTCAGAAGCAATGTCACACTGCCGGTGACAAAGACTTTGATTTAGTGTGAAAGAAAAGCTCCATCTGGCAACCAGAAAGAAAATGCAGACATGGAAGGTGTTGCTTGCAGACATGAGGGATGTCCAGTGTGTCCTAGACTTGGAGAGAAGGCTAGAATATTAAATAGGGGAAACATTATTAATGACAATGATTAGACCTAAAAAGACCTATATGGTAAACATTAAAGTAAGTCTCACTATTTTGAAAGGATCTAAGTAGAAACGTTAGTGTCTTCCTGAGCCACAAACCTAGGCAGTGTTTTTGTGTAGCTTTACCTTTTAAGTCTTTTGTATAAGTACATACACAACAATATCAACCTGATAAAATAGTACGTAAAGCAGGTGCTACTGAGTTATAAGGGTTTCTTTCCTTCATCTCCCCCCGCCCCCATTTGCTTATTGAGATAGTCTGGCTTACCTACTACAACCTAAATGCCCATTAACAATGGTTTCTGAAATAAAGAGGGCTATTTCTATCCACTGCCCTATGGTCTATGTAATGAACTAAGTGCCGCATCCCCATCTTCCATTAGACCTTCATCATTACCACAAATAAACAAACCCCAAGTAACTCTAATGGCTTAGGAACTCATTTTGTCACTGTCTTTTGTTATACCTGGAACAGGAGCTCTTGTACCTGGTCCTCCTGGTCTCCATTCCTGCTCATTGCAAACACACAAAGAAGTCTACTGTAGAGAGCCAATGTGGAGAATTATGTTTACAAATTCGCTCCACCATGTCCTGTATTTATCCCATCAATGTACAGCCTGGAGTAAACAGCCTTTTCTTTAGACATAATTTGTTTAAGTCATTGTGTGTGTGTCAAAGAGACGTACAGGAGATTTGACCCAGGGAAACCAGAATTTAACTGCCTCTTGCTAAAAGACACATTTTGAGTCTTCCATAGCAGCATCCTTCCTTCTTATGAATGAATCACAGTTGTTTCAAAAAGAATTTGGCAACTGGGCCATGACTCTTTTGAATGTACTTGGTTGCTCTCATTTTCTGCCTAATCCACCTTTGGCAGGCATATCCTTAAAAAAAAAAAAGTGATGAGGTCTGTAAAAAAAGAACAGGGACTTTATATAACTAGATTGATATAGCTCCTCTTCTCTCTATTTGCCAGTCCTATGTCTTTCGGCAAATTATTACATCTCGTGACCTCAAGTTTTCAACTATGAAATGGGGACAAAAGACATCTTGCAGCATTTTGGGGAGGATTCTAAACAATCCATTTAAAGGTACTGACCATATTTTGTAGAGTGGATAAGAATTTTAATCTGCAAACTGAAGGGTGTTTGAATGCATTTTTTTTTCTAAAGCTCAATTTAGAATCTACATACACCGAGGGGAAGAAACTTAATCAGTTTGGTGATCAGTACCACTTCCAACATCCTCGGGGTTTGATTTCTGGAGAGAGATGATGTGGAGCTAAGCAGTGGGTTTAGGGACAGGTTGATAGGGTCAAGGGAAGAGGAGAGGAGCAGCTAGTCTGGGCTACTACCTATCAGGCTCATGTCTGCTGCTTTGTTCCTAACAAGTTTGGGTTTTGTGCATGTCACTGCTGAATCACTCCTCATTTTCAGTCCAAGGTCCTTTGTGACTGATGCTGTCCCAGATAACTCCAATGCCTCTCTCTGTTCCCATGTCACATAAGCTGTGGAAATCTGGTAGGGCTACCCACACCAAATTCATGCTTCACTCTGGATTGATTTTCTGCTCTCACTTCATGAGCAATGGAGGATTTTAGAGTCCCTCAGACCTGTCAGATCAGACATTACACAGCTCTTTCAATTTTGGAGTATTGGCAGATGGCTACCTGCCCAGTCCTCTGGCATTAGCTTTGAATTTCTCTGCTGCTTGGTGTATAGCTTATTCTGGCAGGTGTTGCAGGTCTTCCTGTAGCCATCTTCTTGGCAGGGACCCTATGCCTTATGTCCCCTGACTTGCTCTTTGAGGCTGTTCTTATGAATATGACTTCAAATCCTGATCCATGCTTCTCTCTGGCTTGGGCCCCTGAGGTCCAAAACCCAGCTATGCTAAGCGTTAACACAGAAAATTGAGAGACTTGATACTTTGATAGAACATGGCAGGGGAATCCCTGCTTCAGAATAATCAGTTTACTTGATATCTTTCCACTAGTGCCATAGGGGTTTCTAATTCCACAACTTTGCTTATTTTGTTCCATTTCCCCAAAATTCTGTTACCTTTGTTCTCTGTCAAAATCCTCATGAGATCACTTCTGTCTCTTGTTCTTAGGAGAGATTTTGCCTTCCATGGAACTATGACACCAAATGTACCATACAACCAGCATCTGTCCTTAACCACTTTGGGAGAAACTGTGACGTAGGAAAAAGGGCATTGACTTTAGAGCTAGATGAATCTAGATACACATCATAAAGTCACTGTGTCCTACTCTTTGGATCCCCAGGTACCTATTTAACCTCTCTGAACTTATATCTCTTTATCTGCAAAAGCTGATAATAATACCTAGCACACAAAGTTGTTATGAGGAGAATTTGAAAACCACGTCTGTTCTGGCCTTTCTGATGACTGTTGTCTCTAATGGAGACAACATGACATTTTCAAATTAGCTCTTTATTGGTGAGGACAGAATTGTGTGTTGACCTCAATGGCTTAACTTACAATTTCTCAACTTTACCATGTTGTGAAAGCAATGTGCATGCCATAGAAACCATATACTGAGTTTTGAATTTCTATATTTTTCTGAGCTAGCAATATGCACTACAATACTCTCTTATGAAGCTGGGCAGAGCAGAGAACTGGAGTTTCCAGTCAGCTTCATGATCATGAGCAAACAACAAATACACTTTAACCATTCTGTACCCATACAACCATTCTGTTTGTCACTTTCAGTGAAAATTATTTAATAAATTGCATGAGATATTCATGCTAACAATAACCAAAAGAGAGCTAGAGTGGCTAAATTAGGATCAGACAAAATAGACTTTAAGACAAAAATTGTTACTAGAGATATCCTGTATATTGATGAGTCAATTTTTCAAGAGATAACAATTATAAATATATATGCACCTGACAACAGAGCCCAAAATACGTGAAGCAGAAACTGACAGAATGAAAGAGAGAAATAGATAATTCAACAATAATAGCTGGAGATTTGAATATCCCCCTATCAACAAGTAGATATACGATCAACAAGGAAATATACAAACCTATTAAATCAAATAGATATCTACAGAGCACTCCATCCACCAAGAGAAGAATATAGATTCTTCTGAAGGATACATGGAACATTATTCAGGGTAGACCATATTTAGGTCATAAAACAAGTCTCAATAAATTTTAAGGCTGAAATTATACAAAGTATATCCTCTGACCACAGTAGAATGAAATTATAAGTCCTGTGAGGCTTGAAGATGTGTTTATTCTAAAAGGCCCTCCACAAACTGCAGATTATATTATGGGGGGAAGGGGAAAGATACTGGTAGACATGTATCAATTTCTGCCACATGGGACAGTTGTGGGGACCAGATGCAATAATATTGAGCAAGGCTTTGATCATTCATAAACAATTACACAAGGTGAGTCACTATCATTGTTCATCTGCTCAGGTTGGCAGGGATGCCAGCCATTTCCAAGGCTGACTCAACCTGTAATTGAGCAAACATTTTTTTATAAAAAATAGTTGTTTTATTGAATTCAACATTTACTCTAAAATATTTCAAACTCTCAATGCAAGCATAGAAGAGTATTTCTTCACAATATTGATTAGAAAGAAACATTTTGCTGCCAAAAATGTTGCCCTGAAACCCAGGTCCTCTGTCACTGGTTTCCTAGGAGCAGAGTCCATTTATATCAGTTAAAGTTGTGGCTATTGTCAAGCACGGGACAATTCTAATAGACCTTAGGTTCTTTCTCTCTGATGACCTTGTTTTTATTGAACATTGTCATGATTTCTGATTCTCTAGAAGCTTTTAGGTAATTTGACTTTGTATGAAAGAGAAGCAGGGAATTCAGATGACATGGAATTGAATAAATATAAGTCCCTAGCCTTGATTTATAAGTACAAACAGAGATTAGAGCACCTGAACACTCTTACTCAGACCCATGCCATCACATTTAAGTCAGCTAGCTGTAAAACACTTCTTTTTCTAAATCTGGCATCCGCACAGCTCTGTTCACAGAGGAGTTAATACAATCTCCTGACAATACCAGGGTCCAAAATAGTTTCTGTATGTTGGAGAAGGATAAAAAATAAGTACTCTTAATGCACCCTTCCCACAATTTCCCACTAAGTCATCCTAATTAAAAATAACATATAATATCTCTGTCATGTAGCCCCCAGTGCTTACCATAACCAAGTAATTTCTTTGGAGTCTTATGTTCTGTTGTAGGACTTTATGTGAATCTTGCATTTTGCCTCAAAATATTTGTATTTTGGTTTTCATGTTAACATATTTTAAAGTCTGTATCTTCAAATAATGATAATATTTCAAGGAGAATCACCATATGTAACACATGGCTGTAGCCCTCCCTCCACACCCCACCACAGTATTGCACCCCTTTTTAGAAGTCTGTGGAGAGGGCAATGCCAGGGCTTGTTTAGTATTCCCTCAACTATCCTCACACACTGGCCAGAAGCTTCCCTGTTCTTGCACTCCCTCTAGCCCTGTTTCTCTTCTGATAAGATATTCACATTGAAAAAGCCAGAAAGTTTTGCCTAAAGATAGTGACAGTGTTATGGGCACTCCTACAGGGCTTGTGCTGATCATTCGGGAGATAGCTCATCTTATTCACCTGTTTGGTTCGCTAATGTGCCTTAAGTGCCTGGAACTGGATTAAGCACATGGTAGACACCACACTAATATTTGCTGGATGACTATTATCTTCTAAGGATCTCATTTGTTCCAGCAAATAAATACTGTGTCTGACATCACAAAATATTTAATGAGAGCAATTATTTATTGAGTGTCTATTTTGTGCCAGTCATGTAAACACATTTTGACTCTGCAAGAGATTTTTTTCAGTCCATCTTTTACAGATGAAGGAAACCAGTTCAGGAAATTAGGTAAATTGATCCAGGTCACATAATTAATACAATTTTTGTCCAAATGAATTTTTTCCCACTAGACCTGACTCCCACTTTCAGAAGGTGCCCATTTTAAAGGCTAGTTACCCAAAGACACTCGTAACCCACAAGAGATCTGTCAAAGATTATCACATGGCTTGGTCCAAAGCGGTTTTGGAATTTGAGTACCTGATGCTTGGTCTAGTCTACCTGGAACTCATTCGTTAGTCTTGTTAATATTGCTCCATGCTGTCCAGTATAGTAGCCACTAACCACATGTCTGTATAAGGAGCTCTCAGAATGTGCTAATCCCAACTGAGATGTGGCTGATCCCAACCAGATTCAAAGACCTAATGTGAAAAGAGAAAGTAAAATTTTCAATAACGTTTATATATTGGCTGCATATTAAAAAGACAATGTCATTAAAATTAACTTTTATTGTTTTATCTTACTTTTTGTACTAGAAAAGAGGGAAAGGGAAATTAAAAAAGAAATAAAGCAACACGTGGCAGTCCTTGCACAGATCTGTGATGACAGTTTGCCATAAATTAAGGTGTATCCTGGAGTTCCAGTTTGGGATCAGCAGGTTAAGAACCAGACATAATGTCCCTGAGGATGTGGTTTTGATTTCTGGCCTTGCACAGTGGTTCAGGATGTGGTGTTGCTGAAAGCTGCAGTGTAGGTTGCAGATGCAGGTCAGATCTGGCATTCCTGTGGCTGTGGTATAGGCCAGCAGCTGCAGCTCCAATTTGACCCCTAGCCTGGGAACTATCATATGCTAAAGGAGCTGCCTAAAAAAGTAAAAATAATAAATAAATTCAAAATTTTTTAAAAAAATTAAGGTGTAACCAACTCTCTTCATGTGCAGTCAAACAAAAAAGGTAGAGGTTATAATTTATGAAAATGGCTTAGCCTGATTGACTGAAAAGAGGGAAAAAAAACTGGAAGCAGGGAATTAATTGTGACATGTGAGCAACAGCAGGGAGCAGAATGGATTAGGAAGATGAAAGGGGCACATATGTACCCCAGGAAGGTGACAGGATGAGAAATATGAAGCTCAAAGAAAAGTAGTCCTTCCCATATCCACAGTCTCCACACATTCAGTCCAGTTCTTTTTATCTTGGGTCCTGCTAAAAGGCAGAAAGACCCATCTAAAGAGCTTTCTCTGACTTAACATAATGAGACATTATACAAAGAGTGAACTTAATTTAGGTGATGGTGTCAACCAGAACAAACAGCAATAAAGCAGAAATGATTAAAAACACGTCAATCACATTTATCCCTCAGCACATACAATGTTTACACAGTCTTGCAATCAGCTGTGTTACTCCGGCCACCAGACCCACTAACCTGGCCTCCTGGTGTGAAAAAAAATCACATGGTAAAGGCCTAAGCAACCCTGAAAGCGCAAATAAGAGAGGACTTCTGTCACCACCATCTGCAAAAAATCTGTTTTGCAGGTAGCAAAAAAACCTCCATAACTGTGAGACAATAAATTTCTGCTGTTTAAGCTACTTAGGCACTGCAGCCTTATCTCAATTTTCTCTGGACCTCTGCTACCCTTATAATGAATCCTGGGCTTTATTCTCAGTTCTTTCTATGACTAAGAAGATCTCTGTCTTTCATACTTGTTTTATATTCTTAAAAGTTTTCTTGAAGTATAGTTGATTTACAATGTTGTGATAATTTCTGCCATATAAAAACTGACTCAGCAATGAGATCCTGCGGTATAGCACGGGGAACTATATCTAACCACTTGTAATGGAACATGATGGAGAATAATGTGAAAAAAGAATATATATATTTATATATATGATGTATATATATATGTGTGTGTATATATATATATCTGTATAAGTGGATTACTTTGCTTGCAGCAGAAATTGACAGAACATTGTAAATGGACTATAATAAAAACATTTTTAAAAAAGTGATTCAGTTATGCATGTACACACATCCATTCTTTTTCAGATTCTTTCCCCATATAGATTATCACAGAATATTGGGTAGAGTTCCCTGTGCTATAATTTACTTTAAATTGGTGTTCAGTCTTTCATTATCTTTCTCCAACACATTAAAGACACCAAAGGTAGTCATCAATTCCATATCAATTTCATAGTTTTTATAATTACTATTTCCTCTAGACCTCTCAAATACCTGAAATCACCATCCTTCCCAGGCATTCCTTGACAAGTGTTCCGACTGGAAACGCAACCTCTTATCTGCCCTTTCAAAATTGACAGTTGCCCTTATGGGGAAATATGGGCTTATTCCTCTAATTCCATATTCTCCCATATCTGGCCACTAATTATTCAATACGTTGTAAGCTTTACTCTTACTTCTTGATAGACTTTCTATCTAAAGCAAAATAATCGGTCTAAAATGCGTAGCCGTCTATTGCCAAAAGTGGGAATCCCATATGTCCACACTTTTCTAATGCATAAGTCATCTCTTTAGGAAAAAAAAATGATTTAGATGGTCTCTTTGCAAATTAAGAATATTTGTTACTTGTCATGTATGCTATAAATATTTTCATCTTGGCTTGTAGTTTGATCTTTGACATTGAGGCATTTCTTTTTGCCAAGCAAATTTTCTAAATTTCTTTATGTAGTAAAATTTATCAAACATTTTCTGTGTGACTGTTGGATTTGCTCTCTTGCTTAAAGGCTTTGCTCATTCCAAGACTATATATCAACCAATACTTTTGGACATTGTATGAGGTATTTTTCTGTTTAAATCTTTAAGCCATCTGTAATGCCAATTTTATTTTCTGCAGGAAGAATAAGGGAGATTTTTGAAAAAGAATCCTAAAATATCTTGCATTTAATTAAGTCAGAAAGAAAGAACCAGATGTCCTTTCTATTTCTCCCTTTTTTTTTACATAACATTTTCTAATTAAACAACAAATACGTTGTCTATGGTAGAAAATTTGGAAAATGCAGTAAGAATAAGAAAGAAAGTAATATCAATAGTCCAGCAGTCAGAGATAAGCCCTGTTAGTATTTCAGCTTATTTATTTAGGCACAATACTTTTTATAAAATTGGGATCTATACTATATCTAGATTAGATTCTTGATTTTTTAATTTAATATTGAACCATCAGATTTTAGCTCTATATCATTATATAGTCTTCAAAAACATAATCTTAAAGGCTTGTATTACATTATATGGATATAGTATAATGATAACTATCACAACATTTACGAATGGGTTGATGAAAATGAAAATAATGAATCAAAGATTTACATATGTGAAAAATATTTTAAAATGACTCATCCTATAAGTAATATTTATTTCTACTTCTACCAACTGTGTTTAAGAGCACACACCTCAAACTGAATATTTCCTTTTAATCTCTGCCAGTGTGGAAGGCAAATGATTTATTGCTAGGGACCTTTTATATACCATGTGGTTGCCTTGGAATGCTGTGTGCACAGAAGGAATGTTCAGGACTAATTGAAGAAGAACCCTTAAAGTCCTCACATCCCCAACTGTTCTAGTCCTGAGAAAACTAAAGCTTTCATCCCAGATTCCCACTTATACCACAAACCCAGAATTCAAAGCAGGAAATGATTGCCTCCCTTTTCTAAAGGACAAAAGCCCTATCCAGCACAAAAGGCCTATCATTCTTTGGGATATTATGAATCAAGAGAAGTCATATATTCCTTGGTCCTATCTGTCTCTTGAATAGAAAGCCTAAGTTTAGATCTAGACAAATATGAGATCTTCAGAGTTAATCATGTGGTAATGAACAGAGGAGAGGAAAAGGCTAGAAGAGAGGAAGAAAAAGAGAGAAGAAATGGTTGTTAGATCTTACCCCTGAATATCATTTGTCTCAATGTATTTGGAGAAACCCAATGCCTAATGGTCAAGCTCCAGTTGAAATCTAAGATTTGAGTTTCATTAAGGGAGTGGTTATTTATCAGGAAGGTATGCTTCCTTAACATTTAAAAATAACAGTGGAATATCCATCGGACTAAGGAGAGTGGGATGGTTAAGGGCTATTAAACCCAGACTGTCTCAAAGTCTTCCTGGTGAGTGGACTCAAGCTCTGAGCTACTTTATTTTATTTGTTTTTGTCTCTTTAGGGCCACACCCACAGCATATGGAGGTTCCCAGGATAGGGTCCAATCAGAGCTGTAGCCGCTGGCCTACACCACAGCCCCAGCAATACGGGATCCAAGCTTTGTCTGTGACCTACACTGCAGCTCACAGCAATGCCGTATCCTTAACTCACTGACGGAGGTCAGGGATCGAACTGGTGTCCTCATGGATGCTAGTTGGGTTCGTTAACCACTGAGCCATAAAGGGAACTCCTGGGCTATTTTAAAAAATCATACAATATCAGAGTTCCCATTGTGGTTAAGAAGGTTAAGAACCTGACATAGTGTCCATGAGGATGTGGGTTCAGTCGCCGGCCTTGCTCAGTGGGTTAAGGATCTGGTGTTGCCACAAGCTGCAGCATAGGTCATAGATGTGGCCTGGATCTGGTGTTGCTGTGGCTGTGATATAGACCTGTATCTTCAGCTCCATTTTGACCTCTATCCTATTGTAGGTGTGGCCCTAAAAAGAATTAAAAAAATAATATAAATAAATAAATAAATAAATAAATAAAAGGCATGCAATAACACCTAATCTCAGAATTTTCTTTTATAAACCAAAAGGAAGAAGAAAGGTGGAAGTAATAAAAACAGCATTTTCTAAAGGTGTTCTATATGTCAATCACTATATATATCAGATATCATCTTATTTGATCTTCACAACAACCCTATGAGATGTTATTTTCCCCATTTTATGGGTGAAAAACTGATACTCAGGGAAATTGAGAAAATTAACATGGTCACAGAACTAGGAAGTAAATAGCATAGACACAATTTGAAGAATGATGTCTGATTCCAAAGCTTGTCCTCAGTTCACAAAATTCTGATTCTATCATAAGCAAAGCATTGAACTCCTGAAGACTTGCTTTTGAAGAAGCAAAACGTAATCATGAACAGTTAATAGAGGCAACGACATCCTCTAGTGACCTGAAAAGTATGAAGTGATTTGTAAATTTGATCATGGTGATGCTTATGTGTTTGCAGAATCATAACATAAGACTCAATGTCAAAATTTTTCTTAGGATAACTATTTTACAGCACAGGAAACCAGCATGCTCTATAAATAGTAGATAATGAAATCTTATTTTTAAAATTCATACATTTAAATTTAATTAACCCATCAATATGCTTGTGTTTCCATCAATGATCAACTATTCAACTATTCAGTTAAAAGCAATGCAAGTTTGACCCAAAAAGCCAGAGTCAGATCTATAGGAAAACTCTCACGTAGACTGAAATGGTGTTTCAGTCTTTCCTCTCCATGCCCCTGTTATCCTTCTAACTGCTCACTGTACTTCTCTGTCTCTTTTCCTTTGCCCATCAAAGCCTTTTCTCAAAAAACCTAGAATCAAGTATCTAAAATTCAGGATGAATTTTAAATAGTGTGCTACAGGGTATTTAAATTATTGATCTCTTAGCTACAGAAGGTATAGGAGCAGAGGAAAGGAAAGGGTGGAGGAGGGAGAAGAAACTGGGCTTTGTCCTTTATGCTGATGGTGATATTATTGTTAGGTCAACCATCATGGCTGAGTAAGAAAGGGAGACATAAACTTCCTACAGAAAGATCACATACATTTTTCAAGAATGTGGGCTTGGAGTTCCCATAGCGGCTCAGTGGCTAATGAACCTGACTAGTATCCATGAGGATGCAGGTTCAATCCCTGACCTCCCTCTGTAGGTTAAGGATCCGGTGTTGCTGGGAGCTGTGGTGTAGGTCACAGACATGGCTTGGATCCCACGTTGCTGTGGCTGTGATGTAGGCCAGCAACTGTAGTTCTGATAATGACCCCTAGCCTGGGAGCCTCCATATGCTGCCAGTGCGGCCCTAAAAAGACAAGAATACAAAAAAAAGACCAAAAAAAAAAAAAAAAAAAAAAAAAAGAATGTGGACTGGAGAAAATGTGATGAAATAAGAGCAACACTAGTCTTCGAGTCATAAGACATAGGGTTAGTTCTTACTCTGCCACTCTCTAGTTTCATGCTTCAGACAAATCACTTTTCCTTTATGAAACTCCATTTCTTCAACTGAAAATTTAGAAAGTTGAAGTAACAACTTTTAAGGAATTTTAGACTTTGATTTCCTATGATTCTACTTGAGCATCACTGACAACACAGCATATGGATTGATGTCTATTATATGTATAATTTGTAAGTAGACAGGTTTACAGAACAAGAAGAGTATTTTTATCACCAACCTCCAAAAGCCTACCTTCCCTCTTCTGGTACATAGAGTAAGTTATTTTAGGCTGAGATTAAGTTTTCATTGATTTTCCACCAAACTCCTACATTTCAGGACATGTCATTTCCACAACAATCTGGGACTCCTCCTTTTGCCCATGAATTCCCCTTCACTCTCATCTCACAAGCACCCTCCTCTCTTTACTGGGCGGTAGAATGAGACTGAATTCTGCCTCTTGTGAATTGCTTGACTAGAAACAAAGCACTGGGATAATGAGGATGATAAGACCTCACAGGATTAGTGGGAAAGTAAATGGGATCTTGCATGCAAAATTATGTGCAGATGCAAAACCTGTATAAAGGGAGGTGAGAAAAATTGATGGTGACAAGAAGGAGAAAATATTCCATGGGGCTTTGCTCTCCTTTTCAATAAACACCCTACATTATTTAATATTGATATATACTTCTTAGGCTTCTACACATCACAGAGGATTTTATATAATGTCCTTTCATCCTCTCCTCTCCACTATCTAAGATGAGAGCATTACCTTTGTTCAGAAATTGGGTGGTAGCCATGTGAATTCTCTCCTTGAAATAAAAGTCACATTTGCATTTTTTATTTGATTTTTTAAAATTTTCCCCCCAAGAAGACTATATTTCTCAGTTTAACTACCAAAAAAAAATTATATAATTTTTTCAGGCAGTCCAACTGCCAGAAGAAATTTCCAGAAGGGATAAACAAATATAGACATCTCATCCCTTCAGATCAAAAGACTCAGTTATTCTTTTAATCAGTCAGGCACTTATTAGGGTTAACTTATCATGGTCCCAAGCCTCACAGAATTGTAGAGGAAAGACAGATAAGCCAGCAGAGGTGGCAGGAGATGATAGAGTAGTGTTACATCCCCTTTCTACTCTTCTGATAAGCATATAACCTGGCTAAGTCTTAGTTTCTTCTTATGTAAACTAGAAATAATAATAATATAATGTACAATGTAACATTGTGAAATTAAATGAGCTAATTTCTTACGAGTGTCTATCACACAGAAAGTACATGCCAATTATGAAGAATCCATCCCAACTGTTCTTCCTCTTATTGCAGATTTGAGAATAATCAAAACAGTAGAATGGCACAAATAGTGCCCAAGCCTCTTGGCTGACCTGCAGCATGTGCTAAAGACACCTAGGAAGAAATAACCACCCTTGGGTACTGGCCTAAGAAATCTAAACTATCATCCACTTCATGACAGATAGTCATAACCTGAGTCTCTGCCTGCTCTCAACCAGAACCACCCTAAATCTCTTGGAGCATTCCTTCCCCTGGGGTCCTTCCTCTCTTGGTAGCATGCAGGCAGCCCTCTCCTTACACCTCATTCTCCTCCTTCCCTCTTCAGCAGCTGCAATCACAGCTGTGAAAAGTACAGGCTGCTGAGAGAAGAGTAGAACTTGGCTCCTCTCCCAAAGCAAACAATTAAGGAAGCATTAACTTCCCTTAATGGGAAAAGCAACATTAAGCAGATGGAAGCCCAGACCCAGGTCACTTTGCAGAGAGCCCAAGCTGTGATGGGGCTTGCCAGTGTTCATGTGTGACCTCTAAATTGAAACTTAATTGGCCATTAATGGAATTCATCTAATTAAAAATACTTGTAATTAAGCATGAAAAAGAAAACAGCCTGAATTTTGGTCTTGGAGAAAGCAGAAATACATTTGATATGGTTAATAAAGCCATACTTAAGAGCATATTATATGATTTCCTGTCTCCTATTATGCAATGCTTACATTAAAAAAGCTTAGTATTGTGCATCCCAGTCCCTGGTTTCAACATTACAATCCAGAAACTTCGGGATAATTAATTGCCAATAGAAGCAGGAGTAGCTCTATGGTGTCCACCAAGAGGTAAGTCAAGAACAATGAGGAAATATCATGGAATTGTTGCAAAAGTTCAGAACAGAGCAATTCTCCCTACCCTGGACCTCCAAGGCTTGAGGGGTCCTATAAGTTAAGAATGGAGGTTTTTGAACTTGTTTTTCTGTGTCTTAAAAATGCAAACTGAAATAGCATACTGACCTGCAACAAGGAAACAAATAAGGAAATAGATTCTCAGAGAGGTCATATAACCTGCCCAAGGTCCCAGAGCAGTATGTGTCAGCACCAAGATTTTTTAGTAATCCTGCCTTCTCTCTCTTATGGATAATTGAAGTGAGATCAGGTTATGTGAAAATACTTATAAACTATAAAGTGTATAATCAATAGACCCCATTTTACCTTCTTGGGATGAAACAATGTCATCCCAAATCCCATTATATCTCCTAATGTGTTTGTAAAGCACCTAGCCCAGTGCCTGCCAGTTAGAGGACAATATAGGAGAACAATTAAGAGTGCAAACTTTGGAGCTCCTGCTATAGCGTAGTGGGTTAAAGAATCCAGCTTCAGCAGCTCAGGTCACTGCTGAAGCTTGGGTGGGTTCCCCGGCCCAGAACAGTGGGCCAAAGGATCGAGTGTTGCCCCAGCTGAGGCATAGGTCACAGCTGAGGCGTAGATTCAGTCCCTGGCCTGGGAACTTCCATAGAATAATTCCTGACTCTACCACTTACCAGCTGTTTGACCTTGGGGAAAGTTACCTCTCTACAGCTCAGTTTGCCCATCTGTAAAAAGGGAGAACAACAGTCTTATCCTAAAAGATTGAATCAGTGCGTAAAATGTTTTCTGAAAAAAGATTGGCAAAAAGTAAGCACTCCTGAGAATTATGTCAAGATTAGCAAGAAGTCCAGTGGTTCCCCAGAGCTCCCTTCCTTGATATGTTTCCAAATCTCCCTGTGTACTTTGAGGCATGTGTAACAGGGTCATCTCTAGCTCCTCTACCAGCTCAAGTATGGAACCAAGATACTCATGTCATCCTTGGGGGCTGTAAGAAGCTACAATAGCTGCCCCAGATGTCAAATCAGGCCATCTCTGCACTGCCACTTTTGCAAGTGCAATGGCCCCAAAGTGGTGACACTATGCTACCCTTTGCTGGTAGCCTCTTTGGACCAGCCACTTCACTTCTCCCAAGCCCACTTACTTCACTGCTCCCAAGCATAACGTGGCCTCACCTAACTACTACAGCATGTGCATAGACTTGCTTGAGGGTTTCAGCAGATGCCAATCTATCTTTTCTCACCAGCCTATCATACAATAAGAGCCATCATAAGTTTCCCAGTACCCTAGGGTCCAGGTCTTAATTGGTTCTGGCCCAGAGCTAGGAGGATGCCCATCCTGGCTATTTTTGTCCTAGGATCAACCCTTGCCAGGGCTGGCCTCACAGGCATGTGACTAGTGTGTCACACAGGACCTTATGCTCAGAAGGGCCCCGTGCTAGGGTCTTAATTTTCTGTGTTAACCATCTTGAGATTCCTAATAACCCCATCTTTGAATTTATATTTTGTAAGTGAATTCTGACACTACAGTGGAGCATGGGCTGGTGATTTGGAACCTTGGCCAACCTGGTTGTCCTCTCACCTCACCATCTCCCTGGGACAGATTCTTGGCTGCCCTCTTCTCACCCTGGCTCTGTTACCACACCCATCCTCTGCCCAGAGCCTATAAGAAAGGGAAGACCCTGATTCTGCAGTTGAATTTTGCCCCCAGGGGTCCTGGCATGGATTAAAGGATAGTAAGGATGGTCTTCTGGGCTGGGCAAGGCAGTAGCCATATATCCACACCTAGACAGGCAGCACCAAAGAGATTTTGGCAAGTGCCTGGGGGTGACTGGAAGGGAGTCTGGGAGTGGAGTTTTTGCCATGTCCCTATGCAGAGTTTGACATCTCTTGGCATCTGCCTGTCTGCCAGGGTCTGGGGGAATAGGCCATGGAAAGGGAGTATCAATTTCATCACCCCTGATCATGGCCCACATTTTCATTTTGCACTGGGTCTGCAGATTATGTAGTGAGCTCCAACCCTTTCTCAGGATGATTTGCCACGCTAATACCAGTTACCTTTAGGGAAAACCCTATTTCTACCACAAGAGTATGTTCAGACTCCTCCAATGGCAAGGTCCTTAGATTTTATCTGTGATTACCTTATAAGAGATACTGAGCAAATAAGAAATCATGATATCACAAGGTTTTATACATAATTTAATTCTAAAAAGTGGCCCTTTGGGACTCCATTCTTCCAAGGCTCCATCATGACAATAATAAAGGTAAGGAGACCAGAGAACCATAGATGGTCTAGTTTTGTTTTACAATTGGAAACCATGAGGGAAAATATTGTTCAGGAAGGTTCTGATGAAAGAGAGGACTTTCTGATGAAAGAGAATACTAGAGTAAGACACATTAATTCAATAAGCTACATAAAGCCTTAGAAACCTTTTGAGCAAGGGAGAAATAATTTTCTAAACAGAAAATGAATTTCATAAAGGTGAGCTTTAGGACATAATTTCTTTGGCCACACTATCTAGGAGGCAGCCTACATAGCCATGGAAGCATCATCTCCTATTCTCAAACATAAACATGACTATAGACAGTCTGTCATCCCACTTGATGCTCCCTCATATGTATTTTGGCCCTGGTCATGTTTACTTACATAGGAGGTCTCCGCCTCAAAATATTCATGAATAAAGGGAGCCATCTTTATCAGATGGGGCCAGTGGAAAGGTTTCTAAGGAACACTGTGCTTTCCCCCCAAAATTACAACTCAAACCAAACCACTTCCTTTCCCTTCTTCCCGCTCGCTCTAAGAGGTAAATATTATCATTAATTATCCAGAGGCAAACAATTCCTTGTCATGCTTTGCATGGTTTTTACTGTCAATGTCTCAATGTTTACATGTTACTCCTTTTCCATAATTGTACTGAGGTTTTTGACGAAGCAAAGAGGCCACTTGCATGATCTGCTTTTTCAATAGCTCTTGGCCGCTCTTTCCTCCTCTCTGTGACTCAGGCAGAAAGTATTGCTTGAAGAAGTGGGAACACTGCTCACAGCTGGGAGGAACAGAAGGGACATTGTCTAAAATAGACCGAAATTTTTCGTCCTCCCTTCAGATGGTGGGACCTGCTTCAAAAAAAGTTCCCAAATTCCACCTACAAGGCAGTTCACATCCTAAAAGTCCAAAAGAGGTTGTGGTTATAAGTTTCACCCGTGGGTGGGACTGTGCACCCCCTCAGTAATAGAAAAGGCATCCTATTCATCTCTTAATCGCTAGGATTTGGCACAGTGTTGAATTATATTAGGTGAAGAATAAATATTTGTGGAGGGAAAAGATGAATAGACTAGCAATTACAACACAGTAAATAACGTGAGGGTTTTTTCTTCCAAAGAGATCGCCATTAGTTTTAAATAATTTTTCTGAAATTTATTTTTAGCGCAGAGATAAACACGGTGCGAATTGGAGGCTGTGAGCCTCCTGAGGTCAAGCACCAAACGTTCGTAATTTCACTGCTGAGTGTGGTGCCAGATGAGGGGTAGTCAGGGGTCAAGCATTATTTGTGAAATGAAAATGCCTCACTTCCTATGACTGCACTGAGTCGAGTTAGGTCATCAGCCCCTCGTTAGCATAAATGAACTTCCTTGATTGTCCATGATTTTGGAAGCATGACTAGGACCAAATCCCAGAGTCTTCATGAATCTTAGAGTAGTCTGTCCTAGTGAGTCCCCTCTGCCTACTTTTTCAGAAACTCCACAGGCTCTGCACATTGGTGAGCCTTGCAGACCCCTACCTTCTTCCTTGGTGGATGAGAGCAAGAAAGTGCTGGGCAAACCAGTCAGGATTAACCAGCCTTGAGCAGGGGCCAGAGAACTCAGCCATCTCCCTCAACCACTGACTTTCCCACTCACTGTTTCCCCTGGGGCCTGAAAGATAAGCTCCAAGTAGGTTAAACACCATAGTGATGTGTGCCTTAAAGCATGAAGGAGAGCCAGGAACCCCTCAACTCTGCAAATCCCTAATCAGTAGAGACAATTCATCAAAAACTGTCAACTTGCCTGAGCAGCTGATTGGTTTCAGAAACTCTTTTGGTTTAGACCCACGAAGGGCAACAGCCCTGGAGAATCTAGCTCTGGCCTGTGGGAGAAAGGACACAAATTTTTGGATTGTTTCTATCTCCAACAGGCTGTTATTAGAAGATGGATACCATTGATCTGATCTAGACTGTTTACAAGAAGTACCAAAATAGAAACAGGAAGGAGCAGGGTCCAGCTGAACTGGAATCCATCGCCCACATAGTCAGGCACCGGAACTAAATTATTGTGGTTAAACTTCCGTTGGACCCTGAGGGATGTCTACCTCCAAACACAACCACTGAGAGAGGAAAACAACTTCCACGGAGGGACAACTCAGCCTCATACCCACCTCCTCCCCCAAAGGGCTCTGTCAAGTTTCCTGAAAACACAGCAAGACATTTAGATTGAGAAAACAGGAGCATTCTCCTCAGCACAAACCCATCATTGTTATCTGCAGGGCAGTAAGCAAAGGTAGAAACACCAGTTTCTGTGATACTGTTGCTTGACAGATCTCTCCTTTCTGGGGGGAATGTACAGGAGATGCACAGGAGATAGGCAAGCTCAAGTTTGAGTTTTGGAATGTAATTTTTTTTCTTTTAAAAGGTTATGTACATTTGCTACTGCATTACAGCTCTCGAATACATTCTATATTCTATAGAGGTATGACAAATCATTTTTTGGCAAAAAGATTCAGCATGGAAAGGGTTATCAGGACAGCCATCGATTCAAGAAAGGGATCATTCATCAGCTTCTGATCACAAGATTATAAATAATAAGGGCCATTGCTTTTGATGTATAGAGAGTAGCCCAGTGATCCTGAAAGGGTGACCCCCAGATCAGCATCAATATCATCTGGGAACTTGTCAGAAATGCGCATCTCTGGGCCTCACCCCAAACCTACCAAATTAGAAGCTCCGAGGGTGAGACCCTACAATCTGTATTTTAACAAGCCCTCAAGGTGATTACAATGCATGCTTAAGTATTAACAGTAATCATCATATGAATGTCTGCCTCCCAGCCCCAAGGATATTCTTGTTTAATTGGTTTAGGGTCTGACTAGGATGTCTGTGAGGTCCCCTGGTGATACTAATGCATAGGGAAGTTTGGGAACCACCAGGTTAAGAGTAAAAAATTGATCTCTACATAGGTCTCTGATGATTTCTTGTACTTGGCATGTGAAGCCACCTCAGTTTTAAAGAGTAAACTTTCAAGGAGTCACTCACCTTTCAAAAAGTTGATACAGAAACGTAGGTAGACGGGATGCCACCAGGTGAGAGCACAGTGCTGTGGCCAGGTGTTAAATTATTCTCATTTACTGAGTGCATGGGGGACCCTGAGCTCAAATAACAAGATATTTTACCACGGATCTGATACTCCTTTTTAAAAGTACAAATATATTTACCAAACAATGTAAATATCAACAACACAGAAAAGAGGGTCATGGACTTGGAGAATAGACTTGTGGCTGCCTGATGGGAGGGGGAGGGAGTGGGAGGGATTAGGAGCTTGGGGTTATCAGACACAATTTAGAATAGATTTACAAGGAGATCCTGCTGGGCAGCATTGAGAACTATGTCTAGATACTCATACTGCAACAGAACAAAGGGTGGGGGGAAAAATGTATACATGTAAGGATAACTTGATCCCCTTGCTGTACAGTGGGAAAAAAATAAATTAAAAAAAATTTCAAGAGTTATATTATTAAAGTGATATTTTTAAAGTGATATTTGGGGGCAAAGTTTAAAAGTCTTTGGTATGATTCAGTGACTTCCTCACTAACATTTAACTCTTCTTCCATCAACTCATTCTAATTCATTGTTTTAGAGTCAAAAAGTTTCTCAGTAATTCAGCTTCAACTTCCAGGCATCTCAGACTGAAAATGAACTTTTGGTCATGTATTTCTAAGCATACCTCAATACTGTCTGTCAGAGGCCTTCCAGACCATGGTTTATATTCCCCAAGAAAAGGATGTGCTATTATGGAAAAGAATCTGAAAAAGATGTGTGTGTGTGCATATGTGTGTCTGTGTGTCTGAATCACTGTGCTGTACACTTGAAACTAACACAACATTGTAAATTAACTATACTTCACTTTTTTTTAAAGGGATATATTACTTTGCCTTGGGTAGCAGCAATATTGAAAATTCTAAGAGATGTTGGGCCTAGCAGTTAGGGAACCTCAGAGGAATACAGCAGGTGTAAGTGTCCATGCAGCAAAGGGTCATGGGATGAGTATGGAGGCCAAATGCCTGATCTTGAAATGAAGGGCAGAAGGGAAACACCGGGGCAAGTAAAACAGCATGAAAGAGCCCAAGAAACAATGTAGTACCCATCCAGGATACAGACAGAGGAGTCTCGATGATATGCAACATTAGAGAAAATCTAAACAATGATGGGAGCAATAGGCACCAGCAGAAAGAATAATAGAAATCAAGAACTTAGAAATGGGTCAAATCCAAATACAGTATGACAACAAGACACAGATGTTTTCAATTAAAAAAAAAATCCATCATTCAAATTCTGTTTGAAGCCAGACTTGGCTTACACCAGGACAAGGAGACCATGACGAGCCAAGCTGCAGAGCCCAGGCTGACCAGTGCACAGGATGCTCTATGTAAGAGATATTCAATACTGGTTTGCTGAATGAACAGATGTTCAAAATTATTTCTGATTTTAATTGCACATTTTTCTCTGTCAGTAACTACTGTGTGTCTGCTACAGCAGCCCCTCATTCCCTGTTAGAAATGAATCTAGCACAACAGCTAGAAGGTAGAATGTAAATTTAGATGCACTTTGGGAAAAAAAAAAAAAAACATTATGTTACAGGCTGGAAAATCTGGATTTGGGTCCTAGCTCTCTCTGTTTCTAACTAACTTTGTGGTTTCGGGCAAGTTCTATTCCGTCTGCCTCTTGGGTCCTCATCTAGAAAATGAGGTAAACAGGACAGGACTATGAGGTGATCTCTAAAGTATGTTCAACTCTAAAAATCGTTGGCTCCCTACAAAAGGTACATTCCTGAAAATCCATACCAAAAATTGATGTGTCATGTCAGATTATATGGGCACCTGCCTATCACTTTCTTCCTGTGGATGGTGATTTCTCAGACACTGTCAAGATCCCTGAGGTCAACCGGGGGCAAATCTGATCTTTTAGGTGGTTAGTGTGACCAAAGCACAAGCCAGTAGGTATACTGATGTCTGACTTAGAGTGCATTTGTTGGCTAAGTTTAACCTAAAGTTTTGCAAGTTTCCCCAAAGGAAAGCCCCTGTCTTCTGCCATCACAGATAGGGAAGCAGGAGTCAAGAAGCTGTGGAGTCAGATGTCCCATTTTAGCTTTTGTCTTTACCCAGTGGGGTCAGAGGTGGGGGTCTGGAGAGTCAGGCTGTGGAGAAAAGCATCCCAGCCCCAAGGAGAGTGTGTCATAAACACTCCTTTAAATGTTTCCCTTTTCCAAATTCCCCAGAAGACCAAGCCAGCACCCCAGACAGCTACGTGCTTCGCTGCATTCTCGGCCAGATGCAAGTTGGCCCAAGGGGCAGCCATCTGGACTCTGAAAGCCCATTATAGCCCTAACAGGCAGCTGAATCTAGTTATAGACGGCAACAGCCTCTCCCAGGCTGCCTGTCTCAGGCTTGAAATCACACACTTAGGACGCATCTGCCTGGGTCACCAAATGCTCCTCCCATGGGGACTGAGGGAGGAGAAGAATGTGGGAACACAGGCTGCCGGCAGACAGCAGACGCAGGTTCTGGTCAAGGTGCAGAGGTTCCTTCCTCTCCTCCCACCGCCTGCTCTGTTATCTTCTCTTGCCTCGCTGCAAGGAGCACGTACACGCACACACGTTCCCTGGAATCATCCTTGCATGGATGGCTTTAGAAAGGTGGTTTGCCTTAAAGCAGGAACAGATGAGAGATACTAGGACATGCAGGACTGTTGAGAAAAAAGCCGTCTGTACTGGTAATAATCACATGTCCAGATGGCCCAGGCCTAAGATGAGAGGAAGGTGCTCTGTGGTCCTCAGGCTGGAGCCAAGGAGAAAATAGTTCTCACCTCCATAACCCCTTTTCTGTGAACTTGTAGAAGGCTGTACATGGCAGGAAAAGGGCTGGTGGCCATTCAGAGAATGAGATACAGAAGAACTAATTCCATCCTCTTCTGCTCTGGATGGTGCAATGCCCAAATGAACATCCCTCAGCTCAAGTCAGCCTTAGGTCCAAAACAGATTAAAACAACAACTGTCCTGAGAAGTCCTGAATGTCACCCTATTCCTTGCATGGCCAGCTGTGTCCTGCCACATCTAACTGGGCTTTTGTGAAGACCTCACATGTTTTCTTGCTTCCATGATGATCACAGCCTGTCCCCTCCTTCCTGGATGCTCTCTTGCACTACCCCCACCCTCCTCAACCTGCCAGGAGCAGGAGAGTGGTTCAGAACAGAATTCCTGGATTCAGAACAGAAGCTCTGAGTGCAGGAACTCCTGGATCCAAATCCCAGCTTCGCCACCCCGAGGCAGACGCTTCCTAATCTGCCTTCCCTTCTTACCCTCTTCTCCTGTACTGTGAGGATGATGACGAGAGAGCAGTTACTTCACATAGCTGTTTTAAGAATTAACTAAGTTAATATCTGCAAAAGATTTAAAACAGTGCCTAGTCCATATTAAACAAAGAAGATCTCCCTGGTTCTTCTCCCATCTTCTCTAACCATTCTTCCCAGCAATTCCTGAATAGAGTGATCACGTTGTTTACATTTATCAGTTAAGACGCCTGTCTCCTGCCCTCCCTGAGTTTCTCAAGGAAAAAAAAATCGTGACATTAATTTGCACATCTCCAGTACAAAATGTTTGGTATCGAGCAGTTATTTGGGGAAAAAAGGAAGTATAGTGAATTAAATTGGATGAGAAACTCATAACAATACCTTTCATCTAATGGGTAGTTACTACGGGCTAGACATGTTGCTAAGAAATATATTCATATTAATAAGAAGTTTCTTTAAGTCTCATCTATGTTCTCTTCCTAGCTGGCAAGTTTGGCTTTCAGAAGCTTAAAGGAAAGTTGCTATTCTAAACTAAAATTCAAGGACTTACAGCAAAGAAAAAGGACCAAGAGGAGAAGTAGAAATAAAGACAAATATTGTCCTCAATAGAGAGAGAGATGTAGGAGAATTGTCATCTTGGAGTTTAGTAGCACAAAAGATCCTGTGTGGCCAACTGAGCCTTTAGGAAGGCAGACTTAAGTCCAGAAAAGAGAAGTGTACAACTCAGAGGTATGTCAAAAAGGAGTGAGAAGTTCCTCAAAAAGAAAAAGGGGGGGGGGGCAAGCAATAAAGGGGATCAGCACAAAGTAAACCAAAGTAGGTACAGGAGCTGCTCTCTTTATTATATATATATGAATAGATATAGATTGATATAGATATATACATATAAATACATGTATATATTTGTGTGTAAATATATACATAAATAAGTATACATTAATGTGCACATATAAGTGTGTATATATACATATATGCATACATGTACATGTATACATATGTACTTACATTCATACATATATGTGTAGCAAAAAATGGAATAAGCTCAGTCTGCATCCCATATGGCCTGGGACCATGAAGACAGATGTCAAAAAGGCAAATCCTGGAGCAAGTTGAGGCAAAAGGAAAAAAACTGAAGAGAACAAAAGAGGATCTCTTTCTCAGGGGGAAGAAGTGATTGTCCAATGTTCAGACGAACAGAAAAGAGAGGACCACGGCTTAAGAAGGGATGTCATCTTGACAGAGGACAGAGATGAGGCAGAAAAGCTTAGCTCTTGATTGCTGCCTTTCTCAGGGATAAGTATCAGCAAATTAGAAAGGGGAAACATTATCAAGAGGGACCAGTTGACCAAAATAAGTGGAATGATGGTAAGGAAGTCCTTCACAAGTTAAAAGGACAACCTCTTGGCCAGGCAAATTTCATGGCAATCAATCATCACAACTCATGTTTGGCATTTTATGGGTTTTTTTTTATATTACTCAATGAATTTATTACATTTATAGTTGTACAATGCTCATCACAACCCAATTTTATAGCATTTCCATCCCAAACCCCCAGCGCATCCCCCCACCTCCCAACCTCTCTCCTTTGGAAACCATAAGTTTTTCAAAGTCTGTGAGTCAGTATCTTTTCTGCAAAGTTCATTGTGTCCTTTTTTCATATTCCACATATAAGTGATAGCATTTGATGTTGGTATCTCAATGTCTGGCTGACTTCACTTAGCATGATAATTTCTAGGTCCATCCAAGTTGCTAAAAATAGCATTTTGTGGTTTTTAAAAAAGCCCTTCCATTCCATTATTTTATGAATTTAACTTCACAGTGGCTTTGAAGGTTCAGAATAAAGAGTTGATGTGAGCATTTAAGCAGGACCCTGAAAAAATCGTTTTTAAAACTGATACAGAAAATCTGTCTTTATTTCACTTTAACATCAAAAAGGAGAGAGCTAAATCATGCAATTTAGTTTCATCCTTTAAGAAAGTATTTCTAAAATGTGATCTAATTTCTATCATGAAAAAATTGGTTTCAGCATAAGTCATATTAAAAAATGAAAACTTGGTGTTCCCATTGTGGCACAGTCGGTTAAGAACCTGACATAGTGTCCATGAGGATGCAGGTTTGACCCCTGGCCTCACTCAGTGGGTCAGGGATCCAGAGTTGCAGTGAGCTGTGGTGTAAGTCGCAGACACAGCTTGGATCCCAAGTTGCTGTGGCTGGGGCTTAGACTAGCAGCTGTAGCCCCCATTCTACTCCTAGCCTAGGAACTTCCATATGCCGTGGGTGCCCTAAAAAGAAAATAAAAATGAAAACTCACCTTAACAAAACATTGCTTAGGACAAGCAAATGTTAAATGTAAAACAAAGGTGAAGGGAAGAAGAAAGGGTCCACTTGGGCTAAACAGGTGCTCATGCTGAGTTCTCCTTCACTAGAGCGCACGCCCAGGGGCCAGGTATTCCCTCCCATACCACCTAGTCCAGGTCAGCAAGGCCTCAGTGCCAGAGTGAGTGGTTTAGGAGCGCCACCCTGTGTCAGATTCAGAAACTACAAGTTTTCATTTGTGTAGCTTCAGTTGAATATATCTGATCGTAATCCAACCCATAACCTAATTTCAGGCCTCTGGTTATTTCTGTAGCCCATGCGGCTTAATTCCAACACAGATTTATTGTTTGGGATAATTTTAAAGTTTGTCTGAGAGCAAAACAAAGTCATGGAAATGGGTATCATCATTATCTCATCATCAGGTGATAGTAAGTACTCCCTTGACCACACAAGTGGCCTGAAGATTCAGGTGTTTGAAAGTAGAAGCCCTTTCATTCACTGACAATGCAAGGTCCTTACTCCTTGTCTGTGGACCCTTTCTATCCCCTTCTTTATGCCCTACACCTCAGAGAATAAGAAAGCCTCACCTACAAGTACTTTTTGTGTCTTGAATGCTCTGTTGCCTCAGGCATCAGGCATCATCGGTTGAAGATCCAAGATATTCTTTTTGGTCCAAATGTTGCTGCATTTGGAATCGTGGAAGGATGAGCTTCCATCCTAGGGATGGAGAAAGGAAATAGAAGGTGTCTCGGGCAGAGTGTTAATGTTGAAATGGGGAGTGTGGTGAGATGGGGCAGAGTAGAAACAGAAGCAGCAGCTTCAACTTCAAGGCACCTCTCCACCATATTTCCCTCCTAACTCACCAAAAATGTTAACACAATTGCTGTCTCATAAATTAATTTTCTTCCAATGACCATGTAGACTAACATGTTTATTCCTTGTAAAAATTTTTATAAAGTCTTTAACTTTACTTGCAAAATAATAACCTGGACCTTATTGTGGTAAATTTGATTTCTTCTCTCCTTGGTTTTAATTCCAAATGGCCTCCACATTAACTGGGATGCTTCGCTTATTCGAGAACAAATGGTACTTAGGTTCAATTTGTTTTTCTCTGGCCCTAATTTTCTTAAACATATGACGTCTTTTGTTTCATGTTCCTTGTTTATAGAATATTTAATGTGCTGAACAAACATCTTAATCTGAACAAACTTAATCATGAAATCTCTTCATCTTTCTACTTGCTACTTCCGCCTCTTTGATTTTTTCTTCCTTAAGGAAGAATTGTTTTTTATCTTTTTCAATATCTCTCCTGAGAGCTCAGTATAATGCTCAATGTGTGTATGTTGAATTAACCCAGAGAGAATAACAGCTGATGTGGAGGAAAATTCTTGACGATGGTGGTGACAGAATTCCAAAATAAATGACTAAAGGCAGGAGAAGAACCCCTGGCTATGGGGCTTCTTAAGAAGTAGGCAGGTGTGAAGGCAGTAGGTGAAAAATCCTAAGAAAGGACTCTAGCTTCTCAAAAGATAACCTATTTGATAAACAAGCCAGGAGTTTGCAGCCTTTGAACCGCTGCTACTGTGCAAAGGTGGAGGAAATGAGGATGGGATGGGAGCAAGAGAGATGTGGCAGAGAAGAGCCTGAAACGGAAATGTGCATCTTCCACAAGTGGGGGTGGGGGGGGACTCTGACAGGCACTCTGCTCTGATTGCTTCTACTTCCCCTGTGAGCTGCCAAACTTGGCTATTTGCATCTCCAAGGCCGTTCCCCAGGCTTCTCTTCTTAACAGAGGGAAGGATGAACAGAGACTTGAGGGAAAGAAAATCTTTGTCAATTTCACAAACTGAATAAGATAGGATCATTAAAAGAAGTGTGGTCAGAGTTCCCATTGTGGCTTACTGGTAACCAACCCAACTACTGTCCATGAGGATGCGGGTTTGATCCCTGGCCTGGCTCAGTGGGTTAAAAGATCTGGCATTGCCCTGAGCTGTGGTGTAGGTTGCAGACACAGCTCAGATCTGGTGTTGCTGTGGTTGTGGTGTAGGCTGGAGGCTACAGCTCTAATTCAACCCCTAGCCTGGTAACTTCCATATGCCATGCAAACGGCCCTAAAAAAAACGACCAGAAAAATTAAATGGAAAAAAAAATCAAAGAAGAGTGTTTACATCAGCTTTCCTGCACAGAGTAATTGAGTTTGAAGTTGAACTTGCCTTCAACAAAGATGTTTGATAGAGAGTAGGCATTTTTCTCCTCCCTGATGCTATTACATCCTGCTCTTGGAAGATCTCTTCTAGAAGGTTCACAGGTGCTGCTAGTGGGTAATCACTCTACTTCCCTTCTGTCCAGCAGGTGCAGTGTAATAAGATTTGAGATGGTTTGTAAAGTCTTCAGGACCACAATTCATCTGAAGATTGGTATTGGAAAAGGAAGGCTCTGAAACCCAGCTCCCAAACACAAGAAGAGAATTTGTGAAGAATCCCTGGAATGGAATGGGCATGTACTTGGTAAGTAAAGTATAGGCTGAGATAGAAAGTGTAGGGATAATAAGAAGGGGGACAGAAGTTTCCAGTGGCCTGGACAGAGCAATCTTTCATTGGAAAGATTTTCTCCTTAAAGACAAGACAGAAGGCTTCCAAATGTTCATAGGCTGATGAGGTCAGAGGGTTTTTCCCCCCACATTCTCCATATACTTTTCTGTATTTTCCAGATTTTCCACACGAAGCAGGTCACTGCATTTCATACTTGCCAAATATTAAACAATGTTACAAAAATCTTTTCTATCAATATTTATTCAATACCTTCCTAATTTATACTGATTCCTATTTTCTACCTTTGTGCATAGCATATGACCAAATTCAGCTTTTTTTCTGATTTTTGGGCACATTGAAAATTATTATGTACATTGCCATAACTAGAATTTTTCACGCAGTAAATATAATCATAAGAGATATGGAAATGAACCCTCCTATCACCCACACCACAGATGTTTCCCTGGCAGACTTTTAAATTCTTTCAGGTTAGGGCATTTCTCCTTTACTTCTCAAAGACCTCATAGAAAGACTTTAAGCGATGAGATGGCATGAATATCACTCTGGTAATGTGAGGAGACCAAAGTAGAGAAACCAGTCAGGAGTCTGCTCTCATGGTTTAGGCATAAAGGAGCGAAAAGGACAATGACAGTGAGTGATAAGGAAGAAATGGAAGCAAGGGATAGTCTAACAGAGGAGGCAAGATTTAGTAATGGATATTCACAATACAGAAAAAGAGGAGTCGGTGATGGTGACAAGTCCAAGGAGATAGAAAAATTAGAGTAAATCAAATGGTATGGTATATTAAGACATACCATGTTACTGGAAATTTTACAGTAGATTAATAGGACATGTTTGACCATTAAAATAGTGTAACTCCCAGTAGTGAATATAGTAAATACTAAAATAACAGAAACTTTTAATTTAAAAAATATACAAATCACATATTCGTGAGAATTGTGCATAAAAATTGGGTAACACTACCCCAAGAGAAAGGTTTCCTTAGGACTTTTTAGAAAGACCCTCTTGGAGTTCCCAATGTGCCACAGTGGGTTAAGAATCCAACTGCATGGAGTTTCCATTATGGCTCAGTGGTTAACTAATCCGACTAGGAACCATGAGGTTGAAGGTTCAATCCCTGGCCTGGCTCAGCAGGTTAAGGATCTGGCGTTGCCGTGAGCTGTGGTGTAGGTCACAGACTCGGCTCGGATCCCATGTTGCTGTGGCTCTGGCGTAGGCCAACAGCTACCATTAGACCTGGGAACCTCCATATGCCACGGTGCAGCAGTAGAAAGGACATAAAGGTAAAAAAAAAAAGAAGAAGAAAAAAGAAAAGTATCCAACTGCAGCATCTTGGGTCATTGGGTTCAATCCCCGACCCTGATAGAGTGGGTTAAAAGATCCACTGTTTTCACAGCTACAGTGTAGATGGCAGCTGTGGCTTGGATTCAATCCCTGACCTGGTAACTTCCAAATGCCAAAGTTGAATTATGGCCCCAGAGATGATGTCTTAATCCTAACCCCCAGTACCTATGAATGTGACCTGATTTAGAAATGAAGTCTCTAATGGTGTAATCAATTTAAGATCAGTTCATACTGAATTAGGGTGGTTCCCAATCCAATAAGATAAGAAGAGACACAAACACAGATACAGAATGAAGACAGTGAGGAGATGGAGGCAGGGATTAAAATTACATTCTCACAGACCAAGGAGTGTCTGGAGCTACCAGGAGCTGAAAAAAGCAGCCTCTTGAGGCTTAGGAGAGAGCATGGCCCTGTCAGCATTTTTATTTCAAACTCTTCTCCAAAACTATGAGAGGATAATTTTCTGTTGTTTTAAACACCACACTTTGTGGTCCTTTCTTATGGTAACACTAGAAAACTAATACGGTAGCTTCTGTAGCACTTAGAGCAGGAGAGGGAGGTAGATGTTTGGTTTTGTAGATGAGGTGGGTATTAGGAGACTATGTTGCTATGGAAATCCACTCACTGTGCAAAGTTACCCATTAAACAGATGGGGAGATTAGGAGTGTGTTAGTTCAATAACTCTGTGTACTTTTTCCTTAACAAGGGTGGCCACTGCTGTTATCTGATCACTGTATGATAAAGACTGAAGCCTCATTACCAGAAATAAAGAGGTTGTCCAGCCTGCTTTCCCGGCACATCCCGTCCCCACTAGAGAAACACCTCACTGCACTCTTTCCTCTGACAAAGCCTGCTGGTTTTCAGAAAACTGACAAGCCCACAAAATGTTTATTTCAATACAAAATGGAAAGACAAAGACAAAAATTCAGCTATAACTCAAGAAGGAGCCAGTTGAGGGGGTATGTCAGGGGAAAATGAGTCAACCTACAATATGGGATTAACTGGGGGTACCCTGTAGGCTATTTTCCCAGCTCAAAATATTAGCAAGACATTTGGCATTATTTTAAAAACTCATCTCTTCAGTTTGATAGAAGAATTAATGTGCTCTTAGTTGTTACTTTAATAGGGAAATTAAAAGTTTGAATTGTTTAAACCAACCTGCTGACTTTCCCCCCAATTTATCATTGGCTCAGCAAATGTTTGAACCTTTATTATAAGCCCTGTGCTGTGCTACTTGCAGAAGATGCCAAGAAAATTTTTTATTTTTAATCCTTTCTCTCAAGGATTTTGCACACCAGCAGAAGAAACAGACAAATAAATAGTGAATGAGCACTTAGGTTTTTAAACACTGTGGTGTAATAATGGTTATTGTTAGAGGACATAATAATAAGATGATATTAGTAATTGTAATTTTGAGTGTACTATATGTTTCACCTGAATTAAGGGAGCACCGAGTAAAGTGTGATTAATTCCCCCTGGAGAAATAAGGTTGCCTGCCTGCCCCCTATTCCTTCAAGAGGGACAAAAGGCCAAGGGAGGCAGAATGGGACAGGGAGAGAAAGAAAAGTCTGTGCTAAGACCTCAAACCCTAAGGCTTCATGTTGCTTTTGGAAAAGTGCCCACAGCACCGGGGAGATGTGAGAGATTGTATAAGATGAAGTGGGGGCCATACCTTGAAACTGTTTGTGTGAGAATCATTCTCCGTGCTAGCTCTCTTCAAACTGGTGCCCATAAATAGAATGGGAGGGATTTTAAATTCCTCTATAAGAAGGTATGCATGCATGTGGTGGGCTTGGTTCTAAAAAAAAAAAAAAAATTGTGTTCACATATTCTAGTATCTGGCCAACCACCTGTTGAGTAGGTACTGCTGCGTGTCTTTAGATGTTGCTTTTGCATTTATGTTTGGTACTGCTTAGTGTTTTTTGATTGTAGCCTGTCACATATTAAAGAACATTCAGTAAGTCTTAGCTGTCTGTCCCTGTGTAGGAGTATCTGTGACAGACTACTAGTTGTCTCCTAGTATAAGTTTCTGCTTCTTTCAAAGTAATGAAACCCTGAAGATTTTTTTTTGGACCAGGCTTTTTTTTTTTTTTTTTTTTTTGGTTTAAATTCTAATACATAAACTTACAAACAAAAAGATAACTATAGTCAGTTGGGATAGTGGGTATCTGACGATTATTTTACTGTATCTTTTTTTTTTTTTTTAATTTTATGGCTACACCCGAGGCATATAGAAGTTACCAGGCCAGGGATTAAATCCCACCCACAGTTGCAACCTACGACCTACACCACAGCCTCGCAGAGACCCAAACCACTGCAGTTGGGTTCTCAACCCACTGCAACACAGTGGGAACTCCCTGAGATGATTTTAAAGTTTAATTACTATAATTTTGTTAATGAAAAGTGATACTATTCTTGAAATATATGGAGTACACTTTTACACACAAAGTGCTGTGATATATATAAGATTTGCTTTACAGTGATGAAGAGCAGGGAAAGGTGGGGACATCACTCCCTGGATGTATACATGGGATGTTGTGGGTTGAACTGGCTCTCCCCATCAGGTCATATGTTGAAGCTGTAATGCCCAGTTCCTGAAGATGTAAATGAACACACAGATATCCGGGGGGAGAATTACATTGTTCAGATTCCCTTGAAACCAGCTATGGCCTCATGAATAAGTTCAAGTCAATGAATTATAAGAGGGAGTGTCTTGTGGCAGCTTCTAGAAACCATCCTTAAAAGCAAGGCGATTTTCTATATATGTCCATGAGGTTGAATTTGCCATTGTGTTTTTCATAGCTCCCATGTCTTTACTGGTTCTTAACTGATTTTCTTAATTACTAATATGGTCAAATTAACATTTTTTCCACTGTGAATCTAGATGTCTATTTTTTTCCATAGCTATTTCAATTTTCACCTTATATAATCCAAGTCCATGTTTGGGGGAGAAATTTAAAATATTTGGATCTTGGTAATGTTTAACTGAGAAATTTCACGTGATTTCATTGTTTCCATTTGCATTTATATTTATAACCATTTTGGTGTCACATAGCACTACTTTTTAAAAAATTCAATCTGACAATTTCAACTTTTAATTAGAGAATTTGGTCATTTATATATATAATTACTGCTATATTCGAACTTAAATTTCTTATTTTGTACTTTATGATTTCTCCATCTTTTCTACTCCCTTTTCAGACTTCATTGTTCTTTGCCATTTCAATTCTTATCCTCTGCTAGTTTCAAATCATACCCTCTTATTTAGTAACTCTTTTAGTAGTTACCCCAGCAATGATATCATTAAAATCTTGATTTATGGAATTATAATGTTAATATCTTTACCCTTCTCTTGGGCAATAAAAGAAACTCAGAACACTTAACCGTTCTAATCTTTTGAAAATTCTGTGCTTTATTACTGTGTGTTAAACATTTTATTTTCCAGATCCCAGTTTTATACAGCCAGGATTCATTTAGATGTACCCACTCATTTATTACTTTCTTCTCCCTTAATTCCTTCTTGTATCTCATTCCTACATACAGGAACATTTCTTTCTGCCTTAGGTACATACCCTGTAATGTTTATTTAGTGGAGAACAGGCTCTACTTTTTGTTATGTTTGTTGTATTTTTCTGAAAATGTCTTTATTTACCCATGCATAGAATTTGAGGGGGATACATTTTCTTTCAGGTGATTGACGATATTCCACTATTTTCTGACTTCTGTTATTGTTGTTTAAAAGTCAGCTAAAAGTGTAATTGTCACTCTTTTGAACATAAGTTCCCTTCAATCTGACTGCCTCCAAAATAATTTTCAACTTCTTATTATGGAGAATTTAAAGTACATTCAAGATTAGAAAGAATCATCTAATAAACCCTTCTGTGCCTATATCCTTCAACAGTTATCAACATTTTGCCACGTTGGTGTCATCCATTCCCACGTATATACCTGTTTTAGTATTTTATCTTATTTTTTGCAGGAATATTTTAGAGCTGATACAAAAAAAAACTATATTACCTTTTTTCATCTGTAAACACTTCAGTATGTATCTCTAATGGATAAGGACTTTATTAACTTAAGCACCAGGCCACCAACTGAACCAGTAAAGTTAACAAGAACACCTTGATGTCTTCTAAATCTGTTCTCTGTGCAAATTTCCACTTGTCCCAAGGGTGCTTTTCACAGTTGGTTTGTGGGAATCAGGATCTAAACAAGTCCACACATTGCTTTGGTTTTTATTTCTATTAAGATTATTTTATTATAGGAGGCTCTGCCTTGATTTTATTTTTCCCCTTTGCTTTTGACTTGTCAAAGAAACCAGATAATACTCTAGAAAGACTCACATACTCAAATTGTTGATTAATTTCTTCCTAATTCTTTGAATTGGGAGTCAGATCTAGAAGTCTAATTATATTCAGGGTAAATATTTTAGGCAAGTATACTTCTTCAGTGTATTTATAATGAATAAAATGTTTGGTTTTTCTTCTTTCAGTAACTCTAGATTGACCAGTGGGTTCAAGTGGTGTCAGTGGCAGCAACCATTAGAAGTTTCTCTCAATCTTCCACCTAATTTTTTTTTGCAAAAAAATTGAAAATTATCTTATTTTTCATTTTCTTGAATGATTTTTATTTTTTCCATGATAGTTGGTTTACAGCATTCTGTCCGTTTTACACTGTACAGCAAGGTGACCAGTCTCACATACATATACATACATTCTTTTTTCTCACATTATCATGCCCTATCATAAGTGACTAGATATAGGTTCCAGTGCTATACAGGAGGATCTCATTGCTTATCCATTCCAAAGACAATAGAATTCCCACCTAATGTTTTAAGAGCACTGAGGACTGTTATCTAAATCTACAACTGCATTAGAGGTTGAAAAATGATGATTTCCCTACTTCTAGACTTCCTTCTGCATCTATTAGTTGCCAGTATTATAAAAATATTTCCCTCATCTATTCTTTAATCATCCTGAAAATATAGTCTATATGGGAAAGACAGGATATATATTTGCTTTTTTCCCTTGGGTAATTTTTAGGATAGTGAGCTCTTCCCTGAGCCACCTCCTAAAATAGTTGACCTCTGGAGTGTTTTCATAATGATGCTTGTGTCTTTTTAAAAATCAGCTTTATTAAGGTATAATTTACATCCAAATTGTAATAATGTAGATTAATTAATGAATTATCATTTTTATAAATGTTTGTATTGGAGTTGATAGACTAAAAATTTTTGCATTTGTGATTATGAAGAGTATTGTTGTATAGTATGCATTTCTTGTAATATCTTTTTCTGGTTTTGGTATCAAGGTTACGCTGGCCTCTGTATAGAAAGAATTGGGAATTATTTCCTCCTCTTCAATTTCTGAGAGTTCGCATAAAATTGGTATTATTTTTTCCTTAAATGTTTGGTAAAATTACTCAGTTTTCTTTGCAGGAAGGTTTTAACTGCAAATTCATTTTCTTTCATCTGTATAAGAACATTTAGATGATCTATTTCCTCTTGAATAAGCTTTGGCATAATATAGCTTTTTTATCTAATCTGTCAAGTTCATTGGCATAAACTTGTTTATAATATTTCCTTATTAACTTTTTCGTATCCATAGAATCTGTAGTGATGCCCCCTCTTTAATTTCTGACATTTGTAATTTTTATCTTCTTTTTTCCTCAAATCAGTCCAAATAGAAATTTAGTGTTATTGATCTTCTCAATGAATCAATTTTTGATTTCATTGATTTCCTCTACTGTTTTTCTATTTTTAATTTCATTTTTTTATGTTCTTGCCTTTATTTTTTCATTTCTTCTGCTTCTTTGGGCTTAATTTTCTCTTTTACTAGTCTTATAAAGTATAAACTGAGCTAATCTGAGATATTCTTTAGAATACAGGTGCTTTAGTGCTATAAATTCTCTTCTAAGTAGTGCTTTAGTTCATCTAACAATTTTTTATATGGTGTGTGTTATAACTTGCATTCATTTGAAAGTATTCTAATTTCCTATTTGATTTCATTTTTGATCTTTGGACTGTTTATTTATTTATTATTGAAGTATAGTTGATTTATGGTATTCCAGTAGGTTCAGGTGTACAGCAAAATGATTCAGTTTTTTTTTTCAGAATATTTTCCACTATAGGTTATTGCAAGATATTGAGTATATATCCCTATGTTTTACAGTAAATTCTTATTTATCTATTTTATGTGTTGGCAGACAAGGCTGGCGAGGCCCTTAGCCTCAGTGTCCTCCACTGGGCACTCAGGGAGGCCCCCCCAGGCAGGTGTCCCCCGGTGGAGTGGCACCAGCTGGACACCCAATTTGCTGGTCAGCAATGTGGCCAATCTATGGGTTATTTAGAAGTATATCATTTTATTTCCAAGTATTGGAAGGATATTCCAGTTATCTTTCTGCTTTGATTTATAATTTCATTTCATTGTGGTCAGAGAATATACCTCATTATTTCAATACTTTCATTAAAACTTACTTTATGGCCCAGAATATGATCTATCTTAATAAATGTTCCTTGTGGACTGGAAAAGAATGAGTATTCTGTGGCTTCCAGGTGGAATATTCTATAAGTGTTAGTTTGCTCAAGTTGGTTAATAGCATTGTTTGCTTCCTTTATCCTTAGTAATTTTCTTTACATAAATTCTACAAATTACTGAGAGAAAAAATATGCTGAAATTACTGACCATAATTGCAGGTTATAATTGATTCTTCCAAAGAGTCCTATCAGTTTTTGTGTCACATATTTGGGAGCTCTGTTTTTAGAAGCCAAAACATTATGGATTTTTATGTTCCCTTGATGAATTAGCTCCTTCATCAATAAGAAATGACTCTCTTCATCACTGTTAACATTCTTGCCTCTTAAAATTATTTTTCATGTATAAGTATATCCATCCCCGATTTCTTTTAAGTAGTGTTAGTATGGTGTATATTTTTCCATCCTGTATTCTTCATCTATTTATGTCTTCATACTGAAATTGTGTTTTGTTTTGCTTTTTTGTCAGCACTGTATACTATGGTGCTGTTCTTTTATTTGATCTGACTGTCTCTGATTTTCAATGTGGCATTAAAACCATTTATATTTATTGTGATTCTTAATAATGTTCCGTTTAAATCTATCATCCTGCTATCTATTTCCTTTTTGTCTAAACTCCCCTTTATTTTCTCTTTCCTCTTTTTCTTTCTTATTTTATTTATTTTTTCCTTTGTCTATTTTGGCCACCCCATGGGATACAGAGTTCCCAGGCCAGGGATCAGATCTGAGCCACAGTTGTGACCTATGCTGCAGCTGTAGCAATGCCAGATCCTTAACCCACTGTGCCAGGGCAAGGATCGAACCTGCATCCCAGTCCTCCCAAGACACTGCTGATCCCACTCTGTCACAGCAGGAACTCCTTTCTTTCTTATTTTAGATTCAGTGTTTATGATTCCATTTTATCATACTTGCTCAATTCTTAGTTATAAATCTTTTTCATATTATTTTAGAGGTTGTTTTAGAGTTTAGAGTATACAGCTATGACTTATTACAGTTTACCTTCAAGTGATTTTATACTGCTGCAGGATAGCATAAAAATCTTATAACAGTATACTTCCATTTCTTCCTATCTGGGTTTTGTATTATTGTTGCCCTGCTTTCTACTTCCATACATGTTATAAATCTCACAATACATTGTTACTTTTTGCTTTGAACAGTCAACTATATTTTAAAGAGATTTAAATAATAAGAGAAACTATCGTTATCCTTACCCATTTAGTTACTATTTCCTGGGCTCTTCATCCTTTTATGTAGATTTGGATTTCGATTAGGTGTAATTTTCCTTCTATTTAAAGGACTGTCTTTAACATTTTTTGAATTGTACATCTTTTGATAAAAAATTATTGGTGCTTCCTTATGACTAAAAAAATTCTTCAATTTACTATTGTTATTAAAAGACTTTTGTGTATATAAAATTCTATTTTTTTTTTCTTTTAACTTTAAACATCTTGCTTCACTATCTTGTGGCTTGAATTGTTTCTGACAGGAAGTCTGCCATAATTCTTGTCTGTGTTCCTCTGTGGTGTGTCTTTTTTCACTCTTTTTTTTTTCCTTGTCTTTCTAGGGCCACGCCCATGGCATAGGAGTCAAATCAGAGCTGTAGCTGCTGGCCTACACCACAGCCACAGCAACACAGGATTAGAACTGTCAGCAACTAACACCACAGCTCACAGCAATGCAGTCTCCTTAACCTGCAGAGCAAGGCCAGGGATCGATACCGTGTCCTCATGGATTCTAGTCGGGTTCATTACTGTTGCTCCATGATGGGAACTCCCTAGTTGTTTTCATAAATTATTTATTAGTTTTTTTAGCAATTTGATTTTATATACCTTGGAGTCATTTTATTCATCTTTCTTCAGCTTGGAATTCATTGAGCTTCTTGAATCTGGTACTTTGCCTGCTGCTACTAGCTGCCTTGGCTTTTCTGGACTTCTGCCTCCATCTTTTAAGGAGAATCCATTACTCCCTGTGATGTGGCCTGGAAACTCAGGAATACATTGTACACATTTCTGTACACACACTTTGGTTATAAAAAAAAAGTCAATCCCACTTTGAAATTCCAATCTCAAATACTGTTTAAACCCTTTCCTTGCTGGACTCCAAGGGACCTGGAGGAGGGTGGGATATGATAATCTGCCCTATCATTCTCCTTCTCCAGCCCCGTGGATGGACTGGAAAACATGGATTTTTTTGGTATACCTCCTCTCCCTTATCTTTTCAATATGTAACCCCCAATGTTGGGGTATATAAGGAAATAAAAGAGGCAGAGTTCTTCAAATATAATTGTGCTGAGGCATTATTGTTTTTTCCCCAACCAGTCCTTCTCCAGCTGGGAAGGAGGTGTCAGTATCCCCTTGTGTAGACATCCCCTTCTCTATGACGATTTTCTTGGGACCCCATTCCCTTCATTTAAATTTTGGAGGTGGGAGAATTACCTCATGAGAGGGGATGGTAAAGGCATTACCTCCTACTGAGAGAATAATGGATTTTCAACTCCCTCTCCCCAGTAAGCTCCTTATAATAGCTTGCTTGCTAGGTGATGACTGTGGGCCTATTTAGCTGTCTCTCTGTAAGCTTTGGGGGAATTAATAGGCCTCTGTGCTAGCAGGTCTTTTTAGACTGTGGGACATTAATGCCTCTTGTTTTTAGATGAAGCTCTAGGGCAACAGTAAAAATCCCACTTAATATCTTATTCTATAGCCAATATAGTTCAACTGGCCTTCTACCACAGAGTGCAATATATGATCACAAAAGCTGATTTAAATTTCATTTTGCCTAATTCCATTTTGACAACTTTGGACATCTTAATAAGCCCTGAAGTACACAAAACATGGATAGAAGCCTAGGAAAAGTAGTACAGTGTGCAAGAATACAAAGTAAACAAATTAACTACTCTCCTGAATAAAATGTGCACATTCTGACAAAAAAAAAAAAAAAAAAAAAAAAAAAGCCTTCTTATGGAACCTGATCTGGTTTCCAAGAAGTAGGAATGGGTGTTGTGAGGGGAGGTAGGGAGCAGTATGGCAAAAGAGGGGGGGGATAGAGAAGGGGGATGGGGAGAGAGGGGAGAGAGACTGAAAACAGAGTAAGACGCTCCTTGCTTTCATTCTTGGCTCCCATGGACACAGCCCAGGAGCACTGCGTGCCCCTCTAGGGGAGGGCTGGAAGCTGGCAGGCTTCCTTAACTCGAGGAGTTATTTCAAGCTCTGGGACTGGTGCCCACACCCAGGGAGTTAGCATTCCTGACCAAGGAGGTGGCATCGATGAGAGCTTTCAAGTATATTCATCATTCTCCCCTGCAGCCCTCTCCAAAGACCCCTCCCCTCCCTTCTTCCCCAACACTAAACCCCTTCATTTACTGAAGAAAAACAGGCTCATTAATCCAGGCTCAGCCTGGCATACCAAAAGAAGCAGGCAACAGTTTTACGGTGAGAACCCTGGATTTGTAGGTAAGTGCTACTCACCGTGTTCTTCAGTAAAAGTTTATTCTACACTTTAGGCTGAAATCAAGCTGTCTTAAAATTTCTTTCCTGTGTCCTGACCTTATCTCCCTTTTAATACTAAGTTTTTTCCAGTGTTATTATAATCAAAGCTTTTTGATAACAGCTGATTTATATCTCAGGTACGTATTGTGCTCTTAGCTCTGAGATACATATTGTGAAGGATGCAAAGAGGAGGAAAAATGGGTGTCCCTGACTGTTAGTGCAGAGTTCAGAGGAGGAAGATGGGTGAAGGCAGGAAGAGGAACTCCTGCACAATCCAAGTGGTCTCACCAGAGCTGCCCAGACTACTTGTTCTGAATGCCTATATTATTTTGTGACCAGCAGATCCTACTCTTTCTACTTTTTGCAATATTGATTGCTCAGATTCGGCATGTACCATTAGACTCCAGAGTTGAAATCTGAAAGTTCTTTGAAAGCAGGAATTGTTTCTCATTCACCACTTTTCTTAGCCCTCAGCACAGCTCTTGGCACATAGCAGAATTACAGGCTACTATGTGTGGACCTGCACATACATGAATTAGTGAACTAAAGGGGCCCTAGAATGGCTCTGTCCTAAGTCCCCAAATCATTTACAGACCTCTGAACAGGCTTTCAAGGAGTCTCTAAAGAACAGTAGAAAGGACTTATAGGATGAATAATGCCTTATGTATGGAAAGTGTTTCTATTATTTTTGCCCAAAAAGTTGTTCATATTCTTTTTATTTGATCTTTGCAGCAATCTCATTGGTGGTTGTATAGGGAAACTATCGTCTATCACTATATTATTGGCAAGGAGACTGAAGTTCAGAGCAGTTTGCTCTCAATACTTCTGTGTCACTCTGGAAACTCATGTTGCCATAGGGCAGTTTTCCAATAGTGTGACTTCATCTGACCTGGCAGCTGTGCGTTTAGAAACACACGGGATTCAAACACTGATCTCTGATTCAAAGCCAGGGGACAGAGTTCCTGTTTTGCTTTCTCAGGTCTGTCACAGTGCCTGGAAGAATCTTGTTCTGTCATCTCTAGACCATGAAGAAGATGGAGAGACACATGGTTAGGGGACCACTGCATAAGCACTTCGATTTGGAAAGGAAGAATGCCAAGCAGGCTGAAGCCAGACTCAGCCAAAGACTGCAGAGATTAGACGATATCTGCCTGTACTATGTGAAATCGTTGACCAGAGAGCAGAGACAGCTCCAGAAAGAACTGCAGAGGTTGCAGCAAGGTAGGCTTCCAGGACAGGGAGGGGAAGAGCAGGGCAGCAAGCCAGTATTTGGCTGTGGCGAAAGTAACATCCCCATCTCATGATGAGGGCCCTTTCAGAGACATGGACACCAAGGAAGTGAGAACTTCTCATTTCAACCTGGACTTTAGGCCACCCACCCTCCCATGTCCCACCCTTCCTGGATTACACACCTCCCTAGAGCAGCCCACATGCAAAGCCAGCACTTCTCAGGTTCCCAGTCACGTCAGTCTTTGAAATGAACTCTTTCTGGCTTGAAGCCTTAGTGTTCTACCCTCTTATTTTATTTTCATTCTGCTTTCCTTTCACTATATCTGGGTTGACTTGGTTTCACCTCTTTTCTATGCATGGTCAACAAACATTCATCGAGTAACTATAATAATGTGCAAGTCATCTTATGAAAGGGAAGCAAAAAACAAACAAACAAACAAACAAAAACCAAAAAACCCAACCAAGTCCCTGGGATTAGTGACCAGAGACCAGTGTGCAACAATGGCTGAGCTCTGATAGGCCTGAGCAAGGAGCATTTGGCAGTTTTCAACACTTACCAGTCTCAGAGTCAGGCCCTTTCTTTCTTCTGCAGAAAGTGAATTTCCCAACTACCCTCCTTATACTCCAAGGTGTACTCATACTAGAGTCTTTTTTTTTTTTTTTGTCTTTTTGCCATTTCTTGGGCTGCTCCTGCAGCATATGGAGGTTCCCAGGCTAGGGGTCGAAGCGCAGCTGTAGCCACCGGCCTATGCCAGAGCCACAGCAATGCGGGATCTGAGCCGCGTCTGCAACCTACACCACAGTTCACGGCAACACCAGATCCTTAACCCACTGAACAAGGCCAGGGATCGAACCCGCAACCTCATGGTTCCTAGTCAGATTCGTTAACCACTGAGCCACAACAGGAACTCCAACATTAGAGTCTTCGGATTTTGCTTGGAGTATAAAATTTTGCATAAGTAATGGTTATGCACTGGTACTATGATTTCTTTGTATTCTTAAAAATACAAAGGGCAAATATTTCTTTCATTTCCCCAGTGAGGTCTCTTTACTCAGAGGCTGTGAACTCGTATTCTTTTTACTAATCCCCCCCCCCAAAACCTCTGCTGCTAGAAAATTATCCTTTCCAAATGTACACATCACTTAGAAGACTATCCAATTAACATAGACTATGTGGTTTAGTAGTTATAAAAGAATAATGCTACTAACGTCCAAAGCTAGTTTCTATCTAGTAGCTTCTGATCATCACAGAAAGAAGGGCTGCACAATGGTATCCAGAATCTCAGAGTTTCCAAAGCTCCCTATACCATTCACTAAAACAAGAAAAATAAAACTGCCTGCTCAGGGATTTCATCCTCATCCACTAAAGCATGGGGAATAAGAACACAGACTGTGGACCCAGATTGTCAGTGTTGGAATCCTGACTCTATCACCTAACAGCTATGAGGCCTGGGGCAGCTTACGGCACCTGCCTCTGCCTCATTTTCCTCCAATGTAAAATGGAAGTGATGTTTCCTACCTCATGAAGTCATCTGAGGATTCAGTGAGCACTTGGAACAGTACCTAAATGCAAAATAATGCTATATTAGTGCTTGCTCTTATCAATCAAGCAGTAAAAGATTGTTACAGGATTAGAACTCTTCTACTGTTCTGTTGAGAGTTGGCGTAGTTACACAATTTGTAGAAACTACATCTACTTTTCCCATAATTAAAATAATCGGATTTCAATATTACTTCAGCATAGAATGAATCTGTCTCAGCTCTTCAAAACTATAGCCCTTTCCTCCTGAAGGCAGGTGCAGGAGCTGCAAAAATGATGTAGCACATTTAAGAGGAAAGCCAGGTATCACAATTCAACGTAAAATTATTTAGGTCTAATAGAAGGACACTAGAGCTAAGAGTGATGTACAGATGTCTGGCCTGGGAATTATTTCTAACCTCTGGCTTTGGGTTTGAAAGAGGATTCTGAGCCAGTAACTGAATTTCTCTGCTTTCAGCTTCTCTGTCTGGAATAAATAATTACACCAAGGTAGAAATGAGAGCTCACATAACGGAAAAGAATCTTAGAAGACATTTGGTTGAATTCCACTTCAACTCTCAAAAAGGATACTGATACCTACTCTCAAAAGATCATGTGAGAGGAAGGTGGCTGTCCTTGATGATTAGAGAGTTTGCCTCAAGGACAGGTAGTATGAAGAGTCTAGACCAGGAGGCAGAAAACTTGAATTCAGGGCCCTCTGTCTCTATGTCTTTTGGAAAGTCACATCCTCTTTGAGCCTCAGATGTCTTGACAGTAAAACTAGGGAAGAAGGAAAGAAACAATGTGAATTAAGTCTCAGTATTTTGTCAGGCAGCGTACTAGGCAATATTTTCTCATGATTCATCTAAATTGTTATCAAGATTCAACTATGTGCCATTTGGTGTACTGTTTAAAATGCATAGTCCCAGTCCTCATCTGTAGAGATTTGGATCAGTAGGTTAGGAATTAGTTTCAAAATCCACATTTTTAACTGAGCTGATACAGATTATTCAGAGACAGGCATTTTATGGGCCAGACTCTATAGCAACTCAGATAGATGCAGATAAATGCAAATAGAAAAAATATGGTCTGTCCCCTCAAGATGATCACACTTAAATTGGAAGGTAGTTGTGCTTGTGAGAAATTATAACAGAAAATTATAATTGCTAAATTAAAGTTGTTTACAAAGTAGAACAAGAACATGGGAAGTTTCCTTTTTCCATCAAAGGGCCTCAGGTGATTTGTCCTAAAAGAGGTCCTTTGTGAGCAGAATCTTAGAGGATGAAGAGAATGAAGATGGGTGGGGGAGGGGTGGTGGGCAGTTTGTCATGAGGCCATGTAGAACAAGGCCATTCCTGGCAGAAGGAACAGTATGTCCAAAGGTGCATGCATGAGAATGACTTGCTACAAGCAAGTCAGTACTGCAGGGTTATAAGGCGAAAGGAGAAGGTGCAGGTACCATGCTTCAAGGCAGTGTCTCCAATCATAAATGGCTTATAGGTCTTCCCAAAAAATTATTTATTAAAAAAAATTTTTTTTAATTTTTAATGTTTTTTTTTTTCCATTATAGCTGGTTTACAGCATTCTGTCAATTTTATACTGTACAGCAAGGTGACCCAGTCACACATTCATATACACATTATTTTTTTTTAATTCTTTCAAAAAATTTAGATTTCACCCTATAGGGTTTGCAGGTAGAGAAATTACGTGTCCAAATGTGAGAAGGATCACGCTGGTGGCAGTGTTTGGGACTAGATTTCCAGAGTTCAGGCCAGTAAACTAGGGCATGGACCAGGTGAAATAAATAAGTATTTTGGGATATTTAAAAGTGAAATTGCATCTTGAGTGGACCAGTATCTTGAGATATTTAGAAAGTAGAATTGTCAGAGCTTTATGATTAATTATATGTTCAAGGTTAAAGAAAATCAGAGTCAAGAGTATGCTGCCTGGCACAAAGTAGGTATTCAAACATCCTTCTTAAATTAGATAACTGGATGGATACAGTTACCATATCTTCAGAGAGGGAACACTGGAGAAAGATCAAGGTTCAAAGACAATATACACTTATTTCTGAACTTGTTGGCTCTACTGATCTAATATGCACAAGAGTGAACTGGCTGGGAGAAATAGCTCAAAATCTCTTAGCTTATAGAAAATAGACTTTCACATGGAAAAGACCTGAACATTGAGAGAGATGCCACACACACACACACACACACACACACACACACACGCACAAACCTCTCACACTCAAGAAGACAACAAAAGAAGAGGGGTCCAAAAAGGAATCTTTTTTTTTTGACTACCTCACTAAGAAGTGATTACATAAAAGAATTTTAGGAGTTTAACATGAATTCTAGGCCCCCTATCTCATCATTTCCTTGGTCTGGTCCTACTAACCCAGTGTAGATTTAGAAACTCACTTCGTTTAAGCAAACTAGTATAAAACTTTCAACACCCCCAGTGACCAATTCATGAGATGTCTTGAAAACAAACAAAAGATCAGCTATGACTACAGGATGCTGAAACATTAACTCAAAGAGTGAAAAACCCACTTACTCATGGCCAGCAGTTACAACTCTGGCTCAGGTGAGTGGAAGGTCACAGAATTGAGGTAAAAGAAACAATAGGGCACCAGCTCTGGGTATTGCTCACACCCAAGTCATTTTGTTTTGAAAATACCATGCTTGCCAAATAAAACATTCAAACAAAACCTCCAGGGTGTGAGCCAGTTTAAACTTCTAATCTCTGTGTTTCTAAATCCTCATTAACATATTCCAAGTAAACATTGGGGAACTGATCTCGATTTTTCTGTTCCCTTTCATCATGCCAGATCAGCCTATTGTGCAATGTGATCCAGTGATATTCATACACTGGTTCTCTGCCCAGAGAAGTAAGTTTCCAGTCTTCAGCATTCTTTTCCTTCTTCTCTTACTGTATTCATTTTTTAGGGCTGCCCTGACAAGGTACAAGAAACTGGGTGGCTTAAACAACATAAATACACCCTCACAGTTCTGTAGGTTTGAAGTCCAAAGTCAAGGTATTGACAGAATTTGTTTCTTCTGAGGGCTGAGGGAAGGATCTGTTTCTGGCCTTTTATTTTCTTTAAATTTCCTTCCTTCCTTGCTTTCTCTTTCTTTCTTTCTTTCTTTCTGGCTGCACCCACAGCATATGGAGGTTCCCAGGCCACAGATAGGGATGGAATCCAAATTGCAGCAGCACCCTACACCACAGTTGCAGCAATGCCATGTCCTTAACCTGTTGTATCAGAGCAAGAACTCCCCAGGCCTTTTCCATTTGGTTCTAGATGGCCATCTTCTCCCTGCATTTCTTCCCATCTCCTTCCCTCTGTTTGTGTTTCTGTGCCCAAATTCCTGTTTATGATAAGGACACCAGTCCTATTGGACTAGGGCTCCCTCTCATGACCTTATCTTAACTTGTTCATCTCTATAAAGGCCCTATCTCCAACTGAGGCCCCATTCTGAGATACTGGGGGGTTAGGAATTCAACATAGGACATTTGGGGAGGATACAGTTTAACCCATAACACATATTAATTAACTCAAAGCAGAGATCATCAAGAAAAAGTTCTCCTCTTACTTTGGGAATGGAAGTCAGAAGAGACCAGAAGATGTTCGTATGTTCTCATCACAGGGAGGGCAGAAGAACCGAGTTCCACAGGCTAATAAAGTTAGGTAAGAAAATGCTTAAAAACTCATGGATATGGCATGGAACCCTTCTTCCCACCTGACCTCTTTAAGTTTGTCCTGATCCTGAGAAGGTGCTGCCCTTTCTTTCTTAAGCAAAGCACCGTTTCCCTGTATTTTTACCCATTCTCTCCTTCACCTCCTTCTCACCCACATTATTACCTCAGCTAATACCACAATGAAAGGGGCCATTGTATAATAACTTGAAAATTATAAACACAAGCCTCTTCATCAGTTTTCAGAGAACTTTCTTCTTTTTACCTCCTTTGCCAGAGCACTGACAACCAATCCAACCCAAGAAATATACAAAACCAAGCCCAGGATGCCTCCTTTCCATCACGCTGGTCCCATGGGCTCCATGAAAAGGAAAAGGCAGCCTTTATCTCAGAATAACAGAATGTCCCACTTCCTAGAAGACAAGCCACAAGCTCAAGTGAAAGACTCTGTAAATCCACTGCAGGGCAAAGACTCCAACAACAGCATCTCTCTTCTATGTCGAGATCAATCTGTCTCCACCCACACCCTCGACCAAGGCCCCAGTTCCAGTCCAGCAGGTGATAGTGGAAAGGCACACGGTGATGAAACCACATCAAATGATGCCAACATACAGCCAGACCACAACACTGAGAAGCAGATCCCCCCAAACCCCATGGAATGTGCAGAAAACTTCAAAGGCCAGCCCACAACGTCAACCTACTCAGAGTTGTTTGCAAAGGCCAGAAATGCTCACTACCTCCGGCACAGGGTCCCCCCTGAGTCTGAGAGGTTGCTTAGCATTGGGGAGATCTTTGGGCACAAGGAATCCTCCCTCTAGAGCAGAAAATGGATGTGAGAACAGGGTGACCATCTAGGTTACTCCCTCTCTAACCGCCTAATGTAACATCACAATATCATATGTCATAACCACTAAATAATAAAAGGGCTTCTCAAGCAACTATAGTAAGCAAATATGTATACTTTTTATCATAAATCCTAGGGGTTCTTTTTCCTTTTACAGGAGTATGATCTTTCACTGAATGAGTAATGCTAGTATGAGAAATGAAGAGAGAGAATCTTCCAAAACCATTTTAAGCAATGTATACATGTTGCTAATGGTATCAAAAGTATGAATCTACATTGATGCTTAGACTTCCCCTGAAAGGGAAATTATTAAGGGTCCTGCTTACCTTTGCCACCCTCTTCACATAGGAAATTCTTATGGTGCCACCTGCTGGCAAAATGGCATAGCTCTTCTGTTTTTTTAATTTAATTTTATTATTTTATTTTCTTTACATTTTTTAAATTAAAGTTTAGTTGAGTGACAGTGTTGTGCCAATTCCTGATGTAAAGCAAAGTGACCCAGTCATATACACACACACACATATATATATATATACTTTATTTTTCTCATATTATCTTCCATCATGTTCTATCCTAATTGGTTGGATAAAGTTCCTTGTGCTATAGAGTAGGATCTCATTGCTTATCCATTCTAAATGTAATAGTTTGCATCTTCTGTATGTTTTCATTTCACATAAAAAGGTAAGAATAAAAACTCGATTGAAAATATGGGCATAATATGGTCTGTAAATAAAAACTTCTCTCCCACCAATGGTCTGTGCTCTTTTTTTTTTTCTTTTTTCATGTTTTAAAAGTTTTATTGAAATATAGTAGATCTACGATGTGTTTATTTTTATTGTACAATAAAGGGATTTCAGTTATACATATACACATATCCATTCTTTCTCAGATTCTTATCCCATGGGGATTATCACAGAAGACTGAGTAGAGTTCTCTATGCTATACAGTAAGTCCCCACTGGCCATCCATTCCACATATAATCATGTGCATATGCCGATCCTAAAGCCCCAATCCATCCCTCTTGTGTTTTCTCTCTCTTTTTTTTTTCTTTTTATGTCCATACTTGCAGCATATGTAAGTTCCCTGGCTAGGTCACGTCAGAGCTGCAGCTGCCAGCCTATGCCACAGCCAAGGCAACACCAGATCCAAGCTGAATCTGTGACCTCTGCTGCAGCTTGCAGCAATGCCTAATTCTTAACTCACTCAGTGAGGCTAGGAACTGAACCCACATCCTCACCGACACTATGTCAGGTTCTTAACCCGCTGCAACAGGAACTGCTTGTGCTCTTTTTTGAAGACCTTTCCTTCCTCCTTTTATTTTCAGGTAGCTGCATTTTGGTTTTTCTCATTCCCCTTTCAATCTGCTCTTTGATAAGCGGATCTCTTAGGATCTTTTTTGGACCCTAATTAAAGCTTAATGAACAATTTACAAGAAACGTCCTCCCTCTAACATTTTCTTCCAAGAATCAAAGTAACAAGGGGAAGGCAGGCCAGGGGCAACAAAATTGATTGATGAATATGTAATTGATTTACATCAGCCATGACTGGGCTGGCAAGAACAGGAGCACTCAGTATGGAGAACCTCCTTTACAAACTTCCCAAGCCCTTTATTATGTGTTCTTTCTCTTTGTCTATCTCCATTACAACCACCCACCAAGGGTGAGTTCTCAAAATGATTCATTCCTCTTCTAAATGGGCCCTTTCTCTGTGCTGGCCTTTACTTCAGGACAGGGCCATCGCCAAGACAGCAAAGGACTTGGCCTCAGCCTAGCCTCTGCTCCACTTGATTGATAGACCCTGTTCCAAGTACATTTCTGTCTTGTGAACTCGAGAAATAAACATTCTGCATGTTCCTCCTTGTTATTGCACTTATATCTTCATATATCTGATGGAGCCAGATCTGCTTGTACTTCTAAATAAAATTTTATACATTCTCTTTCAAATGACATTTCACACACTGTCACAAAATTGTGCATATACAAATCTTCTACCTACATAGATTTTATTCTTATAATTTAGTCTAATACCTTGTCCTTCTTCAATGCAATGGATACAATACTTTTATTGGTACAACTCAACACAACCAGAGCTAAAGCTGGTGCACAGAGCCTTGCTTGTCCTAACCCATTAAATTCTAAAGAACAGTTTAAATCCTTAAACTTCACAAGCCACACTGAGTTCTAGGATGGCTCTCACCCGGTCAGCTTAGTCATTCATTCATACCAGAGGTCTCAACAGAAGGTAAGTGTGCTCGCTCCCCAAAAGACCTTTGACAAGGTCCAGAGACATTTTTGGTTGTTGAGACCCAGGTGAGGGGGTTGAAAGACCCTGTTCTATATAGCATCACATTAACTCTTTGCAAAGCCCTCTGAAGTAGGAAGAGATAATTTCTCCCATTTTACAGAAAAATAATTGTGGTTCACAATAAATAAAATGACTCTCTCCACACCAGAATGTGAATGAGGAACAAAGGCCAGAATACTGTTTTCCTGTCCTACCCTTCTCTCTCAATGAGGAAACAACACAACGTCCATGGCTTATGCCCTCATTTTCAGCTATGAAATACCTTTCAACCCTATAAATAAACATCCCTAATGATAAGAATTAGAAAAAAAATGGTAAAAAGGAAAAATTCATACTTCACTTTTGAGGAAACATGACAATTTTTATTACATTCATTCATTTACTCAGTGACGCATTCAGGAGAGACAAGGTCTTTCTCTATTCACTCCTCCATGGAACGAATAGGGCTTTCACCTTGTTACCTGAACCCATCCAATGGGGAGAGAATTGATTTCTCACCTGGAAACTGAGGCATAAGGAACTCTCAGAGGTGGTGGTTCAGCCTCTCACCAGGGTCCCAAGGTTCTGGAGGTGGCTGAGAGGAAGCCTGAAGCTTCCCACCATCCTCAGTGTAGGGGTAAGATTGAGTAAGTTGCTACCCATAATTGAGTAAGTTGCTACCCATAACACTGGAGGGACCAGTCCCTCTGAGGTTGAAACATCCCTGAAGGGAAAGCCAAAAAACTCATACTTTGGGGAGTGATTTGCCTCTGTACCAAAAGCAAGAGGGCTTCGGAAGCCTAGCTCTCGTCCAAACAGAAGTCAACACCTTCCTATCATCAACAAAAGCCAGCATATCAAGGAACCTCTGCCCCAAAGAGGGAAACCCCAGATGTGTGGACCGTTGCCTGAGCCCACTCCTTCCCTTACCACATCCCCACTCCCTGGGGCAGGCATTGGGACATTGCAAGCAGGAGTAGCAGAGAGGGGATCCTGAGACAAGCTGTATAGAGAGGGAGCTCCACCGGGATAAGGAAGGGGGACCTTAAACCAGACAAGGATCAGGAAGAATAATACCTAAATGTGGGAGTGCCTGTTGTGGCTTAGCGGGTTAAGAACCCAACTAATATCCATGAGGATACAGGTTTGATCCCTGGCCTTGCTCAGTGGGTTAAGGATCAAGTGTTGCTGTGGCTGTGGCATAGGCTGGCAGCTGCAGCTCTTATTTGACCCTATCCCAGGAACTTCCATATACCACACATTTGCCCACAAAAAGAAAAAGTAAATAAAATAATAGTACCTAAATGTGGCTGGGAGAGTATCTGCCAGCAATAAAACTTTTAAAACAGAATTGACTGGAAGTTATGGGATCAGACTGAGATAGTATTAAATGAAGTTAGTAGCAGCTTTGGGGAGAAAAATGATACCTATCCCATATGTCTACCTCCCCAAGTTGAGATTTTGCAATCTAACCTCTGTGGAGAGGCACTGTGCTAAGAAATACTGACTACCCCTCAGGGATATTTCAGGTTTGGTTCCAGATACCACAATAAATCAAATGTCAAAACAAACTGAGTCACATGAATTTTTTGGTTTCCCAGAGAATATAAGCTGATTTACTTTGCTATACACCTGAAACTAATTCAACATTGTAAATCAGCTATGCTCCAGTAACACTTTTAATGACTTTTATTTTTTTCCATTATAGTTGGTTTACAGTGTTCTGTCAAAGCACAAACAGACTGTATAGCAAACTGACCCAGTCATACATACACACACATATATATAGATATACTTTTTCTCTCACAATATCCTCCATCATGTACCATCACAAGTGACTAGATATAGTTCCCTGAGCTATACAGGAGGATCTCATTGCTTATCCACTCCAAATGCAATAGTTTGCATCTATTAACCCCAGACTCCCCATCCAACCAATAACATTTTTAGTTACATTTACTCTATATGCATATGTACACTATTGAGTGTACAACAGCATTGTCTTAAAAAACAATGTACAAAACTTAATTTAAAATACTTTATTGCTAAAAAATACCAAGACTATTGTAATAGTAACATCAAGAAATCACTGATCGCAGATTACCATAACAAATATAATAACAATGACAACATTTGAAATGTTGCACAAATTACAAAAATGTGCCTCAGAGAGGAGGTGAGCAAATGCATGGATATGCCTGCTCAATGTGGTGTTGCCATAAACCTTCAGTTTGTAAATGCACGATATCCACCAAGCACAATAAAGTGAAACACAATAAAATGAAGTATATCTCCACAGGAATGTGGGTTTTTACCATGTGGCCCTCATCTCAAATGTAGCTTGAGATATGGCCTGCTTGAGATTTATAGGAGGAAATATTTTACCTAATTAGATGTAACATGAACCTTACCCTAAATTTCCCAACTTCCCATGACTGGTTGTTGTTTGTACATTGCTGCTCTGTGTCCTCAGAGTCGGCATCAATTAATTAGAAACGGTAAATGAAATTTAATGCAATTAAGTTCAATTAGCTTGAACTGCTCAAGTTTAATTCCATTCAAGATGTACCATGACACTGGGTAATAAAGAAACCTTCCTGGTAAAAGAAAAACACATACTAAATATGCAGAAAGACTCCAAACGCGCTTGACATATGTTGCTTGGAATCAAACCCAGAACCAGCATGAGCTCTCTCACCTCAAAATTACTATTCATAAAATATTATTTCAAAAGTGTGTGATAAAATGTAGGCAAACTCTATAAAGAGAGATTTAATTATGTAATTCACAACCGGGGAATTTTTGAATGCTTTTGCTGAGAGCTATTTGTTCATAATGAGGCCAAAGAAATGAGACAAATGGCATAGCAATGCGTTCAAGAGCAAAGCATGAAAGCACAAAAGGACTGCCAGACAGAGTGATTGAAATGTCTTACGGTATCTGAGAGAGAAACAATTGTGGACAAGCAGGTGCCTGCCGAACCGTCCCTGAGTCCTCAGATTATTTCCTTCTTAGTTTAGGGCTCCAGCAAATAGGATAGTGTGAGCTGAGTAATTAGTGATTCTAATAATTTTTAAAACACTTTTTGCACACATAATCATTTTTTCTAATTGAGATATATTTAATTTACAATGTTGTATTAATTTCAAGTGTGCAGCAAAGTGATTCTGATATACATATATACACATATATATTCTTTGTCAGAGTCATTTCCATTATTGGTTATTACAAGATATTGAGTATTGTTCCCTATGCTATACAGTAGGTTCTTGTTGTTTATCTCCTTTATATAGTAGTGTATATCTATCAATCCCAAACTCCTAATTTATCCCTCTTCCCTTGCCCCACTATCCCCTTTGGTAACCATAAGTTTGTGTTCTGTGAGTCTGTTTCTATTTTGTAAATGAGCTCATTTGTATTATTTTTTTGGATTCCAGATACAAGTGATATCATATTTGTCCTTGACTTACTTCACTTAGTATGATCATCTCTAGGTCCATCAATGTTGCAGCAAATGGCACTATTTCATTGTTTTTATGGCTGAGTAACATTCCATTGTGTATATGTACCACATCTTCTTAATCCATTCATCTGTTGATGGACCCTTAGGTTGCTTCACTGTTTTATCTATTGTTAATAGCACTGCTGTGAACATAGCAGTGCATGTATCATTTCGAATTAGAGTTTTCTCTGGATATATGCCCGGGGTGGGATTGGGGGATCAAATTATTTTAATATTATTAAATTAAAATATCAGATAGACTTTTGCAGACTATATGTAAGCATCCGTATTTGAATGGTATTTTTCTTACAGGATTTCCCTCATTTTCTTTACGGGGTCCACAGTCACACAAACACAGTAGTTTCCTTAAAACCTGGCTATGAAAGGAAGGTGCCTCAGGTCATTTTTCATTACCAGTGCTCATAATATAGCAGCTATCAGCATATGAGTGGAAGGTGATTGTGTTTCGGGGACCTCCATCTCCAGCTTACATATGAATAGTTACTTTAATACAGTTTTCAACTTCTAGCAAATTTGATAAAATTATTCATCAATGTCTTCATCTAGGTCCATCTGGAAATAGAAGCAAAACTATAATTTGGGTCTTAATACTGAAGAAAATTTAGATTTTAAAAATTTAGATTAGGAGTTCCTGCTGTAGCACAGTAGGTCAAGAATCTGACTGCAGTGGCTTGGGTCACTGCGGAGATGCAGTTTTGATCCCCAGCTCAGCACAGTGAGTTAAGGAGCCAGTATTGCCAAAACTGCAGCTCCCATCACATCTGTGCCTCTGATTCAATCCCTATACCGGAACTTCCATATGCTGCGGGTGCAGCCATAAAAAGAAGAAAAAAGTAGATTAAAAAGGAAGTCATTTAACATGCACAGGAAGAAAATGAAAATTATGGATAGAAAGAGACTGGTAAAATGGGGCTTCTCTAGGAATTACTGGGAAATTGAAGCCATGTTCTCTCATAGTCCCAACTATCCCCTGCCAAGCCTATCGGACTTCTCATAAACAGAAAAGCTAACAGATCTGAGCGTTGCTGCCACATAACACTCTTGTCCTTGCAGCAGAAGACCAACTACTGGTGTCATGACCGAAGAACAAACAAATCCCTGCATTAAAAACAGCAACGTGGATGGAACTAGAGACTCATACTAAGTGGAGTAAGTCAGAAAGAGAAAGACAAATACCATATGATATCACTTATATCTGGAATCTAATACATGGCACAGATAAACCCTTCCCCAGAAAAGAAAGTCATGCACTTGGAGAACAGACTTGTGGTTGCCAAGGGGGAGAGGGAGGGAGTGGAATGGACTGGGAATCCGGGGTTAAGGCAAACTATTGCCTTTGGAATGGATAAGCAATGAAATGCTGCTATATAGCACTGGGAACTATAACTAGTCACTTGTGATGGAGCATGATGGAGAATAATGTGAGAAAAAGAATGTATACATATATATGTGACTGGGTCACTTTGCCATATAGTAGAAAATTGACAGAACACTGAAAACCAATTATAGTGGAAAAAGACAAAAATCATTAATATAAAAAAATATCTTTTAAATGGAAAAAAAAACAGAAAGGGACTTCAATTCTAAAATCAAGATTTTTTTCTTTAGAAAGAGTTCTACAGTTTACCAGTACTTTCCCCATTCATCCTAAATATCACTAAAAAATACAAATGAGCCTGTTTTTAGTGACATAGAAATAACAATCTGGTTTATGTTAGTCATCTTGGAGTTTTTCCACAGGATATGGGAGATGGTAAAGGCTTTAGAAATTAATCAGTTCAACCTCTGTCTCAAAGTGTGAAATTTCTTCAAAACATCAGACAATGAAAACACTTGTTTTCAGTGCATTGATTTTGGTTTAGAATTGAAATTTGTTCACCCTGTGTAAACCAAGGACTCTCCCTGGTGGTGAAGATGGCAGGCAAGTAAACTTTAGATCAAAGAGATTAATTATTAGATTATTTCCCAAAGGGTATTCAGAGAGATGTTGCTAAATGCTATAGGGAAAAAAAAAAAAAAAAGAAGACTCTGGGCTAAAATAAGTTTGGAGAAATCTGGGTTAAAAAACAAAAACAAATTTCTCTAGTATGATACCTCTCTCAAGTCATTAGCTTGTAATGAATGCTTACAGGGGAATTATGTCATGCTGAATTTCCCTAAATGATATGACCATGAAAACTTTGTTCATAAATCATCTTCAAGGACTATGATAATTCACTGCGCACACATTAGAAATACTCTCTTTGAATAGAAGGTAGATTAAGAAAAGCTTTTTATTTCATATAGATCAAATAGTCAGCAAAGATCTTACAAATTCCAGATGGCAATAGCAGAAATGACCTGTTTTTTAGAGGATATTTTCCTCATTTTCTTTATAGGTTCCCCACATGCACAAATATACATACACTCACACATAGGCACACATACACATAAACATGGCAACAACACCACTCACAAAAATTCCTAGGGTAAAATGACATAAATACTAAGAAGGTGTGGAAATAGTTGTGGCTATTCATCTGTTTTATAGGTATTATCAGGAGGTAATCTTTGCTTCATTTGACAGATGAGAAATCTGCAGTTTATAGATGTGAATGCCTGTGGATCCTGCTAAGACAAGTACAGAGCTGGGGATCAAGGCTATTTCTGTCAAGCTCCAAAGCCTCTGCTTTCCCTACCACATTATACCACCTTGCTTATTTCCATCCAAAAGTTCAAGAATAATGACGACGAAAATTGTTAATGCAAGAACCATGCACTACAGCATAGTCCTTGATCTCAAGGGGTTTACATATAGTGAAATAGATAGACTCAAATAAAACCAATGAAGGCAATTCTATCCTGCCTGCCAGTAACTCATTCAGGAAAGGTCATGTGATGCAATCCTTGCCAATTACCAATGAGAGGTCAGCTGTGGGCTTTTGGGAAAAGCTCGTCTTCTCAGGAAAACAGTTGCTTTTTCCTTTACACATTGTTCTATCTGCATGTCATTCCCTGAACTTCTCCCATCATCCCAATGCAGGCTATGGGCAGTAGATAGAGCTGGAGAAGTAAATGGCAATTAGGTTTTCATAAAGGGATTTATATTTGGGGTGACTATATCATTTACCATCCAAACTGGAACACCTCTCAGAGTAGAAAGTGATGCCCCTAATAAATAAGCTGGGAAAATAGGCATAAAACATAAAACAAACATATCTACTTACATACCATGCTACGGAATTTGGGCTTTTTCTGGGTCTGGCTATCTCAAGACTTAAAGAAAGAAAGTTTGTGGCCCATCAATTATTTTATTTTCCTTTTTTCTCTCTCCCTTTTTTAACATCAATATCCTTGGCATATTGAAGTTCCCAGGCTAAAGGTTGAATTGGAGCTGCAGCTGCTGGCTTATGCCAGAGCTTACAGCAATACCAGATCCTTAACCCATTAAGGGAGGCCAAGGATAGAACCCACATCCTCACAGACACTACATCAGGTTCTTAACCTACTGAACCCCAAAGGGAACTCCCCATCTATCATTTAAGACACATTTTTCTGGACACAATGAAGAGAAGGAATTCATGGACACAGGACTAGAATCAGGGGATGAAACAGGAGGCTTGGTCATAGGAGAGAGGTTGAGGGACTCAGTGAGGGAGGTAATGAAGATAAAGAGGAGGAAAAGATTTGAAAAATGTTTGAGACAAATAATTAAAAGAACCTTAAATATAAGACAGGACACCATCAAACTCCTAGAAGAAAACATAGGCAAAACACTCTCTGACATCAACATCATGAATATTTTCTCAGGTCAGTCTCCCAAAGCAATAGAAATTAGAGCAAAAATAAACCCATGGGACCTCATCAAACTGAAAAGCTTTTGCACAGCAAAGGAAACCCAAAAGAAAACAAAAAGACAACTTACAGAATGGGAGAAAATAGTTTCAAATGATGCAACCGACAAGGGCTTAATCTCTAGAATATATAAGCAACTTATACAACTCAACAGCAAAAAAGCCAATCAATCAATGGAAAAATGGGCAAAAGACCTGAATAGACATTTCTCCAAAGAAGATATACAGATGGCCAACAAACACATGAAAAAATGCTCAACATCGCTGATTATAAGAGAAATGCAAATCAAAACTACCATGAGATACCACCTCACACCAGTCAGAATGGCCATCATTAATAAATCCACAAATAACAAGTGCTGGAGGGGCTGTGGAGAAAAGGGAACCCTCCTGCACTGCTGGTGGGAATGTAAACTGGTACAGCCACTATGGAGAACAGTTTGGAGATACCTTAGAAATCTATACATAGAACTTCCATATGACCCTGCAATCCCACTCTTGGGCATCTATCCGGACAAAACTCTACTTAAAAGAGACACATGCACCCGCATGTTCATTGCAGCACTATTCACAATAGCCAGGACATGGAAACAATCCAAATGTCCATCGACAGATGGTTGGATTCGGAAGAAGTGGTATATATACACAATGGAATACTACTCAGCCATAAAAAAGGGATGACATCATGCCATTTGCAGCAACATGGATGGAACTAGAGAATCTCATCCTGAGTGAAATGAGCCAGAAAGACAAAGACAAATACCATAAGATATCACTTATAACTGGAATCTAATATCCAACACAAATGAACATCTCCTCAGAAAAGAAAATCATGGACTTGGAGAAGAGACTTGTGGCTGCCTGATGGGAGAGGGAGGGAGTGGGAGGGATCGGGAGCTTGGGCTTATCAGACACAATTTAGAATAGATTTACAAGGAGATCCTGCTGAATAGCATTGAGAACTATGTCTAGATACTCATGTTGCAACAGAAGAAAGGGTGGGGAAAAAATGTAATTGTAATGTATACATGTAAGGATAACTTGATCCCCTTGCTGTACAGCGGGAAAATAAAAAATAATAATAATAATAAAATAAAATAAAATTAAAAAAGGACCTGGTGACCAATGAGTCTGAAGGGATGATGAGAGGGACTCAGGTTCCTGGCTTGGACATCTGCCAGAAAGACGATGTCATTTCCCAAGACTAGGAACTCATTAAAAGCAGCGTTTTCCCCTCATCCTGGGAATCCTGAGGTAACCTAAAATCTAAGATTAGGGGAGGCTAAGCTCACCTGGACCTGCTGAATAGGCCTGTGCATAAGATGTTGTCTTGATGGAACTCAAAGAAAGTAAATCAGGCGTGAGGAAGGTTGTTAATTCTCCTCTCAATCTTTCCTGGTAAAGATTAAGAATGAGAGAAAAATTGAGGAAAGAGAATCAGTTAGAGGCCAGTAGTCCAGTAGAGGCTGCCAGTCAACCAGAAGGGATTGAGGGCAATATATCACAATGTGTTTGAGACACTGAACACATGAAGGAGACAAAACGTCACCGTCGTGGGCAGGCCCCTCCATGCTTGTATTCTAGATCACACCCATGCTGTGGCTCTAATCAAACCTTCCTTCTCTTCCAAGAATCGGTCTCTCTCCCCCTCATTTTATCTCCTTGTTTTTTTATCAGTTTTTTTTTCTTTTCTTTTTAATTAATTTATTTATTTTTAGCTACACTCAGGCCAGGACTTGAATCCAAGCCACAGCTGTGACCTATGCCACAGCTGCAGCAATGGCAATGCAGAAGCCTTAGCCCACTGCACCCAGCCAGGGATCGAACCCATGCCTCAGTAGCGACTAGAGCTACGGCAGAGATAATGCCAGATCCTTAACCTGCTGTGCCACAGTGGAAACTCCATTATCAGCTTTAATGTAATTAGGAGGTCTGACTTTTATTTAGCATTTCCATACACAGCTAAGATAATAATTGCGACATGGTGGTTGCCTGCCAAGGAATAAAACATCCACTGTCCTATTGTTTGAGAATTCATTCATTCATTCATCCAACAAATATCTAATCTGAGTACTATTAGTGATAGGTGCTGTCCTTGTATTACAGAGAATGGAAAGCAAGACATGATGAGTGCATGGGCAGCCAACTTCCTGGCTATTCACTCATGCCTGTGAATCTAGTTTAATAAAGACACCTAATAGTCTAGCTTGTCAGGAACATATTCCTCTCTCTCCCCTCCCAGCTTCCCCTTGACAACTTCATCATACACCTTTACAAGAGGTAAAGACAAAGGAGCAAAACATGGGGAACCTTAACTGAGGTAAGCTCTGAATGCGACCAGGATAAAATAATACACTATTTTTATAGCTTGGCAAGGAATGCTCTCTTCTCTTGTTATAGAATGTTTTTTGCAGAAGATCATTCTGAGTTTAAGAAGACTTTCCCTCTGTCTGTGCTCCATACTCAGTGCCTTCAAAACAAGAGGATTAATTACAAATTTATAGCTAGTCATGATCAAAGTGAGGGAGAGTGGCATTAGTATGACTTAAAAAGCAGTTAAGGGAAAACTACTCTCTGTTAATACAGAACTCTCCTTTATTTGGCCATGCATATTTATTGTGTGCTCTATCTATAGTCCTGGTGTTAGGTCCCAGGTGTTAGGAATACGGAAAACATGCATAAAAAACCCTCCCTCTTGGAGCATCTACTCTGGCAGGGGAGCCAAACAATCAGAAAGTAATTATTCTATTAATTTCTTATCATGGTATGATGCATGTTAGAAGCACAGGTGGTAAGAAAGCCTAAAACGTGTGGGCCAACCTAGTCTGGGGAGATGAGGAAAGTGTCTATGAGGGCAGATGTTCAGGCTGAGATCTGATGGGAAACAAGTCAGCCAGGGAAAGGAAAGGGTGAGGTAGAGAGATTCTGGAAGGAAGATGAACCTGAGGTAAAGCCCTTAAGCAGGAAGCAGCAGCAGGTGATAGTGGTCCTGGAAGAGCCCTGTGGCTGGAGCTTAGAAAGAGAAGGGAAAGGCTGGGGAAGAACTGAAAGGGTTTCTAGAGAAGGCAGGGGCCTTGCTACTAAAATTTTTAGTTAAGCAACAAATTTTGCTGGTAAAATAACATACTTTGGGGGATTTATGTAATTATTTCCAAGATTTGCGGTAACAGTGATATTTGGGGAGTGGGTTGGAGATGGGGGCTTTTGCTAGAACGGGCATAACTAGAAAGGAAATGGGAATGTCTGTATCAGGCCAACCCAAGATCCAAGCCAAGGAAGGTTCTGGTGCTGTTCACCTCGTACCTTACACAGAACAAACTTTAAAGATGCCCTATTTTCATTTGTTATTTCTCCAGGGATTGCATATACCTGGAATGTAAGTCGGAGGAAGGGAGTGGACAGACTAATGAGCAGTGCCCTTGCAAATTACTTAAAGGAAAAGGATCCAATTTAGCAGTATCCTTCTGCGAAGCTCTGTGGAGTTCAACTAGGCACACCACGTGTCAACACAAGTACAGATCCTTAATCTCCTGGGACCTTGAAAATGGAGTAATTAACCCTTCAACCATAACTAATTCCACATGCGTTATAGACATCATTTGGCATAGAACTGTTATTAGTCTAGTTTTCCAAATGGAAGTGAAGAGCAAACACACCCAAATCCAGCTTAGGCTGATAATAAACAGCTAAGCCTTCTGCCTACTAGTGCAGCTCATTCCTTCCAAATTACTAACAGGTCAATGAACTGAATCTTTATTACAAGCTCACACATAGATGTGAGTATAGACATGCATATGCACCAGCATGTACATTTATATATTTGTGAATAGACACATAAATATCCACTGCTCAATTTCCTCTGACCCAAAATGCCGTATTTTATAGGGGGCAGTATTATCTCATGTACTAGTCAGAAAGAAAAAAATACTGTCAATTAAACTATAACATGCTGTTGGTTGTAAGACACTTCACAATTTCAAAGAAATGAAAATGGGAAAGTGAAAAGTTTAGAATTTATAAAACAAGGTATATCCAGAGTGTGCATCTTTGCGTCATACACACACATGATTTTAAAAAATGTCTTTCATCTATGAACAACCATTTAGAACTAAAACAAAACCTTGGGTGATCATCTCTTACTGCCCAAATCATAAGAAATAAAAAAAAAGATTACGTAAACTAAAAATTTAGATAACACTGAAATCCCTTGATCCCCACTTAAGTCCCACTTAAGGCTTAAACACTTTCTTGACTGATGTCACCACCCAGCACTGCTGGAACACCTGCCATCTGCACTGCACAATTCCAAGCTTGAGGATAGAAAGTCTTGTTTTGACATCTCATTGTTTCTGTATTTAAATTGTATTTCCCTGTCAAGGATTAAATTCCCTGCAGTGTGTACGGGGGGAGGGGGCAGGGTGACTGGGGACCATGTTTTCTATTTGTCCCCTGGAGTTTAGCATGAGCCGCAATATGTACCCTGGCTTTTTTTTTTTTTTCCACATTCAAGGCATATGGAAGTTCCCCAGGCCAGGGATACAATCCAAGCTGCAGCCGAGACGATGCCAGATCCTTAACTTGCTGCACCACAAGTGCACAAGGTGAGTGCCCTCCATAGGTTGTTCATTCATGTGCTTGAAGATTTCCAAAAGAGGAAAAGGCCATTTAGAGGAATCAATTTAAGATTTCTCACCCTGAGCACAAATTCCCCTTTTACTGAATTCCTCACTTAATTTTAATCCAGGAATATTTATGAAACACCTACCAGTTCATGCTGGGCTAGGTGCTGGGATCACAAAGGGAAGAGCTAACTTTTGCTGCTTACCTGGGCACTTACCTCCTGCCAATGACAGCCTGAAGTGGCTCAAGGAGCACTGAGGGGGCAGACACAGCAACATGCAAGGATGATGCATGCCAATCTTCTCACATGACACAAGGAAGGCTTAGCAAATAGGTTTCACCTGGGCCATAATTGCAGCTGCCTGTGTTAAGAAGGATTTTGAAGCCCTAACACTTCACAGCATATTTGCACCATTGTAAGTTGTCATTGCAAAGGAATTCCACAAAAAACACAGCTGAGCAAAGGAAGGAAGATAAGTCATTCATTTACAACTTGCCATATTTTGGTAGTTTAGCCAGGGTCATAAAGACATAACTTCTATTTGATTATTTTATGATTAAATGATGTCTACTAATTGTAGATTTTTTTGAAGTACCAAAAAAAAGTTACAGGGAGCTAAAAACATATGCACGGTCCCACCATTAGGAAACAAAACTGTTAACATGTTAGCATATTTATTTCCAAGCTTTTTCCTAAACATTATCAAAAAGGAGGAACATTTCAACAACAGTAATGATAAGGAGAAGACTTCATCTTTTGATTTCTGTTAAGGCATGGACAACAGTTCCCCAAGCAGATTCATAGAGCACTCACCACAAAATGCTATCAAAAAAGGAGTCCGGGAGTTCCCGTCGTGGCGCAGTGGTTAACGAATCCGACTAGGAACCATGAGGTTGCGGGTTCAGTCCCTGCCCTTGCTCAGTGGGTTAACGATCCGGCGTTGCCGTGAACTGTGGTGTAGGTTGCAGACTTGGCTCGGATCCCGCGTTGCTGTGGCTCTGGCGTAGGCCGGTGGCTACAGCTCCGATTCGACCCCTAGCCTGGGAACCTCCATATGCCGCGGGAGCGGCCCAAAGAAATAGCAAAAAGACAAAAAAAAAAAAAAGGAGTCCGTGTTTAATATATTTGGGCTACACTGCAGCCTTTATCCTACAGCTGGGTGAGGGGCAGTGATAACATGTTATTAGTGTAACCAAGTAGGACCCTACGGGGCCTTACTGAGACAAACCCCCACCCTGTGTCCTCTGCCTGCCACCTGTCTATGGAAAAACTTGAGCTTCCTAGGCCTTCCCTACATTTCAAAGAATACATTTAATCAAAGAAGTGAGAAAATGCAGAAACAAAGGAAACCAATCAAGCAAGACAATAATAAGAGTTTAGCCACTAAACAAAGTCAAGGGCCTTTATTTCCTCCTGTAGGGCTATAGATTATATTGTGAGCCATGTTCTTTGAGCTGTTTTGCAGATACTGAAACACCCACCAGGTGGAAGAAGTTAGCATAGGCTAACTAGCCAAGCACAGAGATACCAAACCTGTTGAAATCAGAAGGTTGATGGTGTTGACTCCCAATTAATTCATCACCAACCATTCAGAAGAATGTTGATGAGCTGATCATATACCCCACAATCTTCTCCTTCACCCTGTCTTTAAAAACCTTTTCCTAAAAGCCATGGGGGAGTTTGGGTCTTTTATGGACTAGCAGCCTGGATTCTTTGCTTGGCGCCCTGCAATAAATGTTGCATTTTCCTTCACCACAACCCGTGTCCATAGATTGGCTTCATTGTATGAGGGCAAGTGGACCCACTTGGGTTAGGTAACATTAGCATAGCAAAAATCTTGAAGAGTTCCACATTAATGATACGTATTCACATGGTCACATGGAAACTTCTTTTTTCTTACTATCTCCATTCCTTCTTTCCCTTCTTCCTTCCTCTATTTCTCTCACTCTCCTTCCTTTCTTCCTTCTCCCCTCCTCTCCTTCCTTCCTTTCCTGCTTACTTGCTCATATTACCAACTAACATCTTGCTTCAGAATTACATTCCTGCAGGATATACTTGGGAAACACTTTCTCAGTTGATGTTCCCAGGTGCCTGAATTTATAGAAATTCTAGGGTTAAGCAGACAATGTGAGGGAAGTGGACCTACCTCTAGCAAGACGCTAAGTGGTAGAATACTTGTTTATATCCGGTGGCACCTAATGAGGTGTATTCCCTCAGAAAATACTGTGTTGGCTGAATAAGATTGGCAAATAAAATCTTACCAGCTTGCATCATCTGGAATTGGTGGGATAAAGTCAAAGTGAAGAAGAACCAATAAACTTTGAAAACTCTTAAAATCTTAGGGTTACCATAGGTGAAACCAGTGGGGGGAGAGAAAAACTGGGAGGGTGTAAATAACACGTACCCATTACTGTATGAATAGATGATTAATGAGAACTTACTGTATAGCATGGGAAAATCTATTCAGTACTTTGTAATAACCTATATGGGAGAAAAAGAATGGATATATCTATGACGGATTCACTTCACTGTAACATCTGAAACTGATACAACATTGTAAATCAACTATACTCCAATAAAATTAAATTTTAAAAGAAACTTGATTTACGTAGAGATCTGCTACCTTTATTTTCCAAACCTAAAATTTCTCTTCTATGATCCAAAGTGAAAGCATTTTTGTAATTAAGACATATTTCTTATCCATCATCAAAATGATGGGCACTAGAAGCCTCCAGATTCAAGGAGGCAGAATTCCAACTTTCGGGTTGGTCATCATTGTCCCTGGAACACAGGCCCTGAGGATGTAGACAGAGGAGCTGTGAGGACCTAAGTTGTTCTCAGAGGCAAGATAACAACTTAAGCAAACATTGTCTTAATTTCCCTTCATACTGGAGGTCTCTTTACCAACCATGTGTATGTGTCTGCTATATGAAAGGAATCTGGAATATAAAAGAAAAAAATCCACTTTCCAGAAACTTCTACTATAAAAACATTGATAGCTATCCTGTGCCTTTACACAAGAATGGCTGAGGAAGGGGCATGAGTGCCAGAGGTGTAATATCCATCACCTCTAGCTTGAGGTAGAAGCTTTCTACACCAGAGAGGTCTCAAAATGAGGGGACTTAGCCTGGGTCCCATCACCCTAGTAAAGTTCGCCCCTATAATGAAAATCTCTGTCTGCACAGAATTTATGTTGGCTAATTTAGATGTTTTATTCCATATAAAAGTACAGCTTTAACCTTTGTGATTTGTTACCCACAGTAGGGTTGCTTCAGTATTTTTTCTAGTTTAATTTCTGGTGATTAGTTTAATTATTATTGTTGAAAATGTAATCTATATTTTAAATCAACTTTAAATTATTTTAATAACAATTATATTATTAAATCATATAATATATTGTGATAATAATGATAAAATGTAAATATTATCATTAGGTACTATTATAATTATCATATGTAATCATATGATCATTTTTAATAAATTATTTTAATCCTATTTTTTAATCTTAATTTTATTCATTTAGGTGAGGAATAGAGAATGCCAGTGTGAGTGGGATAGTTCATGTTTGGTCTACATCCCACATAAAAGACATTTATGCCTTCTTTCCTCCAGTCAGCAGTATAGAAGTCTATTAGCCCTTAAAGCACATCTCTATTAAGTTCCGTAGGTGGTTAAATGAGAAGCTCATAATAGCCTCCAGGGAAAGCCAGGTGAATAGATTCAACATCACAGCCTTTGGCAACTCATTATTTATTTATGTTTAGTTTATTTTAATAACACTAATACAGCAGTAGCTACAATATCCCAGATACTGTTCCAAGCAGTTTATGTATATTGACCCAGAACTTTCCCCACAAAAGAGTAATGTGTCCTATCTCAAGGGGAGATAGGAGTTGAGAAAGCTCTGCTTCTATCTTATTTTTAGAACTAATACTCTGCCCCTAGTTGAAGAAATCTTTGAACTAAAACTCAAAGTCTCCAACACATAAATCAACATGAGACCAAAAAAAATGAGGAATTCCAGCTTCGATCCCTCATGGCTGCGGCTATGGCCTAGGCCGGCCACTGCAGCTAAAGTTTTACTCCTAGCCTGGGAATTTCCACATACCACAGATGTGGCCCTAAAAAGAAAAAAATAGTAATAATAACAAAGTCACAGCCTAGTGGACCCCATATTAAAATCCTGCCATGGCTTTAATTCAAGGAAAAAGACAGGTATCCTGAGACTTTCTCCAAGAGGTATGTGAACTATTAAAATCTCTTATTCTGCTGCTAGGAAGCCTGACAACTACCAATAGTGGAATCCTTCAAAAGGAATTATAATGTTGTATGCCAACTAGAATTCAATTTTTAAAGGATTTTTCTAGTTTAGCCCCTTCCCAGTTCCCTTCTCATTACAAAAGACTCTTCAGAGAGGAATATTCTATCATCAACTTATTCCTCCTTTAGAGAGCACTGAGTCTCAAACCTCGCCTGGTGATAGTGGTTTAAAGCAAAGTGCATATCCTCCTCCAGAACAGAGAATGGATAACATACTCTGACCCCCACCCACCACCAGCCCAGTTTTTACAAGCTAAGCAAAGGTGACTAGATTCAAATAAACTGACCAGAGAAAGAGAGGGAAACTAAAATGAAAATGCTATAAAATTGGGATGTGATGATCATTGTATAACTATAAATGTAATAAAATTCATTAAAAAAAGAAAAAAAGAAAAGAAAATGATACTACCACCACCCCCTAGTTCCCTTCAAGCTGCAGAGAGTCTTTTATATGTGCTTTTAGGAAAACTATCCTTTAAAGACTTCAAAAACAGCAGTGCTAGATAGTTACATAAGATGGAGTTTCCTTCCTTCTGAAACAAAAAAAAAAAAAAAAAAAATAAGTGCAAAAAGTCAAAGCACTAATAAGCAAATTTTAAGGTGACAATAACTGGAGGTTAGGATATTATAACAGAATGTACTTTGAAGCAATATGCTTAGGAAAGTATCTGGAGGATGAAATGAACTAAAAAGGAGACCCAGAAGCCAAAAGACTGGTCCAGAACTGGTTAGGTATTGGAAAGACCCAGCTCAGAGACATGAAGCTGGAAAGATTAGTTGGAACAGGTGGTAGCACGTGACAGACCTAGTACTCACTGCTTTATATCTATTACTAGAAGGGATGCCATGGAATAAAATGGAAAGAAGCTTGTTAAGAAGACAAATGTCTGGGCCTGAAAGCAAACAGAAAATAAGACACTAAGATCCTACAAATAGTGTTAGTTTTACACGTGGTGAAGGAAAGAGACAAAATCAAGAAATAGGCTAAAAATTTCAAAGCTCAGCAGTGCTGCCTGGGAACAATAAAACCTCAAAGTAAATATAATACTACTAGCATAAAATATTCAAAGCTTCCAGCATGCAAATACGGAGGAAGGGTAAAGTTTGGGGAACACTTGGCAGAACAAGCACTGCTTTTCACTGGGTCCCCCGAAGTCAGAATCTGGAAGCACTAAGAACAGTTTCAGTTTAGGTATATGTTGAAGATGATTTTCCAGCTGAAGTAAATCTGTGACAAGGGGGTAATCTTCCTTGGGATGAAGTTTACACAGGCCCTAAGGAAATTCAAGAGCAAGAGACATGGCAAAGGCCATCCTGACATCAGGCTAAAAATGCCTCTTTCTTGCTGAGAGAGAGAAACCCAAAGAAAGATCAAGAGATCAGAATTTGGAGAAGGCCAGGCTATGAGCTGTGTGCTTCGGGCACACCTGCCAAAGTGTCATTAGATAGAGCCCAGTGTAACCATGTAGCTGGGGACATAGCATTTAAAGGAAAAAAAAAAGTGAAAATGTCATAAATAGGGAGAGAAGGAAAAGAGGGATTTCAAGCAAAGGTTGGGTGACTGGCCACTATTTAAATTTTGTTTAATTTGCAATATGAAATGCTTCAAATGCTACCCTCTAACAGAAAATATGAGGAGGTGCATTTTCTTCCAAATATGGTCAAATGTCTTAATGAACCTATGACATGATTTCTGCCACAGGTTAAACTCCAGAGAGCTGACAGAAAGCCCAGCATCCAGGTGAAGCTGAAAAACACAAAATTTTCTCTTTACTTTCATTTTCTCACTGTCTACCCTCTTAAAGTAACTTCTCCTGTTACCACCAAGTCCTCTGCTACAGTCTTTGGTGGGAAGAGCAATGTGAGTCCTGATGATTGCCTAGAATGTTTGCTGTGAGGGCTCAGGATTTGTTTGCAGTTTCTAAATGTCTGGAGTATGAGGGTGTTACTGTGAAAATCTTAGGTCTCCTATTCACACTATAGATTCTTTACAGAGAAGACCAGAAGAGAACAAAGTTGGATTAATTCAACCACAGAGTTTTAATGGAGCATTGCTTATTCCCGTAAAAGACATCCCAGGTTACAGATGCTGAGAGAGCCCTGCTTACCCTGAACATCTGAGTGAAATCACTGAAGTGGACCAAAACCTGGAGAAGGAAGATTTGAGGACTTGGATATACTGAGACTTTAATTTATATAGGAAAGGTGGTTTAACTTTTGGACATAAAATTTTCCCTGGAAATTTAAAAATGAATGATACACATACTGTTCAAATTTAGGGATTTTTGTATAATGCTGATCTTATGTATTCCTGTTGTCATTTAAGTATGTTTCTTAACTGCTGTGGAACTATATTGAACAATGGGCTGGATAATTAGATAATTAGAAAAGAGAATTGATAGTAAATTTCTATCTGGAGTAGTTAGACCTTAGCTTTAATTCCATTAATGAATGGTTCTGACCCCTTCCAGAACTTCCCGGAAGCCTAAGTTTACCTGATAAACCTACAGAAAACACAAAGGAGCCATAGTTAGTATTAGAAAAATGATTCTTAAAGTATGACACAGGAAATTCATTCAAGACCTACAAAGTTGAAATTATTTTTTTATTTTTAAACGATTTTAATTTTTTCCATTATAGATGGTATATAGAGTTCTATCAATTTTATACTGACAGCAAAGTGACCCAGTCATACACACACACACACACACACACACACACACACACACACACATCTTTTTCTCACATTACCTCCATCATGCTCCATCATAAGTGACTAGATATAGTTCCCAGTGCTATACAGCAGGATCTCATTGCTTATCCATTCCAAATGCAATAGTTTGCATCTATTAACCCCAGATTCCCAGTCACCCCACTCCCACTCCCTCCCTAAAATTATTTTCATAATAATACACTCATTGCATTTCACTCTTTTCTCTCACATGTTTACAAACACTGTTTCCAAAGGCTCCATGACATTGCTCAAAATCTTCCAAACCTCCTCCACCTCCTGCCAGCCCTCCCTGTGGAAGGAGAAGTGAATATTAGGTGAAGTTAAGCAAAGGGAATAAGTGTACATGGCTCAGCTCCTTCAGAACTGGCTTTCCCACAAACACCACATACTCTTCTCTTTCCTGCTTCCATTCAGTAAGGCAGGTACTCCCACCAATGGGAAGGTTGCTGTCATCCATCCATGCAATCATGTTCATGCACAGAAAAAGGACTGGGAAAAATCTAATGTTATCTTCAGGTCCAATTTTGCCAGAAATAAAGCTAATGTGGTAATTTATATATATATATAAATTATATATATATATATAAATGTAGTAAGCCCTGTATATAACATATATATATGACTTTAATAGTGCATGAACTGAAAGGCAAGGTGTCACAGTAATTACTTTCTATCTCAGACCCCAACATGTGACCTTAGGTAGTTACTGTTCTCTCTGTACCTTAGTGACCTCCTCCAGAATATGGCAGGGAAATACAGCTGCATTACAAGCCTGTGAGATAACTGCAGATCAAGAGCCAAGTACAGTACTGTGGCAAATAGATATTGCTTTCTTAGTACTCATTAGATAAATGATATCCCAGAGAGCTTCAGAACTGTAAGAATGAGCTACACATGTGTAGAGAGTCATGCATGCTCTAGCTACCGCTCCAAAATGTTGTTTCATGTGAGTTAGTGACATTTGCATCCTATCTTGTCCTCATAGCAATCCTGCTCAAGTGACTGCAACTATGGCAATTATTTTGGTGGTCAGTCTCACAGCCAGGAATGAAACAGTTATAAAGAGACTCTTTCCCTGCCATTTCCATATCACTAATTCAGGCTTCACCTGCTGGTTGAAGTTCCTTCCTATTGAAAGCCACACTCAGAAAGTCAGTGGTATATTTGGAAGGACTGTAAGTTTCCTGCCTAAGTTTCCTACCCTTTGCTGTGCTGGATGTCCTCAAGGCTGAAATTAAATTTCAAGGCCCTGCAGGGTGATGAGCTGAGATGGGTGGTCATGGTGACAAAGGAGAGATGCCAGCTCTCAAATCTGAGGATAAACAACAAACAAAATTATATCTTGAAAATCAGTTTCAGGTTATATTATGATTTATAACAAGAAATAGGTATTTGGTCTTCATCCCACTCCTGGAACAGGAAACCTAAAACCTCTTGGAATTTCATAAGTAAAAGAGAGCAGATACTAGAATCCAGAAAGAGCTATAGCTGTAGCTATGACTAAAAGAGAGCACCTACAGGAACTGGGGCCTTCAATAGAACATAGCCTCCTCCTAAACTGGCCCAGTAAGAAGGGACCCAAGGAATAAATACTCCAGTCTCCCTTTTCTCTCATCTTACCATCTCAATCTCCTCCTTCCAAGGGCTGAAACCAACTGGACTCCAGGTGGCAAGGGAATCTGGTAGAACATTTATAAGATCGGCATTTATAAGATCTGCATCTCTAGCCACAGAGCAGGGTGGAGAAAGGAGCAGTGTGGAAGTGGAGGTGTATATAAAGGACAAAGACTAAGAATTGCACCCTAGAGAATGCCAAGATTTAGTTGTCAAGGAGGAAAGGGAACTTGAGAAGGAATAACCAACAAGGTAGAAGGAAAATCAAAGTGTCATGTCTTGGAAGCTGAGAAAGGAAAGTCTTTCAATAGGGTGGAAATGATCGAGTGTGTCAACTGCTGCTGGTGGGTCAAGGAAGATGAGGACCATGACATGCAGCAGTGACAGTCATTGTCATTAGTGATTAGAACTGTTTTGGTAGAGGGGTGAGAGCAAAACTCTGATTGAAGTGGATTTAAGAGAGGAAGGGAAGTGAGGCATTGGAGACAGAGACAAAACACAGGTCTGAGTTTCCTTACAAAGACAAGCAAATAAATGAAACAGTAAGTTGCTTCAGGAAATAGGGTAACAAAGAGTTTTTGTTCAATTGAATTTTTATGAAGAAGGAAGTAATTAACACACTCATTCATTCCAGGAATTACTAATTTCCTATTCCATCCTGAAAAATAATCCAATTTTTATTGTGTCCTGGAGACTTTGAATCCCATTAAAATACCCATGCCCCGCAGCATTTCTCATTATTAGGTCCTTTCGTAATGTTATGACAATAGCTATTTCTACTTTTTCACCCTATGCAACATCCTCACATTCGCCACTACTATTTTATAAATTAAGAACAAAACCAGGCAGAAAAATGAAGAACTCTGACTCTAATGAATGGATCTAGAATACAGAAGTTATCTTGAAAGAAGTCAAAGAAAAATGCTTTCATGTTCAGCCAAGGATCAAGCATGATTCCAACATTTAGACATGCATGGTCTACTGTCTGAAAACTGGTAGAAATATGATATCTTTAGTTACACGTAGAAAGCCATACAAGATTATGATGAAAAAACCAACACCATTGTTTCATTACAAAAGAAGATAGCCAAAGGAATTGATATACAATATCATCAGGTTGTAATAGGGAAGAAACTTTGCATTTCATTACAAGTTAATCACTAAAGGAATGTTGCCTTTAAGTTTAAATTATACATAATGATGCATCTCTGGGAACCCTGCCTCTCAGGTAGTGAGCATTAAGCTAAAATACTTTTGTTTACTTCACAGGAAACCTCTTGACCAGGTTCACCTGTGATTGGAGGCAGGTAGAACAAAATTAACACATCCTCTCCTAGCTGGAACCAAGACTTTAGCCCCTCCCCTTTTAGTGTAAAAGAAGCCTGACTGCTAACACAGGTCAGATGGTTCTTTGGGATATTAACTAGCCCACCAATTTCTCAGTTTGCTGGCTTTCCAGATAAAGTTGCTACTTTTGCCCCAACAACTCCTCTCTCGGTTTATTGGCCTGTTGTGCAGAAAGCAGAAGGAGCTTGGACTCGGTAAGAAATTTTGGTGGATCCAGCCAGGAATCTTGCTGCTTATGCATGACTGGCCGGCCTCAACTAAGGAATTTTCAGGTAAAGCCCTAGCAGCTAATGGGACCCTTGCCTTGAGGGCCTTTCCTTCAAAGTTCTCTGCAGCCACACCAGCTGCCCCAGCCCTTGGCAGTTGGAGCAGGGAGTTGACATCTGGAGGCCAAAGGGAGCTCCATACAGTAGGGTAAGTCAGCGTGTAGAGCAGGAAAATTTATTCTTCTCCATTTTTTTTTTCCTCCAAAAAAGCCAATTTGTTTTTTATTTGAGTGGGATACCTTTTTGGAGAGAGGAAATAATTGCTGGACTTCTACCCAATTTGTGAACCAGGTTGTTGTTTTGGGTGCTAGCATTTGTGTGCACAATTTGTGTTTTGTCTTGTATTTCTGTCTTTTAAAAATGAGGTATGGTTCAACTATCCCTAAGGAAAGTCCTCTGAGCTGCATTTTGGCTAAGGGATCTCACTGCAGCCATGAACCCATGACTAAGAAGAAGATGAAAAACATGTGGTCACATTACCTGTTTGGATCTCCACAAGGACTTTAGGCAGGGTCATCTAGGGACCCTGTGTACCTTGAACTGCTACCTTGATGTGTTAATTACATTGTCTGTTGTCTCCTGTGTTTTTGGTATGTATAAAACCGTAAGCCCAAACTTGAGGGTTTATTTAGGGTTTCTTTTTTTTTTTTTTTTTTCTTTTGTTATTTTTTTAAATTTTGTTTTGGTACCATTTCTCCAGTTATAGGCAAATCATTTCTGTGATTATTTTTTTAACTTATGGATGTCAAATGAAGGAAAAGAACAGAAAAAAACCTTGCTTGTGATTGTGTGAGAATGAGTCCCAGGGAGAGGAGAAATATTCCACCTGGCTCCTAAAAAAAAAAAAAAAAAAAAAAAAAAAACAACAGCCCCAGTAATCAGCATGGTTGGTTGATGCCAAGGCAAAAGGTTTAGGAGGATCAGTTGCTCTTTATGGATTTACACTAAAACACTGAGGAATGTTTGAATGACTTTATACAATCCAGAGCTATTCCGTGAAAAGGTGGGGGGAAATTATAAGATCCACAACATCCATACATTTGTTCTATTACATCAGGGAAAACAAGAAAAAAGAAGGGAATGAAGATGATGATACTTCACACCTTATCTCTTCAAGTTTGATGATTTTATTTTATGCTTATGTCTTCTTTTTAGTTTTTGTGAGTCTATTGTTTGTTTCTTAATTTGTGGTTGCCCTGTTTTTCAAGCATGTTAAACACGTCTATATCTGCTTGCTTTAGACTGGTAGTCATATAGGCTCAAACACACTCTGAAAAGAGAGTTTAGATTTTCTTACTCTGCTTCCCCACATTTTATGATTTTGATGTCCTTTTTACATCTTCATGTTTATCCTTTTGCTGTTCCTTGTGTTTATCATTGCTTTCACAAGTAGTTTTTCCTTTTTATCTGTATACTTGCTTATTTAAGTGATTACTTTCCAATTGTGGTTTTCTCCATCCTCTATTTTCTTTCCTATTATTTAGAGGAGACCTTTCAATATTTCTTTTAGGATGAGTTTAGTATTGCTGTATTCTTTTTTAGTTTTTGCTTGTCTAAGAAATTCTTTTTTTCTATTTTATTATTTTTTAAGATTTAACTTTTATTTCTTATTTTTATATAATTTTTATTTTTTTCCATTATAGCTAGTTTACAGTGTTCCGTTAATTTTCTACTGAACAGCAAAGTATCCCAGTCACACATACATATATATATATTCTTTTTCTCACATTATCCTCTGTCATGCTCCATATAGGTGACTGGATATAGTTCCCAGGGCTATACAACAGGATGTCATTGCTTATCCATTCCAAAGGCAAGAATTTGCATCTATTAAGCCCAGATTCCCAGTCCATTCTACCCCCTCCCCTATCCTTGGCAACCACAAGTCCGTTCTCCAAGTCCATGAGTTTCTTTTATGTGGAAAGTTTCATATGTTCCATGTATTAGACTCCAGATATGTGATAGCATAGGGTATTTGGCTTTCTCTTTCTGACTTTCTTTCTGACTTACTTTGTGTGAGAGTCTCTAGTTCTATCCATGTTGCTACAAATGGCATTTATTTTGTTCTTTTTAATGGCTGAATATTATTCCATTGTGTATATACACCATATCTTCTTAATCCATTCATCGGTCAATAGACATCTAGAATGTTTCCATGTCTTGGCTATTGTGAATAGTGCTGCAATGAACATGTGGGTGCATGTGTCTTTTTCAAGGAAAGTTTTGTCCAAATATATTCCCAAGAGTGGGATTGCTGGGTCATGTGGTAGTTTTCTAAGGTATCTCCATACTGTTTTCCATAGTGGTTATACAAATTTACATTCCTACCAACAGTGTAGCAGGGTTCCCTTTTTTCCTCATCCTCTCCAACATTTGTTATTTGACTTGTTAATGATGGCCATTCTAAAAGGTGTGAGTTGGTACCCCCATAGAAGTTTTAATTTTCATTTCTCTAATAATCAGTGATGTTGAGCATTGTTTCAAGTGCTTGTTGGTTATCTGTATATCTATGGAGAAATGTCTACTCAGGTCTTTGGCCCATTTTTCAATTGGGTCGTTGGCTTTTTTGCTGTTGAGTTGTGTAAGTTGTTTGTATATTTTAGAGATTATGCCCTTGTCAGTTGCATCATTTGAAACTATTTTCTCCCATTCCATAGTTCATATTTTGGGGTTTGTTTTTTTTTTAAGTTTCCTTTGCTGTACAAAAGCTTGTCAGTTTAATTAGATCCCATTGGTTTATTTTTGCTTTTATTTCTGTTGCTTCAGAAGACTGACCTGATAAAACATTTGTACATTTGATGTCAGAGAATGTTTTGCCTATGTTCTGTTCCAGGAGTTTGGTATCTTGTCTTATGTTTAAGTATTTGAGCCATTTTGAGTTTATTTTTATTCTTGGTGTGAGGGTGTGTTCTGCTTTCACTGATTTACATGTCGCTCTCCAGTTTTCCCAGCACTACTTGCTGAAAAGTCTTTTTCCCATTTTATATTCTTGCCTCCTTTGTCAAAGATTAATTGACCATAGGTGTCTGGGTTTATTTTCTGCATTCTCTATTCTGTTCCATTTGTCGGTCTGTCTGTCTTGGTATCAGTACCACACTGTCTTGATTACTGGGGCTCTGTAATATTGTGTTAAGTCTGGGAGAGTTATACCTCTGCTTGGTTTTTTCCCTCAGGATTGCTTTGGCAATTCTGGGTCTTTTATAGTTCCATATAAATTTTTGAATTGTTTGTTCTAGTTCTGTGAAAAATGTCATGGGTAATTTGATAGGGATTACATTGAATCTGTAGATTGCTATGGGTACTATTTTTACAATATTAATTTTCACAATATTTTTTACAATATTTTCAATATTACAATTTAATGGCCATTTTTACAATATTAATTTTTCTAACCCAGCAGCATGGAATATCTTTCCATTTCTTTGAATCCTCTTTAGTTTCCTTGATTACTGTCATAATTCTCAGCATATAAGTCTTTTACCTCCTAGGTCAGGTTTATTCCAAGGCATTTAATTTTTTGGAGTGTGATTTTAAAAGGTATTGTATTTTTGTGTTCTTTTTCTAATATTTCATTGTTAGTGTACAGAAATGTGATTGTCAATCTCGTATCCTGCTACTGTGCTGAATTTGTTGAGCCTCAGTTCAAGTAGTTTTTAGGTTAAGTCCTTAGGTTTTTCTGTATATAGTATCATGTCATCTGCACACAGTGACAATTTTACTTCTTCTCTTCCAATTTGGATGCCTTTTATTTATTTTGTTTGTCTGATTGCTGTGGCTAGGACTTCCAATACTGTGTTGAATAACAGTGGTGAGAGTGGGCATCCTTGTCTTATTCCAGATTTTAGTGGGGGAGGATTTCAGCTTTCTCCACTGAGTATTATATTTGCTGTGGGTTTGTCAAAAATGGCTTTGATTATGTTATGTTCCCTCTATACCCACTTTGTTAAAGAGTTTTGAGTATGAATGGATGTTGAACTTTGTCAGATGCTTTTTCTGCATGTATTGAGATGATTGTGTGTTGTTTGACTTTTTTTCTGCTGTATACCATGGTGACCCAGTTACACATACAGGTATACATTCTTTTCTCTCACATTATCGTGCTCCATCATAAGTGACTAGACATAGTTCCCAGTGCTATACAACAGGATCTCATTTCTCATCCATTCCAAAGGCAATAGTCTGCATCTATTAACCTCAAGAACCCCATCCATCCCACTCCCTTCCAATCCCCCTTGGCAACCAGTACTCTATTCTCCAAGTTTATGATTTTCTTTTCTGTGGAAAGGCTCATTTGTGCTGTATACTATATTCCAGATATAAGTGATATCATATGGTATTTGTCTTTTCTCTTTCTGACTTACTTCATTCAGTATGAGAGTATCCAGGTCCATCCATGTTGCTGAAAATGGCATTATTTTGTTCTTTTTTATGGCTGAGTAGTATTCCATTGAGATAATCCAATCATCTGTCAATGGACATTGAGGTTGTTTCTATGTCTTGGCTATTGTGATTAGTGCTGCAATGAACATACGGGTGCATGTGTCTTTTTCAAGGAAAGTTTTGTCCAGATATATGCCTAAGAGTGGGATTGCTGGTCATATGGTAGTTCTATGTACAGATTTCTAAATTACTTCCATACTGTTCTCCACAGTGATCATACCAGCTTACATTCCCACCAACAGTGCAGGAGGGTTCCCTTTTCTCCACACCCCCTCCAGCTTTGTTATTCATGGACTTGTTAATGATGGCTATTCTGACTGGTGTGAGGTGGTATTTCCTGGTAGTTTTGATTTGCATTTCTCTAACATTCGGTGATGTTGAGCATTTTTTCATCTGCTTGTTGGCCATCTATGTATCTTACTTGGAGAAATGTCTATTCAGGTCTTTGGCCCATTTTTCAATTGGGTGTTTGGCTTTTTTGCCATTGAGTTGCATAAGTTGTTTGTATATTTTAGAGATTACGCCCTTGTCAGTTGCATCATTTGAAACTATTTTCTCCCATTCTGTAAGTTGTCTTTTTGTTTTCTTTTTGGTTTCCTTTGCTGTGCAAAAGCTTGTCAATTGATAAGGTCCATTGGTTTATTTTTGTTTTTATTTCTGTTGCTTTGGGAGACTGACCTGAGAAAACATTTGTAAGGTTGTTGTCAGAGAATGTTTTGCATATATTCTCTTTCAGGATGTTGATGGTGTCTTGTCTTATGTTTAAGTCTTTCAGCTATTTTGAGTTTATTTTCATGATGGTGTGAGGGTGTGTTCTTGTTTCATTGATTTCCATGCAGCTGTCCAGGTTTCCCAGAAATACTTGCTGAATAGACTCTTTCTCCAATTTTCTATTCTTGCCTCCTTTGTCAAAGATTAATTGACCATAGGTGTCTGGGTTTATTTCTGGGTTCTCTATTCTGGTTCATTGGTCTGTATGTCTGTTTTGGTACCAGTACCACACTGTCTTGATGACTGCGGCTTTGTAATATTGCCTGAAAGTCTGGGAGAGTTATGCCTCCTGCTTGGTTTCTGTTCCTCAAAATTGCTTTGGCAATTCCAGGCTTTTTGTGGTTCCATATAAATTTTTGGATTGTTCTAGTTCTGTGAAAAATGTCATGGGTAATTCGATAGGGATTGCATTGAATCTGTAGATTGCTTTGGATAGTATGGCCATTTTTACAATATTAATTTTTCCAACCCAGGAGCATGGAATATCTTTCATTTCTTTGCATCCTCTTTATTTTCCTTGATTAATGTTTTATAGTTCTCAGCATATGTCTTTCATCTCCTTGGTCAGGTTGTATGCCCAGGTATTTGATTTTTTTTTTTTTGTGGTGCAATTTTAAAAGGTATTGTATATTTGTATTCCTTTTGTAATATTTCATTGTTAGTATACAGAAATGCAAATGATGTCTGAATGTTAATCTTCTATCCTGCCACTTTGCTGCATTTGTTGATCAGTTCAAGTAGTTTTGGGTTATGCCCTTAGGGTTTTCTATAGACAGTATCATGTCATCTGCATACTGTGACAGTTTTACCTCTTTCTATTTGGATGCCTTTTATTTCTTTTGTTTGTCTGATTGCTGTGGCTAGGACTTGCAGTACTCTGTTGAATAACAGTGGTGAGAGTGGGCATCCTTATCTTCTTCCAGATTTTAGTGGGAAGGCTTTTGGCTTTTCTCCATTGAGAATTATATTTGCTGTGGGTTTGTCCTAAATGGCTTTGATTATGTTAAGGTATGTTCCCTCTATACTCATTTTGGTAAAGAGTTTTGATCGCGAATGGATGTTGGACTTCATCAAATGCTTTTTCTGCACCTATTGAGATAATCATGTGGTTTTTTACTTTTCTTTTGTTAATATGGTGTATGATATGGTGTATGACGTTGATTGATTTGTGTATGTTGAACTATCCTTGTGAACCTGGGATGAATCCCACCTGGTCGTGGTGTATGACCTTTTTTTTATGTTGTTGGATTCGGTTGGCTATAATTTTGTTGAGAATTTTTGCATCTATGTTCATCAAAGATATGGGCCAATAGTTTTCTTTTTTGGTGGTATCTTTGTCTGGTTTTGGTATTAGGGTGATGGTGGCATCATAGAAGGTCTTTGGGAGTGTTCCTTCTTCAACCTTTTGATAAAGTTTAAAGAGGATGGGTACAAGTTCCTCTTTGTATGTTGGGTATAATTTGCCTGTGAAGCCATCTGATCCTAGACTTCAATGTTGATTGATTTGCATATGTTGAACCATCCTTGTGAACTTGGGATGAATCCCACCTGGTCGTGGTGTATGACCTTTTTTATATGTTGTTGGATTCAGTTGGCTATAATTTTGTTGAGAATTTTTACATCTATATTCATCAGAGATATTGGCCTTTAGTTTTCTTTTTTGGTAGTATCTCTGTCTGGCTTTGGTATTAGGGTGATGTTGGCTTCATAGGATGTCTTTGGGAGTGTTCCTTCTTCAACCTTTTGAAAAAATTTAATAAGAATGGGTATAAGTTCCTCTTTGTATGTTGGGTATAATTTGCCTGTGAAGCCATCTGGTCCTGGACTTTTGTTTGTAGGGAGTGTTTTTATTACATATTCTATTTCACTCCTAGTGATTTGTCTGTTCAGTTAATCTAATTCTTCTTGATTCAGTTTTGGTGGGCCGTAAGTCTCTAGAAAGTTGTCCATTTCTTCTAGGTTGTCAAATTTGTTGGCATTTAATTGTACATATTATACTCTTGTGTTTTTTTGTATTTCTAGAGTATCTGTTCTGATTTCTCTTTTTTCATTTCTTACTTTGTTTATTTGGCTTTTTTTCCCCTCTTCTTGGTGAGTCTGGAAAAAGATTTGTCAGCTTTGTTACCCTTTCAAAAAACCAGCTCTTGGTTTTATTGATTTTTTTTTCTATTGTTATTTTGAATCTCTTTATTGATTTCCTCTCTGATCTTTGTTGTCCTTCCTTCTGCTGACTTTAGGTTTTGTTTGTTCTTTTTCTAACTCATTTAGTTGATGGTTTAATTTGTCAATTTGAGATTTTTCCTCTTTTTTGAGGAAGGCCTGAATTGCTATGAATTTCCCTCTAAGCAGTGTTCTTTTGACAGCCCATAGATTTTGAATGGTTGTCTTCATTATCATTTCTAAAAAAATGCCTTGAGAATTTCCTTTTGGGTTTCCTCATTTACCCATTAGTTTCTTAGTATCATGTTGTTTAGTTTCCATGCAGTCAGTTTGTATTCTCACTTCTTTTCCTGTGGTTGATTGCTAGTTTCATGCCATTGTGGTCAGAGAAGATACTTGAAATAATTTCTATATTCTTAAATTTGTTGAGGTTAGTCTTGTACCCCAGTACGTGTTCAATCCTTGAGGATGTTCCTTGTGCACTTGTGAAGAATGTATATTCTGATATTTTTGGATGTAACATCCTAAAAATGACAATTAAGTCTAACTTTTCTATTGTGTCATTTAGGATTTCTGTTGCTTTTTGATTTTCTGTCTAGAGGATCTGTCCTTTGTGAGTCAGGTGTTAAAGTCTCTTACTATTATTGTATTCCCATTAATTTCTCCTTTTATGTTTGTTAGTATTTGTTGTAGATATCTGGGTGCTTCCTATATTGGAGGCATATGTATTGACAATTGTAGTATCCTCTTCTTGAATGGATCTTTTTACTAGTAAATAGTGTCATTCTTTTTTTTTGTCTTTTTGCCATTTTTTGGGCCGCTCCCACAGCATATGGAGGTTCCCAGGCTAAGGGTTGAATCAGAGCTGTAGCCAGCAGCCTACACCAGAGCCACAGCAACGCAGGATCCGAGCCACGTCTGCAACCTACACCACAGCTCACTGCAATGCCGGATCCTTAACCCACTGAGCAAGGGCAGGGACCGAACCCGCAACCTCATGATTCCTAGTCAGATTCGTTAACCACTGCGCCACGATGGGAACTCCAATAGTGTCATTCTTTGTCTTTCTTTATGGGCTTCATTTTAAAGTCTATTTTAAAGTCTATTTTTGTCTGATGAGTATTACAATTCCTGTTTTCCTGTCTTGTCCTTTGGCATGAAATATCTTTTCCCATTGCATCACTTTCAATCTATGGGTCCTTTGCCATAAGATGAGTCTCTTGTAGACAGCACATTGTAGGATCTTGCTTTTTTATTCAATCTGCCACTCTGTGTCTTTTGATTGGAGCATTCAGTCGATTGATATTTAAGGTAATTATTGATAAGTATTTATTGCCATTTTAAAGCTTGTATTCCAGTTGATTCTATATTTCTCCTCTGTTCCTTTTTTTTCTTTGGTTGGATGATTTCCATTTATTTTGTGCTTTTATACTTTTATTTTTAGTTTTTGTGAATGTACTGTTTGGTTTTGATTTGTGGTTTTCCCTAAGTATGTTAAGCCCTTCCTAAATCTGCTTGCTTTAGGTTGATAGTCATATAGGTTCACATTATTTAAAAAAAAAAAAAAAAGTCTAGATTTTCTTACTTTCCTTCCCCACATTCTATGATTTTGAAGTCCTTTTTTAACATCTTCATGTTTGTCCTTTTGCTGTCCCTTGAGTTTATCATCACTTTTACAATAAGTTTTTGTGGGTTTTTTGTTTTGTTTGTTTTAGATCTGTATACTGGCTTATTTAAGTGATAGCTTTCCAATTGTGATTTCCTACATCCTATTTCTTCTTCTTTCTTTATTTTGAGAAGACCTTTCAGTATTTACTTTAGAATGGATTTAGTATTGCTGTACTCTTTCAGCTTTTGTTTGTTGAAGAAATTCTTTATTATCTCCATATATTTTAAGTGATAGTCTCACTGAGTATTCTAGGATGCAAATTTTTCCCTTTTAGAACTTTGAATATATCTTGCCACTCTCTTCTGACCTGTAGTGTTTCTGTAGAGAAATCAGCTGATAGTTTTATGGGGGTTCCTTTATAATTAATGCTTTGTGTTTCTCTTGGCTACCTTTAGAATCCTCTCTTTATCTTTAATTTTTCCATTTTTATTATAATATGTCTTGGTGTGGGCTTGTTTGGGTTCAACTTGTTTGGGGCCCTCCGTGCTTCCCCGTGTCTTGATATCTGTTTTCTTTAGATTTGGAAAGTTTTCAGCCATAATTTCTTCAAATATATTTTCAATCCCCCCCTTTTATTTCCTTCTCCTTCTGGAATTCCTACTTGCATAGATTGGCCCATTTTATACTATCCCATAGATCTCTTATATTGCTATGGTGTTTTTTTATTTGGTTTTCTGTCTGCTGTCCTTATTACATGATTTCCATTATTCTGTCTTCCAAGTCACTAATTCATTCCTCTGCATTATTCATTCTGCTTTTTAGTGCCTTTAACTCAGTTTGTGTCTCTGGAAATGAATTTTCTAATTTTTCTTGGTTCCTCCTTATATTTTCTAATTCCTTTCTAAAGTAATCTGCATTAGTGTTTATATCTGCTCTTAATTCTTTGATATTCAGTCTTAATTATTTTTAATACCTCCCTTTTTTTTCTGTCTTTTTAGGGCCACACCCACAGCATATGGAGGTTCCCAGGGTTGGGGTCTAATCTGAACTCTTGCTGCCAGCCTATGCTAGAGCCACAGCAACACCAGATCTGAGTCACGTCTTTAACCTACACCACAGCTCATGGCAATGCCAGATCCTTAACCCACTGAGCGAGGCCAGGGATCAAACCTGCAACCTCATATTTCCTAGTCAGATTCATTTCCACTGTGCCACAACAGGAACTCCTCAATATCTCCCTTTTGAACTCAGTTTCTATCAGACTGTAGAGGTCTGTTACATTGTTTGCTGCTTCTGGTGAATTTTCCTGATCTTTTAACTGGGAATGTTTCCTGAGGTTCTTCATCTTGCTTATGTTTTTCTTTTTTGGTGAGTTTAGGGAAACCAAACTGTAGTCTTGGAGGGCTATTTCTATGCAAGAATACCCCTTTGTATTTTGTGGGGGGGGGGGGTTACTTTGTATTTTTGGCATGGGAGTTTGGATATTTGCTGTTTCTTTCTTAGGTGTGAACAGGCTGTTATTCCCAGGGTGCTGAGTGTGTTTCCAGGGAGAAGGGGCAATGGCTAGGGGTAGAAGTCAGTGCCTGGTTGCTGGTCTCTTGACAGTAGCAAGAACCTGCAGGAAGGGGGTGCAGGATATACCTAGTTGCAGGGCCCTCCAGAGCCCGAGACTCAGCACCCAGCCCTGCCCAAGCATCTCAGGCTGTGGAGTCTGGGGTAATGGTGCAGATGATCTCTGCAGCTCTTACTATGCTCAGCTGGACTAAGGAGGGCAGCTGTGTTTTCTTGGTGACTTTGAGGTCACTCCGTCTTGGCTAATCTTCCCAGGGTGTGCATTCTTTTTCTCTTCCACAACTCCCTCTCATTAATGCTAGTCCAGATCTGATTCCTTTTCTCTTCCTCTCTCTTTTCTTTTGTTCTACCTAGTTATGTTGAGTGTTTCTTGCCCTTTTTGAAGGTTTAAGTTCTTCTGCCAGTGTTCAGTAGATGTTTTGTGTGAATCATTCTACATGTAGATATGTTGTTGTTGTTTTAATGTCTTTGTGGGAGAAGGTGAGCTCCATGTCTTACTCCTCTGTCATCTTCTATTTCTTCTATTTTAAATGGTAATCTTGCTGGGTAAAATATTCTAGACTAAACTTTTCCCTTGTAAAACTTTGAACTTATCTTGCTACTCTCTTCTGGCCTATAGTGTTTCAGGAGAGAAATTGGCTGTTAGCCTCTTGGGGGTTCTCTTGAAATTTACTCTTTGTTTTTATCTTGCTGCCTTTGAATTCTCCCTTTATCTTTAACTTTTGCCAGTTTTATTATGTCTAGGTTTAGGTCCATCTGAGTTCATCTTCTTGGGAACACTTTGTGCTTCTTGTATCTGGATATGCTTCCTTCTTTATATTTGGAGAATTTTCAGCCATAATTTCTTCAACTACATTTTCAATTTACTTTCTTGTTCTTCTTCTAGGATCCCTGTTATGCACAAATTAGAAAACTTCATATTACCCCATAGAGCTCTTATATTGCTTTCATTTTTTTTTCAATTTGGCTTTCTATCTACTGTCCCGATTGGGTGATTTCTCTTATTCTATCTTCTAAGTAACTTAATCATTCTGCTGTTCAATGACACTAGCTCAGGTTTCATCTTGGCAAATGAATTTTTTAATTTTTCTTGTCTCCTCATAGTTTCTAATTCTTTTTTAAAAGTAATCTGAATTACTGTCATTAGACATTTTTAATTACTTCACTATTTTCATTACCTCCTTTTTGAACTCAGTGTCTGCCTGCAGAGGTGTGTTTTTCATTGTTTGCCCCTTCAGGGAGTTACCCTGTTCTTTAAATGAGTGGTTCCTGTGCTTCTTCATTTTGCTTATATTTTTCTTACTCTGAGTTTAGGGAAATCAATTATCTATTGTAGTTTTGGAGGGCTATTTATATGTGGGAGCATCCCTGGGTAGCTTGTGTGGATTTACTATTGTTTTGGCATGAGTGCTACTTTTGGTTTAGATGCTTGCTGTCTCTTTCCTCAGTGTGTGCAGGCAGTTATCCCTTTGATAGGAGGTGTGCAGGTACATGGCCTGCCCATGCTCCTAAGGCGGTTCATGCATTGGGTGGTGCCTGCAGGCAGCACCTGGTTGCTGGGCCCTTGACAGTGTCAGCAACCCCTGAGGAGGTGGAGGCTGTAGGCCATGCCTAGTTGCAGGACACTCAGCAGTGGTAGTAACCCCCAGTGACATGGGAGTGGCACCAGAGGCCCTTGGCAGTGGCAACAGCTGGGTGTGTGCATTCCTAGGGAGGTGTGGTTAAGGAGCAGCACTCAGTTTCAGGGCTCTTTGAGGCAGCAACCCCTGACGTGACAGGAGTGTCAGGAGTTGCCTGATTACACGACCCTCAGTGGTAGTGGGCCACACCCACCTCTGGAGATCAAGATGGCTGTGGTAGTCTATACCCACCCCTGTAGCCCATGCAAGAGGCACCCTGCTGCCTGAGAATCCATGTGTGTGCAGAGAAAGATGTTCCTATGGTGATCTCACCCCACCTTCTCTCACCCTCCCCAACAATGGGGCCTTGCTTCTCCTACAGTCCCAGGCATCCTCACACTCTCCCTCAACTGTGATGCACTGCTGCCTGCCCCAAAGTGTTCCCCTCTCTGCCCCCTGCCCCTTCAAACTCTTTTCACACAGCCAACCCTAGCCCTTTCCCTGAAACAGACCTCTGAAGCTCAAATCTTGGTGCCCAGCCCCCACCTGAGTGTCTCAAGCTGTTTTGCCCTGGGCAGTAGTGCCAATGGTCTGTGTGGCTTTCTCCCTGCTTTGCCCACCTGAGACCAGATATTGCATTCCTCTACAAGGCTTTGAGGCACGCCCTTCATCCTGGCTGATCACCCTGTCAGTTCAGCAACCTCCCAGGTTACAGATTCTTTTCCTCTTTCAAAGCTCCTCAGGATTGCTGGTCTTGTCCTGATTCCTTTTCTTTCTTCTCTCTTTTTTATTTTGTTTGTTTTACCCAGTTATGTGAAGGACTTCTTGCCCTTTTTGGAAGTTTTTTGTCTTCTGTCAGTGTTCAGTAGATATTCTGAGGGAATCATTCTACATGTAGATGGTGATATTTGATATGTTGGTGGGAGGAGGTGGTGTCACATCCTACTCCTCCACCATCTTGATCCCACAGACTCTCCCTCCTCTTCCCTTGTGATATCTATCTTTAGTGCTGGGTTTGTAAACCTTTGTCTTTGTGTATATATTTACTGAATATTTTTAGTTTGTATTAGGTTTTTTGTATAGCTCTGTGTGTGTGTATACACACACATACATACACACATTAAGTTTCTGATCTCTTAACTTGATGTATGTTATTGGCTGTTTTCCCCTTGCTGCTTTTAGTATTCTTTCTTTAATTTTTGTCATTTTGATCACAGTGTGTCTTTGTATTCCCTTTGGGATGATCCTCTAAGAGACCTCCTGCACTACCTGAACTTGAATGATTGTTTCTATTCCCTGGATTGAGATATTTTCAGATATTACCTTGTCAAGTATTTTCTCAGACCCTCTTTCTCTTCTCCTTCAGGAACCCCTATAATGCAAATATTAGTGTGTTTGTTGTCCCAGAGTTCTCTTAAACTGTATTCATTTATTCTTCTTCTTTTTTTTCTGTTAAGCACTCTTTTCATTCTTTTTTGTTCTGTTCAGCAGCAGTCTTTTCCACTACTGTCCTCCAGCTCACTGATCTGTTCTTTTGCATCATTTAGTTTCCTACTGATTCCTTCTCATGAGTCTTTGATTTCAGTTATTTTTTTATCTCTGGATCATTTTTACATTTTCTAATTCTTTGTTAAAAACTTCTAACTTCTCACTCTCTGCATCCATTTTTCTCCCAAAGTATTTGATCATCTTTATGATCATTGCTCTAAACTCTTTCTCAGGTAGATTGCCTATCTCCACTTCACATTGTTCCTCTAGAGGCTTATTTTGTTCCTTCCTATAGAAAATACGCTGCTGCTTCATCTGCTTCATTTTGTCTAAATTTCTATTCATGTTTTTATATATGTGGTAGATTAGTTACACTTCTCAACCTTGGAGAAGTGGCCCTCTTAGGAGATGTCCTATGCATCCCAGTAGTACAGTCCCCTGCTATCACTCAAGCTATATGCTCTAGGGCTTCCCCCTAAGAGGACTGCATATGCCCTTCTGTAGTGGCAGGCTAACTATGTGGGTAGTCTGATAGACTTAGTTGGATCCTATTCTGGTTGGTTTCCAAGCCCTACATTTTTTGAACACTTCTGACTGCTGTTTAGTAGGGCCTGTGAAAGATGTGGCTGATGGAAGAATCTTAGGGGCACTCCCAGGCTAGTGCTGGCTCATTGGTGGGTAGAATCAGGGTTCCAAAGACCCTGGGTTTGTTCTCACACACTGAAAGGTGAAATAGATCCTGAGGTTAGTGCCAGACTTCTGGTAGGCAAAGCTGGTTCTTAGAGTCTTGGATATAGGCCCCAGAGATCCCAAAGCTCATTTTAGATTACTGGGAGTAGAGGGTGGTGGACAGTTCCCAATACAGTTATGTATGGGATCTGAAGAGTCCAGAAATACATTGGTCTGCCAGTGGTTAGAACTAGGTCCCAGCTGATCCCCAGGTAGTGTCTAGCCTGTGCTGTGGGATCATAGTTTCCTTGCTTCTGGCGTCTGCTCCCTGATGGGTGAGTGTGGCCTTGGAGCACAGACTTCCTGGTGGGAGGGGTCAGTGCCTGTATACTTGTGGGAAGAACTGAGTCTTGGCCCTCTGTTGGGCTGGGCTATGCCTCCTGGTGTGTCAGGAGGTAGCTGAGGACTCCTTCCTCTTTAAAAAGTTTCATGATGTATAGTTGATTTACAGTGTTAACCTCTGATATACTGCAAAGTGACTCAGTTATACATATTCTTATTCATATTGTTTTCCACCATGTTTTATCACAGGGTATGGAATATACTTCCCTGTGCTATTCAGTAGGACCTTACTCTTTATCTGTCCTATATATAATAGTGTGCTTCTACTAACCCCAAACTCCCAGTTCTTCCCTCCGCCACCAGTCCTTCTTCTTGGCAAGCACAAGTGTATTTTCTAAATCTGTGATTCTATTTTTTGTTTTGTAAAGAGGTTAATTTGCATTGTATTTTAGATTCCACATGTAAGTGATAGCACATGCTGTTTACCTTTCTCTTTCTGAATTACTTCACTTAGTATGATAATGTCTAGTTCTGCCCATGTTGCTGCAAATGGTATTATTTCATTTTTAATGGCTTAGTAATATTCGTGTGTGTGTGTGTGTGTGTGTGTGTGTGTGTACATCTTACTTTACCCATTCATCTGTTGATGGACATTTAAGTTGTTACCATGTCTTGCCTATTGTAAGTAATGTTGCTATAAACACATGTATCTTTTTATCTTTTCAAATTAGAGTTTCATATGCCCAGGAGAGGGATTGCTGGATTACATGGAAACTCTATTTTTAGTTTGAGTCACCTCCATACTGTTTTCCATAGTGGCTGTACCAATTTACATTCCCTCCAACACTTTTCTCTATGCCCTCTCTAGCACAGACTTTTTATGATGGCAATTCTGATTGGCATGAGGTGGTACCTCATTGTAGTTTTGATTTTCATTTCCCTAATAAGCAATGACGAGCATCTTTTCATGGACCTATTAGCCATCTCTATATCTCACTTGGAGAAATGTGCCTATTTAGGTATTCTTTTCATTTTTGACTGAATTTTTGTATGATTTTAGTTATTAAATGAACTGTTTGTATAATTTGGAAATTAAGCCCTTGTTTGTCACATCATTTGCAAATATTTTCTCCCATTCCATGGTTTTTATCACTTTGTTTGTGGTTTCCTTTGAAATGCAAAAACTTATAAATTGATTTGGTCCCATTTGTTTGTTTTCATATTATTACTATTGCCTTAGAGAGACCCAATAAAACAGTTATACAGTTTATGTCAATGAATGTCTTGCCTGTGTTCTCTTCTAGGAGTTTTATAGTGTCATGCCTTTAAGTCTTTAACCCATTTTGAGTTTATTTTTGTGTATAGTGTGGGGGTGTGTTCTAACTCCATGGATTGGCATATGGCTGTGCAGTCTTCCCAGCACTACTTGCTGCAGAGTCTGTTCTCCTTTGTATATTCTTGCCTTTTTGTCAAAAATGAATTGATCATAAATGTATAGGTTTATTTCTAGGTTTCATCTGTTCCATTGATCTATATGTCTATTTTTGTGCTATACCATGCCCTTTTGAAACTGTAGCTGTGTAGTATTGTTTGAAGTCTGGGAAGGTTATGCCTCCAGCTTTGTTCGTTTTCTCAGGATTGCTTTAGAAATTCTTAGTCTTATATGACCATATAAAGTTTAGGATTATTTTTTCTAGTTCTATGTAAAATGTCATGGATAATTTGATAGGGTTCACACTAAATCTGTAAATTGCTTTGGGCAGTATAGCCATATTAATGATACTAATTCTTTGAATCCAAGACAATGGGTTATCTTTCCTTTTTTTTTTTTTGAATCATCCTCTTCCATTCTTTTAACAGTGATTTGTGGTTCTCAAAATATAAGTCTTTCGCCTTCCTGGTGAGATTTAATCCTAAGGATTTTTATGTGAGTTTGAAAGGAATGGTTTATATTCCCTTTCGGATAGATCTTTGCTAGTGTCAAGAAATGCAACTGATTTATGTGTGTTAATTTTGAGGCTACCTTGCTTAGTTTACCACTTCTAGTAGTTCTTGTGTGGAGTATTTAGGATTTTTTAATATAGTATCAAGTCATCTGTGTATAATGAAAATTTTACATCGTCCCTATCAATTTGTGTGCCCTTTATTTTTTGCTCTCATTTCTGTGGCCAGGAGTTCCAATACTAGGTTGAAGACAAGCAGTGAGGGTGGACATCTTTGTCTTGTTCCAGGTTTTAAAAGGAAGGCTTTCAGTTTTTTTGAGTATTATATTGACTGTGAGTTTGTCATAAATAGCTTTTAGGTTCCCTCTATAACCACAAGTTTTTTTTATCATTAATGAATGTTGGATTTTAACAATGCTTTTTCTGCATCTGTTGAGATGATCATGTGGTTTTTTTCTTGATATATACCATTGATTTGTGTGTGTGTGTGTGTGTGTGTGTGTGTGTGTTGAACCTTCCTTGTGACACTGGGATGAATTCAGTTGGGCGTGGTGAATGATTTTTTTTAAGTGTGTTTTTGCATTCAGTTTGCTAAAATTTTGTTGAGAACATTTGCAACTGTAGACATCAAAGATACCAACTGGTTCCTGTTTATAATTCATAGTTCCTGTTTACAGGAATGTGCACTTCTCTTGTTAGCTTTTCTTAATTCCAGGGAACTCCCTTAATCTTTAATTTGGGAGTGTTTCAGGTGCTTCTTCATTTTATTTATATTTCTCTTGCACTATGAGTTTACAGAAACAATTACCTACTGTGGTCTTAAGAGAGCTATTCTTGTGTGGGTACTACCCTGTATAGCCTGCATGGGTGTAATACTTTTTGGTGCAAGGGCTGATTTTAATATGGATGACTGAAAGTTGTTTCTTCAGTGTATGCTGGCTCTTATTCCTTGATAGAAAGTGTGACGGGTGTTTTGGTGACTAGAGTTTGTGTTGGATATGAATGAGTGCCTCCGTTTTGCTCTGTGGTTGTCATTACACTGTCAGGAGCAGGATCTGCTCCCTAGTTGTTGGAACAGAAACCCTCAGATCTGTTTCTGAGATGCACTGTGAGGTAGGCAGGATAGGAGTGTTTCTGCTGGGAGAGGATCCACTGAGTATTCCTCCATCAGAGCTGTTCTACAGGAAGTATCCTCTGTTGTGTCACCTTTGACCCATTCTGTGGGCTCACAAAATACACTACTTGTTGACACTGCCCTCACCCCCACCTTAATTATGGGAATACCACCATTCGGCCATGGTGTCTCTTAAGTCTAGTTTCCCAAATCCACCAATACAGATCCACTGAAGTCAGATACCAGGACTGTCATAGTCACCCACCTAGACTCACTGTGGGAGCTATGGAGACAACTCAGACTCTGGCCTGGCCTGGTCCTTATGTGCTTAGGCCCACAAAGCCCATAGCTGTTAAGGTCAAACCCATTTGAGCCACAAGAGTATCCATTATCTCTTTGGATGCTCAGCAGATGCTCCAACTACAAAGACATCATCAGAGCTGTAAATCCACAGTTCTCACAGCCTCAGGAAGAGATTTATATCCTACCTCCTAAGTCAAATAGCCTCTGCAGCTCAGCAGATGTTTCAGCCCACCTCTGCATGTGGGCAGCCCACTTGCATCTGATTCTGTGGGTTGCCAAGCTGGTGGCTGGTGGAGGAGCTAGCTGGGGTGCTCAAACCAGCACAGCTGAGAGAAAGTCTGTTCAGGTGGTGGCTGCGACTGGGCTCCATTCTCCCAGAGCCTGTGGAGACAGCGACCAATGTGTGGAGAAAGAAGCAGTTGTGGCAGCCCCACCCTCATGTACCATTTAACAATGGTGCTTTGCTCCAATGGCAGGCTTGGGCTTGTTCTGCAAACACTCCCAATTACGGACATATCGCACTCCAGAATCTTCAGACTGTCTCAGCACACCCAACACCAGTCCTCTGCCCAAGCCTTGCTCTTTAAAGTTCCAGCACCCAGCCCCTGCCCATACAGATAGACAAATGTCTCAGGCTGGGGCATGCTGGTGTGATGGCACAGATCATCTGTATCTCTGTTCTGCCAGACACAAGTTGTTGCATTCTTCCCTGAGCCCTCAATCCTCCTTTTTTGTCTCAACTGATCCCCTCTATGTTGGGTTGGGTGGGCTTTCCAGGGTCTGGGAACCTCTCCTCCCCTTCAGGTCACTCCCAGGGGTACAGGTCCCATCCTGCTTCCTCTTATTTTTCAGTCCATTCAACCCCATTAAGTGGAACTCTTTCTTGTTCTTTCAGATATCTGAGGTCTTTTCCTCAGATATCTGAGGTTAAGTCGGTGTTCAGGGAGAAATGTTACATTTTCAGATGTTTTTTGATGTATTTGTGGCAAGAGGTGAGTTCCACATTCTACTATTCTGCCATCTTTATTAGAATCTCCTATCCCTTTCTCTCTTAGGCAGCTTATCTACTGATGGGTGAGGCTATGTCCCTGCCCAGTTAATTGTTTGTTCTGAGATGTCCTAACACTGGAGTCCAAAAGCCATTGGATGATACAGGTCTTGGTATTAATGATCCAAGACATCAGTCACCAAGACTGTTCTAATGTGTCTGCCACCAGTGTCTCTGTCCCCAGGGTGAGACGAAACCTCCCTCTGCCTATCTAAGAGACTCTCCCAGATCAGTGGTAGGTCTGTCTCTTTATCCTATAAAACTACTGCTTTTTGTATGGGTCCTAGTGCACATAAGATTTTATGTGTTCCCCTGAAGAGTGAAGTCTTTATTTCCCTCAGTCCTGTGGGGCTCCTGCAATTAAGCTCCATAGACCTTCAAAGACAAATGCTCTGGGAGCTCATCTTCCCAGTGCCAGACCCCTGAGCTGGTGACCCCAACATGGGCTCAGAACTCTCAGTCCTGTGGGACAGCCTCTGCAATATACCTAATATCCTGTTTGTGGGTTGCTCCATTGAGGGTTATGGGATTTGGTTAGATCACAAGCATGTCCTATCTATCTATCTCCTTGTGATTCTTGTGTGTCTTCAGTGGTAGATGCTCTTTGCTACTAGGTAACAGTCTTTTCCTTCAATGGTAGTTGTGCAGAGAGTTGTGATTTTCATGTGCTCATGAGAGAAGGTGAGCTCAAATTCCTTCTCTGCCACCTTGGCTGCTTTCCTCTACTTGTTTTATTCAAACAAACAGCTTAGGAATTTTGTATATACATTGGGAACTAGAACCAAACCCCAAGTTTAAATGCAAATGAAACAACAAAGAGCTAAGTGGTGTCATGAGGTTCAAATAGTTGTAGATAAAGAGTACTGTACTAAAAAAAGGCTAATATTCCCTAAAGATGATCAATTCCATCCCATAAGCACCTCCTCGTTGCCCATGTTCACCAGGAGGTAGTCAGAGGAGTCTTCTTCCCCTTCCTTCAGGATTGTGGAGTAGAGCAGTGACAGTGGGGAACTGAAATAGAAAGAAGCTTTGCATTGTATTACAAATTAATCTCTAATGACATGAAGAGGACAAGCTAAAATTATACATAATGGCCCATCTCTGGGAACCCTGCCTCTCAGGTAGTGAGCATTAAGCTAATACTTTTGTTTACCTCATAGGAAATCTCCTGACTAGGTTCACCTGTGAATGGAGGCAGGTAGAACAAAATTAACACATCTCCTACTGGCTGAAACCAAGACTTTAGCCCCTCCCCTTTTAGTGTAAAAGAAGCCTGACTGCTAACTCAGGGCAGATGGTTCTTTGGGACATTAACTAGCCCACCATTTTCTCAGTCTGCTGGCTTTCCAGATAAAGTTGCTACTTTTGCCCCAACAACTCCTCTCTCGGTTTATTGGCCTAAAAGCAGAAGGAGCTTGGACTCGGTAATAAGTTTTGATGAAGCCAGCCAGGAACCTTGATGCTTGTGCATGTCTGGCTGGCCTCAGTTGAGAAGTTTACAGGTAAAGCCCTACTGGGACCACTTGTCTTGAGGGCCTTTCCTTCAAAGTTCTCTGCAGCCACACCAGCTACCCCACCACTTGGCAGTTGGAGCAGCGAACTTTGGTCTGGAGGCTAAAGCGGTTTCCATACAGTACGGTAAGTCGCTTGGTGAATACACTTGGAAACTTTATTCCTCTCCATTTTGGACTTTTTTTCTCCAAAACAAGCCAATTTATTTTGTATTTGAGTGTCATACCCTGTGGAGAGAGTGAAGAGTTGCTGGACTTTTACCCAGTTTGTGAACCAAGTTGTTGCTTTAGGTGCTAGCATTTTGTGCACTGTTTGTCTTTTGTATTTCTGTCTTTTAAAAATGAGGAATGGTTCTACTATCCCTAAAGAAAGCCCTCTGTGCTGCATTGTGGCTCAATGGTCTCATTGCAGCTTTGACCCATGATTTAGAAGAAGATGAACAACGTGTGGTCATAGTACCTGTTCAAATCTCCACAAGGACTTGAGGCAGAGTCATCTTGGGACCACATGTACCTTGAACGGCTACACTTGATGGGTTAATTACATTGCTTGTGGTCTCCTGTGTTGTTGGTATAAGTAAAATCCCATATGATCAAACGTGATTATTTAGGGTTTTCTGTTTGTCTTTTGGTTTTTAGGTTTTATTTTGTTATTATTTATCCAGTTATATCCAAATCAATTCTGCAATTTTTTTTTTAAACTTAAGGTTGTCAAATGGAAGAGAGGAACAGAAAATAGATCCCTGTCTCCTCTTCTTCCAGAGTGGGACAATCCCAGGGAAAACAGAAAAGTTACACCTGGTTCATAAAAAAACAGACAAATAAAAAAACCGCCAAAAGCCCCAGTCCAGAATTGAGTGTGGTTGGTTTATGCCAAAGCAAAAAGTTTAGAGAGGATCAGTTTTTATTTATGTGTTTACACTTTGATTAGCTCTATACAATCCTACAATTAGAGCTATTCTGTGAAAAAGTGGGGGAAATTTTAAAAGCCAGCACAGCCAAGCACTTCTGCTATTATACCAGGGAAAATAAGAAAAGCAAGGGAATGAGAGTAACAATACATTGCTTCACTCCTTAACTCCTTGGGCTGCCCTGGCCTTCCTGGCTGCTTTTGTTTTGTTAAAATACATCCCTCTCATTCACCACCTCCCCTTCTTGTGCAGCCCCAGTTCTTAACATAGTGTCTCTGGAAGTGGTTATGCTTTCCCTCCTTCTAAGGATTTGAATATCTCGGGTACATTCCTAGGGTTTAGGGGCCTGACTGGTATCACCATCTAAGGCCAGACCGGACACCCAAATTTGAGCCAGCACCTGCTCCCAGGGCAGGGCAGTTTCCCTTATGCTGTTATCCTTTAGGGGGCCTAAATGCAAAGGGCCAGCCACCTCGGTATCTGTGAAATCATAGTCCATTCTCCACCTGAGACTTGTTTAATTGGAATGATTGCAACCCTCCTCACAAGGAGAATCCTCTCCAAATGGCACAATTGTTCACTTCTGTCTCTTCTACCCCTACTCTTAATGGGCAAACATACACATTCTTAGCAATATGATGCTTACAGGAGACGAAAAGAGAATGGTTATTAATAGGGTCACGGAAGAAGCATACCAGCTCCACTAATAGCCCCAAATGGTACACTGGAATCCTACTTAGCAGTACTCACAGCTGAACCCAATCGGGACCCTCCCCCCCCCACACATGAGGGAGCATGTCCTTATTAGAGCAGCATCATTAAGTACATCTTGCCAGGGGGTAAAAAAGGGGAACCAAACAAAAAAGTTTGAATAAAATTGGAAAAATTCACCAAAAACTAAACAAAGAGCTCTCAGTTTTTGGAAAGGATTTTTCAGGCCTACAGACGTTACACTGATGCAGATCCCCAGGCCCCTAAAAATACTGGAATGGTAAATTTGAACTTTCGGTGGCAAAGCACCTGAAATAGCAGGAGAAAGTTGCAAAATATAGATGGTACATGTGGAATAATCCCTTATCAATTGGTAGATGTTGCTTTTAAAGTTTTTAATAACAGGGAATCATGACAAAAGAAAGAGGGTGCACGGAGTTCCCTTCGTGGCGCAGTGGTTAACGAATCCGACTAGGAACCATGAGGTTGCGGGTTCGGTCCCTGCCCTTGCTCAGTGGGTTAACGATCCGGCGTTGCCGTGAGCTGTGGTGTAGGTTGCAGACGCGGCTCGGATCCTGCGTTGCTGTGGCTCTGGCGTAGGCTGATGGCTACAGCTCCAATTGGACCCCTAGCCTGGGAACCTCCATATGCTGCGGGAGCGGCCCAAGAAATAGCAGCAACAACAACAACAACAACAACAACAAAAAAAAAGGTGCAAAATGAAACAGCCCTTTTCTGGCAGTGCCATTGGATTCTTAGAAGGCAAGTAACCCAAAGGGAAGCAAGCCATCACTGAGGGAGGAACAGTGAACTTACTATAAGAAGGAAAGGTATTGGACAAAAGGTTGTTCTAGGCTAATAGGAAGGAAACCAATAAAAGAAAGACTCCTCTCAGACAGCAAAAAGAGAGGCACAGTCTGATAAAAGAAGAGGCCCCTTTGGTGTTCCTTTTGTAGCTCAGTGGTAACAAACCCAACTAGTAGCCATGAAGATTTGGGCTCAATCCCTGGCCTTGCTCAGTGGGTTACAGATCTGGTGTTGTCATGAGCTGTAGTGTAGGTTGCAGACATAGGTCTGACATTGCTGTGGCTGTGGTGTAGGCTGGCAGCTACAGCTGCGATTCAGCCCTTAGCCTAGGAACTTCCATATGCTGCAGGTGTGGTCTTAAAAAGCCAAAAAACAAAACAAACAAAAAAACACAAACAAAGACTCCAGGGACTCCCTTGGGCTTGGGGCCCCCAGTTACAATGTCCCTGTAGGAGCTGCAGATAAAACTAACAATGGGCAATGAGCTGATGATCTTTCTAATAGATATGGGTGTGATATACTCTGTGGTAAATACCAAGGTGTGGCAGAGAACATCTCAGTCCATACTGGTCATGGGAATCTCTGGAGAAATATGAAATCATTCATCCTTAAAAAGGAGGCCAAAGAGTGGGGATTCTCCCTTGACTACATCTTGCCTGGATGGAAATGTAATGCAGAGGGAACTGTCTTGGTCCCTGAGGCCCTCTTGGACATTCTGCTGCAATATTCATAAGAGTACCCTTTAAGGGAGAGATGCCCCCTTACAATGGCTTCAGAAGTATATAATGGGACCAATCCTACAAAAGATCATCTAGAAAGTCACTCATAACAGCATGATGTGTGTGAAAAATTACCCAAAGACTGCCATCAGACCTCTCCAGATGGAAACTCAGCACAAAAGAACTTGCCCCATGATGATTAGCAAACAGACTTTACTCAAATGCTTGACCTGCAAGAAACATCCCATAACCTGCTAATGTTTATGGACATTTTTTCAGGTGGTGCACATAGCCCAGCCATTCAGAAAAATCCTTCAAAATGTTTACAGCCCTCTTCAAGGAAATCATTCCCCAATGTGGACTGCCTAATGCCCTTCAAAGTGACAAATGGGCCTATTTTATCTCCCATATAACTAAAGGTAGCTAAAGCATTTCCAACTAATTAGAAAGTACATTGATCCTGGACACCACAATTAACAGGAAAGTAACAAGAAAATGATTCATGCATTAAAAAGGGGGCATTTCTGGAGTTCCCATGGTGGCTCAGTGGAAACGAACCTGACTAGTATTCCTAAAGACACAGGTTTAATCCCTGGCTTCACTCAGTGGGTTAAGGATCCAGCGTTGCTGTGAGCTGTGATGTAGGTCGCAGACGTGGCTTGGGTGCCATGTTGCTGTTGTGTAGTCTGGCACCTACAGCTCCAATTCAACCCCTAGCCTGGGACCTTCCATATGCCACAGGTGCAGCCCTAAAAAAGACAAAAAAAATGCTTAGCTGGAGTTTGAGTTGTGGCTGAGTGGTAATGAACCTGACATATCCATGTGGACTCGAGTTCAATCCCTGGCCTGCTAAGATCAGTAACTCCCAGAAGCAGAATTAAACTGACCTTTATAATATTTAATGGGAGCTATTCCAGGTTTCTTCCCCAGGCAGGAGAATCTATAAATACTCTAAAAGACCTAGCAGTTGCCAATTAGATCCAAACTTTGGGCGCTATTCTAAACTCTGTTCATGGGTTTGCCTCCAACAGTTCTACCTATCCAACTGAAGTAGACTTATATCCTTTTTTACCTGGAAATCAAATCCTCCTTAAAATCTGGAGAGAACAAGGACCTAAGCATTGGCTGACTGCACGTCAGACAGGACACAGGTAGTATTACTTACCAGGCACTCCTTTGTCAGCTTAGCTGGAGTAAAGCCATGGATCAAGATACTTGGATTAAAGTAGCACAACTGCCATGAAAAAAACAACCCAATACCTGAGAAACCTCAGGAACAATGCTTTTGTGAACCCTTAAAAGACCTAAGGTTTCTCTTTAAAATAATTAGTGTTGGGATTCTAAATTTATTGTAGCTGGAGAAGAGTTAACCTATTAGATTAATTTTGCCTTTTCTTTTTTCTGCATTTTTTGTAGTTATATTTTTTATTGCAGTATAGTTAATTTATCCATGTTTCAGGTATACCGTGGTGATTCGATTATGTATATACATCTTTTCTTTTTCAGATTCTTTTACATTATAGGTTATTACAATATACTGAGTAGTTCCCTGTGCTATACAGTAGGTCCTTGTTCATGTATTTTACATATAGAATAATGTGTCTGTTAATCCCAGATTCCCAATTTGTCCCCTCCTCCTTTCCCCTTTGGTAACAATAACTGGTTTTTATGTCTGTGTTATTTCAATTAGATTCCGCATATAATTGACATCATGCTATTTGTCCTTGTCTGACTGACTTTACTTAGTATCGTAATCTCTAGGTCCATCCATGTTGCTACAAATGATATTATTTCATTAATTTTTATGAGTGAGTAATATTTTACCATGTATACATATACATCTTCTTTATCCATTCATCTATTGACGGACAGTTAGGTTGCTTCTATGTCTTGGCTATTGGAAACAGTGTTTCAGTAAACATTGGAGTGCATGTATCTTACTACATTAGAGTTTTTGTCTGGGTATATGCCCAGGAGTGCGATTGCTGGATCAAGACGTAACTCTATTTTAAGTTTTTAAAGGATCTTCTGTATTTTCCATGGTGCCTACACCAGTTTACATTCCACCCAACAGTGTAGGGAGGATTCCCTATTCACACTCTCTCCAGCATTTATTATTTGTACACTTTTAATGATGGCATTCTATTATGGGAAGATATCTCATTGTAGTTTTTGATTTGCATTTTTGTGATAATTACAAATACTGAGAAATTTTCATGTGCCTACTGGACATCTGTATGTCTTCTTGGAAGAAATGTCCCTTTAGGCTGTCGGCCCATTTTTGATCAGATTGTTTGGGTTTTTTAATTACCAAGTTGTACGAGCTGTTTGTATATTTTTGAAATGAAGCCTTTGTCAGTCACATTATTTGCAAATATTTTCTCCCATTCCATTGGTTGTCTTTTAATTTTGTTCCTGGTTTCCATTGCTGTGCAAAAGCTTATAAATTTGATCATGTTTCATTTGTTTTATGATTTTATTTTTTCCATTATGGTTGATTTACAGTGTTCTTTCAATTTCAACTATACAGCAAAGTGACCCAGTCATACATAATATACATACATTCTTTTTTTCACATTATCCCTTCTTTTTCTCACATTATCCCTCCCTCGTGTTCCATCACAAGTGGCTGGATGTATTTCCCTGTGCTATACAGCAGGATCTCATTGCTTGTCCACTCCAAATGCAATAGTTTGCATCTATTAACCCCAAACTCCCAGTCCATCCCACTCCCTCCCCTTCCTGCTCCAGCAACCACAAGCCTGTTCTAGTCCATGAGTTTCTTTTCTTTATAAAGGTTCATTTCTGCCTTATATTAGATTCCAGATATAAGTGATATCATATGGTATTTTCTTTCTCTTTCTTAGTATGAGAGTCTCTGGTTCCATCCATGTTGCTACAAATGGTGCTATTTTGTTCTTTTTATGGATGAGTAGTATTCTATTGTGTATATGTATCACATCTTCCTAATCCATTCATCTGTCGATGGACATTAAAGTTGTTTCCATGTCTTGGCTATTGTGAATAGTGCTGAAATGAACATGCGGGTGCATGTGTCTTTTTCAAGGAAGGTTTTGTCCAGATATATGCCCCGGAGTGGGATTGCTGGATCATATGTTAGTTCTATATTTAGTTTTCTGAGGTACCCCCATACTGTCTTCCATAGTACTTGTACCAATTTACATTCCCACCAACAGTATAGGAGGGTTCCCTTTTCTCCCACCCTCTCCAACATTTGCTATTTGTTGACTTGTTAATGGTGGCCATTCTGACAGGTGTGAAGCGGTTCCTCATAGTGGTTTTGATTTGCATTTCTCTAATAAACAGTGATGCTGAGTATTTTTTTCATGTGCTTGTTGGCCATCTGTATCTCTTCTTTGGGGAAATGTCTGTTTAGGTCTTTTGCCCATTTTTCAATGGGCATTTGGTTTTTTTTCTGTTGTTGTATAAGTTTTTTGAATATTTTGGAGATTAAGCCCTTGTCAGTTGCATCATTGAAATGATTTCCTCCCATTCCATAGGTTGTCTTTTTTTTATGGTTTACTTTGCTGTGCAAATCTTGTCAATTTACTTAGATCCCATTTGTTTATTTTTGCTTTTATTTCTGTTGCCTTGGGAGACTGACCTAAGAAAACATTTGTAAAGCTGATGTCAGAGAATTGTAAGGTTGATGTCAGAGAATTTCTTGCCTATGTTCTCTTCTAGGAGTTTGGTGTCTTGTCTTAGGATTAATTCTTTAATCCATTTTGAGTTTATTGTTGTGCATAGTGTGATGGTGTGTTCTAGTTTCATTGATTTACATGTGACTGTCCAGTTTTCCCAGCACCACTTGTTGAAAAGACTGTCTTTTCCCATTTTATATTCTTGCCTCCTTGGTCAAAGATTAATTGACCATAGATATCTGGGGTTATTTCTGGGATCTTTATTCTGTTCTATTTTTCTCTATGTCTGGTTTGGTACCAATAACCATAGCGTCTTGACAACTGTAGCTTTGTAATATTGTCTGAGGTCTGGGACCAGTTGTACCTCCTACTTGGTTTTTGCTTCTCAGGATTTCTTTGGCAATTCTGGGTCTTTATGCTTCCATATAAATTTTTGGATTGTTTGTCATAGTTCTGTGAAAAATGTCCTTCATTTCTATTGCTTTGGGAGACTGACCTAAGAAAACATTACTATAAATTATGTCAGAAGATGTTTTGCCTATGTTCTCTGGGGAGGTGTTTATAGTGTCATGTCCTAAATCTTTAAGACACTTTAAGACATTTTGAATTTATTTTTGTTTTTGTTTATGGTGTGAAGGTATATTCAAACTTGATTGACTTACTTCCTAGACTCCAACTTTCCTAGCATTGCTAGCAGAAGAGATGGCCTTTTTTGGTTTTGTATATTCTTGCCACCTTTGCTGAAGAGTAATTGACCGTGGGTGTATGGGTTTATATCTGGACTCTCTCTATTCTGTTCCATTGATCCATATATCTGTTTTTGTGCCAGTACCACATTGTTTTGATTACTGCAGCTGTGTAGTATGTTCTGAAATCTGGGAGGGTGGTGCCACCAGCTTTGTTCTTTTTCTGGGATTGCTTTGACAATGGGTCTTTTATGTTTCCATATAAATTTAACACTACTTGTTGTAGTTCTGTGAACAATGTTATGGGTAATTTGATATGTATCACACTAAATCTGTACATTGCTTTGGGCAGTATGTCCATATTAATAAGACCAGTTCTTCCAGGAAGTTTCCATTGTGGGTCCATGGAAACAAAACCAAGTAGTATCCATAAGGACATAGGTTCAATCCCTGGCCCTGTTCAGTGAGTTAGGGATCTAGCATGACTGTGGCTGTGGTGTAGGTCAGCAGCTGTAGCTCCTATTTCACCCCTAGCCTGGGGGCTTCCATGTGCTATGTGTGTGGCCCTAAAAGGTAAAAAATAAATAAAAACAATACTAATTCTCCAAACTAAGAGCATGGGATAATATTTCCTTTTTTTTTTTTTTTTGAATCATCATCTTCCATTTCCTTTATCAATGATTTGTGGTTCTCAGAATGTCTTTCACCTCCTTAGCAAGATTTATTCCTAAAATATTATTATGTGATTTTAAATTGGATTATTTATGTTTCCTTTCTGATACTTCTTTGTTAGTGTTAAAAATACATAACTGATTTGTGTATGTTAATCTTGAGTGCTGCTACTGGGCTGAGTTTATCAGTTCTAGAAGATCTGTGTGGAGTCTTTAGAGTTTTTTTTATATAGTATCAAGTCATCTGTGTATAATAACAGTTTTACCTCTTCCCTACCAATTTGAGTACTTTTCATTTATTTTTTGTCTGATTGCTGTGGCTATAAGTTCCAGTACTAAGTTGAAGAGAAGCAGTGAGGGTGTACATGGTTGTCTTGTTCCATATTTTAGCAGGAAAGCTTTCAGCTTTCACCACTGAGAAGTATGTTGACTATAGGTTTGTCATAAATAGCTTTTATATTGAGTTATGTTCCCTCTATACCTACAGGGTTTTTTATAATGAATCAATGTTGTATTTTATCAATGCCTTTTCTGCGTCTATTGAGATGATCATGTGGTTTTTGTCTTTTCCTTTGTTGGCATAACATATACCATTGATTTGTGTGTTGAACCTTCCTTGTGACACTGGGATGACTTCAATTGGGCATGGTGCATGATTTTTTTTAAGTGTGTTGTTGCATTCAGGTTACTAATATTTTCTTGAGATCTTTTCATCTGGAGTCATAAAAGATATCAATTGGCTCCTCTTTATAGTTTATAGTTCCTGTTTACAGGAATGTATACTTCTGTTGTTAGCTTTTCTTAATTCCGGGGAACTCCCTTAATCTTTTAATAGGGAGTGTTTCAGGTGCTTCTTCATTTTACTTATATTTCTCTTGCACTATGAGATTATAAAAACAATGAGCTCTTGTGGTCTTGTAGGGCTATTATGTTAGAACATCCCCATATAGCCTGCATGGGTGTAACACTTTTTGGTGCAAGGGCTGACTTTAGTGTGGATGAATGACAATTCTTTCTTCAGTGTATGATAGCTCTTATCCCTCAATAGGAAGTGTGACTGGTGTTGTGATTAGAGCATGAACTGGATATTTACCACTGCCTCCTTTTTGCTCTGTGGTTGTCACTGCACTGTCAGGAGCAGGGTTCTAGTTGTTGGAATCGAAACCCTCAATCTGTCTCTCAGCTGCACTGTGAGGTAGGTGGATAAGAGTGTTCCTGCTGGGAGAGGAGCCACTGAGTATTCCTCCATCAGAGCTGTTCACCAGGAAGTGTACCTTTGACCCATTCTCTGGGATCACAAAGTACTGTGGTTGGAAATACCCTCACCCACCTCAATTATGGGAATGCTACCAATCAGCCATGTTGTCTTTTAGGCTTTGTTTTCAAAAATCCACCAATGCAGATCCATTGAAGTCAGGTCCTAGGACTGTAGTAGTGACCCACCTAGGTGTACTGTGGGAGCTATGGAGGCAACTCAGATTCTGGCCTGGTCCAGTCCTTATGTGCTCAGGTCCACAAAGCCATCCCAGACACAAGAGCACTCATTGTTTCTTTGAGTGTTCAGCAGGTGTTCCAACTACAAAGCCATCAGCAGAGCTGTAAGACCACAGCTCTCACAGCCATAGGAAGGGATTTAAACCCTGGCTCATAAGTTGCATGGCCTCTGCAACTCAGCCAGAGTTTCATCCCACCACTGCATGTGAGCAGCCCACCTGCATCTGATTCTGTGGGTTGCCAAACTGGTGGTTGGTGGAGGAGCTAGCTGGGGTCCTCAAATCAGCACAACTGAGAGAGAGTCTGTTCAAGTGGTGGCTGCAACTTGGCTCCATTCTCCCAGAGCCTGTGAAGACAGCAACCAATGTGTGGAGAAACAAGCAATTGCAGCAACCCCAACCTTCATCCACCACTTAACAGTGGTGCTATGCTCCTATGGCAGGCCCAAACTTCTTCTGCAAATACTCCCAGGTGTGGACATACCATGCTTGAGAGCCTTCAGACTGTCTCAGCACACCCAACACCAGACCTCTGTCTGAGTCTTTTGGGTAAAGGCCAACAGCTATTGGGACCAATTGTCTTGGGGGTCTTCCCTTCAAAGTTCTCTGCAGCCACATCAGCTGCCTCAGCCCTTGGCAGTTGGAGCAGGGAGTTGCTATCTGGTGGCCAATGCTTGCTCCATACCAGAGGGTAAGTCACTTGGTGGGAATATCCAGAAACTATATTCCTTTCAATTTTTTTCCTCTGAAATGTGTTAATGTGTTTTGTATTTGAGTGGGATACTCTGTTGAAGGGAGGAAAGAGTTGCTGGACTTTTACCCATAGTTGTAAACCAGTTGTTACTTTAGATGCTAGAATTTGTGTGCACCCTTTTGTGTTTTGTCTTGTATTTCTGTCTTTAAAAAAATGAGAAACTGAGTAGTATTCCACTGTGTATATATGTAGCATGACAGTGTGAGAAAACAGAATGTGTACATGTATGTGTAACTTGGTAACCATGCCGTACAGTAGAAAAATGTACTGGAGAAATAATTTTTTAAAAAAAGAAGAAAAACTGAGAAACTGTTCAACTATCTCTAAAGAAAGTCCTCCGAGATGTATATTGGCTAAGTCATCTTATTGCAGCTGTGAACCCATGATTTAGAGGAATATGAACAGTGTTTGCTCACACTACCTGTTCAGATCTCCAAAAAAGGATTTAGGCTGCGTTATCTTGGGACCATGTACTTTGAACTGCTACCTTGATGTATTAATTACATTGCTTGTGGTCTGCTGTGTTGTCTGTATATGTAAAACCCCATGATAAAACTTGACAGTTTATTTAGGGTTTTCTGTCTTTTGTTTTTGGTTTCATTTTGTTTGGTACCATTTCTCCAGTTATAGCCAAATTACTTTTGTGATTAAAAAAAAAAAACTTAGGGATGTCAAATTGAGGAGAGGAACAGAAAATAAATCCCTGTCTCTTCTCCCAGAGTGGGGTAGTCCCAGGTAGAAAAGAAAGGTTGCACCTTAAAAAAATCACCAAAAGCCCCAGTGTAGAATTCAGCATGGTTGGTTGATGCCAAGGAAAAAGGTTCAAGAGGATCAGTTGCTGTTTATGGTTTTACACTAAAACACTGAGGGATTGTGACTTTGAGTGGTTCTGTACAATTCTTTAGTTAGAGATATTATGTGAAGAAGTGAGAAAGAATGTTGAAATGCACAAAGTCCAAGTATGTGTGCTATTACATCAGGGAAAGCAAAAGGAAAGGAATGAGAGTTTGGGTTTGTTGCTTCACATTTTAACTCCTCAGGGTGCTCTGGCTGCCCCAGCTGCTCTGGCCGTTATGCTAATAATCCCTCTTTTCCACCACCTCCCCTTCTCAACCCTAGGGTCAGGAAGTGGTCAGGCTGACTCCCCCTCTTTATAAGGATCTATTAGAAAATTATGAGTTAGCTCCTAGACCACAAGGATATGGTCTGGTATCACTATTTATGACCCAACAGGGCACCCAAATTTGAGTCAGGAGCTGCTCCTGGAGCAGAGCAACTCCTTTGTGCCTTTATACCTTAGGCAGCTTAAGTGCAGAGGGCCGAACAGCTCAGTTTCTAGGGATTTATAGTCCTTTCGTTAATGTACTATGTTTAATTGGAAATGATGCACTGCTCCTTACAGGGAGGACCCTCTCCAAGTGACACAATTATTCACTTCTATTTTTTCTACCCATCACCCTTCATACATGTTCTTAGCAATATTATGCTTACAGGAGATGAAAGGAGAATGGTCATTAATAAAGCCACAGTAGAGGTGCCAGCCCCACTAACAGACCCAAATGGTACATCTGAAGCCCACTTCATAGTACCCACAGCTGAACCAAACTGGGACCCCAATGAGGGAGGAACACCCTTTTTATTAGAACAGTACTGTATATGCATCTTGGCAGAACTTTTAAAAGGGCTTTGAAAATAAGAGTTTAACAACATTTTTAAAAATTCAGCTAAAGCCAAATGAAGACCTTTCTTAAATTTGGAAGCAATATATCAGGCCCACAGATGTTATCCTGATGCATATCCCCAGGCAACTGAAAATACTAGAATGTATTATATTTGATTTTACTTGTGGCTCTCCAGCTTTCCCACCACCATTTGTTGAAGGAACTGTCTTTTTTCCATCAAAAAGAATAAAATACCTAGGAATAAATCTACCTAAAGAAACAAAAAGACTTGTGCTCTTAAAACTAAGATGCTGCTGAAAGAAATCAAAGATGACATAACAGACGAAAAGACATACCATACTCTTGGATTGGAAGAATCAGTATTGTCATAATAACTATATTACCCAAGGTGATCTACAGATTCAACACAATCCCTATCAAATTTTTCACAGGAATAGAACAAAAATTTTTTAATTTGAATGGAAACACAAAAGACCCTTAATAGCCAAAGCAATCATGAGAAGGAAAAATGAAGGTGGAAAAATTAGGCTCCCTGACTTCAGACTATACTACAAAGCTACAATCATCAATATAGTATGGTACTGGCACAAATACCATGTAATATCACTTATATCTGGATTCTAATATATGCGCAAATGAAATTCAGAATACAGAAAAGAAACTCATGGATGTGAGGACAGAACTGTGGTTGCCAGGGGGAGGGGAAGGAGAGGGATGGACTGCAAGTTTGGGGTTAATACATGCAAACTATTGCATCTGGAGTGGATAGGCAATAAGATCCTGCTGTATAGCACAAGGAACTATATCTAATCACTTGTAATGGGACATGATTGAGGATAATGTGAGAAAAAGAATGTATATGTAGGAATAACTGGTCACTTTGCTGTACAGCAGAAATTGACAGAAGATTCTAAATCAACTAAAATTAAAAAAGAAAAATAGATTAGTGGAACAGGATAGAAAGCTCCAAAATAAGCCCACACACCTATGGACAAGTAATCTAGAACAAAGTAGGTAAGAATGTGCAATTTATACTTTTAGACCAGCAATTCCTCATTTCTCTCTTTCCCCAGACTTTATCTTGTTCCTAGGGTGGGACTTGATCCTGAATCACTGTGGCTGATCTAACAATGGGGGTGGGGAAAAATGGCACTTGAGTCCATGGGGATGGGCCTGGCCCTAAGTCTACAAAGCCTCTGGGTGCTGGGGTAGGTCCATGTGCTGATCTAGATCCTGGGTCCACTGGAACCTGGGTTTATGGGGCTAACCTGGATTTTGAGTGTGTGGGAACTATCTGGGTACTGGGGTAGGTAGTGGCTGAGTGTGTGGGCCTGGCGCAGCAGGGGCCAGCCCAACATCAGAATTCACACAGCAGAATCCTCATTGAAGCCAAGTGCTCACTTCATTCCCCCCTCCCACAGAGAGAGCATCTCTCCAGCGGGCTGTATGGCTTTTATTTTAAAGTCTATTCTGTCTGATGAGTACTCCACCTCCTGCTTTCCTGCTTTCTTTCCTTTTGTGTAAAATACTTTTTACCATTCCCTCACTTTCAATTTTTGTGTCCTTTGCCCTAAACTGGGGCTCTTGTAGGCCACCCACATATTATAGGCTCTTTTTCTTACCTCATTTGCTGCTACATGGCTTTTGATTGAAGCATTTAGTGCACCGACATTTAAGGTAATTATTGATGTTTAATGTGAATTTATTGCTATTTTAAACCTTGTTTTCCAGCTGATTTTGTGTTTCTTCTTCCTTTCTTGTTTATCCTTTTGCAGTTTGATAGATTTCTTTTGCATTGTCTTGGCTTTGGATTTTTGTGACTCTCTCGTATCTTTCTGATTTGTGGTTAACCTGGTTTTCAAGTGTATAAATACTTTACTATATCGTTTTGGCTTTAGACTGGTAGTCATATAGGCTCAAGCATATTCTAAAACAAAATCTGTATTATTCCCTTCAACCACATTTTGTGGCTTTGATGTCTTATTTTACATCTTCATGTTCATTTTTTTGCTGTTCCTGTGGGTATCATTGCTGGCACAATTTCTTTAAATCTGTGTAGTGGCTTGCTTAAGTAATATTTTCTAATTGTGATTTTCTTCACTAAAGATTCTTTCTGCTTTTCTACTTAAAAGCTTTTAATATTTATTTTAGGATACATTTCTTATTGCTGTATTTCAGTTCCAGCTTGTTTAAGAAATTCTTTCTCTCCATTCTAAATAATAATCTTTATGGGTATGTTTCCTTAGGTTGCAGGTTTTTCCCTTTCAGGGGTTTTGAGTATATCTTGCCACTCACTTCTGGTAGGCAACATTTCTCTATAGAAATCAGCTGATAGACTTATGGGGGTTCCCTTTTAATTAACTCTGTTCTTTCTTGCTGTCTTTAGAATCTTTTATCTTTAATGTTTGCCATTTTAATTTTTAGTATGTCACAGTGTAGGACTGTTTGGGGTTCATCTTGTTTAGGGCTCTCTGTGCTTTCTGTATGTGGATAGCTGCTTCCTTCTTAAAGGTTTCGGAAGGCTTCAACCATAATTTCTTCAAATACATTTTAAATCTTCTTTTCTGTGTCTTTTCTTCCTGGAATGCCTATTAAGCATAGATCGGCATGCTTTATATTATCCCATAGGATTCTTAAATTGCTTTTCTTTTTTTTCCCTTGTCTTTCTGTCTGCTGTCCTAATTGGGTGATTTTCTATATCCTCTCTTCCAAATCACTTATTCATTCTTCTGCATTATTTAGTTTGCTCTTTATTGCCTTTAGTGCAGAGTTCATCTTGGCAAATAAGTTTTCAAATTTTAATTGGCTCCTCTAATTTTTTGTTATAGTGATCTGGAATTCTATCCATCCCCTTTCTTGATTCCTTAAGTATTTCTACTATTTCCTTTTGAACTCAGGATCTGGTAGACTGGAGAGTTCTATTTTATTTTTGGTTCTTTTAGGGGATTTCTCCTGATCTTTTAATTCAGAATGGTTCCTCCAGTTCTTCATTTTACTTATTTCTCTCCCTCTGAGTTTAGGAAAAGTTTTCTACTGTGGACTTGAAGGGTTGTTTTGTGTGGGCAGACATCTGTGTAGCCCATGTGAATGATGCAAGGGTTATTTTTAGTGTGGATGCCTGCCACATCTTTCCAGAGTGTGTTCTGGCCATTTTCCCCTAGATATAGGGTATGATTGGTGTTGTGTTGTCCAGAACCTGCACTGGATGTTGAGTAAGCCCTCCTCTTTTTTTTTTTTTTTTTTTTTTTTTGTCTTTTTGCTATTTCTTGGGTCGTTCCCGCGGCATATGGAGGTTCCCAGGCTAGGGGTCCAATCGGAGCTGTAGACACTGGCCCAAGCCAGAGCAGCCCTCCTCTTTGTTCTGTGCTGAAACAGCCCTGTTGGAGTAGAAGCCCCTAGATCTGTTGCTAAGCTGCAGTGTGGGACTGGAATAGTTCTTCTGGGAGATGAGCCACCGAGTATTCCTCCACAGGAGCTGTCTACTGGTAAAAGCACTCTGTGGTATCATCTGTCACTGATAGTCTGCACTCACAAATACCACTCTTGTTGGCATTACCTTTGGTCCTGTCTGTCATTGGAATGCAGGAAGTCTGCCCAGATGTCCCAAAGGTTCTGTGCTGACAAAGCCACCCACAGAGATTCACCTGTGCAGGTCCACTGAAATCAGGCACTAAGACTCACCATGGTTTTGCACCTATGACAGGCATGGGATGTATGGAATTAAAATTGACCCTGTTGCTGCCGCCATATGTGTGTACCACAAAGCTGCAACTGCTAACTCCTGACCCACCCCAGCCACATGAACAACAGTAATCTACTAGGTTTCCTGCATGTGCTGATCTTACAAAGACACAAGTTGTGTAAAGTTGCTGAAGTTACATAACCACCAATATGTCTTAGATTTCAGCCACATTTCTGCATGGGTCAACTACAGACCCTTGTGTGCTCCTAGAGCTCATAGAGGTAGAGCTACATGCACTGTGAGCATGCAAAGAATAAGGCTGATATAGCAGGGCCCTGTCCATCCCTTGGCACATGCATTAATAAGGGTGGGATGGGAGGGGTTCTATAGCAGACCTGTCCTTCCTACACTCCTAGTTGCAGCCGAGAGCACACTTCAACCCTTTCAGGTTGTCTCCCCACAGCCAACCCCAGTCCTCTTCCCAGGTCTGTTTGCTGAAGCCAAAGTTTCAATTGCCCCGCTACACATGTTCAAGCACAACTTAGGCTGGGGAGAACAGGGAAGTGGCCAGGACTCTTCCTTTAAGTCTCTCTCTCTCTCTCTCTCTCTCTCTCTCTCTCTCTGTTCTACCTGCTTCGAGCTGGTTGTAGCACTCATCTCTGAGCCCCTGAAGCTCCCTTTCTGTCATGGCGGATTTCCCAGCCAGTGAAGGGGATTCCCAAGGAAGGTGACAGAACATTTACTTTTTTTTTTTTTTTTTTTTTTTAGGGCTGCGCCCATGGCACATGGAAATTCCCAGGCTAGGGGTCAAATCGGAGCTGTAACCACTGGCCTATGCGAGAGCAACACCAGATCCAAGCCGTGTCTATGACCTACACCACAGCTCATGGCAACTTGGGATCCTTAACCCACTGAGTGAGGCCAGGAATTGAACCTGTGTCCTCATGGATACTAGTCAAATTCATTTCCACTGAGCCATGGTGGGAATTCCCCAACGTTTCCTCTTTAACAGCTCACTCACATGGGTGGAGGTCCTATTCAGATTATTTTTCTTTATTCTCTTCATCCTACCCAGTTATGTGATGATCTTTCTTGCACCATTAGTTGTAGATCTCCTTCCTGCCAGCATTCAGTAGATATTCTGAGAGAATCATTCCTCATGTAGATGTATTTTTAATGTATTTGTGGGAGGTGAGGCCCTACATCCTTCTATCATGCCATCTGATCTCTCTTCCTTCTCTTTTTAATTTTTTTTTTTAGTACAAGTATGGTTGGTTGATGACATTGTGCCTATTTCTGGTATACAGTGAAGTGACACAATCATAAATATATACCTTCTGTTTTTATATTTCCATCATGGTCTATCCCAGGAGATTGGTTATAGTTCCCTGTGATATACAGTAGGACTTAATTGTCTATACATTCTAAATGTAATGATTTGCATTTATTAACCCAAAAATCCCAGTCCATACCACAAGTTCCTCCTTCCTTGGCAGCCACAAGCATGTTCTCCATATCTGTGAGTCTGTTTCTATTCTGTAGATTGGTTCATTTGTGCCATTTTTTAGATTGTACATACAAGTGATATCATATGGTATTTGTCCTCTGATATATTTCACTTACCATAATAATCTCTTGTTAAATCCATGTTGTTGCAAATGTCACTATTTCATTCTGTTTTATAACTGAGTAGTATTCCATTGTACATATGTGCAACATCTTTTTTTTTTTGGAGGGTGGGTGCACTTGTGGCATATGGAGGTTCCTGGGCTAGGGGTTGAATAAGAGCTACAGCTGCCAGCCTACACCACCACCACCACCACCACACCACCATATTTGAGTCACATCTGCAACCTACACCACAGCTCATGGCAATGGTCGATCCTGAACATACTGAGTGAGGCCAGGGATGGAACCCAAATCCTCATGGATACTAGTAAGATTAGTTTCCACTGAGCTACAAGGGAAACTCCCTACAATATCTTCTTAATTCATTTATCTATTGATGGACATTTAGGTTGTTTCTATGTGTTGGCTATTCTAAATAGTGCTGCAATGAACATAGTACCTGTATGTTTTTGAATTATAGTTTGTTCAGGTAGATGCCCAGAAGTGGGATTGCTATGTCATATGATAGTTCTATACTTAGTTTTCTGAGGAACTTCCATACTGTTTTCTATAGTGGTTGTACAAATTTACATTCCCACCAACAGCAGAGAAGGGTTTTCCCTCACCCTCTCCAACATTTGCTATTTGTAGACATCTTAATGATGGCCATTCTGATCCATGTGAGGATGTCTACAAGTAACAAGAAAGTTATGCCTCCCACTTTTTTTTCCCTCAGGATTGCTTTGGAAATTCTGGGTCTTTTTATGGTTCCAATATACTTTTGGATTATTTGTCCTCATTTTGTTGAAAAATGTCCTCGGTAATTTGACAGGGTTCCCATTAAATCTGCAGATTGCTCTGGGGAGGAAGACCATTTTCACAATATTAGTTCTTACGATGTAAGAGCATGGGATAGCTTTCCATTTCTTTCAATCCTGTTTTAATTTTATTAATATTTTATATTTTTCAGCATATAATTCTTTCACCTCCTTAGGTTTATTCCTAGGTATTTTAATTTTTGGTGCAGTTTTAAAACCTAATGTTTTTTATATTCCTTTTCTAATATTTTATTCTTAGTATGTAGAAATGCAATCAATTTTTGGAATGTTAATGTTATATCCTGCTACTTTGTAAATGTGTTGATCAGATTGACTAGTTTTTGTCTGGATTTCTTCAGTATTTTCTATAGATAATATCATAGTATCATGTCATCTGCACATAGTGACAATTTTACTTCTTCCTTTCCAATTTGGACAACTTTTATTTCTCTTTCTTGTCTGATTGCCATGACTAGGACTTCCAATACTGTGTTGAATAAACATGGTAAAAGTGCATCATTGTCTTGATCCTAATTTGAGCAAGAACGATTTGAGTTTTCTCCACTGTATATTATATTGGCTCTGGTTTTGTCATAAATCAATTTTATTATGTTTTATGTTCCCTCTATACTCATTTGCTTAGAGTTTTTTCATGAATGGATGTTGGATTTTGTCAAATGCCTTTTCTGCATCTGTTGAGATGATTATGTGGTTTTTGACCTTTATTTTGTTAATGTATTGTATTACATTGATTTGCATATGTTGAACCATCCTTGTGAACTTGGAATGAATACCATGGTATTTGATCTTTTTTATGTGTTATGGGATTCAATTTGCTAAAATTTTGTTAAAATTTTGTAGCAAAGATATTGGCCTATAGTTTTGTGGGGGTTTTTTTTTGTTTTTTTTTTTTGTTTTTTTCACAGTATCTTTATCTAGTTTTGGCATGAGGATGATAGTGGCTTCATAGAATGTCTTTGGGAGTTTCCTTCACTCTTTTTGGAGCATTTAATAAGGATGGGTATAAGTTCTTCTTTGTATGTTTGGTAGATTTTGCCTGGAAGCCATCTGGTCCTGGGCTTTTGTTTGTAGGGAATTTTATTACATATTCAACTTCATTTCTAGTTATCAGTCTGTTCAAATTATCTTTTTCATCTTGGTTCAGTTTTGGTGGGACTTAGGTTTCTATAAAGTTGTCTGTTCTAGGTTGTCAAATTTGTTAGCATATAATTGTTCATATTATTCTCTTATGGTTTTGTATTTCTTCAATATCAGTTGAGATTTCTCCTTTTTTCATTTCTCAAGGTTGAGTTCTCTCTCTTGGTAAGTATGGCCAGAGGTATGTCTAGTATGTCTCTTTTTTTTACCCTTTCAAAGAACCATCTCTTGGGGTATTTTTTTTTTTCTTGTTTCCTTTTATGGCTGGACCTGTGGTATATGGAATTTCCTGAACTAGGGGTCCAATTGAAGCTGCAGCTATCAGCCTATGCCACAGCCACAGCAACATCAGATCTGAGCTGCATCTGTGACCTGTGCTGCAGCTTGGGCAACACTGAATCCTTACTTTAACCTACTGAGCGATGCCAGGGACCCACATACTCATGAACACTATGCTGTGTTCTTAACCCACTGAGCCACAATGGGAATGCCAAGGATTTTATTGATTTCTTTTTTCAATCTCTATTTTATTTATTTCCTCTCATATTTTTATGCTTTCCTGTTTTTGGCTGACTTTCAGTATTGTTTGTTCTTTTCCTAATTTTTCTGTTGTTGGATTTGAGCTTTTTCCTATTTTTTGAAGGCCTGTATTGCTGTGAATTTCCCTTGAACTGCTTTGGCAGCATCCCATAGATTTTGTATGGTTGTGTTTTCATTGTTGTTTTTCTCAGGGTATTTTGTAAATTCCTTTTGATTTCCTCATTGACCCATTGGTTTTTTGGTAGCATGGTTAGGCTCCATGTAGTCATTTTTTCCCCTCATTTTATGTCCTGAAGTTATTTTCTAGTTTCATGTTATTGTGGTCAGAGAAGATATTTGAATTTTCTATACTCTTAAATTCTTTAAGGTTGTTTTTGTGCCCCAGTATGTGGTCAACCCTAGAGAATGTTCCAGTAGCACTTGAAAAAATGTATATTCTGGCTTTTTTGGATGCAATATCCTGAAAATATCAATTGTCTAACTGTTCTACTGTGTCATTTAAGATCTCTGTTGCCTTATTTATTTTCTATCTAAGAGATATTCCACTGATGTGGGTGGGGTTTAAAATTTTCTATTATTGTATTCCCATCAATTAATTCTTTTGTGTCCTTAAGTATTTGTTTTATGTATTTGGGTGCTCCCATATAAGGGGCAAATAATGTTGATTTGTGTAATAGACTTCTTGATTTTATACTTTTATCATTAAATAGTGTCCTTTTTATCTCTTTATGGCCCTTGTTTAAAGTCTATTCTGTCTGATATGAGTTTTGTGACTCCTGCTTTCTTGTCATTTCCATTCACATAGTGTTTCTTTTTCTATCCATCCCTTCAATTTCAATTTTTATGTGTCCTTGCCCTAAGGTGTGTCTCATTTAGGTAGCGTATTATAGACTCTTGTTTTTATATGGTCTGCCACTTTGCCTTTTTGTTGGAGAATTCAGTTCATTGACATTTATGGTAATTATTGATAAATATGTATTTGTTGACATTTCAAACCTTGTTTTCCAGTTGATTCTCTTTCTCCCCACCACCATTTTTTTTTTTTGGTTGGATGATATCATTTTGTTTTATGCTTGTATCCTCTTCTTTTTGGTTTCTGTGAAGCTATGTTTTGGTTTTGATTTTTTTTGAAGTATGTTAACCCCTTCCTGTATATGCTTGCTTTAGACAGGTAGTCATACAGGTTCAAATACATTCTGAAAAAGAGAGTATAGATTTTCTTACTCTTCCTACCCACAATTTATGATTTTGATGTCCTTTTTTACATCTTCATGTTTATCCTTTTGCTGTTCCTGTGTTTATGATCACTTACACAAATAGTTTTTCTTTTTGATCTGTACATTGACTTAGTTAAGTGATTACTTTCCAATTGTGATTTCCTCCATCCTCTATCATCTTACTTCTTTCCTATTTGGAGGATACCTTTCAATACTGGGTTGCAAGTTTTTCCATTTTAGAATTTTTTAATCTGTCAGTCACTCCTTTCTGGTCTGTACTGTTTCTGTAGAGAAATCAGCTGTTAGCCTTATGTGGGTTCCCTTGTAATTTATTCTTTGTTTTTCTCCTGCTGCTTTTAGAATTCTCTCATCTTTAACATTTACCAATTTTATTATAATAGGTCCTGGTTTAGGTCTGTTTGGGTTCATCTTGTTGGGAACTCTGTGCTTCCTGTATCTGGATATCTGTTGCCTTCTTTAGATTTGAGAAATTTTCAGCCATAATTTCTTCAGCTACATTTTCAAACCCCTTTTCTCTTTCTTCTCCTTCTGGGATTCCCCATTATGCATGTATTGGTCCACTTTATATTATCCCATAGATCTAGTATTCTTCATTTGGATTTCTGTCTGCTGTCATGATTGGGTGATTTTCATTATTCTATCTTCCAAGTAACTTGTTTGTTTCTCTGTATTATTCATTCCACCATTCAGTGACTTTTGCTCAGGTTTCATCTCAGCAAGTGAATTTTCTAATTTTTCTTGGCTCCTCTTTATCTTCTAGTACTTTTTTAAAGTAATCTGTGTTACTGCCGATATATGTTTTTATTTCTTTCAGTATTTTCATTACTTCCTTTTTGAACTTGATGTCTGTTAGACTGCAGAGGTCTCTTTCATTGTTTGCTCCTTCAGGGAATTCTCTTTTTCTTTTAACTGGAATGGTTTCCAGTACTTCTTGATTTTTCTTATATTTTTCTTACTCTGTGAGTTTAAAGAAAACAATTATTACTGGCATCTTAGAGGTCTATCTGTATGTGGGAGCATCCCTAGGTAGCTTGTGTGGGTTTACTAATTTTTTGGCATAAGAGCTGCTTTTGGTTTGGATGTTTCCTGTCTCTTTCTCCAGTGTATGCAGGCCATTATCCCCTTGATAGGGGTTATGCAGTTGCATGGCGTGAACATGCTTCCAGGGAGCTTGGGTCAATGGGAAGTGCCTGCAGGCAGTGACTATTTGCCAGCCCTTTGGCCATGGAAGTGTCCCCTGGGGGGGGGGGGCAGGGTACTTCAGGCTATGCTGGTTGCAGAGCCCTCAGCAGTGGCAATGGCAGGGTGTGTGCATTTCCAGGGAGGTATGGGCAATGGGTGGCACTCCTTTGCAGGGCCCTCTGAAGCAGCACACTCCTGGATGACTGGAGTGGAAGCAGGTACCTGGTCACAGGACCCTCAGTGATGTCAAACTGCAGCCAACTCTGGAGTCCAAAATGGCTGTAGTGGTTTACATCTTCCCGTGTACCCATGCAAGAGGCACCCTAATGCCTGAGAGCCCGAGTATATGCAGAGAAGTTCCTATAGCGGGCCCTCCCCCCTCCTCTCACAATCCTTAACAGTGGCACCTTATTTCTCAGTTGATCCCAGGCCTCCTCACCCTCTCCCATGGCTGTGATGCAATGCTCTCTACCTGCCTTAGGCTGTTTCAACACAGCCAACCTTAGTCCTCTCCCTGAAACTAACTTCCAAAGCCCCCAACCCCTGCCTGATTGTCTCAGGCTGTTGTGTGCTAGGCAATAGTAGCAAGAGTATGCACAGCTCTCTCTCTGCTTTGTCCGCCTCATACCTTCTGCTGTCCTTTACTCAGAGGCTTTGAGGTTCTTCCTCCATCTCTGCTGATCTCCACTTAAGTGGCCTCTCAGTCTGCAAATTCCTTTCCTCTTTCAGGGCTCCCTCTCAGTAATGCTGGTCTCATCCTGATTCCTTTTTCTCTTTTTTTTCTTTCTTATGTTTTACCAAATTATGTGGGGGAATTCTTGCCCTTTTTGAAGTCTGAGGTCTTCTTCCAGCATTTATTAAATGTTCTGCGTGAATCGTTTTACATGTATTTTTTTTAATGTGTTTATGGGACAAGATAAACTCCACATCCTACCCCTCCACCATCTTGATGCCACAGAATCTTTCCCTCCTCTTCTCTTGTGATTTGATGACTATCTTTAGTGTAATATTGGAATTCTTTGTCCGTTTTTTTTGTGTGTATCTATTATAGATTTTTAGTTTGCAGTTAGCAAGAAGATTTTTATATAGCAGTCTCTCTCTCTCTCTCTCTCTCTCTATATATATATATATATATATATATATATAATGATTAAGTGCCTTATTTCTTAACTTCAAATACATATTAATACCCTATCTTTGTACTCCCTCACTCCATGATTACTACATGTGATATTATATTTTACATCTAATTGTTTTTTGTATCCCTTAACTACTTTATGGGTATGGATGATTTTACTAGTCTTGTGTTTTAACCTCCCTATTAGATTGTGTATGGATGAATTCCTACCTTGATTGTATGTATGATTTTCTGGTGAGGTTTTTTTCCCTTCCATAATGTTTTTTTTAGTTGTGGCCTTGTCTTTTCTGATAGAGAAGTTCCTTTAACTTTTGCTGTAAAGTTAGTTTGGTGCTGCTGAATTATTTTAGCTTTTGCTTGTCTGTAAATCTTATGATTTCTCCAAATATGAATGAGAGCCTTGCTGAGTAGAGAATTCTATATGGTAGGTGTTTTCCTTTCATCCAGTTAAATATGTTGTACCTTGTGGCCTGCAGGGTTTCTGCTGAAAAAATCAACTGATAGCTTTATGGGAGTTCTGTTGTATGTTATTTGTTGCTTTTCCCTTGACACTTTGAGTATTCATTCTTTTAAATTTTGCTGGTTTTTTTCCTTTTATTTTTTTTCTACTATACAGCATGATGACCCAGTTACACATACATGTATATGTTCTTTTTTCTCACATTATCATGTTATATCATAGGTGACTAGACATAGTTCTCAGTGCTGCACAGCAGGATCTCATTGCTAATCTATTCCAAAGGCAGTAGTCTGCATCTGTTAACCCCAAACTCCCCATCCATCCCACTCCCTCCCAATCCCCCTTGGCAACCACAAGTCTGTTCTCCAAGTCCATTATTTTCTTTTCTATAGAAAGGTTCTTTGTGCCATAAATTAGATTCCAGATATAAGTGATGTGATATGGTAATTGTCTTTCTCTTTCTGACTTACTTCACTCAGTATGAAAGTCTGTATTTCCATCTATGTTGCTGCAAATGGCATTATTTTGTACTTTTTATAGCTGAGTAGTATTCCATTGTGAATATATAACACATCTTCCTAATTCAATCATCTGTTGATGGACATTTGGGTTGATTCCAAGTCTTGACTAAAGTAAATACTGCTGCAATGAACATGCGGGTGCACTGATCTTTTTTAAGGAAATTTTTGTCCGAATATATGCCCAAGAGTGGGATTGCAGGGTCATATGGAAGTTCTATGTATAGATTTCTAAGGTACCTCCATACTGTTCTCCATAGTGGTTGTACCAGCTTACATTCCCACCAACAGTGCAGGAGGGTTCCCTTTTCTCCACAGCCCCTCCAGCACTTGTTATTTGTGGACTTATTAATGATGGCCATTCTGACTGGTGTGAGGTGGTATCTCATGGTTGTTTTGATTTGCATGTCTCTAATAATCAGTGACATTGAGCATTTTTTCATGTGCTTGTTGGCCATCTTCATATCTTCCTTGGAGAAATGTCTATTCAGGTCTTTGGCCCATTTTTCCATTGGGTTGTTGGCTTTTTTGCCATTGAGTTGTATAAGTTGTTTGCATATTCTACAGATCAAGCCCTTGTCAGTTGCATCATTTGAAACTATTTTCTCCCAGTCTGTAAGTTGTCTTTTTGTTTTCTTTATGGTTTCCTTTGCTGTGAAAAATCTTGTCAGTTTGACTAGGGCCCATTGGTTTCTATTTGCTTTTATTCTGGTTTTTTGGAGAGACTGACCTGAGAAAACATTCATAAGGTTGATGTTAGAGAATGTTTTGCCTTTATTCTCTTCCAGGAGTTTGGTGTCTTGTCTTACATTTAAGTCTTTAAGCCATTTTGAGTTTATTTGTGTGCATGGTGTGAGGGTGTGTTCTAGATTGATTGATTTGCATGCAGCTGTCCAGCTTTCCCAAAAATACTTGCTGAATAAACTCTTTTCCCCATTTTCTGTTCTTGCCTCCTTTGTCAAAGATTAATTGACCATAGGTGTCTGGGTTTATTTCTGGGTTCTCTATTCTGGCCCATTGATTTGTATGTCTGTTTTGGTACCAGTACCACACTGTCTTGATGACTGTGGCTTTGTAATATTGCCTGAAAGTCTGGGAGAGTTATGCCTCCTGCTTGGTTTTTGTTTGGGGTCTTTTATGGTTCCATATAAATTTTTGGATTGTTTGTTCTAGTTCTATGAAAAATGTCATGGGTAATTTGATGGGGATTGCATTGAATCTGTAGATCGCTTTGGGTAGTATGGCCATTTTTACAATATTAATTTTTCCAACCCAGGAGCATGGACTAGCTTTCATTTCTTTGCATCCTCTTTATTTTCCTTGATTAATGTTTTATAGTTCTCAGCATATGTCTTTCATCTCCTTGGTCAGGTGTATACCCAGGTATTTGATTTTTTTTGTGATCCAATTTTAAAGGGTATTGTATTTTTGTATTCCTTTTCCAATATTCAATTGTTAGTATACAGAAATGTGACTGATTTCTGAATGTTAATTTTATATCCTGCTACTTTGGTGAATTTGTTGATCAGTTGAAGTAGTTTTGGGGTTGAGTCCTTAAGGTTTCCTATAGGCAGTATCATGTCATCTGCATACAGTGACAGTTTTACCTCTTCTCTTCCTATTTGGATGCCTTTTATTTCTTTTGTTTGTCTGACTGCTGTGGCTAGGACTTGCAGTACTCTGTTGAATAACAGTGGTGAGAGTGGGCATCCTTGTCTTGTTCCAGATTTTAGTGGGAAGGCTTTTGGCTTTTCTCCATTGAGTATTATATTTGCTGTGGGTTTTGTTAAAAATGGCTTTTATTATGTTAAGGTATGTTCCTTCTATACCCACTTTGGTAAGAGTTTTGATTATGAATGGGTGTTGGACTTTGTCAAATGCCTTTTCTGCATCTATTGAGATGATCATGTGGTTTTGACTTTTGTTAATATGGTTATGATGTTGACTGATTTGCATATGTTGAACTATCCTTGTGCACCTGGGATGAAGCCCACCTGGTCATGGTGTGTGATCTTTTTTATATGTTGTTGGATCCAGTTGGCTAAAATTTTGTTGAGAATTTTTGCATCTATATTCATTGACAATATTGGTCTATAGTTTTCTTTTTTGGTGGTATCTTTGGCTGGTTTTGGAATTAGGGTGATGGCATCATAGAATGTCTTTGGGAGTGTTCCTTCTTCAACCTTTTGAAAAAGTTTAAGGAGGATGGGCATGAGATCCTATTTGTATGTTTGGTAAAATTCACCTTTGAAGCCATCTGGTCCTGGACTTTTGTTTGTAGGGAGTGTTCTTATGATATATTCAATTTCCTTTTTAGTGATTGGTCTGTTCAGTTGATCTGTTTCTTCTTGATTCAGTTTTGGCAGGCTGTAAGTCTCTAGAAAGTTGTCCATTTCCCCCAGGTTGTCAAATATGTTTGCATACAATTGTTCATAGTATTCTCTCATGGTTTTCTTGTATTTCTGTAGTATCTGTTGTGACTTCTCTATTTTTCATTTCATATCTTGTTTATTTGGGTTTTTTCTCTCCTCTTCTTGCTGAGTCTAGCCAGAAGTTTGTCAATTTTGTTTACCTTTTCAAAGAACCAGCTCTTGGTTTTATTGATTTTTTTTTTCTGTTATTTTTTTGAATCTCTATTTTATTGATTTCCTCTTTGATCTTTATGATTTCCTTTCTTCTGTTGACTTTAGGTTGTGTTTGTTCTTTTTTAAATTCATTTAGGTTGTGGGTTAAGGTGTCCATTTGAGATTTTTCCTCTTCTTTGAGGAAGCCCTGTATCACTAGCCCTGTATCACTGTGAATTTCCCTCTGAGCACTGCTTTTGTGGCATCCCATAGATTTTGAGTAGTTGTGCCTTCATTATCATTTTTCTCGAGTTATTTTTTAATTTCCTTCTTGATTTCCTCATTGACCCATTGGTTTTTTAGTAGCATGTTGTTTAGTCTCCATGTAGTAGGTTTTTTCTCATTTCTCTTTCTGTGGTTGATTTCTAGTTTCATGCCATTGTGGTCAGAGAAGATACTTGAAATAATTTTTATACTCTTAAATTTGTTGAGGTTAGCTTTGTGCCCCAATATATGATCAATCCCTGAGAATGTTCCATGTGCACTTGAGAAGAATGTGTATTCTGATTTTTTAGATGTAATGTCTTGAAAATGTTGATTAAGTCTAATTTTTCTATTGTGTCATTTAGGATCTCTGTTGCCTTATTGATTTTCCTGTCTAGAGGATCCATCCATTGATGTGAGTGGGGTGTTAAAGTCTCCTACTATGATTGTAATCCCATCAATTTCTCCTTTTATATCTGTTAGTATTTGTTGTAGGTATCTGGGTGCTCCTATATTAGAGTCATATATATTGATGATTGTATTATCCTCTTCTTGAATGGATCCTTTAACATTAAATAGTGTCCTTTGTCTTTCTTTACGGCTTTTGCTTTAGTCTATTTTATCTGAAACGAGTATTGCAACTCCTCCTTTCCTGTTTTTTCCATTGGCATGAAATATCTTTTCCTATCCCCTCACTTTCAATCTATATTTGTCTTTTGCTCTAAGGTGAGTCTATTATAGGCAGCAGATTAAAGGTTTTTGCTTTTTTATCCAATCTGCCACTTTGTGTCTTTTGTTTGGAGCAGTCAGTGCATTGACATTTAAGGTGATTATTGATAGATGTTTATTTATTGTCACTTTAAACCTTATTTTCCAGTTGAGTCTATGTTTCTCTCTCTCTCTCTCTCTCTCTCTCTCTTTTTTTTTTTCTTGGTTGGATGGTTTCCATTTATTTTATGTTCAAGGAGTACTTTTTCTTTTCAGTTTTTGTGAATGTAATGTTCAGTTTTGATTTGTTGTTGCCCTCTTTTTTAAGTATTTTAGCCCCTTCCTATGTCTGCTTGCTTTAGCCTGATAGTCATATAGGCTCAAACACATCATTAAAATTAAAAAAGGATCTGTTTTTTCTTTCTTCCCTTGCCCACACTGTATGATTTTGATGTCTTTTTTTTTTTTTTTAACATCTTCATGTTTAGATCTGTATGCTGGCTTATTTAAGTGACAGCTTTCCAATTGTGGTTTCCTCCATCCTAGTTCTTCCTTTTTTTTTTTTTTTTTAATTTAAAGAAGCCCTTTCAGTATTTCTTTTAGAATGGGTTTCATATGGCTGTACTCTTTTAGCTTTTGTTTCCTGGAGAAATTCTTTATTCCCCCTTCTATTTTAAATGATATTCTTGTCGGATAGAGTATTCTAGGTTGCATGTTTTTTCCTTTCATCACTTTAAATGTATCTTGCCACTCCCTTCTGGCCTGTAGTGTTTCTGTAGAGAAATCAGTTGATTCCCTTATCATTAACGCTTTGCTTTTTCTCTTGCTGCCTTTAGGATCCTCTTTTTATCTTTAACTTTTACCATTTTTATTATAATATGTCTTGGTGTGGGCCTGTTTCGGTTCAACTTGTTTGGGACCCTCTGGGCTTCCTGAATCTTGATATCAGTATCCTTTAGATTTGGCAAGTTTTCAGCCATAACTTCTTCAAATATATTTTCAATCCCCTTTTGTTTTTCTTCTCCTTCTGGAATTCCTATTATGTATAGATTGACCCACTTTATATTATCCCATAGGTCTCTTATATTGCTTTCATGTTTTTACATTTGGTTTTCTGTCTGCTCTCCTGTTTGGGTGATTTTCATTATTCTGTCTTCCACATCACTAATTCATTCCTCTGCATTATTCATTCTGGTCTCTATTTCCTTTAGCTCAGTTTGTATATCTGCAAATGAACTTTTTAGGTTTTCTTGGCTCCTCCTTATATTTTCTAGTTCCTTTCTAAGGGAATCTGCATTACTGTTCATATCCTCTCCTTCAGTATTTTCACTATTTCTCTTTTGAAATCAATGTCTGTCAGACTGCAGAGGTCTTTTTCATTGTTGACTGCTTTAGGTGAATTCTCCTGTTGTTTAACTGGGAATGGTTTCTGAGTTTCTTCATGTTGCTTATGGTTTTCTTTTTCTGTGAGTCTCTGGAAACCAAACTGTATTTTTGTAAGGCTACTTCTATGCCAGAGCACCTCTTTGTATTTTTTTTTTTTGCAGGGGGGGTTACTATTTATTTTTGGTGTAGGAGTTTGAATTGTTGCTGTCTCTTTCTTCAGTGTGAGCAGGATGTTATCTCCAGGATGCTCAGTGTGTTTTCAGGGAGAAGGAAGCAATGGGTAGGGCCAGCAGACAGTGCCTGGTTGCTGGGCTCTCAACAGCAGCAAGGACCTGCAGGAAGGTGGCACAGGATACTCCTAGTCGCAGGGCCCTGGGAAGTGGTAATGAGCTCTAGGCAGATCTACAAAGTGACCAGAGCATTTGGCAGTAGCAACTGCAGGGTGCATGGGTTCCAAGGGGAGTGAGAGCAACAACAGCTAGTGTTTGATTGCAGTGCCCTCCTCTGAAGTGATTACAACAACAGGTGGTGCCTGTTCAGGTACCCCTTAGTGGTAGTGGGCCATACCTATCTCTGTAGTCAGTGATAACTATGGTAGTTTGCCCCTGATACCTGTACACCATGCATGAAGCAACCTGTCTCACTTAGCCCACATAGGAAGTGCTGCACAGGTTGCTCCTAGTTGTAGGGTCCTGGGAAGTGACAGAGATCTGGTGTACAGGTACTGCACTGAACATTCAACAGTGACAGCAGCAGGGCTGGTGTGTTCCCAGGGGTGCAAGACAACCAACAGGTGGTGTTCAGTCACAGTGCCCTCCTCTGTGATGCCCTTGAGGAGATTTGGGCTGCAAGTGGTGCCTGTTCACTGACCCCTAGTTGTGTTGGGCCACTGCCATCTCCAGAGCAAGAGATAACTGCAGTGGTTTGCCCCACCACCTTAAAATCATGCAAAAAGCAACTCGTCCTGCTTAGCTCCTACAGAATGTGCTGCACAAGGTGCTCTTAGTTGTAGGTTCCTGGGAAGGGACAGTGATCAAGAATCTAGGCACTGCCCAGAACATTTGGCTGTGGCAGTTGCAGGGTGGGTGTTCTCCTGGGGGAACGAGAGCAACATCAGGTGCTGTTCTGTTGTATTGTCCTTCTCTGTGATGCCCTCTGAAGTGGTTGGGACTGCAAGTGATTTTTGTTCAGATATCCCCAGTGGCGGTGGGCCACGCCCACCTCTGGAGCCAGGGAGAACTGCAGTGGTTTGCTCCCACCACCTGCAGGTCTGGTCAGTGGTAGGCTGGCAAGCAGCTTCCCACTGCTGGACACACCCAGTCCACGGAGGGCTTTGCTTCTGGCCACGGGGGGAGTGTGCCTGAAACACCCAGCATGGGGTGGGCCGGTGAGCAGCTTCCCATGGCTGGAGAGGACCCGTCCATGGTGGGCTGCTGAGCAGCTTCCTGCGGCCAGAGAAGCCCAATACATGGCAGGCTAGTAAGTGGCTTCTTGCCAAGGGGGGCCACGCCTGAGACGCCCAGGCTGGGGCAGGCTGGCAAGAGGCTTCCTGCAGCCAGCGAGGTCCAGTCCGCAGTGGATGGCAAGCTGCTTTTGGCCATTGGGAGGGGGGGTGTCTGCAGGGGGGATGCTCCAACATCTGAGAGCTGGTGGGTGTGAGCATGTTGAAGTGCAAGGAGCTTCCTATGGCGGCCCACCCCACCTACTCTCATTCTCCTCAGCAATGGTGCCTTGCCTCTCCTGCAGGTCCGTACCTTCTCTGGGGTTCCCTCTGCTATGGTTTTCCACTCTGCAGCCCTTAGTGTTACCACTCCTCTTGCCTGTGGCACACTGCTCCTTAGCCCCTTAGGCTATCTCCACACTGCCAACCCCAACCCATTCCCAGGGACAGACCTCCAGAGCCTAAGTCTCAGCGTCCAGCCCCCCACCCGAGCATCTCAAGCTGTGGTGTCCAGCCAGTGGTTCAAATCATCTGTGCAGCTTTCACTCTGCTTTGCTTTTCTCAGTTCAGCTTCTGGGCTTTTCTCGGCCACTTTGAGGTCCCTCCAACTCAGCCGATCTTTCTGTCAGTTAGGTGGCTTCCCAGGATGTGGGTTCCTTTTCTCCTTCACAGCTCCCTCTCAGGAATGCTAGTCCCCATCCTGATTCCTTTTCTCTCTCTCGTTTTCTTTTGTTCTCTCAGTTATGTCAAGAGTTTCTTGCCCATTTTGGAGGTTTAGTTTCTTCTGTCAGCATTCATTTGATGTTCTGTGTAAGTCATTTTACATGTAGATGTGTTTTTTTGATGTTTGTGGGAGAGAGTGAGGACAACCTCTTACTCTTCCACCATCTTGCCTCACACCCCTAAATTTTGCTGTTTTGATCACAGTGTCTTTGTGGTCCCCTGAAGGTTGGTCCTGTATGGGACTCCCTGCACTACCTGGACTAATTCCTTTCCTTGGATAGGGAGATTTTCAGGTATTACCTATTCAAATATTTTCTAAGGCCCTCTTTCTCTCTCTTCTCCTTCTGGAATCCCTATAATGCAAATATCAGTGTGTTTGTTGTCCCAGAGGTCTCTTAAAATGTTCTCGTTTCTTTTCATTTTTTCCCTTTGTAACAGCAGGATTTCTGTTACTGTCCTCCAGCTCGCTGATCTGTTCTTCTGCATCATTTAGTCAACTATTGATACCTTCTAGTGTATCTTGTGTTTCAGTTATTTTATTCTTCATCTCTGTTTGTATTTTCTCCATATTTTCTAATTCTCTGTTAAAAACTTCTAACTTCTCAGTATGTGCATCCATTTTTCTCCCAAGGTCTTTGATCATCTTTAAGATCATTACTCTGAACTCTTTTTCAGGTAAATTGCCTGTCTCCAATTCACTTGGGACCTCTGGAGTTTTATCTTGTTCCTTCCTTTAGAACATATTTTTCTGCTGCTTCATTTTTTTTCCAAATTTCTATTGATATTTTTATGAATGTAGTAGGTTAGTTACATTTCTCAACCTTGGAGAAATCCTCTGTACCCCAGGAGTACATTCTCCTCTCATCATCCAAGCTATATGCTCTAGGGCTTTCCCCTAAGAAGGCTGCATTGATTCTTCTGTTATGGCAGATTCTGACTACATGGTTGGTCTGATAGCCTTGGTTTTGCCCCTACCCTAGTTGGTTGCCAGACCCTACCTTGTTTGGATACTGGTGGCTGCTCTTTAGTGGGGCTGGGCAAGAAGTGGCTGGTGGCAGACTCCTAGGGGGGCTTTGAGGCTAATGCTAGTTCACCGATGGGCAGAATTGGGATTCCAAAGACCACCATGGGTTTGTGCTCACTCACTGGCAGGAGAAATGAAATCCTGGGATTAGTGTTAGACTACCTGCAGGCAAACTTGATTCTTGTAGTCTGGCTGCAGGGCCAAGAGATCCCAGAGTTTGTTTTATGTTGATGATGGGGGGGCGCGTGGGGGCAAGTCTTGATATAGTTGAGTATGGGATCTAGAGAGTTCAGAATGTTGCATTGATCTGCTAGTCAGCAAGGTTAGGGCCTGAGCTTGTCACAGGGTAGGGTCTAGCCTGTGTTGTGGGATCATAGGTTATTTTGCTTCTGGTATCTGCCTGCTTGTGTGTAAGGCTGGCCAAGAAACTTATACATGCTTTCTGGTAGAATGGGTTTGTTGCCTTCCCACTAGTGGGTAGAACTGTGTCTTGTTGCTCTGGGCTGGGCTCTGTCTACTTATGTGTCAAAAGGTGGCTGTGGGCTCTTTGTTCTTTTAAAATTTTTATTGCTATATAGTTGATGTACAATGTTATGTTAACTTCTATACAGCAAAATGACTTTGCTACACATACATTCTTCATACTCTTTTCCTATTATGATTTATCACAGGATATTGAATATAGTTCCCTGTGCTATTCAGTAGGGCTTTGTTGTTTATCTGTCTTATATAAAATAGTGTACCTCTGCTAGGCCCAAACTCCCATCCTTCCCTTCCCCACCAGCCCTCCTTGCAACCACAAGTCTATTCTCCAGATCTATGAGTCTGTTTTTGTTTTGTAGATAGGTTGGTTTGCTTTGTACTTTATTATTATTACTTTTTTGGTTTTATTTTGATTTTTAGGGCCATATCCAAGCCATGTGGAAGTTCCTAGGCTAGGGGTTGAATTGGAGCTATAGCTGCTGGCCTATGCCACAGCCACAGCAACATGGGATCTGAGCCTCATCTGTTACCTACACCACAGCTCACGGCACTGCTGGATCCCTGACCCTCTGAGTGAGGCCAGGGATTAAACCCACATCCTCATGGATACTAGCCAGGTTCATTTCCTCTGTTCCACGATGGGAACTCCTGGGTGTTGTATTTTCGATTCCACATATAAGTGATAGTCTGTGCTATTTGTCTGTCTTTTATATTTACTTTGCTTAATGTGTTAATCTCTAGGTCAATGTTGTTGCAAATGTCATGATCTCATTTTTATGGATGGCTGAGTAATATTCTATTGTGTATATGTGCTTGTGGGTGTGTGTGTGTATATATGCGTATATATACATTTATTGATGTCTTATTTATCCATTCATCTATTGAGGGACATTTAGGTTTTTTTCCCATTTCTTGCCTATTGTAAATAGTGCTGCTATGACCATATGGGTGCATATATCTTTTTGAATTAGTTTCATCTGGGTATATGCCCAGGAGTGAGTTTGATGGATTATATGACAACACAGTGTTAAGTTTTTTGAGGAACCTCCATACTGTTTTCCACAGTGGCTGTACCAATTTACATTCCAACCAACCTTTACTTCACACTCTCTCCATCATTTATTATTTGTAGACTTTTGATTATAGCCATTCTGATTGGCATGAGGTGGCATCTCATTGTAGTTTTGATTTGCATTTCTCTATAAGTAGCAATAATGAGTATCTTTTTATGTGCTTATTGGTCATCTGTATGTCCTCTTCAGAGAAATGTCTGAGTCTTCTCATTTTCGATTGCATTGTTTTTTGTTTTTTGTTATTGAATTGTATAAGCTATTTGTGTATTTTGGAAATTAAGCTTCCTTTGGTCACATCATTTGTGAATATTTTCTCCAATTCAACAGGTTCTTTTTATTTTGTCTATGGTTTCCTCTGCTGTGCAAAAGCTTATAAGTTTGATTAGGTCCAATTTATTTTTGCTTTTATTTCTATTGCCTTGAGAGACTGACCTAAGAAAACATTGCTATGATTTATGTCAGAGAATGTTTTGCCTATGTTCTTTTCTAGGTGTTTTATGTTTTCATGTCTTATATTTAAGTCTTTGAGCCATTCTGAGTTTATTTTTGTTTATAGTGCTAGGGATTGTTCTAACTTTGATTTGCATTTGTCTGTGCAACTTTGCCAACACCATTTGCCGAAGAACCTATCTTTTCTCCTTTGTGTATTCCTGCCACCTTTATAAGAGATAAATTGACTGTAGGTTTGTAGTTTTATTTCTAGGCACCCAATTCCATCAATATGTATGTCTATTTTTTGTGCCAATACCACGCTGCTTTGATTACTGTAGCTACACAGTATTGTCTGAAGTCTGGGAGGGTTATGCTTCCAGCTTTGTTCTCTTTCCTCAGGATTGCTTTGGTATTTCTGGGTCTTTTATAGCTCCATATAAAATTCATGATTATTTGTTCTACTTCTGTGAAAATTGTCATGAGTAATTTGATAGCGATCACATAAATCTGTAGATTTTGTGGTTAGTATGGCTATTTTAACAATATCCTTCCAATCCAAGAGCATGGGATGTCTTTGCTTTTCTTTAAATCATCTTCCATTTTCTTTATCAATGTTTTATAATTCTTAGCATCTAAGTCTTACCTACTTAGGTTCATTTCTAATATATTTTTGATGTGATTTTAAATAATTTTTTTTTTTACTTTTTCCTTTCTAATAATTCATTGTTAGTATAAAGAAGTGCGGCAGATTTGTGTACGTTAATCTTGTATCCTGCTACCTTGCTGAATTTTTTAATCAGTTCTAGCAGTATTTGTGTGGAGTCCAGGGTTTTCTGTATGAAGTATCATGTCATCTTCATACAATGACAATTTTACCTCTTCCCTTCCAATTTGGATTTCTTTTTATTGTCTTATTTCTGTGGCTAGGACTTTCAGTACTATGTTTAAAGAAGTGGTGAGTGAGCATTCATGTATAGTTCCAGATTTTAGCAGAAAGACTTTCAAATTTTTACCATTGAGTGAATAGGGAGTTTGGTGTAACTAAGTATGCATTTGAACTAAGTATGTGTTTGGCTTTGTGACACTATCTTTCCTTGAACAAATTGTAATTTTAGAAGAAAGAATGGAGGAAATAAAAAATAGGGACCAGGAAAGAGAAACTAGGAAATGTAGGATATGCAATGATTCAAGTCTTCAAAGGAAGCTGTGATCAGAGAAAGCAAACAGGACTGTGTATTAAAAAGACAATAACCCTGACTTCTCGCTGACTATATCTTTGCATCTCCCTCCCATGTGGTGACAAAATGTTTCAAATGTGCTCAGAAGTATGGTTAAGCTGCTGTGCTATAAGAACAGAAATGAACACTTTCATTGTGTATTCTCCCTTCATAGACTAAGATTATTTTTACACACACACTTGCCTTATTTTTACACACACACACACACACAAAGGTGGGAGAGAGAAAGGAGAGACTGAGAATGCACATAATAAGATTTTGTGAGAAAATTTAGTGGAGTAATTATGAGTACAGAATTTAGGAGTAGACTGGCTAAGTTTGAATCCTGACACTTGTTTGCTAGCTCTGTAGTTGGGTAACATTTTTGCCTGATACAAAACCTATAGGATGAAGATTACATGAAAAATATATGTAATATATTTAGATCAGTGCTTGGCGTCTGATCCGTGCTACTTAATTGTTTTAATATAGTCTAATAACAGATTCTATCTTGATTTGTGTGCATTTTTCTAGGTACTTCTGAGTGGAAAGCACTGTTACATGAGTTGTTAAGGAGATTGAAAAGGGAAATGGTTGAGATTCATTGGGAATGGCAAAGTGTACTCTAAGCATCTAAAAATCTGTTGAGAGTGTAGGTAAATACCAGCTATGCTGTGTAGTTTTCATTAAGACCTTTAAATCTAGCACCACCATAGACTATAATGCACCATAGACTATAGTAGCAAAAGTAGTTTTCACATTCCTGCACTAGGAAAGCAAAGTGAAATATCTAGAAATGGAGCTAGCATGATGAAGGACTTAGAGTTCTACTGGTTTTGATCCTTTCTATATTCAAAAGGTAAATGATTGTTCCATCTAATCAGTCAGTCATCAAATAAGAATTAACAGATGGTACCAAGCACTCAGCACAAGCTCTCAAGGGGCAGTATCCATTTATTCTCCTAGTTCCCATTCTGCTTGGTAATTAGACCTAGTTGGGAGAGAATCTGTTCACACAACAAACTGGAAACCATTATGTGGCCACCTAGGTCAGGACCACAAGTAGAGTCAGGGATGCTTAGCTGTTCTTGCCCATCACACTTACATGACCATTTGGATCTGTGTGATGCAGGAGGAGCACAGTTTAATTCAACCATGTATTCCCTGAGCCCCGCCCCCACCTCAGGACTGGGCATGGTGAGGGGAGGTGAGGCAGGTGTAGCCAGGTCTCAACTCAGCCAGTGGATGCAGCCACAGGTGCTGGATCTGTGGGTCCCCTACTGGGTTGTGCTTTTTTTTGTAGTCCTCAAGGAGGCATTTGCCTGCCCCCTGGTGACTGCAACCACCTTCCTCATCTGTGTGGTGGATAGAAAAACCCAGCACCCAGCCACAGGACCACAGATCAGTTTCCTAAATAGAGCTTATTTCTGTTGGTGACTGACCCTTGTACCCTTGCCTACTGCTCAGTCCTTCGTATCCCCCATGCCTGAATGAACAGGGCAGGTAACTTGGGCTAGGAGCCTCCTCCACCCTCCCACCACCCCTGTTGACCTTGGCACACACCACACCTCCGGGTGCTGCCCTTGGGGAAAGTCTCCAACTGGCAGTGAGGTAAGGGTAGTGCTTAGAACCCCACCGCTTGTCACCCAGAACACAATATCATTCACACAGTTCCCCCGTCACTTCCCTACACATTCTCCACCACAGGCTTGAGCAGTTTCTAGGACTTTTTGTGAGGAGCTACAATGTTGAATCATTGTTGTTCTCTTCCTTCATTTTGAACTACAAATCAAGCTACTATATCATTTTTGAACTTACATTCCAATCCTTCATCTTGTCCTCTTTTCCTGCATTGCCATTATACTCCTAATCACATCATCTTGTCTTGATTTCTTTGTTTACAGGCTAAAGCAGGAAATAATCTGGGTTTTGATAAAGAAGTAGGTATATTATCACCATATATACAATTCCATAGTATGAAAGAGGCCATCCACTTCAACTGACTAAACTTAAAGCCAAACCTTGGAAATATTTCTATCAATTTCTCTTTTTAGTTTATTCTCAGGGCCATCTTTCCAAATATCTACCATCAGAGGAGATGACAACTTCAATTTAGGAGGCCTAGAGACAAAATTAATTATAAAGTAATCATTTAATATCCTAGAGATGTATTCCTGATAGAGTAATACACAGTGGCAAATAAAATATATAAACTATGAATTCAGTACAAGGGGCATGCAAAGAAAAGCTTATGTATTGCTCTTTTTGTCTAGTTAATCTTCCTGGAACAGTCAGTTACTATCACGAAGCCCAGGATTCTTATAGGTCCTTTGCACACATGCTCGTGTGTGTGCTGTTACTTCACAGCATCCTGTTTTTATTCAGTTAGTAACATCAATCCCTACCCTGAAGACTGGATAAAGTTATTTAAGTTCTTTCTATTCTTTTGCTTTACAGGAAAAAAAAATACTACAATGAATGTTCTTGTCTAAATTCCTTGTCTGCAATTCCAAATACCAAACAGCTTAAAAAAGTGAAGTCTCTTCAAATTTCTGGCACATTCCTTTGGCAGCTAAACTATAGCTGAACTAATGTGAGGCTATTTATAGTCTTTATACAACTTAATGTAACTTCATGTATCTTTTTCAGGCACATTAGTGGGTTTGATTATAGGTAGTTATCTCACCTCTCTTTAGAATTGTTTAAAAAATATTGCATGTAACAACTTTTTAAAATCAAAGCAGTTTTAAGAACTGAAGCACATTCAGCACTAAGATTTTAGATTAGTGATGGGACCGTGCATAGACATTTTTGTACATATTTATGAGTTGTAACTTTAGGATAAACATTTAAAGCTAGAGTTGCTAAAGGTAAGTACATTTAAATTTTTGATTGCCAATTGCTTTTCAAAGGAACAAACAACTTATACCACGAACAGTATTAAATGAGGTTGTGAGCAGCACTTCTGCATCCAGTCCCCTGGTGCTATTGGACATAGCCATTTCTACACTGGAAACTCTGGTCTGAGGTGCCAGGTGTGAGAACTCTGCACCCAGCACCCTAAAAGCAAGTAAAATTGGATTAATCACCAAGAAAAAAAAAGGTTCTTTAGTTCCTTGCTCGGGATACACTAGTTGTCAGCCTTGCTGACAATGTTTGAAGATCAAATATGTTAGACTGAAAATTCTTCTACAGACTCAAAAGATAAAGCATAAAAGAATAGGGTGAAACAAATAAAATCAAACTATTCATGGCATAATTTGCACTTAAAGTGAGGTATTGAAAATAAATTCAGAGGAATGGTGTGCCTTAATTTTTTAAAAAAATTTTACCTACGTAACAATTTTGAGGGGGAGAGGACAAGATAGCAGAGTACAGGAACTTGACCTCACTTGCTCTAATAAACACACTAAAATCATAACTGGCTACAGGATAGCCATTGATGAAAAAGACTGGAACCTACCAAAAAATATCTTCACAACTAGAGACATAAAGAAGGCATGACAACAAGATGGATAGGAGGGACAACCTTGTGAAGTAATCAAATCATAGCTTCTGGGATAGCTGACCCACAAACTGGAGAATAATTATATTACAGAACTTCTCCTATAGGAGTGAGAGTTCTGAGACTTGTATCAAGCTCTCCAGCCTGTGGGTCCAGCACTAGGAAGAAGACACCCTGATAATTTGGCTTTGAAGGCCAGTGGGACTTCATTGCAAGATCCCCACAGGACTGGGGGAAACAGACTCCAATCTTAAAGGGTTCCCACAAAAATCTCACACCCATTGGGACCAAGGACAAAAGCAATACTTTTGTAAGAGTCTGGGCTAGAATTACCTACTGGTCTTGGAGGGTCTCCTGGGGAGGTGGGGCAGCAGTGGCCCACCCTAGAGTATATATACCCCAATGGTGGAATATCAGGGAGTATTCGTCTGTGTGATTTCTCCTGACAACAAACTTCGGGCCATGAGCACCAAGACCAAACCCCACCCAACAGCCTGTAGGCTGTTTTCCTGGGATGTCTCAGGCCAAATAACTAACTGGGAAGCCCCACCCATCAGGGCTGCCTAAATACTAAAGAACCCACAACCACCTTGGACCTACCCTGCCCACTGGAAAGTCAGGACCCAACTCTATCTTACAGTGGAAAGGCATCAGCTCCTCCCATCAGGAAGCTTGTACAAGTCTCTGGACTAGCCTCATCCACCAGGGGGAAGACACCAGAAGCAATAAAAATATGATCATACAGACTTGGACAGTCCTGGGCATATATCTACAGAAAACCATAATTAGAAGTGATATGTGGACCTAAATGGTCACAGCAACACAATTTATAATAGCAAAGACATGGACACAACCTAAACGTTCATTGACAGATGAATGGATAAAGCAGATGTGGTATATTTGTACAATGGAATAGGACTCAGCCAAATGAAATAATGCCATTTGCAGCAACAAGGATGTATCTAGAGGTTATCATACTAAATGGAGTAAGCCAGACAAAGACAAATATATGATATTGGCTACATGGGGAATCTAAAAAAAAGATACAAATGAACTTATATATAAGACAGAAATAGACTCACAGAGAGAGAAAACAGACTTATGGTTACCAAAGGGAAAAGTAGGAGTTTGGAATTAACATATACACATCACTATATATAAAATAAACCAATAAGGACCTGCTGTCTAGAACAAGGACCTATACTTAATATTTTGTAATAACGTATAAGGGAAAATAACCTGAGAAAAACTAGATATATGTGTGTGTACAACTGAATCACTTTACTGTACACCTGAAACTAAAAACACTAAATCAGTTATAATTCAATTAAAAAATACAGGAATAAAAGCCAAAAAAAAATCCACTGCATAGCAGAATCACCAAATTACCACTTTCCTGAAAGATATAAAAGAACTGACACATATTCCTAGGTCATTTGTACAAGAAGCAGACTCCCACCAGATGAAACTTGCTGACCACAAACACATAGTCCCTAAACTGGTTTGAAGCCATAAGGCTGATGATGCTTGAAACTTCACCTTGATGCCAACCAAATCAAAGGATTGTATATGAGCTAATCACATACCCCGAAGCCCCTTCCCTCACAGTACTGTTAAAATCCATTCCTTGAAAGCCAATGGAGAGTTCAGATGTTGAATGATTGGTGCTGACAGTTAATGCTATACTTCACCACAACCTAGTATCAGTAGATTGGCTTTACTGAGCATAGATGAGCCAGCCAAAGTTTGGTTCAGTAACAGTTTTGGTGATCATGAGGAAACACTGTCCCAAGTGGACATCTCACCTGTGGCCCATGGGTCTCTGGCCAATGGCAGTTCTCAGATCCTGTTCAGAAGCTGCCTGAGCATTTTTGTCTCAGGGACAGTCCCAAGTCTTGGTCACTGATGGGGCATTACTGGACAGTTCTGTGATGGAGGAAATAAGGCTCTGGTCCTGGTCATGTCTGTTCTGATTCGTGAGTCATCTCTGGTAAGTGGCAGAACCTCACATGTGATGACACAAGTTTATACTTCCCTACTGGGATGCTTGATTGGACATTTTCCCTTTAAGGGGGAAAGGTGTAGCACTTCGTTGGTCACTTGGTTTCGAGCAGAGTGTGACTTTATGTTGGTTTTCCCTACTGGGCTGAGGTGTCTCTCAGCCATCTGGTACTGCTGGAGCAGTGATTAGAAAAATCCTGTTAAGACTGAGACTTGTCTGTATCTTGATCTGGAACCGAAAGTAGGAAATCCTCCATTCTCATGTTAAGGAACTGTGTCCCTGAGAGGCATTCAAGGGCTGGCTTATCCAGTTCTGGCCAGTCTGTATCTGGTAACACTAGCCATGTGAAAAATTGAAATGAGAACTCTATTCTATCTTTTAATTGTTCCCTTGGGTGTACTTGACAAAATTGAAAGAACTTTAGTGTGCTCCTAGAAAGAGAAAGAATACACACACACACAGTCACACACACATACATATATATACACATATATGTGTATATATTTTAACACTGCATTGCCACACTGTTCTTTAGATTCTAGAGAAAAATGGCCAGAATGGAGTGTTTTTATTCTGAACCTGGTTCTTTTTGCACATGCAGTTAAAGAAATGTGACTTGACAAATTTTTTTTTCCAGAAATCTGATGCTAAGAGAGCAAAGGTTCCTAGTAAAAAGCTTGATGGTATAATTTTTATTACATCATGATATACAAATAGAGCCCAAATTGCCTGAGACCACCACCTTGGCTCAATTAGTAGAATCTAAATTGTAAGATAAAAAGGAAAAATTCTTTTTAAAACTCAAGCAGAAAACTCTGAGGTCTCTGTGTCTGTCTTAATGCATGTATGCCTGTGTTACATCACAAATAGAGTTTTATCTTGTAATGATAATACCAAAATTAATACATAAATATTATTTAATTGGCTTAAAGTAAAATAAGGACTTACCAACTAGGCATTTCTAAATACAACAGAAGCTAACCCAAGTGAATTTCAGGTTCACATGATGTGGGGACTATTCAGTAATAAATTAATATCTGGTATTAAAGTTAAAATTGATTTTTTTATTAATACAGACATATATTTAGTCATTTATGTTATGCATAATACTTTTAGGTGTGCCTGTATTTACTTAAAGTAAGTTCTTATTATATCTGTTGCAAAATTTGTTAGCAAGAAAAAAATTAACTTGGTATGATATTGTCACAAATAATGAAACATGTAGATAAATTGAGATAAAACCTTTTGGATTAATTCTTCAGGAATAATTATGTTTTAGGGATGTCTAATTAGAAATAGTTTATTCAGAATTTTGATAACTAAAAACTATTTTATTGAAGTATAATCAGTTTACAATGTTGTGTTTCTGGGTATAGCAAAGTGGTTTTAGTTTATTTGTACATGATATATTTATATCTCATATGTGTGTGATATATTTCTTTTACATAGTCTTTTCCATTATAGCTTATTACCAGATATTGAATATAGTTCCCGGTGCTATATAGTAAGACCTGTTGTTTATCTATTTTACATAGCAGTTTGTATCTGCTAAACACAAACTCCTAATCAATCCCTCCCCTGTCCCCTTCTCCCTTTGCTAACCATATATTGTCTGTGAGTCTATTTCTGTTTTGTAAATAAGCTCATTAATAAAGCTTATTTACAAATAATAATAATTAATAAGCTTATTAATTAATAAGCTTATTTCTTTATTCCACCGACAAGTGGTATCTTATATTTGTCTTCCTCTATTTAATATGATAATCTCTAGGTCCATCAATATTGCTATAAATAGCATTATTTTATTTTTATGGATATATTTTGTGGTAGTATTCTATTGTGTGTGTGTATATATATATATATGACATCTTGTTTTTTCATCTATCTGTTGGATATTTAGGTTGTTTTCATGTGTTGGCTATTGTAAATAGTGTTGCTGTGAACATAGGGGTGCATGAATCTTTTTGAATTAGAGTTTTCTCCACATATATACCCAGGAGTGAGATTGCTGGATCATATGGTAACTCTATTTTAAGATTTTTAAGGACTCTCCAAACTGTTCTCTCCGTAATGGCTGTGTTAACTTACATTCCCACCAGCCCTTTTCTCCACACCTTCTCTAGCATTTATTATTTGTAAAATCTTTGATAATGGCCATTTTGACTTGCATGAAGTGATACCTCATTGTAGTTAGATTTGCATTTCTTTAATAACTAGCAATATTAAGCATCTTTTTATGTCTCGACTATCTGTATGTCTTTTGAGAAATGTCTATTTAGAGCCCTGCCCATTTTTGATTAGATTTTTTGGGTGTTGAGTTGAGTCGTTTGTATACTTTAGAAATTAAGTCTTGTCAGTTGCATCTTTTGCAAATATTTTCTCCCAGTTTGTATATTGTCTTTTTGTTTTGTTTGTGGTTTCCTCTGCTGTGCAAAAGCTTACAAATTTGACTAGGTCTCATTTATTTATTTTTGCTATTATTTCTATTGTCTTGGGAGACTCACCTAAGAAAACATTGCTATGATTTATGGCAGAGAATGTTTTGCTGGTGTTCTTTTTAGGACTTTTATGGTGTCATAGCTTATGTTTAAGTCTTCAAGCCATTTTGAGTTTCTTTTTGAGTATGATGTGAGAATGTTCTAACTTCATTGATTTACATGTGTCTGTGCAGCTTTCCCAGCACCACTTGTTGAAGAGTCTGTCTTTTCTCCTTTGTATGTTCTTTCTGCCTTTGTCAGAGATGAACTGACCATAGGTGTGTGGTTTCTGAGCTCTCTGTTCTGTTCCACTGATCTGTATATCTGTTTTTTGTGCCAGTACCACACTGTTTTGATTACTGAAGCTATGTAGAATTGTCTGAAGTCTGGGAGGGTTATGCCTCCAGCTTTGTTCTCTTTCCTCAAGATTGCTTTAGCATACATGCTTTTATAGTTCCATATAAAGTTTAAGATTATTTGTTCTAGTTCTGTGAAAAATGCCATGGGTTATTTGATAGCAGTCACATTAAATCTATAGATTTGGTGGGTGGTGTGGCCATCTTAACAGTATCTTTCCAATCCAAGAGCATGGGAGATCATTCCATTTTTACATCATCTTCAATTTCCTTTTTCAGCATATAAGTCTCTTATCTCCTTCATGAGGTTTTTCCTAAGTACATTATTTTTCATACAATTTTAAAAGGGATTTTTTTACTTTTCCTTTCTGATATTTCATTCTTAGTATAAAAAAATGCAGCAGATTTATGTAGTTAATCTTGTATCCTGCTACCTACCTTGCTGAACTTACCAGTTCTAGCAGTTTTTGTGTGGAGTCTTTGAAGTTTTCTGTATGTAGTACCATGTCATCTTCATACAATGGAAATTGTACATCTTCCCTTCCAGTTTGGTTATGTTTTATTTCTTTTTATTGTTTGATTTCTGTGGCTAGGGCTTCCAATACTATGTTTAATAGAAGTGATGAGAGGTGGACATCCTTGTCGTGTTCCAGATTTTAGCAGGAAGATTTTCAACTTTTCGCCGCTAAATGTTATATTGGCTGTGGGTTTGTCATAAATAGCTTTTATTATGTTGATATATATGCTCTCGCCTATATCCACCTTGGTAAGAACTTTTATCATGAATGTATGTTAAATTTTATCAAATGTTTTTTCTGCATCTATTGAAATGATCATGTAATTTTTGGCTTCTCTTTGGTTGATGGTAATCTGAAATTTTAAGTCTTACTAAATTAATGTAAATTGTGATAATTCATTGAAGATTTAGATCACTTTCAAATAAAATACTTGAACACTGATTGTTAGAAATGCTAAGTTTTTTTGTCTTAAGAAAAAGTAAGGGTGTTTGGGCTTGTTAGGCACATGTTTTGATCCACCCTGAAGAAAAATGATGCTTTGAGAAAATACGTTTTTAGAGGTTATGGAGTATATTCGTAAGTTGCCATTCATGAAATACTGGTATGACAAACAGCTCAATATTACTTTGGTTCTTGTTTTTCACTAGAGATTAAGTTATTTCAAGGGTTAAAAATGTATGTGATTAAATCTACTAGAAATCATAAGGGAAACAATTCAGTATGCGAAGGATGTAGGCTTTTTCTTTTTGTCAGAGAATTATGAAGAATGGAGATATTATGTTAAGGGAATATCCAACATAATAGATACTATGTTAAGGGAATTTTTCCCTAGAGCTAATTGCATCTGGGGGGGGGGGAATGGGACAAACTAACATGGATATAGAAAGTGATAGGTTTATGTTAAAGGAAATCTTGAGAATAAAATTTAGTGTGTGGTCAAAACTGGCTAAGATTATTTTGAATATAATTAAGTAAATACATTTTGTTTTTAAAAGTAAGCTGGTATAAGACTGGCTTTCGGTTTATTCATGCTCTCTCAAGAGAAGAGTTTTTCCTGCAATATTGAGATGATTTGATAGCAGACTATATAAGGTTTTTTTCTTTTACTTTTTAAGTGATGTAACTTTTATATTTGCCTCAAATCTTTTGTCATTTTGGTTAAATAAGTATTGCTTCATAGTTTTCCTATAATCCTATTTGACCAACTGTTTTAAAACTTTTTGATTTTTTTGACAAACTTCCCAAGGATCAAGTTCTAAATGAAATAGTTTTGAACTATAACTGTGGACTGTTTCAATGGGCTGAGGCATCTCAAAAAGAAATATTAAATTCATTAGAATTTTTTGTTATGTTAAATTACATGGGAAGCATTGTCAGATGAGTGGTAATAAACCTTCTTAGGTTATACTATATGGGTGGCATTAAAATAAATGTTCTAGAAATTAGATGAAGTTGCTAAAATTTGATTTGTTCTGGTATTATCAGTCATAATTCTAATTATCTTAAAATGTATGTCACAGCAGATATGTTAAGCTTCTTTGTCAATTGCATTGTAATCAGATCTTAAATCATGACTTGTAAGCGTTTGTCATTCATAAACAGTTTTATTTCACTCTGATGCTTTGTTAAAAACACTTCTCAAAGAAGATTCATAGAAAGGACTTGTTGACACACACAAGTTTCTGATAACTTTCAGATCATACTGCTAAACTGGGTGGAAATTCAAGGAGTCTAATGGAAACTGATGATTTCATAAAACTGTTGACAAAGATGATGAGTTACATAGCACTGAGTGAACTGGTTAATATGGTTATAATTTTTGTTTTTCTCTGAAATATTATTGGCTTTTAATCTGTATTTTGTAGATAGAAGAAAACATTTCTCCTTAAGCCAATTGTGATTAACAGTTGATAAATTATGCATTTGCAAGTAGAATTGAAGCATTCATCTTTCCTTTCTATCTGATTCACGCAGAAGTCAGAAATCTAGGGTTGCCAGAAGATTGTCTGGTGAATAAAGAAGGTCACATCCTGACAGATGCCAGAATATCAACAAACTCCTGGGACCTGAAGAAGAGAAGAAATTTATTCAAATATATAGATGTTGAAGCCAGCATGTGATGGCAAATCAGTGGCATAGTTTTCCTGACCTTGAGAGGCCTTTTAAAAGTTACGATATTCCCAATGAAAAGTACTAGTGCAGCCTATATATATATATATATATATATATATATATATATATATTTGCTTTTTAGGGCTGTACCCATGGCATATGGAGGTTCCCAGGCTAGGCGCTGAATCAGAGCTACAGCTGCTGGCTTACACCACAGCCACAGCAACACAGGATCCAAGGCTCATCTATGACCTACACCACAGCTCATGACGGTGCTAGATGCTTAACCAACTAAATAAGGCCAGGAATCGAACCCTCAACCTTGTGGTTACTAGTCACATTCATTTCTGATGTGCAACAATGGGAACTCCAGTAGTGCAGCCAATTTAAAAAAGCCTATATGAAAAATTACACTTATGTGAATAATTAGGTCACATTTATTGCAACCAGACTTATTTTATTTTTATTTTTTATTTTCCCACTGTACAGCAAGGGGATCAAGTTATCCTTACATGTATACTTTTTTTTTCCCCCACCCTTTCTTCCGTTGCAACATGAGTATCTAGACATAGTTCTCAATGCTACTCAGCAGGATCTCCTTGTAAATCTATTGTAAGTTGTGTCTGATAAGCCCAAGCTCCCGATCCCTCCCACTCCCTCCCTCTCCCATCAGGCAGCCACAAGTTTATTTTCCAAGTCCATGATTTTCTTTCCTGTGGAGATGTTCATTTGTGCTGGATATTAGATTCCAGTTATAAGTGATATCATATGGTATTTGTCTTTGTCCTTCTTGCTCATTTCACTCAGTATGAGATTCTCTAGTTCCATCTATATTGCTGCAAATGGCACTATGTCGTTCTTTTTTATGGCTGAGTAGTATTCCATTGTGTATATATACCACTTCTTCCGAATCCGAATCCAATCATCTGTCAATGGACATTTGGGTTGTTTCCATGTCCTGGCTATTGTGCATAGTGCTGCAGTGAACATGCGGGTGCATGTGTCTCTTTTAAGTAGAGTTTTGTCAGGATATATGCCCAAGAGTGGGATTGATGGGTCATATGGTAGTTCTATGTATAGATTTCTAAGGTACCTCCAAACTGTTCTCCATAGTGGTTGTACCAGCTTACATTCCCACCAACAGTGCAGGAGGGTTCCCTTTTCTCCACAGCCCCTCCAGCACTTGTTATTTATGGATTTATTAATGATGGCCATTCTGACTGGTGTGAGGTGGTATCTCATGGTAGTTTTGATTTGCATTTCTCTTATAATCAGTGATGTTGAGCATTTTTTCATGTGTTTGCTGGCCATCTTCATATCTTCCTTGGAGAACAGTCTATTCAGGTCTTTTGCCCATTTTTCCATTGATTGATCGGCGTCTTTGCTATTGGATTATACAAGTTGCTTGTATATTCTAGAGATTAAGCCCTTGTCAGTTGCATCATTTGAAACTATTTTCTCCCAGTCTGTAAGTTGTCTTTTTGGTTTCTTTTGGGTTTCCTTTGCTGTGCAAAAGCTTTTCAGTTTGATGAGGTCCCATGGGTTTATTTGTGCTCTTATTTCTATTGTTTTGGGAGACTGACCTGAGAAAATATTCATGATGTTGATGTCAGAGAGTGTTTTGCCTGTGTTTTCTTCTAGGAGTTTGATGGTGTCCTGTCGTATATTTAAGTCTTTCAGCCATCTGGAGTTTATTTTTGTGCATGGTGTGAGGGTGTGTTCTAGTTTCATTGCTTTGCATGCAGCTGTCCGGGTTTCCAAGCAATGCTTGCTGAATAGACTTTCCTTTTCCCATTTGATGTTCTTGCCTCCCTTGTCAAAGATTAATTGACCATAGGTGTCAGGGTTTATTTCCGGATTCTCTATTCTGTTCCATTGGTCTGTCTGTCTGTTTTGATACAAGTACCACACTGTTTTGATGACTGTGGCTTTGTAGTATTTCTTGAAGTCTGAGACAGTTATGCCTCCTGCTTGGTTTTTGTTTCTCAGGATTGCTTTGGGATTCTGGGTCTTTTGTTGTTCCATATAAAATATTAGATTGTTTGTTCCAGTTCTGTGAAAAATGTCATGGGTCATTTGATAGGGATTGCATTGAATCTGTAGATTGTTTTGGATAGTATGGCCATTTTCACAATATTGATTTTTCCAATCCAGGAACATGGAATATCTTTCCATTTCTTTACATCTTCTTTGATTTCTTTGATTAAAGTTTTATAGTTCTCGGTACATAGGTCCTTAACCTCCTTGGTCAGGTGTATTCCGAGGTATTTGATTTTGTGAGGTGCAATTTTAAAAGGTATCATATTTTTGTATTCCTTTTCTAGTATTTCATTGCTGATATACAGAAATGAGACTGACTTCTGAATGTTAATCTTATATCCTGCTACTTTGCTGAATTTAGTAATCAGTTCAGGGAGTTTTGGGGTTGAGTCCTTAGGGTTTTCTAGGTATAGAATCATGTCGTCTGGATACAGTGACAGTTTGATCTCTTCTCTTCCTATATGGATGCCTTTTATTTCTTTTGTTTGTCTAATTGCTATGGCTAGGACTTCCAAAACTATGTTGAAAAGCAGTGGTGAGAGTGGGCATCCTTGTTTTGTTCCAGATTTGAGTGAGAAGGCTTTCAGTTTTATATTTGCTGTGGGTTTATCATAAATGGCTTTGATTATGCTCAGGAATGTTCCCTCTATACTCACTTTGGCAAGGGTCTTGATCATGAATGGATGTTGGACTTTGTCAAATGCTTTTTCTGTGTTTATTGAGATGATCATATGATTTTTGACTTTTGTTGATGTGGTGTATGATGTTGATTGATTTGCATATGTTGAACCATCCTTGTGAACCTGGGATGAATCCTAGCTGGTCATGGTGTATAATTTTTTTGATATGTTGCTGGATTCGGTTGTCTAAGATTTTGTTGAGAATTTTTGCATCTATATTCATCAAAGATATTGGCTGATAGTTTTCTTTTTTGGTGGTATCTCTGCCTGGTTTTGGAATGAGGGTGATGGTGGCATCATAGAATGTCTTTGGGAGTATTCCTTCTTCTTCAGCCTTTTGAAAGAGTTTAAGGAGGATGGGCACCAGTTCCTCTTTATATGTTTGATAGAATTCGCCTGTGAAGCCATCTGGTCCTGGACTTTTATTTGTAGGGAGTGTTTTTATGACCTCTTCAATTTCGTATCTAGTGATTGGTCTGTTCAGTTGGTCTGTTTCTTCTTGATTCAGTTTTGGCAGGCTGTAAGATTCTAGAAAATTGTCCATTTCTTCCAGATTGTCAAACTTGTTGCCTTGCCATATAGTTGTTCATAGTATTCTCTTATGGTTTTTTGTATTTCTGCAGTATCCATTGTGATTTCTCCTTTTTCATTTATAATTTTGTTTATTTGAGTTCTTTCTCTCCTCTTTTTAGTGAGTCTGTCAAGGGGTTTGTCAATTTTGTTTACCTTTTCAAAGAACCAGCTCTTGGTTTTATTAATATTCTCTATTGTTTTTTGAGTCTCTATTTTATTGATTTCTTCTTTGATCTTTATAATTTCCTTCCTTCTGCTGACTTTAGGTCTTTCTTGTTCTTTTCCTAATTCGTTTAGGTGGAGGGTTAAGTTGTCAATTTGGGATCTTTCTTCTTTTTTGAGAAAGGCCTGTATTGCTATAAATTTCCCTCTGAGCACTGCTTTTGCAGCATCCCACAGATTTTGAGAGGTTGTGTCTTCATTATCATTTGTTTCAAGGTATTTTTTAATTTCCTTCTTGATTTCCTCATTGACCCATTGGTTTTTTAGTAGCATGTTGTTTAGTCTCCATGGAGTAGGTTTTTTCTCATTTCTTTTCCCATGGTTGATTTCTAATTTCATGGCATTGTGGTCAGAGAAGATACTTGAGATAATTTCTATGCTCCTAAATTTGTTGAGGTTAGCTTTGTGTCCCAATATGTGGTCGATTCTTGAGAATGTTCCATGTGCACTTGAGAATGTGTATTCTGATTTTTTTGGATGTAGTATCCTGAAGATATCAATTAAGTCTAACTTTTCTATTGTTTCCTTTAGGATCTCTGTTGCTTTATTGGTTTTCTGCCTAGAGGATCTGTCCATTGGTGTGAGGAGGGTATTAAAGTCTCCTACTATGATTGTATTCCCATCAATTTCTCCCTTTATGTCTGTTAATATTTGTTGTAAGTATCTGGGTGCTCCTGTGTTTGGAACATATATGTTAATGGTAGTAACATCCTCTCCTTGGATGGATCCCTTAATCATTAAGTAGTGTCCTTCTTTGTCTTTCTTTATGTCTTTTGTTTTAAAGTCTATTTTGTCTGATATAAGTGTTGCAACTCCTGCTTTCCTGTCATGTCTATTGGCATGAAATATTTTTCCCCACCCCTTCACTTTCAATCTATATGTATCCTTTGTCCTAAGGTGAGTTTCTTATAAGCAGCATATTGAAGGTTTTTGCCTTTTTATCCACTCAGCCATTCTGTGTCTTTTGATTGGGGCATTCAGTCCATTGACATTTAAGGTGATAATTGATAGATGATTATTTATTGCCATTTGATCCTCGTGTTCCAGTTGATTCTATGGTTCTCCATTCTTCCTTTTTTTTTTTTTTTTTTTTTTTTTTTTTTTTTTTTTTTGCGCGAATGCAATGTTTGGTTTTGGCTTGTGGTTACCCTGTTTTTTAAGTATGCTAACCCCTTCCCATAATTGTGTGTTTTAGCCTGATGGTCCTGTAGGTTCAAACACTTCATTACTATATTAAAATTAAGAGAAACAAACAAAAAAACAAAAAGGGTCTATTTATTTCCTAACATCCCTTGCTCACATTTTATGATTTTCATGACTTTTTTTTAATTTTAATTTTATTTTGTTTGAAACATGTTCATGATTAAATCTGTATGCTGGCTTATTTGAGTGACTGCTCTCTGATTGTGGTTTCCTCAGTCCTAGTTCTTCCTCTTCTTCTTTTTTTTTTTTCTTTTTCCTCCCTTTCTTTCCTTCCTCTCTTTTTGGTTTAGAGAAGCCCTTTCAGTATTTCTTTTAGCCTGAGTTTTGTATTGCTGTATTCTTTTAGCTTTTGTTTGTTGGGAAAAAAATTTTATTTCTCCTTCTATTCTAAATGATGTTCTTGCTGGATAGAGTATTCTAGGTTGCATATTTTTTCCTTTTAGCACTTTAAATATCTCTTGCCATTTCCTCCTGGCCTGTAGTGTTTCTGTAGAGAAATCAGCTGATAATCTTATGGGGGTTCCCTTGTAGGTAACATTCTGCTTTTCTCTTGCTGCCTTTAGGATCCTCTCTTTATCACTATCTTTTGCCATTTTTATTATGATGTGTCTTGGTGTGGGTCTATTTGGGTTCAATTTGTTTGGGGCCCTCTGTGCTTCCTGTATCTTGAACTCAGTATCCTTTAGATTTGGGAAGTTTCCAGTGATAATTTCTTCAAATATATTTTCCATTCCCTTATCTTTTTCTACTCCTTCTGGAATTCCTATTATGCATAGATCGGCTGGACAGAGCTTGCTCTGGTATTTTTGGGCTGTGGGGCTCTTGCAGGGGGCTGGTGGTGCTGGACAGCTGTTCTGCAGGAGTACAGCACACCCCAAGGGCTGGAGCAGATGTCTGGGTCACTGAGAATCCAAGAGGCTCTTCCCCAGGGCAGCCCAACTCGGAAGGACTGTCTGAGAATTAGGCAGATCTTTTTAGGGCCTGGTCAAGCTTGTTCTAGGTTTTCTGGGATGTGGGGGCTCCTGCAGGGAGCTGGCAGTCCTGTGCAGCTGTTCCACTGGAGTGTGGCACCCCCCAAGGGCTGGAGTGGCTAGCTGGGCCGCTGCGAACCCAAGAGGCTCTTCCACCAGGTAGCCCAACTGGGAAGGACTGTCTGAGAATTAGGCAGATCTTTTCAGGGCCCGGCCTAGCTTGTTCTAACTTTTCTGGGCTGCAGGCCTTTTCCTGGGGGCTGGCGGTGTTTGGTGCTGCTCTGTGGGGGTGTAGCCCCTCCAAAGGGCAAGCAGGCCAGGGCAGGGACAGTCCCTGTGGTGGTAGACTTCCGGCAATTGTTGAGGCCAGCCCTCTTGGATGGCAGGCAGCCCCAGGTCCGGCGTGTGCATAAGGGGTGGGGGGGTGGAGGGGATGCCCTGGGAAGCACAGCTTTCTGATAGCTAGTGGGCCAGTAAGCTCGCTGTGGCATGGGGAGTATTCTATGGGGACCCACCCCTTCTTCTCTCCCCTCCCCAACACTGGCACAGACCCAGCTCTTCTCCCAGGTTCCCTCTGATGTGTTTTTCCACTTCCCCGCCCTTAGCGAATTGCTCCCTTCCCCTGCGAGGTTCTGTTTTCTAGTCTCCCAGGCAGTCTCTGCCCAGTCAAACTTGACAGAACGGTTTCTAGACCTCCCAAGCAGTCTCTGCTCCACCCCAGCCCTTTCCCAGAGACTAACCTTTGGAGTCGAGGTCTCGGTGCCCAGCCCCCACCCAGGCATCTCAATTTTTGTTGACTGAGCCTGTAGTTTAGATGATCTGTTTGGTTCTCGCTCTGCTTTTCAGAACTCTGACTTACTGCTACACTCTTCTCTGCATCTGGAGATTCCTCTGATTCGGTTGATCTTTCCATCAAGTAGGTGACTTTTCAGAGTGTGGGATCCCTTTCTCCTCTGCAGTTTCCCTTTCAGGAGCACCCATCCAGCTCAGATCCACCTTCTCTCCCTCTCCTCTTTTCTCTTGTTTTACCTAGTAATGTCACAAAATTCTTGCCGTTATTGGAGTTTAGGCTCTTCTGCCAGCGATTGGTTGCTGTTCTGTGTGAGTCGTTTATCCTGTAGATGTGTTTTTTTTGTTGTGTTTGTGGGAGAGGGTGAGCGTGTCCCCCTACTATTCTGCCATCTTGCCTCTCTCTCCCCCCAGATGTATTTTTTAACAAATTATTCTTAACTTGGCTAGACTTAGTAGAAATAAGGAAAATTTAGAAAAATTATGTTTCAATAATATATCTTTACAGATATAAATTTTTTTAAAAACTTCAATTATAGTTGATTTACAATATTCTGTTAATTTCTGCTATACAGCACAGTGATCCAGTTATACATTTGTATACATTCTTTTTATCACATTATTTTCCTTCACAAGTGACTAGGTATAGTTCCCTGTGCTATACAGCAGGATCTCATTGCTTATCCACTTCAAATGCAATAGTTTGCATCTACTAGCCCCAAATTCCCAGTCCATCCCACTCCCTTCTTCTCCCCCTTGAAAACCACAAGTCTGTTCTCCATGTCCATGAGATTGTTTCTTTTCTGTGGATAGGTTCATTTGTGCCATATATTAGATTCCAGATATAAATAATTCATGTGATCTTTCTCTTCTGACTTACTTCACTTTGTATGAGAATCTTAAAATAGTTTCAAATGATTCAACTGAAAACAAATTTAATGTCCAAAACAGACACATACACAAACAACTCAACAGCAAAAAAAACCTGAAAAATGGGAGGAAGTCCTAAAGGGACGTTTCCCTAAAGAGACATACCAATGGCCAAAGGTCACATGAAAAAATGCTCAAAATCACTAATTATTACAGAAATGCAAATCAAAACTACTATGAGGTACCACCTCACAGCAGTCAGTATGGCCATCATTAATAACGAGTACAGATAACGAGTCTATTCTCCAAGTCCATGATTTTCTTTTCTGTGGAAAGGCTCATTTGTGCCTTATATTAGATTCCACATATAAGTGATATCATATGGTATTTGTCTTTTTCTTTCTGACTTACTTCGCTCAGGATGAGAGTCTGTAGTTCCATCTATGTTGCTACAAATGGCATTTATTTTGTTATTTTTTATGGCTGAGGAGTATTCTATTGTGTATATATACCACATCTTCTTAATCCATTCATCTGTCAATAGACATTTAGGATGTTTCCATGTCTTGGCTATTGTGAATAGGGCTGCAGTGAACATATGGGTGCATGTGTCTTTTTCAAGGAAAGTTTTGTCCAGATATATGCCCAAGAGTGGGATTGCAGGGTCATATGGTAGTTCTATGTATAGATTTCTAAGGTACCTCCATACTGTTCTCCATAGTGGTTGTACCAGCTTACATTCCCACCAACAGTGCAGGAGGGTTCCCTTTCTCCACAGCCCCTCCAGCACTTGTTATTTATGGACTTATTAATGATGGCCATTCTGACTGGTGTGAGGTGGTATCTCATGGTAGTTTTGATTTGTATTTCTCTAATAATCAGTGACATTGAGCATTTTTTCATGTGCTTGTTGGCCATCTTCATATCTGCCTTGGAGAAATACCTATTCAGGTCTTTTGCCCATTTTTCCATTGGGTTGTTTGCTTTTTTGCCATTGAGTTGTATAAGTTGCTTGTATATTCTAGAGATTAAGTCCTTGTCAGTTGCATCATTTGAAACTATTTTCTCCCATTCTGTAAGTTGTCTTTTTGATTTCTTTTTGGTTTCCTTTGCTGTGCAAAAGCTTGTCAGTTTGATTAAGTCTCATTGGTTTCTATTTGCTTTTATTCTGTTTTTTTTGGGGAGACTGACCTGAGAAAACATTCATAAGGTTGATGTCAGATGTTTTGCCTACATTCTCTTCCAGGAGTTGGATGATGTCTTACATTTAAGTCTTTTAGCCACTTTGAGTTTATTTTTGTGCATGATGTGAGTGTGTGTTCTAGTTTCATTGATTTGCATGCAGCTGTCCAGGTTTCCCAGCAATGCTTGCTGAACAGACTTTCTTTTTCCCATTTGATGTTCTTGCCTCCTTTGTCAAAGATTAATTGACCATAGGTGTCTGGGTTTATTTCTGGGTTCTCTATTCTGGTCCATTGGTCTGTATGTCCATTTTGGTACCAGTACCACACTGTCTTGATGACTGTGGCTTTGTAACATTGCCTGAAGTCTGGGAGAGTTATGCCTCCTGCTTGGTTTTTGTTTCTCAGAATTGCTTAGGAGATTCTGGGTCTTTTGTGGTTCCGTATACATTTTTGGATTGTTCTAGTTCTGTGAAAAATGTCATGGGTAATTTGATGGGGATTGCATTCAATCTGTAGATTGCTTTGGGTAGTATGGCCATTTTTACAATATTAATTTTTCCAACCCAGGAGCATGGAATATCTTTCATTTCTTTGCATCCTCTTTATTTTCCTTGATTAATGTTTTATAGTTCTCAGCATATGTCTTTCATCTCCTTTGTAAGGTGTATGCCCAGGTATTTGATTTTTTGGGGCCCAATTTTAAAGGGTATTGTATTTTTGTATTCCTTTTCCAATATTTCATTGTTAGTATACAGAAATGCGACTGACTTCTGAATGTTAATCTTATATCCTGCTACTTTGGTGATTCTGTTGATGAGTTCAAGTAGTTTTTGTGTTGAGTCCTTAGGGTTTTCTATATATAGTATCATGTCATCTGCATACTGTGACAGTTTTACCTCTTCTTTCCCTATTTGGATGCCTTTTATTTCTTTTGTTTTTCTGATTTCTGTGGCTCGTACTTCTAATACTCTGTTGAATAACAGTGATGGGAGTGGGCATCCTCGTCTTGTTCCAGATTTTAGTGGGAAGGCTTTCAGCCTTTATATTTGCTGTGGGTTTGTCATAAATGGGTTTTATAATGTTAACATATGTTCCCTCTATACCCATTTTGGTAAGAGTTTTTATCATGAATGGATGTTGGACTTTGTCAAATGCTTTTTCTGCATCTATTGAGAAAATAATGTGGTTTTTAACTTTTCTTTTGTTATTGTGTATGACATTGATTTGCGTATGTTGAACCATCCTTGTGCACCTGGGGTGAATCCCACTTGGTTGTGGTGTATGATCTTTTTTATATGTTGTTGGATTTGGTTGTCTAAAATTTTGTTGAGAATTTTTGCATCTATGTTCATCAGGGATATGGGCCTATAGTTTTCTTTTTTAGTGGTATCTTTGTCTGGTTTTGGAATTAGGGTGATGGTGGGTCTAAATTCTTCTTTGTATGTTTGGGAGAATTCGCCTCTGAAGCCATCTGGTCCTGGACTTTTATTTATAGGGAGTGTTTTTATGACATAGTCAATTTCATTTCTAGTGATTGGTGTGTTCAGTTGATCTATTTCTTCTTGATTTATCTTTGGCAGGCTGTAAGTCTCTACAGAGTTGTCCATTTCTTCTATGTTGTCAAATTTGTTGGCATACAATTGTTCATAGCATTCTTTTTTTTTTTTTTTTTTGTATATCTGCAGTATCTGTTATCATTTCTCCTTTTTCATTTCTTACTTTATTGGGGTTTTTTTCTCTCCTCTTCTTAGTGAGTCTGGCCAGAGGTTTGTCAATTTTGTTTACCTTTTCAAAGAACCAGTTCTTGGTTTGATTGATTTTGTCTATTTTTTTTAGTCTCTATTTTATTGATTTCTTCTTTGATCTCTATGATTTCCTTCCTTCTGCTGACTTTAGGTTTTGTTTGTTCTTTTTCTAATTCATTTAGGTGGTGGGTTAAATTGTTTATTTGAGGTATTTCTTCTTTTTTGAGGAAGGCCTATATTGCTATGAACTTCCCTCTGAGCACTGCTTTTGCAGCATCCCATAGATTTTGAGTGGTTTTGTCTTCATTATCATTTGTCTCAAGGTACTTTTAAATTTCCTTCTTGATTTCCTCAATGACCCATTGGTTTTTTTAGTAGCATGTTGTTTAGTCTCCATGTAGTCAGTTTTTTCTCATTTCTTTTCCTGTGGTTGATTTCTAATTTCATGCCCTTTTGGTCAGAGAAGATACTTGAAATAATTTCTATACTCTTAAATTTGTTGAGGTTAGTTTTGTGTCACAGTATGTGGTCAATCCTTGAAGATGTTCCATGTGCACTTGAGAAGAATGTATATTCTAATATTTTTGGATGTAATGTCCTGGAAATGTCAATTAAGTCTAACTTTTCTACTGTGTCATTTAGGATCTCTTGCCTTATTGATTTTCTGTCTAGAGAATCTGTCCATTGATGTGAGTAGGATTTTAAAATATCCTACTACTACTGTATTCTCATAAATTTCTCTTTTGATGTCTCTTGCTATTTGTTGTATGTATTTGGATGCTGCTATATTAGGGGCATGTATATTAATGAGTGTATTTTGATTGATCCTTTTAGCAATAAATATTGTCCTCCTTTTTGTCTTTATATCCTTCATTTCAAAGTCTGTTTTTTTTCTGATATGAGTATTGCAATTCCTGCTTTCCTGTCTTGTCCACTGGCATGAAATATCTTTTCCCATCCCATTACTTGTGTCCTTTGCCCTAACGTGAGTCTCTTGTAGACAGCATATTGCAGGCCTTTGCTTTTTATCCAGTCTGCCACTATGTATTTTGATTGGAACATTCATTCCATTGATATTTAAGGTAATTATTGACAAATGTGTATTTATTTCCATTTTAAACCTTGTTTTCCACTTGATTCTATGTTTCTCATTTTTCCTTTCTTTTTTTGGTTGGGTCATTTCCTTTTATTTCATGCTCATGTGCTCTTTTTAGTTTTTGTGAATGTGTTATTTGATTTTGATTTGTGGTTGCTTTGTTTTTCAAGTGTGTTAAACCCTTCCTATATCTGCTTTCTTTATCCTGATAGTAATATAAGCTCAAACACATTCTAGAAAAAAAAATCCAGTTTTTCTTTTCTTCCCAACATTTTATGATTTTTATGTCCTTTTTTAACATCTTCATGTTTATCCTGTTTTTGTTCATTGTGTTTATTGTTGATTTTACAATTTTTCTTTTAGTTCTGTATATTGGCTTCTTTAAGTGATTACTTTACAATTGTGAGTTCCCTCATCCTATTTCTTCTTACCTCTTTTTTATTTAGAGGATTGTTTTCAGTATTTCTTTTAGAATGGGTATAGTATTTCTGTACTCTTTCAGTTTTTGTTTTTTGGAAAAAGTCTTTATTTCTCCTTCTATTTTAAATGATATCCTTGCTGGATAGAGTATTCTAGTCTGCAAATTTTTACCTTTTAGAACTTTGGTTATATCTTGCCACTCTCTTCTGGCCTATGGTGTTTCTGTAGAGAAATCAGCTGATAGCTTTGTAGGGGATCCCTTATAATTAATGCCTTGTTTTTCTCTTGCTGCCTTTAGAATCCTCTCTTTAACTTTTGCCATTTTAATTATAATATGTCTTGATACGGGCCTGTTTGGGTTCAACTTGTTTGGAGTGCTCTGTGCTTCCTGTATCTTGATATCCATTTCCTTTAGATTTGGAAAGTTTTCAGCCATAATTTCTTCAAATATATTTTTAGTCCCCTTTTTTCTTCTCCCTCTGGAATCCCTATTATGCATAGATTGGCCCTCTTTATATTATCCCACAGATCTCATATTATTTTCATGTTTTTTTTATTTGGTTTTCTGTCTGTCGTCCTGATTGGGTGATTTCCATTATTCTATCTTCAAAGTCTCTAACTCATTCTTCTGCATTATTCATTCTGCTCTTCAGTGTCTAAGTTTGCCCCTCTGCAAATGAATTTTCTAGTTTTTCTTGATTCCTCTTTATATTTTCTAGTTCCTTCCTAAAGTAATATGCATTACTGTTCATATCCACACTTAATTCCTTCATATTCTCCCTTAATTCCTTCATTGTTTTGGCTATCTCCTTTTTGAACTTGGTGTCTGTCAGATTGCAGAATTGTTTCACTTTTTTGCTCCTTCAGGTTAATTCTTCTGTTCTTTTAACTGGGAGTGTTTCCTGAGCATCTTCATTTTGCTTATATTTTTCTTATTCTGTGAGTTTAGGAAAACTACTGTAGTCTTGGACGGCTATTTATAAGCAAGAGTGTCCCTGGGTACTTTGTGATGGCTTACTATTTATTTTTGGCATGAGAGTTTGGATGCTTGCTGTCTCTTTCCTCAGTGTGAGCAGGCTGTTATCCCCTTGATAGTGTGCTGCATGTGCTTCCAGGGAGATGAAGGCAAATGGGCAGGGCTAGTAGCCAGTGCCTGGTAGCCGGGCCCTTGACAGTAGCAAGGACCTATGGATGGTGGCTCAGACTACTCCTAAATTGCAGGGCTCTGAGAAGTGGCAACAAGCCTTAGGCAGTTTTAGGCAGCACCTGGAGCATGTGGCCGTGGCAGTGGTGGGGCATGTGTGTTTCCAGGGGAGTGAGAGCAGCAACATGTGGTCCTCAGCTGCAGTGCCTGCCTCTGTGCTGATCTCTAAGTTGACTGAGACTGCAGGTGGTGCCTGTTCACAGACCCATAGTGGTGGCAGACAACAGCCACCTCTGGAGTCAGAGCTAAATGTGGTATTTGGCCCCCACTGCCTATAGACCCTGCAAGAAGTGCCATGTCCCACTTAGTCCACATAGGAGGTACCACCACCTATAGCTGGCACAAGAGGGGCTGTCACCCATAGCCCTGACCTCTGAGCCTCCATACATGTGCTGAGAAAGATATTCCCATTGTGGTCTGCCCGTCCTCCTCTTGCCCTTCCAACAATAGTGACTCGTTTCTCCTGTGGGCCCAGACCTCCTCCTGGGTTCCCTTGGCAGTGGTGCTCCACTTCTCAGCCCTTGGTGCTCCACTCCTTCAGAACTGACCTCTTGTCCTCTCCCCAGAACTGACCTCCAGAGCCTGAATCTCAGTGCATAGACCCTGCCTGAGCATCTCAGGCTGTGGTGAGTGGGGTACTGATGGTCTTTTTGGTGCTCTCTCTCCTTTGCCCTCCTCGTCTATCTGCTGCACTTTTCTCTGTGGCTTTGAGCTCCCTCCATCTTGGCTGATCTCCCCATCAGTTAGATGGCTTCCAGGGTTTGGGTTCCTTTCCTCCCTCAGTTTCTTCTGAAGAGTCCTGATTCCATCCTGATTCCTTTCTCTCTCTCATACACATGCACTCTCACTCTCTCTCACATCTTCCTTTTGTTCTACTCAGTTATATGGAGAATTTCTTGCTCTTTTTGGAGGTTTAAGGTCTTCTGCAGTTGTTCAGTAGGTGTTCTGTGCAAATCATTCTACATGTAGTTTTGTTTTTTTTTTCCAATGTGTTTGTGGGAGGTGAGTGCCATGTCTTACTCCTCTACCATCTTCTGAAGTTTTGTATACACTGAGGTTTTGTGTTTGCTATCTATATCCAGGATGACTTCTTATTGCTATGTTACATTATTATAAAGTTATAATTATTTAAAAAATTCTAAGCTTATTTCTAATGCCAATAATAGTAATCTATCTTTGATTGAAGTTCAGATGATCTGTGAAGGGCAACTAGGAGATTATATACACACACAAAAAGATATTTTTTAAAGGACTGTCTCCAAACTAGATAAAAGGATGTTATTAGGTTCTCTTAACTAGTAAATGTGCAATAAAGTGGAAGATAATTGACTCTTAATTTTATATTTTCCATTTAAGAAGGGCCTCTGCATTGGATTATATCTGGAAAAGACTTGATCCCAAATGACACTCACACCATAATGAAAAGAAAAAACAGCAGTGGTAGACAGATGAACCAAGAATATGGACCTGGTCTGTAAGAACCATCCTACAAATCAGTTGAACTACTTAGCAAATGTTTGTCTTCCTATCAAAGTGGAAATTTAACTATACTTTTGGCCCCGGCATTAGGATGGAAAGAAAATTCTTTGATGAAGCTGTTGCAAAATGTAACTATTCATGACATGTATCACAGCTTGCTTTAATCTGCAGCTGAAAGTGCATGCATACTGTTTCAGTGACAATTCCATTATAGTTTGCAAATGTATATCCTATAAATTGCTTTCTCATTAGCATACCTGTGATCTTGTTCACTATGTTTGATTAGTTTTCCCCTAACTAGGCATACACATACACAAAAGTAGGCCTAGTACCAATGGACATGATGGATCCAGGGTAAGCAGCAATCACCCTTGCATCAAGGAAAAAAAAATTTTTGATCATCAGTACTTTCTATGGAAACATTTAGAAACAAAAGGGGGAAATGATAGAAGAAAATTTCACGTACTGAGGCATAGAGAAATTATTCTGGCCTATACATGATTTAACTTAAAATAGAACAGACTGGTTTGTGACACATCAAACAAGTATTATTCATGTTCTTTAACCATTAAGAACAAGAATACATTTAACAATTAGGGTAACTGTGGTTCAGACATCCAAAATAGAGCTGAATTACCATTATAGATGTGATTTCAGACACATTTCTGTACTATTGAGAACTTGACTGATGACTGCAACATTATGGCCACAAGTTAACTATAGAATCAGAAGTGCAATCTAAACTGTGGTCCACCATACAGAAAGCAGGAAACCAGAAGACTCATCTGGAAAACATACAGTCCCCCAAAGCTATGGGATGTTAGAAGTGGCAACTGTAACCTTTATCTTTGTGCCCTGAATGCTGCATTTCCATAATTAGGCAAAAGTGGCTATGTCAAGTAGTTCAGCTTTTTGGTATAGGGAATATATTTCAAAAACAGTACATAATATTCACAGAGAGCCATTGGGCTATTAGATAAGACTGAACCCCAAACCCAGATACCAGTCTCAGTGCTAAACTACACCCTGAAAAGTGATATTTGGTTGTGCCCTCAAACTCGGTGAGATTCTGAGACCACTTTAACATGTTCCACTAAAACTTTGGTACAAAAAAATAGATGGTTATAGGAAAGGGAAAATTTTTCTGAGAAGGCACCTGTAATGAATCAGTAATTTTGTCTGATTTATACTGTAACAATAACACTTTCCAAATGAACACCATGGGAATCAGCTGCAATTATGGCACAGTTGGAAAACTAGAGTTAGTAGAGGAGAATAAAAGCTATGGCAGTTCAGATGTTGATGATATATATACTAGGAGCTAGAAATAAACCTACAAGTTCAGTTGTAGAAATAAAGGACAGCTGGCCAGAAGGCAAATTAGAAGAAGGAACTGAATTAGTTCAACAAGTGCTATAACAAAGTGAAAAATTTTTCACCAAGTCTGAATAGTTGTGGATAAGAGGAAAAAGAATTGTATGATTGACTAAAGATTATGCAAATACTTCATCAGGTGTTATAAGCTGGTTTTCTTCTTCCAGTCAGCATGGAGCTTTTATTACTTAAAATTCTTGGTCATCCCCTTTTTACATTAGCCTTTGTTATATTTCCTATTGAGGTGTTATTGCAACAAGAGGTGATGTCAGGCCAGAAAGAAAAAAGACACTCTGCTTATCTTGCAGGATTATAGAGCACCTTTTGGGATAAGAGAATTCTTTAAAATGAAAGTCTAAGACTTTGTCTCCTCTAACTCTCCCATTTTTATTGTTGCCCCCTTTTCTCAAAGATTTGGGGAGGATTGAAACAGAAGTAGAGATTGTAACTGAATCTCCTTAATACTGAGCTCTTTAGCTGAGTTTATGATTAACCTCTCTATTCAAAACTTTACCCTCTTTCTTTTCCTGAATCTGTCCCCTTCAATATTGAGGAGTATCAATGAAAAGGGGGGACTGAAACTGTATGCAGGCCCCAGGGTTCCTGTACTTTGAAGTAAAAGTCTTTTTCTTTAGTCTCCTAAGCCTCCCCTGAGTCTCAAATGGCTGGCTCAAGAATTAATGATTAGGAAATGTGAAGTTACAGAAACAAGAATAACTGTTGGGCTGGGAAACTGGTAACAATTCAGACTGTAAATCCACCACATAGCAGAATCATTGAACTTCCAATTCCCTGAAAGATATAAAAGTCTAACATATATTCCTAAGTTGTTTTTATGGGAGGCAGACCCCCACCAGATGAAAACTGATGACCACAAACACAAAGACTCTAGATTAGTCAAAACCAGAAGGTTAATAATGTTGAAACTTCATCTAGATGCCAACAAATCCAGGAATTGTGCATAAGCTGATCATACACCCTGCAGCCCCCCTCCCTCACACTACCTTTAAAACTCTTTCCCTGAAATCCCTTTGGGAGTTCAGATGTTTTGAGCATGAGCTACTTGTTCTTCTTTCTTGGTACCCTGCAATAAATGCTGTGCTTTGCTTCACTATGACCTGGTTCAGTAGACTGGCTTTACTGTGCACAGATGAGTGGATACCTAAGATTGGTTTGGTAACAGTCTCTGTCAATCTTTATGGAATGAACTTATCTCCAGTTGCAAGCAGAGGAAAGAAGTGCTCTCTTAATATCCCTCCTCTCTCCTTTCCATCCCTTTTCCTTTCTGTTTTCCTTTTTCCCTTTTCTTCCCTTTTCTTTCCCTCCTATTCCTCATATCTATACTTTTCAAATTCCCATACAGCCATCTTGGCTTAGAACTGATTATGAGATAGGATTTTAAAAATATTTTTATATACTTGGAGTTCCCATTGTGGCTCAGTGTTTAAGAATCTGACTAGGAACCATGAGGTTGGAGGTTCAACCCCTGACCTCACTCAGTGGGTTAAGGATCCAGCATTGCCATGAGCTGTGGTGTAGGTCACAGACTCGGCTCAGATCCCACATGGCTGTGGCTATGGCGAAGGCCAGTGGCTATAGCACCAATTAGACCCCTAGCCTGGGAACCTCCATATGCCGTGGGTGCAGCCCTAGAAAAAACAAAGAGACAAAAAAAAGTGTGTGTGTGTGTGTACACACACACACACACACACTTATAGCATATATATATATATACTTATAGCATATATATAGTTATATACTATAAGTAAGGAATTCTTATTTACAGGACCCAAACAAAAAAATCATTTTTCCTTTCTAAAAGTTTTAGAAATAAGAAAATGAGTGCTCGGAGTTACCATTGCAGCTCAGTGGTTAATGAATCTGACTGGGAACCATGAAGTTGCTGGTTCGATCCCTGGCCTTCCTCAGTGGGTTAAGGATCCAGTGTTGCTGTGGCGTAGACCAGTGGCTACAGCTCCGATTATACCCCTTGCCTGGGAACTTCCATATGCCATGGGAGCGGCCCTAGAAAAGGTAAAAAAAAAGAAAAAAAGAAAAGAAAATGAGTGCTTGTGAATATGCTTTTTTCCAATTACATAATGTAAATGATAGCTATAAATAGAAATTATTTTGCAATCAAAGAGAATATAATATTCCAGCTATTAAATAGAATAGAGTGGGGATAGAGTTACTTCCTTGTCCAAAAAAGAAAGGAACTCTGCATTGCCTCTATCTAAAGCTGTATTTATGGCATATAAATCCTCATTTAAACCATTCATGAGACACTACCAATGGAAAAAAAATATGTGCTTCTTGAACATCAAGGATCTCTGGGATTTTTCTTTCCCACTACACACACTTCAGAAAACCTCCTAGAATTCCTGTCCTTAAGAAATTAAATTAGACAGTGATAAATAACCCACAATGAAGATGAGATGGGCCTTCTCTAATCTAATGGTATACTGTCCATTTTTAACAGTCCTTTGTCTATATTATCATAGCTATCAAAAATCTACTAATGGAAATCATTCAAATTTTTAGGTGCCAGATTATTTTGTGGAGGTTTGTTACTAGAAATAATGCTCATTCTACAATATAGTAGTTCTCAGTACGCTTTAGTTGTTTTCCATGAGAAGGAATTGTACATATCAGCACAAGGTAGACTTCTAAAATGATAGTAACAGCACAAAGAACCTCAATAAACTCTAGCTTGGTACTCTCAACACCATTCTAAATTAAGAGTGTGACATCATCATACAATTGTTTTGTTTCTTTAAATGTAGCTACAATAAAGAAGTTGAGTAAGGCTATAAAACACATTAAAGAGCAGGATATTTTAATTAAACTTTAATCAATTTTAATCAATTATTCAGATATTTATTTATGCAACAAATATTTATCAAAAACCTCTGTGTGGCAGCAGGCAACAATTTAGTGGTGGGGATATGATGACTACCACCAACCAAAAACTCCCCAAAAGTCCCAATCCTCTTGAAGTGAATACTTTCTTAGGGTTGACAGGCAATAAACACAATAAATAAATGAAAAACATATGAGAGTAATAAGTGGTAAAAGAAAAAAACATAGATGAGAAAATTTGAAGGCCATAATGAAATTTTAGATTAAGTGACCAGAAAGGATCTCATTGAAAAGGGAAGAAAATGAAATAAGATCCAAAATACTTCAGCTAACAACCGTAATTACCCACTCTCCCACCTATCCCCCCAAGGAAAGAACTTTGAGAGTGAATAAAACTAACAGAATGTACTGTCTACTTTGAACTATGCACATGTGTATACAATCCAGTTTAAGAAATAAAGCCTTACAGATACTAATGCAAAATCCCCTACAATTAATGGTCATCTACTGTTTTACCTCACATTCAAAATAAATGGTATCCTTAATTTGGTGTTTATCACATCTGTGATTTTTACTATGCCATGATTGAAATCAAACTATATTCATCCTTCTGAATTTTACTTTTATTCAGTATTACGTATTTTCAGGCTTATCCCTATTGGCACAAATATTTCTAGGTCATTAATTTTAAACTGTTCTATATAATTTTATGATATGATCATCTATTCTTTTGTTAATGATTGTTTAACTTTTTTCTGATGTACAAGAAAAAATTAATTTATTTGAAAAATCAATTTGTATCTCTAGTGATCATTTTAATTCTCAGTAGAGATAATCATGTCATCTCAAAAATAGCTATTTCCTTTCTTCCTTTATGATCCTTAGATATTTTATTTATTCGGTTTGTTTTACTCTTCTGGCTAAAACTTCTAGTACAATGTTGAAAAGAGGATAGCAGACATATATGTTTGGTTCAGATCTTTAAAAGAAATGCTTCAATGTTTCATCAAGCATGATATTATGGGTGTTTGCTAGTTATGTCTGTCTAAGGATTTTCCATTCTATTAATATTTGATAATATGTTTTTATTACACAATTATGGAATTTTACTAAATCCATGTCTACACATGCCAAAAAGATATTATTTTTCTTCCTTATTCTTTTTTTTTTTTTTTGTCTTTTTGCTATTTTTTGGGCCACTCCCACAGCATATGGAGGTTCCCAGGCTAGGGGTCGAATCGGAGCTGTAGCCACCAGCCTAAGCCAGAGCCACAGCAACGCGGGATCCGAGCTGCATCTGCAGCCTACACCACAGCTCATGGCAACGCCAGATCGTTAACCCACTGAGCAAGGGCAGGGACCAAACCCCCAACCTCATGGTTCCTAGTCGGATTCGTTAACCATTGCGCCACGACGGGAACTCCTATTCTTATAATAAATTATATTTTTAGCACTTCTAGTGCTGAGCTGTTCTTATATTCCTGGCATAAATAAAATTTGGTCATGTTTAATTGCATTTGTTAGTATATTGCTGTATTCAGTTATAAATTATAAGATCTTTGTATTGTGTTAAGTTAGTCTACAAATTCCCTTTAAAGTATTGTGTTAGGTTTTGATATAAATGTTATGTTCATAAAATGACCTTGGGGAAAGACAGTTCCTTTCAAATGTCTGGAATAGTTTGTATAGGATTCAGATGATCTTTTCCTGATATTTGGAGGAACTCATCAGTAATCCTATCTGACATTTGTGGATGATGTATATTTTTAATTTAATATTGAGGTAATTGTAGGTTCGTAGGCAGGACTAAGAAATAATACAGATTCCAAATACTCTTTATACAATTTCCTTCACTGATAACATCTTGCAAAACTATAATATAACAACCATGATATTGATGTTGATGCAATATTTTTTTCAGATTTCCTGTTTTACTTGTATGCATTTGTAAGCCTGTATGTGTGTATATATATTTTGAACTATAGACAATTTATCACATTTTTAGGTCCATGATTCCACCACCATAGTCTAGATACACCACAGTCCCATAATCATCAGAATCACTTGTATTGCCCTTTTATAACTACACAGAAAAGGAGTATATTCTTAAAGAGTGATATTTATTTAATGTTTGTAGGTCTATTTAGGTTTTTTTGTTTCTGCTTGTATCAATTTTGGAAGAGTACATTATTCCTAGGAATGATTTTGCCAAATATTTTCAATAATTATATTTTTCATAGTTTCCTCTCATTTAAAATATCTCTACTTCTTCAGTTATATCCCCTTATCCTCTTTTTGTTTATGGTAGTTTTGTTTTTAGTTGTTTTTTCTTTTTCGATTTAAGAAAATTTTCTCTAACTATTCAAGTAACATTAATCATGTTAGGCATCAGATAAGATAAACTTATGATTTGGAGTTAAATATCCCAAAAATGGTCATAAAATCATCTGTATTAAAAAAATCCAGTCCTGTTATACTTAGTTGCCTATTTTATCATGGAATGACTCCCTGTTGATTCTAATGACCCACCATACAAGGCAGAGTGGGTATGACCCAGTCATACAAAGCTTTAGAGTATCATCATTAAAAAATACTTCATCAATTGTTTTAATTATTAAAAAATCTTTCCTGTGTCCTCTGATTATTTTAAATGCTCTCAGGAAATTCTCTTTGCATGAAGAAGACACTACACATTTTCTAATAATAGTGGTTCTAATCCTCTGTAGAGAGACTCCAGTCCTCTATTAATCTAGAAGAATAATAGAACCACAGTACTGAGGCTGCTGTTTCTCTTTGTTAATCCAGACTGGGGCTGGGAACTGAGGTGGCAAGAACTGACAGGGAATGATCACCCTTACCTTTAGGACATTATCCTCCCATGTTCTTATGGTTAGTCAAAAATCTAGACTTCTGAAGTTATTAAAAATTTATTCAATGTGTACATGTTAACCTAGAAACTTGTCCAAGACACATTCAGAAAAGAAAGCTGCATAGTAATGAGCATGCTTTGATTCCATTTTTTTAAAAAAAGAAAAAGTCCTTTTAATATAACTGTATGTGAGCCTGGAAATCTGGTAAGGAAGGAGATAGTCTATGTTGTTAATAATAGATACCTCAAGGGGGAGAGAGTTGGCAAGGAGAGTAGAAAAGGTGTAAGTTTTTCTTTGTATATGTCCATAATCTTTTGCAATTTGCAGAGGGTACATGTGAGATATTTTTCTTCTTTTTTAAAAAAGTTTTATTGAAATATAGTTGATTTACAATGTTTTAATTTGGGGTATAAAGTGATTCATATATATATGAATATATTTTTTTCTTTGTTTATATTCTCTTCCATTATAGGTTATTACAAAATATTGAGTATAATTCCATGAGTTTTACAGTGTGTTTTATATATAGTAGAGCATATATTTTAACCCTAAACTCCTAATTTACCCCTTCTCACCTTTCCCCTTTGGCGACCATAAGTTTGTTTTCTATGTCTATGGATATATTTATGTTTTGTATATAAGTTCATTTGTATCATTTTTTAAAAGATTTAACATATAAGCAATATCATATGATACTTGTCTTTGGGTTACTTCACTTAATATGATAATCTCCAGATCCATTCATGTTGCTGCAAATGGCATTATTTCATTGTTTTTATGGCTGAGTAACACTCCATTGTGTATATACACCATCTTTATCCATTCTTCTGTCAATGGATATTCACAATGCTTCCATATCTTAGTTATCGTAAGTAATGCTGCTGTGAACACTGGGGTGCACATATATTTTTGAATTTTTTTTCAGGATTTATGCCTGGGAGGAGGATGGCAGGATCATATAGTAGCTCTATTTTTAGTTTAAGAAATCTTCATATTGTTCACCAGCAGCTGTACCTCTTCCACATTTTTCCACATTTTCTCAAATAATAAGTAAATAGCATCTATTATTTGTAGACTTTTTCATGATGCTATTTTGACCAGTGTGATGTGATATCTCACTGTAGCTTTTATTTGCATATCTCTAATAATTAGTGATACTAAGCATCTTTTCATGTACCTGTGGCCATCCATATGTCATCTTTAAAGAAATGTCTTTTTTGATCTTCTGTGTGTTTTTTTTGTTGTTGTTGTTGTTGTCTTTTTAGGGCCACACCCATAGCATATGGAGGTTCCCAGGCTAGGAGTCAAATTGGAGTTTATATGTCACAGCCACAGCCATCCAGGATCCAAGCCATGTCTGTGCCCTACACCACAGCCCACAGCAATGCCAAATCCTTAACCCACTGAGCAAGATCAGGGATCAAACCTGTGTCCTCATGGATACTAGCCAGAGTCATTAACCACTGAGCCATGAGGGAAACTCCCTGACCATGTTTTAATGGATAGCTTTTTTGATACTGAGCTGTGGGAGCTGTCTGTATATTTTGGAGATTAATCGCTTGTCAGTCACATTGTTAGCAAATATTTTCTCCCATTCTGTAGGTTGTTTTTTCATTTTGTTCATGGTTTCCTTTGATGTTCAAAAGACTTTAAGTTTAATTAGGTCCTACTTACTTATTTTTGTTTTTATTTCTATTATTCAAAGAGATTCAAAAAGACATTGTTGCAATTTGTCAGAGTATTCTTATATCTTCCTCTAGGAGTTTTGTAGTAAAGATTCTCATATTTAGGTTTTTAATCCATTTTGAATTTGTTTTCATATAATGTTAGAGAATGTTCTAATTTCATTATTTTACATGCAAGTGTCTGTTTTTCCCCAGCACAACTTATTAAAGACTCTATCTTTTCTCCATTGTATATTCTTGCTTTCTTGGTCATAGGTTAATTTATCATAGGTGCACAGGCTTATTTCTGAGCTTTTTATTGTATTCCATTGATCTATATGCTATTTTTGTGCCAGTAACACACTGTTTTGATGACTGTAGCTTTGTAGTACAGTCTGAAATCAGGGAGCCTGACTTCTCTTCCTCCACTTTTCTTTTCCATGATTGCTTTGACTATTCTGGGTCTTTAGTGTTTTCATACAAATTTAAAATGTTTTTCTTCTAGTTCTATGAAAAATGCCACTGGTAATTTGATAGGAATTGCAATGAACATTTAGATTTTCTTGATTAATATAATAATTTTGACAATATTGATTCTCCCAATCCAAGAACACAATATATCTCTCCTTCTATTTTTGTCATCTTTAATTTCTTTAATCAGCATCTTATACTTTTCAGAGTATAGGTATTTTGCCTCTCTAGGTACGTTTATTCCTAGGTATTTTATTATTTTTGATGCAGTGGTAAATGGGATTGTTTCCTTAACTTATATTTTTTACCTTTCATTGTTAGTATATAGAAATGCAACAGATTTCTCCATATTAATTTTGCATCATGCCATTTCACCAAATTCATAGATGAGCCTTTGTAGTTTTCTTGTAGCATCTTTAGGGTTTTCTATGTATAGTATCATGTTATCTGCAAACAGTGACAATTTTACTTCTTTTCTAATTTTGATTCCTTTTATTTATTTTTCTTTGATTGCTGTGGCTAGGAATTCCAAAATTATGTTGAATAAAACTGCCAAGAGTGGACAAACATTCTTGTCTTGCTCCTGATCTTAATAAAAGCTTTCAGCTTTTCACTATGCTAATGTTGGCTGTGGGTTTGTCATATATGGCCTTTATTATATTGAAGTATGTTCCCTCTATGCCCACTTTCTGGAGAGTATTTTTTTTATCATAAATGGATGTTAACTTTTATCAAAAGCTTTTTCTATATCAATTGAAATGGTTGTATTATGTTTATTCTTTTTTTTCATTTTATAATGATATTTATTTTTTTATTATAACTGGTTTATAGTGTACAGCAAGGTGACCCAGTTACACATACATGTATACATTCTTTTTTCTCACATTATCATGTTCCATCATAAGTGACCAGATATAGCTCCCAGTGCTATACAGCAGGATCTCATTGCTTATTCATTCCAAAGGCAATAGTTTGCATCTATTAACCCCAAATTCCCAATCCATCTCACTCCCTCCTCCTCCCCCTTGGCAACCACAAGTCTGTTCTCCATGTCCATGATTTTCTTTTCTGTGGAAAGATTCCTTTGTGCCAAATATTAGATTCCAGATATAAGTGATATCATATGGTATTTGTCTTTCTCTTTCTGACTTACTTCACTCAGTATGAGAGTCTCTAGTTCCACCCATGTTGCCGCAAATGGCATTATTTCATTCTTTTTTATGGTTGACAAGTATTCCATTGTGTATATATACTGCATCTTCTTTTTTTTTTATTTTTATTTTCCCACTGTACAGCAAGGGGGTCAGGTTATCCTTACATGTATACATTACAATTACAGTTTTTTCCCCCACCATTTCTTCTGTTGCAACATGAGTATCTAGACATAGTTCTCAATGCTATTCAGCGGGATGTCCTTGTAAATCTATTCTACATTGTGACTGATAAGCCCAAGCTCCCGATCCCTCCCACTCCCTCCCCCTCCCATCAGGCAGCCACAAGTCTTTTCTCCAAGTCCATGATTTTCTCTTCTGAGGAGATGTTCATTTGTGCTGGATATTAGATTCCAGTTATAAGTGATATCATATGGTATTTGTCTTTGTCTTTCTGGCTCATTTCACTCAGGATGAGATTCTCTAGTTCCATCCATGTTGCTACAAATGGCACTATATCATCCTTTTTTATGGCTGAGTAGTATTCCATTGTGTATATATACCACATCTTCCGAATCCAATCCTCTGTCGATGGACATTTGGATTGTTTCCATGTCCTGGCTATTGTGAATAGTGCTGCAATGAACATGCGGGTGCATGTGTCTCTTTTAAGTAGAGCTTTGTCCGGATAGATGCCCAAGAGTGGGATTGCAGGGTCATATGGAAGTTCTATGTATAGATTTCTAAGGTATCTCCAAACTGTTCTCCATAGTGGCTGTACCAGTTTACATTCCCACCAGCAGTGCAGGAGGGTTCCCTTTTCTCCACAGCCCCTCCAGCACTTGTTATTTGTGGATTTATTAATGATGGCCATTCTGACTGGTGTGAGGTGGTATCTCATGGTTGTTTTGATTTGCATTTCTCTTATAATCAGCGATGTTGAGCATTTTTTCAAGTGTTTGCTGGCCATCTGTGTATCTTCTTGGAGAACAGTCTATTCAGGTCTTTTGCCCATTTTTCCATTGATTGATTGGTTTTTTTGCTGTTGGGTTGTATAAGTTGCTTATATATTCTAGAGATTAAGCCCTTGTCAGTTGCATCATTTGAAACTATTTTCTCCCAGTCTGTAAGTTGTCTTTTTGTTTTCTTTTGGGTTTCCTTTGCTGTGCAAAAGCTTTTCAGTTTGATGAGGTCCCATGGGTTTTTTTGTGCTCCTATTTCTATTGCTTTGGGAGACTGACCTGAGAAAATATTCATGATGTTGATGTCAGAGAGTGTTTTGCCTGTGTTTTCTTCTAGGAGTTTGATGGTGTCCTGTCGTATATTTAAGTCTTTCAGCCATCTGGAGTTTATTTGTGTGCATGGTGTGAGGGTGTGTTCTAGTTTCATTGCTTTGCATGCAGCTGTCCGGGTTTCCCAGCAATGCTTGCTGAATAGACTTTCCTTTTCCCATTTGATGTTCTTGCCTCCCTTGTCGAAGATTAATTGACCATAGGTGTCAGGGTTTATTTCCGGATTCTCTATTCTGTTCCATTGGTCTGTCTGTCTGTTTTGATACAAGTACCACACTGTTTTGATGACTGTGGCTTTGTAGTATTTCTTGAAGTCTGAGACAGTTATGCCTCCTGCTTGGTTTTTGTTTCTCAGGATTGCTTTGGGATTCTGGGTCTTTTGTTGTTCCATATAAAATTTTAGATTGTTTGTTCCAGTTCTGTGAAAAATGTCATGGGTCATTTGATAGGGATTGCATTGAATCTGTAGATTGCTTTGGGTAGTATGGCCATTTTTACAATATTGATTTTTCCAATCCAGGAACATGGAATATCTTTCCATTTCTTTACATCTTCTTTGATTTCTTTGATTAAAGTTTTATAGTTCTCGGCATATAGGTCCTTAACCTCCTTGGTCAGGTGTATTCCGAGGTATTTGATTTTGTGAGGTGCAATTTTAAAAGGTATCATATTTTTGTATTCCTTTTCTAGTATTTCATTGCTGATATACAGAAATGAGACTGACTTCTGAATGTTAATCTTATATCCTGCTACTTTGCTGAATTTAGTAATCAGTTCAGGGAGTTTTGGGGTTGAGTCCTTAGGGTTTTCTAGGTATAGAATCATGTCGTCTGCATACAGTGACAGTTTGATCTCTTCTCTTCCTATATGGATGCCTTTTATTTCTTTTGTTTGTCTAATTGCTATGGCTAGGACTTCCAAAACTATGTTGAAGAGCAGTGGTGAGAGTGGGCATCCTTGTCTTGTTCCAGATTTGAGTGAGAAGGCTTTCAGTTTTATATTTGCTGTGGGTTTATCATAAATGGCTTTGATTATGCTCAGGAATGTTCCCTCTATACTCACTTTGGCAAGGGTCTTGATCATGAATGGATGTTGGACTTTGTCAAATGCTTTTTCTGTGTTTATTGAGATGATCATATGATTTTTGACTTTTGTTGATGTGGTGTATGATGTTGATTGATTTGCATATGTTGAACCATCCTTGTGAACCTGGGATGAATCCTAGCTGGTCATGGTGTATAATTTTTTTGATATGTTGCTGGATTCGGTTGTCTAAGATTTTGTTGAGAATTTTTGCATCTATATTCATCAAAGATATTGGCTGATAGTTTTCTTTTTTGGTGGTATCTCTGTCTGATTTTGGAAGTAGGGTGATGGTGGCATCATAGAATGTCTTTGGGAGTATTCCTTCTTCTTCAGCCTTTTGAAAGAGTTTAAGGAGGATGGGCACCAGTTCCTCTTTATATGTTTGATAGAATTCGCCTGTGAAGCCATCTGGTCCTGGACTTTTATTTGTAGGGAGTGTTTTTATGACCTCTTCAATTTCGTATCTAGTGATTGGTCTGTTCAGTTGGTCTGTTTCTTCTTGATTCAGTTTTGGCAGGCTGTAAGATTCTAGAAAATTGTCCATTTCTTCCAGATTGTCAAACTTGTTGCCTTGCCATATAGTTGTTCATAGTATTCTCTTATGGTTTTTTGTCTTTCTGCAGTATCCATTGTGATTTCTCCTTTTTCATTTATAATTTTGTTTATTTGAGTTCTTTCTCTCCTCTTTTTAGTGAGTCTGTCAAGGGGTTTGTCAATTTTGTTTACCTTTTCAAAGAACCAGCTCTTGGTTTTATTAATATTCTCTATTGTTTTTTGAGTCTCTATTTTATTGATTTCTTCTTTGATCTTTATAATTTCCTTCCTTCTGCTGACTTTAGGTCTTTTTTGTTCTTTTCCTAATTCGTTTAGGTGGAGGGTTAAGTTGTCAATTTGGGATCTTTCTTCTTTTTTGAGAAAGGCCTGTATTGCTATAAATTTCCCTCAGAGCACTGCTTTCGCAGCATCCCACAGATTTTGAGAGGTTGTGTCTTCATTATCATTTGTTTCAAGGTAGTTTTTAATTTCCTTCTTGATTTCCTCATTGACCCATTGGTTTTTTAGTAGCATGTTGTTTAGTCTCCATGGAGTAGGTTTTTTCTCATTTCTTTTCCCATGGTTGATTTCTAATTTCATGGCGTTGTGGTCAGAGAAGATACTTGAGATAATTTCTATGCTCCTAAATTTATTGAGATTCACTTTGTCCCAATATGTGATCGATTCTTGAGAATGTTCCATGAGCATTTGAGAAGAAGGTGTATGCTGATTTTTTTGGATGTAGTGTCCTGAAGATATCAATTAAGTCTAACTTTTCTATTGTTTCCTTTAGGATCTCTGTTGCTTTATTGGTTTTCTGCCTAGAGGATCTGTCCATTGATGTGAGGGAGGTATTTAGGTCTCCTACTATGATTGTATTCTCATCAATATCTCCCTTTATGTCTGTTAATATTTGTTGTATGTATTTGGGTGCTCCTATGTTTGGGGCATATATGTTGATGATAGTAACATCCTCTCCTTGGATGGATCCCTTAATCATTAAATAGTGTCCTTCTTTGTCTTTCTTTATGTCTTTTGTTTTAAAGTCTATTTTGTCTGATATGAGCGTTGCAACTCCTACTTTTCTGTCATGTCTATTGGCATGAAATACTTTTCCCCACCCTTTCACTTTCAATCTATATGTATCTTTTGTCCTAAGGTGAGTTTCTTGTAGGCAGCATATTGAAGGTTTTTGCCTTTTTATCCACTCAGCCATTCTGTGTCTTTTGATTGGGGCATTCAGTCCATTGACATTTAAGGTGATAATTGATAGATGATTATTTATTGCCATTTGATCCTCGTGTTCCAGTTGATTCTATGGTTCTCCATTCTTCCTTTCTTTTTTTTTTCTTTTTTTTTTTTTTTTGGTTGGATGGTCTCCTGTTATTATCTGCTTGAGTGTATTTTTTTTTCATTTTTTGCAAATGCAATATTTGGTTTTGGCTTGTGGTTGCCCTGTTTTTTAAGTATGCTAACCCCTTCCCATAATTGTGTGTTTTAACCTGATGGTCCTGTAAGTTCAAACACTTCATTACTATATTAAAATTAAGAAGAGAGACATACATACAAACAAAAAGGGTTATTTACCTCCTAACATCCCTTGCCCACATTTTATGGTTTTGATGACTCTTTTAATTTTTTCTTTTTAATTTTATTTTGTTTGAAGCATGTTCATGATTAAATCTGTATGCTGGCTTATTTGAGTGACTGCTCTCTGATTGCGGTTTCCTCAGTCGTAGTTCTTCCTCTTCTTCTTCTTCTTCTTTTTTTTTTTTTCTTTTCTTTTTTCTTCCCTTTCCTTCCTTTCTTTTTGGTTTAGAGAAGCCCTTTCAATATTTCCTTTAACCTGGGTTTTGTGTTGCTGTATTCTTTAAGTTTTTGTTTGTTGGGAAAAATTTTTACTTCCCCTTCTATTTTAAATGATATTCTTGCTGGATAAAGTATTCTAGGTTGCATATTTTTTCCTTTTAGCACTTTAAATATCTCTTGCCATTCCCTCCTGGCCTGTAGTGTTTCTGTAGAGAAATCAGCTGATATTCTTATGGGGGTTCCCTTGTAGGTAACATTCTGTTTTTCTCTTGCTGCCTTTAGGATCCTCTATTTATCACTAACTTTTGCCATTTTTATTATGATGTGTCTTGGTGTGGGTCTGTTTGGGTTCAGTTTGTTTGGGGCCCTCTGTGCTTCTTGTATCTTGAATCCAGTATCCTTTAGATTTGGGAAGTTTCCAGTGATAATTTCTTCAAATATATTTTCCATTCCCTTATCTTTTTCTACTCCTTCTGGAATTCCTATTATGCGTAGATTGGCCCGTTTTATATTATCCCATAGGTCTCTTATATTGCTTTCCAGTTTTTTGATTCGGTTTTCTGTCTGTTGACCGGATTGAGTGATTTCCATTATTCTATCTTCCATATCACTGATTCGTTCTTCTGCATTATTCATTCTGGTTTTTACTGCCCCTAGTTCAGTTTGCATCTCTGCAAATGAATGTTCTAGTTTTTCTTGGCTCCTCCTTATATTTTCTAGCTCCTTTCTGAGGGTATCTGCATTACTGTTCATATCTTCTCTTAATTCCTTCAGTATTTTCAGTATTTCTCTTTTGAATTCCAGGTCTGTCTGACTGCAGAGATCTGTTTCATTGTTGACTGTTTTAGGTGAGTTCTCCTGTTGGTTTGACTGGGGGTGGTTTCTCAGCTTCTTCATCTTGCTTGTTGTCTTCTTTCTCCTGAGGGAGTTGTACTCTCCGTTATCGGGTAGTGTTTGCCTTGTCACTGCCGTGGAATATTTCCTGAGGGCTGGTGTTGTTGGTCAATCTTTTTTGAGGCAGTGTGGCTTTTCTGGAGTGTTGATGGGACTAACAGTGTTTCTTTGAAGCAAAGGAGGACTTCCTGAGGGCAGACAGGACTGGGAGGTCCACCTCACGATGGTATCAGATTTCACTTGGTCATGCAGAGCTTGCTCTGGTGTTTTTAGGCTGTGGGGTTCTTGCAGGGAGTTGGCGGTGTTGGGCAGCTGCTCTTCAGGGGTGCATCACCCCCTGGGGGCTGGAGCAGCTATCTGGGTCACTGAGAACCTAAGAGGCTCTTCCCTAGGGCAGCCCAATTCAGAAGGACAGCCTGAGAATGTAGGCGGATCTTTTCACAGTCTGGCCAAGCTTGTTGCAGCTTTTCTGGGCTGCAGGGGCTCTTCCAGGGGGCTGGTGGTGCTGAGCAGTTATTTCACGGGAGTGGGGCACCCCCTGGGAGCTTGGGCGGGTAGCAGGGCCCTTGGAGACCCAAGAGGCTCCTCCCCAGGGCAGCCCAACTCAGAAAGACCGTCTGAGATCTTTTCCCGATTTGGCCAGGCTTGTTGCAGCTTTTCTGGGCTGCAGGGGGTCCTGCCTGGAGCTGGCAGTCCTATGCAGCTGGTCCACTAGGTCTCAGGCACCCCTTGGGGTCTTGGGCGGGTAGCAGGGCCCTTGGAGACCCAAGAGGCTCCTCCCCAGGGCAGCCCGACTCAGAAAGACCGTTGGAGATCTTTTCCCAATTCGGCCAGGCTTGTTGCAGCTTTTCTGGGCTGCAGGGGGTCCTGCCTGGAGCTGGCAGTCCTATGCAGCTGGTCCACTAGGTCTTAGCACCCCCTGGGGTCTTGGGCGGGTAGCAAGGCCCTTAGAGACCCAAGAGGCTCCTCCCCAGGGCAGCCCGTCTCAGAAAAACCGTCGGAGAATTAGGCCGATCTATTCACAGCCTGGCTAGGCTTGTTCTAGCTTTTCTGGGCTGCAGGCCTTTTCTAGGGGGCTGGTGGTGTTTGGTGCTGCTCTGTGGAAGTGTAGCCCCTCCAAAGGGCAAGCAGGCCTGTGCAGGGAGAGCCCCTGTGGTGGTAGGCTTCAGGCAATTGTTGAGGCCAGCCCTCCTGGATGGCAGGCAGCCCCAGATTCGGCGAGAGCGTAGGGGGTGGCGGGGGTGGGGGGAGGGAATGCACTGGGAAGCACAGCTTTCTGCTAGCTAGCGGGCCTGTAAGCTTGCTGTGGCGTGGGGGGTATTCTATGGGGACCCACCCCTTCTTCTCTCCCCTCCCCAGCACGGGCACAGACCAGGCTCTTCTCCCAGGTTCCCTCCGAGGCGGCTTTCCACTTCCCCGCCCCTAGAGTATTGCTCCCTTCCTCTGCGCAGCTTTGTTTTCTAGTCTCCCAGGCAGTCTCTGCCCCGTCAAATGGTTTAGAGACCTCCCAAGCAGTTTCCGCTCTTCCCCGCCCCCCTAGCCCGGGGACTAATCTCTGGAGCCGAGGTCTCGGTGCCCAGCCCCCCCCCCCCAGGCATCCCCCGACCCTTTCTCAGGGATTAACCTTCGGAGGCGAGATCTCGGTGCCCAGCCCCCACCCAGGCGTCCCCCGGCCCCCTCTCGGGGACTAACCTTCAGAGGCGAGGTCTCGGTGCCCAGCCCCCACCCAGGCATCCCCCGGCCCTTTCCTGGGGACTAACCTCTGGAGCCGAGGATTCAGTGCCCAGCCCCCACCCAGGCGTCTCAATTTTTGGTGACTGTGCCCGTAGTTCAGATGTTCCGTTGGGTTCTTGATCGGCTTTTCCATACTCCGACTTACTGCTACACTCTTCTCTGCATCTGGGGATTCCTCCGGTTCATTTGATCTTTCATCCAGTAGGTGACTTTCCAGGGTGCGGGATCCCTTTCTCCTCTGCAGTTCCCTTTCGGGAGCGCCCGTCCCACTGGGATTCACCTTCTCTCACTCTCCTCTTTTCTCCCGTTCTGCCCAATAATGTCATGAACTTCTTGCCGTTATTGGAGTTTAGGTTCCTCTGCCAGCGATTGGTTGCTGTTCTGTGCGAGTCATTTATTCTGTAGATGTGCTTTTTTTGTTGTGTTTGTGGGAGAGGGCGAGCGTGTCCCCCTACTCCTCCGCCATCTTGTCCTCTCCTATGTTTATTCTTCAGTGTGTTAATGTGGTGTATCACATTGATTCGTGAGTACTGAAAAATCCTTGCATTGCTAGAAGCAATCCCATTTGATCAGGGTGTATGATCCTTTAATATGCTGAACTTAGTTTGCTAGTATTTTGTTAAGGATTTTTGAATTTATGTTCATCAGTAAATTTGCCTGTAATTTTTTTTGTAATATCTTTGGTTTTAGTATTTAGGGTGATGGTGACCTCATAGAATGAGTTTGGAAGTGTTCCTTCCTCTGCAAATTTTGGATAAGTTTAGGAAGTATAAGTGTTAACTCTTCCCTAATTTTTGATGTAATTTGCCTGTGATGCCATCTAATCCTGAACTTTTGTTAATTGGGAGTTTTAAATTCACAGATTCAATTTCAGTACTTGTGATTGGTATGTTCATCCTTTTTATCTCTTCATGGTTCAGTTTTGGGAGATTATACCTTTCTAAGAATTTGTTCATTTCTTCTAGGTTGTCCATTTTACTGACATAGTTACTTATAGTAGTCTCTAATGGTCCTTTGTATTTCTGTGCTGTGGGTTGTAACTTCTCCTTTTTCACTTCTAATTTTATTGATTTCATTCCTTTCCCCTATTTTTCCTCAATGAGTCTAAAAGTTTGTCAATTAATTTTTTCAAAGATAAGCTTTTAGTATCATTGATCTCTGTTCTTCATCTCTATTTCATTTATTTCTGCTCTGCTCTTTATTTCACTTTTTCTGCTTTGATATTTATGAATTCTTTCCTTCTGCTGACTTTAGGAATTGTTTGTTCTTCTTTCTCTAGTTGCTTTAAGCATATAAAGTTAGGTTGTTTGAGACTTCTTGTTTCCTAAGTTTGTACTGCTATAAACTTCCCTCTTATAATTGCTTTTGCTGCACCTGACAGGTTTGGATCATTGTGTTTTCATTTTCATTTGTCTCTAGATGTTTTTTTATTTCCTCTTTGACTTCAGTAATCCATTGGTTGGTAGCATATTGTTTAGCCTCCACATGTTTGTGGGTTTTGCAGGGTTTTTTTTCTTTCTGATAGTTGATTTCTAACCTCATGGTGTGTGGTTGGAAAAATGCTTGATACAGTTTTCTTAAATTTACCAAAACTTCCTTTGCAGCCCAGCATGTGATCTATCTGGAGGAATGTTCCATGTGCACTGTTGTTTGGGGGTGTATTGCTCTCTAAATATCAATTAAGTCCATCTGGTCTAATGTGTCACTTCAGGTCTGTGTTTTCTTACTGACTTTCTGTCTGATTTGCCCATTGATGTAAGTGTGGGTGTTGGAAGTCCCCCACTGCTAATGTGTGACTGTCAGTTTCTCCTTTTATGTCTGTCAACATTTGCCTTACACATTTCAGTACTCCTATGTTGGGTGCATATATATTTACAACTGTTATATTTTCTTCTTGGATTGATATCTTGATCATTATGCAGTGTCCTTCTTTGTCTCTTGTAACTATCTTTATTTTAAAGTCTGTTTTGGGGAGTTCCCATCGTGGTGCAGTGGTTAACGGATCTGACTAGGAACCATGAGGTTGCAGGTTCGATCCCTGCCCTTGCTCAGTGGGTTAAGGATCTGGTGTTGCCGTGGGCTGTGGTGTAGGTCACAGACGTGGCTTGGATCCCTTGATGCTGTGGCTCTGACGTAGGCTGGCGGCTACAGCTCTAACTGGACCCCTAGCCTGGGAACCTCCCATGTGCCGTGGAAGCGGCCCAAGAAATGGTAAAAAGACAGAGAAAAAAAAATAAAAAAATAAAGTCTGTTTTGTCTAATAGGAGTATTGCTACTCCAGCTTTCTTTTGATTTCCATTTGCATAGAATACTTTTTTTCTATCACTTTACTTTCAGTTTGTATGTCTTTCTAGATCTGAAGTGAATCTCTTGTGACAGCATAAATAGGGACCTTGTTCTTGTATCCCTTAAAGCAGTCTGTGTCTTTTGGTAGGAGTATTTTTCCATTTTCATTCAAGGTATTACTGATATGTATGTTTTTATTGCCATTTTTTTCTTGGATTTGTTCTTGTAGGTCCTTTTTCTTTCTTTTTGATTTTATGACTTTCTTCAGGGTTGTGCTTGGATTCCTTTTTCTTTTCTCTGTGTATTAATCTATTATAGATTTATGGCTTGTGGTTACCATGAGTTTTTGATATATGCATTTATATACACAAATGCATATAATACACATATATATATATACATACACAACAAGATTGTTTTAAGTTGTCTCTTAATTTCAAATGTGTTTCAAATAACCTGTACTTGTACTCTCCTCCTCTCACAATCATTGGTTTAGATAGAATACTTGTGTGTGGATTGTTTCTGACCTTTATTGCATGTTTGCCTTTACCAGTGAGATTTTCCATTTCATAATTTTCTTGTCTAGTTGTGGCCTTTTCTTTTCCACATAGAGAAGTTCCCTTAGCATTTGTTGTAAAGATGGTTTGGTGGTGCTGAATTATTTTAGCTTTTCTTATCTGTAAAGCATTTAATTTCTCTGTAGAAACTGAATGAGAGTCTTACTGGGTAGAGTATTCTTGGTTGTCGGTTTTTCCCTTTCATCACTTTAAATATATCATACCACTCCCTTCTGGCCTGCAGTTTCTTCTGAAAAATCAACTGATAATTTTATGTGGGTTCCTTTGTATATTATTTGTTGCTTTTCCCTCATTGCTTTTAATATCTTGTCTTTATTTTTTGTCAATCTGATTAGTATGTGTCCCTATTTGGGTCGATCCTGTATGGAACTCTGCACTTCCTGGACTTGGGTGACTGCTTCTTTTCCCATGTTAGGGAAATTTTAAGGTATTATCTCTTCAAATATCTTCTCAGGCCCTTTCTCTCTCTCTCCTTCTGGAATCTATAATGCAAATACTAGTGTGTTTGATGTTGTCCCAGACATCTCTTAAGCTGTTCACATTTCTTTTCACTCTTTTATCTTTGTTCTATTCAGCAGCAGTGATTTCCACTATTCTGTCTTACTGCTTGCTGATCATTCTTCAGAATTATTTATCCTACTAGTGATTCCTTCTAAGGTATTTTTCATTTCACTTACTGTATTCTTCAACTCTGGTTGTTATTTATTTCCTCTGAGTTTAAAACTTCTTGTAACTTTTTGTTCTGTACCTCCATTCTTTTCCTGAGTTCTTGGATCATCTTTTTGATCATCACTCAGAACTCTTTCTCAGGTAGATTATTAAATTTCCACTTCACTAAGTTCTTCTGGGGTTTTATCTGTTCACTCATATGGCACATATTCCTTTGCCATATAATTTTTAGACTTCTATTTGTATTTGGGGGGAGGGGGATGTAGTAGCTTAGCTACTTTCCTTGATCTTGGTGAAGTGGTTTTCTATAGGGGATGTGCTGTGTGTCCCAGGAGTTAACTTCCCTCTTGTCACCCAAGGGCCAGGGACCAATTGGTCCCAGGGTAGCTTCTGACCACTGCAGGCTCATTTCTTCAGACATTGGGATTATAGATTCCTTCCTTCTGGGTAGGCTTCCTAGTGGATGAGGCTGATCTAGAGGCTGTGCAGGCTTCCTTGGGAGAGATGCTCCACTGTTGGGTGGAGTTGCTCAATATTCTGGTGGGCAAGGCCATGTTAAGGGGTGTGTCTAGAACCCCTGTGTCTGGCTATGGGCACAGGAAATCCTTAGGCAGTCTGTCTGTTGATGGGTTGGACTGTGTTCCCACCCTGTTGGTGGTTTGGTCTGAGGTCCCAGCACTGGAGTTTAAAGGCTGATGGGTGGGACTAGGTCTTGGTGCTAATGACCCAATCAAGATGTCAGCCTTCAGATGAGTACTCCAGAAAATGTGGAATTGTCAATTTCCCCCTTATAATTCCATAAAATGCTTTTAATATTTTAAGCATTAAATAAATACATGAATGTATAATTATTAATGCCCTCATGGTATTTTTACCTTATCATTAGTTCTTCAATTCTTTTGCACTTTAGCTAGTATATAAATAGCTATACAAACTTACTACCTTTCATTAGTATTTGCCAAGTCTATATTTTATCATACTTTTACTTTTTCAATATTTATATATCCTTAAGCTTAAGTTGTTTAACTAGCTCTTATAATTGGTCCTTTAAGTAGCTTATTCATTTATATTCATCTTGATTTATTTTCATACATATATACATGTGTGTATATGTTTTACATATATTTTTTAAATTATGGTAGCCTTTTTAAAAAAAAATCAATGTATAGTTGATGTGCAGTATCACATAATTTTCAGGTATACAATGTTATTCACAATTTTTAAAGGTTCATGTAGGGTTATTATAAAATATTGTCTATATTCTCTGTCTTGTAAATATATCATTGTAGCTTATTTATCTTATACATTGTAGTTTGTATCGCTTAATTCCCTAATTCTATCTTGTTCCACCCCTCTTCCCTCTCTTCACTGGTAACCACAAATTTGCTCCCTATATCTGTGAGTCTGCTTTTATTTTTGTATAATCACTAGGTTCAATCATTTTTAAAATTCCACACATAAAATCCATCTGACTTATTTGAGTATAATTCCCTCCAAGTCTATCCATGTTGTTACAAAGGGCAAAATGTCATTTTTTTCTTATGCCTGAGTAATTCCATTGTGTGTGTATTGCATATTCCTTATTGATTCATCTGTTGAGGGACATTTTATTTAGGTTGCTTCCATATTTTGGCAATTGTAAATAATGCTGCTATGAATACTGGAGGTTCATGTACCTTTCTGAATTAGTTTTTAAGGGGGAGGAGTGTTTGGATATATACCCAGAAATAGAAATGCTGGGTCATATGGTACATCTATTTTTAGATTTGAGAATATTTGAATATATTTTAAAAGTCTAATTTTGGGATTATTATTTATGGTTTTTTCTGAGTATCACCATCTCCCTCTCACCCTTTCCATTTTTTTGGGGGGGTGGCTTTGAATATTCCTTTTTTTTTTTAATCCATTGCTTTGGAAATTGTATATTTTATTTCTGTATTGTAATGTTACCATTAGCGGGGAGGAGAGAAGATGGTGGTATAGTAGGATGTGAGACTCACCTACTCTCAAATACATTGAGGCTGCATGGAACTCTTCACACAGAAAATTTGCTAAACACTGACAAAAGACCTCAGGATTCCGACAGCACAAGAAAAACTTGAAACTGGGTAGAACAAAAAAAATAAAAAGAGAAAATGAGAAAGGAAACAGAATGGGACCTGCACTCCTAGGAGTGAGCTTGAAAGAGAAGAAGCTCTTGCACCCACAGTAGTCCCTCTACAAGCAAGGAGATCAACTGGGACAGAGGAGGATCTTTAGAGGAGTGGAAGAGAACACAGCAATCAGGGTAAGACAGTTAAAATGGTTCTCCACAGTGGTCAGTGCTATTGCCCTGCACTTCCCAATCATATGCTGGTATGGGTAGGGGCTGGGAACTGAAACTCTGGCTTTGGGGATCAGACTCAGAAAGCTGGGGCTGGCTAGGTGGGAAAAAAAATGGGTTGGTGCATGGAAACAGCCTGGAGGATTATAATCACATTTGAGGGTGTAAGCTGAGCAAACCCAGTTGGACTTGGAAGCCAGGCACCATTATTTGGGGGTACTGAAGGGAAGGGGCAGGATCCACCACTAACTACAGCCTTATTCCCTATGCATGCTCTCAGGCAGCAGGATACCAACTGCTCCAGTTCCAGGAGACACTTGGGAACAACCGCTGCCTAGAAACAACTGGGGAGCAGCTCCTGCCCTTAGGGCTACAGAGAGTGCTCCCTAGAGTGGCCAAAAAAAGGGAGTTACTGTTTGATGCCTGCCCCTGAAGCTACAGAGCTGTCCCAAGAGTAGTCCTGAGAGCCTAACAATGGGAGGGAGTATAGGAGGAGCTTCTGACACTACCAGCTACAGGAAATGATCCTGAGAACTGCCTGGTAGCAGGAGAGGTGGCAGGAGCCACTGCTGTACCCCTCTCCACTTCAAAAGCAATCCCATGAACCATGCCATCTTCCTCACAGACCCCATCCCTAGCAGCCACCTGGCTCCAGGAGAGGTAGTATTGATATCACTGTTCCCATCATGTGCTCTGAGTACACATGAGCTGCTACCACCCCTGAGAACTCCAGGAAAGGGCACGAGCTGCTGTATCTACATACCTACTTTCAAGGGGATGATAAACATAGAAAGTTAGACAATATGAGACAACAAAGAAATAAAACATACAACATACAAACACAAAAAAACATACAAACACAACTAAATGAAGAGGAGATGGAAATCTAACTGAAAAATAATCAGAGTGATGATATTAAAGACGTTCCAAGATAGTGGAAAAAGAATGGAGACACAGATCAAGAAGTTACAAGAAATGTTTAACAAAGAGCTAGAAGATTTAAATAGCAAGCAAACTAAGATAAATAGTACAATATCTGAAATGAAAAATACACTAGAAGGAATCAACAGCAGGATAACCCAGGTGGAAGAACAAATAAGTGACGTGGAAGACAGAGTGGTGGAAATGACTGCCTCAAAAAAGAATAAAAGAAAATGAAATGAAGAGAGACTTCTGGGACAACATCAAATGCACCATTTACATTATAAGGTTTCCAAAGGAGATGAGAGAAAGAGTCAGAGAAAATATTTGAAGAAATTATAGCTGAAAACTTCCATAATATGGGAAAGGGAAACACTCAAGCAAGCACAGAGAATCCCATACAGGAGGACCCAAGGAGAAAAATAAGGCTTATAGTAGTGAGTTGCATACTGATCAAACTGACAAAAATTAAATACGAGAAAAAAATTTAAACCCACAAGGGAAAAACAACAGATAACATACAAGGGAATCCCCATAAGGATAACAGCTGAGTTTTCATTAGAAACTTTCAAGCTAGAAGGGAGTGGCAAGATATATTTAAGGTGATGACGGGGAGGAACCTAGAACCAAGAAAACTCTACCCAGCAAAGCTCTCATTCATACATGATGGAGAGATCAAAAGCTAAGAGAATTCAGCCCTTCCAAACCAGTTCTATAACAATGACTAAAGGAGCTGCTCTAGGCAGAAAAGAAAAATCCACAATTAGAAATGAGAAAATTACAAAGGAGAAAGCTCATTGGTAAAGGCAAAGATAATATAGAGGTAAGAAATCACCCATTGACAAATGATATCAAAACTAGTAAGCATGAGGAGAGAAGAAATACACATTGAAAATGAATTTGAAATTAAGATACCAGCAACCAAAAATTATTCTGTACATATATAGATGGTTACATAAAAATGGGAACCCCAACTTTATGGACACACACATAAAGAAAAAGCAATCCAAACACAACACTAAAAATAGCAAATCACAGGGAAGACAATAAAAGAGAAAGGGAAGAAAAAAGGCTCAAAATAACAATTCAAAACAATTAGAAAATGGCAATAACTACATACTTATTGATAATTACACTGACTGTAAATGGATTAAATGCTCCAACCAAAAGACACAGACTGGATACCTAAACAAGACCCATTATATGTGCTGTTTACAAGAAACCCACTTCAGATCTAAGGACACATAGAGACTGAAAGTGAGGGGATAGAAGAAGACATTACATAAAAGTGGAAATCAAAGGAAAGAGGGAGTATCAATAACTCATATCAGACAAAATAGACTTTAAAAAAGATCATAAGAGACAAAGACACTAAATAATGATAAAAGGACCAAAGAAGATACATCAGTTGTAAATATGAACCCAACACAGGAGCACCACAATATATAAAGCAACAGCTAATAGCCATAAAAGGAGAAATTAACAGCAACACCATAAATAGGGGAGACTTTTAACACCCCACTTTAAAGCAATGGAGAGATCATCCAGATAGAAAATCAACATAGAAACACAGGCCTTAAATGATACCTTAGACCAGACTGACTTAACTGATATGTAGAACCTACCAAGACTGAATCAGGAATAGAAAATATGAATAGGCCAATCACAAGTACTGAAATTGAATCTGTGATTTAAAAACTTTCAAAAAACAAAAGTCCAGGACCTGATGGTTTCACACAGGCAAAGTCTATCAAACATTCAGAGAAGAGTTAATACCTATTCTTTGGAAACACTTCCAAAAAAACTGCAGAGGAAGGAAAACCCCCAAGATCATTCTGAGTCCACCATCACCCTGATACCAAACCAAACAATGATACCACAACAAAAGAAAATTACAGGCCAATATCACCAATAAATTTAGATGGAAAAATCCACAACAAAACATTAGCAAACCAAACCTTCTATATATTGAAACGATCATATACCAATAAAACAAGAGGAATCCAAGTTGGAAAGGAAGAAGTAAAACTTATCACTGTTTGCAAATGACATGATACTATACCTAGAAAATCCTAAAGAATCCTAAAGACACCAGCAGAAAACTATTAGAGCACATCAATGAATTTTGTAAAGTAGCAGGATACAAAGTTAATACACAGAAAGCAATTGCATTTCTAGATCCTAATAACTAAATAGCAGAAAGAAAAGTTAGGGAACCCATCCCACTTACTATTGCATCAAAAAGAATAAAATACCTGTACAAAAAGAGAACAAAAGACCTGTAATCTGAAAACTATTAGACACTGATGAAATATAAGAGGACAAAAACAGATGGAAATATATACCATGCTCTTGTGATTGGAAGAATCAATATTTCAAAATGGATATACTCTCCAAAGCAATCCAAGGCAATCTACAGACTCAGTGCAATCCCTATCAAATTACCAAGGACATTCTTCACAAAGCTAGAACAAAATATTTTAAAATTTGTATGGAAATACAGATGACCCTGAATAGCCAAAACAATAATGGAAAAGAAAAATGGAACTTGAGGAATGAGGCTCCCTGACTTCAGACTATACTACAAATCTATAGTCATCAACAGTCATGGTAGTGGCACAAAACGGAAATGTGAATCAATGGAACAAGATATAAAGCCCAGAAGTAAACCCAAGCACCTATGGTCAACTGATCTATGACAAAAGGAGGCAAGAACACACAGTGGAGGAAAAATAGTCCCTTCAACAAGTGGTGCTGGGAAAAGTGGTCAGCTACATATAAAAGAATGAAATTAGAACATTCTTTAACACCATACACAAAAATAAACTCAAAATGGATTAAAAACCTAAATGTAAGGCCAGACACTATAAAACTCCTAGAGGAAAACATAGGCAGAACACTCTTTGACGTGAATCACAACAACAACTTGTTTGATTCACTTCCTAGGATGATGACAATAAAAACACAAATAAACCAATGAGACTTAAAAGTTTCTTTACAGCTTTTGAAGGAAACCATTCAAAAAAGGAAAACACAACACACAGAATGGAAGAACATCTTTGCAAATGAGGAAACAGACAAGGGCCTAATCCTCAAAAATATACAAACAACTCATACAAACCAATTAAAAAATGGGTAGAAGACCTTAAATAGACATCTCTCAAAAGAAGACATATGGATGGCCAGTAGGCTTGTGAAAAGATTTTTTAAATCACTAATTACTAGAGAAATGCAAATCAAAACTACCATAAGGTACCACCTCATACCAGTCAGAATGGCCAGCATTAACTGGTCTACAAATATCAAATGCTGGAGAGGGTATGAAGAAAAGGGAACCCTCCTACACTATTGGTTAGAATGTAAATGAGTACAGTCACTACGGAAAACAGAATGGAGTTTCTTCAGAAAAATACTACCATATGATAGTGTTCAGAACTACCATATGATTCAGCAATCCCACTACTGGGCATATATCTGGACAAAACTCTAATTCAAAATGATAATGCACTCCTGTGTTCATAGCAGCACTATTCACAATATCCAACAAATGGAAGCAACCTAAATGTCCATCCACAGATGAATGAATTATATGTGGTACATTTATACAATGGGATACTACTCAGCCATAAAAAAGAACAAAGTAATGCTATTTGCAGCAGCATGGATGCAACCAGAGAGTCTCATTCTAAGTGAAGTAAGTCAGAGAAAGACAAATACCATATGATATCACTTATATGTGGAAATAAAATATGGCACAAATAAACCTATTTACAAAACAGAAACAGACTCATGGACATAGAAAATAGACTTGTGGTTGCTGAGGGGGAGGGAGGAAGGAGTGGGATGAATGGTGAGTTTAGGGTTGGTAGATAAAAACAATTTCATTTAGAATGGATAAGCAGTGAGGTCCTACTGTGCAGCACAGGGAATTATATCCAATTGCTTGAGATAAAACAGGAATGTGAAAAAAAATGTGTGTGTGTATATATATATATATATATAGGACTGGGTCACTGCTGTACAGCAAAAATTGACAACACTGTAAATCAACTATAATAAAAAATGTTTTAAAAAATGTAATGAGTACATCAGTAATGAGTTCATCAGATATATTGTCTAAAGGGCCTATGAACCTATGACTTGTTTTCTATTTTAGGGAAATTAGATGAAACAGCTTAGAAAATATGTAGAGCACCAACCTACTGACATCAAAATGATATGAAATCAGGATTTTAGTTCATGTTTAAAGTCTCCTGTTGGGTACTTAATATGGGACAGAAATAATAGGTCATATTGACTGCACATACATTAGGATATACTCAATTCTGTGAAGCATCAATATTTTTTATAATTAAACTGAGGTACAAATTGAACCAACTTGCACAAAAAGTCATATAGCTGGTTAATGTCTGCCCACTTGACTTGATGTTCCTTGTAGGCGATGACTTGACATTTGGGAAACAGACTGGGGAGAATGGTTAAGATAAAGGAGTAGAAAGATCCTCAGCTCACCTCCTTTCACGAGCAAACCAAAATCACAACTATCTAAAGACCATTGATGAAAAAGACTGAAACCTACCAGAAGAGATCTTTTACAACTAAAGACCTAAAAAAAAGGAACCACAACCAGACAGGTAGGAGGGGTAGACTCATGATATAATCAAGTCTCATACTCCTATTGTGTGTCGGCGGGGGCGGGTGGGGGGGGGAACCCACAAGATGGAAAAATAATTATATTGTGGAGGTTCTCCTATTGGAGTGAGAATTCTAAGCCCCATGTCAAACTCCCTAGTCAGGGTTCTGGCACCATGAAGTTGAGTCCCCAGAGCGTTTAACACTGAAGGAGCTAATTGCAGGATGCCCACAGGACTGAGGGAGATAGCTATTTCACTCTTAAAGGGTGCATACAAAATCTGATATGCGCTGGGATCCAGGGAAAAGCAGTAATTTGTAGAGTTCCTGCTGTGGTGTAGTGGGTTAAGAATCCAACTACAGTGGCTTGGATTGCTGTGGAGGCATAGGTCTGATCCCAGCCCAGCACAGTGGGTTAAAGGATCCAGTGTTGTCTCAGCTGTGGCATAGGTTGTAGATGTGTCTCAGATTCAGTCTCTGGCACAGCAACCTCCATATGCTGTGGGTGTGGCCATTAAAAAAAAAAAAGTTATTTAATGGGAACTTGGGCTAGACCTACTGACTAGTATTCGAGAGTCTCCTGGAGAGGCAGGGGTGGCTATGGCTCACCCTAGGGACACAGACACAAGAGTAAGACATACTGGGGAACGCTGAGCCATGTGAACACTCCTAGAAGCTGAAATCTTTGAATCATTAGCACCAAGACCTAGCCACACCTAACAGCCTGATGGTTCCAGTGCTGGGATGCCCAGGCCAAAAAACTGGTTAGGGACACATCCCACTGATTAATAAACAGGCTGCCTAAAGACTTAAGAGCCCATATCCTTCTCTGGAAACACCCTAAACATGGCCTAGCCCACCAGTGGATAGGCACTGGCTCCTCCTACCAGGAAGCAGACATCAGAAGCCAAAAAAAAATTACAATCCTGCAATGCAGGCTAGACCCTACCCTGGAACCAGCTGGGCCCTGGCCCTGCCCACTAGCAATCTAATGTCTAACCTTCTGGACACCCTGGACCTCATACTTACCTGTATCATGAACACCTGCCTCCAATTGCTGCCACCATATAATCTGAAGTGAGCTCTGTTATCCCTTGGCCCTGCAGCTGAGCTACAGGAGCCAGCTCTCTGCCAAAAATACATCACTAACCCAAGGATCTGGTTCCTACTGCCAGTGGGTGGGCAACAGCCCCATAGTCTTTGGGACCCTGATCCCTCAGACCAGTGAGCCAACACTAGCCCCAGGATACCCTAGGATTTCACAACCAGCCACCTCATGACCAGGCCCCACTAAATGGCAATCAGCAGCATCTGCAAAAGACAGGGCCTGCAGCCAACCAAGCCTACCAGAGCTTCCACACAGCCCACCACAACAGAAGGATATATATAACCCTCTTATGGGGAATACTTAAAGCATACATTTGGGTGATGAGAAGGGCATAGACTACTGGCATGCATAGGATGCTTCCTACAAACAGCCCCTTTTCCAAGGATAGGAATACATTCATAAAAATACAAATGGCAACCTAGTCAATATGAAGTACAAAAGAATATGTTCCAGGTGAAAGAACAACTCAAATTCCAGAAAAAAAAAATTACATGAAGTCAAGGTGGGCAATCTACCTGATAAAAAGTTCAGAGTAATGATTGTAAAGATGATCAGAGAACTAAAGAGGAGAATGTATGCACAGAGCCAGAGGTAGTTTTTTGACAAAGAATTAGATAAGAACAACCAAACAGATAAATACAAGAATTGAAAAGTACATTAGAAGGAATCAACTAGTATACTAATGTACACAAGAAAAGTACACTAGAAGGAATTAAAGATCAATAATTAATAAATTAATAATTCAGAAGAATGATCAGCAAGCTGGAAGACAGAAGAGTGGAAATCATCACTGCTGAACAGAAAAAAAGATAAAAGAATGAGAAGAAATACAGACAGTTTAAGAGACATCTGGGACAACATCAAACACACTAGTATTTGCATTATAGATTCCAGAAGGAGAGGAGTGAGAGAAAGGGCACAAGGAAAATATTTGAAAAAATAGCTGAAAACATCCCTATCTAGGGTAAGGAAACAAGTCCAGGAAGCATGGAGAGTTCAATACAGGATTAACTCAAAGAGGAACACAGAAATTCATTTTAATCAAAATGACAAAAATTAAAGAGAGAATATTAAAAGCAACAAGGGTAAAGAAACAAAGAGCATACAAGGAAATTCCCGTAAGGTTACTAGCTGATTTTTTTCAGCACAAATTCTGTAGGCCAGAAGAATGTGGTACAAAGTGATGAAAGGGAAACACCTACAACCAAGAATACTCTACCCAGCAAGGCCCTCATTCATATTTGATGAAGCAATCAAAAGCTTTACAGACAAGCAAAAGCTAAAAATAATTTAGTACCACCAAACTAGCTTTACAACAAATGTTAAAGGAATTTCTCTAGGCAGAAAAATAAAGGCCACAGCTAGAAATAAGAAAATTATGGAAGGAAAACAGTAAAGGTAGGAAGTCATTCACACACAAAGGAGGTTCAAAGACAAAAGCAGTAAAATCATCTGTATCCCCAATAAGTAGTGAAGGTATACACAAAACAATTAGATGTAAAACATGATATCAAAAACAGTAATTGTGAGGGGTAGGGTAGTACAAATGCAGGATATTTACAACGTATTTGAAACTGAGATCAGCAACTTTGAAAACAATCATGCATATATATGTGCATACACAATGCTACATCAAACCTCATGGTAACCACAAACCAAAAACCTGTAATAGATATACACACACACAAAGGAATTCAAATATAACACTAAAGATAGTCATCAAAGCACATGAGAAAAGAAAGGAAAAAACAACCTACCAAAACAATAAAAATTGCAATAAGTACATACACATTGATATTTACCTTATGTGTAAACAGACCAAATGCTCCAACCAAGAGACATAGACTGCCTGAATGGAAACAAAAATAAGACCTATATATGCTGCCTATGGTAGACTCACTTAAATCTAGAACATATACAGATTGAAAGTGAGGAGATGGAAGAAGATATTCCACAAATAGAAATCAAAATAAAGCCAGAGTAGCAATACTTATATCAGGCAAAATAAACTTTAAAATAATGAGACAAAGAAGCAAACTACATAATGATGGAAGGTATAGATCCAAGAATAAATATAACTACCCAAATACATATGCATTCCAACATAGGAGGACCTCAATGTATAAGGCAAATGTTGACAGACATAAAAGGAGAAATTGACAGTCACACATTGATAGCAGAGGATTTCAACACCCTACTTACATCAATGGACAGATCATCCAAGACAGAAATATCAGTAAGAAAACACAGGCCTTAAATGACACATTAGACTACATGGACTGACTTGATATTTTTTGAGCATTCTACCTGAAAACAATTTCTTTCAAGTGTACATGGAACATTCTCCAGGATAGATCACATGCTAGGCCACAAATCAAGCCTTGGTAAATTTAAAACTGAAATTGTATCAAATATTTTTTTCCAACTACAGAGGTTAGAAATCAACTACAAGAAACCTGCAGAAACCACAAACATGTGGAGGCTAAATAATATGCTACTAAATAACTAATGGATCAATGAAGAAATAAAACAAAAATTAAAAAATACCTAGAGAAAAGTGAAAATGTAAACAACAATCCAAAACCTATAGGATACAGAAAAAGCAGTTCTGAGTGAAGTTTACAGCAATACAAACTCACCTCAGCAAACAAAAATCAAATAAACCACCTAACCTTATAGCTAAAGTAACTAGAGAAAGAACAAACAAAACCCAAAGTCAGAAGGAAAGAAATTATAAAGATCATGATAGGAATAAATGAAATAGAGGCAGAAAAAAAACAATAAAAAAAGAATCAATGAAACTAAGAGCTGGTCCTTTGAGAAGCTAAACAAAACTGATAGACCAGACTCATCAAAAAAAGGGGGGATGAATAAATTTAATAAAATTAGAAATGAAAAAGAAGTTACAACCCACACCACAGAAATACAAAAGACCATAAGAGACTGCCACAAGCAAATATATATGCCAGTAAAATGGATAATCTAGAAATAATGGACAAATTCTTAGGTACAATCTCCCAAAATTGAACCAGAAAAAATAGAGAATATAAACAGTCCAAACAAAAGTCCAGGACCAGAGAGCTTCATTGATGAATTCAACCAAACATTTCAGAGTTAACAGCTATCTTTCTGAAACTATTCCAAAAAATTGCAAAGGAAGGAACACTTTCAAACTTATTCTATGAGGCCACCATTAATTTGATATCAAAACCAGACAATGATATCACATAAAAAATTGCAGGCCAATATAACCGATGAATATAGAGGCAAAAATCCTCAACAAAATACTAGCAAACTGAATGCAACAAAACATTAAAAGCTCATGTACCATGGTGAAGTGGGATTTATCCTAGTGCTACAAGGGTTTTTCATATCTCCGACTCAATGTGATGCAACTCATTAACAAATTGAGGAATAAAAATCATATGATTATCTCAATATATGCACAAAAAGTTTTTGATAAAATTCAACATCCAGAAAGTGGGCATAGAGGGAATATATATCAACAAACATAATAAACCTCCTCAAAGGAACTAAAAGTAGAGTTGCCATATAATAATCCAACAATCTCATTCCTGGGCATATACCCAAACAAAACTCTAACTTGAAAAGATACATGCACCACTATGTTCATAGCAGTGCTATTTATAATAGAAAGCTAAATGTCCATCAATAGATGAATGGATAAAGAAGTGGTAGTATATATAATAGAATATTATTCAGCCATAAAAAAGAATGGGATAATGTCATTTTCAGTAACATGGATGGGCCTAGAGATGATCATACTAAGTGAAATGTCAGAGAAAGACAAACATCATATGATATCACTTATATGTGGAATCTTAAAAAAAATACAAATGAACCTATTCATAAAACAAACTCTCAGACATAGAAAACAGGCTCATGGTTATCAAATGGGAAGTTGAGGGAGGGATAAAAAGAATTTCGGATTAAGAGATAAAATACAACTATATATATATAAATAGACAAACCAGAAGGACCTGCTGTAAATAACAGAGAACTGGATTCATTATCTTGTCATAATCTATAATGGAAAAGAATCTGAAAAAGAATATATATATATATATATACACACACACAGCTGAATCACTTTGTTATATACCCAAAAATTGTAAACCAACTACACTTCAAAAAAAATGGGGGAGTTCCCGTCGTGGTGCAGTGGTTAACGAATCCGACTAGGAACCATGAGGTTGAGGGTTCGATCCCTGCCCTTGCTCAGTGGGTCAAGGTTCCGGCGTTGCCGTGAGCTGTGGTGTAGGTCGCAGACGTGGCTCGGATCCTGCATTGCTGTGGCTCTGGCGTAGGCTGGCAGCTGCAGCTCCGATTCGACCCCTAGCCCGGGAACCTCCATATGCCACAGGAGTGGCCCAAGAAATGGCAAAAAGACAAAAAAAAAAAAAAAAAAAAAAATGGGAAAGAGAGCCAACTGTCAGTCAGATGAGACATGATCACTCCGGCTTATTAATCTCTAATAAAAACTTTATAGTCATCCTCAAAAAATGTTCTCTTTCATTCACATATATTATTGCATTTAATGCTCACTTCATATCCACGAACAGAAGAAGCATAAAGATAATTACTCCACTTCACAGATGAGGAGCTTGAGATCCACAATAAAGTGCTTCTTCCAAATTAACAGTGAGTGAGCAGAAGAGCAAAAATGAGCTCTGCTTTCAGCTCTCCAACTTCACCCTTCTTTCTGCAAGAGAGTGGAGAGTGTTTGGCCCTCATTTTGCATATACAGAATGCTTATTTTAAAATATCTTTAGGAACAAAAACCCATACTTTAAAATGTACAGAAAATATACTTACATATAATTTTTCACTTTTATTAACTCATTCAGAGTATTTTTTATATTCCAGATGCTGTGTTGGTTCTATTTAGTGTAAAAACTTCTAAGCATTTTAGCATTTTGTCTCCATATCATGTAAACTAAATCTTAACCGCTTTCAACCCTACTGATACCAAGAGACAGCCTACTAGTAATTATTCATTTGGAAAACTTTATCAAAATAATTTGAGTAAATCATTTTTGCTGCAAGATTACACCCATTAAAATATGGTCATGAAAACAAGTTGGTCACTAATAAACAAATTTGCAAATGGTGTTAAAAGTCAGGCCCAATAAAAGATACTTTTAAAATAAGAAAAAGATAATTCAACATATATGCTTTTGTTAGCATGACCAGTTAATTACACAGCCATCTGTGTTAGGATTGTTAAAAGCAGCATGTGGAGGAAGAAGTAAGGTACAAAACCTTGAAAAGCTGCTCATGAGGGAACAAGGCTAAGACTGTCACTCGGAGAGTGAGCACTACTTCCTCCTGCTGGGGCAGGTGAAAATGAGAACCAGTGTGTGCCTGTGTGATGATTAGTCAAGTCTACACCTCATCCCACGAAGTGGAGTCTGGGCTCCTGGTGGCAGAGCAAATAAACAGATACTTGATTGGGTGACTCAATTTTAATGTGACACCATTCTTAAGAATAACTGACATTTTATCAATCTTTTCCTCAGGCACAGCCCGAGAGGTGATTCTGAAATGAAGGAAGAGACTATCAGAGTTCATAATTTACCACAAATGCGTATCATCCCCCTCAGTAGAAACCGACATGCTCCAGAATCCACAGATGGTATGAAAGGTTTCAGAGAGCCTCATCATCAGCTCTGGTTATCAGTTTTTTTAATGGTAACCCTGACATGCTTTTCCAGTTCCAGTAAGTTTTGGTAACATTTTTCAGCAGTGTCTTCATCTAGGTCCATCTGGAAAAGAAGCAAAGATAGTGATAACCAGAAAGAAAAAGTGAAATAGTATTTGAATAAGAGGAAGCCACTGAACATATGTAAGAGAACCAAAAAAGGGAGGCTAATTGGAAAGGGCTGTGGCTGAAGCCACACAAGGTGTTAGGAATCCTGATGACACATTAACTCAGTCCAAACTCCACCCCTCACCAAGCCTACTGAGGTTTCCCTTAAATAGCACAACAAAGACCTGAGCTTTGCTGTCTCCCCTAACTCCTTTGTACCCAATAACCGAAGACATTAAACACCTGTGATAGAAGAAAGGACAAAACGGGAAAATCAAGAGGTTTTAAAAAAAATTTCTAGGCGTTTCCATTGTGGCTCAGTGATAACAAACCTGACTAGTATCCATGAGGATGTGGGTTTGATCCCTGGCCTTGCTCAGTGAATTAAGGATCCGGAGTTGCTGTGAGCCGTGGTGTAGGTTGCAGGCTCTGCTCGGATCCCACACTGCTGTGGCTATGGCGTAGGCTGGCAGCTGCAGCTCTGATTAAACCCCTGGCATGGGAACTTCCATGTGCCATGAGTGCAGCCCTAAAAAACAGGAAAAAAAAAATCTAACCGCTGCCTACCTCCTAATTTGATTTCAGCTGGGCTCAATTCCCTTCTCATATCCAGCCTCCACTGATGCTAGAGGTACCTACCATGTGGCTATGTTCTGGCCAATGAGATGTAAGTGGAAGTGTTGTGCAGTACTACCCAGGACTATCTTTCCATCTCCCTTTTTCCATACCACTGCCCTGAGACATAAGAATGAGGGCCACACCTTGGGGACAACAGAGTGGTGGTGGAAGGAACCTGGGTACATGACAATTTGCAGAGCTGCCAGGATAACACAAGGCTTCCTCTCTCCAATATGCTTTACATGCAAGAAATCTAAGCTCTTTTTTTTTTTTTTCTTTGTCCTTTTAGGGCTGCACCTGAAGCATATGAAGGTTCCCAGGCTAGGGGTCCAATCAGAGCTGTAGCCACCAGTGTACGCCACAGCCACAGCAATGCAGGATCCGAGCCTCATCTGTGACCTATACCACAGCTCAGGGCAATGCTGGATCCTTAACCCACTGAGCAGGCCAGGGCCAGCAACCTCGTGGTTCCTAGTCAGATTCGTTTCCGCTGTGCCACGACGGGAACTTCTAAGCTTCTATCTTATTTAATCTACTCTTATTTTACATTCATCTATTTTGTACAAAATCTAATTTTAACTGATACACTATTTGTAAAGGCAAATGTTTAGCTCCCATAAAATAAAGTGTTGTCTCTTTTCAGGCCAATACAGAGCTTAAACTATACAACAAGAGCTTAAACCCCACAAAGCGAAAAGGCTAAAAACTAAGCTTTATAACATTTTGGAAATATCATTTATATTAATTCAATCATGTTAGAGTTTTTTCCATTTCATAACTGGAAGAGGTATTATAGATCTCTTTAGTTCAACCCAGCCTTTTTAACAGAGCAAAAAGCTGACTCTCAAAATTAATCAAAGGTCAAAACACTTTCAGTAACGCATTTCCAGGAAATGCTAATAAAATACTTTGATGTATAAAATTAAACATTTTCTCCTCTTGGGAAACAAATCACTCCCTCAAGATCAATACTTAGCAAATTTAAATAAACTCAGCCTAAAAGTAAGCTTATTATTTTACAAGAGAGTTCCCAAAGTGTGTTCTTTGGGATGTTATTACGTGTTACATAAAATTTGAAGGGGAAAAAAAAAAAAGGTCATACAGTTAAGAACAACTTAAGAAACACCAGGATTAAACATGTCAGGAATATTGCTTAATTGCATCAACTGCTCAAAGCCTTTACTGGGCTAAAGTGCATTGTGCACATCTCTGAAAGAAGGGAATATAATATGAAGCATTTCTCAAACTCATTTGGCTGACAAACTGCTTTTTGTAAATCTTCTCAAGGAACTAGTATCCCACAGAACATATTTTGGAAAACACTGTAGGTTCATCAGTTCATTTTTAGTAAACATATACTATAGGAAGCAGAGGGCATGTTTCCCCTTAGACCTCAAACTACTGACATACAGATAAGATCACTGCCAATTACGACTATAACTTACTTGCTCCAATCTAATTTTGTTATGCCAATGCTTCCTCACAATATACTAGGCAGTAAAAAAAAAAAAAAATGGGAGGCTAAAATACACTTTATTCATAATAATACAACAAAAGCAATTCTTACAGGGTCGAAATAAATTTTCTCATTTCCTAATATATAACTGTTTAATTTCATTTAAGAAGATTACGCAGAGTCTAAAAAATGAAGCACTCATTTTTTTCCTCAAACTCCATCACCTGCCTCTTCTAATAACTGTCACAAGAGGAACTGAATACTCAAAGGAAAGCTAACTTCTCTCAGAGAGAAGCTTAAATTTCATCCAACTTGTGACACATTTCTTGAGTACCTTCCATGTGCAAGGCAACGTGCTACGAAAGGGGGTGTGATCCCCCTCCTCATAGAGCTTATCCTGGGACAAGGGGCCCACCCCTGGATGAATACTACACAAAACGTCAAAGATGCCTAGCATGGAAGCACCTGACCTGAGGTAAAAGGTCACAGAAGGCTGAGAGAAAAGCTGAGATCTTAAGGATAAACGATAGAAATGAATCAGCAGAAACAAGAAGGGTAAGAGCAGCTTAGGAGGAGAGAAGGTGTGCCAAGGCTCAGAGTCAGAAGGGAGCAGACAGAAATGAAAACAGGCCAGTGTGATGCTAGCAAGCAAAGAGGGGAGAGAAGCTGGGCAGCTGGTGGGGCTGCTCAGGAACCCAGGGACCAGTCCATCAGCCCAACAGCAAGCTCAAAGGAAAACAAAGGAAGCATTCACCTTTTTGGACGTTACGTAATTGCTGCCAAAACCAGTGGTGGCACTCAGATATTTCACCAGAGGATTGAGAGACTCAGGCTTTTGGTGGAAAAGCCAGACCTGGAAAGGAAGAGGGTGTCAATGATTCTTCTTTTCTGCTGAAGGTGAGTGAGGCAGGAAGGGGTTTACAATTAGCACTTTACACAGCCCCAAAGAAATTCTAAAAATCCTCCTAAATAGCATCAGCAACCTGCAATGCCTTCACAAACCACTACTATAATTTGAAGGAAGTAGGACAGCCTGCTTACTAATGTTAAAATTTTATTTTAAAAAATATGGCAAATGATACCACAGGATAGAAATTTATTTTAAAAATTAAATTTGAAAATTTTATTTTAAAAAAATGATGGTAAGTGATGCCATAGGACAGACATTTCAGTGGGTTGTTTAAATAGGATATATTGTTTATTTTACCACAATAAAACTTGTAGAACTCAAAAAAGAAAAAGTGGTAAAGGTAAGTGATGGAAATACTCATCAGCTTGATAGTGGTAAAGGTTTCACTGGTGTCTAGGTATGCCAAAACTTAATCATACATTTTATTTTTTTTTTTTTACTTTTTTGTCTTTTTTAATGATACCTCTTAAATATGTAATATGTCTACTATAACTCAACAAAACTTAAAAAAACAAGCAAAAAGTGATATAAAGAAAACACAGCCAAAGAGAATATAATAGATCTGAAACATGGTTAAAAATAAATAAGTCCAGGAGTTCCCGTCGTGGCGCAGTGGTTAACGAATCCGACTAGGAACCATGAGGTTGTGGGTTCGGTCCCCGCCCTTGCTCAGTGGGTTAAGGGTCCGGCGTTGCCATGAGCTGTGGTGTAGGTCTCAGACGCGGCTCGGATCCCTCGTTGCTGTGGGTCTGGCGTAGGCTGGTGGCTACAGCTCCGATTCGACCCCTAGCCTGGGAACCTCCATATGCCGTGGGAGCGGCCCAAGAAATAGCAAAAAGACAAATAAATAAATAAATAAATAAGTCCAAAAGCCCTCATATTTTAGCTGTCTCTTAGTTTCCAAATTAAAATTCATGGCATGTGAACCGGAGCTTATTTGGAGTGGGTACTCAATTCATGCCAGCAAAGTGCAGGTCACTGACGTAATACTGCATTTTATTAATAAATGAATATGCATATATACAACAATCAAAGATGTAAAAAAATCTTCCTCCTCTCCCAATTTTCCAGCCACCCAGTTCTCCTCTCTAGAAGCAAGAACTCTTGCTAGTAGCTTGTATATTCTTTCAAAGAAAATCTATTTTCTTAAAAAATATGTATCTACCATAGATAGAAAACCCTAAAGACACTACATAAAAATTACTTGATATGATCAATGAATCCAGCAAAGTAGCAGGATACAAGATTAACATTCAGAAATTGGTTACATTTCTATACACTAACAATGAAATATTAGAAAAGGAATACAAAAAACAATACCTTTTAAAATCACACCAAAAGAAAAAAAAAAAAAAAACCCTAGGAATAAACCTGACCAAGGAGGTAGAAGACATATGCTGAGAACTAAAAAACATTAATAAAGGAAATTAAAGAGGATTTATGTGTACATGTATAACTGAATCACTTTGCTGTACAGGAAAAAATATCATGACATTGTAAATCGACTAATCTTCAACAAAACTTTAAAAAATGAAAACAAAATAAGATTCAAAGAAATAGAAAGATATCCCATGCTCCTGGATTAGAACAATTAATATTGTTAAAATGGCCATATTACCCAAAGTGATCTGCAGACTTAATGTGATTCCTATCAAATTACCCATGACATTTTTCACAGAACTAGAACAAATAATCCTACACTTTCTATGGAACCATAAAAGACCCAGAATTGCCAAGCAATCCTGAGGGAAAAAAACAAGCATAACTCTCCCAGACTTCAGACAATATTACAAAGCTACAATAATCAAAACAATGTGGTACTTGTACCAAAGCAGACATACAGACCAATAGAACAGAATAGAGAACCCAGAAATAAACCCATATACCTACAGTCAATTAATCTTCGACAAAGGAGGCAACAATATAAAATGTGAAAAAGTCTCTTCAGCAAGTGGTGCTGGGAAAATTGAACAGCTGCATGTAAATCAATGGAACTATAACACATCCCCACACCATGCACAAAAATAAACTCAAAATGGCTTAAAAACTTAAACATAAGACATGACACCATCAAATTCCTAGAAGAGAATATAGGCAAAACATTCTCTGACATTAATCATACAAGTGTCTTCTTAGGGCAGTTTACCAAGGCAAAAGAAATAAAAGCAAAAATAAACAAATGGAGGTAGTTCCCACTGTGGTTCAGTGGTAATAAACCCAACTAGTACCCATGAGAATGCAGGTTTGATCCCTGGCCTCGCTCAGTGGGTTAGTTATTCATTGTGTTTGTGGCTGTAGCCAGCAGCTGCAGCTCCAATTCAACCTCTATCTAGCCTGAGAACTTCCATATTCCAAACATGTGGCCCTAAAAAGCCAAAAAAAAAAAAAAAAAGACCCTAACCCTAATCAAACTTACAAGTTTTTGCACAGCAAAGGAAACCATTAAAAAAAAAAGGCAACCTAAAGAATGAGAGAAAATAGTTGCAAATGATGTAACCAACAAGTGCTTAAACCTCTAAAATACACAAACAACTCATACAACTTAACAACAAAAAGCCCAACTGAAAAAGGTACAGAATACCTAAAAAGACATTTCTCCAAAGAAGACATACGGATGGCCAGTAGGCACAGGAAAAGATGCTCAACATCACTAATTATTAGAGAAATGCAAATCAAAACTACAATGAGGTACCACCTCACACCAGTCCAAATGGCCATCATTAATAAGTCAACAAATAACAAATGCTGGAGAGGACATGGAGAAAAGGGAACCCTCCTATACTGGTGGTGGGAATGTAAATTGCTATAACCACTATAGAAAACAGTATGGAGTTTCCTCAGAAAGCTAAAAATAGAACTACCCTATGATCCAGCAATCCCATTCCTGGGCATATATCTAGGCAAAACTATAATTCAAAAGGATACATGTACCCCTATGTTCATAGCAGCTCTATTCACAATAGCCACTTTAAAGTTTCTAAGAGAGTAGATTTTAATGTTCTTAAACATTCTGACCACAAAAATTACATGAAGTGATGGAGATGTTAACTAATCCTACAGTGGTAATCATTTTTCAATACGAAGTATCAATCATTTCAACACATTGTATGTCACAGTGTTATAGGTCAATTACATCTCAATAAAGCAAGAAAAAATAACAGACAACAAATAAATAAAAGTACTTGCTTCTATTATCAATTTGTGTCCCTACAATAAACACATTTCTGCAATGTTTACCAAAACGAGAGTGCCAAACCAATTCCCTTAATGATTTCCTTAGTTAATTTCAATTCAGCTATAGTTTAAGACTCTGCTAAGTAAGAACACTACAGTGCTGGGCTCTCAAGTTTTCCAGATGCATAGCAAAAATCCTGAAGGAGCTAAGTGGAATGAGGGGAGACTCACAAAGAACTGACTTTAATACAACGGAATTTCAACCAGATGGGGTAAAGCACAGAGGTCAAATAAGTTTAATCTTGTATGATGATTCTGATCCATTAGTAGAGGAAGCCTTGGGGACCTTGAGTTGAATAATATTCAGAGATGTCATTTGTGTAGAACAGAAAAGAGTATTATGATCCGTTAGTAATCTGACACTGATGAGGAAACACATGTAATCTATTTGCCATGTGTGATTTAAGGAAACATACTCATTTTCTAATAAAGTGACAACTTGATTCTCTAATATTAACGGGGGAAAGAACACCTTCATATAAGGCAGTGGAGCTGGACTCTGCTGCCTCGACTCTGGACCCACAAAACATACCTCCTCCACGGGAAATCTCACACTGACTACCCAGCCAGCATCTCATTTTGCCTGCCCCTCCAGTATCCTACTGCCCAGTTCTTCTCGGGCTGCAGGCATATCTTGCTTCCACCTAAGTGCTGTCCTCACAACCATGAAAAATACTAAACTTTCAAAGTTCACTCCTAATGCTCAGCACTCAGCCTTATGGGCTACCTTCATCCAAAACAGGACCTTGATTATTCAGAGCTCGTTCTCCTATCTTCTCTGTTAAGATTGTTTCTAAACCAGTGAACAGTTTACATCTGTGAAGTAAAGGCAAGATACCGAAATTCTAGTAACATACCAGTGCTTCTGTTCCATTGTACGGTGTCAAAGTGAAAGCATTTGCAAAAAAGCGCAACTGAGAAAAAGAAAACAATAGTCATTTTGTGGTGGTTTAGAGTCAAGTCATGAAAGCATTATTCACTTATACGTTAAAAAAGAAACCTGCATTTCTTATCATAGTACTTTTTACGTTTTGAAAAATAAATATCACTTAATCTCTATCGCTCCAAATCAACCACTTTTAACATGAAAGCACATTTCCTTCTCTTCTTTTTTCTATGCCTGCCATAATGTAGGGATATTTCTTCCTGAGCTCTACAAGGGAGGGGTATTTCCTAAAAGCGATTTCTAGTATGTGCCAGAGGAACACAGGTCCTGCAAGATGCTCAAAATATAAAATAAACAAGCAAAAACATGATTCTATGATACAATGTACAATCATAGCCTTCTTGGGAACTTTCATGCATGTGACCACACTAACAGCTCAGAGAAATCCCATTTAATATTGCTTAACACTGCTTTCCCCAAATTATGCAATCATAGAACTCTTGGGATCTATGGTGCATAATCAAAGAAACATTGCCTTAAAGAAAAGTGGACACTCAGACGGTGGTGCAGTGGGAATATCAGATGGTAGGAGCAAAGGTTACATATTAGGTAAATTTAAAGCCCTTGAGTGAAATGGTATTGTGCCATCTTCAGGTTCTATTTCTTAAATCATTTCCCAATCCTTAAACAGACCTTTTTGGTTCCAACTTAAACAGACAAAGTAAACTAAGAAAAGACGTGGGTGCCACTTACCAGCCATATCATTGGCATGATCAGCATCCACATAAAAGGAGATAAAATTCCATATGTCAAGTTGGTCAACATGGTCCCTGGACACACCACACTGGAATATAAACCCTGGGAGCAGAGAGAGGGGTAGCAATCAATTTTAATTCAATACACATTGACCAAATCCACTTACATGCTAGTTAATAAAGGAGATACACAAATAAGCCAGGAATCTACGGCATCAAGGATTTAGGCTTTAAGTTGTCCTTGAAGCTGGTTATACCATTTCAGTTTAAGAATCATGAGAACTCATTATAAGAGGCATACAGGATGCACAAGTCTAAGAAAATGTCTCTATTCTCATGACACTTACAATAAAAAGAACAGCCAAGCTTGAAACCAGTTACCTGACTTTTCCATGTTATTGACTTAATTGAAGCTCAGTCAACCAATCAAAACAAGCAGTTGAGATTTTTAAAATAATAATAAAAAAGACATACACAGTACAATCTTTGCCTGAAAGAAGAGTGTGATCTAGTCAATACAGTAAAACCTCATGTGTGTTTGTTTCCCTACAGGAACGTAAGGCCCATCACTCTAGCTTGAGGTGGGAGCTCCTGGCATCAGAGAGAAACAAAGGGCTATGTGGTTCCACAAAGACCTCCTCCAACTGAAGATCTCTAGGGCCCTTAACCTAGGATTCCTCATTTTAGAGAGATCTGTTCTCTGAAGAGAGGCCCAGTTAACACAGAGCACACAGCAGTTAGAAAGGGACCTGGGTAGTCTTTAGCAATCCTTGGCGCCACTGGGATTTGTTTTACTAGTTTATTTGGTTTAAATTTTTACTACAGTTTACCTTAGTTTGATATGGACCATTTTAATTCACATTTTTATCACCTTTAATCTTATTTTTTCCTTTAAACAAAAGATAGAAAGTGCCAAAAATAATGGGGAGTTCCCATTGTGGCTCAGTGGGTTATGAACCCAAGTATCCATGAGGATGCGGGTTTGATCCCTGGCCTCGCTCAGTGGGTTAAGGATCCGGTGTTACTGTGAGCTGTGGTGTAGGTTGCAGAGGTGGCTCAGAGTGGCTGTGGTGTAGGCTGGCAGCTGCAGCTCTGATTCAACCCCTAGCCTGCAAACTTCCATTGTCCCCAGGTGCAGCCCTAAAAAACAAACAAAAAAAAAGAAAGTGCCAGTGTGACAGAGACAGTTCAGTGGACCGAAAGCACCCTGAGCATCAGAGGCGGGCAGTGGGCAGCTCTCCTTCCTTTTTCCAGTGCTGCGGGGGCCTGGCGGTACCTTGCATGGATAATCCAGCCCCCAAGAGTCCCCTTGATTTACCAACAGCCCTCTGAAAAATGTCAGGAGCCTCAGATACCGAAAACTACCCCCGAGAATGTTTTGCCCCAAAGATAGCTAAGGAAAATTTCTAATTCTGGGAAGCAGCCAGGAAGAGATAGGGCCTATTCAGCTCTAAATGAAAACATCTGTGAAGTAAAATCCAGGGCTTCCAATATGTATGGCTTTCTGACATTAAGCAACAACAACAACCAAACACAAACAAGGAGGCCGTCTTATCCAAGACTACAGTCCCTGCACATGTTTAATCCTAGGGGTTGAGTGTGATGACCCTGAATATTCCCACAAGACTATGGCTGGGAGGGGTCATTCATGGCTGGCTAGAGTCTGTCAGGCAGCCTGTGTGGACCGGAAACATTTCCAGTAATACAAGGCCTCAAAGGGATGGAGTTCTTTCTTAGCTACTTGGCTCTTCTTTTTTTCAAGGAGAAAAAAAAAAAACAAGGGGCTGTGAACCAACCACACAGATGTTAGGAGGCAGCAGCATTAGCTAAGTCTCCCTTTTTTATAAAAGGTAAAATTCCCAAAACTCTCTTGACAATCAAGATGAGGAAAATTCTCAGAGCTTTTTATGAAAAGAGAAGCTAATCCACTCTGGCCTTCCCCTTAAAAGGCAGCTTCCAGAGGGCAAGCAGTTTGACACATTTTTAAACATCTCAAGAAACCTCAGAAGGAGGCTCACAATGGGACCAACACACTGGGTTCAAATAACAACAGTAATAATAACAGCCAACACACACACGCGCACACATTTGCAGATCACATGGCCACAGGCCCATAGACATCTACACCCACACATACCTGCCACATATACAATCACATTCACACACATGCACGCCCACAAAACCCACACATATGCATGTGGATATGCGCACTCATGCACCTATATATGAACATAAGCACACACACCCCCACCTACTCACACCCACAAGTGTGCAGACACTTGCACACACATGCATATTTTGCGCATGAAGCACCACTGGGACTGCTTCACACCAATCCTGTCATTCAATCCTCCCAACAAATCTATGAGGCAAGCACTCTTATTATCCTTGTTTTTCAGATGAGAAAAATGAAGTGCAAGGAGATGAAATACTTTGTCCAAGATTACAAAGCTGGTGATAGAGCCAGGATTCAAATGCAGTTCTAGAGAATATGCTCTTAGCTTCTACTTTTACACCATCCTCTTCACTAAGAGGCTTAATTTCAAGAGCCAGATCTCCGAAGCAAGAATTCCATCAGGTAAAAGTCTCCGTTTCAGAATAAATCAGGTCTAGACCACATAAGGCTTAGATTTTTGTATCTAATGCATGATCAAAGAAGTTCCCTTAAGGACAGAGAGCTTCTTCACTGTCTTTTTTTATTTTTTCTTCCTCCTCATTTCTAGGCCTGGGGCAGTACCCAAAACATGGTAAGTCTTTTATAAATATTAGTGGAATTAAATGTCTCCCCAGTCCCACATTCAAACAGCACAGTCAAAGCAAACAAAGGGAAATACCCATGGGAAAGACTAGAATTTGCAGTTAAGATTTTAGACCTGGGCAAGAGAGACATACAAAGAAGCAGTGAGTTCCAGAACACAGAGGCCACAAGGAGCCAGCATGACTGACAAGGGCTGCTCTCTAAACCCAGGGTCCTCACAGAGACCAGGATCCACTATCCAGGAGTTCCCACCATGGCTCAGTGGAAGCAAATATGACTAGCATCCATGAGGACACAGGTTCAATCCCTGGCCCCCTCTCAGTGGGTTAAAGATCTGGTGTTGCCATGAGCTGTAGTGTACGTCAGGTGCAGCTCAGATCTGGTGTTGCCGTGGCTGCAGCATAGGCCAGCAGATGTAGCTCCAATTTGATCCCTAGCCTGAGAACCTCCATATGCCGCAGGTGCGGCCCTGAAAAAAAAAAAAAAAAAAAAAAAAAGGTTACTATCCAGAAGGCTAGTAGTTAGAAATAACTACTGACTGTCCTGTAACATCTGATACACTAAACACTGGGTGGCAGCATGGCTTAGGAAAAAGTCCAAGCTATAAAGTCATACAGCTTTGGGCTCAACTCCAAGCTCTACCATTTACTAGCTGTGTCGCTTCTGGGTAAAGGACTTAATGGCTCCAAACTTTAGTGTCCTTGTATGAAAATTAAAATACTCAGACCTAACTCGCTGTGATGGGAAAGGTATTAAATGAGGTACTCAGATGAAAAAGTACAGCACCTAAAATATAGCAAGTGCTTTCTAGTAGCTATTGATATTATTAATAGTGTCATTCTGTTGTATAAATTATAGTTCCTGAAGAGCTACAGAATAGTGAATGAAGCCCCCTGCAAAACACCTAAAAGGTCAAGAGACAATTATCTCTTCCCTAAAACTTTCCTAGACACAACTATCAATCTTAGTCATGTCCTGTCTTGTCCTCATAGCAATCCTGCTCCAGAAACAGTACTTCATATTCTAAACTACAATAGTTAACAGAATGCCAGCCATGTTACTAGGGAATCCACTGCAGTTCAGATATCACTGCCCTGCCATTTCCATATCACTGAGACAGGCCTCACCCGCTGGTTAAATTTCCGGTTCAAAGCCACACTCAGAAGGTCTATAGCATATTTGGAAGAGCTGTAGGGCTCCTGGCCTTTGCTGTGCTGGATGTCCTCAAGGCTGAAATTAGATTTCCTTGCATTGCGGGATGATGTCCAAATGAGCTGAGATGGACTGTCACTGTGGCACAGAAGAGATTCCAGTTCCCGAATCTGAATGAGGGAAGAAAAAAAAGGACCAAAAAGTGTACTAAAATATATTTGGGGAGGGGGACAGGATAACATTTTTTTTAAGCATTTCTTTCCTTCTTTTTTTTTTTTTTGGCTGTGCCAAACTTTGGCATGCAGAAGTTTCCAGGCCAGTGACTGAACCCAAGCTATAGCAGTAACAACACCAAATCCTTAACTCCTAAGCCACCCAGGAGCTCCCGGGATAACAATTTTGAAACCACTATAAATGTAAACTAGAACTGAACAGGTGGGTCACTGTTGGAATGGGGCATTACAGGAAAGCAAGGGAAGGAGACTAGACTGATCCCTGTGGTAAGGGACTTGAGTTAGAGGTATCAGCTTGAACCCATGTTTTGCTTAATAGAAATACAGATGGTTAAATATAAAATATTTATAGATTATTTATAGATAAATGGGTTAGTATGCACATAGATATGTCCTTGCTCTGTTAGCTGAGAAGATATAAAAGCAAATGTAATCTGAACATCAATAAGCACTCAGATCTTGTTTTCTTATGCCATTCTCCAATAGAAGGAATCAGATTTCCTTAGCGAAATGGCTGATTCTAGGACTAGGACAAGAAATATACAAGATAAGCCTGAAACATCCTGTGGTGACAGAAAGGACATGCTCACAACAAAAACAGAAAGCCATAATGATGATGGTATGTCAAAGATACAGAAGTTCCAACCAAAAGAGCTCCCAATGGCCCAAACCTGAGCAGGAAAATAAAGAAGTACCTATAATTCAAAGTAGAAAATACACATCCATGAGTCCACATGGATATAACAAATGATTCTTTTCAGCTTTTACTGAGGTATAATTAACTGATAAAAGAAGTAAATAGAGGAAAATAGACAAATCTCCCTTGCACAAAAATTCCAAATAATTTATATACCTACTCCACCCTTAAGGAGGTCAAGTACAGCCACTTACATGTGTGCCACACATAAGTAACTCTCTTCCAAAAAGTACAGAATGTAAAGGGAGAAAGAAAGCAAGTAACTTTACAATGGAAAAACTTGATAAGTACTACATCAAGTCAGGATCAAGGTAACATCAATACTAAGTCATATTAACAGTATGTGCTCTTGATAGGAGGGTGATAAGAATGGCACTTTATCTCCACAAAACATTTTTCTTAAGCCTATCTCCACTAAACACTTTTCTCAAGCCTAACCATGAGAAAACAGACAGATCCCAACTGAGCAGCTGTCTATACAATACTTGAGCAATAATCCCAAGGCTGTCAAGATCATCAAAAGCAAGGAAAGTGTGAGAAACTATCACAATCAAGAAGAGCCTAAAGAGATGTGACTACTAAACACAATGTGGTATCCTAGATGGGATGCTAGAACTAAAAAAGGACATTACACAAAACAGACGAAATCTGAGTCAAGTATGGACTTTCGTTAACAGTAACGTATCAATATTGGTCTACCAATTGTGACAAATGTACCACACCAATGTAAGATGTTAATAATAGAGGAAACTGGCATAATGTATGCAGAAACTCTCTTTGCAATAATTCCATAAATCTAAAACTATCTTAAAACTAAGGAAAACTTTCAGATGGGCAATGAACATTTACGTCAAATGCAGTCAAGAGAACTCATAAACACAAGATTAAATCATGCTCAACCAGCCACCTGGTTCCATGGCTGTACTACTGCACAGGGCCTTGAGTATTACAGAGATTGTCTCTGGTCTTTTAACAGCTCTAAAAGCTTGGTCACTTTATACATAACCAAACAGGAGAAAGATCCATTACATAATACATTTACACCTGTGCCTAGAATCCAAGTTGTGTTCCCTAAAAAGTGGTAAGATTCTGAAAACTAATCTGGGGAGAGCAGAAGGTATCATAAACCTTCCTATTATTTTACTTGATAATTTGATCCCCAAACCCCTGCTGATATGCCTGCCTATATAAGGATACACAAGAATAAGTCACATCACCAGGACGCCTGTTATAATTGTGCCCATGACCACAACTCTCCTCTGCTTTTCCCCCAAGCCAGATTACCCAAATACTAGATTTTCTTAACAACTTGATTTTATAAATACTAGATTCATCAAAAAATTAACAGACTATTAATACCAACAATTAACTTATCCTCTATCATTGCCAATTAATTTAATAATTCAAAGAGGGTAAAGAAAAAGGAGAGGATTATAAAAAGATAAAGGAAATGTTAGATAATGGATCTCTGTAGAGTTATAAAACATGATCAGCTCTCAAGCCCATCCTGACTACATTTTAAAAAAATTAACTTTTGTCACAAAGGTAATATCTCATTTTTTTAAAGCCCTAAAAGATATAGAATGAAACATGAATCCCCCACTCATTCCTGATATCCCTGGCACCTGGTTCATCAAAGGCAACCACTGTTCCAAACTTCATTGGTATCATTCTAGAAATAGTATATACATGTATACACAGTGTGTAAAGATACATATTTTTTTCTGTTTGTTTATACAAATGAGATCACACCATACAAATTACAACCTGCTGTTTTGTCTCAATAATAAAATACTGGAGGCTGCCCCATGTAATTGCAAAATAGTTATCTTATTTCTTCTAGTGGTTTTATAATATTCCAAAGTTGGCATCTATCTTCAATTACTGTATATACAAGCTAGTCCACAGGAGGTCCAATTTTGAGGGAAATTAGGCTTAATATGAAAAAAAGCAATTGTGAATATAAAAGTTCTGTGCAGCCAAACCCAGCATCAGGAGTTCTTCCCACACCAAGGAGTTACAAATAAACAACTGGCAACAGACCCAGGCATTACTCAAGTCTAGATGGTAAAGCTGTCCTGCAAGATTAATCCTGAGGCAAAAGCACAGAACAGCATAGATACATCCCTTGCTTAACTTTATATGTGTCTGGGATTGTAACACACAAGTCCGGATGCCTAAGAAATCACAAATCAAAACAGTAAAAGATTAACTGTGTGGTACTGTTTACTAATGGCTCACCTATTATTCCCCCATCCTATCTGATACCAAGCCCAGTTTCAAAGACCATTTAGAACAACACTGGTGCAGTTCCGTACATTGTTTCTGATGGCATTTGAGTGTTCATTTCTTACTTTCTCTCTGCTCTCTAAAGCTGATGTCAAAAGAAAAAAAAAAAAAAATACATCAATAGACTGCTTTAGGGAAGCAATGGTTTCAACAGGTAGAGTGATCACCCTACTTAAACTCAAGATTGAACATTAGCCATAAACTAATGAGCTTAACAAGTGTTTAGGATCATAGCACTAAGTGTTGGCTTATTAAGCCCAAAGCCTTTTTACCAGGATAAAGTGGCCAAAGATATTGGTTTCAAACACCTCCTGGAGCCCATCAGCAGTGATCTTGTCATTCTGGGTCAACAGTCCTTCAGCTGTGGAGAACACATGAATCGCTTTTCTGAAACAGCAGAAGACAATTGCATCACTTTTTAAAGCTTCTTTAAGGGAAGATACTAAAGAGACACCCTTTCCTGCCCTCTCCCTCCCCAACACTATATTTTCCTTAATTCTAGAATAACAGGAACAAAAATTCCTATTTCTCAGCATGGTTTAATGCGAGTACTAAATCAAATGCAAAAATGCTTTCTTACCCCCAATTCACAGAAGTCCTTCCATACTAAGCTCATACTACCTAAAGGAAACTGAGTCTCTCAAAAACCTTGTGCAAAAACTGTCTCCACCTCTTTCCTAATCAGGTTACAGGTAAACTTCTCTGGGGCATTAACAGCTATGCCAAAAAGAAAAAGTCATCCCCTGCACAAACTGGTGTTTAACTGATGAACAAAATATTTATTTTTGTTTAAACAAAAAATTATTTTTATAATAATTTTTATTACTGTTTTATCACTGGGAATTCTTGAAGCATTGAATATACTAATACAGTGGTTTGCTCTGAGATCAATGTAGTAGGTCAAGACCAGTGTGGGATTTTGTGTGTAGGAGTGTGTGTTGAATGGCAAAGTAAAACAAAAGAGCAGTGCAATAAGTAGCATGGGATAAGTGTGAGAATATCTATTTAGGAATAAATATGCTGGGCCACAAAATAAAATCTATTTCTTACTGTAGGATGTGGGTAAACATTTTTAGAAGCCGCTGTACTAACATGTATTGAGAATCTTCCAGAAAGGTCTTTAGTTCTATACATTTCCCCAGCCTATGGTCAGACCACCTGCCATACAGCTGGGAAATGCTTTTAAAGTCACCTTCCTGGGTCTCACTGACGTCTCTGCCTAGTTCTGAAATGATTTCTCTAATAGCCACATTCAGGCAGACCTTTTAAACAGTCAAGCATTTGGAATGTTCTGGGGACCTAGAACACCATAAGAATCATGACTTGCAACATTCTGCACAAAGATGAAAACTTTTCTTTTGTGACAGGGCTGCACATGTCCTTTTTGCCCTCATTCTTCTCAATGCCTTCTCATCCCCTCAACTGAACCTACTGAGGGCAAAACTGGGCAGAAAAAGAAACACCTTCCTCCCAGTTCATCTAGAAGATGGAAATTACCTTGAAAACAGGCTACAGAAAAGTGCTTTTATATTTAGCTGTGGATTAGGCATGATCCCAGCATTCAGATATACATAGTCTAATCTCTGAAACCTGTGAACAAAACCAAGAAAAGAGTGTTATCTCTAGAGCAACTAGAATAAAGGAGGCCAAGGAAGGACAGAAAGTATTTTCTAAACCTAAAAGCATAGAAAGCTAAAGCCTCAGTGTCACTTTCTCAACAGTTTTTCTTTAGCAATGGTAAATATTTGAGTATTCCTTTTTTTATTGTGGCTTCAAACAGAATTTGGAGAGCTGCCATGGACTTTGAAGTCAAACCTTCTCTAATCAATGCTCCTTCCAGTTTAGTTCTCCTAATAAAGCAATGTGGCAACTTTCTATTAAACCCACCCTCCCGGTCTTAGAAAGTTTTTTGCTTTTTCTTTTAATTCACTTCTTCCCTCACTATTTACCCAATCTGATCCATCCAAGCTGAAACCTGAACGCCAAGGTATCTACTTAAGCATTAGATTCATGTGGAAACTTTTCCTTGCTCATGGCCAGGTGCTCTGAGTCATTAAATGATGAAGGCTTACAAGAATACAATGAGATTACTGAAGCTGAATGGGGATAAGGCACTTGCAATAGCCTTCCTCTAGAATGACCTATTACGGAGAGATTGTGAGATGCTGACTGGAGAAAGCTTTTTCACCAACATAAGCCTTAATCTAATTGTATTCTTTTTAAATTGGTTTCAAGACAAGTAAAACCTGCTCTCATAATACTTATAGACAACATGAACATTCAAAACATCTCCTAAAATTCTATGCAGCACATTATCTCTGTGTCCTCTGTATAGCCCAGGACAATACAGGCCATAGCTACTAAAGTTGGCATCTTAGAATCATATCTGCTCACCAATACAGATCACATATGTTTCTTGATCATCCTGTAAGTGATCAACAGCCACATGACCCTAATTATAAATGCTTACATTGATACCATCAGGTTATCCATGTAAGTGCCACAAAATCAGCGCAGGTCCATCTACTGCTGGTTATACCATTACCAAATCTGCAAACTTTCATCTAAGTATATTAACAAAGTTTGCTGGGAATAGAGAAGAAATATTTAACCAAGAGTGGAAATTGCAAATTTCCAAATTGAGGTCTGCTTGCAGTAAAGTGGCATACTTACTACTCCTGCAGCAAACATTAATGATTGACACAATTACTCTATTCTGGATAAAAGAGAACCACTATTATTAGTTTCCATCTGCACATAGCTAATAGAGTATCATAGGTGGAAAGACCAGGTGTTAGGAATGATGCTGCTTTAGCCAACTGGAAGGGATCCTTCTCAAGCTCTCTCCAGCTCTAACTCCAGGTCAATAATCAAAGATATCTATATGGGCCATTAAGTGTAGGAGATCCTTCATACAAGCAAGAGGTCTATCTGGACACTGTCCCATATTCCCAACTTTGTGACTGTCACCATCACCATCATTTCCTAAATTTGGATAATATCACTCATCTCACAGAAAGCTGTTTTGGGGATTTAAATAAACACATCATACCTGTACTTAAATGCTACACACAGCTGGCACAACTCACTTATTGTCTTAATGTTCCCTCTCATCCCACAGCCTTGCTGTCTTAAATTTTGGCGAAATTACTAAATAGCTTACCAAATACTAAATTACTAAAACTATGACCACTAAATATCTTGAACCTTTGAAGGCAATTGAGAACAGTCAATACTATGAATGTTACAACTTAAAATCTCAAAAGTCAAGTGTATTGAAATAGGCTACTACTAACAGAGGATGAAGGTTCTTTTCTGTAAATAAGCAAATGTAGCTTAATTGATACAAAACAGATGAGAGAGGCAACTGGTTGAGGTTTTGGGAGAGAAAGACTGCAAACATGACTTGAAATTCATGACTTCTGACTTGAGGGTTTTTAACTTAGTAGGGGTAGTAACTATACAGTTTCACAGACTTGGAGACACATTATGGAAAAGTAAATGTGGAACCTAGAATATCTCAGTTTTTAGGAAGGTAATGTGGCAGAAAATTCTAGGAGCTCAGCAGCAGAGGAGGGAGAAACCATATTTACAAAGGGCTAAAGCTGCTAAGAGAACTGGGGTGAAGAAAACTGGTTTCATTTTGTAACTTGTACATCTTAAAAGCGTAATGTAAATGGCTATCAATAGTCAAATAAAATGCAAACTATTATTCTCAGCCAACGCTTTTACCAAGAAAGCCTTCCTTATTTACAGTGAACTTCATTTCATTGTCTAAAAAAATAAAGCAGCTCTTGCTCCCTCGGGGCCTCAATTAGAAAAATTTACTTAATAATTCATTAATTCAATTAAATTATTAATTATTTCAGATATTGCTAGGGCTCAGCATGGACTAACACAGGGGTTTTATTTTTTTGATCATTCAATTCCTCTTAGAATTAAAAAAAGAAAGCATGCCATCCCTCTCTCCAAAAAAATGCATTATGCACCTCTATGCAATTTATTGTACACTTTCTGGGAAGTTATACATCTAAAGCCTCTATTCTCTCATACACTAAATATTTATCAAATGCTTATTATATGCCAATTACCGTCTGGGAATGGACAAATTTTTATTAGTCTGGGGAAGTTTCTTCACTTACTGGTATCTGCCCTACCTTCTTAATGAAGTTCTCATGTGAGAGAAAGGTGCAAAAAGTGCATTCAAACATCAAAGGAATTACACCAACATATGCCTTCACAATTGACCACAGGTCAAAGTGTACTCACAAATTAATCTTAATGGACTGGTCAAAATTATGATTGAGAATGAAAATGTGGTACCGAGATATAACGGGTCACTCTATACAGATTTTCTCAGTGTAACTTCTTACAACTCACCTATTTCTTTTTAGATTTTCCTGTCCTTATTCCATGAGCAGTTGTGTTGCCCAATCATGTGAGAGAAAATTTGACAGCAAGAGGCATACCTTTCCTTGAGCTCTTTGGAGGCCCGGAACACCGATGACAAGCTGCTGACATCCACTTGCACAGTGGTGACCTCGGCGTCAGGGTGGGAGGCAAGCAGAGAAGCACGGACAGCCTCCGCTTTACTCAAATTCCTGCAGGCCAAGCACAGGTGAAGTCCATCGTCTTCCTTCAGCAACCGCCTGCAGAGGGCTAGGCCAACGCCACTGAGAGGACAATTCAATTACAGAATATGCATTAATTGAGATGGTGCCAAATAGAGGCATTTCTCTCTGGCTCAAAAGGCAGATTTTGTCAACCTGGGCTCCCATCAGGAGCCCAGGGTAGACAGAAAGGACTCAAAAATAATGTAAAGAAGGGAGGAACCCCCCCCCCACCTCTAATACTCACTTGCTCAGGACAATGTCCAGTATGTGTTTTTCTCATTCCACAAAAGCTCGACAATGCAAATAGCTGGACTGCAAATGAGAGCTATCCTTTTAGCATTTCTTTTAAGACAGAGTTTATTTCACCAGTGGTTTTCATTTTACAATGATTATGACACTCATAAAAGTGATTCAGTACATTACCAGCAAATAGTGAAAAGAGCATCTTATTATAAGTTTCCTGTGTGCATGTTTTACTTTGCTGTCTAGGTTCCTCAAGGACAAGGGCCCTACTATCTGTTGGTAGCATTGCCACTATCAGGAGCACTAGGAATTCCTGATAAGGAATGGATGAATCTTTCAGAAAGAGGTATATGTAACATGGCAGGGGGTACAAGTCCCTCTCAATTACTATGACTGAATAACCAACAGGAAGAGAAAGAATTCTACATGATTAAGTAGAACAGAAAAAGAGGAAATAGAAGATAGGTACCGGGAAGGAGAAGCAGGGATGAGCACTTGTGTCAAAAACAAATTACCCACTTCAGAAAGAGCATTGTGAAACCACACAGTAGATGGGGATAGCAGTCAGACCAGGCTGGCTTATGGCAATGGAAACCTGAGTAAATGAGTTTTCTTCCAAAACGTAAGCTGATCCAGGCAAAGGGCCTAGCACCATCAGCAATCAGTTGGCCCTCCAAACAGAGGATCAAATATATTTTTATTCACTCTCATTTAAGAACAGGCCTTTACTATAAGTGTATATTTACACATAATATATACAAATGAAGCAAACACACAAAATCAATTCTGACTTATTTGAGCAACTTCAACATAGGAAGCACCATACCAGGTGTTAAGATCACTCAAGAGAGAAGACACACTAAAATTCTGTACATCACAGACACCTACCAGGTTTGGCTTAGTTAACATGGAAGTGGCTAGATAAGTAAAAATAAACTAATTTTATGTATTTACTTTTTTTTTTTTTTTTTTTATGGCCACACCTGTGGCATATGGAAGTTCCCAGGCTAAGGGTTGAATGGGAGATGCAGCTGCAGGCCTATGCCACAGCCAGGGCAACAGTGGATCTGAGCCACATCTTCTGTCCAAGCCTCAGCAGGATCCTTAACCCACTGACCAGAACTGAACCCACATCCTCATGGACATTGTGTTGGGTTTGTAACCAGCTCAGACATAATTTCGAACTAATTTTAAATACCATTTAACATAGCTTCAGTCTTAATTCCCTCAAAACTCCAAAAGCAACAACAACGAATGTGGTTTGGTTAGTTTCATCCTCCACACACTTTTTCACTGAAATGCAAATGACCAACCTTGGAGTAATCACTCACTGGCAGTAATGGTTACTTGCACTTCTTCCATGCCTTAACAGGAAAAAGTTCCTTTTCTCTGAGTTCCTGGAGAAATATACTACATTTTTAGATCTGCACATGGAATGTGATTTTCTCCCCCCACTGTTCTAATGTTCATGGACCTTGAAATTTATCTAGGGTCGGAAGTCCTGCACAGATAAAACACCTGGAGTGATACAGCCACCTGGTCACAGGCAAAATGCCCAGGCACTGATGGTAAAAAGTGATGGGAAAGTCGGAAGGGGGCGAGGTCTGCGTGGGAAGCGCCGTTTTCCTGGATATGAACAGGATCATCACAGAAACACGCATGTCTTAGTGGCGTTCTATTTTCTTTCTGCTGTCATATTTAATGCAAAGCACCAGATACTGAGCACTTCAAGAGGCCGGAACGCCTGGTATCCCATGCAGTGGAGGACCCAGGAGAGAATGGGACAGGGTCTCAGTCAGAGTCCCCACAGAGGCAAGGTAAGAGAAGGGAGCTCCCGGGACGGTCAGGGGCGAGTCATCGCGGCGCGATACTTCCTGTTCCCTCAGACCCCCGCCCAGCCGACAGGCAACCAAAGACCTTACCTGCTAGCCCCGGTGATCAGTACCACCTTCCGCATCGTCTCACACACCAATGCAGCGCAAGCCAAGCAGGCATCCGGCAAAGCTTCTCGGAAGCCCTTTTGACCCACGCCCCGCCCAGGCCACGCCCCCAGCCCTTCAATCAGGGACTGACGAGGCCCCACCTCCCTTTTGCGTCATCGACTCCGCTGGGCCCTTTCTCAGTCGCAGCCAGCCTTTGGCTCCCGGCTCCTGGGCGGGGATGGAGTGAGATAGGCCGAGGGGTGGAGCCTCGTGTCGCACAAGGCCCGAGCCAATCCGGGCTCTCCCCGCCCCTCTTGGGCGGAGGTGTCCCGCCCATGACCTTACACGCGCCGGAGGCCTTTGGCGTTTGCGTGGTTGGGAATTGCGTCCAGTCGGGGGCATAGGAGCGCTGGTACCAGGAGCGCATAGGGACCATACCCTGTCCCCTAGGATTGGCACTTCACCGCAGGAACTCAGGATATTTGCACCAGAGCTCCTTATTTTATTTTATTATTTTATTCATGCATGAATTACCAATTTCCAAAACTTGGAATATGATGTGGAATCAGAGACTCTCGGATTCCATAGGAGATAGTGGGTCGTATACTGTAGTCTCCTATTTAATGTGCCTCCTACTCTTTGTGCTGAAGGACCCTCTTCGTTTTTCCAAGCCATCCCAGATAGGTACTTTTGGAATATACAATAAAAATAAATCCCTAGAAAATGAAAGAAAAAGGCATACAAAATACAAGCCTCATTTTTTTTTTTTTTTTAATTAGATTCAACAGACTTGAGTACTCTGCCAGAAGTTCTTGTAGCTCATCAGGTTAAGGACCCGCCCTTGTCTCTGGGAGAATGTGAGCTTCCATATGCCACAGATGTCGCTGTAAAAAGAAAAAGCAAAAAGAGTACTCTGCCAAACTGTTAAAAAAGTTTCTAATGTTTAGGTTTCTGGATTTATCGTGGACTGGTAACAGTCCTTAGTGTGGGACTGTCACCAATCCAGGCCCACACTAAGGAACACTACTGCATGTATCAAACTATGGAACATACTTTACTTCATAGCCTCTTTCAAAGTTTTCTTTTTGAATAGTACTGTTCTCTGAAAGATGTAAGACAGGACATTTATATTGGCTTTTGAATATCCTAGAGCTTTTGATTAATTTGATATTAGTTTAGAATTAGATAACTCATACCAATAAAATTAGATTGAAAGAATAAATGTGATTATTAAAGATTTGATTTCTAAATCATTAATACTTTATTATTTGGGTGGAACTCAGCTCCTATCCTTATGCCATTTTCAACTGTTGTGAAGAGACCACAATTTAACAATATTTTCTGAAAGTCCTAAAATAAACTTCATACAGGGCTGCAGTCTTGCAATCCTTTCAACTGCCCAGTCACTAGATAGAGGAAAGAACCATAAGTCAGCAACAGAGGCATCAATGATTTATTATATGGGGAATCTTACATGTCAGAGGCAAAGATCCTGGAGTGACATCCCACTGGGTATGGCCAACAGCAGGCAGGACACTGGCAGCAATTTTTGCTTCACAGGAGAGAAGGAGAATATCAGTAATTGCAGACATGATGTCAGAAGGGCTCCTTGGTTACCAGGGACAACCTGGACATTCTTCCCATAGTTCCTTGGGTTAGTAACCGCTGCAAGGGCTGCTGTTTCTTATTGATAGACCAAACATACTGTAGTCATTCTGGTCTGAGGGCTAGAACAATAGTTATCTGGGTGTTGGGCTGATCTCGCAGGTAGTTACTCATTAAACTTTCAACTTAGGAGAGGGAGGCAGTCATGCACCTAAGGTAAGGGTGAGGCAGAGCCAGGTGGAGCAAGGCTATACAGAGAACAAGAGAGCAGCCATCTTGCAGGCCTGATAGTGCACTCCAATTTTTAGAATCCAGATCCAAAGTCTTCTTTTAGAGTGTCCTAGAGATCAGAGATGACATGTAAAATGAATAAGAGAGGGGACACAATGTTGTGTGGCTATCCTATGAAAAACTCATTCCTACAACAAGGAGGGTCCAGACTCTGGAGATTCAGCATCCTCACAATTTTAGGATGACAACCAGTGTAGGACTGACTGTGAGTTAAGTGAAGGCCTGAAGACTCCATAACAAGACCAACGGATTCCTTCCATCATTATGTCCGTCCAAACCAAGTGAGGAAACCTCAGTTTCCTCTTCCTTCTTTCAGCTGAAATTGCTGCTTTCAAGGTTCTGCAACTTTTGAAAGATGGGATGAACTGCTAGAGGTGCCAGAGAGACCAGGAGAATAGAACACTGTTGAAGACATATATTTAATTTTGTATTTTAAAAATATTTTATCACATATAGGACACTGCTCAATAAGTCATTTTTATTGATAGGTAAGTAGGTATGGCTTTTATCATCCCAAGCTTGTCATCTCGAGCTTGTATTGCTCATGGGCTCTTTTCCTCAAAACTCAAAGAAAACATGGTACACAGTGATCCCATTTATCCTTGACAAACCTTGGGCCCATGATCAGAACAGCAAATACAGCAATTCTACCTGTGTCCATTAACTTCATATAGTGAATTTGCCTCTACTCTAAACCCTGGAAACAATCTCTGGTTTCTTTTATCATGCGTGAAATAGTTCTTATGCAGAAAAAGATGAGTGAAGGGATCTTTCGTCTCCATAATAAAGCTCTCTTCTGGGTCCTCATAAACCCCTCCAGAACTAACTTGCCTCTGGTTTGCAAACAGGGGCAAAAAAACAGCTACCAAGAAGGCCATGTGGGTTGTATAAGTTGGTTGTATATTCTAGAGATTATGCCCTTGTCAGTTGCATCATTTGAAACTACTTTCTCCCAGTCTGTAAGCTGTCTTTTTTGGTTCCTTTTGGGTTTCCTTTGCTGTGCAAAAGCTTTTCAGTTTGACGAGGTCCCATGGGCTTATTTTTGTTCTTATTTCTATTGCTTTGGGAGACTGACCTGAGAACATATTCATGATGTTGATGTCAGAAAGTGTTTTGCCTATGTTCTCTTCTAGGAGTTTGATGGTGTCCTGTCATATTTAAGTCTTTCAGCCACCTTGAGTTTATTTGTGTGCATGGTGTGAGGGTGTGTTCTAGTTTCATTGCTTTGCATGCTGCTGTCCAGGTTTCCCAGCAATGCTTGCTGAACAGACTTTCTTTTTCCCATTTTATGTTCTTGCCTCCCTTGTCAAAGATTAATTGACCATAGGTGTCAGGGTTTATTTCCGGGTTCTCTATTCTGTTCCATTGGTCTGTCTGTTTTGGTACCAGTACCACACCGTTTTGATGACTGTGGCTTTGTAGTATTTCTTGAAGTCTGGGAGAGTTATGCCTCCTGCTTGGTTTTTGTTTCTCAGGATTGCTTAGGCAATTCTGGGTCTTTTGTGGTTCCATATACATTTTTGGATTGTTTGTTCTAGTTCTGTGAAAAAAGTCATGGGTCATTTGATGGGGATTGCACTGAATCTGTAGATTGCTTTGGGTAGTATGGCCATTTTTACAATATTGATTTTTCCAATCCAGGAACATGGAATATCTTTCCATTTCTTTACATCTTCTTTGATTTCTTTGATTAAAGTTTTATCGTTCTCGGCATATAGGTCCTTAACCTCCTTGGACAGGTGTATTCCGAGGTATTTGGTTTTGTGAGGTGCAATTTTAAAAGGTATCGTATTTTTGTATTCCTTTTCTAATATTTCATTGCTGGTATACAGAAATGCGACTGACTTCTGAATGTTAATCTTATATCCTGCTACTATGCTGAATTTATTAATCAGTTCAAGTAGCTTTTGGGTTGAGTCCTTAGGGTTTTCTATGTATAGTATCATGTCATCTGTGTACAGTGACAGTTTGATCTCTTCTCTTCCTATATGGATGCCTTTGATTTCTTTTGTTTGTCTAATTGCTGTGGCTAGGACTTCTAAAACTATGTTGAAGAGCAGTGGTGAGAGTGGGCATCACTGTCTTGTTCCAGATTTGAGTGAGAAGGCTTTCAGTTTTTCCCCATTGAGTATTATATTTGCTGTGGGTTTATCATAAATGGCTTTGATTATATTCAGGAATGTTCCCTCTATACCCACTTTGGCGAGGGTCTTGATCATGAATGGATGTTGGACTTTGTCAAATGCAACAGCAAAAAAGCCAATCAATCAATGGAAAAATGGGCAAAAGACCTGAATAGACTGTTCTCCAAGGAAGATATGCAGATGGCCAGCAAACACATGAGAAAATGCTCAACATCGCTGATTATAAGAGAAATGCAAATCAAAACTACCATGAGATACCACCTCACACCAGTCAGAATGGCCATCATCAATAAGTCCACAAATAACAAATGTTGGAGGGGTTGTGGAGAAAAGGGAACCCTCTTGCACTGTTGGTGGGAATGTAAACTGGTACAGCCACTATGGAGAACAGTTTGGAGATACCTTAGAAATCTATACATAGAACTTCCATATGACCCTGCAATCCCACTCTTGGGCATATATCTGGACAAAACTCTACTTAAAAGAGACACATGCACCTGTATGTTCACTGCAGCACTATTCACAATAGCCAGGACATGGAAACAACCCAAATATCCATCGACAGATGATTGGATTCGGAAGAAGTGGTATATATACACAATGGAATACTACTCAGCCATAAAAAAGGATGACATAATGCCATTTGTAGCAACATGGATGGAACTAGAGAATCTCATACTGAGTGAAATGAGCCAGAAAGACAAAGACAAATACCATATGATATCACTTATAACTGGAATTTAATATCCAGCACAAATGAACATCTCCACAGGAAAGAAAATCATGGACTTGGAAAATAGACTTGTGGCTGCCTGATGGGAGAGGGAGGGAGTGGGAGGGATCGGGAGCTTGGGGTTATCAGACACAACTTGGAATAGATTTACAAGAAGATCCTGCTGAGTAGCATTAAGAACTATGTCTAGATACTCCTATTGCAACAGAACAAAGGGTGGGGAAAAAAAATTAATGTATACATGTAAGGTTAACTTGATCCCCTTGCTGTACTGTGGGAAAATAAAATAAAATAAAAGGCCATGTGGCTTTGCTTGTAGATATGTTTTACCTGTCTTTTTTTTGTATCACTACTATACAACCAGGCTGGCCCAAAACTATTCTGAGTGAGATGTTACCCATTTCATTAGATAGTAAAAGCTCATGTGTTGCTTATACTTAAGAATTTATTGTTCTGAAGGACTCAAGGACCAGAAGATATTAGATAAGTGTCTTTCTTTCTTTCTTTTCTTTTCTCTCTTTCTTTTTCTTTCTTTTTCTTTCATTTCCCATCCCTTCCTCCCTCCCTTCCTTGCTTTGTCTTCCTCCTCTCTCTCTCTCTCTCTCTCTCCTTTTCTTTCTTTCTTTTATGGCTACACCTGTAGCATATGAAAGTTCCTGGGCTAGGGCTGAATCCAAGCTGCAGCTGCAGGCCTACCCATATCCAATAGCAACACCAGATCTGAGCCACATCTATGACCTATGTTGCAGCTTGTGGCAATGCTGGATCTTTAACCCACTGAGCCACAAGGGGAACACTCGTACGTTTCTTTTTCAAATACAAAGTGAATATAAACTTATAAATGTAGATAAATCAGTATACTAACCCTCAGCACTTAAAAAAATGTGGAGTCCTTCAAGTTATTAGGTAAAATGTAAAAGAGCAGACATAATCTGCTCTGTCCTCAGTAACAAATTATATTTTCAGATATATGCATGATATATATCTACAGTTTACCACATATGGATGGAAATGCTCATCCCAAGTGAGTCATCTTTAAATTTTGGCAATAATTGTTGACAAAAGAAATGTACCTCTGAACATCTCTGTTGTTCCTGTTTATTTTTTTTCCCCTTTATTCCCAACCCCACTCCTACTACACAGACCCCTTGGCTTTTAGTCTTGGAATCAAACTAGACATTCTGGGGGCAAAAGGACATTCAGGAGTCCTCTGGTTATTCTCTTGGGATTTATATCCATTCCCTTATCCAACATACGGTCACTAAAAAAAAATTTCATATTACTTAGAATATTAAAAGTATAGGAGTTCCTGTTGTGGCACAGAGGAAACGAATCCAACTAGGAACCACGAGGTTGCGTGTTCAATCTCTGGCCTCGCTCAGTGGGTTAAGGATCTGCCGTTGCCATGAGCTGTGGTGTAGGTCACAGATGCGGCTCAGATCTGGCGTTGCTATGGCTGTGGCAAAGGCTGGCAGCTATAGCTCCAATTAGACCCCTAGCCTGGGAACCTCCATATGCTGTGGGGGTGGCCCTAGAAAGCAAATAATAATAATAATTTAAAAAATTAAAAAAATAAAATAAAATATAAATGTCTTCTTCAGGGACCAGGTAAAATACATGTCATTTCCTACTCTTTCTATTCTGAAGACTGATTCTGTCTTCTGGTTGTTCATAGTTGTTTTGTTTTGTTTGCTGTTTTTTGTAGTCATGGGAAGTCTTGAAACAGACCATATTTGAATTTAGAAGGGATTTCTCTGTAACAAGACAACTTTGTAACAACAGCAATAAAGGAGTCCCAATTCTGGACTAGATTTCCTAGAACTAGATCAATGTGAAAACATAAAATCCCAATCTCTAGTGTGTCTGGATATGCCAGGGGCCTGGATGATTTTCTTCTAAGAAACAGGCAACTGATATGTGAGAGGACTATGTAAACAACCCTCTGTATTATATCCCTCAACAAACAGGCATCCACAGCACATCCACCCCACAACTCTGTTCCCATGCTCCATCACTTCCCCCAAAAAGGATGTAAAGAGGGAGAGTAACAAAGCCCAGAACCTATTTTCACAGAAAGAAGGATCCATCAGTAGCATATTTCTTTAATCATTGTTATTTACAATTTATCATCTGACAGACTTACAGAGAATAAATAAAGAAAAGACAATATACAATTGGTATCTTGTTTCTTTTTCTAATACAGAGAATTTTTATGCATTCTATTTTGGAATGACTAGGATAGTTTTAAGCAGAAATTAAATCAGTTTGCATTTACCCCTTAACAAGACACATCACCCTCCAAAGCCTGTGTAATAAAGCCCAGATGTTTCCTTCTCATAGGAAGTGTGCACCACATTGCTTCAGAAACTCAACCACAGAAAATGTTACCAGACAATGGGGTAGAATAGAATATCATGAATAGTAAAGGACATAAAATAAATAGGCTAGATTATAAACCCTTGGTGCCTTTGAAGGAATCTGCTCAATTTTCCATTATTTTGAAGGCTTTTTTAAAAAAAAACTATTTTTCACTGTAAGTGATCCCCTTAACCCTTCATGCTTTCCCTCAAGTCTCTTTGCAAATTCTTCCTTTACATGCAGTTGTGAATGTGGGTAAGAACAGACTAGCTTGGGGCTCCCATCTTTCTCCATTGAAGGCCCATGAAGTTGTTGACAAGGTGTTTATGGGACAAACTAAAAATCTTGATACAAGTGAGCTGGGTCTGGGGCCAGAGTCTCTGCCAGTTCTTGATGATGAGTCCTGTAGAGAATTACCTTGCATTTCTATATAAATACCGCAAAGAAGGCATTTCCATACATAAATTTCATCATCAGTAAATATACAAATGCAAGATCACCTCACTAGGTACAAGTCTGGGCACTTTTCCCTTATTTTCCTCATTATGAAAATAAACCCTCTACATTATAGCAAAGCAAGTCTCCCTAAATTCACCCCTGTTATGCCAGATGTCAAGTTTCTGCAGCTACCTTTTATTCATTCAAAAAACAACATTCAGCAAATATTTATCATGTGCTCATTATGTGTTAGGAAGTTTACAGGACATGGGGTATGCAGAGCTGAAGACAGGTAAAATTTTGTGACCCTTAAACAGGGCAGCTTCAAAATGCCATCACAAAACTCAAAGCTGTAATCCACAAAACCAGAGTTTCAACTCCCCACCCCATCCCTAGCCCCAATCCCTGAGGCTAGATTGCTACTGTGTTTGCATTTAATTCAATCCAATATGGCTGTTATTCCGTTTAAGAATAGATATTTAGGCAAATGAAACTTCTCTACTATTCTGAGAAGTGTGCTTTATTACACACTAGGGGTTTATGCCAACTGTACTCCATTCCTTCCACAAGCTACCTCTGGTGCCATTAATGAAATGCTACTCAGCTCTTGACCAAAATACTTATTCTAAAGTCCTCTCCTTGCCACCACACAAAACCAACTGTAGGAACTGCAGAAACCACCTATAAGTTCCTCCTATACCTTAGTCTCTAGCTAGCAAGCTATGGGTAAGTCTTACTGTCCTTTGTGTTGCCTGATTTTTCTAAGCTGTTCTTGGATTGTTTCAGATTTTGAACAGCTAAACTAGTCAGAAAACGTGGCAATGGTCTAGGCAGGATACTGTACATTGATTTAAAAAAATAGATTAACTTGTTATATTGTTTTTAGGATTTTATAGAACTGGATCCAGATAATGTCTTTTCTGATGCATTCAAGCAAGGCCACAAACCAGCAAGGGTTAAACGTATCCAGAAAGGAAATGTGTACATGTGATGAACTAGTGAAATCTGAATAAGATCTGTAGTTTAGGTAATAGCATTATACCAATGTCAATTTTCAGGTTTTGAAAATAGACTATGGTTGTGTAAGATGTTATCAATAGGAAAGCTTGGTGTTAGGGTAAGGCCACTCTGTACTATTTTTACAGCTTCTTGTGAGTCTTAAAGTATTTCAAAATAAGTTGGGGGAAAAAAAAAAAGGATACAGCAACTAAACAGTTACCCACCACATGTCTATTGCTAAGCAATGCCGTTAATCATAGCAGAGGACTCAAAATGCCAGAAATCCAATAACCATTAACCATTCCAGTCTCTCTACATTTGCCAAGTGGGAAAGACATTCATCTACTTCTATGAAAATGTTAAGTTTTAATTCAGGAGGAAATTTCAGCACAGATCTGGATCTGCATCTTCCAGGCATCTACCATGTGCCATGCCAGAGGTCAGAGGTCTTACTGAAAAGACTAAGATGGCAAGTTCCAGGTCAATAAACTCGATTTAGGATCAAAGGTTTAATAGCTATATATTGGGAGTAATCTAAGCCTTAACTGTAATTTTCTTCATTTTTTTGTAGTTTTGAGCAAAACAGATGCTATTCTGTTTTAGACTCTTTCCTTGGATCATCTTCATATCTTTCCTGCTTTCAGATACCCCCCTTATTCTGTTTGCCTCTACTCAAAACATATGGTTTAACCCCACATCATGGCTTTCTTGTGGGATATCTGGATGGAACTGGAAAAACACATGGTTCCAACATGGCATGTAGCTCTTGGAGCAGATGTCAACCAAGACTTAGTCTAGTCTAACTTAACCCCATTGTTCCACTGTTTCTCTGTGGCCTTTCTGGGCACAGCAATAATGAATTTAAAATGGATTTCATTAACAGAAACAAAGAAAGGGAACACAAATCCTCACACACTACCATAAATTTCGCTTCTCTTGGTCTTCATTTCCAAAGCAGTACTTAGAAAACCAGGTCCAGTTCAGACAAAGAGTGGATTTCTTCTTATCATCATTAAACCCCAGCATTTGAAGTGGTCAGGAACACACGTTTGTTCAGACTGCCACCCTTTCCCATTTCCTCTGAGATCAACAGGTCATTTCAGATGGTTGCTTATATTTTCATGATGGATTTCAACCTCTCTAAAACCCGGAATAACTAACTTCTTTCCATATCATATGCTGCATCTGACTTTTCATTTTTTAGTAAATATTTTTTTAATCTCTATCTTCCAGAATTTCTTCTTTCTCCTTATTCGTAGATCTTTTATCCTTAAGGCACTTACTTTTTCTATCTTCTCTCAGCTCTGTCTTCAGACAGATCAGCTTTCAGGCTTCAGAATGTATTCTCAACCACAACCCCATGTCTATCTTGCTTGCCCAGACCTCTCTAGTCCTTCTCATGCACTCTGTTACCACTTATTACGTAGCCTTCTTTCTAAACCCCACTTGCCTCCCCATCCAGTCACATGAATATTCATTTATTCATCCATTACTCTACTTCCATACAATGCCTTTTGCTATACAGCCTTGTACACTTGCGAGAGATCTTCCATAGCCTTGAAACCACATTTCTCTGCTGGGTGCCTCTTTCTACTCCACATCTTTTTTGAGCACTTATGTGTCTGGACAGCACATCAAGATTTGGACTTAGCTATCAGCATATTAGCCAGCAAAAGGATAAACTTAAATCTGACTACTCAAAACCACAGTCTGGACATAAAATCTTTCATGTTTATCAAGGAAAAGGATAACTTCCTAGAAAGGTAACAAAGTCCCACAGTTTTTCATTCCTTTTCCTATCTCCTTTTCTACATAATTCCTGGCTTCATTCTTCTAATTTAGACTCCAGCTACTTTTAAGTCCTAGGTACTAAACCTTCGCCATGCATTCCGTTGGATGTCTTAGTTTTGTGCTGCTAAACTCCGTGGGTATGACCAAGGGAGAAGCCAAACCCGTGTCTGTGATACAAAAGTCTTAGTGCTGGAAAATGGACCCTTCCTCACCCCCAGAAAAGGATAACTGTACAGGACAATACATATTTGCCAGCCACTTGAAATAGACTATGACTCAAGGCCAGGAAAATGCAGACATACTAAGTTCATTTTTAAATATGATTTTTTTTAATGGGGTCATGAAATGCAGTGTATGGAGGCAGATTTATAAAAAGAAGTAAGTGGAGAGATGTCAGGCAAAGAAAGGGGAAATTACGTCTTTCCTCCTGCCACATAGGAAATCATGGCCTGGGCTGGATGTAGCCTTGCCAGAGGTATGTGGGTAAAGGAGAATTAGCTCTTATTTTAAGTCCCTTTAATTCCAGTGATATGTGATGAGGGACTTTAATGTGTCGACTTGACTGGGACATGTGGCGCCCAGATTTCACATTATTTCTGGGTGTTTCTGTGAGGATGTTTCCGGATGAGATCAACATTTGAGTTGGCGAGCTGAGTAAAAGCAAATTGCCCTCTCCAATCTGATGAGGGCCAGAATAGAAGAAAAAAAGGACGGGGAATTCGCCCTTTCTGCCTGACTGCTCCAGCTGACATATCAGTCTTCTCCTGTCTTCAACTGGGACTTATCCCGTTGGCCCTCTGGTTCTCAGAACTATACCACCTCCAGCTTTCTTGGGTCCCCAGTTTGCAGATGGCAGACTGGGACTTTTCAGCCTCCATAACTGTGTAAACCAATCAATTCCTTATAATAAATCATTCATATATATACGTGTTTGTATATGTGTACATGTGTGTGCATATATATACATATATATACACACACAACATATATATTTTAATTAGTTCTGTTTCTCCTGAGAACTCTGGATAATACATGAAGTTAACTCTGATCTTGAGAGTATAGAGAGTATAGCAGTTATGAGCCATAATAAAACATGTCTGGCCCTACATATTTCAAATGAGATAATGTATATGGAAATACATGGCAAACTTTAAAGCACTAAATAGGTGTTACTATTACTGCTACCATAATAACTTCCCCACATGATTTCTTTTGCTGACCCCAATTTTCAGAGCAGGAGCCATCCAGATAACTGAGTCTAAATCACTTATAGACCCACTTATCCAAGAAGCACCACGGGTATCAGAACTGGAAGACACTTCAAGGCCATCTCATCCTGTTGGCTCCAAATCCAGGGAGGTAAAGGGACTTGTCCAAGATGATACACCTGCTTGAGGCCAAAATAGCCTCAGAGTTCCCAAAGTGATGCTCTCAGTTAGTCCTGGGAGACACTAAAGACCAGAGTCATAAGACAACCATGGGAAAAGGGTATTTGCTAGGGGAAGGAAGATGACCTGCAAAATGAATCTTGAGGGTTGGGGATTTATGCTTCTGCCATGGCCTGGAGAAATCCTAAAGTCTGGACAAGGGGAAACACTCGAGTTCCTGAGAGACTGTGTGTAAAGCAGACGGGGTGAAGGCAACAGAAACAGACGCAAGTAGTTGAGACTATTTCTCCTAACTTTGCAAACTTATTTTGTAATCTTTTCTTGTTTCTCCTCAGCAGAAATTGAGGGTCCCTTCTTCCTGTGGCATCTGAGGGTTAGTGGAGTATGAAAGCTCAGAATCCATTCTAAGGGAACTCTTATTTGACAGTGTTATCAGTGCCCATGGATTCTGAAGCCAGAGCCTCAGGCTTCCTTTTCTGCTGGTCATACCATCTCCAAGGCAAGAGCATGAACACGAAGCAGGAGCAATGGATGCCTCCTCCATCATGCCCTACCTGCACCTCTCAAGGTCTCTTATGGGTAGAGGGACATTAAACATCACCTGCCACAACAACTTGTGTTTGAAAGCCTACATCTTTCTTGTCCAGCTATTCAGCCTGTATCTGAACCTCTTCAGTGACAAAGAACTTCCCACTTCTGGCAGCAGCCCGTTCATCCTTGTATGTTCAGTTTCTGGTTATGTTTTCCTTCATAACGTGTAGAAATCAACCTCCCTGTAACTTCCCCTCATTGGTCCTCAGTCCAACACTTCAGAAACACTTAGTACACATCTATTCCCTATTATACATAGCCTTCATATTTATGCCTGAGAAATCCAACCCCTGGCCCATGGATCCCACTGGGGATTCATCCATTAAAAGAGCTGGAAGATTTGGAGAAGATGAACCAAAGGGCCTAGGATCAAAATATCAAAACAACAGCTTGTACCGACTCAAAATCAGGCTCTCTCACCAAAACATACACCTGAAAATGTCTGAACAAGATAATAGGAGGACCTCCTGCAGAAATGAATAGCAACATGTTATCTGCCTTCCACAGGCTTCTTTTCCTGTGTCCATTCTCTATTCAAGAATACTTCCATGCACGAGGTACTATTTTTTGCAAATGACAATTCCTGTTCATATAGCCTTGAAGTAGATATTCTTTCCTGTGTACATCCTCTGTATTTCCTATGCAATTAGACCTCAACTCCGATCCTTGTGCATAAAGGAACAAAACACTCATTCCAAGAAGCTGGAGTTTTTCAAGCAAGTAACATTTACATTGCCAGGAGAGGAAAATGCAGGGTTTAGGACATGTCTAGGAGCCAAATTAGGAAACTAAACCATCTGTGATTAGTTACTTAATACCATTTCATTGGCTTCTCCACACTTAGCAAGTGTTTTCCTAAGCCTAATCGCACGCTTCCTAAGACATTAGTATTCTTCAAGTTTTTCTTTCTGAAACCATTTTTAAAAGGTAATATGGAAAAAATATTGTAGCATCTGCACATTTATAAACACGAGCATATTTAACCTTTATAAATTATCTAAATGATCTAGCCTTTGTTAAACAACACTTCTAGTATATCAAGTAAGTTCTTTACTAGGTTTTATCTGCCCTAGGCTTTTTTTTTTCTTTTATAGTTCTTTAATGTAAAAAAAAAAGTATATATGTGTCAGGGGTTAGAGAGTAGGGGAGTGGAGTGGAGTGGAGGGAGATGAGGGACAGAGAGAGATAAAGGCAAACAGGCCTGTGTCTCTCAGGTCCATTCAATGTCCAGATGGAGTGGCTTAGGCTTGGGTGAGTGGTAGGTCTTGTGAGGAGGACCTGGGCCATCGGAATGTCACCAGATATTGACAGCATCACTCGTCCCCTTGCTGAAGAAGTAGAAGGTGGATTTCCTGGAAAGAGGGACGGTGCTTGGTGTCTCTTCTCCAGCAGCTGAGCATCAGCTTATACACAGAGTCAGGGCAAATGGCAGGCTGAGGGAGGTAAGTCTTTGGAAACAAAAATGAACAAAAAGAGAGACCATTAAGAAGGAGGTGGCAAGGAAGATTAGTTGCATCGCAATTTCATTTGTACTCTCCCCACTTTCTTGGACTTGATAACTGACTGAGTGAGGTGTCTATTCCTCCTATTCGTGAGAATTCAAAATCATAGCCATCCTTTTCCCATCCCCTTCCTCTTTTCCAGTTCTCTGGAGGGGAATTTCCTGATAGGATATTCTGTGGTCCTTACCATCATGCAAAAAATAAAGGCCTTTCTTGGGGGCTCATTAGATAATTTTAGAAAAAAATATATCTCTTTTGAGCCAACAGATATTAATAAAATTGAAATAATAAATAATTTAAATTATTTGTGCTTTTCAAAGTTGTGCAGACTTGCCAAATAACTGAAGTTATGTTTCATAATAATCCTTATTACATTTGTAAAAATTTAACTTTTATAACATTAAACAAAATAAACTTAAAACCTGTATTTAATTTTTAATTATTTAATCCATTGAGACCACGACCTTTCAAGAAAAGTGCTATTTGGGAATTCTTTATAGTTTGTCAAAATAAACTAAAGACAAAAATGTCAAATATATTTTTTTAATATTGAAATTATTATTAAAGATTTTGAAGTATTTTCAAAGGAAAATACAAAGGATTTAAGATTAGCTTAAGCTATGAACCTTAAGTATATTCCTTTTAGAATCTTCTAAAGTTTTCTCCTGCATTATATATATTTTGCTTTTTAGGGCCATACCTGTGACATATGGAAGTTCCCAGGCTAGGGGTAGAATCAGAGCTGCATGGCTTATGCCACAGGCACTGCAACAGAGGATCCAAGCTGCATCTGCAACCTACACCACAGGTCATGGCAACACAAGATCCTTAACCCACTGAGCAAAGCCAGGGATCAAACCCACATCCTCATGGATAGCAGTTGGGTTTATTACTGCTGAGCCACAGCGGGTATGCCTGCATTCTATTTTTTATTTTCAACAAGTTGGCGACATGAACTGTGACATTTTAAAATGAATTAGATCACACATGTACAGTCTAGAGATCATAAAATCTACCTAGCAGCTGATAATGCTGAGAAATTACTTGTCTCTCTTCTAATGTTGAATTTTAAAAATTTGAATACTGAAATGTTAATAGTAAAATGTGAAATAATTAAATTTTATAAATTATAATAAAATACAAGTTTAATAAATTATGTTTAATAAGTTTATATGTTAAATAATTTTTATCAAAAATTTAAACTTCTGCTTATAGGTGAGAGGCTAACTCCGATATAATGGTAATATTTAGCTTTGGCCTTGGCTTCCATCAAATATTTGGCTTTACTGCTCAGCTATTTGATGGTTGGTCGAAATATATTTGGTCCACTACTCATATTTAGTGAAAGTGAAAATGATGGACCTTTTTAAACTGAGTGTTTAAAAATAAATAAGAAAAATTAAATCCCAGAGATTATTAGAAATTAAATTTGCATTAAATGATGAAACAGTATTTTGTTATGAAATTGAACACATAACATTTGTGTGACTTTTTAGTGCTAAATAAAAGCTATATAAGATCAAGAGTATTTGTAATGCAAAAAAGACAGGGGATATAGAGGGGAGAGAAAAGCATGCCTTTCTTTGGTGAGTGTTTGATACTCCATTGTTGCCTCATGTAATTTTTTTTCTCCATGTAGAAGTTCAGACATTAAATAATAAGATGAGGGAAACTAAAATCTCTCCCTCCTTTCCTTTAATTCCAATACCTACTAAAATTAAAATCATTGTTATGCTGAATAGAATTATATTTTCTAATTGAACACACCTTTAATTAGCCATGAGACTTCTAATATGTCAACCAGATGGCCATGATATATTAACCCAGGAGAAAAAAAAAGCATTTTCCTTGGTCCACTCTCTTATCTCATGCGCAAATGAGTAAATTTGTTCTTTGCCACAGTAAGAAAGCAATTATCTCATAACCAAGATAGATAATTTAGGTCTCCTGTTACCAAAATATCTATAGAGTAGCAATTAAATTTAAGGGAACCCCCCCCCTTTTAACCTACATATCTCACTATCTCTAGTCATTCCCTTATCTTTTGCTTGCTTTGATCTGTTTAAAACACAGAGGATCCACTTTTAATTTTCTACAATAGCCTTCTCCCTCTTTCCAACTGTTATTTTCCTGCCTGAAATGCCACACTCCAAGTATGTGCTGAGTCAGGCCACACGGGGGCTCAGTGCTCCAGCCACCAGCAAGCTTTCAATCCCATATCTCACGGGAACTTTAAAAACGGAGCGACCCAAAGGAATCTTGGAGTATCTTGTCTAGGAACTGACACCCTTCTAAGCTTGGAAGTGCGGCTTTTCTTGAGTCTACAGAGGCCACAAAAGCTGGGCCCAGAGGTGCCTTCCAGGATCAGCAAGGCTAGGATGCACCTGATGGTCCCTGGACATGTAAGTCTAGAAACATTGCTAGACAGTTTAAACCAAACCTATAACAAATAAATTCCTTATTCACTTTTAAGCTTATGTTTTTGTTTTTATGTTTTTCAACCAGGAAGACAAACCACACAGTCTAGATCAAGAAATAGATTCAACAGGAGAGACAGGGCTTGATTTTCTGGTATCTTTGAGTTGGGGAGAAACCTAGTGTATGGATGCCTAAGGAGGACGTTGGTCTTTCGTATCACCTGGATATTTATTGACAAAAGTTTTTGGTCTTTGACACTATCTGGATAATTAGTGAGAAATGACTGTCATCCAGGTAGCCCATCTTCCAGCTCAGGCCTATCCTGTTCAGTCAGAACTTTTCATTCTCCTCCAAGAGCACCCAAGGCCACATCACTCCACCCCCAAGTTCTCACCTGCCTCCCTTGGTCTCTGAAGAACTCTCCAGTATTCTCGATGACCTGTTCGTCTGACAGCTGGGAATAGGGCTGTTCCTGGCAAAAAGTGAACATCTCCCACAGGGTCACCCCAAAGGCCCACACATCACTTGCTGTGGTGAATTTGCCCTGTTTAAGCATGGAAAAGAAGATAAAATCAGAATAATCTGTGCACAACAAGAGCAGGTTAGAGTTTCATAATCTGGAGTTAGGTCCCTTTCACTGCCCAGGGCAGGGAATATTGGAACTGTCAAGATATGCACAGGGGATGTAGAAATGACATCATGCTGTTGTTTCCATGCCAAGCTACAGACCCTTCTCTCATCCTCAGCATCTCAGCTGACATCCACTTTTCTTGGAGATGAGAGTCAAGGGCTCAAAACGACATAGCTGTAAACTATCTGACTCTCCCACTGAGTGTTTGAAGGTGGACTCTGGTATCTACAGGAGCCTCAGGAAAATACCCCTGAGAAAAGCAAATTTAGAATGAGAAGCCAATGGTTTCTATGTTAGAGATATAGGAATCTAGTTTAAGTGCCTGGAGTAGTCCCTGTTCAGTGACTGCCATAGTCTTGCAGGACAAACTGTGAGTAACAGCAATGAACTTCAGATGCAATCAACATGCATTAAATACTTGCATGTACTCAGTAAATACAACACTGAAGTATAATGACATTATTTATCCTCATTTTTCAGATCACAAAGGTGACACAAGAGATGTCTATTAAAATTCTCTGGTTAAGAAGACCATTAGTAATGGAAAAACTGAGATTTAGACCAAAATCTTCTGAATATCATCTTTTTTTGCCACACCATGATATGTGGAAGTTCCCAGGCCAGGGATCAAACCCATGCCACAGCAGCAACCCAAGCCTCAGCAATGACAACACCAGGTCCTTGATCTACTGTGCCACAAGGGAACTCCCTGAAACTCAGTTGTTTATAACATCGCACAATACCTTCAAAGGGGGCAATGCTTAATAATCACATAAAAAATAGGTAAAACATGTGTTTCACTTATATAGAGAATAAAGATCTTTATAAGGATTTATATGAACTGATGTATAGCACAGCATTAGTCATAATTATAGGAAATTGAAAAATACTTAAATATCAAATTATAGTGACATCATTAAATTATAGGATATATCCACACAATGGAATATTATGCAGCCATTAAAATCATGTTTTTGGAATTCCCTGGTGGCTCAGCAAATTAAGTATCTGGCACTGTCATTGCTGTGGCTCAGACCACTGCCTGGGTACAATTAGATCCCTGGCCTGGGAATTTCTGTATGCTGCAGGTGCAGCCAAAAAAAAAAAAAAAAAAATCACGTTTGTGAAGAGTAACTACTGACATAGGAGATGCCAATGCTAGAGAATTGCATGTGTTGCATGTGCATAGTATCTTCCTAATATGTAATATAATTTATATATTCAGAGAAATACATGTATAAAAAACTCCTCAAAAGAATATACTAAAATATTACTATTAATAATGGTCATCTTCGTGAGAAGAGGGGGATAACTATACTTTTTTTCACTTTAAAATTAATTAATGAATCCTATAAGAATATCAATAAGAAATAAACAGATTAATAAGAAATGAACAAATCTAGCTCTCAGCTTTTCTCTGCAATATTAAATGACAAAAGCAAAACCACATGTATATAGCATTGTAGAAAGTAAAAGTTTAAAGTCTAATAATTCTATAATTCAGCTAAGTGGTATAAAATCAATGATAAATTGTCTCCAATAAGCTCGGTCAGAAGACATATCTCGATTATTCATTCATGGTCCAGAACACCAAGAGCAGAATAAAAATTAGAAAGCAAAGAATGAGGAACTTAAAAAGTAAATGGTGATAACCATTAAAATAAAGGGATCAATCCAAATAATTAATTATAAACATGGTTATGAAATCAATAAACTTTCTGTATTAGAAGAAAAATTTTCTGTGTGGATAACAATTCCAATGAGGAGTACCCTTGTGGCACAGTGAGTTAAGGATCTGGCATTGTCACTGCAGAGACTTGTGTTGCTGTTGTGGTCTGTGTTCATTCACTGCCCTGGAACTTTTGGCACATCCATACTGTGGATGTGGCCAAAATAAATAAAGTTATTTAAGTGACAATATTTTAATACTCTAAATTAATTGATCAATCAGAAAGGCCAAGAGAAAAAAAAATGGTACTAAATCTCTTATCATTATGTGTATATTTTTAACTTTCCCCCCAGATTTTCTTTTTCTCTTTTTAGGGCTGCACTGGCTGCATATGGAGGTTCCCAGGCTAGCGGTCAAATCAGAGCTGTAGCTGTTGGCCTAGACCACAGCCACAGCAATGTAGGACCTGACCTACACCACAGCTCATGGCAAAGCTGTGCCCTTAACCCACTGAGCAAGGCCAGGGATTGAACCTGTGTCCTCATGGATACTAGTCAGATTGTTTCCACTGAGCCATAACAGAAATTCCTCCTTCCAGATTTTCTCTAGTAAGCAAGTTACATTTTATCAGCAGAAATAGGGAAGTTTAAAAATAATAATTAGTACACAAAGTAAATCATCTTGAGTCAGAGAAAATATCAAAGTCTATTTATTGTGTCTCCTGCTGTCTCAGGTGTGTCCCTACATGCCATGTACACCTGCCTGCATGCCAATTTTTGGGGCAGAGCTCAAACACGCAGGACACTCACCAGCAAGATGCTCTCCCAAGACATCCAGCGGATCGGCAGCACTGCCCGGCCCTGGATCCGGTAGTAGTCACCACTGTACAGGTTTCTGCTCATTCCAAAGTCAGCTATCTTGATGGTATAGTTCTTACCCACTAAGCAGTTTCGTGTGGCCAGGTCTCGATGAACAAAATTTAGAGAGGAAAGGTACTTCATGCCAGATGCAATCTGGGTAGCCATAAACTTCAGGTTGGCATAGCTGAAGAAATAGAAAAGAAGAGAGAAAGTAGCCTATTGGAAAGACGAAGCTGTGAAAAGTTTACACTCCATAGTTGGTACCAACTCAGTGGGGTTTCAACTTCAACATCCCTTCTCTATTTTTTTCTTTCTCCTTTTTTTTTTTTTTTTTTTGTCTTTTTAGGGCCTCCTAGGGTAGGGGTCGAATTAGAGCTGTAGCTGCTGCCTACACCACAGCTCACAGCAACACTGGATCCTTAACCCACTGAGTGAGGCCAGGATCAAACCCATGTCCTCATGGATAATAGTTAGGTTCATTATCACTGAGCCACAACAGGAACTGTTGGTTTTTTTTTTCTTATTATTTTTTTATTGAAGTATGGTTGATTTACAATGTCGTGATAATTTCTGTTGCACAACAAAGTGATTCAGTTATCCATGATCACACATCCATTCTTTTTCAAGACTCTTTTCCCACATAAGATTATCAAAGAATATTGGGTAGAGTTCTGTGTGGTAGATAGCAGGGAACCCTTCTCTATTCTTCATGAATCTCTCTGCTTTCCCCCAAAGGGCACCTGCTCCATTATTACCTGCACACTAACCTCCCCCCACCATCCCAGAACACGGATGAACTTTAAGGCCCACTGCTTCCCACCTTCAGATCCTTGATTAGTTTCATGGACACAGAGAAGAGATGGAAGACCTGGTATATTTACCTGACAGTGGGTACACTGCTAGAAGAAGAATTGGGGGGCTCGTGGCGGGAAAGAAACTGGTTGAGATCTCCATTTTCCATGTACTCAGTGATCATACAGAGTGGATCATCAGTGATGCACACAGCTAAGAGACGGATGATGTTTGGGTCCTTGAGCCGGGACATGATCTTTATCTCCTTAAGAAAATCATTCCTTTGGAGGACACAGATACGGATAAATTCAGAGGTGCATAGAGTTAGAATCAAGAGGGGGAAGAAGACATAGCAAAGTCTAGTCCTGCCCATTATACAAATTCTTATTTCCCTTTGGGTAACCTTTGAGAGGATAGAGAAATTAGTACCTGGAAACTCTCATTCTACTCATCCTGAAATATAATGCATCCTTATTCAACTGTAATTTGGGGGGACCATGACCCATAACATTCACATCTGCATCCCCAGTATCCAACAAAAGGCCTGCCACATGGAAAATGATTAATATTTGCAAAATCGAATATATGCAGCTAACTAGCCTTAAAAATAAAAACTTTGGAAATCATATTTTAAGTGCCCTGGGATATTTACCTTTTTTAAAAAGCCCTGGAGTTACTCTATAAACAAAGCAGAGTCTTTTTATAAAGTGAGTAACCACCTTCTGGTTTATCTGATAATTTTCAGTTTTCTCATATTGACTTCTCTTAATGCAGAGTGAACCAGCAGTCAGTCACAACACATATTTAATAGCCAGTTCAAAATGCTGCTTAAAATTCATGCTTAAAATGTGGGGTCATTTCAAAAGAAGTACTCATTTGGGAAAAACTAATAACTGTTTGAGGAGATGATGACAGTCACCCTTGAGTTACAATGTGGGCTATGACCTTCCCAGTTGCACTATTTGGATTAGTGAGACCACTAGCTTGCATTCTCAAAACAATTGGAGCATACCCATTATAAGTCTCCTGTGCATTTTCTAGGAATCCTGGACTGGAAGTCATACTATATCAATATAAAATCCTTGAAATCAATGTGGTCCTGATGTAGCACCTCTCCTTTTTCATGCCCTCTTCAACCTCAAGCCAGGGGGGGTCCATGGCTCGGGGGGGCCCAGACTGTAAGCCGTTCATCATTGTTCAATTGGAATGGCAAGGGTACGACCCCAAACCTCATCAAAAAAAAAAAAAAAATGGGCAGAGGCTTTGTCACACCACATAGATCTGTCCTTTCTTCCTGCTGCCCTCTCTAATCATGTGCTAAGATTAACATTAGAAATATTCTCTCTCTCTAAGGGACCCAGAGGGTGTCAGTTTTCATTCATACCAGTATTCTTAAGATTGAAATGCTCACAGTTAAAATTCCAAAAACCTTCACAGTTCTGTTTCCTTGCCTTTCTTTCTTCTTCATTCCACATCCTGTCAATGGCAAGACTTTTAATGAAACCCTATCAAGCATTCTTGGCATTGATGATAATTTGAGGAATAGGAATCATAAACTTTCTCTCACTGTGAATATCAGTGAGACAAATCAAGCCAACGTAAATGGAGAAATGCATATGTTACGCAGATATGCAGATTTCTCTGAGACACATACCACCAGCATGCCTCTCTGGGTGAGGATTAACTCACCATTACTGTTATGGAAAGGCTGTCAGACAACGGAGTATGGCTGGAAACTGCAATTTATGTAGTAAAGGATCCAAGAGATTATTAGCCAGTTTGGAAAACTGCTAAAAGACTGTGGATCCTTTTGCTTTGAGGTCCATGGATACTTTTCCAAGAAGAGGCAGCTTCTCATTTGGGGAGTTGCTGAACATAGAAGAAAAGGAGCATAAAAGAGAAAAAAAGAGATGAGAAAGTAAATAGACATGCAGAAAAAAAGGAGAAAGGAAGGAGCTTAGCAGGAAAGATGTATGCAATTGTGAGAAGTTTGCAAGAAGAGGTGAGGACCTTTGGGGGTATGTCTGTGCATAATAACTGAAGAGGTAAGTATTCAGACTATTGTGTGTGTTGTGGATGCTGAGAAGTGCAGTGTTCTGCAAAGGGAGTTAGGAAGCAAATTCATATGCGTAGTGGCAGATCCAACACAAAATGTGCATTTGTGTCTGAGAGAGATGAGAACAAAGATGAGGACTACTAACCCATCAGAAAAGTAAAACACAGCAATGGAAATGTAAGGTAGCTCACAGACCTTCCCATCTCAAAAGAAAACAATTACTCAGAAGTTTCCAGAGTGTTCCTGATCCTGAAGACAAAATACATAAAGGAAAATTCAAAACACAGACCACAGACCTGGCATTCTTGTTGGCATCTGCTCGGAGCATTTTCACAGCCACCAGGACAGGCTGGTTGGCACTGACATCTAGGGCGAAATCTTTGTCTTTGAATTTTTCCATTCCCTCCACTTCGCAGAGATGAACCTAGACAAAAGTCATCTAGTCTCAGCATCATCATTTCTCCTGAAGATGTCTCAGTACTCTTGCTGGGCATTTCCTAGAGATAAACTACCTCTTACAACTCAGGCAAAATAATCAAAAGACCAATAAGAAGATAGAGGTAATACATCTTTGACTCAAATAACTGAAAAAACAATGGTAAGGTACCCAGCTAGTATATATTACTGCTTTATGAAAGAACCATACATTAATTGGAACACTAAATATGCAAATATATCTATAACAGTAGTTTATTACACCATAGCTCCCTAGAAAATGTCATTCAGTATAAATGCTTGACCTTTGATTCAAGGAAGTTTAGTTACTGGATTGTGCAAAACATAAGACAATTTCCTCTCTGAGGTAATCCCTTAGTATGTGATTAGTTAGCATGGTTAGTAATCCCTATGTATTAGTAACAGTATAACAAGCCTGTGTTTTCAACCCAGGAGAGAGAATGAATGCATATAACACCACAAACAGATGCTATGGACCTATCTACCTCCACCACCACCAAACCTACCCAAAGTTAAAAACTACACCACCCATGTTGGAATCAATAACATATTCTTAGGAAAACAAGTTACATTTGGAGTGTAGAGGGAAGCGTTAAAGAGCTTCCATTGCCACTTAAATCATCGCTTTGAATTCTCAGAAGGCTCATGTGACTGACGTAAAAGTGGAAAGTCAAATATTACACACATCACTCCGAGAGCAATTGAGAAGAGTGCTCCTCCTTATCTTAGTGAGTGATTCATTCCCTGGTGGTTGATTCTGGGACCCAAGGCAGGGGCGAGGTTGTTTTTGACCATTTTATATGTAACTCCCATTAAATGGGGGAAAAAAAAAGTGGCTATCAAATAGCAGGATGTTCTTGGACTGTTTATAAAAGATGATCACATCTTATGGGTCCCCACCCTCTGTAACCTATTATAAAAATTTTTTTTTAAAATATTGAATGTTTTTCAGGATATCTAAGTCAAGTGACTTTCCTGCTTTAAAAACTCGTATATAGAAATCGAGATTCCCATGAATTCCATAGCTATTTGACAAAGATGAGGTTGACCCAATACTAATCTTCTAGAGGCCAGTGCAAAGAGAGACAATTGGAAGGGACAGTCAATGTGGATCCACTCTGGAGGGGACACTTAACTCTATTGACCATATTTATTCAACTAATTCCTTTGAGCTAGCAAGGACTGGTGGCCCCACTCAAAGAATCAACTTACCTCCCCAAACTGGCCTTCTCCTAGCTTCTCCTTGAAAGTTAACAGTTTCCTGGGGAACTCTTCCACAGCCACATCTTTTCCTGAGAGCAGGTCCATGGTAACGGCAGGCACAGAGTAGGTATTACCTCCGGTCACCCCCTGGAGGTTCACAATGTCAGCCTCTGCGTAGTGGGGCACGCCCTCAGGCCCGCTGGGTTGGACTGGCTTCACAAGGCCACTGCAGCCTAGGAAGACAAGGGCAATGAGCCTCACTCCAAGGGGCATGTCTGGATATCTCTTCAAGAAAACAAATCTGAGAGGAGGGCTAAAACACGCCCCCAAGACAGCCAGCCTATGCCATGACATTCTTACTTGGAGAATGGTCCCTCCAGACTCTCTCACAGCCTCCAGAATGTAGGCCACCATTTATCTCTTATCCTTCTCCCCACACCCCATGATCATCAACGAGCTCCTTGGCTAATCTTGAGGAATTGTGGTGAAGCTACAGGAAGGCTTGCACTATATTAGTTAGGGTGGGAGTATTAAAGTTTTAGGATTTAATGGCCTAGTTCCTTAATTTTAAGATATTCTCACTGACTTAGTAATCTATTTTAGGGATTAAAAACTTTCTGATTATATGATGGAGCATGATAATGTGAGAAAAAGAATGTATATATGTATGTGTGACTGGGTCAACTTGCTGTACAGTAGAAAATTGACAGAACACTGTAAACCAGCTATGACGGAAAAAAATAAAAATCATTTAAAAAAACTTTCTGATTAAATTTATATGATTCAGCTTAAGATATATTGTGATATTAAGAAACATTAAAGTAAGAGGGAGGGTGTTTTTAGACTTCAGAAAATAGGTAAATTACTCTACTTCAGCCTAGGAAATAAATTACATCGCTTTTTCTTGCTGTCTCTGCAAAATTCCTCTAGTTCAATGTGATCCTTCACTGTTTGCTATCCACTGAGTGGTAAATATCACATTAGTTTGCTTTCTTCTTTTGTAAGGACTCCCTTGAAATACTAGTGGGCTCAGAGTTAGTCCTGCTGCTTCTCCAATCACCTCTCTCCTGAATACCCTCAGCCCTCTTCTGCTGGCTGGGATCACTCTTGGATTGAAGATCTTACAGAAAAGCTGCCCTGAGCCTCTGTGATGACCCAGCATCCTCTGATGTCACTCTGCAGCCCTTTATTAAAAAACACTGAGATGTGAATCATTTGGCAATGTTTTACCAAAGCAATGCTTTTATTGAGAAAAGGTAAGAAATATTTACTCTTGTAATAAAACGTTGTATTAGTCTAATAAATTTTCACCCAAGTGAAATCAACAAAATTTAGGTAACTCAATTATCTAGGTGGCTTAAAAACTGGGGATTCTAAGAAGTCTTTTGCTTTATTATTTTTTTCCTCCAGGTCAAATTCAAGTCATGAACTTACCCTTAATGCTGTTTGATGTTGGGTGAATACCTTATCTAAGCCTTCTCATTTTTCTCCCAAGGAAAAATGAGGACATAGGACTAGCTGGGCTGCTTAGGTTCTTCTGGCATTAACACCTTAGTAATGCATTTTATTTATTTCCTCCCTCTTCTGCCATGCAGGTCTGCTATGTGCAGTAGCAGAGGAAGGGTGCTCATATTAGGCTAGAAGCAGCAGCAGACCCAATCTAGAAAGACAGTATGGACTTCTTTAGGTGAAAACTAGATTTGGTTGAGTAGGAGCCACAGTATCACACCTTCATAAATCTTGTCCCTCAATTCTTTGCCCACTATTTCATCTTCACCTGACTCTTCCTCCCCTGGAGCAAATTCTGGGAGTTTCCGTATCAGCCTGGAGGGCTCCTGGTAGTCAGGGCGAAGGGGAAAGATGCGATCATAAGTGGAGTTGGATTCCTGTTCACTTGGCGATGAGGAACGGTTGTTGTTGAACATGCTAGACTCGCTTGGCAGGGAGAGGCTGACTGTCATTTCATCATCCAGCATCCTCCGGGAAGCCTGAAATAGGACAGGGGAGAAAGACCTGTTGGCACACAGGGCATCATAGCTCCCTCCTCTTCTTAAATCCAGCTTTTCCACTCAGAAGAAATAACTCTTTATATTCAAAAGCAATGCAAGTGGCAAGGATGAAGCCTGATTCCACAAATACCTGTGCTGTAGAATCTTAAAATCCTTCATTTCTTCAAAGCAGAATTTGACCTCTAAAGGTCTGTACTGCCAACTTTCATTAACTTCCATTGAAGTTAATAAGCATTTTTCATATGACACTGTAAGAACTTATCAGTAGCCTATCTAAGATCTTCTCAATCTTAGAGTTTTCAATGTTTTATTAAATAACGGGTTTTCCTGACACCATTCAATTGTTTGATTATGTGTAAACATGAATTAAAAAGCTCATTACTTGGGAGTTCCAGTTGTGGCTCAGTGAGTTAAGAATCTGACTAGTATCCATGAGGATGTGAGTTCCATCCCTGGCCTCGTTCAGTGGCTTAAAGGATTCAGTGTTGCTGTGAGCTGTGGTGTAGGTCACAGACACAGCTTGGATCTGACATTGCTGTGGCTGTGGCATAGGCCAGCAGGTGGAGCTCCAATTTGACCCCTAGCCTGGGAACTTCTACATGCCACACATGTGGCCCTAAAAAGACAAAAAAAAAAAAAAAAAAAAGCTCATTACTTAACAGATGTGCTGTAACATTATGAATCTATAATTCATCTGATCACTCTGGCACTGTAAGTTAGGGTTATACTCCTTTTGACACTTTATTTTCATTAACCAAAAATTAAATGGCTACAAAATAAGCAAGGAATCCCTAGGTACCTAATTCATTGAATAATACTTAACATAGGAATAAGAAGAATAAAACAACTAATTATTTTGACACCCTAGCTAATGTGACCTGTCTGTTTCCTCAAAAGGACAGTCTCTAAATCTCAATATATATGACTATTTGGATTTAAAATAGAGACTATTTGGATTTAAAATTTTACTATTTGGATGTGCGATGTTCTACGCCAACAAATATGCTTCAGGTGCTCAATGGAGAAAGTTAGATGCCTGCCCCATACCCTAGACTGAAAGGTCTTTTGTTGCAGTAATATCCTCAATACTGAGCATGGAGTCCAGCATTTAGCAGGTACTCAATAAATGAGTTAACTTTCCCAAAGAGAGAATTATGAGAGCACCATTTTAAGTATCTTGCAAATAATGTTATAGCATAAAGCTATTTTGAGTAATTATTTTTAGAATATATGTGTATGCTTAAAGGTTTTCTACAAAAAATGTCCTCAGGAGGAAGTCACATGTCATTCTAGAGCATCGTGAGTTATCTTACTCAGATGTGCAAGAATAGAATGAATTTCTCGAATCAAGAACTTCAAGAACCAAGTTAAATATTCAAGGGCAAAATTTTTGTTCTCCCTTTTACCTGGTGAGTTCCCAGTCCAAAATTCCTCCCCCAGCCCATGAATATATTCTAGTAGGACTCAGAAGAAAGACCCAGAGAAAAGAGTGATAATTTCTGGCTCAAACACAAAGAAAAAGAGTAGAGAACACAGACTCCACCCCCCAGCTAAAATGCAGTTACAACAGACTATTCGATAAGAACACAGCTTCAGGCTGTTCAATGACCCCTTCAGTCCACCAGTTTTCACCACCACCGCCATTTGCTACCCCTTTCCCTGGAATTTAGGTACCCAGTGTGTTTCAGCATTCTAAAAGAAGAAAGGTTTTGATGTTGTCTCACCATGACAGTGGGTGAGCTTGCTGTGGATTCTACCTTTCAGCCATCAGTCACTATTTATGGATTGAAAACTTATTTAATTAAAGCATTTTCAGAATAACAAAAGAAGTCTTTGTGGGAAGCAAAGAGACCCTCTCTTCTGTGAAAAACTCCTGCCTAAAGCCCTTAAAATAAGCCTCAATCATCTCAGAACCTGAATGTGTAACAGATCAGAAGGCACTAACTGCCAGCTACTTGTCTGGGTCATTCCCCTCACTTCTCTTGAGTTTAACCCTTTTCCTCTTGTCCTAATCACACAAAGTTAGGTTCAAGTCCATTGTCACAGTGCTCTTTCCCCTCTTCTGGTATGTCCTCCCCATAGGCATTGGTCTGCTCTGAGAGCCCATCCTCAAACACAGAGGCTGTGAACAGTCAGGCTATACTCTCCCTCCTGATCCCTGTCCTTGATGGGCACCTCCAAGCCTTGTGCCCAGAGTACCTGTGACCTCTCACAGTCAACATCCATTTGAACTCACTGACCAGGGAAGACGTCCACAGACAAATGTAGGAACACTATCATCAGCAAAGCCCAAGAGTATCAGACACTTAGAAGCAATGCCCAGAGTTGCTCTCTGGCCTAAAAAACCAAGAAAAGTCATAGGTATTCCATCTATGGTGGGATGTATATTTTTTAGAAGTCAATAAATTTCAAGACTGACGACTAGAATGAGCATAGAAAACAGGATATTCATTGTATGACCTTAAGTACATCATATTTTCTTGACAGAAAAACAGTTCAATATAACTACCATGCCCAACTTACTGTTATCCAATGAGGTTGAAGTAAAATCATAGAAAAAGTCTTTGTAGACTATAAAGTGTTAGGCAAATATAAGAGAAATTGTACAGATCTGTTGACCTAGACAAAAAAAATCTAGGACTCAGAAGGATACATAACCATAACTTTCAAGTACAAAAAGAAGTAGGAATAGAATTGTGAGAGATGTGGCTTGGGTATTAACGAGACTGAGTGTTTTTCTACACACACACACACACACACACACACACACACCCCAAAAAATAAACAAGCAAGCAGTAAAGGAAAAGAAGGAACGACATTATCAGAAATTTTAGCTGAGTATCAGTTGTATATCAGAATCACTATTTTTTTTAAAAAAATATAGTTGCCTCACTCCCCCTGAACCCAGTGAATCAGAATCTTCAAGGGAGATGCCTAAGTTGAGATTCAATGTACTGGGAAGAGTTTTTTGATTTCTCTGGGGAGGTTTCCTATCTCCATTCTAAAAGTGAGAAAATGGACTTAGCTTATTCTTTTCTGATGCCTTCAGCCCATGCCTCTTTGTAGCTTCAGTTAACTCTCTAACCATTTATAGAATCTTATAATTTACTCCTGAGGTAATAACCACACAGGAAAAGGACTGAGCATCTTCCTATCCCATGATTGTTCCTCATTTCCCTACCTTCTCCAGCATTTTCTGCCAGAACTGCCTCCAGAGGATGATGACAATGATGGCCAGGAGGATGAAGATGATGGCCACCAAGCAGCCAATCAGGATTCGAGTGTTGCTGTCATCAACTTTAAGCATTGGATCTATAACCAGGAAAAGAAGGATGAAGAATATTATCATCTTATGGGGCAAGGCAAGGCATGAGGGACTGTATGAGCAATAAGGAGGTAGAACTTTTTCCTTCAGGATAATTCCACATGATGCCACCTTAACACATGGTCTTGCTACTCTTCTATTACTTTGCTCCTATATTTTACAGTCCTCATCCATGGAACATCAGCCTCTTTTTCCTCACGTATTAGACTGAATAATGGAGAGGTTTTCCATACTTCCCCAAATTTTGCTCTTTATACCATGGCCTGGGTTAACTGGCTCTAATCATACCTCATGAAAAATAAATGAAGAATCAGTTTCACTCTGAAGTCTTTGAGACAAGCCAGGGTAGCTGAGAGATCTGTTTGGAGACACTTGATCATGTGTTTCCTAGGTAGCTGACTTAAATAGCCAGTGACTGTCCAAAGCAATGGATACACCTTTCAATATTTCTCTCCAATCAGAGAGACTAGCTTTTTTCCCCCCTAGGCTATTATGCATCCACTGAGATCCCCACAAAGATTCTCACCTAGAAATATCTCCTTCCCCATTTCTGCTCCAAGCTTCCCAAATTTCCATAAAGCAGTTGGAACAACACCAGATTCTGCCTCAGCTGAAGAATTACATGAACCATCAGGGAAGAGAGAGAGTTTGGGCCCTTAACCTTGGAGGTGGACTGTCCCACCTTTCCATAGATAATCTGTATCCAAAACCTCCTACACAGTCTGGTCTTTGCAAATCTCTATGCTTCTTCACCCTCTGAGGTCCCTCCAACTTAATTTTTGTAAGCAAGAATCACACATACCATAGGTTGTGGGCGCCACGGGTGATGTGGGCAAGGCTCCAGAGTTGTTGTACATTGCAGCATCTGTTACAAAATAAGAGTGAGTTGGAGCTGAGGAGAAGACAGCGAGGTGGTGGTTTTTCTGAAGGCAGGTTCTAAGCTAATACTTTGTGAAATCAACTTAATGGGTTGCCACTAGCCTTTCTTATAAATGAAACCATATAATATGTTAAATTTTAAAAATCACCATTATCTAAATACTAAGGGCAACTTTCCTTCTGTAAAATGTTTGTTTAAATGATTTTGTATTACATGTCATAGTACAAAAAAAAGTTTAAGAAAGAATCAGAAGGCTATGGCTACACATTATCATAAAGCATGCATAGGAAGTGAGACCCCAATTCAGCAAAATGTAGAGAGAATACAATGGGTAAGTAGACATGGAACAGACGTAGTGCTAAGATGCTCTTTCCTTCAAGGAAATTAAATTGTTTAAAAAAAAGTCTTTACTATGCTTCATTGTCCTAGCTCTTTAATTTATAAATTAAGCCTTCATCCTTAAAGATAAATTATATATCCTTCACTGTGATGTTTAAGCTTCTAAGACAGATCCCAAAATTTATTTGATGGATTGACGCTGTTAACTAATTTTTCCCTCTGCTTTGTTTAATCAAGGGGGTCAAGAATTAGAGCATGCATTTTCCTTCTAAGAGAGAATCCCTCCAAAAATCCTAATTTTTCTTCTTAGCATTATTATACAAGTAGGAAAATATCTGTCATCCACTTGTACTTTTCCTCAGGCTCCAGGGGAAACTAATATTATCATGATATTTAAAGTTCAAGACATTACAGGAATCAAAGACTATAGTCTATAGCTATAATTAGTTAAGTTTTTTAACACACATCTAAAAATCTGTCTTCTGTAATGTACGTGAGAAAGCTATATACAGCAAACATAACTAACATGTTGGTCTGATTTGGGTTTACTCAATATATATATAATCACTTACTGAGAACTTTTTTTCAATGTTGTACTCTTATCAAGAAAATATTAAAAATACAGAAATACATTTTCTATTATTTTATGTCACAAACAACACTGTTTAGTAGACCATTTGCTATGAAACAATTGCACTGACATATCTTATTCCACTTCCCCTTAGATAGAAATATAACTTTAAGATGGCTTAAAAATAATCATTCAGGTTATTCTAAATTTTTTAGTTATAAAATTAGCAAATATACCTTCTATTATTTCCTTAGGCCAACATTTCAAATATTCTGCAGAGGGAATCCCTGATGAGGGGAACCTACTTAACACAATGTAACACTGCTTTTGAATATCTAAACTTCTGCCCTTAATAAATACTTTATATGAAATAATTAGTTCATTTACGCTTAGAATAATTTTTTATAATAACAGAAGGCATTGAAGCCCCAAACTTGTGTTTCTAAACATATGCTCTATTTCCTTATCAGTACATCTTAATGAACAAACCATCTTGAAATTTTCTTCTTCTAAAAATTAAATCAGGAAGCATGGTGTCTTCTGCTTTATCTACTAGAAGTAGTCTCTCTACTTCGCTGATGTCATTTTTGCCTATACTTTTCTTCTATTAGTCTCAATCCTTTGACAGTGTCCACTTAGAATCCACTCTCTAGTGGCCTCTCTCCTGACCACTTATTATTGGTACCACTTTGAAAATCTTATGAAAAATTATTGCATAGGTTTTCTATCCCCATCTAAACTGTGATAGTAAAGGCAGTGTCCTAAGTATCCTTTAACTTTTCAAGATTTGGCACAGTCCCTGTTGCCCACTTTGTGGTCTCTAAATATCATTCCCCACTAAAAGGAATGAAGATTTCTCGAGGAAATAGTTGATTCCACATCTGGGGCAGCGAATGTTCAAAATGAGCTTGGAACAATGTGTTCTTTCAGAAAACAAGATAGTTATCAAATATTTATAGGATCCAACCCAAAGAAGACAGAGCCAGCTTAAAGGCATGTACTCTGGCCAATGCAGGACAATCTGAGTATTAAAAGAACAGTAATTGCAATTGATTAAAAATACTGAATACATTTTTAAAACGAAGCATAATGAAACTAAAAAGCATAACAAGGATGAAAAACAAAACTTTTTAGATACCATTGAAGTGTGCTAGGGTATCAATTCATTACTTTGAAAATTCCCAAAAAAGTTAATTATGTATCCTGCCCTATCAATGTGAACTGTATTTCAGGGTAAACAAGCATATAGAGAATAGTTCTCCTATTCAGAAGAAATTCAGCTAATAAATTCAGAGGGAATAAAATAATTAGAAAATCACCGTTTAAGACCTCCTAATGAAATAGTTTATGCAGTGGTCATCAATGGAGAGTAAAACCTAGGAGAGAGCTCATGGAGAACTTTTCCATGAAAGTCTAACTTCCTGAGCCTGGAGATCAATCTTAGCAGCACTAAAAGTGAGAGATTCTAACATGACATTCCCATGATGAGTTTCAACATAAAGTACACAGCACTATTTATGAGAAATGTTTGGCAAAAAAATAAGTACTGAACCTGAGTCAAATTCACCTGTAGATATAACCTCCAGTCTACAGGATGGCAGAGGATAGAAGCACCAGTAAAATAACACCCCAGAAAGAAAACAGCCAAACCAGAATTGAATTTTACATACCTATTTTTTTAGATTAAAAGAAACATCACCTAGGAATACAGTAAGGGAAGTACACCAAGAGGGCCTTATTATTTAGATCCTAATTCTATTAAGCTAACTGCAGTAAGACATTATTAGACAATCGGGGATATGCGAATGTGGACAGGCTATTATGTGATATTAAGGAATTATTTATTAATAAATGCTGTCTGTTAGATGTTACACGGCATTACGATGAAGATATTTTCTTAAGTGTATCTAAAATTTTTCATAACGAAATCAAATAACATAACAGTTTTGCTTCAAAATACTATTGCAAAAGGGAGGAATAAATAAAACAAGCATGACAAAATAAAATCAGTGGTTAGTAAAGTTAAGTGATGGATGGGGATTCATTGTTTTCTTTACTCGTGTGTATTTAGACATTTTCATCTACATATTTCAACAGTGCATAGGTGTGCTTCCCCTTATCTGGCTTAATTTACATAAAGGTTTTAAACACTGAACTCATTTTCTTTAATCTTTTATCTTACATCTTTTTTAGGCAAATGCACGTGAGAGCCAAGTAAACATTCTACTTCCACATCTGCATCCCTGCCCTTCCGCAAGGAAACTCATTGCAGAAAAGATTCCCTCTATCTACCCATAAAAAGCCACCTATCAAACCCTCCTCCTCTCAGAGACCTGCCAGTGAGAAGCTCTGGACCCTGCCTTCCTCCTTCCACCACCCTGCTCCCACTTCCCCAAGGGGGGCCAAGCTCCCAACCTGATTGGAAGGTGATCTCACTGAACATCATCCAGGTGTCAGCAAAATGGTACTGGCACTTTATGGCACTGGCCATGCGGTGGTGGAGGGGCACTGTGACGAACCGAGCACTGGGGTTCACATCATCCAGGACAAGGGGGAAGGAGACAGCGTTAGGTTCCCATTCATTGGCTTCGGAGCGGAAGTAGCACTGTACTTCCTTAAAAATCTTCACACCTTTAGCAAACATGTTGTTGCAGTGGACCTGGCAGAGAAAGAGGCATGTGAGTGACAGGTTGACCCTGCTGGGTGAGACTGGGGACACAGCGCAACCTAACCCAGTAAGATCTTAGACTTGCCAAATTCCTTTGGGCAACACTCTTGCTGAATAATTGGTGTTCTCCAGTCTTAGCATTTGTCAGCCAGAGACAAAAGACTTAATTATCTCTTTTAATTAAATTTAGCTTAGGTAAAGCCATTCTGATGAAAGCATCAAGGCTTCTTCATAGATATTTTCCAAGATGAGAATGGAAAGTCTTGGGAAAGGTAGCTTGCACTCTCTTGTCTGCTGCCATGACTCTCACCAGGATATTTGTATGGCTTTTAAGGCTCATCAGGAACATTCCACAACAGTTCCTCTATAGCACCTTACTATGTGCAACATCCATCAAACATGCAATGTACATGTTTGTACTAAGTCAAGACTCTCATGATAGTTCAGTAACATTTCTTCGGCTTAGTCTTAAATAGAAAATTGGAGACTTGCTGGTCACTATCCCCTGAATTTAAAGACTTCATAGGTTGGAAAAGCATCGATGTCATTCTTGGAATATATTTGCTATTTACATTTTACATTTTGCTTAGGCCCTGCAATGTGACCCTTCTGCGTGACCCTTCAGCTGTCCTCAATATTCTCCTTTGGTTTCTGGATAGTCAACACAGGATTACCAGTCAGAATTTATTCTGAGCTAAGGAAGAAGTACTAATAATCATAGAAACTTAATGACTGAAGAAACTAGACAGAAATACTTTAAAGGAATGGAATCATGGAATATTAGAATGACTAGAGACTTTAAAAATCATTTAGTCCAGCTCTCTATCTACTAATGAAGAAACTGGTGTTCAGAGTGTTTTGACCTGCCTGTGGTCAGTCAACACCAGGATAGGATATAGAACTCTTGGTCCAGTGCACTTTCCACACATATGCCACATGGAAAGGGAGCAAATCATCTCAGCTTTTCCATTTGGATTTTCCTATAAATGTTAATGATGAAAACATGTGTTAATACCTTCCTTGGGATGAATTGACAGTTCCAGTTTATTGAACACAAGTAAATGGAGCAAGGCTAAGAACAAAATCAAAGGAATACTGTCTACAACTTCAATAGATTTTTCAGATGTTTTGAAATCTGTGAAGTATTGGATAAGTAGCCTGTGGGAAGGTAATAATCTTTCCTACAGATGTTTTGGGGATTCTCCTGGAATGCAAATAAATAGCATAGGATTTCATTCCCCTGTAAACTTACATATTAGAATACATTTAAAAATGCCTTTATATATATATAAAAGCTCTTTTAATTTATTTTTTCTCAATTTGACTTACAATTTTTTTTCTTTTTTCTTTTTCTTTTTTTTTTTATTTCCCCAATACATTATTTTTTTTTTTCCTACTGTACAGCATGGTGACCCAGTTGCACATACATGTATACATTATTTTTTCTCACATTATTATGCTCCATCATTAAGTGACTAGACATAGTTCCCAGTGCTACACAGCAGGATCTCATTGCTAATCCATTCCAAAGGCAATAGAATGCATCTATTAACCCCAAGCTCCCAAACCATCCCACTAGCTCCCCCTCCACCTTGGCAACCACAAGTCTATTCTCCAAGTCCATGATATTCTTTTCTGTGGAAAGGGTCATTTGTGAGGTATATTAGATTCCAGATACAAGTGATATCATATTTTATGTTTTCTCCAAAGAATAAGCTCTTGGATTTATGATCATTTCTATAGTTTTCTGGTTTTAATTAATTGGTTTATTCATTTATCTTTGATGTTAGAATTCAATGTCTAGTTCATTTGTTTTATTTTTTCCTCCTTTAATAATGAAGAAAATATTTAAAACCAGGAATTTTATTCAGTATAGTTTTTTATGTATCTCATTTGTTTTGATATACATAATATTTTCATTTTCTAAGTGCTCTGTGGATAATTTTTTTTAAATGTTATTGTTTTTGGACTTTCCCTTATGGCTCAGTGGCTAAAAAACCCTTCTAGTACCCACGAGGATGCGGGTTCAATCCCAGGCCTTGCTCAGTGGGTTAAGGATCTGGCATTGCCATGAGCTGTGGTGTAGGTCGCAGACATGGCTCAGATCCCAACTTGCTATGGCTACGGTATAGACTGGCAGCTACAGCTCCAAATAGACCCTTAGCCTGGGAACCTCCATATCCCCATATGCAGTGGGTGTGGCTCTAAAAAGACAAAAGACAAAAAAAAAATGCTATTTTTAACTACATTCAGGGTGGGGAGGGAAATGGGCAGTAATTTGCCTAGGAAGCAAAAAAACTACTCTCCAAAAGACATCAGTGATCTGAAAGTCATCTTTTACTTTTCATTTGTCTCAGAAAAATTAAAATATGCTAGAAACCTATTTGGCTTTGAGAGGACTAGTCTCCTGAGAAGTTTCTGGCACCTTCTCATTGCAAAATATGCTTTTGAATAATTTTGACCCATGATAAGCTAGTTAAACAGGAGCTTCTGGGGATTCAGGAAGATCAAAGTTGATTCACTAAATATTGTAACTTTTTGGGAACTTTAAAATATATTTTATTATTTGTAGGACTAGAAATTCTCCCAATGATCATAATGGATTAATATACATGTTCATAGGTGATTATTGGGTGTACGCATTATTCAGCAATGCAAATAAATTTTTTCTTGAAGCATACAGTTTTCTTACTGTGCATAATAATACAGAATAGAATGACTGTACTGTTTCCTCCTTCCCCACAAAAAAACCTGTGAAGAATACAGTGTTACAATAACACAAACATTTACAACTGCCAAAAAGCTATTCATAAACAACACACTGGCAGATTGGGCATGAGTCAATCCTTCTGTTCTCAACGTTAACTAACAGCTATGAATCCAATTAGGAGAGATTATCATCTTAACATGTGGGAGTGATACAATAGACATGCATTCACTTTTGACACCAGGTTTGTGCCAAGAATGACAAATTTTTATTTATTAAGAACCCTAATGATAAAACTTGTTTTGCTTCTTCAGGGTCCCCATATCCCTCTATGTACTTCCTTTTGCAAATAAATAGTGTCTTCCCCCATTTCTTATTCATCACTTTACCCCCAGAACTTAGCATAGTGCTACAGATACTCCAAATACTGTTGCTAAATTAATAGCAAAGAGAAATGAATGAATTTAGGAAACCAATACTGAAACTGAGAACTGAGTATAAAGGCAGAATTACCAATTTGTTGACCACAAATACCATGCAGTCAATTATTAATCGGGAAAAATAACAGACAAGCATGGATCTGTATGTGGGTCACTTGCTCATTCTCTTGGAGGTTATCTAGGTATCTTCCAATGATCCTTCATAAACCAGTAAGAGTTATATGTGAAACACAACAGCTCTCAGGATTTCTCTCTTGCATTCAACAAAAGGATTTTCCTCTCTACTCTTAAGTACCAGTTTTCCTAATCAGGTTTAGCATCCAACTTGGTCACTTTTTACATGGCCTTTTCCTCCCTTCTATTGGGATTATGTAAAAGAAAAGAAAAATTACCACTGGAGCTAAGTACCAGGAAATTCACCATTTATCAACAGAGATGTCCTCAACCCTTGAATCCAGGGTGGGCTCTCCTGAAAGGTCTTACCTCCAAGAAAACAGAAATCCAGGACTTAAGATCCCTTCCCCAGCTCTTCTCAGGGTTTGCACTTAACACGTCATCACCCCCCAACTCCACCCCCACCCCCACCCCTGGCTGTGCCTTTTCAAATCTTTTAGCTTCTATCCATATATTCAAAAATATTTCCCTATTTCCCTTAACTACCCTGCAATAATAAGCTGATAAGATAGCTTCTGCTATTACGTTTAAGACATTGATTTTGTATTGTTTACTCTCTGCCAGGTAAAATATTTACATTTTAATACAGACTCTTAAGTGATGGTTCTTTGCAAAACAAAGAAGCAAACACTAATAATGTACATTTGACGCCTTAGAACAGACTTGGGTTAAACCCACCCCACCCCCAGCCTTGAATCTCACCAATTTGGTAACTGAATCCTCTGACTGGGCAAAGAGTCAAAGAAATCCCATAGAGAAAACAAACTGAAACCCTGGGCCTGAGGTCTAGAATCTGGATTTTAGCCCAGCCAGGAGTCACAGCCATTCCTCCTGCTTGGCCCCAGTCTTTCTTTAAATTTCTGTTTATAGTTAAGAAAATTCTATTGTTTTTTCAGTATCCTGTTCCTGTCCATTCCATCTCATCTTCCTTCTACCCTACGTGGCAGAGATATTTATAACTATAAATAGTTAGAGTAGGCAATGAAGGATACCTCTTTGTTCATTTTCAGACACTTATTGAGCCTGCGTGCATTAAATGCCAGGCGCTTGGGTACAGAGATTAGGAAGCAGAGTCACTGCTTTGGAGGAGATTGATGTCTCCTAAGAGGACCAGACACACACACAGATAAATGATAATAGATAAGGAAACAGAGAACTCTGGGAATAGAAGAGCATGGGATCTTCCATCATGATTTCTCAGTGCTGTGGGCATGGAGGAAATACTCAAAGGTGGGATGTGGTTCAAAATACAAAGCCCAGTCTTCCATTGAGAATCAGAGCTGCCATGAGCCATGCTTACTCACAAGAGTGCGTCCTCTCCCTGTGGAGTGTTGGGCAGGTCCATGGAATAACTTCCATGGGCTGTAGTCACTTTTGCCTTTGTGGGCCCCTCCCTCCATAAAACATGTATTAAAATTTTATTTTACAACTGTTTTTTTTAAAAGGATGAAAATAACTTTTGACCCTAAAACTCATTTCTTGTATTCTAACATTAAGAGAAGCTAAACCATTTTCATGGGGCTTAAAAGTATCATTTACCCTAGACACTGCACCCACTTGCCTAATGGATATGTTGATTCTGGTGTTGAAACAACAACAGCAAAATATATTGAGAAATAGTGACTTGTCCAACATCCCTATTGACAAGTGAAGAAGCAAGCCCAGAGATGGAGTAACTCATGAAATGCACAGAGCTGGTTAGCAGCAGAATATATATTTGAATCCCATTCTGCTGGTACCACCCAGGGGTTCTTTCCAGCAAGCCTTTCCCGTACATCATGATTTTGGATTCCACACCTAACTCCACTGACCTTCATAGTAGTAAAATTCCTGATGCGGTCAAATTCAAACATGATCTCTATGTAGCCATTGGTGGCACTCTCATTCCTCCAGCCCACGTAGTCATAGCCCGGCCACACATGGTACTCATGGGTCTGGGTGAAATCATCCAGGCCTGATACCCCATCTGTCAACTGGCCCAGCCCTTCAGTCATGCTGCTCAGGCCAGGAGAGGAGAAGGAAAAAGGAGAGAAGAATCTGGAGTTAAATACACATTCATGGAAAAGCTTTTCCCCAGTTTCTTCAACCTGGATTTTGTAAGAGCTGATTATCTTGGAGGTTGAAGAATTACTTAAACTCCAATATATTTGTAGTACTGATTCATTTATCCGGCTTCAATGGAGAATTATAAATGAATCATACAAAATATTTGATGCGTACCTCTACAATTGAGAAACTTTTAAACATTTTTTTTATCATTTTCTATGAAATCTTTCTATTGTACCCTTACCTGTACTTATATACTTCATACAGTAAATCTTTATATGATGACTCAGTCTTAACCATTGCATTTGAATAATTAATCCAGTAATGATTAAATGAATGAATGCATGGAATGAACACTACTGTAGATTGTGGCACCTGCTCATCACCAAGCAAATGGTCCCAGAATTGGCTGGAAATTTTTCTGACTCTCCTTTGACTGCATGTGGTCATTGGTCAATGAATCGATTCCAGAGAAACCAGTCATATATTCTTCTACCCCACATCTCCAACAACTTAACTTAATATCAAACTAAAGGGGGGAAAAGGCAACCTCTGCCAAATTAAAATAGTAATTTACATTTAACTTGCATCACATTTGAAGAATACTAGACTCATGGAGTAAAATGCATGGATCACACAGCGTCTGGCATTGAATTTAGTTCTGTTTTCTAGCTTGGCAGCCTTTCCACTTCTGAGTGTGAGGCTCTGTTTTGAATGGCTGAGTTTAGCAGAAGCCTGACTGCTAGGTTGGAGGTATGTGCATTGATATGAACTTGACTATTTGAAGAACATAAAGACAACTCTGTCCTTTTTATGGAGGGACAGAATAAGAGCTGTGGAACTTCTCTCTCCTCAAGCTCTGGAAGATATGTCAGGAGCCTCCCCAGTGAAAAGATTGGGATATTCACCCTCAAACAATAATCCATGTGACCCTTGACAGTACAGTCAGACCAATGATATGTAAAATTTGTGAATTACAAAAGAATGGATTAAGAGTGATTATGCCAGCCTTACAGATACATTTTTAAATATATTTGTTCATTAAAATATGTTTGGCAAATTATAAAATTTGACTAGCCTTATCCACAGTGACCAGAGCCTGGATCTCCCTTCCAAGGTTTTGCCATCTTTTCTTCTCTCTACAGATCAGAAGGCTAGGAGAACATAAGTTTACTTGCAATAAATATATTTCCCATTGTCCCCAGAAAAATACATCCCCAGGAAGGTCTTAAGAAAAGCAACACAAATTAAAAGGAATGCATATTCAATTTCTCTTTAATCAAAATTTAATCAAACAGGGAAGGGGTAAGGAAAGAAATTTTCCCCCTTTACTTCATCTACTTCAGAATTGTTAGAATTACTACAAAAGCATATATTACTTTTAGGAGATTTTAATTTGAAAAAACAACATGTGTTACTATGACTATTTCCTGAGAACTTAAATTAGGTAACTTTGTATCTTGTCACACAGCCATACCAACTAGATATCTCATTACGTCAATTATTAAGTGGAACCTGATTGTGTCTAAAACTCTGTGATAATTTTATCTTTCCTCTGGGGTTCATCCAGAGCCATATTTCCAGTTACCCATCTTATTGCTCTGTTGAGTGTCCCATCAGTCCCTTAAACTCGTATTCCAAACCGAATCCAACATCATCCCTTTATTTTTTTAAGTTCTAGTTGAAATCTAATTGATTTATAATGTTGTGATAATTTCATCCCTTTCTAAACTAAATCTTTACCTAGGTTTCCTATTTTTGTCAATTAAACTTCTCTTCCATATTCACTGAAAGTACCTGGCACATGATAAGAATTCAAAATATGTTTGTTGAATGAATGAATAAATGTATCTCTATAGTTTAAGTTACCTAAACTATCATGTTTCATTGAACTCTTTTTCTCATATTCCTGTCTTGCCCCCTGTATCCGATCAGACTGAAAATATTCCCTAAATAAATATCTCTTTCTAGTTCCTATTTTCACCATCACCATTGTGAACTGGGTCCTTGATTCTTTTCATCTGACAGAATTTGGGATTAGAAAATGTCCCCCTCCTCTCCTGTCTTTCCATTCAAATCTAGCCTTTGAATATAGCTTGATTAATCTGTCTAAAGCGCAGCTCCGATCATGTTCTTCCTCAGCTTTAAAAATCCTCAGTGTTGATGATTACAATGATGCTGTTGATGAAAAAGAACAACCCCTTCTTCTCTCTTCTTCCTGGCCTTGACATTCAAGTTCTTCCAAAATATGACATAATCCAACTTGCTATGCTTCTCATTTACCCTTTTGCTTCATAAATATGGCCCATGGTTAACTAAACAGTTGATCTTTCCCAGATATTCCCTAAACTTTACAACCATAAATCTTTTGTCTTCATACCATTCCCTCCTCTTTGTCTGTGAAAGTTCTACCCATCCTTTGGGGCCGTTCAGGTTTTGTCTCTTCTATTTTGTTTTAACGGGTCCTCCAATCAGATAATAACTTACATGTAAACAGACTTTCCCTTTACAAAATGCTTTTCTTATACATTTTTATCACTTCAACCTCATATCAAAAAGAAATAATTTTACTACATGAATCCAAGTGTTTTCACTCCCAATGCTGTGCTTTCCTATTATCACTTCTTTGTTTCTTTGAATCCCAAAGCACTGATTATACACCTCTCACTCTTATGCTTGTGTCATAGTAATTTAAATCCTGATTTAGCCCCTTTTCCTAACTGTGAGCTTCTTAAAGGTAGGATCAATGACTTTATTTTATTTGAATACCTACCCAATTCCCTGCACAGAGTAACAGTCGATTAGCAAAGATTTATTAAACTAAACTGAATTTAGTTGATCTCTGACTTCCTCTATGCCTTGAGTTTATGCCAGGTGGGTGTGGCTAAGTGAAACAATGCCAAGACAGATTCAGTAAAAGGGGAAGAACAGTGACTAAGTAGATGGAAAGGAAGTGACTACAAATAGAAGACTGGATGAGTCAGGTTTTCCTACAGGGCATGGCAGTTGGAGGGCAGTAGTTTGTTCTTTATACCTAAGACAATGGAAGTGCTGTAATGCCACACTCTTCTTCCTGAGACTCACTAATCTCTCTCTGTATCAACCATCATCAACCTCTATCTTCTAATCTGGACTTCACTATGATCTGGCCTCTCTGCTAGGCTCAATCTTTGCAGACAAAGACCAGCCTAAGAGAGAAATGTGTTGAAGTGGAGTTGAAGAAGAATGGCAAGACTTGGAGTGAGTTGGGATAGGTGGGAAACCCAACCCTACATTCCTATGGCTTCTGAACATACTTCCTCACCATGGCCCTCCATTGGTCTATTTCAGGACTATCTTTTGGTTCTTCTGCTGTTTTCAGTTCTAGCTTCAGCTATAGTCAGGCCATTCTGGTCCTCATTCTTGCTTCCTTACCTACCTCCTCTGCTCTGATTATCATCTCATCCTAGAAAGTTTCCTTGTCCGTTGTAAGCCTTAATAGTCTCCTTCTTTTCACAGTTTCTAAAGCATTTATATTTATAGGGTTCATTCTTTCTGAACTCATGTATCTGTCTAATTTATTGTACTTATGACTTAAACTCTTCTGGACCTTTTTCTCCATGGTAAGCTATTATTTGTGTCAGACCATATGTCCTGCTTTGAGGGTCAAAAAAATATGGCTACCATACTTTGAGCCATACCACAAAGATTAGTTCTTCATTTGTATAATTATTTTTCTTGTGATATAACCTTTTCTTCCCAAACTAGACTTTTTGTTCCCTCCAAATAAAGACTACATATTTTACTTCACCTACACCTAAATTTATCTCACAATGCCTAGTATAAAGTCTAAATAAAAATTGATTAGTTGATTGATTCATTGATTATTGTTCCCAAGCCATGATAAAATTGTATTTTCTTTTGGTTGCCATTTTCCCATGCTGATGATTAAAGTTTCCCAGAATTTACCTGTACCCAACAGCTCCATCATAGACCGAATCGTTCAGATAAATGATGGAGCCTCCAGGTAATACAAACTGCTGTCCAGCTGGAGCATTGTATGATACCAAGCCATCTGCCAAGGGAAACAGATATGTCAGTGCCTTTACAAAAGAGATGTGCCTGTTGCTCAGACCAACTATCCCAGGGAGCTACATGAGGTTTCAAGAGTGCAATCTTGAGCAGTATGTCTACCTAGGACTCAATCTGGGTACACAGGGAGCACTGCTGAGGAGGACTCTTCAGCAGCAATCAGCAAAGTGACTTGGAATGCTTTATACCAGGTATGGGGCACCAAGCCCCAGGAGGGTAAATAATATTCCTTACTTTACCCTAATCAAAGGGAATCACTTCTTGATGATTAGTAATTCCATCCCTTCCTGATTTGATTGCCTTTATTTCCCAGGGGTTGGGGTTTCTTAGTCAGATCTACAAGCTCGCTCTCTCTCTAGACACCTACCTAGCCAGACACAGCCATAAAGCTCCACCCTCATGCACACATTCATGGAGTGATCAGTGACTGGTATAAAGCGGACAAATCTGGCCACAATGGGTGGCTCCAAGTCCTTGAGGAAAATGTCATAGGGATTACTATTTCCATCCAACACCTGAGGAGAGAGAAGAGAAAGAATGAGGAGATGCTATGAAGTTATGCTGACTCTTCTTCATTCCCCAAGTCATATTCTTTGGTGGAACCTCTCTTTTTAATTCAAGAAGCAGAATGTATCCACCCATTTTTCTCAGCAGCCTTGATACTTCTCTCTGTGTCCTCACCCCACCATCCCTCATCCTGGGTCACACATTTGCAAGAGCATGCCAGGTCTGTGGACGCACATACCTACTTAGACAACCTATGTACTTCCACTTCTAGCCTAAGTCAATATACGCTCCTGGACATCCCAGGGTTGGGATATAACTTCTTACCTGTTTGCCATGCCGGTTCCGCCAAGAGATCCAACGAGTGCCATCCCGACTGTAATTGATCTTGTACATGGGGGCAAACTCAATGCCATGGCCCCCTGCATGGCGTCCCTGGGTCCCCACCAGAGTGATAAAGTGCAGGGTGTGCAAGTCAATCTGCAGAAACTCCTTCAGGTCATCAGGTTCCACCGGGATCTCAGGACACCAGGCTCCATCCCCTTCTTCTGAGTCCAGCCTTGAGTGACAGGGTTGGAGGGAGAGGAAAGAACCATGTAACCACTGAGTTATGTACTGGTCACCAGCAAGCAGCTGCCCAGTCCTGAAGGGAGGAAGCAGGCTAGAAGTACAGTCCAGATGGACCCTTGGGGCACTGCCCACCAGTCTGACTGTCACCATTGTAGCCATTTGTGGTCAGTTCCCTCTCCCTGGGGCACCATGAAACCCAGAAAGACTGTCACCAGCAGGGAATTAGAAGCCTTGAGTTGACATGTAGCTTTTATTTCCCATCCTTATCTAGACATCTCAAGGGAGGTCCCATGTGATGAAACCCTTCCTACCCTCTACCCCCCTATCTAGTCATTTTACTCCCCCTCCCCCATTTTCAGTCTCAGCATAACAAGGCTAGCCTGGATATCAAGTTTAGGAGTGGGAAGAGAAGAATCATAAGACCTCCAGTGTAGGTTGGGTAATGCAGTTGCAGTTTAACCAGCAAGATGAGTATGGCAGCTCAGCAAAAAGTCTGGAAACCTATGGTGAGAGTGAGGGGTAAGAGTATGTCAGGGAAAAGTAAATAATCTGGTTTCATTTTATTACCTTTTATTACCAGGCTGAGTTATCAGCAAGCAACACTGTGAAATCAATATAAGGTTTATTTTGGGGACCTCTTGCCCCTTTCCCTCTTCCCTGGAATGTTTCTTCTCTCATGATGACACCTACCCATTGTTGCTCTCAGCCCCACCAAACAGCACTCTAATCTTTCACACACTAATACAGAAATCACAGAGAAGGTTTACAGGGTTGCTTTTCTTATGAATGATTCCATTTGAACAGAAATCAATATTTAACACCAAAAGAACTAGATGCCAGGAAGAAGGTTACTTCCTAACAAGCTGAATAATTTTTGAGGAGGGAGTTGGTTGCTTTAAAGAACCCCTGATATTAGACCACAAGAAACCCACCATACTTTGTTTATGGAGGAGGGTGACCCTTCTAGGTGAGTTATCCTAGAGAGAAGGGAAGGATTCATTGGATGCTTCACCACCCATTTAAGGCTTTGATGCTTCACACAATGAATGATGTTTCACAGGCAGCCACTGAAAAGAGGACCAGGTCTCCTAATTCCTAGTGTCCTACCTCGTCTATGCCTTCCCATATCTACCACATAATCCACTTCCTGCAGTAGCTCCCAGTGAGAAGGTGAGATATAGTAAGTCCACTGCATATCAATGAACCCATCTGTTGTGGTGGTGTGGCTCTATGGCCTCTGTGGTTAGGATGAGGTTGCTAGACCAGCCTATGCTGCTAGGCCCCAAATTCTCTACCTGCAAACTTGCAGAGCAGGACAGGCCCACTTGATGTCCTTCCCCTGTACCCGCCAGCTCCCACCAACTACCACCTTCCTCCTTAGCCCCTTGAGTCAATAATTTTGTCCAACCTGGAACTTAGGTTTTCTTGAGGTATCCATCCTCACCTTCCATATTTGGCAGCAGTAGATTCTGACCACTGACTGGAGGCTGTGATGTCCTCATCTGGAATGTGGCCTCCTGACATGCCCAGAGGATAGCGGCATATGGCTGAACCAGGAGAAAGTAAAGAGAAAAGAGAATAAATACTTTTATTTTTATTTTCAGAGACCCTTTGCTAGAATACAATTGATTATTAGACAGGAAAGAGGGACTACACCCCTCTATGACCCCACTTTGACCACTCTGACTCTCTCAGCCTTTTCTTCCTTGCTCCGCCTCCAAATTTATTAGTATTTCATTTTCCAAACATTGATTCTCAGCCAAATCTACCTTTAGTCCAAACTCTGGAAATACCATGATGTGCTGATTTATTCTTTTGCTTGGTAATAACTCCATGTCCCATTCCCATTTCCTTATTAGACAGTATGCTCTTCTAATCAGTTTTGCAACAGGGTGAGTTATCCTCATAATCAACAGGTAGCTTTTATGATCCATAGTGTTTTTTTCCCTAAATAGCTGACTTCACGAAACTATGGAGCAGAGTCAAAAACAAAAACAAAAATAAAACTTCTCCTATGAAGGTATTAAACACACAACTTGGGCCTCCATCAGCACCGTGTTTTGGACTCTGGCTAAAAATAACATTCTCTGGAGATGGACTCCCTCCTCCAGCCAAGATAGAGTAACAAAGACCAAATTTACTTTCCTGGGAGAAATAATCAAAAACAGGAATAACATATGAAAAAATTAGGCTTGAATATAATAAATATAAGACCACAAAGGGCAGCAATCCCTGAGAGATGGAAAACAAAGATGAGCTCCACAATCACAAGTTACTGCCCTGAGAGAGTGTCTAGGCTACAACACAGTGAACAAGAACTCAGGAAGAGGCTGGAGGATTCTCAGAGCTCAGAAGACAAAGACAAGTGTTGGAGAAGTCAAGAGGACTAGAGCTCTCAGAACACAGGATTTCCAATAAGAAACAGGATCCCTATTTAAATTTCAGATGAGCAATGAATAAATGTTTAATATAAATACATCCTAAGCAAAAAGGAAAAAAAAAATACCAGGCTATAAGAGAAGCAGAGAAATAGAACCTATAATAAGAAAATTTTTAATTGATTAAAATTTATTCAGAACTAATATAAAAGTTAGAATTGGAAAAGGAGAACATTAAAATAGCTACAACTGTATTGTGTTCAAAAATATAAGGAGAGCTATCTAGGACATAGAAAAATAGGTAAATCAAATTTCTAGAGATAAAACTTGAATATGTAAGATAAAATACACTCTATGAGACTAAAAGTAGATTATACATTGGCAGGAAAAAACAGTGAACATAAAGACTGTAATAGAAACTCTCCAAAATGGAATGATGAAAGAAAAAAGAATCAATAAATAAACAAAACATAGAAGATTAGTAAGATATGGAACATTCTTAAACATCTAGACATACATGTAAATTGATTCCTTGAAGAAGAGGAGGGAGGAAGACAGAAAATTACTTGAACAAAAAAAGATGGAATTTTAAAAATTTGATGAAAATCATAAACCTAAGAAACTTAGCAACATCTGAAGTACAAGAAATACAAAGAAAACTATGCTGTATAGCAGATCATAAAGTAATTGCTTAGAACAAGTGACAAGGAGAAAATCCTAAAAGCATCTAGAGCCAAAGAAAACAATAAAGGACTAAAGATAGAGATGACAGCAAATTCCTATTCAAAATTGTAATTATGTGATAAATATATGATTGTTAATGTTATTCATATCTATTTAAGTGGTAATTGGCTATTTAAACAAAAACAATAATATATTGTGTTTACAAAATATATAAAAGTAAAATGAATGAAAAAAATAGCATAAAGCTTTAAAGGTTTAAAGGCAAAAAATGGAAGTCATCTTGTTGAAAGGTTCTTATACTCTATGTGAAATGATATAGTCCTTGAAGATAGACTTCAGTTAAAGATGTAAATTGCAAACTCTAAAGTGAGCACTAAAATAATATTTTTAAGACTTACAGCTAATAAATCAAAAGATAAAATGGAATCATAAAACTTCAGTTAACTGAAAAGGAGGCAGAAGAAAAGGAAGGAACATAGGACAAATAGAAAACAAATAGCAAGAATATAGATTTTAAGTTAACCATATAAATATTCTTATTAAATATAAGTGGTCTACATACCCTACTTAGGAAGCAGAGATTGGAGAATGGATTTAAAAAGAAAAAGCAAGTTTAAACTACATATGGCCTATGAAAAAACACTTTAAATATAAAAACAGACTAAGTTAGAAAATAAGGAAGAAATGTACCATGAAAACTTAAAAGAGGGAGTTCCTGTCGTGGCGCAGTGGTTAATGAATCCGACTAGGAACCATGAGGTTGCGGGTTCGGTCCCTGCCCTTGCTCAGTGGGTTAACGATCCGGCGTTGCCGCGTTGCCGTGAGCTGTGGTGTAGGTTGCAGACGCGGCTCGGATCCCGCGTTGCTGTGGCTCTGGCGTAGGCCGGTGGCTACAGCTCCGATTGGACCCCTAGCCTGGGAACCTCCATATGCCGTGGGAGCGGCCCAAGAAATAGCAACAACAACAAAAGACAAAAAGACAAAAAAAACAAAAACAAAAAACAAAAAACAAAAACTTAAAAGAAAGTTAAAGTGGCTATATTAATATTAGACACAAAATATTTCAAGAGAATGAATAAAGATGGTATTTCACAGTGATAAAAGGGTCAAGAACACATAATGAGCACAATCTTAAGTATTTATACACCTACTAAGAGAGATTTACAACAAATGAAGCAAAAAATAAATTACTACAAAAAATAACAAATCCACAACTTTTTTTAATTTTTGTTTTGTTTTGGTTTTTTGCCTTTTAGGGCCGCGCCTGCAGCAAATGAAAGCTCCCAGGATAGGGGTCCAATCGGAGCTGCAGCTGCCAGCCTACACCACAGTTCTCAGCAACACCGGATCCTTAACTCACTGAGCAAGGCCAGAGATCAAAACCACATCCTCGTGGATAGCAGGCAGATTCGCTACCACTGAGCCATGACAGGAACTCCTGACAAATCCACAATTACAGCTGCAGATTTAAATTGTTCTTCACCTAATTTCTCTTCACATATAGATAGACAACAGTTACATGAAAAGAAATTTAACATCACTAATCATCAGGGAAATGCATATCAAAACCACAGTGAGATAGCACCTCAAACCTGTTAGAATGGCTGTTACCAAAATATAAAATATATCTTTTTCTCAATATAAAATATAGACTCAATATATTGTATACCTGAAATTAGTATACTGTTATGTCAATTACAACTCAATTTAAAAAATTATATTAGTATTTCCGGATAGAGCAATAAGGCAAGGGAAAAAATAAAATGTACCCAGATCAGAAAGGAAGTAAAACTGCCTTTAATTGTAGATAATATGATCAGTTATATAAGAAAACAGATGAAATCTACAAAAAAGCTACTACTAGAACTAAAAAATAAGTTCAATAAGGTTTCAGACATAAGATAAAACTATCAGTTGTGGTTCTATATACTAGCGGTGAACAATTACAAGTTACAGTAACAATAAAAAATTAAAAAATATTTAGGGATAAACATGACAAAAGACATGAAAGACCTGTACAGTACCCAACATTGCCAAGATAAATATCTAAATAAGTAGAGATATATACTACGATGTTCATGGGTCAAAAAAGTCAGTGCTATTAAGATGTCCATTCTACCCAAGGTTTCAGAAGGCATACTTGTATAAACAAACAAAATGATTCTAAAATTCACATGGAAACACAAAGATCCCAGAACAGCCAAAATAAATTTGAAATAGTAGATCAAAGGGGAAGGACTAACATCAGATTTCAAGACATTATACAGCTACAGAAATCAAGACAGTGTGATATCAGTGTAGAGAGAAATATGTCAATGAAAGATGAAAACGTCAAGAACTAGACACACATATATATGCATCTATCTTATCCTGCAGCCATTCACTCCTAGGTATTTGTCCAAAGGAAATAAAAGTATACAGCCATACAAAGACTTAAGAATGTTCCTAACAGCTCTATTTGTAATAGACAGTGCAAACTGGGAAGTAATCACATGTCATCAACAGGTAAATGGATAAACAAATTACAATTTGTAATTACAAATTACAAATCCATGCAATGAAATACTACTCAGCAGGCCTGGGATAAGAACAAAGCAAATAAGGAGCCCAGGATGCAAAATGTAAGGAGGTGCTCATTTCCAGGGTCATGGAGTTGCCTGCACTGCTTTGCAGGATCCTGAGGGTGAGAGCCTCCTTGCATTTTACACCCTAGGCACCTCCCTTGCTTCACCCTAGTCCCATCTCTGTTACTCAGTAATTTTAAAAAAATGCTCTATTCATACATGCTACAACACAGATAAACATTAAAATATTTGTGCTGAGTGAAAAAAGTCAGGCAAAAAGAGTACCTACTGTATGTTTCTATTTATATACAATTCTGGAAAATGAAAACAAGTCAGTCTACAGTGACAGAATGTAGATCAGTGGTTTCCTGGGGAAGGGAGGAGTAGGCGAGAGAAATTACCAAGGGGCACAAAGAAACTTTTGGCGGTGATGGGTTTGTCACTATCTTGATTATAGCGATGATTTCATGGGTTTATATATAAGTCAAGGCAGATCAAATCATGCATTTTTAACATGTGCTGTTTAGAGTATGTCAATTATATTTCAATGAAGCTATTTTCGAAAAGTAACCTCTGGAGTAAGATAATAGATTTTTAATTGTACATTTTCACTTCCATTTTCAAAGCAGGTATCCAAGGCTTTCCTGTTCCGTCACCCCATGGGGGATTTATGTTTACAAGGCAGAAATAAGAAACTTCTTGGAAAGCTTGCTCTCATTAAAGGACTTCCTGGAAAGCTTGCTCTCATTAAAGGACTTCCTGGAAAGCTTGCTCTCATTAAAGGACTGTAGGATGAAGAAGAGGTGGCAGAAAGATAGTGAGACTTCTCTAGGCTGGAAGGGGACAGAGGCAGGCAAATTAGAGTGTGTACGGGCACCAAGCTCCTTTCCTAGAAGTTCCTTGGAGAGGTAACAAAACATCAAAGGGAAATGGTGTCATGTGAGCATGGAGCCCACGCTTGGCATAGAACAGCTGAACTGCCGTTCTTAAAGAATATGGTGGGCTTGGAGAAGAAGGACATCCACCATAATCAATGATGAACTGAGGCAAGAGGCCCTCATGCCCATATTACACCTAGTAAAGCTCCTGGATTCTTGTCCAACCCTAGGAAAGGGAAGGATGACTCTGCATCAAGGCCCAGCTGACCCTTCAGAAACAGTATGATTAAGCAAAACCCTTCATAGTCAGCTTTGGCAAGAAATGCGACAATTACCCAACTGAAACTCTTCTCTGTTCTTGTCCACTGCATTTTCCAAGTCAGATTTGAATCAAGAGATGAGCATGGGGATTTGGTGTCATTTTGCCTCTTCTTGTCAAATATATAATTTTTCTTTTTTTGTCTTTTCAGGGCTGCACCCACGGCATATGGAGGTTCCCAGGCTAGGAGTCTAATCTGAGCTATAGCTGCCAGCCTACGCCACAGCCACAGCAACTCGGGATCCAAGCCATGTCTGCAGCCTATACCACAGTTCACAGCAACACCAGATCCTTAACCCACTGAGCAAGGCCAGGGATCAAACCCGCAACCTCATGGTTCCTAGTCAGATTCATTTCTGCTGCACCATGACAGGAACCCCTCAAATGTCCATCTGGCCCCAAGTCTCTACTAAAATATAAATCAGATCATGCAACCCTCTGCTCAAACCATTCCATTAACTTCCCATCTCCTTCACAGAATAAAACTCAAAATCCTTACACATAACCTATCTCCTGACTATCTCAGATGTTGTCTCCACCTGACACCCTGTCAATCACTGGCCTCCGTGCTGTTCCTTAAGCCCATTGTGTGCTTCTTCAGAAATCAGCATTTATTGTTGAAGTATTTAATTTAATAACATAATAACATAATCATCTTCACAAAGTGGAGGAAAGAGTCGTGGAATACCACAGTTCCTACTTTTTTTTCACATTATATCTCTAAAATCTGAAGCCAACTTGCAAGCAAAGAGTGAGTCATATTGTTCAACTGTCAGTATTTTTTTAATGATACATCTTAGCGTCAGCAGTTCCTTATATTCAATGAAATACGTTAATAATAGCATCCATTTAGAAACATGCATCAAGTGTCAGGCATTAAGATAAGCATTTTGTCATTCATTATTTCAGGTGTCCCACGTGTTACCCATTTTACTAGTAAGAGTTTTAATAACTGCCTGAGACCTTTCATTGAGCAAATACTAATTCAGATTAGACTCTGACTCTAGAAACTGTGACCTCACTAAACCATATAACCTCTGAAAACCAAAAGATTTCAAATTCACTCCTGGCTCTACCATTTAAACCACATGGGATCAGAGCAAATGACATACCCTCCTGGGGTATCCTCTTCATATGGAGAGCAAAAGATCTGGAGGAGACGTTTTCTAAGGCAGTGGATCCCAAAAGCCAGTGCGTGGATCACTTGTTTTAGAATAGCTTGGAAGGTTCTAAATACATACGTGTGAGCCCCCACTTAGAGATTTTTTTTCCTTTGGCATTATCTGAAGCAGAGCCCAGGAACCTGTTTCTAAGGTTTCCTGGGTGATTCTGCTGGGCAGCCAGTCTTGGGAACAACACTACTGCCAAATCCCTTCCCGCCTGGACACAAGATTATTCTCTCGAGCCATGCCTGACGGCCAGAGAAATCCTCATTCACAGTCCCACAGGATACATTCCTGGCTATCATGTATCTCTAGTCACTGAGCTATGAGTGTAATGAGAACTGCTTCCCGGAACATCTAAAGTAAACCAGAAATGGGAAAGGAGGGTCGCATGGGGTGAATCATGATACTGTTGCAAATAACTTCCCTACCAAGGCACTGCTTATCCTGGGAACAGCAATCAAGAAGTTTCAACAGAGCTGTCGCTGCTATAGCTACCCTCATGAGAAATTTCAGTTCCTTTATATTTCCTGCACTCAGGAATCCTTCCCATTTTGTGTTATCACTAAACTCAAACAGGAATGTTCGCTATTTAACAGAGAGAGAGGGAGAGAACAAGAGGGCAAGATTCTACCTAGGATACTCTATTTGCTGTGAAAAAGTACCAACTCCCTTCCTGAAGGCTCTGTTCTCCTTATTTATCATTGTGTGAGAGCTGTGGTCTTCCAAGTGTGCTCCCAGGACCTGCAGCATCACCATTACCTGGGAACTTGTTGGAAATGCAAATTCTCCATCCCCACCCCAGACCTACTGGATCAGACATGCTGAGGATTTTTCCCAGCAAACTATGTTCTCACCAGCCCTCCAGGCGACTGGTGCACACTCATATTTGATAATTAAAGGAACTGGGGGATGAGATGAGGCTTCAGTTCTCCACATAAACAAAATGCCAAATGTGTCCTCCTCATCCCCTCCAGCTCTTCCATCACACAAAAGGGTTTAAGTCCATTGTATGTGGACAGCAGCATGGCAACTGCACTTATGAGAACTAGATGAGCTCTCCCTGAATCAAGAGGAGTTCTCTGAACCCTGCCTGGAGACCAATAAAGAGTTCTTGGAGGGGAGGAATTCAGGATAATAGGTGACGTGTTATTCTTGCTAAGAGGCAATCAAGGTGAGGGGGGATGCAAACTTGGCTCTGAGAAGCATCTAGTGTATCAGCAAACCCCACAAATTTACCTCCTGAAAAGTTCTTCAGTACAGCTCTCTCTCTCCTTCCCCACTCCTCCCATGCAGAGACCAACCTCCACCTTCTGATCCCCCCAACCCCTGTCTGAACCACTCCAATACTTTTTCTATTGAGAGTTTAATTTATTTTTATCTTTTACTTTTTAAATTTTTATTATAGTTAATTTATAATGTTCTGTCAATTTCTGCTGTACAGAAAAATGACTAGTTATTCATATATATATATATATATATTTTATATAAATACATTCTTTTTCTCACATTATCCTCCATCAATGTTCCCTCACAAGTGATTGGATATAGTTCCCTGGGCTATACAGCATGACTTCATTGCTTATCCATTCCAAATGCAACAGTTTGCATCTAACCCCAAACTCCACTCCCTCCCCCTCCCCCTTGGCAACTACAGGTCTGTTCTCTATGTCTATGGGATTGTTTCTTTTCTGTAGATAGGTTCATTCGTGCCATATATTTATTAGATTCTAGATATAAGTGATATCTTATGGCATTTGTCTTTCTCTTTCTGACTTACTCCAATGCCTTCTAGCTCTTCTTCCTGGTTCCGCTATTGTCCTCTCTCCACAGAGTAGCCCAAGTGAACTTCCTAAAGCCTTATTCTAACATGAACCTTCTAACAGCTCCCCATTCTTCTTAGTATAATGTGACCCATGGTGCCTACAGGATCGGGCCTCAGGCTACCTACTTTTCTGGCCTCATCTTGGGTCATCCCAGATCTACGATCTCTAAATTCCAATAAGTTGGTCTTATTTCAACTTCACAAAGGCACAACATACCTTCCAACCTCAAGGTCTCTCTAAACATGATGCTCCCTTTGCCTGGAATGCTCTTCCTTTCCCCTCCTTTACCTGATAACACCTGTCATCCTCTAGCTCTTAGACCACCCCTCTCTTAGGGAATTCTTCTGCACCAATTAAGTTAGAAATCTTGGAAGTGCCTGTCATGGCACAGGGGAAACAAATCCAACTAGTATCCATGAGGATGCAGGTTCAATCCCTGGCCTCTCACAGTGGGTCAGTGACGCAGCATTGCCATGAGCTGTGGTGTAGGTTGCAGATGTGGCTTGGATCCCCGTTGCGATGGCTGTGATGTATGCTGGCAGCTGTGGCTCCGATTAGACCCCTAGCCCGGAAATTTCTATATGCCGTGGGTGCAGCCCTAAAAAGCCAAAAAAAAAAAAAAGGGAAATATCTTTTAAATGCTCTTATAACATACTTCTTTTCTTTGATAGCACCTTTCACACTTGTGCTATAAATAGTTGTTTATTTAATTTTGGTCTCGCCACTCAACAGTACATGTTCTAAGGGTAGGGAGCCTGTCTATCTTTCTCTGTTGTCTCTCCAATTTCTAGTAGGCTGTCTGGCATTAACTGAGTGCTCAGCAAATATCTCTTCAAAATGTGATAAAAGAAGAGTTTTCTGTTGTGCATTATAATTAGGACTTAAAGACAAACATCTGGAAAGTTAGGGAAAGAGAGCCCCAACTAATGAAATTTAACAAGGGAGCAGACAGCTAGACTTCCTTATAAGTCTGGTTTATTATATACTTTCTTGCAACCTATATTTTTGTTCATGGTTTAATAAGTATATGTATTTAATAGCTGTTCATGTATTTAATAAGTACATAAGGTAGGTACTAGGTAGGTACTATTCTGAAGATTCGGTATCAGGTACTATTCTGAAGATTCGGTAGTGAACATGACAAATAAAATGATTCTACATTCTGGTAGGGGAAACAGACAAAAGATACTAGCTTTTAATAATCAAACAGGAAAACTGGCTGTTTGACACTAGCTATTATTAGCTATTACTAAATCAGGTAGTGTGACAAAACTATGGAAAACACTAAAACGTGGTACAGGGATAAAAATGATGGTGGGTGAAAGGAGGAGTTCTTTTAGGCTACAACCTTCACCAGAAGCTTTGCTTTACTTGTTTACCTCTTGTTGAAACTGTAAGCAATTTTGAGAATAGCAATCATTTCAGATTCTTCCTTTGCCCCTTCAACATAGAGTCAAATAAATGTTCAACATTAGATGGTCAGCCATTAGATGGTCAACACACACTTGCCAAATAAATAAGCAGACAAAGTGGTAGAGAGATGGGTAGGTGGGTGGAAGGGTGAATGCAAGAATTAATGAATGGAGACTGTGAACTTCACCACATGTTGAATTCTTCAGAGCAGCTGCTATGATTGATTCATTTCTCTGTCTCCCAAAGTGCCTGGGCATAGAAGGTACTCAGCCCACATTTGAAAAAAAAAATACCCTTCTCAGCAGGGTATTCAGGGGGCAGTGCTTTCCCCAAGGAGGGCCAAGATTTGTTAGCACGAATGCCATCTTGTTCCCAGCTCACAACAACCTCCAGAGAGGGATGCTCTTTCTGCTCTTTCAAGGGCTTTGTTGGCATTTGCATGAGAGGAAGAGAAGTTCTGACATGAATATTAGTCAGTGGAGGATCTCCAAATCAAGCCAGAGTAAGGCTCTGGGCCCCAAGTTATAAACCCTTTTCAGACAATGAAGTAGAGTTGGTGGTCCACAAGTTGAGACCAAGGAATACAAGGATGAGGAAAGGGAATTCAGAGACAAGAGCCAGCAAAGCAGCCATTAAGGAAAGTTTCTTGATGAATCAGTATTGCCAGAGGCCTCACAGAAAGGACACAGGAAAAGAGGCAAGCTGATCTTGGATGGCCTTTCTCATCCTAGTGGGTCTTTGGAACCAGGATGAACCTTGGCCCAGGGCAACCAACGTGGCACTTCTCAGCAGTACCAGTGTGGTTTTCCTATTGACTATGTCTATTTTTGGTAAACTTCTGTGGAAGGGATTCCAGCCAATAGTGAAGACAGAACTGCCAAGTAGGCTCAAGTCCTAAATGTCAGGTCCCCTTCTTTCCCCCAGTCTACTTCATCATTTATCAGAGCCCATCAATCTGCCTCTGAGCTCCACATTATGAGATAGAAAGCAGCATCAAAAAGCAGAAAATAGCAAGGAAAGCAAGAGACCCTGCAGCAAAGAAGTATCACCTGATTTTGCCTTTTGAGTTGTCTTGGTGCTTTCCTGACGCTTCTGCTATCCACCAATCTCCTGGACAGAGAGGCCAACTCATTTTTCGAGTTTCCCAGAGTGGAAAACTACTGGCACTGGCTGCTGCATGCCCAGGCGGAAACTCGCTCCATCCTGAGCTCTGGTAGGGCCTGGCAAGCAGGCTGAGGAGAAGCAGCTGCCACCAGGCCCCAGCTTCCAAGAATTACTTTCACACTGTGCTGCCAAAGTTGGGAGCCTGAAAGGGCTGCTTGTTCCATAATGTTTACCATCTCACTGTTAGCTCTAGACCACAAGCTCCCCCGTCAATGAGTGTTCTATATGCAGCTTCCAGGAAAACACACACATGGCACACATGAGGCCTGGGGCAAGGAGAGCCAACAGCTGGGCCTCTTCGGGCACAGAGAAGATACAATTTGACCGACAGAAGTGGGGGTGGGGAACTGTGTGTGCAGTTATGTGGGTCAGCTGGGGGACCCAAGACAGTCCATGGCCTAAAGGAACATCTGGACCATAAAGCTTTAGAGCCAAGACTTTAGGAAACCAACCCTCTGATGGCTCCATGTTAAATATCAGAACTTCTGAGGCCCAGAGAGGTGAATTGACTTACTCAAAGATGTACAGCTGACTAGTGTAGTCAGGACTGAAGTTCAGATCTCCTGATCCTCGGTTCCTCTTTCATCAAGCCTGGCCACCTTGACCTAGTTTTTCTAGCTTGAGAGGGAATAAGGTGGTCTGATTAAAGTGTGATTTGGGCCCCTTCTTTCCACAAGCTCTATTAGCAGGCTACTTCAGACTGGATCACTATGCAGGTACATATCTACATGATGGGATCTTGCTAGGTGCCAAGGAAAATTATTTGGGTTCCTATAGATACAAAGAGGCTATTTTGCCAAGACCTCTTTTGCCCAACTTGAAATTTCATATAAGAATAGCCCTCTAAGGGACCTGCCATATAGCAGAGGTAACTCTAATCAATATTCTGTGATAACTTATATGGGAAAAGAAACTGAAAAAGAATGGATATGTGGATGCATATAACAGAATCACCTTGTTGTACAGCAGGAATTATCACAACATTGTAAATCAGCTATACTTCCATAGTTTAAAAAAAAAAAAAAGAATAGCTCTTTATTATTTCAGTTTTCCTAAAAGCCCAAAATACTTTGCAGAAACAAATATTGCAGAGCTCCAGAAGAGAGGTCCCCAAGCTGTAATGGATTTCTTGTTACTGAGATGAGGGTCAGATGAGATAAGTTCTTACTCCTGGTTAACAAAGTTAATAAAAGCCTCATAGTAAAAATAGAGTGCCCTTTCCTTCAACAAGGAGGCAAGTGATAGAGACAGCTGGGTAACTATGCGTTAAGAGCTGAGAAAGAAGCTGCTGCATAGTTTAGAATCATCATAGATCCATGCTTAAAACTTGATTCTGCTACTTCCAAATTGTGGAACCCAAGACAAGTTACTAAGCCTCTCTGCACCTCAATCTCCTCACCCTCAATAACACTGCCAAGCAGGGTTGTTGTAAGGATTTAATATACTGTATACAAAGAACATAGCACACTTCATGAGAGGCAGTAGGGAATCACTAAATAATATCTAAGAGAAAGAGAGGGGTCATTTGTTTTAAATATTACATTCACTCTTTCTTAAGCAATTCAGAGGTTTTATGGCTTTGGGAAGGATTTTTAAGCCTTTAGCCTCTCAGTTTAATGACAATAATAGTACTTGTTTATAAGAATACTATAAGGAGATATGAGTAAACATATGTCAAGTACTTAGATAGTAATGTTTAGAGCAGAGCAATGCTTAGAGAAGTAACATTTAATAAAGATTAGATGTTATTTATTTTTCAATAATTTTACTCTAATTCACTCTAAAAAAATATTGGAGTTGGCTTCCAAAGCTGTATAAGATACTAAGTAAATAAATAAACAAGCAAATAAGTGAAGGAATGTAGGAAAAGGAAAAAAATAGGGACGATTCAAAGCTATGGATAAATCCCAAAACATGTTACACTTGGTTCTTTACTGTTTGCTGGGATAGTCCTCACATTTGACTCTGAGCTTCCTACTAGCCAGTTCAAGAAGCAAAGTATAATCAGTTAACATGAATCACAAGGGCAACAAGGTAAAAGCTAAACTTTAATTTTTGTTTCCAAGTGGGATGGAGTAGCCTGCAGTAAGCAATGCTCCCCCTGAGGATAACTAGAAGAGCTAGATAAAATTTAAAAAAATCATCTACTTGAAGGCATCTGATAGTTGCTGAGGTAGTGAGAACAGAGGCACTGCTACTTCAGAAAAGGGAGAATTTGTAGTCAGCTGGGCTAAGGGCAAGACACTGATTCTGGGCTTTGCACCAGTAGGGGGGTTACTGCTTTTGAAATAACCTGGGATCCTTCTAGCAGGCAGCTTATTTTCCTGTTCAGCACATTTGCCAAATACTGGAGTTGTGTAGAGAGGCAGTATAAAAACCTAAGGGAAAACCCTCTGAAAGGCTGAGCTGAGTTTTTGAGTCTGACAAAACAAAGACTAGAGTTCAGGACCCACCAGGAAGAGAGGCCACGGATAAAACATAGGATTTTTTGAAAAGCACTGAATGACAAAGAATCCAAGTTTATACCCTATCAATTGCCCAGAATGAAGATATTCTACCCTACCAAGTAAAGACAGAGCCAATGACTTTACTGTTGACCAATCTGGACTTTGGGTTCACAGGCTCTTAAGAAAATCAAAGATCCAAACACATTTCTAAAGAGAAGAGCACCCTAGCCTCACAGAGAAGTGGGCCAAGCCAGTATCTACCCACATGCAGGGCATCTTAGTGGTTATAAAGAAAGAAATATGTGTTCAAATTTATCCTGATATTTATAAATTTCTTGTTCTTGGCATTTCAAGAGAGAAACTCAGATGCATCCTCATAAGAGAAATTAAGGATACATTTTATTTAATCAAGAAACACAATCAGTAGCCAGAGATATATCATGTTGTTGCTAATGAGACAGGCTAGGAGTTGGAACCTGGTACCCTTCACTGCAGTGCTTGCACCTGGACTTACTCTCCTCTTCTCCCCAAGCAACAGAATACAAAGAAACTACAAGGGACTAAAAAAAAAACTGCACACCTGTGCAGCTGGGGCAAGTTATGAACAATAAGATACAAAAAGACCAAAACCCAATTCCTCCTTCTGAAGTATTGTGAGCAAAAGCATAGTACTGCACACAGTCCCTGCACTCAGCGCCACCAAGAGGGTGGGTGGACCACCTAAGCCACCCTCCAGCCGACCCAGGGGTCCACTCCTATCTCTTCCCCATTTAAGGAACCAGTTCACCACCCCAGGGAGCAAGCAAGGAAACAGTTACTTGTTTTGCTCCCACATGCTACAGCATGAGTGCCAATAAAACTTTGCCTAAATTTCCCTTCTGGCTTTTTATCAATTTCTATTGATTAAAGAGTCTAAGAACCTGGGTCAGTAATACTATCGTCATTAGTCGTCGTCGTAGTACAGTAGTAGTAGTAGCAGCAGTAGCAGCAGCAGCAGCAGTAACAACAGCAACAGCAGCAGCAGCCATTATAACAATAGAAGTAGTAGCATAGTTATTCATCACTGTTGAGCAAGTAACTCAATAAGAAAAGCTGTAACAAAGTCCTAAATATTAGTCTAACCTACTAAAGATTAGATGTTATTTAATATTGTAGCTTTCTCAAGGTGGATTTAGCCTAGCCTCATAGCCAGGGCTTCTCCTGTGCCAGGATGAACCATTTCTTTACTTAGCAATGCTTATACATAGAAGATACACTTCACTGTTAGACCTTATCTCTTGACTTAACAGCACTCAAAAGATTAAATACAAATTCATTGCCTGAAATACCAAGGGTAAGAGCTTTACACACATCTCGGCAAATTTAAGCACATTTTTTTCTGTATTTATGACCACTAAAATGTTCTGCCCGCAGGCCAAAGTGGGAAGTTAGGCTTTTAGGAATAAGCACAGAGGCTTCTTGACCTCTACAAGGGGAAGGGCTCTTCCAGCCCTTGGACACCAGACGCTGGACTTCTTTACTGCACATTAGTAGCTGCAGCTCAGGGAACTTCAGTCTGTCATCCTCCTATGTAGTAACACTTTCAACATTTGAAGGAATAATATTCTTATGTCTGCTCAGCTTCTGAACATCTTTGTAAGACCAAGACACACGTGGCATAATTTAGATCCTTTTTTTTTTTTTTTTTTTTTTTTTTTGTAGAAATACACAGAGAAGCCAGGGAACTTCTTGACTTTCCTTCATTCCTGCCTTCTTTTAATTCCTCAAACATTTATTGATTGCTTCTATAAGCCAAGCAGTACGAAAGCCATGAGGACACAGAAGATGCTCACCACACCAAATAAGACAATGGCCAAAGTCACAATCATCTGAGGCAGGAAAAAAAGAAGTTGCATACTTTTTAACAACTCATCACCTCCCACTTAAGCCCCTCCAAAAACCCTCATTGTTTTGAATGTCTTAACTTTTGCTTTACTTTACTGTGTATGTGTCCAAACCACTGAGAAATTCTGGGAGGCCTATCTTGCCACATTCAGGCTCTTCAGAGGTCTGTTGGCTAAGACCAAGAGCTAAGTCAACAATCACACCATTTTCCCCAGAAAAAAATACACTGTCGTGGATATGCTCGGCCTGGGCACAGGGCCATGCATTAGGATAGCCAGAGTTCAGGGTTGTCAGAAACCCCTATTCCCCAAAGGTAACTTGAGTCTCTCTCTCGGTGACCACAAGAGACCATAATAGTCACTAGTGAACTCTTTTGCTCTTTCCTCCTCCATCATCCGCTTGATAAAAACTGTTGTTTTATAGTCTTTGGGTAATTTTAATTTCTTTCTCTTCCAAAAGTAACAAATCACAACCCTTGATATTTTTATATAACTTTCCAAAGCCCATTGACTTCCATTATCTCATTTGATCTCCCTACAGTAACCCTGTGAAGTGCAGGCAGCAGGCAGGGTCTATTCTTCCCATTTTATAAGTGAGCAAAGTGAGGTACAGAGATTTGCCAAACATCACAAAGCAAGACAGCAACAGAGCTGGAAATAGAATATAGATCCCTCCATTTCCATTGCCATCTCTATCCACCATCTATGTTGTCATCACACTCTGCTGTCAGCACAGGCTCTCCACACTGCCTGTAGTGTGACCTCAGGGTCAAGAAGAACCACCAATTTGGGGAACAATCTGGAAAGAGGGTCCAGAGAAACTTATTGCTTGTTTAAAGTTTAGAATGTCCTGACTCCAGATTTGTTTAAATCTTATAGCAAAAGGAACATGAAACTGGGCAGGAGGCCACTAGCACAGCATTTTGTTATCACTGGGTGAAGGGAAAGCCTTTGATCAGAAAGCATCTGTCACATATCAAGGATCCCAAAATTATGTGATACCTGTTTTTGCCACCACCTTAACCTCATCTTTGTCCTATGACCCTTCTATGGCAACCATCTCCTCTCCCTTGTTTTTCTTTTTGTGACTGTGCCTTCACTTAAGCTCAAAATCTCTCCCTTCCTGTTTTCATCCAGCCCGACAAATTTCTTTATCTCTGGATCTCTCTTGTACCTTTAGTATCTCAACCAGCATGACACCAGAGACTCGATGTGATTGGGTAGCAAAACATTCTGAGTCTACCACTCCAGGAGCAGTAGAGCATAGAGGTCAAGACCGTGCTTTCTGGAGGTGGATCCCATCATAGTTCTGCCACATGGCTAGGTCTATAACCTTGAGTGAGTTACCTAAAGTTTCTTGGCCTCAGTTTCCCCTCTGTGAAAGTGAAATAACAATGCTACCTACTTCATAAGATGGTTGTTAAGATTAAATTTGTTGACACCACTTAGAATAGTACTTGGAAAATATTAAGTGCTCATTAAATATTTGTTGGTACTGTTCCTTGAAATCTGCATTTTCTTTTTCTCCATTTGGCACAACTAAGAGTGCTCAAGGGGCAAATGAGTTTCTGTTATCCCCAGAGGAAGATCCTCTTACTGGCAGGAAGGATACCAGAGGCCACCCTCAGGCTAAACTTGATAAACAAACATACAAACAAGAAAGAGCCAATCTGGGCAGCATCTAGCATTGCTCAGTTAAGAGAAATTCAACCAGGGAGGTCTCTTCCCAGCCGTTTTTATCTTTTTCCCAGGGGCCTTCTCAAGCCATATAAAGTGTGTACACAAACACACACACACACACACACATACACACAGCCTTAATTAAACATGCATAGCCTTAATTAATACCTCAGGTCTGGTTTCAGAAGCCTGGAACCAGCACTACATTCTCATTAACAGTTGAGGCTCCATTAAACCCTCTCAGCACATCTCTGGGGACAGGAATGATGAGAACCCAGGGAAACACAAATGATTTTCCAATTTGGAAACGTATTTAGGTAAAGTAGCAGGTATCAGCCTTGGTGTGAGATAAGGGAGTGGGGACAGGGAGACAACTCTGAGCAGAAGGGAACCAGAACATCTCCAGGGCTGTTTGGTTTCTCTGCAAAGATCAGTCAGTCCTGAAGGGCTTCCAGCTATAGCTTTGCTTGCTGAGTGTCCTAATGAGATCCAAATTCCAAGTGTGAGCTCTATATGATCCTGAATGTAGGACTGATACTGAAAAGAATAAAACTACAGTGATGAACCAAAAACATATTTGGAACCAGTAGGAAAAGAATCCCAAACCCTTAATATCTTTGTTCCTTCTTTCAAAGTGGGGACGGTCTAGACACCAAAGGAGGACTCCCCACCCCACGAAGTGGCCCCTGTGAACTGCTAGCAAGTGGCTTACTTCCTAGGATGGGAAAATGAAGAATGGAAATGGGAAGTCCCAGGACTTGGCTCTGTACCCTGAATCCTAAAGGCCTAGGTTGCTTGTTGGGGAGGAGAGGGGCGTTTCTCCCTTTTTGTAAGCACACATAGTCATCACAAACCAAGTCAGGAGAGTGGGGCAGTTGGCAGTTCTTTACACAAGCAGTCATATAGTTGGCTGGGTGAGTCCTTAGGACTTCAGACCTGGGAGAGGTTTTCAGGATCATCAGATTTCTGTTTCCCACTTGGAAATCCATAAGTTTCTGGATCCTCAATGGCCACTGAAACTGGTCTTATACCCTGTGGTAAAGACGAACCCTGGTGGCTGATCAAGCAACAACTATAGCTTGGAATATTCTTGCACTTCCTTGTGGAGTCTAAAGACTTTCTTTCCCATGGAGGGACTCTCAACTCTCCTGTTAAATCCAGTAGCCCCAGACCAAGTTGGGAAAGAGGGTCCTTGACCCATGGACCCTACAGGAGGATGAAAAACTGCTTCTCTGGGTCCTTCACTCATGACCCTCCACCAGGCAGTCCCACGTGTACTCTTCCTCCCTCTCAGCCACTGCATATACTATTTCTTCTGTCTAAAGGGCTTCTTCTTGGTTCCACCTCTAGAGAAAAAGATGCCCTACAGCAAATGGATTCTAGTACCATGAAACTTCTGCAGGCCAGATTGGGGCAGGGGTTTCTGTACTCAGCTTGTCACTAAGGAGAATTTTAGGATTTAAATTTTAAAATATTTACAAGATATCTCCTATGTGCTTAGCCTAAAAGGCAAGATTCTCCTGAAGTTCAGACTTTAGATCCCTGAGCCTGTGAACTAGCAGGGAGTTGGGGATATACAGTCTTTTTTATGAAGAATATCCATCCAATTTCTAAGCCCAAAATCTATCAATATCTTCTAATACGGACAGCTAAGCTCCCACACCACTCAATTACAGTAAGTTTGTGACAAAAGGTCTCATATATTATCTAATCCAACCTAATTTTACTATTGGTGAAAGGATTAAGACAGTACAAAGAGGTGTATAATATCTTAGTGTCCTACAACTGATTTGAGACCAAGCCAAGGGAAGCGAACTAAGTGTCTATCAGCAGGTGAATGGATAAAGAAGGTGCGGTATGTGTGTGTGTTTGTGTGTGTGTGCGTGTGTGTATGTGTATAAAATTTTGCCACTTAGAGGGCAACAAGAATGGACTTAGAGGGCATTATTGTAAGTGAAATAAGTCAGAAAAAGACAAATACTCTATGATATCACTTATATGTATACTCTAAAAAATACAACAAACTAGTGACTATAACGAAAAAAGAAGCAGGCTCACAGATACAGGGAACAAACTGGTGGTCACCAGAGGGAGAGGGAAGTAGGAAGGGGCAAGATACAGGTAGAGAATTAAGAGGAACAAACAATTATTAAGTATAAAATAAGCTGCAAGGAAATATTATACAACAGAGGGACTATAGATATTTTATAATAACTATAAATAGAGTATAACCTTCAAAAATTGTGAGTCACTACATTGTACACCTGTAACTTATATAATTTTGTACAGCAACTATACTTCAATTAAAAAAAAAAAAAAGACCAAGTCAGGATTGTATCTAGGGTTGTTCTCAAAATAACTTTCTTTTTTTTTTTTTTTCAAATCTTCTTCTTTTTTTTTTTTTTTTTTTTTTTTTTTTGTCTTTTTGCCATTTCTTGGGCCGCTCCCGTGGCATATGGAGGTTCCCAGGCTAGGGGTCTAATCGGAGCTGTAGCCGCTGGCCTACACCAGAGCCAAAGCAACTTGGGATCCGAGCCGCGTTTGAGACCTACACCACAGCTCATGGCAACATCGGATCCTTAACCCACTGAACAAGGCCAGGGATCAAACCCAAGACCTTGTGGTTCCTAGTCAGATTCGTTAACCACTGAGCCACGACGGGAGCTCCTCAAAATAATTTTCTAAGTGAGTTAAACATTATTTTCCAAATGAACTACAAATCATTCATTAGACTGTTCTAATAATATCCAAATTATTTGATGATTTATAGAAATGTTTTTTCAGAAATTGTTGGTATGATTCTTTGATGCAGATGCCAATAGGTAAAAGATATTCCTGAGCCATGATTTTGACAGAGGAAACTGCCTCACATTTTTCCAGGGACTTCCTCCTTGAACTGACAGTCTGTAGGTCCCAATCCCTGAAGTACTTTTGCAGGGGATGTTCACTAGGCTCACACCTCAAGACTATGTACACACACCTGTATTTCAGTATTTTCCATGAGAACCTGCATACCTTCTACTTAGCCCCTAGTGACAATGCCAATTTCAACATTGCCATTACTGGAAATGACACTAACATCACCTGACCCACCACCTGCTTTGCTGCCACTGTCAAAACTCCAGTGCTTTAGAGTAGTGAGCCAAGGGTCTCACGGGCATCATGCCTTGACCTATATCACTAGCTTGCTCTGTAGTCTCCATGGGGGTGGTACCTTAGGAGACCTATGCTCTCAAATTATAGATAATTTCTTTAAATACCAGTATTATTCACCCTCTGTTGGCTTATGCTGACTTTTCTAGATTGATATTTTTAAATATTCAATATCCCTATTAATAAGTCATACCAGGAACAGAAGGCTCATTGACCAATGGTCATGGTGAAATCTTCCAAGTGAGCTTAAATCAATATTTGTTTTAGACTTTATACATTAATTGAATTTAATGCTTAGCCCAGTTGCTATTTGTCAAACAATATTTATTCTTAATGAGCTATTAAAACATCTTTCAATATTTTAACAATTGAATGTATATAGGTTTCGTTTACAGCTCAGTTCTCCTGGACTTAACTCCAACATTTCATCTATTTATCCTAATGGCCAGGCTGTGGGGAAATCTAACTACCCAAGAATTTACTCTATTACTTTCAGTAACACCAATAAGGACTTCTGAAGTCATCCTTAAAGTGCATTTACTATTAACCTACTCTGTGTTCATCAAGCCCTAAGCCTCCATGAAACCCAAGTTTTATGACTAGACTCACCGATGACAACGTCTCATTGCTTGTTTCCAGTTAACCTTGATAAAATACCAAAAATGGTAGAGAGAAGACTTATTCCTTCAACATACTTCAAATACTCCATGTTCTTCTAAAGATCATCACAACAACTTTATTTCTTTTTCTTGACAGAAAGAGCCAAAAGAAATAGTTGATGCCAGGAATGGGGGGAGGGAAATGATTTAAAGTTAACTATTTTCTATCTTCAAACAGCCCATTGCCTGCTCCAGGGCTACAGCAGTGTTGTCTAACACAGATAGCTAGCTCTTTTGGTTTGGTCTCTTAAATATCTTTCTGGCATACCAGTCTCTATGAGTGTGCCTAGTCCCAAAACACTGTGCCATTCTGTGCACTCATAGTGACTCTTAGAGACCAAAGCAGGGAGAATGACATGGGGCTTGTTAAACATAATAGAGGCAACTAAACTTCAACTAGGTGCGAATAATACACACCAGAAAACTGAAATAGTGGTGCCAAAGTTCAGATCTGAGATATATCAACTATGTTTATTATAAGAAAGTAATAAGGCACTGGATTTATTTAACCAACTAATCACTGATTTTAAGGTGTTGGATTATATATGGCCTATATATGGCCTATGGAGGTATAAAGAAAATCCCATAGAAATAAAATTTTTGCAAAGGGAATATAGTGAGCATTTCACAAATGTATGCTCATGCTATATGAAGAGGAGAAAATGGAAATGCCCTTGGGAATCTAAATACAGAATGAAGCCACTGGATCTCTGATATATTGCCATGGGGTGGTACATTGGTAAAGTCAATTTGGAAAACTTCTTGGCAGTATGCAGAAAAATAGATCACATGTAACATATAAGCCAGCTTATACTAGGCATATACCCAAATGACCTGAGTATATATCTTTATCAAAATACCTTTATAAAAGGATTATAGAAGCTTCATTCAAAATGAGGCCAAACTGGAAATAATCCAAATTCCCACCCAGTACAGACTGGATAAACGAAATATTAATACACAATCATGAAAATAGTTGCCAAATTCGTGCAACATTAAGGATGAATATCATGAACAAAATGCTGAATGAAAGAAGCCAGACACAAAAGAGTATTTATGCATCCTATGATTCCATTTATATAAAGTATAAGAACAGGCAGAACTAACTTATGTTGTTAGAAAACAGAATAACGACTACCCTTGGGGGTTAGGATGGGGAAAATTGACTGGAAGAGAGCATGAGGAAAGCTTCTGAAATGCTGGAATAGCTCTGTTTCTTAATCTGGATACTGCTTAGATGGATGTGCTCAGTTTGTAAAATTCATCAAATTGAGCACTTAGGCTATGTTTATACTTTCCTATATTTATATTTGTGGCAAATGAAAAAAATGACTCCAATCTTTCACCTTTCCCTGTATTCAGACCTTTCCCATATAATCTTTTGTGCCCTCCCACTCTGACTCAGGGCTTGGCCATATGACTTGCTTTGGACAATGAGATCTCAGTGATCATGGCTCAAGCTCTGGCTTGCAAAATGCTGCATGTTTCCCTTTCTGCTCTTGATCCTGTGAAATTTTCATTAAAAAGTATCTACGCTAGTCTGCCAGAGAAGAGTGAAGAGTGAAGTTGCCCCAGTTGTCAGAGCCAAGGCCATCCTCTATGAGCCAATAAATAGCAGCTGATGGAAGTTTCCATGTGGCACAGTGGGTTAAGGATCCAGTGTTGCCACAGCTGTGGCACAGGCAGCAACTGTGGCTCCAGTTTGAACTCTGGCCTGGGAACTTCCACTTTCTATGGGTGTGTGGGGGTGAATGCTTGACTCCCAGATATGTGCATGAATCCAGAAGAGCCCAGAAGAGTAGTCCATCCAAAACCAGACTAAATCACCAATTTTGCATAGGTTGTTAAGAGACATTACTATGGTTAATTGGCAAATGATACAATTATATACTTCAATTTAAAATTAAAATACACATGTAATAAAAAAAAGGGGGGGGCAACAGGAAGGGCTAACATATCTATTTTTGAGCACATAGGAAAGAAAAACTGCCTGAAATCGTACAAGATCAGGGTCCTCAAAGCATAACATGACATTCAAATAAAATAAGGACCTTAGCCAGCCAAAAATAACTGGAAAACCAATCTGCAGAAGTTGTCCAAGACATCTAAAAATTATCTCCTTCTCTTTTCCAAAAGATGGCTCCCACCTCCCATTTTTAAAAATTTACTTGTATTCCACTCTACTCTACAAAAGAAGTCTTTAACAAATAGTATATGTTATATAAAGAGAGTATATTAGTTTCTGTTCCTGCAGTGGCCATGTTTCACCATGAAGGGTTTAAAGAAAAATGGTGGGAATGACCCTTCAGAACCCTTAGTAGTGCCTTTCCTAAGATGAACATTGATGGGCTTGAGTGTTCAACTGGTCTTCCAGCACAGGGCTGAGCAATGGCTGTGTTACCTGGATTAACCTGAGCTTTTGCAGAACTCAAGATAGTCAGCAGCAGGAGCAGCATCCAGGGCATTCTGGGAATCAGGATCATCTCAGAAGGTGGTGTTAGAACTTGAGCCTGCAGCCCATCAAAAATGCAAGAAAACAAGAAAGAGGAGAGGGAATGAGTGAGGCAGATACTGTCAACATGGATGAACACAATTTGTATGATTACCTTTGTGTTCTTACGTGTTTATTTCTATACAACTTTAAATCATAGACTTTGATAGTTGAATGGGACATCAAATAGTCACATAATATAAGAGTTTTCAAACTGGGACATTAAATAGTCATGAAATACAAAAATTTTCAAACCCTAGTAGATCATATACTCATGGAATTAATATTAGCAAAAACTATAAGTGGGTAACAAAGTTTCAGTAAGATAAATACTTACCCAAATTGTGAATGGTGATAAGTAAAACTTTTATTTATGATGTTTTCATAATTTTGACATTAATTCCAGTATTAAACCAAGAAAAACATTAAATGATGTTACTGTGTTGACCTTTCAAAAGGTCAATATTTAATCCTAATTTATTAGTTTGGGAGTGGTACCTGGAATTTTGTATTTTTAAGTTCCCCCAGAATAATCCATGTGGTAATGGATTAGTTGAGACAGCAATATGAACTCGTGTTTGGCTTAACAGAAATATAGATGGCTGCATATGGAAATGTTTACAAATATGTGTGTATACATAGGTTAATGTTTACACACATATTGCCCTGCTATGCCCTGCTATGTCAGCCTAGAGGCCCTAGAAGCAATGACATCCCAATTGCAAATCTAGTAGATAAATCTTGATTTCTAATACCATTCTCCAATCAAAGGAACCAAGGTTCCTTGGAAAAACTGCTGATTCTAGGACTGGAGCAGGAAATATGATCTTGAGGAATCTTAGTGCCCCAAATTGAGAAAGTATACACACATAAAAATGATGGGGATATGGCAAAGGAACACAGGAGCCAACAGAAAGAGTTTCTAATGGCCAAAGCTGGAACAATCTAAGCAACAAAATAAATCAAGTGGTATTGGATTATAACCCAAGGTATAAAATAAATATTTACAAGCCGATGCTGATATAAGTAAATGATTGAATAAACAAATGAGGGCAAATAGACAAATTTCCCATGCGAAAGAATTCTAAATAATTTATCTAGATACTCTTTTCTCTTGAAGAGGTGGTGTATAACCACCCCTCCCACCCCCAACCCCCCCCACCCCACCCCCCCCACACACACACTCCCTTAAGTGTGAGCTGTACACAGTGACTTTCTTCAAAGAGCACAGCATGGAAATGGAGAAAGTTTTCAGTAGAGAAACATGATGACTACTACTTCAAACCAGGTGATCAAGGTTGGCATCAGCTTTGACAAGTCACACTGAGAGTAAGTATGATATGATGTGATGAAAATGGCACTTAGCCTCTATGGTCTTTCTCCCCAGAACCCATGACAGCAGCCTAGTCATGAAAAAAAAAAAAAAATCAGACAAATCCTAATTGAGGGACATTTTACAAAATTCCTAACGTGTAACCCTCAAAACTGTGAAAGGTAAACATCATGATATCATTCAAACATGGAATCTTTTTTTTTTTCTTTTTAGGGCCACACCTGTGGGTATATGGAAGTTCCTAGGCTAGGGGTCAAATCAGAGCTGTAGCTGCCAGCCACAGCCACAGCCACAGCCACAGCCACGTCAGAACCGAGCCGCATCTACAACCTACACCTCAGCTCACTGCAACATCAGATCCTTAACCCATTGAGTGAGGCCAGGGATTGAACCTGTATCCTCATAGATACTAGTTGGGTTTGTAACCTGCTGAGTCACAATGGGAACTCCTATATGTGGAATCTAAAAAAAGAAAAGGGATACAAATGAACTTATTTTCAGAATAGAAATAGACTCACAGACTTTGAAAAACTTGTGGATACCAAATGGGGGTAGGGATGGACTGGGGGTTTCTTGGCATGTACACTGAGGTATACATAATGATTGGCCAACAGGTTCCTGCCGTATAGCACAGGCAGCTCAGCCTGATATTCTGTGATAATCTACATGGGAAAGGAATCTGAAAGAGAACGGATGCGTATATATGAATAACTGAATCACTCTGTTGTACAGCAGAAATTATCACAACCTTATAAACCAACTATACCTCAGTAAAATTTTAAAAATGAAAAAAAAAACTGTCATGTATATCAAAGACTTGAAAGTCTGAGAAACTGTCACAGCTAAGGGAGCCTAAGGAGAGACAGTGATTAAATATGTAATGTGACATCCTAGATGGGAACCTGGAATAGGAAGAGGACATTAGGGGAAAACTGAAGAAATCTGAATAAAGTATAGACTTTAGTTAATAATAATGTATCAGTACTGGCTCACTAACTATGACAAATGTACTACACTAATATAAAATGTTAATAGGGTAAATTGGATATTGGGTAAGTAAGAATTCTAGATACTATCTTTGCAATGCATCTGTAAATATAAAACTGTTTAAGAATAAAAAGTTTATTAAAAAAAGAAAGTTTCTTCCTGGTAACACTAGTAATTAACAAACATTGGATCCACTGTTAGAAAAAATTATATAGTGCAAAATTATAAAGAGAGATGAAATCCACTTAAGCTGGAGCAATCAGAGAAGGCTTCATGGTAAGATCAGCATCTGACCAGATTCGTGAAAGATGAATAAGATTTTAATGATCAATAATGGGAATGGAGTAACTAATAGGATAATAAAGCAAGGATACTTGTTTGAAGAAATAGAGCTTTCTATGATGTTTTCTAGGCAGTAGAAACCTGACCTACCCAAAGTGGTAAGAAAAAAAAAAAAGGTGTTCAGATAGTTCTGCCTGAAGAGAATGGAGCCAAAACTAATCAAACAGAAAAGACTAAAGCAACAGATTTCCCTGGTGGCCTAGTGGTTAAAGATTCAATGTTGTCACTGCTGTGGCTTGGGTTTAATCCCAGGCCTGGGAACTCTTGCATGCCCCAGGCATGGGCAAAACAAAACAAAACAAAAAAAAAAGGACTTGATAGCCCCAAGGTAGGGAACAGGGGCAGGAAGTGATCCATGGCCCACAAAAGGGTAATGAGCGTGGTTCCATGGCATTGATTTAGATGAGATAAAATATGTCTCAGTGGCTACCACTGCCAACAGCAGGAATACTGTGCTTCCATAAATGAGTCCACCAAAAACCACGCCCAGAAGAAGAAATACACAGGCAGAAATTGGAAACATCGGTCTTGGCTGTAGCCTAGCACTAGCCTATAACCATAATCCAGGATGTCCTACAAAGACATGAGCTCCTTGTAAGCAGCCATTTAGCCTTGTGAGCACGGCCTTAGCTGACCACCCCTTCCTAGCACCTTTTGAAGAAGAGTCCTACAATTCTCTTTCCTGACATCTTCCTTGTGGTTCCTTCCTTGATCATTACCTTCTCCCTCCATATCTTCCCCAGTGGTTCCTTCTTCAAGGAGAGTCTCCTATACCTCATTCCCTTCGCACTGAATTTGCTTCTGCTAGATCCTCCATAGCATTGTTATAAAATTATGTATTTAATCATTAGCTTCAAAATGGCTCATTCTTGGAGTTCCCATTATGGCTCAGTGGGTTAAAAACCTGACATAGTCTCAGTGAGGATGTGGGTTCGATCCCTGGCCTTGCTCAGTGGGTTAAGGATCCAGCACTGCTGCAAGCTGTGGTGCATGATGTAGATGTGGCTCAGATCCAGTGTCGCTGTGGCTGTGGCATAGGCCTGTAGCTGCAGGTCTTATTTGACCCCTATCCCAGGAACTTCCATATGCTGGCGGGGGGGGGGGGAACCCAAAAAACAAACAAACCAAAAAAACCAACCTCTTTTTTATCTCTCCAAAGGAATACTTTATATATTAGACAAAGTAGGTGCTCAAAAATGGCTTTTAACTGAGCTAAGTAGAACTTACAAGTTGCTCAAAAGGGGTTGACTTAATTTTCTTTTGGAAAGTGTTACTTGGTATCAGGCTGTGAATCTCCAATACCAGTGATTATTTCTGACTTGTTTGCTTAAAATTAGGGTGTCCAGCAGCTAACAAATACAAGAGAACCATTAGCAAACCTAGAACTACTATAACTATACCATGGATATCTAACACACACCAAGGACCAGGTCATGTAATATTCATGGAAACCCAATAAGGTTTGTTTTCATCAGTAAGGTAACTGAGGAGGAAGAGGTTAAAACTGATCTGGTTGCACAGCTGATAGGCACCAAAACTCATACATGAACCCAGGGTTTGTATTACTCCCAAATCCACTTAAGCTGTTTTGTTGTTTGTTTTGGTTTGGTTTTTATCTATACTCTCCTTTGATTTGACCTCTGTCTACCTCACCAGAGCTATGCCCCTGCTGACTTTTTCCACTTCAGTTCCTTTTAGACTTCTTTCATTTCCTTTTTACATTTCCTACTGCCTCCGGACCTCTGTCAGAAAGTTTCATACCTCTCTTTGTCTAGATCAATGACCATTTCTTTCTTCAGTGATATATTCTCTGATCCACTTGACTGTACATGCACTGGAAACATCATAATTTTTCTGCATAGAAATGGTCATAGTTTCTAAGTATATATCCATTTCTGGGGTTGTCTAATTAATGTCTCTGCCTCCCTAAGCTCCACATTTATTTCACTCATCATTGCATTCTCAGCACTTAGCAGAGTGCTGGATAAACAGTTGCAGAGTGAATTAATGATTGTCATTAGTGATTGCATCTGACTATTCTAAATTCCATACCCTAAAAGGAAGTATCCCCAAAGCTTGTTATAAGCAGACAACATCTTTTTCTGCCTCTTTGAATGAATCTTTCCAAAGGTTCAATATTTAAGCAATGTGACATGTGAGCAGAACACATAAACATACATGGAAGAATTTCAAGAAGATAGAAGGTTCTTCTCTACCCCCTTCTTTGATTAACAGTACAAATGTCTTTGACAAAAAATTATTCACACCTTTAAAATGAAAATTCATTGGCCTTCACTCATTCATTCAGTAACTATTTACTAAAAGTCTATTAGGTGCTGTGCTGTGATAGGTTCTAAAAAATGCAGAGAAGAGCCCCGTCATCAAGGAGGTTATAATATACAAGCAAACAAGTTAATAAGAAAGCTAAGGAGATATATGTGCCATGGAGACAACAGAATGCAATAATATGATGGAGAGTGAATGAGGGCTATTTCAGGGAAGATGGCCAGGGAAGCCCTTCCTGAATATGGCATTAGCAGAGAAACTGATAAACAGAACAATGAACAGAATAGGCATTACTTATATATACAAGAAAAGACATATATAAGTGGGAATATTTCTATATGAGAAAAGGGGCATTTAAAATTGGTGAAAAGTATCAGATGATTCAATAGCCTCTTCAAAAATAAATAAAAGTATATCCATGCCTCAGACAAAAATAAAGAGCTCAACATGTAAAAACAGAATTATAAAAGTACTTCTAGAAAATATTGAGACTCTGCTGTGAGCTAAAGGAAGACTTGCATAAGTAAGATGAAAAAGCAAAATCCACAAATGAAAAAAAGTAAATTTTTTCATCAAAATTCAAAACATTTTTGAGATAAAAGATATTACAAACTTAGCAGACAAGCAACAGTCTAAGATAAATACTTTAAATTTTACAACAAAACAATGCGTATGTACATTTTTGGTATAAATAAGGAATCTCAATAAATCATTTTTTAAAAGCCACTAGAAAAATGAGCCAAGTAAATAAAAAGCATTTAACAAAGGAAATACTATAATGCCAGTAAACATCTAAAAGTACTCAACCTCACTGGAATCAGAAAGACAAACATTAAAGCAGTAGTTGAATACAAATTTTATTCATCAGATTGGCAAAAATTTTAAGTGTGAAATTTTGAAATTTAGCAATAGTGTTGAGAAATTGATACTCTCATACTTTGCCACTGGGTACATAAATTAGGAGACAATTTAAATTATACATACATTCCATTTATTATTTACCCCCAGAAAAAGATTTACATATGTGCACAATGAGGTAGGCACAAAGAAGTGCTTTGCAATATTTTTTAGTTTATTTTATTGTGGTAAGAATAATATATATAAGACTTTCAACAAATTTTAAAGGGTACAGCACATTATTATTGACTGTAGGTACAATGCTGTACATCAGATCTCTAGAACGTAATCATCTTGCTTAACTTAAACTTTATACCTGTTGTTTAGTAACTCTCCATTTCCCCTTCCCCTCAGCTTGTGGCAACCACCATTTCTCTCTTCATTCTATTAATCTACTTTGGACACTTAATATAAGACATGGGTTATTTGTCTATCTGTGACAGGTTTATTTCTCTTAACATAATATCCTCGAGGTTCATCCATGTTGTCTCATATTGCAAAATCTGCTTATTTCTTATTTTTTTGTCTTTTGATGGCCACACTTGCAGCATACGGCAGTTCCCAGGCTAGGGGTCCAATCAGAGCTGCCAGCCTACACCACAGCCACAGCAATGCGGGGTCCAAGCTGCGTCTGTGACTTACACCACAGCTCAGGACAACACTGGATCCTTAACCCACTAAGCGAGGCCAGGGATCAAACCTGCATCCTCATGGATACTAGTCAGGTTCGTTGACTACTGAGCCACGATAAAAATTCCTCTGCTTCTTTTTAAAGAAAAATAATATTCCACTGTATATATAAGCCACATTTTCTTTATTCATTCATTTGTCAATAGACATTTAGGAAGTTTCTACATCTTGGCCATTGTGAAAAATGCCACAATGACCATGGGAATGCTAGTATCTCTTCAAGATCCCGATTTCAATTATTTTGTATATGTATCCAGAAGCAGGATGGCTGGGTCATGTGTTAGTTCAATATATAATTTTTGAGGAATCTCCATACTGTTTTTCAAAGAGGCTATGGCCAACTGATCTTCATGATGAATGCTAAAATGGAAGTTCCCATGTGGCACCACGGATTAAAGATCTGGCACTGCTACAGCTGTGGCACAGGTTGCAACTATGACACGGGTTAGATCTCTGGTCCAAGAACATGCCTCAGGTGAGTCAAAATATTTTTTAAAAATTTTAAAAGATTTTAAAAGAAGGATGCCAATGGAGAAAAATTAGTTTCTTAAACAAATAGTGTTAGAAAACTAGGTACTCATATGAAAAAGAATGAAATTAAAGGCTTATCTCACACTACATTAAAAAAAATCCTCAAAGTGGATTAAAGACTTAAATGTAAGACCTAAAACTTTAAAACTTTTAAGAAAACATAGGGGAAAAGCTTCATGACAGTGGCCTTGACAATGACTAGATATGACACCAAAAGCTCAGGTATCAAAAACAAAAAAAAAAGTGAAACTACATCAAACCAAAAAACCTTTTGTACAGCAAAGGAAACAATCAACAGAATGAAAAGGCAGCCTACAAAATAGGAGAAAGTGTTTTCAAACCATATATCTGATGTGATTAATATCCAAAATATATAAGGAATTCATATAACTCAATAGCAAAATAAAACAAGGAAGAAACCTAATAAAATCCTTTAAAAATGAACTAAGGGCATTTCTCCAAAGAAGATCTAAAAATGGCCAACAGATATATGGAAAAAAATGCTCAGTATTGCTAATTATCAGGAAATACAAATCAAAACCACAATGAGATATCCACCTCACATCTGTCAGGATGGATATTATCCCCCCTCCCCCCCAAAAAAAGTGAATGAAAGTCAACAAATGTAGACAAGAGTGTGGGGAAATTGGATCCCTTGAACATTGCAGGGGATATATTTATATATATATATTTTGTCTTTTGTCTTTAGGGCCACACCCACAGCATATGGAGGTTCCCAGGCTAGGGGTCAAATCGGAGCTGTGGCTGCAGGGCTACACCACAGCCACGGCAATGCTGTATCTGAGCCGTGTCCTCAACTTCACAGCAATGCTGGATCCTTAACCCACTGAGCAAGGCCAAGGATTGAATCTGTGTCTTCATGGATGCTAGTCAGATTTGTTTCCACTGAGCCATGACGGGAACTATGATTTTTTAAAAAGAATATTTAAATTTGGAAAAATTTCTATCAATAGTGGAATGCTATAAACTATGGCATATTTCTCCTATGAAATACCATGAAATCATTTAAAAGTATGAGTTAGAGCTACATATAATTACATGGTTAGATGTCTATGACATGGTTTTAGGTGAATAAGTGGGTTGCAAGATTTATGTAAAGACACTCTATACTTTAATGGATGTAACACATATTCATAGATATTTACATGCACATAAAAGATCTAGAGAGTTAAACACCATGCTGATAACAAGTATCAATCTAGTGTACACTCTAGTGCTCAAATAGGCTGGAGGTATGGTATGGCATGTGAGGACAGAGCAAGAAACTGTTGAAGGCAAGTCCTGATAACAGTAGTTCCTTCAGCAATCACAGTGCTTGGCAGGGGAGATTGGAAATGGTGATCAAAAGGAAACTCTAGCCTTATTTGTGATGTTTACATTTTAACAAAGAAAATGTGTTTTTGGTAATGTCATTCATATTGGTTTCTTTGACAAAAAAAAAAAAAAAAAAAAAAAAAATTCCCGGGGTGCTTTCCAACCAACTATGCATATCCTAAAAATTCAAGCTGTAGAGTGAATCTTTCTCATATTTTGAGAATCATCTGTGATATTGAGAGAAAGGTGTTTTTTTTTTTTTTTTTTTTTTTTGTCTTTTGTCTTTTTAGAGCCTCACCCACGGCACATGGAGGTTCCTAAGCTAGGGGTCCAATCGCAGCTGTTGCTGCCGGCCTATGCCAGAGCCACAGCAATGCCAGATCCAAGCCACATCTGCGACCTACACCACAGCTCACGGCAACACCAGATCCTTAACCTACTGAGCGAGGCCAGGGATCGAACCGGAAACCTCATGGTTTCTGGTCGGATTCGTTTCCGCTGCGCCATGATGGGAACTCTGAGCGATATTATTGATTAGTACATCTTTCAGATAAGTACAGTAGGAACAATAAGCAGTTGAGAATTGCTACTGACACCTTTCTTTTTCAGAACACTTGCCTTTTAGTACATATTTACACATGCATAATCCTCAAGCCTTACAACTAAACTGAAATGAGGGATTACCACCTCCCTCTACAAAGTAGGAAACTAAGACACTAAGTCACTTTAGCCACAATCCAGGCAGATTTACCTCGTCTGGCTGCTGGTCCCTATTCATCATGCTGAATTACAGTTCTATCTTTCAATCCAGACCCTGAGACATTTAAGGTGAAGGACCATGTTTCTCTCTATATCAAAATCAGATTAATTCTAACTTGCCTGGGTCACAAAACTAGAAAGGAACAGAGTTAAGACTCTTCTATAGTTTCTCTGATTCCACGGTCAGTGCTCCCACATCTACAGCCAGTAGTTTCCAAGAAGCATCAATGAATATGTAGCTCAGAGAGTCCACGTCGTGAAACTAAAAGCCTACTTCCCTCTTGACAGTCAAAATCCCCTCTCCTAGCCAAGCTGGAGGAACACTCCAAATTGACTCCGATAGGAGCCAGGACTCTAAGCCCTCCAAGGCTGGACAGGAGATGGTTGACCCTCCACCTCAGGATGGTCCACACTGGAATCTAGATAGGCCCTGGGTCAGACCCACCAGGAAAACCAGGGAGCAAAGGGAAGGTTAAGATGGAAGTGTGGCAGCCATAGGCAGAAATGATCAGGATTTTTTTTTAATCCAGAATCAAACTTCTTACAAGTTTCCTCTGTACTTGAGTGAGCTTCCAAAGGTCTCCTTCTGAGACACAGCAGGGCTACATGATGATTTAAGACCAAGTCAGCAGTATAGCCTGCCTGACACCATCCCATCCTGTGGCAGGTTACACAGGTAGGGCTCACTCTTGGGCAGACCCGTGTCTCCTGCAGCTCCAGGTTAAGCAGCTGAGAAAGTACCGCATTTCTCTCTTCCACCTGCCTTAATGTGTCAGTCTATTTCCTACCTTATGCTGATACTTACATGTGGAATCCAAAAGGGCCGAACTCAAAGAAAAAGAGAGAAGAGGGGTGGTTACCAGGGGCTGGGGTGGGGTGGGATGGAGAGAGATTCATCAAAGGGTACCAGTTCCTGGTTATAAGATGAATAAATTCTGGAGATCAAAGGTACAACATGGTGATTATAGCTAATAATACTGTATTTTATACCGAAGAGAAGATCTTAAATGTCCTCACCACAAAAAAAGACAGAGTAATTACATGACAGGATGAAAATGTTAGTTAATGCTCTGGTGATAATCATTGTGCTATATGTAAACGTGTGAAATAAACATGTTGTACACTTTAAATTTACACACTGTTATATGTCAATTCTATCTCAATAAATCAGAGGGAAAAGTCCGACCATTTCAGTAATAAGCTCTCCTCCAGAGCTCCAATAGGAGAATGCATGAGGATACAGCCAGAAACCTTGAGAGATGAGTGTTTAAACAACTTTTGAGCTGTTGAGTGAGAAAGGGTGAGCAGGAAGCAAGTTCAACTAATTCACATACCCAGAGATCTCTGTACTGGTGAAGCAACAGATTTCCATGCTCCAAACCCAAGGTCTGCTGCCTATATATTTTTTTACTATAGGATTGAAGACATACTTTATAGATAGATGGATGGTTGGTAGATAGATAGATAGATAGATAGATAGATAGATAGATAGATAGATAGATAATAACACACAATAGAGAGGTAAATATACATGCATAATCCTCAAGCCTTAAAACTAACCTAAAAGGAGGGATTACCACCCCCTCTAAATGGATGATATTTATTTAGATGATAGATTTAGACACAAAAAGAAAGACTTTTATAAATGTAATTTTTAAATTACAAATAATTGCATTTATTTGGAAAAACAGCACCATCATTTCCACTTGGTGATAATAAGAAAAGGAGGTAAAGCAGGCAACCCTTAGGATTTTTGCCCTAATAAAATGGAAAGGTTGAGTACTCTGTCTCTCCCACACCCCTTTGAAGTGACTGTAACTTACAGACAGTAGAGCTCTCATTCCCCCCCCTCCACCCTGCCCTGGGCTGATTATTACCAAGCAGAACTAGCAGTGCACCCCATTTGAAGAAATGTCTGAACTTGCCAAGCTCATAATTCATGAAATGTTTATCCAATTACAAGATAATTCTTTGAACAGGCCTCCAGTGCTGGGTACCTTTGAACAATGTTTTCACACAGTACATTTAAAATAACATTCAGTATACAGAAAAAAAAAAAAAAAATGTTCCATCTACTTACCAAACTCCTAAATCATTGAGGAAGTCTCCACATTACAAAATAGTTCTTCACTTTCACAAAAGGATCCACTGTTGGGTTCCTTTGATAGCAAATCCTCCCAGTAATTCAGTATATGATGTAATATACCTTAAACTATATTATAAGGAATACAACTTGTGTACAAAGCATAGCACATCTGATCTGGCAGATGGTCACTCTCCCTAGACAATCCATCTTTGCAGGTCCATAAACTAGAGAAAAATCTGAGGTGACCACCACTTTGCCAAAGAATAAAAAGTCTCTGATTTCTCCTAGGGATCTTCACACTGAGTCTGTGATGGGGGCCAAAGAGAAAGTGCCTGCCCTCCTGGAAAATCAGCTATGGCCTGCAGCCAGGGCCCCTCCACCTAAACTCAGACTGGCCTTCCTACAGGAAAGGGTGGGGCCCTGGAAAGGCTGGAGTGGGAAGGAGAAATGAGATAAAAGGACTTGGGTCAAATGGAAGTCTGGTCAAGATGTGGTGTGTGCACAGTTGTGTGTGGTGCTTGAGCTTGTGTTTGTGTTGAAGATTAGGGCTTGGTGGGGAGAAGAAAAGCTACTTGCTTCAAGACCCTAGATTTTCATTCAGGGCACTCAAGGTTTGTTTTCCTTTCTGCTGAGTCATTTTCATTTCAGATTTAACAAATAGAGCAATCATTGGAGTATTTAATACTCAGCAAACAAATATGCAGAAATGAGTTTGGCTTTGGCAGGAGGTAGGCCCCCAAGCACACATACGCACAGGCATGCGCGTACCCGCACCCACGCACACACACACCCATCTCTGCTGTACCAAACATCCTCCTGCTTTGTCTTGATTCCCAAGGATGTATTGATGTCTTCCTCATTCCCAGCTTTCCTCTGGGAGTCCCCATCTCATGCTTCTCAACACGGAGCAGCTCAGTGCTGAGCCAAAGGCCCAGACGGGCCTGATCTATAAGTATTTAAGAACACAGGACGTGCCCCAGATGACCCAAAGTGACCCTCACTGCTCAGTGGGGAATATGACAGCAAGCTCGGCTCCTTCCTTAGTTAGGAGAGCACTTTACTTTCCTCACTCTTTACATCTGTAAGAGAAAACTAGAGTTTATCAAATTGGCAGGGAGTGGTAGGATGGCAGTGGAACCTGAGAGCTAAATCATCCCCTTACTCACCATACAGGATGAGGAGAGGATGCTGAGAGAGATCACTGCCACAGAAGACACTCCTCCGCCCACCAGGGGCAGAATGGACTGCAGAACATCCTCTGTGTGACTTCATTTCCTTGGAAGCCTGATATCCTCTCTATAGTGTGAGCACTAGGGATGCCAAATCTAAGGCTTTCAGGTGATTAATGGGAGGAAGAAGGAGAGTAAAGACAGCGAAGCAGAGCATTTTCCAAACCCAAAAGGCTCTGTTAGAAGCTCAGTATCCCTGGGCCTGCTAAGAACTCAGTTAGGTCATCTAACCTCACTGAGCTCTAGCAGTCCCTGGCTTTTCAAAGGGATATTTCATTCTCATCCCTGGCTTCCACTATTCCCCCACCTTGAGCATCTTCCCCACCCTTCCCCTCTCATTTTCTTGCCCCAGCCCACCCTCTAGCCCAGGTTCCTCAGACCCCTGACCCATGTGCTGGTGAGCAGAGGGCTGCCTTCATGTTTTTTGGAGCACAGGAAGGTCAGCAGGAGGGCCACTGCTCAGGAAGTTATGAAATAAAGGTATTCGTCCTCAAAATTACAGACCCACAGCCACAGAAGCTTGATGGTCGATAAGAGCTCATCTTTCTCAGTCCTCTCTCATTACAGGAGAAGAAGGTAAGGCAGCCCCCAAAGTATAGGCCTCTACATGGGCAACAGCTGGGCAGAGGCAGGGCCAGGCCTCCAGTCAAACACAGGTTCTCTGACCTCTCCTGGTCCACTCTCCTGTTTTATCCTCAAACTCTAAGCACACATTCTTCTTTGGACCCTGTCCGTCTCAGTAACTGATTTCTTTAAACCAGAGCGAAGTTATCCGGAAAATCTCTATGATGGCTCTCAAATGTGTCCACAAATTTTGTGTCACTCTCCCACAGAGAACTAGGATCTAATTTCTTTCTCCTTGAATATCAGCTTGATGTAGTGACTTGCCTCTAATGAAATTAATACAGTGAAAATGATGGCTATGAAAGTTCAGAGCTGGGTCCCAGAAGGTGACACATCTCCACTGGGCTCTCTCTCCCTCTCAGGATAGTTTCCCTGGGAACCCACCACCATGCAGTTAGGGAACCCAGGCCACATGGAGGGCTTCTGGCCAATATCCTTGCTGAGGTCCCTACAGACAGCAGCAGGTAAGGAGGAAGATTCACCCCACGCCCCCACCAGGTGACTCTGACCCCAGCCACTATCTGCTGCCACCACAGGAGAGATAGCCTAGCTGATCCCAGTCACCTGAGAAACACAAGAGATACAACAGTAATATGATTGTTGTTGTGTTAAGCCACTAAGTTGTGAGGTGACTTACTAAGTGGCAAGAAACAACCTCCTTGGACAGGAAAGGCATAGCCTCCTGCAAACTTAAGTACTGGGTCTTGAACATGCCTGAGTTTTTAACTCATCACCAATCTGTCCATTGTGTCACAGCCGAGAACAAAGACTTAGGCCACAAGGCAAAGGGATCAAATGGAAACAATGGTAAGCAGAGACACAGCTCTCTCATTAAACCCAGAAGTGAGTTTAAAAACTAACCCTGTACATGTAGATGCCTTTCCCTTGAGAGCTAAACAGTGAATCTGGAAACAGCATCTTAATCACTGTATCACCCCTTCCTGTGGCCCCTGTGCCCCTGCACCCCATGCTCTGCCTCCTCCCTCTCCAGCTTCTCCTCTTCAGCCACTATGTCCAAAGCCAGACTTGCTGGGTTTTACTCCTGTCTCCTCTCCATCAGTTATGTGGACCTGGCCACACACCTGAACCATGGCCCCTCTGTTTCCTCACCTGTAAAATGAGGGTAAGAACAGCACCTGCTCTTGCAGGAACATTGTAAAGATGGAAAGAGTTGTTACATAGGAAGTACTTAGAACAATGCCTGGGTCATAAATGTTCATGTGCATTTGTATTTATTTTGTTTTTTACTGTCTCCTCAATAAGTTTGAAAATTAGGTGCAAAAAAGCATGCCTCCCCCATGCATTTACTTAAACGTATAGCAGCTAAACCTACATAGTGGGGCTGAGGAACACTTGCAGGTTGATTGACAGGTCATTTCAATGGTCTTAAAATAGGCAAGAACAATAAGACAAACTCCTCACCTTTGACAAGCACACTAAACCTTGCTGGATGCATCCTACAAGTAATGCTGCCTTGGGAGAGAGTGACTTGACCCTTTATGTTATTTGGAAGTCTCAAGAGACCTGTGCACTTAACTATGAACCAGCACAGCAGAAACCAGCCTGGGGTTGAGGATAGCAGGGCGGTGGTCATGTCTGAAGGGATAGTGATGTAATCACACTGCTTGATCAAGTGCTCTTATGTCCCTGTGTGTGACAGTGGACACACCCCAGAAATCTTCCAATCCAGCTGCCCAAATCCAGCAGGGCCACCCTGTTCTTGGTGTTCATTGCAGTGCTGGCCTCTTAAGAGCCTATGACGTTATCAGGCTGCTTACTAGTTTGCACAGACCCAATCAACACCTGAATAAGTTCTATCTCATCCAACCACAGGAAACCCTTCTGAATCACAGAAGAGATTAGGTGTGATGCCAATGAACCCTGTTTCCCGATCCTTTCAGGAGATCATCCATGGAGAGTCTTGGATCCACTGTCCCAGAAACCAGCCAGCATCTGCCTTTTTAGTAACATATTCAGAGACTCCCAAATATGAGGGTTAACACCAATGTCACTGCACAAAGATAAGGGAAGTCTCTCACATCTCTGGGACCATCAGCTGAAGGAGGAAGCAAAGGTTTTAGTTCTTTGCCATCACGTTCTGTAGTGAAAACTTCAGCAATGATACATGTCAGGCACTTCTAAAACAGCCAGATACTGATTAGTCTCTGGATTGAAAGACACTTTTCAACAGATCCGGCAAGTATGAGATATGGGTAAAAGTAGGAAATGGCATCACAATTAAAATTAATTGAGATGATGCATATAAAGGACTTAACAGCACTAGTACCTGGGATACAGTAAGTATTATTAACATTTAGTTGTTAGTAGTGGTACTATGAATAGAATAGTGTATGGGGAGAAAAAAAGATTAGCAGTCAAGTTCACACATATATACAAGACATCTATTGTGAGCCCAGTGCTAGTTGAGACACCTGGAGGCAGAACAACAAAAGGCATCAAAAGATTTACATGACTGGCACATGCAAACCTTTGGAAAAACAAAGATAGCAGGCAAGCAAGTTCGTGGCAGGCCATGGCTGTAGGGATGGTGTGATAGAGGAGGGGCTATACAAGTGAGCCTGGACAAGTACTAGACTTTGGGAAAGACCAAGAAGGAAAAATACAAAATAAGGAATCATGGAAAGTTGCAAAATTTGAATGGTCTGGCCAATGAAAGAGGCAAAAGGCTTGGGAAGACCTTCAAGTTTGGGAGAGAAGAAGAGAATGAGAGGAATTCAGAGCTGACCAGCTTGTCTGCCATCTCTACCAAGCTCTGACACCTTGTGGACCCTCTCAGGGACTTAGATCTTCTTAGACGCAAAAGCCTTAGGAAAAACAAGCAGGGCAAGGACATGGACCAGTAGTTACAAATTTCATCTTCTCAATAATGCCATTTGTAGCAAAATGGATGGACCTAGATATTATCATACTAAATCAGAAAAAGAAAGACAAATATCATGTGAGATCACTAATAAGAGGAATTTAATTAAAATGATACAAAAGAACTTACAAAGTAGAAACTGACTCAAATATTTTGAAACAAAACTTATGGTTGCCAAAGGGGAAACACTGGGGAAAGGAATAAATATGGAGGTTGGGATTGGCATATATACAATACTATATAAAAAAAATGATAAGTAACAAGGAGCTACTATATATCACAGGGAAATCTATTCAATATTCTGTGATAGCCTACATGTGGAAAGAATCTGAAAAAGAATGGAGATACACACACACAAACACACACACACACACACACACACACATATGACTCATTTTGCTGTATACCTGAAATAAACACATTGTAAGACAACTATACTTCAATAAAATTTATTTTTAAAAAAGGAACTGAAAAAAAAATGAATTTAGCCTTCTCATCCTGCTCTGAATTTAGAGATAGCAGAAGAAGTAGAAGATGGGGTTTCATACAACTGTTGGCATGGGGTCGTATAGAAACTAAGAGTGAAGGCTCATGGGCCCCACCACTCTAGACACATATGGCCTAGGAGTTCCTGCCCAAATCCCAGAGCCTGAAAGCCTCATTCAGCCGTGGGGGTAGGACCAAGTATTTGGGATTCCTCTTCTGGTCCCTACCCTTTTCTTCAAGCAAGTCACTCCCTCAACACCTGCAGCTCCTGCAATCCTTGCCAAAATATTAACGTCACTGATTAAGAATTCAGCCCCTAACCCTTTCCTTTCATGCTTCCTTCACATCACTAACGGGACACTCCCTTCTACTTTACTTTCACTGGCAGCCTCTGAACCAAGTGGTGCAGAACATATAAGTTTATTTAAGGCTACGAAACATCTGCAGATTTCATCCAATTTCAGGAAGTTTCCCTTTGAGTCACCAGTGCCTGGCACTTACCCTTGATGTGTAAAGAGCCTCCTCCTTCCAACCTGCTAGGCCTAATCCCCGCTACTTCCTAGCCTGGCTCGAAGACCCTATGTTGCCAGGGCAAAATAAGAGACCAGAAGCCTGTCCAATCCTGGCCGCAGAGCCTCCCCAGTCTCAGAATGTTCTAATAACTCCACCTCTCCTGCAGAAAGGTTCACACCTACCAGCTCTTTTGAATAAGATCTCATGGCTTTTGAGTCATCCCTCTTCACCAAGTAGATCCATGCTTGCCTGACTCACCCCATCCCACCTCTGGACTCAGATGATTGGTTTGAAGATATAGGTAAACATGAATAGAACATTTGTTAGTTGTAATAGCTGTCCATGTGCCCCCTCCCCAGCTGGGCTGTGTGAGCTCCTTCATGACAGGGAAGGACCTTGTCATGGTCTTCTTTGAATTCCCAGGGCAGAGTCTGGAGATTTTCAGTGAAGTGAATGTGTTGGGCAGATGGATGGATGGATGACCAGAGGGGTCCAGAGTCCAGGAGTGACTGTTGATAGCTGAGAAGATGAAGGGCACAGGCTTTTTCAGTTAATCTCTCTCTTCCTCTTTGGTACTTCTTCCAAGCCATAATGGAATCTCCTCCCTTGACTCCATCTCATCTATACCTCATAACTTAACAGATACCATACAGTGACTTATATTGCTTCCTAATTATGCTTAAATATGTGTGTGTGAAAATCCTGCCTCTTTAATAAGACTGTGAGCTCCTGAAGGGCAAGAATATTTTTCATCTCTCAGTGCTTATGAGAGTAATGATAAACATTGGCGGAGCACATAGTACATACCAGACAGTATGCTAAGTTTTATATGTATTTTCTCATTTGGTGTTCATAACAAGGCTCTGAGGTTTTTACTATTTTTATCCACATTTTGCAGATGAGAAGACTGAAACACAGAGAGGAGATAATATGCCAAAATCACAGAGGTAGCAAGTGCAACAACATTAAATATATGGTGACTTATGGGGCAGTTGATATGATTTAGGGGCTGGGCCCTGCCTTGTTCTCCCCAGCCAGTCTGGTCTCATTGGACATTCTCATTGGGCACAAAGGTATGTTCAGCTCTACTCCACTTGCAAAATTTCTATCACACTGCCAGCAAGCGAATCTACCTTCAGGACGCAGTGCCCATCGGCCTCCACCTTTTTTTTTTATTGAAGTATAGCTGATTTACAATGTTATGTTAGTTTCTGGTGTATATCAAAGTGATTCGGTTTTACATACATAGATTCAGATTCTTTGCTGATATGGATATTAAAAATAGTTTACATTCAGATTCTTTTCCATTATGGTTTATTATAGGATATTAAAAATAGTTCCCTATGCTATACAGTAGGACCTCATTGGTTATCTATTTTATATATAGTAGTCTGTATCTACTAATCCCAAACTACCTCCACCACTCCCTTTCCCCCTTGATAACCGTAAGTCTGTTATCTAGGCCTGTGAGTCTATTTCTGTTTTGCAAATAAATTCATTTGTATCCTATTTTAGAACCCAGATATGTGATATAATACGGTATTTGTTTTTCTTTTTCTGGCTTAACTTCACTTAGTATAATAATCTGTAGGGTACATCCATGTAGCTGAAAATGGCATTGTTCATTCTTTTTTATGGCTGAGTAATATTCTATTGGATATATATACCACATCATCTTTATCTATTCACCTGTCAATGGACATTTAGGTTGCCTCCATGTCTTCACTATTATGAGTAGTGCTGCTATGAACACTGGGTGCATGTATCTTTTCTAATTAGAATTTTCTCCAGATATATGTCCAGGAGTGGGATTGCTGGATCATCCCACCTGGTACCTGCCTCTGCCTGGTGCTTGTTATTTCCCATTGGCTAAACTGGAACCTCTCAGGTACCTGATCTCAGAGTTGCATTTGGCATCACAGCTCTGGGACAGCTCAGTGCTCACATTTGCCCCTTCCCCTCACACACACAGACAGTACAGTATAGTAGAAAGTTCTGGGAAGGGGCAAATGGTTCCGTGGCTCTTAAAGCTTAGACAATTGGAAGGGCTCATTTTTTTTTAAGAAATATAAAATTACAAACACAAAATTAAACTCAGGGCCTCCAAAGGAGGAGGGCAGAAGCCAAAGCTGCAACCATTTTCAGCAAATGCACAGGACCTGAGTTCTAGTCTCAGTTCTACCACTAGCTACGCTATTGCTCAAGCCATCCCTTTCCCTAAATGGGCTCTCTGTCTCTTGATTTAAATGAGGGGGCTGGGCTGAGTGAGAGTGGGGGAGCTCTGAGGCTTCTCCCAGCCCTGGCACTCCAAACTCTACCATCCGTGGTTCCAAACACTCTCCAGGCTCACCGCAACATCACAGAATGGCCCCTGACCAAGGCGGGGCACTGCTCCTCCCCCCCAGCACAGGCACACACTGTATTACAGTAATAAGAGCTTTGGTTGCTTTAAATATCACAAAACAAAAACAATGGGCAGCCCGGGTTCATCATCATTCCCTGTCCAGACCACAGAGAAGAGCGCGGCCAGGCCAGACCAGGGCTGAGATGGCGGGAGGAGCCCCTTTCAGGAATCCATTGGCTTGGGTCTAGAACGAAAATCACAGACAGCAGGGGCAGTGAAGAGCCAGATGGAGGGAGAGCCGACATCTGAAGGTTGCTGTGGGACACAGAGGCCCCAGTGAAGTTGGAGAGTGGAGTCCTGGACCCACCAGAGATGACTTGGGGCCAAGCCTGAGGCTGCAGGAGCCGCGGCCTCTCACCCCTGGGAGAGCCATAAAAGTCCAGCCAAAAGTCTCCGCAGAAAGGAGGCTGGTCTCCCCTCAGGTCCTGGGAGGCATCTGCTGAGCAGAACAGCAAGCATTCATTGGAAGCAAGGGAGCCGTGGCCATGTGGAGGGGACTGGAGCTGGACACTTCCTCCCTCGGGACTTCCCCAAAGCCAACAGGCAAGTCCTCAGGGGAACCTGCCAGACCCTACAAGGCCTACTCCTTGAAATAAGCTGTTTAACTCACATAAAGAGCCTCTAGTCAACTCCTGTTCTGTAAAATGGCCCGTGATTCATCAGTCACCCCATCGGTGGGCACATGTCAATTTGGGGTGGAGGGCGTGCACACAAGCAGTCCTCCCACGGAGATGGGAACAGGGCCCACACACATGCTCTGCAGACCTGGCCCCCGACCCCTTACAGCTCTCAGGCTGTGTGAATCCACTGCTCCAAGATGGTCCCTGGAGATTAGGGAACATGGCACTGATGTCAGGGCTAAAGGTCAGGGAGGTGCCTTTTCTACACCACACCAGCCCTATGTCCTGACCCCTCTAATACACACTGCCTCCACCAGGAAAGGAAGTGAAAAGGAGATTTGCCAATGATTTGCATTTGGCAGCAAGCACACGTGGGCACCTCTTTCCTAAGCTTTAGGCTCTCTTCCTAATAACTATGTCAGTCAGATATTTTAAAAGGGAAGCAGAGGGCAGAAGTCAAATGAAGGGTTGAGCTCCTTTAGCCAGGATCCCACCCCACAGTAACTATAGGAATGTGCATTGAGCAACGGGACCCAATGGTGGATGGTGTCACCAGTCTGTGGTGATCCCTGAATGCTCACAGAGGCTAGAACTAGGTTCAGGAAAGCCAGAGAGACTCTGGAGAAGGCTGGAGTTGGGTGGAGGGGAAGAAGATACTGCAAAATCCATTAAACAGGAAGACCAAGACTTGGAATACCTGGCTCCTAGCACATGGCCTGGCTTGCACCTTGAATTCCATAAGGGCAGAAATAACATCTCTCTTGGTCATTGCTGAATCCCCAAGACCAAACACACTGCCTACCATGGAGTAGGTGCTGAGGAAACATCTGTTGAATTAATATATAGTAGGTGCCCAATAAACACTTATTCCCTTTTTTTTATATTCTTAATCCCTCTGCCTCAGGAATTTAAGTGGATTGCGGCCTGTTTGCCACACGTGGCTGGTACTAAATGGACAATATTATTGTGAAGCACACCTGTTTTTCATTTTCCATCTGGTTTCCCTTCCTTCCTCATACTCACCATCCTTCCAATGAGAACATAATAGTAAGCCCTCCATTACTGTCCCTTCTCTGAGCTCCTCACTGATCTTGATTACATTCTCCCCTGGACTGGAAATCAATGTATTTTCATATGATGCAGTCTTGTCTCTATCTTTATCCCATTTGTACAATGCCAACTACATTCATCTCCTTATAAACTCACTGAGATCAGGGACTGAGTTATACATCCTTGGTAGGCATCATGTAGCCAGCATGATGCTTTATCTAACTCTGAGCAAAACTTATAGTGTCTCTCTCAAGATATGAATTCCCTAGCTATGCTGAATTCCTCATTCCTCAATCTTGCCTTTTTCCCTTGAACTCTTCCCAACTTTCAAAATGAAACAACAACAAAAAAAGACTTTAACATTCATTAACCAGTGCTTGCTGAGAACTTAACACAAACCAGACAATGTGCTAAGGGAGTAAAAAGATAAAGATGCACACACACACACACACACACACACACACACACTAGAGATCAGAAATGCCACAGTTTAAGCCCCTATCTCTATTAAGGCCAACGGAATTAGCTAGCTGAGTGGTTTAGTAGAAAGAATAGCTGACCAGCTGCTCAACTAATGGTATAACCTTGGACAAGCCAAATATTCTGAGATTTTGTCTGATAATCTGCAAAACAAAGGGGAGGACTGCCAAGGACATGCCCTCTCTCTATTCTGTAACTTCTTGACAATGAGCTGTTCCAAAGTTTATGTGATTACCTTCTATGGTAGAAAGTAAAAGGCTGCAGCTACTGAGGAGAGAATGAAATACATTAGGTTGAAATTGTTTGGGAGTCCAATTTACACTACCCATCGAAACTACTACTCTTAAGCCCACATCAACAAACTGCATACTCAGAGACTTTAGTAGTGAGAGACACTTGATGAATCACCTACACTCAGAGTCACACATGTTTAACTAGTCGGTTAGACAACATCCACGCAAAATGAGAGTGAATATAAGACTTTCTTTACACTGCTCTTGGTCTTTTTGAACTTATTGGTTCCATGAGTTGCAAAAATAATCTGGTTACACAATGGGAGGAAAAAGAAAAGGATATCAAGTGTGTCTCTTTTTTCCCCAGATGATGGAAGAAGTTAAAATTTTTCAAAGGAGAATTGAAGAAATAATGTAGAGTGACAATAAATGCAAAGGTGCAAAGATAAGAAAAATGGCCCAGTACTTTATCCACAATAATGCCTGTGTGATAAGTATGCTGGGGAGGAAAAAAAAAAAGACAAAGAGGAGCAAAAGAAGAATGCAACATTTGACACATGGGACTAATACGAATGAGACTTTCTTCAGAAAGGGTGTATTGGACTTTATGGAAGTCCAAGGAATCAGAATCTCTAGGATCCACAGGTTCAAGAAGTTTAATATACCACTGTGTGGGAAGAAGGGAGAAGTCATTTCTCTACAAAGAAAATAAGAGGATTCATGGAAGGAGACTTTGGAATGTTTCAACTTGGAAAAAAAGACTCCACTGGGAGTTGGTGGTATTAGCATGTGTGACACACTGTCCTGAAGTAGAAGGATCCTGGCCACACAACAGAACTGCAAAGTCATAACCAAGGCAGTTTCAGAGAGGAAGATTTCACCCCAAAACAAAGGGTTAAAATCCCTAAACTTGGGGTGTGTTTCTTTGTGAGGATATAAGTTCCCCATAATTGGAAGCATTCCTTCAAGTAGAGGTTGAATAATCATGTTATTTAGGAGAAGAGTCCTTCTCTATTCAGGAGACTGGGCTAGTTAACTTCCAAAATCCTTCCAGTTTTAAGAATATCTGTGTCTGTCCATCGCAGTACAGAAACAAGATAACTAGCCTGACATAGAGGACAGAGAGCTACCCATGAGATGAAAGAACTACTTTTTTGTGCTGATACAAATTTGAAGACTCACAAAATGATAACTTCCAGCCCAAGACTCACATGGTCTGTAGACAAATGAACTCTGTCACAGAGCTGGTCATTGTCACCTTTTGTTTTATGGTAAATACCATATGGCCCAGATTCTGTGGCAAATCAGGACTACACTCTACTACAGAGGACTTCACAAATTGTTTATAGTACCTCTGAGCTTCATTCAGAAGTGAGCAAAGCTGATAATTCTACCAAGAAAATATGGTCAGCATATCTAATGCCACTTAATAGTTAAGAATAATTAGATATAGTCAGTTATAAAATCCTAGTTATTCGAGGGTTTTAATCTACAAACATACACTGGTAAATTACTTTTGTTTTTCAGTTCCTCCTTTCATGTCCTGATCTCCCCAAATCCTGAATTATTTATCAGGGTCTTAAATACCATGGAAATATAAGCCAGCTCTCCTCAATGTTTCTCCTATTTCATTTCGCTATATCACATGCAGAAGACAGACTGCAGGAAAGAAAACACTGATATATTACACAGTATATCATTTCCTTTTCTGTGTCTACCAGTCACTATAAGCAATTTGAGGATGTTGCCTCTGTCCTATCCCCCATCCTGCTCTGTAAGTGATTCATGACTCTGAGCAACACCTCAGAGTGGCATCATCTCAAGAGTATCTCCTCCAATGGCTTGTTATGGTCCCAAATCCCAATTTTTGAGCCCTGGAGTGCCATTGCTCCTAAAATTTTAGTTGGAATGTACATTTAAACATCTCTAGTAAAAGAATGACCCAACCTAATCATGCTCATGCTTCTATGCAAATACTCCCTCTTATGTAGTGTTTTGCATATACAAAAGGCTCTCAAGGCTGAAATCTTATAATAAAAATTCTGAAAACTCAATACTCTCATTATAATCCTGGGGTCCTAGAGTCTCAGGCTAACCAGGAACAAAATAGTCCCCTGGGTGTGAATTTTCAATTGGCACTCAAATGAGATTCTTGATGTCCTTGACCTAGCTCCCTGAAAAGGGATGTGGCATACAGAAGTATCTAGGTCATGGCCATGGAGTCCACAAGAGTACAACATAGCACTCACAAGGTTCCAAGCCTGGGTATAGGATGCACACTGATAGGAAGGAGCACATTTGTCCAAGTGGCAGAAGATAGTGTTCCCAGTGGAAGCCTGGGTGTAGTTACTGAATGAACATCAAGTGAAGGGTGAGCTAATGCTGAAAACAGGAAAGCAAATCCTAAGGTTTGAATTCTGCAATATCAGTGAGAGACAGGCCTGGAGCAAAATCACAGATACTGCAAATGTGCCCAAGGCCACCTCTGTGTGGTCCATGGCAGTTTAAACAAGCTCTCTTGTGAATAATAGTATCTCTATTTGAAAATGCCTATGACTGAACTCAGGGCGTGTTCAGGATATCATTTTCCTGACCCATTGAGCCACACAGATTTAACAGGCCAAAGTAAGAAGAGAAGCCAGCTAGGAGGAAGAGAGCTTTCTGAGTGTTATCTAAACTCTTTGCCCATCTGAAACTCCTGGTATTCTTGTTTAAGAATTTTACCACAGAATTTTTATTCTTATATCCCCATTGTTATGAAACTAAAATTGCGTTTGCACTTGGATACAGTTTTTGGCATTTGCAGAAATAATAAGTGATCTTTAGAGGATATAAAAACAAACTTAAGGGAAGTTGAACCCATTGAAGACACTCTACAATTTGCTTTTATTTTCTCATGCTCTGAATGAATCAAACACAATAGAGAATGTATCCAGCCATCAGCCTGACAGTTTGTAGGAACCAGATCACATAACCAGATTTAGTCTCGAACTGTTCTCGGACAATACAGTATAGTCTTCAGAGCCAATGTCCATAACAGTAAATACACCCGAATTAGAACAACTGTGAAAGTAAGTTTTTCACAGAAATTGCATCTGCAGTTCAGGACAGGATAAATGCTATTTTGGAAACCAGTGACATTGGGGAAATGTCCAGAGTTAATGCAGAATTGAAATGATGGGATAGAAAAGAATGTGAGCAGAACCAGCATAGATCTGATGAAGGCAATCGTTACACCACTATGGCCTAGCAAGGCCAGTGTTTAGAATTATAACACTAATGAGAAAAGTTCTGATTCAATTCCGCAAAAGGTTTCTGAGATGGCATTGAGAAATCTGGATGCCTCCAGTTAATTCTCAAAATCTCTTTGTGCTCTCCCCACGTTCCCAGGCATCATGGTGCACAGATTTAAGTTAGCAGGCTAGGCTGGCCTTCTCCCACATTCCCTGCCAAGGGAGCATCCTATTGCAGATACTTCTGGTTAAATAAGGAAAATATCCTCGCAGTGCACCCCCTCCACACACTTAAAAAAAAAAAAATTACAGATTAAAAGCTCCTTACCCTGTGAATCAAGCAGAGCAATTTCAGGCTTGGGAGAACCTGCTTATTCTTCCTTTTCCTCTGAAAACCCAAGAGAGGCCTTTAGGGATAAAGTACATTCTCAAGAGGGCATGACTGGTGGGAGAAGCCCTCCAAAGTTGGCAATGGGAACAACTAGGGAGGAACGCTCTGAACAGGTCCCTTGGACTCCCGTGTAGTTCAAGCTTTGCTCTGAACAGCTTCTGCTGGTGAGAACATCCCTCACCATGAACTTCTCCAGCCCTGAAGATGCATCATAAGCTGTGTCCACACAGCAGGAATAAGGGAGAGTTAGGGTGGAGGAGGGTAACTCTGCCCTAATCAGAGGGCTGGACTTTAACCCAGCTTGATAGGTACTAGTCTTCCCTCTCCCTTGAAAAAGAAACACCATGGCATATCCAGAGTGAAAATAAAGGAGACGGTAGGGTAAAGGAAAGTATTTTCGTACCTGGCAGGCTTAAGGAGCAGCAGGACTAGATACCTTGAATGGGTCACAGATCGTGCCTCTCCTGATTCTTTTTTTATTATTATTATTAATTTTTAAATTTTTGTTATTTATTTATTTTAGGGCCATACCCACGGGCATATGGAAGTTCCCAGGTTAGGGGTAGAATCAGAGCTGCAGCTGCCAGCCTACACCATAGCCATAGCAACGCCAGATCAGAGCCATGTTTGTAATCTACACCACAGATAACAGCAGCATTGGATCCTTAACCCACTGAGCAAGGCCAGGGTTTGAACCCACATTTTCATGGATTCTAGTGTGGTTCTTGACCCACTGAGCCAAAATGCGAACTCCTAATTTTTTTAATTGAAATATAGTTGTTTACAATATTGTGTTAATTTCAGACATACAACGAAGTGATTCAGCTACATATATTTTCAGATTATTTTCCATTACAGGTAATCACAAGATACTGAATATCATTCCCACTTTGAATAGCCTCAAGTGTGCACAGAGCAAGAGGCTAATTCCCTCTGATAAGCAGAGCATCTACCTGAACAGCTTCTGAGAACTGAATCTCTGACAGCTCGGCTTGGACACCGCTCCCCACAGAGCTTTACCCTGTGTCTGCTCTCTCTCCCCTTCTCAACTCTCCCACCTTCTCAGTTTTCTCCTTGGTCAACTATCCCAGTGTTCAATTTCCTTTAACAAGGTGTTCTAGGAAGACCGTTCTAAGACATACAGATGAGAAGATAAATTACAAACATCCATCACCCACAAATTCTTGGATCCTGTGCTCTGTCTCAGAGAGGATGTTAAATATTTAATTGGCACTTGCTATCTTTCTTATCAGTAAGTCTAGATTCTCAGAGTTAGAAAGGGATAACCCTAGCCAGTGTAATGCTATAACCCCTCCTTCATCAATCATAACAAGCAGCATAGCTACATGGGTTAGCCTCAGGCCCTGGAACCAATTCACCTGACTTTAAATCTCAACTCTGATCTTTGCTAGCTGTGTGATGTTAAGCAAGTTATAAATGCTCCAGCCTCAGTTTCCTGACCTAAAACATGGGACACTAACAGCAGTCCTTCCCAAAAGGACCATCATGCTCTAATACTTAGAACGGTGCCTGGCTTCAAATCCTAGCTATTATTATTACAACTGGAGCTATTTAAACAACTGGAGTTTATCTCATTTCATAGTAAATATATTTTGACTATCCCTAGTACCTGGCTAGGGCTCATACCTATAAAACAAATCATCATGACATTACCACCCTTTGGCAGTGAAAACAAATACACCCAAAAACAAACAAAAAGCTCTAGCTCTTTCACTCTAACACAAAGCAGTCCAGGTTAGCCTGCAAAGTTGTCAGAGTAGCCTCTCCCTGGAATATATTTCTCCAAGTATTTATGATGCTACATTAGTTATTAACTCATTGGGACACTTCAGCTGTCAGCAAATGACTGTGTGAGATTCTACAGTTTTAATTTTTCCTTGTCAGGGGGTCTCATGACCTGGGTTCTCTGATCTCCCCAGGAGACCACCTCGGCTCCAGTAGCTGAGCTGTTGTTCTGTCCTGGGAGACAGTCTTTGTTTTTTGTTTTTTTTTCCTTTAAAAATGTCTCTAGGGAGTTCTTGCTGTAACACAGTGGGTTAAGGATTCAGTTTATTTTTTTTTATTTTATTTGACTATATTTGACTCACAAAATTGTATTAATTTCAGGCTGATAGCAAAGTTATCAGTTATACATATACCCATTCCTTTTCAGATTCTTTTCCCAAATAAACTACCATATAGTACTGAGTAAATTTCCCTGTTACCTGCCTATCCTATATATAATAGGATCCCATATTGCTGCAGCTGTGGCTTAGGTCACAGCTGCAGTTTGGATTCAGTCCCTAGCCTGGGAACTTCCGTATGTTGTGGGGGTGGCCAAAAAAAATGTCTCTACTTTCATCTCTTCTAAGAATCACACACTGGAATTAATAATACTAATCCATGAATTGTAAGTTCAACAAAAAAATTAGCAGAGAAAGAGTTGCTTATAAATGTGTTATTTCTTATCTGCTGGGCTTTGCCCCTAAGATCCTGTGTTCCGTCCCCACCAGTATCACCCCCAACCCCACCCCCCACCCAGAAGGGTAATGGAAGATTCAGCAAAAGGAAGAGAGGGCTCTGGGTAGGAAATTTCAGCAAGGAAATGGAGATTCAAGGCAGCTAAGTACTGAGACCCAAGGTCCCACAATTCAGAAGCAACTTCTGGAGCCTGAAGCAGGGACTAGCCCAGTTAAACAAGCGGAGGCTTTCCATCAGAGGAAACTTGGGGCTGGGCAGAGAGCAGAGGAGAAAAGAAGGCTGTGAGGCACATGGCCTACCTCTGATTTCAGCAGGGAGAGCTGGACAAGCTGCAAGGGTGTGGGTGGGGAGGAGAAGGAAGGGGCCCCTCTTAATAAGGTGGTTTGGGCCCCAACCAGGAGGGTGTAGCTGTCAGTTTCATTTTGGGCTGGGGATGGGTGAGGTGCTTGTCCAGCAATCGTCCCCATCAAATGTGCATCCAATCAGTGTCATTTTTCAAACCCTCACCCTGCTTTGGCCAAGGAGGCAGGGATTAAAGCCAGGGGTTCAGGCTGAAACAGGCGGGAGCCTGAAGCTCTGTGGCTGGCTCTGGCCCTCCAGCTCATGCAATATGACACCAAGCCAGGAAAACTGAAGGAAGAGAGTCACAGCCAAACAAACACACCCTCCTCCAGAGCACTGAGCCCAGAGGCCAGAGAGGGGGCTGCTGGCCCTTCGGGGAAAGATGGCCAGCTGTTTCCTCTCTTTCTCTCCAGGATCAGTGTCTCCCCAAAGAGGAGAGATTCTTTTTGCTTAAAGAGTATACCCACCTGCCCCAGCCACAATTTAGAGGTATTCTTTTATAAGTTCTTGCTTGGTGAAGCTTTTTTAGTGTTATTTGGTAAAAAAAAAAAAAAAAAAAAAATGATGTTTCTGTGTCTCCTGTAGGTTAGCGGGCCACACTGATATTGAATTTGCTATCACTTCTGTCCTACTCTTTAATCAGTGGATTATCCCATGGAAAATCCACAGGAATAGATAAGCTAAAAATAAGATGCACTGAGCTTTAGAATGAAATAGTTGATTGGATATTTTTTGATATGGGAGGCAATAGAGTCAAGTGATTAGGAGCCTTTCACATTCCAAGCCAGAGGGAATGGGTTTCTAGCTCAGCATGACCACTGACCTGCTGTATATCCTAGGGCAAATCACTCACCCTCTCTGAGCCTCACATTCTTATCTCCAAGATAGGGATATAATGGTACTGATTCCACACAAGCGTTACTACAATTAAGTAAGATTCTCAGAGTTCCTATGTGGCTCAGTGGTAACAAACCCGACCAGTATCCATGAGGATGAGGGTCCTGCTCAGTGGGTTAAGGATCCAGCGTTGCTGTGAGCTGTGGTGTAGGTCACAGACACGGCTCCAATCCAGTATTGCTGTGCCTGTGGCTGCGGCTGGCAGCTATAGCTCTGATTCAGCCCCTAACCTGGGAACTTCCATATGTCAAAGGTGCAGCCCTAAAAATACAAAAAAAAAAAAAAAAGAAAGAAAGAAAGAAAGAAAATAATTGTGTACTTAAAGCAATTACACTGCTTGGCATATAGCAAGCTCTCAATAAATGTCAATAAATGGTGGCTATGAGTGTGTCTGATGCTCAAATATTTATAATTCTCCAAATAATCCTATGAAAACAATTTTTAAAGGTCAGTTTGAGAGACTGTGACACAGTGTTCCATCCACATTTTAAGTCCCTGCTCAACTCTCCTAATTCTCCAGCATCAGGGATGAGTAGCATCTTTTGTCATCTAAGTACAAACCATCAGCATAAGAAGAGCTATTTTTACTGTTTCTATTTTTTCTTTCTCCTTCCTCTCCCAATTTCTCATCTTATTAAAAGCTTCATTTCCATATGAAAGGACTGTGATAAATTGAAAAAAATGTCCACCTACCCTGCCCCAAACTTGACAAAACTAATCCAGTTTAACTTGAAAACTTTTTCTAGAAATTCTCAACTCTAGAAGTCACAATAATGATTTTGCCCGGCAGCCAGAACAAGACATTTGGGTCTCAACATTTGAATTTTTTCACAACTAGATTCAAACCTCTCTGAATTGAAGTTTTACATGTGATTGAATGAAACAAGGTAGTATTAAAATTTGAAAGATAATATTTATGTATTTGACAAATTAGGGAAGACAAAGTTACCAGGAACAAGAACTTCAACACAAAGCTAGTCTGGCTCTTGTGGTTAATGAATATTGTTTTGACTGTAAAACATTTCTATCAGTGACTAATAAAAATATTCCTAGACTGCTGTCACATCTCAGGGATCCAGTTCAACACGCATTCATTTAGTATTTATTTTGCAATTTCTAAATGTCAGGAACTGCGTTCAGCACTGGGACACAAAAACAATTACTTCCCACATGTGTCTTGGAGTTTATGGAGAAGTCCAGAAAAATAAAAGGCAATTACAGAATGACCTAAGAGGGGAATGGGGACGGGGGGGACGCAGGGTGCTGTGAGAGCCCCTGGAGAGGACACCTGGCCAACAGTAAAGGGGCAGGAAAAACTTCCCAGAATAAACAACATCTAAGCAAGAACTATAGGATGTGTGAAGCCTGAAATGCATAGGTGCAGAGGGAGAAGAATGCTGCAAGCAGAAGCATCCTAGTGTAGAAAGGCCCAGAGCCCAGAGGCTCAGAGGGAACCTGGAGAAGTGGTTTCCTATTGTTTGTACCTGGAGTACAAGGCACAAGCAGCAAGAAACAAAAACAGAGAGGAAAGCAGGAGTCTTGTAGCGGGATTATGCTGAGCACAAGGGGGCACCCCATAAGGGTACTAAAACAAAATGGAACAGGAGAAGGCAGAGTTAAGAAACTGTTGCCCAAGTAGGCAACAACAGTAAGCTTAGAGAGAAAGTGGAAAAATTAAGAGATATTTCAGTATGGAATTCAATGGATTGGTGGTTTGGTTTGAACAAGACCGTGAAGGACAGAGAGACAGAGAAGTCAAGAGAGAGGACAGAGTTTCTGGTTTGGGAAGCTAGGGGTACCACCACAGGGCCTTTGCACTTACTGTTTTCTCTGCAATGTTCTTCACCCATATACTTCCTAGACTCATCTGTCCCCTCATTCAGGTTCCCGCTCAACCACTGCCTTATCAAAGAGTTTTCTTCACCCTATATAAAATCAGTACCCAATTCCTCATTCCAGCTCCGTTACTATCTTCATACACCCTAATATTACCTCATAGCATTTACCACCATCTGACATTTTACATATTTATTTGTCCAACTGCCTTTCTGTCCCCATGAAAATGTGAGCTCCATGAAAGCAGCATTTTTTTTTTTCTATTTTGTTCCCTATTTATTCTCAGGGTTTAAAATAGTTTCTGGCATATGGTGACTCTCAACATATCTTTTAATGTTTAATGATTAAATTCAAAAAGATAGGAAACACTAAGAGAAAACACAAAAGTGGTCTAGGAAAACACACATTCACCTCTATTTCTAACACTTTGGTTCAGAATCTCCTTTGTTTTTCAGTCAATAAAAATATAAGACACACAAGAAAGTACACAAATCATACATGCATAGCTCAATGAATTATAACAAAGTGAATATGCGACGTTACCAGCACGCAGTAAAAGACACAGAACATCATTGGAGCTCCCAGCATGACCCTCCCAATCACTAACCACCTTGTTCCTTCCCAAGGATAACTGGTAAACTGACTTCCAACCCTATCAACAGTTTAACATGTTCTTGAACTATATGTAAGTGAAATAATTTCATATGTATTCTTTGTGTCTGGCCCTTTTAACTTAATATTAGATTTGTGAGATTCGTCCAAGTTATTATATGGAGCAACACTTTCTTTTTCTGTAGCTGTATGGGATTCCACTTTATGAATGGCTCATGACTTATTTTCTACAATTGATGAACATCTGGGTGTTTCCGATTTAAAGCCATTACTACTGATGCTGCTATGACATTCTAGTACATGCCTTTAGGTGAATGTATATATTGGGGGGGGGCTATATATCTAGAAAAATAATTGCTGAGCCACAGAGTATGTATATGTTCAGGTTTAATAAATTCTACCAAAAAGCTTTCAAAATGATTGTATTAATTCCAACTTTCACCTGCAAAGTAGTTATTTTCCATTGCTCCAAATCCTCACCAATGCTTGGTAATGCAAAGTTACTTTTTTTTTTTTTTTTAAGGCCGCATCTGCAGCATATGGAAGTTACCAGGCTAGGGGTCGAATCAGACCTACAGCTGCCAGCCACAGCCACAGCCACAGCAACGCAGGATCCAAGTCACATCTGCAACCTACATCACAGCTCACAAATCACCCAATCAGGACAGCAGACAGAAAACCAAATGAAAAAACACAAAAGCAATATAAAAGATTTATGGGATAATATAAAGTGGGCCAATCTATGCATAACAAGAATTCCAGAAGGAGAAGAAAAAGAAAGGAGGATTGAAAGTACATTTGAAGAAATTATGACTGAAAACTTTGCAAACCTAAAGAAAATAGATATCAACGTACAGGAAGCACAGAGGGCCCCAAACAAGTTGAACCCAAACAGGCCCACACCAAGACATATTATAATAAAAAAGGTAAAATTTAAAGATAAAGAGAGGATTCTAAAGGCAGCAAGAGAAACACAAAGCATTAATTATAAGGAAACCACCATAAGGCTATCAGTCAGCTGATTTCATTACAGAAACACTACAGGCCAGAAGAGAGTGGCAAGATATATTCAAAGTTGTAAAAGGGAAAAATATGCATCCTAGAGTATTCTACTCAGCAAGGATATCATTTAAAATAGAAGGATAAATAAAGAACTTCTTCAAAAACAAAAGCTCAAAGAGTACAGCAATACTAAAGCCACTCTAAAAGAAATACTGAAAGGGCTCCTCTAAATAAAAAATAAGTAAGAAGAAATAGGATGGAGGAAACCACAACTGGAAAGCAATCACTATACAGATCTAAAGGAAAAAATAAAAAACCTACTGTAAAGGTGATGAAAAACACAAGGGACGACAAAAGGACAAACATGAAAATATTAAAAAGGGACTTCAAAATCATAGAATGTGGGGAAGGAATGTAAGAAAATCTTGACTCTTTTTTTTTTTAATAATGTGTTTGAGCCAATATGACTATCAGCCTAAAGCAAGCAGATATAGGAAGGGGTTAACATACTTATAAAACAGGGCAACCACAAATCAAAACCAAACATTACATTCACAAAAACTAAAAAGAAAAGTACACAAGTACAAAATAAATGGAAACCATCCAACAAAAAAAAAAAGGGAACAAAGGAGAAACATAGAATCAACTGGAAAACAAGGTTTAAAATGGCAATAAATACATGTTTATCAATAATTATCTTAAATGTCAATGGACTGAATGCTCAATCAAAAGACAAAGAGTGGCAGATTGGATAAAAAGTCAAAACTCTACAATTCGCTGTCTACAAGAGACTCACCTTAGGGCAAAGGACACATATAGATTGAAAGTGAGGGGGTGGGAAAAGATATTTCATGCCAATGGACAAGACAGGAAAGCAGGAGTTGCAATACTCATATTGGACAAAATGACTTTAAAATGAAAGCCATAAAGACAAAGAAGGACCCTATTTAATAGTTAAAGGATCCATTCAAGAAGAGGATATTACAATCATCAATATATATGCCCCAAATATAAGCACACCCAGATACCTACAACAAATACTAACAGACTTAAAAGGAGAAATTGATGGGAGTACCATAATAGTAGAAAACTTTAACACCCCACTCACATCAAAGCACAGATGCTCTAGACAGAAAATCAAAAAGGCAACAGAAATCCTAAATGACACAATATAAGTTAGACTTAATTGACATTTTTAGGACATTACACCCAAAAAAATCAGAATATGCATTCTTCTCAAGTGTACCTGGAACATTCTCAAGGATTGACCACATACTGGGGCATAAAGCTAACCTAAACAAATTTAAGAGTATAGAAATTATTTCAAGTATCTTCTCTGACCAAAAGGGCATGAAACTAGAAATCAACCACAGGAAAAGAAATGAGAAAAAACTTACTACATGGAGACTAAAAAACATGCTACTAAAAACCCAATGAGTCAATGAGGAAATCAAGAAAGAAATTAAAAAATACTTCAAGACAAATGATGATGAAAACAAAGCCACTCAAAATCTATGGGATGCCGCAAAAGCGGTGCTTAGAGGGAAGTTCATAGCAACACAGGCCTTCCTCAAAAAAGAAGAAAAATCTCAAATCAACACCTTAACCCACAAACTAAATGAATTAAAAAAAAGAACAAACAAAACGTAAAGTCAGCAGAGGAAAAGAAATCATAAAGATCAGAGAGAAAATCAATAAAATAGATTCAAAAAACAATAGAAAAAAATCAATAAAACCAAGAACTGGTTCTTTAAAAGGTAAACAAAATTAACAAATTCCTGGCCAGACTCACCAAGAAGAGGAGAGAAAAAACCCAAATAAACAAAATAAGAAATGAAAAGGGAGAAATCTCAATGGATACCACAGAAATACAAAAAAAAAAAAAAAAAAAGAAAGAAGGAAAGAAAATACAGTGGACAATTACATGCCAACAAATTTGACAACCTAGAAGAAATGGACAACTTTCTAGAGACTTACAGCCTGCCAAAACTGAATCGAGAAGAAATAGATCAATGGAACAGACAAATCACTAGAAATGAAATTGAATATGTAATAAAAGCAAACCCTACAAACAAAATTCCAGGACTAAGTGGCTTCACAGGTGAATTCTACCAAACATACAAAGAGGAAGTTATACCCCTCCTCTTAAACTTTTCCAAAACTTTGAAAAAGAAGGAACACTCCCAAAGACATTCTATGATGCCACCATCACCCTAATACCAAAACCAGACAAAATACTACAAAAAAAGAAAATTATAGGCCAATATCTTTGATGAATATAGAAGCAAAAATTCTTAAGATTTTAGCCAACCAAATCCAACAACATATTAAAAAGATCATAACCCACTACCAAGTGGGATTCATCCCAGGTTCACAAGGATGGTTAAACACACACAAATCAATCCTCATCCACCACATTAACAAAAGAAAAGTAAAACACCACATGGTTTCTCAATAGATGCAGAAAAAGCATTTGACAAAGTCCAACATCCATTCATGATAAAAACTCTTACCAAAATGGGTATGAAGGGAATATACCTTAACATAATAAAAAGCCATTTATGAATAAACCCACAGCAAATGTAATACTCAATGGAGAAAAGTGGAGAGACTTCCTGCTAAAATCTGGAACAAGACAAAGATGCCCACTCTCACCACTGTTATTCAACATACTATTGGAAGTCCTAGCCACAGCAATCAGACAAACAAAGGAAATAAAAGGTATAAAAAGTAGAAAGGAAGAGGTAAAATTGTCATAGTATGCAGATGATATGATACTATATGTAGAAAACCCTAAGGACTCCACGCAAAAATATGAATTCAGCAAAGTAGCAGGATACAAGATTAACATTCAGATATTGGTTGCATTTGTATATACTAAAAGTGAAATATTAGAAAAGGAATACAAAAATATAATACCTTTTAAAATTGCACCTCCCAAAATGAAATAACTAGGAGTAAACCTGACCAAGGAGGTGAAAGACTTATATGCTGAGAAATATAAGCCATTAATCAAGGAAACTGAAGAGGATTAAAAAAATGGAAAGATATTCCATGCTACTGGGTTTGAAGAATTAATATCGTAAAAACGGCCATACTGCCCAAAGCAATAGACAGATTCAATGCAATCCCATCAAATTACCCGTGACATTTTTCAAAGAACAACAACAAACAATCCCAAAATTTATATGGAACCATAAAAGACCCAGAATTGCCAAAGCAACCCTGAGGAACAAAAAAAAAGCAAGAGGTATAGCTCTCCCAGACTTCAGGCAATATTTCAAAGCTACAGTAATCAAGACAATATGGTGCTGGTACCAAAACAGACATATAGAACAATGGAACAGAATAGAGAACCCATAAATAAACCCAGACACCTATGGTCAATTAATCTTCAACAACGAAGGCAAGAATATAAAATGGGAAAAAGTCTTTTCAGCAAGTTGTGCTGGAAAACTGGACAGCCCTATGTAAATCAATGAAACTGTTAAATACCCATACACAAAAATAAATTCAAAATGGTTCAAAGACTTAAACCTAAGACAAGACACCATCTAATTCCTAGAAGAGAACATAGGCAAAACATTCTCTGACATTAACTTTACAAATGTTTTCTCAGGTCAGTCTCCCCCCCCCAAAAAAAATAATAAAAAAATAAAAAAATAAAAGCAAAAATAAACCAATGGGAACTAATCAAATCGACAAACTTTTGCACAGCAAAGGAAACCATTTAAAAAAAAGGCACCCTACAGAATGGGAGAAAATAGTTTCTAAGGATGCAACTGACAAGGCCTTAATCTGTATAATATACAAACAACTTATATAATTCAACAGCAAAAAAGCCAATTAAAAAATGAGCAAAAGACCTGAATAGACATTTCTCCAAAGAAGATAAATGGATGACCAACAAACACTTGAAAAAAAGCTGAACATCAGTAATTGTAATAAAAATGCAAATAAAAACTACCATGAGGTACACTTCACACCAGTCAGAATGGCATTGTTAACAAATAACAAAGGCTGGAGAGGGTGTGGAGAAAAGGGTACCCTCCTGCACTGTTGGTGGGAATGTAAATTGGTGCAACCACCATGGAAAATCGTGTGGAGGTACTTCAGAAAACTAAATGTAGAACTACCATATGACCCAGCATTCCCAGCATATATCCGGAAAAACTTTCCTTGAAAAAGACACGTGCACTCGTATGTTCATTGCATCACTTTTCACAATAGCCAAGACATGGAAACATCCTAAATGTCTATCAATAGATGAATGGATTAAGAAGATATGGTATATATACACAATGGAATACTACTCAGCCATAAAAAAGAACAAAGTAATAGCCATTTGAAGCAACATGGATGGAACTAGAGACTCTCATACTAAGTGAAGTAGTCAGAAAGAGAAAGAGAAACACCATATGATATCACTTATATCTGGAATCTAATATATGGTACAAATAAACCTTTCCACAGAAAAGAAACTCATGGACTTGGAGAACAGACTTGTGGTTGCCAAGGGGGAAGGGGAGGGAGTGGGATGGCCTGGGAATTTGGGATTAATAGATGCAAACTATCACATTTGGAGTGGATGTGCAATGAGATCCTGCTGTACAGCACTGGGAATTGTATCTAGTCACTTGTGATGGAGCATGATGGAGGATAATTTGAGGAAAAAAAATATATGTATGTGTGACTTGGTCACTTTGCTATACAGTAGAAACTAACAGAACACTGTAAGCAATCTATAATGGAAAAAATAAAACTCATTTTAAAAAAAGAATTTAGATAGGAAAGGTGATGCTAGACTGAAAGGGACCTTAAAATAGGCCAAGCAAGACATTTCCTTTTGACCTGAAAACAATGGGGATGCTTTATGATCCTGTCTGCACCTACCTATAGGCCTTATTTACATGTCTTTCCTGGACTCTGCAGCTCAGAGTAAGTGCCCATCACAGAATTTAAACACCATCTCCCAGGATACCTTCCTACCTTGTACACACTTCTATCTCTGCCCTTATCATACAGCATTACAATTTATCTTTGTTCCAGTCCAAGATGACAACTTTTTTTTTTTAGGTTCTATTGAAGTATAGTTGATTTACAATGTTGTGATAATTTCTACTGTACAACAAAGTGACTCGGTTATACATATACACACACATCCATTTTTTTTTTTTCAGCTCAAATTGACAACTTCTTGAAAGCAGATGTTGGCTACAGAGTTTAGAACCAGTTTGCAGAGGCTAATGAGAGCTGACTATTAAATTTTCAAGAATGTTACAAGCCAATTGACATATCTGTGGCTGGAAATCAATCATGGTATTTTAAATCAACCAGAGTATTTTTACACTGTGGAAATCAGCAAAGGCTACAAATAAGAGCTCTTCCCACCCTCACATAGCCTGATGTTAATCATTTGCCATCACATCACTAGACACTAGTCTTATTCATCTCCACATGCTTGTCACTGAACACAGTGCCTGCATCAATACTTACTGAATTAAAATGCATTTTTCACACCTAACACACTTTTTAGAACCCTAAGTAAATAAATTCTCACTTATAATTGGACGTCATGCTAGGTAAAATAAGCCAAACACAGAAAGAAAAATATTACATGATTCCACTTATTTGAAGTATATAAAATAGTCAAAAGCATAAAAATCGAAAACTGGAATGGTAGTTATCAGGGGCTGAGGGGAGAAGGGAAATGGGAAGTTATTGATCAACAGGCATCAAGTTTCAATTAAGTAAGAGGATTACAATCAAGAGATTTGCTGTCTATCACGGTACCTACTAGCCATCGATAATGTACACTTAAAATTTGTTCAGAGGATAGATCTCATGTTCCTATCAAAATTAGAAAAAAAAAGTTTTTAATAATCTTGCACCTGGAGTTCCCATCGTGGCTCAATGGTTAACGAATCTGACTAGGAACCAAGAAGTTGTGGGTTCGATCCCTGACCTTGCTCAGTGGGTTAAGGATCTGGCGTTGCCGTGAGCTGTGGTGTAGGTCACAGATGTGGCTCAGATCCCGCGTTGCTGTGGCTCTGGCGTAGGCCAGCAACAACAGATCCGATTAGACCCCAAGCCTGGGAACCTTCACATGCCATGGGAACGGCCCAAGAAATGGCAAAAAGACAAAAAAAAAATTAAGAATCTTGCTCCCTACTCCTTCAGTATAACTAGTACGTATGTGGTGCTCATTTGTCTGCTAGGTGACACTGCCCCTGAGAGGTTTTTTTTTTTGGTTGTTGTTTTTTTTTTTCTGTCTTTTTGCCTTTTCTCTAGGGCCCCTCCCGAGGCATGTGGAGATTCCCAGGCTAGGGGTCTAACCGCAGCTGTAGCTACTGGCCTACACCAGAGCCACAGCAACACGGGATCCGAGCCACGTCTGCAACCTACACCACAGCTCACAGCAAAGCCAGATCCTTAACCCACTGAGCAAGGCCAGCGATCGAACTCTCAGCCTCCTGGTTCCTAGTCGGATTCGTTAACCACTGAGCCATGACAGGAACTCCACCCCTGAGAGTTTTTATGTGAGTCCCTGAAACAATCAGAAGACAGTAGGGGTAACATAGGCAAGAGGGAGGCAGTGAGGTTAGAGAAGCCAAACTTTCTAGAGCCCCATTTCCAGGAGGCACTTCTAAGCCAGTTGGTATTGCTGAGGGGTCTGCAAAGTACCATTTCCCATGCAAATCTCAAAGCATAAACAGCCTAGACATTTCCTAGAGCCAAAAGTTTCAGATAATTCCCAGGGCCACTGACTGAGGAGGAGCCTGTGGGCAGCTGCATCAGACACATGGGCATGTCCCTTGGTGTTCATCTCCATAAACAGGATGGGGAAAAGTCAGATGGTGAGGAAGCTCATGACTCAGGACAGTGCCCTGAGTGGGGGAAAGGGGTTTTCAGTAAAAGGAATGAGTAAAGTTTTATTTGCCATACAAACCCAAGAACCAAAACTTGGCAAAAGAATGAGTACAAATTAAGTAAACCATGCCAACACAAAGCAATTGAAAATTTAACTGTGGAACCCTTTGTTGTGAGAGTAAGAATACCATCCCAGTGATTCTTCACCAAAAGAATGCCCAGGACTGGGGAGACTGGCGTATCAGGATCTCCCTAGGGGTAGGGATTGGGGCCTGGGTGATGCCAAACAAAAATTACTCAATATTTTAATTGTTTTGATTTATTTTTAGTCACAGTAATTCACTTACTTGGACATTTCAAAGACCACTAGGGAAGGCATAATGTTTTATGTTTATAAGAAGAGGCGTGGGTTTTCAAAAGGATGAGAAATGTTTTTAATATATTTTCATTCTTGTCTTTTACAGATGGGAAACTGAAAATTCAATGGTAGAGTCCATACAAGAGCATGGTCTGTCTGTCTTATTCACCAGTATTTGCCCAGCACTAGCCATGCCTGGCACGCAAGAGGTGCCCTTAAACAGTTGTTGAATGAATGGATGAGAGCTGGAGAAAAGGCGGGGCTTGGCCAGCATTCCATGTTGTTGACATTTTGGCAGAGGCGGCATGGGCATGACTGTCCTAACCCCAGTTATCTTTCCACTCTAAAGTGGTGGTTAATTAAAAACATGGACTCTGGAGCCAGACTGCCTAGGTTCCTGTGCCAGCCCTACCACTTACTGGCGATGTGGCTGTGAGCAGTTTATAAAACATCCCTGAACCTCAATTTCCTCTTCCATAAAATGGGAATAATCATAGTCCATCCCAGAGAGGAGTTACAAGCATAAGGTGAGGAAACACATGTAAAGTGTTTAGAAAGCGCCCAGTTCACAGGATGTGTTCAATGTTATTATTAACCACAAATGACAAAGTGCGCTTAGCCCCTCATGGCTGAGCACTGTCTTCTGTGTTCTTGGGAAGCCCTTTGGAAAATTGGCCCAAGATAAAACCTTGAAGCATTACTTTTATTTTTTATGTATTTACTTATTTTTTTATGGCTGCACCTGCGGCACATGAAAGTTTCCGGGCTAGGGGGTTGAATCGGAGCTGTAGCTACAGCTGCTGGCCTATGCCACAGCCACACCAATGACAGATCCGAGCCACATCTGTGACCTATACCACAGCTTGTGGTAACACTGGATCATTAACCCACTGAGTGAGGCCAGGGATCAAACCCACATGGTCATGGATACCAATCAGGTTCGTAACCCTCTGAGCCACAAGAACAGGAACGCCCTTGAAGCAATACTTTCATTTTTTAAAAATTTTTTAATTTATTTTTTAATTATAGCTGATTTACAATGTTCTGTCAATTTCTGCTGTACAGCAAAATGACCCAGTCATATATATATATATATATATATATATATATATATATATACACACACACACACATATGTATATACATTCTTTTTCTCACATTATCCTCTATCATGTTCCATCACAACTGACTAGATACAGTTCCCTGTATAATGACACTTTACATTTTTTCCATAAGTCCATCAACTTGACGCAAACCCAAAGACTACCAAAAACCTAAATAAATGGTGCCACTGAGATAGTCTCTGAAGTAAGATACTGTGTTATTTATCACTTTATCCCCTATAAAGCCCAGCAGAGGGGAGGTGGTCTACTCTGGTGGTCAAAAGCATATATGCTAGGCCTCAGCTGCCTAGGCTTAAATCCCAGTTCCTTCATTTGCTAACTGTCTGACCTGGGCCAAGTCATGTACCCTCTCTGTGCCTTTGCTTCTACAGCTGTGAAATGAATTTAACAACTACAGCTGCCACATGGAGTCCTGGTGAGGACAAATCAGTGACTGGCACTTTGATAGCACTGCAGGTATTAGCCACCACCACATACAATAGACGTTCATGGGAATTCACATGCGTTGCCATGAATTCAGCTATGTGACAGTGTTGTCTTGCCACTGGCCATCTTTGCAACAGTTGATCACATTACAACTGGCACTAGAGTCATAATCCCAACTGATAGTGCAGCCCTGACACCAGACTGAAGAGATGCACAGAATAATGCAAAAGCCAGCACTGATGACTGAACAAGGTCCAGTGGACCAGATTGAATTAAGGAACCACAAAAGTGTGTGCGATCCCCTGGCAGAACACTGTGAGGGGATCCCAGCGGAAACAAAGCTACCAAGGTGCCAACCCATTGACAAGCATCAGCACCACAGCCAGAACCATGGATTGGCAGGTGCCCAGGGGCCCCTGGGAGCTGAGCACTCTCAGGTTACCTTTCTACACTTAGTACTTTCCTGGACCTTCTCCAGCCAGTGTTCTGGCATCCACAACAGGTCAGTTCAACCCAGGACAGTTTTTGGATTATCATGTCTACGGACACCCTGCTCTGTGAGTCACAGCAAAGTCTTCCTCACAGATCCATAACCCACACACAGCTCAGATGTTTAACAGAATAGTATACAAATGCTTCGCAACTAACAGAGCTTAAACTAAGTAACATTATAGATTTTATAGAGACATGGTGGTGTTGTGGCTAAAAGCCTAGACTCTAGAGCCAAGTGCTGCTTGAGTTCATATCTTGGCTGAACCACCTACTTTAGGTGAGATACTTAACCTTTCTGAGCTTTAGTGGCCTTATCCATAAACTGCAACAACCATATCTACTGCACATAGCTTCCATCAGATAAAAGAAGTAACATGTAAAACACTTAGGAAGTGTCTGATAAATGGTCAGTACTATAGACAGACTGGCTTTGATTTGCACCCTACTTACACTGGGTGGGTAAAGGCATCTGTACAAATGAAGAGGGTGGAAACACAGAAGAAGTCTCATGTTGTACAGTACAAGAGACTGTATTCGTTTGTGTTTGCTGGCACCTAACTGGAAAAATATGTTCATCTCACTTGTTTCACTCTTAACCCAAGCTCAAATACTCTCCATGGTAAAAATCACTTGGAACATGTCCAAAGCAAAGATCCTTTCAACTGTCTCCATCCCTTCACTTGCATAATATTGGAGTCACCAAACCAATCTCATTCATATTTTCCAAAACAATCACCTTTTGCACTGAGTCAGCCTGGAAACTTTTAGTAGACTGGGTTGCAGTTTCTAATAGCTGTAAATGAGAACACCAGATGCCCACCAACATCATATCTTATTTCTTTGGTTGTACCAACATATAAAAGGGGGCCCACAGAAATGATCCACCCAATTATCACATTAATGTTTGGTATGTTTACACTAAATACTCATTATTCATTGCGGGATCAGGCTAGTAATGATATTGGGGCCAGAATTGATGAGATCAAGGTTTTAGAATTAAACTCTTCCCTGTCCCCCATCTGGCCCTGGGCAATGTCACCTCTGGTTCAGTGCTCGGGTATTTCTTCCATCCCCACCAGAAATCCAGGTCATAGGAGAACACATGTCATAGTGTCCTTTCAGTATCACTGCCAGCTACAACCAGAACTGAGACTGGAACACCAGGGCCACCAGGGCCACCAGGCCCAAGATCAGAGCACTTGTCCTAGGACAGCTGGGAAAACACCACTACATGATATGCTCTCTCAATGAGGTACAGATATGAAAAAAATTAAAAAATTTAAATCTCAAAGCAACCTTACTCATCTACCATGGTCACTTCTGGAAGTAATAAATGAGTTCTCAACATCACTAGGGAGAGTCTCTTAATTAGCACTGAACTTCCAGAGGTCAGAGAAAGCAAGCCAAGCAGTGGGGCTATTTTATGGCGATGCTGACCACACTTGTGGCTTAGGACGAGGCTACTGGGCATAAAGGGAAAAGCAAACCCTTGCCAATATTCTTAATTCAGGTAGTGCCTCTTCTTCCTTCTACCTCATCTAGGATACCTTAGAGGGCCAGGTTAGGAACACAGCAAGAACTTTACCAGATGTGAAATGAGGACAATGGCAGGCAGAGGAGAAACCAGACCAGCCCAAAGCCTGGCAGCCCCCTTCCCTTCTCTTCACTCTAGATCTTCACACTGTCTCCCCTGTCAGGAGCCCTCCTCTGTCCCTAAACAAAATCTTCACTTTGCATGGATAACATGTACAAAAACAACAACAACAACATAACATAGTCAGCTTCTGAATCTATGGCCAGGAAGCTGAAATCACCTTAACCCAATAAATTTGTATCGATATCATCAACAAGAATGATAAATGTCTCCCAAGGACCTAGACGAAGCTCCAGGTATACTTACAAGTCTGTGAGAAAAACAAGATGAATAGAACACAATTCCTCTTCTTTAATAAAACGCCTACTGTGTGTGTTCTACATTATCTGGATAAGAAGCCCTGTTCTGCCACTTGATAGCCACATGACCTTGGGCAAATCATTTTGCCTCTCTCTGCTTTAGTTTCTATATCTGTAAAATGGGAATAATGATAAAGCCTTCTTTAAAGGATTGCTGTGAGGGTTAAAGAGGTCAAAAGGCTCAGAAAAGTGACAGCTACAGAAAAAGTACTCAGTGAGTAACTACCTATGATTAAGTTTCCATAGTAAAACAGTCTCTTCATCTACAAAGCATCCTGCTTCTTCAGATATTAGAGCTGGAAAGGACCTTTGTGATCATACAGTTCAGCCTCTGGGTACAGGTTAGAACGAGGTTCAGGGACCCCAACGGACTACTCCACAATTATAAACCTTCTGGACAGGACCCCTGAGATTAGACCCAGGCCCCTAGCCCAGCTCTTCAAACTACTTCCCAGTCTAACAAGCTAGTTTATAAATCACTCTGTTGACCCTCTTCAAAAAAAATGTTTGTAGTGACTCAAATAAAGAAATGAACAATGAATGGTATAGGAGTATGGTGGCAACAGTACCACAATAAGATATATGCAGAAATTACTTCAAGGCAGTGGACCCTCAACTGCCCCAGTCCATTCGTACATTATATGAAAGAACACAGTTATTTCTGCTTTACTCTTTTCTAAATGTGTTTCCTGCATAAAAGCTCAACATAAATTATTTCTTCAGATCCCCATAGCAATCCTATGAGATGAGTATTATTCCAATTATACTGAATAGCAAACCAGACACAAAGTAGTTAAACAGTATGTCTAAAAGTATAGCTAATAAATGACGAGATTGTGACTTCAACCGAGACAGTCTGCTTCTAGAATTCATACGTTTTAACCGCCATACCAGTACAGACTCACTAGCATAAGAGGGGAAAGTTCTTATGTGGCCTAGCTAAAATCTGCATGTTATCAACATTTATATATTTTAAATTTCCTTACTTTTTTTTTTTTTTTTTTTTTTGCTTTTTTAGGGCTGACCTCAAGGCATATGGAAGTTCCCAGGCCATGGGTCAAATCAGAGCTACAGCTGGCAGCCACACAGGATCTGAGCCACATCTGCAACCTACACCACAGCTCATGGCAATACCAGTTCCGTAACCCACTGAGTGAGTCCAGAGATCAAACCTGCATCCTCATGGATACTAGTCAGATTCATTTCTACTGAGCCACAACAGAAACCCTCTCCTTACTTGTTTTTAATCAGGAATACTTACAGTAGTAAACACATAAGGTGGCATAGGTGCTAAGAGTCTACTAGTGTGTGTGCATGTGCGTGCATCTCACGTGCATGCATGTGTGTGTGTCTGTGTTCCACATATGGGGCTTTCAAAGACCCACATAATATGAATTGACTTATAGTCTTCTTTGGATGGTTGACTGTTGGTTGGTTGAATTATTTCAAGATCTTTCTGCTCACACAAGCAGAAGCATCTACTGAAAAACAGAGCATCTATCTTTGAACCTCTATTAAATTTCTATAAATCTCTTATTCGCAAACATTCTCAGAAATTCACATAGCCAAATCCAGAACTTTGGACCTTGGAGAGAACTCCAAAAACAGCTCCACAAAAATGAGTCCCATTCCCTATGCTCCTTAAGTAGCCTGAATGAGGAAGTCATGGCGTTAATCAGAAGGAAAGAGAGCAAATTAATAAATTACACTAAAGTTCTTGGCATTTGACTTTACAGGCACAGAGTCAAGTTCTGAAGGTGCTGAGGTTTATTATGAACTCAATGTCTTTTGTCTTAGAGAATTCTTGATACATAAAAGAGAAAGTTGTTTTGTCATTCCTTGTAAACAGAGGCTTGGAAAAAAGAGGGGACAGGATGTTCCCTTTTCATAGAAGAGGAAACTGAGACAGGAAGAGTTAAGTGATTTAGATCCAAAGAATCAAAGACTTTTAGAACTAGAAGTGGTCATTCATCCAAGACCACACAGCAAGTAAATAGTAGTCCCAGGACCTACTCTTGGGCCTCCTGACTCTGGGTCTAGAGTTTTTTTTTTTTTTTTTTTTTTGCAAAATAAAGCCACACAGAGGCATGCTTGTTGGGTCAATTTCTGGATTTTCTCTTGTGTTCCTTTGATCTATGTGGCTATTCTTCCACTGGTACCACTGTAGCTACTTAAGTCTTCAAATAGTTTCCTTCTTGATTTCCTCATTGACTCATTGGTTTTTTAGTAGCATGTTGTTTAGTCTCCATGTAGTAGTTTTATTCTCATTTCTTTTCCTGTGGTTGATTTCTAGTTTCATGCCATCGTGGTCAGAGAAGATAACTTGAAATAATTTCTATACTCTTAAATTTGTTTAGGTTAGCTTTGTGCCCCAATATGTGATCACTTCTTGAGAATGTTCCATGTGCATTTGAGAAGAATGTGTATTCTGATTTTTTGGGATGTAATGTCCTGAAAATGTCAATTAAGTCTAACTTTTCTATTGTTTCCTTTAGGATCTCTGTTGCTTTATTAATTTTCCATCTAGAGGATATGTCCATTGATGTGAATGGGGTATTAAAGTCTCCTACTATGATTGTATTCCCATCAATTTCTCCTTTTATGTCTGTTAATATTTGTTGTAAGTATCTGGGTGCTCCTATATTTGGAGTATATATGTTGGGGCACATATGTTGACGATTGTAATATCCTCTTCTTGAATGGATCCTTTAACCATTAAATAGAGTCCTTTTTGTCTTTCTTTATGGCCTTCATTTTAAAGTCTATTTTGTCTGATATGAGTATTGCAACTCCTGCTTTCCTGTCTTGTCTGTTGGCATGAAATATCTTTTCCCACCACCTCACTTTCAATCTATATGTGTCCTTTGTCCTAAGGTGAGTTTCTTGTAGGCAGCAGATTGAAGGTTTTTGCTTTTTTATCCAATCTGCCACTCTGTGTCTTTTGATTGGAGCATTCAGTCCACTGACATTTAATGTAATAATTGATAGATGTTTATTTATTGCCATTTTAAACCTCATTTTCCAGTTGATTCTATGATTCTCCATTCTTCCTTTTTTTTTTTTTTTTTTTTTGATTGGATGGTCTCCATTTATAGGGTAGACTGATTTCTCTCATTTACTATTCTTTTTCAAAGTCATTGCAGTTACTATATTTCCTTACCCTTGCCATCTAAATTTTTTTCTTTTTATGGCTGCATCTGTGGCATATGGAATTTCCTTGGTTAGGGATCGAATCAGAGCAGCAGCTGCCAGCCTACACCACAGCCATGGCAATACCAGATCCAAGCCACATGTGTGACCTATACTGCAGCTTGCAGCAACACCAGATCCTTAACCCACTGACCAAGGACAGGGATTGAATCTAAATCCTCATGGATATTATGTTGAGTTCTTAACCTGCTGAGCCACAGCGGGAACTCCTCGATCTAAATTTTAGAGTAATCTGCTCTGTATTCATTTAAAAAAAAACATTGCCAATATTTTGATAAGAGTTGTGCTAAACCTATATATCGATTTGAGAGAACTGGCATCTTTAATATATTGAGTCTTCAAATCCATGAACATAGAATGCTTCTCCATTGATTTCATCCCTTTGATTTCTTTTCTCGGGTTTTATCATTTTCAGCAAACAGGTTCTATACATGTTTTATTAAATTTATACTTAAGGGAGATCCCGTTGTGGCTTAGTGGTAACGAACTTGACTAGTATCCCTGAAGATGCGGGTTCAATCCCTGGCCTTGCTCAGTGGGTGGATCCAGTATTGCCATGAGGTGTAGCTTAGATCTGATATTGCTGTGGCTGTGGCATAGGCTGGCAGCTCCAGCTCCAATTCGACCCCTAGCCTGGAAACTTCAATATGGCATGGGTATGGGCCTAAAAGATTTATACTTAAGTATTTTTTTTTCTAGGGCCACACCCACAGCATATGGAGGTCCCCAGGCTAGGGGTCAAATCAGAGCTGTAGCTGCCAGCCTATGCCACAGCCACAGAAAGCAACACCAGATCAGAGCCACGTCTGCAACCTATAGCACAGCTCACAGCAACACCAGATCCTCAACCCACTGAGTGACACCAGGGATTGAACCTGCATCCTCATGGATACTAGTGGGGTTCATTTCTGCTATACCACAATGGTAACTTCCTGAAGCGAGTTTCTTAGAAAGCATACAGAGCCATGTTTTTAAAGCACTCTGCTAATCTTTATTATACTGATAAGTTTAAAATAGTTAAACTGCCAGCAATTACATATGCTTCAGTCTAATATATTAGTTCATTTAATCCTCAATAAAATATTCTCAAGACCCTCAAAATATACCCATTTTACAAATTAGGAAACAGAGACACATTTGTCTAAGTTAACACATCAACGTAGCAGTGGTATTAGAATTTGAACCCAGCTTGGCTCCAGCATGTTTGCTAGACCCACTATGCTTCACAGTCTGTGTAAAGCAGCAAGCAGGGGAAAGCCCAGTTCTTGCCTCAGGAGTTGTTTGGCACAGCCTTACCTATTCTAACATGTCCACCTGCCCAGGAGCTTCAGCCTCACTAGGGAGAGAATTGAAGTTCCACTTCACTGGCCAGATCTTTGACCTGATGGTACTTGCAGCCATGCACGCCAGTCCTAACTGGCTGCTGCTGGGCTGGGGAGGGCAGAGAGAAACAGTGTTCTCATTATGATCCCAGAGGACCTGAGCCACTGGGGCCAAAACTGTTGGCAGACCAAGTGCCTGGGGAAGAGTCCCCAGAAAATTAAAGAAAGAGAGGTATACATCAACCTGAGCCAACAAAAGAGCAGTGTCCAGTTGGTGAGGCCCACCAAGATAAACACTGACCCCCACCCTCCACCATCACTCTGGATAGGACACAGGGGCAGCACCTTGAGGCTGGGCCAAAGCAGACACACAGACACATCCAAGGGCCTCATGAGGTTATAGCTCAAGGCTATCCTGGATTTGGCAAGTGTTCCCTGAATGTTCCAAGGGGGACCCAAAATTAACCTCCCTCCCTTGAAATGAAGCTGCTAATAAGATGACTCAGGGCGGAGAGGTGGAGTTCTGCAACACAACTCATGGCTCCCTTCAGCTGTGAATGTTCCTACACTGAGACTACAGTCTCCCACCAGCCCCCTCTTCTAAGCAGGATCTCCTGGGCCCTGGATTGGCTTGAGTGGCTTAATTCATGAAAACACAAGAACAGAATGATATGGTAAAGGACCCCTGTCACCACAGAGAGGAAAAGACCCAGAAAACCAGCATAGAAGAACAAAAGATAGTAAAAGCACTCAGTCAATCTGCAGTTATAAACCATGTAACTCAACCAACCAAATTGAAGTCAAGGTCAGGTCACATAGATGAGATTTTTAACCTGAGCTTCTAGAAATCTTTTGCCTGTGTCAGGACTGAACACAGAACACATTAAACAAGCTGAGATGATCACCTTGTGTCCATAACCTATGTTAAAAAAGCTAGAAAGCAGATCCAAAAAGGTGAAGACACTTTCTCAAGGTCATCCAGCAAACCAGGAAGCAGAGCGTAGGCTGAAAGTCTGTTTTCCACCACATCCATTACATAAACAGACTCCCTTTTGTAAGGATGCAACATTTTCCTCCTACAAAAGAAGCCGCACTGACTTCCCTGAAAATATCAGCAAGTCCTTGACCAACAGTAGGACCTGAGTTTTCTTAGAAATGTCTAGCCCTGTAACTTCGATTTTATAAAATTTTATATTTGTATAAAAAGACTAAAATGTGTTCAACTGATAGGATTATGAATAAGGTCCTCTCTGCCAGAAAAGAAACTTTCTCTAAGGTTGGGTTGTATTATTCTTATACTTTTTTTTACAGGAGTCCATTTTCCTCCATGTCACTGTAACTATGTCTAAGGCCAGTAACCTGAGGCCTTCAGCAAGAAAGAAATGAGCTAGGAAGCATCATTCTTGTTAAAAACAGGCCTCAGCACTGCAGGAACCATCACAGCAAAAACTTCCCCAAGTCCTCGACTTAAAGAGAATATGTTCAACTGTGTCTGACACCTTTCCTGTTCCTCATTCCATATCAAAGACTTCTTAACCCATGGGCCTCTAGGACCCTCTGCCTCCACTGAGCTCCCCTCACCAAGTTTAGTCCAGAGACCAGTGGCTGGGGCAGTTTCTTCCTCTCACTGGTCTTGCACTACAACCTACAATGTAAGCTGAGAGACTCCCGTAGAAACTGCGCCACTCTTTGAGGGGAGCTGGCTTCAAAAAGGAATATGAGGTCATACCTGAAGGGCTGGTCTGCCTGTCCTCCAGCGTAGGATTGGGCAGTTTTGTGAGAAGAAACGTGTTCTGGGCAACAGACAGGACATGGTTTTCTAACGCCTGAGTGATGTGCTCTGTGACCTTGAGCCTACATTTCCTTTTGTGTGTGTGTGTGCCTTTTTTTTTTTTTTTTTTTGTCTTTTTGCCATTTCTAGGGCCACGCCCACGGCATATGGAGGTCCCCAGGCTAGGGGTCTAATCGCAGCTGTAGCCATCAGCCTACACCAGAGCCACAGCAACTCAGGATCCGAGCCACATCTGCAACCTACACCACAGCTCATGGCAAAGCCGGATCCTTAACCCACTGAGCAAGGCCAGGGATCGAACCCGCAACCTCCTGGTTCCTAGTCAGATTCGTTAACCACTGAGCCATGACAGGAACTCCAAGCCTACCTTTCCATATCGACAGAAGAGTGTCTCTAAGCTTCCTTCCAGACCTAACTTTCTACAAGGAGAGGTTTCTAATGTTAAATCCCAGAGGGTTTATTTAAGAGAGACTGATTTACCAGGTAGAACAAACTTTATTTAGATAAACCAACTATTAATAGCAGCTCATTTTAAAGGGTGTTTGCTGTGTGTCAGGTACTTAGTTTTCTACACAAACACACACACACATACATATATATATATATTTATTGTTTTTGCTGTTTTTTTGGTTTTGTTTTTTAAGTAACATTTGTTTCTTAAAAGTTAACATGTGCATAATAGGAAACTGAAAAACATAAGCAAATAGGAGGCAAAAAAAAAGTCATCCATAATCAGGCAGTTTACAGTCTGATGTGTTCTTACAGCGACACTATGAGATAAAAAATGACTATTAAATGATTATCACTTAGTCACATATGACTAAACTAAGGCTCAGAGAGGCTCTCTAACATGCCCAAGGCCAGACAGCTGGTAGGTAACAGAGTCAACTCTTGAACTCAGCCAGTTTGGCTGCAAGGCCATGTTCTGAACTGTTATAACTAAATATATTTTATATAACTATACATAACTATTACATGTGGGAAGATCTCAGAACTCGGTGTCCTACCAAACAAGTAACATTTACTGACCTCAGGTCTCAGTAAATTCAACCCTCTCCCTTCCCTGCAAGTTGCCTAAACTCTTCCAGTTTCCCTTTCTATAATTTTTTAAATCTTTTCCCAAACCCCAACACACAGGCATAAATACTATAAAACGGGAGAGGCAATGAACAATGTATCTCAAGTCGAGAGCTAAGCCTAAAGCAGAGGGAACTGAGCTAATATCCAGAAGATGGGGGAAGTGGTTTTTGGAAGGTCACCTTCCTGCAGCCCTGAAATCACTGACTGCCCTGAAATCCATAACCTCCCATGTTCATTTCTGCCCAATTCCCAGGGCTGAGGGCTCCCTGGGAGGTGGTATCCAGTCCCAGGATGCTAAATGAAAAGACTGTGGATGAGTCATCCAAATTGGAGAATGTAGAAAAGTCAGGCAGAAAGAAAACAAGCTAAAAGATCTGCCTTGGATCCTCCCACCTGCAGGAGAGCCTCCTTTGTGCTTCCTCTTTTTGCCTGGTTAGCCATGACAATGAGAAACCCCCTGGGAAAAGAGCTAAGGAGCCTGGAAAGACCAGCTGTGATGCATCCATGAATGGAGGCTTGCAAAGACTAGCCTGCCAGTTAGAACCGATCAGCAAATACAATGTTAACAGAAATCCCAACTGTATGCAAAGCAGGAGAAAAGAGGGTCTTTGCCTTTTCAATTGAGTCCGCCATCAACTAGCACAGAGTTGGAAAGAGCAAACCCTCAATAAACTTGGAGTTTTCAACCCACAGCAGAGCAGAATTTGGAAGTGGCTGCCCTTGGCATAGAGAGCATCCCACCTGAATCCTAGGGGAAGAAACAAACAAAAAAAAACAAACATTCAAGGAAGTGGGCTCTCTATGCTCAACCCACCATGAGCTTGAGTCCTAGCTGAACAATTATCATTCCTCCTGAGCTCCTGGGAACCAGCTCCCAGCATCCAGAGCTGGAATGAACCCAAACTGGCCACATCTCTGGGATAATATTGTTTTTGGTTCCCTCTCTGCAATTGACCAAACCTCCTTGAGCACAGAGGAAACACTGTTTCCTTTTGACTAGATTAAACCCTTTTATTTCTTACAGGAAGGGCAGTGACTTTTGCCATTGTGCAGGAAACAGAGCAGAGATGGGGCACCATGGGGGAAGAGCAGGATGCAGGGCACGGGAGCTAAGGGGACTGGCTTTGTTTCCAGTTGTAGCTTTCAACTTTCTACCTGTGTGACTTGGCAAGTTACTTAACCTTAGTAGCTACCCTCTGTCATCTGTAGAAGGCAGTTGATAATATTTACCTCCTAAGATTTTTTAAACTCCAAACACTTTTAAAAACATTGCACATGGGGTACCTGGCATTGTAACTAGCACATAGTAGGTTCTTTTAAATTGGTAACTATTATTTTTAGTGTTGTTTTCTAAAATCTGGGAAGCAATAACGAGCTGTTGCTTTGGAGGCTTTAGCTTTGGGCTAAAGAAGCTACAAAATTGCTGCTTTTCCTTTCTTTATTCAACAAACATTAGCTAAGAACCTACTATGTGCCTGAATAAGTTGGGCTTTGGGGAGAGAAAGACAAATGATACACTTCCCCATCCTGAAGGATTTCACAGGCTAGCAAGGAAAAAGTGTTATATAAACTCATAAAAATAGTGGTGTGACAAGTGTAATGGAGGAAAGTGCTGTGTGAGCATAAGGGGGGAGCAATTAATTAACTTGGCTGGAAACAGCTTAGGGTGAGTCAGGATGGAATTACTGGGCTCAGTAGTTCTGCCCATTTCTGCATGTGACTTGGAGCATGTGATCAGGAATAAGGCATAAGGAACTTCATGAGCCTTTAGGACAAATAGATAAGTATTAGGAGAAATCATTTTCGACTGCTCACTTGCACTCATGCATACATGCACACACACACGCACACAACTCTGTGTCTCCAAATGACTCAAATATACACATACATATTCCAGCTTGTGTAACACACACACGCACATTCAACTTCCTCTCTCTAACACACACTTTCTACTTAATTGTGCCCACACATTCTGATCAGCTCCCAGATTATGGCATTCCACCTGCCAGACCAGCCCCAGACTCCTCCCTAGATTATATAACTATCTCTGAAGACCCTTCTTGTCCACGCTTTCAGTTCCTTCCTAATGCTTTTACCCTTCCCATCTGTGCATATGGCTTCAGTCTCATTCTCTCCAATCCATCCTCTGTTCTGCAGCCAAAGGGATTCTTTAAAAGTTCAAACCAGTAAGGTCCCTCCCCTGCTTAAAAAAGACTCCACTGGCCACCTCTCCATACCCACAACCAGTCCCAGCATGGCCTACGAGGTCCTCCAAGATCTTGCCTCCCTCAGGGTCTCTAGCCTTCCTACCCCCACCCCCTACCACTTTTATCCACTCATTCATTTACTGACAATTAACTAAGTACCTACTCTGTGCAAGTCTTCAGGCCAGGCACATTCTCTTTGAAGCACACATTTCAGCAAGCCAGACAAAGTGTAGTTTCTTAAAAGCCCCAGCCTAACTCCAGCTTCCAGGCCTTTGCTTATCTGCTCCTTTTGATTGCTAAACTCACCACCAACTTTGACATGATACCCCTTTCCCACTATCATCGCCCCAAAGAACTGACCACGTGTCCCTATAGCCCCATCCACTCCACCGTGTGGTGAACACTATGCCAACACCAGCATCCCTTTCATCCATTCAGTTGTTTGCATGCCAATTCCCCCACTAGCCTGTGATCCCTGTATTATTCCCTCCCATATCCACATGTCCAGCATCATCCCTGGACCATGAGATGCTCTTAGGAAGTGACTGCTGAGTGAAGAAGTGTTTTTCTTCTGCCCCCGATTGTGAAAACTTGGTTTGCAATATCTATCCCTTACTGTTAAAGTGGTTCTAGAGAGGAAACTCCATATGGGTTTCCAACATTGATGTTAGCTTTAGTAATAAGAATTACAACATAATTAGCAAATAATACATTTTGCACAGTATTCTCCACCAAAATATGAGTAAGTGGCAGAAGCTGGACTCAAATTCAGACTTCTGACTGAACAATGTGTTCAAAAGAACCAGTGAAAACAAAAGTGGGATTATAGAGACAAAGTAAAATGATGGTAGCCAGGGGCTGAGAGGAGGGGAAATAGGGAATTACTTTTTAATGGATATACAGTTTCAGTTTTGCAAGATGAGAAGAGCTGTAGAGATGGAGGGTGGTGATGATGCACATTATAAATATACTTGGAGTTCCCGTCGTGGCACAGTGGTTAACGAATCCAACTAGGAACCATGAGGTTGCGGGTTCTATCCCTGGCCTTGCTCAGTGGGTTAAGGATCTGGCATTGCCATGAGCTGTGGTGTAGGTCGCAGACACAGCTTGGATCCCGCATTGCTCTGGCTGTGGCGTAGGCTGGTGGCTACAGCTGCGATTAGACCCCTAGCCTGGGAACTTCCATATGCCGTGGGAGCAGCCCTAGTAAAGGCAAAAAGACAAAAAATAAATAAATAAATACACATACTTAATATCACTGAACTATCTGCTTAGAAATGGTTGACATGGTATTTTTATGTTATGTGTGTTTTACTACAATAAAAAATAAACTGCGGGGGGGATTTGTTGGGGAAACAGTAAAGCAGAAGGAATGATCGGCTCTCACCAAAAGATAAATGTCACACTTTAATCTGATGTTGATTACCTATGAAAGCAGGCTAGTCCTGTTCTGAATTATTCATACTAGGAGGCAGAGTGTTACTCATACTTTCATTACTCAATATATATTATTGACCATAGACCATGTTCCAGGTTCTGTGTTATATGCTGGATAACCTCATCCGTGAGTATATGAATTGCTGTCCTAGTGGAATTTACAACACATTGGGGGAAATAACTACAGGGAGTGCTGAGTCCTGTGACAGAAATGTTCAGCACACAGGGACTGAGAATAATAAGGGTATCTGTAGAGAGGGAGACCTTCACTTGAGAAGGTGAAAGCTCAGACCTAAAGGATATAAAAGAATCACCAGGAGAAAGGGCAAGAGCAGGAGGTGACGTTAGTTGTTTTAGGCAAATGAAATTGTTTGCATAAAGGTCCTAAGCAGAAAAGAATTAAGCCGGTTCAAGGAACCAAAAAGAGTCCAGAGTAGCTGGTTTGGAGATGACAGGTCAAGTGGAGAGTACCACTCACACAGAACTTCAAGCCATGGGCTATAGACTGACTTATGTCCTCCCCACCCCCAAATCCATATGTTGATACTGTAATCCTAATATGACTGTATTTGGAGACAGGGCCTATACAGAGGTAATTAAGGTTAAGAGAGACCATAAGGGCAGGGTCCTGAACGATAGGATGAGTGTTCTTAGAAGAGAAGCAGAGAGCTCACTTTCTCTCTTTCTCTCTGCCATGTGCAAGAAGGTAGCCTCTGCATGTCAGAAAGGGAGCTCTTACCAGAAACTGAGCCTTATTGGACCTTAATCTTGGACTTTCCAGCCTCCAGAACCATGAGAAAACAAATTTCAGTTGCTTAAGCCATGCAGTCTGTGGCATTCTGTTATGTCAGCCCGAAATGACTAATACACCATGGTAAGAGATTTGAGTTGTCTACAAAAGAAATCAATAAATTTTTTTAAACAGGGGAGTGGCATGAAATAATTTATTTTTTATAACGACTGCTTTTGCTGGCACTGGGGCAAAGATGAAGAGGGACAAACATTGAAGAGGAGAAAACGAGACGCCACTGCAGTCCACTAGTGGGGAATGATAGCAGTCTGGACTGGGACAAGGGTACCGCAGCAGGAAGGAACTGGGTAGACTTAAGATATATCCTGGAGAAGGAAAAGGCCTTGCGGATGGCTCACTATGGAAAGAAGAACCATTGAGGATGACTTGAGAGTTCTGGCTTGACCAGCTGAGTGGACGGTATTGTCATTAACCAAATCTAGAAAGACTAGAAGAGCAAAGAGTTTGCGGGAAAAGTAAATTCTGTTTTGGATACATTAAGCTTAAAATACCTATGAGTCATCCAAGTGGAAACAGCAAGAGTTCTGATTGTTATCTGAATCCAGAGCTCAGAGGAGAGGTTGGGGCTAGAGACAAATTTAAAGAACAAAAGCATACAAATATGATTTAAAGTATGAAGCAGAGACTATATATGCAAAAAGAGAAGATAAAAGGGCCAGGACACTTACTAAGGCTCTCTCTACTCTACCCAACTGCCTCTTTTTACTGAGGTTTATAAATGGGGGCAAATAAATAAATATGTAGAACATATAGGATAAAATGAATGTAGTATAGTCCATGGGGAAAAAAAAAATCTCTGTCTTTTAGTCTTTTTTTTTTTTAAGTAGAATGCTATAGCTAGAGAAAGAAATGAAGAGAGATCTGAGTTATTGAGAGTACTTATAAAATTAATTCTAGTTTAATTAAGGTTTATGCTTATTAAAAATGTAAAAATTGCTCTCTCCCTTCCTTCCTCCCTCTCCTTCTCTCTGACAGATGATAGATTGATGGATAGAAACATAGTTAGATAATCAGCTCCCCATACACAAATAAAAAAAAATACAAACTCCATGAATCTAAAATGCCTTTTCATCTTTAATAAATCACAAGAGAAATGAAAAGCCAGAGATGCTCTAACATTAGTTCTTTCCTCTCCTGTGACTCACTAAGAATTAATGTCAGCTTTAAGTATTCCCGTTAGGTGAAACTGGTTCTGTATAAATTAAATGAGTTCTCACTGGCCTAGACCCAGCAAGGTCTCTCTGACATGAAGCTGCCTCGTATAAGTGAATATAATCAGGCAATGCTCCCATAACCTTCATGAACCAGGGCCCCTCCCATGAAAATACCCCTTGGCTCCCAAAAGCTACCCTCTGAGAAGCTCCTTCCGTGCACAAACTTTTTAATGATGTTTTAATTTTCTTTGAAATGTAGGGTAGGGGAAAGAATCTGGAAGTTTATTTGAGCTGATTATAATATCTACAAAATTAACATCTTTATATCTAATTACAGAACTAAAATAGGCAATTAGAGCCCATAATTAAAAGCTGTACATAATGATGAAATTACAGTGTGCAATGAATTGGGAAAGATCCAAACTACACTCTGTGAACCTGAAATCCCCGGCACTATCTCAAAATTGCTATTTTCATCACAGAAACCATTTACATGAGCTTATCTAAAGAAGGTTTTCTGTGTCTTTGAGTGAATCCATTTCATAGGGACAGACATTCCCTGAGAACATCCCTCCTGGAAACTTTCACTAAGGCCAGTCAGCAAATCTGCTTTATCAGAGAGACTGGTACATAGAAAAAATTTATATCTCATGACTAGTGGGCTGGAAGGTTACTCTCTGGCCAGTTTTGAAAAATTAATCTTTAAAACCATCACACAATGTGTAGGGATTTGCCTAAGTCTTTTTCTTTTTAAAGTATCACCAAAACATTGAGTCAATTAATTAAGAAACAAAGAAGAGAGTATATGTGAATCTATATGTGTGTGTTTGCACATTTTCGTACACATATGCATATGTGTGTATATAGGTGTACATATATAATTTAGCATATGTACATATATGTGTATATTTATATATGCATATATATTTGTGTGTGAGAGAGAGAGCGGGAGAGGGAAAGGGAAAGTGAGAGGGAGAGAGAGAGAGTTTTCAGAGAAATAAGTATATCATGTATCATGTAGTTCATGCAGGTCCAGCCATCAGCCTATGGATTACTTTGCAAACCACAATTTAGAAATATAATAAACAATGAGAGTTAGAAAGCGAAAAGTTAAGGTATGAGAGGGAAAATATGGAGAAACAAGGGGACAGGATCTACCTGGATAGAATGCTGATATTATATCAGGCGTTTTATTGCACATGCATTGACTCATGTAATCTTTATTACAACCTTATGAGATGATCACAACTCTTTTACAGATGAAACAACTGCAGCACAGTGCTTAATAACTTTCCCAAGGCACTAAGGGTAGAGCCAAGTGTCTGGCGGATATGATAGAGAGAGTAGGTCAAAGGCGACTAAGTTTTTGACCTAAATGAAAAAAAAAAAAAAAAAAGAATTGCTATAAAATTATCAGAGAGACAGAAAAGGGAAGACAAATATAATGGCAATGTTGAACTCTTCCACAGATGTTGTGCCTTTGAAATGCCTGAGAGTTCCCATGAGGAGGTGTCCTTCATACCACTGGAGATTCAAGAGGAGATCTTGGACAAAAGGTCAGGCTAGAGAGTCTGATCAGAGAGAGGTCTTTGAAGAGACTAGACAAGCCCAGGGTTGGGGGGGGGGACTTCCAAGGGAGAGGACACAGAGGAAAGGAAAAGAGGGTCGGAGAAAGGACATGATTCCAAGATAGGAAAAGCATTAATAATTGGTCATCTCCTTCCAGAGTCTCTCCTGACCTTAACCTACACTATCTCTCTACTTTCTCCATCATAATCCACATGCTTGGGACAGGATAACCCTCAGAAAGCACCAAGGATGGGCTGATTATTACTCATAGAAATTGTTCAAGAGTAAGCTTTACAAGGACAGGGGTAGCATCTGTCTTGTTCACTATTCAATCCTAAAAGCCTACGGCTTAGCCTGACACTAAATAAATATGTCCTGATATTGAAGGATTGTGTAGAAGATTGGAAAAACTTCTGACGAGAAGTAACAGTAGTTAGTTGGCAGTGGGAACTCATTCTCAGTCCAGTGCAGTTTCTACCATGCTCCACCACCTCCCCTCCCCTGGACCACTGCCCACAGTTTCTCAGGGGCAGCCCCCACACAACACATTCACATGTTACAGAACATGTGTGTGTGCCGACAGGGTGCAGGGAGGCCAAGCCACAGCCACTTTCCCCTAACAGACCACACCCCTCATTTACTGTGAACCTCCTGGCGCGCAAAGAAAAGATCAAGTCCAGCATTTCAACCACCGTTAACGATCATAAAATGTTTACCAAGGCCAAAAGGAAAAGCACCATCCCATCCTCTGGCCCAGCAGAACTTTTACCCGAGTCAAATCACTGAATTAGCATGCTGGCTCCTCAGCTAACATAACCACTCACTTCTGGCAAATCAGAGAGGAGCCACTTACCCTTCCAGACCACGTGAGCCATTGAGCATCAAGAGATGACAGAAGCTTGGAGTTTGCATTTTTGGTTCAAGCAACTGGCGTCAGAGGGAGCAGCAAACCTGAATTCAATCTATATCATTAAAGGATTCGGGTTGATATTCACTATATTGTCAATGCCCGAGAGGAAACTAGACAGCAAAAAGTTTCTTTAACCACTGGTTCATCTTTTTGATCTATCAGTGTGGCTAAGCTCCAGTGCCCATTTTTTCAAATGCAAATCTAGGTATTATTGTGAAGGTGTTTTGTAGATGTGATTAAAATTCATAATCAGTTGATTTTATATGAGAGATTATCCTAGACATTCTGGACGGAACTGATTTAATCAGCTGAAAGGGCCTTAGAAGCAGAGCTGAGATTTCACTGAAGGAGAAATTCCACTGGAAACAGCGGTTCCAGCTTGCCCTTCCTAATAGCCTGCTCAGTGGACTTTAGACTGTCCTAGGCATCTCCCACCATCATCTAAGCTAAGTCCTTGCAACAGACATCTTCGTACATACCTCCTAGTGGTCCTGCTTCTAGTTGAATCCTGAATGACACAATCAGAATCACCTCTGAGTAGATACACTCGGTTAGTAAATGTTTTTTGCTCCTGTTCTAGGTGGCAGAGATGCTACAGAACAGAATGAAAACAGTTGAGGTGGGAGTAGGAGAGGATGCTGCCTGCATCTTGTGATGTATGGGGCCAGGATGCATGCCTCTCCAGGAGTTCCTCCCACACAAGTCTGAAACCCTGTCCTTAGGTGCTGGTGTTGCAGCAAACCCTCTTAAATACATGTACAGTACCTGGAGCTACCCTCTGCCAATTGTCTCATAGATGTGGACTCTAAAGGGAATTAGGGAAGAGGATTCACTTTGTGCTTTTTCCTAAGAAGAGGGAGAATCTACAAAACCATCAAATTTCTAAGCAGTGAAGTTAGGAGGGGTGGCCAAGAGCAGTCCTGGGCACAGGGTTCAGGGAAGTAGATCCTAAGTCACAAGAGGATGAAGGATCCCAAAGGGAAAGCAGGGCCCCCAACACAAACTCTCTCTTCCACCACCAGGCTTGGAACTTTGACCCCGCCACGCACCACACCTTCAAATATCCTTTTTACAGTTGATAGCGGGGGATATACTGCAAAGGTGTATTTTCTTTAGCCTCAAAGAAGGCAAATATTTCAGAGGCGATAAGTTTGAGGGTATACACTTGAACCTCTGACACTTTGAAATTTAAGCAAAATAAGAGCAGAACAATCATGTTTTATTTTGTCTTTTTGTTTAGTTTAGTTTTGTTTTGTTCTTTTTAGGGCCGTACCTGCGGCATGTAGAAATTCCCAGGCTGGAGGTCCAATTGGAGCTACAGCTGCAGATCTACACTACAGTCATAGCAACGCCAGATCCAAGCTAAGTCTGTGACCTATGCTGCAGCTCATGGCAACAGGCAATGCTGGATCTTTAACCCACTAAGCAAGGCCAGGGATTGAACCCATGTACTCATGGATACTAGCTGTGTCAGTTACCGCTGAGCTACAACAGTAAGTCCAGAACAATTGTTTTAATATGCATCCAGGTCTCCCCTGACTCCCTTTTAAGGCCCCTTTGTGATTACATCAGAGAGAGTCCATTTCAAGGTCCTCATTAACCTTAATCACATCTGCAAAGTCCGTTTCACATGCAAGGGGCTTTACAGTAGGTTCCTTGTATGTTCCAGGGATTAGGACATAGACAGCTTTGGAGGGCATCATTCCTCCCACCACAAGCCATTTGCCCTTTCCTACTCAGGCACCTCTGTTCTCAGCCATCCCAGGCCAAAGAGCATCCCAGGATTGATGCCCACAGCTCCTTGCGCCTGTCCCCCAGCACGAGGCCGCAGGGTCAAAATAGATCAGTGTCCCAGACGAGCTCCCTGCCAGAGGGCCTCCCTTATGTGTGGAGGGCACTTCAGAGTTTATGGGGAAGTTTTCCATCCTCTCTTGCACTTGACCACTACTGAGATCAATCACAGGAGGCCAGAGGAGAGATGCTATCCATCTCGTTTCACAGATAGGACACAGAAGGGTTGACCAAAGAGATTAAGGCCACACATTTACAAAGCAGCCCAGTGACAATCAGACGTCTGCCTCTCTGCTCCACCTCAATGTACATTCTGATGCCTGCACACTGCTGTTGGTGAAGGTGGCTAGCAAAGTGTCATTTAAGTACGAAATCATGCAATGGAAAATTTTTACAGCTACTTCACTTGTTCTCTTGACCTATTAGCCATTATTATAAGGCTCTATCCTGCTGTCACACACACACACACACACACACACACACACACACTCTCCTAATACAGATCACACCCATGCCCTCATGCGATCACAGACAGAATAAAAAATGAGAGGGGCCTCAACAAGTTTCCTCCAATCCAGAAGTTCCTAACCCCTTTTTTGTGCCATGAACCCTTTTTGCACACTGGTAAAGCTTCTGAGCCTTTTCCAGGAATAATGTTGTTAAATGCATAAAATAAACAACACAGGGGGGAAAAAAAAAGAACACAAGATTACCAAAAAAACAATGATATTGGTTATAAAATATTTGAGGAGTTCCCATCATGCCGCAGCAGAAGTGAATCCTACTAGGAACCATGAGGTGGCGGGTTCAATCCCAGGCCTTCCTCAGTGAGTTAAGGATCCAGAGTTGCCATGAGCTGTGGTGTAGGTTTCAGACACGGCTCGGATCTGGCATTGCTATGGCTCTGGCATAGGCTGGTGGCAACAGCTCCGATTAGACCCCTAGCCTGGGAACCTCCATATGCCACAGGTGCGGCCCTAAAAAGACATAAAAAAATAAAAAATAAAAATAAAATTTAAAAATAAAATATTTGAAATACAGGAGTTCCCGTCATGGTTCAGTGGTAATGAATCTGAGTAGCATCCATGAGGATGCAGGTTTGATCCCCGGCCTCGCTCAGTGGGTTAAGGATCTGGTGTTGCCGTGAGATGTGTGGTGTAGGTTGCAGACGTGGCTTGGATCTGGTGTGCCTATGGCTGTGGCGTAGGCCAGCAGCTACAGCTCCGATTTGACCCCTAGCCTGGGAAATTCCATTAGTTGTGAGTGCAGCCCTAGAAACATAGGTATAAATACATATGTAGAATAAGAGATCTTGCTAATCCACTAAATAACAAGACCTAGTCAAGGGTCTAATAACATTATAGTTTCAAAGGGGTGAGGAATATATACAATATTTTGAGATAGTTGATAAGATTATAATGTGATATAAAAATACTATGAATTTCTAATTGGCAAAAATGCTACATTCTAGTCAGAGTTTAGAAAAATAAATATAGAATTATTTTTCCTATCCAATGTTATAGAACACCTTCCTCCAAATTCTACCCATAGACTCATGTGTGAGCCTCAGATTTAAAAATCCTTATTTTAGGCATAGTCTTGCCTCTAGACGAGTACATATTCAAAGTAATTAGATAAATGTTCAGTATTTAAACAAATTTCAAATTTGAACAGGAATGGAATGCCCATTCACTCCTTTAGTCAGTTAATTCAAATTCTTGGATTTCATTCTTTAGATACTTTCTAAAATGATATACTTATTTAGTTTCTACTCATTTTCAGTTTATCATAAGGGAGAAACCAAATCGAAATAAAAAACAAATTCAATTTTACTCTTCTACTATAAAAGATGTTTACAAAACAAATCGATCACTTCTACAAAAAATATTGCAGGGAGAACTTTAGCCTTTTTGCTTTTTTTTTTTTTTTTTCCCTCTCTGTTCATCACAGCAGGATGCCTTTGCCCATTCGAGCAGCCCTTGTTAGCTATGCTTCCTACATGTTCAGGTCAAATACACCCATACAGAAAAAAGCCCATGTACTGAACTATTTCTAAATGGGCTGGCGACCCTTGACCAGAAGCAGAAAAAATATATAGGGCATTTCAAACCCAAGTAAACAGACTCGTTCTTAAGAAAGAATTACTGCATTAGGAAATGAAATAATGAGCAAAAGGGATCTAGTGCTAGGCCTCGTACAGAATAAGGATGCAAATGCTAGATATTATTACTGAATGAGTAACGTCATAATTATAGATTAGAGATACAACGATCAAAATAACTAATATTATTATTATTCCTGACACAACTAATTGAACCTACACTTTATATAGTGTATATAGGATATGTATAACAATGTTCACTAGAGGACTCTGCCTCATTTATGTTTTGGAAATTGGCTCTGATGTGTCTGAAAAATGGGAGAAACCAGATTTGGTATCCATGTACATATCAACTTACTTAAAATTCAAAGGATATCCAATGATCCCCATTGTTTCACCACCTCCTAGAAGGCCTCAGAGGCATAATAGCCATATTTCATGATTGCAAAGTCAGGATGCTAGGTGTGACAAAAGACATTTTTTCCCCTAATTTGGGCATTTGAGTGAAAAATCTCTAAAAGTTATAGTTACGTTCATAAGAAATTGCTTTTATAGAGAAAAATAAAATGTCAACCAAAAAAAATATAAAATTGAGCAAAAAGATTTTCCAATCACTAATCATTTGCATATTTGAAATAGAACTACCCGTAAAAATCCTGCGCCTAGGGAGTTCATGTCGTGGCTCAGTAGAAATGAACCTGACTAGTATCCAGGAGGATGCAAGCATGATCCCTATCTCCACTCAGTGGGTTAAAGATTCTGCATTGTCTTGAGCTGTGGTATAGGTCTCAGGTGTGGCTAGGATCTGGCATTGCTGTGACTGTGGCATAGGCTGGCAGCTATAGTTCAGATTTGACCCCCTACCCTGGGAACTTCCATATGCGACAACTGAGGCCCTAAAAAAAAAAAAAAAAAAAAAAAAAAAATCCTGTGCCTATTTATCACCACGTCCATTAGCAGAAGTTATAACATATGCCCCCCAAAGAAACCAAACTGTATTTCTTAAAAATTTTCCTTAGGTATTTAAATCATGGTAGACACTGGCCCCATGACTCAGCTGCCAGACTTCTACAAATAGATAATGTTTCTGCTGCATCTAAGTTAAATTCTGTCCCCCATTGTTTCCTAGTGTAATTGGTCAAAATGAGTGCCCTACCCCCACCCCAAGAAGATGTGATGAAGTCCTAGCCCCTGGTACCTATGAATGTGGCCTTATTTGGAAATAGAATCTTCACAGATGTTATCAAGTTAAGCTGAGGTCATACTAGATTAGGGTGTCATCCAATGACTGGTATCTCTGTAAGAGAAAGAGGGAGCCTTGGAAGAAGCTGGGAAGAAGGCTATGTGACTATAGGAACCATAGGGAGATGGACTAGGTAAGGAGAGAGTATCCACCTCCCTGGAGCCTGTAGAAAGAGCATGGCACTGCCAAAGCCTTGCTTTTGGCCTTCTAGCCTTCTGAACTACATGACAATAGATTTCTGTTGTCTTAAGACAGCCAGCTTGTGGCAAATTTTAAGGCAGCACTGGGGAACTAATATATTCCATATTCCTTTTATTTGGAAGTATTTTTTCCTGAAAATTACAGGCTGAGGTCTGATAGATCTAACATGCACATGCTTAAGCACGGCTTTCAGCCTTGGAGCTGAAATCAGCTTGGATCTCCCTTACTGCTTGTATCTACAAGCAGGCTACCAACCTATGGGCTAGAGTTTGCCAATCTGATTATTTTAATATGGTATTAAAGCCTTATTTATTTTGATCACTGAGTTTTTAGTGCCCCTTTAAAGTTTTCACTGGAGGCAATTGCTTCTCTGCCTCTCCCCATCTCCAGCCCTCCTCCCCTAAGCTTTTTCCCAGTGTATCCATTAGTTTTGCATTTGTCCAGGCTGAATTGTTCTCCATCCTGCCAGCCTGTGAAATAATTCTTTTTTGTTTCTTTTTAGGGCCACACCTGTGACATATGGCAGTTCCCAGGATTGAATCAGAGCTGCAGGAACAATAACACCAGATTCAAACCACATCTGCAACCTACACTACAGCTTGTGGCAACACCAAATCCAAAACCCACTTAGCAACATCAGGGATTGAACCTGCATCCTCATGGAGACTACACTGGATTCTTAACCTGCTGAGCCACAACAGGAACTCCTGTGAAATAATTCTTGGTCTCCAGTGACTCTGACAATTGATTGAACCCGTGAATTTTAATAATATACTTGATATTTCCTGCAGGCAATTGAAGAAGATGTCAAGGCCAATCCTAACCAGATGCCTACTGGTCCTTTTAGACACTTTCCTGGGGTATGCTGTGGTGGTGGATAGTGTCTTGTTAGGAATGTTGGGCTGTCCTTTGTAGTTCTCCTGCCACATTTATGCAGCCTAACCTTACTCTCCATTTAATGTCATCTTGAGAACATCTCAAAAGGGATGAAAGCTAGATAAGAAAGCATCAAAAGAACCCAGTTCCTTTGCCTATTGTGAATGGTGCTGCAATGAACATTTGGGTGCATGTGTCTTTTTCAAAAAAAGTTTTGTCTGGATATACGCCCAAGAGTGGGATTGCTGGGTCATACAGTAGTTCTATGTTTAGTTTTCTAAGGTATTTCCATACTGTTTTCTATAGTGGTTGTACCAGCTTCCATTCCCACCAAAAGTGCAGGAGGGTTCTTTTATCTCCACACATCCTCTAGCATTTGTTATTTGTGGACTTATTAATGATGGCTATTCTGACTGTTGTGAGGTGGTATTTCCTGGTAGTTTTGATTTGCATTTCTCTAATAATCAGTGACGTTGAGCATTTTTTCTTTTTCTTTTGTTTTTTTTGTTTGTTTTGTTTTTTGTTTTTTTTTTTTTTTTTGTCTTTTTGCCATTTCTTGGGCTGCTCCCATGGCATATGGAGGTTCCCAGGCTAGGGGTCCAATCGGAGCTGTAGCCACCAGCCTACGCCAGAGTGACAGCAACACGAGATCCAAGCGGCATCTGCAACCTACACCACAGCTCATGGCAACGCCAGATCCTTAACCCACTGAGCAAGGCCAGGGATTGAACGCACAACCTCATGGTTCCTAGTCGGATTCATTAACCACTGTGCCACGACGGGAACTCTGAGCATTTTTTCATGTGCTTGATGGCCATCTGTATATCTTCCTTGGAGAAGATGACTGGATTAGGAAGATGTGGTATATATACATGATGGAATACTATTCAGCTATAAAAAAGAACAAAATAATGCCACTTGCAGTATCATGGATGGAACTAGAGACTTTCATACTGAGTGAAGTAAGTCAGAAAGAGAAAGAAATATACCATATGATATCACTTACATCTGGAATCTAATATATGGCACAAATGAACCTTTCCACAGAAAAGAAAATCATGGACTTGGAGAATACACTTGTAGTTGCCAAGGGGGAGAGGGAGGAAGTGGGATGGATTGGGAGCTTGGGGTTAACAGATGTAGACTATTGCCTTTGGAATGGATTAGCAATGAGATCCTGCTGTGTAGCACTGGAAACTATGTCTGGCCACTTATGATGGAGATAATGTGAGAAAAAAGAATGTATGTGTAACTGGGTCACCATGCTATACAGTAGAAAAAATAATAATAATGTATTCGGGAAATAAAAAAATGAACTTAAAAAAATGCAAATCTAAAAAAAAAAAAAAAAAAAGAACCCAGTTCCCTCACTCACTGCTAACAATGTCTTTTAAATGTGTCTTCCAAGCAATATCTTTTAAATGTGTTGGGCTTTGTTTTTTGTGGGGGTTTTTGTGTGTTTTCTTTTTTAAATACAACTTAATGCAGCTGCCTGCTCACTGATCCTTTTCTCTAATTGTGGCTATTCCCTCTTAATGAGGGCTTTATCCACTTTACTTGCTTGATAAGAGGAGTTCTGAACTAGAATTCAAGGCATTAGGAAAGCCTGGCTCGCCACAACCCAGCTACGTGTGTTTCAGGCAAATTACTTGTTCTTTTTCATCTGCTTTTCTTCACTGTAAAATAGAGTAACAATATCCACTCTTCCTTATTATAGTGGTTATAAGTCAAGAGAGTATTTACTGTTTAAGGACTTTTTTGCTAAAGTAAGTGCTATACAAAAGCTTACAAATATTAAAAGAAAACCGTGTGATCATCACAATAGATTCAGAAAAAGCATTTCACAAAGTCCAACATTCTTTCATGATAAAAATTCAGAGTGGATATAGAGGGAATATAATCTTAACATAATAAAAGCCATTTACGACAAACCCACAGCAAATATAATACTCAATGGAGAAAAGCTGAAAGCCTTCCCACTGAAATCTGGAAAAAGACAAGGATGCCCACTCTTGCCACTTTTCTTCAACACAGTATTTGAAGTCCTAGCCACAGCAATCAGACAAACAAAAGAAATCAAAGATTTCCAAATTGAAAGAGAAGAGATAAAACTGACACTCTATGCAGATGACATGATACTACATACAGAAAACCCTAAGGACTCCTCACAAAAACTACTCAAACTGATCAATGAATTTGGCAAAGTAGCACGATATGAGATTAACATTCAGAAATTGGTTGCATTTCTGTATACTAACAACGGAAAATTTGAAAAGGAAAACAAAAATATAATACCTTTTAAAATCACACCCCCAAAAATTAAATACCTAGGAATAAGCCTGACCAAGGAGGTGAAATACTTATATGCTGAGAACTATAAGACTATAATCAAGAACTACAATCAAGGAAATTAAAGAGGATTCACATAAATGGAAAGATATTCCATGCTCCTGGGTTAGAAGAATTAATATTGTAAAAACAGCCATACTACCCAAAGAAATCTACATATTCAATGCAATCCCTAACAAATTACCCTTGACATTTTTCACAGAACTATGACAAACAATCCAAAAACTTATATGGAACCATAAAAGAACCAGAATTGCCAAAGCAATCCTGAGGAACAAAAACCAAGCAGGAGGCATAATTCTCCCAGACTTCAGACAATATTTCAAAGCTACAGTAATTAAGACAGTGTGATGCTGGTACCAAAACAGACAATGGAACAGAATAGAGAACCCAGAAATAAACCCAATCAATTAATCTTCGACAAAGGAGGCAAGAATATAAAATGGGAAAAAGTCTTTTCAGCAACTGATGCTGGAAAAAACTGGACAGCCACATGTAAATCAATGGAACTGGAAAACACCCTCACACCATGCACAAAAATAAACTCAAAATGGCTTAGAGATTTAAACCTAAGACAAGACACCATCAACCTCCTAGAAGAGAACACAGGCAAAACTTTTCTGACATCAACTGTACAAATATTTTCTTAGGTCAGATTCCCAAGGCAACAGAGATAAAAACAAAAATAGATCAATGGGATCTAATCAAACTGACAAGCTTTCACACAGCAAATAAAACCATAAAAAAAAAAAGGACAGCTTATGGAATGGGAAAAAATAGTTTCAAATGATGCAACTGACAAGGGCTTTAACTCTAGAATATACAACCAACTTATACAACTCAGCAGCAAAACACACACACACACACACACACACGCACACACACACACACACAAAATCCAATTTAAAAATGGGCAAAGACCTGAATAGACATTTCTCCAAAGGAGATACACAGATGGCCAATAGGCACATGAAAAAATGCTCAACATCACTAATTATTAGAAAAATACAAATCAAAACTACTATGAGGTACCACCTCACACTGGTCAGAATGGCCGTCATTAACAAGTCAACTAACAACAAATGCTAGAGAGGGTATGGAGAAAAGGATACCCTCCTACACTGTTGGTGGGAATGTACAACCACTATAGAAAACAGCATGGAGATACCTCAGAAAGCTAAATATAGAACTACCATATGACCCAGCAATACCACCCTTGGGCATATATCCAGACAAAATTTCCTTGAAAAAGGCACATGCACCCATATTTTCATTGCAGCACTATTCAAAATATCCAAGACATGAAAACAACCTACAGATGAATGGATTAAGAAGACGTGATATATATCCACAATGAAATACTACTCAGCCATAAAAAAGACAAAATAATGCCATTTGCGGCAACATGGATGGAACTAGAAACCCTCATACCAAGTGAAGTAAGTCAGAAAGAAAAAGACAAACACCATATGATATCACTTACATCTGGGATTTAATGTAAGGCACAAATGAACCTTTCCACAGAAAAGAAACTCATGGCTTGGAGAATAGATTTGTGGTTGCCAAGGGGGAGAGGGAGGGAGTGGGATGAACTGGGAGTCTGGGGTTAATAGATGCAAACTATTGCATTTGGAGTGAATAAGCAATGAGATCCTGTTGTACGGCACAGGGAAGTATATCTAGTCACTTGTGATGGAGAATGATGGAGGATAATATGAGAAAAAGAATGTATATATATGTGTGTGACTGGGTCACTTTGCTGTATAGTAGAAATTGACAGAGCACTGTAAATCAACTATAATGGAAAAAATAAAAATCATTATAAAAATATGTTTAAAAGCTTACAAATATATATGAATAAGGAAGCTCACTGCAGTATTGCTTGTAATCACAAAACGTTGGAATTGTGGGAGTAGTGGTAAATTATGGTATATTCAAACAATGAACAATTCTGCTATCATTACTTTTGTAATCAACTTAGAGATGAGAGATGGTAGGTAGGTAGGTAGGTAGAGAGGAAGAGAATTAATAGGTAATAGTTATGAATAGTTCCATGCTGAAAATGTGGGCATGTGTGCATGTAGATATGCCTATGCAATTTTAGAAAAATATCAGGAAGAATGAGCACCTAACCTTAAATGTTTAGGAAAGTAGATATCTCTGGAGAATTAAAAGAGATGGCTGAGAAGGGAAATCTTCTCATTCCATATCACTCTTAAGTGATGGGATTATGGTTTATGTTTACTTAGTGATTTTTAGGTTTTTTAAATTAAAAATATTTAAGGAAAAACAATGTTACATAAATGCCTGCTCTTCAGCTGCAACTGTGTGCCACATGACTTTGCATATATTCTCCTTAAGGTACACATTTTCCATCAATAACTACCCCACACTCACACCCCTTATACTTTTTCAGCAGCTTGGGGAACTAACTTCACTTCACAGTCATAAAGGAGCTGGTCCGAGGTAACATAACCAATAAGGCAAAGCAATCCACCACTCTGACTATAACCCTGTACTCTTTCTGTAGTTCACACTGCTCCTATTACCATCAGAGTCTGTCTGCCCTTCATTTCTTCATTCGTTCATTCCACTAACACTTACTAATGCCTACCCTGTGTTTAGCACCACACTTGGTTCCAGAAAAAGTTGCAAAGATGAGTAAGGGCAAATTTCTGCCCTTCAGCAGTTCATAGTTTCTTCTGCTGTTTATAAGAAACCAAAGGAAAAAGAATGCTCCATGGGCAGAGAGAGGGTACAAAGTTGGGAACTGTCCATCAGCCCTGGCTACTCTTGTGAGGTTGAGTCAGAACGTGACTCTGATCCCCTCCTTCTTAAATGCCCTTTGTTCTGGAACATGGCAAAAATGCTCTTGACATTGTAGCATATCTTCAGTTTTCCCAACCAACCCCTTATTTTTGACCAATGTGAACATACGGGTAATGGAGAGAAAGGAGGGGTGCCATATATTTGTAGAAATTCAGAGCGAGTAAATGGCTCTGGTTGTGATAGAAATTACACATGAACTGAAAGTTAAACTGGTTTATATTCGGGGGAAACTAATCTCTGATGGCTCCCGTGAAGGTCACATGTATATGCTGGTGAAAACAGGAAAAAACTGCTCTGGCTGGAAATAAAGAAACACAGACCATGGGCTCACATGCAGTTTTTCTTAGGATTTTCAGAAACATTGTAAGTAGTCTAAACATTGTAAATAAGACTCTCTCCTTACATATGTAGGGAATCCCAGGTTGGGCTCTATTGGATCATAAATAACGGATTTAGAGAAGTGTGCACTTCCATCTCAAAGTTCACTTAATTTTTTTTCCCATGGAGCTGATTTTTTTGAAATGATAGTGTCTTCTATATCCTGGTTTTGATAAGAGGCAGTATATATGAGTGGCCAAAGGATTAGTATACACAGTTACCATTAACTGGAACCGCCAGGGACACATCATGAAGGACAAGGATGGTAGAATTTGACAGGTGCAGAGGAGGGATGCAGGTACCTAAGGCAGTGGCCACAACCCTAGACAACGTTCAAACATGAATGAGCACACCTAGGACAGTGAGGAAAAAAGGCTGCCTAGAGCAGCAAGGGACATTGGCAATCAACTATCACCTTCCCTTGTGTCACAGGTGTGTCATCTGAGGTCCAGAGAGGTACAATGCTTGTAAAGACCACACAGCAGTATCAGCCTGGTCATGCTGAAAGTGGTCCGTGGTCCACATGACTCTTTAACGTGTGCTCAGTGAACATGTCCCCAGGAAGAAGTATAGAGGTTCAGAAATGGGAAGTTGGGGATACAGGAAATAGCAAGTCTGAGAAGTGGTTTGATTTGAGTAGAAAATCCACATAGGAATAAATGAATTATAGGGATGGCATACACAACATAGAGATTATAGTTAATAACATTGTAATGTCTTTGCATGATGACAGATGGTAACTAGACTTATCATGTGATCATTTTCTAATGTATAGAAATATTAAATCTATGTTGTAAACTTGCAACTAACAGTGTTGTAGGTAAATTATACTTCAATAGAATTACACTTAGATAGTGTTGTAAGTCAATTATACTTCAATTAATTAAAATACATATAGGAAACTGATGGAAAGTGAAGTTAGAAAGATCAGCTGGGATTTCATTCTGAAAGCCATTGAATACCATATCAAGGGGGTTACAACTTTTTTTCCATGAAGGTAACAGAGAACTACCACATATGCTGGAACAGAGTTCAACTAGCAAACTCGCTATTTTTTTTCTCCAAAAAGACTGACATATGAGGATAATTTAACTAGGAGTGAGGAAAGATCTTTCCAAGAGTAAAATAATTTCAGAATCCCAAGAAAGGAAAGAAGGTACTTAGATTTTTCATCTATTTTCTCTGAAAACAAGTACTCTTTTATAACATCTTCCTTTTAAAAAACTTAACATACCTTCTTTTCTTTTTCTGAGGTAAAAGTAATGCCTGCTGATTTATGAACTTTCAGTTGTATAAAGAACCAAAAATAACCTTAGAATCTCCTCATCTAAAATCAAATGTGGCTAATATTTTGGCATATTTCCTTTGAAGTTTTTCCCTGAGCATTTTTATTGATCTCATACCCTTAAATAACTTTGTGACTTCTAATTTCACTTAATTTAAAACCATAAATACCTTCCTGCAGTACTTAAAATTCTCATCTCAAATTCATTTCATCATTTCAAGTGTTTATAACCTATATACTTAACTACACCATCAAAGCTGGCCTCTTAGATTCTTTTGTGTGTGTGCCTAATGCTTCATCTAGGTCTATAAATTTTGTCTCTTTCAGGATGTCTTCTTAGACTAGATTCATAAAGGTTAAAGTCCTACATCAAACAGCAGGGAAATTTTTTAAGGTCATTCATACATCTTTTGGAACTGATTTATAATTCTGAGGGTCATTTTATAGAGAGAGAATTACTAGAGTTTTTAATTGAATAAGAGCAGTTTTTCCTTTTTGACGTCTTTTCTCTAACCACAAAAATATTTCCCATTTGAAGAAAAGAACATTCTCTGTAAAATTAGACTGAGTGGCAGAAGGGGGAGAAGCTTACATGAGATTTAAAGTCTACTCACCCCTGGCCACTTTTTGCATTGTTGCCTTCTCCCATCTTCTCATCAGGGATACATCCTCTGTTCTCACAGCCTACCCCACCCCTGTCCTCTCCCAGCCTCTCAGATGCTTGGATGTGATCGATTCTGTGATTTATTAAGGGGAAGTCCATCTTGTATTTCCTAGTAAAGAGGCCAAGTTCACACACAGAGGCTCCTGCACCCTTGCCCATGGCCTCGGAAAGTAAAGTTTTGCAACAAAAAATTGGTGGTGCTTTCCTGATCATCATGGCCTGTGTGTTTCTCATTATCTTTCCTTGGATGCAGTCACTGGCTTTTGTTCCAAAGACACTAGAGGCTGGTCACTGTTCCTCCCAAAGGGGGTGGGGGGACCTCTCTGGGGCTCATGGCATGAAGAAGGATCCATCACCAGCCTCAGTATAATCAGACCCCCTCCCCTCTGTTCCTCCTGGCTCTGCTTCCGACTCCCTCAGTTGCCCACCTGCTCTCTTGCTGGGCCTGCCCACCCCCCTCCACTCCTTTACTTTCCAATCTTTCTCATACACTGCAGCAAGGCCAGGTGTTCCTGGAGCAGAAGTCATATCATCTTACAACTCTGCTCTGGCATCTGTAGCAGTTCTTTGTTACCTACATGGGAAACAAGGCCCAATATTTTGCAACCCATTCTATAGCACTTTGGGATCTATACAATGAGCTCCATGTCTGGTTCTGGATGCTAAGCAGACATGTGACAAGTTAAATAACAAGGCTCCAGCTCCCATGGCTCTCCAGTTCTCCAGCCCTGCATATCTGACCACCAGCTCTCACAATCAATGTGTTTCAAACAGAACTTATTCTCCTCTCCCCAAATCTATGCTTTCTGTCAAATGGCCCAACTATCCACGTTGCCAAGACAAGAGAGATGCAAGCTCAGAATATGGGAAGATGTGGGAGTCAGAAGATTTTGGCCTTGTGGTGCCCATCAAAATCTGGTTATCTACTTCTTCACTTTCCTAGTCACGGTTGGAAACATAAAGGGGTACAGAAATAAATAAGGCATGTCCTTACTGTTGCAAATATCTAGTGAAGGAAACATGGAGCTTGTAGGTGTGGTCCTCTGTCCAATGTCAACTCATACACTCAAATTGTGCTTCACAAACCTACGTCTCCAGGTCTCCCCCACGCAATCATCCAGTTTAGGGAAAATGGACTAGGACATCTCCATATATCATCCTGATTCTCTTGGACTCATCTTCTCCCAAGTCCCAATCAATCCAAACATTAGAACAACCACAATATTTGTGGGCACTTTATATTTACAGGACATGCTTTCAAATATTCCAAACTCTTCACACAATATCTCATGATTGAATCCTCACAACAAAATCACAGGGTATGTTCTTATCACCTTATTTTACAGAAGTGAAAACCATGCTTTAAGGAAGTTACATCACACAGCCAGTTCCATTCAGTGCAACAGACATACATTTAGTTTCTAATGTGTGCCAGAAACTAAGGGTGAACAAATGTTGATGAAAATCTCTGCCGTCAATGACTACAATCTGGGGAGAGAGAGAGATACTTAAATGAGTAATTTCCACATAATATGGTTTGAGGACAGACTGTGTAGAAGTTGCACCAAAAGAAAAGAGAATACATCATCCAGTTCAACCCACAGATTCAGGAAGATTCAGGGAAAGTGGGTGAGGAAGGAAGAAACCTGTCAACTAAACTAGAACTTGAATGAGTAGTTGGCTCACAGATGGGGAAACGAGAAGTTAAATTCGGGTTTGTCTCCAATTCCTGTTTTTCGCATCATTCTGTAACATGCCAGGTTTCCAATGGATAGTCAATGAGAAGGAATGAATGAATGAATGAATGAATGAATACATTAGGCTTCTTCCAATGGAGAGAATGGCTGAAATGTCAGACCAAACAGTAACTTTGGCTTTATAACACAGCCCATTCTGACCAGCTGAACTAATCAGCTAATGCACCTTAGAGAATTCTGGGAGGGCTCCCTGGCAGCAGAGCAGGTGGTTTTCAACATATGGGGACCTTCTTCACTCCTACAATCTCTCAGAATTGGTTGATAGAATCTAGAATTGAGGAGAGGACTTTTCACTTTTGTCTACTTTGCTGTCTCAAAAGCCTTTTTCTAGTGTCCTGGACTTTGCAGACAGAGGGAAAAGAAACTAAGACCACCAGAGTTCTCAGTGCTACAGCAAAGATTCCCACCGAATCTCACAATAAACCCCTCTAGCTCCAGATAACTCTGCATGAGGAAAATGGATCCTAATTCTCTAGCACCCATCTCCTCTGAAATTTGGTTCTGGAAGGAGGAGAGTCAGGTTCTTCAAGACTTGAAGATGAGAGCAGTGCCCCCACATCCTCAACTGGATACGTGGGGGCGCCTCTCTCCTCCCACACTCCCGCCACCCTGCCCCGCTCCACTGGGTTCCTGGAGCCTCCGCACCAGCAACCCCCCTTCTCTAATTCCTGCTTCTTGGCCTGAATCTCTGCCTTCTGTCTTTGTATGTTTGGCATACACATGCAGCAAGCTTGGAGCTGGTGTGTGCCATCATTTCACAATTCAAAAACCCTAAATAAGAGACAGGTGGCGGGATTTTCACAGGGAATTAGAAGAAGGATGCCAAGCCCACACGGTCTGAATCTGCCTGCCCAGTGAGCAGCCTCAGGGTGGGCGGGGCTAAGGCTACTGTGTCAGTAGTAAAATGCAGAATCTACCCAACCCACACAAGGCTGTTTTGATTCCTTGGTCCCAAAGATTTCTACTCAGAATTTCTTCTTGGCTCCTCCAATTCTTGAGGAAAGTCTGACTTATTTTGAACAATTCATGGGAGCAATTTGTGGAGGAAATAGTCATCTCAATAAAATCATAATCACTTCTTAAAGGAGGGAGATAGGAAATGGACCTTGGGAAGCCACAGATGTTTTGGTACCATTATTTGGCTTAGTTTGGGGTTCAAAGACCCTTCATTGCCTGCTTGGGAATTAAGATTTAATGATTCAGTTCCTTCATGATGGGTTAAGATGGACTTGCAAATTTTGCCACTAGGGCTAAAAGTTACCGTTATTGTCCTTTCTTTTAAGGAAATTGTTAGTATTCATTTGATACACTGGGGTTAGCAAATTTGTTTCTATAAAGGCCCAGAAAGCAAATATTTTAGGTCTTGTAAACCATAAGAACTCTGCTGCATCTATTCAATTCAGATGATTGCACAAAAGTAGTCACAGACAATATGTAGATAAATGAGCATAGGTGGATTCAACAAAACTTTATTTACAAAAGCAGCCTACTTGTTCTACCATTACCTAAGTAACCTCAAACAATATTAGAAGCCTGCATTTAACATGATCCCCAGGTTATCTGTATGCAGTACATTTGGAAACCAGTATGTCTCAAACACTAATCAAGTTAACAGATTCTGAGCCCTGAGATCCTGTATTTTCAACAAGCTCCCAGGTGATACTGATGTTGTCAGTGGATGATGCTTTAATTAGCAAAGATCTATTTTGATGATTCTGTAAAAAATCCAATACTGGGGTAGAACATGGAAACCTATGTTTACCAGCAGCCCATCCCATTTTCTCTACCCCCAACAGAATAATGCATGCATAATACTATGCTACATGTGATGCCAAAGCAAAAATATCTGACAGAGACTCAGAACTTGACTAAGAGGGTTTCACAATCTTTTGAAGGGGGAAAAAACTTCATATACATAAAAAGGTAATCAATACAAGAGGCTGTATGAATGTCTCTTGTAAGAAAATGAAACATCAGTGAAAAACCCTGACAAATGCTATGAAGGAAGACCCCAAACCCATTTCATTCATCATAAAGGGAGGAAGTAGAATGTCTCTGTAACCCAGGAAGCAGGAATTTTGAGTAGGTGCAGGATCAGGGGGAAATTCACTGAACATTTCCATCCAGGAACATAGCACAGCCACAATGTCAGAATAAAATAGTTGATGTAATATGAAAAATTATAACACATCGAAAATCAAAACAAAGGAAATAAGGTTCTTTCTAGTATCCCTAGATCAATTCTGAGGGTAGTACAGCTGACCCTTGAGTCTACTCTTTAAAGCCTCAAAGATTGAAGCAAAAAACAAGAGGCTGAGATCTTAGAAAATACTGGCTCAAAGTGTTTCATCCATATACGTTTATGTCCTCAGATATTTGCCCCTGAAGACCTATTGTTACAACACCCAAAATATGGTTCAGAACTGTATCCACCCTCAGTAAGGGGGGCATGGGAAGTGAGCATCTCCCAAAGCAAAGTCATCCTTCCCTCCTAGAACATGTACCACGCAGATGCTGATCCCTAGGATGGCATCCAGATGTCTCAGCCCAGCCACAGGGCAGTGCTCTCCCAAGGCTGATAGACACCCTCCTTTCCAGCTTTATCTTCTACCATTCCTGAACCCCAACCCTCTGCTCCCAAGAGATTGCTATTTCCTCCTTCCCCTTCACCCACATGCCCAGTTCAGTCCTTGTCTACTGGTCACTCTAAATTTTGTTGCCTAGGTCAGCTCCACCAACAATGACCCACACCTTTCTCTCTGTGTATTAAATCCCTACCTAGCCTCCAAGGTTTGGCCCAAGCTCCACGCTCTACATAGTCAAGACATCTATTCTCTGGCCAACCCAGCTAAAGAGCTCTTTCCTTCCTTCAACGTTCCCACTCTCTTGACACATCCCTACCTCCCTGGAGCATACCTCTTTTTTTGTGTTCTTCCCTCTCCTTAGGGTGGCTTACCTCTCATTCATATTTGAATCCCTCCAAGTCACTTCCACAGTCCCTTATACATCCCAGGCGCTGAGCAAATAGCGTTATTATTTTAGTTAATAAAAATACTATGTAAACTCTTTGGATTCCATAAGAAAAAGCAAAGAAAAAGTATGTTGTTGTCTAGCTCACAGGTTCTTTTTCAAATCACAACAGTCCGTTCTCAGCTTCTGCTTTTCAGAATGTTTTCAGAGCCCTGTTCATCCAGAAATGTGGAAGTCAATCTTCGACGCACCTAACCCCCTCTTCCTTCTGCAGGGCTTGCTTCCTCCATTTCCAAGGGGCTCCCTCCCATCCTGCAACGGCACACTCACCACGGCCATGGCTCTCTGATTACATAGATGCTGACCCAGATCTTGCCTTCTCTAAAATGATCCTGGCACAGCCCAATTCCACAATCTCAGACATTGAGGTTTATGCAGTAACATGATCACAGCATCTCATTTATCTCAACCATAATCCACTCTATGACAAACAGACCCTCCCAGATTTTCTCCTTTCCACATCCCAACTCCCACCCACCCTCCACCCCGCCACCCCACCCAACAACCCAGGCCATGCTGTCTTCATGTCCTAGCACACATGGCCTCCAGGACACATGAAACCAGAACCTCCCATCAAAAAGGCTCATGAAAAACAGACCACTGGCAATGGGAAAAGCTTGTAGCTCATGAAGGAAAATCAAGCTACAGTTGAAAATACGAGCTTTTCCTTTAAAGGAAAAAGCAACATTGGCAGCAATGCTCTTCTGAGCAGCCCTCCAACAGTGTTGAAAGAGCCATTTTGGGAGACAGGGGGAGAGGAAGAAAGTGTGCGAGACAAATGAAGAGAAGAAAATAGCCAAAGAGAGGCAGACAAAAAGGAGAGAGAAAACAGAACAGCAGCAGGGAGGCACAGAGGGGGTGAGAAGTGGGGAGGCAGAGCAAGAGAATGAGGGTCAGGAAAAAAAAAAAAAAAAAAAAGGAGGAGAAGGAAGCAGAGGGCAAAGTGGAAGAGGCAGAGAGGGAGGAAGGGGCAGAGGAGGATGGCCGGCACCGCTGGGTCTCACAAACAGGGAGCCTCCATTTCTGTGGCAATCCTGATGGTCTCCCCCAGGAGCTGCATCACCCACAAGGGGGACCAGCTTTCTGCTGGCTTATTGGAAATACTCAGCACTGTCAAGTCCATGCCAGTCTCCTGTGCCCAAAACAGACAACTCAACAGAATTCAGGGAGTCTATCTCCAAAGGAGAGTATTAATCTTCTGCGCTTGGTCCTCATTAAAGATGCAAGATCTTTAAAAAGCTGGAGACCATACACACGTACTAAGCCTCACAGTCCAGTTTCTATTAATAACCTCCATCCCTTTCCTTCACAAGTGTTCTGGTTTAGATGCTAAATTACTTGTTCTTCCTATTAATAAGAGACACAGGAAGCTGAGACATTAACTCTCTAAACAGACTGAAATACTTATTCTCAGAAAAGGAGGAAGCTTGCACTGGTGTCCGGAAGAGACGAGAAGAAACCAGAAGGATTCTTTCCTGGGGAAGCCAAAGTACTTGAGATAATTCTAGTCATAATACTATGATGGTGAGGGTGGGGAGGCATCCAGTTTAGGCTTCTCAAGACAAGGCTATTTATAGCACATGCCTTGGATATTGAGATAATTTCTAGAAATAGTCATTTAAGATTGGGTGGCGGGCCACGAAAAGACCGCAATGATAGGTACTTCTACCCTTCTGAAAGGTAAAGCAGAATGAGTCACAGATAAATAATGTTTGAGAAGTCTAATGTAATAGGGAAACTCTGCAATAACCTTTGGTTAGTGGTTAAATGTAGCTATGGGTTATTCATTCTGAAATGTACACCATGAAGGCTCAAGTTAAGACCTCTTAGCTCTTCAATAACAAGAGTGTATTGGAAGGAAGGAAGAAAGGAAAGGAAAGGAGGAAAGGAAATTGATTTCAAGGCAATCTATAGGAAGAAGGGGACCCAAGGTTTTTGTTTGTTTGTTTGTTTGTTTTGCTTTTTAAGGCTGCACTGTGGCATATGGAGGTTCCCAGGCTAGGGTGGAATCAGAGCTATAGCTGCCAGCCTATGCCACATCTACAGCAACAGGGATCCAAGCAGAGTCTGCAACTTCCATCACAGCTCACAGCAATGCTGGATCCCTGACCCACTGAACAAGACCAGGAATGGAACTCAAATGCTCATGGATACTAGTCAGATTCCTTTCCACTACAGCACAGCAGGAAATCCAGTGTTTTATCACCACAAGGAGGTTAAGGAGTAATGGGGGAGGTAAGCAGTTACCTAGATAGCAAACAGAAAAGAATGCATGATTCCAGGAGCATTTGATAGTGAGAAGTAATCTCCTGTGGAATGTGAAGAAATACTACTTTACCCTCCTGCCTCCATCCTTCATCCTAAGGATGGTTCACATTATTTACCCAATTGTCCATTCATTCAACAGGTATACAGATGCTGTGAGCAATGTTAAGTCAAGGCACTAGGTTCACAATGAGCAATTTCCACAGGCCAGACCCCACACTAGGTGCTGGGGGTGCAGGCACAAAGAAGACAAGGTTTCTGCCTTCAAAGAGCTCCAGGCTGAGAAGGTCTCGGATGCAGGAAATTACTACCGTTCTAATTTTGTTGGTGGTATTCGAGTCTGCTAAAGGATGAACTGAGAAGTCCCATTCAGATCAGAATTTACCTACAGCAGACCACCTGGACTGGGCAAATGCTTTTGGTTTCCTGGTGAAAGCTCTGCAGTGTATCATGCTTCTCTTTTGGCCTCGAGTCCCAGAGCTAAGTGGTGCACTTGTCTGCAGTAAGTATCCCTGAGGTAGGTTTTCTTGTACATTTAACTGCTCCAAACCTTCTTGCAGGGCTCTGGTCCTCTTATCCTGGTTTTAGTCATTTTATTAAGTATTATTTTTCTCTAAACCACTTCAAATTATTCCTGGAAGATGGCAATTTATTTTAAAAAATTAATAAATACAATTGTACTGTGAGAGGAGGCCCAGATTGATACAGGAGCTATAGAGATTCGAGTGGCTCCTGTAGGGACAGGGAAGGCCTGGATATCCTGGGTCACTCGGAGCCTGGGGAAGACACCCTGAGCCAGGACACCCCAGGATGGGCCTCTGATCTGGGCTGGCCACAACCAGATCAGCAGAGTGTAAAGAGGAAACAGACATTCAACATCAAGTTTCCTCAGACATGGTCTTTTCATTGATATCAGCGCTAGGACAGAATCCACGGCTCACCCCGTGACATCAGCCAGGGCAAGCAAGGGCCTCAAGGGGTGCCACAATGTCACCCCCAATCTCCTGTGGTAATGCAGATTCAGCGACCAGGCCTACTTACATCAATGGGTGCAGAACATTCTCTGAGGAGCAGAATATTCAGGGACAGTTGGCCTCTGCTTCTCTTCAATTACCGCAGCTTCTCTTGCTTCAAGCTACCAGTCTTGGAACTTCCTAGAGCATTGAACCTCTGGCCAGTTGTAGATTTCCCTTTGGGGGCCAGGAAGAGAAAGCAATATTTTATCACATTTTCTGCATTCACATTTTCTTTCCTATTTGACATTTCTGTCCACCTCTATCAAAGAGAAGTCTCCCAAGTACCCCAGGCTCTGAAGGAATTTGACAAATCCTCAAAGACATTTTGTTTATGGGGATTTTACTATTGGTATTTATCAATTTAGAAACATAGAACTGAGAATTTTAAATTTATTATTATTAGCTCATTAAAATAATTGCAAGTTAACATAAGTAATAATTTTATAAACACTTTTCAAAAAATATTTCCATGAGAAGAGTGACATTGTATATTTTTAAAAATCTCTTTGATATCTGGCTTAATCAAGCAGATTCTCTTAGCTGCTTCTGGATTCAATTTATTGCGACAGCTCAAGTTATTTAACCTCTGGAAAACTCTACCATACCCTTGTGGGATAATGAGGGAAGAAAAAGCAAAAACATCTTCATGTTATTATCATAATAGTTTTGATCTTGTGGATCCCCTGAAAGGGTCTCAAAAACTCCGAGGGATCCCCAGACCACACAGGAACCCCTGCTCCATACAATCAAAAATAAGCCTCGTGCACTTCAGACTCAAAAGTAACTAGTTGTCAGTTACCTGAGTAGTCTTCTAGAATTCTCCTGCATGTACACAAAAATATATGGATGTGCAGCATTTTTTAATTTTAAAAAAATCAAGTATTAGCATCCTATACATTTCATCTTGGGTTTTCTTTCCATTACACAAGTTGGGGGTAGCTGCATTTTAGCAGTATAGGTACGTCATTCCTTTCCATTGATCTCTCACACTCCACTGAATGGCTGTAATGATCTATAACTCTACATAAGGACACAGTGTCCAAGTGGGTTGGTGAATGGCTACTATAAGTTGCCAGTTTTTTTTCAGTGAGGGATCTGGAACTTAATGGGAATAATGTGGCCACACAGAGCAAGAACACATGTCACAAATATTAGTACAGATTTCCTCTGGCTTCTAGATCCCTAACAAGGCGTGCAGCTGAAGTCTTCAAAGTTTGAGAAGATATCCAAACTCTCACTATACTACTGTCCCTTTATACTTGGGGCTTGCCTTACTGTTCCAGAAAAACTCGCACTAATAATCTCTGTGCCTATCTGTATAGGAATGTTTACAAACATCAACCTCTCCTGACATATTCTATTAACATCCGTGTCAAATTGTCATGGGGGAAGAAAGCAGGATCAGGGTCCAAGTGTCTCCAGACAGTGTTTCTGAAAACTATTTCCCTATGGTATGAAGGTGGCAAAGGTTAGCCCTGTTAGATCACAATTTGCCTGACACAGAAAACGCCTCACCCAAAGCAAACCCTCACCTCATATGGCTAATTTGGTCCAATTACATTGCAGGCTTCAGATGCTAAAATGTATGCAGACCATCTGGGTTCATTTCCTCACTCTGAGATTTACTAGCTGTCTAATCTTGGGAGTTACTTAGCTTCTACTTAACTTGTAAAGTGGAGATTATGATACCTACTTCATGAAGTGATTAACAAGAATAATTGTAATTCTCTATTAAATGTGCCTACCACACAGTACGTGTTCAATGCTCAGTAACTGCCCCTTCGCTTTATTCTATGAACAGAAACTAAATATTGGACTGATCTTATATCCTGGACTGAGCTGGCTTTCCAGGGAACCCCAGTAGTCTAGTCTTTTAGGAAGTCTGGAGCTATAAGAGAATGGAGCAGGAGATGATAGAGAATTTTTTCCAATAAAAAGAACCTTGTGAGATGTTTGTCATCTGTCTGATTCACAATAAGAGATATAGATCTGCTCTCCTCCCACAAACCAGGAAAACAGGTACCAACATCCCTTTCATTTCTCTTGCAACTTTCCAGTGTGCCTCTGAAATTATATAGGGTAGCATGGTTTACATTTTAGGCACATAGAACTAGAGAAAATCCACCAGGTTTGGGGGAGCCCCTTGGGTGAGGATGAGGAGAGATTTACTTCTTAACAATTCCCAGGAGTAGAACAGCCCTTGCAATAATTACAGGACAGATGTATTATGACTTCTGTATACAGAGAAGGAAAACTAAGGTTTGGAGGCACTAGGTAAATTCCCCAAGGTAACACAGCTAATGAGGGCAGATTCAGAGTTCAAAATCAGGTGTGTTCTACTCCAAAGTGCAGGTTTTTAACCACATCCTCAAATGATGCTTCAATTAGAGAGGAAACCAGTCCTGTCATGGCCAGCAGCTTCACAGAGACGGTCTCATAAGACAGATAAATTATCCTTAACTGTAAACTAGAGGTTTTACTAATCCAATTTGTAACTAAAATATAAATCAAAAGTCATCAGAAAATCATCCTTAAAATGGACACAAAAGTAAAAGGGCAGGACACCAAAAGCAATACTTTAATTTGTTTTGGATTCATAGACTATTTATTTCATTTAATGCATGTTTGATTAGATAGATTTTTTTTTTTTGGTCTTTTTAGGAGTGCACTCTCAACATATGGGAGTTCCTGAATCTGAGTTGTAGCTGTTGGCCTATACCACAGTCACAGCAATGCCAGATCTGAGCTGCATCTGCGACCTACACCACAGCTCACAGCAATGCCATATTCTTAACCCACTGAGCAAGGCCAGGGATTGAGCCTGTATCCTCATGGATAATATTCATGTTCATTACCACTGAGCCACAATGGGAACTCCATGATTAGATCAGTTACTAAGATTAGTAGGTTGTTTTAATTTATAGATTTTACTTTTAATAATATATTACTAATTTATTAATTTAGTATTTTGGTATTAATTTAGGCAATAAAGTTTCCAGCTATTATGTACTAGGTGCACAGGTGCTAAAGGTGAAGAAACATGTTCCTACATCAAAGAAAATGAGGTATATTGGACTTTATATATATGTATTTTGTTGGTGGGATAATAATAGAGAAAAATATAAGATGCTAAAGGAAGGAGAAATCAAGCTAGTGCAGTGTTCAAGGAAGATTTGAAGGAGGGACGAGGCATCATTTGAGCTGACTCTTGAAAAAGTGAAGACAAAATTCCAAGAAAAGGGAACAATTTGAATAGGCAAGTAAGGGAATGAGGACATCAATAAATAGTGGCTGGAGGACAAAAACATCTTGGTAATTGAATCTAGAGCTGGAAGATGGTTGAGGCTGTGGACGCCAGCAAAAGGTGAGCACAGGTGATCCAGGAAAGTTTTAGAAGAATAGGATGGCAGGTTGAGGGAAGCTCTATGGGGCTTAGAGCATGTGGGATGCTTTAGAGGAGAGAGAAGACCAAAGGGAGCCTTACCTGGAACCATGACATCAGGAAGGGGGAAGAAATAATAGGGAGGTATGATAATAATCATGTAGCAAGGATTGAGGACTGGCCAGCGACTGGGGCAGCAGGAATGGAGGAAGGAGTCAAGGAAGCCTGCCTTTCCAGCCTAATTAGGGGCTCATCACTATGTATTAACAAAACCTGCAAAAACTGGAAAAGGAATTAGTTCATAAGGGAAGATCCATGAGTTTGGTTTTGAACATAAAGAAGTTGGTTTCCTTTCAATGGAAAGTATATTGAGCAGAAGAGTAGAAATCTGGGTCTGGCATTCAAGAGAGTTTGGTTCCATCAAAAGATGAATGGATAAAGAAGATGTGGTGTATATACAGAATGGAATACTACTGAGGCATAAAAAAGAAGAAAATTCTGCCATTTGCAGCAACATGGATGGACTTGGAGAGCATTATGCTAAGTGAAATAGGTCAGAGAAGAGAGAAATTCTGTATACTATCACATGTGGACTCTTAAAATATACAAATCTAATGAATATAACAAAAAAAAAGCAGACCCAAAGATATAGAAAACAAACCAGTGGTTATCAGAGAGGAGAAGGAGGGGGGAAAGGGCAAAATAGGGGTAACAGAGTAAGAGGTACAAACAATTAGGTATAAAATAAGCTGCAAGGATATACTATACAACAAAGGGAATATAGCCAATAACCATATATGTAGTATAACCTTTACAAATTATGAATCATTACATTGTACACCTGTAACATATAATATTGTACACATGTAGCATATAATATTGTACATCAACTATAATTAAAATCAATTAATTTAAGAAGAGAGTACATATTTGAACATCAAGTATATCAAGGCAATAACTGAAGTGTGAAGCAGATGAGGTGATCTAGGAAGATGGAAGAGAAGACAGAACCCTGGGGCTTATCTCCACTGATTGGTGGAAGCTCATTTGCTTCCTCACCGCCTTCCAGGTAAGAGTCAAGACAACTTAAAAACAGTTCCTCCTCACAAAACAGACTCCCTGATCTAAGCCAGCTCCCTTAGGCCCAGAGGGTTAACTGATTTACCCAAGCCCCCACAGCTGCTTATCAGCAAGGTTAAGACTAGGTGCATTAAATGACCATTGGGAATGAGTCTTGCCTTAGAAATTGGGATAGTGGCACATGTACCATGTGACATGCTTGGAGTCAGAGAAGCCTGAGAGCCCACTAGAGAATTCACTTACCTCTGCTCCATCAGTCCAGCCCTGTGACTGTGCCCAACCACATAATCAGCACAGGGGTCCAAACCACATCTTACTCATCTTGTTGTCACTGTCCCTCTGCCCTCACTTTCCCCACCACTGTCTCCACCACCAGTGTTATTATAGAGTAAAAAAATCAGATTATTTTCCTCTTCTGAATATGCATATGACCACAGACTTCTGGAGCTGAAAGAACTTAAGAATTCATCTAGTATTAGTATAACCTCTGTGCAAATGGACCCAGAGAAGCTCAATTATCAACCAGATGATCCATTAGTAGTTGACCCCAGACCAAAATTTCAGCCTCTTGTTTCTTTCCACTACACAATCAACCTATAGTGCAAGAGACTTATTTTTAAGACAAACTCCCTTGCCTCTAATTTCTTAAAATGTATGCTATGTAGTCCTCTCTACTCAAGATGCCCCTTTAAGAAAGAGCTCCATGGTTCAAAAAGTTTGTGGAGTGCTATAAACTACCTCTCTCTCTGATGGTCAAAATGCACACTACCATATGGTAATAATATAGTAATAAGGACCTTGGGAAGTCTTTGCCATAAAGAAACCTGTTTAATTCTCTAAGACTATTTTCCAAACTAATTTGGCCACAGAACCCTGGCCTTTGTCCTGCCCTTATTGTTCTCCTTTTAAAAACCCAGAAGGTTTCCAAGGAAGCACCACCTTTGTCCTATTAGAAAGATTTCCTTTGTAGGTCCCAGGCAGAAGTGTTAATACCTGTTAATACGGAGAGGTCCTCACTGTGAGAAACAGATAGGGGAGCGGAGAGCAGGAAAGAGAAACAATGAAGATCCCCAGGCTCATCCAGAGCCGTCTGCTCTGCCAGCACCAAAGGGCAAAACAGCTATTTTTAAAATGTTGACTCTCTCTGGTTGTAAACTTAAGGCACTCCTCTTCAACCTGGAGTTCTTGTGGGAAAGTGGGTTTCTAGGTTCTCAGCACACCCACAATCAACTAACAAGCAAGTTTCACTCTGCTTCTGCCCCAACCCTTAGTAATGAGTATCATCTCATCAGGGTCCTTCAAGTCACGTCCCCAGTGGCTCTAGCTTGTCCTGGCTCATTCCACCACCCTGCTCCAAACCCGGTCACTTCATATCCAGAAGACTGAGAACAGCCTGACACCTGACTCAAGCCCTTCTCCCTTCCTATTTCCCTAACATGCTGCAGGCACATTAATCTTCTTCAAACAACACGCCACCTGCTTTAAGATAAAGGAAAATGTTCAAAACCCCACAACACATCCGAACCTCTCCTTAATGGAATAGAAACGCATCTATAAGGCTATTTCTCCCTGCTCCCCAGTGCAAATTTCCCACCATCCCAGGCTCACGTCCTCATTGTTCATTCAGCCACGAGCCATAAGCAGTCTGACGAGCCAGCCTCTGCTTTTCCTGCTCTTTGCTTCCTGGTGATCTGATTCTGTCTAAAAATGCTTTAATCCTCTTCCAGCATGCAGCTCCAGTCTCCTAACAATATAAGCCCTACTCTGCACTCTTCTGCTGGCATATACTGAGCATCGAGCCCTACTTTTCCTTTACCATTTCCTGAATTTTCTAACTGGTAATAAACTCAGGAAAAGACTCAGCCTTATGACGTTCAAAGCACTTAGTAAGTGCTCAAAAAAAGACTTCACTAAAGAAAGAAATGAATCCGTTTTGGCCTCAGACCCAAGAGTTAAGCAGAAAATTGTCATACCTTCAAAACCCTAGAAAAACTAACCCCTTCCTGGGCCTCAAAATCATTTTAAACTCTCTAGTTCAATTAATCTTAGTTTTAGGAAAGGGGAAGAGGTACAAGGGTGGATAAAAACAATCATGGTCCTTGAGGCATCCAGAATGCAATGTAGTTTTACTCTAATTGCAGGCAGAGGAACACCTGCAACAGAATCTTTGGAGGGAGTTTGTTAAAAACAAACAAACAAACAAACAAACAAAAAACAGGTTCTCTGGACACTGCAGAAAATTTCTTTTTTATCATGTCTGGGGTGGAAGCTGGAGCTGTATCTTTAAAAAGCACTCCAGGTGATTCTGATGCATACTGAAGTTTGAGATTCACAGCCATATAAGGAGACAATTATAAAACAGTATGCCTACTTGTAAAAAAAGAGATATCCACAGGGTATAAAGCAGGTTCAAGGAAAGTAACAAAGTAATGGTAAAAACCGAAGTGTTGCAGTGAGAAGGGTTCAAATTCTTGTTCTGGGACTTAATTGCTATGTGAGTGACTCTCCGTGTCAGATGTTCTCACATGTAAAATAAGAAAAATACCCATTTCATGCAAATTATTATAAGGTTTCAATAAGATTATGAACATGAAGTGCTTAACATAAATCTTGGTACACAGTAAGCCCTCAACACTAAGTTATCATGATAGTTTGGGGTTTTTTTTTTTGTTTTGTGTGGTTTTTTGGTGTTTTTTGGTTTTTTTATTTTTATTTTTTGTCTTTTTAGGACAGCACCCACAGCATACGTAAGTTCCCAGGCAAGGGGTTTAATCAGAGCTACAGCTGCCGGCATACACCACAGCCACAGCAAAGCCAGATCCAAGCCATGTCTGCAACCTACACCACAGCTCACGGCAATGCCGGATCCTCAAGCCACTGAGTGAGACCAAGGATTGAACCCACGTCCTCATGGATACTAGTTGGGTTCTTAACCCACTGAGCCACGATGGGAACTTCATGATAATATTCTTTTTTTGAAATGGCAAGTATTTTTATTTTTTATAATTTTATTAGAGTATAGTCGACTTACAATGTTATATTAATTTCACAGGTATTTTTAATTAATGAAATTTAAAAAGGACAGATCAGAAAGGTTTTTCTGAAAAAATGTAGCTTGAATTTAGTTTTAAAGCAGAATATCAGTGTAAATCTATTCTGTCAGTCTACAATACTTCTAGAATTTTTAAAATTTTATATCTTTGATTCTGTAATTTGGGACTTTTAATAGTAGTGGTAACAAAGCACTATCCTGCAATTTCAGGGCCTGCCTTTTCATTTGTGCTTATGATTGTCCAAAGGCCAAAGGAAAGCCAGATCCAGTCAAGGACCAGTCTAGAAACTGGGAGAGTTGAGTCATCAACCCAGTGGCCTGGGGAGGCTTCATCTGCTCAAACATTGGGAGCCAGGGCTGTCCATGCATCGAGCAGACCTGTGAAGTGCACTCTGACCTTCCACACAAATGCCTGCTGGCTCAAAAGCAAAAACTTGAGGCATAAACACACCAAGCACAATGGTTCTGTCACCAATTCCATGAGCAATTAGATCAGATATCCATTTTGTGGCAATTTCATTGGCACCCCCAGGCTAACCTTATCTCCAACTGAATAGCCAATTTAACAAATTAACTAATGATACCTCATTGAAACTAGTACTTGACCACTGCTTACTAGCAGAGCCTTGGTTAAGTGTGAGATCTGATTTGCCAGAACCCATAAACCCTTGAGACTATCAATGACAATCTGTTTAGCAGACTTCAGTAGGCGTTTTCTACATGAGTATTAATTACGTTTAAACAACAGATCCAAATTAAACATAAACCAGGCCCTGAGACCACACGTGTCCACTCTATCTTTAATCTCCACACTAGTGGTTAGTTTCAACAAAACCACATCATCTCACTCATTAAAATAATGTTTAATTATTTTATTGAGTTTATAGCTTGTTTGAGTTCATTTATAAATTTGCTTTGGCTTTATAGTTGCAGAAGAACTAAAGCATAAGAAGTATTGTGATATTGTGATTTATAAGAAAATAGATCTGGTCATTCAAAGGATCAAAATATATGTCTCAGGTATATTTGTTCTTCATCCACAGATCCAGGCTCACAGAGCTCCCCAAACCCTTGGAATTTCCTTAGCGAAGGGAGCCGTAAAGGTGCCTTTTGTTAGGTTAATGAGCTGACTCTTGGACCCCACCTAAGGATGCAAGCTGGTTGCCAGGGAAACCAACCCAGTGATTAAAGGTTGGAACTTTCAATCCCACTCTCCTGACCTCCAGGGAGAAGAGGGGCTGGAGGTTGAATCAATTGCCAATGGCCAATGAATCAATCAATCACGCCTGTGTAAAACCCAAAATGACAAGGTTTGGAGAAATTCCAAGTTGACAAACACGTGGAGATTTGGAGAGTGTGGTGCCTGGAGAGGCATAGAAGTTCCTCACCCTTTTCCCATCCCTTGTCCCATGCATCTCTCCATTTGGCTGTTCCCAAGTATATATCCTTTTGTGATAAACCAGGCATCTAGTAAAAAAAAAGGTTTCTCGGTGTTCTGGGAGACATGTTAGCAAATTAATCGAACCCAAGGAGGGGGTCTTGTGGCCTCTAATTTTGAGCCAGTGGCTCGGAAGCACAGGTAATAGCCTGAATTTACAACCGGCTTCTGAAGTGAGGTGTGGTAAGGGGAATAGGGATAATCTTGCAAGACTGAACCCCTAACCTCTGGAATCTGAGGCTATCTCTGGGTGGATGGTGTCAGAATTCATTTGAATACAGGACACCCAGCTGGTGTCCAGGAAATTTGGTGTTGTGTGGAGACCCCCCATACACACAACTCACATGAGGAAATTGGGTCCAGGAACCTAATTTAAGTGTATACTTAGTATTATGTTTTAATAGTGTTCAAATAACCTATCATCCTAAGAAGCTGAAAAAAAAAATTCCCTATAGAATAGGTCTGTATATTGTTCAGGTTTGAGTAACGCCAAATTAGATAACCCTGAGGGAAGGTTTTTAGAGCACCTGAGTCTATTCTGTCTCCCTTGAAAAAGCCTGCCCCTACCCTTTCACCAAGAGAAGCATCAGAGCATCTGCTTCTTTAGAAACCCAGGACCAAATCCATCCCTGCAGGATGTCAGTTTCATACAGCCTCAGCAGCTCTCTCATTAAGTTCCAGTGACTCTATATCAGCATTGGCAAAGCTATAATGGGTGTGGGGGTCAAGACAGGACTCCTTTGAATGTGGAATACCATTTACCACTTAAAGCCATTCACCTGGCTTTAGGAAGTGTGGTTAGTGGTAGGGGTAGGGATTACTGAGGTCTGATGAAAGGAAATGACAGGGCTCTAGATATCCCAGTGTTTTCCCCACTCTCACCTAAACTTCACATTCACAAGGAAGTATTTTAACAACCCATCATCAATGGAATGGATATTTTTCCCTAACACCTATTACTGAATCATCAGTGGTAACTATAATAACCTCTTCATCATAACAATAGATTTAAACATATTTTTGAAGACAATCATAGTACTTCTACTAGCTCTGAGGAATGGTGGCTGAGTAAATTTAGAAGCAAGCTGTGTATGACTCTACTTTCTGTTCCTGCAAAGGGCTGGATTAAGACCTCTAAAGTCTCCAAGTGCTGAAAATATTATAACATCTTTCCCAATCCCCCCTCACCAAACACTTTGTTATTTTAAAAAATGCTAATATGTAGCATTAAGTTTAAGAACATTCAGTAAAGGTCCTATTTTTTATTATGACTATTTCAACACTTTTTCGGAATACCAAAAATTTCAATTAATCTCTGAAAGAAAATGGAGGTGCCCCTGCTGTGCGTTAAACCCTTTTGTGTAAAGCAACATTGTTAGTGAATTCAGGGTCCTCACTTGCATCATTTCACTTGAAACCAGGGCTCATGTGTTGCTTCCAGTCTGTTGAGAACAAATAATGCAAGACTTAACTATAAAAGTGAACATTAAAAAAAAAAGGGAGTTCCCATAGTGGCGCAGTGGTTAACGAATCCGACTGGGAACCATGAGGTTGCGGGTTCGATCCCTGGCCTTGCTCAGTGGGTTAAGGATCCGGCACTGCCATGAGCTGTGGTGTAGGTTGCAGATGCGGCTCAGATCCCGCATTGCTGTGGCCCTGGCGTAGGCCAGTGGCTACAGCTCCGATTCGACCTCTAGCCTGGGAACCTCCATATGCTGCGCAATCGGCCCAAGAAATAGCAAAAAAAAAGACAAAAAAAAAGTCAATACAGGGGTATATGGGTTATATAGGAGTTTTCTGTTTTTGCATTTTACACTTAGGCCCATGATCTACTTGAGTTAATTCTTGGGAAGGACGAAAGGTCTGTGTCTAGATTGTTTTTGTTTTTGTTTTTTTGCATGTGGCTGTCGGTTGGTTCAGCACCATTTGGTGAAAAGACTGTCTTTGCTCCACGGTATTGCCTTTGTTTCTTTGTCAAAGATCAGATGACTCTATTTCTGTGGATCTATTTCTGGGCTCTCCATTCTGTTCCGTTGAACTGTTTATCTGTTCTTTCACCAATAACACACTGTCTTAATTACTATAAGTTTATAGTGAGTCTTAAAATTGGGTAATGTTAGTCCTCTGACTTTGTTTTTCTCCTCCAGCACTGTGTTGGCTCTTCTGGATCTTCTGCCTCTGCATAAAAACTTGCTGCGATTTTTACTGGGATTAGGATTTATTTTTAATTTCCTCTGATATTATGTAAACACTGTCATCTCCATTTTAACACTCTATATGGCATACACATTCTAGAATGAGAACTACATCTGTCTGAGGAACAATTAGCTACTCTTGAGTGAACTGAACTCCCACCACTCTCTTCTCTAGATGGACTTGTTCCCCAGAATCTCAAGAGGGTACATCCTAAAGGACAAGTCCCAGCACACTTTGTAACCTTCACCACTCCTCTAAGTTTTATACGCCTCTGGGAAATTACATTGCTGCAAGGCATGTGGCTGGTGTAGCTCCCATGAGGATTTCCAAGACAATTTTGCACATGGTAAATTTTACTTGATTAGCTACTTATGAAATATGCTTGAAAGGGTATCCCTGGAGTTCCTCTCATGGTGCAACAGAAATGAAGCCTAGGAACCATGAGGTTGTGGGTTCTATCCCTGGCCTTGCTCAGTGGGTTAAAGATCTGGATTTGCCATGAGTTATAGCGTAGGTCCCAGATGTGGCTCGGATCTGGCGTTGCTGTGGCTGTGGCATAGGACAGAGGCTACAGCTCCGATGCAACCCCTAACCTGGGAACTTCCATATGCCACGGGTGTGCCCCTAGAAAGACAAAAAGACCAAAAAAAAAAAAAAAGGAAAGAAAGAAAGGAAGGAAGAAAGGGCATCCCCATCTGCCATCTTTATGGGCACTGTGCTTTCCTGTTTACAAAGTTTCCTACACATTACCTTTTCTGAACCTAAAAGAAGGGCATTAAAACTCATGATAGAAACAGATGAGGAAACTAAGGACCACTGAAGTTAAGACTTTTCTGAGGTCAAAAATCTAGAAAATGATGGTGCTGAAACCAAAACCTTACTACATATTTCCTCACTACCTTTTGCACATGAGGTTCTATTTTTCACACATTCTCCCAGTTACACCCACGTCATAGAGCATACAGCATTAATGACTGAGCTGTAGGTCCAAGAGACTCTTCTAACATTTCTTTGGGGTCTTGTTAGACATACAACACAAGCCACAAGACAGTTGAATGAGTGAATCCATTATAAACAATGCTGATGTCCAGGAGAAGCCCAGCTGAACCCAGAGGCTTCAAAGTAAGTCTAAATCCCTTTTAGAACCTGCTTTTTCATTGCTCTTCCAGATCTCAGTGATACTTGGGCTGGCTCAAACCTAACCTTTTTCAGTGCTTAGAGGCCTAAGTGAGATTCCAGCTGATAAGTAGACAACCTGCCAAATGCTAGGCTCTCCATTGCTTGGAGAATTACAGAACTCTGAAACATCAAATAGTTCTACATGCAACAGAAAGGACAGAAAGCAAAAATAAGAAAGAAAATCAAAATAAGAAGAGAATTATTTTCACTGAAATCATATTTGAATAACACAGGCTTAACCATAACAGGTCCAAATGCATGCAAATAAAATTAAAGAAATAGAGAAGGTTTAGAGAGACCATCACTTTAGCCATTAGGTGATTGGTATTTTGGTGAATATCTCTGGACAGACATCTGGACATCTCCGTTCCGTTATTAGCCATTGTTTTCAGAAAATGTTAAGAAGGGTCTTACACTAGGAAGCAGCCAATAAATGTTTGCTAAATAGAATTAAACCAAATAAAAATAAAGTTGAATTGCTGAATGATCCCAAAACAATCAGAGAGAGAAGCAGGTTAGAAACTACTGAGAAATGTAGCCAAATGGGGAAAAGGGGTAGAGGTTTGGGCATTAGGAGTAGAAGGGGGTGGAAAGGTGAATATAAACAAGTCAAGACCAATTTTCTCCTAGAGGTGCTCCCAGCTTGGAGCCCTTGGTGGGACAAGTTAGTTACTGGACAACTTCTACAGAAGCATAAAACATGGACTGCACTTTTGTTAACTCACTCTTTCTTTCCTAAACACATTTCGCATTTACTTACAAGGGCAATAGCAGCTGCGACACATACTGTTTTATATTGCCCTCTAAGACCTTCCATTGTAATATGATTATCTTGTCAAATATGTAATATATAGTATCCCTTCTTCCCTACCTGCCCCAAACTGCCAACTCTTTTTTCCTTCCGGAGTTCTATAAACCCCTATCCAAGTAATTCAATATGGTGCATAGTTCCCCTGTAAAGATAGTATTATGCATGGGTCTGTTTTGGGCATTAAAGGAAAGGTTAGGTAAAAGTGAGGTGGCGTGTTTGGGATAGTGGGGATGAGAAGATGAAATGACAGATGTCTTTTCAAGTCCAAGAGGGCAAATTTCCAGTAGATCACATCCATGATCGAACCAAAGTGTTCAAATGAAAGGTATCAATCCAAGATGGCAATCTCCATTGTTCACCCATGATAGACTTTTGGACCACAAAATATTGAAGATTCCACCAGAAAAAGTAAAAGAAGTAACACTGAGTGAGCATTCACTTATTCAGAGCATCTGCTATGTATGAGACTTTATGCTGGTCTCTTTGCATATCTAATGGCACCTATTTCATATAACAAACTTCTGAGACAAGAAAAATGAGACTTTGAGAAGTTAAATATATTGTCTAATGTTATATGGCTAGTAAGTGGTGGCAAAGCCAGAATTTAAACCCATGTCCTTTCCACTGCAAAAGTGCTCTGATGAGCCTTATTTGTAGAAGTGGATTCTGGTGGGTGAACGACATTGTCAGCCTAGAAGAATGTTGTTGAACTGAGGCTATGGGAAAATAACTGGGCTGGTGCTATGTGGTTGATCATCATCAACATCATTTATTAACTACATGCCAAACCTTATGCTATGTAGTCATAAGCAGCATCTGAATGGGAAGCACAATTCTTATTTTACTGAGTAGGAAACTCAAACTCAGAGAGTTTAAGCTCTTGACCAAGGTCACACAGCCAGTAAGTATAGAGCTGGGAGAGGAAATCGGGTCTGTGATTTCACATCAGAAAGAGTCTGAGGCCTGGGCAAGCATCCACATAAGGGGAAAAGGTAGGTTGTGGACATCATGATGTGGTCTTGACCAAGCTCAAAGAAGCCAGCTAGAGGAGGGAGGTACACTAGCCAGAGGAGGGAGGTGACTACCATTAAATTCTGTATAGAACAACAGGGGTAGGGTTATCCTGTAAAGGCTGCTGCCCTTACTCCATGCTGAAGAGTAGCTGAGGCAACACACTTGGAAATTTATCAGCAGAGCTTCAAGTGAGAATCACGTGGGGAACACTTCAAAGTACTGATTTCCAATCCCCCCCCAAGATACTAATTGATCCTCAAGGTCTACCCAAGGTTTTTCATTTCATGGTGAGCAGCAATCGTGGACCGTTGCTGAACTCAGGGGAGTTCTGGGGATGCCTGAGGATGTCAGACGCATCTTTGCACTGAGTAGTCACTGTTGGGAGAGAGTCATTCATATTCATACATTGCACAGCTTCAAACAGGGCAAAGGGTACAAAGAATCCAGTGTGTCTACATTGTGGGCAGGCCACCATTTATGTAGACTGCCACATAACCTCAGCAGGTCTGTGAAGGCCCATTTTTAGAAGGGTGTTAGACTTCTGGATGCCCCTGTGATGTGTGTTTGGGTTGTGTGTTTGAGGCGTGGGTGATGTCAAGTGCCTGAAAGTGGCTCTTATAAAGGAACTTGGGAAAAAGTGCCTGGGAGTTAACACTAATTTTAAATAGAGTGACATTAATATATGAGGTGGGGGCACACTCTAATTTTCTAGTGTGTATATCCAAATGCAATCATATGGGAAGGTCTAAACTAGATTTGTTACATGTGACAGAGAATTCATGTGTCTTAACAGCTGGGTAGTGACTATATGAGAAGGGAAGAAAACAGGGACTTAACAGAGGGGCTTGGGGAGGGTGAGGAGGTGAGACTCCTCTGGAGGACTTCCACTCTGTGCTTGGATGTGGTCTAGGAAAAACTCATGGTTTTCCTCTACTCATGTGCTCACTGCCTGGAGTCAGTGCAGACCCCACAGGTTAAGGGATCAGGCCCACAAGACTGTCCCTCCAGTGCAGACACTAATTACAAGCAGTAGGTTCCCAAGTTACAACTTCTTTCCAAGTTGGCTACAAATCAGATTCCCACCACCCCTTCCCCCACCCTGGATGGAATCATTTCCTAGACCAGCTCACGGCACTCAGGGAAGCACTCATGTGTGCTAGTTTATTATATAATAGAGGATACGGATGAACAGCCAGACAAAGAGAAACGTGGAGTGAGGTCTGGAAGGGTCCCATGCCCAGGAGCTTCTGTCCCTGTGGAGTCGGGGTGCACCTTCCTCCCAGCACATAGATGCACTCACCAGCCCAGGAGCTCCCCAAACCTTATACTTTGGGAATTTTCATCATGGAGGCATGATTGATCATTAACTCTGTCTCCAGCCTCACTCCCTTTCCTGGAAGGTAGGAGGGGGTGCTAAAAATTTCAAGGTTCTTCAAGATTAATCATGGTTTGGCCTTTCTGGGGATCAGTTCCCATCAGGAGCCCACCCAGAGTCCCCTCAGTAGAACAAAAGACATTCCTGTCACCCGGGAAATTCTGAAGGACTCAAGAGTTCCATACCAGAGACCAAATATTAGAAAAAAAAAGATGCTCCTAAGAAACTATAAGGGTTTTAGGAGCTCTGCACCAGGAATCAGGGGAAGAGACATACATATGAGACATATATAGATATTGCATTATGTCACAGACATGGAGATTATTGGGACTTTCAACTTGAGGATTCTAAGTAAAAGAATCTGGAAACGCCTTCCCCACTTCCCTTATTTTGATGTTTGTAAAGCAAACAGATCTTAACCAGAAGCAGAGGCAGGGGCCTCCCCGAGGTCTGCTGGGCCTCCCCCCACCCCAAGAGCAACTGCCTTCCTTCTGAATACAGAGGAGGGAACATGGAGTGAGATGTGCCTGTCAGTGAAGAGAAGGTCCAGGGTCAAAGATCTACCCTCAACTAGATATGAAGCTCTGCAAAAGCCATCTCCTTTGAGGAGAAACACTGATCCCAACTAAACCTTTCTTGCTCAGAAACAGCACAGACCCAGGCAAGGGAACCATGAACCACACAGTGTCCTTCAGCCTCCACCAAGCTCGCTAGGTAAGGAAGTGTGGTCAAGCCAGGCATCAAAGGAAAGTTTCAGATAGAAAACCTGGGAATATTCCCCGTGAGAACGAATGCTTCCATTCAAAAGAGGTGGGCACTAAGACCAAGGCCACACATTTCAGGGTTTCACACATGGCCCAACACAGCTGTGCTCCCACCAACATCCGCACAACCTGCCAGACCCAGCATGGCACTGCCTCACATTTCCTTCAGGGCTCAGTGGTCATTGTCACAAGAACTGGGATGGATAAGCCTTCAGAATGCAGTTGTGTCCAATATCTCTTAAAACAATAATACTGGAAAGTACTGCTATTATTCCCATGTAATAAACACAGAGCCCAAGGTGCAGAAAGGTAAAGCAACTTTGCCAAGTTAGTGAAAGGCAGAGCCAGAACTTGAACCGGGGGTCCTTCGGAATCTAAATCCCAAGCTCTTTGCCTAACAAAGGTAAGTGTATACCAAATGCCCAGAATTAATGCACAGAGCTACCCACTCGCAGCCCCTCTCTGGTATCCAGATAAATACTCAGCCAGCTGCAGAAGTGGCCTCCAAGAGAGGATCCTCACTGCTCCCCTAGCCTGACACCTTCACCTCCTAGTCACCTAGTCACCGAGGGAAACATGAAATTTGACTAGGAAAGTGATTAAATGTGTGCATGGAGTGGGGGAGGGGAGTGTTTGCAGAGTGACTCAGAGCAGAGAATACAGAGTCCAGAGTCAGACTTACCTGAGTTTCGACCTTATGAGCTGCACCTCCTTAAGCAACACACTGAGCTTCTCTAAGCTTTAATTCATGAAATAGGAACTAACGGGTTCAACTGAATGATGTATATAAAGCTCTGAGCATGGAGCCTGATGCACACAGCAAATACTTTGCTTTTTTTATTTTACACACACACAACCAAATATGACCATAAACATCAAAGCATCCCTCCTTGCTGATAACTAACACCCTTGGGGCGACTTGTTCATTAAACCCTCTCCCTCACTTCAACCTCAAGTGAAATGAACATAAACATACAGGTCTGGAGTGGAAAGATCACTGGATTAGCAGTAAAGAGACTTTCAACTTCATTTGTGACTTCACTACTAAGGTGCTGTGTAATTCTAAATGTCCCGCTCCTATCACTTTCACCATCTGTGAATTGAGAGGGTGGGAAGAGATCCCTGAGGCTCTCTACGGACCTATGCGGCTGGGGATCTTCTAGGGAAAGGATGCAGAAGGCAAGCAGTCAGCAAAATGGTGCTGAACCCCTCCTGGCTCCAAGAGTGCAAACTCCCGCCTCAAATGGCTGGCCTGAGAGTTTCAGCCTCTTGGAAAAATTCTCTTTCCCCTTGGATGGGACTCTTGAACCTCAGCCAGGACTCAGAGGTCCCAACTGCAAACAGTCCCAAGTAATTCCATAACAAAGGGAAAGGCACCCAGGCCAGCAAGGTGGGGAAGACGAAGCTTGTCACCAACTGAAAAATGCCCCATCGAACCAGCTCCCTGCCTGGTCACCCCACACCCCAGAGTGAAGCCACCCCTCACCCAAAGTTGTCCTTCTCACAATTAAGTCAGCAACTCCTCTGAAAAATCAAAAACACAAAAAGTTGTCCCCTCCAAAACTCAAAACTCAGGACACTCAAACCACTACTAAATACCGATAACCTAGCTCCCTGCTCAGGTTTCCATCCCAAAACCAGCTCTGCGATCGGCCTGTCTTGCCTGCCAACAGTTTCAACTCTGCGAATGCTGTTGATTGTATCTTGCAGCTGCTATGGATTCGTTTATTTTGCTTCAGTTTTCTTTGGTTAGTCGTGCTTTATTCTTCTCTCAACATAAATCCAGTCCCCCCCAAAAAGGTGAAGTTTTAGATTTCTCGAGCCTATGGTGCCTGTTCCTTCTTTTCCTTGCCGGACTCGAAACCCTTTTCTGTCTCCTTTTTTAAACTTTTCCTGAGACACCGGGAGAAGGATACTCAGAGCTTTCGTTTTCGGAAAAGACAAAAAAAAAAAAATGAAGGGAAAAAAAAAACACATAACTTACGTTCATCCAGGAGTGCCCAGTTTGGGAAAGAAGAAAACAGAGCTATAATCCACTGCGTTCCCCCAACCCAAAAGGGAGAATTTGTTGTGAAACGCTTCTTTTTCCACTTTGCCGGTGGAGGAGCCCGGTGGTAGGCATCCATCCACAGGCTGATGCAAGATGCCTTTGAGAGAAACCTCACATTCTGAGGATTCCTGGGAAAGCGCCAGGGATCCCAGCATCCAATATATTGCACATTTGGTTTCAATTAGGAAGGGGGTTGGGGAGGGAAGAAGGAAAGTCACCAATCAGAGCTGTTTTCTGTTTAGAGACTATTTCTTTTGACCCAAGGGACCACGGGCAAAGCTATAATTTACAGCAAAACCCATTCATAGAAGAAAAAATATGTAAAACCGTAGGACAGACTTAAAGACATAGCTCCCTTCCGCCTTATCCCCACCGCATCCATTCCCAACCCCTCTGCATCCATCTAAGACTCGCCACCACCCGCCCCTGCCCCGTGACCCCCACCTCATTTTTCTTACTTGAGCTGAAGCTATGAACACAACTTAAGGTTTGGATTCTCTTCCAATTGAAGCTTCCAGGACAGTTGGGTCACACACATGGAGTTGATCTTTGGTGTTTTATCCATGAAAGCCCACAGCTGAGCCCTCCCTCAAAAAGATTTGACTTAATCCCTTCCCCCACCCCCACTACCTCGCTCACCAAAAAAAAAAAAAAAAAAAAACCCAAAACGGACAGTTTGAGAGTCTAGGATTCCTATTTTTTTCCACTCAATTCCCAGTTGATTGCTGCCTCTGAGGGTCTGTTGCTGTCCTGAATTCATGCTGCTAAATGAAAACACAAGCATTTACAAGGACTTTCTAAATTATTTTGAATTTTTTTTTCTTTTTACTCTTTTTTTTTTCCTATGCATGGCAATGAAGAGAGATCTTGTGAAAGGGGAGTGTAAGTGACAAGGAGGAACCTCTCCTCTGCTCTGTAAAAGAGTAACTAATGATCCCTTCTATCCTTCAAGGCTCTTGGCCTTAACCCTTTGGTGCCTGGATCATTCCTTCCCTAGCACAGGCTTGGTCTGCCCTGGAGGTCTTGATTCTCTGTGAGTACAGAGAATGCAGTGTATGCAGAGACTCAAAATCAGGAGACGTGTTGGAGGGAGGCAGATGGTGTAAGAGATGTCAAAAAGACCTAACTCATCTTTGAGAGATGGCCTACTCCTCAAGAGACGTGGTGCCTCTGGGTTCTGAGGTTCTCACTGTCTCTTCCCTGCTAGTATTTTGACAGGCAGTATGGGATTGCACAGCCCGGAAGATGAGCAAGAAGAGAGGTGAGTTGAACAGGAAAAAGAGAGTGGAAAGGGACCATGGAAGCACATTTCCATAGTAAATTTGGAGTGGGAGGTACTTCTCAAGAGGAACAGGAAGGCAGGGAGACCTCCAATTGGGGTGGCCATGAAGAGCCAAGCTGCCAGTGTTAAATCTCTAAAGGGCCCTAAAGCTCAGTCAGAAAGTGGCCTTCATACCTGACCTATGCTTCCCGGACAGAAGGGGACTCGAAAACCTGGTGAGCGTTCAGAGGGCAGCCGCAGAGATGATTGCAGGTAGAAAATAAGACCTAAGAGGAAATGCTAGAACTAGAGTTATTTTATAAGGAGAAGAAATGATGCAGAGATAAACCTATTAAGAAGACTTCAAGTAAAGGATAGAACCCAAAGTTAGCAGAGGGGGATTAACTCAGCTCAACTTAATACATTTATATTGATCATTTATTAAACACTTTACTGGGAGCTTGCCTGAGACAACAGACATCTGGATACTGAAACACTCCTAGAATCCTCCCAGATATCTAGGTCTGTAATTATTTACCTCTTTGGCATTACCATGAAGACTGCACTGGTAGCATGGCTTGTAATTTCACAGACTTGGTTTGAGAGGACAGGTCAAATGTGGAGAAGGGTAATAATTTCACAAAGCCAAAATCTGATAAAGGACAGAAAAAGTATGTGTCCTCAAACACCAGTATTTAAGGTGGTTCTACTCCATAGTCAGGGTTTTGTGTGTGTGTGTGTGTGTGTGTGTATAACTAGAACTAGTGATGCTGACTCCAAAACTCAGACACACTTTGGTCTCTGTGAGGAGGGAAGAATGGGTAGCCCTGTCAGGAGTCTATTGGTATGTAGACCAAGGAGACTTTGGGGACGTACTCGCTGAGTGAAGAAAGAACCAAGAGGCAATAGACAGCCCTAAGTGCAGCCAAGCTGTGCCAAAGGTAAGGAGAAGCTCTAAGAAAAATACCATGTCTATCACTCAGGTTATTCCTAAGCGAATCTAGGGTCTAACCTTGAACTCTAAGAAGGCTACCAAACATAGAGCAAGAAAAAGTTGAGAGAAGCATTTTACTAAAATATTTGAGAGAGATTGAAAGCATTAGGAGGAATCATCAGGTTCAGATTTGAGCCTCCATTTTGGAAGAGAGCTCTTGTTGGGGTGGAAGTGGGAAATGCCCCTTCAGACTTGACAACCACCATTGCTGCACCAAGCCACAGCTGAAAAGAAAGAATATGGCAAATGCCACTTCAAAGCTGAGAGGAGTAATTCGCAGAATACACAGAAAAAAAATTTTTTTCCTGGAGATTCTCAGAACTAGTCAACAGAGTTTTGAGTAAGGCTGGAATTCCTAAAATTGTGGGAACAGATGTGGAGAAATACCATTTTGTTACTCTTTTGTGAACAGCTTTTGCCCCCTGGACTGGCTTAGGAAACATGAGTCATAGCAATCAGAATTATTTATGTTCCATAGGCGGTAATACATCCTAGTTATGAGGGCTGTTTTACACTAAAAATGAGTTACTGACAAACAGGATAGGATTCTGTTACCTGGACTTTACTAAAAATAAGATAGATTTAGCTGAAATGGTCAAGATACAGTATTATTTAGGAGCAAGGAAATGTGTGAGGTGACTTTCCAAGCTCTGTTGAGGTCTACAAACCAAGGTTTAAGTGTTAGAATTGAAATAACCACAGTATTTCTTTTTTTTTTTTTTTTTTTTTTTGTCTTTTTGCCTTTTCTTGGGCTGCTCCCGAGGCGTATGGAGGTTCCCAGGCTAGAGGGTCCAATCAGAGCTGTAGCCACCAGCCTACACCAGAGCCACAGCAATGCGGGATCCGAGCCTCGTCTGCAATCTACGCCACAGCTCACGGCAACGCCTCCTTAACCCACTGAGCAAGGCCAGGGATCGAACCCGCAACCTCATGGTTCCTAGTCGGATTCATTAACCACTGCGCCACGACGGGAACTCCTAACCACAGTATTTCTATCTTCAAATACTATAAAGGGTTGGACAACTTTGTGGTGCTTTCAGAAGTAAAATAAAAGATGGAAGTAAAAGGATTGTAACTAGCTTAGTTTAAGAAACATACACACAAAAACAAACACAGATCTCCTAGAGTAATGAAAAACAAACGAGATCTAATCAAACTCATAAGCTTCTGCACAGCAAAGGAAACCATAAACAAAACAAGAAGATAACTTATGGACTGGGAGAAAATATTTGCAAATGAGTGACCAATAAGGGATTAATCTCAGAAACATACAAACAAACTTATGCAGCTTAATATCAGGAAAACAACCAATGAAAAAATTGGACAATAAAAAAAGGAATTCCCCGGTGGGGGGATGTGCCTCGGCTGTGGGATGGAAATCCTGTGAGATCAGATTGTTATGATCATTATACAACTACAGATGTGATAAATTCATTTGACTAAAGAAAAAAAAAAAAAAAAAGGAATTCCCACTGTGGAGCAACGGGATAGGCAATATATTAGAAGCGCTGGGATGCAGGTTCCATCTCAAGCCAGCACAGTGAGTTATAAAGATCTGTTGTCGCTCGCAGCTGCAGTGTAAGTCAAAACTGTAGCTTGGATCTGATCCCTAACCCAGGAACTCCATATGAGATGGGATGGGGAAAAAAATTAGAGAAATAGCTATTTAGATCTTTTGCCCAGGAAGACATACAGATAGCTATAAAGCATATGAAAAGATGCTCAACATCACTAATTATTAGAAAAATGCAAATCAAAACTAAAATGAGGTATCATCTCACACCAGTCAGAATGGCCATCATCAAAAAGTCAACAAACAATAAATGCTGGAGAGTGTGTGGAGAAAAGGGAACCCTTCTACACTGTTGGGGGAATGTAAATTGGTGCAACCTCTATGAAGAACAGCAAGGTGGTTCTTTAAAAAACTAAATATAGAGCTACCATATGATCCAGCAATCCCACTCCTGAGCATATATCCAGAGAAAACTCTAATTTAAAAAGATACATGCACCCCAATGTTCACTGCAGCATTATTTACAACAGCCAAGACATGGAAACAACCTAAAGGTTCATTGACAAAAGAATGGATAAAGCAGATTTGGTAGATATATACAGTGGTATACAATGGAATATTATTCATCCATAAAAAAGAATGAAATGATGCCACTTGCAGAAATTTGGGTGGACTTTGAGATTCTCATACTGAGTGAATTAAGTCAGACAAAGACAAATATCATATGACATCACTTATATGTGGAATCTAATAAAAATAGTACAAAAGGACTTATTTTAAAAACAGGAACTCAAAGATTTCAAAACCAAACTTATGGTTACCATAGGTAAAACCATTATGGGGAGGGAAGAATTTGGAGGGTGGGAATAACATACACAAACTATTGTATAAAGTAGGTGTTTAATGAGAACTTATGGTATAGCACAAGAAAATCTACTCAATAGTTTGTAATAACCTATGTGGGTAAAAAGAATGCATGTGTTTATATGTATGACTGATTCATTTGCTTTACACCTGAAACTAATACAACATTGTAAATCAACTTATCTCCAAAAAAAATAAATTAAAAAAGAAAGATTTTCTCAGTGCTAAGATGCACCAGTAAAAGGAATGAAATAGATAAAAATAAAAACAATTCTATGTATTTTTATTTGTTGAGAAAAAGATGTGGTGCATGTATATATAGTGGAATATTATTTAGCCATAAAAAGTATAAAATAATGCCATTCACAGCAATATGGATGGACCTAGAGATTATTACACTAAGTAGGTCAAAGACAAATATTTAATATCACTTACATGTGGAATATAATCTAAAAATGATACCAAAAATTTACTTGTAAAACAGAAACAAACTCAATGATTTCAACGTCAAACTTGTTGAAAGGGGAACTTACCAAAGGGGAACTGTGGAAGGGAGTGATAAATTAGGAGGATGGGAATAACACATACACACTGATGTATAAAACAGATAATTAACAAGAACCTACTGTATAGCACAGGGAAATCTACTCAATAGTCTGTAATAAGCTGTATGGGAAAAAAGAATGGATAAATGATTATGCATAACTGAATCACTCCACTGTACACTTGAAACTAGCAAAAGTCCGTTCTAAGTCAATTATACTCCAATAAAAATTTTAAAAAGAAAGAAATACACACACAAACACCTTAAAAACCTATATGGTATTCACAGAAACCAAACTTAGTTGGTACACTTAAGCTTCACAAGGATTTAAAACTAGAAATTAGGAATTCCCATGGTGACTCAGTGGGAACCCAACTAGCATCCATGAGGATGTGGTTCAATCCATAGCCTCATTTAGCGTGTTAAGGATCCATCGTTGCCGTGAGCTGTGGTGTTGGTTGCAGAGGCAGCTCAGATCTAGCATTGCTGTGATTATTGCAGCTCTGATTTGACCCCCTAGCACAGGAACTTCTATATGCCGTGGGTGCAGCCCTAAAAAGAGAAAAATAAAAATAAAATAAAAATAACAATTAGACACCTAGTAACCTAATGTCTAGTTACCTTCTCCTTTCTTCTTTTTCTTATCCTTCTTTTATCTCCCCCTTCCCTCCCTCTTTCTCTCTCTCATTTAATCATTCATTTCCTATCTCTCTCTTCATCTCTACACATCTTGCTTTAACCTATTCTTTTTTAGCAGATCAGACTTTTCTACTTCTTTTCACACATTGAAGTTAATTACCCTAAAATGATGTCTTAACTCTCAAATATATATCTTCTCACTTAAAGTGAATGAGAGAGGGTTACTAGTTTTTTTAAAGCTCAGTTCTGGAATCCTGAGTTGAAGAATTTGGCTGGTCAGGTGTATTTCATGTATGCATCCACTGTCTCTAAACTGCAGAGGACAATGGATCGTGTAATATGAATACTGCTCCATCATGCTCACAGATGGTCAGTTTCAAAAAAGGAGTGTCATACATTGAAAGACAGACCAAAATATTATGCTGCATCAATAAAGGCTGACAATCCTTGGATTTTAAAGTAATTGTACCTCACCAAACAAAACAAGAGAAAAATGTATAAAGTCATATTGTGCACGTATTTAACTTAAGTACCAGTTTTAAAACCTAATCCTTAAAATGTCTTTTATTGGTTAACCTGTCTAATAGATACTTCCATTGACATATATTAAGTCACAAAGGCTTAATTTTTAAAATCAATACAGAGGAAGTCTTGATAAACAACAGAAAATCTTCAGTTTTCTCACAAGCAGAATGGTCTTAAAGTCCAGACAGCTGCATATGGACTTTCACTTAGTGGTTTAGCTCACAATTTAAGAATCTTAGCGTGCTTAAGAATTATCTGATGGCAGGGGTTCCCATTGTGGTTCAGAAGAAACGAACCCAACTAGTATCAATGAGGATGCAGGTTCAATCCCTGGCCTTGCTCAGTGGGTTAAGGATTCCACAAGTTGTGGTCTAGGTCGCAGACAAGCCTCAGATCTGGCATTGCTGTGGCTGTGGTGTAGGCCAGCAGCTGTAACTCCAATTCGATCCTTAGCCTGGGAACTTTAATTTTCATATGTCGAAGGTGTGGCCCTAAAAAAAAAAAAAAAAAAAAAAAGAGTTATCTTATGGAGTTGTATCCACAAAAGTATGAATACTATCTTTATGAGCAATTCAAATGTCTCAAAGGTAATATCAACCCTAAGAGATTTTCCCTTCTATGGGCTGGGTCTTACTCACACATGCTGCTAGACACTGTTATTCTGTGACAGGCTTTAATGGAAGATGATCAAGTTTAAACCCTTTGTGAGCAGAGTAACCTTGAACAAGTCACTAACTTGTGCATCTATAAAATGAGGGATGATATGAATGAACAGCTCACAGGGTTGTAAGAATAAAATGAGATCAGGAAAGAATAATTTATCAAGTGCTTAGTTGATGTCGGGCATTCTTCTTAGAAGTTTATGTTTATTATTTTACTTCTCCAAAGAACTTTATAGGGTAGGTACTATTATTTACCCAATGTCCATATGTGGAAATTAATGCACCAAAAAACTTAACTTGCCCAAGATCATACATTAGATGAGTTAGACTATATGTATGTGTGTATATAACATATGTATACACATGCACACACACATATATATGCTTTTTTAATAGTAAAGTGTGTGTGTGTTTATGAGGTGAACAGAAAAGATGCAGAGTGGGTGGGAAAGAGTTCTTAGTTTTTCAGGGATTGAAGTCTTATGATCCATGTGGAGAATCATCTACGTTATTTTCCTTTCTATCCTTTCCCCCACCCACCCCCCAGAAGCCCATCCTTGTGTCACTGCTTCTTAGCACTTCCATCAGAGAAAGAAATGAGAGATTTTTTTAAAAAATTAAAGTGATTCTGTCTGTGAATCTTCCATGGACCAGCTGAAAAGTCAAGACAAGAGGAAGTTGAGGTTAATGGCCAAAATAAGATTCTTATTTGTCTGTGTTTTTAACAATACCACATATAGCATTTCACAGTTTAAAGGAGTGCTTTCACAGACATGACTTCATCTGATCCTCCGACCGCCTCAGTGTGTACTCAGTGCAGATATTAATATCTTCATTTGACAAATAAGGAAAATGAAGCTCACGGAAGTAGCAACTTTGTTGAAGGTTTTTGTCGGTAAATGGCAGAATCTGAGTTTGAATCCATTTCTTATTCTCAGGGTGCTTTCTGCCCCTTTGGCATCAACAACAAACCTGAAAAGCCTCCAGACCCTTGACTGACACCCAATCCTAGTGAACTAGGTTATCTAGCTTCCCTGCCTGCTTTGCTGTTCTTCCATTTCCTTTTTCACTGTGGAGAAAGAATAACAAATCCTCACCTCGGCAGAAAATCTGAGATGAGGGGTGGAGAAAATAGGCACAGAGAACTCAGAGGTGGAACTCAGCCTTAGATTCCCTGAGGAGAGTGAGGGCTACAAAGAGAGCTTTTAAAACAATGCATTTCACATCCTGATCCTAGGAATGTAACACTTCTCCCGGCTCAAGTCTGGAAACCTAAACTATCTGGTCATATAAGAAAGTAAACTACTTTTAAATACCTCCAAGGCAACAGGATCTCTCAACAGCTCGAGTATTTATCAACACTCAGTGTCAAAAATTCTGCTTTTTGCCTATCCCGAATCTCCTCATCTCCCATTTTGCCTCATGCCTCCTCCCTGAATGCAGTGGAAACAACCCTCAGCAAGTTAAACTATCTCCCAGCTCCTTATACACACATACACATATTTCAGAGCAGAGTGGAGTTTGAACAGCAGTATTATTTTTCCATGCTCAGGCCCAGTTTGGAGCAATCATCTTATACATAATGATAACCCTCCTTATGAAATTTGAAGACCCTCAGCTGCCTCGCGTCCGGGCTGGGGTTTTTCCGGCGTCTGGAAGAGAAACAGCATAATCCCCACTGACTGTCCTGTTAGGGATCCAAGAAGCTTGGAAAAATCAAAGGACTTCTTAGTTATTTTAGTCTCACTTTTAGGGATTCATCGTCCTTTCCTTGTGTATCTCTGGAGGGCATTGAGAAGCCTGAGAGTTTAGTATCTATGTTCCAAGGGGCGAGGGCTATACATAATTATTAAATATTATTTTATCCTCTAAAACATCTCACTTTAGAGACTTTGTTTGCTTAATGCCCTATCATTCATTTCTCAATGCATAACTCCATCCCATTGCCCTGAGTTACACCATAAACACCACCTCTCTGTTTCTAATACACAACATATTTCAAAGCAGAAAGGAATTTATAGTGCCAATGTTATTTTTCCATGTACAATTCCAGTTTGGAATGTCCAGCAGCACTCAAATTGCCTTTCAAGATAAAGACCAGATTCTGATTCTATGTAATCCTCGTGTGCTTCTGGGAAATCTCAGATGTTAGTCTTACGGCTGGAATCTGCCTTCTCTAGGGCCCTTCATATCCCAGAGAGGAATCATTTATATCAAGCCAGACTCCGTCAGAATTCTCCAGTGGCCTTTTGCCAGAGCTCTCACAGCCAGCAAGATAAGTTTCAGTTCTAAGACTGGGGCAACACAAAACAAGGGCAAGTCTTCTACCCTGACCTCAGTTCAGTGTAAGCTGGGAGGAGCCTTAGAGGTCAACCAGCATAGTGCCCTCATTTTACAGCTGAGTCCCAGCAGAGTTAAGTGATTTGCCTGAGGTCACGCAAAGCAGAGAGGAAAGCACAGCATAGAACTCACCTCTCTTGAGACCCTATCCATAATTCTTTACAAAACATCATGCAGCACAAAATACTCTCTCTCTCACTTTTTGGTTTTTTTTTTTGGGGGGTGGGGGTTGGTCTTTTTAGGGCCACACCCATGGCATGTGGAAGTTCCCAGGCTAGGGGACGAATTGGATCAGTAGCTGCCAGCCTACACCACAACTACCACCAATGCAGGATCCAAGCCATGTCTGTGACCTACACCACAGCTCACGGCAATGTCAGATCCTTAACCCACTGAGCAAGGCCAGGGATTGAACCTGTGTCCTAAACCCAATGAGTGAGGCCAGGGATAAATCCCATGTCCTCATGGATACTAGTCTGGTTTGTTACTGCTGAGCCATGATGGGAACGTCCCAAAATACTCTTACTCTAAACATTTATAAGATTTAAGGCCAACAAAAAGGAAAAAGTAGATGAAGCATCTGTAGACCATGGAGGGCCAGGGAATGGCCAGATGGGAACGGAATCTGGGGAAGATCGCCCCATGAGATGTCAGCAGCCTCTGAGAACACAGATGAAGTCCTGCAATTTCTTGTTCTTTGTGTTGCCTTTGGCAGTCCCAGTTTCTTCAACAGGATGAAGGTTAGAGGTAGACTTATTTTTTTCATGGAAATCCAAATACACAAGAGAGAGATCTGGCAGAGGTGAATGGAGAGATGGACTCTGCATCCCTTCCACTCCTTACAGTGAAGGCCCCTGGATCCTCACCTGCAGACTCAGTCTCACCTCCCCTTCCACCACCTTGCTAGAATCACTCTGAGCCTCATGGAGGAGGAATCGTGATGTCATGGCTGGTCTGTCTTTAATTATAGACCTACATCTGGTCATGGTCCTGATTCCAAGTTTTATCAACATTCCTGAGGCCCAAGATAGTAAATATTTGTAGGTCTGCTCAATCCACAGTGACCTCAGTACCGCCCTCTCTCCTGCAAGGGTGGACTACCGAATCCATGCTTGTATTACATAACCTCCATTTCAGTGGCCATAATTGAAGGGATCGGGAATATACAGCTGACCCAAGCTACTTTTTGAATTCTGTTTCATAAAATGCAAGAAATCGTTTCATAAAATTTGAAAATGGGTCAAGGAATTGCAAATCCAGTCTGGATTAGTTTCTTAGAAAGAGGAGATATTGACTCTGAAATCTCAGGTGGTAATATTCTCTGCATAAAATGGACCATGGCAGCAGAGAAAGCTTTTCTACAGCGAGAAAAGAACAAAGTCAATGTGCAAAAAATGCAAGGACAGGTGAGAATCCTGGCAGTTGTCTGCTTCCAATTTCCAAGCTCTTTCCAGGGTCAGGATGCATTTTCTGCTCTTGGATTCCCACAAGATGCTCTGTATCCTTATATTGCATTCCTGCATGTTGCTCAAACTTCATCAAGTAGGCTTCTGTCACACTCCTTTTATGTTTCTGCACAGGCATCTCTTCTAAATTAACACCTCAGTAAGAATAGAAGGTAACTGGGTTCCCATGCTGTACATTAGGAAAAAGAAATTGTGTTGGGGGAAATAACAATTAAAAAAAAAAAGAATGGAAGATGGGTATCCTTATTCCAATTATAATGGACAAGAAAACTCACTCAGAGAATAACAGAGGTATTCCCAGTGATTTTTATCTACTTGTTGACCAACTACTTATTTGCCTGTATTCTGAAGTAATATCTCCTTCTTAAGTGCTGTGCTGTGAGCTCTACTGCTATATCAGGAAAAAGCTACCATACTAGGTATTTCAACAGAAGGGATCTTATATTAGGAATTGATCATAAAGGTGTTGGAGGACTGACCAATCAGAAGTAATAACTACAGAAAGCAGCTACCACCCCAATACTGGGAGAATAAAAAGAGAAAGTTTGGGGCTATGAGAACTTGGGAGCTGGAAAGAGGGGGCACCATGTAACTACAGCTCACATCTCTAAGGTGGTTCATAATCTGGTTTCTCAAGGTACCACTGATACCACATGTTGAGTCTGGTTCTAGGAGTCTGGAAAGAAGCTGGAAGCTGGAACAAACTGCTATGGTGGCATGAAATGCCACTGCTGGAGATAAGGGTCACTACTGGAGTAACAACACTGATGCCAGGAAACATGTGTCTTCTTTCCTCCTCCCAGCTTTCAATCTTCATCTCCTGCCTCCTATTGGGAGTATCTAAAAGGAGGTCTGTTGGTAAGGGAGTCCCTGAATGTAGTTGCAGAGACCCAATCCCAGCATCCCAGAGCAGAGCATAGAAAAATGGATTTAAAGCTGAGGTACAAATCACCTCAACCTGGACACACTCTCCACTAATTACCAATGTCTTGTCTAGATTATTGTCCATGTGTCCTCCCTCCTTAGATGCCAGTCTTTGCTGTGACACCTATATCTTTCAATGGCTATACCTAGTACAGTGTACAAGGCACCATTCCTCTCCACAGAATGTTCCTAACCTGAAACCATGGCCCTTCTAAGGCAGTTGCAACTTGCTTCAACTATTTCAACATGTCAGTGTACCTCCTTATATGAGAAAACCAGCCCCAGGGCCTTTGCACTTGCTATTCCCTTTACATGAAATACTCTTCTCCATCTAGTCAGCTGGATTGCTCCCTAATTTCCTAAAGACTTTACTCAAATGCCACTTTTCAATGAACTCTGACCACCATAATATTTTACCCTCACTTATATTCTCTATCTGCCTTTCTTTTTAAAATCATTCTAGAGCCAATTAACACTTATGTGCTTAATTCTTCATATCAACTAGAATATAAACACTATTCATTTTGTTTAATACCATATTATCAAATGTCTATAACTGTTCTTGGCATATAGAAGGAACTCATATACATTTATTGAATGTTGAATGAATGAATTAAAGGATGCCTGCAATAAGACCTGAGAGAGTTGGAAATATTTGTGTTCTAAACAAAGAAGTCAGAAAGAAATCAGAGGCAGTATCTTTTGCCCATCCTAGAAATCACCTCTGGGAGCAGCTGGGGAGAGATGAGCATCAAATTTCCTAGAGCCCTCAGGGCCATCCTGGAATGAGAACTGAAAAGGACAAGGTGAGCGGAAAGGCAGAGGTCAAGAGTACCCAGTTCTTTTAATAGCTCTTACTGCAGTAAGTCAAATGAGCTAGTGTAGCATGAAGGAACAAACCTCATAGTGAAGGACAATTTGTTAAAAGATAAGGATGAAGCAGGGGCATGTACATGGCAGTATGGGGGCAGTAGGCTATCAGGATGTGGATGGGATGGAGACTTTGGGGCTTAGCAGGCAACAGGACATTCACCCCTTCAGAAAAATCCCAGCACACCCCCAGGAAAGCTATGAGTCCACAAAACAAGTTAGGCTTGCATAAGTAGGCGAGAATAGAATTTTCTCACTCAGGAATGAAGTATTCCAGCCACCATTTCACCCTGCTATGTCCCCATCACTGGAGGGTGAGTCACAATGACTTAAAGAAAAACATGATGGGGCCTAAAACCCCAGAAGTGCTTAGGAAATGTTCTCCCTATGCCAGTAACTGAGATTCAGTGATGGAGGGACCCAAACTAGGGGCCAGCCTGGTCCTAATACTTCTCTAAGAGGGCTCTCCCTGAACCCCGGTTCTCCTTTCTCTGCCTCCTAAAATTCCACCTATCTTGCTCACCTGCCAATGCATTCTAACCAGGGAGGAATAAAAGCCGATGGCTAGGTAGCCTTGGTCCCCTCACTTCACCAGCAGCAGGAAAAGTCCAAAACAGTACAGGGAACTGAGCAGTTAGGAACATTACAGTGAGAATTATAGAGCTTATTTTTAACAGCTTTATTGAAGTATAATTGACAAGTAAAATTTATGTATATTTGAAGTTTACATGTGATGTTTTCATTTACATGTACATTGTCAAACAACTACCAAAATCAAGCTAAGTATATTTACATCACCTCACATAGTTACCTTTTGTGTGTGTGTGTGTGATGAGAATAGTTCCAGGCTACTTTCTCAGCAAATTTCAAGTATGTGATACAGAATTATTAACTATAGTTATCATGCTATACATTAGATTTTCATAATTTATCCCATATAACTGAAACTTTATGCCCTTTGACCAACATCTGATTTGTCCCACCATCCAATCCCTGGAAGCTACCATTCTACCCTCTATGTGTCTACGAGTTCAACGTTTTTAGATTCCACATATAAGTGAGATCACATTTGTGTTTCTATGTCTGATTTACTTCACTTAGCATAATTTTCTCTAGGTTCATCCATGTTGTTGCAAACAACAGGATTTCCTTCTTCTTAAATGCCGAATAATATCCCATTCTGTGTGTGTACGCATTTCATATTTTCTTTATTCATTTATCAGTCAATAGAAACTTAAGTTGTTTCTACAGTGCATTTTCCATACCCAGAGGTGGGACTGCTGGATGATATGGTACTTCTATCCTTAATTTTGTTGTTGTTGTTGTTGTTTTAGGGCTGCACTTGCAGCATGTGGAAGTTCCCAGGCTAAGGGTCGAATTGGAGTTACAACTGCCGGCCTATGCCACAGCCACAGCAACGTCAGATCCGAGCCACAGCTGTGGCCTACACTGCACCTCACAGCAACGCTGGATCCTTAACACCTTGAGCGAGGCTAGGAGCAAACCCCATCCTCATAGACAATATTCCAGTTCGTTACCACTGAGCTATAACGGGAACTCCTATTTTTAATTTTTCGATGAAACTACATAATGTTTTCTATTATGGACATACCAATTTATATTCCCATCAACAGTATTCAAGGGTTTCCTTTTCTCCATCTTCTGAGCAGTACTCATTATCTCAACATTTTGATAAAAGCCACACTAACAGGTGTCATCTGACATCTCGTGGTTTGATTTGAATTTCCCTAAGTAATGTTAAGCAATATTTAATAGAACTATTGGCCATTAATATATCTTCTTTTGAGAAATGTTTGTTCATATCCTTTGCCCATTTTAAAATTAGGTTATTTGGTTTTTTGCTATTGAAGTGTGTGAATTTCCTATATATATTGACTATTGAATAGTAATCCATATTAGATATATATTTGCAAATATGTTCTCCCATTTCAAAGGTTGTCTTTTCATTCTGCTGTTTGCTGTGCAGAAGTTTTTAGTGTGATGCAATCCCACTTGTCTATTTTTGTTTTTGTTACCTTTGTTTGGGAGATTATATCCAAAAAATCCTCATCCATCCCAATGTCAAATATGGTTTCTCCCGTGTTTTCTTCTACTTGTTTTAGGGTATCAAGTCTTATATTAAAATATTTCATCTATTTTGAGTTGATTTTTGTGTATGGTGTAAAATAGGTGTCCAATTTCATTATTTTCCATGTGGCTGTCCACTTTTCCTAGTACCATTTATTGAAGAGACTATACTTCCCCCACAGTATATTCTTGGCAACTTTGTCTAAAATCAGTTAACTATAAATGCATGGGATTATTTCTGGGCTTGCCATTCTCTTATGTATCTGTTCTTATGCCAATATCATACTATTTTGATTACTATATCTTTGCAAAATAGTTTGAAAACATGAAGTGTGATGCCTCCAGCTTTTCTCTTCTTGGTCAAGATTTCTTTGGCTATTCGTGGTGTTTTGTGGTCCCAAATAAATTAAAAATTGTTCCATGAAAAATGCCCTTGGAATTTTGACCTGGTTTGCATTCATTGAACCGGTAGATTGATTTAAGTAGTAAGGACATTTTAACAATACTAATTTTTCCACTCCATAAGGACAGAACATCTTTCCATTTATTTGTGTCTAAGATTTCTTTTTGGTCTTTTTTATAGTTCCTACTTCTTAATTAAACATTTTGTTCATGTATTGTTTTCCTGATTTTGTTTAGTTGCCTGTTTTATTTTGCAGCTCATTTTAAGATGATTATTTTTGAATTCTTTGTTAGCACTTCATGGCTCTCTGTTTCTTTAGGTTTGGTCACTGGAGCTTTATTAGTTTCCTTTCTTGGTGTTATGCTTCCCTAATTCATCATGATCCATGTGGTCTTGCATTGGTGTCTGTGCATTTGCAAGAGCAGACACCTCTTTCAATCTTTATAGACTGGTTTTGGAAGATCTTTTCCTTCTGGATACCTGGACTAATGGGAATGTCTACAGAATTGTGTTCAAGCGAGGTTGAAGCTAGGTCTTATAGCTATTGCTGGGTCCAAAGTCAGATCTGCAGTTGGCAAACCTGCTACCAGGGATACGGTTGAGTGTGGCTTCTGCCAGGTCCCTGAGCATGCTCCCATCAGGTGACTAGACTGGTCCCTGAGAAATACTGCATTTTAATCTAAGTTCTGCCATTCCCTTCCATCTTTATAAAAGTATAATTGACAAAATATACACAGTTAATGTGTACAATTTGATGTTTTGATATATGCAGGCATTGCGAAATAATCACCACAATCAATCTAATTAATATATCTATCACTTCACATAGTTGATTTTTGTGTGTGTGGTGAGAACCCTTAAGACATAGCCTTTAGCAAATTTCAAGTAAACAACACAGTATTATTAACTATATTCATACTACTATAACGTAGATATCCAGAACTTATATACCTTGCATAACTAGACCTTTGTTCCCCTTGACTCATTTCTCTTTCTCTGCTCTGCCACTTACTAACCATGAGAATCTGGGCAAGACTTTTATCAAAATTCTCACAATGAGCAAGGCAGATTTCCATTCTAGGATTCCATGCAACTTAAGAGGAAGTCATTTTACCTGTGACCTAAACTTTCTGGGCCTCAGTTTCCTCATCTGTAAAATGGGGATATTAATGGCATCTATCCTGTGTAAATGTTAATAGGTATAAATGAGTTAGTATACTTCAAGAATCTCTAATTGATCTAGAATTCCTCACTTGGTATTAGGCATTATTATAATTATATATTACCTTTATGATTATTATTTTTAAATGCAACCTTACTCAATTCCTCTAGTCTTTCTGCTCACTCCAGGCTCCTATCTACAATTTTCTTCAAACCTATTAATCTAAGTTAATAAGAGTATCTTAATTACTTCTCAAGTGTAAATGATCCCACCTGGAAATGACAACAGTTACTTTCCTAAATGACTACAATAAGCCTAAAGTGTCTCTGCCAGATATTTTCCCAAATGAAGAAGGGTCCTCTACACAGCCGCAGAGCATGATGATTTACTGGGACCCATTAGTCACTCTAGGAAACCCACGCAAGGATGCATATTTGCAGTGAAGCTTTAGTTTCAGTATCCCTACCTGTCATAGTCCTTTCTCCCTCTCCTCCCACATTTTCATGTTGAATATTCAAGTGCATGTCTCCTCTATCAGCCTCAAAACCTCTTGAAAGTTAATATTATGCCTTATTCATCTTTATACCTCCAGTATCTCTAGATCATTGTAGGAATTCAATCCATGCCAGAAGAATTATAGTACGTGGTAGAAAAATGCCATTAGTGAGATTTAAAGCAAATGTTATATGATTTTAGAGGAAGACAGAACTTACTATTGGGTAGATCACAAAGGTTTCATGCAGTAAAGGCCTTGGAAAACAAATACAACTTGGAATTCCAGGTAGATAGAACTAAGACGACAAAGATATCAAGGCCAGAAAGTGCAGACCACATTCTAGAGGCAAAAGAAATGATGACAAGGTCCAAAATGCTATTTCTATATGCATCCGAAGCAGAGAAGAGAGGAAGTCATTTGTGATTGATAAGCAGAGCAAAAGTAAGAATCAGGTATTATCAGAGAAGATAACAGCAGAATGTGGAAGAGAAAGTCATACCGAATAAGGTGTTATGTCTCTCTCTCTCTCTCTCTTTTTTTTTTTTTTTTTTGGCTTTTTTTAGGGCCGCACCCATGGCACATGGAGATTCCCAGGCTAGGGATCAAATCAGAGCTACAGCTGCTGGCATATGCCACAGCCACAGCAATGCCAGATCCAAGCAGCATCTGCAACCTAGACCACAGCTCATGGCAACGAAGGATCCTTAACCCACTGAGTGACTCCAGGGATCAAACCCACAACCTCATGGTTCCTAATAGGATTCCTTTCTGCTGCGCCATGATGGGAACTCCAGGTGTTACATCTCTTAAAAATGGGAATGAAGAGTCGCCTTGCGAGGTGTTGAATAATGAGTATTCGGAGGAAAGGAAGGACAGTGAGTGAGAAATAACATTTTATATAATTTTATAGTGAAAGGCAAAGAATAAAGAGATAGGAGTTTGAAGTTATATTAAGATGTTACATAGGACTCTTACACAAAAAGTAGTTCAATACAGTGGTTAAGAACATGATTCTGGTACCTGGCTACTTGAGTTTAAATTTTAATTCAGCTACTTGCCATCAGAGTGATCTTGAACAACTTATTTAACTTATCTGTGCCCCATTTTCATGACACATAGCTTGGATGCTTATTGTGAGGAATAAATAAGCTAATAAATGTAAAGCAGTTACAAGAGCATCTGCCTCAGAGTAACCACTCAATAAATGTTTACTAGCTAGGGAGTTCCCGTCGTGGCGCAGTGGTTAACGAATCCGACTGGGAACCATGAGGTTGCGGATTCGGTCCCTGCCCTTGCTCAGTGGGTTAACGATTCGGTGTTGCCCTGAGCTGTGGTGTAGGTTGCAGACGCGGCTCGGATCCCGCGTTGCTGTGGCTCTGGCGTAGGCCAGTGGCTACAGCTCCGATTGGACCCCTAGCCTGGGAACTTCCATATGCCGCGGGAACGGCCCAAAGAAATAGCAAAAAGACAAAAAAAAAAAAATGTTTACTAGCTAGAATATAAAAGAAAGAAATACACCCACACAGAAATATATAGAAAGAGGATGACTATCAAGGAAATTAGGAAAAGTCAAAGGCACTGGATTATTAAATCTTATATTGCATAACTAGAAATATTTCTCTTTTGAGTCATAGAAAAATATACTTAAAGCTCATTGAACCCAACTCTTTCCCTGCCACACACTCTGCTCCATTCTATAGATTAGAAAACCTTGGGAAGAATAAATAATTTAGCTCCAAGTCACTCTGATTAATAACAAGACAGGATGAGGACCTGAGGATCTTGATTTCCAATCTAGTATGGAGCAACCATCTCATTGAAAATGCTGTAAAGGTGACCCAACCAGCTGATCAAGATCTGAAGTGACTTACCAATAGAATAAGAGTGAGACACAGAAGTTAAGGTGTGAAGGTTACTGAGGACAAGTTGCACTGAATGGGCCTCCTTTCTCTCAGTTTCAGTCCTCTAGCATTTTCATTTTTATTTTGAAATGAGTCTAAAAGACAGTGTCTCTAGAAACAACACACAAAGTATCCAAATCTGAAAAACAATGTTATATTATGATAATCATATCCCAAATTGTTCATTTGAGAAAAATGTCTCAAAGAAAAAAAAAAAAGTAGAGAAAGCAACCACACAAAAACCTTCTGTGGGGTGATAAAAATAAAAGTAAAATTTTTAAATAAAAGTAAAATTAATTTTCTACTTTTAAATTTTTGTCAAATGATTATAATTTTGATATATCCTGTTTTGTACTAAAAAGTCTCTGTTGTCTATGGAAAACTCGATGAGAATGTCTCAGTTAGAAATGGAGATATATTATTCTGAGATATATTAAACAAAATTTGGTTACCCAATAGGTCAGACTATGTTTCTGATTAAACAACTTGCTGGTTAAATATAGGATTTAACCAGGAACAGATTACCAGTGGTTTGCTATTGTTCAGTTATTTACAAAGGAGTAATTATTTGAGAAACCAGGGATGGAGAAAAGAAAGGAAGCCTGTTTTTGGAATAATATAAAAGGACTTAATTTGCAGTTTTCAAAAAAATATCAAATGGAAGTAAAATTAGTATCCTGGGTTTGGTGACCTAAACAGGCCCAATATAAAAAAAAAAAAAAAAAAGATTATAGAAATATGAAACTACCATCATAATTTCAGCCATATACTTGAAAAAATAGAAAAAAGTGTCTAAAATAGAACTCTTATTTGGTCTGCCAACTGAAAATTGATATTTTCATTATGTTCTCAGTCAAGGGTTTATTTGTAAATACTAGGCAGAGTTTTGTTCCAGGAGTCAAACAGCTTTTTCCTATAGAGAATCTTCTGGAAAGTATGGAAAGTAAGAAAAACAACATGATGGGAGATTTTTTTACGGACAGCAGAAATGGCAACCTCTGGGTCTTACCTTTTATATTCCTATAATGTTTCAGCAAAATTCTGGGTCCAACTTAAACTACTCACTAGATCCTTTTTGGTTCATTTACCTAAACCAAGTAAGATGAACAAAGGCTCAAAGATTTATGGTTCCTAGCTAACTATAAATTATAAATTATTCTGTCCTGAACCGTGAAATACTTTTTTTAAGCTTTGGGTTTCATTTAATTTTGTTTTATTTTTGCTTTTTAGGGCTGCACCCGCGGCACATGGGGATTCCCAGGCTAGGGGTCTAATTGGAGCTACAGCTGCCGGCCTACACCACAGCCACAGCAAAACAAGATCTGAGCCGTGTCTGCGACCTACACCACAGCTCATGGTAATGCTGGATCCTCAACCCACTGAGTGAGGCCAGGTATCAAACCTGCAACCTCATGGTTCCTAGTCAGATTCATTTCTGCTGTGTCATGACGGGAACTGCTGAACCATGAAATTTAATGCTTCAGATTGTTCCCTTATAAAAATGAATGTTAAGGAAAATTTCTGTATATATTTAAGGGTACTATCAAGGGAGAAAAAATATTTGTGTCTTCTAAATGTTATCCTTTAAAAATAAGGCATATGGAGGCATTGCCATCCTTCAGTTTGTATTCTCTCCAAAAATAAGTGTCACTGAATCAGTCATGAGATGTGTTTTGTTTTAAGCTACAAACATAGGTTTTGAAGTTATGTTCACAAACCTTGAGACATGATTATAAAATAATTTCCCTGTATGAGATGTGTTGATCCCAGTATGTTACAAGATGAATAGTAATATGGAGGTTCACTTTTCAAAAATTAATTTAGCCATTTAAAGATGATGTAATTACTACCTTCTTCCACCTGAGTTTGCATCCAAATGTTAGGAAAAAGAGAAGCACTTCCAGAGTGGTAGAGTAAGCACCTTCAAAATTATACTCCAAAAAAGAAACAAAACACTGGAAAAATGTCAAAATCAACTTTTTCGAAACTGGAAATTAACCAAAGACTTGCAGCAATCTGAGGAGAACTTATTGAAGAAAAATGGCTAAAACCAGGTAAGAATAGTGAGCTTTGTAGATCTTTAACTTGCTATAGACTCATCCTGTTTTTCCCAGCTCTGTGGTAGTTTAAAACAAACAAACAACAACAAAGAAAAAAAACCCAGCAGCCTCAAAACCATGATACCTGTGAAAAACAGCACCCTAGTAGCCACTAGAAGGGCAGAAGGGTTTGGCGCTCTCCAAAAAGCAACAATCCCAAAAAATTGCCACTATTTTACCTGTCTGATAACTCTATAGAAAAGTTTCATTCACAGGGCTGAATCTGACTCAGATTTCAATCATTAATAAAACCCTATCCCAAAGACATTTGTCAAAAACAATCAGTGGAAGTGGTTTAACACTGCAGTAATGTAAGACAGCAATACTAGCTGGGACAAACAAGAGGCTGGCCAAGAGACTTAAAAGGAAAAGCTTGTATGCTATCTACCTAGTGGACTTTGCAAAGCTTCAACAGGAGTTCCCGCTGTGGCTCAGGGGGTTAACAATCCAACTAGTATCCATGAGGATGTGGGTTTGCTCAGGGGTTTAAAGGATCCATCATTTCCACAAGCTGCAGTGTAGATTGTAGGTGCAGCTCAGATCTGGCTGTTGCTGTGGCTTTGGCACAGGGTGGCAGCTGCAGTTCTGATTCGACCCCTAGCCTAGGAACTTCCATATGCTGTGGGTGTGGCCCTAAAAAGGGGGGAAATAAAAGCTTCAACATATTCCTAGAAGGCCACACATATGTATTAATATGTAGGCATGCTCAGGGAAGATCTGAGAAAGACTTAAACTCTCACCTTTGACCAATATCAAGGCTCTACAGAAGTAGGAACTGAGGAGCAAAGAATTATAATGTGCTAGCCAATGCACTGAAGATGTGTCCAAGACAAAGCCCCTCAGCAAAGAATGGGAGACTTTTTTTGGCTCAAAGCATTTAAGGAAAGCTCTGTACAATCAATAACTAACCTCTAGGATAATATAGCACAGATTCCAACTGCTACAAATGCAAAGACTACAGACTGTGGAATTAATAAAGACAGTATGGTACTGGTACAAAAACAGACATACAGACCAACAGAACAGAATAGAGAACCCAAAAATAAGCCCAGACACCTATGGCCAATTAACTTTCAACAAAGGAGGTAAGAATATAAAGTGGAAAAAGTAGCTTCAGCAAGTGCTGCTGGGAAAACTGGGCAGCTGCATGTAAATCAATGACACTAAAACATACTCTCACACCGTGCACAAAAATAAACTCAAAATGACTCAAAGACTTATACATAATGTTTTCTTAGGTCAGTATTGCAAGGTAACAGAAATAAAAACAAAAATAGGAGTTCCCGTCGTGGCGCAGTGGTTGACGAATCCGACTAGGAACCATGAGGTTGCGGGTTTGGTCCCTGCGCTTGCTCAGTGGGTTAACGATTCGGTGTTGCCCTGAGCTGTGGTGTAGGTTACAGACGCGGCTCGGATCTCGTGTTGCTGTGGCTCTGGCGTAGGCCAGAGACTACAGCTCCGATTGGACCCCTGGCCTGGGAACCTCCATATGCCGCGGGAGCGGCCCAAGAAATAGCAAAAAGACAAAAAAAAAAAAAAAAAAAAAAAAAAACCACAAAAATAAACCAATGGGACCTAATCAAACTTACAAGCTTTTGCACAGCAAAGAAACCATGAAAACAACAAACAAAAAGAACAAACCTACGGAATGGGAGGAAATAATTTCAAAGGATGCAACAGACAAGGGCTTAATCTCCAAAAGATACAAACAACTTATACAACTCAACAACAAAAAAACCAACAACCCAATTGAAAAATACACAGGAGACCTGAATAGACATTTCTCCAAAGAAGATATACAGATGGCCAATAGACACATGAAAAAAATGCTCAACATCACTAACAGAGAAATACAAATCAAAACTGCAATGAGGTACCACTTCACACCAGTCAGAATGGCTATCATTAACAAGTCAACAAGTAAATGCTGGAGAGGGTGTGGAGAAAAGGGTACCCTCCTACACTGTTGGTGGGAATGTAAACTGGTACAACCACTATGGAAAAGAGTATGAAGCTACCTCAGAAAACTAAATGTACCCCTATGTTCATAGCAGCACTATTCCCAATAGCCAAGACATGGCAATGACTTAAATGTCCATCAACAGATGAATGGATTAAGATGTGGTATATATACAAAATGGAATACTGCTCAGCCATAAAAAAGAATAAAATAATGCCATTTGCAGTAGCATGGATGGAACTAGAGACTCTCATACTTAGTGAAGTAAGTCAGAAAGAGAAAGACAAAAACCATATGATTATCACTTATATCTGTAATCTTATCTATGGCAAAAATGAACCCATCTACAGAAAAAAAGAAAATTCAGGAGTTCCCATCGTGGCGCAGTGGTTAATGAATCCGACTAGGAACCATGAGGTTGAGGGTTCGATCCCTGCCCTTGCTCAGTGGGTTAACAATCTGGCATTGCTGTGAGCTGTGGTGCAAGTCGCAGACGTGGCTCGGATCCTGCATTGCTGTGGCTCTGGCGTAGGCCGGTGGCTGCAGCTCCAGTTGGACCCCTAGCCTGGGAACCTCCATATGCCACAGGAGCAGCCCAAGAAAAGGCAAAAAAAGACAAAAAAAAAAAGAAAGAAAGAAGGAAAATTCATGGACATGGAGAACAGAATTATGGTTGCCAAGGAGGAGGGGGTGGGAGTGGGATGGAGTGGGAGTTTGGGGTTAGTAGATGCAAACTATTACATTTGGAGTGGATAAGCAAAGAGATCCTGCTGTACAGCACTGGGAACTATATCTAGCTGCTTGTGAGGGAACATGATGGAGGATAATGTGAGAAAAAGAATGTGCATATATATATATATATATATGTATGACTGGGTCACCTTGCTGTACAGCAGAAATTGACAGAACAATGTAAATCAACTATAATAAGGAGTTCCTGCTGTGGTTCAATAGTAATGAAACTGACTAGGATCCATGAGGATGCGGGTTCAATCCCTGGCCTCACTCAGTGGGTTAAGGATCTGGCATGCCGTGAGCTGTGGTGTAGGTCACAGACACGGCTCGGATCCCGTGTTGCTGTGGCTGTGGCATAGCTTGGCAACTGCAGCTCCAATTTGACCCCTAGCCCAGGAACTTCTATATGCATTAGAAGCAACACTAAAAAAGACAAAAAAAAAAAAAATCAACTATAATAAAAAAAATTTTTTAAACTATCCTTTAGGAAGACCAAATGTTGAACTTACTAGTCAAAGATCTTATATCAGCTATTATAAACATTTTCTTTTTTTAATGATTTTTATTTTTCCATAATAGCTGGTTTATAGTGTCCTGTCAGTTCTCCACTGTACAGCAAGGTGACCAGTCACACATACATGTATACATTCTTTTTTCTCACATAATCATACTCCATCATAAGTGACTAGATATAGTTCCCAGGGCTATACAGCAGGATCTCATTGCTTATCCATTCCAAAGTTGATAGTTTGCATCTGCTAATTCCAAATTCCCAATCCTTCCCACTCCTTCCCCCTCTCCCTCCCCGTCCCCCTTGGCAACCACAAGTCTGTTCTCCAAGTCCATGAGTTTCTTTTCTGTGGGAAGGTTCCTTTGCGCCATATATTAGATTCCAGATATGAGATATCATATGGTTTTTGTCTTTCACTTTCTGACTTACTTCACATAGTATGAGAGTTTCTAGTTCCATGTTGTTGCAAATGGCATTATTCTGTTATTTTTTTATGGCTGAGTAGTATTCCATTGTGTATATATACCATATCTTCCCCTTTTTTGGAAAGTATGTATATTTAACCTAAGTGAATACATTTTATATGATTAAATAATTGGGTTTTTTTTATTCATTACTATTTTTATTTTTTATTTTTATTTTATTTTTAATCATTTATATATATATATATATATTTTTTTTTTCTACTGTACAGCATGGTGACCCAGTTACACTTACATGTATACATTCTTTTTTCTCAGAATGTTGCCTTCGGGATGGATTACCAATGGGATCCTGCTGTGTAGCACTGGGAACTCTGTCTACTATAAATATTTTCTGAGAACTAAAGGAAACTATACCCAAAGTATGAGAATCACATTTTACCAAATGGAGTATATAAGTAAAGAGACAGAGGTTTAAAAATAAAACAACTAAGTAGAAACTCTGGAGTTGAAAAATACAATAACTGAAATAAAAAATTCACTAGAGGGGTTCAACAGAAGATCTGACCTGGCTGAAGTGAGAATGAGTGAACCTGAGGAGAGACCAATTGTGATTAACCAGTCAGAGAAATATAAATAAAAATAATAAAGAAAAAAGAACAGAGCCTCAAAGACCTATGGGGCACTATCAAGTGTACCAACATATGCATAATTGGCATCCTGGAAGAAAAGGAGGAGGAAAAGGACAAGATGAATATATGAACAAATAATGCCCAAGAACATACCAAATTTGATGATAAAAATTAGTCAACACATCTAAGACTAATGAACTCCAAGAAGAATAAATGTAAAATATCTACATCTAGACATATTATAGTCAAATCATTGAACACTGAAGACTAAAACAGAATCTTGAAAGTATCAAGAGAAAAATGGCTCACCATAACAAGAGATACAAATTAAGATTAAATGCTGACTCTTCAACAGATACCATGGAGGTCAGAAGGGAGTAGGGTAACATATTTAAAGTGCTAAAATAAAAAGAATGCCAACTAAGAATTTTATGTCCTATAAAACTATCCTTCAAAAATGAAGAAGACAATAAGATATTATCAAGTATTTTTAAAACTGAAAGAATTCATTGCTAGCAATGAATATTATTTGAAAGAAATACTAAAGGGAGTAGTTTAGGTACAAATGAAAGAACTGTAGGCAGAAACTCAAATCCATATGAAGAAATTAAAAGCTTTGATAAAAGTAATCACACAGGTATAGGTGAAAATAGCATAAATCTATTTTTTTAAACACTTTCCTTCTAGTTGATTTACTAATTTATTTTTGGCCATGCCCTCAGCATGCAAAAGTTCCCAGGGCCAGGGATCGAACCTATGCCACAACAGTAACCTGAGCCACAGCAGTGATAATGCTAGATTCTTAATCCACTAAGCCACCAGGGAGATCCTCTTCTTGTTGATTTAGAAGATAACTACGTAAGCAAGACTTGTAAAGATATGTTGATGGACTTATATAATTAATTTTTGTATATTTTAATTTTGTATACTAAATTAAATTGGTAGTTTTTTACTGAGGCGACATTGGTTTATAACATGATGTAAGTTTCCCGTGCACAACATTATAATGTAATCTCTGTATATGCTACAGTGTGCTCACTGGGAAAAGTTTAGTTTCTACCTGTCACCATACATTGATCCCCTCTATACATTTTTCCCTTCCACCGTCCCCATTCCCCTCTAGTAACCACTAATCTATTCTCTGTATCTATGTGTTTGCTTTCATTTCATTCTCTTTTTTTTCCCCACATATGAGTGAAATCATACATTATTGTCTTTCTTCATCTGACTATTTATCACTTAGCGTAATACCCTCCAAGTCTGTGTTGTCACAAATGGCAAGATTTCATCTTTTTATGGATGAGCAGTATTCTGTTCTGTGTGTGTATGTATAAAATATCTTTATTCTTCAATCAATGGCACTTCAGTATTTTTAATATTTTGGATATTGTAAATAATGCTGCAATGAATGTGGAGTGAATATATCTTTTTGAATTAGTGTTCTTATATTCTTCCAGATAGATACCCAGAAATGGAATAGCTGTATCATATGGTAGTTATAGTCTTGATTTTTTGAGGAATTTCTATACTGTTTTCCATAGTGGTTGCATTAATTTACCTTCCCACTGACAGTTCATGAGGGTTCCCTTTTCTCCACATCCTCTCCAATATTAAGTTGGCATTAATTTGAGCTAGATTATTTTAAATTAACATGTTCATTGCAATTCCCAGAGAAAGCACTAAAAAATAATGAAAATAGGAGTTCCTGTCATGATCCAATGGGTAAAGGACCTGATGTTGTCTTGGTGAGGATGAGGGTTCGATTCCTGGCCTCACTCAGTGGGTTAAGGATCTCTTGTTGCTGCAAGCTGCAGCACAGGTCACAGATGTGGCTTTAATCCAGAGTTGCTGTGGCTGTAGCATAGGCCTCAGCTGCAGCTTCAATTCGATCCCTGGCCCAGGAGCTTCTATATGTCATAAGTACAGCCATAAAAAGAAAAAATAATAATAATTAAAATATATAATAAAAGGAAAAAAGGGGAATTAAAATGGTACATTAAAAAATATTTAACAGGAGTTCCTGTTGTGATGCAGCAGAAACGAATCTGACTAGGAACCATGAGGTTGCAGGTTCGATCCCTGGCCTCTCTCAGTGGGTTAAGGATCCAGCATTGCTATGAGCTATGGTGTAGGTTGCAGACGCAGCTTGGATCTAGAATTGCTATGGCTCTGGTACAGGCTGGCAGCAACAGCTCTGATTGGACCCTTAGCCTGGGAACCTCCATATGCTATGGGTGTGGCCCTAAAAAGACAAAAAATAATAATAATAAATAAAAATAAATTAACTAATTTAAAAAATAAAAAATATTTAAGCTACAAAAGAAGGTATTGATATAGGAATAGATGTTAAAAAAAGACATAGGCAAATAGAAAATAATAACAAAATGACAGACGTAAATACTACATTATTAGTACCTTCATTAAATGTAAATAATTTAACATCCAATCAAAATTAAATAATATATGTATATTTGCATGTGTGTGTGTGTATAAACACTACTTACAAGAGACATACTTTAGATTCAAAAACACACATAGGAGTTCCCGTCGTGGCTCAGTGGTTAACGAATCCAACTAGGAACCATGAGGTTGCAGGTTCAATCCCTGGCTTTGCTCAGTGGGTTAAGGATCCGGCGTTGCCGTGAGCTGTGGTGTAGGTTGCAGGTGCAGCTCGGATCCCATGTTGCTGTGGCTCTGGTGTAGGCCAGGGGCTACAGCTCCAATTAGACCCCTGGCCTGGGAACCTCCATATGCCACAGGAGCAGCCCTAGAAAAAGGCAAAAAGACAAAAAACAAACAAACACACACACATAGATTAAAGTTAAAGGACAGAAAAAGATATATCATGTATTCAATAGCAAAAAGAGAGCTGGAGTGGCTTAACTAATGTCAGAAAAAATAGAATTTGAAACAAAAATACATTATTAGAGATGAAATCCATTTATAATGATAAAAAGAGTAATCCCTCAGTAAGATGTAACGATTATAAATAATTATAAATAAATGTAGACCTAATAACAAAGCTCCAAAATACATAAAGCAAAAACTGAGAAAAATAGGTGATTGAACAATAATTGTTGGAGACTTAAATTTTCCATGTTCAATAATGGGTAGAACAACCAAGAAGAAGACTAACAAGGAAATGTAAGACTTGAACAACAATAAAAACCAAGTAGCACTAACAGACATCTATAGAGCACTTCATGCCACAAAAGCAAAATACACATTCTAATCAAGTGCCCACAGAATATTCTCCAAGGTAGACCATATGTTAAGAACAGAACAAGTCTTACTCAATTTAAAAATATTGAAATAATTCAAAGTATGTTCTCTGACTACAGTGGATTTCAATTAGAAATCAATAACATAAGGAAATTTGGGGAAATTCATAAAATGTGAAAATTACATAAAGTAATCCATGAATCAAACAAGAAATCACAAGAAAATAGAAAATATTTGGAGAGTAATAAAATGAAAACACATCATGCCAAAAAGGTGATATAGCTAAGGCAGTGATTAAAATGGTATATTAGAAAATATCTGTTTATCTCAAAAAATAAAGTATTAATGTAGGAATAGAGGGTTAAAAAAATAAGGCAACTAAAAAATAAAAACAAAATGGCAGCTCTAAATCCTACATTTTAGTAATTTCATTAAATGTAAATGAATTAAACATCCAATCAGAAGGCCAAGATTAAATAGATATATTTTTTATGTAAATACATACACACTATCTACAAAAGACACTCTTTAGATTCAAATACACACACAGATTAAAGTTAAAGGAGAAAAAGATGCTTAAAGGGAAATCTGTAACTGTAAATTTACATATTAAAAGAGAAATATTGAAAATAAATAGCCTAAATTCTACTTCTAACTTCTAATTAATTAGAAAAAGAAAAGAAAACTAGACCCACAGCAAACAGAAGCAAGTAAATAATAAGGATTATACTAGATATAAATAAAATAGAGAATAAAAAACAATGGAGAAAATCAACAAAACCAAGTGTTGGTTCTCTGAAAAGATCAACAAAATTGACAAACTTTTAGCTAGACTGACCAGGAGGAAAAAGAGAGGACTCAAATTACTAGTCAGAAATGAAAGAGGGACATTATTATTGACCTTACAAAAATAATTTTTAAATGTTATGAGAATACTATAAACAATAGTATGCCAACAAATTGGATAATCTAGATGAAACTGACAATTTCTTAGTAAAACACAAAGCTGACTAAAGAAGAAATAGAAAATCTGAATAGATGTAAAATAATCAAAGAAGCTGAATTACTAATCAAAAAACTACCCACAAAGAAAAGCCCAGGCCCACATGGCTTCACTGGTGAATTCTACCAAGCATGTGAAGAAGAATTCATATCAATTCTTTTCAAGTTCTTCCAAAACAGTAAAGAAAGGGAGCCACTTTAAACTCATTTGATAAGGCCAGCATCACTCTGATATTAAAGTGAGACAAAGACATCATGGGAAAGAAAACCATAGAACAATACCCTTTACGAATATAGACACAAATCCCTCAAATAAAATACTAGTAAAATGAATACAACAGTATACTAAAAGGATTTTACACATAACTAAGTGGTACTTCTACCAGGAATGAAAGAGTGATTCAGTATATAAAAACCATTCAATGTAATACATCACAACAATAGAATAGAGGAAAAGGCACATGATCATCCAAATTAATGAAGAAAAAGAATTTAACAAATCCAACACTCTTTCATGAAAAAAACATTCAGCAAGCTAGAAGGAAACTTCCTTAATCTGCTAAGGGCATTTATGCAAATTTAGAGCTAACATCATACTCGATGGTTAAAGACTGAAAGCTGTCCTCTTAAGATCAGAAACAAGACAAGGATGTCCACAGTTGCCACTTCAATTCATCATCACATTGGAGGTTCAGAGGAATTAGGAAAAAAAAAAAAAAAAAAAAAAGAGAGAGAAATAAAAGGAATCTACCTCAGCATGGAAGAAGAAAAAACAGCTCTATTCTCATGTAACATGATCTTGTATATACAAAATACTAACAATACACACACACATACACACACACAGAAACTGTTGAAACTAAGGAACAAGTTCAAGCTAGCAAGGTTGCAGGTATAAGATCAATATACAAAAATAGCATATGGTATACCATTGTAGTTATATATTATATATCAATTGTAGTTTTAAGCATTAGTAATGAACACTCCAAAAATGAAATTAAAATAATTTAATTTATAATCATAACAAAAAGAGAAAAATACTTACGAAAAAATTTGCAAAAGAAGTGCAAGACTTGTACAAAGAAAATTGCAAATAAAAGTTGCTTAAAAAGTGACCTAATGAAAGATACTCCTTGCTCATAGATCAAAAGACAATATCATTAAGTTGATAGTATTCCCTAGAATGATATGCAGGTTTAACACAATTGCTATCAAATTCCCACCATGCATTTTTTTTTTTTCAGAAATTGCCAAACTGATCCAACAACAATGTGAATGCTAGAGACACAGAATAGCCAAAACAATCTTGAAAAGGAATAGAGTTGGAAGACTGGCATTTCCCAATTTCAAAACTTACTATAAGGCTACAGTACTCACATAGTACTTACATTACGTTAGTTGGAAGGTACTACTGTTTAACAGTTTATGCTTTGCCTATCTCTACTAAAATGAAGACTGCCAGGAGAAAAAAACAATCACAGAGCTCCCAGGCAGCTGTAGTTTGCTTCCTCTTAAATATAAATCAACAGCTGACTACAAGAATGTGAGGGAGTTCCCATCATGGCTCAGTGGTTAACGAATCCGACTAGGAACCATGAGGTTTCGGATTCGATCCCTGGCCTTGCTCAGTGGGTTAAGGATCTGGCGTTGCTGTGGCTCTGGCGAAGGCTGGCAGCTGTAGCTCTAATTAGACCCCTAGCCTGGGAACCTCCATATGTCACGGGTGCGGCCGTAGAAAAGACAAAAAAAAAAAAAAAAAACGTAATCAGAACTTCAAGAATATTTATATCCTCTAACCAAATAATTCTACTTCTGGGAATATATACTCAGGAAATAGTCATAAATGTGGGAAATCTCTTATTAAAAATGTTTATCACAGCATTATGTACAGTGGCAAAAGCTAGAAGAAAAATATTAATGTTCAACACTAAGGAAAAGTTTAGACTAACGAACCCATACGAATTAGGATTATAAATGTTAAATAACAGTATAAGGAAATGTTTATACTATCCTGTTAATTATGTAAAGATTTTCTTTAAAGGATGTGAAAAAAAATCAGAGAAAAATACACAAAACATTAGTAGCAGCGGTATTAGAGAAATGACTTTATTCTTTCAATTTCTCTGCATTTCCGAGTTTCTCTGAATTCCCTTAATCTGCTGGAATAAAGCAGATGAATGTAAGCATGGATGATGTTAGCACATCTCCCGTGGTGGGCAGGTGTATTTTACTCATTACGTTTAACTTGAACTGGCTTTAAGGGTAGATGAATTTGGCAGCTTTCTCCACAGCATAAATAATTTTTTTTTAAAAAATGGGAAGGCCTGTAGGCATTTCACAAAACTGAGATAGAGAAGGAGCGCTTGGCTTGGCAAATTCTAAGGAAACGGATTAACTCCTTTCAAAAGCAATTCTCCTCAAAAGCAGGAGAGCAGAGGAAAAAAGACATACAGATTGTTCCAGTATAAATTATAGAAGTATAAATTTTATAGAAGTATTTTATAAATTTTTTCTACTGTACTTTTTAAAAAATTTTTATGATTTTATTTTTTGTATTATAACTGATTTGCAGTGTTTTGTCAATTTCTACTGTACAGCAAAGTGAGCCAGTCATACATACATATTCTTTTTCTCACATTATCTTCCATCATGTTCCATCATAAGTGACTAGATATGACCCAATGCCATACAGCAAGATCTCATTGCTTATCCACTCCATATGCAATAGTTGTCTCTATTAACCCCAAGCTCCCAGTCCATCCCACTCCCACCCCCTCCTCCTTGGCAACCACAAGTCTGTTCGCCAAGTCCATGAGATTCTTTTCTGTAGAAAGTTTCATTTGTGCCATACATTAGATTCCAGATGTAAGTGATATCATATGGTATTTGTCTTTCTCTTTCCGACTTATAATTTTTTTCCTTTTGATAAACTTACTTTGGAATAACTTTACATTTATAAAAGTTGCAGAGATAATACAGAGATGTCCTATATGACCCTCATACAGTTTCCCTCCTTGTTAACTTCTTAAGTTTGTCCAAATGTAGTGGGACATTATTGTTAATAAACCCCTCATTGATCTGGATTTCACTAGTTTTCCCATTGATGCCCTCTTTCTTTTCCAGCATTCAAATCAGGGTACCATGTTACATTTACTTGTCACATCTCTTCTGGTTTGTGACAGTTTCTCAGTTCTTCCTTACTCTTCATGACTTTGACAGTCTTCAGGAGTACTGCTAAGTATGCTGTAGAATATCTGGATTTGTCTGATGTTTTTCTCATGATTGTACTGAGATTGTTTTTGGAAGACACAGCTCAGAGGTGAAGTTGTCTGTCTTTTGGCATATCAGATGATAGATGACATTCATATATGATGACTGGTGATGTTAATTTCATCACTTGGTTAAGCTAGTGTTTGTAATGTTTCTCCACTGTTAAATTAGTAGGGTCCCTCTTCCCTACTCTAATCTTTGGAGGTGAACTGCTAAATCTAGCCCACTCTCAAGGTGAGGTAGATGATAATTAAGCTTGGCCTCCTAAAGAAGCATGTATCTACATATTTCATGTAGAAGTCTTCTCTAAGAAATATTTGTCTCTTGTATATTCTAGAGATGAAACCCTTGTCAGTTGCCTCATTTGAAACTATTTTCTCCCATTCTATAAGTTGTCTTTTTGGTTTCTCTTTGGTTTCCTTTGCTGTGCAAAAGCTGGTCAGTTTTTGTGCATAGTGTGAGGGTGTGTTCTAATTTCACTGATTTGCATGCAGCTGTCCAGGTTTCCCAGCAATGCTTGCTGAAAAGACTTTTTCCCATTTGATGTTCTTGCCTCCTTTGTCAAAGATTAATTGACCATAGGTATATGGTTTTATTTATGGGTTCTCTATTCTGCTCCATTGGTCTGTATGTCTGTTTTGGTACCAGTACCACACTGTCTTGATGACTGTGGCTTTGTAATATTGCCTGAAATCTGGGAAAGCTATGCCTCCTGCTTGGTTTTTGTTCCTCAGGATTGTTTTGGCAATTCTGGGCTTTTGTGGTTTCATATACATTTTTAGATTGTTTGTTCTAATTCTGTGAAAAATGTCATGGGTAATTTGATAGGGATTGCATTGAATACATAGATTGCTCTGGGTAGTATGGCCATTTTTACAATATTAATTTTCCAACCCAGGAGCATGGACTAGCTTTCCATTTCACTACATCTTCTTTAATTTCCTTGATTAATGTTTTATAGCTCTTGGCATATAAGTCTTTTACCTCCTTGGTCAGGTGTATTCCCAGGTATTTGATTTTTGGGGGTGCAATTTTAAAAAGTATTCTAGTTTTGTATTCCTCTTCTAATATTTCATTGTTAGTATACAGAAATGTGACTGATTTCTGAGTGTTAACCTTATATCCTGCTACTTTGCTGAATCTGTTGATCAGTTCAAGTAGTCTTTGGGTTGAGTCCTTGGGGTTTTCTATATATAGTATCATGTCATCTGCATACAGTGACAGTTTTACCTCTTCTCTTCCTATTTGGATGCTTTTTATTTCTTTTGTTTGTCTGATTGCTGTGGCTAGGACTTGCAGTACTATGTTGAATAACAGTGGTAAGAGTGGGCATCCTTGTCTTGTTCCAGACTTTAGTGAAAAGGCTTTCAGCTTTTCCCCATTGAGTTTTATATTTGCTGTGGCTTTGTCATAAATGGCTTTGATTATGTTAAGATATGTTACCTCTATACCCACTTTAGTAAGAGTTTTGATTATGAATGGATATTGGACTTTGTCAAATGCTTTTTCTGCATTTGTTGAGATGACTATGTGGTTTTTGACTTTTCTTTTGTTAATGTGGTGTATCACTTTGATTTGTGTATGTTGAACCATCCTTGTGAACTTGGGATGAATCCCACCTGGTCGTGGTGTATGATCTTTTTTATATGTTGTTGGATTTGGTTGGCTATAATTTTGCGAGAATTTTTGCTTCTATATTCATCAAAGATATTGGCCTATAGTTTTCTTTCTTGGTGGTATCTTTGTCTGGTTTTAGAATTAGGGTGATGGTGGCATCATAGAATGTCTTTGAGAGTGCTCCTTAAACCTTTTGAAAAAGTTTAAGAAGCATGGGTATAAGTTCCTCTTTGTATGTTAGGTAGAATTCACCTAGAAATGAAATTGAATATATCATAAAAACACTCCCTACAAATAAATGTCCAGGACCAGATGGCTTTACAGGCAAATTCTACCAAACATATAAAGAGGAACTTATTAACTGCATTTTAACTTAAGGATATTTCAACTGAGGTGGATTTATCAGTACAAAATTCCATTGCAAGTTGGGGAAAATCTGTATGTGGGAATATAGAAGTAAATACCAGAATATGAAACTACAAGAATTTAAAGTGGTTACTTCTATGGAAAGGAACTGGGGAGAAGCTGAGTAGGAGTGGGGCAGAAGATTAGTACTGTTTAATAATCCTATCATTTAATTTTCTAAACACATCAAGAGAAGTAACAAATTTAATTTGTCAAGTAACATTCTATTATTAATGAATTTATTAGATACTTTTTGCAAAAGGTCTTTTGTTGGAATGAAATCTAGAGAGAGATTTGTCAAGTAACATTCTATTATTAATGAATTTATTAGATACTTTTTGCAAAAGGTCTTTTGTTGGAATGAAATCTAGAGAGAGCACATAAAAATAAGAAAATCTCACTAATTTTTTAATCCATACCTTTGGTATTCCTTATGGGACTCGGTCCTGGGTCCCATCCTACCCTGTTCTCCCTTGTCTTACTCTCTAAATAGTCTCTACCATTTTATCCACGTTGAGATCTTTAATTATTCTCGATAAACTGATGAGCCCCAGATCCTAACTCTAGCTCAGACCTAGAATCTAGTGTGAATTTTGTCACTAACTAGCTGTGTGACTTTGAGGGAGTCACTTCTCTTTGGCCCTTGGTTGCCTTGTCTGTAAAGTGAGGTATTCAGACCAGGTGATCTCTTAGGCCTTCTGCAAAAGAGAATGGTAATGAAGGAGACAGGTTTGTGTGGGCCAAACTGTGGTGGGACTCCTCCTGAAATGCTGATCTGGGGTTGGGAGTGGATAACATAATGCAGCATTTATGCTGGCATTCTGAGATAAACATACATGACCCATTATTCTCAAACTCAAGTTCCTAGTTTTCTCCTTAAGCGGCTAAGCATTTGAAACTGCTGCCCTCTACCGCACAGAAACAACCCTAGCAGGAAGGCTATGAGGCCAAGAACCACACACAACTGGCCAGGAAAAGGCCCCCGGGGGGGCAGCTGAATCACAGGAACTAGCCTATAATGCAGTCAGAAAATAAGTGAAACATCAAGCCATAAAAATCTGCTTAAGCAAATACATTCTGCTCTAGGACTTTAGATATGACCTCAAAACTACCCTCGAGTATTGCTTGCTCTAAGCCCCCTTGACAGCAGGGCAGAGAGAACAAGCAAGGGATCAAGGGCTGCCACCACATTCTGGAGGATTCCAGGAAGCTCCAGAAACAAGTCCCTGGGACTTACTGGAAGGCGTGAATACGAATACAAGGATAGGATGAGGCCAAAAAAAAGCTTACCTGATAGCTATTAGTCAAAAGAGTACTATGGGCCTTTAATTTGATACTCTCTTCTCTGACTGAGAAGAGGCCAATAAGCAAAGTGGTTAGTCTTACAACTTTGTTCTCTATGGGGTTAGAGTTTCTGACTTCCACCTGAGAACCAAGGCACAAGTATAGTTTGTGGTTTTTTTCTTCTCACTCCCTAGAAGCAGGCTCTCAAGAGTCCCATTTCATTTCCCAAAAACTCAATAAATGGGGTTGAACAGAATTTAGTTTCCTCTGGTCTTTTTCTCTGCTGAGACAATCTGACCAGTGCCAAATTCAGCCTGCCAAATGCACTGCCCCTCCGTAGGTCTTTTATGAACAGTGGACAGATAAGTGCTGAGACCATAATAAAGGGAGGGAGAAAAGTATGAGAAAAACTTTTCCACTGAAAACAACTATGCTTATCTAAATATAGATCAATCTTACTCTCAAATGTTGATTAGTTATTCTCAGAACTGCTCTTTGCTATTCCCTGCAGCCACACACACACACACACTTTCCTATAAATAAAGAGGAAATGTAGCCTAGGCTCAAAAACAGTAATTGCCGTGGGATTGGTGTTGCATAACCTTGTCATGATTCCCCTTATTTCACACTAACTTGAGCATGGCCCTGGCAACAACCATCTGGTCCTGATCATCATCTGGTCTCTCTTACGATCCTTCCTCTTTTGAGACTGTAGGCCAGACCAATCTCTTACCAAGTTGCCTTTCATTTGAACAGCTAATTGTGAAGTTCACTGAGAGCCACTACACTCCTTTCACTATTAGCTATTTCCATTTCTCTTCAACCTTGATACCTTAAGAATTTCCATATACAACTATTTCATTGCTTTTCTTTTTCAAAAGCTATAGTTGTTGCATATAGCATTTTTAAAAATTTTGTTGGGATTAGGAGAAGGCAGGAAGCAGAGAGCTTTATAATTAAAAACAGGGATTTTAGAATCAGACTTAGATTTTAACTCCTATTGTTCCACCTAGTAAGTTATAGAATTTTAGATGTTATTTAAACTTTCTCTTTGATCAATGAATTATTTCAAATGTATTTTAAAACTTCAAAATGCACAGGGAGCAAGACATCTATTTTTCCTTATTAACTGAAGTATAACTTCACAGAGTAAAATGAACAAATCTTAAGGGTTCAGCTTGGTAGCCTTTTACAAATATATGCACATCTGTAACCACCAGTCAAAACATAGAATATTTCCAGCACTAAGAAGGCTCCCCTGTACTCCTCAGCAGATACTTCTTCCATACATATTACTATTCTGACTTTTTTTTTTAACCACACATTAATTTTGCCAATTCTTGGTCATCATACACACACACACACACACACACACACACACACACACACACACTGCATTGTAGAGTAATGGAACTCTTTTGTGTCTGACTTGTTTCTCTCAACATTATTGCTAGGCAATATGCTTAACTTATGTTTAACTTTTTAAAAAACTACCAAACCCTTTTCCAACCATTTCATATTGGCATAGCAAGTGTAAGTGTTCCACATTTTGCCAACCTTTGGTATGGTGAGTCTTTTTAATTCTAACAGATATGTCATGGTCATCATTATGGTTTTAATTTCAATTTTCCTAATGATGCCCAGCATCTTTTCATGTGCTTGTTACTGATATATCTTCCTGAATGAAATATAAATTTAAACTTTTTGTCCATTGTTAAAGTTAGTTCTTATTATTGAGTTTTGAGAGTTCTTCATATAATTCTGGATACAAGTCTTTTATCATATATGTTATTTGCAAATATTCTCTAACAGTGTCTGTCAAAGAACAGATGTTCTTAATTTTCATAAATTTCTATTTATCCTTTTTTCATTTATAAACTGTACTTTTGGTGTTATAACTGAAAAATCTTAACCTAATCATAGGGCACAAAGATTTTTTTTTTCCCTATGTTTTCTTCTGGAAGTTTTATAGATTGAAGAGATAACTTTTACATAAAGAACAAGGTATGGATAAAAGTTCACTTTTTTTTTCATATGGATATCTAATTGTTCCAGAATCCTTAGTTTAAAGACTGTTCTTTCTCCACTGAAATGTCTCTGCACCTTCGTTGAAAATCAGTTGACCATATGTGAGGGTCTTCTGGATTTTCTCTTCTGTCCCACTGATCTATTTGTCTATCTTGTCATCATTACCACACTATTTTGATTACTGAAGCTTTATAATGTCTTGAAGTCAGATATACACTCTCCACCTTTGTTCTTTTCACAGTTGCGTCTTTACATTTCCATATGTGCTTTTGAATCTTCTTGTTAACTTCTACAATCAAGGCTGCTGCAATATCAGTTGGGCCTGAGTCGAACCGATAGATCAGCTTGGGGAGAGCTGACATCTTCACAACATGGAATCTTCTGTTTTCATAGTTTCACTCAGAAGTGTTTTGTGGTTTCCAATCTTTCACATATTAGATATTTCACATATATCCAGAAGTATTTCATGCACTTTGACATTACTTTAAATGATAATTGATTTTTTGTTTAAATAAACTTTTAATTTTAGAAGTGTTAGATTTATAGATTAAGAGGATATCAGAAGACAGTTCCTAGGTACCCCATGCCCAGTGTCCTCTATTATTATCTTACATTAGTATGACACATTTGTCATAATTAATGAACCAGCATTGATACATTATTATTAACTCAAGTCCATGCTTTATTCAAATTTACTCAGTTTTTTCCTAAAGGCCTTTTCCTGTTCTAGGTGTTCCCATCCAGGATACTACATTATATTTAGCTGTCCTCTCTCCTTAGGTTCCTCTTGGCTGTGACAATTTCTCAGACTTTCCTTGTTTTTGATGACCTTGACAGTTTTGAGGCTTACTAGTTAGGTATTTTGTAGACTGTCCTTCAATTGGGAATTGGCTGATATTTTTATCATGGTTAGACTGAAGTTATGAATTTTGGAGAGGAAGACTTTAGAGATACATTCCTCTCTCATCACATCCTATCAGTGTTACACACTATTAAACTAATCATATTGACATTAACCTTGATGATCTGGCTTGAAATGGTGTTTGTCAGCATCTGCCACCGTAACGTTGCTCTTTTTTTTTTTTCCTTGTCATACTGTACTCTTTGGAAGAAAGTCACTATGCACAGTCCACACTTGAGGATAAAGTTGGCTATTCTAGGCCTTTTGTCTTTTCACATGAACTTTAGAATCCGTTTGTCAATATCTACTAAATAGCTAGCTGAGATGTTGACTGGGATCACGTTGAATCTACAGATCAAGTTGGGGAAACTAACATCTTAAATTTCAATGTCTGTTGCTGGGAAACAGAAATACTATTAATTTTTATATATTGATCTTGTATCCTACAACCTTGCTAAACCAACTTATTAATTCTAATAACTTTCATATAGATCCTAAAGGATATTCTAGGTAGATGATCACCCCATCTGCAAAGAAAGGCAGGTTTACTTTTTCCTTTCCAATCTGGATGCCTTCTATATATCTCTCTTGCCTTACTACACTGGCTAAAACTTCCACACAACATTGAAGTGGCAACGATGAACATACTGCCTTGTCCCTGATTTTTAGGGAGAAAGCACACAATCTTTCACTGTTGTGATATTAAATTATAGATTCTACATAGATTTTTCATATTTACCCCTTATATCCCTAGTGCAGTAAGACATTTCATCAGGAAAGGATGTTGAATTTTGTGAAATGCATTTTAATTTGTCATTTACACTGAGTAACTTGCAAATATTAAACCAATCATGCATTCCCAGGATATACTCCATTTTGTTATAATACATTATCTGTTTTATGTATTGGATTTGATTTGCTAAAATATTGTTCAGTTTTATACCTATATTCATGGCAGCCAGGCTGTAAGATGACCCCCAATGATCTGCCTCCCTTGAGCAGTCCTCTCCTGTATTATTCCACAATAATTGACCAATATAGTGTAAGTATTGCTGTGTCACTCCTGAGAATAGCTTACAGAAGACACTGTGGCTTCCATCTTGCTTGCTCTCTCTCACTTGGATCACTCATGCTGAGGAAAGCTAGCTTCCATGTTATAAGCATTCCTATAGAGAGGTCCACACAGCAAAAGAATTGAGGCCTCTTGCCAGTGGCCATATGAGTGAGTTTAACATCAGATTCTCCAGCCCTAGTCAAGCCTTCAGATGACTTCCACCTTGGATGATAGATTGATTACAACCTGATGAGAAAACCTAAGCCAGAATCATCTAGCTAAGCCACTCTCTGAATTCCAAATCCTCAGAAACTAAGAAAATACATGTTTTGTTATGAAGCAATAAAAATAACAGACATTAAATTACATGGAACAGTTTGACCTTTTCTGGCCTTGTTTTTAAGCTTTGTTAGGCTGCAGAAGAACTCAATCTAAGCAAGACCTTTCTTAGTACTTTACTCAATACCCTGTGAATAACGAGGATTTCCATTCCAGGTACTGTTCTTTCTGTTCTTTCAGATGGTTCTTTCCTCAGCCTCAAGTGGCCTCTCTGTTCACAGGTGTACTAATGATGCTCACCTGAATACTCAAAGGAGTACCTCTGCAGATTTCGTTTTCTTTGTGCAGCTCTCTCCTACATAGTATGCTGCCCTATGAATTCCAGCTACTTTGGCTTTCCCAAACTCTCAGGTCCATATCCTCAACTTTCCTGGTTCCTCCTTCCTATGCTATGGCCTATAAATTCTCTCCAGACAGCTAGCTGGGACAGTCATTACTTCATTTGTTTCCTGTCTCCCAGGGATCACTGACCTTCACGGCCTGATGTCCAATGACGTCAGGACTATTGCTTCATTTATTTACTCTGGTGTTTCACATAGGAAGGCAAACCAGGTTAGTCTTTCTTAAGTTCCAGAAAAACAGAACAAATAGGATGTGTGTATATAAAGAAATATTATTTTAAGGAATTAGTTCATGCAATTATTGAGACTGACAAGTCCAAAATCTGTAGGGTAGACTGGAAGCCTGGAGAGCCAAAGAAGAGACAATCTTGCCCTTCAAGTTAAAAGGCCATCTGCTGGCAGACTTCCTTTTTGCTCAGGGGGGGTCAATCTTTGTTCTATTAAGGATGGTCAACCAGATGGGACTAGGCCCACCTACACAATGAAGGGCAATCTGCTTTACTCAAAGCTCAACAATTTAAAGGTTACTCTTACCCAAAAACACCCTCACAGAAACATCCAGAATAACGTTTGACCAAATATCTAGGCACCATGGCCCAAACAAGTTGACACATAAAATTAACCCTCATAGTAGTTTAAGGAAATAAATAATTACATTGAGTGTGAGGAACCTAGATAAAAAGACACAAATATAAAGTCAAAAAGTACCTGATTTTTAAAAATTGAATTTATGAGTATAACTCATGGCGTATTTTTCTTTTTCACAAAAAGCCAAAATGTATATTTTCTAACCCAGTTCCCTAAAAGGGTCTAGAACCTCTAGTAATGAATATTACATGTGCCTAGATTAAAGTATCGAAATACCATTTCTTATTAAAAGGAACCAAAGCATTTTGGAGCCATAGCTTCCTTTGGCAAGCTGGACTACTTTCTCACTACTGGGCACCCTTTTAAGGGCTTGTGATCTCATCTGAAGGTGACTTCATAGGAATTACCCAAATTTAACTGTACTGGGTGAGTCACAGCTCCTGGGAGCATGCAGAGAGGAGTATGGGTGCCACAACTCCCAGAAACTCACTCCTGGCACAGACCTTGACTCTATCATTATTTACACTCTCATCTCAGAGAGAACTGGATCTTCCTAGAATGTGGTCTAGGCCCTTTTTGGCGCAAGAGTGCAGGCTTGATTCCACAAGTGAATTTAGATTTAGATTTAGGAACCTAAATCTTCATTGCAAGAAAATCTCCCCTAAATAAAGTCAGAAAAGTGAATGTGTCAGAATAAATGTGTTAGTAAATATATTTTATGAAACAACTATACAGGTATACAAAAATAATCTGTCTAGAGTAAGGCTGGACATATTTAAGTTGGTTCTAAGACCTCTTGTGATACCAGAAAGCAAAGAAGGTATGAAAGAATACTGGAGTTAGATCAGAAGAACACAGGAGACAATTCGAAGGGGCTCAGTGGCCAACAGTAATGACAAATGACTAATGTATGAAAACACATCAAGAATAATTTTTTTAAATCCATGAATGCATACTAATACTCAGAATTAGAGAGGACTTCATGATCACCTTTGGAGTGATGCTAGAACATAACTCATTATCTGGAAACTTATAAAAAGGAAAAGAATCAAGCATTCTACTGCTTTTAACTGGATGACAGGTTTTCTTTACAAATAATTCTTGCTAATAAATACAAAATAAAAAATAAAAAAAATTCCATTTTTCAACCCCTAAGAGAAATAATGGCTCTAGGAAACAATCATCAATAGCTGCTAAGAGATAAAATGAAAGGTTCATGGGGAACTTTATAATGACTGGATCAAGTCGACAATACCTAAATTAAAAATACTGATCAACCTTAACATCCCAAAGAAACAGTTATGTGTCTTCTAATGAAATTCAATAGGGAGTATATGCAGAACTATCTATGAAGTATTTTTTATCAAAAGAAAGATCATCAATCTGATCAAACCTCATATTCAACTACAGCTTTCTGAAAATGTAAAAGTAAGAGGAAAATGTTAAAGGACATGATGAAAATGAAATCCCAAATTTACAAAATGACACTGGAGAAATAAGAAGTTGTTTTCCAACAAATAAATTAAAAAAAAAAAAAAGAGGGAGGATGACCTGGATAGAATTAAAAACATTTAAGAGACATAACAGCCAAAATGTAATAAATTAACTGAATCAGAACCTGATTTCAAATAAATAAATATTTTTAAAAAATATATGTGATACTTGGGTAAATTTGAACACTGGCTGGATATCAGATGATGTCTTAGTCTGTGTAGGCTGCTACAACAAACATGCCATAGACTGTGTGAATTATAAACAACAGAAATTCATTTTTCGCATTTTTGGAGGCTGGGAAGTCCAAGTTCAAGGCGCTGGCAGACTTGGTGTCTGGTGAGTTTCCGCTTAACTGGTTCATAGATGAATGGCTCTCTTTTCCCTGCCTCCTCACAGGATGGAATGGGCAAGGGGTCTCTTTGATAACGGCATTAATCCTATTCACAAGGAGTCAACCCACATAACCAAATCTCCTCTGAAAGGCCTTATCTCCTAATCTTATCACACTGAGGGTTAGATTTCAACATAAGAATTCTGGGAGGACACAAACAGCCAGTCTACACCAGATGATATTAGAGAATTATTAATAAGATTTCTAAGGTGTGTGGTTTTACATAAATATAAAATAGAATTTTATCTCTTAGATATAATCTGAAATATCCAACATGTAGAATTAATTTTAAAATAGTTCCCTGGAGATTTGGGAGGTGAGAATTAAATGAATCAGGATTAGCCAATGTTAATTGCTAAAAACTAAATAACAGAGGGTTATTATTCTGCTCTTCACTATTGTATATGTTTGAAAATTTAAATTACAAAATTAATTAAAAGAGGAGTTCCCATTCTGGCTCAGCAGGTTGTGAACCCAACTAGTATCCATGAGAATGTGGTTTCAATCCCTGGCCTCGCTCAGTGGGTTAAGGATCTGGCCTTGCCACAAGCTGTAGGTCTTAGACATGGCTTGGATCCTGCGTTACTATGGCTGTGGTGTAGGCTGGTAGCTGAAGCTCTGATTCAACCCCTAGCTCAGGAACTTCCATGTGCCACAAGTGTGGCCCTAAAAAGCAAAAAAGAAAAAAAAAATTTAACAGAAAGAGTGGGTCTCAGGATTCAGACTCTGGGTTCAATTTCTAGCTTTGTTCTTTACTTGATATATAATCAAACAATCAACCTCTAAGCCTCAGTTTCCTTATGGACTGAACAGTAAGAGTTCTCACCTCATAGGAAAGTAATAAGGAATAGACAGGTCAATGTACATAACGTGCTTAATGCACTGCCTGGCACATGGTTAAGCACCATAACATGCTGGGCATAGTTACTGGTACTTAACTAATGGCTTTGTTTATTCATGAGATTTAATCTACCTTCTGTCAGATTTCAGATCTTCTAGAAGTATAGAAGTTAGGAGAAATTTTAAACTTTAAAAGGATATCAAGTCTCATTTCAATCTTATTCATATCACCTATGTTATATGTTTTACGATATAAAATACAAACATTATGAGTTCTACAGATCATTTTGGCAAAAAGAAAAAAAAAAAAGCTCTGCCCACTAGAAGACAATTTGCAAAGGAACATTTCCTGAGAAGCAGAATCACTGAGATAGAAGTAAAAGAACTGATGTGGAAATAATGAGTCACGATGCTATAATGATAGACTTTTTGTTCTTACATGGTCTTAACTGTGTTCAGACTTTGAAAATACTATGTCTACATAAACATATTTGGTGTCACCACTGAGTCACTGAGATTTTGGCAAGCCTATTAGGACTCTTATCTTTTTTTTTTTTTTTTTTTTTTTTTGTCTTTTTAGGGCCTCACTTGCAGCATATGGAGGTTTCCAGGCTAGGGGGTATAATCGGAGCTGTAGCCACCGGCTTACACCACAGCCACAGCAGCTCAGCCATAGCAGCTCTGGATCTGAACCGCATCTGCAACCTACACCACAGCTCATGCAACGCCAGATCCTTAACCCACTGAGCAAGGCCAAGGATTAAATCCACGTCCTCATGGATGCTAGATGGGTTCATTAACCACCGAGCCATGACAGGAACTCCAGGACTCTTATCTTTAAGAGAACATAAGAAACTACTGAATTCATCCATTACATCAGACAACTCACAATAAGCCTCTTGCAGAAAGGCTTTCACTCCAGGTGTACCACTTTGAATTCACACAGTATACTGTTTCATACAGCCACCTGAATGAGACATTATCATATTTCGCAAAGAAGCTCCCAGTAATGCTCAAGCTCAGAGAGAAGAGCATGTGAAGACCGTGCTCTCTCACACTATAATGGCACACTGTCAACATTCCATTACCTCAAGGTACATTTACAACACCCACCCCCAGCCCCGCAACTTTACCATGGCCAATTTTAACTCCAAGTTCTCTCAAAGCTGTACCTAACTGGTAAATGTGAATATCCATGGTTTATTTATCCTTTGAGCCTTCATAAAAGGTAAAACACCTTAAAAAATTACGAAGAATGCATTATCCAAAAATTTATGAAGTAGGAAAAAAACCTACCAATAATGCCATCATCTTAACACATCATTTTACTTTTTACTTCTCATTCAGCCTGAAACATAATGTATTTTTAATTATTCATTAACTTTCTTTTGTCCCCTACCATCCCATGTTTTAGGAAATGCTGAGTCCAAGAGGGATAAAATTTACAAAGAACCCTATTTAAGGCGCTTCATTTCTAGCAGTCTGAGGTATTTGCAAAGTGGAATCATCTCCTAAATGCTTGTTTCCTGGCCCTATCTCACCCATCCTGTTTGTGCTACTCTTCTCAGGTGAACTCTTCCTCACTCTGCCCCCCTTGTCTAATTTTTCAAAGCTAAAACACATTCAAACTTTTTCTCCTCTCACCATTGGTTGTTTATTTGTAAACTAAGTCTACATCTCCAAGGCAGATATTCTCACTTCCAGCTGACCTCTATAATCATCAAATGCTTTTTATAAATTTATTACCTAGGCCTTCCACCAGACTGAGAATCATATTCTCCAGGATTGGAGTATGTTTTTCTTAAATGTCTCCAAGTGACTCAGAGAAAATACAGGGTTTGGAAACCACTGTTCTAGCGATTGCAATTGTCCTGGTCAGGTCTTGCTAGTTCCATCTTTCAGTCTTTTACCAGTACATTCCCCTAGTGTTTTAAAGAATAAAGTTCACAAAAAAGGTTATCTATTTGGTTTCTGGTTTAACTCTTCTTGCTCTAGGAACACTGACCTCTCTGTTTCTCCCAATTCATGTTCTCCTTTCGGTAGCATCTCTGAACTTTCAATGAGCCACCCCAAATTCTCTTTCAGCAGTGCTTCTCAAATTTTAAGTGTGCATCAGAACCACCCGGAGGGCTTCTTCAACTACCCACAAATGTGCAGTGCAGCAATCTTGAGAATGTGCATTTTTAATAAGTTTCCAGGTAATACTGATCTACCTGATCAGGGGACCATACTTCAAAAATCCCTGTCACAGATGTTAACTCATAACTTAGCCATAACCCGACAACTTAATGCAGTTAAGTGACTATGACTCCTTCTTTAAATATGGTTCTTCTGAATCACAATGCACATTTGCATTTTAAGGTAGCTAAATTCTATAATTCAGAGTTAACTTATTTGAGGGCTAGTAAGGAGCAAAATAGGGATCTGATTACTAAAACTTCATAATCTTTCATAATACAAGGCTGAAGTACATTTTCTTGTTCGAACATAAATCTCTGACCCCAATTTGAGAAGGGCACAGCTCGATTTTCAAAGTGATGGAGGCTTTTGAGGATTTCTGCTACACCAAACTCCAGGTCATAATGGTGACCTTTAACTGTTACTGAACTCTTCATTCCTTACATTTTAGTACTAAATTATCTTTCCATTGGGTTAAGTTGGTTGATTCATCTCTTTGAGTAGAATGCAAGCTTTGTAAGGAGAAGAAGACCTTATGTTATACCTTTTATCCCCTAATAGTCCTGGACATGTGATAGGCACTCAACCTTTATCGGCTGACTCATACATGCATCAATTCCCAACATGCTTGTCCCAAATCAGGGCTCTAAAGAGAACCATAAATTGCAAAAGTATCCATCTCAGCTAGAGAAAAAAACAATTTCCAAGCCAACTGAATTAGCTGTGCTTTAGTCACTCTCCTGGGTTATGCGTGATTTTTCCTTGCCTCTTTTTACCTGGATAACTGAGATCTGACTGCACCATGATGAATCATCAAGAAGAAATGCTAGAGATAGTAAGTTAGGGACAGAAATGAAATCACAGATTACCAGTAACAACCAAACTTGCAGGAATAGGACGGCTAGAAATTCAAAATAGAATTATTTTTTGTTCATCTTTCTATAGATGTCACTCATAATTCTATTTACATCAAAACTGGATCAACTTTGAGAAGCAAGAGGAAAACAGAGCAACAAAAATCAAATATTCAAATAACGCACTCTATTGGGCTTATACATTCATTTGTGACTATCAGCAAAGTTATTAACACATAGCAAGGGTGATTTTGACCAAACTCAGTGATTATTAACTCTTACATAAATTCTACTAAGCTATTGCCAAGTGATTCTAGCTCATATTTTAATAAATATTTTACCCAGTTCTCTATTTGCTTAATTAGAACACTTATTTGAATAGGACTCATGGGAGTACATAATGCCATCACCTTATAATTTCATGGCTCAGAGGCTCTCAAACTCTTAGCCCTTCATATACCCAGTGTTCCCCAGCCACCACCCCTACTCAAGAAAACCACTACTACAATGCCATGCTGCCAGTCCTCCCCTTCCCTGGCATTATTCATATGATCTTAAAAATAGGGAGAGAGGAAATAGCAGACGAAAGTTCAGAAAAAAGAAATGAAGCATACCATTCAGGTGCTAAAGACTCTGAAGTTCTGTCCTCACAATCCATTGTGGAGTTTGTTCTGATGAACTCAAACCTCATATCCTTTTGAAAAATAGAATGGATAACAACAGCAAAATTGGGCTGTTATTAAATAAAACAGAAAATATTCGAGATACATGACTTAAGCTTTAGCACACACAAAAAAAATTTAGATAGGTAGAAATATCATAGTCTTTTAACAAAAAGTGATCCTGAAATGTTGTACTTCTAGAGAACAAAAACCCACTCATGACATTCTATTTTGTGACAACTTGACAGTGGAAAATAAAATTCAATACTCTTTTCTCTAGACACAATTTTTATAATTTTTCATTTACCTAGATGTCAATTTGTATGCTTTTGGTCAATATGTAAATGCTGTATAAAATGAATTTATAAAGCTCAATATTTTCATGCAAGCTACATTTTAGACAGAGAGAACCCTTACTAATGACTAATGATCTATGGCCCATATTCAAAGGACCACCCTTGTCTTTTTAATCCTCAAGCTGAAAACAACAACAAAAACTGGAATAGTGATTAACCATTAATAAATAGTGATTAATTTGCCTGGGGATATGCAGGAACTATATTCTTTTGAAATCCCAAGTATGACCAAATGTTTGTGCAAAAGAGAATAAACCAATGATATGAAAAAGGTTTTTCAACCTTGAAAGTTTGGAGGTCGACCTGTGCATTCTAGGATGAGTAGAAATATTCCTGGTCTCTATTCACTGTCAGTACCACCATACCACCCTCTCAGTTATGACAACAAAACATGTCTCTAGACATTGCCAAATGTCCCTTGGAGGAGGGCAAAACCATGATGGCCACTATTATAAAGTAATAGAAGGATAAAGTCCAAAGGTAGATATTCATTTAAAAACTGGAAGATTGCAGAGTTACAGAAGTATCGGTTTGGCTTTCTGCATTATCTCAAAGTCTCTCAAAGTTTCTTATTCTCCCAATGGAATAACTTCTTCAAGGCACAAATGACACTCCAGAGACAAGAGGAAAAGTTTATTTAACTGTCCAATTATTTTCTTAAAAAAATTTAATTTTTGATAAAATAAAACAAATTTTTAGTACCATAGAAACCTTTCAACATGTACAATGACATATTATTACTATGTACAACTTCAAAAACAAATGCTTCCGGCTTCAAGTAAAGTGATGGTGAACATCTAGCAATACTTAAGCTGTAGGAAATTTCCTAGATGGTCGATGTTTTCCTTGGGTTGGAAAAAAAAATTATACAATTGAAAAATATAAATAAGACCTTCAATCAGCTGAGAATCATGAAAACACCTTCTGAAGTTCAGTCATCTGGATCTTGGGGAATATGTAGTAGTTACAAGAGTTCAATAACCAAAATGAAAGCCTGTGGATATTCAAATGAGTATTCCAGGAGAGGTCCTGTAGGTTCACAGTTGGTCTATCAAAAATAAAAGCTATTCTTATTGTGGTGGAACTTGTTATCTGGCTCATATACCATTCTTCACCAGCTCATGGACTCCATTCTCATCAATGATTAAAGGTGCATGGAATTCTTTATCTGCCACATAACTTTCTAGTCCCTAAAAGAAGGGGTGAAGTGAAACACAGTTAGAAAATTGGTGGATGCCAGTCATGGAATGCTGGACTTGGTGGCTATAACAATGATATAAAGCACGAATGCAGTAAGTTGGGCTGAGATAGAGAATTTAAAAGTCACTAAAAAGTCTACCTAGTATACTTTTTTTTGGCCACACCTGTGGCATGCATAAGTTCCCAGGCCAGGGGTCAAACCTGCCCCACAACAATAACCAGAGCCATAGATAGCAATGACAACGCCAGATCCTTAACCCACTAGGCCATCGGTAAACTCCTATTTAGTATACTTCTTAAACTGGGCTTAATGACCTATTTATGGAAGCATAAAACAAACAACAAAAAGGGGGAAAATCATTCTGATTATAAGGTAATTTTCGAAGTTAAGATGATAGTCATTCTTCCCACGATCATCGCCCAAAAGAGATAATATTCTAAGTAAGGTGGCTGCTTCTGAGGGTAGAACTAAGCAATCTGATAAGGATCTCCAGAAAAAAATATTATGTATTAGAATAAAGGGATCCCCTGCATCCCCCGGTCTTAATAGTGAAAGTACTCAGCATCTGAACAAAAGAGACTCATTAAAAGGAAAAGCTACATGGCACTAAAAAGAGCCAGATGATTTACCTAAAAAAAACAAGGCTTATTTTTTAAAAGCCTGTGCATTTCAATGTATAGTTAAAATGGACTAAACATTAAACATTCTGCTCATGGCAACGATGAGACAGACACAAAGCCTATTCTCAAAGAAAATTCTCAAAGAGAAGGATTCTCATTCCCAGGATGAGCTCCTTGGGGGGAGGGCCATCAGAAAATGTTGTATTTCTTTTTTTTTTTTTTTAGCACTGCACTTGCAGCATATGGAAATTTCCAGGCTAGGGGTCAAATCAGAGTTGCAGCTGCTGGCCTACACCACAGCCACAGCAATGCCAGATCTGAGCCACATTTGTGACCTACACCACAGCTCACAGCAATGCTGGATCCTTAACCCACTGAGCAAGGCCAGGGATTGAACCCTCATCCTCATGGACAACAGTCGGATTTGTTTCCACTGAGCCACAACAGGAACTCCCAGAAAATGCTGTATCTTCTTTAAGGACAACTCTACTTCAACATAAAACAATATCACAATCCTGCTTTTAAAAGAATAGGGAAAAGAGCAAAGCAAACTTACTTCTCCAGCATAGGAGATAAGAGGAGAGATTTCACATTGGATTGGTACATCATTGGCATCCTTCAAGCTAAGAAAAAAATCAGACATGTTAAAGATTCTGCTTCCCATGTTACTTGCCTGAGTGACAATACAGACCATAACTTTTTTCTGAAAAGCCTGCAGATTCCAAAATTCCCCTAAACAAATACGACAGAACATATCCTCATGATCACTAAACTCCCTGAGAATTAACACAAAATCATAATGGTGCAAGAAGACACTATTTGGGGTATGTACCAGTAATTACCAGTAGCTCTTCAAGATACTTCGCCAACACTGATACACTTACCCCCGATGTACATGTAATTTTTTATCATTTGCAAAGTTTAATTTGATAAAGAAGAGACTATTCATTGAGTATATGCTATGTTCCAGGCCCACTGCTAGACACTTTGAATCCTTTGCATTTCATTTTAGTCTTTACTATAACCTTGCACACTGATAAATATGCTAAAGCTGTACTCTCCGGTACAGTGGCCACTAGCCATGTATGGTTATTTAAACTTAGATTAAAAATAAAAGTTAATTAAAATTTAAAAATTCAGAGGCTCAGTCATAATAACCACATTTCAGGTGTTCGGTAGCCACGAACGGCTAATGACTACCAAATCGGATAGCACAGATAGAGAACATTTTCTTCACTGCAGAAAATTCTACTGGACTAAAAGGTCAGTTATTTCCCAGCACATGTTCTTCGGTACAGCTCAAATCTCCTAGATTAGTCGAGCTGATTTATTCAATGCTTCAAGGTGCTTCTCTTGTTACTTGACTGAAGGAAGTCCCTTTTTTGAGAGCTAAGGCAGAAGGCACTTAAGTGAAGGCAAGGCTGAAGTCACCACGTGCTTCCTCGATGTCACGTTCTAACATTTACAGCCACTTGGCATTCTCAGTTTCTAAATTATGTAACACAAAAGTCAATAAACAGTGCTTTTGATATGTTTGAAGTCACTAGCCTCTAGGCTTTTCATCATTTCAAGCACAATTCTCCAAAGAAGACATACAGATGGCCAGAAGATACATGAAAAGATGCTCAACATCACTAATTATTAGAGAATTGCAAATCAAAACTGCTATGAGGTGCCACCCTACACCAGCGAGAATGGCCATCATCAAAAAGTCTACAAACAATAAATGCTGGAGAGGGTGTGGAGAAAAGGGAATCCTCTTACACTGTTGGTGGGAATGTAAATTGATTAAACCACTATGGAAAATAGTATGGAGGTTCCTCAAAAAACTAAAAATAGAACTACCATATGATCTAGCAATCCCATTCCCAGGCATCATCTGGAGAAAACCATAATTTGAAAAGATATATGCACCCCAATGTTCACTGCAGCCCTATTTACAATAGCAGAGACATGGAAGAAACCTAAATGTCCATCAGCAGAGGAATGGATAAAGAGATATGGTATGTATATACAATGAAATATTACTCAGCTATGAAAAAGAATGAAGTAATGTCATTTGGACCTGGATGGACCTAGAGTTTATCATATTAAGTGGAGTTAGTCAGACAGCAAGAGACAAACATCACTTACATGCAGAATCTAAGAAAAGGATACACATGAACCTATTTGCAGAACAGAAACAGACTCACAGACTTTGAAAACAAACTTATACGGTTCCCAAAAGGGACAGGTGATGGAGGAAGGGATGGCTCAGGGTTTTGGGACTGGCATATGCACAGTGAGGTTTATGGAATGACTGGCCAACAGGGACCTGCTATATATAGCACAGGGAACTCTACCCAATATTCTGTGATAACCTATATGGGAAAAGAATCTGAAAGAGAATGGATGTGTGTACATGGATAGCTGAATCACTCTGTTGCACAGTAAAAATTATCACAACATTGTAAATCAACTAAACTTCAATAAAATTTTAAAAAATAAAAAAATAAAAATTTCAAAATTTTAAGAAAAAGAATTTTACCAATAAGATACATGGCACACAGAAATCTAGTCTTTCATAGCCTCAACCTTAGCTCTCCTTTGTTTTACCAAACATGTAGTCTGAAGCTTTGGTGGAGTCAATGAAATCAGAGGGTTTCTGAGGTGACCCACACCCACTCTTTCTCTAAACAGAACCATTTAGCCAGGCTTCAAGGCACTCTATGCCATCCTCCAACTCACTGGTCCTGCTACTTCTCACTCAAACCAGGCGAGTCACACGCACTTTTGATTATTCCAAGTCATTCTCAACTACGGTCCCTTTAACTATCCAAATCACATCCAAGATTCAACTCAAGCCTCAACCTTCCTTTGATGACTGCATTTCATAGTGATTGCCTTCATTCATTTATTCGTACAAAAAAATAAATTAGACGTGTGATAAGTATAATGATTATTTACACCACACATTTAACAAACACATACTGCCTGATTACTTAACTTTTATGTACATGCATCTTGAGTCTTCTAGTAGGCTGTAAGAAATGACTCATTTCTCTTGTGTAAATTACCTCAGCATCTGGGATACTAACAGTACTTACAGGTCTGTGTGTGGGCCTACAGGTGTTTATTGGCTGAATGAATGAATAAATGAACTATAAGGGTAGATAAATGACAGACTAGTTCAGGTAAAAGACAAATTAAAAGACAGAGCACATATCTCTCCAGCCAGAGTTGTAGACTCCATCAAAAAGAGCTTAAGAGATCTGGTCCAGACCCTCTGGAGCAGCCTGGAGTCATATAAAACCAAATGGGAAAACTGAGGACACATTCCATTGGTAAGATGTCTAGAACCCAGTCCCACCTGAACCTCTAAAGGATTTGATGTGACAGGACCAGAAGATTTTTTAAACCTAAGAAAGACATAGCTGACCTGAATATAACTTCCCTCCTAATACCACAAAGATACACCCAAGAAACAGAAAGTTGGGTGCTTGAGAGGAGGAAAGACAGACGCTTCCATCAACAAATATAAAATCTCAGAAGATAGGCAAATCAGCCCAAAATGGTGCCATCCCCCAATTCTTTAGTCAAGCACCCTTTTAGTAGTTAATACTGTTGTGTAGGTATAAAGGTGAAAAATGAAAATACTGTCATTTTGTCAAAATTCAGCATCTTGGTTCCATTCTTTCAGAATAATTCCAAGCTGTTTCTTCTTTTACAATAAATATCTCCTTTTCATCTCTAATTTTGTAATAAACTTTTTTTTCTGTTCTCTAAGGTCATTCTTTAATGCTGAGAATCTCAACAGAACTTATATCTAAGTCCATGATCTCATCTGGGGCCAAACTTTGATTTCAGTTTAATTATTCTACAAATCATGGCTAAAATGAAATAAATGGGATAAGGGGAGTGTGAAATAAAAGAATCTAAACAACAACTAAATAATGTTTAAAACTTTTGTATCCTAACTGAGACAGCTGGATGTTGTTTTCAATTGTATAATTAAGAAACTATTTCATTTTTACAGGTTGAAATATGTGGTTCAATGAGAAATTCAAAGTCAAAAATATATTTTTTAAATTGTATACACAGCTTGCTTCCACATATTAAAAACAATGGATGGGACAGAAAATGATGACAGGCTCTGCATCCCAGCTGCCTGGATGAGGGGCAAAAGTCACCAGGGCTCCTATAAGAGACTGGCCAGCTCTGGGAATCGACCTCCCTGTCTCCAGGGCCACATCCCAGGAATACGGACACCACAGGAACGTATGTCCACAGTTCAAAGATGAGTGACTCAGGCAGGAAAAAACAGACAGATGAAACTGACATCACGGCTACTTCTCTTTCTGTGATAACTCCCAGCTCCAGATCCTTGGCTCTGTAAACATTTTTCCAAATTATCTTAAAAACTTAAAATTCAAGCTACATCTAACAACTCTTAAAGTGTAACAAGAATATCAAGCTGTCCCTTTAGCTATAAAGAAAATGGCGTTTTCAAACCCAAACAAGAGTGGATACACGTTACTTCTAGCTAGAAATTATCTACCACTGAGACAAAAGATTTTAGAAGCAGGATAATAACCAACTAAAATCAACAGAGACCAAAAATGGAGCTATTACTAAGAGAAAAGATCAGAAGAACAGTTTCTCCATATTCAGAGCCATCAAATATGTCAGGAGAAGGTGGCCTTTATACCGAGAGCACATATCCAGTTCAATAAGACACATCTGCAGAATTCTTTTTAGCGAGCTTATGCTTAGGCTAAAAAAGGTAAGCTGGAATCCAAATTTGCTCTCCCTGACCTGTAACCTGCTTTAGATTTTATCTTTTCCTTTTAAACTTGTCACTATGGGTTCAAATACCTATGGTCAGATTCTTTGGTCAAGCATGCTTCCCCATTTCCAGCATGCACTGAGATTCTGAGTTAGTGTCATCCAGACAGATAACTGCCACCAAGCAGCACACCCCACCAAAGCGTCAACCATCCACCCCTGCCCCCAAGACCACCAAAAGGCAGAGAGCACTAAACTACAATGGCTGTTAGTATGGAGGGAAGCACAGCCCCACCACCATGCACTGCAGGCAGGCTGGTATATTTACTTGTGATTGACATCAGCTGTGATGGTCTCTGACTTTCCATTGGTAGCACTGCTATGTAGGAATAAATAAGCATTAATGGGGATGGAAACAAACCAAACAATAAAAGTGAAGTGGAACTGCAAAATATACTTGACTACAAAGCATGGATTTATGGTAAATTATAAACTTGGCAAAGGAGACCTGTGGGGGTAAAAAACAACAACGACAACAACAAAAAAAAAAAAAAAAAAAAAACCCTCAGTGGTCAAAGATGAAGCATGAGGACAATCTGACATGCCATGGAGCAAGCTTGTTGACAAGACAGAGCCTGAAGGTGGCCTTGAACTGGGAGACAGTCTACCACTCCTCCTTCTTATAAAAACACAGTTATGGACAAGTAAGTTCCAATGCCCAATATTCTAGCATTTACCAAGGCATTCTAGTGCTTTTGTGCATGCGGACAGCCATTTTATTCTTTAAGAATATAAATTATATGGGAGAATATTTTTTATGAAAGTACAGAAACATTTTATGAAAGTACAGTACAATGAATGTCTTATCATAAAGTATAAGATTGAGCTTAAAAGAGCTTTATCTCAGATTTGAATAGCTCTAAGGATCTTTTTTTTTCTTTTAATTCTAAAATCCCCCAAACATTTCCACAGTTCAAAAAATATAAGTAGCATGCACATCCATTCCTGGCAGCTCTCTCAGCAGTCTGGAAGAGCCACAGTGAACTGAAGTAAGCCTATGTCTTGTAAGCATCCTGTGGGTAGAAGGTCTTTGTTGGGGGGTGGTTAGGGCCTCGCATATAGTACTGAAGTGAGACCACAGATACACGGGCAGCAGCAGCCAATCCTGTGGTACGGTGGACACTGATGGGTTTAACCGTGTGGTACACCAAAAGAATCACCTTCTGACTTTACTCAGTAGGAGTCGGCTCATTGACACAGCGGCGAGGCATCCAAAAAAACCAAGAGCTTTAGAAGATTCCTCTTTAAGGGGAAGTAAGGCTTTTCTTTGTAAAGGGCAAAGTCTTCATTACGTCACATCAGGAACTGCCCACATCAACCTTTTGCTTTTTTAAAAGTTCTAGGAATACATCAGAGATAGAAGAGAAAGAAGTCCAAGAGGAGGAGCCCAGGAGGCAACCACACAACAGAGAAATGATAGTGACCTACCGGGGAATTGCTGGGAGGCGAGAGCCATTTTCATCTATGAAGTGGCCGCCGGCGTTGAGGACCCAGCAATGGTGGAGGGACATCAAAGCATGCCTTGCAGTAGTAGGGTTGTCTTTCCCATTCTGACTGTCTGCATTCTTCAGTGGGGAAAATTCATCTTCCCGTAATACTTCATACACCACAAACTTCCTAGAGTGGAATCATACAAACACTGTTTTATTATGAAACAAAACTGCATACATAGCTTCTGGCCTTGCTCTACACAGTTAAGCCCTTGGTCTTCAATATTAGGTTCTCTTAATCCAATTTCAAGTGAATGCTGAAAGAAATGATGTTTATTCCTGGATGAAATAAAGTGAAAGTTCTCTTCCCCATGCAAAATAAAAAATCACTTCCACCCCTAGCAATAAAATACTTCATCTTAAGTCAGAAAGATTAGAAACCCTAATGCAGAAAGATCTTATGAGTATCTACTCTGGGAGGAAAAAAAAAAAAAAAAAAAAACAGGCAAAAAGAATGATTCAGAAATGTATATGGGAAGATGAATCTTTTGCCTTTTCATATTGGCCAAATTATGAGACACAAATCTCAGCATCAGTGTGATCTTTAATAGAGGGCTACATAAGCTAAACAGTGTTCACTGAAACACTGACTCATAGGTCAGTAAGACATCCTAAACACAAATGGGCTCATTCTCCATCTCAACGGTTTTGGTCTCTCAGTCAAAATAAATGACTTTAACAATTTTTCAGGAGAGACAGATAATAAACTAATTGAAATTAAAAAAAAAAATACTCACAGGCAACTCAAACCATATTCTTGGATTGGTGGTTTCATACTAGAGAATGACAATGAATCTAGACTATATACTCACCATCGAAATGCCATACCTGACATATAAGCTGTCAACTGTTTTCTGAAAACAGTGTCCTGCCTAGGAGAGTAAAAGGCAACATTTTAAGATATATACTTAATCTTACTGATGCTATTTGAAACATACTTTGCAAACTGGAAGATGTCAAAGACAAATTTTTCCATCTTTATTCCATTTGGTTTGTCTGGCTTAATTAACTGCCCCAAGGAATCCACATATGGAATTTTCTTTTGGGCTACATGGTGCTGCAACTGAGGTTCATAAATGCTAAATAGGAAAAAAAAAAAGACATAATCACTTTCCAAATTTAAAATGAATGTCAGAGAATCTGATAATCACACTCAGAAGCAAATGTATCAACAACAAATACTAAGATTTTCAAACAGAAGAGCATTATTACATTTCAGTTCACATTTAAATATTAAATGAATAGATATTCCTATTCATTTACCTAAATTTTTAAAAAATCAAATAATAATCTCCACAATAAAAAAATGTATACACACACACAGCTCACACCGACTCTGCCATAATTTCCATGTCTTTTATAAAATGTTCCACTATTAGCCCCAACTTTCCCAACAGAGATCCCTTCAAGTGCTGGATGGAAAGATGAGTATTTATAGTTACTACGGATGAATTAATAACACAGCTACAAAAAGCATAGTGGAATGGGAAATATTTTGGAACTGGAGTTGAAATTCTGAAGTAAAGCTGATAACTTTTTAAAAAGCAGTCATCTTGAATATTTTTTACAATCAAATGAAGAATCAGATACTGAGAATATCCTTCATTTAAAAATCTGGTGAGATAAAATAGCTCTTATCTTATCCTTAGTTGGCACTACTATGCTGATTTCCATCCTTGTCTCAAGTTCTTTTTTCCTCACTATCTAATGCACTAGTTCCTAAATGCTAGTCTGAGAACCAGTTAAATTAAATTATGTGGGCAGCTTTTTAAAAACACAGATGTTGGGCATTCCCGTTGTGGCTCAGTAGAAATGAATCTGACATGTATCCATGAGGATGGGGATTCAATCCCTGGCCTCAGTGAGTTGGGGATCCAGTGTTGCCATGAGCTGTGGTGTAGGTCGCAGACATGGCTTGGATCTGGCATTGCTGTGGCCGGCAGCTGCAGCTTCAATTCAACCCCTAGCCTGGGAACCTCCATATGCTGTGGGTGTGGCCCTAAAAAGACTAAATAAATAAATAAATCAAAACACAAATGTCTGCATCTACCTCCAGAAATTCCAACTCAGTAGATGTAGGGTAGACATTTGTAATTTTTAATGTTGCCAGTTGTGGTAAAGAGGGGGTGTTTCCTTTCTCATTCTTTGCTTCCCCACAACCTAGGACAGCTGGAGGGAGGTAAGGGAGAGAAGAAAAAGGAAAACTGCTTTGGACTCTAGTTAATGCACTGGGGAGATGGGGCTGCTACAAATTTGCACCCGATGATATATCTTACTAAAAGCAACTGCAATATCAGGTAAACTTCCACTTGATAAAGGTGATCCTCAGAAAGATGAATTATGTAAGAATGGACTTGAAGTTTCTTCCTATTTCTCATGAGACTTAGCTTCTGATGAATAATAAATAAACATTTGAAAAGCCCCCATCCTGCCCATACTTGACAACGTCTCTCAGAAATGGTACGGTGAAGAAATGGTTGGCAATGTTCCCTGCGTTGAACAGCAGTCGTCCATCAGAGCTTCGTTTTTGAGCTGTTGCCAGAGAAATCTCACTGTATTCTACCACTTGATAGACTCCATCCACGCGGCAAACCACTCCAACTGGTTCTGTAGGATTCGTCTTCTCCACCACCTGACCACCAAAGAGAGACAACAGTAATGAAAGAAATTTAATCAAGTGCTCCCTTGGAGATCTGTCATTTTTCTAAGACCACATTTACAACTTTGCTTAAAGTATTAAGTCAAGAGGAACCTTTAACTTTAGATAATCATCTACCCATCTTTGTATCTGACAGACTCCTTTTCAATGGGAAAGAGGTAAATTATCTCCCTCCTATTTATCATCTAACTAAACCATAGAGATTCCATCATACACACAGGGCCCAGAAGAAAGCACACGAAACTGGGAATAACTAAATGAGGAGTCTACCTCCCCCCAAATATATTTTATTTTTTAATTTATCCTTAACCACACTCAATTACTTTGAGAATAAATGAAATGAAATTTCCCTGAGATTCACAAGACAAAAGGAGTCTTTCTGCCTCCATTTTATATTGCCCAAGTCATTACTTCATTTGAAAATGATGTTTCTTTCATTTTCATTCATGAATACAACAAATTCCTTGTTTTTCAGGGACTTGGCTAGGAGGTAGGGAGCTTAGAATAGGCAAGTCATGGGATTCTCACTCCTACTTCAAGCAGAGAAGCCCACACATATTTATCTGTTTTGCAAACTAGATTTTGTTTGAAAAAATCTGAAAACCAGTGATTGGATGATATATCAGTGACTCCAGGCTGTTCAGGGAGCTGAGAGAAGAGCATGTAATCAAAATCAGAAGGAAAACAGAAGAGCATGTAATTTTTTTAAAAAACCTCACAGGTGATTTTGACACCCCTCCCCCACCCTAATCATATACCACCAACCTAAACTAAGTGTTTAGAATAAAATAATGAAAGAACTGTATGCAATGCACTCATAAAAATCAAGCCTCAGATGATATGAATATCCAGCAGAAGAATCAATTAAAAGATTCACAGATGTTTTTGCTGTGTTTGATTAATAATTTAGCGTGCCTCAGAGTATTTTGAAAAATCTGTCCCCATTTTGAAGTCTATCCAAAGTATACATAGAATTATATCAATAAAGTTGAAACTTTTCTGCAGCAATTGATTCCTTAAAATAAATACAGCAGGAGCAGTCCCTTCCAAACAACTAAAGCCACTGTTGAGCACTACGTTTACACAGCAATTAGAGATATAGGTACTGTGTGTAGCTCAGTGAGGCTGGGCTACTGGATACGCAGGCCTGCTGTGTAGTTTCACTGTTTGCCACCCTGAAAGGAGTACAGTATTCAGTGAAAAGAAACTTTTCTACCACGGAAATGGATTAAACTGGGGGGAAGCATACAGCAAAATTGATTTAAACCAATCATGAGCCTATTTGCAATTCTAGTCTATCGAGCCATCACCACCTCTCACTTTGTATACTCCACAGTGGGTATCTTAGTAGACAGGGAAGCTGGAATAGAGATGTATTTTCCATTCACTTCTATATACCCCTATTCCTGACTAGCCATGGAAAATGAAAAGAAGCAAATACACATTTTACTTCCCAAGTGTTAATCTGCCAGTGAAAGGTTTACTTTTATAACAACCATGAACCTCCAAATACTATAAAAGTCTAGATTACAAAAGAAAGCATTTGGAAAGTGCATAAAGTTGAAGGTCAGTTTATATTATACAGAAAAGATATTCAGTTTAAAATTATGAAGCTTCTTAATTTCCTACAACTTAAATCTTGAAAAGCTGAGTTGAAAATAACAGTCCAGGCCCAAAGTTGCTGCAGCTACTTTACAAAATGATCTTTAACAACCACTCCTACTTTTCCAGCTGTGTACTTTTGTAAGCCACTCCACTAAGTCTTTTCTCAAGGCACTCCATAAAACATACTTAATTCGCCAAAACAGAAGCCTACTAAAAAAGTACTGCAAAGAATTCTACTACCACACTAAGAATAACTCCTTGATTTAAGTGATTTAAAAAATATATATTTAATATCTTGATTTTTAAATTACAAGGGTGGGAGGGCAGATTACATAAATGGTTTCTAACATTTATAAAAGTTTTTAACATATACCAGTCTTGTCATATTTTGGTTCCATCTGAACATTTATTTATTCACTGAGTAAACTACTACATTATACGCCAGACACAATACTAAACAGGATTTGTCTTAGAGGAAATCCTGAGACAGAATTTGTCCTAGAGAAGCCAGGGGTCGTGGAGAAGAGAGGATGGTTACATTTACAGCCCTGTATGATTTTTAGCATGCTCATAAAAGTTAGCACACCAATTCAAAGTTTTCTTGAGCTGCCAAGCAAAAACACAATTGAAGAGTTTGGTTTTATAATGTGATATAATACTAGAACTAAGAATTGGTTCTTAATTAATCCTAGAACTAACACTTAGTTAATACTAGAACTAAGAATAGGTTCTTAGTTAATTGGTTCTTAGTTAGTCCTCTGCTAATGTGATAAAGGACCTGGAGCCTGGAACTTAATGAGTCCTGGAACTCAGGGTGCTCATTCCTGAGATCAAAGAGGTTGACCAGGTAATCTCTGAGGCCCCTTCCAGGTTCAACATTCTCTAATCATTTAGAATTTAAACTGATTCTTAAACTCAGCAGTAAAATTTAAGTTTCTGTTTTAGAAAGAAGAGTGACACCAAGTGGAACAAAGCAGAAATACACAGTTTTGATTTGTTTTTTAAAGCTCAATAGTTACATAATTACAATCCAATGCACTTGTATCTATTACAATTTAGCAGGTATTTATTTACAATACAGCACAGACACTCCCAGTACTGAAGCAGGTGGAGGTATTCAATCAATGAACTAAACCAACCACTTACTTTCAGAGCCAGGAGGAGTCTTATTAGGTTTGCCAGCCTGATCTCTCAAAACTTGTGCTTGTAAATTTAAGACTTCGGCTTCGATGACTTTGCATTAGATTTGTAGATTAATTTTGGGAGAAATGACATCTTTATAATAGAAAGTCGCCAATCAGGAATATGATATGTCTCTTACAGCAGCTCTTCTCCTTAAATTCATATATTTAAAACTTATATGTAGTTTAATTTGTTTTTGTCAGAAGTCTATATGGTTTTGACTTTTGGCAGAAAGTGTCAATATTACACAATTATTGTTTCTTCTAACATCTTTATGGTTTTTACTTTGTAATCCATTTGAAATTGATTCTGGTATAAGCTCTGAAGAAGACATCTTACTTTATTTTAGCCAGTTATCCCATTCATTTTCCCCCAATGATTTGAAATGCCATTTAAAAAATGTACATTTTAAAAAAGTACATTCTTACATACATATGGTTTTGTTTCTTTCTTTTCTTTTCTTTTTTTTTTTTTTTTTTAGCGATGCAACTACAACATACGGAAGTTCCTGGGTGAGGGGTCGAATCAGAGTTGTAGCTGCCAGCCTTCGCCACAGCCACAGCAACGCAGGATCCAAGCAACGTCTGCAACCTAGACAAAAACTCACAGCAATGCTGGATCCCAAACTTACTGAGCGAGGCCAGGGATGGAACCCACAGCCTAATAATTCCTAGTCAACCTCATAATTACTAGTCGGATTCATTTCCACTGAGCCACAAGGGGAGCTACTGTGTGGCTTTGTTTCTGACTGATTTGCTTCATTAATCTGTCATTACATTCTGGTTTCAGCACTACACTCCTAGCTACTTTTTATCTATCATCTATTTTAATACCTGATAGACTGCTTCCTTCTTTATCATCATCTTTTTTCAACATTTTCCTGGCCATCTTTACATGTTTATTCTAAACTTTATAATCATTTTGTTAAATGTGCCCAAAACAGTTTCATTGGGACTTTGTGATCAGGACTGTGTTATACTTCAATTCAGTGCGAACTGATACTTTTAAAGATTTCTAGAAAAATAATATTTATATTAATATTTATAAATCTTCCCAGGTGTTATTAAGGCCTATCATGTCATAAAAGCAAGTCTCTTACATTATCATATATGCAACTAAAAAAAAATGTTAAAAAGATCTATACCAAGGACACCCTCGTTACACTCATTATGTGGCATGACAAACCTCCTTCTGTCTCAATATCAGCATGTTTATGGTCATTTAAGAAGTTATTTTATTTCCTTAATTGCCCTTACCCTCAATCTGCAAATTTCTACCTTATTCACAAGACTATCGTGAGTTACCTTGTCAAAGGCCTTGTTGAAGTCCAAATCTGCTATTTCTATCACATATGCTTTATCTACTACTCCAAAAACTTAGGAAGAAACTGGGTTACTCTTATCAAATACAACTTGATATGAGTAAATCCAACACCTTGATATTAATAAATCCATCCCAGGCCTAGTGCCGACCATTTACTTTCCCAGGTACCTACAAATCATCTTCACATATTTTAAACTCTTACCTGTGATGGATTAATCAGAAAGAATCAAATGTCGCCAATTTAAGAAAAAAACTGGATGTGGGATAGTTTAGCTACCTTATTTTTTTTTTTCTCATTTTACTGGAGTATAGTTACTTTAGAAAATGAATGGTTCTGGGGAATTCCCGTTGTGGTGCAGCAGAAAGGAATCCAACTGGTATCCATGAGGATGCATGTCTGATCCCTGGTCCTGCTCATGGTGCTCATGGGTCAGGGATCCAGCGTTGCTGTGAGCTGTGGTGTAAGCTGCAGACATGGCTCAGATCCCTCATTGCTGTGGCTATGGCATGGGCTGGTAGCTGTAGCTCCAATTCAACCTCTAGCCTGGGAACTTCCATATGCTGAGGGTGCAGCCCTGAAAAAGCAAAAAAAGAAAAAGAATATGAATGGTTCTAAAATATGGAAATCACCCTAATGACCTAATGAATCTAGTTGACTCCTGGAATGTATATACTGACAGAAAAAAACCATTTAAAGCCTTACTATAGTTGAGAAAGGCCTTACCTTTGCTCCACAGTCTGCTCCTTTCTGAATGCAAAACCCAATGAACCGTGGGTCTGCCACTTTTACTAATATGTTGTCAACACAATAGACATGAATGCTCCAAATGCCTCTCTGCTCCATATCCTCCACAATATTCTGGGCTGCAAGAGCCCGATAAAGACCACCATTCCCATCTGGGAAATAAAATAGCCTGTTAGTAGCACCAAAACTCAGTATGCAGGTAACCCAAAGACAGTTTAAATTTCTAAACTGGATGAAGATCTTTGAAAACCAGTTTTACATGACAGGTCCAAGAAAACTGAATATGCATAAGGAAGGATTCAGGTGTCAAAAAGTTATACTTCATGACTTTGCAGGTAATTTAGCATAAGTATCCAGAGAATAACATTATTAACGTAGGACTAGGCAACTCCAAAGAACATACTTTTCTTTTTAACTCAGCCCTTTTAACAATTTGACCTATAATATATTGTGAAGCATAAAATTTCTTTATCAGGCAATGATTATTTCATAACATTTCAAGTTTTAACATTTGTATGATTCAAGTTAGCTCTGTATTTACAGCCCCAACACTGACAATTTCACCCATCTCAAAACTAAAAATACGTGAGCATTTATGCCAAATAATTTGTTAAGAAATCAGATTAATATGAAAGTCTATGATGATTTGAACTAACTTTCCTCATCTATTTTGAGTGCTTAGATAATATGAGACTTGCCTTTATTTTATTTATCTGTTTTTTTGTTTGTTTATTTTGCTTTTTAGGGCCGCATCCACGGCACTTCAAGGTTCCCAGGCTAGGGACTGAATTGGAGCTAGAGCTGCCAGCCTACGCCACAGTAATGCAGGATCCGAGCCATGTCTGCAACTTACACTATAGCTCACAGCAACACCGGATCCTTAACCCATGGAATTAAGTTGGAGGAAAAATGATTTGGATGAAATAAACACCTACATCTACAGAGCACTACTGTAAACTATTTTTTATTTCCCTTCAGCATTTCCTCCAAGTAGAGATTCACATAAATACGACTTTGTCAACATATTTACTTTTATAGATGGGCTCATACTAAGGGTCACTGCATGTGTCTACACAAGCAATATAGTACCCAATCTTAGGGGTGCCATTAACAAACCACAATGTGCATGCAGTAATTGTGTAAAGTAGTGGCCCTAATCATCGTGTGCACACAGTTCTGTATTTCTCATTCTCTTACTTAACCTACTGAGATTATTTCTCTTTGTCATTTAATATCTCCAGTTATTTTAATACTGTTCAAGAATTAATGCTACAGATAAACTAAAATCTAGACTCTTATTTACTAAACAGTAGATGGTTTCCAATATTTCACTCCAATAAATAATGTAGCATGAATACTGTATATAAAATACTAGGTAAAGAGAATAAATATTCAGAATGCTGCTCAAATGGCTCTCAAGGGCAGACATCCACGAAAAGTATAAAAGCATATCTATTTCACCCATGGGCATCTCCATTTTTTAATATCACTGCCAAATTGAAGAGAAATTAAAATATTAATTTTTAACATCCAAACCACCATTTCCACTAAAACAGAAACTCAAAATGTAATGAGTTACATATTGTAAATTGACCATACTTCAAAAAAAAAAAATTTAATGAGTTATGTTACTACCATTTCAAATCACCATTAAATAAACACGGTTACAAACCTGGAGCCATAGAAACCTTGTTCTTCTCTTCCAAAATAATTTTCCCATCAAAACTCATAGCAGGCAGCATTCCCTGCTGAAAAAAGATGACATTCTCTTTTTTTAAACCAAAGTACTTGTGCTTTGTGAAGAATTCCTTTGTAGAGTCCATTGTTCTGCCACTGGTCATTATATACCTTGCAAGAGAAAAGTAGATATTCTAAGTAATAGTGCTATGTGAATTAGGGCAAAATAAAGTCTTGCCTATTTCCTAAGCTAAAGAAAATCTGAGAGGAGTTTCCGTTGTGGCACAGCAGAAACAAATCCAACTAGGAACCATGAGATTGCGGGTCCGATCCCTGGCCTTGCTCAGTGGGTTAAGGATCCGGCATTGCCATGAGCTGTGGTGTAGGTCACAGATGCAGCTCAGATCTGGCTTCGCTATAGCTGTGGCATAGGCCAGTGGCTACAGCTCCGATTAGACCCCCTAGCCTGGGAACTTCCATATGCTATGGGTGCAGCCCTAAAAAGACAAAAAAGAAAGAAAGAAAGAAAATCTGAGAGCATTGTTTCTTATTAACTCCCTTCATCCAATTCCTGGATAAGGTAACATTAGCTGCTATCCAAGGGGGATTTCTGCCAGTAACTTCATCAATCCTTATGTATAAAATAAATCTGTAGCAATATTAAAATATATCTCCTGCAACAGAGAGCCTGTAATTGTTCAATAAAACATTTTAGAACTCTGTGAAAAGCGTATTCTAATTTAAAAGCTCCTATTCTACTAAACAGAAGGAAAGGGTAAATGCAATACAGTCTAATTATCTCATGGTTCTTTATACTAAAATTTTGAAATGAAACCTGGGCTCTGTTCACTCTTTATTTAGAATCATAAAAGTAGAATTATACTCTGTGGTCACAAAAATTCAACCCATAACAGTGTAGTAAAAGAGAAAAAAAAATTTATCTAAAACCACAATTAGTGACTGCAATAGCTTTTGCCCTTACTAAAATGTAAACTACATATAAGGAGGGATTTTTGACTGTTTCAGTTAGCGATATAGTCCCAGTATCTAAAAGTAGGCATTCAATATCTGTCAAATGAGGAAATGAAGAAAATTACATAATTTTCCAGCATAGTCAACATCTGCCCAATTAACAAATTATCCTGGGTATTATGAACTCTGGCACAAAAACTTTGGGTATTGTGATTTAGATAACAAAAGTAGTGGCTAAATTGTTCCACATAAGAAAAGCACATAAATTCTGAGTTGTGAGAAGAAAGAGAGAGAAGAAAATCCAACATAATGGTGGGGGGCCAGGGCTGAAAGTAAAATGTTGGCCACTTAGAACACAGATGTCTTCAAAAATCCCCAAGGGAATCAAGATGAGAGGGGGAAATAGTTCACAGCTGGCCAATATCCTGGTTAAGAGCTAGAAACACGGAGGAAATCACAAAAAGCCTATGTTTTAAATGCATCAGAGAGCTACAAAGGCAACAGGGACTAAAACTAAAATTCAAGACTGGGTGAGTCTTTCAAAGGAGAGCTAAGAATATGCAGCTGGTCTTTCCCTGTAGGTATCTGCTGATCTGGGGTAAAGGCTAGAGCTAGGGAATTTGAGCTTGGACCAGGCAGAAGGACAGAGAAACCAGCAGAACTTTTGTTGGTCACCTGGGGCTAAAATAACAAGACTAGGGACTTGAGGGAATCCAGCACACAGCTGGTTTCCCTCTCAAAACAACTTCCCAAGCTGCTCTGAGAAAGAGATTAAAGGACTAAATCAAAACCTTCTAAAAAACAGACCAGAACTTCCCGTAATCTCTTGGCATTTAGCAAACAAACGCTGGCCAAGATGAGCCCTGAGGACTCGGCACACTAGCAGAGACCAAGCTTAGTCCAGAGCAGAGAAATCAGTGGGGCGGGAGAAGGCAGTTTCAGGAGGACCAGATAACCCGATACTTGAGGATATGAGTTTCTAGAGTAAAAGAACCCACTGAGTGCCCAGAGTAATAACTGAAAATAGATCCATACTGGAGTTCCCTTGTGGTGCAGCAGGTTAAGGCTCTGGCATTGTCATTGCAGCAGCTCAGGTCGCTGCTGTGGCGCAGGTTCAATCCCTGGCCCAGAAACTTCCCCAGGCAGCAGGTGTAGCCAAAAAAGAAAAAAGAAAATAGATCCATACCACGTCAACATGAAACTTGATGCTAAAGCTAAGAGGCCCCAAATGCTTTCAGAGCAAGAGTTGAAAAGAAAAAAAAAAAAAAAGATTGGGAATCCCAATGGCAGTGGACTTCTCAAAAGCAATGCTGAAACAATAAAGCAATGCCTTCAAATTTCAGAAAAAACTGATTTTCAATCAGAAATTCTATACATAGATAAACTTCCAAACAGCATGAAGTTTCTAGACTGAGTTCTCAAAGGTTCTCAGGTAGGGAATGAGAGTTGGAGGTGAGTATATATGGCTCACTAAGGCTATAGTGATCATCATCTAGCTATAATACATATTACTTTAACATGGATAGTAAATTATAGCTCCCAAGAAAATCAGTAGTAACAGGAAATTCTGCCTATGAATAAAGTAAATACACATTTGAATACTATAAACCAATAGTTCAGACCCTCTCCCATAAAGGGATCTATCTTACCATGGAATGATACATTTGTTGCCATGATATTTTTCAGCTAACTGCTGAAGCTTCAGGATACGCTCTGCTTGAATCTGAAAAAGCGTCTTATGGGATGGCAAACCAACATCATACATCCCCTTGGGATAGGCAACACCAAGTCTTGTCCCCTGCCCACCGGCGAGAAGAAGAACTGCCACTTTGTTCTGCGAAATCTGGAAAAGTCCTAAAAAAGAAAACACCTGTATCATAAAACCTTTGTAATTCAACCCTTTAGGACTACAAATACGAACATAGCTGCAAAGAGTTACCCTATGTACAAAAGGCATAAAGAACAAGGATACATGGATGAGTATCTTGCTAATAAAAACATTTTGTTAAAAGTTAAATTTATAAAACTCAACCAAACCATAAATAATATAAATAATATACTTTAATGAATTAATAATTTTTATTCTGATAAGGTTGGAAGGCAAAGACCAGGAAATGTTACAAATGTTTTACCAATACTTGACAATTTACTTGACAACTTAGATAGGGCAAGTCAAGAAAAAGAGGATGAAAGAAGATCCCTAGGCTTCAGGATGAATGATGCCACCATTATATTACCTCCAGCCTATAAATCAATTGATACAATTAATCAATGAACATGCAAACATACTAGACAAGCTACCTACCATCCAGTAAACGTAAAGAAAAGAAACCCTGAGTTGGGAAAGTAGTGCAGGACAATGGTTACATAAGCCAGGCTCTTAAATCAAGACACCTGGGTTTGAAACACAACTGAATGAGTTCAGGGGATTTGCCTGCAAAAGGGTATTAGGAGACTTTGTGGTATGATGGAAATATTTTATATCTTGATGGGGTGACAGTTACATGAGTGTATAAATTATTAGAAACTCAAAACTAGTACATTTTAAAAAATCTTTTGGCTGCACCCACAGCATACAGAAGTTCTGGGGCCAGGGATCGAACCCACACCACAGTAGCAACCTGAGCCACAGCAGTGACAACGCCAGATCCTTAACCCGCTGTGCCACCTGGGACTTCCAAAGCTAGTACATTTATTGTATGTACTATAAATGTATAGTACATACTAGTATATATTGTATGTAATTATACTTCAATAAAACTGATCATGATGCCTTCTTTTTTAAACAGGCCATCTGGAGTTCCTGTCGTGGCGTGGTGGTTAACGAATCCGACTAGGAACCATGAGGTTGCGGGTTCGGTCCCTGCCCTTGCTCAGTGGGTTACCAATCCAGCGTTGCCGTGAGCTGTGGTGTAGGTCTCAGACGTGGCTCGGATCCTGTGTTGCTGTGGCTCTGGCGTAGGCCAGTGGCTACAGCTCCGATTTGACCCCTAGCCTGGGAACCTCCATATGCTGCGTGAGCGGCCCAAGAAATAGCAAAAGGACAAATAAATAAATAAATAAATAGGCCATCTACTGCAGCTCATAAGGACGTGAAACTTAATGGGTTTTTTTGAAACTATAAATGAAACTATAAATGTTATTAAAAGACAGACGTTCTCAGTTTGGATGAAAAAAAGAGCAAAAGCAAAATTTTGCCATATACCATTTCTAAGAGCTACTTCTTCACTCTAAGGTGGACAGTTTCAACACCAGAAGGCAGAGAAGCTTCTGGGGAGAGGCATCACAGGGACTGGGTCTCTGGGAAGCTAGAAAAGCTGTAAGAGGTCAGATGAGATAAAGCAACAGTTGGTGGATCTTGTCCTATTTTCCAAATTTCATACTTTCATTAAAATTCTCAGAATTTCTATGAACAAGGCAGGCCACTATCCACAATTGTAGGCCAAGCCAGAGGAGACAGTGGTGGCCAGTATCAATTATTATCTTTGTTGCTGTTTTTTATATCTTTAGGTATGTGGTGTTTGCCTAATTTACCAACTGTGTGCTTTATGTGTTTTTGATATAATAGGCTTTCCCTAAAGCTAATACGCTCATATGTCATGAACTTAGAGAAATATTCTTGGAGTTCCCCTGGGACACAATAGGATTGGTGGCATCTCTGAAATGCCAGGATGCAGGTTTGATCCCTGGCCCAGCACAATGGGTTAAAGGATCTGGCATTGCCACAGCTGCAGCATAGATTGCAACTGCAGCTCAGAGCTGATCCCTAGCCTGGGAATGCCATATGCCATGGTGCAGCCAAAAAAGAAAAAAAACACATGTATATTCTTATTTATTTTGGCTGCACCCATAGCATGTGGAAGTTACCAGGCCAAGGATCAGACTCATGCCACAGCAGCAACCCAAGCTGCTGCAGTGACAACACCAGGTCCTTAACCTGCTGAGCCACAAGGAAACTCCAAGAAATATTCTTAAGACTATTAAGAACTGTCTCAGTCCCGAATCTACAATCTATCTTCATTACAGTAAATAAGTGTAGCCAAGGACATTATGCAGGAACTTTTTAACTTTTTCAATCAAAATAATTTAAGAGAGTTCCCACTGTGGCTCAGGGATAATGAACCCAACTAGTATCCATGAGGACATGGGTTTGATCCCTGGCCTTGCACAGTGGGTTAAAGGATTCCACATTGCCATGAACTAAGGTGTAGGTCACAGATGCAGCACGGAACCCGTGTTGCTGTGGCTAGTGTAGGCCAGCAGCTGTAGCTCCAATGTGACCCCTAGCCAAGGAACTTCCATATGCTGTAGTCTGGCCCTAAAAAGCAATAATAACAATAATAATAATAATAATTTAAAAGCATGTTACATATTTCCATAATTTTCATTTTTGATAGGAAGCTGAGACTTAGCTACCTGACCATTCATTTCCTTTCTTCCTTGCCTATAGCTAGATGGTCCTTGTTATTTTCTCTGCTGCATTTCACTGTACCTCAACAGAGTTTGAAAATATGATATCAGGGGTAATGGTAGACCCCAAAACAGTAACTATAATCCAAGAGATAGGTTTGATTTCCTCCACCGTAGAGCTAACAGGCTCAGAGGAGTTAAGGGTCTTGCCCAAGCTCACAGGGCTAATAAATGCGAATCAGGATGAGACCCTGACTCCAGGGCCTCTTCACCAGCACTACTCTGCCTCCAGCAGTCTCTTATCACACCCAAACATTTAGCAGATAACTCATGCAGCACTATAATTTTTAGGGGTGTAAACTTTGTTCCTATTTCCTTCTTGCCCTTCTTTCTCTTTTCCACTGAATTCATGAGAGGCTGTGCTGCCTTTCCCTTATCTATCTTACCCATCACCCTACATGGAAAAGCTGCTGAGCTGGGAAGAGCCCACATTCCCCAAAACTTGCCAAACACTGAATTTCTAAGAACATTCAAGCTCTGTGCTGCCCTGAAACAAGCCCCGCAACCACCATGTGATAGAGACTGGCTCAGATGAAGCAAACTGAAGGGAAGAGGGAACAACATAAAGCATTTTCGAAACTGTTTTACATTCAGTGTTTCCTTGAGTTATCTAAGAAACTACAGTTTCTAGGAAATAAATTTAATTCTGCTACCACTAACCCAAAAAGCATTATTTTAGAATACAGATTCATAATCCCTTATCTAAGCCCATGGGTCAGATAAGTTTCAAAATACAGAACTCTTCGAAATTTAGAAAAGGAATATAATACATATACAACATAGTTTACTCCAGCAGATCCGAGACAGTATCTTACAATCACAGTAAATGAGATTTAAAAAAAAAAAAAAAAAAAAAAAAAGTTTAACCAATAGTCTCATGTCTGTTCAGGTCAGGTTTTATACCATTTTAGAATGGCAGATACATAACTCCAGTCTCTTTCCCAAAAGTCCCAGGTAAATACTCTGGACAGAGAGATCTTTGTTCTTTTCTTCACAGACCACACATGTTTTAAGTAGTTTTACCATTTATGTGGCTCTGGTCATCCTTATTACTTTTACCTTTGGTCCAAAGGTAAGCGATTTCTCTCAGCTCTCGTACCTGTACAAGGTTAGGAGCCACACTCCCAGGGCTCCTGCTCATCTGGTGGCCTCCCAACACCAATCAGCACCTGCCCCCGGTGTTAACTCATTCTCAAAACATCACTGTACAACCTCTTGTCTTCCTTGGATCTGTTCCCCAAACTACAGCTTCGTTCCAGATTTCCCAATGTTTCCATTTTAAAGTTTTGCTAACCAGCAGCTCACGATGGCATTATTCTTTATTCAAATAAATGGCATGTGTTTGTTTCCTAAGTCCCTGGCTGACATATTTTCTCCAAGTCTTCTTTCCATCTATGGCCCTTGTAACCCATCCAATCACTATTTCTTAAAAGCAGCGTTAAGACCATGCTTGCCAGGTGTGCATTTCCAGATGGATCTACATTTACACCTCATCTCCAACTAGCCACAACTATAGTAATGAATTATAACACAATCTATAAATATTTGTGATAAAAAGGTGTCAGCATTAACTTCTTCCTGCTTATACATATGAGCAGACAGAGAACAACAAAAGAAAGCAGTCCCTAGAGTATCAAAACCAGCTGCAATTCAAGAACTAAATGCAGGAGTTCCTGTCGTGGCTCAGTGGTTAACGAATCCGACTAGGAACCAGGAGGTTGCGGGTTCGATCCCTGGCCTTGCTCAGTGGGTTAAGGATCTGGCGTTGCCGTGAGCTATGGTGTAGGTTGCAGACGTGGCTCAGATCCCGAGTTGCTGTGGCTCTGGTGTAGGCCAGCAGCTACAGCTCCGATTAGACCCCCCCTAGCCTGGAAATCTCCATATGCTGTGGAAGCAGCCCTAGAAAAGGAAAAAAGACAAAAAAAAAAAAAAAAAAAAAAAAAAAAAAAGAACTAAATGCAGTTGTTGTTAAGAATATCAAGTCATGTGTATGCCAGGTGAAGTATTCACCCACTTCCTCTGTGTCATTACAGTAAAACTGCAATGTTTATCAAAAGTGTGTAACACACAAATTAGTATCTGTCTTACAATGACAGATAAATCTCAAATTGTTATGTGTCATACATTTTATACAGGCAGCACTGCATCTATTTGAAAACTGTTAACTGATTATAAATGTACTTAACCTGAGTGACATTTAAGAAATAATGAACTTCCATCCTAAAACTTCTGCAGAAATATGCAAAACAAACAAACAAACAAACAAAAAAACAAAACCTGAGAAGTACATCACTACATCATCCTTTCCCTCTTTTCAATAGAGGACACAAGAATTAGTAGCATATCCACAGAGGTCAGAACCTGACACACACCAAACAATTTAAAAAATCGGCCAGATTGTGGTGTTTTCGTTTTCAGTTGTCTTTAGGTATTTTTTTTATTTCCTCTTTGATTACTTCAGTGATCCACTGGTTGTTTAGTAACATATTGTTTAGTCTCCAACAGTGTGTGATTGTTGCAGTTTTTTTCTTGTAATTGATTTCTAGTTTTACAGCCTTGTGGTCAGAAAAGATTCTTGATAGGATTTCAATTTTCTCTAAATTTACAGCCATAAAAAAGAATGAAATAATGTCATTTGCAGCAACATGGATGGACTTAGAGATTATCACACTAAAAAAGTCAAAGACAAACATGATTATCATTTATATGTGGAATCTAAAAAAGGGATATAAATGAACTCATTTGCAGAACATAAACACTCACAGACTTTGAAAACAAATTTATGGTTACCGATGGGGACAGGTTGGGGGGAGGGATAGATTGGGGGTTTGGGATTAGCATATGCACACTATGGTATATAGAATGATTGGCCAATGGGGACCTGCTGTATAGCACAGAGAACTCTACCCAATATTCTGTGATAACCTATAAGGGAAAAGAATGGATGTGTGTATACGTATAACTGAATCACTTTTTTGTACAGCAGAAATTATCACAATATTGTAAATAAACTATACCTCAATAAAACTTGATTTTTTTTCCCTAAAAATCAGCCAGAACAAGCTGTTTCCAGGACTGGGGTACATTTCTCTCCTTGGAGAGTAAGCATGTGGACCCAAAAGAGTCAGAGCACTTTTCCTGATAACATTTACAACAGAAAAAAGAGTTTACAGTGGCCTCTCATGGGTCAGCTGCTTCCTGGATAACATCCTGCTTGGACCAGTTCCTCTCATACATACACTTTGATTTGGGCATGTGCCTAAAACAAGGGGGATGGCATAGGTATTTGTAGAATATTGCCAAAACTTCCTATCAAATTGTCAGTACTCCTGGGCAAGAAGTGGAGTAAAAAAGCTATTCAACTGGTGGAAATAAAGGAAGACTCTCAGAAAGTTAGAGATAAAATTTTAAGTCCTTAATTTTGAATTTTATTTAACAGGTGAAAACTATTATTTTATAGATTAACTATTTCCCCAAAATGTTAAACACAAAAAGTAGACTAATGGGAAATCTCTGTTTGGAGTGGTTTTAGACACTGGGGGACTATTGCGAATTTCATTAGGTTTAGTTAACGGCAGTGTGATTAAGAAGAAAATGCTTACTGCTCTTTACGAAGACAAAAAAAAAAAAATCACATGATGTTGAGATTTGTCTTAAAATACCACAGCAGAGAAAAATAAAATGGACAGATGAAGCAAAATAACCAAAATCCTGATAATTATTGAATTAAGGTAATGCATATGTGGGAATTCATTACAGTTTTTTGTCTCCAAATATTTGTTTCCAAATATGCTTGAATTTTTCATAATAAAAAATTCTTAAGATTATAAAAGTATACATAAATTATAATCCCAATGTACATGTGTATGTATACGTAAGAAAATACTGTAAAATATTACTTGTGAGTATTTATCCCTGGATTGTGGGACAGCAGGGATTTTGTTTCCTTTTTAATTTTTTGCATTTCCTAATTTCTCCAAAATAAGCATGTGTTACTTTTAGAAAAATCACTGTACTAGATTTCATAAAATGTAGGAGTTAATGTTACGAATACACCTTTTCTAAACAATCCATGTACTTTTCTATAAATACTATACAGTAGAACAGAACCATTAAGAGTAATTTTTAAATTGTCTTACAGGCAAAAAAAAAAGGCTAATACTGAATACTAATTTATTATTGTAACATAAAATTAGAAGATTGTTTTGTGTTCTATTTAATCATGCGTATCTTTTAATAAAGAATGGGATTTCTTTAAGCAAGTATCTTTCCCCCTAGTGAATATCTTTACTAAAATGATATTCTCATCAAAGCTTCTAAATTACTCTTTTCAAGATCTCAGTTTTAGGAGTTCCCACTGGGGCTCAACAGGTTAAGAATCCTACTAGTATCCATAAAGATGTAGGTTCGATCCCTGGCCTCACTCAGTGGGTCAAGGATCCAGCATTGCCGAAAGCTGTGGTGTAGGTAGCAGATATGGCTCAGATCTGGCGTTGATGTGGCTGTGGCGTAGGTTGGCAGGGGTAGCTCCAATTCGACTCCTGGCCTGGGAACATCCATAGGCATGAGTGCAGCTATAAAAGAAAAAAAAAAATCTCAGTTTCGTAAGATAGAGATTTTTTCAGTTGCTCCTCTGCATTCTATTTTCTATAACTAGCCAGAAAACCTTAAGAATTAAATTAAAACAAGCTCTCTCTTCAACAAGGAGCACAGTGGTTCCTTATGCATTTATCCTTCAGCAAAAATTTTCCAGCCTAAGTGTTAAAATGTCTAATGTCAATAGCCACCAGACACTTAGAAATTACCATACAGTATTTTATTTCCCCTGTCCTGGGGCAGTGGGACTGGGGCAGGAGGGGAGTGGTGGTATTGCCTTTGATGCAATTATTAGGATCTTCCTGCTATCTGAAGTAGAGCATCATAATCTTTGCAATGACAATCTTTCCTTTGATAACTTACTGCAGAAACTTCACTCTGTTATGAGTTTGCACAAATATGGCAGTTTCTGTTGAAGTCAAAAGGACTGACAGTTACAAAGTCTGCTTCTCCACCCCTACTGTTTAAGGCAACAAATAAATACTGTTCCCTTGACAGCAAGCCAAAAGGAAGTTTGCTTTGCACCTTCTTATACTAGGCTTGCTTATAATAGTTCCGGGTTTTAATTTAAATAGAAAGCCATAAATGTAGAGTCGTTTCACAGATCCCAACAAAAAGCTCATCAAAGAGACAAAAACTATACAAAGTCTTGATTGTTGCTCACGGTCCCCATTACACAGGTCAGAGTTTTCGCTTTCCATGAGAGTTGATTCTAAGACTTTATCCTCATAAAATCACAAGAAGAAATACAGGCAGCTGGGATACCAGAGGGTAAGAAATGGCCCTGTGTAGCTTTTGGTCTGGAGCAGCAGCCTTTTTAAAACCCAGGAAGGGAAGGAAGGATTAATGAATTCAAAGTTAGTGGGGCCACAGTATCACTATAGTTCTCCAGCAGGATCCATTTGGAAGTCACTACTCACATCTTAGTGGCAGATCCCTACTCTAAGTAAGCAGCTAGCTTAGCCACTATCAAGCATTTTAAATCTGAAAGGGCCCTCTATGAAGATCATCCAATTATTTTCAGTGTTTTTAATCTCCAATCCTTTTTAAACAAAACCTCATGTAAAGAGGTTTATTTCTATATGTATCAAATACATACAACAGGTCAAAGGAGAAATGCTCCTGAAGTGGGGAGATGAAGGGGCTGGAGACCTACCTGTTTAATATCTCTTCCGACCTCCCTACATGAGACAGTCTCACCTTCAGGTGAAACCCTAGAGGTCTTTGGAACATAGTTTGAAGAACAGTAAATCTGTAAGCCCAGAGAAAGATGCAGAGATAACAGCAGAGAAGAAAGTTGATAATGGCAGCTATGTTTCTTTTTTGGGGGGGGTGGTGCAGAGAGTGCCAAACAGCAAAATACAAAATAAAAATAGCCATGGTGTGGTACAAATATCGCCTATGAATTACATCTATAAAAGTAAGTAGGTATAGGAGTTCCCACTGTGGTGTGACAGGATCAGCAGAGTCTCAGTAGCACTAGGGTGCAGGTTTGATCTCCGGCCTGGCACAGTGGGTTAAAGGAGGCATAGGTCACAAGTGCAGCTAGGATCTGACCCCTGGCCTGGGGAACTCTACATGCCGAGGGGCAGCCAAAAAAGAAAAAAAGAAAAAAGTGTGTGTATAATAAAGTACTAGGTAGTAATGTGGGCAAATAAAAACACAGAAACAAATCTGACTAGTATCCGTGATGCAGGTTCAATCCCTGGCTTCACTTAGTGGGTTAAGGTCCAGTGCTGCCGTGAGCTGTGGTGTAGGTCGCAGACATGGCTGGGATCTGGCGTTGCTGTGGATGTGGTGTAGGCCAGTGGCTACAGTTCCAATTCAACCCCTATCCTGGGAATCTCCATATGCCATGGGTGAAGGCCTAAAAGGACCAAAACAAAACAAAACAAAACAAAAACAAAAAACAAACAAACAAAAAAACACATACACATAGATTTGATGATGTTTGGGGCAACTTATCTATAGCACTTCTGTCATTTTGAAATCATTTCTGTAATAAAGTAATGTTTAAAAAAAAAGGAAAGAAAATTACTAGTACAACTTATTCATTCTACAGCTGAGGAACTGAGGTCTAGATTTGACAGGAGCATGTACAAAGACACTCAAGGGCCTGGGCTGCAATATTCAGTCACCTGTACTTACAGAGGAATAGAAGATTATAAAAATCACAACTCTCAACACCACCATAAAAACTAAATTTAGCTTTTTTTGACATATTCAAAAGTACTCATTAGTACTAGTTGTGGGGACAGATTTTATGATACACTTTAGAGGAAAAAGCACTGGGGAAATTCAACAAACATTCATCAACCAACATCTAACTGCAGAACCCCATTCTAAATGCTATGTGACACATACAGACAACTAGGACATGATCTGCTCTTTACGAGTTTACAATGTAATGATGAAGACAGACTTAAACAACCCGTATTATAGGGAAGAATGAACGAATCACTGCAAGTTGGGGCACTGAAGGAAAGGTGATGGATCAAATAGCATATGTGGTGATCCATGGAGAATGAGTGTAAGTTCCCCACGTAGCAGAGCCACGGCACTGCACAGCCCCAGGAGATGGACGGCTTCCCAAGGTCATCCAGCTACACAGAGAAGGGGCAGGGCCAGACTCAAGGAAGCATGAGCAAAGGCAGGAAAGGCATAACCTGATGCTCAGAGAAAGGGGAATCATTGGGTCCAGCTAAAAGGTTGCGGGGGGAGCAGCAGGAGTGGAGAGAAATCTAAGAGACAAAATTGGAGGGAGAGGCTAGGGCCAGGTCAGGGAAGGTTTCAGGAGAAAGGAAGCATAAACTACATTCAGCTTGTGCTCCAGAAAGGAAAATCTAAGACAAGCATGGACATTGAGAAAGGACAGAGACTAGAGGCAAATTACGACTTGAAATGACTGAATAAATGGTGACTGAATCAGGCACCAGAAATGAGAAGGGAATGGGAGGGATTGGCCATAAGAGCCATGGCAGAGTCTTGGCCTCACAATCTGTTACTCTCAGATCAATCACCTGGTTTAAAGTCTGATGGGAGTCAAACTATCAGTGATGTGATCAGTTACTTTAAGGGTTTCAATGTATCTCATAATACACTTGAGATGCTCAGTACCTTCACTCTCCCAGGCCTGCAGCTGGTCTTGATCCCTGGTAGCACTGCCCAACACCTCTCGAGGGACAGGCTCCATCCGCGCGTCCACTTTCTCTTGCTGAGAAGAATGGTTAAAGTCTTCAATGGCCTTTTGGAAAAAGAAGTTCAGCTCCTCAAAGTTCATGGCCTGGAGTTCTGCATACAGTTCTACCTGTTGGGCTTCTTCCAGCTCATTCCAGAAGTGTAGCAGGTGTTCTTGCCCAGCTTTGGACAACCTGAGTTTGAGGTCATTAACATTCATAATGCTCTAATAGTCAAGTTCTGTGAAAACACGGGTGTAATTTCTAGACCTGTAAACCTAAAAGAGAAAAGCAATGAACAGCAACCAGGTCAAAGTCCAATCTTGAAACCTGAAGAGATTTTTCCTGCTAAAAATAAGTACATTAAAAAAAAAAAACTTGATGTTAAAGAAATTCTGTCTTTCTATCATGATCACACTCACAAAAGATGAAATTTGTGGAGTTCCCATGTGGCTAAGCAGGTTAAGGATCCAGCATTGTCATTGCTGTGGCTTGGGCTGCTTCTGTGGCACAGGTCTGATCCCTGGCCCAGGAACTTCCACATGCCACAGGCACCACCAAAAAAAAAAAAAAAAAAAAAGAGAGAGAGAGAGAGAAAGGCAGAGAGCCTGACAGAAAGGGATCAAGATCAAACTTGTAAGACAATGCTAATTAGCATTATATACCAGGCACTGGACCAGTTCAGTTACTTTACCTATGGTGTCTCATTTACTTTTCAACAACTCTATGACATAAGTACTATCATTATCATCACTTTACTGTTGAGGCAACTGAGGCACGGTGAGGCAAAGCAACCTGGCCAACTGGTGAAGCTGGATGTGAATACAGGCAGTCTGATTCCAGAGCTCACACTCCAACTACCATACTGAGTTGCTTCTGTACTACTCCTCTGAACACTAAGCTACTACTGCCAGAACACCCAACTGCTTAATACTTCAACCCTTCTCCTTTAATCTCTAAGAACAGAAATACAGAATTCGGAATACAACACTATCAAGACAGGATCATCCATAATCATAAAAAATGCATTTATTTCAATAACGACTTCTCCAAACAAGCAATAACATACGTCCGTTGTCCTTACTAAGAATTGAACCCAACAGGACAAGCAATACACAGATTAACAATCAATGGATAAAATGCTTTTAAAGAGCAGTCCATGATAATATAGCAAATAGCATAGCAATAAAAAATAAGAGAAAAGGAGATATTTAATCCACTCATTTAATATAGATAAATGCAAAGGAAGACAGGAGTTCCCCAGAAAGAGTTCACAAAGGAAGTATGGTCTAGCTGTGCCTCAAGAGTTGAGCAGATTATACAGATAAGATTAGGAAATGAGCATAGCCTGGTGGCCATGAGAAGTAATTCTGTGTAGGGTGGAGAGCAGTAAAAGAATGGTGGGAAACGAGGTAGGGTAGAGCTAGGCCAAAAAGATCCTTGAAAACTCAGCAAAGGAATTTAGACCAACAAGGATTATCAAACAGGGCAGTGCCACCATGCTTTGGAGAGATGAGAGAAAGGAGCAATGGCACAAAACAGACTGCAAAAAGGGACAACTGGAAGCAGGAAAATAAGTTAAAAGACAATTTCAGGTATGAAAAACCCAAGGTCTAAACCGGATTTGTTGCAGAGGAAAGAAGAATCAAAGGGATAAATTTGAAGCACACTATAAAGAATCAACACTGCATTATACCTGCTTAGCTTAGAGACAAAGGACAGAAGAAAAGTAGGTACCAAAGAAACAGCCAACTACCTTCTGTAAGAATAGTGAAAGATACACATGAGGTAGTTCTGAACAAATTTATGGAGTTTCCTGTGCCTCCATTTCCTCACCTGTAAAGTGAGATTAATTATACTATCTACCTCATCAGGACTATTAAACATCAAACACCATTTACACACTCAGGTTAAGAGAACCTACATCTGTGGGTCCCCTGAGGGGGCAATAACAATGAACACTAACATATATATGGCAACACAATTCTAATTGCTTTATAGATAGCTGTTCATTTAATCCTCAAAACAAATCTAAAGTACCGTTATTGAGATTACTTTATAGAGGAAGAAACTGAGCCACAGAGATAATCTGCCCAAGGTCCAAAACCAGTTAAGAGACAGAGCTAGGATTCAGACTCTGACAACCTGACTCTTAAGTAATTGCTCTTAACCATCATGCTACACTGCCTCTCAGGAGAAAGACTACTTTCTCTCTCTTCTCTCTCTCTCTCTCTCTCTCTCTCTCTCTCTCTCTCTCTCTCTCTCTCTCTGTGTATGTGTATGTGTGTGCATGTGTAAAAGAGAGGAGTGGCAAGAGAAAGAAACACATAATTTATATTTTTATTCAGAAATATAGACACATTGATGTCACTTTGCAAACAATTCATAAGCCAGTAGAAATGGAGAAAGGAAGGAAACGTACAGGACAAGTAGGAGAGGAAACTTTACAGGATGAAACAGATGTAATCACTTCCATGCCGTGAAAATAGTACCATTTTCCCCATTAATTCTGACAAGAAATGTGTGCATGTGTATAATGATAAGAATAGTGAATCGGAGAATTAGGCTAGGATTTTTAACAACCAACGTCTGAAAAAGCTGAAGATCTAGAAATTATGACAGAACTTGCTATATGCCCATAGCCTAATGCATCTGCATAAAAAATCAATGGCATATTTGTTAATAGTCCCCCATTATCAAATATACTGTTATTAGAATTTAAATTCCAGTATAAAAGAAATTCAGTATTTCCCCCCTCCTTTTCTGGTCTCCTACCCTCATCTCTGTTGAAATATTATGTTCCTCCCCCCACAACTGATATGTAAACCTCTTAGAGCTTTTGAAAAGTAGTCTTGGGGAGGAGCATTTACAATGAAGTCTTTTTCAGCCCCAGCTAAATAAGCCAACTCAGTAATAGTGAAAGAATATAAACTACCTCCAGTTTCCTGCGAACACAGCCCACACCTAGTGCATTTCACCTGAAAGGACTTAAAGGAAAGGCACTACATAATCATATATAACTATTATCATAATCATTATTACTTGATTTCAGATTTCATACTCCATGTACAAATAAATATAGCATAGCGTCAGGCCAAACTTAATAAAATCCTCAGGAAGCCATATGTTCAGAACATGTTGCTCTCAACCCTTCAAGCCCATTCTTCTGCTTGGTCACGGCAAGGGAAAACCAGATATTTCAACCCTCTCCCCTTACCAAATCAAAACAAAAGTGGCAAACAGGTTTTGTCCCACTCTCACGTCCCCCACAGGTTATCACCAATCCTTACTGCAAACGCTTTCGGATTATTTTCCTCATGTATTCAAGACACCCCAACTCGCTTCCACCGGACAGTTCCAACGACCGGTCCCCACTGTGGCACCCCACCCCCAAGCTGGGCATAACTGTCCACAAGGCCCTAGCATGAGAGCCTCAAGGCCCCTATCCCAGTCCAGGTGAGGCCCCACTCCCAACCGCTTGGCAAACCCCTAATCCAGACACTGCCCCAAACCCCCTCCCCAAAGCCCCCAGGCCATCCGGGCGCCCGCATCCCAGCACTCCCAGCGGATTGCCAAGGTTGAGAAACGCAGATGGGCATGCGGGGAGTGGTGTGGGTGGGCAGGCGGGCTCCTTGGCGTGTGCCAGGCTGTTGGCTCAGAGCACGTAGGCGCGCCGCGTGTCCACGTCTGTGCGCGTGGCCGTGGAAGCGTGTGCGTGGCTGCACCAAGCCCCCACCCGACCCGGTCCAGCCGTCTCCTCCAGGGTGGCGGGGAGAAAGAGATAGCCACTGGGCTGGGAGCCCCTCACCTCCCTCGGCGCGACCGACCGCTGCTCCGCCCGGCTCTGGCTCCTTCGGCGCGGCCACTCATCGGCCTCCCGCGCCCGCTCCGAATATATACCCTCATCCGGGGGGCCGGGGCGGCGGGGCGGGCCGGGAGCAGGGGCCAGGGGGAGCGCCGGCCCCGGCCACCCCGCCCCTCTGTCGCCGCGACGAGTGGCTGCCCGCACGGGGAGGAGCCGAAGTCACCCGCCCCGACACGTCAGCGCCCAGAACGCAAGCACTAGGCCCGCGCCGAGAGGGGCGCCGGGGCGGGGCGAGGAGAGGCGGGACCTCTCGCGTCACTCATTCTCCGGTCCAATAGGGATAGCTCAGGGGTCCAGTCTGCAGGCCGCCCCGTTCCCGCCCTCCCCCTCCCTACCCCGCGAGCTCCCTCCTGGTCCCGGAGGGGTGTCTTTTGCGTCGGCTGGGAGGGGCGACGCCGGAGCCCCACTTAGGTATCGTGAGCGGGTCCTAAGAGCCCTGACGTCACGGTGTGGTACCGCGAGGTGACGTCCCTCGGCCTCTTGGCACCGCGGCTCAGGACGTCCCACCTTTCCAGAAACGGACCGCGAAGTGGGGTGGAGAGCTGTGTCATCGGGTGGCGGATTTCCGATCGCCCACACCGAAAGTTGCGAAAGAGGGGCGGCGGACATCCCAGCGCAGAACCCGGAGGGTGGACCGGGCCTGCCCTCTGACCTTGGGCTAGCTATTGACTTGGCCAGATAGGCGGGGCCCCATCGTCTTTCTGTTTTATGGTGTTTCAGGTCTTAAGCACGTGAGGCACAAAATAAACAACAGAGGAAATGCAAGCAAATGTATTAGGTAACCTGATGAAATGAAAACCGAGTCTGTGAGACTGAAGCCAGGTGTAAGCTTTGCAGGACTGTGAACTTAACCTCCTTGGGCATCAGCATTTGATACGAAAATGGTGGTTGGACTGCTTGACCTCCAAGGCCATTGCAGTGCCACTGTTTATAATTGCCTGTATACATATTACCTTGTGTGGAAGTGCGCATGCAGATTATGTGCTCGGCCCTGTACCTTTAAAAGCTGTGTTTATGTTAAAAGTTACATAGCACTTGGCACAGTTTTTGCAATATGTCCAATATGTTGAAATACCAAAAACATCTAGATTTAACAAAATACCTAAAAAGAATTTCAGGCATTTTAGGTGCCTGTCTTCTTTCTTCTTTAGCGCAAGGGCCTTTTAATTTTTTTCAGCAATTTCAAAATCATGCACTGCACTAAGTTAACAGAAAAATTTACACTGGCTAAGTAATGATTGTAGATACACATTCGGAAGGTTGAATACTCTATCTTACATGATCTCAGAATGTCATCTATTTGTTTGAAAAATTTATAGTATAGTGGTTATAAGCATGGGATCTTAAGACAGAACTGCAGCTTCTTTATTGCTTGGTATCTTTGGTAAGTTAACTCTTAGGCATCAGTTTTCTTATCTGTAAAACACAGATAGTAATAAAAATGGTCCCTTTGGGTTGTTATGAGGATTAAACCAATGAATATAAGAAAAGAATGTAGAACAGAGTAAATACTAAATAAATTTTAATTATTTTATGTGAGTTCTTATGCTGTGTCAGGCACTGTTCTAGGTTCTGGATACTTTGATATACTTATCATCATCTGGAAAACCTTTTGTTGTTTGGATCCTTGGTAACATAAAGAACATTTCTCTCAAATCATGTATGATAACTGGGAACAAAATTCCTCCCATTAATGTTGCCAACATCCCATTTAAAGAGACCTAGAAGTGTGCCCACCATAATGTAACTGAATGTATCTTTGTGACCTTTAAGAAAAGAGTTTAAGACAATTGCTTTCTAGAAATATACTGATTCTTACTCTTCCACACTTCTACTCCCTGAGAAAGAAATATATGAAGATTTTAGCATTCCCTTTGTGGCATGGCAGAAATGAATCAGACTAGGAACCGTGAGGTTGCGAGTTCGATCCCTGGCCTCGCTCAGTGGGTTAAAGATCTGGCTTGCCATGTTCTGTGGTGTAGGTCGAAGATGTGGCTCAGATTCTGTGTTGCTGTAGCTGTGGTGTAGGCTGGCAGGTGTAGCTCCAACTCAACGCCTAGCCTGGGAACCTCCATATGCTGTGGGCATGGCTCTAAAAAGCAAAAAAAAAGGAAATAGATGAATATTTAGAAAAATTCAAGCTAGGAGATGAGATTCAAAATCACATTCAACCCTGATGTCTTTCTTCATAAAATAAGGATAATACCTGCCTCACATGGGCATAGCAAAAACTAAAAGATAAAGGAGTTCCAACTGTGGGCATAGTGGGTTAATGATCTGGCTTGTCTCTGTGACATTGCCAGTTCAATTCCCAGCCTCGTAGCAGGTTAAGGATTCAGTGTTACTGCAGCTGTAGCATAGGTCACAGATGCATCTCGGATTTGATCCTTGGTCTGGGAAATTCCATATGCTGAAAGTGTGGCCGAAAAAAGGAGAAAAAAATTAAAAGATAAAGACTCTGTAATACTTTCTAGAGTATTATATGCATTCTATAAATCTTAGATGAATGAATGAATAAAAAACAAAATCACCATTAAAGAGTTCATTAAAGAAAAAAGTTAGAACCGGGCCCAACACAAGTATTTTCAATGAATTATTATAAAATCAAAATTTTACTTTTACCCTTTGTGCTAAAAAATTTTTTCTAGTTACTAGGTATAAGAAAGGCCTTAATCAGGAGTTCCCGTCGTGGCGCAGTGGTTAATGAATCCTACTAGGAACCATGAGGTTGAGGGTTCGGTCCCTGGCCTGGGTTAACGATCCGGCGTTGCCTTGAGCTATGGTGTAGGTTGCAGACGCGGCTCGGATCCCGCGTTGATGTGGCTCTGGCGTAGGCTGGTGGCTACAGCTGGGCTGGTGGCTACAGCTCCGATTCAACCCCAAGCCTGGGAACCTCCATATGCCACGGGAGCAGCCCAAGAAATAGCTAAAAAAAAAAAAAAGACGGAAAAAAAAAAGAAAGGCCTTAATCCCATCTTATCAGATGACTATCCAGAAACTTCTTTTACTAAAGAGTTATTTCTGTTCTTTAAAATATTTTTATATTCATAGTCTTTTAAAAGTGAATGGCAGAGAAGGCAAAGATGCTCATTATCCACAACTATTTAACATTACCCTAAAGATATCTGCTAATGCATTTACACAAGAGAAATTGTTAGAAGCTTAAGAATTAGAAAAGAATAAATAGAACTGCTTTGAAATTCAAATGGCATGAGGGTACCTAGAAAACTCTAGAAAATCAATAAGACTAATCGAGGAAATAATTGACTTATTATATAAATGGGACAACTGAGTAGCCACTTGGAAAAAGATGAAACTAGACATATACTTCACACCATTCATAAGAATAAACTCCAAATACATCAGAGATCAAAGAGTAAAGTATGAAATCATACAGGTACTGGAAGAAAACATGGAATACTACAGAGCTGCCAAAAAAAGAAAGACTGATAGGAACTGAAAAGGAGTGACTTTCAAGACACATGGAAAAAAAAATCAAAGTGCAGACAAGTAACATAAATGAAAGAAGGGGAAATAAGAAGCATGTACACATATCTGCTTATTTTTGTAAACAAAACAAAACAGGAAGGACAAACCAAAACCTAATAGATTGCTTACCTTCAGTGAGTAGGTAGGAATCAACCCGAAGGGATGTTTCACTTTTCTAAATATAACTTTCTGTATAGTTTTGACTTTTGGAACCATGTTAATGCTTTACATATTCAAAATATGAAATAAAAATAACAGAGATTGAATCCTGAAACAGAAAGTAAACAGAAACAAGTCAACCTAACTGTATCTTAAATAGCAAAATTGCCTAAAAAGTTTCCTTGAGGGAACTAACCCAAGTCACTTTTGAAGACAGTATTTTTCACAACTTTGATTGATTTTTAAATCAATTATTTTAATAAACTACAGATATTTAAAGTGGACAATTTGTTGACATACGAATATACTTGTAATCACAGTATTTTAAATTTTTACCCTCAAACTAAAGACAAAATGAACTGTAACCAAATATTAAACCCTAGTTAGTAATTTGGCTTTTCTCAGTGATCTGGTTAGCAATTCTGAAGCCATTTTGTGTGTGTGTATTGTGGAGAATGTGACTATATTGAAGATAATGAAAGAGAGAGTATTTACTTCTGGAGAAGAAAATTACAAATATGGAAATGGAGCAAGACTAGAATTACCTCTTTAGTGGCAGATTGGAAGTGAAGTTAGTATGAACTCATGATTATTAATCCAAATACAAAAATTGGCATAGATACATGTGTATATGTGATAGAAATGTATATGGGGGGGATGCTAGCAATTAGTGAATTTGGGTAATGGGTATATGAACTTATTTATACTGCTTAACAATTTCCTGTCATGTTGAAATTATATAAAAAATTTAAGGGAGTTCCCTTCATGGTTCAGCAGGTTACAAACCCAACTAGTATCCATGAGGATGTGTGTTTGATTCCCTGGCCTTGCTCAGTGGGTTAAGGATCTGGCACTGCTGCGAGCTGTGGTGTAGGTCAGGGATGCTTCTTGGATCTGGTGTTGCGTAGGCTGGCAGCTGCAGCTCCAATTTGACCGCTAGCCTGGGAACTTCCATTTGCCATAGATGCAGCCCTAAAAAGCAAAAAATAAAAAATAAAAATTAAAGTACAAAAAATTAAATCACAACTAATGGAGGAGTTCTTCACTATCAGTCCAAACACAAAAGAAAATTTCTAACCCATGGAGCACCCAGCTCTGGAGGAAAGGACTAAGGGTGTGAGAATCATCAAAATAGTTTGCCTGTCCCATGTCACATGCCCTCCAGGACTGGGTAGGAAACCCACATCACCTGGGAAGCTGTGAATGTCACAGAGTGCTCTTTATGGTAGCAGCTGTGCTCCCTTGGCAGAGGAATAATGCAAGGAAAGTTTTTCTCCGATTCTCAACCTTCCAGTGGAAGACAGTGAGACTAAGATGAGGAATAAGGAAACTTGATGTGCAGAATGGGGACTGCCTGGAATCCCTGGATGTTTATACAGAGGTCCCTGGGGTTGAACAGTTCTCTTAAGAACAAACTGGCGTGTTTTCAGTGTTCAATCAAGAACAAATAGATGTTTGTTCAAAATACATTTACTGAGTTAATCTGTGCCAATCCTTGTGATAGGTGCCATGGGGAATCAATCTGGGTCCCCAAGGAATATATACTGCCAAAATAAAAAAGGGAACATATTCCTTTTTCAAACTAGGGGGCCATAAACACCCTGGTGAATGCACAAATGAAAGATTTCAGAGCTCAGAGGTGAGAGAGAACAAAGAAATGAAGAAATTTCTTAAAAGGATAAACTGGTTTGAGAAAGAGCCAGTGGGTGAGAGAAGCCTCGCTTTTTAAGGAAACTACCCCTCAACATTCAGCCTTGATAATGAGGCTTCTAGGAGCCAGTTTTTTGTTTTCACACTGGCAACATCTGCTGCCTCTTAGGCAAAAGAAACCAAGGAATTTGTATTCAGGTAGAGAACATAGAAAGTAAGAGATCTGGAGTTCCTGTTGTGGTGCAGTGGAAACAAATCTGACCAGGAACCGTGAGGTTGCAGGTTCGATCCTTGGCCTTGCTCAGTGGGTTAAGGGTCCAGTGTTGCTGTGAGCTGTGGTGTAGGTCGCAGATGCAGCTCAGATCTGGTGTTGCTGTGGCTGTGGTGAAGGCCGGCCGATTTGACCCCTAGCCTGGGAACCTCCATGTGCTGTGAGTGCAGCCCTAAAAAGACAAAAAAGACAAAAAAAAAAAGAAGAAGAAAAATAATAACAAAAAGAAAGTAAGAGATCTACCTAGGGGTTGGTACTATACCAACTGTAAAGTCAGAGTCGTTGAAAGGGGAATATTTATCAAAGAGGAAGTTTTTTGTTTTTTTTGTTTGTTTGTTTTAGTATATATGATCCCAGATTGGCTTTAAAAAAAAAAAAAGGTAATACTTTCATTAATTAGATAGGTAGATAACGGGGGGAAATCCAGCAACTCTGCTCCTCCAGCATCTACCCAGAGAAAACCATAATCTGAAAAGATGCATGCACCCCAATGTTCACAGCAGCACTACTTGCAATAGCCAAGACATGGAAGCAGCCTAAATATCTATGGACAGATGACTAGATTAAGAAGATATGGTACATATACACAGTGGAATACTACTCAGCCAGTCAAATTACTTAAGTCAAATTAAATAGATAACATGCCAGCTAGACAGAAGCTATCAGATTAGGAAAAATCACCCTAATTCACTGAACTTCAATTTGCTCACCTACAAAATTGAGATAAGAATACATAGAATATATTTTACAGCATTGGAAAGAGAATTAAAAGGGTAAAGATCTGGCACACAGAAGTTAGTTATTCAATAAGCATTAGATCAGTAAATTAGAGAAGGAAAAAAAATAAAGAAAATAAGGAATTAAAATAGTCCTCTATTAAAAATACAGAATCATGTTCTGATTCCAGGACAGGTGTTTTAAATGGGCCATTACTAACCACAAATTCAAAAATTCATAAGTATATCCCAAAGAAGTTCTTTTAGGGACAATGGGATTATGGTGATTTGGGGGTGGCTTTTCCTAAATTTATTAATGTGGAGAGTATTTGACAATTAGGAGAGAATATATTTTTTAATTTTAGAAAAGCAAGTATGCTACTTAACAACTAAAAATCCTGCCTGCTCATTTGTTTTTCCCAGCAGTTGTGTCAGATATACACCAGCCTGTCCACACTTTCTTTTGTAGTATAACCAATGAGGAGCCACACAGATTTTTCAAACATTGGGCTGGTGTTAGCAAACATACACCAGAGTCCTCCCTTCGCTGTCCTGAATGTGAAGGCTTCAGCTAGGCCACTGAACTCCTAAAAGGACCCAGGCTGTTTCCCAGAAGTACATCAGGTCACCACAAGATTCTGGCTCAGCTCAAGTCTCGGTTCAAAGCCACGCCTGAGCATTTCATGAGATCACTGTTTCCAAGAGACAAACAAATGGGTGGTGGAGGAATTAGGGATTTGACTTTCTTGTTGATGTTTTCCTAAGACTTGAGTACTTCATTCTCCCCAGGAATCATCCTGACTTAACAGCCCCACCACTGCCCCCACACTCTAAATTTTCTGTAGCTCGAGGGTATGTTTTGAAATACTGTGAAATAATGAATACACCCTGTTAAATGATATATTTTTTACTCAAAGTACAGCTCCCCTAAACTGACTATAATCTAGGAATTACATAAATAACAAAGAAATGAACCAGGAAAAGTGTAGATGAGAGCGTTCGTGTAAAATAATTACAGAGATACACAGACTCTGGACTCCAAACTGAGTGAGCTGTTATGGTTTGGGGGAGTGAAGTTTAAATTCCATTCCAGTGCTGTCGGCCTGAGATTGTCTGGTCCATCTCCCTTAATTCATAGACAAGGAAACAACCACCCCCCCGCTGCTCCCTGCAAAAAAAAAAAAAAAGTTAAGTGGTTTACCTAAGGATAGAATAATTAAAAGCTTTTGCAGAGAAAAGAAAACCATAAGCAAAACAAATAGACAACCTACAGGATGGGAGAAAATACTTGCATACAATACAATCAAGGGATTAATCTCTCAAATATACGAATAACTCATGTAACTCAATATCAAAAAACAACCCAATCAAAAAAAAAATGAGCAGAAGATCAAATTCCTGAAGACATTTCTCAAAAAGACATATAGATGGCCAAAAGCATATGAAAAGATGTTCAACATTGCTAATTATTAGAGGAATGCAAATCAAAACTATAATGAGGTACCACCTCATACTAGTCAGCATGGCCGTCATCAAAAAGTCTACAAATAATAAATGCTAGAGAGGGTGTGAAGAAAAGGAAAACCTCCTATGCTGTTGATAGGAAAGGAAATTGGAGAACAGTATGGAGGTTCCTTGAAAAACTAAAAATAGAGCTACCATGTGATCCAGTAATCCCACTTCGGGGCATATGTGGAGAAAATCACAATTCAAAAAAGATACATACACTCCAATGTTCATTGTAGCACTGTTTACAATAGCCAAGCATGGGAGCAACCTTAATGTCCAGTGGAATGAATTAAGAAAATGTAGTATATGTATACAATGAAATATTAGCCATAAAAAAGAACAAAATAATGACATTTGCAAGAGCTCGGATGGACCTAGAGATTATCATACTAAGTGAGGTAAGTCAGAAAGAGAAAGGCAAATAGCATATGATATCACTTATATCTGGACTCCGATGAAATTATACAAATGAACTTATTTATAAACTGAAACAGGAGTTCCCATCGTGGCTCAGTGGTAATGAACCCGACTAATATCCATGAGGGTGCGGGTTCGATTCCTGGCCTTGATCTGTAGGTTAAAGGATCCGCGCTGCTGTGAGCTATGGTGTAGGCCTCAGATGTGGCTTGGACCCCATGTTGCTGTGGCTGTGGTGTAGGCCGCCAGGTATAGCTCCAGTTCAGTCCTTAGCCTGGGAACTTACATATGCTATGGGTGCAGCCCTAAAAAGATAAAAAAATGAATGAATGAATAAAACAGAAATAGACTCACAAACAGAAAACAAACAAGGTTACCAAAGGGGAAAGGTGGAGGAGGGGGTGATGAATTGGGAATTTGGGTGTAACATATATACGCTGCTATATATAAAACAGATTATACAACAAGGACCTACTGTATAGCGCAGGGAAATATATTCAATAATTTGTAATAAATACATGGGAAAATAGTCTAAAAAAGTAGATAGATTATAGATACATAGATAGATGATAGATAACTGAATCACTTCATTGTACACTTGAAACTAACACAACATTGTAAATCACCTATACTTCAATAAAAATATTAAAAAATAAAAATTTTAAAAAATTTAAAAATAAAAGCAAGATTAGAAATCTATTGCTATATGGATTTAATGAGTGGAAAACAATCCTGGATGTAATTAGTGGAAAAACAATCCAATCATTAAAAATCACAACCACCATAATAAGTGTTTCAAGTATATTTTCTCCGCTTCAAGCTAAATGGCTACCGTTCTGAGTCCTGGATCAAATATTTACTGCCCACTCTTGGGAGCCCACTTGGCTGGATATTTCTAATGCACAGTGGTTGTCCCCTGGGGAAATTCCTCAGAAATTTCACCTAGAATGGCATCTGGCCAGCATTGAAACCAGAACTGCAACATATTTTGTTCCAAGCCTGTCTCACAACCTATCTTGTCATTGTTTAAATGCTCACCTCTGCTTGGCTGGATGACTTTCCATAGCATGGTTTCTCAGATGTGAATGATCTCTTGTAATATGGTTTCTCAGCTGTACTATAGGTACTTCTGGATTTATTGTACATTTTATCTCTTATGCCTCTCAATTCAATATGAATGGCACATGCAAGGTACATCACACATTATTGTTGGAGCTATCTCTTAGTCACCTATTCTTTATGAATCTACTACAGATAAAATTTGCTTTATATTTTCCGAGTAATATCTTTAAATAGGGAAGAGTTAAAAATGGCATGTCGTCTCTGAGAAATCTCAGGCACAGCAAGAAGTTCTTCACAGTTTTTTCCAGGCACCTCATCTCCACTTAAAATTGTGTTACTTAAAATTAATAGAGGAAAGACCCAATATTACGATAAAAGTCTTTGACAGTGCCAACTGACTTGGCATTAACCACAAACTACAAAAATGCAGCCTCAAAACTTACTGGGGTTCTCAGAGCTGCTGGGATATATCCTATATCTCTCAACAGCATTTATTCATATTTTTGGCCACTTAACCTAATGATAAAAATATGGACTTTGAAACCAGACAGCAGTAAGTTTGAGTCCTGGCTATGCAGTTACTTAACTGAATGACCTTGGATGACCTTAATTGGTGTCTCTGTCCCTCAACTCTCCATTTGTAAAGTGGGAATAATGATAGAACCTACCTACTAGGGTTGCTGTGTTTATAGAAGTTTCTGATTCAGAATAAGAGCTAAGTTTTTGTTTACAAAAATAATACTCAGTTTAGCTTACTACGTACCTGGTATTGGGACTAGAAATGTGCAGCAGACAAACTCTAAGGTGACTCCCATGATCCCTGCCTCCTAGATTGTGTTATCTCTGCTCCTTGAGTTTGGGCGGGACCTGTGACTTGTTTCTAATAGAATATGGAAAAAGTTATGGGATAATCACTCCCATGAATATATTTCTATATTAAAAAAGAGGTGGGACGTTACTTCAATTATTAGGTTATATTAAGGACTTCTTGCCAGCAGATTTACTTTCCCTTTTTTACTGGCCTTGAAGAAACAAACTGCTATGTTGAGAACTGTCTATGGAAAGAGACACAGGGCCAGGAACATCACACAGGTTCTAGGAGCTGAGAGTGGCCCCCAGCCAGCAAAAACGCAAACAAAGCCCCCTGAAGTTTGGTGTCCTACAGCTGTAAGTGGATTATGGCAGCTTGCAAGTGGATTCTACTCCAGTTGAGCCTTCAGAAGAGAGTGCAGCCCAGCTGATAACTTGATTGCAGCCCATTGAGACCTAAAGCAGAAAACCCAGCTAAGCCCTGGCCAACACTTTCATTATAGCCTTTTGAGAGACCCTGAGCCAGATGCCCCAGATAGCTGAACAGGTTGGTGAAAAACACACAATCAATCTGACTGGTCTCACTTTAAATTCATAACTATATGTAAATACTATATACTATATTTTTATAATCCACTCACTTCGCAATTCTTCTAGATGACTATTTCACATCTTTTCTCTCTCAGACCTCAATAATAACTTTCTCCCCCACCCTCATTCTCAGCAGATAACCTTGCTTCTCCTTTCATTGAGAAAATAGAAACAATCAGAAGAGAAATTCCAGAAGCTCCCATCACCACATCTGCCCATATCCCACATCTGTACCCATATTTTTATCTTATCTCCAAGGGCTTGGAATGAACTATCATGGTCCAATCCCTCTACCCTTGAGCTAGGTCCCATCTCCTCATGCCTCCTCGAGGATATCATTCTAGCTCAGTCTTCAACTGAACTCTTAATCTATTCCTATTATTCTTCCCCCTGCCCCCTACATTACCCCACACAAAAACCTACTTCTCTCAGTCTCCTCTATCCCTATGGTAACTCCATGTTCCTGGTTCTTAGGCCAGAATCCTTAGAATCATCGCTGGCATCCTCTCTTGTCCCAGATCCACTCTACGATAAATCCGATGTGCTCGATCTTCAAAATATATCCGGACTCCTACCAGTTCTCACCATCACTCTCTTCCATCCTAATCTAATCCAGCATCACCTCTTACCTGGATTATAGTAATAGCCTCCTAAAAGATCTCCTTGCTTCTACTCTTGCCTCTTTGCAGGCCATTCTCAATGTAGCAGCTAGAATGATCTCAGTAATTACATTGCTCTTATGCACAAAACCCTCTAATGACTTTTTAATCTCATTTGGAGTAAAGTGAAAAATCATCAAATGACCCACATGGTCCTACAAGGTCTCCTCTGCCTCTACGCATATACACTCCTCTCTTTAACTTCCCTCCCTTATGTTGTCCATATCCTGACCTAGTTCACAAAACTCCAGCCATATTGGAGCTTGGAATTTGTCTTGAGTGCAGTGGGAAGTCTCCAATGAATTTTATATAAGCCATCTTTCTATCTTCTATGCCTATAACATAGGACAAAAGATAAACAGCAAATATCACAGACCTGCACTGTAATGAAATTATTGTGATGGGCCTTGCTGCCCCCATCAAGGGCACAAAGGACCCCTTTGCATGGTTGGTGGCGCTTGAGATTCCTTTCTTATTTTCCTTTATGTGGCAAAAGAAAGATTAAAAGCAAAGACTGAAATTCCTAGTGTTTTTTTTTTAAGTTTTTTTCTTATTTTTTGTATTATACAAGTATTATAAATACTAAAATTTGGAATGTACAAAAGAGGGAAGGAAGGAGGGAAAGAGGGAGGGAAGGAGGGAAGTAAGGAGAGGGGAGGGAGAGAGAAAGAAAAGAATGAAGAAAAGTCAGAAAGAAAAGAAGGGAAGGAAGGAAGGGAGGAAGAGAGGGAGGATGGGAGGGAGGAAGGAAAGGAGGGTGGAGAGAAAAGGGAAAGAAAATCATTCCAAGGGCCTGACACAGAGAACAGTTCCTATTAACAAGTTTGTTAAAGTACTTTTTAAACCACCTCCAACCCTCCCCTCCCTAGGGAAGGGGAAGGAACAGTGCCTTCTCTGAAGCCTTGAGTTCATCTAGGATGCCACACCCCTAGCTGAGCTCACTTCTCACCCATAAACTTTGGAAAAAACTTCCTAGGGTTTGCTTATAACTTTTTTGGCTTTCACTCAAGTACCTTCTGACTAGGCTTTGTCTTGGCCATAAGGCTCTTTTTAAAAGACATTCTCTTGATAGAAAAAAACAATAAATTTAGTTGCACTGTATTTTCAGCAGTTATTATAAATGACTGATAAAATATAAACAGGCCACCCCAAAACAGAATAAATCCTTTGGATTGAAATGAACATACAATCTCTCTTCCTCCCACCAAAATCCCTCATTAAATTACATCGCAATAGAATTCTACTTATATCTGTTTTTTTTTTAAATAGATTTGTCCTTTTATTTATTTACTTTTTTTAGCACTGAATATACTATCCTATTAGTGCTAGGTTTTATTAGGTTCTAATATAACTATTTTTTAACAAGTGATATTTGTTTGGAGATAATTTTTGTTTAAATAACTATTTAAAGATTGTAATTTATTGTTAGCCATAAAAGATTCAGCTTTAGACCACAATTTAATACACAGAAATAGTAACTTGATTAAAAAGTAATTTAGAAATTTAAAAATATGAATGAAATTTTCCAAAAGGCTGTTGGTGACTCATTGATAGAGCATCTGATTATAGCTGGTTTGGATTACTTTTAGAATGAGGAAAGGACATATTAAATTAACCAATGATATGAAATATTCCCAATTTTACTTGAAAGTTTTCTGACCACAAAAATGTAAGAACATTTTCTAATAATTATTCTAGTCATTTTTTTCATTGCCCATTCTCTTCACGATTGATCCAATAAAAGTAGCTATGAACTATCCCCTAAATATTATAGTTATAAGATTGGTAGATTTCCAGAATTTCATTATTAAGTATATTGACATTTGTTATGCACAGCAAAGTACATTTGATAAGTTTAGTATAAAATTGGAAGTCCCCATGCATTGCAGCAAGTTGAGGATCTGGCATTGTTGTAGCTGTGGCACAGGTCTGCAGCTGTGGTATGGGTTTGATCCCTGGCCCAAGAACTTCCACATGCAAGTGTGGCCAAAAAAAAAAAAAAAAAAAAAAAAGGTTTAGTACAAAATTAGTATATGCAAATCCTTTAGTTACTTACAAATATAGGTAATTTTCCATTGTGTCTCAGGTGCATAATAGTAGTCCTAAAATACAGTTTCTTTAAACAGTGCCCCTGAAGTGGTCCTATGCTGCCATAATGTGTCTCAGAAATCAACAATTTCAACAAAAGAAATAAATATCAATCAAGTAAATTATGGTATAGAAAGCAAGGATGTTTCTAAAGCACTAAGATCTTCTCAAAAATAACTAAAACGCATTAAATGATTTTTACTAAATTTAAATGGATTTTTTCATATAGTTTCATTTCGTCTTCATAATAAGCCACTAGCTTAGTATCAATATCATCCTCATCTTTTGTGTCAATAAATTTAGGCTTAGAAATAGTAAATGACTTTTTCAAGGTCTCATACGGGTGGCAGATTTTGAATTTGAAGACATAATTACCTAACTAAAATTTTCTTGTTCTCAATTACTGTTTTAATAAATCTATACATTCAACCCTTTAATTTCAAAAATAGTAAATAATCTCTTCACTACCCATTTAGATAAATATTGCATTGTAATGTCTAAAAAAGACAATGGTATCAGTATCATGCAATGAATAAGCCTACTACATTCTATAGTAACAAAGTTACCATAAAATAATGTTATATTTTACTTTGCAGAAACATTCCTTATTTCATGAAAGCTCACATCATGTTTAGCTTTTTTTTATTTCATATACTTTGGGGGAAATTTGATCTTAGATTTTTGCATTAAGGACAGGGAAAAACAAATGCATTTCTGACTTCTGCAGTGTTTCTTTCTAAAAGTATTCAAAACAAAAGTTAAGAAATAAACATGAATATGTGTTTATCAATACTTAAAATATAGTATATAGACCATAGCAACTATTGGGATTTACCCATATCATTTAGCTCAATGTGTGACTTTTGCTAGACACACATTTTAAGAGGACAGAATCTTATCCTCAAAGGAACTTTACAAGTCGTCATGTCCTACCTTCCAACCATTCCACGAATCACCTCTGACAGGGAGCTATTGAAATCATTATTTAGCTACTGCCAGATTTTTATAAATGTTATAAAATCTTTCTTATATAAATGGATGTATTAATTTTATATGCCTTCTGTGACAAATAATCTCATTTTTTTTTCTTTCTTTTTACAGCTCCACCTGCAGCATATGGAAGTTCCTGGGCTAGAAGTCAAATCAGAGCTGCAACTGCCAGCCTACACTACAGCCACACCAAGCCAGCTTGTGGCAGCACTGCATACTTAACCTGCTGCATGAAGTGAGGGACCAAACCCACATCCTCATGGATACTAGATGGGTTCTTAACTGCTAAGCCAAAATGGGAACTCCAGTAACCTCAAATTTAATGGCTTCAAATAATACAAGTTTGTCATGAGTGTTTGTAGGTCAGAAATCTAGGTAGGCTCAACTGGGTCCTTTATTCAGTATTTAAAGAGATTAAGGTCAAGGTGTTGGCAGAGCTGCACTCCTCACTGGGGGCTCTAGAATCTGCTTCCATACTCATTTAGGGTGTTACCCATGTTCAGTTCCTTGTGATTATAAGACAGAGGCCCCTATTTCCTTGCTGCTATCAGCCCAGGGTAGTCTATTCCTAGAAGTTGCTGGTGTATCTTCTCATGACTTCCCTGCAGCACTTTCCAGCAAAGATAGGTAAATTTCCTCTCAAGCTTTGAATCTCTTTGATTTTACCTTCTGCCACATCTCTGACTCCAGCTAGAGAAAGTTCTCTGCTTTGAAGGGCTCATGTGATTAGATTGTTCCCATGCCCTCTAGGAAGATCCCAGAGAATTTAAGGAGCGTATTTGTGACTTTAATTCTGAAGCATTCTCTCTTACAGACAGCATATAGTTATATCTTGACCTTTAGTCAGTTTGATAATCTCTGTGATTTAATTAGTATTTAGCTCATTTACATTTAATATAATTATTAATATGATTCGATTTTCACCTGCCATTTTGCTATTTGTTTTCTTTATGTCTCATGTCTTTGTTGGTCTTCTGTTCCTTCTTTATTGCTTTCCCTATGTTAAACAAATATTTTTAGTGTAGCATTTTATTTTTATTTTATTTCTTTAGGGCTGCACCCATGGCATATGGAAGTTCCCAGGCTAGGGGTCAAATGGGAGCTGCAGCTGCTGGCCTACACTACAGCCACAACAACGCAGATCCAAGCTGCATCTGTGACCTACACTGCAGCTCATTGCCATGCCAGCTCCTTAACCCACTGAGCAGGGCCAGGGATCAAACCTGCATTCTCACAGATATTAGTAGGGTTTGTTACCACTGAGCCACAATGGGAATTCCTAGTGTAGCATTTTAATTCTTCTATTGATTTTTTAACTATAATTTTGGGGTGTTATTTTCTTGTGGCTACTTTAAAAAAATACAATATGTCTTGTAAGTTTTCACAATCTACTTCTGGTTAATAGGGACAATTTTAGTAAAGCATAGCAAATTTGCTCCAATATAGCTTCATTTTCTCATATGTATTACATATTTATATGTAATAAATAAACTCAATGGTAAGGAGCTAAAATTATTCCTTTATAAAATCTTAGGTCTCTTTTTAAAGAAAAGATGAAAATATATCTAAGTCATGTTTACACACATATTTACCATTTCTGATGCTCTTTATTTCTTTCTGTGGATTCAAAATGCCATTTGGTGTCACTTCCTTTCAACCTAAAGTATATCTTTCTTTTCTTTTCCTTTTTTTTTTTTAATATTCCAGGCTTAGATGTTTAATAGGTAAGTTCTATTTTGAACATAATATTCAAAAATAATAACAGTTATAAATGTACCAAGTATAGATAGATCCCTCAAATTCCCAATTATATCTTCAAAGCAAACTATGGTCCAAATTCCAATAAGAAAGCATGTATACACACTTCCTTCAGTATTTCTTGAAGGCAAGCCTACTAGCAAAGAATTCCCTAAGGCTTTTTTATATGAGAATATTTTTAGAAGCATGATTTTCCAGAACATGAAGTTCACCCATTTTTTCCTTTTCTTTTTCTTTCTTTCTTTCTTTCTTTCTTTCTTTCTTTCTTTCTTTCTTTCTTTCTTTCTTTCTTTCTTTCTTTCTTTCCTTTCTTTCTTTTCTTTCTTTCTTTCTTTCTTTCTTTCTTCCTTCCTTCCTTCCTTTTTCTTTCTTTCTTTTTCTTTCTTTCTTTCTTTCTTTCTTTCTTTCTTTCTTTCTTTCTTTCTTTCTTTCTTCCTTCCTTCCTTCCTTCCTTTTTCTTTCTTTCTTTCTTTCTTTCTTTCTTTCTTTCTTTCTTTCTTTCTTTCTTTCTTTCTTTCTTCTTTTCTTTTTGGGAGAAAGAAAAACTTAGTTACTTACAGCAAGTAAGAACACTGGGGATATTTCCCAAAGCAGAAATAAATAAACCCATTTATTTCTAATCAAATTTGCTATTTTAATTGACAATGCCAATAGGTTTCTCACTTTCCACCCAAATCAAGCGAGCCACTTTTAGCAGTGAAGCTGCTCGTTTTTATAGCCAGCCCTGCCTTGGTGGCACATCAAGCTATTGTGGTTGGGGAGATGGAAGCACCCCAGGCAAGAACGCCACAGGCTGGCTTCTTATACAGAAGTTCATCAGTCTCTCATGAAAAAATACTCCTTAATGCGTCATTTGGACTTTTCCCAGAGCCCTGAAGTGATGGGTTTTGGAATTTTGTCTAGTTCTAGAGTTGTTTTGGGGGGAGAGCATTTGCTGCCAGGAGTGCTGCTCTCTGATTTTTATAGATTAAATATTCTCAAGGGATTTAACAGAACATCCATTGACTTAATAACCCTTTATAATTTTGGCTGCTTGAGGCAGTAGAGGTGATTTTCACAGCCTTTTAGAGGCTTATTGCTCTAGAGTGTCACATTTTAACTTTATTTTTTCCCACTAGAAGTACAGCTAGTTCCTTTGTATCAGGGATAATATAGGATTTACATTTACTGAGTATATACCTGGCTACTGGTGTGATATACTCTCCTACCCTCTATTCCCTCTTTAAAATAATGCTTGTGGGTTTTCTATACCTGTAAATGAGACATATATTTCTTTTTAAAAAATTTAACAATACAGAAAAGATTCCTCTGTCCAGAAACATCTTAAAATGATAGCACCTAGGGAAAGACATACTTAACATCATAGCTTATTGCCCTCCCCCTCCTTCCTTTCAATCCATGTATGTGTGTATGTATCTTTCTTTCTTTTTTTTTTTTTTTTTTTTTTTTTGTCTTTTGTCTTTTTAGAGCTGCACCCAAGGCATATGGAGGTTCCCAGGCTAGGGATCTGATCAGAGCTGTTACAGCCAGCCTACAACAGATCCATAGCAACGCCAGATCTGAGCCACGTCTGCGACCTACACCACAGCTCACAGCAATGCTGGATGCTTAACCCACTGAGCACTGATTAAGGCCAGGGAGCGAACCCAAAACCTCAAGGTTCCTAGTCGGATTCGTTTCTGCTGCTCCACAATGGGAACTCCTGTCTGTTTTGACTTTAGCTGGAGGTGGGAAATAAATCTCCTACTGTTCGCCTCTGAAGATCATAGCCCTCTTCCAAGGTTCTAAGATTTGGAAAAATCTTTGTTCTCATACCAGCTACTGGGGATAGAAGAGATACACCATAGTCCTTTGAACTTGAACACTGCCTAAGACATACATTTTGGTTTTACAAAAAGAAAGCAAAGATTCTGTTCTTTGAGGAGAAACCAGATGTTTAGCTCCAAGAAAACTACATTACTCTTTAGATGTACAATTTTTCTTCCATGTGAGAGCATATTTTATCTTCTAAGAATTTTTAAAATATAAATATGGGTTGAGACTGCATTGCCCTTAAAAATTATTGTTGACAGTAGGATAGACTACCATCAGGAGAGAACTTGGACTAGAGAGGAAAATAATTCTAATTTGAGTTGGTGCTTCCCCTTTTCAAAAAATAGGAAACAAAAGTAATTTTCAGCCAGGCGCAGAAAAAGGCAAATCTTCAATAACCAAGGGTGTGTTGTTTTAAAGAAGCAGCCAAATCAATAGCAATCTTTAATGTTTTGTCTATTTTTTAACCTTAGATATGATGTTCCTAAGGGGAAAATTAAATCAATGCTCTTTTTGGTTAGTTTCAGTTTTGCTCAGTTTTTAGGTAAAGTTAGTAGGAAATCATTGTCTGCTCTCAGGGATGGGGAAACAATTGGAATTGGAGCATCCCTATGACCCTTAGTCCAGGAAGGACAGATGGTTCTTCTTTCACTAGAAGCTGAAACACTCTGAGTGGAAGGAAGTCATCATCACCATCTAACAAAGACTGAGGCATTCCCCTGAAATGCTGAGGCAGAGACTGAGAAGAAATTGCTCCTTCTCCAGTAGTTGGACTGGAATTGCCCCAAAGAAGAATAGCTATGGGGCCTCTCAATTGAGGAGAGGCTATAAGAGAACAGAGGAGGACTGAGGGAAGAGAGGAGTATGGAAGAGATTGACTGATCAATCAGTGTGGACTCTAAAAACCCATGGCCAAGGTGAGGATCTGCTCTTGACTCAGGTCTAGTGAAGTGATCAGTGGAAGATGAATGCGGGGACAGCACAAGTTTCCAACAATCTCAAATGGACACACTATGTACCCCAACTGCACTGTAGTTTTTTAGCTTCCTGAAAGCAACATATTTTTGATATCCAAATAAAACAAGCCCAATTTCATGTTTTTGGGTTCCTCATAAGCAAATAATCAGGTGACCACTCAACATTCTCTTTACCCAAGGAACTCAATCTTGGATATACGGAGTAGTTTGTCTCCTTATTTACACACATTAGTCTGCGAGTACCACATCTACATAGCCCAAATGCCCATTAAGCTGCTTCCCCAAAGATGAGATGAATTATTTCTGGAGCTATAAAAGGCAGCTTGTAAAATCATAAATATATATATGTACATTCTACAATCTGTGATGGCTACCCCAAAATTCTGTTAAAATGACTGGGGATTCCTTGGTTTCTTATTTGGAGCTTATATCTAGCATCTTAATTACTCCATCTAGATTTTTATAATGCGGTGCCTGTTTTATTTTGAACAGTGTCTTTGGATGGGAAAAATATAACTTCATTTATCATACAAATCCCCTAGACTTGAAAAAGAAGGATTATGTTACCTAGCAGGCTTGGTTGCTCACTCAGTTGTGGTGGGGCAAACCTGCCTTCTTCTGTAGATGGGCTTTGAGCACTTGTTGGGCTGTTGGTTGGGAGACCACAGTTATTGTGTTTACCCTTGATTGAGAACTTGTCTTTCTACAAATAAAGTTTCAAGTTTCTGTGTTGCTAAGGAACTTCGGAAGGGCTGAACAGTGGTGTGGTGCAAGAATAATGAAAAGCCTATGAACTCAGGCAACTGGAAGGCTGAGACATGTCACAGTCAGAGGCTATTCACATCCTCTGAGTCAATCATTACCAGTCTCTGTGTGCATTTTTTTTTTTTGTTTTGTTTTCTCCCGAAAAACCAGAAAATTAATATCCCAGATCATGTTCTTGGAACTCAAAGAAATGTCATAAGCAATGAATCAAGTGTGGATTTTATCCAAACAAAGTAATCTATCTACATTGAGAAGGAGGGCATATCTACAAAATTTTTCAGCTTTGTTGAAGCCAATTGTGAAAAGTATGAATAAAGAGAGATTTAGGACTGGAAATTCTGGTTCTGCTGGGGATACACTGAATTAGGCCACAAAACTTTACTCTTGACATATTACACCAACAGCTTAAGAAAAAATTAGCCCACATAGGCCCACACCTACATCAACAGTAAAATATTCTTTGTGAAGTAATCATCAGCCAACGTACTGAGTTTTTCATCCTGAAATAATAATCCCCTTTCACCTAATCACAGCTATAAACTGTGAGCAAAATGAAGAATTCATAATCTTTGGAAGGAAAAGATAATATTAAAAGCCCAAAAATCTTGTCCAAATCTTCATTTAGATCTGCCTGACAGTGAAATTAATGAGGTTAACTTTAACGTATATAATAGTTTTATATGAAATAAAAATTGGATGGTTGCAGTATTTTTTGCCTACATCAAAGGGTTAAAAATATATAGTTTATTTTAATCATTCCTTAGACAGGCTTAAGAACTTAAAATAATAATAACAGTAATAACAGAGAAAAAGGGAAAAGCCTTAATAACTATATTTCTGGATATATTGTAGTTGACACGTTTCCCACAATTGCAAGCAGAAATGAATTTTCCAAATGTAAATTTGTTAGAAATTAAAGGTATGGCTTTGCCAAAAAGTCCTGCTATATAGGATGTTTCTTACATCAAACATGGTCCGGGTGAATTGTGTACTCAACCAACAGGGTCAGAAAATTGGAGGTAATACCGAAAGAAGAAAGCTTTGAAAATTTCAGTCTGTAGCCTGACATGATCAAAGTAATTAGGATAAAGATGAGAACAAAGAAAATGGAAAGAAAAAAATCCCTTACTGGGGCATTTCCTGTGAATTAGCTCATTTAGTCATCATAACAATTTTATGGTGTAAATCAACTGTTATCTCTGTTACAAATGAGGAAACCAAGGCTTGTAGAGTTTAACCAGCTTGCTTAAATCATAGAATTAATGTGTGATGAAGTCTCTCCAAATCCAAAACGTCAATAGAGATCAATTATACAATCCCTTATCATCAGACTTACCTGTCTGTCTACATTTCCAGGTCACCTCCTTTGCCTGGTCCTTAAATCTCTAATTCTGTCTTTCTGTCTCCCCTACCCTGCATCCCTTTCCCCCATCGCACAAGTATGTCATCTGCTTACCTCTGTCTTTCACCCTAGTAACTTGGCCTTTGTAAGTGGGCATGTAAGCCTGATACTCTGTCCAAAAAGATACTGGGGAAAATATAACATTAAAAAGAATAGGCATCAAAAAGCAAAAGAAACTTCCATTCCTTAACCCTTGCCATTATGTCCACTTGTGATACCAACTAATGCTGCAATATCAACAGGCCTTTCCAGATCCTCCCAATCCCTAAAGATTGGCCAATTAGCTGATTTTTCTTTGGAAGGGAAGAAGGAAATAGTTGGGTCACGTGCATGAATAGATACACGAATAAGTTCATGGAAGCCATTCTAAGTGATAGAATACCAATTTGCGAAAACCATAAAAGTGACTCCAAACCACCGCTTCGAAGCAGCCTAGGTGAGGGGCTATCGCTCCGTGTTACCTGGTGAGGGGCTATCGCTTCGTGTTACCTTTCATCAGAGCACAAACCTCTAAGTTCTCTTTCTTGGCTACAATCTAAAGGTCAGATTTAAAATTCTTAATAGATATGCAGCAATGATAAGTAGAAAGTGCCTTACCACAAGCTGGGTACTATCTCTGATTCTGATTCAGTGTTGAATGAATACTTAGTCTCCATTCCTGCTGTTCCACATGGAAGAAGCACTTTTAGACTTTCATCTTCATACCCACTCATCTTCAGAGTATCAGGAGTGAACTCACTGATAAATTTTGGAATAGGAACTGGGCATTCATAACTTCCTTTGGTTCTGCAGAAAGCAGATGCTTTCTGCAAATGTCAGCCATTTGGTAAGCTTAGTAGTAAATCCTCTGCACTTACCAGGAGAGGCTGAAATTCGGTGTTAGGTCTGTATAGTTCTATGATGCAATATTAAGAAGTTGTGGTCATGCACCTACACTGCATTCTCCAGCTGTAATATCAGTAAGCAGTAGCTATGTGATATCCATTTGCCTGACCACTTTATCTCAATAAATTTAGGACTTGGTTCAGAGAAGACAGGTATCATTTTTTTAACTCCCTCTTTCCCAGACAGGAATAATGTACCATTCCTAATAAGACATATGTCCTTTTAGCTGTAAGACAAATAAAACACAGTTACTGCTCTTAAAGTTCTCATATGCAATGAAAAGAAACAGAAAAGTTATTTGGTGTGAAGAAATTCTAATAGAGGTGGACCCTTAGGTTCACAGAGGCATCAAGAACAGAGTACTGGTATCAACCCACAGACCACAGGTTTACAAAGGTGATGGTTCATGGGCTGATTCTCAAAAGATGAGTAGTTGTTTGCCAAGCAATGATGAACAAAACTAGACAAAGTACTCTAGGCAAATATTGGAACACTGAGTCCAGTGACCAGTGTAGAGTTGAGGAGAAGGCAGTGGATATGGAGAAGAGTTTGGTAAACACTGGAAGCAACTGAAATGCTTGTTAAAACAAAAATGACCAGGTTCTACCACAAATTTACTGATGTAGAGGGAGGAGTACTCTGTATTTTTAACCAGCACTCCAGGTAATTTCTTGATTGAGAAAGTTTGGGAAACACTGTCTAAACTTGGGGAGCCATTGAAGAGCTTCAAGAAGTGGAGGAATCTGATCAGAACAGAATTTCTGCTGAAAACCTTTCCACAGAAAAGAAACTCATGGACTTGGAGAACAGATTTGTGGTTGCCAAGGGGGAGAGGGAGGGAATGGGATGGACTGGAAGCTTGGGGTTAATAGATGCAAATTATTGCATTTGGAGTGGGTAAGAAATGAGATCCTGCTGTATCGCACAGGGAACTATATTTAGTCACTCGTGATGGGACATGATGGAGGATAATGTGAGAAAAAGAATGTATATGTATTTGTGACTGGGTCACTTTGCTGCAGAGTAGAAAATTGATGGAACACGTTGTAAACCAACTATAATGGAAAAAATAAAAATCATTAAAAAAAAGAGACCAAGGACTAAACTTAAAAGATCTTTAAGGTGCAGGATGGGCAGGACTTGACTGAATATTGACAATGAAGAATTGGGTGGCTCCTATGTTTCTCATGTAGGTCATTGGGTGTATAGGCTATTACCAGGAAAGAGAATATGGTCAAGGTAGGTTTTGAGGTATCTTCCTAGATAATGAGCCACTGTCCTTTCTCGTGGCACTGCCCCTTCCAAAGAAGAGTCCACAGTAGTCTTTGCACAGTGTAGGTCAACATATGGTCATACCCAACTGATTTACAATGGACACTTAAAAACACTGTGCCAATTAGATATTCTTTTCTAAAAGGTAATTTGTGACTGGGCCTATGGAAAGCCAGAGTTTTTAACTGCGGCTGGAATTTTAATGATTTATGCTGTGGGCAGCCATAGCCACTCAACAGGTGGGGAAACAGAGAAGACAGCAATAGTAATAGTAGCAGGAAGAGGAGAGACACTATTAAAGTAGGCACACCCCAAAACTAGCAGGGACTAAGAAACTAACCCAAGAGAAAACTGGCAGCTCCCCAATTTTTGGTTCCTATCTCTGTGGGAGACATGGCTATATTGCTACACTTGTATTTTATGAACTTGACTGTGTCCTTATGATACATCCTTCTGTTTTTTTGGTCTATTCAATTCAGCTTTCTAGCATGTGGCATAATTCAGCTTTTCTAGTATGGGATAAAGATTGAATATTGGGTTTTGGACATATCAAGATTTGAGGTATCCACAGGACATCCAAGTAGAAACATCTAGTAGGATATTTGTTATATTAAACAAAAAGGGGGGGGGAATGGCTAGGATAAAAAAATTAGCCTGTGTTGGACACATAGATTGAAGCTGAATGAGAATGGTTATGATCACTTAGATCACAGGAAAGGAGACACGAAATATTAGCTATCTAGACAATAAAGTGACTCTGAAGGGAAGTTAAACACTTGTTATTTCTGAGTGAACAGAAGTGATCCTTCAGTTTTGGTTAAGAACAGAATTTTCCTTAACTCTTAGAATTATTAAGTATGATTAAGGTCTAGAAACATTAATCTAATACCATAAGTGATGAGCAAAGGCAGACATTATTAGAAAGAAACCTCTCCTGGCAAATTTGATACAGTAGTATTTACTCCAGATGAGCAAGAACATTCATACCATGCCTTCAGTTTTCTTGGAGGAAAACCCAGCTATTAGTGGGCAACTATGATAACCCTATCATCTACTTCATAGAATACAGAAATTTAGGATGCAATATAACTGACTTTGCTAAAGAAACTGGGAATGATTTCTTAGTTTAGCTACAAATGAGGACCAGAATGCCTCACTGAGTCAAAATTTTACACCTCGTAAATCAGCAGTGGCCCAGGGATTTTGTCTGGGATGATTTCCAAACATGTGTGAAGCATTATTTGTCATGGAACTTTGTGTAATAAAAAGTTTATTTTTTTATTAAATGATCACCAGGACATTTGTCAATTATGATGGTTCCTTGGATCTTACTTGTTCCTTCCCTTTCCTTTTAAAGTCACAAATTCCATTAAAATATTTTTAAGTTTAGGCCCTGAAACATAGACCATTTTCAGTGTGCCATTCTGCTCCAAATCTATATTTAGTGACATAGAAAAAAGACAAGAAGGAAACATACTTCAGTTCTCCCAAATTTTCTGTGAGAATGGAATTTACAAAAGATGTCATTAGAGGAGTACCTGTTGTGGCGCAGCAGAAATCAATCTGACTAGCAACTATGAGGTTGTGGGTTCGATCCCTGGCCTCGTTCAGTGGGTTAAGGATCCGGTGTTGCCGTGAGCTGTGGTATAGGTTGCAAACGTGGCTCAGATCTGGTGTTGCTGTGGCTGTGGCTGTGGCTGTGGCCAGCAGCTGTAGCTCTGATTGGACCCCTAGCCTGGGAACCTCTATATGCCACAGGTGTGGCACTAAAAAGCAAAAAAAAAAAAAATAGAATTTTAAAAAACCTATTGTGAGTCTGAGCATTTTTGGCAATTAATGCATACTAAAATTTCAAGACATACTCTTGAAGATCGTTAATTTTTTGAATATTTTTTTTGAATAATTTTTTTTGAATAATTTTTTGAATATCTACTATTTTGTCAGGCATATTCGGGTACTTAGTAATTATACTTCTACTTTCCCCTGTGAACATAATTGAGTGATGCAAAGGATAAAGCATAAAGTCCAGGCAACACTGTTTCCCCTAAAACACATTTTAATTAAATTAAAAGAAAAGGGACAGATTTAAATACACAGTCTAAGCCAGTTTTTCCCAAATTGTGTTGTGGAGAATAACATCCCACAAATTCTCAATAGGTATGTAAAATACAAGAGTTTTGATTGTGTTCTGAGGAAGAGAGAAAAAAGGTTATAAAAGATATTGTAACAATTGAGAAAAACTGAATATAGACTGTATATTGAATATTTCTGTATCAATGCTAAATTCCAAGGGGTGGCAAAAGTTTCATGGTTATGGAGGGCAATATTTTCATTCTTAGGAGAGTCTTACTGAATTACTTAAGGGTCAAGTGTTATGATATCTGCAATTACCAAATGGCTCAGAAAAAGAGAGTTTCATTTATTTATGTATAAAAAGGGGGAAGAACAAGAGATAAAACAATGTGGCAAATTCCCAAAGGGGGCTAGATCAAGACGGCAGAATGGAAAGACATGGAGTTTACCTCCTTCCACAAATACATCAAAAATACATCTACATGCGGAACAATTCTCAAAGGATACCTGCTGGTCAGTAGCAGATCTCATACAATCAAAATTGTAAGGAAGATCACCATGTAACCGGGCAGGATGAAAGAAAAAGAAAAAAAAAAAAAAAAAAGGAATTGGGATGGAACCTGCAAAGTTTCCACCACCCTAGGAAGCCCATTTGCTGCGGGGAGATCAGCCAAGACAGAAAGGGAACTTCGGAGTAGGCTCAGAGGAGAGTATACAACCAACATACAGCAGGCAAAACAGAGAGACCAGAACAGAAGATCCATGCCACCTCCCTGCACTCTCCAGCCTAGGTTGTGCACCTGCTGGTACATGCCAGGGCTGGGTGCTGAAACTCTGGCTTTAACAGAAAGATCCCGGAGAGACTTGAGTTGGCTGCCAGAGACAGCCCGAAGGGGCTGTGGTCTAAGCTGCAACTGGCGGTGTGTGTAGGCAGGAATCTGGGTCTGCCATTGAAGCCCCATTGTTAACTTGCATGCTCAAAGGCAGGGGAGGAGCCTGCCATAGCACCCTCATTCTTGGAATATTCACAGCTGGAGCAGCTCTACCTCTAGGAGTTGGGGGAGTACATAAGAACTAGCAGTTGCCCACACTCGGGGGTGGGGCTGAAAACTGAGCCAATCCCCAGGGGCTGTGCAATTTTGGAAAGACTAATATCTGAGCCATATCCCAGTGGCAGTGCAATCCACAGATTTTTTTTTTGCTTCTAGGGGCTACTACTCAGTGCCTGCAGTTTATCTCAGTGTTCTCATGACTAGGTAGTCCCATGCAATTACTGGTGCTTCCATGACTAGGTGGGTCTAGCAATTGTGGCTGGGGCTCTCAGGGAATGCAGGCAAAGGGGAGGCCAGAGTCGAGGCCAGAGTCTGGGCTGACTCAGAAGCTCCCACTGTGGGTTCAGGTTCATGACCAGAAGTTGTTCCAGTGCCTGACCTCAACAGTTCTATGCCAATGGATCTAAGCTAGTAACTTTGTGAGCATAGCACCTGAGGGCCACCCAGGCTGATTTTCTGAATTCCCACAGTTGAGGCCAGGCTGAGGGTAATACAAAAAAATAGTGTATTTTTTGAGCCTGCACAATGGGTGACAGATGACACCACAGAGTGCACTTTTGGTGGACAGCTCCTGCAGAGGAATATCAGTGGCTCCTCTCCCTGTGGGAGTGTGCCAGTCCTGCCTACCTCATATGGCAGTTCAGAAAGGGAACTAAGGGTGTCTACCTCAAAAAACTGGGGAACAGTCCCTACCCTCAACAGAGCGGTGACAACCACAGAGCTAAGAGGAGGCCCCACTCAGCATCCAGTGTAGGCTCTGGTCACAATAATCACACCCCCTATCAAGGGATAGTGACCAGCACTCACTGAAGAAGGACAAGGCAGGCATCCATACGAATAACAGCTCTTGCACCAAAAATATTTATTAGACTCATGGAAGCTACACAGGGACACGCCCACATAAAAACAGGCCTTCAAGAAAATAGTAGATAACTGTATCTCCTAAACTCATAGAGTCAGAGAAATATAAGCAAAATGAAGAAGCAGAGGAGCCACTCCCAATTAGAAGATTAAGATAATTCCCCCGAAAGAACAAATAATGAAACAGACCACTCCAGTCTACTAGGTCCTGGGTTCAAAAAGGAGGTAATGAAAATACTAAAGAAATCAAGAAAGGCTATTAATAGAAGTGCACATTACTGCAAAAAGGAACTAGAAACTATAAAGAGGAGAAAATTTGAAAGTTCATTTGCCAAGACAAAAGCTAAACTAAAGGTAATAAACAGCAAAGTGGATAATCCAGAATGAATAAGTGATCTGGAACATAAAATAATGGAAATCACCCAATCAGAACAGCAGACAGAAAGACAAATGAAAAAAGAAAGAAAAAAGCTACATACAAGATCTATAGGATAATACACAGCACCCGAATCTATACACAATAGGATCTCAGAAAGACAAGAAAGAGAAAGGGGGATCAAAAAATGTATTTAAAGAAATTATGGCTATAAACCCCCAAACCTAAATAAGGAAACATCTATCCAGACACAGGAATCACACAGGGTCTCAAACAAGACAGACCCAAACAGACACACACCAAGACACATTATTAATAAAATAACACAAGTCAGAGTTCCCATCGGGGTGCAGAGAAAACAAATCCAACTAGGAACCATGAGGTTGCAGGTTTGATTCCTGGCCTTGCTCAGTGGGTTAAGGATCTGATGTTGCCATGAGCTGTGGTGTAGGTTGCAGGCATGGCTTGATTCTGGTGTTGCTGTGGCTCTGGTGTAGGCTGGCAGCTGTAGCTCGAATTAGACCCTTATTCTGGGAATCGCCATAGGCCGCAGGTGGCCCTAAAAAGACAAAAGACAAATCAAATCAAATCAAATCAAAAAGTTAAAGACAGAGAGAATTCAAGAGGCAGCAAGAGAAAAACAAAAAATTAGTAACAAGGGAACCCCCTCCCATAAGGCTATCAGCTGATTTCTCTATAGAAACACTATAGAAGGGGGTGGCAAGACATATTCAAAGTCCTGAAAGGGAAAAATCTGCAATCTAGGATATTTTAACCAGTAAAATTATCATTTAGAATAGAGGGAGAGATAAAAAAAATTTCCCATATAAGCAAAAACTAAAAGAATAAAATAATACTAAACCTATCCTGAAAGAAACATTGAAAGGTCTTCTCAAAATAAAAAAGAAGACTCTATAGGAAAAAGAAAATCACAACTGGAAAGTAAATCATTTAATAAGGCAGTACACAGATTTTTTAAAAATAATAAAAAATTTTGGTGAAAGTGGTAACTAAACTACAATGAACAGCAAAAGGATAAAATGAACATGTAAAAGAAGACATCAAAATCATAAAATGTGGGGGAGGAGATTAAGAAAAAGTACCTTTTTTAAAGAATATGTTTGAATCTATATGACTACCAGTCTAAAGCAGGTAGATATAGCCATGGGTTAATATACTTGAGAAACAGGGTAAGCACAAGTCAAAAACATGCAATAGATTCACAAAAACCAAAAAAGAAGAGAACACAAGCATAATAGAAAAGAAAACCATTAAACCTCTTAAGGGAAAAGAACAAATAAGAAATACAAAGTCAACTGGAAAACAAAGAATGGCAAGAAATAGGAGTTCCTCTTGTGGCTCATTAGGTAAGGGCCAACATTGTCTCAGTGAGGATGCAGGTTTGAGCCCTGGCCTCACTCACTGGGTTCAGGATCCAGTGTTGCTGCAAGCTGTGGCATAGGTCACAGTTGTGGCTCAGATCCAGCTTTGCTGTGATTGCAGCAAAGGCTGAAGCTGCAGCTCTGGTTTGACGCCTGTCCCAGGAACTTCCATATGCCACAGGTGCAGCCACAAAAAGGAAAAAAAAAAAAAAAAAAGGCAATAAAAATGTTAATAGACTAAATTCTGCAATCAAGACATAAAGTGGCAAATTGGATTAAAAAAGAGACCAAAAACAAACAAAAAATAGCCCATAATTGGGGAAATAACATGATTACAATTTAAAAATAGCCTATAATATGCTGCCTGCAAGGGACCCATTTTAGGATACACACAGATTGAAAGTGAGGGAAGTTGGGAAAGGAAAGGATAAACACAGATTGAAAGTGAGGGAAATTGGGAAAGGAAAGAAAGAAGGAAGGAAGGAAAGGAAGAGAGAAAGAGAGAGAGAAAGAGAGAAAAAGAGAGAGAGAGAGAAAGAAAAGAAAGAAAAAGAAAGAAAGAAAGAAAGAAAGAAAGAAAGAAAGAAAGAAAGAAAGAAAAGAAGAGAAAAGAAAAGAGAAAAGAAAAAAGAAAAGAGAGAAGGGAAGGGAAGGAAGGGAGAGAGAGGGGGAGGGAAGAAGGAAAGAAGGAAGGAAGGAAGGAAGGGAGGGAGGGAAAGAAAGAAAGGAAGAGAGAAAGAACAAAGGAAAGAAATGTAGAGAGAAAGAGAAAGTGAGAAAGAAAGACTGAAACAAAAACAGAAGTAAGGGGGGAGGAAAGAGAGAAAGAAAGAGGATAGAAAAAGATATTTCATGCAAATGAAATGACAGGAAAGTGGAGGTATCAATAATTACATCAGAAAAAACAGACTTTAAAACAAAGGCCATAAATAAAGGGGGGGATCTAGGATAAATACATGAAGAAGATATTACATTTGTTAACATATATGCACCCAATATACAAGCACCTAAATACATAAAACAAATGCTAACAGGCATGAAGGCAGAAATCATTGGGAACACAGTAACAGTAGACTTTAACATTACACTCACATTAATTGATGGATCTGTCAGAAAAAATCACTAAGGCAACAGACTGCCTGATACAAAAGAACAGGTGTAATTGATAATCTAAGTATAGTGCCTCCAAAAAACCCATAATACACATTCTTTTCAAGTTCACATGGAACATTCTTGCGGATTGATGACACACTAGGACATAAAACAACTAATTCAAGGGGATAGAAAATATTTCAAGCACCATTTCTGCCCACAACAGCATGAAACTAGAAATCAGCCACAGAAAGTGAAATGAGAATAAAGTTACATGGAAACTAAACACATACTACTAAAAAACCAATGAGTCAATGATGAAATCAAAGAGGAAATTTAAAAATACCTAGATACGAATCACAATGAAAACACAACCATACAAAATTTCTGGGATGCAACAAAAGCAGTACTAAGAGGTGGAGTTCCTGTAGTGGTGCAGTGGAAACGAATCTGACCAGGAACCATGAGGTTGAGAGTTTGATCCCTGGACTCGCTCAGTGGGTTAAGGATCTGGCATGGCTGTGGCTGTGGTGGTGGCTGGTGGTTACAGCCCCAGTTGGACCCCTAGCCTGGGAACGTCCATATGCCGTTGGCATGGCCCTAAAAAGACAAAAGACAAAAAAAAAAAAAAAAAGGCAGTACTAAGAGGGAAGTTCCCAGCAATAAATGCCTTCCTCAAAAAACAAGAAAAATCTCAAATAAACCACCTAAATAACCACCTAAGAGAATTAGAAAAAAGAACAAAACCTAAAGTCAGCAGAAGAAAAGAAATAAAGGTTTTGGGGAGTTCCCGTCACGGCTCAGTGGTTAACGAATCTGACTAGGAACCCTGAGGTTGTGGGTTCAATCCCTGGCCTTACTCAGTGGGTTAAGGATCTGGCATTGCTGTGAGCTGTGGTGTAGGCTGCAGATGTGGCTCAGATCCTGCGTTGCTGTGGCTCTGATGTAGGCGGGCAGCTACAGCTCTGATTAGACCCCTAGCGTGGGAACATCCATATGCCACAGGAGCAGCCCCAGAAAAGGCAAAAAGACAAAAAAAAAAAAAAAAAGAGAGAGAGAGAGAAAGAAAGAAATAAAGATCAGAGAGGAAACAAATAAAATAGAGATTAAAAAATAGAAAATCAAATCAAGAGCTGGTTTTTTTTTTTTTGAAAGGGTAAACAAAACTGACATACCTCTGGTCAGGCTCACTAAGAAGAAAAGAGAGAAGACTCAAATAAAATAAGAAAGGAAGGAGGAGAAATCACAACCAATACCTCAGAAATACAATAAACCATTAGAGAATATTATGGACAATTATATGCCAACAGATTGGACAATTCATAAGAAATGAAAAAGTTTCTAGAAACACAGAGCCCACCAAAACTGAATCAAGAATAATAGTTTGAAAAGACCAATCACTAGAACTGAAATAGAAGCTGTAATTAAAAAAACAAAAAACAAAAAACCTCCAGGCAAACGAAAGTCCAGGACCGGATGTCTTCACTGAGGAATTCTAAAAAACATTACAAAGAACTTAAACCCATCCTTTTCAAACTCTTCCAAAAGATTAAAGAGGAGAGATCACTGCCAAAATCATTCTGAAGTCATCATCACCAAATACCCAAACCAAAGACAATACCAAAAAGATTACAGGCCAATTATCACTGGTGAATAGAGATACAAAAATTCTTAACAAGATATCAGAAAATTGAATTCAACAAGATCATAGACCACAATCAAGGTGGATTCATCTTAGTGTCACAAGGATGGTTCAACATATGCAAATCAATGTAATATACCACAACAAAAAAGAAAAGACAAAAAAACCCCACAAGATCATCTCAATAGATGCAGAAAAAGCATTTGAAAAAATTCAACATCTATTCATGATAAAAAAAAAATACCTCTTACCAAAGTGGGTACAGAGGTAACTTACTTCAACATAATAAAAGCTATTTATGACAAACACACTCCCAACATACTACTCAATGCTGAAAAGCTGAAAGACTTCCCACTAAACTTTGTACCAAAACAAGGATGCCCATTCTCACCACTTCTATTCAACATAGCATTAGAAGTCCTAGCCACAGCAATCAGACAATAAAAAGGAATAAATAGTGTCCAAATTAGAAAGAAGTAAAACTGTTCTTGTGTGCAGATGACATGACACAATATATAGAAAATCATAAAGACCCCACACAAAAGCTACTGGGATTGATAAACAAATGCAGCAAGGTAGCAGGATACAAGACTAGTGTTTCTTTACACTAACAATGAAATATTAGAAAGTAAAATAAGAATTCATTTTAAAATCACAGTAAAAAATATAACACTTAGGAATAAATCTGACCAAGGAAGTGAAAGACATATATGCTAAGAACTATAAAATATTAATAGAAGAAATTAAAGAGGACTCAAAGAAATAGAAAGATATCCCATGCACTGGGATTGGAAGAATTCTTATAGTTAAAATGGCCTACGGCCCAAAACAATCTAAGGATGCAGTGCAATCCCCATCAAGTTACCCATGACACTTTTCACAAATAATCCAAAAATTTATATGGACCCATAAAAGACACAGAATTGACAAAGCAATCCTGCGTGGGGGAGAAGCAGGAGGCATAACCCTCCCAGACTTCAGACAATATTACAAAGCTACAGTAATCAAAGCAGCATGGTATTTTAGCACAAAAAACAGACATATGGACCAATGGAACAGAACACAGAGCCCAGAAATAAACCCATATACCTATGGTCAATTAACCTTCAACAATGGAAGCAACAGTGGAAGCAAGAATACACAATGGAGAAAAGACAGTGTCTTCAGCAAGTGGTGTTGGGAAAGCTGGACAGCTATATGTAAATCAATGAAGTTAGAACACTCTCTCCTGGAGTTCCCGCCGTGGCGCAGTGGTTAACGAATCCGACTAGGAACCATGAGGTCGCGGGTTCGGTCCCTGCCCTTGCTCAGTGGGTTAACGATCCGGCGTTGCCGTGAGCTGTGGTGTAGGTTGCAGACGCGGCTCGGATCCTGCGTTGCTGTGGCTCTGGCGTAGGCCGGTGGCTACAGCTCCGATTCGACCCCTAGCCTGGGAACCTCCATATGCCGCGGGAGCGGCCCAAGAAATAGCAACAACAACAACAACAAGACAAAAAAAAAAAAAAAAGAACACTCTCTCCTATCATACACAAAAACAAACTCAAAATGGCTTTAAAACTCAGCAATAAGACAAGATACTAAAAAACTCCTAGAAGAGAACAGAACAAAATATTCTGTGACATAAATCATCCCAATGTTTTCTTAGGTCAGTCTAAGAAGCAAATGGGACCTAATCAAACTTAAGCTTTTGCACAGCAAAGGAAACCATAAAAACAAAACAAAACAAAAACACCAAAAAGACAATTTACAGAATGAGAGAAAAATAGTTGCAAATTATGCAATCAACAAGGGCTTAATCTCCAAAATATACAAACAACTCACACATCAAGAAAGCAAATGACCCAAGTGAAAGATGTGCAGAAAACTTAAATAGACATTTCTCCAAAGAATACATACAGATGGCTAGTAGGCACATGAAAAGGTGTTCAACATGGCCAATTATTAGAGAAATGCAAATCAAAACTATAATGAGGTACCACCTCACACTGGTCAGAATGGCCATCAAGTCTATAAATAGCAAATGTTGGAGAGGGTATAGTGAATTCTTCACTGTTGGTGGGAATATAAATTGGTACAACCAGTATGGGAAACAGTATGGAGGTTCCTTAGAAAACTAAAAATAGAACTGCTATATGATCCAGCAATTCCACTCCTGGTATATATCCAGACAAAACTATAATTCAAAAAGATACATGCACCCCTGTGTTCACTGCAGCACTATTCACAATAACCAAGACATAGAAGTAACCTAAATGTCTATCAACAGATGAATGGATTAAGATGTGGTATACACACACACACACACACACAATGGAACACTACTCAGTCTTAAAAAAGAATGGAAATATGCTGTCTACAGCAACATGGATGGACCTAGATATTATACTATGTAAAGTCAAAGGAAGACAAATACCATGACATCACTTATATGCGAAATCTGAAATAAGACATAATTAAACTTATCTAAAAAACAGAAACAGACTCTCAGTTACGGAGTTACCAAAGGGGAAAGTGGGTAGGGGAGAGATAAATTAGGAGTTTGGGATTACCAGATTTAATATCATGTAATAAATAAAACATGATGGAAAAGAATATGGAAAAGTATAAACTATACTTCAAAAAAATTTTTGAAAAAAAACTGTCAAAATGTTGACAATAGGTGAATTTAGGTGAAAGTTATACCAGCATTGACTTATACTATCCTTTTTGTTTAGACTTCTCTGAGAAAATTAGAAAAAGTATGCAATGTACTAATTTATTTAATTGTGGAATATTTTCATCCTACCCTGATCCCCAAAGCTTCTTAGTACCACACAGCATGCTAATACTCCAAGGATACAGTTTAGGAAATGCTGAACTAAAACTAATAATCACTTCTCTAATTTCAACTTGTTCAGGTCCTGCTTAACTACGGCTTTCATTCTTCAAGTCAAGCCTTTAAATGCTCGATTCTTTCTCTCAAAACATTTTATCTAAACATGATTTAAAATGTAGTTAATCACATGGATTGCCTTTTTAAACAAAAAAATATGGCATGGAAAGCTTTTGGAAATGATTTAGTAGTTATGTATTGCAAACTCTCTCATGTTCCATCCTCTTTTGTAAGTCAAAGATTCCTACTAAAAATTGTAGAATGGTGGAGATAGGTACCAATTACAATAAAACAACTTTTTTTTTAAACTGAAAATTTGCTTAGCAAGTTCAATATAATCATGCTAAGACTCAAGGATTTTGGTTGTTCAGATATATAATTTTATGTAGTAGATGATGGAGGATAATGAGAGCAAAAGAATGTAATCTATGTATGTGTGACTAAGTCATTGCTGAACAACAGAAAATTGATAGAACACTGTAAACCAACTATAATGGAAAAAACAAAATTCATTTTAAAAAAAAGAAGAACCCCAATTCTTTAACCATAACCATATACACTCTTTCACAAAAATAATCTGCCCTATCTTTAAATATGGACAAGGCTGTTTCTATAGTATCAAGAATATTTACTCCAAAATAAAAAATTACATCTCCATATTATCAGTGTGATGTACTACTTTCAAAAATGAAAAATCATATTCTTTAGAAATGGGTAAATGAAACTACATGGAAATTTTTCAGTGGTTAATTCTCAGTAAAAATTAAATCATAAAATACGTATACTTACCTGTTACCTAAACTTGAATATTTATACTGAACACAGAAATAGTTGAAATAAAAAGGCAATTCTTGTATTTTTAAGCTTTATTTTATCACCCTTATCAAACAAACACATCAGAAAGCATATCAACAGTGCATCTTAGGGTAATTCAGTTTACAACAAAACTGAACAAGGCAATTGTGTTTACAGATAGTTTTCGGCAAAAAACTATATGCAATACAGTTAATTGAAACGCAGTGTCCATACTTTTTTAGGTTTCGAGGAAAATAAAGGTTCTTTGCTACTCAGCAAGAAAAAAACAGGTTTAAAAGACTTGAATAGAAATTAGAAATACAAGGATTTGAGAAAAGAACTATTTGGTACTGATACACATCTACATTTATAGTCCCACTTATTAAAAACAAAAACAAAAAAACAAACAAAAGAAAACCCTCACAAAAAATAAGACATCACCGAAAATAGAGAACCATAGTGCTAAGAAATGCCAAGACCAATGCTACTGAAACAACTGGTAGAAATGTTATAGACAACTATTCACTGTGTACTGTAATATTCTTGTAGTTCTGAGGTGAAGGTAAACCAACAGGAGAGAATACTCCTTATAACTGGCTTTGGTTTAAGTGATCATTCACATTTTTTCTAGCCATACCTTCTAATCAAAAACATAGCAATTACATGTTACTGAGGGAAAATAGTAGTAGGTTTTAATAATCACAACCAACCACTCCAGTGCTGATATAGGAAGCCATCAACTGTTAAAATCTATTGATCATAACTGGATTTCAAAGAGCGACCAAAAGATAACAAAGATGGAGCCCTTTGGCGGGAGGGGGGGGGGTGAATCCATTCTACCCCAGATTTGACACTGTTAAGAGAATATAAAGGAATGTTAAATTACTTAGGTTTTTTTCAAAAAAATTAAGAATGAAGGAGTTCAATCCTGCTGGAAATGATATGACAGCTTTACACTCTGTAAAATAGATATTCTACAGAGATACAGCTTAACCTTTTTACTTAATAATAAATAAACACTACTTAATTCCATAAGGTGCTATAACATTGCAGCTAGTGCATACTAATGCCAACCACTGTACCCAATGTGCAAAGGGAGACATGGAGATGGCTAATTCCCAGTTTCTTTCTGATCCTTGATTTGCATGAATGTTGATGTATACCAAATTCACAAAAAGCTAGAGTTCAAATAATTATTTTTAAAAACTAGACAAATTAAATATGGATATTTAATCTGGTCTCATACACTCTTAAAATAATTTTCTGGGAAACGACAATGAGGAATGTGTAGGAAAGGCAATGTTTCTATGTTACAGGTACCAAACTTGGATTTTAAAAAATAAATATCATTTTTAGATCATAAACTATATGGATGATTACTAATACCAATAAGGAAGCCATTTTCTTTCTTCCTCTTATTTTTATTACTCATCTTTCTGTTCTTTACTCTTAAATTTGGCAGACTTCTGACAACCCATGCTAATAAAAATAATACACCTATAGATAATTCAAATAACTGAAGAGGTTTTGAATCCACAGATGCATGATGTGGATGTATGATTTTGAACACCTCACTACATCTACATTCACTGTCCCGACATCACGAACACTATTAAGGGGAAAAGTCAGAAAGGGAAGGCAGTTCTAACCTAGGATAAAAAAAGTGACTACAAATAATTCTCTTGCTGACAATCAAGAGTTGATGATAACAAATAGCTCTGTTGTTTACATGGGGGTTTCCCAAAAGGAACAAAAATTTTAACAATTCCAGTTTGGGTTTTTTTTTCCTCCCTCCAGAATGTAACTTATTTTTACTGTACAAAGTAGTACAACAAAATAAGCTTTTTTCATATAAGGCAAAATAATACAGAATGCTTCTCTTTGCCTTTAAATTAAAATACCATGAACCTAGATTATAAAACATGTATGTATGACTTTCAAAAAAGTCATCAGTTTTCTTTAGGATATTGTGATACCTACTTTATTTAATGGGAAATAACACTTAGGCAATCATTTTATAAATTTCCCACAAATTCCAGCATATATGGTACCACAAACACAACTGCCATGATTATGACAACTCTCTGAAAAGCACAAATAAAGCAAATATAAAACATTAATCCTTATAAAGCAGTATAAGGGACAATGAAAGTGCTGAGCTATAGGAAAATGAATAAAAATTTCATATCAGGAGAACAAAGGTTGTGTAAACTATGTATCATATCCTGAAGGTCACCTTCACGACCACCTATAAAATATACAATTTCCTAAATGCTCTCTAGTTTATAGGTATTTCTTTTACAGCCCATTTCTCCTATAAAATTGCAGCAAAAATAGTTAAAATTGTTTACCTTCTTAAATATTCCCAAGTACTTGTCAATTGTATGTCACTGTGTAAACCTACTGGTCATTACATAACTTAAAAAGCAGTGAAAAACACTGTGGGAGGGGAAGTGGCTAAGAAAACAAGCATGATACATCCTGTGGTGTCAGGTAGAGAAGCAGCTAACCTACCAAAACAAAACCTTTAAAATTTGGGGTACTTCAAAGACCAAAACATCCACGTTCCTCTATAACTAAGAAAACATAACTTATCCAAATAAACCACAAGAGGCTCAGATGAATTCCGTATCATAGAGATTTGACATTCATATATTCATTGAGAAAGAGAGAAAGTAACACTAGCCTGAAAAGGCTACCATCTCAAAGTAAAGGTGATTTATTGAGCACCTTAAGAAGAAATGGAAATTCTTTTGAGCTAACTGTGACCAAAGACTGGTCTATATTGTGACCACAGTTGATAAGAAATAAATAAATTATATTAGAGAGCTACAGTAATAAGATTTGAAGAAGGAACCTAATACTAAAAATGGAACTAGATCCAATGAACAATTAGATTCTGCCAGACAGCTCTGGCTTTCCATTACATGTAATATCAGGAAAAAAAAACCCAAATATGAATAGTTTTATACATACAGAAAGAAGGTAAACCAAGGGAATTTTGGAGTTTTATACTACACGACTCAATCCAAAAATTATTCCAAGGAAAAGGCAAAGGTGCAATAATTAATCATCATCTGGGAAGCTTACACCCAAATGAGTTTCAGTATTTTCCAGGAAACACAAGGCACTTGCTTAAATCTTTGACTGTCTACATATCCACCAGACTAAAAGCCATGATGCAATTCCATCTGTACCCTAATCTGAATAAAGCCATGTACCCTTGCATAAAAGTCCAGATAAAACACGTTGTTACTGAGTGTCTCCTCCACTCCCTCACCCAGTAACTATGCTGTTACAATTACCATTAGTTACTATGGTGCTGATTTTCATTAAATTATAAAAAAATTAAATGTCATGCTGCCAAGTATTAACTAATAATAGAAATTATCTAAAACAGGCCTAATTCTGTAGGGTCAGAATATAAAACTAAGAAGAAAATGATGCCAAAATGCCAGTTATCTGCATTTGAGAAATAAACTCAAATGAGCTATCCTGACTACAGTTTATCCCAGAAAGGTAACTGATACCCTTACCAGGGTGAAAGTCCAGTGTACTAAGATGAAAACAAACCTTATACCCATAGTTTCTCTTCATCTTCCTTTACATGGCAGCACTTTTTCCGGCAGCATTTCTTACAATAAATTTGCTCAAAGGTAAAATACAAATCCTAGTAACATGAATCTAGAAGGCAATGAAAACAGGGAGAAGGATGAGTAAAACTTCTAAAAGCAGCCATAGTAATGGCTCAAGGCATAGCAGAGGGAACTTTTCTGCGAAGGGTTGCTATACTGATGGTTACAAAACAAGGAAGACATCCAGTAACAATAAATGCAATTTCTTATTGCAAGAGGATAATTTTGTTATTATTCCTTTAAAAATGCAGCAAATAATTTCTTTTAGCCAGTGCTTTTACTGAGGTGTCCGACTCTACTTATTCTCCTCCTCTAAATACAGCATTTAAAGTTTTTCACAAGTTTTGACAGTGGCTAGCTAGCCACCTCCTCCAAATATGTTTCCAAAGAACCAAAGATTTCCTATAGAATAATCAACTCATATGCCTTTTCTGGGACAAAAATGTACCATGACAATACCATGGAACAATAAAGAAGAAACTAGAAGGCAAGAGTAAAGAACCGTAGATATTAATTTAGGGAAAGAAAAACTACCTGAGATAAAATTTTCCCAAATGGTAGGGGTTAAGTGACATGAACGCTCAGCTGTTTACCCTACCTCTCAAAAAGAAAACTTCTATGTTTTTAATAACTTCAAGGAGTCAAAATCTCTGTATATGTTCCATCCTAAAAGGAACATGAAAATTGCATCTTTAATAATATTTGGTTTAGGTTAAAGAAAGATACCAAGATTAAACTTCTTATAATATCAGAGGAGGGAGGGAGAATCTGCAAATGTCATCTTTGGTAGTAATGGGCTAAGAGCTATAATTTAAATCACAGGAGGCATCTCTTCAATTCTGTGGCTTAAATATAAAATATTTAATTCAATGCAAGGTTACTTAGGGTCATCGATATTCCCTCAGCTCCCTTAAAAATCTAGTTAGCATCTCCTGTAATAAAATTCTACAGTGTTAAACACTACATATATGCATGAATACATCAGTAATAAGAAGATGATCAAAGAATGCTGTGAAATTCAGCATCAAGATGTTAGCAGCATACTGCATCATTAAGCTTAGCAGCCTATCTGCAGTTTATTTGTAAGGATTTTTCTTTTGGTGGGGATAGGGATGAAAAAGGTATACATGCTAACTTAGAATACTTGCCCTTTAAAAGAATTCATCTGCATTCTGTGTTCATCAGCATGTATGGAAGGACCTGGTATTTTTAATCACCATTTAAGCTGCTACCCACACAAACAGTTATGTTTTAGGAAAGCTTAGGTCTCCAAAATACTGGCTATACTCTCTTCAATTTTTATATGAAACCAGAGCAGCTAATCAACCTCTGAAAGTACCAAAACGAAAAATTACTGTCCTTCCAAGAGCACATATTAGAAGCTTACTATACAATTTTCCCTTGGGCATCAGGCCACAAGACCTTTTGGCAATTCACTAATCAGCCTCCTTATTATAGAAAATTTGGTTTCTTAATAAATATTAAGGAGAGTCCTGAATAATCAGATTAACTGTAATTAAAATATCAAATAGTAATTGTTTGAACAGGGTATAATAATTCATTCTCTAACCCATAAATTCTTAATTGGGCTCTCAATAACCTGCATGGCACATACAAAGAAAGACTATATGAGGAGGCTTCCAGCAGGGTAAGGTATATAAGACTTTTTCCTTAGGAAAAAAATAAATAAATAAAATTTTCATTTAGGTAAGAAAAAATTCAGAACCTGTATATAACTTTTTTTTGTATAATCAGTGCTTTATAAAGGTTTCCTAAGATTTAAACCTTTGAAGACAATCTTCTATAAAGTGGGTAGAATGCCTAATTATAATTCCTAAAACCACATAATCAATCTGTGTCTGTGAACTTCTGCATACTAGTAACCTCTACCCAGGGACACATTAGATTGCTAATGCTTTTAAGAATTCTTTATGGGCTTTTCTTCCTTTCTACTTCCACCTTATGAGAGCTACACCTTTGTTTACTTCCTCGCAGTCAACAGCCAGACCACCGGGGATGCTTTCCTCTAACCTCTCTTCAGGATAGAGGTACAGAATGGAGGAAGAGGAAAAGAAGGAGTGGAAGGGAGATGAGAGAGAAGGGAAGAAATAAAAAATCCTTGATTATGCACCCTGTCTTTTTTTTCCCCCCCTTTTCCCTTCACTGAACAACTAATTCTTTCTTTTTGACCCACTTCAATTTTCCATCATAGTAGGCAGAACTCTTATCTTGAGAAATCTTACAGTGTTCATAGAAGATTCAGTACAGAACAGATGAGCTAACGCAGGGTCTAAAGCAGATGGAAGGATGGGGCAATTTACCAAAACTTTTTTAAGACAGTTTGTTCACTTTAGAAAGTTTCAATATAACTCAGGCTATACTCATCTGTTCTGGGCCTCTCAGGAATGAACTATTTTCTCCTTTCATTCTATCAAAGAAACTAACTTCCAAAAAATTTGTATCCTAAATCTTACAGATATTAAACAGGTAGGGAAGAGATGGGCATAGACTATATTAACTTACAAGACTCACACTATAAAGAACACTGACTCAAATTTTCTCTAACCTTTCACAACTGCACACTCACTCAAACATACATACTAGACATAAAAATTGTGCAAGATCAAGCATCAGCTTTCTATTTTAAAAGCCTTAATTTTAAAAATGCAGATAGGCTCACTGCAGTTTCTTTAAAGGAATATTCAGTACTACAGTACTCCTTTAAAAAAAAATTCATAACTCAGTGTTAAGAACACAGCAGGGAACTGTTGCTTGATGATTACTTAACATTACTGAGAGCATCCAGTGCCAACCATGGATATCAACAATAAGGAAGAACCATCTGACAACATAAAGGAATAATCTGTAAGTGATGTCACCAACTCTAACATATTTGTTAATATTCACTACAACATATTATTCATCTTTGCCTCATGATCACATGAAATAGTTAATATTTGTTTAGGTTACATACTGAAGAGCAGCACTTGCCCTACTGCACAAAAAAAGGTTGCCCACATGGATGCTCTAAAGCCCCTCAATATATAGCTGAGAGGTCTTGTCCTACTCAGTGCCAAATGTGTGCAATGCAGTCACTGCTTAACCAATGGCTGCACATTAGTAGGACTGAATAAGTGTACAAAGTATTCCCTCAAAATGGTAGGGGTACTTCTGCATTCAGATGTAGAATACAATAACCCAAGGAAATGGAAGAGGAGAAACAGGAAATAGTCCTTAGGTTACTGATTAAAGCAAAGTTTGATACAGATATCCCCTCTTGTAGGCACTCAGCGGGTAGAAGGTAGCCACAACAAACTTCCCATCAAACATCCTTCCAGTCAGTAATTTCTGAGCAGCTTTGGAATCACCAGCATTTGCATACTCAACAAAGACCTGTAAGAGGACAGAGAAAACATCACTTGAGGACCTTATTACAATACAGATTCATTACGCCTAACGTAGTGCCTGAATCTCTGCATTTCTAAACAAACTCCCAGGTGATGCCAGCATCCCTTTGCTGCTGGTCCATGGACCATATTTTTGAATAGCAAAGCTTGGAGTATTTCCCTAGAACTCAGTTCAATTCTGAGAAGTTCTATCAAAATGTTCATCCCATCCTTTTGCCAAGTTTAAATAGGAGTGCTGAATAATGCTTGCTGAGGATAGGGCCAAACACCCAGAGAACAATTGCATTTCAACAGTGCCTCAAAGAAGATTTGTAGAAGCTACAACAATGGAATGGAAGAAGTTTAAAACTAGGATAATTTCCTTTTCCATAGGTAGGTGAAATATCATAATAATTTTAGTTCTTTCTGATGGTCTACTAAAGCAAAAGTTTCAAGAAGGTGAAATGATTTGTCCTCAGTTACCCTTAAATTCTGTGAACCAGGAAAAGAACTGCCTCTCCTACCTTAGTTGTCCTGCCTTAGTTGTATGCCTTATTAGTTACATCAATATTCTTCAAACTGAGGTGCGAGCATCCTAGGACACTTAGAGACTTTTAAAGAGGATGAAAGAATAGATAGTTTTAAGGACATCAATTCCCAGATTCTTAACTTTCATGTGTACCTTATCCTAAAACTGGATCTGCCTTAGAAGTTCAGGCAGGTTATTCTTTTTCATTTCCCTTTTCATAGGAGCCCTTTTCCCACTTGACAGAGCAAAGTTATTTCCAAAGGGCATAAAAACCTCCAGAGCATAAAAAGAAGCAATTTCAAATAAAGCACTTTTTTAATGGACTCTTCCTTCACTGGTAAACAAAGCACCAAGCTCTGTCTATGACTGGTCACTTTCTGTCTCATGCAAATATTTCTGTTAGGGATGATGTGTGACTTTAGACCTAGGGTATTCTGGCCTATGATAGCATTTTCTGAATTCATATTTATTGTAAAATGGATAAGTGGAACTGATTTTGTCTCTTTCATTCTATGACAAAGTTCAATAAATGAGTAGACATGCACTTACAGAAAGAGTACCATACTTTCTACTATACTCCTTGCTTCACAGATAACCTGTAAGTTTACAAATTCCATCATTCCACACTAAATAAGGAGGAAACACATTTTATAATTTATTATAAAATTAAATTATATTAGAGTGCTATCATTTTAACTTTGACTACCTTTTGTAATCACAAAATATATCTCCTAATCTATTTTCCAGTATTTTTTGGCAATATCCCTTAAAAAGAAATATAGTGTTAATTTGAACCGAAAAACTCAAATTGGCTTTACCAACTGGGCAACAGACATTTTCAATAAACTAAAGAAATTAAATCTGTGATTCTATGTTTATCAAAAGTTGCTTTCACTCTTCTTTAAATGTCAACAGAAGCTTACTTCTTTTGCTAATAAAACAAATGTCTTTTTGCTCATAAAGACTTATTTTTTCACGTCATCTTAAAGACAGATACCTCTCCCCTGAAAATATTCCATTTCTCTCTTCTATGTCTCCCATTCCATTTTGATCAGTCAGGTTAATATCATTAGTCAGATCATGTCAGTCCTTAATTCAAAATCTTCCAATACCTTCCCTTCTCCTTAGTATAAAAGCCAATGTTATCTCAGTGACCTACAAGGCTCACTCTACTTGATCTGCCCTCTTCGCTCCCATACTTTCCTGGTCTAATCTCCTACAACTCTCCCTTTTTCTCACTCTGCAAAGCCACACTGACCTCCTCAAATCTATCAGGCACACTCGGGGCCTTGGAACTTGAGGCTCCCTTTGAAAGAATTCTCTCCTTACCTCCTTCAAATTTCAACACAAAAGTAATCCAGTATGTCCTTCCTCACTTCTCTATTTAAAACTGCAATCCACCCACCACAGCACCCTTTAAACCTCTTTTCCAATCTTTTTCTCCACAGCACTTATCACTATATATTCTTTTATCTGTTTTGATCACTGTTGTATCCCAGTGCCTAGAACATGACAGATGCTTAATAAATACTCGTTGAATAAATAAACAGCAATGATGTATTTAGTATGTTCCTAACATCAAATGAGGCAAATGCTGTTACTACCAGACTGGCAATAACAACCTTTCGATAAGACTAGAGTGAGATTTCTTTCTCTTTTATCCTGTTGCTAAGAATTTTCATAATCTTGAATCATAAGAAAAAATAAATCTACAACCAGAGGTGATTTCACCTACCAGGCGACATTTGGCACTGCCTAGAGACATTTTTGGTCTCACAACTGAGGAGAAGGATGGGAGGAGGACTTCTAGTGAACAAAGGCCAGGGATGCTGCTAAATATCCTATAATATACATGACAGCTCCCCCAACAAAGAATTATTCCGCTCAAATGTCAGTGGCACTGAGGTTGAGACATGCTTAGACAGAGTAAAACAATATCCTGTTTCCTGAAAAATCAAAAGCTACAAATAAAAGATTTCTCTTATATTTACTGTCATATTATTTCATTTAGGAGCATACAGTTTTCTTTAGAAATTGTGATCATAGTTTTAGCCTATACACTTTATAGATGAAAAATCTAATAAGGTTCATCATAAAGCCAGTCAAGTTGAGACTGGAACTCAGCTTTCAGGATTCTCAGTCTGGTACATTTTCCTTGTCTAAATTACTACTGACAATTCTATTACAATCAGAACCTAACCTAAATGGTTTTCTAACTATACATAATTACAAGAAAACTGGGCCAAATATTTCTGTAGCTGACCCTGACCTAAATTGGCATATGATTCAGCTGGCCTGTATACAATGGCTTAAAGTAGATTAACATTTTTTAAAAATAATTTTAACTGATATTCGTGCATATATATTACAGAACTTTTGGAAAAAGTGAAAAGTACAAGAAAATACAAGCAGCCTTAATGAAAATTCATAATCCCTAGCAACATTTTGTGTACATCTTTCTATAGAACTAAAACATTTTGTACAGGGTTTAATAACCTCTGAATTATTCTGGAATATGAAAACATTCACTTACTTGTCCTCTGCCAGGATTTTCTTTTGGAACAAGCAGAGATACTACTGGTCCATATTTTTGACACTCCTCTTTTACATCTTCTACAACATCTAGTTATTAATAAAAACAATAGTAACAACTTTGTTGTAACTAGCCAACATTCATTATTTTCAAATTTTAAATTAAAGAATTCAGGAATCCACATCTAGGTAATGAGGTTATTTTCTACAACTTCCAAAATTCAGAACAATATAAAGTTAATGCATTTAATAATTTTCTTTTTAAATTCCAAATTAAAGATTTGAATAGTTAATACACTCAATTGATTCAAAATCCAAAAAAGTCTTCTCTCCACTTTCCAAAATGTCATTCTGTTCCCCTCCCTGAAGACAATAAACATTATCAGTTTCTTCTGTATCCTTCCATAAATAAGGTTACATATGTCATATATGCTTTAAGTACAAAATTCCAGTCTTGCTTTTTTAAAAATAACATTCTCTTTTTAGAACTTTCAATGTCATTACATGAAATTTTCTATTTTATTTTTATGGCTGTATGATATTTCACTCTATAAAATGGTTGATAAATTCTCTAATATGTGACCTACTGCTAAATAACTAAACTATTTCCAAACTTCTTGCCATCATACTGTATAAGATAAATTTGTACATATCTCATTTCACTTGTATATTTCTTAATTTTCTAGAAATGGAATTTTTTAGGTCAAAACTGATATGAATTCATAATTGTTAAAGGTATCAATTTGCCTTTCCTTAACGTTCACCAACTTAAACTCTCTCCAGAGATGTATGAGAGTATGTTTTCGTGTACCTTACTTACCCATAAGAGGGTTTTCAAGTATCTTCTTCACTGTCAATGTGACAGGTAACACAGATATCAAAGTATGGAATAAGCATTTCAATAAATGAGAACAAAATAAGTGTGTGAGATACACTGTACATCCTTTCATATAAAGTGTCTATTTATATCCTTTATCCATTGTCTATTGGCTTGATTTATAAGTGTTCTGTCTGTGATAAGAGCTGTAAATTTTTTGTCTATGATAGTTTATGTAAAGGTGAAATTTGTTGTTAACTTCTGAGTTTTGTGCCATACTAGTAAAAGGCCTTCCCCATTCCAGGAATATATACATATATTTTTAATTTCCCATGATTTTTTAGTTAAAAATGTTTTTCCTTTCTCTCTCCTTGTCTTCCCTTCTTCCTTCCTTTTCTTTTTCTTTTTTCTATCTTACTCCTTCCCTTACTTCTCTGTTTTGTTTTGTGTTAATACTCTAACTTATACATGATTTGTGATTTAATTTGGTCTAAACTTCTTCCCTACCACCACGAGGAATACAAAACAGATATTCTAACACATTAATTTTAGCTAGTCACACTTAACAAAAACTTGTGTTATTTGATAATGATCTTGCTAATCAGAACAAAGGCATTTAATGGTACTATATTGTCTGTTGCACTTTAGTTCATGTAAGATTCTTAAACATTAAGATTTAATAGCATATTAAAATATTTAAATACTCAGTATATTTAGAAGTAGAAAAAAGATGTTACCTAGCAAGATATACAGCAAAGAGTATGTATAGTCTACCCTAAGGTTTATTCAAGAAAGTCCAAGCTTGAGTTTTATAGAGATAAAATTAGGAGACAGAATTAGATGATGAAGACTGTACAGTAGGTAGATACTTAAGGGATTTCAGTAGTAGTTTGAATTAGATGTCAAGAGATTATTTAGAACTACTGTATCATGATGACCTGATGAAAACAATGCTGAGGACAAGAGTATTCTTTCAGATAAATAGGCATCCTAAAAAATAGAGTAAACTGAAGATTCTTACAACTGTCACAGATTCAAAGAAATTATGTGTGCTTCATTTACCATAAAGCTGAGAGACATAAAATGATTTACCCTTACAAGAGACAGTGTGGTAAAATTAGCTTCATCTGTAAAGGTTTTAACTTTCCACAAAGAAAATGTTTAATACTAAGCAATTGATGTTTTTAAATTTGGGCCTCCTTTTTAGTCCATGCACTACTCTGCTTCCAAAATGCTCTGACTAAACCCAAATTTGACTATATCATTCTCCTAGTTTAAATTTTAATGGCTATTTGTTGCATTCAACAAAGAACAAATATTTACTGAGCACTGAACATAAGCTAGGGACTATTCTATTCCCGATGCAAACTTCTTTTGTGTAGTTTATATTCCAGTGCTACTATCTCAGGGATTAAAGCCCAAATTCTTTTTTAAAAATTTTTTAAAAGTAAAGTATAGTTGATTTACAATGCTATGCTAATTTCTGCTATACAGCAAAGGGACCCAGTCATACATATATATATGTATGCAATGTACATATACACATTCTTTTTCTTATCTTCCATCATGGTCTATCCCAAGAGACTGGATATAGTTCCCTGCTCTAGACAGTTGGATTTCATCACTTATCCATTCTAAATGTAACAGTTCACATCTATTAACCCCAAACTCCCAGTCCATCCCGCTCCCTCCCCTCTCCCCCTTGGCAACCATAAGTCTGTTCTCTGTGAATCTGTTTCTGTTTTGTAGATAGGTTCATTTTTGCCATATTTTAGGTTCCACATGTAAAATTTTTAAACAGAGCAAGCAAACCTACTTGATATCTGTATTCTGGCTACCTCTTTAGTCTTAACTGACTGCTCCTCAAAGAACATCCTAAGACAGACCCATAGCAAACAATTTGCTGTTCTTTGAACATGCCACTTTCTCTCATCTCTGTCTCTGAGCTACCTTTAGCTCAACCCCTCAACTTTTAGCCAAGCAACTCCAATTACTAGCAAAGCTCAGATATTACCTCTGTAGAGATGCCCATTCATGCATCACTTGGACTGAGTTAAAACCCCTCCTCTCTGCCTCAGTATACTACCCTACCTTCAGATTTATCAAAACTGTAACTGTTTATATAACTGTCTCCCCTACTATACTAAAGACAAGAAATAATTCCACAGTGGCAAGTGGTAATACTCAGTAGATATGCCTTGAGTGAATGAACTGTTAAATACAAATAAGAGAGCTAAAAAGGAGAAATGAAAGCACAGGGCAGGACTAGAATGACAGAGAGAAAGTAGTAGCTGGGAAAAATAATCTTTTTAATTATTTGGTAAAGGCTTATATGATGTAGAAGAGTTGAAAAGACCTTAGGAATTGTCTTAGCCTGCTTGGATTAATATCACAAAATGCTATAGACTGAGTGGCTTAAACAATATATTTATTTCTCACAGTTCTGAAGGCTGGAATTCCAACATCAAGGTGCAAGCATATTTGATGTGTGATGTACGGAGCTGCCTTCTTGTTGTATCCTCACATGGCAGAGAGAGAAAGTGAGAAGAGAGAGAGCTCTCCTGTCTTTCCTTTGTAAAAGGGCATTAATTCCATCATGACCCATCCTCATGACCTAATCTAGCCTTATTACCTCCTTGAGTCTCCAACTCTATATACTACCATATTGGGGCGGGGCTTTGTCACACAAATTTGAGGGGGGAGAGGCACATTAAATCTATAGCAGGAAACAAAAAATGACAGCATTTTAGAGATCATATAGTGCAACATCCTCACATATAAATTAGTAAAATATGAGGAATTTTATGAATTGATATGACTATCCCACAGACACAATAAAATATAATTTAGGAAGCACTGACCTTCATATTCCTCTTCATTCTCAAGATAATCATCATCCAGCACATTTAGCAGTCTTAGCACTGGAGTAGGAAGCATCACCAAATCTTCAATATGAGGGGCTGTTAAATTCATTATAACATGGTTAAACATAAATGCCCCCCAATAAATTGATGAATATCAAGGCAAAGGAGCTTAGAAATATAAATTAGTTCTGTCTTATGTGGCTGTCAAATAATCAAGAAACAAATAAAGTACACAACTTACCAAAAGGAATGCTAAAGAATGGGCTGCACAATGCCATTTCAGCAGGAATTCTTCTGCTTGGATCATCATGAAGCATGCTAAAATACAAAAACAGGTATTTTTACAATTTTTGTCAAATCATTTGAAAATGCAACCACTGAAGAAAATAAAAATGTCTAAATGTTCACCACAGCATTAATTATATTAGCATGACTTACTGAATCATTCATCTACCTACAAAAGATTTAAATGCTATTTGTGAGTAAATAGTTCAACAAATTATTATACATACCTAAGACATAATATTATATTTTAATTTAAAATGTTTTTGATTAGTAAATACAAAATGGGAAAGTGGTCCATACTCTGTAATACTCTGTAAAAAAAGAAAAAAAAAAACCTCTTTTTCTAAGTGAAAAAAAGCCAGACATAGATTTAGAGTAATCCAATTAAAAAAAAAAAGAAGGTAGTGGTGCAATAACTTTGAATCTTGTCAAATCCCCCTAATAATAAAGCAATTTGATAGCAAAATCAAAAGTCTACAAACATCTATAACAAAAGCAGGTAATCCCATTAGACCCCCAAACACAAAAGGCTAGGGACAGACCATAAATATCAGTAAGACTTGCTCTACCTTAGCACCTATGTAGAAGAAAGTAGAGGAACACAACAATTGATATAATGAACCAGAGGGGGGAAAAAAAAAATAACCTCAAAAAGCCAGCAGGTATTCATTGAAAAGCAGAGTAAGCCAATTTGAGAAAAGGAGCTGAAACTACCAGGAGTTACACACTCTACTTCCAAGTGAAGGCAAGGGGCCCTCTACAAGGTCTGAAGGGGCTAAAGTAATCTCAGCACCAGGACCTCTCAAAACCAACCAGCTGAAGCTCCCTTCCAGGGCAGAGTCCTACAGAGAAAACAAATCTTGGGAAGAGAATCCAAATTTATAGGGTAAATAAAAACTGAGAAAGAGATAAAAGGAAAAAAGTAGGGGAGGGGAAGAGCTAGGAGATCTCAGGGGAAAAAAAGAAATAATGAAATAAATTTTAAAAGATGCAAGAGAAAGGGATGATAACTGAATAGAGTAAAAGAAAATCTAATATATATGTAGAATGGGTGTGCCTAAAGAAGAACACCAAAGCTTGGGAATGGAATAAGTTCTTAAAAACTGTAATTTAAGAATACTTCCCTAAAACAAAAAGACTAGAAACTACATACTTCCTCAGAATATCAACCCAGAACAATCAAAATCTATTATTCTGGTAAAATCACTAGGCAAATTTTAAGAAAAAGATGAAATCCTCTGGAAATCCAGACCAAAAAAAAAAAGTGACTTTTAATATAAAGACAGTGTTATCAGCACTGTTTTCAACAGTAACACTGTATGCTAGAAGAAAATGGAGTGGAGTTGACCCTTGACCCTTAGGGGCACATCTCCATACAGTCAAAAATCCATGTATCTTGTATCTCGCCCTCTATATCCATAGTTCCTCTATTTCCATGGTTCTGCACCCAGCAATTAAACCAAATGCAGATAGCACAGTTCCTACTGAAAAAAATCCATGTATAACTGGGACTCACACAGTCTAAATCCACTGTTGTTCAAGGGTCAACTGTAATATGTTTAAGACACTCAAGAAAAGAAAAATGTATGCCAAGGATTTTTATACCCAGATAAACAGACTTTCACATATACTAAGCACAGTTTTACCATTATTAACATACAAGAACTCAAAGAACATTAATCCTATAATCAAGACAACAAGCTTCAGTATACCAAAATGATTAGAGAGACAACATGAGGATCAGTGGTGAATATTAAATATCTAGTTACACAGAGAACTAAAATGAAGTGACAGTGTTTAAAAACAGAGCGCATACAGCATGTAATGACTACATAACAAGAGAATGCAGATATAACTATTTTTCAAATGGGGGAAGAATGGGAAAAGCATATGCAAAAATAAAAGTTTCTGGTAATCTTACTAAAGAACTACTATTGAGACTGTTTTAGTGTAATGTGAAATAGGGCAAATGAGTAATTATGAAATATTCTAATCTGGTATGCTCTTTGTCCTTAAGAACCAGAACTCTTGACATAAGAGAAAAGAGATAGAGATGTAACACAAAAGTAAAAACACTGTGGTATTCAATTTAAATTGGAAATACCAGTATAAACTTTGTCCACTTAATAGGTTTAGAAACAATGACCACCCCAGTGGCAATGAGTATTCTCATACCCAGACTGGGTTATAATATACTGTTTCCTCCTAAAAGAAATCAGGCTACTTGGAGAAGTGGTCACTTCCAGGTCTGGGGCAGGAAATATATATGGTGAACTGGGTACATCTTATCACACCAGATAGCTATGAAGCTATCAAAAGTAATAAGGTCTACCAAAACCAACATACAGAGTCTCACATTCATCAAAGATGGGATTTCAGCTTCAATCAGGATAAATGCTGCAATGGGTTGAAATATACCAAATATATTTAAAATCACTAGTTAATAATCATACTGTGACCTTTCAAAAATAGGATGATCTGCTGTGGAAGATGACAGGGAATCAATTCATTACGAAAACAAGTAAATAAAGATAATCAAGCATTTATTTCATCTTTAGTTAATCAAATGAAGTAAAAATGACAGAATAAGAACATCATCAAGGGGCTTTTTAGAGTAAAAGAAACCTGAAAGGGGAGTTCCCATCATGCCTCATCGGAAACAATTCTGACTAGTATCCATGAGGATATAGATTCAATTCCTGGCCTTGCTCATTGAGTTAAGGATCCAACATTGCCATGAGCTGTGGTGCAGGTTACAGACATGGCTTGGATTCTGTGTTGCTGTGGTTGTGTAGGCAGGCAGCTATAGCCCTGATTCACCCCTAGCCTGGGAACTTCCACATGCTGTGGATGCAGCCCTAAAAGACCAAAAAAAAAAAAAAAAGAAAAGAAAGAAAGAAAGAAAGAAACTTAAAAGAGTTTGTTTGTTTTTTAATGGAAGAGCAACACTAAAACCATAGTCTTCGGGGATGCACTATAATGAAACTATAATGAAAACAATGAATAACCATCCAAGTCAGGGTAGTGGTTACTTTTAGGAAGAAAGAAGGAGCTTAAGATTGGGATGGGGTACATGGGGTACTTCTGGAGTAGCTGGTAAAATTCTATTTTTCATCCTGAATGATGGATAAGAGAATTCCTAAGCATTTGTTAAGCTACACATTTGTTTTCAGTATCTGTGTTTTAGTCTACAATTTAAAAAAAAAGATTCAATTTACATGCATACACAACAAAATATGAAGAAAAATCCTAAAAAGAAATATACCAAAGCATTAACACTAAAAAATGGATTTATAATTTTTATTTTTCTCTTCACAATTTTCTGTAACTTCCAAATTTAGTATTAGTTAGTTGTAGAGGAAAGGAGGAAAAGCTATTATTAAAACAAAACCAAACCTCATGTCCAAATAACAAAGTCAATACTAGAACTTAGGAGTTTGACTTCTATCCTAGACTCCATTATATAATTTTACACTGCTTCTAACGTAACATGTAATGTATCTAATATCAATCAAATACTAACAGCCATTTAAAACTACTATAATTTGTAAAAGACAAACACATAAGTAAGTGCAGCTAAAACTGGTGAGATCTGAGTCCACAGACTATAATGTCAACTGCCTGGCTTTGATATTGCTCTACAGTTATGTTAAGATGTTACTACTAGGGAAACTGAGTGAAGGGGACATAGACCTCTCTGTAACACTTCTGCAACTTCCTGTGAATCTGCAATTATTTCAAAATAAAGAATTAAAAAAAAAAAAAAAGAAAAGAAAAAGGAGTTCCTGTTGTGGCTCAGCATTATCGATCCCAACTAGTATCCATCCATGAGGATGTAGGTTGGATCCTTGGCCTCGCTCAGTGGGTTAAGGATCCAGCATTACTGTGAGCTGTGGTGTAGGCTACAGACACAGCTCAGATCTGGTACTGCTGTAGATGTGGCATATAGGCTGGCAGCTGCACCTCCAATAACATTCGACCCCTAGCCTGGGAACTTCCACATGCCTTGGGTGTAGCCCTACCAAAAAAAGCAAAAACAAAACAAAACAAATTGGAAGGTTTATAAGGTCAATATTCCAAAGAAATAATACTTGACATGATCAAGAGATTCACCCTTTTGCAACAATACTAATTATTTTATTTATTTCTGACCCATAATGCTAGAAATGTGAAAAATCAACCACCAGATAACACACGTTATTTCTTATTTTAAAATACCTACTGTGATTGGATTTACTCAGATATCTGTCTCCAGATGGTGAGTATTTAAAGTATAATATATAATGATCTTACTTGAAACTTTTTCAGTAGTCCAAAGTAAACTTAGTCTTTAATTAATAGAGATTCTTTAAAAATTTGCTTTCCATCAAGTATATACAACTGCCAGAGCTATAAAAGGTCAAAGGTAAAGTGGCCTATCATCTATCTTCCACTGCATAAACAGCTGCTAGAAGAGCCCAGCATCTGGTACTCCCCATGAAAGAAAGAACACTCACTCCTTTCAAAATAAATTCAGTAAAATGACTTGATTGCTTTGTTTCTTATAGAAGCTAGCCTGTATAGAATATCTATAAAAATTTTTAATTCTAAAGGAGCAAAACCTCCACATGATTAAGCAAACCAGAAATAATAATTCCCTTCAGAAAAAAAAAAAAAAAGCTTCCTATAGTAAATATACACAAAGCAAGCTTAAAACAAAATGTAATGTACCTTTTGATAAGGTCTCTTAGGTGATAGGCTGGAATTGCGGCATTAACCACTGCTTTACTGGCAAATATGTGATCAATAATAGCAGAACTGTTTGCCTAAAAGACAGAGGAAAGTCTTCCTTTGGTTACTCAATTCAATCTGTATTTATTGAGAACTAGACACATAGCACTGACCTATCTAATAAGTTAAATGCAACAGAAAACACTCTTCTGAGAGAATACAATCTCAATGAAGGAGATTATATACATTTTTATAAACTTCTAGACAAGAGGAGCATCTTTTTCTCCATTCCCAGTACCCGGTACTCTGTGAACATTTACAAGATGAATGGATAAAGAAACAAATACCAAAACAACCACACAGAAATGTAGTTTAATGCAAAGTAAGAAAACAAATGTGTGCTAGGTGAGTCAGAGTGTCTTCGAGATGAGTCTTCAATTGGTTTTCCAATAGAAATAAAATAAGCTATCAAAGAGAAACCAGAGCAGTTTTTAAAAATTAAATCTGCCACATCATTACTCATACCCTAAATCCTTGCAGAACATACCATTTCCTTCCTGAATGCTATGGAAATGTGTATATGAGTAAAAAGACCTGATATCATCATTAGCACTAAAATTTACTGAATACTTACCACAGGCCACACACTACACTAAGATATAGATATTGTTTCTTTTTTTCAATACTCTTATGAGACACGTGGTATCATTATTCTCATTTTACAGAAAGCAAAATATAGTTTACTTAAATAAATAACTTATTTAATAATAAAAGGTAGAGGCAAGATAAAAAAAACCTAGAGTTTTAACTTGAGCCTATGCTCATAGTCAGCAATTTTGCCTTCAGAGAAAGTAACAGAATGCAGAATAATGATGCTTTTATCTAGGATGTGACTACTGCGGATTCCATTAGTACACATCACACCTCTAAATTTCACCCGAAAAAATGTCCAAATGGCATCTAGTTCTGATTGGCTCTGGCTCAGGCAGAAATAGTCCAAAGAGCTCAAAGTTAGTCAAAGCTAATGCAGATAATTGATCTGTATCTATATTAGCACTAGAGGAAGAATACTTGACTATTTGAGATAAACAATGATACTGGTTTTACTCATGTGACAGCATTTTTTTGCCTAAAGTAAGCATTAGGTACCCCCGCTAGGATACTAAAATACTCCTTCCAAGAGATTGCTTCCATCAGATAGCAATGACTAGGGGTTTAAAAGAAATTAAATTCCATCTGGTATAATAGCCATGCACTGTGTGTTAGATGCGCAAAAAAAAATACTTGTTTAATATTAAAACCAATAATAATTCCTAAACATTGCATTGTTTAATCAAACCTCTAGCCTAAAGGGATAGTGATATCATCACAACATTAAATAAAGTCTCAATATGTTTGAAAACATAACATAGTTTATTCCCTATGTCAGAGGTTTGAAACTTAGAACCCATGTTCCCAAAGAAACAGTCTTAAAAGCAGCAGTCACCTTCTCAGGATAGTTCACATATGGAGTACCAACAAATACAAAGCAATGTGGAACTGTGGACAGAACAGTAAACTTTGAGTAGAATGGACAGATTTTGGAGCCCAGGTCTGGAAGACCCAGTTGTACCATCTGGAACAAGTGGTTTTACAAAAACTGTTCCTCCAGTTTTTGTTTGTAAAAGAACCAATATCCACTCTAACAATCCTCAGAGAATACTACTGTACTTTCAGTAATATTTTAGAATGTAATACAACTACATTACTAAACAAAGTAAATCACTTTTGCTTCTTTGGGAAAATACATTCATTCAAACATTTTATCAAGTACTCAGACATGCCAGGCCCAGGCTAGGAACAGTGAGTATTCAATGCTCATTAGAACATCCGTAGCTAAGGGTGTGAGGAGAGGCACTGAAGGTAACACGAATGCAGTTAAGAGGAATAAGGAAGAGATGAAGGAAGCAGAGAGTCCTCAAAGAGAATCATTACAAACTGAGTACTCTTAATTTGGGATTAAGGACTCTAAAGCAAAACACTGGTGCAGTTTACCTTCCATTCCTGAGATCTGACTGTATGTTTCAGTTTCATTCCTGAGAACATTTCCAGTAAAATGATTCCTAGGCTCCACAGATCAACAGCTGAGGTACATTCTGTATCACTCTGCAGGCCAGCCTGAGCCAAGCAATTCTGCAGTTCTGCTTCAGGAGCCCGATACCCGTCTGTCTGAATATACTTTACATCCTGAAGAAGATGAGTAAATATTATAACCAATAAAAAACTACCCACTTGACATCCATCTCAACGGTGTATTTACCTCTCTGAAAGTGCAGTGACCTATTGCCAAATGAGACGTCAAAATTTTTAGTCCTTGGCTACCATAATTCTTTGGTTCATTAACTGGGCAGTTCTTAAAGGCAAGCTGTGCACTTTCCACACTACTGCTCAGTTCTTTAGATACTCTCTTGCCCATTACGCACTTCTGATAAATAAGGACACTCTGCAAAGAGCTGATAAACCATGAAGAATGATGCGTTGGCCAGAATTGTCATATCTGTTCTGCCATCAGACAAATTAACAGTAACTCAGCAATTAACCAAATGTTCAAACAAAAAACAACCATTCTATGAAGTAAAGTACATCTAATAATTCCAGAGCCCTCTCAAACTAGTTCCCCCTACTTGACCCAAACATATCTACGTATGGCAAAGAAATTCTTTTTAACTGCTTAATCCCCAGTCACTTCAGTATTTTATACAGAAATATCTCTTTTAAGTCTCCACTAAACTACCTCTGTTATTTTAAAATATTTGGCTTAGACAATTGAGTGGGTGAGGAGGGAAAATAAGTCTTACCTGATTGCCTTCTTTGAAGCTAAGTCCAAAGTCAATGAGTTTAAAACATTCATTCTCGGCACTCCACAATATATTACGTGGTTTGAGGTCTGCATGGACATAACCCTCATGATGAAGAAAAGCAAGGGCCTCTAGAACATCTCTGGCACAATGCTGTATCATCCACATGGAACAACCTTGGTGACTGGAATATAAAAGCAATTCCGAAACACTGACATCCAGGAGTTCAAGCAAGAGACAGCGTGATGGCACATTTGGAGAAAAGTGGATTGTAAAAACTCCATATAAAGTCACTAGAAAAAGAAACAAATTGTAACACTTTAAAAACCAGACTCAGAGTAAGTGACTACTAAAGTAGATACAAATTTGAGGTAGTCTAGAAAAGGATTAATGTTATGAGCAAGCAAGCCACCGTAATTTATTTTTCCCATTAGTAAGATTTTTGGGCAAGTGGGTTATTTTATTTTAATAAAATAAGAGGACCTTCAACAGTGGATTACAATTCAAAGATATTAAATATGGCACATAATTAAAATTGTGCTTCCCAAGCACTCAGAGATGAGTGAATATGCACTTTGGGTGCCAAGCAAAAATGAGCAAAAGAAAAATCCAAATACTAAGTATTCTTAAGGCAAATGTCACAATGTACAAAACCAAAACTGAAGATTGGTTCTTGATCCAAAATAGCACTATATAATTAAATATTAAAAGGAGAGGTCAAGACATTCAAGATGACATTTTAACCTAATCTTTTAGAGTCAACAAGTCCTTAGGCCTATAAAAATGTAAAATATTTCCCTCTTAAATATCAGATTTTACCTACATCATTCAGGAAACCTTAAAAAAGAAAAAAAAGGGGGGGCAACACTATTAAGAAATTCTTCTCCAAATGGTAATATTAAAAAGGTCACTATTCACAATAAATATGGATCATGCTTGTCAGTAAGTAATATATCTATGAGCCAAAGTCATAATTAAATGCTCTCTGTTGGTGTATTAGCAATGAAAACTATTTTCACAGCTCAATCATCAGTAATCATTACATATCTTACATTGTGAATATCTGAATCATGAAACATGGTCTTAAGTGGGTAAAAGTATAAAGTGCGTATGTATCATTTTCACATTTCTATAAGGATTCTTATGAAAAATTTGGGAGTCATTTCTCCCAAATCCATACAAAAATTATGTATCAGGTAACATCTATATCAGCTATTAGCATTGACGTCACAAGTACTAGAACTATCTCCCATTTTTCACTGGTATGCAAAGATTCAAAAATTTCCGAACAAGACATGACAATCTAGTAAAGACATGCCTCCTTTCACTACAGAAGATAATTCTCTGTGCTAGTAAGTGCAGCATTTTCCAAACAGAACTGAAGCAAAACAGAATTTATTGAGCATCTACTATAGAACACTGGGCAAAGCGGCCCACCGTATTACAGTCAGTATGAGAGTGAAAGGGGGATGGGAAAGGGTCCTGGGTTGGGTGATAAGGCCAGGGCCGGACCTACTTCTCCCGCCTAAAAGACAGAAGACCGTACGCTAGGCCGAGAGGGGGAGTGTACGCTTGCTCTGAGACCTGGTTAAGAAGAGAAGGGAGATATTGGCAATTACCGATGTTCCTGTGACCCTGCAACTGTTCCAACGCTGCCCTCTCTTTGCGGAAACCATACTCGGCGGCCGAGGCCGCAGCCCCGGTGGTTCCTGGCGGTAAGAACTGCTTCAGGGCGCCGGGGGGTGAGCCAGGAGTGCCGCAGCAGCGCACCCGATACACCGAGGCAGAGGAGCCGCTACCCAGGCGGCTCTGTACCTGCCACAGCCGCCCGAAAGCTTCCAGAAACCGCGGCGGCTCCGCGCCCCACGCACAGCCGGATCCAGCCATCGGTGTGGACTGAGGGCACTGACACGGAGCTGACGCGACGCCCGAGGCAGGCCGGCAGGGCCCTCGGTCACATCCCCGCCCGCCGGACCAGCGGCTCTGCAGGGAGGGGCCTGCAGCCGCCTCACCGACTGCCGGGACCTCAGGCCGCCATGACACCGGAAGCCGTCTGCGCCCGGGTCCCAGAAGCCGGAAATGGAGGAAGAGCCAATCTTACAAGCTGAAGGGCGGGCCCAGAAAGGGCGGAGTCTAGAATTGATTAGGTGAATTAGGTTTGGAGGAAAGGACTGAGGGAGAGAGTTAAGCGTTAGAGAGTTCTTAATATTCTAGGCCCAATGTTAACCGCTTTCACACACAGTCACCTAAAACTAAAACTTATTTTTGTTCTTGCTGAGGCACCCCACCTCACCTTTGGGAAGCTTGGAAAGTAAAACCCTGCCTACATGTCTCATAGCCAGGATCCAAAGGAAATACCCCAGTTGCTAAAGGAATGGATTTACCACCACCTCCTCGCTCTGTTCCCTAGTGGTTATAATTCCGGATGCCCAGGCTTCTGTGCTTCTCTTAGTTTCCTTTGCCTTTGGCTGCCTAGTCAAAAAGCAGCCTCCCTGGGCAAACGTGGATCTTTTACAAACGTTTGTTTTTCATTTATTCATTCGATTTTTTTTACTCATTTGACAATTTTTTATTAACAAGTGTAAAAAATCGGAATCTCGGTCCACAAACGAGGATGTGTAATAAATGTATTCTTCCTTATTATTCTGTGTTCAACTTTTTCAAGCTCCATTCAGATGGGGTGGCACAAAATTAGTATGACCATTTGCCTCCATCACCTTTTCCTCAGGTTTTGTCCAAGTTTCCAGGTAAATGAGGTGGTTTATGTGGGGATTGAGGGGTTGAGCTCTGCTTTTCAGTATCATTGGTTATTGTCTTGCCAGGTTGCCACTGAAATATGCCTTATTTCTGTCTGTATGACCCTTTCAGGGTCTGGATTAGGAAAAGTTCTCTGCACTCTCTGCCATTTCTAACAATCATTTTCTTCTATAGCTGAAGTCTCAACTAATCTCTTGAGAACTTGGGCTTTTGTGATACAAAAAACAAAACTCACAAGCTCCCCTAAGGCAGTGAACACAGACATTTATTTGCTTATATAAAGGGGAAGGCAAAGTGGAGAAGCTGAGGTGTGGAAGGGAACTTAGGTCATGAATAGAGAGGAGATTCGAAATAGAAATTAACCATGATTTCAAAAATTTTGAGTTGGTAGAATGAATTAGATGTGTATATAATTATAATCCAAGGGTCAAGGTAAAAAGGAGGCGCAGGTAAATTGCTAGAACTCTGTAGAGGAACTCTTAGCAATTCACCCATTAGAAAAGTGTGAGTAAAAAGAAGCATTTCATTTCAGTCTATTTTGTTGAAATTGAATGTATTATAATCAGAGATAGCAAATGCTGAATTTCTAGAAGTTGATTAGGTTCTCCTTTGTGAAAAGTATCCATTGTTATAATCCATGTCTTGGTTGCATTTAAACTTTTTCCCCAAATGCTAGAATCAGAAGTTATCGGTCTGAAAATATTCTGCAGTAGATTTTAATTATGTTTTTCCAACCCCTTCAAAAATGAAAGTAATGACTCTGTGGTAGCTAGTCTTCAAACTGGCCCCCAATGTTCCTAGTCTCCTAATATTCACTTTCTGTTATCATCTCCTCTCACATTGAATAGGGTTGATCTGTGTAAGCAATAGGATAGTGTGTAAATAATGGCGTGTGACTTTCTAGGTCATAAAAGATGTTGAAGCTTCTATCTTGTTATCTCTTTGATCACTTGTTTTTGGGGAAACTAGCTGCCTTAACATGAAGCCCCTCAAGACCGCTATGGCCATGGTAAGGAACTGAGGCCCCTCGCCAACAGTCATATGAGTGAGGCATCTTGGAAGAAGGTTTTCCAGTCCCCGTCAAAGACTTTCCAGTCCCTGCAGAATGACTGCAGGTCTAGCTGAAATCTTGACTGCACACTCTTGAAAGAACCCTAAGCTAGAATCACCTCTCTAAGCCACTTCTGAATTGAATCCTACAGAAATTATGTGTGACAACGAATGTTTAGTATTAAGTTGCTAAGTTTTGGAGTAATTTATCATGTAGCAGTAAAACACTATAAACTAGAAAGGAATAAATATGTAATTCATGTCTGTAAAATTTAACATTATTATAAAATTGCCTTAGAGACAAGTTGTATATAGTTATGCTCTAATTAGCAGAGCACATCACTTACCGTACCCATGTCAGTACAAGGCATTATGATTAATTTTTTTCTTTTTAATTTTATAAGTAATAAGTGACATTTTGAGACAGTTTTTAGATATTTCATTTTTCTCTTCTGTAAATTTTCTTGCAAGATTACCTTGTAGATTTCCTTTTCCCCTTTACTTTCCTCACTCCTATTGTATTTCTGACTAGGTCCTCTTCTTTCTCTGGGACTGGTACATGCCTGGAAATACCAGAGGCTCACTTGGAATTCCAGTCTCTAACTGTAAGAAGGAATCAACTACCCCTCTCTACCATTCTTTCTCCTCTTCTGAACAATATCTCTTTGCCATGTGCTATGGATTGAATGTTTGTGTGCCCCCAGATTCATATGTTTAAACCCCAATCATTAATGTGATAGTATTTGGAGATGGGAACTCTGGGAGGTAATTGCATCATGAGGGTTCCACCCTCATGATGGTATTAGTGTCCTTATAAGAAGAGACACAAGAGAGCTTACTTTTTATTTCTGCTCTCCGCCATGTGAGGATACAAGAAGTTGGCAGTCTGTAAACTAAAGGGGCCTTCACAAGGAACCCAACTATGCTGGCACCCTGATCTCAGACTTCCAGCCCCAAGAATTATGAGAAATAAATTATTGTTTAAGCCACCCAGTCCGTGGTAATTTGTTATAATAGCTTAAATTGATTATGGCACAATGATATCATAAACTTTGGCCACCTGAGAATTCCTATAATAGAATCTATTTCTTCCTGGTTGTAAGTATATATTTCAAGAGACTTTGTTCTCATTCCCTTGTTCTACACTTTCAGGTAGGTGGACCAATCAGTGTTCTGTCAGGTCATTTCCCATCTTTTCAATTCTCACATCCCCTTCAATGTCAAAAGCAACTTTAGAAGGAGGCTGAGCCAGGACCATTGACTATTGCTTTGTGGGTCTAGAGACCAAGCCCTGGCTTCAATCTACCACTTAACATCTATGTGACCCTAAGTAAACTAACCAAACTCCCTTGACCAAGTTTCTTTGGCTAATTTTAAGTTGGGATGAAATATCTGTTTTGTACAATTAAACAAAACAACAAATGTAGATTATCTGATGAAGTACCTGACATACAATGGGGTCTCAGTAAGATTTGCTCCTTTTGCTTATTTCTATAATTCTATGCTTGGACTTGGAGAGCCTACCAGAACAACATAGAACCTTCTCATAATGCCTCTTCCTCAGTGGACTGCAAAGATACTACTGATGACTAATCATGTTTCTTGACCTATTCCCATATATTTCCTTCAGGTATTCTATCCCCTTGTAGTAACTGAGTATCCCCTTGTAGTAACTGAATCACACTTCTTTCCCTGTCCAAATTTACTGTCCTTCAGATGGGGGAGGATAACATGGGGCAGATTGCATCTTGCATACAATTTTTGGAAAAATCAGTATGAGCCAATTATGACAGGGAATTCTGTCACCTCCAAATGTTCAAATTTGACGTCTTAATAAACTGGAGGCTACTGGTAACTCAAGAGATCTGGGAGGAACTTGAGTTTAGGGGATGCACTGGTTCCCTCTGTTGTTATAATGGAGAAATTACAGTCTCTGAGGCCTTCGAGCTGTGTCTCAGAGCACTGCAGGACTTGTCTCCCAAATGCAGTGTGAAACAAAGGCAGGAAGGTTTTTTTCCTCCAGGTTACAAAACAGGTGGCTGAGAGGAACAGCTGATTCAGCAACTGGGTCTAATCCCAGGATCACTGTCCTTGTCCAAACGGCGCAAGAGAGTCAGGCAGGTTCATTGATGCTGGAGCTGCAAACTCAGAGGCCAAGGAGAGGTAGAGGGACTTGGGGGAGAAAAAGACCTAACTGTGATCAAAAGGGAGAGATCATTCTGAGAAAATATGGAAACTAACTTTATAGAGTGTTTATTGTGTTACATCATGAGGGCTCTTTGATAAATAAGAGCTCTTTATAGAAATCATACAAAAATTTTGTTCTCTATCAACAACCCTATGTTACCCTCTGCAGTGATATTCCCAAAGGAGGCATGGCAAAACTTAACAGAGAAACTTTTTTCTTCAAACTGTTTTGGGATCAAAGCCCAAAAGGGTAACCTGAAGGGATATAAAAGAGACAGCAACTCAGATATGTCTGTGATTAGGCATACCTTTTCTAACCTTTATTCCTGTCAGGATAAAACAAGGTAATATACTTGAAAAGAGTTTGAAAGCTATGAAACATGGTATTATAATTATTTTCCTATAGAGATTAAGGCAGCAGAAGTGGAGAAGCCACAAATAGAAGATCATGTAAGTCTCCAACCAACTCTTGTATGAAAAGTGGGTGCTTATTAATAGAGATGGGTCTGAAGAGTAGAAACACTTATTACTCAAGCATTAATGAAAATCAGTCTAGTCTTGGCCTCTAAGCCAAGAGAGATGGAATATTCCACAGAGAGGACTGTGGGGCCCAAATCCAGAAAAGGTGGAAAAGCCTGGGGCTTGAAATCATTGAGTCATTTATTCCTTACTTTAGTACGTATTTATGAAGAACTACTATAATTTTCTGGGCAAGGAACTCAGAGTCTGGTGAGGGAGACAAGATTAAAGAGCAGGGGAAAAGCACAGGTGAGGAACTATGCTTAGAGCACAAGAACAAGCTCATTTTTGAGATTGCAGAAAGTTGAGATAATGACTGTGGGAAAAGTGATCTGATGAAGTAAAAAACGCTGATGATCCCAAGCTTTCCTATTGAGGTGGTGTGACATCTTCCCAAGAGGGGGGGGGAAAGAAGTGGAAATTGGAAGAGAAAATAACTTAAGTGAGAAGTGCGTTGAAAAGGAGGGTATGTTAAGTGGAATGATATACAGCAGCAGTGGGAGGGTGGCTGGTAGGGGGCGGGAATTGGTTCCAGGGTCCCTGTAGACACCGAAATTCTCAGATGCTCAAGTACCTTACACAAAATGGCTAGCCCAGCAGGCCTCGGGTGTGGGTGGGTTCCGTGTCTACAGATTCAACCACCCCCAGAGAGATACGAAAGTCATGGATGTGAAACTATGAATATGGAGAGCAGAGTATCTATATCTTGAAGCTTGATTTGAAACGGGCTTTTAGATAATATTTAGTAAGCAGTTCTGCACTGGATGCAGTACTGGGGAAAGGGCTAGGTAAGGGGATGGGGATGTGCCACAGTGTCACTCTTTTTAACTGTCCCCAGCAACTGTTTGTCCTGGAAACTTGGGACAATGCCAAATCCACATTTTATTAGTATCACAAACTTTATATGTATATGTATATATAAAAAAACTACACTGCCAAACTTTCTCCTTAATTGCTTTATCCACTGCATTTCTCCAGCTTAGTTAATGGAAATTCTATCCTAGATGCTCAGCCCCCAGCCCTGCAGTCATCCTCGATTCTTTCTTCCATCTTCAAAATATGCTCAGGCTCCAACACTTGTTTTTAACCATCTCCTGTCTATCAGCTTGGCCTCAGCGTCCATCTCCTCTTGCCTAGATTGTTGAAATAACCTCCTAAGTGGTCTCCCTGCTCCAGTCTTATCCTCCTACGGTTCTCTCTCAACACTCTTTCAGGCCTTTCATTTCACTATCTTCCTTTCCTCTCTTCTCTCCTAGCACCCAGCTAACTCATACAAAAGTTACCTTGGCAGACTGTGCTGTTTGATGAGAACTTCTCAGCTTCTCTTCTCTGTTCTCCACCTTCTGGTAGGAGTGTTAACAAACAGCAAAAAGACCAAGGGAGATAAAGGGTCTAGATAATCCAGATATTGCATGAACAGTTATTTACAATTAAAAATTGTCTCTAGATTCAAAAGCATTGTGTTTTTATTCAATCATGAAAATCACAAGAGAGATATAAATCATTGCTTGTCACTATTTTACTTGGTATCACAAACTAACTTAATTGCTAATTTGCACTAAGAGCTGCATTGTTATTATTATTTCAAGCTTTTCCTCTTTCCTCTGAAATATTAAGAGTTTACTTTTGACTTGTTATGGTTCTTACAACTTGAGCAACTTCCATTAAACCGTTTTTGTTTCATGAGTTAATGTGTAATAGTAAGCTACTAATCTTTGCTAAATTACAATGTCCCAGTACAATATGGATACTACATATTTTTAATGCTATAACTTTTAATAGATTTTTATGTCATACTTGTTCTTTTGGAGATTGATGGATACAGAATGAGAGTTAGCGATTGGAGGTTTTTGGGCTTTTTGTTCTTTGGGTTTTTTAGTTATGCTGGATCTATGTAATAATACAGGACATATTGATGAGTTTTGATAAAGAAATTAGTGTCCAGTGGAAAAAGGATAGATTTATATTCTACTTACCCTTATCCAGATCCTAATGAGGAATAACAACAATCCTTCGATGTAATAAGTGAAGGGCAAGGAGAACTCTTTCCTTTCCCCCAAAGTGGAGCTTGCACCTCTCCTACTAAAGCATTCAACCCTCTCTCCACATGGGAGCAGGGCAATTCCAGTCTGATCCTCACCCCTTCACACAGTGTATTAACAGAGACTACATTAAGGAGTCAGAGATGTAAAGGCATTAAGCTTTTCTAATTGGAGTATGTAGGGTTGGGGAGAGGATGGGGCTAGCAAATTCTTAAGGAGAAAAATCCATAAATTGCAAATGAAACTTCTCAAGAAGAAAGCATTTCTAATATATTCAGTATTCATCAACTGAAGTCTCTGCTCTGCAAACATTTAGCAGGCTTCAGCAGAATTGATAGTCAGGTAATACTATTTCTTTGTAGATGCTTTAATATGACATCCCAGGTAGTGATTGAAAGCATAGTCTCTGGAGTTGTACTGCCTGACTTCTAACCCCGGATTCACCACTTTGCCATCATGTGTGTCATCTTGGTCAAGTGGCTGCTCCTGACTAAACCTCCAGCTCTTTAACTGTAAAACGTCATTGAGTTACTATGGGGACTAAAAGAAATATTACTTTTAAAGTGGTTAGAGGTTAGCATAACTGACACACAACAAATGTTCAATAGCTGTTAGTTATTCCTCTCTGGAGTTTGAAGTATTTTCCATGTTGACCCCCCTACCCCAAATGTCTGAGAGAATCAGACTAAAAATTCTATAGCTTCCTTCCTGGTTGGGACCTACAGATGGTGCTATGACCTCATATGTTCTATTTTCTAGAATGGTGATAAGCATTTACCAGGAGCTGCTCTGCAAGACCCAGTGAATATGGATGAGAGCCAGAGCAGCAGTTGTAGAAGGCAGGAAACTAACTAAACTGGTGCAGTGGGAAAACCTCTTCTATCTTTGAGCCCCATCCTGAGTTGTTTTCCTTGAAACTTAGCCAGTCTGTTTCATTGAATGGGTAGACTTGATTCCCTCCTCTCAAGTGATCATGAACTTAGAATATTACTCTTAAAATTATCATGTCTTTAATGCCACTAGGATGATTTTAACTTGTAGAGAACATTCTCCAAAATTTTTCTTCTAAGATATGAAATCTTCATTAGTTGCTACCTGGTTGCAACAGCTGCCTTCTACACCTTTACCAAAAACAAAGTTTTTTTTTTTTTGTAGACTTCTGGTTATTGCTAATACCAAGCCTTTAGCTGAAACTCATTGACAACCGATTTTAGTGAATTAAAAAAAAAAACAACAACAACGGAAAAACCTGCTGATTATGAAACATGCACTATTAAATTAGGCAACTTCAAAAAATGTTTGCATTTATTTCAAAAGAACTCAAATTCATAAACATATGATTTTTGAATGTAAATTTTATTCTTTTTTATAGACCATAAAGATTTTCTCTATTAGTCTTCTTTATAAAGAATTTTGCAAATTAAAAAAAATGTACAGTGGAAATTAAAAAAAAAAAGAATTTTGCAAGCTTAAAGGAATATACTTTCTATATATGTTTATGTTACACATATGGTACTGGAAACTAATGGTATAATATAACTACATGTAAATTAGGCAAAAGATAATGGATATCAAAAAGGGCATAAGGAGTTCCTGTCATGGTGCAGTGGAAATGAATCCGACTAGGAGCCATGAGCTTGTGGGTTGGATCCCTGGCCTCGCTCAGTGGATTAAGGATCCAGAGTTGCCATGATTTGTGGTGTGGGTCACAGACACGGCTTGGATCTAGCGTTGCTATGGCTGTGGTATAGGCTGGCAGCTACAGTTCCAATTAGACCCCTAGCCTGGAAACTTCCATATGCTGTGGGTGTGGCCCTAGAAAAGGCAAAAAAAAGGGGGGGCATGGGAAAAAAGTCCAGTGAAGCAAATATAATATAAAAAGGAGAGTCAAGTGAGTTCTAAGTTAAGTTAAGGTAGGGCTTCATAAGAAATCCTTCGGTGAAACAATTGAATAGCAGTGCATCGTAGAGCACTAGTACTCAATGTAGACTAACAGGAAGGCAATGCTCCCTAACTCTTTTATTTCACACACACACAAAAGTCTCAAGTCATCAGGTATTAAAAGTATCATCTTAATACTTTAGAGGAAAGATGAAGGTGAAAATTTTAAGCTTTTGTAGCGGCATCATTTGCAAAATCTCATGGCTTTAAAAAGCTTGAAAATGACACTTCCATAAAGCCCACAACTTAAACTACCTGTAAAAAGTCCAAACTACTTAATAACTGGTGGTTATCACTGATCAGAATAGAAATATACTAGAAAGATGGGAGAGGCATTCAATTAAGGAATAAGTGCATTCTATTTGTTCAGTTAGAAAGTTTATGTAAGATATAATTATGTGATTATATATACGTGGAAATATTCTCCATGCTATGTTAACAGAAATAGGATTACTAAGTAGTACACTTGGGAGACAACATCTTGGTTAGCAAATTATATGAAGATACAGTGAGATGTGCCAGTTATCGAGTTACTGCCTCTGATTCAAATCCATCTGTCTCTGGCCTGCTTTGGGACACTGGAGTGCATAGACACTTTTCATTGCTAGCTGTCTCTGTTAATAACAGAGGGAATTGGAGGGATCCTGCCAGAGAATAGGGCTTCTCTCTCTGCTTTCTAGAGGGCTGTATTTTCCTCCTCCACTGTGGCCGCAAGGAACATGAGGGAAGCCTAACAAAAGGCACTCTCCTGTGAGTCTGTCTGTTGCTCCATGGGCTAAGCTGTGGCTATAGCCACACTCTCTCCAACAGGATCGAAATCTCAGCCTGGTGCGGTGGGTACCCTTTTCCAAAGTCTTCATTTCCTCCTTGGACATTCTTTCCCTGAACCCTGGAGGTGGTAGCTGCTTCCTATAGTTCTTACTGTGTTCCTTAGAGTCCTCTTTTACCTCTTTTAGTTAACTGCCTTTAACTATGTAATAATTTTAAAATTAAATTTTCTCTGCTCAAATTACTAGTGCGGTGTCTGACCCCTAACTAGATCTTGAATGACACACAAGATAAGGGGGAGGAGGCCAAATGACTGTTGAGACTGGACCTTCTCAATTTCCTTACCCTGGAGAAATCCCAGAAATAATTTTCAGGTCTCAAGGAAGCCCTACATAGAAATTATTAAATCTCTTGCATATGTCATTAGGAAGGGGTAGATAAAAATGCTCTATGCTATTTTTAATAGAGAATGATGGTTTTCTACAGATCTACTTATTCTGGCCCAATTACTAGTATACCTTTCGTATGATTCTCCTTCCCCACAAAAGATCACAACTCTGGAGTTCCCATCATGGCCCAGTGGTTAACGAATCTGACTAGCATCCAAGGAGACTCAGGCTCCATCCCTAGCCTTGCTCAGTGGGTTAAGGATCTAGCATTGCAGTGAGCTGTGGTATAGGTCGCATATGTGGCTGAGATCCTGTGTTGCTATGACTGTGGTGTAGGCCAGCAGCTACAGTTCTGATTCAACCCCTAGCCTGGGAACCTCCATATGCTGAGGGTGCAGCCCTTAAAAGCAAAAAAAAAAAGAGAAAAAAAAAAAGATTACAACTCTAATGCAAGTTAGTATAGATAGAGAAAACATTACTACATTTCCAAAATTTTTCCTTTGTTTAAATGCCCTTGACTTTTTTACCTTGTCCAGCTAGGCCTAAAAATCTTATAATAAATTTCTACTCTGTGAGATGCTAATGAGGTATACTATGTGGAATATTTCATGGGGAAAATAGTTTTCCACCTATTTAAAACTAAAAATTATTTTTTGGTCAAACTTTCTTAAAGGAAATAGTAAAGCTTAGTTTAACTTTCTTGAAATAAATCTTTTTTTCATAATTTTTAAAAATTCACAATTTTTAAAAATTCATAAGGAAGATAATGAATTTTTTCTGACTTAGGCAAAATTGAAACATAATTTTCCTAAAGGTAGACTTGGTTAATTTAAATAAAGGGTATACATTTATTTTAATTAATGTTAATGATATTTTATTAGCACTTATTGGATAGTTAAGCTATTCAAATATAAGCCAAACAATATGAATGAAAATATAGCTTAAGGTACAAATTTATTCAAGACAAAAATGTTGTCTCACTGAGTGCCATCATCTGGCTTAAATGCCAATGCAGTGGTTACAGAATTATTATATATATTATTTTTTGGTATGAAAGTGTTATTTTTGAAACTACAGATGCAGAATAAAATTTATTTCTTTAATGTGTCATCTGAGCTAGATTTCTTTTGCTGCACAAATAACTAATTCTGAGTTAAACGAGATAAGCATGCATGGATTTCACTTTAAAATGAAATAAGATTATTCTCATCCCTGCTCTTGATGCTTGTTATACCAAAAAAAAAAAAATATTCTCACTCACATAAGTGGTTGAATGCTACAGCAAAATGTTTACTTCTTTTCTATGAGTAGCAGGATATCCTTATTTTACCCAAATCCAGAACTTGTCTAGGGGCAAGACAGTGCATCTCATCTTTTGTGTGTGATCAGACTGTGGCTCACAGAGTTCTTTCTCCTCTCTCAAAGCTGAGAACATAAGATTCAGGAAAAAAAAAAATCCTTATCTAGTCATCCCTTTGGATAGGAAGAAAGATAAAAAAAGTTCAGTTTTGTTTTCTAGTACATCCAAGTTATTTTTTAAGACTTGAAATTCACTGGTTTCTTCTAATCCCAAGAAGCAGTGAAAACAGCTTGAAATTTCCTTTTACAACACAATTTTTCCAAAAACTCAGTTTCCTTTTAAATATAAGGATCTTGTCACTTAAGTCCATACATTTTTTTCAGAGCCTTACAGAGACTTATTCAGCTGGTTCATAGGATCAAAAATGTCTGCTAAGAAGGCCAGTTTCTGCAGCCATTCTTCATCTTCAAAACACTCAGCGAAGTCTGGCCTCCTATTTCCTTGGAAGGGGTCTTGCAATTCACCTTTCAGCTGAAAACCGCCCCCCACCCCCCGTTGAGAAGTCTTTCTCTGCCAGCCCCCAGATATCTGTGTGCAGTAGGAGACTTCTGTCTTTGTGTTTTTACATAGGTTTTTTTTTTAATTTATTTTTTTATTATTTTTTATTTTTTTATTTTTTTTATTTTCCCACTGTACAGCAAGGGGATCAAGTTATCCTTACATGTATATATTACAATTACATTTTTTTCCCCACCCTTTGATCTGTTGCAACATGAGTATCTAGACAAAGTTCTCAATGCTATTCAGCAGGATCTCCTTGTAAATCTATTCTAAGTTGTGTCTGATAACCCCAAGCTCCCGATCCCTCCCACTCCCTCCCCCTCCCATCAGGCAGCCACAAGTCTTTTCTCCAAGTCCATGATTTTCTTTTCTGAGGAGATGTTCATTTGTGCTGGATATTAGATTCCAGTTATAAGTGATATCATATGGTATTTATCTTTGTCTTTCTGGCTCATTTCACTCAGTATGAGATTCTCTAGTTCCATCCATGTTGCTGCAGATGGCATTATGTCATTCTTTTTATGGCTGAGTAGTATTCCATTGTGTATATATACCACCTCTTCCTAATCCAACCATCTGTCGATGGACATTTGGGTTGTTTCCATGTCCTGGCTATTGTGAATAGTGCTGCAATGAACATGCGGGTGCATGTGTCTCTTTTAAGTAGAGTTTTGTCTGTATATATGCCCAAGAGTGGGGTTGCAGGGTCATATGGAAGTTCTATGTATAGATTTCTAAGGTATCTCCAAACTGTTCTCCATAGTGGCTGTACCAGTTTACATTCCCACCAACAGTGCAGGAGGGTTCCCTTTTCTCCACAGCCCCTCCAGCACTTGTTATTTGTGGATTTATTAATGATGGCCATTCTGACTGGTGTGAGGTGATGTCTCATGGTAACTTTGATTTGCATTTCTCTTACAATCAGCGATGTTGAGCATTTTTTCATGTGTTTGCTGGCCACCTGTATATCTTCTTTGGAGAAATGTCTATTCAGGTCTTTTGCCCATTTTTCCATTGATTGACTGGCTTTTTTGCTGTTAGGTTGTATAAGTTGTTTATATATTCTAGAGATTAAGCCCTTGTTGGTTGCATCATTTGAAACTATCTTCTCCCATTCTGTAAGTTGTCTTTTTGTTTTCTTTTTGGTTTCCTTTGCTGTGCAAAAGCTTTTCAGTTTGATTAGGTCCCATGGGTTTATTTTTGCTCTTATTTCTATTGCTTTGGGAGACTGACCTGAGAAAATATTCATGATGTTGATGTCAGAGAGTGTTTTGCCTATGTTTTCTTCTAGGAGTTCGATGGTGTCCTGTCGTATATTTAAGTCTTTCAGCCATTTTGAGTTTATTTTTAAACATTGTTGAGTGAACAAGTCTCTGTTTAATAAAGTTAAGCATTTTTGTAGCATTATCTGCAAGAGTTTTTCCACGGCACCTCTCTTTGAAGAAGGCAGTCTTCTGGGACAACGGAACCTTTTAATTTCTCGTGTTACATGTGGTAGGCTGAATAATGGCCACCAAAATATCCCCCTCTCTCCTCTGTCTTCACATCACTTTCTTTTCTTTGTCAACTCTCCTTCTTATCTCCCTCTTTTAAGAACACATGACAGCATTTAGGGACCACCATATAATAAGATAATCTCCCCATCTCAAAATCCTCAGTCATACCTTTTTCCAAATAAAATAACATTCACAAGTGCTGAAGAACAGAAACTAGAAATATCTTTAGGAGTCATTATCAGCCTACCAAAATGGACTAGGATTACCAGCCCATGTAAAACCCTTTGATCATCAGCCTTTACTGATTACTTTTATGTCCTTTATAGCACACGTGAATGATTCAAATGACTACAATGAGGAGTTCCCATTGTGGCACAGCGGAAATGAATCCAACGAGTATCTCTGAGGATATCGGTTCAATCCCTGACCTCACTCAGTGGGTTAAGGATCCAGTGTAGCTGAGAGCTGTGGTATAGTTGGCAGATGCAGCTCAGATCCTGTGTTACTGTGGCTGTGGCATAACCCCCCCCCCCCAAAAAAAAAAAAACAGATGACTACAATGATTCTGTGAAATGATTCAAATGACCGTAAGTTTTATCACTGACACTAGCAGAACTTTTCACAGGCCTGGGTCTAAACTCTTCCTCTTTCAGCTTAAGACTCATCTTCAGAAATTGCCACATGTGATCACCAGCCACATTGGTAAAACATAATTGTTGATATACTATAATATGGAAGGGTATAAAAATAAATGAGAAAATTGCAAGGAACATGAAAGTTTTACAATTCAATTTCTCCATGTTTTGCAATGTTTACAACAATAGCAAAGCCGCAGGGATCAAACAAGTTGTGGCAAAGTTCCTTTTTCGGAACAAAAATTTCCCTCTGATTTTCTATTATAGTGGTAAAGTTTGTTCACCCCTGTTAAGGCAGCTGGTGGCTGCTGGCTTATAAAGGGAGGTTGGGAAGGAGAGGCTATTATCAGCCTATAGTCCTCCTTTCCTTGCAATACAGCACTCACAAACCATTACACTGAAAACTGAGAATGAGCCAGTTAAATGAAAATGGTCCTACTGTGCACCAACCAAAGACATCTTAATGAAATTGCTGTCACGGCTGTCAACCCTCACCATAAGCATAAGCATTGGGTAGCACACATCATACCAAAATGATGAGGTTTGTTTTCAATCACAATTCCTTGCTGAACTCACATTTTAGGGTTCCATAGAACCTGGTTGTAAACTCTGATTTAGATTTTTGTGACTACAAGAGGGAAGTAAAGCCAAAAACATCTGCTTTTTATTTTTCTTTCTTTAAAATACATATATGTGACAGGCACTGATCCACACACTTCATATGTATTGACTAATGTAATCTTCAGAGCCACACCTTAAGATAGATGATGTTATTGTCTCCATTTTACAGATGAGGAAACTGAGGCATTAAGAAACTTAAGTAACTTGCCCAAGTTTACACAGCTAGCTTACAATAGGCTCTGGTTACAATAATGATACTCTTTTTTTTTTTCTTTTTTCAGCCTCATCTGCAGCATATGGAAGATCCTGGGCTAGGGGTCAAATCAGAGCTGCAGCTGCCAGCCTATGCCATTGCCACAGAAACACCAGATCTGAGCAGCATCTGTGACCTATATCACAGCTTGTGGCAATGCTGGATCCTTAACCCACTAAGCAAGGCCTGGGATCAAACCTGTATCCTCATGGACACAATGTAAGGTTCTTAACCCACTGAGCCACAACAGGAACTCCTCGTTAACACTAATGATAAATCAATTTATTTCAAAATGTGAATTACCAACCTCTTTAACTCTTCAAGGGATGTAAAGATGATTTTCTAATAGGCAAATTGAATGAAGTATTTAAAAAGTAAAATTATAAATTAAAATGTAACATGTGTAGAAATATGTCCAAGAAATATGGGTATATAGCTGAATGAATTTTCACAAAGTAAACATACCCAGGTAATTGGTATCCAGATCAAGAAGATATTTTCACACTCAGTTCATTTGGCAGTCACTTATCTTCTTCCATTCCTAACACCCAGGACAGAATCTAGTTCATTCCATTTTTTCAGTCTGTGAATTAGGTAGCAAGGTGGAAGCCACTAGTACAATAATGAGACCTACCTCACAGGTCTGTGTATGACAGCACTCTGTAATCTGTGTGTTCCTTGTAATCTTGTGTGTACCACAAAACTTAAATACTTTCTAAAATCTCAGCTCCAAGTTCCCCTCCACCAAGAGTTTCTGTCTTTGATGATGTTCTCCTGCCAGTGTCTCCCTTCTTTAATCTTTTGCTGATATTATTCTACTGCTATTCATCCTATGTTGCTTTTTATATCGATGCCTTCATGAATTGCCAGGGAAGGAAATGTTTCTTTCTTTTTCTTTCTTTCTTTCTTTCTTTCTTTCTTTCTTTCTTTCTTTCTTTCTTTCTTTCTTTCTTTCTTTCTTTCTTTCTTTCTTTCTTCCTGTCTGTCTTTCCTTCCTTCATTCTTTCTTTCCTCCTTCCTTCCTTCCTTCCTTTTTTCCTTCCTCCCTCCCTCCCTTTCTTTCTTTCTCTAACAGTTGCTGCACCTGTGGCATATGGATATTCCCAGACTAGGGGTCAAATTGGAGCTGCATCTGCAGGCTTACACCACAGCCACAGCAATGCCAGATCCAAGCCACATCTGTGACCTATGCCACAGTTTACGGCAATGCCAGATCCTTAACCCAGTGAGCGAGGCCAGGGATCAAACCTGCATTCCCATGGAGACTGCACTGAGTTCTTAACCTGCTGAGACATAATGGAAACTCCAAAATGTTTCTTATAGCTGGTAATAGTTGGCACTCAAGAAATATTTGTGAGCCTGTCTGCAATATATGCACCACCTGCTTTCCTTTGGGCAGACAGGGAAGTAATGGATGCTGTTATGGACTGAATGTTTGTATTCTCCCCAAATCCATGCACTGAAACCCCAACCCCTATGATGGTATTAAGAGGCAGGGCCTTTAGGAAGTAATTAGGATGGAGACCTCATGCATGAAATTAGTGCCCTTAGCAGAGTCACGAGAGCTTGCTTCCCATGTGCTCTCCAGCATGTGAGGATGGGACAAGAAATTGGTAGTCTACAACTCAAAAGAGGGCTCTCACCAGAACCTGACCATGCTGGCCCACTGATTTCAGAATTCTAGCCTCCAGAACTGTGAAAATTAAATTTCTGTTGTTTATAAGCCATCAAGTTTATGGTATTTTATTACAGCAACCCGAATTAACTTAAATGTCAGGAAGGGGTAAGACATCAAATAAATATTTGCATGAGGTTTGTAGAATAAGGGTATTGACTGCCAAAGAATCCACTTGTGACTTCTGCCTGACATTTTCTATGTGTAATGGTTTACAGTCTCAGGAGTTACCAGCAGGGGTGGGACAATATGGGAGCTTTTTCTTTTTTAAGGTAAAACTGACATATTATATTAATTTCAGATGTACAACACCATGATTCAACATTTGTATATATTGTGAAATGATCACCACAATGTCCAGTTAACACCCATCAATACACATGGTTAAAGACTTTTTTCTCTTTTTTGTGAGGGAGATATCCTTGATCTGAATATGTATACCTGTTTTGTCCTGGTTACAATGTTAAAGTGCACTTCATAGTGGTCACTGCTTTAAAGATGTTAATAATGGGGAGTTCCCATTGTGGTCAGTGGGTTAAGAACCTGGCTAGTATCCACGAGGATGAGGATTAGATCCCTGGCTTTGCTCAGTGGGTTAAAGGATCCAGCGTTGCTGCAAGCTTCAGTGTAGGTTGCAGACACAGCTTGGATCTGGTGTTGCTATGCTGTGGTGTAGGCTAGCAGCTGCAGCTCCAATCTGACCCCTAGCCTGGTAACTTCCATATGTCACAGGTGCAGCCCTTAAAAGAAAAAAAAAATATGTTAACAATGGATGAATATTGGGTTAAAACTAGTAGTGTAAGCTGCTTATTAAATAATAATAATGGCTTGCTTATTATTACTAAAATTATAATTATAATTTTATTATAATTAACAAGTTTGCCATTGAGATCTGGTCAAGACTAACTTCCCAGTGTTCAATTTCATGGTATTGGCATCCTTGTCTGAATAGCCATACAGTTTAATAAGGACTTTTGAGCTTGCTCAATCAAAGCAACTATGAAATAGTTTATTATAGCCATATTTATTCATATATTTTTCCATAATAACTATGTAAAAGTCATTGTATTAGCCATTGGGCAAAAGGAAGAGACCAAGTGGGAAGAGAAGGAATAATATTTATACTAAAACCAGAAAAAGGACAGTTCAAGAAAGAAAATTTACATCTCACTCATGAACATAATTGCAAATATCCTAAAAAAGATATTGGCAAGATTATACTTATTGAAAGAAGCCTTTCACAAATGCACACTTGCCTTATTCTATTTAAAGGAAATCATTGAACAGTCATAACTAATCTATGGTGAAAAAAATCAGAATAATGGTTTTCTCTTGAGTGCATGGGGGTAGGAATTAACAAGTAAACTCTTAGAGATGACGGTAAAGTTCTATATCTTTTTTTTTTTTCTTTTTAGGGCCATACCTGCAGCACATGGAATTTCCCAGCCTAGGGGTCAAATTGGACACAGCCATAGCAATGCAGGATCTGAGCCTCATCTGCGACCTACACACAGCTCACGGCAACACTGGATCCTTAACCCACTGATCAAGGCCAGGGATCAAACCCACATTCTCATGGTTACTAGTCAGGCTCATTACCACTGAGCCACATTGGGAACTTCCAAAAGTTCTATATCTTGATAGGAGTTTGGGTTTCAAAGGTGTATGTATTTTGGAATTGGAATTGAGGTCATTCAAGGATGCTGAAGCCATGTACCTCAAATATGTTGTAAAATCATTCATGTGATATAATTCAGAAAATGTACTGGAAGAGGGTGAGACTCCACTTATGCATTTAGTGAATTTTATTGAATACCTGCTTTGTGTAATATCCTGTATTATGGGCTAGGGAGTTTTTTTTTTTTTTTTTTTTTTAAGTAATACAACAGAGTTCTTACCTTTGAGAAGTGGTTCTTAAACTAGAGGTTCTTAGCAAATGATTTGGAGAGCTAAAAAAAAAAACAAGCAAAATTTAGAACCAGACTGAGTATACATACAGCATAAAATAATTATTAAATACAGTTATTAAAGAAACAGAAGCTGGCCTGCAAGGTGTTAAAGAGAGAAGAAGAAATTGATGCAGTGTGTGTAGAATATATATGAATGGTTTGGCAGAATGTTCTTTCTTGATTCAGGAAGGATTTTACAGTTAATAGATACGATCGTAACATATGGTCATTTTTAGCACTTCTCAAATGTTACGTTTTGCAACTTTATAGTGAGTTTGGATAATAAGATATGAGCAATTTGTTTTTTGAGCTTTTTTTCTGGGAACATAGCTCCCTATAGTGAATAGCAAATATGTATATTCTATCACTGCATTCTACAAATCCATGTCCCCTTTGTTCTCAGGATGACCACACGAAAAAGATGTCAGGATAATCCATTCATTCATTCTGAGACAGGCTGGGACCAGATACCTGGGACCCTGGAGTGGTTGCAGTGACTGCAGTGCTTGCATCTGGGCTAACATCTCCTAGAGTGACAAAATACAAAGGGTTGAAGGGGCAAGTTAACTGCACAAAGTTCCCAAAGGTTGAGGCTGAGGGTGCTATTGCCAACAGGATTCATAGCTGTGCAGGTATAGGTCCAATTCAGATCACAAGTGTTCCAGGAGTCCCTGAGGACTGATCCTTCCTGGGACAGAATAGCCCTTAGTCCCATTGGTGTCCACTCATATATGATGCTCTCTCCTCCTTCCTCCACAGAACACCTCAAGGTGATATTACAGGTGTTGTGCTCACAGGGGAGGGAATCCACTCGAACCTGAGGCCTTGGCAATCGTTCTGCTTGAAGCAATAGTTTTAAAAGATACAAATAGCAATAACAGCTCTGATTAGGCCATTCCAGGATGACTCAGGGAGAGAGTATATTAAGGAATCCACACCCCTTTGGAGACGCGATTTCTGACTCTTCCAATCCCAGCCCCTAAAGGGCTGAATGAAGGAAGGAGCAAAGTGTGTGGTATTTTTCAACCAGCCACAACCACCACCACCAGTCAGAATCTGCTAGTAACTAAAAGGACAAAAAAGAATAAGAAAAGGCGAGAAAAAGATCCATCCAGGAGAGATTCTAAACTGGCCGAGTGAATGAGACCAAGGGACAATCTTTACCAAGGGTCATCTAGCCTCCACCCCCTGGCTTAGAGGATGACCTTGTTCACCCTGACCAGTAGGGAGCTGGTCCCCTATGTCCTTACCTGCTGAAGATCCTCAGATCATAACTGTAAACACTAAAGAGGTTGTGGCTATCTGGGCGACGTAAGATCTTGGGTCTGCCGCCGTCAGGTTGTTGAGCTGCAAGGAGTTGGACTTGGTGACGTTCAACTGATCTTTCATTTTGAATCAACTATCAGTATTAGTGGACTTTGTGCTTCACTTGGCTGTATGAAGATAATAGATATTCCATCCTGAAGCCAGGTCATGGATGTGATCTTCTCTTCTATAGAAAACTTCAAGGGAAGGGTTACCAACTTCCCTGAGGTCCCATTCACAATCAATAAAAACTGGCCATGATACCCTCCTTTTCCCCTAAGTCTCCCAGTTGGTCATAGCTGTTCCAACCTGGGAGCCAAAAGAATGTGGGATGTAGCAGTGGTACTTTGGCTGGAGCCGGAAGGGGGCAATGCTTACTCTCCTTCCTGCTAGGATCATGTTCCCTAGCCCCGGTAGTTGAGTTCCCACTGGGTGCTATTGGCCCTAGACGATTAGAAGGGAGACAGCAGGGAAAGTCAGGGCCCAGCCTTGCACTGCGCAGCCCCTCTTTCTCCTTATCCCTAAAACTTGACTCTCATGACTTCCTATTTTGTGAAATGCTCTCCCACTTTGCAGCTGGGGTTTCAATATCACTGCAGTTCTGGTGGCTCATGGTGTACAGTACAAAGATCTCTAGATGGCAGTCCAGATCCTGCCTCTTCCTTCATAGTTTTGGGAAAGCCTGTTGATTTCTCCAGACCTCTTCTCTTATTTATAAAACAGTGGAGATAAAATGTAAAGCCTTTCAGATTCCTTTTAACTCTGAAATTCACAATGTCATGATTCTATGTACCCCCAACTTTTCTCTTTTCCTCCTCCTTTCCCTCCTTCATGATCTAATCAGTCTTTCTCTCTCGTATTCTTGACTTATTCAATCTTTTTTCTGCCAGTTCTCCCAATCTCTCTGACAGGTGGCTCTAAGTTCCATGAAAGGCCTTACTGGGCAGTGCCCATATGGACCCTCTGTCCCTTGGAAGGTCAAGCTACAAGGAAGGAGGTCCTGATCCAGTCACTTGGAGATATAGAAGCTGAGCTGGTCTCATGCTGGCAGGACTGATCCAGTTTGTTCTGAAGATCTCAAGGAAATAAGTGGAAGGTGGAAGAGAGAGGAAGTTCTGTTTTGCAACACAAACAGCAAGACAAACAGCAGTTAGTTTCCATGTTATTGCTTTTGCTAAGCATCTCCCTTGTTACTTTTTCTTCATTGGCCCTGAAATATGCCTCAGATTCTGTCCTTAAAGTCAGAAAGAGTTTACAAACAGGAAGATTCCAATTTAGAGAACCCGATGTGCTTTAACAACTGGTTTTGATTTAATTGCTAGGCTATTTATTTATATATTTATTTAATGGCTGCACCCACGGCATATGGAAATTCCTGGGCTGGGGTTTGAATTTGAGCCACAGCTGTGACCTATGCCTCAGCTGCAGCAACTCTGGATCCTTAACCCACTGCGCTGGAACAGGGATCGAACCCACACCACCACAGCAACCAGAGCCACTGCAGTCAGATTCTTAACCCACTGTGCCATAGCTGGAACGCCTAAGCTACTTTTTTTAGTGGTTAAATTCTTCTCTTACCCCCATTTTAAAGACAATCCTAAATATCATGCCATCATTCTATATATTTCCATATGTGTTTTAAAATATATATGCATTTCTTACATAATCTCAGTGCCATTTTCACAACTAAAAAAATGAAAACAACTCATTGGTATTGCAAAATCTCTTGTCTATATTCCAAGTTCTCCCAATGGCAGGAACCTGTAGCTGGTTTAATTTTCATCAGAGTATTAATGAGACCCTTGTGCTGGATTTTGTTATTACACAAACTATTTATTATTGCACTGTTGACAAAGCTTCTACAGTCCTCCTTTTTTCTTTAGGGCTGCACCCATGGGACATGGAAGTTCCCAGGCTAGGGTTGAATTGGAGGTACAGCTACCAGCCTATGCCACAGCCACAGCAACTCGGGATCCCAGCTGTGTCTGTGATCTACACTGCAGCTCATGGCAATCCCAGATCTCCAAGCCACTGAATGAGGCCAGGGATCAAATCTACATCCTCATGGGTACTAGTTGGATTCGTCTCTGCTGTGCCACGATGGGAACTCCTCTCATTTTTTTTGAGGAAAGTTATTTTCTCTCTTTGACTCTTTCTTTCTCCCTTAAGTATCATTAGAAACTTACAACTTTTTTTGTATCTGCAATGCGTTTTATCCCAGAAAAAAATAGTTTTAAAATAATAACATCAGAATTGTTAAAAGCAACAATAAACTCTGAATGAATTTAAGATTTCTTTGCAGGTGTAGTCATCCTTAGATGTCTTCTACTCAGAATATACAATGAAAATATTGGGACTGATTTTCTTGCAGTCAAATCAGCCTGGGATATAAGAGGGCTTCTTGAGAACCTATCTGCATTATTACCATGGCCCTCTGTCCAAGCAAAACTGTGGGACCTTACTGCTCAAGGAAGTAGAGGATGGCAATTATCTGTTACGGGACAGATAATTGCCTGAAATCTATCCAAGAGTCCTGTGCCTCTGTGTCTCGTGAGTAGCCTCTTCACTGCACATTTTTGGAACCTTATGTTGAAGGTAGGACTGATAACCAAGTAAGAAAGAAATTGTCTTTCACTGAGTTTGCAGTTCAGATGAGCAGAATGAGAACTAGCTAGACACTGCCAGGAGGGAATGGGATGAATGTGTCTGTCCAGGCTCCTTCACCTGCCCTTCTCTCCCAGGTGCAAAGGCCACATGAGCAGATTCTGTGGGTCTTCCTTTAAATTCTTTGTTTTTCTTTTTTGTCACCCAGTTCTTCTTCCCTTTTCTGACATGTTTCCACTGAAACTTCTGGGGTTCTTATTTCATAGTGGACATATTTCATTCTATTGCAGGATGTCCCCTTTATTAATTATCCACAACTGAAATCAGGCTGGTGATCAACATCATTCTAATCTGCTTTTGGGGCATCCCATAACATATTGCATAATCAAAGATTCTTGGCAAGACTTATGAGGACCTGTCAATGTTTGTTTTGTCTTTCCAGTCTTACTTCTACTCCCCTCTGCCTTGCAGCTAATACCACAACAACATTCAAATGCTTACATCTTTCCCTATGCTGTGGTCTCCCATCTATATTCCTGGCTCTTGCTATGCTATCTGTCTGGAATGCTCTTCCTCTCACACCTTATTTCTCCTTTCCCTACATAGGGTAATTCTTAATCATTCTTTAAGAATTAGCAACACTGTAAATCAACTATCCCCTAACAAAAGTAAAATAAAATTTGAAAAAGAAAACAAATGAAAATCAAAGTAAAACAAAAAATACAACATTGTTAAGAGAAAAACAAAAACAAACAAAAAAGAATCAGCTAAAAATAATTAAAATAGCAGCTAACATATACTGAGGGCTTACTAAATGCCACCCATATGAATATTCTTCCTTCCAGCACTTCTATGTGGTACATTTGATTATTTTTTTTCTTTCTTTCTTTCTTTCTTTCTTTCTTTCTTTCTTTCTTTCTTTCTTTCTTTCTTTCTTTCTTTCTTTCTTTTTCTCTCTCTCTCTCTCTCTCTCTCTCTCTCTCTCTCTCTCTCTCTCTCTCTCTCTTTCTTTCTTTTTTTCCCTTTTGTCTTTAGGGCCACACCTGTGACATATGGAGGTTCCCAGGCTAGGGGTCTAATCGGAGCTGTAGCCACTGGCCTACACCACAGCCTCAGCAATGCAGGATCCAAGCCGTGTCTGTGACCTACACCATGGCTCGTGGGAACACCAAATCCTTAACCCACTGAGCAAGGCCAGGGGTTGATCTTGCATCCTCATGGATACTAGTCAGGTTCATTAACCCCTGAGCCATGATGGGAACCCCCATTTTTCTCATTTTCTAAATGAGGAAAGTGAGGCTTTGAGAACACTAGGAGGATCACACCCACCAAATGGTATTAAGTGTTCCCATATTATCCTATGCATATTTTTATCATTGCACATAGCACATAGAATAGTAATAGTATGTATATATTATTTTATTTTATTTTATTTTTTCTTTTGTCTTTTTTTTTAAGGGCTGCTCATGCAGCATATGGAGGTTCCTAGGCTAGGGTTCTAACTGGAGCTACAGCTGCAGGTCTATGACACAGCCACAGCAATGCCAGATCCGAGCTGCATCTGCAACCTACAACACAGCTCATGGCAATGCCAGATCCTTAACCTACTGAGAGAGGCCAGGGATCCAACCCACAACTTCATGGTTCCCAGTTATTTCTGCTGTGCCACGATGGGAACTCGAATATTTTCTTTTTTCACTGGGCCAGTGAATTCCTTGAAAGCAGAGGTTGTTCCTTGCTTATCTGAATTCTCAGACTTAGCAAGATGACTGGATCAATAGCTATTTGCTGCATGAATGACTCACTTTATAAATGGATGGGTGGATGGATAGATGTTTGAATGGGTGCCAAAATAGAGCCTGTTCAACTATTATGGAACCATATAAGAGGTAGCACAAATTGCCCAGGAGCAGTAAAACAAAATAAAACAAAACAAAAGCCTTAGTGAGAAGGTGACATCTCAAGTGAATTTGAATGAAAAGTAGAAGGAATTAGACAAATAAGGGAATGAAGGCATAGCAACAGCTTCAGTGCATGCTGTCCACAAAGATCTCAGATGTAAGGTGTCCCAATGTGTCTGGGAAAAGCTGAGAAATAGAATGCGTACATTTACAAGCAAAAGGAGATGATAAGGAAGACTAGATTACAAAGGGCTTTGTATAAGTTCCCTTAAATGACTGTAAACCGGGAAGAACCTGATTAAATTATTTGAGTCATCTATTTAGACATTGGATGGAGAATGGCTTGAAAGGAATATGTAATAATCTATGAGGAGTTTATTGAAATCACCTAGGAAATTTAAAAAAATTTATTATAGTTGATTTACAATGTTCTGTCAATTTCTGCTGTACAGAAAAGTGACCCAGTTTTATATATATTCTTATTTGTATATATTTATATTTATATTTACATATTCTTTTTGTTATATTATCCTCTATCATGTTCTATCACAAGTGATTGGATATAGTTCCCTGTGCTATACAGCAGGACCTCATTGCTTATCCATTCTAAAGGTAATAGTTTGCATCTACTAACCCCAAACTCCCAGTCCATTCCACTCCCTCCCCTCACCTTGGCAACCACAAGTCTATTCTCTATGATCATAAGTTTACTTCTGTTCTGAGGATAGGTTCATTTGGCAGTAGATCTTGCTACATGGAATTTTGCTTTCTGCCCACCTGGGAATGAGCTACCCTTTCTTCTCTGCTGTGTAAGAATGGCAATATGCCAATTTCCATGCTTTCACAGATCTAGATGAAGATATTATGGAAAAAGCTAGAGATAAAAGAAGGAGGTCACAGAGGAGAGTTGACCTAGCGGCATATAGCACCGACCAGAAAGCTACGTGGTAACCCTGGACAGGAAATGTTACCTGATCTCACAGCCTGATAGAGTGTGCAGAAAACACCAAAAGCATTGTCTGTGTAGGTGATATCACAAATGTAGAAGTTGAAACTGGGTCTACTTTTATAATCAGCAGAGTCAAAATGTGGATGTTAGGAGAAGCAATGGGTTCACCTGCAGGTGTGAAGGGAAAGGGGGACTTTCTATGATGGTAGGAAGACTGCAGGTGAGAAGAACCCGAGCCCTGCCTTACAATGTTTCCCCACTAAGGAGAATAATTAAAGAAAGTGATAAGAAAGGCCCTTAAGAGGTCTTTGGAAAGTCTCTATATTCTAGGGGGAAAAAAGACACATTTTATAGAAGTTCATGGTAGAAAAATCAAATAAAATATAAAGGTACAAAGAAGAAAGCAGAAACCCTCTAAAAACTTACTATTTATAAATGATTCTTATGACTTCTCTCCATGCATATACATATATACATACCCATAAGTCTGCACACGAACGCACATACACAACCATATACATATGTGCATAGGTGGAGCCATCTGACTTGTTGACCTGCAACATTTTATAACTTAAAAAATATATCATAGGCATTTTTCTACATCCATGAAAGCAGATATTCATAATCCTTTTATAATTGCCTAGTATTCTACTGAGTGTATATATTGATTTACCTAAAGCTATAGTGTAAGCTTTCCTCAACAATATGAAAGTAAAAAAATCCATACTTATATTGTTTACCCAACTCTCTCTTTAGGTTAAATTCCTAGGAATAGTATTGTCTGGTCAAACATTTAAAACTTTGATATGCATTTACAAAATTATCCTGCCACCCAAACATTGTACCAATTTACCAGATGGAAAATTCTATTCCCCTGCTTGTGTTATGTCATGGAAAAATGATGGCCACATAAATAACCTAACACACCACACACACACATACACATACACATTCAATTCTACTTCCTCCAGGTGACTTTTAAAGTTTGTTTTAACCAAAAATTAAAACTCAAGCACAAACATCAGAACCCAATATGAGCAGATTTCCCCTGAGATGCTGGTCACCTGAAGCTGTTGAAGGACTGAGCACAGCCTCAAAGACACAGGCACAGCTCCTCATTTACTTTATAAAAACAAGACAGCCTCCACCCCAAATGTGGTTCAAATGTCAGACTAATAATGTCACACACATATACCAAGAAGGTCTCAAAAGTTTACTGCTTACATAGTGAGACTTTCCATGTAGAGCATGGCAGTCTTCTAGAGCTGGTCTGAAAATGAGTGGAGAGAGCAATAAAATGTGTTAAAATCTAACACAAACAGAGACCAGACTTGCATATTCCATGAGCAGGCAAAACTAGTGTAGCCCACAAGCAAAGTTTAATCTGGCTAATTTTGCAAGACAAATGAGGTTCATTTGACTCGAGTCATTTCTTCCCTATGCCTCTTGTGAATCTTAAACAAAACTCAAACTGTTCCCCTAAATCAATATGAGGTAACCACTAACAAATTCTTGTTCATTTAAGAAAATTCTAGTATTGTAACAAATCACTGCAAAGAATAAACACTCACTGCTTTCAAATTATATAGGCTGCTTTATAGCAATATACCTCTGAGACTCATTCCATATTTTGGTTTGAGTGCTCCCAGTCTGCAAACTGTCTTTTTGGTGTGTGCATAACAAACTTTTATTAATTCCTATGTAAGTGCTTCATTGGTCTTATTTATTTTTTAAATGAACTTTTGACAAAGAAGACTGGCTTGGGTCTTTAGTCATACATTGGTGTGGGGCTGGTATGAGTGTTCCTGTGCTTGATCAGGAACCTGTGTGTTTTGAACTTCCTGCTTGTGAGAAAGGTGGGAGTATGAAGACGTTCTTATCAACTTGATCAGCTTGCCCAGATATGAGGCCAAAGCGAAAAGGATGAAGTGAGGTTTAAAAGCTATTAGCAGTCAAACATCAAAAATATAATGTCAGATGCTTACTGTGTTTACAAGGTTGAAACTATGTCAGAAAATGCTTGGCAGTTTTGTGGAAGAGCAGAAATGTAGAAGCCTTTCTTTAAACACCAAGGAGGAGTTCCCGTTGTGGTTCAGCAGAAAAGAATCTGGCTAGTATCCATGAGGACGCAGGTTCAGTGCCTGGCCTCATTCAGTGGGTTAAGGATCCAGCATTGCTGTGGCTGTGGTGTAGGCTGACAGCTACAGCTCTGATTCAACCCCTAGCCTGGGAACCTCCAAATGCCACAGATGTGGCCCTAAAAAAATTAAAAAGACAATAAATAAATAAATAAATAAATAAATAAATAAATAAATAAATAAATAAAAATAAACTTCAACTGAAAACATCAAGCCAAAATGGACAGATGGACCTATGGCATTCTCATCCCTTAAACAATAATAAAGATTCCCACTGGAGAACTGATAAAGCAGGCATTCCAATAGCCTAAGCCTTGCAAATATTAGAGAGGATTTCATTCTTCCTGTCAAAGCAAGAGCCATCATCCCCTGAGGTCCAGCCAACATCTATATACTGAAGACATATCAAATATAGGAAATATTGGGAGTTCCATCATGGCTCAGTGGAAACAAATCTGACTAGTATCCATGAGGATGCAGGTTGGATCCCTGGCCTCACTCAGTGGGTTAAGGATCTGGCCATTACCGTGAGCTGTGGTGTAGGTTTCAGATGTGGCTCAGATCCCACGTTGCTGCAGTTGTGGCCTAAGCCAGCAGCTGTAATTCCAGTTCAACCCCTAGCCTGGGGACCTCCATATGCCACAGCGCAGCCCTAAAAAGCAATATGTATATATATATATATGAAATAATAATATGAAATAATATATATATGAAATCAATTTTCTATATAGAGCCACTACTTGTCATATATATATATATATATGAAATAATAATATGAAATAATATATATATGAAATCAATTTTCTATATAGAGCCACTACTTGTCAAGATCCTCATTTGTCAGATTAACTCAATCTGTTTTATAACAAGAAATTTTAAATGTTCCATTCCCGGTTTTAATATTAAGCACAAGATACTATATGTATAACCATCTTTAAATAATTATATTAATAATAATATAACATTTACTGAACATTTACTTTGTGCCAGGTGCTCTATGTTTATTGCACATTATTTACAATAGCCAAGATAGGGAAACAACCTAAATGGCAATCAAAAGATGAATGGATAAGAAAATGTGGTACAGATCTCCCTTGACTTACAAGAGAGTTACATCCTGATACACCCAACATAAGTTGAAAATACTGTAAACTGAAAGTGCATTTAATACGTCTAATCTACTAAACATCATAGCTTAGCCTAACCTACCTCAAATGTTCTCAGAACACTTACATTAGCCTATAGTTGGGCAAAATCATCTAACGTAAAGTCTATCTTATAATAAAGTGTTGAATATCTCATGTAATTTACAATACTGGACTAAAATGAAAAACAGAATGATTGTGTGGGTATAGAATGGTCATTAAGGAGTTCCCGTAGTGGTGCAGCGGAAACAAATCCGACTAGGAACCATGAGGTTGTGGGTTCGATCCTTGGCCTCACTCAGCAGGTTAAGGATCCCACACTGCCGTGAGCTGTGGTGTAGGTCGCAGATGTGGCTCGGATCTGGCATTGCTGTGGCTGTGGCATAGGCCGACAGCTACAGCTCCGATTAGACCCCTAGCCTGGGAACCTCCATATGCCACAGGTGTGGCCCTAAAAAGACAAAAAAGACAAAAAAAAAAAAAGAAGGAAAAAGAGAAAAAAGAATGGTCATTAAGTGTATCAGTTGTTTCACTGTTTCTATGTGATTGTGGACTGACTGGGACCTGTGTCTCGCTGCCATTGCCCAGCATTGGGGAGGGCACCCGCTCACATTACCCAGCCCAGGAAAAGATCAAATTCAAAATCTGAAGTGCAGTTTCTACTGAATGTTTATCACTTTTGTACCATTATAAAGTAAAAAAAAAAATAGTAAGTTGAATTGTCATAAGGCAGGGGCCATCTGTATGCACATATACAGATTTGTATATTATATATTATGTATACTTTATGTACACACACCTATAATGAAATATTAGCCGTAAAGGAGAATGAAATGTCGCCATTTTTATGGTTTTACATGTGGAATATTAGGAAAAATCAAGGTCATAGATATAAAGAACAGATTTGTGGTTTCCAGAGGTGGGAATGAGGGGGTAGAGGAAATGGGGAAAGAAAACCAAAAGGCACACACTTCCGATTATAAAATAAAGTCATGGAAATGCAATGCACAGCATGGCAACTATCAATAATACTGCATATTAGAAAGTTGCTAAGAGAATAAATCTTAAAAGTTCTCATCACAAGAAAAAAAAATGTAACTGCGTATGGTGACAAAACATCAATGAGACATTGTGGTGATGATTTCACAATTTACACAAATATTAAATCATCATATCGTACACCTTAAAAAACTAATGTATCGATATATGTCAATCATACCTCAATTAAAAAAAAACTTTTTAAAAGTAGAACATTCCAATGAAGCCATTTGGGTGTGAAACTTTCTCGCTCTCTCTTTTTTTTTTAATTTTTATTCTTTGTTTAGGGCCACACCTGAGGCATATGGAGATTCCCAGGTTAGGGGTCAAAAAATCAGAGCTGTAGCTGCTGGCCTACACCTCAGCCACAGCAGCTCGGGATCCGAGCCTCATCTGCGACCTAAACCACAGCTTACAGCAACACCGGAGCCTTAACTCATTGAGCAAGGCCAGGGACTGAACCTGCATCCTCATGGAATCCTCAGATTCGTTTCCACTGAGCCACGATGGGAACTCCTATTTTTCTAATAACATTTTTTTGCAATGTAATGTGTAGAAAAGCATGTATGTAACAAAGTGTTCAATAAACTACCAGGAAATGAATCCGGTAGTGTTACCACTACTCACACAAAGAAATTAAAAATTACCAGTAGTCCTCAAGCCCCATCTCTTTCTCTCTCTTAATACCAACAGGCAATCTCTCCTCAAAGGTAAACCAGCTATTCTGACTTCTAACACCAGAGGTTAGTTCTGCCTATATCTAAACTTTGTGCAAATGGGGTCATATAGCATATGTCTTTTTCCATCTGACTTCTTTTGTTAACATTATGTTTGTAAGAGTCATTCATGTTGTAGAGGCTAGCGGAAGTTCCTTCATACTCATTGCTATGTAGTATCTTTCTATATGTGTACACCACACTTTGTTAACATATTCCACTAGTGATGAGCATGTGCTTTATCAGCTTGGGTCTATTGTAAATAATACTTCTATAAATACCATTGTACATTTATCTATTTTCTACCTATCTGTTTGTTTGTACTTACATGCTCTCATTTCTTTAAGGTATATACCTGGCAGTAGAATATTACTGGTTCATAAAGTGTGTCTATATTTAAGCTTTAATAGATAATTTAAAAACATGTTCCTAATAGACTGCACCAACTTACCCTGCCACCTGCAGTATGTTGTTCCATACACTTTTGCTCCACTGACAATGCGTAGTGTCATTAGTCTTTTTATGGTAACTGTTCCTTATGGGTATATCTTGGTATCTTATTTTAGTTTCAATTTTGATTTAGCTGACTACTAGTGACATTGAACATCTTCAAAAATGTTTATTATTTTGTTATTTTTCAACCTTTTTGTTCATTTTTCTATTGTATTGTCTCATTTCCTTTTAACTTGTATAACTTTTTTTTTCTTATGGAAAGCTTCAGAAATTTGAGCGTCCTCTTTGCTCAAGGACCATGCTAATCTTTTCTGCCTTGTTCCAATTTTTTGTAGTATATGTGCTGCCAAAGCGAGCACTTTAGTATATTCTGAATAAGAGCTTTTTGTCACGTGTCACAAATATTCTCTCCTATTCTGTGCTTTGTCTCTTTATCCTCTTACTGGTGTTTTGGCGAGTGGAAATTTAAATTTTAATTTAATATAACCTGTCATTTCTTTCAGGGTTATTTCTTTTAGATTTGTTTTAAAATTTCTTTCCCTACCACAAAGTCATACAGAGTACAAATATTCTTCTATAGATAGAGTATATTTTAGATTTGTTATTTTACATTTTACATGAGTGTCTATAATACACTTGGAATTTTTCTTTCTTTTCTTTTTAAGGCCGCACCCTTGGTATATGGAAATTCCTGGGCTAGGGGTCAAATTGGAGCTGCAGCTGCAGGCCTATGCCATAGCCACGGCAACATCAGATGAGAGCCACATCTGCAACTTACACCACAGATTGCAGCAATGCCAGATCCTTAACCCACTGAGTGAAGCCAAGGATCAAACCGCATCCTCGTGGACATTATGCTGGGGTTTTTTTTTTAATTTTTTTTAATATATAATGACTTTTATTTTTTTCCATTATAGCTGGTTTACAGTGTTCTGTCGATTTTCTACTATACAGCATGTGACTGAGCTAAAAGGCAATAAAGAGCAGAATTATGTTGGGTTCTTAACCTGCTGAACCACAATGGGAAGTTCCTGCTTGGAATTTTGTGTGTGTGATGTGAGGTAGGATGCACATTTCATTTCTTTCCTACATGGAGAGCCAACTGATACAGCACTGTTTGTTGAAAAACTGTCATTTCTTCATGGTTCTATGATAGTTTCTTTGTCATATGTAAGTGCCTATATACATCTGGATATGTTTCTGAATTTTTTATTCTGTTCCTTTGTTCTATTTGGTCTTTCTTTTGCTCTAACCACACTCTTAATTGGAGTAGTTTATAAATAGATTTTGATGTCTGGTAGAATTAGTTCTAACCTTTTTCTTCTTCAAGAGTGTCTTGAATAATGGTAATTCATTTTTTTCTTTCTTTTTTTTATGGCCGGACCTGTGGCATATGGAAGTTCCTGAGTTAAGGGGAGAATTGGAGATGCAACTGCTGGTCTAAGCTGCAGCCACACAACATCAGATCTGAACCACATCTGCACCCTACACCACAGGTCATGGCAACGCCGGATCCTTAACCCACTGAGTGAGGCAAGGGATTGAAAGCACAACTTCATAGATACTATTTGGGTTCATTTCTGCTGAACCACAACAGGAACTCTCTCATTTCTTTAAATTTATTTTTTATTAAAGTATAATTGATTTACAATGTTGTGCCCATTTCTGCTGTACACCAAAGTGGCCCAGTTATTTATATATTTATACACACACACATATGTATATATATGTATATACATTCCTTTCCTTTCATTTTAATATAAATCATATATATATTCATTCATTCGGGTCTTCTTTATCTCTCCAAATAATGCTTTATAATTTGATTCTGAAGATCTTACACAGCTTTTCCTAGATTTACTCCTAGGTGTTAGAAATATTTTGATAATCATAAGTTTTTTCGAGTTTAATTTTCTAAGGAGTTCCCCATGTGGTTCATTGGAAATGAATCTGACTAGTATCCATGAGGATGTGGGTTTGAACCCTGGCCTTGCTCAGTGGGTCAGAGATCCAATGTTGTGTGAGCTGTGGTGTAGATCACATACACGCTTTGGATCCCACGTTGCTGTAGCTGTGGCGTAGGCCTTCAGCTATAGCTTCAATTTGACCGCTAGCCTGGGAAATTCCATATGCTGTGGTTGTGGCCTTAAAAAGCACACACACACACACAAAATCCATAGGTAATTGTTACATGCAAATACATTTACATAGACTTTGTAGCCTGTGCTTTTCTAAACTCGTTAAACGAATTATCTGTAAATTCTTCATAATTTATTGTCCAAGTAATATTGCTTGTGAAGTGATATTGTTAATTTTTCCTTTATAATATTTTCCCTCCTATTTTATTACTCTGGCTAGAATCCTTTTTCCATTGTTATTTCTTTGATACATAGGTTATTTAAAATCATATTTCTTGTTTAAAGGTATTATAAGATTTTTTTAAATCTTCTGATAGTTATTTATAGCCTAATTTTACTATTATAAGAGGACATTATGGAGAAAGTATATCAAAATATCTCACTTTGTGGATTACAGTTTCTCCTTATAGGTCTATCAATTTCATTTTGTGTCGTTAAAGATTATATTACTGGGTGCATGCAAATGTTTTAATGTTATGTATTACTCATAATCATATGATATATTATAAATTGCTATGTATTAAACCTGTTGTATTAGGAGGTGAATCTCTTCATTAATACTTTTGTTATAACTCTGTTTTGTCTGATATTAGTCTAACTACTCCAGTTTTCTTTTGGTTCATGTTTATATGCTATAATCTTTCTCTACGCTTTTACATTCAGAATTTGTGTTCATGTGTCATATGTTTCTTTAGTAAACATGACAAAGCTAGATTTTGTTTATTTTAATCCTTTCCATCATTTTTTGTGTTTTAACTGGAACACTTAGTCCACTTACATTTAATGTAATTACTAACATATTTGAGTTTATGATATATATCATTTACCAATTTTGTAATTATTTAGCTCTCAGTGAATTTTTCCAATGCAGGGGCATTTGGAGAATGTTTGGTAATTCATGTTACACTTTTTAATGTGCACTATTCAAAATCTTATTAAATGTAACCTCTCACTACATTTGATATACAATTCAACGAAGTAATCTTTTTTTTTTTGAGTTTTCCTGTCTCCTTCTATCTTGCATTTTTGTTTGCTTATTTGATTAATTTGCATATCACAGTGTACGAAGAAGGGGGCTATGACAAGACTCTGCTTTGGGAAAGGGGCAAGGGTGTCAGAGAGTTCTCGGGACACTGGTTGGCCGAAAAGTCACTCTGGGAATCAGAATGTCTAAATATATTTCTTTTTTTTTGTCTTTTTGCCATTTCTTGGGCTGCTCCCGCGGCATATGGAGGTTCGCAGGCTAGGGGTCCAATTGGAGCTGTAGCTGCAGGCCTACGCCAGAGTTACAGCAACACAGGATCCAAGCCATGTCTTCGACCTACGCCACAGCTCACGGCCACGCCGGATCCTTAACCCACTGAGCAAGGGCAGGGATCGAACCCACAACCTGATGGTTCCTAGTTGGATTTGCTAACCACTGAGCCACGACTGGAACTCTAATATTTCTTAAGATATTTGTTATGGAGTGTGCAAGGGACATCTCTCCTCTGCCTCCTCTAGTAAATTCTACTTTGCACACCAATCCTTTCTTAGAAGTGAATTTTGATTTTGGCAGGGAAAGGCATTAGGAAAAGTGTTGAAGTATTGCTTTTTGGTCCCCATGGGCAGTGTGAGGAGAGACTATGGAGCATGGGAACTTGGAGGTGGAGGAGACCACGAAAAAGAAGTCCCTAGGAATTTACAGAAACACTGGAGAAGTTTCCTCAGGGCACAAGCTTGGGGAATTGAAATAATTCTACCTAAATGTCAAGTACTGCAAGCTGTGTTATATACCCCTGGAGTGACCCCTGGGCTAGTTAGTCAGGCAGCTGCATTGTCCCTGAAGTCCTCAAGAAAAACATCTTATACTTGGGAGAAAGCACTTAGACCTCTGCCATTAGGATATTTGGGTGGATGTGAATTAATTAAATTATTAAACCAATGATCTTATGTCCAGAAAACCTCTCAGTACTAACCACGCTGACCACTCACTGCCTCGGGTTAGTCAAATGTGTTTGCCAACCTCCAGAAGGACTTCCTTGCCCAGGGGTAGCCAATTCCTAGAGATATTAGACAGCTCACCCCCGATTTCAAATGCAAAGGACAGTCAATCCAGAGCCCCAACTCCTAACCATCTCCATTATCTCACACTCAGGGCCGCTATGAACCAGCTCTAACCACCCAGAGCCAAGTACCAGACAACTAAGGACAGCCCCTAGGCCCCAGAGCCCACTGAAATTAATCAAACTAGCCAATTCTAGACCTGCTTACCCTGCATCACTCTTCCTTCCCAGGGAAACCACAGTAGAGGCCAAGGCCTCAGTTGCCCCCCTTCTCTCTGTTCTTGCCTGTGGCCTGCATTCTTCTTTGTGCCCCCTCCCTTTGGGAACTGGGTGTAATAAGCTATTTTTTTTAAATGGAAATGGGCTCCTAATCTGTAGGCCTTATTGATCCTCAAATTTTTTATGCCTACACTATATTTTAAAGCAGCATATAACTGGATGTGCCAAGTTCCTACGATGTCCAGGATCACAGGAGAAGGAGGACTTTTCAAAGGAGAATCCACATTCCTGGGCAGTAGGTACCTGCAACTGCCCTGGAACTTGAAAAAACAAATAAGTGACCAGGAAGGAGTGGGGAGAGAGGGGGATGGAGGGGCAGTTTGGGGTTTTGGGATGCAAAGTGTTATATTTGGAATGGATGGGCAACGGAGCCCTACTGTACGGCACAGGGAACTATGTGTGATTGGGTTACTTTGCTGTACAACAGAAATTGAAGAAACATTGTAAATCAACTATACTTTATAAAATAAATAAATAAATAAATAAATAAATAAATAAATAAACTATTAAAAAAAAGCGAGAGAGGTCAGAGCACTTATGTGGAGGGTGGCTGTGTGTGTGTGTGTGTGTGTGTGTGTGTGTGTATGTGACTGCACATGTGATGGGAGTGGGTGTGTCCTTTTATCAGTGCTCCCCAACCCTTCTCAGAGCATGTCCCAGTGGTCCTAGAGATGCTGGAAGAGTCGTCACCTGCACATGGGTCCTAAGCAGGGACAGCAGGAGGAGTTCAAAGGGTTGAAGGAGTTCAAAGGGTTCAAAGAACAGCAGGGGGAGCTCAAAGGGTTGAAGGTTATGCAGGTGTGGGTCTGGTCCAGACCCACACCTGCAGAACCTGAGGAGTCACTAAGAACAGACCCCTCCTGGACACAGCATCCTGTGGCCCCATTGGTGTCCACCTGTATGTGTGATCTCTCCTCCTACCTTCAAGGAACACTTTAGGAGAGCATTATATACCCATTCTCAAAGACATGGATGCCAACATAACTTGAGACTTTCTTCACCACACTGTTGGAAGTAAGAGTTAATAGAAAATGAAAAGAACAAACAGGGGCCTCTCTATGCCAGAAGAAGACGACTTAGGGATACAGGGGAGAGAAAAGAGCAAAGATTCCAGATGCTTCTGGAGACTCTTCTCATCTCGACCTCTGAGGGACTAAATAAAAAAAGAAACAGTTCATCTGAGGTTATTCAATCTTCAGTTAATATCTATAAGTGAGTATTGGCCACTGAGATAAATCCTTTCTCTGCTCTGGAGTTTCTCTGAAGGCCTGGAATTCATGTATGCATTTCTTATTTAGCTGGAACTCATCTTATGAACCACTCAGAGGTGTAGATGAGGAAGAGTAGGTGGAAAAAGAAGAGGTGAAAAAAAGTATCCAGTATACTTTGGGCTGGATGTGTCCTCCAAAAATTCATATCCATTGTGGAACCTTAGAATGTGACCTTACATAGAAATAAGGTTGTAATTACCATGAGGTCATGCTGAAGTAAGATGGGTCCTTAATCCAGTATGACTGGTGTCCTGATAAGAAGGTGAGAAGAAACATAGGGAAAAGAACATCTTGTGAAAACGCACAGAAAGAACATCCTGGGATGATAGAGGCAGATCTTGGAGTGATGCGTCTGTAAGCTGAGGGATGGCAAGGATTTCTGGCAAACACCAGAAGCTAGAAGAAACATGGAAAGATTCTCCCTACATGTTTCAAAGGGAGCATGGCCCTGCCAATACCTTGGTTTCAGACTTCTAGCCTCTGTGAGAAAATAAATTTCTGTTGTGTTCAGCCACCCAGTTTTTGGAACTTTGCCATGGCAGCCCTAGGAAATTACTACAACAGAGGAAACAAGTCTACCTAGAAAGGAATCTGGCCCCACTGCGATGCCAGTCAAACTGACTTGATAAGCATCATCCTGTTCCCAGGCCCTGAGGGACAATCCCAAGTTTGCCATCAGTGACGTCCCTACATCCCTACACCCTGAAGACCCTCAAAGTGAAATGAGAGAATGGTCGAGAGGTTTTAAGCTAATCTGGGCTCTTTCACATGACCGGAATGCTGCACTGCACAGAGGAGAACTGGGTGAAAGTCAGGCCGTCTTTGTCTCACTCATGCTCATGTTTCCCGGCTTTCCTTCCTTTGGACTGACGAGGGCAAGAGGTAGAGAAGGACATCAGCCTGCTCTCCTGCAGGAGCCTTCAGGAGTGAGACACTGCTCCTCCAGATTCCTGTTCACCATAAGAGGGGTTCCACTTATGAAATGACGTTTCCTGTTGGCCCAGAGGAAAACTACAAAACCATCTCGTGCTGCCGCACACCACCACCACCAACACCCTCCCACCATCAGCACCACATCTACTGCTCAGAAGTCAGAGAATCTCAGCCCTGAAGCCCTCAGAAATGTCAGGTATTAAAATAGCTTTCACAGGGGTGCTGTGGCTGAGGCTAAAATTGGCAAATAATTATAACCTCCTTCCTGCTGAGATCTCTCGGAGGGGGGGGGGCAACCCTGTTCCCCATCTCAGGGGCTGAGCTTCCACTGAGGGACAGGAAGCAGTTAAAAATTGGCAGAGAAGATAGACACTACCCTACAGCCTGGGCAGTGAGGCGGACATCTGTAATTTCCTCAGACTGACCACTTAACCACTAATATTTTGTTTCCTCTCCTGATGGCCTCTGACATTTGCCTCAGCATCTTCATTTGATTTTTTTTCTTTCTTGGATCATGATCTTAATGGGTAGCTGAAAAATGACCACCCCTCTAAGCCCTGGACCCTGAGACTACGTTAAAATTACTTGTTAAAGGACTTAATTTGCAATTAAGATTGCAAATCCGTGGACCTTAAAAAAAGGAGGATTATTCTCGATTGTCTGAATGGGTTCTGTGTAATCCTAGGGGTTCTTAAAAGTGGAAGAAGAAGGCAGAACGGTGGTTAGAGACCTACAGTGGAAGAGGAAGGGGAGGCTTGGAGTGTGAATGGGACTTGATCCACCTTTGCTGACTTTGAAGAGGGAGGAAAGAAGCCAGAAGCCAAGACATATTAGAAACCTCCAGAGGAGTTCCATCGTAGCTCAGTGGTAATGAACCCAACTAGTATCCATGAGGATGTGGGTTTGATCCATGGCCTTATTCAGTGGGTTAAGGGGCTGATATTACTGTGGCTGTGGCAAAGGATGGCAACTGCAGCTCTGATCGGACACCTAGCCTGGGAACTTCCGCATGCTGCAGATGCAGCCCTAAAAAGACAAGAAAGAAAGAAAGAAAGAAAGAAAGAAAGAAAGAAAGAAAGAAAGAAAGAAAGAAAGAAAGAAAGAAAGAAAGAAAGAAAGAAAGAAAGGAAGGAAGGAAGAAAAGGAAAAGAAAAGGAAATAAATGAAAAAAGAAAAGAAAGAAAGAAAAAAAAAAAAAAAGAAGAAAGGAAAGAAACCTCCAGAATCAGGGCACAGCCCTCAATTGACAGACAAGAAAATGGGTTCTTGGTCATACCACTGAATGAAACCAAGTTCCAACAACACCTGGAATGAGCAACAATACGGATTCTCTCCTAGAGCGTCCAAAAAGGAGCATACGCTTACCAACATCCTAATTTTGACCTTGTGAGATTCTGAGCAGAGACCCAGTCGAGCCCACCGGGCTTCTAGTCTAAGGAAATGGATAAAAAATGTGTGTGGTTTTAAGGAACTACATTTGCAGTAATCTATTGCAGTAGCAGTAAGAAACTAATACACCTAACAAATTTGGTTCCCTTAGGAAGTAAAGTCAGGTTTCTCTCACAGAGGATGAAGTAGGTTCCCTTAACTTTATCTCTTCACTCATCTGTTTTTACATTGAAGAGCATGATCCTCTTTACTATTAATTAGCCCAGCAGCCACATGTTGTTGCAGGAAGGGCATTTTAGCTTCAGCTTCTCTCATATTTTCCCATGAAGACTCAAGCCTATTCACCTAAACCAAATTGCATGAGGAAAAAAAAAGTTACCTAATGTTCGCTTGGCTAATGAACAAATTTCCTAACCACATCTTCTAAAATTCGTACTTACCAAGTTTACCTTTTATATTCAATTGGAGTGTCTCGGCAAACTTTGAGATTTTTGTTTGCATTCTTCAGGGGTTTCTTGTTTGTTTTTTGTTTGTTTGTTTTTTTAATTATGAGTATTTCAATTGATAAATAAAGTGATACATATCAAAACTATTTTCCAGGATATAAAAGCGTTAAAGCAGTAAGATGGCTGTATTATTTGTATGTCATAGGTAGGCTCATATTAATTTAGCATCAAGATATTATTTTCAGGAGTTCCCATTGTGGCTCAGTGGGTTAAGTAGCTGACACAGTGTCCATGAGGATGAGGGTTTGATCCCTGGCCTCACTCAGTGGGTTAAGGATCCAACATTGCCTCAAACCTTGGTGTAGGTTGCAGATACAGCTCAGATCCTGTGTTGTTCTTGCTGTGGCATAGGCCTGCAGCTGCAGCACTGAATTGACCCTAACAATGAACTTCCATATGCCACAGGTATGGCCACAAAAAGAAAAAAAAATTATTTTCAATAACCAACTTAATTATAACATGACTTTGAAATTTTATTTGATAAGGAGAAAAATGAGAGATAACCAATCTGTGGTAGAAGGACCTGTTCAACATTGTAGTGGCAACATCTATACACTGTTAGTAGATGAATGATAGCCACTACATTTAAAAAAAAAAAACTAAATCAAATAAGATAGTATCTGAGCTAATTAAAAAATTTAATGCCATATGTCAATATTTCTGTCTTAAGATCTTTAAACAGGGAGGAAATTCATCCTCCCACCCCACTGGAGTCCAGGGGAGGCATGGTCACCTAGATCAGTTGGTAAAGCAGTTCAATGCCATTACCAAGGACTCAGATTCTTTCTCTCTCTCCATTTTGGCCTTCTCAGCAGGCAGCCTGGCTCTTGTAATCCCAGGATGACTGCCAAAGGCCCAGGGATCCCACTGAAACACAGTACCATTCACACAAGGGAAGAGATCATCTTGTTTGGAATTTCTTATATATGAACACTAATAAACAGCAAACTGAGCCCGAGCTATGTGCAGGACACATTATGTATACATCCTCATTTAATCCTCTCAACAACCCTATGTGACAAATACAATTATCATCCTTATTTTCTAGAAAATTAAGCCACAGAAAGTTAAGCACATGACATTATTCACTAAAGGGTGGAACTAGAATTCAAATTCAAGCAGTCTGGAGGCAAACCCTGGTGCTGAAACCACTATACTACATGGCCTCCCACACAGCCAGTTCTGCCCTTGAAGTCATAGAGAGTCCAGAAATATTGGGGTCCCACCTTAGAGTATGTTAGTGGATGATGCTGGTACAATGGGTTAGCTCTTCAAGGAGCTAGACAAAGAGCCTTCTTCTAAAATAAATGGAAGGCCCTATACTGTCTGCCCCAATAAGGCATCTTCTAATAATCACAACACAAGCACACACCACACTGTTGTAGTTGGAGATGACCTTGGATATTCTGATATTGATACCCACATTGTCCAGTTTCTACTCACATAATCAAGAAACTCATATTTGGGCTCATTCCCCCCCTTGAAATTGATAACAGAATTTTGTGTACAGCTGGATTTGACATCTTGAGTAGAAAATTTAAAAAAAAATGCCAGTTAGCTTAAGACAAAAAAGAAATATATTGAGGACAAAAAACTCAAGAGCAAGAGTGTATCCAGACTTCATAAATCACTAGATATAGGAAATGAAAATCTGTGAGGAATCTAAGTAATATTGTCTCTCTTTCTTTCAGTTTGAGATATAATTTACATACAGCATTGTATAAGTTTAATGTGTACAGCATAATGACTTGACTAACACATATTATGAAATGATTACCTCAATAAGTTTAGTTAACATTCATCATCTAGGTCAGACACACACAAAAAAAGAAGAAAAAACATTTTTTTTCTTGTGATGAGAACTTTTAGGATCTACTCTCCTAGCAACTTCTAAATATACCACACAGCAGTGTTAACTACAGTCGTCATGGGGTACATTACATCCCCAGCAGTTATATATCTTCCAGCTGGAAGTTTATACATTTGGATCATCTTTATCCAATTCCCCCACCTCCCACCTCTGATAACCACAAAGCTAATCTTTTGTCCTTGGAATCTGATTATTTTCATTTTTGTTTTTTCCAATTCCACAGATAAGTGAGAACATACAGTATGTCTTTCTCTCTTTGACTTATTTTCACTTAGTATAATGCCTTCGAAGTCCATTCGTGTTGCTGCAAATGGCAGGATTTTCTTCTTTTTAAATGACTGAATGGTTTTCTTTCTTTCCTTCTTCTTTTTTTTTTTTTTTTGTCTTTTTAGGTCCTCACTCACGGCATATGGAGGTTCCCAGGCTAGGGGTCCAATCAGATCTGTAGCCTCCGGCCTACACCACAGCCACAAAAATGTGGGATCCAAGCCGCATCTACCACCTACACCACAGCTCCAGGAAACACCGGATCCTTAACCCACTGAGGGAGGGCAGGGATCAAACCCACATCCTCATGGACACTAGTCGGGTTCGTTAACCGCTGAGCCACGATGGGAACTCCTGAATAGTTTTTCATTGTATATATCTACCACATCTTATTTATCCATTATTCTGTTGGACACTGATGTTGGTTTCATGTCTTGGCTACTGTAAATAATGCTGCAGTGAATATGGAGGTGCAGATGTCTCTTCAACACAGTGATTCATTTCCTTCAAATATATGTCCAGCCAGGGAACATTTTTAGTTCTTGAGGAACTTACATTTAAATTTTTAGTTTTTGAGGAACTTCTGTACTGTGCTGAATACTGTACTAATTTGCATTCCCACCACAGTGCTCAAGGGTTTCCCCTTTCCCCACATCCTCACTGGCATTTGCTATTTCTTGTCTTTTCGATAACAGACATTCCACAAAATATGAGGTAATATATCATCATGGTTTTGATTTGCACTTCACCAGTCATTAAAGATGGTGAGCTATTAGTATACCTTCTTTGGAAAAATGATCGGTGTCTTTGTCAGCCATTAGTATATCTTCTTCATAAAAATGATTGGTGAAAGATGTTCTCTCCGTATGAATTTAATTTTCATTTCTCTTATGACGCGCAACGATGTTGAACAGGGAAAAAAAAAAAAAAAGGCATGAAAGCACCCGTGAAGATTAAGACCTTGAGCGTATATTCAAGTATTTCCTTTCTTTTGTCTCAAAGTATCCTCATGCAGGGAGTTCACGTCATGGCGCAGTGGTTAACCAATCCGACTAGGAACCATGAGGTTGCGGGTTCAATCCCTGCCCTTGCTCAGTGGGTTAACGATCGGCATTGCCGTGAGCTGTGGTGTAGGTCGCAGACGCGGCTCGGATCCTGCATTGCTGTGGCTCTGGGGTAGGCCGGCGGCTACAGCTCCGATTAGACCACTAGCCTGGGAACCTCCATGTGCTGCAGGAGCGTCCCAAGAAATGGCAAAAAGACAAAAATAAATAAATAAATAAATAATAAATAAAAGTATCCTCACTCCAAGCTTGGTACACAGTTGCTCTTTCATGAGTAAAAGTTCTTTCCACAACTATCATAATTCCCATGAAATTATACATCAAACTGCCTGAGATCACATAAGAGAAATTGGGATTTGAAAGCAAACCTCACTAATAGAGGTTCCTTGATTAGTGTCACTCCATTACACTATATTACGCCAACGACAGGGTAATAATGGAAGAACAAAAATCTGCTATAGGGAAGTTCAATGGAAGACAAAGACCCAAGAGTGAGTAAACAGCTGGTAATCCAAACACTAAGATGAAATAATTATCTGAGTTAAGAAGGTATTCAGAGAAGTAAGGATGAGTCCTGAGCACATAGTTCTATTTTTATGATATTTACTTGAGATCTGTAGAAATTCCTATAGCTATCTGGATAAGGCAGGTGAATAGGGAGGGAAATTTACATATAGTTCATACCAACTGACATTGTGTTATGGTAATTGTGAAAGTTAAGTAAATTTAATCTCACTTAAAACATTGACTATAGATATAATTACATGGTTTATTTTATCTGAAGTTAATTAGCTAATACTATGTAGGATGGTTTAGTTGCTCAAAAAGGCTTGGAGGAAATGGGAACTTGTTGGTCAAAGGATACAAACTTCTAGTTAGAAGATGAGTAAGTTTGGGGAAACTGACATAGAACATGGTGATTATAGCTGATAACAATGTATTATATACTTGAAAGTTGCCACAAGAGTAGATCCTAAATGTTGTTATCGCACACACACAAAAAGAAATAAAAGTATGGGACAAGATGGCAATGTTAGCTAATGCTGTGGTAGTCATCATTTGCAATGCGTAAATGTATCAAATTAACATGTCGTATACCTTAAACTTATACAATGTTATATGTCAGTTATATCTCAGTAAAGCTGGATAAAAAGGTCTTAGAAATTTACTCTTAGGACTAGTTCTGGTCCTCAGATAAAAGAAATCACCTTTTCCAAGAATATCAGTTGACTAAGTAGAAAAAGCTCAGCAGAAAAAAAGAGGTTTTCTTACCCATGCCAGGTTTCGCATCTACACAGGCTAAGTGTTCCTAACCGGATAGACTTTCTTCATAAATACACATCACTGCTGTCTCACAGGATGGAAAATTCAAAGGACCTGAGGCTATTCAAACCCAAGCCTAATATACTCTTTTCTTCCACCTGAAGAAGCATTCTTGCACTAATTTTGCATATCCAGATGCCCCTCCCACCTGCTCCAGCTCCTTCCCCAAAATGCACAATGCTAGAGGATGTTAAAAATGGCCTTTGTTGAGAGTTCCCATTGTGGCTCAGAGGATTATGAACCCAGCTAGTATCCATGAGTATGAGGGTTCAATCCTTGGCCTTGCTTAGTGGGTTAAGGATCTGGCATTGCTGTGAGCTGTAGTGTAGGTCACAGACATGGCTCAGATCCTGCAGTAGCTGCAGCTCCGATTTGACCCCTAGCCCGAGAACTTCCACATGCAGCAGGCACAATCCTAAAAAGCAAAAGAAAAAAAAAAAAAAAAAGAAAGAAAGAAAAGAAAAAAAAAGAGACCTTTGTTCACCAGTAGCTAGGAGCCTTAGCCAAGGGATCCTCCCCCTGACTAGATTCCCTCGCAGTGTCCAAATTCTTTTATTCCCATTGTGGTCTTCCATTTTTCACGTCATTTGATGCATGGGTGTCCTACCTTCTCAATAGTACCATTATGCCTGGACATACCTGAATTTATTCAGTGTCTGAATACTTTTTTTTTTTTTTGTCTTTTTTTTGCCATTTCTTGGGCCGCTCTTGTGGCATATGGAGGTTCCCGGGCTAGGGGTCTAATCGGAGCTGTAGCTGCCAGCCTACACCAGAGCCACAGCAACGCAGGATCTGAGCCGCGTCTGCGACCTGAGCAAGGGCAGGGACCGAACCCGCAACCTCATGGTTCCTAGTCGGATTCGTTAACCACTGCGCCACGACGGGAACTCCCCCTGAATACTTTTTGAGCACCTGCTCTGAGGTAAGCACAGCATAATCACTGGCAGCTTCAGCAGAAAAAGCCCAACCATTGCAGCAAAAGCAGTGGTGTGATCCCTGGAAGGGATGCCATAAGCCAGAAAAAGTCAAAAAATGGTGATTTAGGATGATATCCAAGGCTACTACCCAGTTCTGGAGAATTTGTTTTTGGCACTGGGCTTGAGCCATGAACATCACTGATTACACTATATATTCAAATGTAGTTTCACCCACTTCTATGAGTCACACTTGGGTCACTTATAGGCAGAAAAGTTTTGGCCATTTCACCACCCCACCTCTGTCATTTCCTGAATCTTGTGAAATTATCTGAGTCCCACAGAGCAAACTTATCTGACTGCCACCAGCCAGAGGAGCACGAGGTGTTTCCACAGGCCTCATTAGGCCAATTGTCTCCACTTTTCTCCTCAGAGCCATCCCTGGATTTGGGACGGGATTTCAAGAATACAAGAGTCCCCCATGGATTTGCCTTACTACCACGGCCCTCTGTCCAAGAGAGACTGTGAGACCTTGCTGCTCAAGGGAGGGGAGGATGGCAATTATCTGTTAAGGGACAGCGAGTCCATGGCAGGAGTCCTGTGCCTCTGTGTCTCGTGAGTAACCTCTTCATCCACATTTTTGGAACCTTATGTTGAATGCAGGACCGATCACCAAGGAGGAAAGAAGTTGTCCTTCACTGACTTTGCAGCATGAGAACTAGCTAGACGCTGCCAGAAGGGGATGGGATAAATGGGTCTGTCTAGGCTCCTCCACCTGCCCTTCTCTCCTGGGTGCAAATGCCACATGAGCAGGCTCTGTGGAGCAGTAGAGATGGGGGACATGGCAAGGAGAAGGCCTACAGGAGGTCTGGGAGGGGAGCAGGGAGGCAGAGCAGGTAGCCGTGTGAAGAAAGTCCTTCCCTCCAAATGTCTGTTTAGGATGGAAAAGGCTAGGTGCCTTTTATAAAATTTTAAAATGAGAAGCCAAGTGTTTGCATGTATTCTGCTGGCTCCCCTGGTGATTCTCAAATTCCATTAGATTTGTAAAAGACTTCGGCCTACCTCCTTCCCTTTTATCCTGCTTGTAGTCTGTCAAGGCAAGCCACCAGTTTGTAGGGAAAGAAAGAGAGACCTGGGATTTCTCAAGCAACTTGTGTTAAAATTCATCTGGTGTTTCCAAGGAGGCTGAGTTCAGTAGGAGGTTCCAAGCCAGAGCATCAGAACTACTCTGCTGAAAGAACGTGTTTAGCCCAGTTTAGAAAGCAATCGTGAATAGATATCAGGGGGAATCGACTTTCTTTAAGGATTCTTCTCCTTGTGGGGACCTTGAACTTTTTATTTACCTGGTATAGGAATTAAAACCCAAGTGTCTCTGTGGATGTGCTTCTGTCCTTCTGAAGCTCTGAGGACAAAAGCGACTGTCGTTACTAACAGAATAGGCAGTGATATGTTTCTTTCTTTTTATGATACTGGGAATACAGATATAAAAAAGGCATCCCTAAGGCACTAGCAGTTTGAATTTTCAGGCTAAAAGTGATGTTGAGAGTGTTTTCACATATTTTTTAAACATTGCTAATTCCTCTTTTGAAAATTGCATGATCATACGCTTTACTCGTTTTTAGCCTGAGTTGTTTATCTTCCTTTTACTTATTTTTTTTTTCAATATCAATGCATGGAGGGAGAAATATTTTTTCAAGAAAAAAAGACACACACATGAAAGAAAACTACAGACCAATTTCAATTTAATTTGCTATCAACTGTCTTTTTTTAAGGGCTACACACAGGGCATATGGAAGTTCCCAGGCTAGGGGTCAAATCGGAGCTGCAACAGCCAGCCTACACCATAGCAACACAGGATCTGAGCTGCATCTGTGACCTACACCATAGCTCACGGCAACAATGGATCCTTAACCCAATGAGTGAGGCCAGAAATCGAACCCCCATCCTCATGGTTACAAGTCAGATTAATTACTGGTGAGCCACAATGGGAACTCCCATTTACTATCAATTTTCAGTAAATTACTAACAAAATAGAAGTCAGTAACACATTAAAGGAGAAAATACACTATGCTCAAGCATGGTCTAATCCAAGAAATCAAGAATGGTTCCATGTTAGGAAAATTATTAGTTTAATTACATGTTAATAGGTCAGAGGTTACAAACTACATAGCTCATTCAAATTTTCTTAGAACATATTAGATATTCACCATCCACCCTCAACTAAACACATTCATGCACGCACATGCATGCACACACTTAAACACTTCTAGCCATATGAAGCTAGATAGATGCTTCCTTAAACAAAGGCCATATGAATCACCAGAAGAATAACCCCTAAAACCATGAATATACAAAAACGTTCATTGTAAGCCCTACTATGTAACATTTTCCAGGAGATATTAGAAAATCAAAGAAAATAAATGTAAAAATTGAAATGGAAATATGAAATTATTATTATTAGCAGTTGAAATTATTTTATACCTCTAAAGTCTAGATTTAACTAAAAACAAACTAGCAAAAACTTTAGAAAAATTCAATAAGGATATCTGCTTCTATAATTGAAATTTTTGCATATTAAAAATTGTTTATTACCCTGACATATTTTTTATCAGTTTACTTATTTTTAATAAGGTATAGTTGATTTATAATGTGCCAATTTCTGCTGTACAGCATAGTGACCCAGTCTCTCTCTCTCTCACTCACACACACACACACACACACACTCACACACATACATTCTTTTTCTACTATTATCTTCCATCATGTTCTGTCCCAAGAGTTTGGATATAGTTCCCTGCTATATATAGTAGGACCTCCTTGCTTATCCATTCTAAATGTAATAGTTTGCATTTACCAACCCCAAACTCCCTGTCTATCTCACTCCCTCCCCCCCACCCCCGCCTTGGCACAAGTCTGTTCTCTATATCTGTGAGTCTGTTTCTGTTTCGTAGATAAGTTCATTTGTGCCATATTTTAGATTCCACATATAAGTGATATCATATGATACTTGTCTTTCTTTCTGACTTCTTCACTTAGTATGAGAATCTCTAGTTCCATACATGTTGCTGCAAATGGCATTATTTTTTTTTATGGCCAAGTAGTATTCCATCGTCTATATGTACCACATCTTCTTAATCCATTCATTTGTCAATGGACATTTAGGTTGCTTCCATGTCTTGGCTATTGTGAATGGTGCTGCTATGAACATACAGGTGTACGTATCTTTTTGAATTGTAGTTTTGTCCCATATATGCCCAGGAGTGGAATTGCTGGATCATATAGTAGTTCTGTATTTAGTTTTCTGAGGAAGCTCAGTACTGTTTTCCACAGTGGTTGTATCAATTTACATTCTATCAGCAAAGGAAGGTTTCCTTTTCTCCATACTTCTTCAGCATCTGTTATTTATAGACTTATTAATAATGATATTCTGACCAGTGTGAGGTGGTACCTCATTGTAGTTTTGATTTGCATTTCTCTAATAATTAGTGATGTTGAGCATCTTTTCATGTGATTATTGGTTATCCATATGTCTTCTTTAGAGAAATGTCTATTTAGGTCTTCTGCTCATTTTTTGATTGGGTTGTTTTTGTTATTATTGTTGAGTTGTATGAATTGTTTGTACATTTTAGAGATTAAGCCCTTGTCAGTTGCATCACTTGCAAAGATTTTCTCCCATTCTGTGGGTTGTCTTTCCCTTTTTTAAATGGTTTTCTTTGCTGTGCTAAAGTTTTTGAGTTTAATTAGGTCCCACTGGTTTTGTTTTTATTGACCTTATTCTAGGAGGTTGAACAAGATGCTACTGTGATTTATGTCTAAGAATATTCTGCCTATGTTTTCCTCTAGGAGTTTTATAGTATCTGGCCTTATGTTTAGGTCTTTAATGCATTTTACGTTTATTTTTGTGTATGGTGTCAGAAAATGTTTTAATTTCATAATTTCACATGTTGTCCCAGCACCACTTATTGAAGAGAATATCTTTCCTCCAATGTATGTTCTTGCCTCCTCTGTCATAGATTAGTTCACCATAGGTGCTTGGATTTATTTCTGAGCTTTCTACCCTCTTCCATTGATCGATATTTCTGTTTTTGTGCCAACACCATGCAGTTTTGATGACTGTAGTTTGTAATATAGTCTGAAGTCAGGAAGCCTGATTCCTCCAGTCCTGTTTTTCTTTTTCAATATTGCTTTGGCTATTTGGGGTCTTTCGTGTTTCCATACATATTTTAAAACACTTTATTTGAGTTCTGTGAAGAATGTAATTTGATAGGGATTGCATTGAATCTGCAGATTGCCTTGGGTAGTATAGTCATTATGACAATGTCGATTTTTCCAATCTGAGAGCTTGGTATCTTTCCATCTGTTTGTGCCGTCTTTGATTTCTTTCATTAGAGTTTTGCAGCTTTCAGAGTATAGGTCTTTTGTCTCTTTAGGTAGGTTTATTCCTAGGTATTTTATTATATTTCATGTGATGATAAATGGCATGTTTTCCCTAATTTTTCTTTCTGATTTTTCATTGTTAGTATATAGAAATGCAATTTATTTCTGTGTATTAATTATTTTGTCTTTTTTTCTTTTTTTAGGGCCGCACCTGTGCCATATGGAAGTTCCCAGGCTAGGGGTTGAATCAGAGCTATAGCTGACAGCCTACACCATGGCTCACCATAATGCTGGGTCCTTAACCCACTGATCAAGGCCAGGGATTGAACCTGTGTCCTCATGGATACTAGTTGGGATTGTTACCACTGAACCATGATGGGAACTTCATGCGTATTAATTTAAAAATCAGTTGCTTTTTGGATGGCCTAGTGGTTAAGGATTTGGTGGTGTTGCTGCTGTGGCTTGGGTTCAAAGCCTAGCCCAGAGACTTCTATGCATGCCACTGGTGCAGCCCAAAAAAATTAACAGTTTTTCTTTACAGAAACAATAACCTGCAATAAAATACAATAAAACATTTCATTTACACCAGCAAAAAAATAATACTTAGGAATAAATGTACTAGGACATGTGTAAGACTTGTCTGAAGGAAACTTAAATGTCTACTGGGGAGCATACTAGAAGAATTAAATAAAGGGGAGGACTCAATTTGGAAGCATATCCCTTCACCCTAATTAATGTATAAATTCAGTATGCTTTCAGTAAAAAAAAAAAAAAATAGAATTTTAAAATTTCTCTTCAAAGCCAGTAAAGTTTATCCAAGTGGAAAATGAAACACAGGAAAACTACCAGAGAGCTAGAAATATGTGGGTAAAAAATGGGGGACTAGATCTACCAGGTATTCATTGTAAAATTATAATAATTACTACAGTAGTTCAAAGAGTTTGATACTGAGAGATCAGTGAAATAGAATAGAGAGTCTGGTAGAAATAAAGCCAAATATATAAGGGATTTAGCATATGATTAAAAGAGCATTTCAAATCAATGAGGAAAAGATGAGTGATAATCAGTGGTGTTGGGACCCTTGTTGGCCACTTAGAAAAAAATAAACCTGAATTCCCCCCTTCTTGAAGCAAAATCAATTCTAAGTGGTCCTAATGCAAAACTTACTTTTAAAAATGAAACCAAGTTGGAGTTCCCGTCGTGGCTCAGTGGTTAACGAATCCGACTAGGAACCATGAGGTTGCAGGTTCGATTGCTGGCCTTGCTCAGTGGGTTAGGATCAGGATCTGGCGTTGCTGTGAGCTGTAGTGTAGGTTGCAGATGCGGCTCAGATCCTGCGTTGCTGTGGCTCTTGTGTAGGCTGGCGGCTACAACTCCAATTCAATCCCTAGCCTGGGAACCTCCATATGCCACCCAAGAAGTGGCAAAAAGACAAAAAGACAAAAAAAAAAAAAAAAAAAGAAAAGAAAAGAAAAAGAAACCATGTGTATTACAAGAAAATGTGAGCTATTAAAAAATATTCCTGGAATTGAGAAGGCCTTTCTAACAAGATATAAATACAGAAAGCAAAAAAAAAAAAAAAAAAAAGACTGATAAATATGACCATCATCATAAGTTAAAAACAACATATTGACAAACCAATGGAAAAAAAAAAAGTTCATTGACATACAAGAACTTTTAAAAACCAATAGAAAGCTAGGGAAAGTGCTAGAGCAGGACATTGAAATGGGCTGTGAAAAAGAAAGATAAGATAAATGCTAGATCTCACTCATAAACTAAAAAAACACAAATTAAAAGAATAATGTGACATCATTTTACCTACTCAAGGGTCTAGAATGAAAACTATGAAAATACTCAAGAGAATATTCGAGTGCTGGGAAGCAGACATACCTGTGCATGCAGAATGCAGCCTCTTTTGGATGGTCAAAGTATAAAATGCAGGGATATAACTTTGACTCATTTTTAAATAATAAAAACCTATCTTATTGTTATTACTGTGCAAGTATGAGCAAATTGACATTAACAAGACTGAGTAAATCCATACATTGTATGAGAAAACCTCCAAGATCTATTGTTGTATGAAAAAGGCAAGATGTAAAGCATGATCCCATTTGTGTAAAAAATGTATGCCTATATCCTTGTATATTCATAAGCAATTTTGGGGACATATATAAGAAACTTACAATAGTGGTTACAATTGGGAAATTTAGAAGGAGTAAACAGAAAAAAAGTTTGTGGATTCATTCTTTTTATTTATAATGTTTTTGTACCCTTTAAATGCTGTGTATGTGCATATATTACTTTGGTAATTTTAGCAAATGTAGGAGTTTCCACTGTGGCACAGTGGGTTAAGAATCTGACTACAGTGTCTCAGATTACTGTGGAGGTGTGGGTTCAATCCCTTACCCATACCAGGTGCAGTGGGTTAAGGAACCAGCATTGCCTCATATGTCATAGCTGTGGCTTGGATTCAGTCTTTGGCCTGGGAACTTCTATATGCCACAGGTGTGGCCATCAAAAAAATTTATTATATAAAAATATAATGAATTCCTATTAACTATTCAAACACTGTGGTAAGGCCTAGGGAGGTTCTAAGGAGATTCCAGTGAGGGACTTGCAATTTTTTTCAGCACTTAAATTAAAAAATTAGGGTAAAGTATAAATTTCAGAAGAAAGAGTTTATACAAATTTGAGTTCATGGGAGATGAGCAGGAAAGTCTTAGAGGAGGTGGCATTTGAGCTGGGACTCAAAAGAGTGGATAAGATTTGGTTACACAGAAGTGGAATGGGAGGAATTGTAGGGCAGGGGAAAGTCAGGAACTTAGATCTAGAAATAGGATTTTTAAAGCACATGTGAATCATACAGGGTTCTGGAATGGTATGGAAAAGTCGACTTTTGGAAAAGTCAGTTTGGGGTAACATTATGGGGTCATAAAAGAATGATTCTGTAGATAATGGGGAAATATGGATGGTTTCTGAGCAGGGAAATGACAAGACTGGTGCTGAGTTTTAGGAACTCCAATCTAATATGGAGAATGCACTGAGGCTGGCAGGTCTTGATGGCAACAGAGACCGTGTGTCTCTAGATGGGAGATGAGGAGCTGGCTATGGTGGGGCAAGCCATTGAAATGGAGACTAGAAGAAGGTACAGGGGATGTGATAGAAATGGGAGAGACCTTGATCAAGATTTCAGAGTAGTGGTCTATACTTGGATTCTTTAAAAAATAGACATTTATTCTCAATGGTTCTGTGATACATTAACTTATACATTTACTAAAGCAAAAGTCACTAAGAAATGTAATAAAAACAATAAGAAAACATCAAATGCAGAGGCAAGAACAAATATGTGTTATGGAGTTCCCATCATGGTGCAGTGGTTAACAAATCTGACTAAGAACCATGAGGTTTCGGTTTTGATCCCTGGCCTTGCTCAGTGGGTTAAGGATCGGGCATTGCCGTGAGCTGTGGTGTGGGCTGCAGACATAGCTCGGATCTCGCATTGCTGTGGCTCTGGCATAGGCCGGTGGCTACGGCTCCAATTCGATCCCTGGCCTGGGAACCTCCAGATACCTCGGGAGTGGCCCAATAAATGGCAAAAAGACAAAAAAAAAAAAAAAAAAAAAGAACAAATATGTGTTAGACGTCTACACTTGATCAGGGCTCACCTCTTTCCTGCCCATGTCACTAAAATGCAGACAAAATTTTAAGCACACTCAGGCTTAAGGCTCAGATCAAATGGCCCCCATCAAAATGGCCCTTTTCATAGTTCTTGTGAAATTGTGTTATCACACAGATCACTACAGACCATTCAATTGTAATTTTTTTTTTTTTTTTGGTCTTTTTAGGGCAGCACCCACAGCATATGGAAGTTCCCAGGCTAGGGGTCGAATTGGAGCTGCAACTGCCAGGCTACACCACAGCCACAGCAATGTGGGATCAGAGCTGGGTCTGCAGCCTATACCATGGCTCACCACAATGCTGGGTCCTTAACCCACTGAGTAAAGCCAGGGATAAAACCTGTGTCCTCATGGATACTAGTCAGGTTTGTTACCACTGAGCCACGACAGGAACTCCTCAATTGTAACTTTTCAACAATTATTTAAAGTATCCCCTATGCTACACATTGAGCTAGATTCTCAGTTGATGCCTTCAACACAGCTTAGAGTCTAGGGTAGAAAATAAAGAAGTAAACGGATCCTGTGACATTTGTGATAACTGATGATTTACATTAGGACACAATGGGAACTGAGAGTAAGCAGTGAGGAATTCTTCAAGGGGTGGAGAGACTTCATGGGAGCTGGGACTTGGAGGATGAATAAAACCTTCATTCATTCATTGAACAAACATATACTGAGCACTTAACATGTTCCAGGCATGGTCCTATCCATTGGCAAAAGAGTGATAAATAGTATAAGCATTAGTCCTGCCCTCATGAAATGACATTCCAGTGAGAGGGGATGATATGGTGAAAACAAAACAGGTCTACTCCAGCGAAGGACAGCGTCTATTTTAGGTTGGGTAGAGGAAAGTTTCCCCGAGAAGGTCACATAAAGCAATTTATATTCCAAATATACCAGCCAATATGAGCAAAGGCAAAATTACCTACAATACAAGTACTCGCCTATTTTTCTACATCTGTGCAGCAAGAGCCACCACGAGGTTACTTTCTATGGGCCAAAAATTGTGCTAAGCATGTTACATGCATTATCTCATTTATCCTTCACAAAGCCATCTTCAGTAGGTGATAGATCCCTATTTTGTGGGGAAAGAAATGGAGCTTCTTATTAAATAATGTGTCTGAGATCAAACTCTTAATATGTTGCTATGTTCCCTCTCATACCAAGGTCCCCAGTTGCACTGAAATATGTTTAAGGTAATCCCCTTAAAACTGTGCTATAAGGCTATAAAGTGCCCAAGCAGGGGACTTGAAGGCTTGGCAGTAGAATCTTGATATGTGGAATCCTGCTTTTTCTTTCTTTTTTTTTCTTTTTTTTTTTTTTTTTTTTTGGTCTTTCTGCCTTTTCTAGGGCCACACCCACGGCATAGGGAGGTTCCCAGGCTAGGGGTCTAATCGGAGCTGAAGCCGCCAGCCCACGCCAGAGCCACAGGAACATGGGACCCAAGCCACGTCTGCGACCTACACCACAGCTCACGGCAACACCAGATCCTTAACCCACTGAGCGAGGCCAGGGATTGAACCCACAACCTCGTGGTTCCTAGTTGGATTCGTTAACCATTGAGCCACAATGGGAACTCTGGAATCTTACTTTCTATATCCAGGGAAAGAGCTACCCTGTCTTCTCTGCTATGTTAGAATGGCAATAGGTCAACTTCCATGCTTTCACAGATCTAGATGAAGATATTATGGGGAAAGTTAGAAATAAAGGAAAGAGGTCACAGAGGAGAGGTGGCCTAGCAGCATATAGCACCGACCAGAAAGCTATGTGGTAACCCTGGACAGGAAATGTTACCTGATCTCACAGCCTGATAGAGTGTGCAGAAAACACCAATGTGCAAAACATTGTCTGTGTACGTGACACTGAGTGTCAGAAGTTGAAACTGGGTCTACTTTTATAATCAGCAGAGTGAAATGTGGATGTTAGGAGAAGCAATGGATTCACCTGCAAGAGATTCACCTGCAGGTGTGAAGGGAAAGGAGGAATTTCTATGGTCATAGGAAGGCTGCAGGTGAGAAGAACCTGAGCCCTGACTTAGGGCTTGTCCTCACTGAAGAGGAAACAACAGAAAGGGTAAATGAGAGAAACCCTAAGAGCCATTTCCGCTCTCAGATCCTGAGATCTTTGGAAAGATTCTTGAGTTCGGAAGGAAAAAAAATTCCAACTTTTTTGCTGATTTAGAAAAATCAAATGTAGAGAAAGTTATAAAAAAGAGCAGAAATGGTCTCAGTCTCACCACTCGGAAATCACCATTTCTGATATTTCAGTACACATCTCTCCAGGTTGTTCTCTATGCTATGTATGCATAATCAAATACTACATACATATATATACACATACTTAAATGGTTCATTACATATGTGATTCTTTCAATGTATAATAGCTATTTTTCCACGACAAAGAAAGCCAGTACACATTATCCTTTCATGATTGCTTACCATTTTATTGATAATATACGTCATAATTTATACATAACCATACATTTAGGTTATTTCCAACTTGGTCTAATAGACCCAATGTAATTTGAGATGATTAACATTTTTGTGCTTACGTCTTTAAGAGTTTGTCCAACTCTCTCCTCAGGATAATTTCCTAAACATTTAAATCTTTTTACACATATTGACAAATTAGTACAACAAAAGGTGGTACCAATGCACACTTCAATCAAGAGCTATGAGAAGGCCAGAAGTCAGAAACCTTAAAACACGCTTTATTGGCATGTAACTTGTTTTCTCATCCTCTTAGCAGTATATTTCAAAGAAGTACATGATTTTAATGAAACCAAATTTATCATTTTTTTAATTTTATGAATTGTGATTTCAGTGTTGTATGTAATAAACCCTTGCCTAGTACAATTCACGAAGACTTCCTCTTATGCTTTCTTCTAGAGTTTTAAGTTTCACATTTAGTGTAGCCCATTCTGATATAATTTTTACATCTGGGGTAACGTTGAAGTTAGTGTCTTAATAAATACAGCTACCTACTTGTTGCATCTCATTTGTTGAGCAGATCATCCTTTCTCCCAGTAAATTGCTTTGGTGCCTTTGTAGACAAACAAATATATAAACAAACAAAGAACTATTGACTATATACATTTGGATCTACTTCAAAGCTTTCACTATCGATATTTTTTGTCCTTATGCAAATTCTATATTGTGTTGACTGCTGTCACTTTATAAGTATTGAAATAAGATGGTGTAAATTACCCAACTTTTTCAAGGTTATTTTGGCTGTGTTAGGTCACATACGTATTTTAGATTCAGCTTTTCAACAGCCACACACACACATGCACGCAAGTATACACAAAGACTGATGGTATTTAGACTGAGATTAAGTGAATCTACAGATCAACTGGGGGAGAACTGATATGGTAATATTGATTCTTCTGATCCATGAGCATGGTTTAATCTCTTTATTCATTTAGATATTCTAAAATTTCTCTCAGGTTTTTTTTTTTTTTTTGCTTTATTAGGGCCACACTCATGGCATATGGAGTTCCCAGGCTAGAGGTTGTATCAGAGCTACTGCTGCCGGACACAGACACAGCCACAGCCACAGCAATGCCAGGTACAAGCTACATCTGCGAACAACACCACAGCTCATGGCAATGCTGGTTCTTTAACCACTGAGAGAAGTCAGAGATTGAACCTGCATCTTCATGGATCCTATTTGGGTTTGTTAACTGCTGAGCCACAAAGGGAATTCCTTTCAGAAATGTTTTGGAACATATATCTTTGGTCAAATTTATCCATAAGATTTCATATGCTTGATGTTATTTAAATGATATGAGTTCCCATTGTGGCTCAGCAGAAATGAAACTGACTAGTATCCATGAGGACGCAGGGTTGTTCCCTGGCCTTGGTCAGTGGGTTAAGGATCCAGTGTTGCCATGAGCTGTGGTGTAGGTCATAGACACAGCTCAGATCTGGCGTTGCTGTGTGACTGTGGCGTAAGCCAGTAGCTACAGCACTGATTCAACCCCTAGCCTTGGAACCTCCATATGCCACAAGTGCGGCCCTAAAAAGAAAAAAATAGATATCAATTTTTTTTAATGATTTGAAATTTTTAATTATTTTAATTTCACTTTCCACTTGTTCAGTGCAAGTGAATAGAAACACAACTGATTTTTATATACTGAATTTTTATTCTGCAATCTTGCTAAACTCACTCATTGGTCTAGTGACTTTTTTTTTTTTGTAGAATCTCTATGATTTTCTACATCCTGTCTACAATTAAAGATGGTTGTATTTCTTAATTTCAATCTTTGCATTCTACTTTTTCTTGCTTTATCGTCCTAGCTAAGACTTCCAAAACAATGTAGAATAGAAGTGAAAAGTTGAAAAGTCATTATCATTTTCTGATCCTAGAGAAAATGTATTCAGTCTTGTCTCATTAACAACGTTTTTAGCCCTTCTGTTCCTAGTAGGGCTGAGAGTTTTTTGTTCTTTGTTGTTTGCATCAACTCAGATGGTAGTATGAATTTCTGTTTCTTGTCTGTTAATCAACAGGTTCATTTTTTTTAGATGCCACATGTAACTGATACTACATGTAAGGAATATTTATCTTTCTCTGTCTAGCATGGTTAAATAATATTCTACTGTTTATATATACCACATCTTCTCTAACCATTCATCAGTTGATGGACAGTTAGGTTGTTTCTTTATCTTGGCTATTTTTGTTGCATAGTCATGCTGCAATGAACATATGAGTTCAAATATCTTGTTGATATCCTCTTTTCATTGCCTCTGGCTAAATACTCAGAAGTGGGATGGCTGGGTCATATCACATGGTAGTTCAATTTCTACTTTTTTTTTTTTTTGAGGAATTTCCATATTGTTTCATAGTGGCTGCACCAATTTATATTCCCATCAACAGTGTACAAGCGTTCCCTTCTCTCCACATCCTCACCAACATCAGTCATCTGTTGTCTTTTGGATGATAGCCATCCTTACATGTGAGGTGATATTGTGATTTTGATTTCAATTTCCCTGATGATTAGTGATGCTGAGTACCTTTTCAAGTACTTGTTGGCCATTTGTATACCTTCTTTGTAAAAACATCTATGCAGTTCTTCTGCCTGGTTTTTTAATCAGATTTTTTTTTTTTTTTTTGCTATTGAGTTGTACAACTTCTTTAAATACTTTGTATATTAAGCTCTTAGCAGATATATGATTTACAAATATTTTCTTCCACTTGGTAGATTGCTTTTCAGTTTGTTAATCATTTCCTTTACTGTGCAGAAGCTTTCTTGTTTATTGTCCCATTTGTTTATTTTTGCTTTTATTGCATTTGTTTTCAGTGTCAAAGAAAATCATTGTCAATACTGATGTCAAGGTGCTTACCCCTATGTTTTCTTCTAGAAGTTAATCAAGTAATATTCACTGATTTTCAAATCTTAAAACCACCTTGAAATTTATTGAGATAAATTCTAGTTAATTGTTGTAAATTATCTTTTGTACATACTGATTGACATTATTTGCAAAATTTTGATAAGAATTATTGCATCTATATCATGGGGAATATAATCTGTATCTTTACTTTGAAAAAGTGTCTGTGTCTGGTTTTCATATTAGAGAAATGCTGGTCTCATAAAATAAGTTAGGAATAATAACTCTTTAATTTTCTGAAAGAGTTCTTTTTTTATGATTGGTGCTATTTCTTCTTTAGTTTTTTTTAGTGGGATGCATCTATAAAGCTACCTGGACCTAGAATTTTCATTGAGAAAGTTTTTAACTACAAATTCAACTTATTTACTAAATATAAGGTTATTCAGTATATTTCTTCTTGAGTAAGGTTAACTGTGTTTTTAAGTAATCTGTACATTTCATTGATGTCAAATAAAACTTAGTCAATTTTATTTATCCTCTCAAGGAATAGCTTTTGTTTTTATTTTCTCTATTGTCTTTCTCACTTATATTTCAATGATTTCTTCTTTTCTATTTTTTAGTTTCTTTCTTATGCTGATTTTCTGTCTCTGTGTTCTATCAATTATTTAGAGAAGGGTGTAGAGATTTATGACTATACCTCTGCATCTGTCTATTTCTTTTTATGTTTCGATCAGCTTTACTTTTGTATTTTGAAACAAACATTTAGGTGCATAAACATTTAGGATTATTATATTCTCTTGATTAATTGACCCCTTTATCTTTTTGAAAATCCCCCTTCTTTATTTCTGGTTATAGTCATTGCCCAAAAATCTACTTTATCTGATATTGCTAGCTTTCTTTTTATTAGTATTACCAGAATAAACTTTCCCTATCAATTGACTTTTAATCCAGTTGTGAATTTTTATATCAGGTCTTTTACAGGAATCATATACTTGAGTGTTGCTTTTTATCCAGACAATAACATCACTTTAATAGAGATGTTTAGACCATTTGAATTTATGTGACCATGAATATATGTTTAAATTTACTATATTTATTTTCTATTTGTCCCATCTGTTCATTGCTTCCCCTTTTCCCTTCCCCTTTCCTCATCTTCTGCCTACACTTTATTTATGAAATTTTTAAGGTATTTCCAAATTATCTCTTTTCCCAGCTTGGTACCTATTATTCTTTGCTTTTTGGTAGTTTACTTGGTATTTATAATATTCATGTTTAAATTATAGTAATTTGAGTAATAGTCCACTTCCCTATAATACAAGAGCCTTACAATAATATCCTTTCATTTCTCCCACACTCTAATCAAACTTTTGTGCTACTGTTGTCATTCATTTTATTTCTATACATTTTATTACTCCTATAATATACTGTTGTTATTTTTACTTTTAGCAAGCAATTATATTTTAAAGTCATTTTAAATGTAAGAAAAATATTTTATGTTTACCCAAATATTTACTATTTCTGACAGTCGTCATTCCTTTTATGCCAAGGGTTTCTCAACCCCGGCATTATTGAAATTTTGGGCCAGATGATTTTTTGTTGAGGGAAATGACCTGTGCAACTTGTGATGACCAAAAACATCTCTAGACATTGCCAAATGTCCCCCTGGTGGGGGGAAAATCATTCCTAGGTGTAGTTTCAGATTTCCACCTGGTATTATTTTCGCTCTGCTTAAGAACTTCCTGTAACATTTCCTATAATGCATATATACTGGTATAAATTATTTCAGCTTTTGTCTATCTGAAAATGTCTTCTTTTTACTTTTAGCTTTTGAAAGATTTTCCTTGGATGTGGATTTTTATAGGTTAATTTTTTCTTTCAATACTAAGATTTTTGCTACACTGTTCCCTAACTTGCACTGTTTCTGATAAGAAGTTTGCTGTCATCCTTATATTTGTTATTCTGTAGGTTTGTATTTTTTTTCTTCAATTGTTTTTGAGATTTTCTCTTTATCATTGGTTTTAGGCAATTTGATTGTGATGCACCTTTAATTTTCTTTGTATTTCTTGAGTTGGGGGTGCATTTAATTTTTTGGACATGTGGGTTTATCGTTTTCATCAAACAGAGAAAATTTTTTGTCTGTTATTTCTTTAAATATTTTTCTGTTCCCACTTAGGGAAATCCAATTATAGGGATATTAGGCCTTTCAAATTTGTTCCACAGTTCACTGGTTCTGTTTATTTGTTTCAGTATTTTTTATCTCTGATTATAATTTTGGACAATGTCTTTCTTTCTTCCTTTCTTTCTTTTTTTTGTCTTTTTAGGGCCACACTCATCGCATACGGAGGTTCCCAGGCTAGGGGTCGAATCAGAGCTGCAGCCACCAGCTCACAGCAACACCAGATCCTTAACCCACTGAGCAAGGCCAGGGATAAAACCCGTGTCCTCATGGATACTAGTTGGGTTCATTAACCTCTGAGCAACGACAGGAAATCCAATTTTGGGTAATTTCTAATGTTTTGTCTTCAAGTTCACAAACTTCTTTCTTCTACAATGTGAAATTTGCTGCTAATTCCATCTAGTATATTTATTCTTCATCTTATGCAATGTAGTTTTTATCTCCAGAAGTTTAATTTTGATGTTTCTTTAATATCATCCATGTTTCTTCTTAATAAGCTTTCTTTCTTTCCTCTAGAATCTTGAACATCTTAGATAATTTCAACAATTTTATAAATGTCTTTTCCATTGAGGTGGAGCCTGAGAGTCTCCCTAAGTTAATGAGTTAGAGCTAGGAGCCCAAGAAGGTCAAGTGCCTAGAATTTATTGGAGGTGGGTGGAAATTCTAGAAGAAAAGATATGCTAAGAAAGAGCTCCTGGGATCTGAAGAGGTTTCCTTGAATCTTCACCTTAGTATTGAATAGCTTCTGTGCATGAGGGAATTACTCAGGCTGGATGAAAAATCACCCAAAAGAAGCCAAGGGAACAATCTCTGGAGCTCATATGGTCTGGAAATAGATTGTGTTCTCACCAGACAAAGTAGAAAATTTAATAATTCATGGACATCAGAAGTATATTGACTCAATAATGGAATAGAATTAGCTCTGGACTCAAGGCTGCTCTTATCCCACCTAAAAAAGACTTTAAAGCCTGTAGACTGTGAGCCTCAAAAAGACTGAACTATTTCTAAGTAATTTAACTGCACCCTAGAAAAAAATTCAAGAATATTTATAGGAATACAAAAATATCCAGCACCAAATAAGGTAAAATACAAGAATGCTATGTCTGGCATTCAATCAAAATTTACCAGGTATGAATAGAGGCAAGAAATGCAATCCACAATGAGGAGAAATATTAATCAATGGAAACATCAAGAAATGAACAAATATTTTATAGAGTATAAAGATAATCGATGTCCTTCTGGATTATATTATGCCAGAGAAAGAGAACTGACACATCTTTGTGGTAAGGTAATGACTATGTACCACTATTCTTATCAAATGAAGGCAAACTGGTTCTGACTACTTTGCTACTAGGAATGATAGATAGATAGATAGATAGATAGATAGATAGATAGATAGATAGTTTTTGCTTGAACTACAGCAAATTTTTTCTTAGCTCTAGATGCCAGATCTGTGATTATTTTATCCACAAAAATATGCTTCTCTGGAACTGTGGATGAAAATAAGTAACCTTTGATTCATGTTTAAACACTCACATTCTCTAAGACATATGCAGTGTTTACACTGGCCAAATGGGTAGGTTAAATGAGAATGTGGTAGGAACTAACATACCACACATTTCATAATTTGATGGTACACTTAGTAAAGAAATTTCTTGTGGTTGAGAAATTGTTTTTATATTATTTTGGCAGATGAAACCAGTTACAGGAGCTTCTGTTTGGTCCATTCCACTACAATAGTCCTTATTCTATGATTCAAAGAAACAATGAAAATATTTGGATATTTGGACAATTTCTAAGTGCATTCTGGAACTGGGGAAATAACTATAAGATGATCCATTGGACACACTTGATTTTTTTTTTTTTCTTTTTAGGGCCACACTTGCAGCATATGGAGCTTCCCAGGCTAGGGGTCAAATCGGTGCTGTAGCTGCTGGCCTATGCCACAACCACAGCAATGCAGGATCTGAGCCACATCTGTGACCTACACCACAGTCCACGGCAATGACAGATCCTTACCCCACTGCGCAAGGCCAGGGAGCGAACCTGTGTCCCCGTGGATACTAGTCAGATTTGTTAACCACTAGCCACAACAGAAACTCCAGGCTAAGATTTCTTCCATCACCTGACTCTCATGACTCCCGCCTCTGAATTTGCAGATCAAGGGGACATTTGAGTCTCCAAAGATTAGTGTAAGTTCAGAGCCAGTATCAAATAACTCTCAAAAATATTGCGTATTTTCCCTTTTCCTAGTACACAGTACCCCTAGTAAATGCTATAGGTTCTTCTGGTAAAGATTTGGAGAAGAATTGTCACATTCCTTCCTTAAAGGAATCTAGAAACCCAACATCCTTCTCAGTAAAAGGAACTGAGTCTGTGAACTGGGAACTAAATATGTAAATTGGGTAAGAAATCTAAAACCCCCTACTCTGTGACTCAAGTCAGAGTTCTGCCACCAGATCTGGAGGTTCTATTTACTTTATATTCAACAGCATTTTAGACTGCCCATCTATTCTATGCTTTGGAATCCAGTGAGTCAATTAGACATCACCACAGATCCCTGTAGAGCAAGTTGTTCTTATATTGTTACATCCCCCGGGCTTATGATAATTATTCTCTCTTTGTCTCTCATTAAGTGCTAGCACCTGACCTCCACTATTCCTGGATCCCATCATTTCCACTGAAATCAGGGCACCCAATTCCACTGCAGGATTTCCCACTATCCACTCCATCCTAGAGCACAGAGTTACAGTTTTCAAAGATGCTGGTGCTCTCCTTACAATTAATTAATTTAATTATTTTTTTACTGCTTTTTAGGGCTGCACTTACAGCATATGGAAATTCCCAGGCTAGGGGTTGAATCAGAGGTGTAGCTGCCGGCCTACGCCACAGCCACAGCACAGCAACATGGGATCCAAGCCACATCTGTGACCTATATACCACACCTCATGAACATGCTGGATCCTTTACCCACTGAGCAAGGCCAGGGATCAAATCTGAATCCTCATGGATGCTAGACAGGTTCATAACCTGCTGAGCCACAATTGGAACTTCCTCACAATTTATTTTTTAATGCATCATGAAGGCGCTGCCCTTCAGACACCTGAAGGGGAGGGGGTAAGGAATGACTGAACAGTTTCATAAATAGATTTATTATAACATTCCCACATTCCTGAATATTCAGATACCTTTTGCTATAGAATGCCAGGGAAAAGGCAGAAGAAATAAGAGTAAAAATAAATTGGCACCTAATCAAACTTGGAAGCTTTTGAACAGTGAAAGAAGCCATCAACAAAACAAAAAGACAACCTACAGAATGGGAAAAAATATGTGCAAATGATGTGATACATAAAGGGTTAATATCCAAAACAAGGAGTTCATATAATTCCATATCAAAAATACAAACACCACAATCAAAAAATAGGCAGACAACCTAAACAGACATTTCTCCAAAGACGACATACAATTACACAACAGGCACATGAAAAGATGCTCTACATCTCTGATTGTTAGAGAAACGCAAATTAAAACCACAAAGAGGTATCACTTCACATGGATCAGAATGGCCATCATGAAACTGTCTATATAATAAATGCTAGAGAGGGTATAGAGAAAAGGGAACCCTCCTATACTGTTGGTGGGAATGTAAAGTAGTGCAACCACTGTGGAGAACAGTATGGAGGTTTCTTAGAAAACTAAAAATAGAGCTACCACATGATCCAGCAATCACATTCCTGGGCATATAACCGGAAAAGACAAATTTGAAAAGATACATGTATTCCAATGTTCACGGCAGCAATATTTACAATAGCCAAGACATGAAACAATCCAAGTGTCCATCAACAGACAACTGGTTTTAAAAAAAAAAGATACAAAGGAATGAAATATTGTCATTTGCTGCAACATGGATGGACCTAAAAAACATCATACTCCGTGAAGAAAGTCTGACAGAGAAAGACAAATAGCATTTCACTTTTATGTGGAATCTAAAAAATAATACAAATGAATTTATATACAAGATAGAAACAGATTCACAGACACGGAAAACAAACCTAAGCTTACCCAAGAGGGAAGGGATGGTGGGGAGGGGATAAATTAGAAGCAGGGGATTAACAGATACAAACTATTATACATAAAATAAATTTTTTTAAAATGACCTATTGTGGGAGTTCCCGTCGTGGCGCAGTGGTTAACGAATCCGACTAGGAACCATGAGGTTGCGGGTTCGGTCCCTGCCCTTGCTCAGTGGGTTAACGATCCGGCGTTGCTGTGAGCTGTGGTGTAGGTTGCAGACACGGCTCGGATCCCGCGTTGCTGTGGCTCTGGCGTGGGCCGGTGGCTACAGCTCCGATTTGACCCCTAGCCTGGGAACCTCCATATGCCGCGGGAGCGGCCCAAGAAATAGCAACAATAACAACAACAACAAAAAAGACAAAAGACCAAAAAAAAAAAAAAATGACCTATTGTATAGCACTGGGAACTACACTCAATATAATTTAAATAATCTGTAATGGAAAATAATCTCAAAAATATCTGTGAGTATATATTTTTCTGTAATTCACTTTGCTGTACACCTGAAACTAACACAGTATTATAAATCAACTATACTTCAATTTTTAAAAAAATCCAGAAAAAAAAGAATGCCAGGGAAGTTTTAGCATTTTGAGTTCTATTGAATGGGAGCCATTGTTAAATCCATGCTTCAATTAACCAGTCTAGCAGAATGTTTATGTCACTCTCAGGTGCATGAGCTAGTAATACATTAATTCCAAATCCGGAGTGAGTGTGCCCTTATTGATGAAGTAAGCCTACAAATCTTCAGTTTTATCCTTCTTGGTTTAAAACCCTTACATCCATTTCCATATATACTCTTTATATACACATCTCCCACTGACTAAACCCAACCAGGGGGCTGAGAGCAAGGGACCAGTGGAGGACAGAGTTCAGAGCAGAGTGGGGAAGGCTAGAAAGAGGATCTGGAGACAACAGAAAATACTCGGTACATGGAGATACTGGCATTGGATACATTAAGTTTGAAAAGTCTAACAGATATCCAAGAGGAGATGTTGAATGGTTGGAAAAAAATGATTCTGGAGTTCGGGGGCAGGTTGGAGCTAGGAATGCAAGTTAAAGTAAAACTGATAAGTATTCATATTTTCACAATAGTCAGGCTTTCCATCCAAAAACATTCCACCTCCTTTTATTTTGTGAAGTAGTCATATTTCATGGTAAGATTTTTCATACAGCCTTGGCCCATTTCTTAAGATAATTCCATACAGCTCAGCAAACAGTTGCTGAGCATGTACTGTGAGGCAGGCAATGTGCTAGAGTGAACAAAGCAGACATGATTCTGGCCTGAGTGTGAATTACAGATGAGTAAATGGATAATTAAAATTCAGTAATTATAAGTGTATGTTTAGATAGTAATAGACAACTTTTTTCAAAGGTTCCCCTCTTTCCTCCTATAGAGCACCCCACCCCAGGGGGCCTCAGGAAGCTTCCTGCAGGGAGCACCAAATGCCCTGAATCTACACAGCTGTGTTGCACCACCAGGCTTTGAGCACTCAGAGCCTGGATAGCAGAGGTGGCATATGGCTGGTTATCGTGGTATGTAGATAGAGTGAGGATATTGTGATATTATCATAGCTTTGTAAGACTTGAGACCTGTTAAGACAGGAACAGTACATCAGGTAAACCCCATCTACCCATCACTCCTCTTCTTTCCCCAAGAGAATCAGCCTGGAGCCAGCCCATCCCTCATCCTATCCTCTTAAAGGCGCAGAGAGAAAATCAAATATACAAATGTTAAGGCTATGTTCATTTTAGTTCTGTTTCTTGAAAAATTTTAAACTTTTTCCTGAATGTTGAAAAAAATACCCCCCCAAAGAGAATTGCTAGAGAATTAAAACATAGCCTTTACCACAAAACGGTGTACTTCAAAAGAGGTGAGGTTGTTGGCAAAAATAATAAATACTTAGTGGTGGGCCCTTTTTATCTGTTTGGTTTTTTGTGTGTGTGTTTGCATAAAGGCTGTTTCAGAGTATTCTGTAAGCATCTGGAATCTAGAAAGGTAACTACTGAGATTACTAAAGGCTTAAATAACAAACTCTGTGGCTTGTTTAAAAAAAAAAAAAAAAAGATATCTGCTCTTACAAACAGCCAAGATGCTCAAAATAGATTTTTTTTCAAAGTTGCAGAACAAGGGATGGGATTGTTTGAAGGTGAAAAAATCACAGGAAAAGATTTACTTAGCTTATTCTTCCATCTTTAGTACTCCCCAACTAGTGTAAACAGAGAGAGATTTTCCAACAGATGGAAAAATTTGCACCTCAAATCCCTCAGGACTCAATAATAACCCCACATCCTCTCTCCCTGCCTTCCTCCCTTTCCCTCCCTCCATCCCTTCCTCTTTAATCTCAAAATTGCACGAAAAAAGCTATTTTACTTTAAATTTTAATTATTAATTATAACTTAATGTTTTATGGAGTGCTTATTATTTTTCAATACTATTTTAATTAACCTAATCTAATAATAGTTCTCATTAATTTACACTTTTATTTGTATTTACAATATTCTTAGGATTTTTTAAGTATATTTAAATGTAATGAATATATAGTTTCACTGGTCTTTGCTTTGTAATAAATAATAAAACGTTGGCACTATCAGTTTTGCCAATCTGAGTGAGTGGACACTTGGGCTGGTGGACTGCATACATTTCTACTTTACTAAATTTTGCCAAATTGTTCTCCAAGACATTAGCATCTAATTACACTCCCATTAATAGTATATAATGTTTTGCATAGCTCCATATCACAGCCAATATTTTGCACTAGTAAGCTCTTACATCTTTGCCAGTTTGATGTGAAATGACATCTAATGTGGCTTCATCTCTATTTCCCTGATTCATAGTGAAGTGAAGCATCTTTTCATTTTTTTATTGGCCATTTGTCTTTTTCTTATTGTACATTAGTGTTCTTATTGTGTATTAGAGTTACAATTATCTTCTCCCAGTCTGTAGGCTTTTTCACTTTGTTAATAGTATATCTTGATCAGAGTTCCCGTCGTGGCTCAGTGGTTAATGAATCCGACTAGGAACCATGGGATTGTGAGTTTGATCCCTGGCCTTGCTCAGTGGGTTAAGGATTCGATGTTGCCGTGAGCTGTGGTGTGGGTTGCAGACGCGTTGCTGTGGCTCTAGCATAGGCTGGTGGCTACAGCTCTGTTTGTACCCCTAGCCTGGGAACCTCCATACGCCTCGGGAGTGGACCAAGAAATGGCAAAAAGACAAAAAAAATATATATATATATATATCTTGATAAATAGAGGTTTTAATTTTAATATATTGAGTTTATTAATCTTACAGCTTATACTTTTGGAGATTTAACTCCTTCCTTAACTGAAGGTCATTAAGTTGGTCACTTATATTTATTTCTCCTAAGTTTAGTGTTTTAGTTTTTCATAAATGGGTATTCAATTAGAGTGTGAAGCAGGAATCCAGTTGTACTTGTTGCCACATGAAAGCATTACCATCAACATTTAACAAATAGTCCACTGACCTGCCAGCTCTGTCATATATCAAGTTTTTATACATATATGGTCCATTTCTGGGCAATTTTATTCCATTACTATCTTTTCTATTTCAGAGCCACTGCCTTAACTATAGCTTTATAAGAAGACTTAAGACTTGTTAACAGAGAAGCATCCCCCACCCCAACCCCTACTCACATACCAATTTTATTTTTCTCTTTCAAAAATTGACTAGATTTTTATGCAGAGGAGTAACATGATCTGATACACATTTTTAAAAAGGACCACCCTGGCTATTGTGTAAAGAATAATAATGACATCAGAGAGAAAGAAAAATTTGCCAAAATTATGTCCTTGAATAGATGAAAGCAGATGGCAACCAGTGGAAATAGGAGGGATTAGCTTTGCAGAGCAACATGCAAAGTTCATCTATGGTAATAAAGCCAGAGTCTATGTGTGCAGATGCTATGATGTGTGGTAAGGGGAATCTGGATATTCCTCTCTGATTGCTTTACTCTTTTCAGTGAAGTCATCAGTTAAGAGTGAAATGTTGAAAGTTTAAGAAAGGAAATGGTGTAGAATCACTGCTGAGGAGAAGAGGAAAATAAATGACTGCCTGGAGGCATTGAAGCCCATGTGAGGTTTGTGGTCATTAATTTAAAGTGAGAACAGTGAACATGGCCACATACAGCTATTGAGAATTGGGTTTAATCAGGATTCCAGTTTTTCTAATTAAGGAAATAGAGTGAAAGATGATAAAGGAGTTGAGGTAAGTGATTATAATAGTGGACAGGAAATTTAATCTGGATAAAGAAGGAAGTGAAGACATGTGAGTGAGAACTCTGTAAAGTGTAGGGTCTATGAGGTTAAGGGATTGTGGGGGTCAGCATACTTGGGGAAGGGATGTAGAAAGAAGGGAAGCAGGGTAAAGAGAACACAATGCATGAAATTCATATTAGGAGAGGGTTGCTGCTATTGGCAATTACAAGGTCAATGTTATGAGTGGGGCAGGCTTCATGGCATGGAACCTGCACAATCAGGCAGGGCCCCATGCTCAGAGGGCCTTGCACTTGCTTTAATGCTCTGCTGGCACCATCTCAAAATTCCTATTTTTTAACATGGGCCTTAAATTTTCATTTTTCTCTGGGCCCCCCATATTATGTAGCCAGTCCTGGTTATGAACATAGAAGTGAGTGGGTATTGTAGGTGGATGACAAGATTACTGAAGGAGAGGAGTTCAGGGAACCACAAAACAGGAGTGTTAAAGGATAATCCACATGTGAATTGAAATTGCCAAGAATTTAGAGAAGAATAGTATTGAAGGCATTGACAGGGAGCTAGGAGCTAAAAGAGAAATGAACAGCAATAACCCAAAAGTCAGGAGATGCCAGCAGTAGTGACATCCTGATTGGGTAGTAGGTGATATAATCTAAGGACATGAAACTCAAAGCTGAGGGTTCAAGGAGAAGGAACACAATGCTGTGAGCTGCAAAAGCAAAAACACTGGCCTCCCCTCCAGGCCCGCTGTGAGAGGGCTGTGGGAGACAGCAGCAGGCTTTAGTAGGGTTCCAGGGAGACACTGTTCTCAGGGCAGGGCCAGGTTTCCCTTAGAGGGAGAAGGTGACAGAGATTAGATAATAGGTTGGAGACAGAGGAGACTTGGATGATGGCAGACCTTGAGTGCGAGAACTCATGGACGGACTTCAGGAGCTGGGACAAGGAGGACATAAAACAGGCTGTACAGAGCCCTGTAGGATTAGGAAACAGGAGGAAAAGGTGAACTGCAAGACTGGGGTTCTTACAATGACTAACAATGAAGGATAAAGGGCATGATGAGATTAGTCCAAAGGATTCCAGGCAGAGAGTGGAGGCAAAACTGCAAATGTTGGCAGATAAAGAAGGGCTCCCTTGTCACCAGTGTTGATGGGGGCAGAAGACCTAGGGGAGGGGTGGTCTTTTTACTTGCCTTGAGTGTAAATGCATGCTGAGAAATCATTTATCTTTTAAAAGTTTTATAACTGGCATTCGTAAAATAGTAATTAGGACAGGAAGCAATAAAAATAAGTTTTTATGTTTAGCCAATAATACTGTAGTTACATGAAAGATACTAATCTCACTGCTCTGTAATCTCATTGTCTTTTAGGGGGTAAACATTCCAAAATAAATGTAAGCAGGTATCACAAGTTCAGTAACTCGATTTCTTGGAATGCATTGCTCCAATGTGGCTTTTTATTGCACTAAAAGTATTTTGCAAGATTTACAACTATATTTGAACAATGTCCATCTTTCTAACTGAAGTATATGGCTTTTGGACTAATTAACATAGAGCCTCCATTTGTTTTATTCTTCAAACTTCTCTAGTAAAGATTTTCTTCAGGTGATAATACAAAAATATCATTAAAAAATAAAGTCATTTATTTAAGAATTTGACATAGGCTATATGATAGCTGAGTTTCAAAAAACTGTGTGCTCAACCAAAAGCAATGTATAGACCTTGTTTGGATTCCAATTTGAGAAATAATTCTGTGAAAAGACCTTTGTGAGACTTCTGTGGAATACTTTAATTCGTCACATATAAACAAAGAGTCACATAAAAAATTTTTATCGTTTGCCATATAATTTAGAGACACCCACTAGCTTATTCTGGCCTCAAGAACACCACAAAAAGGATTGGGATTTAAAGTTAACTGTCAAGGCCTCTAGACAATCAGCAATGAAATCTCCTGTACCTTAAAGCTATAAGTAGCTATCTGCCCTCCCAATTCAGTCAAAAGATTAGTCATTTGGGTCTTTGCCATGAGTGCAAGTGAAGGAATGATGAGCCATCAATCAAATAGTTTGGACCTTATGTCAATAGCTGTGATCCTCATTTTTTCTTTTTTCTTTAGGGCCAAACCCATGGTATATGGAAGTTCCCAGGCTAGGGGTCAAATCAGAGCTACAGCTACTGGCCTACACCACAGCAACACCAGATCTGAGCCATGTCTGGGAACTACACCACAGCTCACAGCAATGCTGAAACCTTAACCCATTGAGCAAAGTCAGGGATAGAACCTGCATCCTCATGGATATTAGTCATATTTGTTTCCTCTGTGCCACAACAGGAACTTCCCTCATTTTTTTACATTTTAATATTTCTGTGTAATCAGAACATGGTTAACAGTTGATAGAGACATTTAATATATGCCTTTTCTGCTCAAATGCTATTATTAAATTGATACTGTATCTTACAATTGATGACATGTTGGAATTGAAGAAATATGGGAATGTATGCCATTTCTTGTTTTGGAAATTGCTCTCTTGGGTCTGTTATCTCAATTCTAGTTAGATTACTTAGCCAGTGGCCCCTGTTCCAATGAGAAACAAAAGTATACTACATTACTCCCTTGCATAAAATTCCCAACATCCTCTATTTTACTTACATTAGCTTTTTCTAATGAGGTCAATGACATGTCACTTAATAAATAATATAGGAATGGCTCAATGGTGTTTTGTTTGTTGTATCAACTTAGGGCTAAGTGAAAAAACTAGAAGGAAAGACCAAGACAATGGAAATTGTAAATTCTCTCTCCTTATCTTCCTTGCTACAGACCGGACTTCCACCATCAGAATAAAGTTCCCCATTTCAGAACCTCTGTCTCCTTCAAATTCCCACAGAAGAGATCTGAAAATGATCAGCTTCTTTTTGGGGATCCAAATTGACAAGGGCATTGCACACAAAATATAGTGGTAAATGTTACCTGGATTTGCATATAAGACCATTATGACTCACACAGTCATCTTTCCACAGGTTTAAAAATTTTGTCTACACATACCGAATCTTCAAAGAGAAACATGGGTATTACACTATACAGGTAAGGACACACAAGAACTCCTATAACCAAAATGACGAAAAGCTACTGGTGGGTGAAGAACCTGAGATGTGTTGGGGGAGGCATTGGGAAACACAGTTTAGAATTAGTCAGATCAGTAGTTAACCTTGTCTTTCTTTGAGGGTAACTGGAATGCACTAGAGCTGGGTCCCATTTTTGAAAAAACGAGGCTGTTATATCAAAAGTATAAAGGCACAAATTCTCTCCCGGGGTCAACTATACCAAGCTGAACTCCATATAAGACAACCGTTGAATCAGAAGACTAAACAATGACCAGGATGGGTGGAAAGGGAAGATGGGGAGAGGCTGGGTACCCTAAGTCAAGGGGGCTCTGTGACCATATGAAAGTACAAAAGGAAGCATCAGCCGACAGGCAGTCTTAGACATTTCTTTAACATTTCTGGTTTACAGAGCGCTAAGCAGAAAAACCTTTTTTCCTTTGAAGTTACTTCTCTGTCAGGAAGAGTATAATAAATGTCACTGAATCTTTAATTATTAACAGAGAATCCTGCAATAATCTTTCTGAAACATTTGAATAAAGGTTAAGCAGATCTCTTAATGCAGGATTTCTCAGAATCTTCAGTATGCTAATGTTCATTGTGAATATCTGAGAGAGATTAGAATATGCAATGATCCCCAAACACGTATACATTTTTTCTTTTGCTACAAAGGACATTATTGAGGCAACTGACAAAGTTTGAATAAGGTCTGGAAATTAGCAAATAGTGTCACATCAAGATTAATTTCCTCATTTTAGTGTGGATATGTAATGTTCTTGCTTTTTAAAAAATAAGTATTTAGGGTTAAAGGGATATCATGTCAGCAGCTTATCTCCAAAATTTTTTATACATCTACAGAAATTGTCATATGATTTTCCTTAGTTTTCAAATATGATTAATTATGTTGATTGCTATTCAAATGTTATATATGAAACTTCAATTCCTGGGATAAACTCCCACTGGGTCATAATGTATGATCTTTTAAATTTCTTTTCTATGGCCACACCTGCAGCATGTGGAATTTCCTGGGCCAGGGGTCAAATTGGAGCTATGCTACAGCTTGTGGCAACACTGGATCCTTAGCCCCCTGAGCGAGTCCAGGGATCAACACAGAGACAACACTGTCCCATCCTCACAGAGACAACATGAACTCCTTAACTCACTGAACCACAGTGGGAGCTCCTCCAACATTTTTTTAAAAGAATATATATGCACATTTATATATTTAGAAAGAGAGAATGAAAAGAAAATATGATAAAATGTTAACTTTGGGGGTGTGGGTGAAGGCTACATATGGAAATTTTTAAAATTTTTTACAATTTTTAAGTCTGAAATTATTTCAAAATGTAATATTTTCTAAAAAGCAACTCATGTTAAACATTTATTTCTTTGTTGTGCATATTTTGGGAAATTCTGGACAATTCCTAATATCACATTTTGTCTCTTATCTGGACAAAATACAGAGGCAACTAAACCATTTGTAACTCAGACATGGAAGGGCATTTTACTGAGGAGCAGCTCTGTGCTGTGCTGGTGGCTGCCTTGGGCTGATGTGAAAGCCTTACCTGGTATCTCCCTGCAGCCAACTTCCATGTCAGCCTACGTTTCTGTTAAAGAGTTTAACCACATGGCACATAAGAGAGCCTTCCAGTCACCCTCTCACTGGAGCCCAACTCTGTGGCCATATGAGAACCACAGTGCTCATCAAGAAAATCAAATACACAAGAGCAGAGGAAGCTCTTATGTTTTAACATGACTTCTATAACATTATATTAGAAACCTGAACTTCGTTTATAACTGCTACACAGAAAACAACTATTTACAATTTACCTGAGTCATGTTGATATTCCCATTTTCCATTGATTGATTGATTGATTGATTGATTGATTGAGGGCCTCACCCACAGCATATAGAAGTTCCCAGGCTAGGGGTCAAATCAGAGCCACAGCTGCTGGCCTACACCACAGCCACAGCAATGCGGGATCCGAGACTTTTCTGTGACCTACACCACAGCTCACAGCAACATCAGATTCTTAACCCACTGAGCGAGGCCAGGGATGGAACCCTGCATCCTCATGGATCCTAGTCGGGTTCATTAACCACTGAGCCATGAAGGGAATCCCCTCCCTCCACTTTCCATTTAGATCAGGACTTTTTTCTCTTGTTTTCCTCTCATGGAGATTCTGAATTCATCAAGTCTGTAAATTGCATATTTTGCATTTCCCACCAGAAGTCCACCTGTGTTAGTTCTCTATGAGAGCAAAGCAGGGCAGAGTCTAACAGAAGCTCTTAGAGGGGTACCACCCACAGTGTACCTATAAGAACTGCCCACAATGTGGCAAGGATGGGGACCTACTTGATACTGCAGACTGAAGTAGGGACCTCTTGACTGCTGATCCTCTTTACTCAGAGGAATGCAAGTCAGAGTTCCATTTTTTAAAGGAAGGTTTCTGAGTCTTGTGTGTGGTGTGAGCTCCCACACATGAAGTTCCCACCCTGAAACTGAACTCGCTTTCAGTTCTCCACTCAAGAGGCAGCCCTGAAAACCACTGTTTTGAGAAGTGTCATTTTTCACACATAATTGCACAATAACAACTGATCTCCTTCTTGAATTTTTGCAGACCGTGGAAGGTGCTAAAAGACAGATCTTTCCAAACCTAAAGGAACTGATCTCCAAGTTTGAAAAACCAAACCAAGGGCTAGTGGTTCACCTCTTAAAGCCAGTAAAGAGAACCAGCCCCTGCCTGAGATGGAGAAGATCGAAGATAGATTTGGATGGTGTTTATGGTAATAATTCTCACATGGGGACCAGACAGGAACCTTAGTCCCATTTCTACCACTGGCCTACTTTGTAGAATCAATACAAAGAGATGACTTTTCCTGTTGTGTTAGCTCTAAAAAGCTTCATCCTACTAAGAGCACTTTCCGTCTTGTTGAAAAGTGGTGGTGCCTTTTAGTTCCTGGATGTGGCAAACACAAAGAACTCTCTGTGCTTGGACAGCCTAGGGAGCAAGCCTGGTTTCTCAGAGCTGACTGCAAACTCATTCTGTGACCTTGTGCAATCACACAGGTTTGGAAATAGATGGCCAATGAGAAAGTTGCTTCAACCCTCTCCCTAAGGCTCATCCTGTTACATTTTGCTCAATATTTGCTAAGGAATCATTTATACAGTGTTAGGGCACACATTATTTCAGCTGCACCATGAAAAGCCATGGGGAAAATGAGAGATGGTCAGGAAGTCTCAGTGCAGCAAATCTGGACCATATCCCAAGCAGCTACTCTTGCTTACTTCTCCACACCCCTTGAAAGCTGCTCTCAGAAAAGAATCTAGTTACAACACAGTTACAACACAGTTCCAATTTAACCCAGACTTCTGGAGACATTTACAGTTTAGTGCTGTTTTTTCATGGTGGGATGTTTGGTTATAGCCCCATTAAAGGGATTTCAGTCATCAGTGGGCAGGTGATGAGGATGCGAGCAGAAGTGCTAGCTGGGGAGAAGGGAGAGGACAGAGCATTCCAGCGAGCCTGCCATCCCCCCTACACCCATTCTACTCTGTCCACAGTGAAGCTGCCCTTTAGGCTACCAGAGCAAGCTTCTTACCTCCCCAACAAGCCTAAGCATGGCTCTTTGATTATGAAAAAACAATTTGCTTCTACCATTGTTTCTCTGTGCCCCTCCCCCATGCAAAGGTGTGTGCACCTCTGTACATGTAGAGTTGCTTCCTATAGGCTTGGCTGCAGATGGCTGTTTTCTGCTGAAACTTACAGGAAAAAAAAGAGGAATGGGGGCAGAGTAGAAACCCAGGAATGTACTTGGGCTGCAGTCCTTGGGCAAACCCAGATGAGTTGCCGATGGTGCTTGGGCAGTATTTTGTCTCAGCAATAACAAAAGAACCTCAAATCCGGAGGGGAGAACTCTTTGGAATTTGTCTCCAAGAACTGGGGGAGAGCCTTACCGCACCAGCTGTCCATGCTTGGTCAGCCGTGGCAGCAGCTTCCCAGATCCTCAGCTACCTGAGGGAACTTCCTCCCATCAGCTCACTCTGTCTTCATCCCCCCTTCCCTTGGCCTCCTTAGAATAAGCCTTGGGTGTTCTCACATTGAGAGGCACAGGTTTTCTGCCGGTAAGTGGAAGCATCTAGTACTAGAAACTCTGACGTGTAAGCAGACCCCCTATTTTGCCAGGAGAGCTCCCCGTGGTACCCCAGCCCTTGATGATGTCATTTTGATGTTGATCACCCTGTGCCTGGGGAGAAATCTTTTCTCCTTTGTTCACGGTGACTCCTGGGTATCGAGCCTCATGGCTGGTCTTCTGCTTTTTGTCCCCAGAGAACAGTAACAGTGATTATGTGGACGTCTTGCCTTGAAGATAAGGAGACTGGACGAAGCACTTATAGAAGAGATGGGATGACAGCTCTCACTAGCGACCCTGCTTCTTCTGCAGGTGTAAGTCTGAAAGGCCAAACTCCAGGGGACAATTTAGACTCTCTGGTCTGAGTGAATGAAGATGTTCTGTCCACCAGCCTCAGACAAATCATTCCCCCATCCCCACCGCTTCCCATGCATACACCACAAGCAGCTTTGAAACTCCTTTTCCTCGCTCACTCTTCTTTCTTGGGGTAGAACACCTTGGATCCTTCTCCTTGACTTGTTAAAGGTGCTACCACTGCATCACGGTTGACACCCTTCTTCCAGATCAGGCAATCAGGGGGGCAAGCCTCCCACAGAAGAGAGAGCACAGGCTGCTGGTTAGGAGTCTGAGTTCCAGTCCTGTGGCTATGTGACTCCAGACAAACCTCTTCCCCTTTCCAGGCCTCCGTTTCCTCATCTATAAAACAAGTGGCTGGGCAGGGGGATACACATCTGCCAGCCCCTCTGCTGAGCCTGGTTGTATCAGGTGGGAGTGGGGAGTCCAGGTGTGATGAACATGTGGGCAGCATCAGCAGGGGATTAGTATCCCAGCCTGCCAAGACAGCCAACACATTCTCTGCACCTGCCTATGTGGGTCTTGGTAGGGTTGGGGTCCCTGACCCACTCACGCACCCTCCTCCCTCCCGCCTGGGCAACTCACCTTCTTTCCAGTCTTCCTGCCAGACATCACCCTGGAAACACTTTATCTCTGATGCTGCCTAGTTTTATTTATGCTAATCCCTTCCACAGCATGGATATGGCTCTGCATTCTGGTACCTGTGGGGATTTTGAAGGAACTCATGTCTGGTTCCTGTTCCCTTGAATCCTCCACAGCATGTAGAAATGTGTGCTGCCCAGAGCCAGGCTCCATCAGAGAATCTACTGACTAGAAGCTCATTCTGAAGAATTTGTCATATTGCTTCTAAAGTCCTTTGAATTTTTCTGCTAATTCACATTTTAGAATGGATAGGCAATGAAGTCCTGCTGTACAGCACAGGGAACCATATCCAGTCTCCTGGGATAGACCATGATGGAAAATATGAATATATATGTATATATGAACACACACACACACACACATATATACATATGGCATAAATGGCTGCAACATTGTAAATCAGCTATACTTTAATACTAATACTAATACTACTACTAATAATAAAATTTGATTTGTGTGGAATGTACCAAAGTCTATGCCCATTCTCTCACCCATCTTCAAATCATAGTGATTCATTTCATCCCACTGGCCTTACCTTTTAAAGTTATTAAAGAGAGGAGCTGAGATTTATTTCCAGGAAACATGAAGAGACATTGTGTCTGGAACCCCAAAGCATGAGCCATTCTGAGTTCTGGGTTCACAGCAATCCATAGCAGAGAAGAAGCGAAATGCAGCCATATTCAGAGAGATGGGAGCCAAATCCTTCTGGTTCGTTCAAGAAAAGACCCAGAAGCAAGCCTGCTCTCCAGGGTTCCACATTGGGTCTTGGATTCCTTTGCTACAGAACAAGAAGCACATTCCAGTTATTAGACCCCACAGCAATCTTTGGCATAAAAAATATATTCAGGAGTTCCTGTCATGGTACAGCGGAAACGAATATGACTAGGAAACATAAGGTTGCGGGTTCGATCCCTGGCCTCGCTCAGTGGGTTAAGGATCTGGCATTGCCGTGAGCTGTGGTGTAAGTCACAGACAAGGCTTGGATGTGGTGTTGCTGTGGCTCTGGAGTAGGCCGGCAGCTATAGCTCCAATTAGGTGCGGCCCTAAAAAAAAAAAACAAAAAAAGACAAAAAAAAAACAAAAACAAAAAAAGAAAGAAAGAAAATATATTCAGTGAAGATTTCTTAAATAAATGACAGACTAAATCCATATGTACAAAAGGTGGTCACTCATTCTGGATAGCAGAGATTTGTCTGAACTTTACACATTTCAAAATTCAGTAGAACAAGACTATTAGTTGAAGACTGAGTAGAACTCTCATAGCAGTGATTTCTTTTTCTTCCTTCCTTCCTTTCGTTCCTTCCTTCCCTCACACCTTTCTTTTCTTTTGTTTCTTTCTTACTCCCTTCCTTCCTTTCTCTCTTTCTCCCTTCCTTCCTTCCTCCCACTTCTCTCCCTTTCTTTCTTTCTGAGCACCCACACATAGCAATTTATGTGATGCTTGGTCCCCAGTGGGATTTCAGCATGTTTCTCACATGAGCCAGCCACTTTTAATAGCTGGTGTACACACCATTCTAGAGTTCCCTGAAATGTTTTGGAAGACCTGAACATGTTAAGTGAAGAACAGCTGGACACTCTGGGTATGTGAGACTGCAAGAGAGATGCTTTAATTAACTTCAGCAGCTCTTTTAAGTGTTTGAGGTGCTGTTCTGTGAAAATGTGAAGATGCATTGGGTTCAGTGGAAGACAGCAGAACTCAGACTAATGACTGGATGTTTACAGGAGGGCAGTTTTAGCCAAATACAGGGAAGAACTCTGAACCCACTGGAACTATCTTACCTTCCTACAGCCTTTACCCTTATAGTCCAAGTGGACTTAGGTATGGAGATTTGAGTTAATCACGTCCCTTAGTTCTGAACTCATTATTACCATCGATCTACAAGCACTGTACTATATGATACATGCCCTTGGTATGTACACATCCTTGTAGAATATACAGAATTGGTTGTGACCGTACAACTTTTACATTTACATACATGATACGGTGCTATTGCTCCAATTCTGTTACTACATTTTTTCTCTCAATAGTATGTTTGGTTCTACCCCTTATTGTTGAGTATACCTCTAACCCAGTGCCTCTTACTGAAGCACGGTACTCCACAGCATGCACCCACAACATTTTGTTTACTTGTTCCTCCAGGGATAGACATCTAAGCTGGTTCCAACTCCCTGCTACCGGAAACAATGCTGTGATGAGAACCTCGAGCAAGTCTCTTTACGGAAGTATAAGAGACTTCCTCTGGACTATATGTGTGGGCCATAAAGGGTTCTCATAGTTAATAATGATTATGATTCAGCCCATCAAGTGCTTTTTTGCCTTAGACTTTTTGCTTTTTTTATCCTTGTTTTATAAGCCCTTCCCCATTCAAAGATCATGAAAAAAATTACCTTACATTTTCTTCTCCTGTCTTTATGTGTTTACCCTCCACAGTTAGAGAAAGACTTTTGCCTCTTTCACTGACATATATCCAGTGTTTAGAAAAGTCCTTCACCCACAGTAGCTACTCAGTAGATATTTGCTGAATACATGATGAATCTGGGGTTAACCTTTGTCCAAAGTGAGAATCCAACTTTGTATTTTTGTGTATATATTGAAGTAGTTTTCCCATTACGACCTCCTTAATAATTTATTTTCTCCCTTTGATTTATGGTTTCTCCTTTATCGCACAACTGTTCTGATACTTTGTAATGTATTCTTGTCTGGTGCAATAAGCACTCTTATTTTTGTAAACCATCTTTTTAAAGCTATTTATGGACCTTTATTCCTCCGTATACGTTTTAAAGTAAATAAGTTTCTCAACCTCTTGCTGGAATTTTGAGTAAACTTGCAACGAATTTGTAATTAGGGCAAAACTGTCATTCTTGTGATGTTTTCCCATGCATAAGCATGCTACATCTATTTATTCAGGCCATCTTTTTTGTTCTTTAATGCAATAGTAAATTTTCACCATAGAAGTCTTGTATATTGTTAGATTGATCCCTATTTTTAGTTGCAATAAATTTAAGTCATATGTTTTATTACATTTTTAGCAGATGATGGCAGTAGCAAATTATTTGTGCTCTCATTAGATCTACTGGTTATCTGTTGATTCTATTATAAATTAAGTTGTAAATTCCATGTACATGATTTTGTCAGCTATAAATGACAGCATCTCATTCTCTTTCCACACTTAGGATCTTATTTATTTTCCATGTTTACTTGATTGTCTAGGACCTGCAGTGTACATTAAATACTAGTCATGAAAGTGGACATTCTGGTGGTATTCCCATATTACATGAAATTCTTGGAAATTTCCCCCATCAAGCACAATGTTTGTTGTAGACTTTAAGAAGGCTATTTTAGTTTTTATCAGAATTGTTTTAAAATTTATTAAATGATTTGTCTCTGTATCCACTGAGATAATCACATTCCTTTAATCTTCATACCATTATAGAGATAAACTATATTAGCTAAGTTGCTGATGTCATACCACCTTTGCATTACTAAACTTGATCATGTTATATTATTTTTAAGAAACTGTTAGATTGAGTAATAAGATTTTTGCTTTAAAGCTTGTAGGCCAAATAGAACTACAGTTTGCTGAAGCATAATTACACTAATCATAGAGAGTGAATTAAGCAGTCTATTTCTTCAATATTTTTGCAGCAATTTTGAAAGGTAAGGATTATCTGTTATTTGAAAGCTCATTAATACTCCCTTGTAAAACTGAGAATGAAGTTCTGGTGAAGAAGGAAAGGGAGTATTTTATTACTATTTAAGTATCTTTAATACTTATCAGCTTACTAATTATTTTGCCAAAGTTGACATTGTTTTTCTAGAAATTTATCCATTTTGTCTAAGTTTTGAAATTACTGGCATATAGTTAATATTATTAAGGTAGTCATCATATCTCCTCCTTCACTCTGTATCTTTATTTACTCTTTTGAATAATCAATTTTAGCACTGTAATGGTCCTTTCAAGACTTTTAGTTTTGTTAATCTTTTTTTGTTATTTTTTTTAGATTGCTATTCTTTGTTTCATTGATTTTTACCCTCATTTTTAGCTTATTTGGCTTATCTTCAGTATTTATTGTTTTCTAAATAAATATATTTAAAGCTATAAATTTATTTCATAGCACTACTTTAGCTATACCTCACAAATTTTAACATAGTATTCATTGTATTCAGGTCAAAATATTTTTAATCCATGGAGCTCCTGTTGTGGTGCAGCAGAAACGAATCCAACTAGTAACCATGAGGTTCCCAGTTCGATCCCTGGCCTCGCTCATTGGGTTAAGGACCCAGCATTGCTGTGAGCTGTGGTGTAGGTTGCAGACACAGCTCAGATCCCATGTTGCTGTGGCTCTGGTGCAGGCCGTGGCAGCTGTAGCTCCAATTCGACCCCTAATCCCTGTAAAAATGTCCTTGTCAATCCAAAGATAATTTAGTAGGTTGTAATTGTTTACAAACAAGTATTTTAGTTTTCAGTTTAGTATAGATTCCAAACTATACAATTAAAGTTAGATAACATAGTTTGACTTGATATCTGAGGCTTTCTTGATATGAACATTCTGTGACTATTTCATTTGTTTGAAAGGAATTGTTTCTTCTATTCATTTTAAAGCTGTCTTCACACTGACTTCCCGTTCTCTAGAATCATGAGAAATAAAACCCACACAACCAATGGTATTTTGTTACCAAGGCCTGAGCTAAAGTAGAAATCCCGCTCCACTCTTCCCAAATATATATATTTGTCTTTTTAGGGCTGCACGTGCAACATATGAAGTTCCTAGGCTAGGGGTCAAATCAAACTGCGGTTGCTGGCCTACACCACAGCCACAGCAACACCAGATTTGAGCTGAGTCTGTGACCTACACCACAGCTCATGGCAATGCCGGATCCATAACCCACTGAGCGAGGCCAGGGATCTGCCCACATCCTTATGGATACTAGTCAGATTCTTAACCCGCTGAGCCACAGCAGGAACTCCTGCTATACATTTTGTTTCTTCTTTTTTTCTCTCTTTAAGCTTTTTATTAAATAAATTTGAATGAAAACCTGCTCCTGATTTGAAAGCTCTACTTTTAAAAAAACCATTTTCAGTGGTTTATTAAGACCATAGTTTATGAAAACCTGTATTTTTGCTTTTCCCTACAATATTTAAAATGTATTGTTATAATTAAGCATATGCTCATTTCCTTCTTGACATCATCATTAATCATTTTTCTAAACTCTAAAATTTGAATTATTAATTACTAGCTACTCCTTTTGGATCTTTTACTATTTAAATAACGGTAAACTTTACCAAATAAAACAGCCAAAGGCTTTTAAAAAGAAATATAGAGGAATAAACATGCGATTTTCATTAGCGTTTAGAAATTTTCAAAACTTCTTAAACCTATTATAAGCAATTACTATGCTCTAGGAAATTAGGATTTCAGATACCCCAGCAATAAAGAAATCTCTGGACCCCAGAGAACAATCATCCTCACCTCCTACCTACTTCCAAACACACAGAACTCTTCCAAGTTCACTTCTCTTCTTACTGGCATATTTCCTTCCAGAGTATTTTCAAAGATGATCTTTCAGTAGTTTACCTTTTGCAGTTTTATATGCCTCATATTTTTATTTTACACTCATTTAAATGATAGATGAACTGAAAATATAGGTTTAACACTCTTTTCTTTCAACAACATCAAATATTAAGCCATTAAATTTTGTATCTAGGGTTTTTTGTTAAAAGCTATCTAACATCAGTTTAATTTTCTTTTATAGCCAATCTGCTTTTCTGGAAATTTTAAAGGTGGTCGTCTTTATGATATTAAATTTTGCTATACTGTGCATGAGGTTTTCCTCTTCTATCCTGTTTGAAGGTTTAAATGCCATTTTATTTTTAAGATTTTAATCCCTGTACTTTTGGAGAATTCTCATTTCTTTCAAAGATGTCTGTTTTCTCTCTCCTACTGGAATTCTCAGTAAAGAAGTGTCATCTGTTTTACTCATCCTTCCACATACTAGTTGTTGAATGATCTTTGGAAAATTACAAGACTTTTCCAAAGGAAAGTACTTGTAAATAAATGTTACTTATCATGAAAAGCTGCCTTTGCCGTTGCTAGACAAAAGTGCAATGCCCAAAGATAACCACAAGAGGTCAGACAACCACCAAGAAAAAAGGTACTGAGTTTGGCGTTTTGCTTTGTTTTGTTTTGTTTTTCTCTTTGTTTTTTTTTAATTTTGTACTGCTGAGGAACCATGAAAGCTATAAAACCAGAAACATTCCTCTCATTAACACTCATCTCTCATTTGAATGCTTCATTTCCAGTGTCCATATCAGGATTAGCTTGTGAGCCAGACTTGCCTGAGTTTGCAATTTGAGATGCAAAAGAAATACTTCTGCCACTCCTGTTTGGAGTTGAAATTCTTGCAGTTGAGCAGATTTAGCCCCAAACCATTCAGAATGAATGTTTTCAAGAGGCACTAGAGTCAGTTCTGTCACTTACTGGTAGAGTGACTTTGGGCAAGTTGCTGTAGCTCCCTAAGACTCTGGTCCGCCTCAGCTAGAAAATGGTATTAATGTATTTTTTTTCTTTTGACTTTTTAGGGTGGCTGCACCTACGGCATATGGAGGTTCCCAGGCTAGGGGTCCAATTGGAGCTGTAGCCACTGGCCTGCACCACAGCCACAGCAATGCTGGATCCTTAACCCACTGAGCAAGGCCAGGGATTGAACCCGCATCCTCATGGATACTACTTGGGTTGGTTAACCACAGCCACAGGGAAAGTCCAGGGGGTTAATAGTTCTTACCTCATAGAGTTATGCGGGGAATCAGAGACCATGCCAGCACAGGTTAACACTGAAAAACCAGAGTCTTTTCTGTTTCCTCTTCTGTAAAATACGGAGTTGGTGAATGGGTTTCTAAATACCTATCCTACATGAATATTCAGCATTTAACGAAACTGCATTCACCCCTAGAGAAGGTCCAACTCCACAAGATGTTTCTGGGCCATGAACATTTCCTGCACATTTTTGTCAGATGGGTATGATGAAAACAGAAGAACCACGTGGTGGTGGGAAAGCCGTCTGCTCCTTAGGTCTAAAAACCTAGGCCTTCAGGTCTAGCTCTGCCTTTTTACTGTTGTAAGACTCGGGCAGTCTGCTTAGTCATCACCTCAGTCTTAGTTTACCTATCTGTAAACTAGGGCTGAAAAACACCATCTCACAAGATATAAGGATTAATGAGCTCATGTCTGTGAATTCTTTGAATGCAGCAAGGTATTGTCTGTATCTAAAAAAAAGGTGAGGGGGCTTAAGAGGACTTCCCTTGCAGGGCTATTGAGAAAAACAAGGGAGATAATGAATGTAAATTGATTAGCTCAATTCCTGGAATACATAAGAGCTTTAGAAATAGAATAATAAAGCACCAATTAATAACGAAGCCCTAGATGGTAAAGTATGAATATTAAGAACTGGAATTAAGAGCAGCTGGAGGAGCAATGACTAGAGGTGGGCAGGTGCCTGGCACTGGAGTCTTACCCTTCTTCTTACATTAGGCTGGACCTAAGTACCTGCTTCTCCTGGCTCCATGGCAAGGGGACACCTGTTCAGGGAGCAGAGTTCATGAAGGCTCTGGCTGGAGAGAAATGAGCTACACAGAGGCCCATTAATCATTTTCCACTTTAAAAATGGCCTCTCTCCATCCTTCTCTAGAGTGGATCAGCTGCAGAGACCACCTGTGGGTGGAGGTCCTGAGGAAGGAGGGTGAAACGGGTGGGTTTGGTCTACACCATGCCACTTAGCACTAGATTGTGTGTGTGTATGTGTATTTATATATACATATATAATTTTCCAAATTAAATGACAAGTTGAGTTCATTTCAAATTTATCAAGCTCCTGTGATGTGCCAGGTGCAGTTCTGGGGACTGAGGGGGGTCAGAGATGAAGATAATAAGGCCCCTGCCCTTGAGATGCTCAGAGACTTGTGGAAGAGATACCAGCAGGCAGCTCCTTTCCATGTCATGTGGCAAGTGCCACAATGGAGAAATGCACCAGGTGCTACTGGGGAGCAGAGGAGTAGCTGGGGGTGGTGTCTGGGCAGGGATCCCAGAGGAAGGGGTGCCTCCTGAGCAGAAATCTGAAGGCTAAATTAACATATCTTGTCAAAGTCAGAGAGAAGAGAAAGGAAGGCAGGAGTGACCAGGCAGATGGATGGCCTTGAACAAAGACACAGAAGTGATTCTGAACAGTTTGGGGTAATGAGGTACCGGAACATAGAGGCAGTGGTAGCAGATGAAGCTGGCACAGTTGACTGGGCTGGATTGTGGATGGTCTGGAGCACAGAGAGCCCAGCTCACCCCTCTCCCAAGTGCTTCCCAGAAAAGTCCCCAGCCTAGTCGTATCTGTACTACTTACATAATCATTGATTGATGAACTGGGGGGATGTGGAGAGAGGCATGGGCAGGGAGGCTGACCATGACCACAGCCTTGTCCCTCGACTTTGTTATGCCTGAGATCACTTCCCAGACGACCTACACAGCCTGTCCAGAAGACTGAGCTCTTGGAAATGTCACACCACCGCCTGGCCTAAAGGGAATTCATCAGGTATGCTGCAAAGAATTTTTGACAGCTCTTGACATAGAGGACCCAGGATTTAAAATGAGCAAGGAAGGCTGACAAACAGAATTTACCAGATACCTAGAGACTGACGGGGAAGGTGCTGCAAGCTTGTTCTGGGTTCTCCTATCCAGCCATTGGGTCCATCTGTTGTGGGCTCAGGACGCAGAAGGAGTTCATCCACAGGCAGAAGCTGCAAGCCCTACTCAGGGCTGGTGGAGTTCCCTGTCCCTCCATGGCAAAGGCCAGGCTGCCCCTCCACTGGCCTTGTGGTGGCCTGCACTGACCAGAACTACTCCACGGTAGCTCCAGTGAGATGCTGTTAAGTTGCCATGAGTTAGCCCATGAAGCAGGCTGTGCTTACACACCAGACCAAACCCACAGGAATTACAGAATAAACCAGAGTGTAGAGACCATACCGAGGAGGAGATGGTGGCTAAGCTGATGACACTGGAAACCACTGTAAAACACAAAAGTTGCATTTTTTTGGTCGACTGCTTTTTGCTTTGGGGCATTTTTTGTCTTTTCCAAGGGAGAAATACTGGCAGTGTTTCCTGCTTGGTGAGGGGCAGATTCCTCAGGCACCTCCCACGAGAGAGAAAGTAGCCTGATGTGTCTGAGTTGGTCCTTAAAATATTTCCTCAAGCTCGCTTCCCTCTGTGCTTCGTTCCGTGGGGTAGCGCTTCCCCAGGCTCCCTGGAGCTGGACTATTTATCATGGCAGCAGCTGGAGATAAGCTGGACACAAAGAGGATTTGTGTCTCCGGGGGTCGGGCCCTAGAGACGAACGCGGAGGAATTTTCTCATTAGTGGTCGGCAAGCGGCGGGGGACTCCGCGCTTTCACCGAGCGCAAGCGGCAGCAGGGAGGAGGGTGTCCTGGAGGGCAAAGTGCTTGAAGATGCTTTTGCCGGACAACTGAAATGAAGGTTTCCAGAGTGGATTTCCTTGGGAGAGATGGAAGACATTAAATGCCATCTGCACTTGTGAGGCGGCTCAGGGAGGGGGGGGATTCATCTAGGAGAGCCGCCTTTCTCTGTGTGGGCTTAATTACTTGTTCCCACTCACAGGGGAGCCACCGCAGCGGCTGCAGTTGGGGTACCCCCCACCCTGCAGTTGGCCTGGCAAGGGCAATGCTGAGTGAAGCCCCCGGGATCCCCAGGGCCAAAATCTCAAAGGCAAGGAAGCTGGACCAGGCAGAGCTGTAGGGACAGAGCGGGCAGGGAATTGACGCAAACACCGAGAGTTCTAGAACATTCCTAGGATTGACTGACTTTGAAGGGATTGATTTTTAAAAAGTCTGAGAGCAGAGCAAATTGGCCAAGAAGGAATTCTCTGAGTTTGAAGCAGTGTCTGAGGTGCAGCCCCGGATTAGTTAATTCCAGAAATTTTGAATCCCCACTGGGCTTCCCCACCGGAACATGCCTACACCTTAGGAAAGAGCTGGGTTTCCTGATGAATTCTGATTTGTTCGTTTCCCTCGGCAACTACTTTGGGCAGATTAAGCTCAGAGGAAAACCGCTTTCCCTCCCCCCCACCACATACATACCTTTGACGCTTCTGGTGTGTTTTCATGTTCTGCTAACATTGCCTGTTAGCATAAGAGGAGGGCAGCTTCCCTGGTGTCATCACCCATTGTGGGCATAGTGAGAGACAGAAGCAGGTATCTCTCTTCCACCAATGTTATTATTGTGCCCCAGACAGCACTTTGCTCCCCAACCGGCTTGGCCAAATCGTCTGAATAAACGTAACTTTGTACCCCAACTTCTAGATCAATGACTCAGCTTAGAGCTCAACATTACAAAATAAGGCATATGCACTCCTTTTATACGTACACTTTTCAAGTTTTCCTTACATTGTAGTTTTTCATATTTGATCTTAGCCGAAAATAACTACTTTGCATAATAGTGGGAAAGAAAGGCATATTAAAGGCACATTTCACACCTGAATGACTGCAGAAGGCGGTCCTGAAGCCGTCCAATGGGAGCGGTCGCCCAAAGAAAAGTCACTTACGCTTAGGCTTAAAGGAAAAATTCGCTATTGTAAGTATTTTCAATGCCTTTCCCATGCATGGAATGTGCTGGATTGGTTTTTGCATTACTGCCGTCCTCCCAGAACAACACACTGCATCTCACTGCAGAGCAAGCGAGCAGCGGGAACGCTCCATTGTCTTCTTGCTCATCCCCTGAGAAAGAAGTGCACGAGTAGAATTCGAGGCAGAAAAGGCTGGAGATTCAGCCTTATGTCCCAGACGTTTCTGATGGGCGAATGACAGGGCTGGCAGAAAGGCCCCATCCTTCCCCCTTTAGAAAGGTGTATGGCTTCTGTGAACGGACTACATGCCACTTTTCCTCCCCTTTGCTGTCTCTTCTCCACTCTTTCCCTGAAGGAAAGTAAAGTACTGGCCTACACTCAGCTGGGGGTCCTCTGGGTCCCCAGGTCTGACACCAGCCAGGGGGCAGTAGAGGGGTTAGAGGGGCCTCAGGCCAGGGCTGCCCCAAGCCACACTCTCCCAGTAAGGGGCATTGGTTGCCCCAGTCTGGGGGAAGTGCCTGCATCAGCAGCTCTGTGTGTTTTATGGACGGACCTATGACTCTGAATCTGGTGGCAGCTCTGGTCCCTCTCTGAAGGGTGTCTGCACACACACCCAGCTCCGTCCCCTCCTTGACCCCAGGTGGGCCACCTAGTGGTCACTCCCATTTCCTCCCTGCTTCCTTCTGAGGGGGAGCCCATCACACCTCCGCACACGATGTTGATGCCCTGAAAAAAACCATAGGCCTGGTTGGAAGAGGGACACTTCTCCAGTAGCCAGCCAGTTATGGGAACAAAGGAGGGCACATCCAGTGAGGTCGTCTGCCCCTGGGAGTCTTGGGTTGGAGGTCTGTCAGCAGCACCCATCATCCTCACGATTCCATCTCCCTTAACGTCTCACTCTTCCAGGTTCATGAAGCCAAAGGCCAGTGCTCTCTGCTCCACAAGTCAGCCTTCAGAAAAACCAACCACTCCCCCGTTTAGGAGAAAAACACCAAACCAACCAAACCAAACCAAATCATTTTATTGTGTAGCTTCCTTCTACCAGAAAATTACTAAAAATATAAATATAAAGTCTCTAGAAAACATTCAGAAGAGCTCTATAGTTATTTATTCTTCTTCCCCTAAACTGGGGCCAACCTCTTTGTTCTTTAAAAGTTGATGGATTATGTGACTGTCTTCATATCACCCACATTCATTATGACAGATACATTTCTCTCCATGCAGGGGAAGAGTCCACCCTCCTTCCAGGTTCTGGAAGCTCACCTTATATCTCTCAGGGTAAAGCTATTGCTGAGTATGGGGACATGGAGAGGGAGTAACAGGAAAAGACTCTGTGGCCCCAACTTCCTTCTGTGGACATAGAAGACAGGCCCTTCATTTCTCCTTGATACTCTGCCCTTGAGCAGACTGGGCAACCTCAGGGTAAAGTTTCCAGAGCTGGACTCGCCATGAGGGGGGTATGTGTGTCATGGGGTGATTGCCATGCTGCAGTCACAGGAAGGTCAGGCTGTTAAGATGGACATGGGGAGCCAAGGGGGGGCTTTGGACAGACAGCTGGTCGGATCTGAGGCCCTGAGCAGGATAGAAGTTGCTGTTCCTGCTGGCCTTTGGGCAACACTGAGCCCCTAGCACCAGGTGTTGTCTGCAGCATCAAGGACCAGATTTTAGCCTCAAAGAGGCCTCCCCATCCCTAGGAGCAGCATTGCCCTTGCTGAAGGATGGCCAAGGTGGAGATCAGAGAGGCCAACTGAAGCCTGAAGCAGGGTTGCACAGCCCCTTATTCGATGCTAGACACAGGTCTGAGGAACTCTGGGGTCACCCTGGCCATAGTCCTGGGACAGCCAGTAGGCTCCCTGTGCTAATCCTGGGTCTGAGGGCCGAGACTTCAGTGGTGGCTAGGTGTGGACTGGAGAGCAAGATGTTTAAACCAGCTCAGGCCTGCAACCTCTGTACCTTCAGCTACCATTTCCCCTGGCCAGAGACACCCTGGTTTCTGGGAAAGGAGCAGCCCCACAGTGCTGGTGCCTAGTAAGTTTCCCATCAGAGAAGCAAACCCTGTTGGTATGGAAGCACAGATGAAAGCGGGCTACCTCCTGGCTCCCTGCTCTGTGTTTTTGTGCTGAACCCCAAGCTGTTCTGGGAAAACTCACAGGTCCACAAATGCTAGTCCTGAGAACTTCTGAGCATCAGCACCAGGTATCACAGCCTTGTGACGTTCCTAGAGTAAGGCAGGATCTACTCAATCCAGTAACATCGTCTCTCACTTCAACACCGCCTGCAAGGAGCCTGGCATGCCTGGGCCCTCCTGAGGAAGATGAGACAACAGGTTTTGCTCTGGGAAGACAGGGTAGAAGAAAAGGTGGCAGGAAGGCTGTGGCAAGGCCACATGGCTGCAGGAGCAAGGATGCAAGAAGAGCAGCCTGCATCCTGGTGTCCCCTGGTGCTCCTAGGTCTGCAGGAGCTGGTTTAGACATTTTCTGTGGCAGAGGAGAGAAGCAGGAACTAGGTGGTGAGATGAAGTGAGACACGAGTGCTGGGGCACCCAGAGTGGGAAGCAGAACAACAAATGGAAAAGGGGAAGCAGCAGGAATCACAGGAGGAGGACTGGACAGCCTGTCTGGTTGGGTGCATCATTCCCAGCCTTCTCCCCAGGACCAGCCACCCTGCTCAAGAAATGGCATGTTCTCTTCTTGTTGCAAAGGCCCCTGACGCTGGGATCATCCCCTGACAAGGTGTCCTGGTCACAGGAAGACAGCATGACAGGACCCCTGGTGGGAGACAGGAACACAGAAATGGGTTAAATCAGGAGTGCAGGACCAGTGGGGTTGGGTGAACCATCACTCCCTCACTGGACCCCCTTGGCACGCATGTGGAGACCACCTTCAGCGTAAAAGGAGAGCATGTCCTACCTAAGGGCAGCTTGTCCCATGGTTCTTGGCACATTCCAACCTCTCTCACTCCTCACCCTGGTTCTGGCACTTACCATGCTGAGACCTTAGAACGACAACCCCTCAGGCTGTATTATCCTCTGAAAAGCAGCTCTGAGTCCTGCCAACTGCTCTTTCTGCATCCTGTTTTCACTGCCTTCTCCACTGCTGCTCTGAGTTCTCACGGGACTGGATGCCAGGTTCCTGGGCCCTCCCTCCAAACAAGATCAGAACTTGCTCTGCTGCTTTGGCCAGGGCCTCCCTCGCCCTGTCTTCACACACAGCAAGGGAAGCCCTGGTTCCTCCTCCTGTGCAGAGAGTCCAAGCATTGCTGGCTGCACCATCTTGCCCAGGGCCTCTGCAGATTCGCAACCTGGGCTCTTGGTGGCTGGCTCTGTGGCCCACCCTAGGAAATGCTCACCATGTTCTCCATCTGGTTAGATAAGAAACACCTACGAACCCTGACAACAAGACTACCCAAGGTCTCCGGCCTGGAATGCAACCTCTCCAGCTCACATCCACCCAGGCAGAGGCGGGATGACAACCCGAGGCCTGCCCTGTCTTGGAACCAGGAGAAGCCATGGCTGAGCCGTGCTCCAGGTGTGTGGCTTTCTGGGACTAAGCCCATCATCAAGCCAAATCCATCACCCCTCATCCAGCCCTATTCTGCATGAGGCAGCAGGCCTTTGGGGCCCCAGAGAGAAGGAAGGAACCAGGATGGCAGGAGAGGGAAAAGAGCAGACAGCATGTGGGAGACAGGCAAGGAGAATTCTCCCAAGAACCTTCATCCTGGGCTGCTGGCCCTGCAGGTTGGTGAGAAGCCAGGGCATCTCAGGAGCAGATGCTCCAATATCCAAGGACTGCAGCCAGCACCCAGAGGAGCTGGAATTGCACCTGGATCCTTTGGCCACTCCACAGACAGACTCTGGAATGAGGACTGCTCAGGGACTTCCGGCCCTGCAACAGCCTGTGTGGGAGAATCAGCTCTCTGCTGCAGCCTAGTGCAAGGAGGACAAACAGCAGGAAAAAGCAGGAGCAAGAGTGAGGGTGCACAGTGGAGGGGAAGGGGTGCTCGGCGGGAACAGAAGCAGCTCTACTCAAAGGACAGCAGGTCTGGGTGAGGGCCTTCATTGTCAAGGCTGGAGGTCCGTGCCCGAGATGGCAAGCTGCTGTCCTCCAGAGACTCAGCCAGGCTGATGGGGTCCAGGCTGAGTTTGAGGCTATTTCTCTCGATGACGCCAGGGGAGGAGGCCCTTCTGCACTCAGTCGTCTTTAGTGTGGGTTCGTCCTGGCTGTCCTTGTGGATTAGGTCAGGGACGGACAGGGAAACCTCCCCATTGGGCAGAGCCTCGGCCCTGTTCCCCATTTCCATGGTGGCCTCTGGCTGTGAAGCATTTGCTGGGAGGGGCTGGGCAGTGGGAAGGGAATCCTGGGGCTGCCCAGATGGCAGCTCTGTCCCACACTCCAGACTGCTTAGGACGGGCTGCGAGGAAATCAGCATGTCCTGGGTGGTCTTCAGGGCCCGAGGGGTTCGCTTCCTGGTGATGGGAGGTGGGGGATCCAGCCGAGGGAATGCTTCTTGCAGGGCTGACCTGTAAGGTTGATGACACAGGGACGTGTGCTTTAAGACCGGCGAGATACCAGTCCTCGCTGCGATCTTGCTTCTCTAACTCCAAGTGCACACACATTCCACTCACCCGCCCAGGGAGCGCTTTTACGCTCTGGGCTGTCATTCTTGGTTTAGCATGTAAGTCTCAGCACAAATGGCTTCTGGCCTGTCACATCATCACTCGGTGTTCAGAGCAGCACAAAGGGTTAACACTGGGACCACTGGTGAACTGCGTCATGTCGGAACCTGTGCAATGGTCCTAACAAGTACATCATCACCTGGGGGATCCTGGAAATGGGAAGGCTGCTGCCACCGCAGGCTAATCCCTCCACTGCCTAGTGGGTTCTGGCAGACACTGGCTTCTCAGGGCAGCACCTCTCAGGCGTGGCTGGGTGAGCCCTGGGGAGCTTCTGGCCATACCTGGGTTTGAACCGCGCTCTGCCAATTACTAACTTTATAACTATCACATTACTGCCCTGAACTTGCATTATCTGCAAAATGGAAACAGTATTGAGTTTCCAGGAAGAGCATGCTCCTTCAGCTGTTTGTCACGGGACAACCTCATGTCCCTTCCCCAGGATCATTCTCCCCTTGAGATACCACATTCTGTCTGTAGACCTCCTCTTGGGTCCCCAGAACCGTAGGAATGTCAGGGCGGGAGGAGGAGGCACACTCACCTTCCGTCCTCCACGTCAGCCCCGCCAGCCAGTTGGGCCCCTGCAGTCTTGTTGACCTCCATCGTGCCCATGTTGCCCAGGCTCGAGGGCTCTTTTCTCCTCAGGAAGTCGTTAACTTTGGCCCCCATGGCTTTGCCCAGGTTCTTGAGGTGCTGGCTGCTGCCCACCCAGAGTCCTGGCCCGCTGGGCTCCACGGACCCCGGGGCAGCAGAGCTGGGGGCTGCAGGTCTGGACAAGTGGGGGAAGGAACGGCTTGACTGGAGCTTTGGAGTGAGGGCTGTGTTCAAGTTCTCGAACATGCTGTGGTCGACTACAAACAAAGAGGGAAAGACGGAGAAACGGGTGAGTAGAGGGGAATAGGGGGGTTCGGGTCTCCTTATACCATGCCTACAACCTATAATTCTTAAGGCTTTGGAAATAATCAAGAGCCAGCAAAGACATTCTTAAACCTTCCAATCCAGTTGTCCCGAAGGGATGCAAGGCCAGAAATTCTAGTTCCGCCTCACCCAGGTTAATCAGTGGTGAACTCAAACCACAAAGAGCTGACTCATCCCTTTAAACTTGCTTCTTTGACTCATGGCTTAACCCCTTACCTTGGGGTCACGAGGCCCTTTGAAGTAAAAGAAAAATGAGGATGAAGCAATGAGGTGTGACATTTTTACGTTGCCATGAGCATCTATGGGGCTCTCGGACTCAGGTACCAGGGCAGAAGGTGGTGGGGGGATGGCAAGTGTGTGGCCTGAAATTAGAAGCTCCCTGTAGCACGTTTTCTCCAAGGAAAATGCTCGCTTCTCCTGGGGTGGAACTCAGTGGAGTGGGCCAGCTGCATGCGGAGAGAAGCGAAGTGGGAATTCAGAACCAGTTCACACCAAATGGACAAGGACTTGGTGCCAAAGGAGGAGGAATGTGACAGACACCAGCTCATTTAATCCTCACAATCACCTAGTGAGGTGGGGCCTGGTGAGATTTCTATTTATAGAGGAGGAGGCAGGGCTCAGAGTAAAGAACTGCTGGGCCCCCAGGTCACAGGCAGTTACTGGTGTGGTGGGAACTAGAATGCAGGTTTTCTCACCCAAAGATGAAGGCTCTTTCCACTGCTTGCTCTGCCTTGCATGGAGCCTAAATATGCCTCATGGATAGTCATGCTCTCTGGGATCTCTCTCTTTGGCTGGAACAGTTAAATCAAAGGGCTGGGAGGAGATCCACTGGCTTATAAACACTAACAGGGCACAGAGGCCACATCTCATTCACTCTGTGTCTTTAACAGCCAGCCTGGGCTTGGCACAGAGTAGGTACTCAAAAATATCCTCAAACTGCCAAACCCATTTTGCAGGTAGAGAACTGTGGAGGCTAAGACCACAGTAGCTCCAAGGTCTGTCTGAGAAGAGCTGGAGTGCAGGGTTCTAAGCCATGCTGTTTATACACTTGCAGCCTCTCCCTACCTGAAATCCAGCTCAGGCCTCAGTGTGGTCAGACTCACATTGGGGCCTTGGAAGCAGGCTTGGGGTTGCTGTTCTTATGAACTACTCCAGATATTTTGTCAGTCTGGGAGGAAGAGAGGTTACATTTGGTCATAGGCTCCCCTCCTTGTCCACACCTCTGCTAAGTGCCTTTCTCGCTGAGCCTTCCTAACTGAGGTTAGGGTGCACTTTTTTTTCTGTTGAACTTCTGCATAAAGCAGTTCTCTGCCCTGCATGGCTGAATCCTGGGCCTCGGGGACTCTGTTGTGGTTTTAAGCAGAGTTATCCATTCTGAGCCAATGACCTCAATAAGCCATATTCTAAGGGTCTTTGGGCATCAGGAAGCAGCTGTGGGAAGAGTGGAGCTCTTCCCCTGTGGTGAACCCCACAGTCTTTGCCTCTGTGACTGCCCCTTACCCACACACAGGAAAAGCACCACCATGGGGGACATGCCAGGAACTGGGTCAGCGCATCCCTGGGACACATGGGGCAGTAAGCTGACTGGTTCAGGCTGGCTAGGTGCCAGGTGTAGACCCCCCCACACTGGCAGGGGATCCCAACCCATCCCACAACAGGGGTATCAGCTCTTGAGTCTTCTCCTGAGAGTGTTCATAGTGCCATGTCACTCACTTTTGCATAATTGACTTATCAGTTCCCATATCCTCCTAATTGTTTTATTATGAACTCTGAAAAGTAGCAGAGAAGCCTTTGGAAAGGAAAACACTTAAGACTTTCCCCCCAAAGCAAAAAGTATTTGGGACACCATGAAACCAGAGCAAATGTTCAAGAGAGGTGCACTAGGGAGGAAGGGAAATCCCCCCCACTTCCCGGCTCACGTTGTGCTATAGTGGTTTCACGGGGTTAATGTGGATTTTCAGAGCAGACACGCTCATCTCTAAAAGTGGAAGTACCAAAAACACCTGGTACGTGAGCCCCTTATAATTATTTAAAAAAACACATTCTAATAAACAAATAACTTATAATAATAACTTATCTAATAAACACATTCTAATAAAGAAATAACATTTGAGTCTTCTTGTACTCCCGCTTCTCTCCCCTTCAGAATGTATACACTGAATTCTTCAGTAATTTAAAGGCAGCCCATCATACACTCTCTTCACAGTTCTCTTAGTCTTTCTGGTAAATATATCTTGTCTTTATAATAAAATAGGGTCCTTGATGGGACACAGCATCTTTTTTTTATCATTTATTTATATATACATTTTTTCCTACTGTACAGCATGGTGACCCAGTTACACAGCATCTTAAATGGTATCTACTGTCTGTAATGCGCAGCGTGGCGCCTTGCACAGTGGTAGGCATTTAATACTTTAGTTTAATTGAGTTGACTTTTTTTTCCCCTCTTTTTAGGGCCACAGCCAGGGGTTGAATTGGAGCTGCAGTTGCCAGCTCCACCACAGCAACACCAGATCCAAGCCATGTCTGTGACCTATGCTGCAACTTACAGCAATGCTGGATCCTTAACTGACACTGAGCGAGGCCAGGGATTGAACCTGCATCCTCACAGACATGATGTTGGGTTCTTAACCCACTGAGCCACAGCAGAAACTCCAACTGAATTGACTTTGGATATGAACACTTAAAACTGACTGTATTATGGGCTGACATCATAGAGATACTGCTCCTCAAGCCTTTTTCAAAAGCCACTGAAAACCCTGGGAGTGGTCCACAGGGACTCTTGAGGCCAGGAGAAACTGCCCTTCTCCTCTTCCCTGGCTGGGGCTTCCTTCATCTCCACACCTGTGGGATGTGCAGTGAGCCCCATTCCTGCTGAAGGCACTAATGACCCCCACACTCCCTCCCTCCCTCCCTCAGGACTTGTGGTTCAGAAGATAATAGTGAGGGTGGAAAGAAAGGTGATTGGACCCCAGCCAGGTGGCCCTCCCCGCAGCACCCCCCCCCCCCAACATGCACACAGCCAAGCAGAGGGGAGCACCTGGGTCCACGAGTCATCCATAGGAAAGATGGTATCTTACCTGTCCGAGAAAGGGGCTCGGAAAGCAGGTGGGAAACAAACGAGAGAGAGAGAGACACATTTTATGTAGCGACCGAGCACTTGGAGAGGGTCACCTCCTGCCTGGGCCGACAGAGCATGTGAGACAGGGGTCCCGCAGGCGGAGTACAGCAGACCTGGATGGCCAGGTTCCCACACACTTTTAACAACCAAACCCAAACAGTCACATTTTAACAACTCGACAAACGGCACGGATGCCACCACCTCTATTTCCCCCAATACGCTGAGCCCCCTTTACATGAAGTGTATCTGCAACTCCTAGCTGGCGGCAGGACGAATGGAGTGGGCTGAGGCAGGATGAAATTCTAAGTCTTTTGGATGCTGTGAGCATCACTCATTCCTATGCAGCCTCATTTCCACATGCAAGTCACTAGATTTTAGACCAGGACCATGTGCATCCATGCGCCTGACTTAAAAGGGGAAAGCCAGATGGCAGAGCGGTCTGCCTAATGCTGCACAGGGAGCTAACACAGAGCAGGGGTTAGAACTCACATAGGCTGACTCCCAGACCCAAGACCTTTCTCTACACCATGAGGGCCCAGTGAACCTGCAATACCCTCCAAGCTGCCAAGGTACATGGTGTCAGCTTACATTCCAACTCCTTCTCACATTCCAAACCAGGCCATGAGGGAGGCACGCGAGGGGATCACGTCCTCCACTGTCCTGCAAATGTTTAAGTATTGTGAATAAACACGGACAGGAAGACAGCTCTGGACTCTCGCATGCAGACAGACGTTCACTCACCAACTTCACACACAGCGAGAGAAGCACACTGCAACTTATGAAGCGGGCCAGGCACTTCCCACACGGCACGAACATATCCACTCTTAGATCTAAAGCCCAGATGGAGCTAGTTGTGACAGTCTAACATCGGGCACCTCCAGGTCATCTTTCAACCCTAAAGCAGGCTAGGCTGTTGCATGATGAAAGTGAAGCAAAGAGAAGAGGCAACCTTGCCACCCTGCGTTCACAGCCTCACCAGCAAATTGCTTATAATGAGCAAAATGGTGTTGAGGAAGCCACCCATTTGTGCTTTAGCCATTTGCTAAAAATAGGCAGCACTAACCATTTAAAACAGTGTCTGGTCCCTATTCTTAGGAAGTACACATTGAAGTATTTAGGCACCAAAGGACATTATGTTTGTAACTTACCTTCAAACTGTCTCTGGAAAAAAAAAATGTATACCCAGAGACAGGGAGGGAGGAAATCGATAATGCGAATGGAGTGAAAATACGTTAACAATAGGAAAATCTGGATACAGGGTGCATGAATAGTCTCTGTGTACTCATTTTATTCTTGCAACTTTTTATCAGTTTGAAATTATTTCCAAAGAAAAATGTAAAAACTATAGTTCCCCCCCCACCCCCCAAAAAGAAACTAAAGCAAAACAACAAAGAACATTTGGTGACAGAGGTGGGGCAGATGAAAAAGAAAGCAAGGAGGTCATTCAGAGAGGAGAGAGAACCCCGGGGCTGGGAGTGGTGACAGCAATGACAAGGAAAAGTGACCCTAAAGAGGGGGGCACACAGAGAAATCATCACACCTCTACTATATTCCTTATTCTCTCCGGGAATTCCCAATCATAACAGGTCACTGAGGAAGGACAAGCCAAAAAATATCTTTAAAAGTTTTTTGTCTTGCTTGCAGTAGAACCCATGCATCCATGAGAGGGATAACCTCGCTGGTGAGTGGAATCATGTGGCCTTCTTGTGATGTCAACTGTGCTCAGAATGTTTATCGTCTAGACAACCCAACCAGCCTCTTGGGAGCAGGTGTGTGCTCTTCATACCCTACGGTTGTCAGAATATGGAGAACTTCTCACTCCTCAGCATTTCTGGACCTCGAATCTCTTCCTCTGTCCTGAGCACTTTTCCTGATATTATGTCCTCACGTGCCACCAGCTTGCCAGGTAAACTCTGGTGCCACTAGGGCCACAAAAATGTGGTGTTTTGGAAGCTTTTAATTGAGTACTCTACCAGATCATGTTACAGGACCACGATTTAGTGAGAAACTCAAATTACACATGGGGAGAAAGTAATTTTTCAAAATGCTGCATACATGGTAAGTAGTTCCTGCTGTTTATTAATTTCTTGCAAGGGAAGGATGGGGGAAACATTTGTTGTCAAGGTTTTTTTTTTTTCCTCTCTGAATCTACATGAAATCTCAAGGGTACAGTTTATCTATGTAAGGACCAGATACTAGTTTTAGTCCTGTTTTGACAAGCTGGAGAAGATCCAGATTTATCAATTCTTCAGTAGGGGGAACTAAAAGTTGGGGTAACTGATGAGCCCACCATGGAATACAACTGAATGCTCTGAGAACTTGCTAGTCAAAGCACAATCCATGGACTGGCAACATCAGCATTATCTGGGTGCTTTTTGGAAATGCAGAATCTTCGGAGTTCCCTGGTGGGCTAGTGGTTAAGGATTTGGCATTATCACTACTGTGGCTTGGGGTCAGTCCCAAGCCTGAGAACTTCCACACGCTTCAGGTGGGGAGAAAAAAAGAAAAAGAAAAAGAAAGAAATGCAGAATTTCAGGCCCTACCCCAGACCCGCTGAATCAAAATCTGTTTTAACAAGATCACCATGTGATTCCAGTACACATTGAAGTTTGAGAGGTACTGCTCTGTGGAGTAGTTGTCCTAAACAAGCATCTGCCTATACACAGGACACCTAATCTACACGTTTCCCACACTGAACACAGCTACTGCTCTGGGATGTGAGGCAAGGCAGCTTTTTAATCCAAGTGTTAGCAGCCATCAGGCAGCTAGGGTCCAACTCAATACTCCGGCTGTGGGTGGGAGGTGTTTCAGTTGGAGAAACTGGCTTCTCATCCTTGAAAGGGATCCTGGAACACAGCTACTAGGCCCATGACCAGACTTCCCTCCCCTGAGCCCTGGAGGGACCTAAAGGCTGCAATGCAGAGTAAAGACAGCCACAGACACCCACACCCACACCCACACCCACACACGAGCTGTAGGAGGATCAAAAGAGGGGTGGGCCAGGCAGAAAGCTGTGATCTGGTCCATATCGGAAATTCTGCTCTGCAAAGAATCTTTCCCGAGTCTCAGGGGAAACCACACCCCATTTGGGATTCCCCAGGGGGGGCATCCAGAATAGCGTTGCCAATCTGAGTGCAAGAAAATTCATCATTTGGCTTTAGATTTGCAGTGCCTTAAAGAACCAAGGGTGAACCTCTAGGTATGTCTGGGGGTGGGCGGGGGAGGGGGGGCAAGTGGTCTCAAGAAGAGGACTCCCAACTTTGCTCAGCTGAACAGAGTGTTTCTTCTATAACCCAGACATTGCAAAGACTGTGTTCCCCACTGAGGTGTCCAGCCCCGCTCAGGCCCTGCTGCCCCAGTACCAAGGCAGCAGTCTCCAGCATGGGGTGCACAACAGCGTGCTCTCACCAGGTGAGGTGTCCTCTGACTCTGGTGGCACATGTGAGAGGCTGGGGGCAGGGGCTGCTCCCTGAGAGGAGGGTGCCTGCCCCCAAGACCACGAGCTGCCTTTCCCCCTGCAGTCTCCTGTCTGGTGCTTCCTTTAGCAGAGACCTGCAGGTCTTATGGAGGCCTCTTGCTCCTCCTCTCCTGTCTCTCAGGCTGGTGTGGAAGAGCAGCTCCTGCTTGAGTGGGCTGTTACAGGCAGACAGACAGTGAGGCTGGAAAAACGACTACAAGCATTGGTGGCAGAAAGAAGGGCTATCAGAGGCCAGAGGTCTAAATGTCTGCTGAACCACCTGGGTCCATCCTTAGAGGCGGCAGAGGGAAGGTGTCTCCAGGGAGGGACACACATGATAAATGCCAAGGTTTAGTGAGTGGCTGAAGAGGGAGTCTCTACCCAGAGATCAAACTGCCATTTGTACTGGCAGAAAAGCAAAGAGCAGGAAAGAATGTCTTAGAGACTGTTCTCCCTGCCCCATCCTCTGCCTGCTCTCAGACCTGCACTTAAGGTGGGGCAGCAGAGACCTGAGGTCATGCCTGAGTACCCACCTTCTTGCCTTTCTGCTTCTCTGCCCAGCCTCCAGCCACCCCCAGCCTCCACACTCCCTGCCTGGCTCAGACCCAGCCGTTTCCTTTGCAGACTGCATCTTGGGGGACCCCCAGAACGGGGAGCAGCTGAGGCGGAACTGCACCATCTACCGGCCCTGGTTCTCCCCTTACAGCTACTTTGTGTGCACGGACAAAGAGAGCCACCTGGAGACCTACAGCTTCCCAGAGGTGCAGCGGGACGAGGGCAGGGGGGACAACTGCCTTCTGGAGGACATGGCTGAGAGCATCTGCTCGTCCTCTTCCTCCCCAGAGAACGTCTGCCTCCGAGAGGCCACCAAGAAATCCAGGCACGGCCTGAACTCCATGGACTACATCACATCCCAGGATATCCTCATAGCCTCCAGGTGGCACCCTGTCCAGCAGAGCGGCTACAAGTGTGCAGCCTGCTGCCGCATGTACCCGACGCTGCACTCGCTCAAGAGCCACATCAAGGGGGGCTTCAAGGAGGGCTTCAGCTGCAAGGTGTACTACCGCAAGCTCAAAACCCTCTGGGGCAAGGAGCAGAAGGCCCGGCCAGGAGACAGGCTCTCCTCAGGCAGCTGCCAGGCCTTCAAGTAGCGTGTCGGCAGCTGTCTTGCTGGTGGACACTTCAGGTAAAGAGGGGCTGCTGCTTATTTATCTCTAGAGAGATGTCAATAAACCAAAGTTAGTGACAGCCTTCTGTGAAGTCTGAGGCCACCCTGTACCACTTTGTCCTTCCCAGTCCCTGTGTCCCCATCCCATTCCCCTGCTGCTACCACTTGCCCAGCAACACTAGGCCCACCTCCCTGCCTCCTTCCAACACCCCCCCCCCCGATGCTTTTAAAAGACAATACCTGAAGTTTGAGGATATCCTCTGAAACGGTGGTTTTTCAAAGTGAGGTGCCCAGATCAGCGGTGTCAGCATCCCCTGGGAATTTGCTAGAAATGAAATTCTCAGACCCCTCTCAGACCTACTGCATCACAAACTTCAGACCTACTGAATCACAACTCTGGGAGTGGGCCCCAAAATCTGTGTTCCAACTGCCCTTCCCTCTGGGAGATTCTGATGCAGCTGAACAATGAGAACCACCCCCTCTAAGATGCTGGCCTTCCTGTCGGTCCCTCTGTGATTGGTCCCTGCCTTGCATGATGGGAGAGGAAGAAGGGTTGAATGCCCTTTCCTGTTGGCCTGGAGAAGGTTCCACCAGCAGAGTCTCTGCACAGTTTGGGCATCTTAGATATGAGATCTTCTGAGGGGTGCCACAGGGAGGACAATGTGCCCTACGTATAAGACAGAAAAGAGGCAAATAGGGCTAAGCTCACGCTGAGGGAGTAGGGGACGGTTCCACAGGCAGAATCTCTGCACAGTTTGAGCATCTTAGATGCTAGATCTTCACAACGGGCGGGTGGGGGAACATGCCCTAAACAAAAGAGGCAAGTAGGGCTGGGGCCCATTCTCATCACATATGACCCAGGGCACGTCTTTACATGGCCATGTTGAGTCATGTCAGAAAGCCCAGGTGAACATGAAAATACTGCTTCCTGTTACCGAGAAGTGTCCCAGGACACAGCCCTGATCCTCATTCCATTTCCAAGCTAATTTCACAGCCAATTCTAACCCAGAAAAATGGATGAGCATTGGGGGGTGCAGCAAGAACATTTGTTTAGCCCATTAGGTGGTTTTAAAAAAAAAGAGCTTAATGCTTGATGGTCTTATTTACCTCTCACTTCATCCCCCTAATGACTCAGTGGGCCCCTTCACTGCAAGGGACCACTTTCTTTCAGGGACACTGGCACCAACCCTCCCCCAGTCTTTGCCTTCCCACTGGTTGGCACTGGGTTGGGGTACAGTTCCAGCAGTCATATAGTATCTTCCCAAAAGCCCCACTCTGTGGTTCAGCAGTGCTGCCTCTGCTTATGACTGTCTGGCTAAACTATGACTTGTAGTTCTTTTGTGAGAAAGAGGCTGGGCTCTAACTCCCCCGTGGCCCAGTCCCGGGCTGTGAGATCACTTCCAGCCCCACACCCCATCCCCTGCTCCCCACCCCGGCTCCTTCTCCACCCTCCATCTACCCAGAGTCCCAGAGTCTCCTTGACCTAGGAGCGAAGGCAAGCAGAGTCCCACCTGCCCACTCAGGCGTAGGGTGGTCTGAAAGCAGCTCTGACATTGGTCCACTGCTCCAGCATCCGGTTCCCTGAGGGAGTGGGTGAGAAGCTCTGGCAAGTCTTAGTCCTCACTCTGACCTCCTGCTTCCCTAAATGGAAAAGCCACCTGAGCCCTCAGAGGCTGCTCCTTACCATCGCTGTGCACATGTACCCCTTGATGGGGCACCTGAGGGAGTACAAGGGGGCGGGGAGGACTTGGGGTGGACCTGAGGCTGCTCCTGGTCTCAGCATGGTCCATGGGAGAACCAGGAAAGCCTTCATGCACTCCTCACCTGGTCTCACCCCCTGTGCCCAGCCCTCGCTCCCTCCACCAGGGCATCCATATCATGGGCACAGAACACAGTTAAAAAAAAGAAGGCAAGCCATTCCGAGGTTGGTCTAGGACTGAGCCCAAGGGCCAGAGCATGTGCTAATCATGACCTGACAGGTGCTGGAAAGTAGTGCTCTATCCCTCAGGACAAGGTACATTCCACCCTTCACATTTAATGTAGTGTCATTATGTCCCCAGTAGCTTTTGCAGTACAGAGTTCTGAGTCAAGTTTCAGCCCAGCAGAAAAGGCACCCAGCACATTTACTAACCAGCACAGGCAAAGCCTCCCTCTCAGTTAATTAGGAGGTAAATGGTACTGTGCCCCAGGCCACTGCCAGGAACTCTGCTGAGTTCTTTAAAAATGCCACCTCATTTATTCTTCATTAGAGCTTTCTGTGGTGTACTGTATCCTCACTTTACGAAGGAGACAATAAGGCTTACTTCAGTTCATGAAGCCAGAAAAGGGCAGAGGGCAGGTGAACGTGGTTGATCCGACCCTCCAAACTTTCCTTTGGGCCTGGCCTAACGAAGTTATCAGGTTTAACAAAACCTCTGCCTTCAAAATGGCTACAGGTTCTGGCCAAAGTAGCCTGGTTTCCATGATGTTGGTTTTGCGAGATCCTGCAGCTCCTTATTCCGCTAACATCCCCCTTTGCCAGCATTCCTCCTCCCCTTCCATTTCTACTCCCTGCTGATGGGTCAGGCCTCCTCTGCTGAGCTGTGCTGCAGCGACACCATAATCCTTCCGGACAGGTGTGGGAAGAAGCCTGCTTTGGCTCCAGTATGGATGTTCTTGGAATGGGCCCATTCAGAATCCTCCCCACTACATATTTCAGACATTTAGTCAGGATTCAATGAAATTTTATAACCTTTATGATCTTAATTATCTTAAAATGGTGTACTTTTTCAAGCACTCAAAATTTGCTGCTGCCGCCAATATATTCCCATGATGTTTGGAATCTGAAAAGATCTGGGTTTGGGAGCATCTGGGGTTGGGGGGAAGAATGGGTAGAGCCTAGGCCTTGCTGACATTTGGGGCTGGATAACTCTTGGTTGTGGGGAGTGTTCTGAGCACTGTCAAATTTGGCAACACCCCTGGTTTCCAACCACAATGTGCCAATAGCATCATTCTGAGTTGTGACAAACAGCAATGTCTCCAGACACTGCCAAACATCCATCCCTTGCGGGAGCAAAATCGCCTCCAGATAAGAACCACTGGTGTAGACTGATCCTGCAAGGCTGGCCTGGATAAACTGCCACTAAAGGCACCACCCTCCTCCCCCTCCTCCCCTCCCCGAGGGAAACACGTGAGTTCTTTCTAAACACCACACCCTCGGGAACCCTGCGTCACAGAGCTGATGCCACAGGGCTTGGGAAGTGGGGTGAAGTGGAGGGGAGAGAAGGAGCAGGTAGGATAGAAGAAGCAAGAAAAGACAATGGAAAAGCTTTTAGAAATAAGAAAGATTTATTTAGCAAAAGCCACTCGACTAGTGACAACATCCAGGGAGTAAGTGCACTTACATGACCAGAATCTTTTCCCAGAGAGTTGATCCAACAGAGTTAGTGCCACGCAGTTTTAGGAAGTAGAGGGCTCAGGAGTAGGGGGCAGGGTGGGAAGAAGCAGTCAGGCAAAGAGAAAATAAAAGGAATACAACCCTGAAACAAGAGCAGTTGAGAGAAGTGAGGCTATGAAGAGGCTTTATAGACAGCATTGGTGTAAGCAGGAATATAATTGTCAATCCCGATAGACAGTCCATCCTGTGCAGAGAAATTCTTTCCTGGCTCCGCAACTGTGGGAGCCTCATGTGCCCAAGAGTCTGCTGGCACCTGGGAGAGGCCGGGGCAGGTACAGTAAGGGAGGTGGCCCTGGTGTCCACGTGTCCTCCATATGGGGCAGAGTAGGAGGATGAAAAAGAGGAGGGCAGGAGTTGAGTTAGCAGAGCAAGAAGCAAGGAGAAGACAGGGTGACATCGCTCAGAACTCAGGTCTGCAACGTTCCCTTTCCTGTCCCGTGGCTGGTGACCCTTCAAGGCCCCTAGATCTGTCCTTTGTCTCCTTCATCTCCACACAGCCAGTGTGCGCTGGTTTGGGTCACACTAAGGAGGAGGTTAGCACACAAATCAAGGCTCCAGGGAGAGCCTGAGATGGGGAAAAGGATGGGGCCGAGGCAGGTGGAAACCACAGTTTCTCCAATTCTTCAATCTCTCCTCCATCTCCTTTCTTCTTTCCTTCTGAAAGCTTCTCAAGACCCCCTTTTACAAACTATCTCCCCACCCAGTCTCCAAGAAGTCTTCTCCTAACACAGTCCAAACGCCTGGTCCACTGACCTCTGGTTTTGTCCTCAGACCCTGCTTCTAGGCAGTGGGCCTGGAGAAGCCAGACCTTCCAGTCCCCTGAACCTCCCAAATTCTAAAGAGCTTTAGAGGTCCCACACTCAAGGAAGCCCAGGTTCAGGTTTTGTAAGCTAGCTAGGCTCAGTCAAACTGGACTCCTGACCTCTCTCCTTTGATTTCGTGGTTCTTCCTTCCCTCATGTATCTGGACCTACTTCCAATGATGCATTAGATAGTATAAAAAAATAAACAGAACCACCCCTCTCCAACTAAACACACATTTAGAAAAGAATACAAACCTGGTGACTCAAACACCCTGGAGATTCTCACTCTCTTCTCTCTGGTCACTTCTCACAAGCCTATGCACACGTATATAACTTCCTTCACACGTGTCTATACAAGCACACATGCACGCGCGCGTGCACACACACACACGCATCACATTCCACTGACACCCTCATGAACCATGGAAGGCTAACATAAAGCTGCATTTATTTCCTTTAATTTGGACTTCTTGGTCTAGAAGAAATCCAACTGCACCTATAAGAAAAAAATCTGCACTTTCATTTCTGTATTTTATAAAGCCAAGTTAGGCTTGCAGCACTCCATTTTGGGGCAACCACATCCTTACCAGTTGATCCTCAAATAATACTGCAGTCTGGGTGTGTAGCTTGTTGTACAGGATGAAGACTTATTTCCCCAAACACAAGACACTAGCACATCTCCACTCTCTCTCCAGGCATCTTTAAATCTGTTAACAGCCACTTACAGCCTTACTGGAGCCAAGGACAAGTATGCTTGCCCTTACTGCCCCAATCAGCCCATTGTACCAGGTAGTAATCTCTAGGCAAGGCCCGATGGTAAAAGAGAATTGCATTTGGCACCTTTTACAGGTGTGCTCGAGGCACATACCCACAGAGAGTCTGGTCAAGGGCAATGTGCCTTTGGTCCCTGACTTAAGTGGCAGTGATTCTGAAGAGTGGACTTAAACAATCTCAGCTACATTTTTTTCTTTTTTTGCAGTAAAAACTGACCACGACTGCCCAGTGGGGAGAACAGATTGAGAGGTAAGGCTGGGGGACTCTGGGTCTCTGAGAAGTTGATAGAGGCAAGATTTCTACAAAAGCTTCAGCTGGCCCAGCCCCTGAGGCAGGACACAGGACAGAGAGGGCAGCTTTCCAGCCTCCATGCGGATGAGCCGGGCTTGCAGGCAGGAGGTGGGCACAGCATCCACACTGAGGAATCAGACTTAAGTGATCTGTGGCAGCAAAGAGACTGTCCTCCCCACGGGCCTTCATAGTATGGGCCTGAATGAGAATAACTCCTAATTTCCCTCTGCAGCAACACCTGATGCTCAGCTAGTTTGGAAAATGTTCAGATCCAATTCATCTGAAAGCTTATCCAATGTGACACATCCCAATGCCACACTCACCCTGAAAGGACTAACTATCTTTGAGCCTAGAGAATTCAACCTCTACAACTGGGCGAAGGAATTCCTCCCACGAAGGTCAGAGGAGAGTTAGGCAACTGGTAGCATCCTGACATCCAAACACAAAGTACCTAAGAAGGTACCAATGGCTTCCCTTCATTGTCGGGACCACAGAAGTGGGGAGAGTGAGGGGGCTACTAGGGCATGACATGCCAAGCAGGGGAGCCTGATGGTGCAGCAAGTGGGGAGCAGGTCCTTCAGCAGCCTGGTGGTCCTCAAGAGGGACCCTCTCCCAAAGCCATGGCCACCCCCCAGTTGACACAAGTATGAAAGAGCTGATTCATCTCTGGGAATCCACTTTCTCCCCCACTTGACCCACCTAAGCAAAATCCTAATCCTTTCCTGACACTGGAAACGCTTCTGGGCCCCTAGGTATCCTCAGCACCACGCATTAGCCAGAGGCCCACACCCCATTTCCGGTCACAGCCTGACTCGGCACCTCCACACCTCATCCGCTGCCTCCAAATCCTGACCTCGAGGCACCTACACGGCAATCTCATCATCCAGGCTATCGCCCAGCTCCTGCCTCTGCAGGACGTTCAGCAGCCGGGGCAGCTCTTCCTGGGACCACGAGTCGCGTTCCTCGCTCTCGTCCGTGTTGGACTCGTACTCCGAGGCGATGCCTGACTCCCGGAACTTGATGAGCTCCAGGCTGCCCAGGAGCGGCTCGCCCTGAGCAGGGGGTGGGGTGTCCTCGGGCGGGAGAAAGCGGAAGCACTCCAGCTTCACCAAGCAATCGCGCCTACCTAAGGGGCTGCCCGCCGGGTGGGCGAAGTCGGCCAAGCCTGCGCCCAGGGGCGGAGAGTGCAGGTCCTCTGGCTTCGGGGTCGTGGGGTCGCAGAGCACGGGCAGGGCTCCGGAGCGGAAGGTGATCTCCAGCAAGCTGTCCTGGGAGCCCACTGGAGGCAGAGACGAGGGGGAGGGGCCACATTAGCTAGGTGGCTGGTTTGGAAGCATCCCGGGGCTCCTCAAGGGGCTGTGTCTCGGGCACTTCTTCCCTTCCTTCCACCCCACCCAGCAGGACACTGGAGGGAAAGAGCTGGGGAAGGCAGTAAGGGCTGGATGAGGATAACCTGATGGCTGGCTGGGGAGGTCAGTGAATGCCTTGAATGGGGTGTGTGGTATGAAAAAGGTACAAATTGAAGGGCTGTGTTAAAAGCACGTGGTAATGTTTAGTGCAAGCTTGTGAAGTGGCATTAATTAGAATACAACAGGGCCTCAATAAACAAATAAAATAAAAAAACCAAAGAGGCTTCCAGAGTGATGAAGTATAGTGGTTCCCAATCCATATCTTTGGGCCACTTAAAAAACAGAGTTATCAGGAGCTCCCATCGTGGCTCAGCAGTTAACAAATCTGACTAGTATCCATGAGGATGCAGGTTTGATCCCTGGCTTCACTCAGTGGGTTAAGGATCTGGTGTTGCTCTGAGCTGTGATGTAGGTCACAGACTCAGCTTGGATTTTGCTGAGCCAGCAGCTACACCTTCAATTAGACCCCTAGCCTGGGAACCTCCAAATGCCACAGGTGTGGCCCCAAAAAGAAAAAAAAAAAAAAAAAAAACAGAAAAAAAAAATAGAGTTATCAGCCCTGCCCCAGATCTACCAATACAAAATCTCTGTGGGTTGGATCTGGGAATACCCATTTTTTAAAAAGCTCATAGGATGGTTTGGGAGAACTACTGCTATAATAGGGAAAGCATTTGTTTTATAATTTGACCTGGGTTTGAATTTTGGCTCCTATGACTAATCTTGCTAGTCCTGTAACCTTGAGCTTGTTACTTAACTGAGTCTGTTTCCTCATTCGTAAAATGGGTACATCATCTCTCACTACAGGGATTAAATGAGATAATGCATATATATATGACATCCCATCACAATTTGTGCTACCACAGGTGATCAATAGATATGTGTTGATCCACAGCCAACACACACTTAGAGCAGGCAGACAACCCACGGAAAACGCACTTGGAGCAGCAGACAACCCATGGATAAGCTCAGGAGGAAGGTGTGGAGACATGCTTACTTCCCAGTGCAGCCTGGAGGGGGCTGGGTGCAGAAGCAGACATCCAGGCTGGGAGCCAGGCGACCTCTGCCACTGACCAGCAGAGCTAGTTGGCCACGGTTACTCCTCTGCTTTATCCATTCAGTAGATACACTGCTACCAGCCTTTTCCATGCTACTGAGTTGTGAGACAGACAGTGCAGAGGAAGTAAACTACTTCACAGATTGCTGTCTCCTGCAGAGCTCACAGAGAGCATGACTCACAATAGGTGCTCAGTATATTTCAACTAGAAAAGCCCTTTGAGAAAGAAATGGGTAGCCTTAGGGATAGAAAGCCTGGGCCCCCATCAAGGAGAGGCTGGATGAACATGTGGTGGTGGCACCGGGGGACATTCAAGGTCAACCTGGGCATGAGGCTAGAAGGCAGCCAAGACCCTCCCTGGCTCTGTCATTTTATAATTCCATGAAATATATGGGCGGGACAAAGCTGCCTTTGTTTTCTGTTGGAATACAAGGGCAGGGCAGGGGTCCAGTAAAGCACCAAAAGCTTTGGGGAAGAGAACACATGGTTTCAGAGCCTCCACAGAGGGAGGTGGGGCCCTTGCTTACTGGCGTTCTGTCCTGACAGCTTCAGCTCCAGCTCCTGCACCTGCTTGACCAGGAGGGAGATGTGCTGGAGCATGTCCTTGTTCTGCAGCAGGAGCTGGTGCACGCGAGCCTGGGCCTCCAGCCGCGCCGCAGCCTCAGCAGCCAGCTGGTCCTTCAGCAAGTGAACCTGCAGAAAGGAGGTGGCAGAGGAGACAGCGAGGAGACAGGACAGAGAGAAGAGAGGGACGTGAATGCAAACAAGAGTCGCTGATCGTCGGCTGGGACCAGAGATGCCTTCCAGGTTCAGTTCAAGATGAAGAAGCCCTTCCTGGGCAAAAAGGGGCCCTGGGGCTTGTAATTTGGAGGTGAAGCCAAAAGAAGCTGGGGCTGGGATGTATCACCCATGAACCACTCAGAGCCGCTCACCAAGACCAAGAGGTAGGAAAGAGTCGTGCCCAGACCCTGCCCCCACCATCCCTGTCAGAACTCCTCTAACAGCTAATACATCACTGCCATGTTCAGGCAGGTGCCTTTTTCTCGTCTTGTCTTTTAAAACACAAAACCAAAAACTGACATGGTGACCCATCAGCTAAGAAGTGTCACAGTGAACCCCCATACAATCTCTCCTCTCCCCTTCCTCATACCCAAACATAATGAGAGGAAGCCCACCACGTGCCCTAACGTAGTGAGGTGGTCGGAATCAAGTCTTTTTCTCCATATCTGTAGGTGTGTGTCAGCTTCCTTCCCTGATCTTACATTCCCTTTTTATTTCCCAGGGCACCTGGAAGCATGCTGCACACCCAGCAGAGGTCGGTTTACTGACTAATAACAGGGCCTCAACCACAACCCCGGCAGGGCTGAGGGGAACAGCTTATGGCGCCCCCCCCCTCTGTGGGAGGAAGGGGACCCTCACCAATGTCACTTTCTCACGGTAGAGCAGCTGGCAATGGCACACCCCACAAGGGCAGGGGTTGGTAGGGTCTGCTCGTGGTGTAAAATCTGAGTATAGGGATACAGTTCAGTGGAGGAGAAGTGGGGCGACTCCATCAGGACCCTGGCTTGAAGACACTGAGTCACAAAGCAACAACAATATTCACACATACATGATTTTTGTGCTAAGAAGTGGATAAAGAGATGGGGGAGGGGCCGGGTGTATCTGAAGGTTCCTGCATAAGGGGAGCTGATGAATTTGGTGGCCTAGACCAAAGCAGCCTGTGAGAAAGAGGGTTTTCTTGAACCAAAAACATGTTGCGGTTAAAGACATAGAGTCAGGGTGCTGAGAGTGGGACAGGTGGAAGCAGGAGCCAGAGCGGAGAAGGAAGGAGCTGGAAGAACTGATTCTTGGGCTCAGACAACACATGCTCTGGGTTTCTGAAGAGCGGTCTGCTCCAAAGAGATTCATATTCTATCAGGGTGGAAAAGACCACAACCACGCCACAGTCTGGCCAAGCCTGACCAAGGGACCTGCCAGCCCAGTGTCTGCCCCTCTCAGCAGCCAGCACTCCGAAAGCACACTCTTGGCTGCAGCAGCTGCTTCCTCCCCGCCCAGATTTGAGGACCTGACCTTGCAGTTGGCTCTGCTTCTAAGTGGAGCCGCTAATGAGATTAGTTGCCACTTTCCATTAGCGGCTCCCAAGGTTAGGCCTAACTTTCTCCCCGGGGGAAGGATGCCTAAGGAATCTAAAGTAAGTCTGTCCTCCACCGGGCGCTGCTAAGGACAGAATCAATACTTTGGTCCAGACATCAGCCTCATCTGCTGCCTCAAATAAACTAAGAAGAGGGGTGAGAACAGGGAAAGAAGTGGCAACGATATTTTAGGTGGTGGGTGGCTATTAACGCCTCTCCCTGGAAACTGAGGCATGGAGATTGTTTCCCCACGAGTCCCCCCATCCTGTTGGTTCTGAGAAACAGGACAATTAGTGTGGGGACAGTGCCCTCAGAGGAAGGACCAACCTTAACCTTCCATCTGTGAGGGATGTGACTAGTTCCAGCTAAGAGTATCATTGAAAGGAAGGGACTGTGCATGCAGAATTGCTAATTATCCATTTTCTATTTTCTTCAGAACAAGACAGAAACATTAAGCAGAAATGTGGAACAGAGCTGTCAATACATGTAAACAAAGCAGAGAATCCTGCCCACCGTTAAGTGGCATCTATGGAAGGATCCCTGCACACATGAACATAGACTCACGTGCCTGAATCCCACATCCAAACATTCCAACAGAACAGGCCATTTGAGAGCACTGCACCAGGAGCTAGAATGCTCGAGTCTGTTGGTTACTCGCTCTGCAACCATGGGTACCTGGACCTCACCTTCTCCATCTTTCAACTGCAAGGGTTAGCTAAGGGCTCCTCGGACAATGTATGATTCTGCATCTAAGTGGATGTAGTGGTCAGTACCAGGGGCTATTTGCTAAAGGCTCAGTGAAGAACATTCCTAGATTTCCACTGGGAAGTCAGAGAATTAAGATTGGGGACAAAAGAGAACTTCCCTCCTGCAGAAGCAGGAAAAAAAGTTGGAAGATTCCTTTGCAGGCAACCATTCCAGTGGTGGAGGTACCAGCGATACATAAAAGATGACCCTTGAGTCAAATACTTTCATCACAGATCCCCAGGCACTCAGTGCCATGAGAAAAAAATGTTGTATTTGAGTGTTCCTGGTGCCAGATTACATGAGAATTTTAGTGTTGCAAATGCAGAGTTATAACATTTCAGGTGTTTTCAAACCCTGGGAATGTGAAAGCACATGCTGCTGCTGCCTCCTAAAACCAGCACTAATGAGCCCTTCTGCTCCTGCAGCAACAACAGTGGCTGCAGGCACAAGGCTCAGGCCTCTCACAGCAGCAGTCTGCACCGCCAGGGAGCCCAAACTGGGCCACGATGGGACAAAACAGCCCGAACTTCCTTTAGATTTGGGGCAATTTAATAATCCCTGCGTTTTGCATATGTGGGTCTGGCTTGGAAGTACTGAAATGAGGCCGCATTATTTTCAGCCTTGGCTTGGGCAGTCGGCTACAGCCGTGTGCTCGCTTCCTCCATCGTTCAGCGGGAGCAGATACCACCACCTCCTCCCTACCAGATGGGACTTATTTGTATTCAGCACACTCTTCTTTTAAAGCATCAAACACCTTTCGCAAAGGTAGGCCACATTAATTTCTGAAAAGGCAGGAGTTGGCTTCGCCTTTCTGGAGCTATGTGGTCCCCGCCAACGACCGTTCCGGTCACAGACTAAGTCAGTGGGAGGGCCACGCCTGGAGCGCAGTGCCCAGTCCTGCCTTCCTGCCACAGCTCTACAAGCATGAGTCTGACCCTGCACCCTCCAGCTCTGTGCCAGTTCACAACGCTCGGACACCCACCCTCAACCCACCCAGCAATACCACACCACTGCCCACTGGCTCTCCAGCCTACTTGCCTGGACTCCAGCTCCTCCATGAGAAGTGGGGGCAGGGCCAGGCTGAAGTTAGGGAGCAGCAGGCACATGGAAATGGCAGTGGAGAGAACCAGAGCGATTTGCCCCCCCCCCCCCCCCACCAGACACACAAGCAGAGGCAGGAGGCGCTGTCTCAGCATGCACAAGGCAGGGACGTGGGCAGTGCACCCAGGCTGCTGGGGACTGGGAGAAGCCATGAGGACAGATGCTAAATCTAGGGCCTTGGTGGGGGTGCAGAGGGTTTTTAGCGCTGTTCCTCTAACGAACTATGGCATACACAATTGCGAAGCATAAGTAACCAATCACTTGTTTCAGAACAAGTGCAAGAGGCAACAGGTAGAGAAGAAATCTTTCAACAGCAGTACTGAGCTGTACTAACATTTTTCCCATGAGCTAGGCCGGGAATTGGTAAACAGTGAAGGGACCTGGCCTACTTAAATGCTGCCGATCAGCCACAGCGCCCAGATCAATTCTGGAGCTATGCGGGCCCAGCGCGTGGCCATGCGGGTGACAACTACATCCCAGTTTTGGTTCAAGGCTTGGCTAGAGTCTCATTCGCACCCTTGAGCTTCTGGTTCATCTAAAAGCAGGAAGCTAGTGCAGCCAGGCAAGCCACATGCTGGGTTGGGAAAGTGGTCTGAAGGGCTTGGGGTTCACTATTTACACTAACTTAGAAATGCTTGAGAGTCCGCTGAGCCACACCTTTGTCTGGGTACCTTTAAGGCCAGGCCCGGCCCGTTCTAGACCAGCTCTGAACCAACTGAGGGAGAGGTTGGGAGAGGTCTTGAGGTCTTAGACCAAGTCAGAACACCATGAAGGAGATCTAAGCTCAGCCCCAGTGATAACAGTGGAACCAGAATGGCCTGTGAGAATAGATGGGGGAGGGGCACATTATGCAACAAGGGACCCCAAGAGTGCACCTGTTTACAAGAAACTCTGTCTTTATCCTTAGCCCTTCTCAGGGGCCACAGAGGAGGACTTGGATGGTCCCAGCGCAAAAGAAAATAAAGTGCTGAGGTCACAGTATTATCCATTGGAATTCTGGGGACTGCTGGTAGTTTAACAAAGAAAGACAGAAACCTTGCAGTTTAATGGCCATAGAGTCTGACAGAACAAGTACAGGCTGACCTCGTACTTGGCATTGTATAGAGAAACCAAGTTGCTAGATTTGATCTATTTTAAATGCATGAAAGATGCCAAGAAACTCACCTATTGATCTACCTATATATCTAATTGTTTCTACTCAAAGATAGGGAGGCTAATTAAAGGTCTTTGGATCAAATGCTACAAAGAGAGAAGGAGAGAAATGTGCAGAGAAACCTGCAACTGAAGGCTGGTCTACAACAGAATCAGGAGATGAAAGCCAGTTGAGAGGTACAACAATATCTCTGCTGAATTCCTGGGCAGCAAAGAAGGTGCAAACTGAAGAGACTGCCGGTGAGGACGGCAAGACAGAGTAGAGGAGTCGGCTCAGGAAGCTGTCTGCTGACCTCAAGGTCCTGTCTGATCTGAAGATTTTAGAAGTCTAAGACCCTACCCAAAGCCATCCCCTCAGTTTGGAATGCACTCCAGTGGCCTGCTTGAACTGAGACTCAACCAGGGTACCACAAGCTACTATCAACAGACTCCAAATGTGGGAGAGGCTTGGGGAAGTGGCTGGGACTGAGAGAGGCTCTTCAAGGAACTGCAAGCACCATGCTCCCCCCACCCCGGACCCCCAGCTGCACTGACCTCTGGGAGAGAGGCAATTAAAATAGGTCCAGGGCCATGATGTCTCAATGAGAGAGATGCTTGATTCTGGACCAGAGAACCATTCTTAGAGCTTCATCCTGATGGTGGGAGACCCAAGATAAACTTCCAGGTCTTGAGGCTTTGTGGACTGAGCGTACCCTTCGACTGCCACAACTCTCTTTTTGTTGTGCAGATAACACGTGTTGTGCAAATAGTCTCTCTTTAGTATCTAGCAGTAACTCCAAATTCAAATGCCTCTCTGATTATATTCATCATGAATATGCATCAAGCCCATTCCTGGGTAAATAATAATTACTTGGCAATTGATATGCGGAAAGAGAAAAGTATCGTAGTTGAGAATGGATTTGTATTCAATGGGAAACTTTTGGAAATGATGTGAGTTGCCGAATGGCCCTGTGCTGGAGCATTCGTGCTTTGTGCTCCTGTCAGCTACCACTCTCAGGAGGAGGGGATTCTCAGGACTGCCACACCATTATTAACTGAAGGGATGAATTCTGTTATTTGATAAAAGGCAATTTTTCCCCCAAATATAAGAAGGCATTTAATGACATGCCTCCTCCTGTTGCTGTTCGGGAACACCTGCAAATCCTCCTAGCATCAACACATATCCTTTTGATTCCTGGTCAGGATTTTTTAAAAAGGCTCAAATCACTTGGGAGCTGTGCCTGACTGATTGTACTCTCTTAAAACCTGGCTGCAAAAGGCACCCATGAGGCCAGGCCTCAGGCTCAGGTCAGCGTGAGATGGTTATAAGGTCTTTTCGAGACCAGAGCCATTGCATCGTTTTGGTTAGGCTGCTGGATACTCCCTCAGGGTGTGTGTGTGTTGGAAAGGACAGCTTCACCTGAGGGTCATGAGACGAGAAGGAGAAGAAATGAGGAGGATCCATAAGCGCTCCTTAGATAAGCCTTCTCTTGTTCTCATTCCAGAACGCAGAAAATCTCAGAGGTTAGTCTAGGTAAGCCGATGTAGAATGCTGGTGCACAGAGCTGCCTTCCCGATCTCTCACCAACCCCCCAAACCCTAGGGGCCCCACTCTTCTCATTGTCTTCATCGACCCACCCAGGCCCTAATCTTGTCTGACCCCTACTCCGGGATTCAGCCTTTAAATGGAACAAATGATCGTGTCTTAACCACTCCCTAACTGCCCATAGAGAAGACGAAGCTCAGACTCATAAGTTCCAAGGAAGACGTGGACAGCAATGCCCTTTGGAGAAAGCAATCAGAAGGGATCCTTACTAAAAGCAGCAGGGAAATCTCATCATCCCTCCTTTATAAAGCAGCAGCCCAAGAGGTCCTCAGGGCTCAAACAGCTCGTGGCTCCTGAAATCTAAGCTGATTCTTCTCACTATGGCTCAAATACTAACGGAAGTCCCTGTAAGTTAAATCCCATTGCAATGAACTCCAAGGCCAGCATGGTATTGAATCTTGCCTGGAATGAGTAGATGACTAACAGAGGCATGGAAACCTGCAAGGACAAGATTTCCAGGATGGAAGCCTCTGCAAGGATGTTGGGCACAAATTCATACTTGAAAATTCTTTGGGGAATGCTATCACAAAGTCACTTCTGCCCTGAATCCAAAGGCACCCCACCCCACCCCAAATACCAGGAAAGGAAGGCAGGAAAGGAAGGGTGAAATTATGTGCGTCTTGTTCCTTAGTAAGTTCAACATCCAGCCAAGCCAGCCAAGCCCAACTCAGAGCAGGGGATACACAAGAAACCAAAACGTTCCTTCCCATTTCAACCGTATCCCCCATTCTCTCCCCTCCCCAGCTTCCCTATTCCCCAACAAGCAATGATCTGAGAGCATGAGCCAACCCTTATAGCTCCCTAGGTTTTAAACCTGCCCTGTGCCCCTCGCTAGGGAAGGCGCGTCAAGCCCATGAGAGTGGAGCCTGCGAAGTAGGGAGGAGGCTGAGGAGAACCTGGGCCACAGCCACTTGCGTCTGCTGCTGCTGCTGCTGGAGGAGCTGCTGGAGGAGCTGCATCTGGTGGTGGGTGGACAGCGGCGTGCCAGTGCCCGTGCCCAGGGGCTTTGAGGAAGAAGAGGGGAGGAGCATCCGGGGCGAGGCTGTCAGCATGGGCTCCTGGGGGAGGGGCGAGACCTGGAGGAGAAGAGTAGAGAGGGCATGACTTGGGCAGGTGCCATAGTTAGGAGCCACTGTTTTTCTTTGATGCATTCGGCTTGTACCAGGGTGGGGCAAAATAGCCCATTCATAACCAAGAGCTGGAAATGCTGCATCATCAATGGGAATATGGGCAGAATCCCCCAGAGGCAATGATAGCATTGCCTGGGCTGGGATCAGAGTCTGAAAACCCTATCTGCACAAATAAATGCTGGAGAGTGTGTGGAGAAAAGGGAACCCTCCTATACTGTTGGTGGGAATATAAATTGGTACAACCACTATGGAAAACAGTATGGAGGTACCTCAGAAAACGAAATCTAGAAATACCATATGACACAGCAATCCCACTCTTGGGCATATATCCGGACAAAACTTTCCTTGAAAAAGACATATGCACCCGCATGTTCAATGCAGCACTATTCACAATAGCCAAGACATGGAAACAAACCTAAATGTCCATCAACAGACGAATGGATTAAGAAGATGTATATATGAATACTGTTCAGCCATAAAAAAGAACAAAATAATGCCCTTTGCAGCAACATGGATGGAACTAGAGACTCTCACACTAAGTGAATTTAAGTCAGAACGAGAAAGACAAATACTTATGATATCACTTATATCTGGAATCTAATATACAGCACAAAATAAACCTTTCCGCAGAAAAGAAACTCATGATCTTGGAGGACAGACTTGTGGTTGCTGAAGGGGAGGGAGGGGGGAGGGAGAGGGATGGACTGGGAATCTGGGGTTAATAGATGCAAACTATTGCATTTGGAATGGGTAAGCAATGAGATCTGCTGTGTAGCACTGGACACTCTAGTCACTTGTGATGGAGCATAATGGAGGATAATGTGAGAAAAAGAATGCATGTATATAAGTGTGACTGGGTTACTTTGCTGCATAGCGGGAAATTGACAGAACACTATAAACCAGTTATAATGGAAAAAATTTTTTAAATCATTAAAAAAATTTAAAAAAAAGAAAAAAGAAAACCCTATCTGGACACGTGAGTAACTGATGTGATGTGATGGGAGGTGAGGCAGCTGATACCATCCCACCTCTTGCCCACAGCTTCCAAATATACCTCTTGTTGAGTTTCTTGAGGCTCTGGACTTAGAGGCATCTATTTCTATGGAGGACAGCCATCCTTACTATGAAAGCAAGAAGGAGGCCACTTCCACCTTTACTCTGCGGTGCCCTGAGGGCTCCCTCCTCCAGGATCCAGAGGGCTCTTCTGGGTTGGCCACCCGAAGAAGCAGCTATATGAGGCAGGTGCTCTGGGTCAGCACCACCTCTGCTCATAGTGAGACAGTCTGAACCCTCAAACAGTGGATGGAGAAATTCCCTCTCTGACAGGGAAAAGCAGGCTCCATTCCCTCCTCCCTCCTGGAAGTCAGACACCTTCACTAAGTCAGCTTCTGTGATCCAGAGAATTCAGGGCTGGGTTTTATTTCTGGCTGCTCTGCAGCTGGGCCTTCTTCAGATATGTAAGAGGAAGGCACCCAACAACAGGACACTGTGCCCCCTGCAGAGTACAAACTGGGAACCAAAGCAAGCATCAGGCAGACCATCTGGAACTGTACAGCCCTTCACACCCAACAGGCTATTCCTTCTGATGAAGTGGCCTACTGACCTCCACCTGAGAAAAGGCACTACATGATGGGGAAAGACAAACACCCATGATTCAGGGAATGACAGGGAATCTAAGGGAAAGGCAATTTGTTGGATTTTCCTTCTCTGCATGTGTTGGGGGTAGGGGTTGTTGGTTTGTCTTCAGGCTGGAATACGGTTTCAAGTCCTTAACCTGGATCATATCAGGAACTCCTTGGGGTGCCCATCATCTCACCGGTAAGATACAAAGTTAGGGTGGACAATGCCTGAGGTGGTCTTGCCATTTTTTACCTCCGATGGGCCAATTCCCAGCCTTCCCAGGAGCCTCAAAGGCACACAATCACTAGGCCGGCAGAGGAAGCCCAAATTCCCTCTGCCCTGTCAGCTAAGCCCCTGGGGACCACGTCATGCTGTGCAAGGACTAGCCTGCTACAGGTATCATGAAGGGATGAGAGGCCATCAGGGGCGGAGCTCCCAGTGAGAAGAAGGGGATTGAGTGCTGATGGGACCTTGGAGGGTGACACAGGCCGGGAATGAGCTCTGTGGCATCCTGACTGGCAGCCGCGTCCAGTGCCAACACGTGGGAACTGAATCTCTGGAAGTCAGGCCCCTCTTGAAGGAAGTAAACCATGCTCCACAAGCACTACTGTGGGGTGTGTAGCGGGAGCGGGGGGGGGCACCTCACTCTAAAGCCGACCGGGCAGGGGCTAAGAGGTGACTGATGGCAACTGAGGCTGTGACACCGGGAGGTGGTGTACCTGCAGATGTGCTGCTCACCTGGGTGGGCCACCTCCTGCCTACCTTGGAGTCTATGTGGGAGCCTCCTTCCTTCCCAACAGCGTCAAGGTCAGTCACACCTCGGCTGAATTCCAGGATGTCACTCCCTGGCAGCGGGGCGTCAACAGCGTCGATGTCCGTCTCCTCTGCTGTGGCCGTGGAGGCCCTCTCGGCTCCAGTGAGCTGGCGGCCTGCGGGGACAAGAGAGGAGGAAGGGAATGGCCACACTGAGGATGACATCCTCCTTTCCCAACGCTTCAGTCCTCAGGTGTGTCTCGCCTGGGGATGCCGCTGGCTTCATAACATTTTCACCTATTTTCACCTGAGTCCATTAAATTTCCAAGCCAATAAGATGTTTTTATTTTAATATCATTTTAAAATCCAGAAACAAAGACAACACTTCCTCAAGCTTGGACGTGACTGCTTTGCCAGACTGGCACATTGATTATGCTGACAGGGTGTGGGGACCCTGGAAGAGAGGGGTGACACCTCACTTTGACCCCATCCAAACTCAGGAGTGGAAACACCTCAGGGAAAGAACCCTGAATGGGGTGGTCCAAATATAGGGCTTTCCCCCCACCATGCCCCTAACAGGCTGTCAAACAAGGGGTCAATCGCCTCACTCCCTGGGCTGCAGTTCCTGCAACTACACACTAGAGGCTGAGTTCGATGGATGGGAGGGTTGCAGGCCTGAAAAGTAAAGGCAAGGGGATCTGAGGTCCCATCTCCACAGCGTCAAGTCACCCACCCTCAGAGCCTGACTCTGACTGTCCCCCCAAGAGCAGAAGCTAGGGGAGGGGCTGGGAGAAGGCAGCAGTGGCAGGGGAGAGACAGGTGGCTGGTTTTCTACCTTGTCTAGTCTATTTCTCATTTGCCCCTTTCCCCCTGAAGGCAGTAACCATGCCTTTGATCACATGCTCAGCACATGTATGAAAGTCCTACTGTTTCTTATTATTTTTCACTCCCTGTTCCTCTCTCTTTCTTGGGCTCTATATGAAAACACATGGTAATTCCTTGGTATTTCCCAGGAAATAAATACTCTTTTCTATACATTTGGGATTAGGATCATCACTACTGTCTTCAGATAAAATTTCTGAAAAGCTTGCAGAGACCAATCACCAATTTAAAGTTGCACAAGCTAATATAAGTATGAAGTATGAAGAGTTGAGTCCCTAACCCTAAAGCCAACTCAAGGAGCCAGGCTTTGGTCATTTGCAAGCCTGCCTCAGAGAACAAATAGTTCTAACAAGTCTGCCCATGCAAACCCATGCGAGTCATCTGAGGAAGCAAGCCTAGTATTTAGAAAGCAAACGGTGTGCTTGATTTTCCTCCTGGCTGCTCTGGGCATTGGGAGACGGACTGCTGAAGGTTGCAGGGGTATGGATCAGAAAGGAGGGCCCTGAACCACGACCTGGCAGAGCAGCTCTTTTGCCCCCGTGTAAACCAGCCAGCAGGAGTACAGGGAGCAGGTTGCTTCTACCACCTCGTGCACCCAGAAGTGGCCTTCTTGATAATCAGGAGGTTTACCCTGTGTGAAGGAGGGCTCATGGATAACTCATGGCTACTTCTCAGTAGGTATATGGTGCTGAGACCTGAGCATCTGGTTCTCCCCGCCCACAGGGGAGTGAACAGAATGAAATGCACATTGGTTGGAGCAGGACAGATTTCCTCAGTCACCAGGAGGGACTGGTACTCCCACAGCACTGGCCTCCATCGGTCACTGAGCTTCATTAGCACCTGCTATCAAATGTGCCCTTCTGGTCTTGAGACCAAGGATGTGTTTCATTCAGGTTTCCCAAGGATCTGGCACACAGACAGTGTTCAGTAAATATTAACAAAGGAAAGCATGTCATGGAGAGGGGAGCAAAACAGAGACATAGGCTGTCAGAGGAGGCTGCCTCTCATCCCAGGAGATCCTAATAATGACAACTAAGCAGCCCCCACTCAGAAGGTTTGGAGATGCCCAGGCCGGAAGCCTAGAAGGGATCAGAAAAATCTCTCAGGTTTCAGCTATGCTTCTGCAGGAGTCATTAAAAAACAGAGTTCTTAGCCATTCTCTTTGTACGAGTGGTGTTCCAGACCAAGGCGGAGGTATGTGATTCACCAACTGTGGGGCAGCTTTCTGAGGGACTTGGGGCCATGCAGTAGGTTCTTTGATGATCATATTTGGAGTCTTAGAACCTGAATATAGCTAACAGAGAAATCAGTGCACACATCTCTATTTTATTGCACCTCACAGATACTGCATTATTACAAATTGAAGGTTTGTGGCAAACCTCACCAAGCAAGTCTACTAGTATCATTTTTTTCCAATAGCATTTGGCTCACTTTGTGTCTCTGTATCACATTTTGGTAATTCCCACAAAACTTCAAACTTTTGCATTATTTGTTATTAGTCACTGTTCACGTTTGGTTATGGTGGTCTGTGATCAGTTATCTTTGATGTGACTATTGTAATTGTTCAGAAGCACCATCAACAGTACCCGTATAAAACAGTGAACTTAACAAATGTGAGTGTTCTGACTGCTCCACTCGTGGGCTACCCTCCCTCCACCCCCCATCCTTCCTCGCATCCCTCTTCTTTCCTTGGGTCTCCCTGTTCCCTGAGACACAAGGTGGAAATTAAGCCAAATGATAACCATACAATGGCCTCTAAGTGTTCGAATGAAAGGAAGAGTTGCATGACTCTCACTTTAAATCAAAAGCTAGATGTGATTAAGCTTAGTGAAGACAGTATGTTTGAAAGCCCCCCAAAAAAGGCCAAAAGCAAGGCCTCTTGCAAAAGTCAGCCAAGTTGGGAATGCCTAACCCAGAGCAAGGCCTTGACCCTCTTAAATTCTGCGAAGGCTGAGAGAAGTTAGGAAGCTGCAGAAGAAAAGCTTGAAGCTAGCAGTGGTTGGTTCATGAGATTTAAGGAAAGAAGCCATCTCCATAACAAAAAAGTGCAAGGTGAAGCTGTAAGTGCTGATGTGGAAGCTGTGGCAGGTTATTCAGAAGACACATCTAAGATATTTAATGAAGATGTCTACATTAAACAACACATTTTTCCAAGTGGATGAAACAGCCTTATATTGGAAAGATGCTGCCAATCAGGACTTTCATAGCTAGGGAGGAGAAGTCACTGCCTGGTTTCAAAGCTTCAAAGGATAGGGTGGCTCTTCTTAGGGGCTACTGCAGCGATGACTTGAAGTTAGAGCCAATGTTCATTTACCATTTCAAAAATCCTAGGGCCCTTAAGAATTTATGCTAAATCTACTCTACCTGTGCTCTTTTAAATGGAACAGCAAAGCCTGGATGACAGCACATCTGTTGGCAATATGGCTTACTGAATATTTTAAGCCCACCTCTCAGAAAAAGGATTCCTTTCAAAATATTACTGCTCATTGACAACGCACCTGGTCACCTGAGAGCTCTGATAGAGATGTGCAGCAGATTAATATTGTTTTCATGCCTGCTAGCTAACACAATATCCATTCTGCAGCCCATGGATCAAGGAGTAATTTCAACTCTCAAGTCTTATTATTTAAGAAATACACATCTTAAGGCTATAGCTGCCATACATAGTGATTCTTCTTTTGGGTTTGGGTATAATAAATTAGGGAACTTCTGGAAAGGATTCACCATTCTGGAAGTCATTAAGAACATTTGTTACTTATGAGAAGAAGCCAAAATGTCAACAGGACTTTGGAAGAAGTTGATTCCAACCCTCATGGATGACTTTGAGGGGTTCAAGACTTCAGTGGAGGAAGTAACTGCAGATGTGATAGAAACAGCAAGAGAATTGACCTTGGAAGGGGAGCCTGAAGGTGTGACTGAATTGCTGCAATCTCATGATAAAACTTGAACAGAGGAGGGATTGCTTCTTATGGCTGAGCAAAGAAAGTGGTTTTTTGAGATGGAATCTACTTCTGGTAAAGATGCTGTGAAGACTGCTGAAATGACAAGAAAGGATTCAGAATATTACATAAACCTAATTGATACACTTAGTTGAGAGGATTGACACCAGTTTTGAAATAAGTTCTACTGTGAGTAAAATGCTATAAAACAGCATTTCATGCTACAGAGAAATTGTTTATGAAAGGAGACTCAATCAATGTGGCCAACTTCGTTGCTGCCTTATTTTAAGAACTTGCCCCATCTGCCCTCACCTTCATGGCAACCACCACTCTGATCAGTCAGCAGCCATCAACACTAAGGCAAGACCCAACACTAGCAAAAAGATTACAGTCTACTCAGATAATAGTTAGCATTTTCTAAGTAATGAAGTATTTTTAAATTAAGGATGTACAATTTTTTTAGATATAATCATACTGTACACTTAACAGACCACAGCATAGTGTAAACATAACTTTTATGTGCATTGGGAAACCAAAACCTTGTGCTACTCACTTTATTGTGATAATTACTTTACTGCTGTGGTCTGAAGCCAAACTCACAATACCTCCTTGGTATGCCTATATAGTTACAGATCTGACAGGACCAGGAGGGTCAAGCTAAAAGGATGGATATGACTTTGTGTGTGCCTGTTAGTGTGGCAGGTAAGGCAAGATCTAGAGGAGGGACCCAGCGCAAATGGTGTTTTTCAGGTCCTATTTGACAATGGAGGAAATTCGGTGTTTGCAATTTTCCTGATATTAACACGCCCAGGAGACAGGAAAATCTGGCAAAACCAGGAGATTTGTGGGATTGGGCACTATAGATTCCAAATTAAACCAGGGAGTGGTAAGACTAAACTTAGGGGTAGGAGTGGTGCTTTTTAACTGTTGACTTAAACTAGACCTGATACATTGAATAGTAACTAACTATGCTGATTTCATCCATTTATTCAATAAGGAATTGTTAAGAGCCCTGTATATGAAAGAAATCTACTGGGCATAAAGATGAATAAAGAAAACCTGGTCTTTCCATGCTTCCCCAGCCTGATGGAGGAAACAGACATAAATCACAGATGCAGCATGAGGTTGGGCCATCTCTGAGGACCTACTCAGGGTTTGGGGCCACGGAAGAGGAACATCTAGGTCAGGTGGAAGTTAGAGAAGCCTTGGCAGAGAGGAAAACACCACCTGAAGAAGGGGTACCAGCTAAGGTAGGTGAAGATGAGGGCACTGGGTGTGGGGGGCAGGCCATGGAAGGTATTCTAGGCAGAGTGCAAGGCAGGGGCAAAAGACACAGAGGTATGGAAATGCACAGCACGGTAGAGCCACTGCAAATGACTCTGTAGGGAGGGATCTGACCAAGAAGAGTCAGAATTTTATTTTAAAGGAAGGAAAGCAGGTGAGTAATACCAAAAGATTTTTTTCTTTTCTTTTTTCTTTTCTCTCTCTCTCTCTTTTTTTTTTTTTTTTTTTTTTTTGCCACACACAAGGCATGTGGAAGTTCTGGGGCCAGGGACTAAACCCACACCACAGCAGTGACCAGAGCCACAGCCAGATCCTTAACCTGCTGAGCCACCAGGGGAACTCCCAAAATATTTTTATTATTTCAAATTTCACCCTAGAGATGCTGTAGAAGATAGATCAATAAGGGACAAGATAGAAAGCAATACGTAGGTGAGAAATATGAGGGCTTGACAATAACACAGAGCAGAGAGGACAAATTTGAAATGTCCTCAGGGACCAGAAATCACAGGACTTGGTAACCAGTCATCTATGTGGAGAGGGGGGGAGGTTGCGGGTGAAGGAGGGAAAGAGAGACAAGGAGAGAGAGGAGGGAGAGAGATGGGGAGGAAGAGGAATATATGTAGAATGATGAGTTTTAAAATTCTGATTTAGGTGACTGAGTAGAGACTGGCATCCTTTAGGGAAAACTCAGGAGAGGGAAGACTGTGGGTAAAAGAATGAAATTTCAAGAGTCTGAAACAGCTAACTGGAGACATCCCCTATCTGTAAGTGGAAAGTTCAGGAAAAAGGTCTGGGCTGGAAAGGAACATTACTTAAAACCATGAGAAGTTTAAAAAAAAAGCACCAGGGACCAAGCTCAGAAGAAATCTCCACAAATAAGAGGCAGGTTAAAAGAAGGACCTACAAAAGATGCTGGAAAGCAGCTAGCAGAGAAAGAAGGAGAGAGTGGGGGTGGGGTGCCTTGGAGCTGGGGAGGGGGGTGCTTCATTCCCAGTGCTGCACAATGTCAAGAAAGGCAGGTTTGATTTGCTGACTAGGTGGCCCTTTAGTGACCTTGACTGGTCACTTTAGAAGGACCAGTAGGCAGCAAATACCAGATCACTGGAGGCAGAGGGACTAATGGTGAGGGTGGGGTAAACTGTAGAGAGAGAGCTGATGGCTTGGGGTTTAGAAAGAGATGAGAGGAGGGGGGAGGCAGAGGCAGGTGAAAGGGTTAACTTGGATAGGAGAAGGACATCGGAAACTGGGGACTAAGGAAAAGTAGAAGGACTGCTGAATGGCAAAGCAGCCTGGGGCCAAATCTGAGGATCACAGATGTGTAAGGGACCAAAGCCACAGGACTAAACTGGATAGGTAATGCTGGATTAATGGACAACCCTTTACATGTCAAAATGTGTTACTTTTTATTTTTATACCTCAAAATAAAATGGTTGGGGACAAAAAAGAATAAAGGGTTATCAGCTCAGTCCAAAAGTGCTTGAAATGACCGCTTTTGCCTCAAGATTGCCAAAGTAACAGCTTAAACTCAAATAGTATTTACTATGTTCCAGGTACTAGTTTAGGGGACTTGCATATATTAACTCATGTATCCTCATAGCCCTCCTGAGAGGTAGGTACAATTGTTACCCCCATTTGACAGTTAAAGAGACTGAGGCACCAAGCTGATAAGGCTGGGGTTGGGGCTCAAAGCCTGCCAGTTTGGCTTCAGGCTTGGTGCTTTTAACCACCACAACCACCTTCTCACCCAAAAGGCTCACTGCTTCCACCTGTAGTCCTAGCCACCCTGCTTCACCTTCTTCATTGCATTGACATTCTCTAAAATGGTCTTGGTGTCATCTGTCTGACCCCTCCGCCTCCGCCCCGACTCCACCTTTCAATGTACGCTCCTCACCAGTGGGAATGTCATTGTCTTGTTCACAGTATCCCATGTACCCAGAATCAAGCCTGGCACATGAGGGAACTTGCTCAACATCAGTTGAAGGAAGGAAGGAACTGAAACTAAGGAGAAACAAAGGGCCAGTCAGTGGTGACCTGATGAGGTGGAGGAGCAGGTGTAGGGTGAGCTGTGTGCTTGCCTGCGTGAGCCAGAGGCCCAGGTCCAGCAGGTGTAATGGGTACACAGGAAATACTCCTGAATCCATTGCTCACAGTCTAGATAGCGAGAGTTTTATTTTTAAGAAGCTCTAATCTCCAAGGGCCTCCAAGCTCTTCCCTATACTGGACTGTCTGCTGCCGTGGGAAGAAGGACGCCTCCAGGGGAATGGGATCTCTCCCAGGAAACCCTCTCCAGGAGTCAAAGGAACTGCACAGGGGAAAGCAAGGCAAGTGGAACAAGGGCAGTGGCCCCACCTGGCTCTGAGCCCCTGAGGACTGGCCAAGGGCAGCTGCTGCCAAAAGATACAAAAGATAAATCCACCCCCTAGGGTAGGGAATGGTGGGAAGAGTGAGCAGGGAAAGAAAGGCAGGCAGAGAGAAGGAGAGAGAGGCAGCAGCACACACAATGAACATGAGGACCTTCATTAAAAGCACTGGCGAAACCCACAAGAGAAAGGGCTGAGGCGACATCAAAGAAGACAGCAAAGCCCCCGCACTTTCCGATTCCTCCAGAGTAAACAAGTTTCCTCTGCACAACAAAGGGCCTGCCTGGGGCGGCTCCACTAGAAAGATAAACACTGCATTAAAAGAAAGCTCCCTCCTGTGGGAGCAGGATTCTTGTAAAAAAGAAAAAAAAAAAAAAAAAAAAAAACCCTGCCAACCAACAGTTCCATTCTAGAGCTTCAAGGTGCCCTACTACAAAGAAAAATCCTAATGGAGTCAATAAATGCTTCTGGGGGGAGCATTTATGGAAAGCAAAGAATGTGTTCCTAATGGTTTATAGACAGTAAGGGAGCAAGTGGGGCCACAAAAAGAAGGTGACTCTGGGGCTCTATAAGAAAAATGCTCTCCATCCCAGAGCTATAGAATTCCAAGCACTAATACTCAAGTAGCTTTTGCTTCAGGACCATGGTGCTATACCACAACCAGAGCGGACCCAATTAATCAATTAACGTCATAAAATCATGGGACTTCAAAGATCTTTTCGTCCACTTCCATCACTGCAGAGATGGGGGTCATGTAGTGGAGATCTGAACTGAAGGACCAGCTAAGAGCTAATACGTATTTAGAGTGTATCCTATGCTAGGCATGATGCTGATTCCCATGCAGTATCTCCCAACACCTGGCAGATAAGAAAAGAAAGATCCAAAGAGATTATAAACTTTGCTGAGTATCATCCTGCTGAGAAGAGGGAGAGTTAGCATTCAAGCCTAGCTGTTCAGGCGTCAGAACCCAAGCTCTCCGATGCTTCTCTAGTCTGCTGGCCCCACTCTCTCTCTCCGTCACACCACACTGCCTTTTATTTCTGTGATGGTTAATTGTGTGTGCCAACTTGGCTGGGCCGTGGTGCCCAGATATTTAATCAAACATTATTCTACATGTTGCTATGAAGGTATTTTTTCAGATGAGAGTAAACATTTAAATTTGCAGACTCTGAGTAAAGCAGATTACCCTTCATTATACAGGTGGGCTTCAACCAATCAGTAGAAGGTCTTAATAGAACAAAGACTGACCTCCCTGGAAGAAGAGGGAATTCTGCCAGCAGACTACCTGTGGGCTTTGAACTGCAGCTCTTTCCTGGGTTGCCAGCCTGGAGCCTACCACCCTGCAGATTTTGGACTTGCCACACCTCCACAATCACATGAGCCAATTCCTTAATATTGCAATGTGTGTGTATGTGTATATATCTCCCTCACTAATACAATTTGCATCACTCCACAGGCCAGATCCTTGCTTATGTGAGTTGGCGTACCACTTCCTTTACTCTGCAGAGATGCTAATGAGATAGACAGAGAGCACATCTGACCCATGCTTGACCTCCTTAAAGAGATACACTCAGTGCTTTGACATCTTCAACTATGAAGCCACTCTACTGAAGCCCAATGTTTCTCCATGTAGAACATCAGTCAGTGTTCTTAGAAAGAGTGGTACAAAGAAGATGCCAAGTAGCTGAAGTCTTAAGTATATAACTCTGATTTGAAGAAATTATCACCAAAAAGGTCATAAAAGGAGAGGTGCATAGAGCTGATGGGCCCCTTATTTCAATGCTGACCACCTGTTATAACCACAAGGGCGTAACCACGTGGGTCTCTGTCTGCATCCACAGCTACAGCACTATCACTGGTCACCATCGGCACTCTCTGCAGCCTTCCAGTCTCACCCTCTTGGCTATATCACCTACTTCCACCTACTCCCCTCATTCAAAGGTCATTGTCCCTCATCAAGGGAATTGTTTGAAAGTCACTCCCTGATGAAATCTCTACTCAGTCTCTGCATTCATTTCGGCACAGAGTAAGCACTGAAGAAAGGCTGCAGACAATGACAACACGCATCCTCTTGCTATACTCACAGACCATGTTTATCAGTTTATTCAACAGTTATTCAGCAAGTATTTATTGGAACAGTCGCTACCCTCCTAGAGCCTGTACTCTACTAAAGATAGAAGACACTAAATATCTCGAAGACAGCAGGCTAAGGGCTAATGTTAACAGCATCAGCCAGGAGTAAAAGGAGAGTAGGAACCTAGTGGGAAAAAGTGTTTAAATTTTCTGGAAGGGGAAGGGAAGATAATGGGACAGTGGGAGCTGGAAGGCAGGCTCCCCAGAAGACAGGATAGAGAAGGATGAGTAGAATGCCTGCCTGGAGGGAAATGCAGGAAGAGCACTGACAATGACTGGGAGGTACACGATACACTCAGGGATAGGAAGAAGCTCCAGGTGCTGGGGGAAGAGGGAAGGAAAATAATAAAAAAGGTTAGGAAGGGATTCCTAATGGCATCTCTGTTGACCCCCAAAGAGAGTCTTTCCTAGTACCACAGGAAATCATATCAACCCAACCCCACTCAGAAACACCTGCAGAGTCTAAGGTGGAAGGAAAGACCAGCCTCCACTGCATCATTTCACACATGTATGGGTTTCCCCTTAAGCAAGACCCAGGCCTCAGAGTAGCCTATGTGAAATGCTATCCAGGCAGCTCTGTCTTCAAAGGCAAACCACACCATTCTGACCTCTTCTGCAAATAGTGGAGAAGTAGATTCTGATTAGATACTTGGAGGCTATATCAAGGTCCTCAGACAGGAGTTATCTGATAGGAACAGTTCAAATGCTCAACCTCTAGGTAACCTCCCTGTGTCCAACCCCTTTCATTCCAGGAATAAGTGGCTTCATCAGATACAAGGCCCTTGACTTTTTGGTTAGAATTTCTTTGTATATGTGCATCCTGGCTGCCAGTGCTACTGTGGTCTGAAAGCCTTTGAGATTTAGCTGTGACTCTTCACCAACAAGGGAGCAGGGCATTACCAAGAAAGAGTTAATAAAGGAAAGGCATCCATCTTTTCCAGGTAGCAACTCTGAGGGCAAATCTTCCAATTCAGAAATGAGCAGGTCAGCTTCCGTTCTCTGAGCAATGTGGCCAGCTATAGGTCTGATACAATGAAAAGTAAAGCTTTCTCCCACTATAGCCACTCAGTTCCTTTTCCCAGAATGAACCACAGTTACCAGGGTCTTATTTATCATTTTGGAGATATTCTTTGCATAGTAAGCACCTATATGTTTTCGTGTGTGTGTGTGTGTGTGTGTGTGTGTGTATACACACATATATATATGTATATATACACACATTTACATATATATATTTTTAGACAGTATAATTGGTAGCATATCATAGCCATAGTTCTACATCTTGATTTTAAAAACTCAATAAAATATCTCAGAGATGACTTTTTATCAGTTCATAGAGAACCAACTCATTCTTTTTAGCAGTTATGCAATATTCCATTACTTGTAACCATAATTTTTATTTTTAAATACCTTCTTGATATTTCCATTTTTTTTGCCTTTATAACAAATTCTTTGCTTATATAACTTTATGTGTGCATCATTTCACACATGTATGGGTTTCCCCTTAAGATAAATTCTTAGAAAAGAAGTTGAGGGTGATTTGTGGGTCAAAGGCATGAGAATTTTCAAATTTAATGATTTCTACATTTTTTCCTCCATAGGGATTCTACCTTTATCACACACTATGCTAACATATGTGTCTGGGTTTATTTCTGAGCTTTCTATTCTGATCCATTCAGGCCCTTTACATGTATTAGCATAATTTTACCTATTACAGCCTTATGTTTTATATCTGAAAAGGAACTCCTCTGTCATCACTCATCTTTTCCAGGATTTTTAAAATTTTTTTCCCATATTTTGAAATAATAATAGCTAACACTGGAGTTCCCACTGTGGCACAGTGGAAATGAATCCGACTAGGAACCATGAAGTTTCAGGTTCAATCCCTGGCCTTGCTCAGTGGGTTAAGGATCCAGCGTTGCCAAGAGCTATGGCTTGGATCTGGCGTTGCTGTGGCTCTGGCATAGGCCGGTGGCTACAGCTCTGATTACACCCCTAGCCTGGGAACCTCCATATACCGCAGGTGCAGCCCTAAAACGACAGAAGAAACACAAAACAAAACCTAACATGTATTAGGGGTTTACCATGTGCCTAACACCAGACTACATTTTAAATGTATCTGCTCATCTAATCACCACAATAATTCTATAAGGCAGAACAGCAATTCCTATTTTTTCCAGAAGAAGAAACTAAGGCTCAGAAAGATTATGGAACCTGCCCCCAAATCACTCAGCCAGTGACTAGTGCAGCTAGCACATAAACCAAGTGTCTTTATTCTTCACCTCTCTGCAATACTGCCTTTTGCAGTATGAGATTTATTTCCCTGTTTTCTAACTTCTTGAGTTGAATGCTTAATTAATGTGATTTTCATGACTGATCATCTATTAATGTAAATAATGAAGCCTGTGATTTTCCTATGAGTACTCTTTTATCTGTATCCCATAAGTTTTATTTTTTTTTTTCCTTTTTAGGGCTGCACCTGTAGCACATGGAGGGTTGAATCTGAGCTGCAGCTGCTGGCCTACGCCATAGCCACAGCAACACCAGATCTGAGCCACGTCTGCAACCTACACCACAGCTCACAACATCAGATCCTTAACCCAACTAAGGAAGGCCAGTGATTGAACCCGCATCCTCATGGATACTAGTCAGGTTCATTAGGACTGAGCCACAACTGGAACTCCAAGTTTTGAATATTATAGCTTACTAAGGAGCCTCGTTTGCTGTTAAAAACTTTTAATGTTAAATTCATAGATTAATATAAGGAGAGTTATTAACATTTCATGATGTTGAGATTTCCTAACCAAGAACTCTCCAGTTGTTCACCATTTTCTTCATGTAAAACATATACATTTTTATTATGATTATTCATAGGCACTTTACTTTTAAAATTGTTATTCTAATGGATTTTTTTCTTCCACTATGATTTCCAACTGGTTTTTGTTGAGATGGAAAACCATAGTTATCTGTATGTATTTCTTGGACCTCATATCTTTAATCAAATTCTTCTATTTCTAATAGCCTTAAGTTTAATTTCATGGGTTTTCCACATAAAAAAGTAAACAATATTAACTTTTTCCCTAATGCTCATACCTTTTCTCTCCACATTTACTGTTAGATGATAGACATGATAAAAGACACCTTTGTCTTATTCCTGACTTTTAATGAGACTTGAAGATTGGAGATATTGGGATAATGTCCACACTGAGGGCTGACAGAACCATACAGAATTTAACCACAGAGAAAAAAACTTAGATAATTGTACATTCATCTTCTCTCTAAGTTGTTTTATGAAGGTACTTTTGTATTGAAATTTTCTTTGGGGTCAGATTTGGTAGCATAAGCAGTTCTACCTTTAAAATGCATTTCCTGATATCCAATTGAGAGCTTCTTTATTTGCTAGTTTAAACATCTTTAATTTTCTGTTACAAAAGCAACACACATTCCTTAAAGAAAATTCGGAATCTAGAGAGAAAGGGAGAAGACAAACTGTTTTTTAAGCGAACTGACGGCTCGGGGCTTGGTGAAATGATCCGCTGCCCCACACTAGGTGTCCACCCTCCTGTTCATCTGCATCCACAGCAGTGATGGTGCCTACCTGGGTCCCCTGAGCTGTTGCTGTTCCTCTCACTCTCCCCATCTTCCTGGCCATCGGCATTCTGCTGTGTGTGCTGTAGGCTCAGCTTGTGGCAGACCTCGAAGGCCTGCCCCACTGTCCGGACGATTCTCATAGCTTGGCTCTGAGAAGAAGAAAGGAAAGCAGCGAGTGAAGGACGAGGAGACCCTCTACAAGGACATAAGAAGGGCTGGGGTGGGAGAGGATGTGCAAGGAGCATGTGATCAGAAACCCAGGGAGCCAGCAAAGGAAAGAGAAGAAAAAACCTAATGTCTGGATGGGCACATACTCACAAAGAGGAATGCCAAGACATTTTCTCTTCCTGAAACACTCCAGAAAATAGAAACTGTCACCACAGTTCTGAAATAGTCAGTTAACTGAAAGGACAGATAGCAAATATCCCAATTCTGGACCTAGCCCAATTCTTCCTCCCAAGTTTGACAAAAGTGGTCGATATGTTTCAGAACCCTTTGCCAACCATTATCAAATGTTCCATGAGCTCATCACACTAAGAGTGACTCAGCCATCTTTTTTTTTTTTTTCTTTTTTCTGCTGGAAATGGTGGATTTTTGTGGTGCTCCTGCAGATCAACAGCTGCGGTGATAGAAGGTTGAAGCCATGGTCTAAACAGCAGGACCAGCTGAAGCCCGGAGTCCAAGTTCCCTGAATACCACTGGCAGCCAACTCTGTCTAAGGTGAATTTCCCAGGCTTGCTCTAAAGACATCGCTCACTTGGGTCTGTTCTTTGGCTACTTCCTTTCTTCTCCTTCTTTTTTTTCTTTCTTCTTTTTCTTGCTATTTAAACTCTTCCTCTAACTGCCCGAGCATGGAGCTTAAGGGGAGCTCTCAGTATTCCACCACTTAGCCAGGACAGCGGGAGACAGGACAAAAGAGCCTGTTCCTGGAAGGCGTCTCATGCAATCCACACAGGCCATGAGGAATGGCCACATGCAAGGTTTTAAGGGCACGGTCTCCAAGTGGAAAACTGATTATAACTTGACAATCAGTCAGCTTTCACTTGCTCCTTTTACACAAGTAGTTTCTAAACATCCTGCCACCAGAGATGGCCATTTACTAAACTGGGGCCTGGAGTCTAAGAGTAACCACCTTTTGGATGATCAGACTTTGGGTCGGCTGTGACTATCTAGTGACATCATATAGTTCACCCATTACATTAAAAAAAAAAAAAAAAAAAACAAGATAACATCAGCAGTCAAGCAGAGCTTCTCATCAGCAAACCAATGCTATTGCAGACAAAGGCAGAGTCCAATGTTTTGATAAGCCTGTAAGGCCTTGTTAAGGGTAAATAAACATATGATTCATTTGTGCTTTCCATAATATTGAAATCAGCTATTTCTCCATTACCATCTTTGTGAACCCCTAAGGGCCTTAGACCCCATGTATAGAACTACTGCTCTAATTCACTCTGCTTGGTATAGGTCCCCGAATTGCTACCCTTACTATTTTCTCAAGCTAGCATACTTCTGTGTTCCTTCTTTTCATTTCAGGCCACGGCATTCATGTTAGTGTGAAAATTAATCATCTTGGCCAATCATTATCACATGTCTACTTCGGATCTCAGTCTACGTCTACTCCTCTTGATGCTCCTTCAAACCACTTCCAAGAGGGGACAGTCTTAGACCTCAGACCTCTCTTAGCCATGATGCAAACTCCAGGGATGCTCTTAACTGATCTCTCACCTGGACCATCCTGACATGTCTGGACGATGAGAACTTTCAGTGAGGCAGAAAGAGATAGTTAACTTCTGTGATTCCCCCATCACCCAGTGGTGCATCAGAGCCTCTATTCTGTATGTCCAAATTTAACTTCCTCCTGTTTTTCCAAAGGTCAGGCTTAGGCCCTTTTTCACAGCGCAAGTTGTACAATCTAAGAGACAACTGCTCTACCCGCACTGGGAGATGAGGCGCAGCAGGCACGGGTTTTAATTTAAGTAAGAAGCCCCCACCTTTCTCATTCCCAAAATATATTTTAAAAAGTGCATTTAGAGGGCACAGCCCCCAACCAATCCAGGCCAAGCACACCTCAGTTTTTCATATCTCCTTAGGCAATCAGGCTGTGCCTAAGGAGGCTGAGCCAGGAAGAAGGTGACAACGGAGAAGATTCTGTTCCATTCAAGAGGGTTCTTCCCCCAGGCCTCATCGGATCTCTTACTGCCCTTATGAGAATAAGAGCAGACTTTCTGTGGTTAATCTTTGATAGCAAAGCTCATCACCAGTTTACCAAACCTTGGAGTTGTTATATTCTGCCTACCAAGGATAGCCAGTGTCCACTACACAGAACCTTTCCCATTTACCTTCTTCTGATTTTTGGAAATTTTGCTTTTAGGCAACTTCACAAGAGGCAGAAAAGGAAAAATTGGGGTAGGTCTAGAAATAAAATATGGTAAGTCCAAATGATGGAGAGATTGTTTAATTACATCACTTCCTTATCTTACATAAATTCACCCGGATAAATCATACTGCATAAGTATCCACAAAGACTAAGTTAGTCTTTTCTCAGTTGTATCATTACCAGAGTACAGACCCAGTTTCCCTCTTTAACACACCCGGTCGTACAGAAAATTCCAAATTTACTACCACATCTGTTGCTAGACAATCTCAGGTTCTCCTAAGGAGGACATGTTATAAATTCCAAGTCTGTAAGTCACAGATACTTCCCTTAATCAATTTTAAACTTGATATGAAAACTCGAAAGGTCTTCAAACAAGTGTCCTGTGTCTAAGAGATGAACAGGGAAAGGAACAGGATTTCTAAACTCCTCTTTGGAAGGAAACACTGCGATTTAACTAAGAGCGTATGGTTTGGTGGGAAATGACTTTTCAGAGGACCTGCATTTCTCATGCATCGCAAGCTGACGATGGATGATGAGATATGCTCAGGACTGGGCATCTGCGGAACCTGGAGGCCAGCTCAAATCTCTAGTCTGCTGCCTTCCATCAAGGACAAATGCATGACATGTACCTACTAGTTTCAACCAACTGTTTAATAGCCCAAAATGGTTGTAAGGAAGTGACTGGTTTTAATACTTAATGTTCGAACTCTCCTTGTTTCATTTTCATATTTTAGTACATTTACTAGGATAAGAAACTGACCCTCAACTCTATCTGGCCCGAAAAAGCAGACAATGCAGACTTAGGGGTCACCGGCCCTGACTTTCTCATGTTAGAAATGACTTCCCACCTTCTCAGCCCCCTATTTCTTTCCTAACCTCCCTTTAGCACAACTATCCTACAGAACATCTTTGTAATTTCAACTGAAAAAAAGTGAAATTATTGATGTTTATAGCCTCTCCTTTGCCACGCAGAGCAATAAATATATGGTTAAAATATACGAGAACACCTCCCACAGTGCTTGGCATATACTAAGTGCTCAAGAAATGTTTTATTCTGAATATGGAACTCATGGTGCCAAAAGGCAATTAAGACAGAAAATAAATAGTTCGGGAAAGGCTGGGCTTACTTTATCAATAATAGAAACATGAAGACAGGATGGGAATTACTTCTTATGTAAGTATGCTAGCATCAAAAGGGCTAAAGCTATCATCTCCCCATAGCAACAGAGAAGAACTGGCTAAATCATCTTTGGTCTGAGCTAGTATGATGGTTTCTGCTGGGAGGAAGTTGGTGACTAAGAGAGAGCTCTAGATTGGCACGTTCAGGCTAAATGGTTTCATTTTGATTTATCCTTTACTCCTCTTTATTTATTTTTTCTTTTTTTAAAGTATTATTGAAGTATGGTTGATTGTCAATATTGTGATAATTTCTGCTGTACAACAAAATGATTCAGTTATACATGTACACACATCCACTCTGTTTCAGATTCTTTTCCCACAGAGATAACCACAGAAGATTGGGTAGAGGTCCCTGTGCTATACAGCAGGTCCCCATTGGCCAGTCATACCACACACTTCAGTGTGCATATGCCAATCCCCAATCCCTAGTCCATCCCTCTACCAACCCACTACCACCTGTCTCCTTTGGGAGCCATTAGTTTCTCTAAGTCTGTGAGTTTGTTTCTATTCTGTAAATAAATCCATTACTCCTCTTTAATGTGAAGGCTATATTTCCATTCACAGCAAAAGGACACAGTAGTATGTCTTATGAAGAGCTCTCTGCACTTGAATTTGTAATCAGGCTACCCTATCTGCTTTATGGAATGATTATATATGCCTGTAAAAGAATTGCTCTTGGTAACATTCTAGTGGTTAGAAAGGGCTGAATATCTCCTAATTCTCACACAAATGGCTATGTAAGTTCAGATGCCCCTTGACCTTTTTGGCTCTCCTTCCTTCACCAGTCTATTTTTAGAACATTCTACATAAGGACCTTGTTGGGGGAAAACTGCCTGAGGGTGGCTAGGAGGGCCAGCTCACACCTGGCAGGGACTGCCTCTCCCGCCACAGGTGCCATCTGCTCTCTCATGGCCATGCTGGCCCCTGCCTGCCAGGCCTACCCCACTTGGTGACTGGGCCTTCTAGCCTTCTAAGCAAGAATTGGTTTTGCCTGCATCCTGGAACGCAGGAATCACACATGCTGGGGCTTACAGTTAATGGGCCATGTGTAACCCAAAAGGGAGAAGCTTTAAGAACCCCTTTGGAGTTCCCTTTCTGGCTCAGTGGGTTATGAACCTGACTAGTATCCAATGGGGATGTGGGTTCAATCTCTGGCCTTGCTTAGTGGATTAAGGATCTGGCGTTGCCATGAGCTTCGGTGTAGGTCATAGATGAAGCTCGGATCTGAATTTGACCCTCAGGCTGGGAACTTCCATATGCCATGGGTGCAGCTCTAAAAAGCAAAAAAAAAAAAAAAAAAAAAAAAAAAGCAAAAGAAAAAGAAAAACCCCTTCCATCACTCCTCACAGGTCACCATGAGGCATGACCTTTGAAAATCAAACTGGGGTTTTAAAGATGTCAAGGTAGTCAGGTACAAAGCAAACAAAGAAGTAGCATGTTGAGAATGGAGGCTTTTTCAGCTCCAGGATATGACCATGCTCTAGAATTTACTCAGTTTTTAAAAAAGCATTATACTGCATTATTTCTGTCCAAATCCAGTTTAGTGTTACATAAGCCCCTGAAAGTACTTGGCCACATGGATCAAATCCTCCTGTCCAAAGCCACTTTGTATTAGCAACTCCAAAGCCATTTTGTGTTAGCAATTCCAAAGCATTTATTGGCTTTTAGTTGTCAAGATTATGCTGGATATGGTTGCTTTGATGTTTTTAGATCTAAGAAGGCACACTGAACCTCAGAGTGGCTCTCAGCTGCAGATGGAGAGCACTGAAGCTCACAGGAGTACTGATTATAGGCAATTTTGTGAAAACAGGGCTGGTAAGGAAGCTGCCTTAAAACTTTATACCACTTACCCAAATGGGACACAGAAATGTTTCTTTAAACCATCTATGTATTTATGTTGACAAATCCCCCTCCCTCTTACCCCCCACGTCATCCCTCAAGCCAGCTCAGAAGTCAAGTCAAGATATGAACTGCTATATAGCACAGGGAATTCTACCCAATATTCTGTGATGACTGACATGGGAAAAGGATCTGAAAAAGGGATATGTGTATATGTATACCTGAATCACTTCATTGTACAGCAGAAATGATCACAAGCTTATAAATCAACTTTTCAATAAAACTTTTAAAAATGAAAAAAAAAAAAGATGCAACAAACAGCTATGCTCTTCTGTATGCCTAATGTGGGTACCAACTATCTACCTAGTAGGCATCAGTATTTGATGAACTGCACAAACAATCATGAAAATAACACTATATTCTCAGGGAGATCTGGCTGTTTCTCAAAAGCAGACAAGAGCCTGCAGTGGTAACTTTAGGAAGATAAAAATCAAAAGGTTGATTCCTATACTTTACTGACCCACAGAAAAGTAAGACTCAATCATGATTTTATTTTCTGTTCTCATTTTAAGCAATCCTGTTGTTACAGGATCAGGTTGGTCCTGTATAAACTTTGGGGATCCTTTAAACACTACACCTCTGAAAACAATGGTAATTACTATCAGTCTTATCCTGCAGCTGAATAACCCTGGGCACTGTTCTGGATTTCGTTGTCCTGGAAAAAGCCCTCTCTGCTTCACAACCCATTGTGCAGCACTGATATGATTAAAAGGAGTCACCAGATAAGTAAGGAAAGTGAGTATACGAAACTCAAAATGCAAGGTGTATATGAGAAGATGATGTTGACAACAATGACAGAGAATGAAGAGGAGAGTGGGGCCACAGTTCTTATAAGCAAGTATCTTTCTTACTCTACCAGCTCTCTGCTCCAGTTTACCTCTTCCCCTCCACCTATAGCTCCTGAGCACTTGAAATTTATCTACCAAGTGCTTCTGAATTCTAGGGAATTGGAGCCCAATAAGTCAGTGTGAGGACAACTCAGAGGTTCATCATTCTTCTCATCTATCACAGAAAGTACAGTGACCTTTTCTTGACCTTCACCATCACAGAATCTCAACAAAAATAGAACTGAAGATCATGTTTCTTTAATGTGGGTTTTTTTTTTTTTTTGAACCTTAGTAAAAGATTTAAGCCTATATCTATCAAATGATTTCAATCTATAGAATCTGTGATGGTGAAGCAAGAAAATATACCTGGAATTTTACACAGAGGAAGATCCAGTGAAGTAAGGCTCTGAAATGCCTGACAGGCTCATAAAATTTGATCGAGGCAATACCTTGGACACCAGAATATTGATCACTATGAGGAAAGTTTAGCTTCAAAGTGGGTATGACTTTCAACACTGACAGGGGATGGTAGATCTTAAAATTTCCAATGGACTGCTGGGTTTTTCTTTGTACTCTGCTAGTCCATGAACCACAGTACCATAGAGAAAAGAAGGCCAAGTTATAATCTCAGTACTGTCAGGAAGCAGCTGGGTAACCATGGCCAAGTGAGTTCACTCCTCCAAGTTCTGATTTCCTCTCCATAAACAGAGAGGTTTGGACTAGATGAGTTCCGAGGCTTATGATTTCCACATTTTGACTTCCCAAGCCAACCCCACCCAGCATTTAAGATATAAAAAAGACTCTTTCCCTAAATTTAGGACCTATCTCTCCTCTATATCTTAAGCATGGCCAGGAAAAAGTGCCTTATTCTTTAGTACATGACTGTCATTGTTATTCAAGATCCATTGCAAGCTCTAAAGGACAGTTAAACTTCTCTGCTGTAGCCCCTGATCTGATAGTGACAGCATTACAGGAGGAAACGATTTCTCCTAACCCAAACCAATTGAGCTGTGATTGCAGGCAGCAGGATTTCGAGGAGCTGCCTATGACGATAACAGGGAGATTCTTACGGCTCTTGTTAATCACCAACACTTCCCGCACTGAGGCACTAATAAGTACAGTCACACTTAATCAGGGCAGGCGGCCACATCCCCCTGGGCCTGGGAGAAAATGACAGGAGCGCGGCATCCACTCCACAGGAGAGGTCAGGAGACCCTGCAGAGGCTTTGCAAGAGGCGAAAGCCCTTGCAGATGAATACTATCATTATATCCCTAGGAGAGGAAACAGGAAAGCCATGCCTTAGGAAGTGTCTCCAATGGATGCTCTCTCTGGGCAAGGAAAAGACCCTCCCCCCACCCTTCCTTTCTGGCACTCCTCTGAATAGTGCTCGGATCCTTTCTCCCAGCCCCTCCCTCTGCTCCCCCCACCCCCACATTTGCAAAATTTGTTTCCTGAAGATCACCTCACTCCACACACAAAAAATCAACATTCCTGAGATGCCTTTCATCTTCTTTGATGGCTGGAGAAACTCAAGTGCAGAGAGGCTCATGTATCTTTTATGAGTTTCATATAACAGAGTTAAGTGACCAATGATCTGGTCTAGGAAGCTGGAAGATAGGTCTTATCTCAGTGGCACTGTTGATTCACTATGTGATCAAAGGCGATTTAGTTCCCTGGGCCCTTTCTTCTTTCCACTATAAAAATGGAGCCAATATTGACCATACAAAAACACCACGAAAAAAAGGAAAATCTATGTTAAAGTGACTTGGGTCATTCAGAGTTAAGGAGCTCTTTATACCCCAGTAACAATTACAGTAGAATCCAGTTACTAACAGGTCTTGGAGAACAAGGCTACTTCCTCAGATATTCCTAATGAAGATAAGAGAATGCAGTGGTTAAGGTGAGCTCCAGAGTCAGACTTTCTGGGTTCAGTTCCGACTCTCTCACTTATTATGAGTTCTGTCCCTTAAGCCTCTGTTTTCCCGTCTAGAAAATGAAGAGCCTGATAGTACCTACTCCCAGGGTTGCTGTGGGAATGAAATAAGATCATTCACATAAAGAGTACAGAACAGTCACAACCACAGAGCAAGTAACCAAAGCTGACTGTATTTTTCTTTTTTTATTGTACCTCACTCCTTTATCATACTGATCTGGAAAAAAGATTTAGTGTCATTATGCTCAAATGAGTACTGCGTCCAGATGATGGGGCAAGCAACTGGAACATGATTCAGAAATCGGGCCCAGTGAAAGACACATGTAAACGTGATGAAGAGGAATTCCACTGCCATAAAACAATAAGGCAGGGGTGCGATTCTGAAACGCACAGCAGGATGAACTCCTACACCTTAGGAGTCAGGGAGTTTATCTCACGAAGGTAAAAAGAATGGCTTATTTTCTGATGATCACATTTGGGAATATTTCAGCTGCCACTAAAAAACCAAAAAGGGTTTTTTTTTTTTTTTGTATTTATATAAACAAAAAAAATCTGATGGCAACAGCATTACAGGAGGAAATTATATATTATATACTATTAAACATATAATTATTATATATATAAAAATTTTTGTGGCGTTCCCATCTTGGCACAGTGGAAACAAATCCGACTAGGAATGATGAGTCTGCGGGTTTGATCCCTGGCCTTGCTCAGTGGGTTAAGAATCTGGCGTTGCTATGGCTGTGGTGTAGGCCAGCAGCTGTAGCTCCGATATGACCCCTAGCCTGTGAACCTCCATATGCCATGAGTGTGACCCTAAAAAGCAAAAAAAGCAAAAAATTTTTTTATAAAAGTAATTTGACTTCACATAAGGCTAAAACTTGGATAACCTAGAGTATTGGATGAATAGCTGGTGGTATGTTACCTTCCTGCAATACTTTGCTATCTAACTTCTGGCGAAAGCCCAACTGAAAAAAAAAAAAAATCAGCTCAAGATTAAAATCTCCAGTACAAGAGTCACAATGGCTACACGTGTAACTAAAAGAAGATCCATAGGTTCAGAACAACAACTGTGCTGGGAGCCAGGTATAGGGAGCTCTCTACCAGCTGAGACACCTGACCTGTATTCTCAACCAATAGAAGAGACAGTCCTGCTCCCCATGGCGAATGTAAGGTAAGGATGACCCACATGACAAGCCTGACGTGGGAACTGTGCTACAGGTACAAACACAGGGCACATGATGTGATGCCAACAGGAATAACCAAAGCCCTGGCATAGCAAGGAGCTCATACCAGGTTCTTCTATACTCTGATCAACATGAGGGCTCTGGAGAACATTCCAGTCTGCTTGCTTCCAATCAAGAGACCTTCCTACGGGGAGTTCCCGTTGTGGCCCAATGGAAATGAATCCGACCAGTATCTATGAGGATGGGTCTGATCCTTGGCCTCACTCAGTGGGTTAAGGATCCAGCATTGCCACAAGCTGTAGAGTAGTTGCAGAGCGGGCTCGGATCTGGTGTTGCTGTAGCTGTGGTGTAGGCTTGTAGCTGCCCAGTCTGGGGACTTCCACATGCCATGGGTGCAGCCCTAAAAAAAAAACCAAAAAAACAAAAAAACAAAAAAAAAAAAAAGAGAGAGAGAGAGACCTCCCTACTAACCTCCCGCAATCTAGAAACATCCCTGCAAGACACACTTCCTCAGAATAGACTGTCCTTTCCCCCTCATCTCCTGAGTATTCCTACCATTTGCCCATTAAAACTACTTCCCAAGTGAACTTTTATCTCTCCAAACCGAAAGTGTTTTATAAGAAAGTAAATCACCAAATTTGGAGACGAACTAGGTTAAGTGTACAAAACCTTGCAGATGTATTCCCTGCCCCTCCTCAATTCTGCTTTCTCTGCTGAACAATAAATTCACTTCTTTCCTGACTTGAAAACTAGCCCTTCCACCTATAGTTCAGCAGCAACGAGTCTCTCAGGCTAGGCTGCCTGGAAACAATTCCTTTGGCTGCATGGAGACAGGCCAGCATAGGGCCTGAGAACCAACTCTGAAGAGCTACAGTCTCAGTAGGTGAGGGTAAAAGGGATACAGAAAATCAACGCCAGAGGTGAGGATTAGCTCCGAGAGCTACGGGACATAGAAAAAAACTGATATGATAGGAAACTAGATGACTGCTCCTTTGTCAGTGGGTAATAAGAACTTCATCCTGTACTCCACTTCAAGATCAAAGTTCCAGTGAGCATTGTTCTTAGACTCAGGTTTTGGCAGAAGAACCGGACGACCCCACTGTGTTTGTGCTGCTACACTAGATCAGATGGCAAAGCAAATGCAATGATCTCCTCTTCCGAGGTTTCCTGCTCAAAATCCTTTTGTTCTGCCTGTCTCCCTGAGAGAGATCTCTCCATAGAGCCAGTGTCTATTCAAGGGACCCTGGGCAAGTGATTTAATCTCTCTGAGCCACAGTTTAAAATGGTGGGGTGGTGAAAATCACCTGTCTTAACTTCTTCACATGGGATTTTGTAAGGTTCAAGTAAGATGAAGTATTAAAGCACTTTATAAATTACACGGTGTCACTTGTAACACTGATAAATTCCAAGGTCCACATGGTCTAGTCTCTGGGCAAAACTAAAGTCAGAAGTATAGTCGAACGCTCAAAATGAATTAAAGGGAATTCTAGTCTTTAGTTGCATCTGTCAATTGATGATTGATGTCACAGACGATCCAATTCATAATTCTCAGGAATACTTTGCATTTCCTCTCCTCTACTCCCCAAATCCGATATACCTCAAAGCCGCACAAGCACTTTCCACTTTCCTAAACCCTAATTTCTCATCTCCAGCATCTCTGGCTTTTCTTTCTCTCCCTCTCCCTCCTCTTCTTTCTATCAGTTCTTTACCATGCAGCTTGACTTCTCTGCAATTACACTTTTTTTCCTCTTAACTGCACTATTATCCAGAAGTGGAATCTGGCAACCTGCACCCCTCTTTCCGTCCATCTTTCTTTTTCCACCTCTTTCCAGCCAATTCTATGATTTGCATTAAAAAGCCTGGGAACAGGTGGGGAAGGGCACAAATCTCCTTAGAGGAAGAGGCTCAATCAGCAAAGTACATTTCTCTTTGTGGAGCTAGCCTGGGGAATGGGACATAAATAGCAGTAAATCTTGACCCTGTCATGTTTAGTTCTTATTATCTGTACTTGTCAAGGTACCTACAAATCTATTAAAATGACATAAAATGCATTAAGATGTCATCAGTCTCAAAGAAGGAATGAGCGTCAAGAAAGGGATTTGGAAATAGAAAGCTGGGCTTAGTAGTGTATCTCTAGAAGAGCAGAGCTGTAAGGGACCTTGGAGGTGTAGTGTTTTCCAAAGCCTCTTTTACAGAAGAATAATTCCCAGGATGTTAAGACACATATACATGGAAAAACTCTGATTCCATGGCCAAACCAGTTTGAGAAATACTCAGTTAAAGTTAAAGGGATTTCTCTAACTTCAGAGATTCCTAGTAAATTTAAATAGAAGAGTTTTGAACATGAAACAGTTTTGCACAGTAAATGTTTTCAGGAGGCATTTTAGGAAATGCTGATTTTGACTCTCCTGGTTGTATAGAAAAGGAAGCTGAAGCCCATGGGGGATTGTGATCCTCATAAGATCATTCAGGGCTCTTGGGGAGAGGCGGGGCTGGAGCCTGGTTTCCAAATCCCATTCTGTGCGTTAGACTCCCAGAGGAATGACAGAGAGGAAACATGTCTCTACAGAATTGCAAAAGCTGCATTTACTCAAGCATCAAAGTTACGCTACCCAAACAACCATCCAGGACAACCAACATCACAACTTCTAAACTAGATTCCACCTGTCATGTTTGTAGGCCACTGACCAGTACATGGAAATATGAGGAAGGGCCACCTTAGTGAGTCGCAACACTTCTTTTCTGCTACACACCAAGGTGAGCATCACTCCTGGTGCTGTCTGCTTGTTCCTATTATAGAGCACCTACCCAATGGTTGAGATCTCTCCAACTGTTCACATATAACTAAGTACAAAGTTCAAACCAAACTGAAAGAGACTGTCATTATATGGGAGCCATAACAGAGATAATTATAGCAATAAGAGAGACTAGTTACAGGGAGATGGGTCCATGTTGGGAGCACCCGGGTTCCGTCAGAGGAAAAGAAGAGATGACCCATGACTGCCCCTTTACCTTCTTCTTGGATTTAAAGACGTTACACCTGAAGATATTGCTGGCACCATCTCGAGCGATATAACTGAAGATCTTCAAGTCTTGGGAATCGTGAGAGACGTAGAAGATCCTATAGGAAGAGCAACAGAAAAATGCACTGAAAATGGCATTAAGTTCAAACCTCCAACAAGGAAACTTTTATTTGAGGACACTCTGGAGACAGAGCTCATGAAGGTCAAGTTCTTAGAGAAAGCCTTCTTCCTGTGAAAGTCACAAAGCAGGAGGCACTTACAATAGGCTCTGCAAACATTGACACTCCCGTGCGTGACCTTCAGATGTGGAAGATGGACAGGGGTAGGACATGGACCCCACGCTGTTACTAGGCAGTAAATCTGTCCTGGTAACTGGTATGTTAGAAAGAAAAAGTCACTCCCATCCATCCACATCAGAGCAGTAAATCTGCATCTAACCCAGGGAAATGTGGGCGAGTTCCCTGACACCACTTCATGGTTACCTCCAAATAAGGAGACTTAGGGAGCCAGCAATGCTAAGTATGTTGGGAGAGACTAAGACACTCTATTTCATTATTCTAGGTCCCTTGGTGAGAGTGACTTCCCTTCCCTCTCCATCAGGCTCATGGCTTCCATGTATTCATTTCATCACTCAGCCAATCCCCTGGAGTGCACACCGTGGACTGGGTGCTATCCCAACAGCCAGGGGAATGAGCAACAGGACAGATAAAGCCCCTGAATTTACAGAGCTCATGTGCAGAAGATATCAATAAACAAAGAGAAAATGAAGAAAAACAATGGACCGAGCATGATGGGGCTGCTATTTCAGACAGGGTGGCCAGCAGGTAGGCCGCATAGGGAGGCAAAGACCTAATGACACAAGGGAGCAGTTACAGGACCATCTGGGCAAAAGCACTGAAGGAAGTGGGAGCAGCAAGTTTTAAAGCCCAGTGATGTTCAGAAGGGGCTCAAAGTTTTCAAGGAATGGCCAGAAGGTCAGTGTGGTTCAAGCAGTATGACTGTGGTCAGTGACAGGGTCAGCGAAGCAGCCAAAGGCCAGAACGCAGGAGGCCCTGAGGGTCAGAGATTGTACCCAAGGGAGATGGGACGTCATCGAGGCCTGTGAGCAGAAGACTGACTCCCTGATGCATTAAACTAAAGAAACTCTGGAGTCCCTGTTGTGGGTCAGCAGGTTAAGAACCTGACTAGTATCCATGAGGATGCAGGTTTGATCCCTGGCCTTACTCAGTGGGTTAAGGATCCAGCATTGCCGTGAGCTGTGGTGTATGTTGCAGACACTCCTTGGACCAGGCATTGCTGTGGCTGTGGCATAGGCCAGCAGCTGCAGCTTAGATTAGACCCCTAGCCTGGGAACTTTCATATGCCGCAGAAGCAGCCCTAAAAAGGAAAAATAAATAAAATAAAATAAAACAAAACAAAATAAAATAAATAAAAAGCAAAATATTAAATAAAAATAAAGAAACCCTCTGTGAATAGTGCTGCAGTGAACATGTGGGTACATGTGTCTTTTTTAAGGAAAGTTTTGTCCTAATATATGCCCAAGAGTGGGGTTACTGGGTCATATGGTAGTTCTATGTATAGTTTTCTAAGGTACCACCATACTGTTCTCCATAGTGGTTGTACCAGCTTACATTCCCACCAACTGTGCAGGAGGGTTCCCTTTTTCTCTACACCCCCTCCAGCATTTGTTATTTGTGGACTTATTAATGATGGCCATTCTGACTGGCATGAGGTAGTATCTCATGGTAGTTTTGATTTGCATTTCTCTAATAATCAGGGATGTTCAGCATTTTTCATGTGCTTGTCGGCCATCTGCATATCTTCCTTGGAGAAACGTCTATTCAGGTCTATTGCCCATTTTTGAATTGAGTTGTTGGCTTTTTTGCTGTTGAGCCAAGACATGGAAACAACCCAAATGTCCATTGACAGATGATTAGATTAGGAAGATGTGGTATATATAACAATGGAATACTACTCAGCCATAAAAAGAACAAAATAATGCCATTTGCAGCAACATGGATGCAACTAGAGACTCTCATACTGAGTGTAAGTCAGAAAAATAAAGACAAATACCATATGATATCATTTATATCTGGAATCTATTATAGGACACAAATGAACCCTTCCACAGAAAAGAAAATCATGGACTTGGAGAATAGACTTGTGGTTGCCAAGGGGGAGGGAGTGGGATAGATTGGGAGCTTGGGGTTAACAGATGCAAACTATTGCTTTAGGAATGGATTAGCAATGAGATCCTGCTGTGTAGCAATGGGAACTATGTATAGTCACTTATGATAGAGCATGATAATGTGAGAAAAAAGAATGTATACATGTATGTGTAACTGGGTCACCATGCTGTACAGTAGAAAAAAAAATTGTATTGGGGAAATAACATTAAAAAAAAAAAAAACCCTCTGGCTGCTCTGGGTGGGGGATGGGGGAGAGAGAAAGGCTGGGAAGGGGGGCAATTATAAGCAAGGCCTTAATGTCTGACTCTTAGATGGGCCTAGGACAGGGTACCACCAGAACCACCAAGTCTGAGTGTTGCCAACCTGGAGTGGGGGAGGGAAGTGTGGAAGATGCATGAAAGAAACTGATCTTGGGTGATCCAAGGAGAGTGTTGCCCTTGATAAGCCCTCTGGAGCCAGATCATTTCCATAAAACAGCTTTTCCTCAATAACACCACCAGTCATGTCCAACCCAGGATTTCACTGGCTTGATGTGTTTTAGTCAGTGCTGTGCAATAGAAAGAGAGTGAGACTTAGAGGCACAGCCTCAGCTCTGCCCTTTCTTATAAGGATAAGAGGCTCAGTTTTCTTATCTGTAAAAGGGGGCTCTTAGTAGTTATACTTTGGGAGTTCCCGTGGTGGTGCAGTAGTAATGAACCTGACTAGCGTCAATGAAGATGTGGATTCGATCCCTGGCCTCCGCTCAGTGGGTTAAAGATCCAGCGTTGCCATGAGCTATGGTGTAGATTGCAGGCGTGGCTTGGATCCTGCTGTGGCCATGGTGTAGGCCAGCAGCTACACCTCTGATTCAATCCCTAGACTGGGAACCTCCATTTGCCGTGGGTGTGGCCCTAAAAAGAGAAAGAAAGAGAAAAAGTTACAACTTGCAGAGCTACTGGGGAGAGGAAATAATGAGTAAAGTGCCTTTTTTACTTCTCTTTACCAATATAGCCTCTAAGTAGTCTTTTTCTCGAGATTCTCACCCAAGGACCCCAAGAAGCCTGAGAGGGACATTCAAAAGAAAAGAGATAGAAAAAAAGAAAAAGAAGAAAGGGAGTTCTCATCGTAGCTCAGTGGTTAACAAACCCGATCAGCATCCATGAAAACGGGTTCAATCCCTGGCCTTGCTCAGTGGGTTAAGGATCTGGTGTTGCCATGAGCTGTGGCATAGGTCACAGACACAGCTCAGATCCCGAGTTGCTGTGGCTGTGGTGTAGGCCGGTGGCTACAGCTCTGATTTGACCCTTAGCCTGGGAACCTCCATATGCTGCAAAGTGATGTGGAGAAGAGAATCCTGGGAAGAACTTAAGTTCACGGTGGGGACCACAGTTTCTCTGCTGAACTCTGCTAGAAGTCATTTCAGTTCATCTAACATGTCCACCAACTCTAAATAATGCTGAAATAGAGGTTGTTATGTGTGTTTAACGTGGCTTCTAAGAAAACTCATCTAATGTAATCCGCCCACAGAGTATTCTATCCTTCTAAGGATGCCAACACTTCCTCCTAACAAAGAAGTGGAGCTCCCCCCATTGCACCTCAACATCTTCTGCCTGGGCCTCAAGCTTCTCAAGTTCATCATGCTCCCAACTGCATTAACCACCCCCTTGTCATCCTCTAAGCAAACATGGCCCTCCTTCTTCCAAGCCCCTCCTCCCCCTTTTTTTGTCTTTTTAGGGCTGCACCCTTAGCATATGGAGGTTCCCAGGCTAGGTGTTGAATTGGAGCTGCAGCCACTGGCCTACATCACAGCCACAACAATGCCAGATCTGAGCTGCATCTGTGACCTACACCACAGCTCACGGCAATGCTGGATCCTTAACCCACTGAGTGAGGCCAGGGATCGAACCTGCATTCTCATGGATACTAGTCAGATTTGTTTCTGCTGAGCCATGATGGGAACTCCCCAAGCCACCTCTTAATGAACGGTACCAAGTCCACTGAAGCCAGAAATCTTTTTCTCCAGTATCTGTCACCCATGACCAAGTTCTCCACAGCCTACCTCCTTAATACATCTCTGAAATGTATGCCCTTTCTTCTTCAGCTCCATGATACTGTCTTAGTCCCCAGGTTCTTACTGTTCACCTGGATCTTGCAACCCACCCAGTGTCTCTTTGCTTCCTAGCTCATTTATTGCCAACCCATTCTCTCCACTGCTAGTGAAGTGGTATTTAAAAAAAAAACGAAACTACATTTCCCTCTAAAAACCATTCAAAGGCTTCCCACTGCCCTCAGGATAAAGTCCAAACTCCTCAACGTGGGGCATCTACTCTCTCTCCAAAGGCCTGACCTACATAGCCCTTTAGAACTAATTACATACATCTTCCTACTTTTGCAACTGCTGTGACACCGCTGGCGTCCCTGAAGACTTGATTTGGAGACTCTGCCTTCTCTGCGCATTCGTCCCCAGGTCTGAGCCACTGAACCCCCTGGTCTCACCTTTACCCTAGCATGTATTTCACACTATAGTGCTTACACTGAAGCTTCTTGAAGGAACAAGGACCACATCTTGGTATTCCAGGGCCAGCACAGTGACTGGCATCTAGGAGGTTCACAATGTCTGCTTAGGAGGGAAGGAGGGGTCCTTGATATCATTAATAAGCATCCATAATACGCTCTGCCTGGCTATTGTCTCTCCCCAGGAAGTCAGGTCCAATTAGCTCAGAGGCATCACAGATCAAATGTTTTGATTTTTTTTTTCCCCAGGGCTGCATCTGTGGCATATGGAGGCTCCCTGTCTAAGGGTGAAATCAGAGCTACAGCTGGTGGCCTACACCACAGCCATAGCAATACAGGATCTGGGCTGCATCTGCAAACTACACCACAACTCATGGCAATGCCAGATCCTTTAACCCACTTAGCAAGGCCAGGGATTGAACCCGAATCCTCATGGATGCTAGTCAGGTTCATTACCACTGAGCCATGACAGAAACTCCCCAAATCCTTTGATTTTTGAGTTTTTCATCTATTATTACATACGCCTCCTAAGGACTGAGAACTAGATTTAAAACTGATAGAGCAGATATGAAGACAGACTGGCCTGCCAACAAGACTCAGATATATAGAAGGCACTCAGCGATGGCAGCAAGCCAGGGTTAACTTTACCTTGGTAGACAAAGCACCTTTTCAGTAAATATGATGACAACCGGGCATGGAGGCAGCCATTGTCTTTGGAGTGGAGCTCTCTGGAGACTGTTATGTCTGAGTTCAGACACATAAAGGTTTATTTTTTGGCTGCACCCAAAGCATATGGAATTTCCCAGGTTAGGGAGTCGAATCAGAGCTATAGTTACTGGCCTAGGCCACAGACACAGCAATGCCAAATCCGAGCCTTGTCTGCAACCTATACCACAACTCACAGCAATGTCAGATCCTTAACCCACTGAACAAGACCAGGGATTGAACCTTCGTCCTCAAGGATGCTAGTCAGATTTATTTCCATTGAGCCAGGACGGGAACTCCTTAATGTGTAAGTTATTAAAGGTAAATAACCTCTAACTAACCCAAAAGTCAACTAGTTAGAGCTTAGGAAAGTGTCCACCAATACAATCAAGAAGCAGAAAGTTTTTCCATGTGATTTCATTCACCAACGAATTAACAGATCAACAAATTGAAGCCTCAGGTCCAAACTTCTAGATCTAGAAATATATTCCAAGCAACCTTACTTCGTCAAACCTTGGTTTTAAGAACTGTGATTGTGTTCAGGATGGGGGAGGAGAGAAAGAATAAGATGAGCACAGAAGAGAAGGTCTCTCCGCCATCTTTTATCTCTAAGTCTAGTGCAGTTCTGATGCCACTTCCAAAAAGCATGTCCATTTTCATAACTTCCAATATAATTATCAAGGGTGGGATACCAAACTAGTTCACATGGTATTAATAATGATTACTTATTAAGATCTTATTAGATTCCCTTCTCCCCTTTCACATTTCTTAAAATTTCTTGTTTTTATTTCAAAATATGCAGAGGATTGCAATTTTCACTCACTAATGGAATTGTTATGCTTTAAAGCCACAGCAATAAACTCTTCTGCAAGTTGTTGTGTCCATAAACTTACCGTAAATGACTGAAATATAAACATTATCTTGGAGAAACTGGCTTTGGGATTTATCGTCATGCTGAAATTCAAGTTGAAAGAGTGATAAAGAACCACCAGACTCACCAACACCCCGCTCCCCACCTCCTGTTAAGAAGTAGGTAAATGTGTCTCTCTTAGGAGCGCAGAATGTAAAAAGGACACAGTAGAAAGAGACCTGTGCAGTCATCAGGCCCATCCAATCCTGCATCCATCATTCAGTGCTTGTCAGTGATGGGCAATTCAGCCCTGCCAGAGCAACCATTCCTCCTTTCTGGGAGCTTCTAATTACTTGGAAATTTCCCCTTACACTGATTAGAAAGCTTCCAATAAGAATTCAGTGGAGAGAAATGGCCGAAAACGCTAGCCCTGGGATGGGACAGACCTGGATTATAGGTCCGGGCTCTGCTACTTACTAGCTGTGAGATCCTGCATTACCTTGACTTCCTTGTGATTTTTCTGTGAAATGGGGATAACCATAGTTCTGTACCTCCCCCATGAGGTTTAAAGAGTAAATGTATGCAGAGAGATCTGCTTATAGCAAATGGCTAATAAAAAGTAACTGCTGTTGGTATTTTCACACTACTGACCTAATTATGTCCTTTGGGGCATTAGAGAATAAGGTTAATCCTTCCTCTAAATGATAGCCATTTGGACATTTGGAAACCACCACTATATTTATATTTACCCCTCTTTTTTTTTTTAGGGTCACACCTGCGGCCTATGGAAGTTCTCCGACTAGGCGTCCAAATGGAGCTACTGCTGCCGGGCTACACCACAGCCACAGGAACTTAGGATCCAAGCCTCGTCTGTGACCTACATCACAGTTCATGGCAATGCTGGATCCTTAATCCACTGAGCAAAGCCAAGGATCTAGCCTGCATCCTCATGGATACTAGTCAGATTCATTTCCACTGTGCCACAATGGGAACTCCTACTCCTCTCATCTTTTAAACTGACACACTTTCTCTGCCTTCAGGGGTTCCTCACCTAGCCCATGTTCGAAATCCTTTATTGCCCTGGTGGGTTCATACTGTGGAAAGAGCATGGGCTTTGGGATGAGAGCATTCTGGGTCTTATTGGCTTTGCTATGTCCTAGCTATTGGCCTTATGTAAACTACTCAGTTGACATGACCCTTTCTTCCCTCATCTGAAATAGGTAATGATCTCTTCATAGTATTAAGTATGAAAACACCCTCCACCAACACTTAGCACAACGCCTAACATGTGGTGAGTTGCCTGTTCAGTAAAGATGAGTTCCGTGTGCCTTGTAAACCTTTTCTGTACTTACTCCAATTGACCAATGACTCTTAAAGTGCAGTTTACGAAACTGAATGCACGTTCCTAAAGGGATGAAAACATCAGAGAGTAATTTTGGATAAATATTTTCTATGCCCGAGAGCCAAATTTTTAGCGAAGCATCTCTGATCATATTTTTTTCTTTAGTTATAGCATCTCACTGCTCATTCACACTGTGGTCAACTCACACACTCAAAGCTAATTTGCTCAACTGCTCTCAAGGCGGATTTGCTAAGATTGTTTGGCAACTGGTTTTCAGGACTATCTCCTAGTCATCACTATTTCCTCTTCCAAGCTCTCACAGATCATCTGCTTAATGATCTCTTCTAGAATTTTGCCCAAGGCTAAAAATGAGTTCACGAATCTGTAATTCATAGACTCAGATTTTCCCCCTTCCTAAGAGGTCAAATGTCTTATTCTTGTAATCGTCTCCTATCCTGTCCACTCTCCAGATTCTGTAAAGATGACCAGTCATGATTTTGCAATACCACTCTTTAGGGGCCCAGGACCTAAGTGACCAAGGCCTGGACACAAAGAGTAAGGGATGCCAGCCTTCTTCCTCATGGTTTTAAAATTTTTTAAATATTTTTAGAATTACCTATGTCCTGGTGTTTCTAGTTTGAAGATTAGACAGTTCTCTATTTAAGGGAAAAAAGGAGAGACATGGTGAGAACAACAGGACTTGAAAACATCTTCTTATCATGTGAGACTCTTCTTTTTATACACTTTTCTTCTTTCATCTTCAGCCTTTTCCATGGACCGAGTGCATTCAGATTTTCAGTTCCTTAGCTTGGTTTTAAGCTATTCTTTCTATATTGTGTACTTTTCAAAGAACATTTTATGAAAAGAAAAAAATCAGGTGATTTTTCTTCACAGTCTCACCTTTTCTGGACCCAATTATAATCAATTCTGTTTTACTTCTGTCTTCACTTTTATTTCCAGAGACTACAGCCTCACACTGTCATCATCCCTCTCTCTGAATGTAATAACCTCTAAAAAGCTATGGCCACGTTCCCCCAGGTATCAGTATTCCAATATTCTGCTCCTACTTCCCCACATCTCCATGGGGCCTGCGCCAACCTTGGAACCCACTGGCTACAGAGAACGTGAAAGGTCTTGAGGCACCTGCAAGGGTCCCTGAGTCCTGATCCATGCTCCCCCATCGCAAACCCACAGAGGAGTCTCCAGGCTGCTGCCTGACCAAAACCTGCCAGGTGTCCCCTAGCCAGCTGGGGCTGGTCCCAGCACAGAACCAGATGACAGAGGATCCAGACCTGCCACAGGGCCCCAAACAAACCCTTTTCCTTCTCTCAGCCTTCTTTCCTAGTCCTCAAAGTGAGAGCAATAATAAAACACTTTTCGGAGTGGTTGTAAAGTTCTGGGATGGGCAAAAATTAAACGTGCATGAAATAGTCAATGGACTAATATCCTGTAACCCATCATGCAAATACTTTAAAACCGTGGAAACCGTCCTAGAAATGGCAAATGGAAGAAAAAAGAGCAACCACCACTGCTCCCCCAATACTGCCATCTCTCCAGTTTGTACATGGAGCAGAGATTTCTCTCTTGAGGTTCCAGAAGGCATGGGAAACCCTAACCTATAACAACATCCAGAAACGTACCAAGTAACTTGCAGGTGGCAAAGACAAAACCCAGTGGGGTCTTAAGGTAAAATCTTTGGGAAAAGCAGCCGCATGATGTAAAGAAGACAGAAGATGGAAAACAGAACTAAGCTGCTGCTCGAGACCAGCTGAGGGTGGCACAGCCATGAAGACCTGGTCCTGGGAAAACCCAGCATGACCCCTGCCCATGGGAGCAAGAAGTCCCCAAGCAGCCCAGCCCCCATGATTTTTGTGGGTGCCCCCCAAAAGAATGTGTTATCCTCAGAGGTCCAGGGGAGAATATTAGAAAAGGTCGTGGTTTGGAGGGATGTACCCTAATAGAACCACAACAGAATCTACAGCCCTGAGCACCCCTCACCTCTATCCCTGGCCCCTGCATGCTGTCTGGACACTGGTGTGTCTTCTTTTCTTCCCACACAGCCTTGTAGCATTTACACAGCTTCGCAGTCCTGTCCCCGATCATCATTCTTTTCCCTGGGTCTCTTATTTTAATCTAATCTTTAGATACAATTGTTCTTCATCTTGATCATTTTTCTTATTACTGCTTTGGCTGATTATCTTTCTCTCTCACCATATTTTCAGGGCTCCTTATTATGTTGGCTGGTTTTCTTTTATTAGGAGTTAGTTCAATTTTCTTTTTGTTGGGGGGAGGGAAGAGTTGGGAGGGTGGGAATAACACATACACACTACTGTATAAAATAGATGATTTACGAGAACCTACTCTCCCGCACAGGAAAATCTACTTGACAGTTGGTAATAACCTATGTGGGAAAAAAGAATGGATAGATTTATATGTATGACCGACTGATTCTGCTGTACACCTGAAACTCATACAACATTGTAAGTCAACTATACTCCAATAAAAGTAAAGAAATGGTTAATTTCCATCTTCTTCACCCCTTGCTTTAGCTGTTCCTGATTTGAAGATGTCCTCAGGGCTGCTACTCGGCATAAAGAAATGGTGATCAACTCATGAAATGGTACCAGATGGAGTTCCCGTTGTGGCTCAGTGGTAACAAACCCAATTAATATCCATGAGAATGTGGGTTTGATCCCTGGCCTTGATCAGTGGGTTAAAGGATTCAGTGTTGCCATGAGTTGTAGTGTAGGTCACAGATGCGGCTCAGATCCTGCATTGCTGTGGCTGTGGTGTAGGGTGGCAGCTGACGCTCCAATTCGACCCCTAGCCCGGGAACTTCAATATGCCGCAAGTATGGCCCTAAAAAGCAAATCAAAACAAAAACAAAAACCAGAAAAAAAGAAATGGTACCAGAGTCCCCCTCATGAAACTGTTCTCCCTGCTTCACAACCACCCGAGGTGCTGGGACACAGACGTCCAAGACCCACTTGCCACCATAACTGGGTCATATCTCATAGACCCGCCTCATCACAGTATGGTCTGGAAAGAAACCAGGGGTGTCCTGGTACTAGGAGAGACCTCAAGAGACAGTCAAGCCCATCTACTCAACAGCAGGCAGAGAAACCCAAGCACTGCAGCTGATTTCTGGGGTTTCTTCAAGGTGTAACATTATAAAAACATCTAAGTTACTATTACAACTATCTACTGTATACTGAGAGTAAGAAATAAGCAATCAATTGAATTTTAAAATCTAGTGAGAGCCAGACAAATACACATTTATCTTTTGAAAGTCTGGTTAAGGCATCCCCACGGCCTCTCTTAGCAGTTAATTCATGTTTTAATTTCACAGCTGTTAGAAGTGCTTTCTTAGGTCTCACAAAATCTCCCCTGGTTTATTTAACTCAACCGCAAACCACCACATAGCACTTTCTAAACGCCAAGTGCTGTGATAAGTTAATATCCTCTTGCTTACTACTTGACAAGCAGGCAGAAAAACAAACAAACAAACAAACAAACAAAAAAACAGACCAGTGTCCCTCACAAAACCACAACAATCTTTTCATATACTTCCAGGCTTTAGCTTCTTCGCAACCCTGGTAATTTCTCCCAAATAACCGTCACCGGCTGTTGGCTTTCAAAAACCAAATCTACTTACACAGGCTGCCAAGTCTTTCTCCTTGTCTTCTGTGTTATCTGGATTCGCACACTTGGTGTGTTCATTTTCCTGGGGTCAGCCTTCCTTCCCATACTTCTAAGGATACTCAGGCTTCCGGAAGACTCTTGCTCAGAGATCCAGTGTTTCCTCCCAGAGCCAGAGAGCAGAGATCAGCTTCAACCACAGATTGAGGAGGTGCTTCTCCGGCTGCTGTGTGCTGGGGGAGCCTCACTTAGAAAGCTGCATCTTCCTCTCCTTTCCCGGGGAACAACTTGCCCTCATCCTTGCCCACTAGGACCCCATCTTGACTCAATTACATCATCAAAGTCCCTACTGCCAAACAAAGTCACATTCACAGGTACCAGGGGTTAGGATGTCAACGTATCTTTTTTTGAGGGACACAATGTGACCCACTACAGTCCCTGAGACAGAATTTAAACCCTGGTCATCTTAATCAAGTTCTTAACATCTGCATTATCTGGTTAGCTGATTAAGAACTCAAATATCACTTAAGTATTATATTGTTATTATTACTACTATTCTCTCTATGCAGCTAGAAAGGTGATGCTATAGCACACTTATGCCACCAAGGAACCCTGAATTTTCTTCTCTTTCCAAGCCCTGGCTGCTTTTCTAGGTTCTTTATGGTCAACGAATTCATGCTCATGTGGGTGAGATTTTCACTGGATACCTGAGTGAGTGATGCTTGACTACTCTGCTTTCCCTGCCTGTCCAACTTCCATCCGAGTTTCTTCAAATAAACCAAGCTGGGAATACTACAAATGTCGTAAGAACATCTTAGTCTTTCCAAAGACAGTCTTTAAAGGACCCACTCCAGCGTTCAGGGATTCATTCCATGTCACATTCTGCCCTTGGCTCTTATCTCTCACTCTCAGGCCACTTGCTCAGCACATGAGGAAGCTCGTGTCCCACAACCGGAAATGTCGGGCACCCACCCCTCCCCACCCCAGGGCTCAGGGCAGGCCTGACTGGCATGCACAAGTGTTCTTCTTCCCTAGCATTTTTCTTTCTCTGATTGCCCTGACCTGCTTGCCTGATACTACATGAGAGGAGGTCTGACTCATAGCTCACCTGAAGGCACTTCCTCCCAGGACCTGAGCTTTAGAGAACAAGCCAGGGAGCACAGGCTGATCTCTGGGGTCAACAACCCCAATTCTCACACTTGCCTCAGGTCAATGGCTGAGCCATTCTGATTTATCCTAGGACAATGCCATCTCAATCATATTCTAGTTTCCTAGTTTCCCTTCTTCCTTCTCTCCTCCCTTTCTATTTTAACTACAAAGGATCATGTATCTACATCTAGGCCACTAACATACCTTGGAAAAAAAGGGGAAAAAAATGAACCTGATTCATATTTGATCTTATTTCAATTTCCTTTTTTTTCATTTTATTTTTTAAATTTTTTTAATTTCCCCAACACATTATTTTTTTTCCTATTGTACAGCATGGTGACCCAGTTATACATACATGTACACATTCTTTTTTCTCACATTATCACTCTCCATCTTAAGTGACTAGACATAGTTTCCAGAGCTATGCAGCAGAATGTCATTGCTAATCCATTCCAAAGGCAATAGTCTGCATCTATTAACCCCAAGCTCCCATTTCAATTTCCAATCACCTTTTAATGGTCTTGTGTTTTTAGTTTATAAGTTTGGGAGAGGGATGAGTTGGGAGGGCTGAGGCAGCCAGGGTTTTGTTTGTCTGCTGTGTGCCAGCAGCTCTCTGCCTCCCACCACCCAAGAGCAGTTGTTGAGGGATTACAGTGTCTTTGGGTGATCAACATAAACTTTATTCTAAGGAATACCCATCTTGCTCTGTTCCTACCCCCTCCCCTGCCCCATATCAGATTCTCTTTGAGATATAGAGCTGAGCAGTTTCAGAGTCTGTCCTTGGAGAGCTCAAAGTGTGCTGATGGAGTGAGACAAGTGCAGGGCAGTGGAACAGAGCACTACAGACATGGCCATGTTGGAGAATGCAGCCAGGAAAGGTTCTCGGAGGGGAGATGCTGTCTGAGCGACTTCCAGAAGAATATATGGGAGGTGGCAGGGACTGGGACGTGGGAAACAGATCAGCCTGGGTCCTGGCAAGAAACAGATGGTTTGAGTCATCTGAGAAGAATTTAATGAGAGGCTATTTACAAAGGTGAGGACAGAGTGCAGAGAAACCCCAGAGGATGGTACAGCACCCCTAGGAGCCCTCAGCACCCAAAGGCCTGGGGAGCAGGGTCTTGAGAGGTGCCAGAACCCAGGGAGGGAAAGAGAATCGCATGCCACCTGGCAGGTACTCATGATGGTAAAGAAGCCTATTGAGTGGTACTCACAGGCCAACCTCTCTGGGCACCAAGCACTGTGGAAAGCGGATCTGGAGGAAGGAACAAAGGAAAGCTGTCCATCAGAGGGACAGGAGAAAGGATCACATTTCTGTGCACGGGAAACTGTATGTAGAAAGGCATGGAATCATGGAAGAGCACAGTTTGCTTGGGCACAGGGATGTAGGGACTGGCAGGAGATGGGCACCAGAGGGAGGTCAGGGCCTGCAGTGGAGCTCAGGGCACTGAAGGGGGTCTGAGCAGGGGAAGGATGCAGTTGGTAGTCATGGTGATGTGAAAGGTAGGTTGCGGAAGGACAGGAGCAAAAGAAGGGAAGCCAATCAATAGGTTATTGCAACATGGAACATCTGGGGGAAGAGGAAGAATCCAGACCCACAGCTTGCCAGTCAGAAGCGCTGGACTCAAATCCTTGCTCTGTTGCATACTGTGAGACATTGGGTGAGTGTTTTAATCCTCAAGGGTTTAGTTTTGTCATCTACAAATATGGGAGCTGTCATGAGAAGTAGGTAAGTCAGGTGCCAAGCACGGAGCAGCGTGACTGACACAGCCTGGAGTTACGCTGTGAATGGACTATGCAGCCAGACTGGTCAACCTGAATCCAAGCCTCAGGCAGTGGCAGTGACCACAGGTAGGGCATGGATTCAAGTATCTTTTCTCTGAATGCGAGAAAAAGGAAGGGGAGGGAGAAGATTGAGTTGTGTAACTTGGGTGATTTGGTGGGAGGATTAAATGTGAACTCAGTCAAGGGGCATAAAAGAAGCAGGAAAAAGTTGAGGGGACAGGGAAGGAAGGAGAGGAGTGTGGTTCCAACCACGTCAGCTCTGAGCACGCACCAAAGCCCTCAGATGGACTAGCCTCTGAGACCACTGGAAACAAGAGACAGATGAAAGAGGACTTGGGAGTCATTGGGACTTAGAGGAGGCTGAAGCCATGGGAAATAGGAGAGCCCCTGAGAAGTAAGTAACATAAAAGAAGGGGTCATTGTGTGCATCCCATTAATCCCATGGAGAGTATCCATTTAAATGGTGGGCAGAACAGGGAAAAGTCGGGGGCAGGAGGAAACAGCAGGAAAAGAGCAGAGGAGGAACAAGAGGAAACCACAATGGAAGGGGAGGAAGGAGAGGGTCTCTGGGAGGGAAAGGGCCACAGTATTAAGGGCTTCAGACTCAGTGGGAGAAGGACACACAGGAAACCAGAGATGCAGCAACTAAGATATCCCTGGTGACCTGAGTGAGGGCAGTCTCCACGGAGAGCACAAGAAGCCCACTGATAATGAACTGAAAAAACGAGTGTGGGGTGTAGAAATATCCACAGCAAATGCGGTCATTCCAAAAAGCCTGGCTGTGGACGGACAAGATAGGATGGTAGGCTGTGCGAGTATCTTTTCTCTGAAGGATGGTGAAACCTGAGCCTATTTATAGGCTAAAAAAAGGAACAAAACAGAAAGAGCCCCAAGACTGAGGGACAATATAGGGGAAATGACGGCTCAAGAAACAGAGAGGAGAAGACAGGGTCCACGTGGAGAAGCTCACCTTGGAAAAGAGGCAGCAGTGCTTCCTCTGAGTCAAGACAGTACCAACCGTGAACCTACCAAACAGGGCGGGGGTGGGGGGGTGGGGGCGTCCAACCTCTGACTCGGCTCCCTCTCCCCTTCTAAGAGAGCATTTTGGTGGCCTTTCTGAAGCAGCTAAGACTTTCCCTGGAAGAAAGCTGAGCTGGAGGTGCAGGTTGGAGGAACAAGACTGCCTGAGGCAAGAGATCAGTATAATTGCTTAGTAAAGTGTCCTGATTAAAAGCAGAGACTGTTTTTCCTGCTCCAGACCTGCATTTTACTGTCCACTACAGACTTCCCCTTCCTCAGGGTGAGGATGACCACCTGAAATGAAAGGGATTGAAAGGAAAGCATGTGCAATCAGAAACATTTGGCCGCCCTCTTCTTAGCTGGTACAGATTCATCCTGGCTCTGGCGACTGGAGGACAGGGCTCATGTAAATACATGGGGGTTGAGGGGGGAGGCCTGCCGGGGAACACTGAAGGTTCTCTGGGGACCTGGTTTATGAGCACTTGCAGTTTCTTTCTTATATTTAGCTTGTCAAATTCCTCTTCGTCAGCTAAGGCATCTGACAGGCTTAATTGTTTCCTTAGAGCTCTGCCTTTCCCATCAGTGAACAAAGGCAACCGTGAGGGATGTGAGTTTAACTCTGGTGATAAAAAGTATTCCTTAGCACACATAAAAATAGATGTGTGTGCATGTGTGTGTATTAAGTGCATGTGGGTATATGTACACGTGTGTACACACGTATACATCTTTTTTTTTTCTTTTTCTTTTTTTTTTAACAGTGTTTGGGAGTAGGGATAGGCAGATCCAACCACTGACCTACTGCCTGGATGGCCACTCCAACTCTGGAAGGAAATTCACCAACAATACCTCACCACCTCCAGGCATCAGTATCACCTTCAACAACTGATTATGTGCTAATGGAAGACAAGGAGGGACAATGAGTTCATGTGCAGATCACAATCATCAGGGGTTGCCCTGATGAGGCTCTTCCCCTCCAAAAAACCTTTTATTGGGGCCATAACTAAAAACAAGATGAACACATTGACTGTTTATTATGGTTTCACTTCTCCCATCCATCCTCGGATAGTTAGGAGACAAGCTGGACAAGAGATAAAGTCAAGGACCAAGATAATAATAACAACAACAACAATAATAATAAAAACCCATCAGCCCCTCAAGCAGAGAGCTAACTGCACAACAATAAGAGTAGTGAGGCTACATCCTTGGCCAACTTGAGGAGTGAGTGGGTATGTTTTCAATGGTAGTTTAGCTTTGTGATTCAACCCACAGTACAAAGAGATGTTGGGATCTCTCTCCTGGAGCAAAGCTGAACAAGGTCACTTGCCTTTTTGTTTCTTGGTGTTCTCAACTGCAAAGCTGCCTTTTGTTTTTCTTCCTTTTTTTTTTTTTTTTTTTTTTTTGGTCAAGCCCACAGCATGCAGAAGTTCCGGGGCTAAGAATCAAACCTGAGCCACAGCAGTGACCCAAGAGCCACAGCATGGGAGGTCCCATTGTGGCTCAGTGGATTAAGAACCCAGCTAGTCTCTGTGAGGATGCAGGTTCAATCCCCAGCCTCATTCAGTCCGTTATGGATATGGCATTGCCACACTGCAGCATAGGTCGCAGATGCAGCTTGAATCTGGTGTTGCCATAGCTGTGGTGTTGGCCAGCAGCTGCAGCTCAAATTCGACCCCTAATCTGGAAACTTCCATGTGTCCCAGGTATGGTGATAAAGAGAAAGAAAGAAAAAAAAGAGCCATAGCCATGACAGTGCTGGATCAGTAACCCACTGCACCACTGGGAACTCCCAGTACTGCCTTTTCAATAGTCGTTTGTGTGCTGTTTATTATTTCCTATTAGAACATATATTTTGAAGTTCTAATGTTAACATTTTTTTGGCACCGTCCCCAAATATCTTCATACATAGCTGCATTCAGGGCTCAGCAAACATCTGCAGGTTGGTTGGTGCATCCGTCCATCCAACCACCCATCCAATCTTGGATACATTCTATAGAATGAGTGTATCCACTTCCTGGAGATTTCATAAAGATTCAAGAAAAAATCAACTTGATTTAACCAATATGATTTGAGCACGATGATGTAGTCAAGGAAACATAAAAATAAATAAGATGTAGTTCCTACTAAAAAATAACTGCAGATAAACAAATAACTACAATATAAGGATGAACTTACAGGCTATACAGCCTTGGGGTCCAAAGGAGAAACAGAAATTAGATCCCACTGTGGGAGTGAGTATGAAATAAAAAAAGAATTCCTTAGGGACATGTATTTAAAACAATCCTTGAAAGGTAAGAATTTGACAGGCAGAAATGTTAAGCCAAACACAGAGGACTCAATTAATCATGGTTTGATCATGACTGCTGCCAGCAACTAGGAAAGGCCATAACTCCTCAAGAGCTGTTTCTCAGGATCTCCTGATAAAGGATGTGGGGACTTGTAGATGGTTTAGTTCTTCCCCTAACAAATTTCCTGAATTCTATGTCTTACCCTCTGGACTTCCCAGCCAGACACTCCTCCAAGGTCTGAGGTCTGTATTTCCAGAAAGGAAGAGCAGGCTCACAATTGCTCTACTCTTAGAGGTGGGAAAACCAGCCCCCTTCCTCCAAAGCATGCCAGTAGGCCAGGAGGAGAGCACTAGGGCTTTCCAACAAAGCCCTGCAATACAGCATCCAGACTGGTGTGTAGTACAGAATATGCAGCTGCCACTGTGAGATGAGCCATGCTACTGCCCTGCAACAATCCTAGAGATGATCTATTAAGAGTTAGTCAGACAAGGGCCACAGCTCTGGATCAAGAGCAACCTTTCTTTACTTGCTTATGATGTTAAGATTGGTCACAGAATAATCCTTACACACTAGTGTGAAACACAGACCCTATGCCAACTACCCCATATCTACATAAGTCCAGGATACTCAGGACATCATAAGGTTTCCTCCTGCACATCTACCCTTACATGACCTGAAAGCCACCAACACAAGATTGGTTTGTTCTGTGTTTTGCTTTTTTAGGGCCACATCCATGGCATATGGAGGTTTCCAGGCTAGGGGTCAAATCAGAGCTACAGCTGCCAGCCTATGCCACAGCTACACAAAAATGGGATCTGAGCCACGTCTGTGACCTACACCACAGTTCACAGAAATGCCGGATCCCCAACCCACTGAGCAAGGCCATGGATTGAACCCGCATCCTCATGCATACAGTCAGATTCATTTCCACTGCACCATGAAAAGAATTCCCAGATTGGTTTGTTTTGAATAAGACAGCTCCTCTAACAACATGCAAATACTTCCTGGGATACTAAATAAAATCTGTCAATCATTCCAGCATTAAATTATTAAGAAAGTTAGGCTGGTTTATTTCACCTCCCCCAGTAGGACTGCAAATTACAAACCTTCCTGCTTGAGAAGCAAAATATCCAAAGAGGCTTATAATGCTTATTGGCAGTAGGGGTCTTACCTTGGAACCGATAAATCTCAGGACTACGGGATCCATGAATTGTCCAAAAAATAAAAATTTTGCAGGTACATACAATAATTAATTTTTCTAAGCATAGAATCAGTTTTCACCAGGTTCTCAAAGGTTTCTGTTTCCCATAAAATGTCAGGACCTTCCCATGGACACCCAGATGGATGCCTACTTGGTAGCAAAGAGAAGAGTCTAGGGGAAAGTTCTGGTTTTACTTTGAACAAACTTTCTCATCTGACTCTCCAGTGCTTTGCACAAATTCTAAATTAATTCCCTTTATACATTCAAGGAGAAGAAAAGGAAGCCCAGAGTAATGGAATTTGAAACCAGGCTGTCGTTTAGTAAGAGAACTGGGCCCAGCTCTGGCTTCCTTGCTCCCCTGGTTCTTCCTCCTCAGGGTAATTCCCTCCCTGGTAGACAGTGTTTAACTCTGAAGTTTTCTAAACTTGGCCTAATTGAACTCTCCACCATTATTTGTGCAAAAGATGCCCTCTAAGGCCTGGCACAGAAAGACTCATTCAGAGGTTTAACTTGGACTGTTCTGGTGGCTGCCTTTGGTTTTCTGCTGTGCATATTCATTCACTCTCTGGCTGGCTCCATGCCTCAACTGGGCTGTGTCTCTGGCCCCAAGAAGGGCAGAGAATAGGACCACCAAGAGGATAAGGAGGCTTAACGGCCTTTTTTTGAAATGAAAGTTGTAGTGCATCAAACAAGTGAATTGAGCCTCCTCTAGTGATGACATGTGGTATTTATCGAGCACCTACTATGTACCGAAGATCCATCCCAGCTCTAGGGATATAGTAATGCACAAAACAGCTGCTTAGAACAAAGAACTGTGTACAGTCTCTTGGTTTAGAACGTGACGGAAGATGGTATAATATATATATATATTATAGGGTTAGGGTTAGGGCTTAGGGTTAGAGTTAACCCATACACACACACACACACACACGGCTGGGTCATTCCACTGTACAGCAGAAATTGAAGGAATGTTGTAAGTCAACTATAATAAAACAAACAAAAAACAGGTGCTCAGGCTTAAGCATTACCAGGACAAAAACTTCCATCCTTTTGCCATGATTGAATTTAATAATCAAGTGGGGTTCACCAGAGGCAGAAAGCAGAGAGGTAAAACTCCCAGAGATTCAAGCTAAAGTCACTTTTTTTTTTCCTCCCCCAACTTCTCAAATAAGAGGATTCTCCCTCATTTACTCTGTGTTCAGACTGCTGCTACTCTGAATGATCCAAGCTTAGAACAGCTCACAGACGGACCCGTCTCTATGCTGTCTACTGCTGACATCCCTTTACGTGGACACTCTTCCCACCCTCCTCAGATTACTGGCAATGGCTCCCTCATTCTCCTCCCTGATTGAGTCTCTTCACATGTAGGGTGTACTGTGTTCCATGCCACTTTGATTGGCCTAAAACCTCACTTTCACTTTGGAACTCTCAAAGTCTCAGGGGGAAGACTCAGAATAGGGATGTGCAAGGAAATCCTCAATACATGACTGAGCGAAAAATAGGCTCATGGGAGAACTATATGCAGAATGATAGCAGATTTTGAAAAAAAAAAACTGTCTATATTTGCATACAGAGTGAAACTAGAAGGACTAGATGTTGAAGGAAGAGCATTTGACTTTTTCCTTTATAAAACTTTGTTGAAATTCTTAGTAACAAGCATGTCATTTGGTCATTTTAAAGCTCATGTCTCAGTCACACTCCCCTGAGCACTGACCTGCAAACTGTCACAGAGAGGAGGAGTCACTGTGAGGACTTTGAGGAGATGAGCTGTGCCTCATCCATCTATGCATCTCTGGTGCCTTCCTACACAGTGCATATGATGACTTTTGAGTCAAAGAGATGGAAGAGGAGGAGGAAGGAGAGAGGAAGAGAGGTCCTGGATGCATGTGTTAACATGAGCATGGGGTGCAGAGCCACTCAATAAATTACGGGTCAGCAGTCTCTTGCTGGAGACCGGTCTATCCTAGGTGTTCACTGAGACTGAGACTTCATAAAGCACAAGGGAGTTTATCAGCCTATCAAGATTACAGTGCAGAACTTGCTTTTATGGAAAGATAAAGAATGGTAAAAGATTTTTAAAAATGCATGCAACTATGTAGGGTTGAAAGCAACCAAAAGAGAGGCAGACAAAAAAAAAAAAAAATGAAGCCAGAGGAGACACAAGAGGAGGAGGAAGGCTGGCACTGCAGAAGAACCTAGGAAATGCTGGTGTATCTGGAGGTGTGGTGAGCACGCACAGAAAACATGGAGGGAGCAGTTTCTGTGAAGTGATGGAAAACATCAGATGCAAGGAGCTGCAGGATGGTGCACACTGGCAAAAACATGTTCAGTACTTTGGGAGGAAGCCCAGAGGTGACAGAGTTTGTGCTCTTAAACGGGGTTAGCAGGGTCAAGGGAGGTTACTTAAGATTGAGAGAAAGCTGGACATATTCCTAGGGGGAAAGGCGGAGTCCACGGACAGTGAGAGATGGAGTGGCTGGGGGAAGGGTAGTGAACGCTCACAGTGCTAAAGAAACAACTGAAGATGGGTCTAAAACGCAGAGGCAGGGGACAGAGCGACAGCGGGCAATGATACAAAGCTGTTTGAAGGGGAGGAGGATGTCTGAGGAACCTCAGAGAAGATGGGGGTCACCCAAGGAGAGTACAGATGTACCAAGAGAGTCAAAAGGGAGAGGAGGGTGGGAGTTCTCTGGTGGTCTAGCGGTTAGGATTTGGTACTTTCACCACTACAGCCCGGGTTCAATCCCTGGTCTGGGAGCTGAGATCCCATATCAAGCCAATGCATACAGTGGCTTAAAAGAAACGAAATGAAACGAAAGGTGGAACAAGGGTCTTTGCACTTTAGCAAGTGGAATTTCTACCAGGGGTGAATAACGGATTGCATAGCATTGATGGGGAACTAAGTGAAGCCAGACAGCATGAAAGATTTTCCTTCCCTTTCTTAGTTCATAAGTTTCTCCACACATAAAACTGGGTAATTCCTACTCAGGCATATGTATATAAAATACACTGTCTATGAAAGGTTCTGGAGCTGGAGGGAATAGAAACATCAACTTGACATGAAACATCACTCATGAGTAAAGTGATGGACACTCAAAAACATTAGATGGGCTGGCCCAAAAATTATATGAGAAGTTAGGGAGAGAGAGATAGCCTGGGATGCTTCCAGAACCCTGGTTATCAGCCTTCCCAGTTTAGCAGAGGCCCTCAAGACTCTCATACAACAAGAGGCTGAAGGAGGAGAAGACATCTACCCTTAGAAAAATCATGCAGGAAGATGTAGAAAGTCACCATGTCCCTTGCAAATCACACGAAGAACAAATGAGACATGTAGGTACCAAAGGCAAAGGACTGGCTTTGGCTCCAGGTCTGCTCATCCTTCCCTGATCTCTCAGGACCCTTCATGCATTGCCCCCCCTCCCCCCATTCTGTAATCCAGTAATGGAGTAAAAGCAATGCAAAGCCAGGGTTTGAGTTGGGGACTTGGGTATGTGGAGGTTTGAAAGAAAGGAGCTCATAAAGTAGAACTACCTCTATCTGATTTTGGAGAAACAATGTGGATTTTAGAGAGTCATTCTTAAGAATTCTGAGAGAGTGAGAGTTCCCATTGTGGCTCAGCAGCAATGAAACTGACTGGTATCTATGAGGACGTGGGTTCAATCCCCGGCCTCGCTTAGTGGGTTAAAGGATCCAGTGCTGCCAAGAGCTGTAGTGTAGGTCACAGATGTGACTTCGATGTGGTGTTGCTGTGACAGTGGTGTAGGCTAGCAGCTACAGCTCCAATTCCAACCCTGGCCTGGGGACTTCCAAATGCTGTGGGTGTGGCCATTAAAAAAACAAAAACAAAAACAAAAACAAAAACCCATAGCATTTGTTTGATCCCACTGCTAAGTGCCAATTCATCAACCAGGGTTCTCTTTCCTTTCACTGGCAGACTCTGCTCCCACCCCTTTATGAAACTGCTCCTGTAGAACTCACTACACACTCCATCTCAAGCACCAGCCTTTCTTCTGCCTTTACTCTTCCTACTCTGAATTACTCATTCTCCTTTCAGGATGGATGTACTTTTCACTTATTTTCCAGTCCTCAGAAATGTTGCTGAGAATTTTTCTACCTTACTGTCATAATAAGAAAGTATTAAAGGAGTACTTTCTGGAGTTCCCTGGTGGTACAATGGGTTAAGGATCCAGCATTGTCACTGCTGTGGGTCAGGATGCAGCTGTGAGACATGGATTTAATCCCTGGCCCAGGAACTTTTACATGCAGCACAGCCACCACCACCCCCGCCCCCCCAAAAAAAAGAGAGAGAGAGAGAACTTTCTAAGTTTCAGCACTTAACTTGACTCACCATATCCTTAAAGATAATTCATTACCTTCTGCCTTCCATTTCTGCTATCAGCCTAATGTGTTCCTTTGTAGGCAATTTACTTTTCCCCTCTGGATTGTTTTTAAATCGCTGTCTTTCACATTCTGTAGTTTTATTAATATGAACATAGAGATTGAGAATCAATTTTTTTTAACCTTGCTTGTAATTTGATGTGCTTCTTAAATATGAAGATATTCATCTTTCCTTAATTTCATCTGGCTTGATCATTTAAACTCTTGATTGTTAACTAAGGTAAACATAGTACATGGAATGTCTCATTTCCCAAGAAATCTCCAAGTATCACAGAATAGATTTATCAATCCCCAAGAGAGAAAACATCTCATTCACCTTAAAATCCAGGGGTTTTTTGTGTCCTGAAAAATGTCCTGAGTTGTGATATAACATTAGGTTGAAATGATAAAAACAAAATACAAAGGCAAGTAAATGAGTGCATTTGTAGCAAGAGGTGGATGATGCTGAGTGGAGCAGGAAAACAGAAAGGACAAAAGCTCAGAAGCCAGATGGTTCTCCAACCATTTACTAGTTAAGTGGTCATGGAAAGTTATCAAATGTCTCTGAGGCTCAATTTCTTCATCTTAAGAATAAGAACGAATTTCTTTGCAGAACAGATGCTGACTCACAGACACTGAAAAACTTATGGTCTCCGGAGGAGACAGTTTGGGGGGTGGGGGGATGTGCCTGGGCTGTGGGATGGAAATCCTGTGAAATCAGATTGTTATGATCATTATACAACTACAGATGTGATAAATTCATTTGAGTAATAAAAAATGGAAAAAAAAAAGAAAGAATGAGAACGACAGATTCTATCACTCAAGGTTGCTGTTAGGATGGAGGAAACATGTCAAATCTCCTCTGACTATAGATTATTTGAGGGTAGGAACTATGTCTTGCTCACCACTTGTACCAGTCATCAAGTTCTTTCCCTTTGAACACATGCTCTGTGATAATGGACAGAATTCCTTTAAGGGGTCACTCCGTTACAGTGAGCAGGCTATTTCTATTTCTCTGTATAATGGAAGGACACTGCAGGAGGAAAGGGTTTTCCTTGCTGGTTGCAGCTGCTGCAGAGTCCATCAGCAAGACATCCAGTGGTGGTCTGTTCAAGCCACATGCCTGGAACATAGTCCTTCAGCGACCTCACATCCCCAGTGTGGCTGGGGGATCACCTACCCACAGTCCTCCCTGCAAAGACCCTGAGCATTCCAAGCTTCCCATTCAGAGTGACACCCAACTCCCTCTGTGTCCACCCACCTCTGTGTTCCCCCACCAGGAAAGCTGCACTTCCCCTGCACCAGGCCCCTGAGGGTTGTTTCCTATTTTCCCAGCAATTGAAAAAGTGAGCTTCTCTGCCATCCAGATACTGCAGCACATCTTCCACAATGAAATCTGAGCCCCAGCCTAGGAAAGGGGTTCCCTTCTCCAGATCTGTCCTCCTCTTTGTACTCTCCTTCAGCCCTAGAAGACTCAAGACTGTTCTTTACATCCTGAAGACACTGTTTTGTTATAGCTTCATAAGTTTTCATGACTCTTTTATTTAAATCATTGTATGAATTCTGTCTCCCAGCTGGATCCAGGCTTATATACCACTGCTTTGAAAAGTAGTGTACATCAGCTCACCACGCATCCTTTCCTCCTTCCCCCAGTTGGCCCTGAATAATTTATCCCTGACTTGCTCGAAATCAAAGCATGGCTCAATGTGGAGGGCCAAAACTGGAATGTACTTCCTCTGATTTATAATCATCTCACCAACTGCTTGGATGTTAATTAATGCCATTTCTGGGACTGGCTGGAAACCCTATGGGCGGGGGGGGCTGTACCTGGTTTGATCATTTACACTCAAAACTGGAGAATTCTACTCTGGCTTCTGAAAACTTCTGGTTAATTTACTTCCTCTGGTTAAAAAAAGGGGGGAGGGGATTTTTATCTTTTTGCCAATCTGATCCCTAATACTGAAGAACGTACATTTCCTAGGAACTTTTTAGTCAAAAATGTCAATTCTATCAGTGCCCAATAAGACTAAGGAGACATCAATGCAGGGAAACTGAAATTCAAAACCATAGGGATTTCTGTAACGGTACAACCACTCCAGAGTTATTTCTTAACTTTTTTTAAAAGCATGCCCTTTAAACCAGGAAAGGTAAAATAAACATATCAACAAAGGAAGTGAAAATAAAAAAGGAAAAATAAAAACATGAAGTCTACATTTTCTAGTCTTCCCTGTTTCATTCAATAGCCTTATCAGTGACTTGAATGAAAATATCCATGTTTCACTTAACAGAAAGCTAAAAGGGATAATTAACCTGTTACTGGAATCTTCTGTGATGGTTTATACTGGGTCAACTCAGCTAAGCTAGAACTGTGTATCTCAGCATTCCCTGGAGAGCTACAGTGAAATCTGTGGGGGATTTAGGAGGCGGAAATGAAGTAGCAATGGTGCTCTGAAGTTCATCACTTGTTAGAGGTACCAGTGAGTTGCAATTTGTTCTCACTTGTTGGTGCTCCATATCCAGCTCTCTTTCATAATGGTCAGCCCTACTGAGCAAAGTGAACCCATGACTGCTATCAGAAGCATCTATGAGGTACTACCTGACACCAGCCAGAATGGCCATGATCAAAGACTACAAACAATAAATGCTGGAGAACATGTGGAGAAAAGGGAACCCTCTCACACTGTTGGTGGGACTGTAAATTGGCAAAACCACTATGGAAAACAGTATGGAAGTTCCTCAAAAAACTAAAAATAGAACTACCACATGACACAGAAATCCCACTCCTGGGCACCAATCTGGAGAAAACCATAATTCAAAAAGACACATGCACCCCAAAGTTCACTGCAGCACTATTTACAATAGCTAAGACATGGAAGCAACCTAAACATCCATTGACAGAGGAATGAATAAAGCTGTGGTACAGAGATGCAATGGAATACAACTCAGCTATAAAAATGAATGAAATAATGTCATTTGCAGCAACATGGATGCAACTAGAGATTATCATACTAAGTGAAGTAAGTCAGTTAAAGGCAAACATCATAGGATATCACTTACATGTGGAATCTAAAAAAAGATACAAATGAACCTATATGCCAAACAGAAACAGATTCGCAGACTTTGAAAACAAACTTATGGTAACCAAAGCGGGCAAGTGGCAGGGAGAGATGGACTGGGGGTTTGGGACTGGCATATACACACTGTGGTACATGGAATTACTGCCAAACGGGGACCTGCTGTATTGCATAGTGAACGCTATCCAATATTCTGTGATAATCTAAAATCCATTTTAAATTTCAACACAACTTTAAAAACCATGGTTCTGTTATTCCATGTGAGAGATAAAAAGGTTTAAATTGAAAATTTGACAATTAAAAAAAAACCATTACTGCTGTGGTAAAGCATTTCTTTTGACTAGGAAGAATATACTTTACCATAAAGGAGTTTTCCTAGCATGAATGCTTCAGTAACCCAGTGTTTCATCAAAACCATAGCAATCACGTATTTTTCAGCAGTGCTACTGAGTCCAACTAGAGTAGTTCCTAAAGGGCAGAAAAATAACTGCACCTAAGAAAAAGCTCATTTGTAAATGTTACCATATTACCATGATGATAAATGTTTTTACTGATGATAAAATGGGACATATACAGTTTAGAAAAAAGTTCTCTTTTCATCTACTCATCGCACATAGATATACAAATTGACATGTACAGAGTCAAAAGTACTACAGTTTAATACATGAGGGGAAAAAATATCTAGGAAACTGGAACAGCATTAGCTAACTTTCATTCCTTTGCTCATAAAAACAGGCTGCTAAATTTTGACAGATCAGGAAGATAGCCACAAGACATCTACAACAAGAGAGTCTGCTATGTGAGTTTTTAAGGGGAGCAGGGTTGGCCAAAAGAAATATTCACTTTAAGAGTTCTTTGATGTTTTCTAACCACCACTCCTCCACCAAAAAACATATTTCCTCTTAAAAATGAATGGGAAAAGATAGACCATAGTAATATTAATTGAAAAAAAATCTTTGGAAAAGAACGAAGTTGGAAGACTAAGACTACTTGAAATTTCTTTTCTTTTCTTTTTTTTTTTTTTTTTTTTGTCTGTCTTTTTGTCTTTTTAGGGCCACACCCAAGGCATATGGAGGTTCCCAGGCTAGGGATATAATCGGAGCTGTAGCCTCCGGCCTAGGGCAGAGCCACAGCAATGCCAGATCCGAGCCACATCTGCAACCTATACTACAGCCACGGCAACGCCGGATACTTAACCCACTAAGCGAGGCCAGGGATTGAACCCGAAATCTCAGGGTTCCTAGTCGGATTCGTTTCCACTGCACCACAAGGGGAACTCCAGACTACTTGATTTCAATGATTGTTATCAAGCTGCAGCAGTCAAGACACTGTGGTACTGGTGTCAAGACAGACAACTAGATGAATGGAACAGAATAAAGAATTCTGAAATAAACCGCGCAGATATGGATAACTGATTTTCAACAAAGGTAATTCAGTGGAGAAAGAATAGTATTTTCAACAACCAAAGCTGGAACAACTAGCCATCTGTTTGCAAAACAACAACAATAACAAAAGAACTTTGATATATCCCTTACAACATATAAAAACTGAAGCCAAACAGATCATACGCCTAAATGTAAATCCTAAAACTATAAAGTTTCCAGAAGAGAACACAGAAGAAAATCTATGTGACCTTGAGGTGGGCAAAGATTTTCTTAGGTATGACACCAAAAGCACAAACAAATTTTTAAAATTTACAGTTTGAACTACTTCAAAAGATACTTTAAGAGAAAAGACAAGCCAGACTTAGAGAAAATATTTGCAAATCATATATCTGATATAGGATATGTATCTGGAATTTACCAGGAACCCTCAAAATTAAATAAAAACAAAAAGCCACAATTAAAAATGAGCGAAAAGATTTGAACAGATGCTTCACAAACGATACGAATGGCACCTAAGATGAAAAGATGCTCAACATCATTACTCACAAGGAAAATGCTAATTAAAACTACAATGAAATACTAATTCACACCTATTTGCAGGGCTAAAAATAAAAAGACTGATGATGCCAGATGCTGGCAAAGGTGTGAAAGAACTGGGGCTCTCGAACACCACTAGTGGTAAAATTACATTGGCAAGTTTCATAAAAAGTTCGACATATACCTACCATATAATCAGGCCTCCTACCCCTGGGTATTTTCCAGGAGAAAAATAAAAATACAGAAAAATAAAAGCATATGTCTATACAAAGACTTGTACATGAACAGTCATAGAAATGTTCCTTGTGATAGTCAAAAACGGGACACCACCAACAGGTCCATCAACATGTGAATGGCTAAGCAAATTGTGTTACACTCATACAATGGAATACAACTTAGTAATGAAAAGGGATATAAGCTTCTGATACAGGCGATGGCAAGGAATGCCTCTTGAAATAACCATGCTAAATGAGAGAAGCCAGGCCAAAAGAGAGGGGGTAACACTGTATATATGTATGCTATATACTGTTATGATTCCATTTATACAAAACTCAAGAAAACACAAACTCATCTGTAATAACAGAAGGGTGATCCGTAGTTGCCTGGGGATGGAGGGTGGGGCAGAAGGGAGAGGCAGCAGAGAGTGATGAGAAGGAAAGATTACAACAGGACACAAGGAAACTTTGTGGGGGAAGGAGGAGCGACATATGCTCATTATCCTGACTGAGGTGATGGTTTTAGAAGTGTACACGTGTTAAAACTATCTAATTATTCACTTTAAATATGCTCAAATTTTGAATGTCAATCAAATCTTGATAGAGCTATTATCAAAATGAATAACAACAATAGTTTATTTGGGATATATTGGATATTTTAAAACTTTGGAAAAGTCCTTTACTTCAATCAGGAAAAGGTAAGATCAAAGTTCTTGGCCAGCATCCACTGAGCCACACAGAGGTCACTTTTGTATGTATATGATGTCTCTGCTTAAAAAAAACAAAAAACCTCTCCTCAAACCCCAAGAAACTTCCTTTTACAAAGTGTAAATGATAGAATGTTGGTCCATTCACCTCCTTCAAGCCCAGTTCTGACACACCTTGTTTCTTGAAGCCTTGCCTTATCATTCAAATAGAAAGTGACTATTCCCTCCTGTGAATCACCATAACACGTTAATTTTCAGATATGAATTCAGTACATTTATCCATCCACCCGTCACACTTTTATTCAATGCCTCACAGAGGTCAAGACACAGCTTGGTGCTAGAAATACAAATGTGAGGTCCTCACTGGCAAGAGCCTTATAGTCCAGGCAAAAGACAGACACATGTTTAAGTAGCAGAAATAGACTATCGTAATTATTTCAGCAAAACACCAATTCAGGAGGAACACAGGAAGAAATGTTGTCTGACACGCTGTCTTGTACCACAGTGATTTGTTCAGGATCCCATGTCTCTACTAAACTAAAACTTCCTGAGAACTATGGAACTGCAACTTACTCATTTTAGTAATCTACTAAATTGCCTAGCACAGTACCTGGGATGAGTGTTTTAGACACATATGCTTGCTGGAATGAATGGAAATTCCATTTTGTGGGCATTTATTTATGTGTTGATGTAGAAGGCAGGGCCAACATGATGCCAACTTCTCAGCTGAGTTCAAACCTTTACTCCCTTTGCCAACCAAGGCAAGTAATTTGAGAGAAAACAAAAATCAAAGCTTAAATACCTAGGTTCCCTACATCCCAAAGGAATAGCTGATACCCATCACCACCACCCGCCTCCCCAGGGAAGAAAACAGGAAGGAGGAAGGGGTGGGGTAGGGCTTGGTCAGCAGAAATCCAGGACAGAAGAATGACACTGATGTGTCGAGATTCTGCCATAGGTCCCAGGAGGGCCCTGTCTATGTGTCTGTATCGCTCTCAGATATTCCTCTGCCCAGAGAGGACACGTGGATGGCAGTCATCTAATCTCTATAGGAATCATACCAGTCTCACTGTGAAACCAATTTATATGGTTATCTATGCTTGGTTTCTGACAGGGCAGAAAGGTGGAACAGATAACTGTGGGAAATAATAAGCATGGAGTGATGGAAAAACCCAGTTCTCTCATTTTTATCAACACATATTCAATTGCAAAATTTCAGTTAAAATAAAACCAGTCTGAAATGAAAAGGTCTCAAATGACAACTAAAAAGGTTTGGATTAAATACCAAGCAGAGATCCTGCATAGTGCAACTGAGCATGAGAAGAATTTTCCTCTCAATCTTAAAAGTTAGGTTGATTTGCTTCTTATACTTACACCTACAGAAACAACAGGTCTCAGGAGGGAAAAGCAGTAGACATTTATTTGAATTTGTCTGGGCCCACCAACCCACCTGACAACTCCAGGAAATGATGACAGGTGGACCCTGGGGACTGGGCTCTTACCTGTAGATAGGATCCTGCATCACCAGCATCTTGCTCTCATCCCATGTCCACTCCTTTTTCTGCAATAAAAGAAGCTATAAATGAATAAGTTAGGCTTGTCCTCAGCTACAGAACCAGGGAACACATTGAGCTACTAATGCTTATGCAAACACATGCATTTGCTGGCCTTGTTCTCTCTAAGGGGCCTGCAGACGGACAAGTGGAAAATGTCAAGTGTCTGGTCTAATTATTTTCCTTCAAGCACTTTAAGAGAGCCTCTCTCAAGGGCACAGAGGGTAAGCAGGAGCCCAGGGGGTTCGGGGACTACAATCTAAGCCATGCTTGCGCAGAGAAATCACCAAGGGAAAAAAAAAGATCATACATTACTCCAGAGGAGAAGCAAGGCGAACAAAAGGGAGAAGGGGTCATAGAGACTGAATGATGCCGTCAAACACACATGAAATGTGGACCCCACTCTCCCTCCCTTAAAGGAGGTAGGGAGAAGCTAAACACAAGCCTGGTAAGCTAACTAGTTACCCACCAGAGGATACTTATCTGGCTGTGAAACTAATGTTCTGTGAACACAAAGGAGATGGACCCCTCTGCAGCTGGGGATGAGGATGGACTGGGGATAAAGGTGGGGGAGAGGACTCTAGGGCAGAACTGGAGACCCTAGATGCTTCATGAGGTCAGTAGCATCCCAACACAGTGGGGAAGCAGCCACCACAGGCCCTCAGGTCCCATGGCAGGTGAGGGACAGAGAATTTGGCTCCATCTTCGCTGACCATGGTCACAGGGGCAGGGCTATTCAGGACAACTGGGGAAGGACACACTCAGCTCCCCACATAAGAGAAGGGGGAGGGGGCTCATTGCCACCTGGCAGGGCTGAAAGTCCCCACGCTCTCCTCAGCCTTCTCTGACACCACCTGGATGGGGAGGCTGGGGCCCCTTAAAACAGCTGGGCAAGGCGAGGAGTCTAAGCTTCTCCCTCACAGCCTTGGCTGGCCTGGTGGTGGGGGACCAGTTTTCCTGCACTGTCTGGCTGGAAGGGAGTGGCTGCTGTCTACAAGTTTTTTGCCTTGCTTGGTTGGCCAGCCCCTCCCCTCCTCCTCCAGCTAGAGAGAGAGCAGGCCTTTATTGGGGCTCTGTGTCCCTTCCCAGTACCATATGAGTCTCAGGATTCTTTAGTTCCAAGTCTGGGATATAGGAGGTAAAAACTAACCTCAGGGAACTTACTATGGTGTAATTCCTTGCAGCCCCAGTCAGCCTGCCTTCTCTCCACCTTTCAGAATCCTATGTCTTACGGATGAAGTCCAGGATTTTCAGTTGTACTTTAGCAGGAAGAATAGGGGAAAATGTACTCATCCCCCAAGTGACAGTCTGGTTTCAATGTTTTTTAAAAACTCCAGACGCCGGAGCTCCAACTCTTTGGAGTCGTGCATACAAGGGGTCGAAGCTCCCGTGAGGCCCAGTAATCTGCAGCTTTAATAAACATTTTAGGTGATTGAGATGTGACCCCAGGAATGAGAGCCACTATTGGACACCAAAGCAAAGGTGTCCAACATGAGGATCTCATTCATGCACAGCATACTCCTCTGGAGTCCCAGGCTTGGCACAGGGAGGCTCTCCTGACATTGGAAAGATAGTCAATGGATGGTGAGCTTATTAAACACGGTCCCTGGCCAGGGCCACCATCGGTGTTAATCAATAAACAGCCACTGTGCATTAAACACCTGGAGGGGTAACTGCAGAGGCTGCTCTACTCCTGAGGGAATGGAGTCACAGATTTCTCATGTTCTTACTATCAGAAAAGTCTGCTCATAAGAGTCCTTGCTGCTTTGCTGTAATTTTCAAAGTTAATAGAAGAGTACATAACTCGATGCATCAAAAAGGCCATAAATTTCCAAGCAGCAGGCACCCCCATGACCCCTCTCTAAGGAAAGCAGCCCCAAAGAGGGTTCTGAGTATGGGTGACTTGGCTTATGGTGTGTGCATCTGATGAACCATCCTTCCTAATCAGCCATGACTGACTGGGCTCAGGATCAGCACCTGACTGCACAGGAGGATGGTCAAGTGTCACGGAGAGGTGGTCACAGACCTGCCCAGCTCCATGATCAAAAGACTCAGTCTCACCCAATCAAATTCTCTCTTTGGAGACCATCAAGTCCTAGATGGAGTCCAGGCTGAGCTCCCAATACCATAGGGGTATTGTGACCAGCTGCACGTCTTTCCACTCAAACAGACTGCACTGCTGAGGAAGAGAAAGGATTGCCTGCCAACCCATGTTTCCTCCTTGCCTGGAAGAAGCCTCTGTGGTCAAAGGCTCTTCCTTGCAAGTCTAAGGAATGCAACTGATATATTCATCAAAAGGAAAGAATAATGAGGCAATAATAAGGGCTTGGAGTCTTGGGAGCTATGTGAGGAAATTTTCAAGTTTTGCTACCCACTGTCCTTAAGGAGCTGTGGGCATCAAGATATGCCAGAAAACGAGGACATTTCAAGTCCCAATGGGGGTGTAAAGGAGAAGGGGAGAAGAGGAGACGAAAAGAAGGGGGTGCATCTCTGAAGCCATCAGCACCTCTCTGAGTACTTCTGAGGGAAGGGCACCCTTCACAGCCATCCATCCTGCAAAGAGCCCGGGAGGACCAGCAGAACTGAGTGGGGCTGGTCTTCCAGCTCCTTCAGCCTGGAGCCCAGGCTCATGCAGGGCCTCACTGGTACCACAAGCAGTAACAGCGCTGAGACTGATCAGCAAGCCCCAGGGAGACACGATTTACCTCCTTACCAGCTCTGCAAACATAAAGGAGTGGGAGCAAAAATGTGAGTGGAGAGAGTATCTAGTGGAGCCTACCAATACCCTCGAGAGCAGCTGGCACATACATACACAGAGCTGGGGTACAACTCCGTTCTCTCCCTTTTTGTCCCTCCAGTACCTAACAAGGACACTCGTGCCATTGGTGTGCCTTTTAAGAGGCCTCTGAATTTTATTAACCTGTCTCTATGCCTTTTCCCACCCCAGCAGTCTCCCCTACCTTCCCTCTTTTTCTTCTTTTTAAAATGAATTCCTTACTCTAAGGTAACTAAAGTCATGAGATAGAGTAGCTTAACCAGAAGGAAGGCTGTGCTTCATACACTGGCTTATCAAAATTCTGAGGCAATTTTCTCTTGGTGTGACCATGCAGCCTGAAGAATTCTGAGCAAGAGGAAACCAGGGTTCCCCCATCGCTACAACAGAGTCACCCCAGGGGCCTCACCCTGTGAGGTTGGGGCATTGTTTATGAGGAAGCTCAACTAGATAACTACAGCCTGGGGTGCATGAACAAAGGGCTGTGTGTGTGTGTGTGTGTGTACAACTGGGTTTGTATGTGTGGAATTACTTTGATGCATTTCTTGAGAAAGGTACAAGAATTTCACATACATAGAGGGACATGTCTGTTTTGTTACTTCTAACAGAAAGCTCAATTTTAATTTTTTAAAGGATACTGTTAATGATTGAGAATTGAGTTTTTAGTTTTGCTATTTTCTTAATTGGCAGATAGTTATATAAATATTTTTCTGTTTTAGAGGGTTGTGTCCTTACTTATATGAATAGTTTATCTGTAAGAGGCAAAGAAGAAAACTTCTTTGCTTTTAATTATTGTGGTTGTCATCATCCCTATTTTATTTCTGGTATGATTTCACTGTCTTACCTTCTAAATGAGAAAATGTTTTCCCGTAATTGTACATTGTCAGAGTCTATAGTTTTATAGATAATTTAACCAAATTGTTCTGTGTATTATTATTATCATCCCACGAGTATAAAGTTCTATTTTAACATCTGTGAATACTTCAGAACTGGCTTTTGTTTTCCAAAATCCCACTGTGGAGTTATTGTTTCTATCACAAAAACTGTAGAATATCTATGCTCATGTACTGTCAATAGTGAAGTGATCTGCTTATAAATAAACTTAAGAATGTATGTGTGTGTGTGTATGCATGACTGGATCACTGTGCTGTACAGCAGAAATTGACACAACATTATAAATCAACTATATTTTAATTTTTAAACATTTTAAAATACCACCCACAAAAAAAATTTCTGGAGAAGGAAGATACTGTCATAAGAATGTGCCCTACAACCCTCCAATTATATGAAGTTTAACTAATCAAGGATCCCAGTTGCTGCATTATAGTTTTGTTTTTGTTTTTTTGCTTTTCAGGGCTGCACCTACGGCCTATGGAGGTTCCCAGGCTAAGGGTCTAACTGGAGCTACAGGTGACACACAGCCACAGCCACAGCCACGCCAGATCCAAGCCGTGTCTGTGACCTACACCACAGCTCATGGCAACGTCGGGTCCTTAACCAACTGAGCAAGGCCAGGGATCGAGCTGAAAACCTCATGGTTCCTGGTCAGATTCGTTTCCACTGCACCACGATGGGAACTCCAGCTGCTGCATTCTGAAATTCATCATTAGTACACACAGAACCTGCTCCCCATGGGTGGTGTCCAGGCAATGATCAGTGTGCAAGGATCCTGTGGAAGCCCACTCCTAGGAGACACAGTGACCCTCTGACAGATGGGTTTCAGAACTTCCCGACGGCCCTGCCAAACCGTCCTCGGACCATACCATCGTCTAAGAGACTTCCATCCAGCCTATCAACCTTCCTTCCCTCCTCACTCCTTCATATGGAGTCAGACCCACACGGAAATCTGACGCTTTCTCAGCCTTTCCCAGATGCCTCCCTACTTGCTCCCACAGGCATTTAATCCCATCTTGGCATTTGCTTTTTGGAAGACTGAGAATAACACAAAGTGAGAAAGCAAAAAAAGAAAAGATTCAGGAAAGTCGTTTTTAGCTGCTTCACTTTTTATTCTCATAGGAAATTTCCCAGTTGATATGGGGGGGGGGTCCTTTCTTCCATTTAAGAATGTTTATATATTGCTTCCTTTGCATGATGAAAATTGATCTCAACTTTAAAGATAAGCGCTGAGGCTTAGGAAGTTAACTTATACCCCCCACACCCACATGCACACCAGCCAAGGCCATGTAGTCCACTGGTAATTAAAATCCAACTTGTCGTATCTCTAGACCCCACATTCTCTTTGCTACTCCAAGTGATGAAATCAAAGGTTTTCACCCTCTACTGCCCAGAAGCTTTCACCTTCAACAGAGGGAAAGGGTAACAACCTTGCGGTGTAGGCTTTTGTAAGACCACCGAGTGAGGTAAGCACATCCTTGACTATAGAGCCTTCTCTTTATCTAATCAGTGCAAATGTCCAGTCCTCCATGGAAAGTCACAGCTGTTTTGTTATTCCAAAATATCCTGGCAGCGAAAATTTTGTAGGAAGTGGTTCAGAGGTATGTCTGTTTGGAATAGTGCCAAGAACAGAAAACAGAGTCAAGGATAATTTTCACAGAGGTCCTGCCTCCTTTTGGAACCCAGAAATGGATATGGCATCTTTGAGGGCTTCCCTAGGAACCCAGTAGTGGAGGAAGAATTTGTACTTCCATTTATTTCCAACCTCTACTGGAAGTTATCGGTAGGCACAAAACAAAGTCTGTTAGTGTTACCATTATTCAAGCTCCTGAAAGCAATGGTGACCTCTCAAAAAATAATATAAATTAAAAAGAAAACACCTTGCAAAGGCCACATGAATAGCTCTGCAAGTTCTGCATGCCTCCAGGCAGAATAGGATTAGTCTGAAAATAGAGCTATCACCCATCTTGAGAAAGAACCTATAGATATAGAAGACACATGTCAAAACCGAGGCACTAACAAGTTCTCACAATCACAAAATTCCTAATACACCTGTTTTAAAGCTAGCAGAAAATACAGTAGAAAGAAGACTGGACTAACTTTAGTCCTGGCACTATAACTAACCTGGGTGACCTCAGGACCATTCACTAGGCCTCTCTTGTCCTCTGTTACCACATCTAATCAATTAGGGCATCAGACTCTATCAATAATTTCTAAAGCTCTTCCAGATTATGGTTCTATATTTCTAAATGCCTCCCCTTCTTATTCAAATCTATCTGAGTTGTGTGTTTCCATAGGAACTAACATCACTCTTTGCACAGGAAACTAGTTTCCATGCGATACGATAGCCTAGTGACAGGGTACAGGCTAGAAGTTAAAGACCCTGGCTTCATTAATTAGACATTTCCTACAGTGTAGTTTTTCACTAAAGGCGTCTGAAGAGATCAGTACATACACAGCAACATGGTAATGGGAAGAACCCACTTGGGATTTGAGAAAGACAGATCTAGTTCAAACCTCAACTTCACCGCTGATGGGATGTGAAGTCTTAGGCAAGTTGCTCAATCTTCTTTTGCAAACCAAGCATAAGAATGGTACCTACCTCACAGGATGATTGTGAGGACCTAGCAAGTACACACTGCATCAAACAAGGCCTGGCAAATGGTAGGGGCTCAACATCAGCGTTAGCTATTATTGTTAGCTGTTCTCATTATCATCTTAGCATGCAATTACAGTCATCAGCTTGCTCCCACTGGTCTTCTACCTTCCTCAACAGATGAAGTAGAATCGTAGAGAAGACATGGCCCCTGCCCCAAAGGTTCACAGCCTACAGGGGAAAGGGACAAATAAACTACAATGCAATTTTTAAAGGCGCTATGATAGACCTATGTAGGCATATAGTGCCATGAAAAATCATTAACTTTGCTGGAAAACACTCATGTCTAATACCTCTATATACTCTACCCAGTTCCTTGAACATGAGAGACACACAATAAATATATGTTAATGAGAACAGTGGAGCCTTTCTAGAAGGATGCTTTAGGGGATCCCAACAAAGTCACTGATATATACAAGAAATCTCATGAAACAGGGGCCCTTTTGGTCCTTTTGTAGAAAAATCCTTTGGATGAAGTTAAAGACTAATCTTCCTTATTCAGAAGTCTACTCCTTATGGTAAATGGCGCTAGAGTGTGATCCCAGTATTATAATAAATAATCATTATTACACACACAGAAAAGGTAATTACTTAGGCCTAGTTGGGAGTTGAGGAAAATACACGGATTGAGAAACAACAAAGCAAAGCCAATTCTCTGAGTGGCTGGGTTCACACCACAAATACAACCTAAGATTCATAAGGAATTTGAGATTCCTTATCTGTTGGCATCAGTTCAAGATGACAGCATTTTAGACACTTGTTAATATAACCAAAAAGATGTTTTTGGCATTTTTACATGTCAATAAGAGATGATCACAACATATCTGGCAACAGCCTGCACTAGAATAAAGTACCTCAAGATCAAAGTCACTCACCAATACTCATAATACTACTGAAATGAGCAATTTCCACTGAGGCCTTTTATGCTTGGGAAGGCTCTCTTCCTTGTTATTTTAAGTGGGAAGATGGACAGAAGGAAAAAGAGGGAGGAGAATATGACACCCCAAAGTAACAAATAAGAATTTATTTGATCCAACTGCCTAAGTACTTAGCTCTTCCTGATTTAATGGCACCGTCATACACAAATCATGTTCATTCACCCAGCTAGCCAACAGCCACAATCACTGAAAACACACTACATGGGCCAGTGTCCAAGCAAGAGCTGAGCTTATAGAGATGGTCCCCACCCTTAAGACGTTCTCTGGAGAGCAGGGAGTCCCTGTAAATCTGCTTCTCCCCCCATGCAGAACGCATACCTCCATTCACCAGTCACCAAAAGGCTAGGGAGAGAAAAGCAACTCTATGGCTGCTTTGGGACGTGTTTGACCTCTGAGGGTCCCATTCTGCCCTGGAAGTTCAGGGGGCAGAAATGCACAAACCCCCTTGGCTCTGGGGTCTGCTTTCTCTATAGCCCAGAAGGTTCTCAAAGACCTGAACAAGTAAGTACAGGTGACCTGTGCATACACACACAAGCACTGAAAAGTAGGGTTCTAGAACTGCTGCAGAAAAACTGAGCTGAAGAGGTTAAAGCCATCACTAACCCAAATCTTCATTTTACAGTGGAAGCTCAGAGAAGCAAAATAACTTGCTTAGATCCACCCAGCCAGGAAGGGAAGAACCAGGACTAGATGCCAGGTCTTTATCTTTCAGCTGAGGGCTCCTTCCAGCATGCCGCACTGATCCAGTAAAAATCAACATGTGGTTTGCAGAAGAAGAGGACTAGTCAATATTTTTATTGATTAATGCAGCACAGGCACTGACTGTTGGGCTATACCATATGGTGCCTATGGTAGAATATCAGTCTCCTTCTACACTTACGGCTACTTGGCAAGAGCTCTAATTCTTAACCAGATCAGGACGACCATCACTGAAATCTACCAAACTGTTCCATTTCCTTGGAGACAAGTGTGGCACGTCCACCCTCAGCCTTTCTCAATCCTATACCCAGAGAGAGACAGACACATACCCAGGTGGCAGCAGCACACTCAGATACCAGAGGACAGTCACATGGGAAAAAGATGACAAAAGAGGCTGATTGCTGTTCATGTGCATTCATCTGTCAGAAGCAGTGTAAAATGAATCCTGTGATTAAAGGCATTATCCAAATCACAACCATGGCCTGAAACGGATACCACTGGGCGGGGGTGGAGAAAACAAGACGGGAGGCTCCCCTTTCCCAAGCCTGGCATCAGAAGAATCACATTGAGCAAAGATCTGTTAGATGGCCTCTCCTCCGGGCCAGCTGGATGGTGAGCCCACACTAGAGATTCCCGGGGATGGAGTTTCAAAGTGAGGCACAAGGGCCCAGGGACTCTCTGGGGGAGATGCTTTTCCAGCTCAGTTTTCATTCACTGGCTTCTCTGCCAAGTGCCTCCACATCGCACAGTTGTCCCTACGTCTTGTGTAATCTTGAGCGAAACACTCAGATTCTCTAGCCCCAGTTTTTCACATGCAGGGTGAAGATGACATCGCATTTGGGCCAGGATATGGGAGGGACAGGGTGAGATGGGAAATAAGATTGTCCTCCAAGGGCAAAACTCGGAAGTCACCCCACAATGGATCAGCTCAGAGGAATGTGAAAGGCACAGAATGGGCCCTGGGACAGTAGGCCTTGAAATGTAACCTAACTGAAAGTAAACAAAGATTGTATCGGTCAGATGTGTATGTGCTTTGGGGGAGCGGGGGAGATGCTGAGATTGTCATCCATGAGAGCACAGACGTCAGAGTCGCGAAGGCAAACCCTGACAGCATCTGTGGAACAGACTCTAGGAATAGCATGTTCCCAACCAGGCCACTGTGAACATCCAGTGGACCCATTTACTGTGCAGCCAGAGGCCAGGAAACATTCCTGTCACAAGATTAGCTGACTGCTCCATTTCTGTGCTTATGGAACAAGCCTCTAATAACCTGCCTTCTCACATCGCTTGCCTCTGACAGAAGAAAACGTGCCTGTCAGGCTAACCTGAATACCTGTTCAATGGCTCAGTGGGCATACAGGACCCAGTGTTCTAGTTTATACATCAGCCTCCTTTGAGCTTTGTCAGTGTGAGTTAGCATCCTAAGGTCCTTACGTTCAAAACTGATGAGTCCGCGTTTCAGACTCTGAAAGGCTGACAGCTCAGCCCCTGGCGAGGGAGCAGCTCAGTGAGGAAATTGCCTGTGTGGCTTGTTTCCTGAGGTGACTGGGTGCCACGGACACTGACCAAGTGAAATGTCCACAAGACCTTCCTAGCAAGCCTGATGAGGAGACAGATGATAGTGCGTGTTTTGAAAGCATCTTGGAACTTGGAGAGTTTCCACAAAACAGCTATCGTTTCATCTGTTGGCACGTGAGGGCTCTAAGCCACTAGTCTCCCCTCACATGAAGGACAGAGTGAAGCTATCTCACACATGTGACAGCAGCCAAGCTGGGATTCAGCCTGGCTCCCTAAATCATGAGCTTGGGTACACTGGCCCATTTTTCCTGAGGATCTCTCTTGTTTTTAAATTCAGTGTCATCACCCATAATTCCTTTAACAGGGCACAGGGATCTCACCTACCTGATAGGCCTCGGCCCACTTTAGCAACTTTCCTTCTCGGGAACTCCAGAAAGGACAATATTCTAAAGGCTGTCCTGTGGCTAACCTGTGTGCATCCAGGTGGTGGGAGGGGACAGAAGGGGTAAAAAAGATATCCTCAAGATAAGAACAAGATGGGGTCTGTGGTCCCCACATTGGAGGTTTGTAAAGTCAAGGATATTTAATAAGCTATTGGAGTTCCCGTCATGGCGCAGCGGAAATGAATCCGACCAGGAACCATGAGGTTGCGGGTTCGATGCCTGGCCTCGCTCAGTGGGTTAAGGATCCGGCATTGCCATGAGCTGTGGTATAGATGGCAGACGCAGCTCAGATCTGGCATTGCTATGGCTCTGGCGTAGGCTGGCAGCTACAGCTCCGATTAGACCCCTAGCTTGGGAACCTCCATATGCCGCAAGAGAGGCCCTAAAAAGACCAAAAAAGCCCCCCTCCCCAAAAAAAATAAGCTATTACAAATTCCCTACTACTTGTAAATTTTAAAAGGAAGTAATTCTTTATAAAGAGAATATCATATTCTACTTCTTTCCTATATACTTCCCACCTCATAGCCATAAAACACTTTATGGAAGCACCTTTGGTATCTAATATACAGCACAAATGAACATTTCCACAGAAAAAGAAAATCATGGTCTTGGAGAATAGACTTGTGGTTGCCTGGGGGGAGAGGGAGGGAGTGGGAGGGATTGGGAGTTTGGGGTTAACGGATGCAAACTATTGCTCTTGGAATGGATTTACAATGAGATCCTGCTGTGTAGCATTGAGAACTATGTCTAGATACTTACATTGCAACACAACAATGGGAGGAAAAAGTATATATATATGCTGTGTAACTTGGTCCCTGCACTGTACAGTGGAAAAAAATTTTTAAAAATAATAAAAAAGATATTTAGGGAGCATAAGAGAACACGTTTTGGATTAATATATGGGAGACTTTAGTAAATGTCCAGCTGTTCAGAGAAGAAATAGGCTGCCTTAAGCAGTAGTAGAGTCCTCATCACTGGACTCTGGGCAATGTCTTTTGTAAGGAGGGTGAGGAGAAGATTTAAGCCCTTGGATTGGCAAGACGATGCCCTTCAACACCTCTTTCAACCACTGGGTTATCCAAGGTTATGTGCCTACTTCTATGTATTTGCCTTTACCTTCCATAACCACCAGACTCAAGGTCAGTCTTGAGTCCCATTTGAATTAAGAGTATTGTAGGTTTGGAACCAAAGGCAGCTCAAGAGGTCTACGTATTAATACGCAATGCTGCTGCCATTAATATGTATTAAACAGAGACATTAGCAGGGTCAAGAAACAGCAAAAAGAGACTCTCCCCACATTCCCTATCAGCCAAGCCCATTTCCTTTTGGAAACACATATACTCTCCCCTCTGCCCATTATGCAAATCTAGCCATTGCTGGGGGTTAACATTATTCTCCCACAGTACATACAATTAAAATAAAACAACCAAATGTTTAAATACCATACACTCACTTGCTTTCCTCACTCAAACTCAGAGGAACACCCATCAGAGGGACCCAATACCTCCCTCCCTTTTCTCCTACCTTGGCCATCTCCCAAGCCTTCCTGCACACTGAACAGCAGCAGTACCTGTGTCTTCAGGGACTGTTTGTTTGTTTGTTTTGGACAAACATGCGACATATAGAGGCTCCCAGGCCAGGGACTGAACCCGTGCCACAGCAGTGATCCAAATCACCACGGTGACAATGCTGGATCCTTATATAAATGGGTGAGGGAGTTCCACTGTGGCTCAGCAGTAACCAATCTAACTAATATCCATAAGGACACAGGTTCAATCCCTGGCCTTGCTCAGTGGGTTAAGGATCTGGCATTGCCATGGCTGTGATATAGGCCAGCAGCTGCAGCTCCTATTCAACCCCTAGCCTGGGAATTCCCATGTGACGCATGTGTGGCCCTAAAAAAAAAAAAAAAAAAAAAGTTACACAAATAAATGGGTGAAAGCAGCAGTAACTGCAATGGGAGAATGGGAGGACACACAGTGGGTCTGGATGCCACATCAGATGGAACTAAGGGTTATTCCTGCCACAGAAGAGGACAACTACTGAGGATGGCTTCTCTTATCCACCCCACCGAACACTGTTACTTAACATCACTTTAAAGTATTCCCCAAGATCAAGACTCAAAGGTAAAAGCATCAGATGGGGGAGAGGGTTTGAATGCAAGGATCACAGGACATGACCCCGGTCACTCATAGGACACCAGGACTGACCAGGCCAATCTGCTAAATAGGCCTTGGCCCCTGCCTCGCTCTCTACTCCAGCTGCAGCCTCTCAACACTGTGGCTGGGCACAGCAGAACACCTCACCAGACAAGGGACACCTGTCCAGAGAGGGGCCTAGAAGGAAAAGCTAGTCCAGCCTGCCTGCCTTGCTTCCCTCTTCACCAGAGTTTGTGGTTCAGAGTCACTTACCTTTTTCTTCTTCTTCAGAATCACTTTTACTCCATCCACTGAAACCATAATGCTCACTTTCTTCTTCTTGATGTTCTTGGCTTTAAACTCATACTGCAAAGGAAAAGAGAACAAAGAAGCACAATCCAATTAGATCAGGGCATCTGTCTGGCCCCAGCGAGCTCATGACCAGAAAAGAGGGCCACAGACGGGTCTGGGGAGCTGGTGTACTTTCCAGGGACATGAAGCACCTCAGAGGATGTAAAAGCAGATGGATGTCTCTAGGCAGGAGCTCGGCAATATGTGGATTGTAACAGGGACTCTGAATAGTCACCGGTTTCACCATTCAGCTCTCAGGTGAGACCATGGAAATGGATCTGATCCATCTTAACAAGATAAAACAGAGACTGCTTTGAAACTCTCATGAGAAATCCAGAACCTTTCCCTCAATAATTCATGCTAGCCTTTAATGACTTTCATTGTCAGGCAAGCTTTCCTCATGTCTACAGAAATGTTGCTAAGGCTCTATTCATCCTCAATGAAGATTAGATGAAGATTAGCAAGAGTTGGTACCCATCTTCAAATTAAGGGGTTTTACATACTTCAAGATGATTATAAAATCTAAGTTATTCTCGACAAGTTTCAGTCCCAAATTCCTTTATCTGTAGGTCAGTCTCCAAATCTACCCACCGCCGGAAATATTCTAAAGAACATTCCAGAAAGAATCTGGCTAATGATAGCTATAAGAGAGGGCACTACCTTACATACACTATATTCTAAATTCCTATTTGCAATCTCAAACAGGACTGCTTCAACCACAACCTACACTGCTGATGGATGCTTGCCCTCATCTTCAATTCCAGATATTTATCTACTACATTTGCTCATTCACAGCCTTTTCTTAGATTTGTGCAGATATTCAAGAAGGTGGTATCATTCTACATTTTCCTCACTGAATTTCATTCAGGGCACTTATCTATTTCCATCTGGTCTCCATCTTGGTGTCACCACCTAGCAAACTTACCTGCCAAGCTCTCTAATCAAACATCTGGACTACAGATTACAAAAATAATAACACAAGACCCAGGGCCAAAATCTCTACTCCAACCCACAGGCTCTCTTCTCTGGAATTTTTTATACTCAGGACCCTTTCCCACCACACAAGCCTGGTAAAGCCTCCAGCTCCTTGTCTGCACATCTAAAACCCATGTCTAGTTAGTATGTGGATAGATGCGAACCTAATCTACCCCAATGAGATGAAAACATAACCTACTTTGCAAATCTCACAGAAATCCAGAAGCTTCCCTTGGCCAAAACTTTTAATACTCTGATTTTAAGAACCCAGAGCCTCCCACCCTGTCTATATTCTATTTCTTCTACTGAAATTTCAGCTGATTTTCTTATTCTGCTGCACAGAGTTAGTGCTTATGTCCCTTGGTTGTCTGCTTCTTACATATAAGGACGTGACCTAGCTGAGGTGAAATACTTTTCTCCACATCATCAGGGCAAGTTCTGTTTTACCACTCATCTGAGCTTCCAGGCGACTGATGGCAACAGACATCACTCCCTACTCTGGCGGTCACTTCTCGTACCCTCCCAATCATTCTAGCCTGTCAACAGCTATCCTTTTTATCAGAAATCCTCGAAGAAGAGCAAAGAAGAGCAGTAGACACATAGGAGAAAGAGAAGAAAATGTCAACCTCAGACTCTGCTTCAGAGTCTGGGAACCCAAAGCCAATGAAGAACAACCCAGTGAAGGACAGCAAGTGTGTCAGACAGGATGAGAGGAGAAGTGCTGTAGAGACTGGCTTAGAAGAGGACCTCACCACGTAATAAATTGCTCTCTAGGTCAATGGCTGTAAGCTGGTGAAGGCTGGAGTTGCATGGTTGGCATGCACTTTGGGACATTGCTATGATCTGTACAGTGTCCCCTGACAGCAGCATTCTGCTCAGGTGGAGCATTAGATGAACTGAAATGACCTCTGAGTGGGAAAGCCAGCATGATAACCTGTGAGTTGGCTGCCTTTGGCCTTGCACCTGCCGGGAGAGGTGAACCAGCTCCATTTCATGGCCACACCTGCGTTTACTTCTGCTCACAGGCTTTCAATAAACACAACCTTTCGGCTGAGCCTCCCTTGGGGACAAGTCACTAGAATCACAAATGCTCCTGCCAGTCAAAGGGGTGCAGAGGAGTGAGTTTTGATGAACTCAGGTGGGAGATAAGAGCACAAGAGTCCCAGAAACACCCAGTAGTGGATAAAACCTGCCCTGGACAGGTCAATCCTCGCCTGTTTTATTGTCTTTGCTCTTTTCCCGTATGGCACTCTCACGAGCTCTATATACTTCCTCCTTCCTTTTTGCAGCAACAAGGTCAAAGCAGCAAATGTTAAGGACCTGCCTCTGCAAGGCACAATGTCATCTCCTAGCCTAGGTTTTAGAAAGCAGAGTGCCTGCTAAAGCAGACCCTAAATGTCTTCTAGATCCCAGAGAATCTTGTAGCTGACATATCTTTTTTTTTCCCCAATATATTTTTTTTATTTCTTTTTCTCATATTATCTTCCATCAGAGTCTATCCCAGGAGACTGGATATAGTTCCCTGTGCTGTACAGTAGGACCTGATTGCTTATCCCTTCTAAACGTAATAGTTTACATCTACTAACCCCAAATTCCCAGTCCATCCCATTTCCTCCCCTCTTCCCTTTTGCAATCACAATTCCAGTCTATATGTCTATAAGTCTGTTTCTATTTTATAGATATGTTCAGATGAATGGATTAAGAAGATGTGGCACATATATCAATGGAATACTACTCAGCTACTAAAAAGAAAATAATGCCACGTGTAGCAACATGGATGCAATAGAGATTTTCATACTAAGTGAAGTAAGTCAGAAAGACAAATATATCATAGGATATCACTTACACGTGGAATCTAAAATATGGCACAAATGAACTGACCATATCTTCTTGTCTGGTCCACTGCCCTATTGGTTTCATCCTCTCTGATACCTTTTTAAAATCAAGATTCAAGATTCCCCACACCCAAACCCAGCCAGCTTCTTGCCTATATTATCTGAAACCTAAATTATTTCTATAGCTTGTGTTTTGACAACTGTGACCATGCCTTTAATACTCTGATCTTTAGAACTCAAAACGCAATTGGCAAACAGCCTCTAATCCAATCACTGTGCAGATACTCCCAGATGGCTCTTCTACAGTGTGTGGGCACAGTGGCTACATGGAAAAGCATGACCAAATGACTGCATTAGAAACTCAATGACAGTAACAATACAGGTGCTCTTCCTTAGAACAGCTGGTGGAATGCTCTGGAGTGCTTCAAAATGAAGAGGGTCAAGAGAGGCATGAAATAGGCATCCAGGTCCAATTATAGCTGCCAGCATGTACTATGTGAGCACTGCTCAGAGGGGCTCAGGTTGAATACACTCTGCACCTACTCCACCTATCTGCTGGTCAGATGTCCCAAACCCTTTCCAACCAAACACTAGGCACTCAAATTGAAGTTCTGTTGAAAACTAGGGAAATGAAATCAAGTGTCTTAAAGGGTTTAATCTTTATTATCATAAAACCATTTGTTGATATGGCAATTATACTTCACTTGACAACCATGTTATCATGCTCACTGGGAGAAGAAAGCACAGAAAAAATGGATTTGGAACAGAGGAGATAATGGGAATGACCAGGAGAAGAGAGAAAAGAGGTTCACAGGGACGAGCTCTGCTTCCCCCCCACCCCACCCCAGACTGTGTTGCTCTAAGAGGCAGGCAGACCTAAGAGGAAGCATCTGTGTTCCGCAGGATAGGAATCTAGTCTGTCTTAGGCTTTGCCAGGGGCTGACGAACAAACATAACTGCTGGTGCTGCCGTCTACGGCTCAGGGCAGCCCCTCAAAAAGCCCAGGACCACTCTGGAGTCTGTGCCAACAGGCCTGGCTCTTCCCCCAATGTGGCCAGGCTGACCTGATACATTTGCTTTGCTAGCCAGGGCCCCACCAGCAAGGACATTTTGAGCCTTGTAGGACCTGACTTTTTAGAGAACAAAATAACACAAACCCTGGAACACTAATCACTGACTAGAAAGTCTGACCAAGTGTCTGGGGTTCATACACAGAGCCTTGGGACTTCAGATGAGAACAGTAGCTCTGGAACTTAGTGTGCTATGCCAGCCAGTAAGGACCACAAAGGGAGGCTGGGTAGAGGGAGGTGTCCAGATCCAGCAAGAGCCAGGAGCAAACACTCAACCAGCGATGTCAATAAGAACATTGGCTGGAAGTCAGAGAGTTGCTGACAGAACCCAATGCTTCTCCTGACGTCCCAATGCTTCCTTGTCCCCTACTCCTGGAACTACCTCCTAACCCTGCATGCCTCCAGTCTCAAGCATTGGCATTTAAGATGGGGAAGCATGAGGTCTGTCACAGGGAAGCATGTTAATGAAGGGACTGCCCAGCCCTGAGCTTGAGGCTATATTATGGAAACAGAAGTAATAATTACTTTCATAGGAGTCAGGGGGAAGGTTTGGGACTGTATACACACAAACTTTTTTTTAATGAATTTTTTTACATTTACAGTTGTATAACAATCATCACAACCCAATTTTATAGCATTTCCATTCCAAACCCCCAGTCCATCTCCCCCACGCCCCACCCTGTCTCATTTGGAAACCATATGTTTTACAAAAGTCTGTGAGTCAGTATCTTTTCTGCAAAGAAGTTCATTGTCTCCTGTTTTTAGATTCCATATGTAAGTGATGGCATACAATGTTGGTGTCTCACTGTCTGACTGACTTTACTTAGCATGATAATTTCTAGGTCCACCCATGTTGCTGCAAATGCCATTATTTCTCTCCTTTTAATGACTAAGTAATATTCCATTGTGTATATGTACAACATCTTCATTATCCACTCCTCTCTCTATGGACATTTAGGTAGTTTCCAAGTCTTGGCTATTGTATATAGTGCTGCAATGAACACTGGGGTACATGTATCTTTTCGAGTCATGGTTTTCTCTGAATAGATGCCCAGGAGTGGGATTGCTGGATCAAATGGTAGTTCTATTTTTAGTTTCTGAGGAATCTCCATACTGTTTTCCACAGTGGTTGCATCAATTTACAATCCCACCAACAGTGTAATAGGGTTCCCTCTTCCCCACACTCTCTCCAGCATTTATTGTTTGTAGACTTTTTGATGATGGCCATTCTGGAGAGTGTAAAATGGTACCTCATAGTGGTTTTGATTTGCGCTTCTCTAATAATGAGTGATGTTGAACATCTTTTTATGTGTTTTTTTGCCATCTGTAAGTCTTCTTTGGAGAATTGTCTGTTTATCTCTTCTGTCCATTTTTTGATGGGGTTGTTTGTTTTTTGGTATTGAGCTACAGAAGGTGTTTATAAATTTTGGAGATTAATCCTTTGTCAGTAGATTCATTTGCAAATATTTTCTCCCATTCTCTGTGTTGACTTTTCATTTTGTTTAGGGTTTCCTTTGCTGTGCAGAAACTTTCAAGTTTAATTAAGTCCCATTTGTTTATTTTTGTTTTTATTGTCATTACTCTAGGAGGTGGATCTGAGAAGATGTTGCTGTCGTTTATGTCGGAGAGTGGTTGGCCTATGTTTTCCTCTAAGAGTTTTATAGTGTCTGGTCTTATATCTAGGTCTTTAATCCATTTGGAGTTTATTTTTGTGTATGGTGTTAGGGAGTGTTCTAATTTCATTCTTTTCCATGTGGCTATCCAGTTTTCCCAGTACCACTCATTAAAGGGGCTGTCCTTTCTCCATTGAATATTCTTGCCTCCTTTGTCATACATTAGTTGACTATAGGTGAATGGGTTTAATTCTGGGCTTTCTATCCTGTTCCACTGATCTATATTTCTGTCTTTGTGCCAGTACCATATGGTTTTGATGACTAGCTTTGTAGTATAATCTGATGTCAGGCAGTCTGATTCCTCCAGCTCCATTTTTCTTTTTCAGGATGTCTTTGGCTATGCTGGGTCTTTCGTGCTTCCAAACAAACTTTAAAATATTTTCTTCTAGTGCTGTGAAAAATGTCCTTGGTAATTTGATAGGGATTGCACTGAATGTGTAGAGACTTGCCTTGGGAGCAGTCATTTTGATAATATTGATTCTTCCAATCCAAGAGCACAGTATGTCTTTATATCTGTTTGTGTCATCTTTGATTTCTTTCATCAGCATCTTGAAGTTTTCAGAGTACAGATCTTTTCTCTCTTTAAACAGGTTTATTCCTAAGTATTTTATTCTTTTTCATGTGATCATAAATGGGATTGTTTCCCTAATTTCTCTATTTTGCCAAAAGTATATAGAAATGAAGTCGACTTCTGTGTATTCATTTTGTATTCTGAGACTTTGTCAAATTCATTGATGATCTCTAACAGTTTTCTGGTACCATTTTTAGGATTTTCTAGGTATAGTATCATAATTTTACTTCTTCCTTTCCAATTTGGATTCCTTTTATTTCTTTTACTCCTCTGATTGCTTTGGTTAGAACTTCCAAAACTATGGTGAATAGGAGTGGTAACAGCGGACATTTCTTGTCTTGTGCTTGATCTCAGTGGGCATTCTTTCAACTTTTCACCATTGAGAATGGTGTTAGCTCTGGGATTGTCACTTGTGGCCTTAATTATGTTGAGGTAGGTTTCCCCTATGCCTACTTTCTGAAGGGTTTTTATCAGAAGTGGCTGTTGGATTTTTATCAAAGGCTTTTTCTGCATCTATTGAGAGGATCATATGTATTAATGTGGTGTATCACAATGATTGATTTGTGGATATTGAAGAATCCTTGCATCCCTGGGATAAATCCCACTTGATCGTGATGTACAATCCTTTTAATGTACTGTTGGATGCGTTTGCTAGTATTTTGTTAAGGGTTTTTGCATCAGTGTTCATCAGGGAACTTGGCCTATAATTTTCCTTTTTTGTGATATCATCGTCTGCTTTGGTATCAGGGTGATGCTGGCCTCATAGAATGAGACTGGGAGTGTCCCTTTCTCTGCAATTTTTTTTGGAATAGTTTCAGAAGGATAGGTGTTAGCTCTTCTCTAAATGTTTGATAGAATTCGCCTGTGAAGCCATCTAGTCCTAGACTTTTGTTTGTTGGAAGTATTTTAATCACAGTTTCAATTTCAGTGCTTGTAATTGGTCTGTTCATCTTTTCTATTTCATCTTGGTTTAGTCTTGGAAGATTGCACTTTTCTAAGAATTTGTCCATTTCTTCTAGGTTTTCCATTTTTTGGCATATAGTTGCATACAGTAGTCTCTTATGATCCTTTGTATTTCTGTGATGTCCATTGTTACTTCCCCTTTTTCATTTCTAATTTTATTGATTTGGGTCCTCTCTCTCTTTTTCTTGATAACTCTGGCTAAGGGTTTATCAATTTTGTTGATCTTTCCAAAGAACCAGCTTTTAGTTTCATTGACCTTTTCTATGCTTTGCTTCATTTCTATTTCATTGATTTCTGCTTTGATCTTTATGATTTCTTTCCTTCTGCTAACTTTAGGTCTTGTTTGTTCTCTCTCTAGCTGTGTTAGAAGTTAGGTTGTTTATTTGAGCTTTTCTCTTGTTTCCTGAGGTAGGCATGTATTGCTATAAACTTCCCTCTTAGAACTTCTTTTACTGCATCCCATAGGTTTTAGATGTCATTTGCTTTGTTGTCATTTGCTTCCAGTTATTTTTTAATTTCTTTGATTTCTTTGGTGATCCATTGGTTGTTCAGTAGCATGTTGTTTAGTCTCCACGTGTTTATGTTTTTTGCAGTGGTTTTCTTGTTGTTGATGTCCAGTCATATAGCGTTGTGGTCGGAAAAGATGTTTGATATGATTTCAATTTTCCTAAAGTTACCAAGGCTTCATTTGTGACCCAGAATGTGATCAACCCTAGAGAATGTTCCATATGCACTTGAGAAGAATGTGTATTCTGCTGCTTTTGGATGAAATGTCTTGCAAATATCTATTAAGTCCATGTAGTCTAATGCTTCATTTAGGACCTGTGTTTCCTTGTTGATTTTATGTCTGGATGATCTGTCCATTGCTGTAAGTGATATTAAAGTCCCTCGCTATTACTGTGTTATTGTCAGTTTCTCCTTTTAAGCTTGTTAGCAGTTGTCTTATATATTAAGGTAATCCTATATTGGGTGCATACATATTTACAATTGTTATATCTTCTTCTTGGATTGATCCTTTGATCAACATGTAATATCCTTGTCTCTTATAATGTTCTTTATTTTAAGGTCATTTTGTCTGAGTATTGCTACTCTGGCTTTCTTTTGATTCCCGTTTGCATGGAATATTTTCTCCCATCCTCTCACTTTCAATTTGTATGTGTCCCTAGAAGGGAAGTGGGTCTCTTGAAGACAGCAGATCTATGTATCTTATTTTTGTATTCATTCAGCCAGTCTATGTCTTTTGGTTGGGGCATTTAGTCCATTTACATTCAATGTAATTATTGATATGTATGTTCTTATTGCCATTTTATTAACTGTTCTGGATTTGTTTTTGTTGTTCATTTTTCTTCCCTTCTTCTCTTGGTCTCTCCTCTTGTGATTTGATGACTATCTTCAGTGTCGTATTTGAGTTGGTTTTTCTTGTGTATCAATTGTAGATTTTTGGTTTGCAGTTACGCTGAAGTTTTGATATAGGAGTCTATATATATACATATAGGATTGTTTTATGTTATCAGTCTCTTTAATTGTAAGTGCATCTCCAGTGTCCTGCATTTGTATTCTCCTCTTCTCATGATTTCTGATTTTTGTAGCATATTTGTGTGTGGATGAGTTCCTACCTTTACTCCTTTACTGTATATATGCCTTTACTGGTGAGCCTTGTCATTTGTGGTAAAATTTTTTTGGTCTTTTTTGTTTGTTTGTCCTTTTAGGGCTGCACCAGTGGCATATGGAGGTTCCCAGGCTAGGGGTCCAATTGGAGCTTTTGCTGCCAGTCTACGCCAGAGCCCCAGCAACCCCAGATCCAAGCCATGTCTGTGATCTACGCCACAGCTCAAGGCAACAGCGGATCCTTAACCCACTGAGCAAGACCAGGGATTGAACCCACAACCTCATGGTACCTAGTCAGATTCATTTCTGCTGTGCCACAGTGGGAACTCCAGTGGTAATTTTGTTTCTAATGGTGGCCTTTTCTTTTCTGCCCAGAGAAGTTCCTTTAATATTTGTTCTAAAGCTGGTCTAGTGTTGCTGAATTCTCTGGGCTTCTGCTTTTCTGTAAAGCTTTTGATTTCCATTTCAAATCTGAAGGAGAGCCTTGCTGGGTAAAGTAATCTTGGTTGGAGGTTTTTTTCCTTTCGTCACTTTAAATATATCATGCCACTCCCTTCTGGCCTGCAGAGTTTCTGCTGAAAAATCTGCCAATAACTTTATCAGGGTTCCCTTGTATGTTTCTTTTCCCTAGCTGCTTTCAATATTACCTCCGTCTTTAATTTTCATCAGTTTGATTAATATGTGTTTCGGGGTGGTCCTCCTTGTGTTTATTTAATTTATTTATTTAATTTTTTTTGCCTTTTCTAGAGCCACTCCCATGGCATATGGAGGTTCCCAGGCTAGGGGTCTAACTGGAGCTGTAGCTGCTGGTCTATGCCAGAGCCACAGCAGTGCAGGATCCAAGCCGTGTCTGCGACCTACACCACAGCTCATGGCAACGCCAATCCTTAACCCACTGAGTGAGGCTAGGGATTGAACCCACAACCTCATGGTTCCTTGTTGGTTTCGTTAACCACTGAGCCACGATGGGAATTCCATTTATTTTATATGGTACGCATTCTGCTTCCTGAATTTGAGTGATTGGTTCCTTCCCATATCAGGGAAGTTTTCAGCTATTATCTCTTAAATATTTTTTCTGTCCCTCTCTCTTCTCTGGCACCCCTATAATACAGATGTTGGTGCATTTAATGTTGTCCCAGAATTCTTTGAGACTGTCTTCATTTCTTTTCAATCGTTTTTGTTTCACATCAGTGATTTCCACTAGTCTGTCCTCCACCTCACTTATTCGTTCTTCTGCCTCCTGTATTCTGCTATTGGTTGCTTCTAATGAATTTTTTATTTCAGTCATCGCATTTTGCATCTCTGCTTGCTTAAGTTTTAAATCATGTAATTCTTTGCTCAGTGTTTGCTGTAAATTACCAGTCTTTACCTCCAGTTTATTTCCAATGTCTTGCATCATCTTCAGCATCATCAGTCTAAAGTCTTTTTCCTGGAGGCTGATAATCTCCAGATCACTTAGCTGTTTTTCTGGTGTTTTTTTCTTGCTCCCTTAATCTGTGTTATGGTTCTCTGCCTTTTCATTTTTATAGGTTTTTGATGTGGTCTCCTTTTTGCAGCCAATAGAGTTGTAGCTTCTCTTCTGATATCTGCCCCCCTTGTGGCTGAATTTGGTGTAGGGGCTTGCTGAAGGCTCCCTGATGAGAAGGACTGGTGCCTGCCCACTGATTCCTATCCCTCGGGTGGGTGGGGTTTTATCTCTGGGTGAGATTAGAGGTGGCTATGTGCCTGGAGAGTTTTTAGGCAACCTGTTTTCTGATGGGTGGGGCTGTGATCCTACCTGGATTATTGTTTGGTCCAGGGCTTCTCAATGCTGATGAGTGGGGAAAGATGTCCCCAAAATGGCCACCTCTAGAGGATCACACAATGATGAACATTCCCAAGAGCTTTGCCTCCAATGTCCTTCCCTTACAACGAGCCACAGTCATCCCCTCTTTTCCAGTGAGATCCTCCAAGAACTGCAGTCAGTTCTGACCCCGATTCTTATGTTGTCTTTGCTTTGCCCTGGGACCCACTGCACATGAAAGCCTGTGTGTGCCTTTAAAGAATGGAGGCTCTATTTCACCCAGTCCTTTGGAGCTCCTGCACACAATCCCCACTGGCCTTCAATGCCAGATGCTCTGGGAGCGCTTTCTCCCACAGATCCCCAGGCATGGGGACCTGACATAGGGTTCAGAACTCTCACTCCTGTAGGTGAGTCTCTGTGATACAGTTACTTTCCAGTCTGTGGGCTTCCCACCCAGAAGGTATGGGGTTGCTTATACTGCATAATCACCCCTCCTACCATCTTGATGTGGCCTCTTCTTTGTCATCTGGAGTAGGATATCTTTTTTAAAGTTTCCAGTCTATTTGGTTGAAGGTTATTCAGCATTTGGTTGTAATTTTGCTGTTTTTATGAGAGAAGGTGAGCTCTAGTCCTTCTATTCTGCCATCTTAATTCCCCTACACGCACACTCTTACTTGTCTAGTTTCACGATAACATCTAGTTTCATGATAACATCTAGCTCCCTGAAGAAGCCCTGGATTTTTTTTGTTATACAGGATCCTTGATTCCTCAACCCCCTTGTCTACAAGCAACTTAACTAGTGATGCACTCTCTCAACAGCTACTTAGGAAGCTGGTCATTTCACTCTTCTCTGTAGAATTCATTCTGCCCAGCTCCTTCCCACTGTCCCCACAATGCTTACAGTTACACTGAGTCAAGGTGCTCAGTAGCTATTTTAGCAAAAAAGGAGATTCAGTTTGCAAAGACAGTGATGCTCTTGCTTGGCAAGTCCCTGAATGATCACAGGAAATTTAAAAGTAAATTCTCAGAGTTCTCCTGTGGTGTAGTGGGTTAAGGATCCTGTGTTGTCACTGCAGTGGCCTGGGTCACTAGTGTTGTACAGGTTTGATCCCCAGCCTGGGGAACTTCTACATGGCATGGGCATCTTAATCATATTCTGCCCATCTCAGGTTGAAGAGTGTGAACACATTTCCACAACAAAACTGTAAGCACCTCAACCAAAGGCATTGTCTTATAAAGGGTTTGTAAAAAATCACTTTGCACTTAACATTTGAAGGTCTAACGGTAATAAGATACAAAATCTGAGTACACCTATATTCATAGCGTACTCACAATAGCCCAAAGGTACACGCAAACTGTGTCCACTGACGGATGAATGGATAAACAAAATGTGTTACAAACATATAATAGGGTATTAGTTGGCCTTAAAAAGAAATTGACACAAGCTACAACATGGAAGACGCTTAAAGATATTAAGTTAAATGATATTTATGTTAAGCCAGAACAAACGGACCAATAGTTCATGATCCCACTTACATAAGGTACTTATGAGTAGTCAAATTCTCAGAAACAGAAAGTAGAACAGTGGTCATCACGGGCTGGGGAGGGGAGAAAATGAAGGGTTAGTGTTCAATGAGTACAGAGTTTCTGTTTTAGAGGATGAAAAGATCTGGAGATGGACAGTGGTGATGGCTGCACAAAATTAATGCTGTATGTAGATGTCATAGAACCATATGCTTAAGAATGGCTGAAATGGAAAATCTTATGTAATGTGTATTTTACCACAATGCAAGATAATAATAATGAAAACACTGAGTAACAGATCCATTTCTTCTCACACCAAGCCCACTTTAATTCTGCTTGTGAAGGGTTATTTCTGCTATTCTCCCACATGTCAGTCAAACACGCCATATTTTTCCATACTTCTGTGCAACTGCATTTGCTAATGCTTATGCCCAGAATGCCCACCCCCACCATCTGCTTGATGAACTCCTGCTTATTCTTAAAATATCTACTCAGCCTTCTCCACAGCGAAGCCTTGTAGGTCAGATCCTCCTTCCCATAGACTCCTATGGACCTACACCATCAACCTGGTTACTAGAGCAATACGCCAGTCTCTATTACCACTCACCACTGATAGGTTGCATATTTCCCCATGAGGCCACCCCTCCTTGAGAGCAAGGAATATGACTTACATACATCTGTAAGACTATAGCACCAGGACCGGGAAGGTGATAAATAAATGTTGAATAAATTGATGAACACAGCTGAGAGTGGTTATTTACAGAGCTTGAGAAAACAGGACCCTGTCCACAAGGGTAAAATAAATCTTCCATACGTTAATTACTGGATTAAAATTTTAACTTACTAAAACCTGGATTCCATTCCATGGGCATAAGGACTTGAAGAAGATCTGACTTTAATTCTTCCATACTCCACCACACACTAATAAGTACCTTATTTTTGCTTGACCTATACTTCATTAAATGAGGTAAGGTTGAGTATACATCATCGGTCAAGACTGTTTTCAACCATCTCACGGCAGTTAGAGGTAATGAATCAGGGGATGGTCATTTAGATGAACCTCTGTTTTTTGGGCTATGCATGTTCCCTGAGTTCCAGCATCTGTGCCTAAGGAGCCAGAATCTGAGTGACAGGGTGCCCAGGAGCCATGGCAGTCCCTGACACTGCTGTGTGGTTCAGTGACTTGTATTGTTCATTCCCATGAAACCACAGAAATGCAAGCAAGACAAGACCAAAGTTGGTACTAAAGCCAAATTCTAGAATATCTGAGTTTTCTTGGGATACTAGGTAGAGACATTTAGTTCCTATTTATCAACCTCAACCCCAGCATAACTTATTTTAACAGACATATCACTAAAAGTTGGGTATAAATAAAATCTCTATCAACTGCAAACTATTTAAAAGGAAGCAGAGGAGCTAATTTTTTAAAGAAAGGACTATTCATTGCCACTGTATCATAAATATAGAACTTAACTATTTACCCAGCTCTGTAGACCAAGGCATCTAAAACTTGTTTTAAATTCCACTGGGGCTACCTGATGAAAAAAAGGCAGAATCCCAGACCTAGGGCTCAGAAATACTCATTCGACCGGCAGGTCTGGGATGGGACCAGAAGGTGGCTTTTTTGGGTCGGGGGTGAGCCAGGAGGTGATATAGATCGCATTGTTCACCAACATTACTCTGGGCCATAGAAGCAGGTTACAAGAGCCCTTACATATTTTCCTTTCCATCTAGAATTGCCTTAGACAAAGTCAGTGTGTCTTGATCACATATGTACTATTTTCAAAAAATGCAGATACTATTTTAATAACTAAAATATAGATTCTTATGAAAGCGCCACTGCTATTTGCTGTCATCCATTTTCTAAATCAAAGGCGCTAAAATGACAATGATTATGTTGGGAGGGAATTCTGCTGGGTGGTAGGTAACAGATGTTCACACACTGTGCTTTACGCATTTGTATTTCTGAAATATTTCCTTTTTATATTAAATGGTTTTTTCAATTTACAAATATCTTTTCAAATTAGTACAAATATCAGTTATATATGATAAATGGTAAAGGAAATGAGTAACGAACTCATAGGAAAAACACAAGAAAAATAAACACCTGGATGTTCGATCTCACTAATCACTAAAGACATATTTAATGAGATTCCATTTTTAATGTACCAAATTGTCAATTATCATGACTCAAAAAAAATTTTTAATGGCTACACCTACGGCATATGGGGGTTCTCAGGCAAGGGGTCGAATCAGAGCTACAGCTGCAGGTCTACACCACAGCCACAGCAACATCAGATCCAAGCCACGTCTGCGACCTATAGCACAGCCCACAGTAACGCCACATCCTTAATGCATGGAGCAAGGCCAGGGATTGAACCTGCAACCTCATGGTTCCTAGTCGGATTCATTTCCACTGAGCCATGATAGGAATCCCCGTGACTCAAAAATTTACACCAAAATACGGGTGTACAAAAAAAAAGGAATTTCTACTTTCTTTATAAGCATTCTTCATCTTGCTGTGAAGGCCTTATTCCTACTTACTATATGAATTAGGGGAAATTTGAAATTTGTCCTCTTAAGGCAACTTTATCTCCTTTGGTTTAAGACACTAGTTCTTAGGTTAACTCATTCTTCTTTTGGATTAACCTTTCAGGATATCCTTCCTTTCCCCTTTTCTCCCCAGGAGATCCAAGGTCACACATGGCATGAGTAATTTAGAAACTCACATTTTTAAGGGTAGGGGAGAAGGTAAATTTCCCAACTTTCCACTCTCTCAATCTGGCTACACTGGAAGCTGTATACACATTGTGATTTTTTTTTCCATTGAGTTATAATTGACACACAATATTAGTTTCAGGTGTACAACATAATGCTTCATTATTTTCACACATTACAAAGTGACTACCATGATAAGTCTAGTTACCACCTGTCACCACATAGTTATTTGAATATTACTGATAAAGTCCCTATGCTGTACAGTATATCCATGTGATTTACTTTATAGCTGGACACGTGTACCTCACCTCTAAATCTCCACCTATTTCACCCAAGCCCCCAAGCCCTTCTCCCTCAGGCAACCACCAGATTGTTCTCTGTATCTATGAGTCTGTTTCAATTTTGTTTATTTTCATTTTTAGATTCCACATATAAGCCATATCATATTTGTCTTTCTCTGACATATTTCACTTAGTGCAATGCCCTCTAGATCCACTCATGTTGTCACAAATGGAAAGATTTTACGTTTATGGCCAAGCAATGTTCCACTGTATTTTTATATACCACATCATCTTTAGCTATTCATTAGTGCACTTAGGTTAGTTACTTCCGTTACCTTAACTACTGTAAATAATGCTGTTATGGACACAGGAGTACATATATCTTTTCAAACTAGTGGTTTCATTTTCTTCAGGTATTTACTCTGAAGTGTAATAGCTGGGTCATAGGAACTTCCATACTGTTTTCCATAGTGGTTGCACCAATTTACATTCCCATCCTCATGAGGTTTGCATGAGGGTTCCCTTTTCTCCATACCTTTGCCATCATTTGTCTTTTTGCTAACAGTCATTCTGACAGGTGTGAGGTGTTATTGTGCTTTTTGATTTGCATTTCCCTGATGATTAGTAATGTCAAGCATCTTTTCATGTGTGTATTGGCCATCTGTTTGCCTTCTTTGGAAAAACGTCTATTCAGGTCCTCTGCTCATTTTTTTTATTGGACTCTGGTTGTTTTAATATGGAGTTGAATGAGTTTTTAAATATACTTTGGCTATCAACCCCTTATTTGCCTTAATGAATATATTGTTTATAAATACCTTCTCCCATTCAGTAGGTGACTTTTTCATTGTTTCTTCCCTGTCCAAAGGCTTCTGAAATATTTCATCAACAAAATTTTAGACGAGTACTTGTGTTTGAAATGTTTGGGACCACGAATGTTGATGAAATGTTTCATCTTATGGATAAGGAAGCCACTGCCCAACGATGGTTGAAAAAAAGTCCTCAGGTTCATTAGCAGAAAACACAAGCCTGGAACCTACATCTTCTGATTCTTGGCCCCATGCTCAACATCTGTTCCCTAGAGCCCCACCACCCCACTGGCCCAGAATCCTGGCCTCATGAGATATAATTATTCATTCATTATTCTTCTTTTCATTCGATACATGTGTAATAAGCTCTCTGATGTGCAGGCAACCCCATCTTATAACACGAAGCAAGAAAAGGAGGAAGAACTTACTGGAGATTAACTTCATAGGATCTGGAATATTCTCAGACTACTCAATGGAAAGCCTGTAATCCCCCCTTAAAATTCTTTCCCATACTAATTGCACTGGCTGCCCTCATTTCCTTTGTTGCTTCCCACCCCGTTCCACACCCAGGGACACATGTCCATGACCTGGGAAGGGTACAGAAAGCCAATGAGGTCAGAAAAACATGGGAAAGGGGCCCTCTGAACATAAGGAGAGCTTCAGGGCAGGAAATATCCAAGTTCATTGCTGTTTGGAACACTGAGAAGCAAGGAGGGTCATCCAAACACAGATGTTCTGTGGGAGGGAGGCCCCTTCACAGTGTGGAGAGACCAGCAGGATGGTGGAAGGCAAATTAAACAGGCACTTGGATGACAGACAGCGGAGCCTCAAGTGCAGGCAATCTCGGGCTGTATACTCAGGGGAGCCTCTGAGCGGCGGCCGCTCCCTGTAGAGAGGAGACGAGACAGGCCCTGGAATACAGCCATCGCTTTTTCCGACTGGGAGCACGATGACAGGTCACAGGGAGCTAAACAACAACCCAAATGATTAAGGGGCCCAAAGGGGTGATTTATGAAGCAAGATAAGTACCACTACTAATAATAAGCCAGTGCTTTCAGTTGCTTTTCCCTCTACTAGCTCTTGTAGCACATTAAAAACATGTATCAGAACCTTCTCCTTTTAAGTAAAAACAGAGGCATAGGTGGGTGAAAAGCCAAAAACAAAATGAAACAAACCTCAACTGTGACTGATTCTATACTTCTCTAATATTTAACCCAGACCCTCCTCTAAAAGGTTAATACTGAATCTCCTGCAAGTAAGAAGATAACGGACATTAAAACTGTCTCCAGAGGAGGAAAAAAAGAAAGACACAACAATGCCCAAACAGTATAATTCATATTCTATACACACATACAAATACACCCCTAGAAGGAATAAAAGCCTGCCAATATTCAGTAGGGTCATGAATCAAGGATTTAAGATTTTTCTGCTGTAGACCAAAAATGGTTATGAGACAAATAATGGATCCTTCTGTCTTTCTAAGACTTGATTTACCTTTCTTTAACACATCCCTCACCATTCACCATGCCCATCCCCACACTCACCTTGTATAGTTAAATGAAACAATTCACATTGAGTATTACAAAGTCCCCTGAAGGAGCCACCTAGACAGTGATGCTACTTCACTCACATCAAGCATCTGCAGTCTTTGCTGTGTGACCTTGGGCACCTAACCTCTCTGGATATAACTCTTCCCTTCTGAGAAATAGGGCATTGGGTTAGATTGTATCTGAGATCCTTCCCAGCTCTAAATGTGAATCGAGGTTACAGAAGCCTCACAGGTCTTGTAGAAAGAAGCCCTGTGAAGAGCAGGCCCACCTGAAGAAGGCAGGGGAGAAGAACAAGGAAATGAGTGTGTTTGGCAAGGCCAGACCAATCCCAGAAGCAGAGGCAGAGGAGGGAAGGGAGAAAGGATGCAGATAGACAGAGGAAGGTTCTCAGGGGGAAAATAAATTATTAGCATGTTGCACTGAAAGCAGGAGGGAGTTACATTCTTTAGGGTTTTGAAAACAGTGAAGAGCAGAGGGGCAGATGTTGAACGTCATCTTGGCACCAGCACTGAGGATTCCAAAAGGAGAGAGATTGGAAATGGGAAACCTTGGAAAGATCGGGAACATACATCAAGTGTTGGGTTGTAAGAATAAAGAAAATATCTGGATGAGATCACTATATGGACTGAGAACCAGGATAAGGAAATGGTCTCTGAATCCCATGTCTGGAAAAAGTAGCAATGCTTTCAACAATGACAGCACAAGTGAGCACAGAGGACGTGGTATATATCAAGAAAAAAAGTCTACCTCGTGCGGGAGAATCTGGGCATAGGAATTAAAAGGGAATTCAGAGCTTTTGTAGGCATTCACATGAAACTCCCTTTCCTTTCATCTCCCAAGCCTTTGATCCATCCAACCTCTCCCTCTAAGTTTAGACCTATCAGCACCAAGAGGAAGAGAAGACTTGGACAGCTGTGCTTACACTCATTATTAGGGTCAGAAGAGCTTCCAGGTTTGGAAGTTCCCACATGGTGCAGCGGGTTAAGGGTCCTATGTTGCTGCCACTGTGGCTCAGGTGGCAATTGCAGCACAAGTTTGATCCCTGGCCCTGGAACTTCCACATGCTGTGGGTGTGGCCAAAAAAAAAAAGTTTCCAGGTTTAAGGGGGAAAACAACAGGAAGACCACAGTGGCCACAACAGAACAGACGGCTGCAATGCACTTGATGGTGAAACAGTAGGTATAAAGCAAGTCATTCTTGGGAGACACTGAAGAAACTATTTGAAGAGAAGGAGGAAAACAATAAAATTAGACTTGAGAGGGCTCGTAGAATTAGCAGTGTTGTCTCTGTCAAGTGGTCATTCAATCTAACAGAAGCCTGGCAGCCATGTTTGAAAAGTAGTTTCTTATGAATTAAAATCTACTCACGGAAGCTCCCACTTAAGAGATTCTCTAAAGCAGTGCCCCTCAAAATCTAAGGTCCCTATGAATTACCTGAGGATCTTGTTAAATTGTGGATTCTGTGGAGTGGGGTGGGGGAGGGGGAGGGAAGTTCTGCACATCTAACAAGATCCCAGGGGATGCTAATACTATTGGTCCATGGACCACGCTTTGAGTAGCAAGGCTCTAGGGTTGGAGAATGTTAAGTCCAAAAGGAACTTGGATATGCCAGCTGTTTGAACTAAAGGCCTCTAAGATTTTCTTCAGTGCTAATAGTCTATGACTCATATTGTGAATGTCGATATTCTGGGTTACATCAAAACTGAGACAGGTGCTTCTCACAAAGAGCCACCTTAAGATGGCCAAAAATCAAGCTCTAATATACAAATGATAAAAAAAAAAATACAGTATTTAGAGCACCAGTTCCCAGACTGGAGCAGAATCTGAAGTTACTGACTTGTTTCCAAGCATTATAACTTGCTATTGTCAGTAGGTGGCAATATTTCCTCGGGGTCTAAAGAACTGCAAAGTGGAATGAAGGTTCTCAACCTTGGCTGTACAAGGGGAACACCTAGAGAAACTTAAGAAATCCTGACATCTCAATCCCACCCCCAGAAATTGATTTAATTGTTGTGGAGTACAGGCAAGGTGATTCTCATGTGCAGCTAAGGCTAAGGACCACTAAAGTAAAGTGTAGCAGACCCAGAGAAAGGAAGAGTCCAGAAGGGGGTAAAAGGTAAATGCTGGTCATCACGTCACTCCCAAGTCCCAGATCCTCCCCTTCTATACCACACATTCTCCACTCAGTCTCATCTTCCCTTTCAGCCCATTACCACTAAGTTACTCCAAGGCTGCGCTACGTTTTACTCCCTCCCAGTTCCTATGGTAACAGATGATACTGGATCAAAACATGCTGAGATGGTTTGTGAAGGAAAAGCATGGTTATCCCTTGTTTTCTTCAAGACTTAGTTCTCACCTCAGCAAAGTGCTCTACCCCAAAACTCATCCCTAGTCCCAGTCTCGACTCTATGAGTTGGTTACATTTTTCTGTAAATGGCAAGGGAGTAAATATCTTTTGTTTGTTGGGCCACACGGTCTCTGTTCCAAATATTCAACTTTGCCACTGTAGCACAAAAGCATCCATAAACAACACAAAAGGTCAGTGGCTACACCTATGGTCTCATAAAACTTTGCTTATAAAAATAGACAGTGGGCTGGATTTGACCCATAAACCATGGCTTGCCAACCCCTGCATTACTCTATTCGAGTTTCTCCCAAAATTGCTGTCTCTCCCCTGTGACATTGTGTTTAGGCACCATGCACAACCATTGCAACACCCACAGTACAGGAATGAGGCCACTGCATGGAGAAGGAAAATGTGTGAAGGGGCCTTGGGAGGCAGGTGAAAACACAAAGGAGAGACCTCTACCAAGAACTGCAAAAATTGCCAGATTTCTGACATAGGACCTATTCCTGAAATTCTTTTCCCACAAAGCAACGAGCCATGATCTAAGGCCAGTTTTCACCACCTCCAAAGGAAATTTAAAGCCAAATTTGTCAGGAAAAGAGAATGAACTACTGGGAGTAAGATGGGACCAGACCAGGCTAACAAATGAACTGTGACATAAACCTCACACCTTATGCAAAAATTAATTCAAAACAGATCACAGGTTTAAATGTGAAACTATAAAACTTCCAGAACAAGAGGAAATTGTCATGGCCTGGGGTTATGCAGAATTCTTAGACATGACACCCAAAGTGTGATGGATCAAAGACAATTGATAAATTGGACTTCATCAAAATTTAAAATTTTTGCTCTGTGGAAGCCAATTTGTAGCGACTAAAAAGACAAGCTGAAGACTAGGAGAAAATATTTGCAAATTACATATCTGACAAAAGATATACCCGGAACACACAAGGGACTCTCGAAACAACAATAAGAAAACCACCCTAGTAAAAATTGAGCAAAGGACTTGAACAGAACTTCATCAGAGGATATATGGAAGGCAAATCAGCTCATGAGAAGAAGCTAGCAAATTGCAGTGGTTGGTTCAGTGCTTCTGTGTAATGGGAGGAGCTGGGACTGTGGTGACACTCCTGCCTAGGAAATTAGACTGAAAAATTATTTTTGCACACTGAACTTGTGCAGTCTGCATCTTGAGTCTTAGGGCCTACTGAGACATGCCTAGATCTCAGAATAGCTCTGAAAGACAAGATATTCCCCCAAGTCTGGAATGACGGCCTCCCCACGAAAAAGCTGTTCACCGTCGTTAGCCATTAGGCAAATGCAAATTAAAACCACAATGAGATCCCACTATGTGGGCACCCATTAGAATAGCTAAATTAGAAAATGCCATGCCACCACGAAGACCTGGGGAGGACACACAGCAACTGGACCTCTCGTACATTGATGAGGGGAATGTAAAATAGCACTAACATTCTGGAAAATTGTTCTGAAGTTTCTGATAAACATACACTTAAATACGCCCACCAGTCATTTCTCAGCCTAATTTTCTAGGCAGGAATCTCAGCCCAGTGTCAGTTCTACTGTCATACAGCAACCTCAGGTGGTTTCTGAACACCTCTGCCCGTATCTGCATCCACACCAAATGAAGGCTAACATACTTGTGACGCAGACAAAAGGACAAGCTGAATGATGAGTGCACACCCCAGCAGCCAGTGGAGGGACTGCCTGCAGGCAGCCAGCTGGTGAAATTATCTGGATGGTCAGTTTGAGAGGAACAGGGAATCCAGTGCATTCTGCTCTTCCTCACACCATTCCCATCTAAGGTCCCTAGCCTTGTTGCAGTCCCTCTGGGTTTCTTTCTCCGAGCAGGAGGAGGAGGACCAGACACTTGTGCTTCACTCCACGCACAGACTCCTGAGTGGACAAAGGAAAGCTACATGGTTGGCAGCATCCCCTGCTTCAGCCAACCTCTCTGGAACACATCCTGTTCTCCACGCTCACGGCAAGTGGGTGTGGGAAAGGCACTGCCCTAAGGAGTGAGGAAAGACCTCAGTACAAGAGGAAAACAGTGGTCATTATTAATGACCAGAAAGCTAAGTTCATGCTCTGGGAACCAGCACACACACAAGGCGGAACTGCTGTCTCCTACCCAAAGGCCACTTCCTCTCTCCCACTCTGCTGTAATAGTCTGGCTGCTAAGATACTCTAACTCACATAATTTAGTCTTTGACACAATAGCTTTTGATAACTTTCAGAGCATTTTCACATAATTTAGTCTTTGGCACAATGAATGGCTATTGATAACCTTCAGAGCACTTTCACATACATTAGCCTCTTTAACCTTGGCCAGCTCTCACATCTTTTCTTCTTTTCTCCCCTTAAGTTATTTCATGTCATCTGCAAACAGTGATAGTTTTGCTTCTTCCTTTCCAATCTGGATTCCTTTTGTTTCTTTTTCTCCTCTGACTGCCATGGGGCTAGGACTTCCAAAACTATGTTGAATAACAGTGGTGAAGTTCCTGATCTTAGCACAAGTGCTTTCAGTTTTTCACCACTGAGAATGAGGTTAATCTGTAGGTTTGTCATATATGGCTTTTACTATGTTGAGGTAGGTTCCCTCTATTCCCACTTTCTGGAGAGGTTTTATCAGAAATGGGAGTTGAATTTTGTCAAAAGCTTTTTCTGCACCTATTGAGAAGATCATGTGGTTTTTATTCTTCAGTTTGTTGATGTGGTAGAACATGATGCAAGAGAGTATGAGAAAAAGAATATATATATATACGGTAACTATGCTCCATAGCAGAAATTGACACAACACCGTAAATCAACTATACTATACTTAAAAATAATAAATGCTAATGGAACTATAGTCAGTCTTCTAATTATATATGTAACTTCTGTGTGAGTGGAAGTTAGCATGCAAAGAAAAATGAACTATTTTATACTCATTCCAATGTGGCAGATAGAAATAAAACATTTTCAACTAAAAAAAAAAAGTTATTCCAGCCATACATACCTTGCTTCTTAGGAAAAGTAAACACTCTACCCTTAGGGACTCTCCAGGAGGTGTTCTAAGGGCCATGCTGTGAGGTGAGGGGACACAAAAACTGTGCCCTGCCACCATCCTAATCTTCCTGAAACACTGTACTAAAAGGTTCTGATCAAAAATTTTCTGTAGTGTTCCTGTCGTGGCTCAGTGGTTAATGAATCCGACTAGGAACCATGAGGTTGCGGGTTTGATCCCTGCCCTTACTCAGTGGGTTAAGGATCTGGCGTTGCCGTGAGCTGTGGTGTAGGTCGCAGACGCGGCTCGGATCCCGCGTTGCTGTGGCTCTGGCATAGACTGGCAGCTACAGCTCTGTTTGGACCCCTAGCCTGGGAACCTCCATATGCCGCGGGAGCGCCCCAAGAAATGGCAAAAAGACAAAAAAAAAATTTCTGTAACAACTCGCTGCCTAAATAAGAAACTCAAAACCCATATTCAACACGTTTTACCAGCTGACCCAAAGTGGTCAGTTTTCCTTCTGCCACTAAGCTTCTCCCTGTGTGGTTTCTAAGCTTTATTCCTCTGAGCACTGTGTTTGGAGAGAGAATCTCAAAAACTCCCACTCTAGGTCTGAGAAATCACACAGGCAGAGAAGAGCAAGCACTCTCTACCTGAACCTGCTTTTTATCCACAGAAGCTCTGGGTCTCATCTTTAATATGTTGGAGTTTCTTGTAATATTCTGTTTAACAAAAGGGGTCAACTTTAAAAAAAGAAAAATTTGAAAATCAGTGACTTCTATGAAATACTTTGTTAACAACAGCTCAATTGCATTGTGCTTTATTCACTTGTATACTGAAGATACTTGGATTTTATCATGTCTGTACTGTTACTCATGCAACTACTACCTTAAACTCCTTGCTCATTGCCTTCATCTATCCAAAGCATTCCCATAAAGTATAACTTCATTAAAACCTCCCCTGACTATCGTAACCCAAAAGAAATTCTTCCCAACTGCTATGGAAATTGGCACTTAGAGGACTGATTTTATAATAATCCATCTGATAATTTACATAAAATCCATCTAATACTCTTAACTTAGAACATGGTTCTTTCTCATCTTCTCAACCAAAGTATAAGTTCTTTGAAAACAGGAGCTATACAGGTTTAGCTTTATATCCTCCTTAGCAACCATTGCAGGATTTTCAGCCAAACATAAGGACTTGCTCTGACAATCTCCTTGGCTGCTGAGAATATAAGAAGGCAAGGGAGGAATCAATGAACTCATAAAGGAGGCTGGCTGCCTGGTAAAGTGAGCAAGTGTACAAGCAACAATATGACCACCTGTGCATAGAGGCAAACCAAGCCCAGGCAGGAGGAATACCACCAATGGACAGGCTCTTGGCTCTCTGCCACTTAATTTTAGAGGAAGACAAGTCTTCCCAATACAGCCAATGTTCTTCAATTTATTTTTCTTCTTGAAATACTTGGTTATTCGAATGGCTATGATAGCAAAGCCATGGCACCATAAATGCCCAGAATTGTTGATTAAAGTCCCTTGGACAATTTGCCCAACACTTTGAAAAGTTACTTCAGTTTAGGCAACACAGACTCAGCTTGTTTGAGTCTTTTCCTAAGAGCTTAACAACTTTTAGGAAATCAGGGCACTAAGTAGACCAGGAAATTGTTCTCTTTCCTATTTCTTCAAAAAAAAATTGGAAAAAAAAACAAAAACAAAACAAAAACAGGGGTTCCTGTCATGGCTCAGCAGAAATGAATCTGACTAGCATACACGAGGACGCAGGTTCAATCCCTGGCCTCAATCAGTGGGTTAGGCATCCAGCGTTGCCGTGACCTGTGGTGTAGGTGGCAGATGGGGCTCGGATCTCATGGTGCTGTAACTGTGGCATAGGCCAGTGGCTACAGTTCCCATTCGACCCCTACCTAGGAACCTCCATGTGCCGTGGGTGTGGCCCTAAAAAGACAAAAAAAGAAAAAGGAAAAAAAAAAAACCCACAATACCCAGTAGCTATAGCCCTTAGAAAATTATCTTTAAGGATCTTCATTTTACAGCAATCATCATACTATAAGCCTAAATAAAAAATCTTCTATAACTAAGTTACACAATAATATGTCATTTTAACAATTTATTGGCTTGGAATAATTGTGCCCCCTCCTCCACTTCAAAAAAAAAACTGTTTTTCTTCAGGCTAAAATGAGCTGAGTTTCTTTTATTTCTTCCCAACCCTTTTTTGATCAGGATGATACTCAGTTGCAACCAATTACATTCAGATCACTGCTCAAAAATGAACACTCATTTTTAAAACCTGAATTAGTTTATTCATTCTAGTTCCCAAAATATCAGCCATTATCTCTTTAAAAATGTTTCCAATTACTTCTGAAAAAGGTAGAAAAAAAGGTCTCTCATTTCCTATATCTGCATCTCTTAATGACCCCCACCTCTAGCCACTCCAAAGAATAAAATGAAATCCAACTTAAAAATAGGGGCATTATATTTGATAATGAGTAACTGAGATAACCATGGAACTGTAAGGGATATTTTACCATAAGAAGCTGACTGCAAGGTTCCCAAACTCAAACTTCTGGCTTAAAAGAGAGAACATGAGTCTTTCTCAGGTGATACACTGTGGCCCCTTCTAAGATGAAATAGGCAGCTAATGAGAAGAGTTAAAGCTACAACTGGAGAAGGAATTGATCCTTGAGATGCCTTGGTTTGCCTGGATGTGCCTTGAACACTCAGTGAGTTCTTTTTCAAATTTTATTTTTATTAGAGTATAGTTGATGTACAGTTTTGTGTCTGTTTCTGCTGTACAGCGTGGTGACCCAGTCATACACATATACACATTTACTTCTCATACTATCTTCCAGAGATAGTTCTATCCCAAGAGATTGGATATGTTTTCCTGTGCTGTACATTTTCATTGCGTCCTTTAACCTGAAAACCTTAATCTATCAATTTGGAAATTCTTCTTGTATTGCTTCTTTGACAATTTCCTAAAATTTTCGTTCCATTTTAAAACTCATAGATGTTGGACTTTCCAGAGTGATTCTCTGATTTGCTTATCTTTTCTTTCCCACCTTGTAGTTTTAAATCATTTTCCCTTTTTTTGATTTACAATGTTGTGCCAATTTCTGCTGTACAGCAAAGTGGCCCAGTCATTCATACATACACACACATACACAAACACACACACACACACACACACTCCCTTTCTTATATTACCTTTCATCATGGTCTATCCCAAGGGACTGGATATAGCTCCCTGTGCTTGTATTTTTACTCAATTTTTGGTTGATTTCTTCTCTCTCTCCCTTTCTTAAGCTTTCAGCCCTTCCCCACTGATTTCTTTTTTAGTTTGACTATCATATTGCTAGTTCTCCAATTATTTCTTTTCCTAGCATTTTGTTCTTATTGTAGAATATAGTGCCTTAATTCTAAATTTGTTTGGTTTGTTTTTGGTTATTTTTAGGTTTTCTTCAGCTTCCTCCTTCCATTTTATTTTTGTCTATTATGGAGGATGGTTTCCTAAAATATTTCATGATTTGGGGCTGCCCACCCCTATTTGAGGAGGAAAAAGCCCAAAGCTGACTGGAGATGCTGCATGTGAGTGGGGCTAGTTGCCTGGACGACCTCCCTCAAAAGTGAGTTTTCCTACTGCAGAGTGATCAGGATGCAAACTGGCCTTCTCTTGGCATAAATTTTCAAATGCCAATGCCTAGAGATCATTTCTCTGGGATCATTGCATTTCTCCAGAGAGAAATCTTACAATCAACATCCCAGAAACAGGGAAAGGAGTTCTAGGGTCCTGCCTGTTCAATATGAAGATGTCTACTTAAGATATTTTTATCTTGGGCCCTTTATCTCTACCTTTTATGAAAACTGGTACCCTCCACATCTTGAGCTTTCCAGAGTTTTCCTACACCAGTCAACTTACCTGTTTATCTGATGCCACCTCTGTTCAATTAAAGCCATCAACACACCATTCAGTCCTTTAAAAAGTCATTGAAATAGTTTTATTGACTATTTCCTCCCCTATTCTCTTTCTCCAAATGGTTATTTCACTGAGGCTTTCGGAGAGAGATGAGATGAATCCATTTGGCCAACCACCAGGTTTCATGACCTAATGGGTGGGGCCCTCTGAGAAATTTCGTATGATTCTCTATACCAATTTGATGCCAACACTCTAAAAGAAGCAGATTCTCCTCTCTTCAGACGTTAGTTTGGAAGTAGTATCACTTCAATGGGGCAAATACAGCTCTGTGACCCATCAGCTGTGGTTTTTCCAACTTGTGTCAGGCCTGCCACACATTGTTCTTTTTCTTCGGCTGGGTCAAAAGTCCCAATAATTACTCACTATATATCATTATGACCCTTTTCTATTTGTCTGACCACTGCCACAAACAAAATAATCAGACAAGAACCATCTGGACCACATTCACTATGTCATGCTACAGAAGAGAGGAGAAGCACTTATGCACAGAAACTAGTATCACAATGCAATTATCCCATTATTTTCAGAAATTGTAAAAAGGGGTTGAGTCTTCCAGGTGCCTTCCTAAGAAGTCACTTTACCACCAACTTAACTACAGGACTGCAATCATTACACGGTGGACAAACATTTCATGGTTCACTATTGAAATATGTATCCTCTAGAAAGAAAAACACAAAAAATCAGAATTCTAAGCATCCTGGTGAAATGTTTCAATAATTAATAGGTTCTTCTATCAGGATTAGTTTGAATCCCAACATTCAACAGAAGATAATACAGAACTATTTAAAAGATGAATAGAAGGCCCTTTGGTCAAAAGCTTCAATCACTACAACAAAAGTAAGCATGTTTAAGACTCAGTAGGGAGGAAAATACCAAGAACCAGAAGAAAAACAAAAGCTTCACTGACACCAGAGAGATTAAAAAATAATCCTCTGTGTAATCAGTATTATTGTGGTGATAAAGATATGGTGATATCATCAAAAAGAATGAAAGGGAGTTAGAAAGGAACAATTTTCTCACCAAGTAATTCATAGCTATGGACTGCCATACCCACTCAGCACCTGAAGTCTTCCTGGATACCACCAAAAATCATCTGGCATTCCCGAACATGTAATACACGCTTGGTAACATTCTATTATTGAGAAGTTCCTGCTGTAGCTCAATGGGTTAAGAACCCGACTAGCATCTGCAAGGATGTGGGTTTGATCCTTGGCCTTGCTCAGTGGGTTAAGAATCCAGTGTGGCCGCAGGCTTGTGGATTCGGCTCAGATCTGGCATTGCTATGGCTGTGGCTGTGGTGAAGGCTGACAGCTGCAGCCTTGAGTCAACCCCTAGCCTGGGAACTTCCATATGCCATGGACGTGGCCCTAAAAAAAAGAAAACAACAACAAAAATCATACTATTATTGCTATTACTTCACTGGTATTTATCTTTTACTGTTAACATTTCATTTATTTATATTTTATTTCCCCTGTAATATGATGATTCTTGAGACCAGGAACTTGCCACAGTGTTCAAGAACTTGGCTTTTACTCATCCAAAAAATGGGTGAAAGACCTAAACATTTCTCCATAGAAGACATAGGGATGGCCAGTAGTTCCAGGAAAAAAAAATTCTTAATATCACTGATTATTAGAGAAATGAAAATCAAAACTACAATGAGGTACCACCTCACACCAGCCAGAATGTTTATCATTAACAAGCCTACAAATAACAAACTCTGGAGAGGATGTGAAGAAAAGGGAACCCTCCTTCACCATAAAGAGGAATGCAAACTGGCACAACCACCATGGAAAACAGTATGGAGGTTCCTCAGAACTAAATATAGTGCTACCATATGATCCAGCAAGCCTACTCCTGGGCATACATCCAGACAAAACTTTCATTCAAAAAGACACATGCACCCCTATGTTCATAGCAGCACTATTCACAATAGCTAAGACATAGAAACAAATGTCCATCAACAGATAAATGGATTAAGAAGATGTGGTACATATATACTACTTGAGTAATGGAATACTACTCAAGCCATAAAAAAGAACAAAATGATACCATTTGCAGCAACATGGACTCAACTAGAGATTCTCATACCATATGATATCACTTATATGTAGAATCTAAAGTACTGCACAAGGGATCCTATCTACAAAACAGAAACAAACTCACAGACATAGGGAACAGACTGGTGGTTGCCAAAGGGGAGGGAAGAGGGAAGTAGTTTGGAGTTAGTAGATGCAAACTATTACATTTAGAATGGATAATCAATGAGGTCCTATTGTACAGCACATGGAACTATATTCAGTCTCTTAGAAGAGACCATGATGGAAGATGATATAAAAAAAGGAATATATATGTGTGTGACTGGTTCACTTTGATAGATAGCAGAAATTGGCAGCACTGTAAATCAACCATACTTTAGGGAAAAAATACAAAATTAAAAAAATAGTTTAATACAGAGACTGCCTATAATATCCCAACACATACCACTTCTCCTCCTATGGTAATGAAACCCCAGTTTTTTAGCTAGCACATAGCCACCCAGAATAAGGACTTCTTCTCCCAGCCTTCCTTGCAGTTTCTGTGCCCCTAAGACTAACTTCAAGCACAAAGGACTCACATAAAAATACTCTGTGGCAGCTTCAGGAAACCTCCCTTAAAAGACAGTTACAGGTATCTTCTTTGCCTCTCTCTGGCCTCAGACAAAGCCATATTATACCACAAAGTCAAGGAAACATCAGCTATAAGGAGCCAAGGTCTCTGATACCATATGCTACCAAACCACTTTAGGACAAAATCACATGGCAAAGAAAAACTTCGTGCATGAGCTTCAGTAATTCTAGGTTTCTTTGTTTCCTCACAGTTGAACCTAACATTAATAGATATAGAGGCACACAGATTTGAGTTCAATTCCCAGTTCAGGCAACCTCCTAGATGAATTCTCTCAGGCAAATCACCTGCCCCGGTTCCCTCAACTGCAAAATGGAATCGATCTAACTTGTTACGCGGATGTACACATTAGAGGATCTTCATGAAGAAAACGAATTTCGATTAGGGAGATGTGACCTTATCAGGAAAGAAAGGGAAGACTTCTTGGAGGAAGTGACACTTAAAATTTCAAACATAAAAGCAAAGTAGGCAAAGAAGGGAAGAAAAATATTCCCGGCAAAGGTCACCACCAAGGCAAAGGCCCTGGGCTCAAGTAAGAATAAAGGCCACAGGAATGAGAAGAAGAGCAATGTGATCCTAGGAAAGACAAAGAGGGGAGTAATGAAGGGAGAAGAAGCTAAAGAAGTAGATGGGAGGCCACCTTGGCCCAGTTAAGACCATGTTGAAATGTTGAAATGGGTGGCCTTTTGCCTAAGAGAAAAAAGAAAGCAATGAATATGTTTAAGTTGGGAGGATGAGGTGCAGCATGGCTAAAGATTCTCATTTCAAAAGCTCACTCTGGTCATAGTGGGAAAAACAGACCAAGGGTAAATCGAGGCCGACAAAGATGTAGAGCGACCATCAGATGCCACTTTAATAGTCTACTTGAACTAGGGCCACTAGGAGGGTGATGGGGATGGAGAGAAGCAGATGGATTCAAGACCTGGTCCAGCTGTAAATGCTACAGGGTCTGGAACTGGACTGGATATGGGATAGGAGAAAGAGCAAGGAACCAGGAAAGAGGTTTCTAATGCTTGCACAAATGTATACACGGTGGTGCCAGTCACTGGACCAGGATAACTGGAACAGAACCAGATTCATAGAAGAACAAGAGTTTGATTCTGGACATGATGATAGGAAAATATCCTAGAGAAATCTAAGAAGAGACATCAAGTGAGCAGTGGGAAAAAATTAAAATGTGGAGCAAGAGAAGAGGTCTAAGTCAAAAATTTAAATTCTGGATTGTTTGTAAATGATAGTTGCAAATGTACATGAGATTACCTAAGGGAAGAGTAAAAACAGAAAATAAGAGAGAACTCCAAAATTTATAGATTATAAATAAGAATCCATTCTCTATGAAACCATAGGAAAATGCCATTTGTTGGACCAAAATAGCTGACGACCAGCAACTTCTATACATTTCATTCAATCTAATAGAAAGGATGGCCAGAAGAGGTAAAATAAGGAAGGTGTGATGTACTGACAAAGCCAAAAACTTTAAAGGAAGTTATGATGAATGATGGTGACAAATGTTCCTGAGAAGTCAGGAGGATGACTGAAAAACATGCAATGGGTTTGAAGAGAGCGATCACCAATTCCTTTAACAAGAATTCTTCTGGCAGAAAGATGGGGCTAGAAATCAGTTTAAGATGAGAGAGAAGGGGAGTTCCCATTGTGGCTCAATGGTAACGAACCCAAGTAGTATCCATAAGGATGCGGGTTCGATCCCTGGCCTTGCTTGCTGAGTAGGTTAAAGGTGTTGTCATGAGCTGTGGTGTAAGTCACAGACCCGGATCGGATTTGGCATTGCTATGGCATAGGCCAATAGCTATAGCTCTGATTCGACCCCTAGCCTGGGAACTTCTATATACCACAGGTGCAGCTTTAAAAAGAAAAAAAAAAAAAAAAAGAGAGAGAGAGAGAGAGAGAGAAAGGAGAAAAAGGTATGTTTAGCAAGTGAGCAATTCCTCTGAAGATAAAACAAGATAATATATCTAGAGAGATTAGAAGAGTGCCCGGGCTCATTTAAGAGCTCAATAAATAGGTTAAACCTTGTTTTTTAAGCCACTATTAAGATTACTAGTAGGCTTTTCTTTTGATTTTTTATTACTCAATGAATTTATTACATTTATAATTGAACAATGATCATCACAATCCAGTTTTATAGTATTTCCATCCCACACCCCCAGCACATTCCCCCACCCCCCGAACTGTCTCCTTTGGAAACCAGAAGTTTTTCAAAGTCTGTGAGTCAGTATCTGTTCTGTATCAGCCAGAATGGCCATCATCAAAAGGTCTACAAATAAGTGCTGGAAAGGGTGTGGAGAAAAAGGAACCCTATTACACCATTGGTAGGATTGTAAATTGGTGCAACCACTGTGGAAAACAGTATGGAGATCCCTCAGAAAACTGAAAAGAGAACTACCATTTGATCCAGCAAGATTACTAGTAGCTTTAAACCTTCCCTTGCACTCTAAACAATGCTTTGCACTTAGCTGGTACTCAATATTTTGGATGTTAAGCAGGGACAAACGGATGCTAAATCATTCGACATAAATTGCAATTAAAGTAGTTACAAATTCTTGGTGAGCCAGATGCCCAATTTTTCCTTCATTAAAATATAAGCTAATTTAAATAAGATTTTGTGTTCTTCATTCCTTCATGCTATGAATTAACAAAATCTTCCCATTAGATTATCACTTAGATTACTACCATGATGAAGTTATCTTCCTGAAAAAAAAAGAAATTTTGACTAAAAGAGAGACTGGTTATGTTTTAGGACATTACTCACTATTATAAGATTTAATGAGGATATCTACAAGAACCGTGATCTTCTTAGATTCAGGAGCTGCTTTTGCTATGGTCAATGAAAGAATGAGGGCTTTCAGGAATATTTCAGAAAGTACACTGGCCACAGGTTAGGTGTTCCTTTGGTTTATATTTATAGGTAATTGATGCTTCTCTTACCCATGAAATTCTACAACTTGAAGGACTAAATAGCCAGCCAACATGCTATACGAAAGGCAAAGAAGGCCTCAGGAAACCACAACAAGTGTGAATGCCTGCAGGAGTCTTCATTTACTTCCCCCAAAAGAAAATCAACTGAAGGCGATTTATGAATTTTACAGGATCTGGAATGGTCTTTGCCCATCTACCACTTTTCCAATCAGTCAGGACTCACTTTTACCTGTTCTCTCCCCACCAAAACCACACACATTCATCCTCTAAGGCCTGAACATTCTGGGTCCTTCCCAAATAAGAGGAACCACCTCCTCCTCTGAATTCCTACCATTTCTTTGTTCATGATTCAATTTCAGCACCTAATAGATGTCAAAGATGTGTTTATCTGTTTTTCCCAGCTCAGTCTCTCAACAGGACTAGGTGCACAGCAAAGCTGAGATCTGGGATACACTGTCGTATTTCACTCTGAACATTGGACACAAAATTGATAACAAATGTTAGTTGGACAGATGGTATATTTCTAACAAATTCAGTCATCTGATTTAGTGCTTCAAATTAGGAGGGCAACAGCCAGGGGCAGTGCATTAGTTTCCTACGGCCGCTGTAACAAATGACCATGAACTTAATGGCTTAAAAATGACACAGATTTAACGTCTTACAGCTCTGGATGTCAGAAGCCTAAAATGAGTCTACAAGGCTGTATTTCTTCTGGAGAATCCATTTCCTTGATTTTTCCATCTTCTAGAAGTTACCTGCATTCTTTGGCTCATGGTCCCTTTGTTCCTCAGCACAGCCAGCAGTGTGGCATCTTCAATCTCTCTAATCTTCCTGCCTTGCCCTTAGAAGGACCCTCGTGATTATACTGGGTCCATCTGGATAAGCCAGGATAAGGAATGGATTTCCACTTGGGAGATTAATCGCATCTGCAAGGTAGGTCCCTTTCACCATGTGAGGTAACACTAGGATACAAACATCTCTTAGGAGCCATTATTCAGCCTAGCACAGTCAGGTACACTGACAGCTGCAAAAAGCAAATGACAGTAACTTAAAAGCAAGAGATAAAACAGAAAAAGATGGAGAGTAGAAGAAAGCTAAAAATACACAACACAAAAAAAAAGGTGCAATTTGTGTCATATAAAGTCAAATTGAATTAGCACTGTGCTCACTCAATGGCTTCTAAGGGCAGCACTTCTTTATTTTAGCCCAATATTACAAACAGAATTCAAAACAAATGACTTTGCACCATGGGAAAAAAAAAAGTTTCATTCTGTAAAGTTTAAGGAAAAGGGCATGACAGATCATGAAATATTTCAATTAAATGATTATTAATTTTGAAAGACAGGACTAATGCTTAGAGGGGAAACTTGGATTTTACTTACATGGAAAATCTCATTCTCTGATACTAAATGAGATTCACTCTGTGCTTTGGGCTGAATCTTTGTGTCCCTCTAAAATTCCTCCTATGTTGAGATCTTAACCTCCAGTGTGATGGGATTAGGAGGTGAGACCTTTGGGAGGTGATTAGGTCCCAAGAGTGAAGTCCTCATGAATGGGATTAGTGCCCTTATTTAAAAAAAAAAAAAAAAAAAAAAAAGCACAGAGAGCTTTCTCACTCCCTCTGCCATATGGAGATAACAAGAAAATAGCCATCTGTACTCCGGAAGAGGGCCCTCACCAGAACCCGATCATTTCAGTACCTCGACCTTGGCTTCCTCCAGAACCATGAGAAATAAGGTTCTGCTGTTTGTAAGCCATCAAATCTATGGTATCTGTTATAGCAGCCTGAATGGGCTAAGGCATAGTTCAGCAGAGAGATTTATCTCTGTTAGGTATACCTGACCTTATATATCCAAATAAATGTTAATCCTCAAAGCAGTGACCTTGGGAACATGATAAATTCTTTTTTTTTTTTCTTTTTTTATTTTCCCACTGTACAGCAAGGGGGTCAGGTTATCCTTACATGTATACATTACAATTACAGGGAACATAATAAATTCTAATGGAATAATTATTGCCTGAAAGTTTGAGGAAATCACCCTTTAAGAAGCTATTTTAGAACCGATATATACATCATTATCGGTCTCATTATTTTGGAGTTTTTTTGGGGGGAGAGTTAATTTTTTAATTATAGTTGATTAACAATGTTCCTTCACCTTCTGCTGTACAGCAAAGGGACCAAGTCATATGTATATATACATTCTTTTTTTTTTTAAATACTATGATATCACTTACATGTGGAATCTAAACTATGGCACAAATGAACCTATCTACAAAACAGAAACAAATGATGGATATGAAGAGAGGACTTGTGGTTGCTGGGGGGTGGGGGAGGGAGTGGGATGGATGGAGAGTTTGGGGTTAGTAGACGCAATCTATTATATTTGGCATGGGTAAGCAATGGGGTTCTACTGTGCAGCACAGGGAACTATGTCCAATCTCGAGTTAGTCCTCATTACTTTGTAATGACACGTCACTTTTAACTGGAATAGCCATAACTTGAGTTATCAAGATAGGCAATCATTAGATTTGGTTCCAAATTATTTGGACCATTAAAAAATTTATGAAAAATCAAATATCGTACATCCTGATAAGTCAGAAGAGTGAGCTGCAAGATATGGATGCAGTTTGAAAAGAGAAAAGGCAAAAACAAAAGTGGGAGCAATCACTGAATTAAAGCTTAGCCTTTCTAGACTACCTCCTTGAACAAGGCCCCACTCTCTGGCTGCATAAGTTATGGTACACTGCTTATTAATAAGACTGGCTCTGATCAATTAGTCACAACTTGTATGTATTATTTACCAAGTTATTTACATTTAGAGAACATTTAAATGCATTCAAGTTAAACTAAACTATATGTGTACTGTATATCAATACTTATTTATTACCTACATTATTTCAAAGCTCCAGTTTGTATTAAGACTGACACTGCGAGCCTTATATATCTGGATACCAAACCTTGGAGACTTATTTCTCCTTCGTTTCTTCCTTAGATGCCGGGAACTTGATTTCATAGGTTTCATTCCCTACAAACTTGAAAATCCAGATGATCTAAAGTCAAACTGAGAAACAGGATTTATTTCACAATCACATACACATGGCCTCACAAACAGACTGTCACTCCATATGGGCTGTCCAGAATCACTACAAAAATCTACTTTCCTCCCAGTCATATATATTTCAAATTGCTGACAACAGAGCCCCATTAGCAACTTTATAGGTAAAGCTGGGGTCTATCATTGGCCTTGATATATGGCACTCTTGGTGGTCACTAAGCCCCATTCATACCCATGACATCACTGTTTCCATGGAAACAACATCACTACATTCTCAAAGGGGGAGAAATTACTAGGGGTTCTCAAAGACAACAAAACCCAAACAACGCAACTGGAATATGCAAGCTGTTAGTTAAAGTGGCTTTTAAGAATGTCTTACTTTCTTTGGAGAAAGACATAAGTGCAAAGTGCAGATTTTTGTAAATGACAAAAAAATGGGGAGTAAATGCAACTAGGAAAGACAATGGCTAAATTTCTTTCTGAAAAGTAATCCACTCTACTTTGCACAAGCCAGATTTAAGAAATTTAACTCTTCTTAAAATAAGACTTGCAACTCTATAACATACAGATATTAATGTTTTAATGCTCATAAAAACATGTAAAACTTTTAAATGCCTTTTGACTATGAGTTTATATGCTGTGAACTTACCATAATTAAGAGTAAATTTTAATGATTTTTTGGCAGTTCAACTTAGAAAGAAAAAAAAATCTCACATGCAGTCAAATTCCACAAGAAAATGTTAAGAACCAAGCCACACTCATGCAAATATTGAACGATAGAACTATATGAAACTGGGACACAAAGAATGGCAAAGTTAAACTATTATACAAATTGGAATGGAACACTTTCAGAAGGAATCACAAAAATAAAAAATTCATGGAGAAGAAAATCAGACATTAGCACCATCCTCTGATTATATACACACAAGAGACCGTGCTGGTATTGTTAGAAATGGCCCCCTGTGTTTATGGTGAGAAACCAGCACATTCTTTCAAGTGTTCATAATTAATAGCCTGATTCACAACTCCAGAAACATCTTAGGAATGTCTTTCTGGATGTGGGACAGTCTTTTTTTACAAGACTGAAAACGTAGCCCAAGTCAGTCACCCAAAAGCAATCTAACTCAGAAAAGAAGAGAGCGCACAGGGGTGTGGTCCCAGAGAAATGTCTTGTGCACAAACATGTGAGCTCTGTCCTAGATGAGAATCACAACCAAACAACCCTATCAGAGGTCACAGGTTGTCTCTTCTACTCTTTCCAAACAATGGTAAGAAGCATGATGATGCCTGAGCAATGGTGAGTATGGAAACCACAAAGTTTACAAGCCGAGGGAAAGGAGTCAACCCAACAGCATCCTACATGTGTCACTTGGAACCCCTATAGCACACCCTGACAACGCCAGGACTGTTCTTTTGCTACTGACCTTATGCCAAATCCCCAAGCTTATATAAGCACTTAAATCTCAGTATTTAATGAGATAAATTCTACAAAGACCCATTTACTTATCCTAGTGGTAGGCTTGTTTGTGGGTGTTCTCCCCTTTCCTGAAAACTCACATGTAGGACATGGCCTAAAGAAATACCAATAACACAGAATGACTGCCAACACCTGCAAGAACATCACCCACTCCTGCAACAGGTGACACAGGCCTACTGTCAGAAGATTTCCACCGAAGACCTTAAGGGCTTGGTCAATGGGGAAACACAGATATCTAGAGCCATGGATATAGGATACATGGAACTACAAAAGACCACTTATGTGGCAACCTAGAAATAAACCAAGGTAAGGGAGAAGAACTGATGGAAGTAAAAGTAGTTTCAAGTGAGAGGAAAAGATTACAGATATGATGGGTGGTGGGAGCTGCATCTATGCCTCCTACCCACCTGGGCTGTTTTTATTCTTTAATCAATTCTCTGCCGCCCACCCCACCACCGTCCCTGCCCCCACCTCCAACCCATGGTCCTGAAGAAGTGACTGTTCCACAAGAAGGGCATACAAACATTTATTAAGATGTGGTTCCTGATCTCACAGGGCTCACAGACAAGTGAGAAAGAGAGAGGTGTCTAATAATTCTGATTCAGTGTTACAAACTGTGTGGTAAAGTGGAAGGCATGGCTAGGGGTTTGCCAGGGAGACAAAGTAGGAAGGAATATGAGGGCTGGGAGGGCATAAGCAACACAAACGTGAGCTGTAGCCTCCAGGTATCAATGCAGTGTCCAGGAAATGCAAACAGCCCTGAGCATGTACAGGATGTAAGCACAGGGGAGTGTAGAAATAAGGCTCCGAATTAGCCAGCAGACAGGTCACAGCCACTTTTTTAAATGACCAAAATGAGACAATACATCTGGAGGTATATTTGATTAATAGAGTTGCCTAAAGGGAGAAATGTCCTCCTTGAAATTTGGATAAAAAAGAGAAATGTCTGTGGCTAGTAAAGAAAATCTGAAGAGATGCCTGGCTAAGTCAGGTTCAGCAACCATGGGTTACAATCAAGGTGATCCCCAGCACTAAGATAGCAAACTAGTCTTGAGGCCCTATATATGCAACACCTGGCCACCACCCCACCCCCAGCCTCATCCCACTACCACAATAGATGAGGCTGCCTTTGACAATTCTTATCTATGCACCAGCATTGAACCTGGATTTGACTGCTTAAAGTGACTTCTGGCAGCACTTCTCAGAAAAATCACATACAGATGTGAATGGAGAAACCCACTGGTTTCCATTTTCCCCTATTGTGTTAACTCGCTGGCTTTGGACAAGTTCTGGCCGGAGCTCCCTTTCTATTCTCCTCCAACCAGAAAGTTCTGTAACCTTTGTCATGCATTCGAGGCCTGAATGTGGGTGGTTGTGTAATAAGCTCAGTTTTTGTCATCTTGGATGCCCCACCTACCCTTTCTGTGCATCTATCTCCCCTCCAGTGTGGTCCTTTCACCTCTCACACCCAAGCTTTCTGGCCAATCCTTGGGAAAGACTTGCACAAAAATCAGTTTCCCCAAGGAATACTTTGGAGCAAGAAGAGGATGCCCTATGAGTGGAAAGTGCTTAAGAAGTGTTTAAATGACTGAAGGTCTTGAAACTGTTAAGAGAGCATCTAAAAGAAGTTAATTCCTAAATAAAGGGGCACATACATAAGTGGCTCTAGGTGTCTGGCTCTAATTGACAGGATAAAAAATTCTTCCTTGACTCAGACCAAATGTATGAGAGGCCCTCAACGAGAAATGACTTTTGCATCATCGACTACTCTAGTCTTGAAAGACAAGAGATCCTGTCCATACATCAAGCCACACATTTGTGTGCATGTATGCACACACACTATACACTCATATGCATACCTCTAGGAGGAAGAAGGAAAGCAGAGAAGTTGAGGAGCAAACATGGTAGAGTAAGATGAGTGATGCTGGCATTCCAAGATGATTCATTTACAGACACAGGTCAGAAAGGAAACAGTAAATTAAATAATGTCCACAACAACTCAGGATTTGGCCAACAAATCCTTGGGATTTGAAAGTCCCAAGGACTCACAGGAGTTTGAAGGTAATAAAGACCTCTTGGAAGGGGAGTAAAATCCATTAGAAGATTAAGTTCGGCCCAGAAGCCAAAGTAAGGAAAATAACTACAGCAATGTTTACTGACGCATCAGATGACAGTTGAGCAAAACAATCATTTGGATGCTCTGCCCTAATGCCAGACACAGTCTTGATAGGGATGGAGTAGGTACAGGTAGTTGTAGAAGTCCCAATAAGGGACCATAGATAAAGAGGGAAACCTAGGGGATGTTGGGAGGCCACAGTAAATTAATAATTGCTCAAGAAAGCCATAAGAACAAAGCAGGCTGACTTGACAGTGGAGGTGCGAGAATTGCCTCAGGTCATTGGGTGGGAGATGGGATGAGGCCTGCATTCAGGTTTATACCAAGGGCTGAGGACTGCCCTTCAGCTGATTTGAATACACACCTTACCAGATACTAAGATGGAGCTACTACTCTAGGAAAGAGGAAGAGGTGGCTCTTTTCCGACCCCCACTCCCCTTGGATGATAAAACTGTAGGCCACCGGACTGGGGAGAGGAGGGGCACAGGCTCCTTGCCTGCCCACTTGCATCTCCCACAAGCATCCTATCTTAATAAATCAATTTTTGCCTGTCTCTTTGTCACTGAATTCCTTCTGCACAGAGGCATGAAAAACCTGAACCTTAGTGAGTCCCGATATCAGGTGAGTGATTTTAATTTAAAACCATGGATTTAAGTGCCAGTCTGGGTTCAGGCATGGTTAGAGTCCCAGTCTGGCTTTAGGGTGGGTTTGAATCCCAATCTGTGTTCTGGCTAGGTTCAGGCCATTAGTGCTGTCAGTTTCAGTCTCATGGAATGGACTCAGGATATGGCTGACGCTAATTTGTCCCATGTCTCCTTACCTCTATTCCAATTTACTGAATTTTTTTTAATAATGACTTTTATTTTTTTTGCCATCTGTGGCAACATGGATGAAACTAGAGACTCTCATACTAAGTGAAGTAAGTCAGAAAGAGAAAGACAAATACCATATGATATCACTTATATCTGGAATCTAATATATGGCACAAATGAACCTTTTCAATTTACTGAATTCTTATTAACCAAAGTCTGGGCTAGCTTGCTCATATAGAAAATAATCACTGCGGGAGTTCCCATTGTGACGCAGCAGAAACAAATCCAACTAGGAACCATGAGGTTGTGGGTTTGATCCCTGGCCTCACTCAGTGGGTTAAGGATCCAGCATTGCCGTGAGGCTGTGGTGTAGGTCACAGACACAGCTCGGATTTGGTGTTTCTGTGGCTGTGGTATAGGCCGGCAGCTGTAGCTCCTATGTGACCCCTAGCCTGGGAACCTCCATATGTGGCAGGTGCGGCCATAAAAAAAAAGAAAATAATCGTTGGCATTGTGTTTTTCAGTTTCTCTCATGTATAAGACTATATTCATGCAACTTTATGATGCTACAGAGGTCATTCTCCAAAGGATCCATCTGGCCTTGTTCCACTATAGCCACTGATTATACCTCTCACCTTGGCTGGGCCTTCTGTCCTGATCAACACCTCACACACATCAGGGTCATGAAAGAGGAAATCAGAGAATGTGGATAGCTCAGACCAATTTGCTGCCTATCTCATAAAAACAAAACAAAATGTAAACCAAACCAAACAAAAAAGGCAACACTTCATCAGCAAATAACTCACACTGAAATCCCTCTCCTGGGCAGGCTACCCAGGTCTCTTGGCAAGAAACAGCAAAATGAGCTGAAGGAGACGAAAGAACTGTTTAGGGAAAGATCTAGGGTGCTAACTTCAGTCTGGCCAGGGCCAGTTGGAACAGACAAGCACAGAAAAGATGCAGATCCCAGCTTCCGAAGAAAGAGTCATTGTAAATAAAAGCTGCCAGAGAAGTGGGGGGAAATTGTCTAATCTATAATACAAACTCTGGAAGCCACCTCAAAATAAAATGCTCTTCAAGGTCATCTTGAGTCCTTCCCAGGACTTTAGAACAGCCTGACAGATGCTAATTAACCCTCCTGATTCCACAGCCCCAAGGGAGATGTAAATGTGTTTAACTGATGAGCACATTCAATCTGTACTATTCCGGGAGCTCTAACACTTTCTAAAGGGCCTTTTGAGGAAAAGCATTTTGACAGCATCAGAGAATGTCCAAACTGAAATGGACCACAAAGAACCTTTCCACAGAGGAAGCAGGAAGAGCAGCAAAAATAGTGGCTTAGAGAAGGATCTGGATCCAAATCAGGTATCTACCAGCTGTGTGAGGCCCAGGGAAGTTACTTCAGCCATCTAAGCCTCAGTCTACCTGCAAAATAAGGACAGTATCGGAGGTCCTGTCGTGGCTCAGCGGGTCAAGAAACCTAACTAGCATCCACTAGGATGAGGGTTCAATCCCTGGCCTCACTCAGTGGGTTAAGGATCCAGCATTACCAGGAGCTATGGTGTGAGTCAGAGATGTGGCTTGGATCCTGCATTGCTGTAGCTGTGGTGTTGGCTGGCAGCTGTAGCTCCAACTGTTCCCCTAGACTGAGAACCTCCATATGCCGTGGGTACAGCCCTAAAAAGATAAAAAGACAAAAAAGAAAAAAGAAAAAAAAAAAAAAAGACAGTATCGCCCACTCCACAGACTGTGTTGGTAAAAAGTCCAGCCCTGTGTCCGGTTTATAGTGGTCTATAGTTTTTATCTGTGGCATATGGTACAGTGGAAGACTATAGAGTCCTGCAGTAGTTTATAATTTGGAACATAACTGTCCTCACATCCTTTTTCCTTTGTAACCACTCTCCAATCCCAGCCTCTCATGACACACCAGCCACTGCAGAAAACACATTCATATAGATTCTCAAGGCCTTGTATTCCTTACTCTCAAATGACCAACATGTGTGCCTATTACTAGTCCGGCAGCAAGGTGGTGGTGGAGCCAGTTTGCCAACCCCACCTTCCAAGTCCAAGTTTCTCATGCTTCTCATCATCTACCCACCCCTCAGCTTTGCATGTGAGGCACTGTCAGCTCTGCAGAGTGGCTCTGTATGTTATTCCCTACTCCTGCAAGATCCCTTCTCTAGAGCCCACATCAAAACCTTCAGGCTCTGCCAGGGTTCCAAGTGCCTTCAAGTTTAATTTTCATTTGTGACTCTCTTTAACAAGCTGCATACTTCTTCCTCAAAGGTCCAAAAAAAGGCATGAACAAAGAAGGCCTAGGGAGGTTTCTCTGCATGCCTGGGAAGCTTGTGAAATCTCAAGGAGAGGACGGGCCATCAGCCTAAACACGTTCAGATTATTTCCAAGTGAAAATGAGAAACACGTGTTAGGGTCAGCATGACACGTTAAGGGTTGGGATGGCAGAGGGGGTATCAGCCACATAGGGTGATATGTGTTCACACATTTCTACACATGAATACACACGTAATTCCCATCCAGTGGCAACCTCCTGAGCTGTTCCTGGGATCCAGAAATCCCAGCCCTAGGAGGTCCTGACTTAAAAATTAGGGTCTGAAATTCCCATCGTGGCTCAGCAGAAATTAACCCAACTAGTATCTATGGAAATGAACCTGACTAGTATCTATGAGGACAAGGGTTCGATTCCTGGCCTCCCTCAGTGGATTAAGGATCTAGTATTGCCATGAGCTATGGTGTAGGTCACAGACATGGCTTGGATCCTGAGTTGCTGTGGCTGCAGTGTAGGCCAGAAGCTGTAGTTCCAATTCAACACCTAGCCTGGGAATTTCCATATGCCACAGGTGCAGCCCCCCGCCCCACCAAAAAAAAATTAGGGTCAATGACACAAAATATTTTTTCAAATGCTCCTATTTGAAGAATAAGAAACGTGGAGTTCTCTCGTGGTGCAGTGGGTTAAGGATCTGATGTTGTCACTTCTGGGGCTCGGGTTTGATTCCTGGCCCAGGAACTTCCACATGCCATGAGTATGCCAAATGAAAGGAAGGAAAGAAGAGAGGGAGGAAGAGAGGAAAGAGGGAAGTAGGGAGGGAAGAAAAATAAGAAATTTTAGCCAAGTTGCCCAAAATCACAGAGTTCCAGAATCCAGGAATCCTATCTTCCCTTTTTCTCCTCAACTGCTAAGGAGTCTCTACAACAGTTGCCATTATCTCCCCAAGAGAGGAAATATAATTTCCTTGGTCCAGGTTATGTCTGCTTCTTGTTTTCTGGATTCATGAATTTAAAAAGATAAATCCTTAAGCTACTTGTCTATATCAGCAAAAACATTTTTTTAAGAAAAGCAGCTTGAAAAATAAAAATCAATAGATAATCAAAAGAAAAAGACCCCACAAAATTAGTCTATTCTGGTGGGAAAACTGTAACTTTCTCACAAGATGATGTCCAAAAAATGGTGGTACCATTTCCTCAGATCTCAGCACCTCAGGAGTCAAGGGAGGAGTTCCTGCTATGGTGCAGTGGGTTAATTACCTGACTGGAACAGCTCCAGTTGCTGCAGAGGCACAGGTTCAATCCCTGGCCCTGCATAGTGGGTTAAAGGTGAAAAAAGGGAGTTCCCATTGTGGTGCAGCAGAAACTAATCTGACGAGGAACCAGGAGGTTTCAGGTTCAATTCCTGGCCTCACTCAGTAGGTTAGGGATCCAGCATTGCCGTGAGCTGTGGTGTAGGTTGCAGACGAAGCTTGGATCCAGCATTGTTGTGGCTGTGGCACAGGCTGGCAGCTGTAGCTCCGATGTGACTCCTAGCCTGGGAACCTCCACATGCAGCAGGTGCGGCCCTAAAAAGACAAAAGACCAAAATAAATTAAAAAATAACGGTGAAAAAAGAGTCAAAGGAGTTTTTATTTTACTCTCAACTTAAATTTCCACACATTCAGGGGCTATTCAATTGAATTATACAGGTATAGGGGATACCAAGACACGAGGAACCATGGTCTCTGAATACAGAATTATGTTCTATATGAAGGAACAATACAAGGACATAAGAAAATAACTCATAAGTCCAAGGCAGTAAGTTGCCAAGTGAATAGGGCTGTGGGAATTTGAGAAACCCAGGCAAGAAGTTACAGATGCAGCAGAATATAAGCTGAAAGGGCCTAGTAGGACAACAGAATTGTCCAGACCAAAGATGACATGGCATCGTATTTCTTTGCTCAAATATCTGTTTTCCTTCAGCTGCTCAATCATGTGCATTAGCTGAGCGAATGCTAATGAACCGCTAGATAAACAGGTTATTTTTGTGGGTTCAGAGAAACTACCACCAAAAAGTGCCCAGGTTATTTTTGTGGGTTCAGAGAAACTACCACCAAAAAGTGCCCAGATTATTTTTGTGGGTTCAGAGAAACTACCACCAAAAAGTGCCCAGGAAAGAGCTACCGTTGATATCCTAAGTCACTTCCCCTGGCAGTAGGGCAGCCCCACTGGGACTATTCTAGGGCTTGCCTGGAGCAGTAAATGATTCTGAGACAAAGGGAACAGGCAGGGCTCTGAGGTGTCTGGGAATCAGAGGCAGCAGAGCAGAAGAAAAATCAGCTCTGGGTTAGAAAGCTCAAGAAAAAGGTCTCTGGTGATACTGTCTCCACCAGAGGGACAAGAGGAGGAAGTTCTCAGTGACAGTTAGGAAGGTGGTCCTTGATTGGGGCAGGGCTGCCCTGACTGGCTTTATATCCTCTCTGGACATCATCAAGGCTATGCTCAAAGCAATGCTTAGTCCTCAGGAGTGGTGCCCTGTCACCCACCCCAAACCTGCCAGGCCACACTCTTTCCTTCCCAAGGACTGCAGAGGGCTGCCCCCCTCCTTCTTTGAAGGGACAGCACACCTTTCCCTGCCCTTTCATAATGAGGGGGGAGCTCCACGGAACTCAGAAGGGCCCACAGTATAAATGAAAAACATGGAACTCCCTGGCACAAACTGTTGCTCTGCTCCTACATGGTGGCAAAAACTCTAACTCAAGGCCTCGACTCCATTCATAGATACTCTTTTTCAACCTACCTCTGTCCTTTAGGGGTTGTAGGGCCTGGAAAGGTGAGGGGAGGCTTCAAAACTTTTAGCTTCTTAGAATCCTGCATTTATAAGTCAACAGGAGAAGGGGAAAGAGTGGGATAGACTGGGAACTTGGGGTTAATAGATGCAAACTATTGCATTTGGAGTGGATAAGCAATGAGATCCTGCTGTATGGCACAGGGAACTATGTTTAGTCACTTGCAATGAAACATTATGAAGGATAATGTGAGAAAAAGAATATACATATATACATACATATATATGTATGACTGGGTTACTTTGCTGTACAGTAGAAATGGACAGAACACTGTAAATCAACTATAATGGAAAAAATAAAAGTCATATAAACTTAAAAAATTAAAAAATAAAGTCATATTGATAGCTATTTTTAAAAAAAAGTCAATAGTTCTAGGACAGTGAGCTTCATCAGTTAACACCTTGGAGGAGAAAGTTCATACAAAGAGAAAACACCTAGAATTATCCCCAGGGGAACATGAGCAAATGGGCTGGTCCTGGAAGCTGGGCAGAACTTCTCTGAGGGGCAGTGTTAGCACTCAAAGGGGAAATGGGAGAATACCCCTTGGCTATCTGGTCTAAGAGCAACTCCAGGCTGTACTCGGAGAATCAGCAGGAGAAGATGGACGGGGATCTGATTGCTTGAGCCTTGGGTTCACACCCCAGGACTGTCATCTAGCAGCTGGTGTTACCACGGGGAAGAGGCTTTGCCCTCCAAGTCTTCACTTTCTCGATACAAAAGCCCCTTTAATCCATCACTTTTTCAGGGACAATGTCTCCAACAGGTCAAATCCCCCTATGGTGTACACTGATCACACCAGGGACCCTCTCCTTGGGCAGATCCTGGTGGAATGTTCACACTCATGTGCAGTTATCTGACTAGCCCTTGAGCCTCTTTTCTGTCAACTTCATTAGGGCAGGAACCATGTCTTTTTTTTTTTTCACTATTGTGCCCCAAACTCCAACACAACATGTGGCACATACTAGGTTTCAAATTAACATGTGTTGAACAACTGAGTAAATGATTAATTGAGCTCCTGAATGTGAAAATAGTCTATAAAATATGAAGCACAGTGGAAATGTTTGTGATTGTTACTTGGGTGGATGATGACAAGAGAATTAATCCTCTTAGCGGCTGGAAACCATTCTGCTTTCATTTAAGTAACAAAACTGCTGCATTTGAAGGACACCACAAGGAAAGGGATTCTTACAAGCTATCCCACGGTGCCCTATTTCAGTATTCTCTTCATGACCATGCCAAAATACTCAGCTCTTCTCTGTTCAGATGCAGTATTGCTTTATTCTGATCCATTACTGGTCACTGTGGGAGCTTCGGTTGAGTCATTTGGCCTTTTAGAAAGCGAGAGGCCTATTGGATAAATCTGCTGGGTATTTGGCGCTGGACCACAGACAATGCATTCTGGCCATGGGTTAGACTGAGAAAATGCACTCCAGGTCCCACCGACCCCCACCTTTTCCTGAATCCAACTCTATACCCAAAGTGCCATGGGCATCAGGAGCCAAAGGAAACTGCAGTGGCCAAGGCCCGGGAGAGCTTGCTCCCCCATGCTGATACATTCAAGGGAACAAAGGCCTTCCAAGTTGCACTGAGCTGGTCTGAAGATGGAAGGTCTTTATGTAGGTTTCCAAGGAGATGACTCAGATGCTGTTACCATAGAAACTGTTGCTACCATCTATTGTCCATCATCCCTTGATAGAAAGGCTGGGGGTGGGGGGTGTTGTTGATAGAGAAGGAAACAGAAGAGTTGGATTGAAGTCAAGATAAAAAAAAAAACAACATATTGAGATGGGTCCCCTAAAGACTTCCATGGTCTGTATAACAACGAAAACTCCACTCTCCAAAGGAAATGAATTAGGGACATGAGTGTTGATGCTTTATTGTTATTTGTGTTAGTAGAGTTGGAGTGAGTAAAGTGGCACATAAGAACGACTTCTACCCATTTGCTGGGCCCTGTCACCTAGGATCTCTAGAGAAAACACCTGAGTGTGAGGGTCATCAGAAATGTCTAAGCCATAACCCCTGAAGCTACAAGTCTAAGGAAACAGATGTAAGCTGTCCCCTCCTTTCTTTCCTGCTGAAAACTTCAGGTAAAAGAGGAGCATATTAGAAGTCCCTCTAATTTTTACTATTATCTCATGATATCCACTACCAATAAAATGTTAACTTTTTTTTAATCTAATGAGAGCAGCTTATGGGCAAAAGAGACAAGTTCCATAAACAGCAAATAAAGAAATGCATACTGGACTTGGCATCAAGTCTGAAGATCAGAATTTGAAGGTCAGTCTCATCACCTGTTATATGCATGATCTTGGCACTTAACTTCTTTAGCCTCAAGTATCTCTTTTATTCTATGGGAGTAATAACTGCCAGTCTACTCCATATGGTATAAAGCCTTATGAAAGAATTATGCTATCCTGTGCCAAGCACCATGATGTTGGTTACCTAACACACCATACCCATATTAGCAAAAGCTTTTAGACTTCAATTACTCCAGGCTGGACTGCTATACATCCTTTTGTGTTATCCATCTTTTTGTTCAGAAAACAGACGGTACCCAACTAATTATAATGACATGAAAATTATGGGTGATAAGATGGAATGTATCTCCACAGCCTTTTGCTTATTTTCTTATCTAGACCTTCAGACCATATGCAGGCATCAAGTCTGACAACTAGAACTTTTCCCCCCAGAAAAGTCCTGAAAAATTAAATTTCAACTGAGAATAAGGTGCTGAAATTATAAGAGCTCTCTGGAGTAGTAGGAATGGAGAAATGGAAACTAAAGAAAAACAAGGAATGAATCTGGCAGGTATGTTATCAAACTTGGTACATCTAATTAAAGTAGAGAATAGTAACCATCATTAAATGCTGGAGAGGGTGTGGGAAAAAGGAAACCCTATTACACTGTTGGTGGGAATGCAAATTGGCGCCACCACTATGGAAAACACTATGGGGATTCCCCAAAAAACTGAAAATAGAATTACCATTTGATCCAGCAATCCCACTCCTGGGTATCTATCCAGAGAAAATCATGACTCGAAAAGATACATGCATTTCAGCACTATATACAAAAGCCAAACATGGAAGAAACCTAAATGTCCATCTGCAGAGGAGTGAATAAAGGAGATGTGGTACATATACACAACAGAATATTACTCAGCCATAAAAAGGAGTGAAATAATGGCATTTGCAACAACATGGATGGACCCAGAAATTTTCATGCTAAATGAAGTTAGAAAGTAAAACACAAATGACATATGCTATCACTTATATGTGGAATCTAAAAAAAGGACACTGGAGTTCCCACTGTGGCACAACAGGATCAGCGACACATCTGGAGCACTGGGACATGGGTTCAATCCCTGGCCTGGCACTGTGGGTTAAGGATCTGGTGTTGCCACAGCTGCAGCTTTAGTTGCAACTGCAGCTCGGATCTGATCTCTGGCCTGTGAATTCCACATGCCATGAGGTGGCAAAAAAAAAAAAAAATCTTTAAAAAAAAGAATGCATTACACTTATTTGCAGAACAGAAACTGACTCACAGACTTTGAAAAACTTACGGTTACCAAAAGACAGGCTGGGGGGCAGGGAGGGATGGGCTAGGGGTTTGGGATGGAAAAGTTATAAAATTAGGTTGTGATGATGATTGTACAACTATAAATATAATAAAATTCACTGAGTTTAAAAAAAATAGTGAATGGGAGTTGGCAAAGATCTGGAGTCTGGAAACAGAAACAAGATAGAAATTATATACTGTTGTTACCCCAATCTAAAAAGTCTTCACATTTTTCACATCCTTTATGAAGATAACAAAAAGTCTGAAGTCTATCTTACAAAGTAAGCACTTGCAAAGCTTCCAAGCAGGACCTGAAGTCTGCCGTATCTGCTCCAGGAAAGGTGACTCAGGTCTGGGCACTCCAGAAGCCAGACAAAGGGGGCATTCAGGCACTACCGGATGGAGCAAAGAAAATGCAATTCAGTTCTTGCAGTTCTGCGCAAGTTCCTTATTTATGTTTTTCTTTCAAATAACAGTGCTGTGCATTGTTGGGATACTCTTAGATCAGGGGCATTCTCTCTTGAGGCATCAGACAGGAGAGATTAAGAAAGAGTGAGGCAAGGAAAGCAAATGCCTTTCCGATCATGGGATTGGTGATACTGGCTAATCCTACATGCCAGGAAGGATGGAACCAGGATGATACATGCTGGATATTCCAGCTCTTGTGTTTAGGTCTCTTTTGATAATCATCAGGAACCCATCACCAAGCCAAGGCCACACAATCAAAAGGGGTCACTGAAGGACAGTGGCCAAGGGGGCTAACCCCTGGTCCCAGCAAATACAGTCTGCACTTGGCTTTAGCTTCAAATATGATTTTCATAAAATGACTTCCAGAGCTTTAAAAATCCTCAAATACCACAATTTTCCCAACCTGATAATGGACAGCATTTCTTCTCAACAGCTTTTGTGCTTCACTGAGGCAGATCTCCCTAGTGGAGGACCACCTAGCCATGCTCATTCTGCCCAATTTCCTCGTGACAACACACTCGTGGCATGGAAAAGGAGAGCTAGAATAGACCTAACATATCGTATACTGTTATCTGGGCTTCTCATTTTATTTATTTTCAGGGCCACATGCATGGCATATGGAAGTTCCCAGGCTAGGGTCTAACTGGAGCTGCAGCTGCCAGCCTGCGCCACAGCCACAGCAAAGCTGGATCTGAGCTGCATCTGCGACCTACACCACAGTTCACAGCAATGCTAGATTCTTAGCCCACTGAGCGAGGCCAGGGATTTAACCCATGCCCTCATAGTTACTAGTTGGGTTTGCTACCACTGAGCCACAGTGGGAATTCCCCAGGCTTCACATTTTAGAGTTGAAGAGACTGAGGCCAAGAGACCCAATAAATGACTTGCCCAGGATCAGGAGCCAGGTAATCCAGATAATAGGCCAGAATATTGCAGTATTATTTCTATCACATTAAACCACCATCAGCCACCACCTTAATCCTACACATACTACTTGAATCTTCAACCAGACTAAACTTTGACAAGAATTTTATATTTTCCTAGTAATTTTAGGTACTCATGCCATAACATACAGCACCAGGCTAAAGCATCTAGGAAGAATACCAAAGCATTTCCCAATCAACTCTTGTCTTACTCTTTATTAAGGATCGGGCCTATGTGCTCTACCAGCAGCATCCAATTACGATCTCCACCATGGTATGAACCTTCTGCACTGCCCTTGCACATTTATTTGTAATGTATTTATTTGTAATGACTGTAAGATCTTGAAAGACAGGACCGGAGCATGTCTTATTTCCTACAGGGATCTCAATACCCAACACTTACTGGGGGCTCAAAAAAATGGACTCTAAAGCGAGTCTCAACCCACAAACACACACCACAGAAATCTTGGCTATTTCTGGGATGGGATTTGATAAACACCACCCACCATCCCTTGGAAACAATTTCTTTTCCTGGCTCCCACTCTTGACTCTTTGGGAAGAATTCTAGTCATCAGGGCATCTGGACGGCCATCTTTAAGGAATGTTATGGTAGCGAATGACACCTTTACCCTCCAAAAGTCTTAACATTAGTTTACGTAAAACGCTTTACTGGAGCTAGCGGTTTGGAGCTAGGTATGATCTTTTATACCTGCAATTTAAGGAATCCATCATTATCTATCAATTACAACAGCCCATCTGTGACTTATGGAAAAGAATTACCAATTCCACTGCCAAAAAATAATAGAAGAGTCACTTACTCTAGTGATATTCTTTTTTTTTTTTTCCACTCTAATGATATTCTGACATACTCAAAAAGCAAGCCAGTATTTGGGCCTAAATAGATGCTCTCAGTATGACCTATTTCTCTACCAAAACTTGTTTAGTTGGAAGGATTTGAAAATGTCTCATTTACAAAGCAATGCCTAAAAAGGAATTGCTAACGGACATCTCAGTTGTTTCCAGGTTGGGTTATTACATTTAAAGCTACCATGACCACTCATGCACAAGTCTGTGCATGGATACTTGATTTCGTTTTTCTGGCTAACTACCTAGAAGTGAAATGGTTGGATTATATGGTAGGCGTATGTTTTAACATTTTAAGAAACTGCCCAATCTGTCTTCCAAAGTGACTGAACCATTTTTCATTCCCACCAACAGTATGTCAAGAATTCCAGTTCCCCTACATCCTTATCAACACTTGATATGGTCAGTCTGTTCAATTTTAGTCATTCTTATGCTTAGGTAGTGGTATCTGACCATGGTTTGTTTGGTTTTAGTTGAAATCCAGTTTATCTTGGAATTTTTCATGTTAGAATTTGACACCCTTAATTTGGGGAGTACATATCCGAGTTCAGAGACTGTAACCTTCTGCAAACTGTGTTTCACCACGGTTTTTTAATTTGCATTTTCCTAGTGACGCTGAATACACTTCCATGTGCTTATTTACCATCTGTGTATCTTCTTTGCTGAAGTGTCTATTCAAATCTTTTGCCCACTTTTTAAATTGGATTGTACATTTTCTTCTCGTTGAATTTCCAGAGTCTTCTATGTATTCTGGATACAAGTCCTTCAGACAAGAATGTCCATAGTGGAGTTCCCGTCGTGGCTCAGTGGTTAACGAATCCGACTAGGAACCATGAGGTTGCAGGTTCCATTCCTGGCCTTGCTCAGTGGGTTAAGGATCCAGCGTTGCCGTGAGCTGTGGTGTAGGTTGCAGATGCAGCTCAGATACTGCGTTGCTGTGGCTCTGGTGTAGGCCGGTGGCTACAGCTCCAATTCGACCCCTAGCCTGGGAACCTCCATATGCTGTGGGAGCGGCCCAAGAAATGGCAAAAAGACCAAAAAAAAAAAAAAAAAAAAAAAAAGAATGTCCATAGTGATCACTTACCATAAAGACCAAATTATCTTACACTGATTTCCTTAGGCATTTCCCTCAGCCCCACCAGTCTCTCTTCCCCTGCTATGGCAGCACTGTGATCTAAACATCCAAATGAACTGGCAGGTAATATGGTCTTATTAGCCCCTGTGACCCTGTCTGGCCATAGCTCATCAGGAAGCAGGATGTATTCTCATACCCCTGACTGCTACTCAAGTCCACTTTATATTAACACGCTCCTGCAAAGATTAACATAAATATGTTTTTTTTTTTAAAGATATACTACCTTTAATCAGCAGTTCTCAACAGGGGACAGTTGTGCCCCCAACAGAACATTTGGCAAAGTCCAGAGACTTTTTTTTTTTTTTTTTTTGGCTGTAGCATGAAGCACCTTCATATGGGATCTCAATACCCAGACCAGGGAGACTGAACTCAGGCTGCAGTGGTGAAAGTGCTGGATCCTAACCACCAGACCACCAGGGAACACCTGGAGACATTTATGTTTGTCACAACTAGGTGGGGAAATGTTATTGGCATTTAGTGAACAGATACCAGATATATTGCTAACCATCCACAATGCTCAGATCAGCCCCCACAAGGAAGAATTTTGTAGAAACCCTGCTTTGCATCTATTTGCAGGTGCTGTTTTTAGATAAGCAATACAGTGCAATAGAAATACTGACTTTAATACTGACTTTAAGAGCCAGGAAATCTGGGTTTTTCTCCTAGCTCTATCACTAGTTGTATAACTTCAATCAAAGTCCCAAATTTCTCATCTGTAAAATGCAACATAAATTATCTCTAAGTTTTCCAGTTGCAAAGAAATACAAACTTGGAGCAGTCGTGACAATGTCCTTAGATTTTCCATATTTAAAAAGATTAACACAATGACAGCAGGAGTTTGTTCAAGGGAACAGTCGCTGAGAATATTTCTCATTAAAAAGGAAGAGGATCAACTGCTGACCTCAGCAGGGCCCCCGATCAGAGAGGGGAAGGCATGATGGGCTTCCAGCTCTTGCCAGCAGAGTCCACATGTTCCTGAAATAGAACCCGCCCCACTGAGCTGGATCCTTCTTATCTTCCCTTCCACCCAACTAATTCAACTTCAAAGAGGTAAACCTGAACTCAGGGGCAAATGTGACTTTCACAGCAGAGCAGGTAAAAACCCTTCCAGAGCCAATTTGCCCAGTAGATGCGGTCTCCAATGCAGAAGTGAGATGGGGCCTCTGGCACGAGGTCTTTGAAAGTCCAGACAGAGCTCTCATAGGAAGGAACTCACCTTATAAGGGGACCTTGGGACTCATCTCAGGAAATCCACAGGCTCACTGCAGGCCAAGGCAACACAAACCCTGAATCCCAGTCAAGTTTCTGCCATTCATGCCCCCTTTGGGGGGAAGAAGAACCTTCACCAATTCTTACAACAGCTGTTCTGCAGGTTAAATGAGGTTGAAAATTGCTCTTAAGGGTCCCTGCAAGAATAAACAGCTAACTTCTTGGACAGCCCAGGGGTAAAGTTCTTTAATTTCAAACTGACAAAAAAAAAAAAAAATGACAAACATTAATTAAGGAAGAAGGTTGACCAGGAACACCCTGCCTCTCAAAAGTAATCCCAAAAGCCGCTCACGGACATTTCTGGTGAAAGCATCAAGATTTCCACTGTAATTGATGGGTTAAAAAGAGGCGCAAAGTCGACCCCTGTCGAAGAAGAGATTTTGCTCTTCTAGCAACTGAAAGGCTTTGCACTCCTTGCTTTTTTCCCAACAAGATAAGAGTAATAGCTCAGACACATGATTAACCACTGTCATCTGTGAAGAGAAAGGAAGGCTTCCTATATGCATACCTACAGGTAATGGGGACAGCAAAGGCTAAGTACAATGTAGAAAGGGAATACCTTGGTCTGACCGTAGATGTTTCTCAGGCCATAGCCCATACCTGCTGCTCCTCAACATCACCTACCTTGTTTGCTACAACTAACCCAGAGCTTGATGGAGCAGCATGCTTGTCCCTTCCAGCTGCAGCCCGTACTCCTCATTCTAGTCCCCCATCTGCCCCATAACCACTCAATGGACAAGCTAAAGCAAAGTCACTACAGAGACTTTTGCAAACAGTTTAATCTGGACCTCAGAACTACTGCAGAGAGCACTATTCATTACCAGCCTAAAGAACTGAGAACAGTGATGACCATTCGGGACGACAGTTACTTCTAGTTAATCAGGCGCGCCTGCACTGCCTGATGTATGTGTCCTGTAGGCACATACATCAGGCAGGAATGTCAGCTCAAATGCAAAGCAGCATGTAAAGTCAAGTCTTCATTCAGTTGCTCACTTCACTTTTTCTTCTTCCACTTTTGCCTGACCCTTCATTCACAAGGACAAGTTAGCAATAAAAGCTGAGAGAGAGCTGCCAGTGTTACATTCAATGCTAAACCAGAAGATTTAAGCAGTTTCTCCACTCAGGATTTGAGCCCTATTTCCTCTGGGTGCCCTAAGGTGTTGCTCCCCTCAGTTCTTGGAGGCTCACCATCCAAGTGGTTATTTCTACATAACAAATTACAGCAACTATAAACAACCATCTTTTTATTTTGCTCACACTTTTAAAGGTCAGAAATGTGGGGAAGGCTGGCAGTTCTTTTTTTTCTTTTATGGCCACACCTGCGGCATATGGGAGTTCCTGGGCCAGGGGGTCAGATCAGAGTCACAGCTGCCCTCTACACCAGGGCCTGTGACAACGCCGGGTCCTTAACCCACTGAGCAAGGCCAGGGATTGAACGTGCATCCTCACAGAGACAATGCTGGGTCCTTAATCTGCTGAGCCAGAAGGGGAACTCCTGGGCCATTCTTTCTTAGGGTTCTCATAGAGTTTCAATAAGAACTTGGCTAGTGCTGCAGTCATCTGAAGGTCAGATGTGGCTGGGTGCCCAAGATGGCTCACTCACAGAGCTGGCAGCCGATGCTGGCTTTCGACTAGGAGCCCAGCTAGAGCTGTCAACCAGAGTGCCCACACGTGGCCCCCGTATCACAGCTGTATCAGGCTAGCCGGACTTCTTACTTGGCAGCTGGCTTCCCGCAGAGTGAGGGACAGCCTGTCTGGCCTTTTTTTTGGACCTGGTCTCAGAAGAGTCCCACAACCTCAAAAGTCCCATACTTCTGCTGCATCCTATGAACTATAAGCACGTTCCTAAGGCCAGACCTGCTAAAAGGGGAGTGGTCACAGATCTCACCTCTCAATGGCATGAGTGTCGCAGAATTTGCAGGTCTCCATATTGACCTATTTTTAACTGTTTTAAAACCCCATCAGCTTCAGGTCAGGAAATGTGCCTTGTTCATGACTCTATCTCTCACAGGAGCAGAGTGGCTGGCATATACCAGATACTCAATAAATAGATGATGAGATGAATGAACAAAAGAATAAATGAGCTTCCACATTGGGAACCCAGTCTTTAAAAGGAAAGTTATTTCCTTCCCCTGAGCCTTGTTTTTTGTTTTTTTCCCCTCACTGCTATAGCGGGGATACAAATTCAATTTTCACCGGATTGTGGTTAGGAATAAATGAGATAATTTATGAGGGAGGGTTTTCATTCTCCCAGAGTTGCTGGAAAAGACTAGGAGTAGCTAGTCTCTTACTATTCACAGAACGGCAGTGTACACCCCCTTGTCAAGGTTGACATCTGTCACCCTATCTGGAGGGGCTTCCCTTCCCTCCTCTGCCCAGGCAATCCTTGGAAGCCCATCTCTATCTCAGGTTCTTCCCAGAGAGGCAGTGTGGGTTTAAGAACTTGGAGCCTAAGAGCAAATCCTATCTCTCCCCTTCTGCAGTGTAGCCTTGAATATGTTATGTGGTCCTTCTCTGTCTCATCTGCATCTGCAAAATAAAGATAATAATAGTACCCACTTCATACAGTTCTTGTGAGAATTCTATGAGTCACTGTGCACCGAGGGCTCGGGTCACCTAGCACATAAAGTGCAACACAAGTGTAATTACTATACACTCCAGTCTTCATGGATCTCCCTCTCCCCTGAACCCCCAATAAACATCCTTCAGATTCCCCCAAATGCTGCATTTTCTTGCAATTCTCTGCCTTCCACTTGTAGTTTTCTCTTAAAAGGATTAATTCTAATGCACTCAGAGCAGCCCCCAGCACCTGTTAGGCACTATCTCAGGGAAGGCGATTGTGATGCTTCCTGGAATGCTTTCCTACCTTTCCTCTGCTCCCCTTGGCTAATTCCTAGTTATCTTTCAAGTCTCACTTCAGATGTTACCTTCCAAGAAGGCTCTCCTTCCATCCTAAACCCAAGTCAAGTGCCTTTCCAATCAGGGTCACTGCTGATCCTTTGGGGCCTTTCTGAACATCACAAAAAAGCCTCCCCTTGTCTAAGGCAGCACCTGTTTTGAAGGGTGCAGCATGGGCTAAATTTCAACCTCTACTCACTCCTTTAGCCAGGAACCCTTGAGCTGCCCCCACCCTGCCTCCATTTGTTCCCACTGCATTGATCACACCCTGATGTAATTAGCCCTTGACTTGTCTGCATCCCTAAGGCGGACTATAAACCCTGAAAAGCCAGGGCTACGATTGCTCTAAATAAAATCTCCAATAACTCATATACCACTCAGCACTTAATAGGTGCCAGAAAATATTTGTTGAATAAATGAACGGACCATAAAGAAAGGACCTTGTGCCTACAGCCTTCCCTTGTGGCTGTTTGTATCTTCCAGTATCCCAGTGTGAGCATAAAGCCACTCAATAACACACACAAAGCTTTATCATCACCCTTATGTTTGTGGTTTCTGTTCTCCTGAGTCCAGGGAAGAGAGAGGGAGGCTTCCAGACCCTTCCTTCCCAAGGACAGTGCAATTTCGGCTCCAGCTGGAAAGAGTGCTCTGCTCTTGGGCCTGCGTCCAGGTGGCTCGTAGCACCTCTGCAAATGCAACCCTCCCTATTAAATGCAACAAGCTATTCTAGGGCCCAATTGAGCTTGCCCAAGCTTGGGGAGAATGTGTCAGCCTGAAGAATTTCTCTGAATGGCTCAGAAGGGACTGGGTGAGGGTGCTGCCCACAGGGCCAGAGGCAGAAATCCCGAGGCCAGTGCCAGACAAGCAGGCATGCCTTAACACACTCACACCTGTCATGCAGTGCAGCAGGAACCAGACTTGAGCCATTCCCAGAAGCTATGTGGCCTTGTATTTAGTAAGCTGGAAGCAGTTGTGCTTATTTAAAAGAAGTGGCAATAAGGCAGTTTAACCTGGGCAGTTAAAGTATGGGTTTCAGTGAGTGACTCTAGGGCGGTAGCTGGGTAAGCGAATGTGCCAGAAAGATGCAAAGCTGCCTAGTGGTGGGAGCAGCGTCAGTCTAGGCACAAGGAAGCCTGGTTGGAAGTCTGGCTCCCCTTCACTGGAAAAGGTCACCTTCCCTCTATATCTGTGTCCTTAAGTGGTGGTTGGCAATACAGTGGTCTTTCTACTTTCTGGAATTACTTTGAAAATTAAATCAGATAAATATGAAAGTACTTCAAAAGCAAATTATCCCATAAGTTCCTATTATCATTGAGTTGTAGAATTCCTCTACAATGTCACGCTTATTCTAAGCTGCTTTTCTGATTGGAATCTCTCCTACTCTCCTTGTCCTGCACAATGGTCTCTAATAGCCCATTTATCTTAGCCAGTGATGTGTGACTCCTTTGGGTACATCCTCGGGTTCCTGGAGGGCAATGACCCTGTCAGGAATGTTCTTGGGTCCTTATGTTTCACACATGGCACTTGGCATAGAGTAGGCTTGATGAGTATTTGCTTAATTACATAAAAGCACAGGCTATTCATATATATATATATACACACACACTGATGTTCACACTTCAGATCCTCATGGGTCTGACCATTGGAACAGCAAGGAAATCCCTTTGGTCACAGGCCCAAAGGGCAGTGTTATTATATGTCAAATTTCATTACACACCAAATAGAGCTCCTAAACCAGGGCAGATGCAGTCCACTGAGTTTTAGAAATATTTGCCATGTTAAAATCCAATCCTACCCAATCACTGAGAAAAAAGGAACCTGCAAGAATATGATCTGTAGATCACCCAATGGTTACCTCCCAGGCACATTCCTTAGAGGAGCCTCACCAACAGACCTACCGGCACTTGCCTGCATCAGCAGGGGCCACCTAAAGGCTCCTATCTGATCTGGATTCAGCAACTTTCTTACAGTGGAAGACTTCTTTTTTTATTTTTTTTATTTTTATTTTGCTTTTCAGGGCCATATCTATGGCACATAGAGGTTCCCAAGCTAGGGATCGAATTGGAGCGGTAGCCACCAGCCTACATCACAGCCACAGCCACGCGGGATCCCAGCCACTTCTGTGACCTACACCACAGCTCACAGCAATGCCAGATCCTTAACCCACTAAGCAAAGCCAGGGATCGAACCTGCATCTTCATAGATACTAGTCAGATTCATTTCTGCGAAGCCATGACGGCAATTCCCAATGCAAGACTTCTTATCTACACAATTTGCGACCAGTAAAAGGTAGCCTATTAATTAAAGCAGATGTTAAAGCAAAGAATCATAGAAAATAAAGCACATGCCTTCAACATTTTAATATAAACATATAAATGCATGTTCATTTGCTGATTGTTTGATTTAGAGTGGAGATCTTATCTCTAGATATGGGCCCATAGATTTCCCAACATTTTTCCTGCAGAAATAATATATTGACTGCTTTCTAGTTTTGCGTTCTTCTAAGTAGATTAAAAACTTAAAACTTCAAGACATTTGCTAGGTAAGTTCAAAGGTCTCTGGATGCAGAAACATTTTTTAGTTTCCCTCCAACTTTTTTTTGACCGTTTTTTTCTTCCCAACCTGATTCACTGGCAACTTCTTTTGTAGCAACTCACTTTTATAAATTTTATTCAAAACATTCAACTTAGTTTTACAAACATAGCAATTACAGGAAACTAAATGTCAAGCTCTCAGAGGAGTTCCTAGTACATGGTAAGTGCTTGATCAACATTAGCTATTTTTTCCATCCATATTTATGTAATAATTACATTACTCAACTAGAATAACAAATTTAATTGGTTTGGAAACTTACACATTGGATTCTTAGCATGCAGTCAGCCCGAATGGAGAGAGCAGAATCATGGTGGCGTCTAAGTAGATAGGAACACGAGCATGAAGCAGCAGAGGCCACTGATATGTTGACCAACAAGTTAAAAGGAGGTCACTTGAGAGCATCTTCCTCCATTGTCCTTCACGTCTTTTACCCTTGCCTATGGATGCCATTCCCAACCAGTGCCATGGGTAGAGAAACACAGGCTGTGACCTGCACAAAGGCACCCAATTGAAGGGGTAAGGGCTGAAAGTCACCCATGCTCCCTTCTGTAAGCATGGGGCTGCACCCATCCAAAGGAAGAAGCACCTTTCCCTAACTTGCTCAGCGAGTCTCCCTCCTTCTGCCCCTATCCTGTCTCCCACACTGTGTTCTCCTCACTCAAGCCCCTGTGTTGCTCAGAACACAATGAGATAGGATTATAGGATTAATGCGCTGCAGCATCCTGTAAATGATGCCTTCTTGAAAAACAACAGCAGAGTCAAATAAGGAAATGCTTGCATATGGGCCTGGCTCCCACTAACTAAAGGGGGCAGCAGCACCACCACAGACAACACCACTCCATGGAACCTAGCTGTGTGCCCGGCCATGAGCCAAGGGCTTCACGTTCATCTTATTTTCACCCTCAGAGATAAGACAGGGAGCCTGAAAAGGGTCCACATTTCTACACAAGACCAAATATGACAGCAGCATAACAATCTCTGTACAGGGAGTGCACTAAGTTTTTCAAAATGCAAAGCCAAAATTTTCCCTGCAAGATCCCCCTTTAAGTGCAACGGCTGATGAAGTGTTAGAACTAGTGGTCTGTGTCCATTTGAGTTGAGCCTTCTTTTGGTAATAAAGGACTTGATTATGCTTTAATTTTTTACACCTCATTTTCATTCTTGTTAAACAACTGTCAGTTGCCCATGTTAATTTCAGGCAGACATAGTATGGTTAATCCAAAATGATATGTGCTTAAAATCTAGATTGAACAGCATCTTCGCCAAACCAGGCACCCAGCTGAAAAAGGAATTGACTCCTGGGGTTGGAGGGTGGGGGGACCTTAATGCCTATGTAAATCCCTGTGCAATACAGGGAAACAGAGACAGAAAGAAAGTCACTGATTGGTAGAGGCTGGAAAGCAAATCCAAATCTCCAGACCAGTAATCCCAGAGTCTGCACTGCCTTCCCAGGTTTCAATTTTACAGTTAAATGGCTTAGCAAGGACTTTCCCAGTTTGAAGTCAATATTAGGAGACATTAGGCTCTGCCAGCACAATCCTTGGCCCTTTGTCTCTAATGAGAAATTGCTCAATTAAAATTTCAACATCAGTCCTACCTGAGGGACCTTAGCTTTCAGCCTGAAGCTCTTGAAAAGACTTCATGAACTTAGGTCTTCCTGGCTGAGTTCGAGATTCAAGAAAGATTCAAGATCAAAGAAAGATTCAAGAATCCTCTCCAGCAAAGGTGAGCTGGCCTCAGCTATAACTGGGAAATGAATTGGTATAAATCATCACCCTCTCAGCGGACACCAAGGTGAGTTTAACAGAACATACATGGATTGAATCTCCATGAGGGCTAAGGGCCAGCCAAGGCTCTGATGAAGATGACACCACCTCCACTCTCAAGTAAGTAGCCATTTAGCTCTGATACCTAAGGAGGAAGGGAAGGTACTTGAATGAGGCAGCAGGACCTAAGTGTAGAGCAAGCTGGTGAAAGGGGCCCCAAATCAGCCACCTTCTTCTGCAATCAAAGGACCAGCCCATGAACGGTGGGTTTAAGTTTAGAGGTACCATATCTCTAACCAACGAAAACAGTGAGGAAGGAGAACGGAGAAAATAATAGACTTCCCCCCAAAAGCTGCAGTGTTCTTTTCTGGCAGGCAAAGGGTGGAGAGAAGAGTCAGGACTAGAAGAACAGAGCCGCCCCACCTCCTCACAGCTTAGCAGGCAGCTTATAGGGAAAGTCCTGCTTTAACATCCGACAATAGGACCAATGGAAGTAAAAAGGTGGGCCCACTAGTTACTCCCTTGGGCTCACTGCTCAGGCTTGTAGCCCTTCAGCTGTGGAAATATGCATGGCATGTTGTGAGGGATCAGCTGGCTAAAAATATTTTCCTGGGGATTAAGTGAGATAGCATCTGTAAGGCATCTAACAGAGATTTAGACATTTATAAAGGCTCAGCCTAATGGTAGTTCTGATATTAACTGAGGAAAATGCTAGCATACTACGTAGGATATGGTAGGTATTCAAAAGTGCTGGTCAGCATTAGAAAGCTGGAGAGCTACTAGCACAGGGAATGTGGAGCTGAACTGACATTTGGCAACAAAGACACAGAGGAGCCCAGTGAGTAGGAAATCAGTAATAAAATCCAAGACCTGACACACAGTAGGTGATCAATAAACATCTTTGGAATGAATAAGAACCTAAACAATGATACAGTTGTCACTTACAACACGACACCAAGCTGTGGCGGGGAGAAGTGACACGAAATACAGATTTTACTCCTAATCAACTTTGAGGATCCTTGTGAGTGTCTCGCCTCCATGGCATGGGACCAAATGACCTCCATGCCCCTTCCAGCTCCCAGATTCTGTATTTCTATGATTCATTCAACTGACAAGACACGTGTTGGCAAATACTCTAACCACGTATACACCTATGTGTGTGCACAAGGTGTCCATGGAAACAGGCTCGTGTCAGGAGCGGATGGGACAAGCCCTTGTACACCAGCCCCACATGGATCAACAGACAGAATGTCAGGAATTCACCACCATCACCTTCCCATAACTGCCTCTTGGCCTCCAATCACCCTGCCATGCACACAAGCCTGCTTTTAATTAGTTAGAGCAGCGACTGCATCGGTCCAGCCACCAAAGCTTTGATCTCCCCATGGGGCACGTTTCTGCACTGCTGACCATGCTCCAAGAGTTTGAAACCTAAACCAGCTAAAGCCTTTGACAGTTCAGCCTTGACAAGGGTCTGGGTGGCCCCTTTACAGGTATGTGCAAGAGTGAGGGCCCACAAAGGGGCAGAGGCGGGGAGGGGGCCATGGAGAGAGTCAGCAAAGGCTCATGTTGCAAAAGTGCCAATAGCACCAGCACCAGGGAAGGTTTCACTGGTCAGGGAAGCTCCTAAACAAGTGCTCGATAAGGGTCACGCTGGTTGTTACATGTGAAATGAAATCATGACGGGGCAGAAATGTTCTGTTGTGCGGAGATGACTCAGGATCAGTTCAAATCCAGGTTAGCAAAGCGCACCTTTCCAGGAGAAACCTTCCATGCAGAATCAGGTTCTTGGGGCCTCATGTCATGACAGTTGACAAGTTTAAAAAGAAGTTTTTAAATGTTTAAAAAGAAAAATGTCTGTATATTGAATCTCTTCCACACATATTTAGAATTCACTGAAGGAAACTCCCAGATTTCACAGTAAAACTTAGCAGCCCCCATATGAATGAACAGGTTGAGAATGTATAAGCAGATACGATGGCCACTTCTCTGGCAGGAATACAAATTCACCACTCCATCTGGCCAAGCACCGGAGCTGGAAGGTGTGGGGTCCGTCCACAGAGCACTGTGAACACATATGTGCAGTGTCTTGAATGGGTTTGAGAAATACCGAAGCACCCACGTCCCCTGTGAGGTGAATCTTTTGGATTAGAGTAGAATCATGGAGATCAGGGTGATGTAAGCCGGAAAGGATGGGGACATAAAATGATACAGGACCCAGAGAGAACAACAGACAGGACAGGATCTACATGGGAGGGATTTAAACATTGGAGACCTTGGGCAGCCTGGGGAGAAATAATGTTGAAATGATCTTGCCTACTTCACGAGAAAAAAATTTCTGCTAGAAGACACGTCCTGGAGCGCAGGTCTAACACTGTCATGCTTCTGTCCAAAAACTACAGACTTTCTACCGTTTACGGGCTAAGACAGATACTCACCATGGTACTTGATGCTTTCTACAGTATGAGCCTAATGCAGCCTCCTATCTTTACTCCACTAAGCCCCCTCTTGTTCCAGGGACATCATATTAACTCACTGCCTAGATAATATGCCCTGCATGTTCCCACTTCTGGGTGTTAGTCCCTCAGCCTATAGCTCTTCCCCATCTTTATCTTCTAAAATGATACCTACTTTTCAAGATCTTGTGAGCAAAATGGGCTTCCTCAGCACTCTGTACATCTCTTGGAGCCCTAACCATATTCTGTCTGGTGTTAGCTGCAGGTTCTATGCATGTTGGTCTTTCCCACTAGACTTTAAATTCCTTGGGGATAGACACCACATGTTATTCATCTTCACATTATGTCCAATAGTAGCCAGGATGCTCTCGACAAAAGGTGACTACTATATGTGGAACATATCCCCAACTGTTGAGTTTAAGGTCTAAAAAGACAATCATGACCTGCATAAACTGCCCTGAGGCGCCAGCATCAGATCCCAAATCTCAGCGGATATAGGAGTTTGGAAAGGTGGTTAACTGAGTCATCTAAGTTCTTGGCAGAAGAGGAACCAGTAAACAGCCCAGGTAAATTTCCACAAGACCTGCCTCAAGGTATGATTTCAAAGCTGTCTTTCAAGTAAAATTCTGAGAGAGAGAGGCATGTTATTCTTTGCAATGCATCAAAAAGGGCTTAAGGCTCATTAAATGTGCCTTTTTGGGGGAAACACAAATGTCTGCTAATGGGTAAAGGATTTTGCATTGAATGACAAAAACACACTTGAATTGTGGTGGTGGTAGCACAACTTTGAATATACTACAAACCACTGAACTATGTGCTATAAATGGGTAAATGGTATAACCTTTGAATACTACATCAATGAAGTCATTTCAAGAAGTACATCAAGTATGAGCACCTTACTCTAAGGCTACTTGGAAAATGGCCAGGTTAGAGTCAGAGGTAGTCTGACTAACCACAGTTGTGACAGCAAGGGCCCTAGCCAACTGCCCCTCCATACATCACCACGCAAGAGCAGCAGACTCTGGGGTGAGGGAGAAGCTGACTAACAAGGACCATGTACTTTGGCCATGAGAATGAGCCTATCTACTTCTCAAAATATAATCCCTGCACCAGCACCATGAGAATTATCCAGGAACTTACTAGAAATGCCAGTTCTTAGACCCCATCCCAGATCTACGGAATGAGAAACTGGAGGCAGAGCCTAGCCATGCGTGTTTTAACAAGTCCTCAGGTAGACTCTGAGACACACTAAAGTTTAAGAACCAGGGCACTGGCTTGCTTAAGTGCTTTGGAGCTCCTTCTCTTACAAGCTGTGTGACCCAAAGCCAGTTACGTAACCTCTACGCTTTAGTCTCCCTTCTATAAAATGGGAGAAGCAACCATACCTGTGTATCATAGGGTTATCCTGAGGATTAGATGAGCTAATTCACAACAAGTAATTAATGACAGTATCTGGTACATAATAAGGTCCATAAACATTTGCTTCTTCAAAATTTTTATAGTCAGATTTTGAGTGGGTCTCATGGACCTGCAGCCTTTCTAGGCCAAACTAAAACTGACAGTATTAACGGCCTGAACCTAGCCAGAACAAAGATTGGGACTTGAACCCACGTGCCAGGACTCGAACCCAGCCTAAACCCAGACTGGGACTTGAACCCAAGGTTTTAAATTAGAATCACTCACCCTGTGTCTGGACTCACTGAGGTTCAGGTTCTTCATGTCTCTGTGAAGAAGGAATTCAGCGAGAGACAAAGTGATAGGCAAGAAATAGATTTATTAAGATAGGACACTTGTGAGAGATGAAAGCAGGCAGGCAAGGAGGCTCTGCCCTAGGATTAGGTGGGCTACAGTTTTATCATCCAAGAGGAGTAGGGGGTTGGAAAAGCCCACCTCATCCTTTCTGGGAGTAGTAGGTCCTCCTTAGTATCCAGGAAGGTGTATTCAAATCCCCAGAAGGGTGGTCCTCTAACTCTTGCCCTTGGTCTGAACTTGAATGCAGGCCTCATCCCATCCCCCAACCAATGACCTGAGGCAGTTCTCAAGGCTCCACTAACGAAGCAAGCCTGCCTTGTGCTGATGATTTTCTTGAGCAATTTATTAACTTACAGTGATTTCCCAATGTCCCCTAAGTTTTCCTCTTTAAATGTGGTCCTTTATTGGGACATCTGCAACTACCTGTGTCTACTCCATCCCTATCGAAACTAGCATAAAGTTGAGCAAGCTAATAATCACAACACAAGAGACCCACACAAAATGGGCAAGCTGTCTCACAGCTGTGTCGGCAGAGCCCCCACTCCCTCCATGCAGCACACAACTGATCACATTCCCCGACTTCAGCTTTCCTGAGGAAAAGAGAAAACAACCTCCACTTTTTAGGACAGAGCAGAAGGATAAAGTGCTCTATATAGAGAATGCAAAACATAAATCAGTTCCAACAACAGCCTTTTAATCCTGATCCCCAAGAGGAAGAAAAGAAATGAACCATGGCCATGCATTCCAATCCCAGCCATTACCAAGCAGCTTTTAAACAGAAACTACCTTCTCTTATCCATAAATTCAGAGAGATTAGGGTTTCTGCTGTTTTAAGGACTCCCAATCACGACTTTTCAAACTCAGAATGGCACCAGCTTTGCACCTTCCAAAAGTAGGCTCGCACACTCACTGGAGTCAACCCCATCTCCAGTATCCTCATTTCTCTCTGAAAGGGGGGTGACCCACTGAAGCCCAAGGGACTAGGCACGCCCAGCCCCAATGTCTGGAGAGTTGAAGAACAGCTCTGTCCTATAAGAGCATGGATATGGGTGAACTGTGCACTCTTTAAAGAGAATCCAAAAACACAAAAGTGTAGGAAGAAGAAACCAAACTGCCTGATACCACTTCTCAAAGATAACCATCATTAATAATTTAGTGCATATCCTTTCTTTCTTAATACATAAGTTTCTCTTTGGAATTTTGTTGTTGTTGTCACAAAACTAATATTCTATTTATATATAATTCTAAATGCTGATATTTGACTGGGTAAAAGCATTTTTCCCAAAGTCCTGCAGCTTGTTAGAAGATCACTCTTAATTATACATAATATTTCATTACATAGCCACATAATTACTATGTGCCAGTTACTGATTTATTCCCTCTCAGCTCCAAATCCATGGCCAGCTTTCTGATACTGGAGCTGGACCCTATAAACCACACTGCCGATGTGGAAGCCAACTAGCCACATGTGGTTAAGCATCTTAAATATGGCTGGTGTGAACTGAGAGGTGCTGTTCAGCATAAAATACTCACCAGATTTTGAAGACTCAGCACAAAATATGTCAACTATCTCATTAATAATTTCATATTGATTATGTATTAAAATTGTATTTTTGATATACTGGGTTTAATAAAATGCATTATTAAAATTAATGTAGCCTGGTTCTTTATTAAACACATTAATACTGAAAATTTCAAATTACATATGTGATTTGCATCATGTTTCTATTGGACTGAGCTGCTCTACACATTTATTTCTCCTTTGCCAGCTGGCACAGCGTTAGGTCTTGTCAGTAGAGGGTGCTGGAAGGACACTGCGGAAGGAAGGGTTTCTCTTCCTGGTTCTAGTGCCTTTGTCTTGCTTCTATGGCACAGCAGGCAACTTCCTGGCCATGGGTAAGTGAAGACTCAGTGGCATAAGTGCCTCCCTTGAGTCCTGCTGGGGCCCCCTGACTCCACCACCCAGTGGGCCCTAGACACTCACTCTCCAACATCTAAGTCCCAACTTTGAGAGACTCGTTTTCCTAGTTTATCCTTCCTTGGATAGTCTCCTTTGGCTCTAGAGAGAGAAGTCGCTAAAATTCTCTTTACCCTTCTGAGTAGTGAGTTTTCATTTACTAGTTAATAATTCTTTATATTAAAATTTCCCTGTTCAAATCACTGGTGTGGTTTCTGTCTCCTGACTCGACCCTATGGATACAGGCTGTAACAATGAAAAAAGTTACTGAAGGAGTGTCAGCGAAGCCTTGAGCAGTTGCCATGTATTCTGCATTTCCCACTGTTCTTCTCAAGCGCTGTCTTCCCTCTTCCCTGTTGTCAATTCCCTAAAAGTAAAAAGGTATGTTTTCCATTGCACCACTATCACTCTGGGATCATCATTCAGGAAGCACGTTAAGAACTCAAATTCATAAAGAAGTCAAACAAGAGCTATGTCTTCTATCGATCCAACAAATATTTACTCAGCTCCTACTATGTAAAGGCAAAGTGCTGGATGTCAGGTGGAGGGTAACTGCAGGGATAGAAGGAAAGGTCACATGTAGCAGAGAAATGAACAGGCAAAACAGAAACTTTACTCACGGATTTAGAGAACAGACTTGCGGTTGCCAAGGGGGAGGGAGTGAGATGGACTGGGAGTCTGGGGTTAATAGATGCAAACTATTGCATTTGGAGTGGATGGATAAGCAAAGAGATCCTTCTGTATAGCACTGGGAACTATATCTAGTCACTTGTGATAGAGCATGATGGAGAATAATTTGAGAAAAAGAATGTATGTGTGTGTGTGTTCGTGACTAAGTCACTTTGCTGTACGGTAGAAAATTGACAGAACACTGTAAACCAACTATAACGGAAAAAATAAAAATAATTTTTAAAAAAAGAAAGTAAAAGAAACTCTGCTTGAAGACCCTAACAGCCTAGTAAATAAACATAAAGAATGATGTAACTCACTATAATGTAACAGAATACAAAATAATTTTAAAAATAAAAGCAGTAACTATACCATTCTGTGTACCCTAACCAGCCACAAGAAAATATACTAAGAACACAAAAGAACTTTCTGTTATGGTATCTGCCTCCCTCTCTAGGCATCTATCCAGTATCTTATTAACCAAAGGGTCTGCTTTCAGTCAGCACTGGTTCCTTTCTCATACTTGCCTCTGCTTCCTTCCCAAGCCACAAGCAAACTACACGGTTCCACAAGTACAGGAATATTACTGCAGACAACCCTGAGCGACCAGCAGCCCCATTTCACTGGTCTGGACCATGGCTCCAGACTCCAACTTCACTCCAACTCCTATCTTTAATAAAGGATTAAGATATTATTTGTTCCCTGGGAAAATTTCATTCTAGATTTTCTGATTCTTTTTAATAGATTCCCATTCTCATGCTAAAATTCTTGTTCCTAGAACAAATTCCATTTCTTTTAAAGTCCACGTGTAATAGATGCAATGTGTGAAGCTCCTAAACAGTTCTCTTCTGCTTTTTTTTTTTTTTTTTTTTTTTTTTTTTTGCCCCCTCTTGTTTTTCAGTCATTTGGTTTTACTCTCTTAAACACCTGGTAATATTTTACAGGCTGTCGTCTACTGCATAGGAAAAAGCATTGAGTTAACTGGGGAACCTGAAGTTATTTTCCTCCAGAGAGAATTTCCATTTGTTTCTGGCAGGCAAAAAAAGGTGGACAGAGGAAAAAGTACCTTAATCCAGCTGAGCTGACAGAAGCTAAGCGTCAGCCCTTCAAGTGCTAGTATTTACAGTCTGCCCTCACTCCCTAGATACAACCTTTTAGGGCTCCCAACTGAAAGCCCAGGGTGCTTACCAGAGCCCCTCTTCCTAGGCAGGCCGTGGACTGCAATTTCTGCCTCCCCAGGTCTAAGAGATTGATGAAAGCTCTGTGCACCTATTTAGCCTCCTTGCTGTTCCTTACAAACTGGCAAGTACGTGGAGGAGAAGGTGACACCTACTATCAGGCTCACATCTCTGCACTTTTCTCCAGGATCCTGGTCTCTCGAAGTCTCAGGGCTGCAGCATTCTCCAGGGAGATCCTGTATTACTTATCTTCAAATACACGATGTGCATATAGATGTTTTCCTAGTGTCCACAGTGGAAAGATTAGTAATGATACATGCTACTCTGACAAAACCAGAAGAAACTCAAGAAATTACTAATTGTATACTAGAGCTTCCCAATCTAACCTGTTTTCTTCTGCCCAATTTTCCAGCCCTTTATGCCTCTGTGCTGCCTCATTGTGTTTCCAAATTCAGTATCTTCATCTATATCTAGTCTACCTTTGACACCATTTCTTCATTTCTCCCCAAACCCTGTATTTTTCATTTCAGAGATTTCCACTCAGATCTTTTTCATACTTAAGAATTCTTATTTAATATCCTATTTTCATTTTAGAAACACCACTACTCTTCTGAGATCTTAAATACACACATTGTTAAAGACCTTTTCGAACCTCTCGTTGCTCATCTTTTCTTGGGTTTGTTTGCAGTACTGGTTCCTCTCAAGACTTGGTTTTCTTTGAACTCTCAAGAAGTTTTATCTGCAAACTCATGTTGCATAGGGTTTTTCCCTCCTGTTTGCCAGGCCCTGACAGTTGATACCATGGGTGAATCCTGCCCCATAGGATAAGAAACTCTGAACAAGATTTGAAGGCAGGCTTTTAGGATTTTTCCCATTTATAGATGACAAAAGCTAGGTATCAGCTGTATGCTGCGTAGTTCTGGGTTCTGTTCTTATACTTAACCTGTTTCCTCCTTGGGCCAAAGGAAAGCTACCCATCACTGAGGACCACTGTGCACGATCAGGCTCCAGTCCACTAGCAAGGAGCATGGTCCTAACCTCAGCTTCATGCAGGAGCCCGGTTCTGGTCTCCTGCCATATGCAAAGTCACAGAAACCCTTTCTAGGGCTATTCTGAAGTCTGAGCCATCAAAACCCACTCTTCTCCATTCCTAGTCCAAAAATTTTCCTCTTGATTATGAATTATGATTTTAAAAGTTACTTCTATGTGTTTGGAAAACGAGAATTTTAAGTGTGAACAAAAACTTCAAGAAATGTTAATATAGCCGCTTAAATACTAAAAAGTGCTCATGCTTTAAAAAGTTAAGATTATATTTTATATATAGAAATGGATAAATTAAATAACATAAATGTGTAGGAGGAAAAAAAAGACGGGAAGAATATACTCCATGAATATGAACAGTGTTAACTCTGAATGTTGAAATGATGGCATTTAAGTTAAAAAAAAATATTTTAAACATTTTTCCAAAATCATGTATTCATTATTGTCCGGGATGCTTTTTTTTTTTTAAGCCCGCACCCCAAAGGGTAGTAAATGGTGCAATGCCAGGTAGTGGGAAGGCCTATTCATTCTTCCCTGCTTACCCCTTCCCTCCACCCACCCTCCAAATTGTCTTTCTGGGGAGAAAAGAGCTACAGGCAAACTGGAGAAAGGAGAGTTAAGAGCCAGAGTCCAAGGGCTGTCATCAAAGGGCTATTAAAGCGGGGAGAATTTAAGAGCTCCCTGAGGGCAACGCTAGCTTAGGAAGACACAAAGTGCTAATGGGCGTATTTATCACTTGTTCTCTAATGAGCAGCAGATCTTAGGAAGAAATATAGCCCAAAGGTGGGAAAATGAGCTGAATCAGCCTACAGGTGAAAGTACAGGTGAAAGTAAATACATAGGAAAAACAACAATTTCAAGTTAGTCATGGCTTCAATAGAACTTCCACACAGGAGCCTTCACGATGCCCCTAAACAAAATCAGGTTACTCTGCTAGGTTCACACTACTCCCCTTACAATTTCTTCATGGTATTTACCACAATCTGCAAGTGCATCATGGACTTGGAGAATAGACTTGTGGTTGCCAAGGGGGAGGGGGAGGGAGTGGGATGGACTGGGAATTTGGGGTTAACAGATGCAAACTATTGCCTTTGGAATGGATAAGCAATGAGATAGCACTGGGAACTATATCTAGTCACTTGTGATAGAGCATGATAATGTGAGAAAAAAAGAATGTATACATGTCTGTGTAGTTGGGTCACCGTGCAGTGCAGTAGAAAATTGACACAACACTGTAAACCAGCTATAATGGAAAAAATAAAAATCATTAAAAAAAAATAAAAACAATTTGTAAGTGCACGCTACAGCAATAACATTTGGTATTTAGATCTCCCTCATAACGCAAGCCCATGAGTGCAAGGACTGTGCCTCTTTCGTTCTCTGCAGATCTCCAGGGACTGGCATGATAGCAGGTACCCAATCAACTTTTCTTCAGTGAATGCTGGATACAGCAAAAATATCTTTTATTTAGCTTGAGTTCCTCATTTCTTCTATAATATTCCTTGTTTCTGAGCCTAAAATAAATGTAATTTCCTTAAATAATTTCATTTTTATGAAAAAATAAGATGAGCTATTAGTATTCACAGCTCAAGTAGAGGTGACTATTGACACATTGGATCCTAGGGAGCGCCAACAGAAACTGAAGGATCCTGCCAGTAGGGAAGGTGGAGAACAGGAAGAATTCAAGCCTCCTTGAGATGTGATTCTGAAACATTCACCCCTTTTAAGTGAATAGAACATCAAAAGTTAGCAAACTGACAGCTTTAACCTAGATTAGTCAGATGTGCAACACAGTAAAAACTTTAAGGAAATAGAATGTGGAACAACTCTGATTATTAAGGAAGCATCTGCAGGTACTTTAATCCTCCTTGGAAAAGGGAGGGCATAAAATTAATCAATTCACAGTGTCTAAAAAGAACACCCACAAGCACTGACTCACCTTATCTTTATACAACCTGTGTTAGAGGGAGACCCTACAGGTAGGACTGTACCCAGTTTACTGAGTGGGAAGGTAAGTGGTGCTCTCAGAGGTACAGCTGGGCTGGAGCACCTGCCATAGTTGCTGGAGTGAGAGACGAGATGAGAGACTCCGAAAGCACACTTTCCAGTAATTGGCTGTGGTTGTGCTCCGACAATGGTCCCAGACTTCTGGGAAGGGCAGAGCTATCAAAAACTAATGAATAAGAAAGAAGGGGAGTGACCTCCTAATTCTCCCTGGTCAGGGAAATCTGTGCTGATATTAATCACTGCAGGCTCACAAGGAGCCAGAATTAAATGGTTTGACTTCAGTGAGAAGTATTTCCGGCAGTGGAAGGATGGCAGGCATCACTTTCCAGGCTTCTTTCTGGGTCTCAGGTATATCATTAGAAAGATAAAAATTTCTAAAGAGACAGCTACTTGGAGTCTTACAGTTACTGAGATGCTTCTTTTTGTTTTCTTCTTCTTCAAGGCCACACCTGAGGCATACGGAAGTTCCTGGGCTAAGGGTCAAATCAGAGCTGGGGCTGCTGGCCTATACCACAGCCACAGCAATACCAGATCCGAGCCACACCTGCAACCAACACTGCCACTTGCAGCAACTCCAGATCCTTAACCCACTGAGCAAGGCCAGGGATCGAACCTGCATCCTCATGTACACTTTGTCGGGTTCCTAACCCACTGAGCCATAATAGGAACTGCAAGATGCTTCTTTTTGGAAGGTCACTTCTTCCCCATTAAATACTGCCCAGGGCCCTGCATTTACCACCTGTTTTGCTCATTGCTCAAGAGACCCACACCCCTCACTCCCACTGCCTACCCCTGGCATCTCTCTGATAAGGCAGTGTCGCTCTAAACTTGTGGTCCATCCTGGAAACACCATCAGTCTTAGCCAAAACTATGGGGAGATTCTAGCCAAGTTCCTGGCAACAAAAACAACAGACAGTTCTGGTCCTAATCTCTTTGCTCTCTCCCTCTCACCTTCTGCCAAAGTATCTCTGGATAAAGTCAGGTTCAAGGTATGGGTCCACACCATCTCTTCTGTCTTGTTAAGTACAAGTCTTCATTTTATTTTTTATTGATTAAAGCAAAGCTCTCTATAAGAAGGGTTGTTAGCTGCATCCAACAGGACATGTGATTTTTTAATTTGACATTTTTCTTGGTTCCCAGGGTTCCAGTTCTAAAGTCCCACTTCTATAAAGCTCAACCACCCTGAAAACCAAATAATGCTCTAAGTTTCCACTGGCCTATTTCCTCTACCAACAAAATGTATTGTTCTTACCAAAAGTCAAGCCTCCACTGTAGGAGAGGAAAGAAAAATCTGTGAATGTCAGAGGCAGGATGAAACTGCCAGAATTGTGTCAATCCTGAGGAAAAAAAAAAAAAAAAAAACAGTGCCTTGACTCTAGAGGCAGGCAATAAATATGTGTGAAGTGAATGAATATTCTTAAGAATCGCTGCTCACCTTTTTTGTTGAGTGTGTCCCTGACCTGCACACATCCCACGTGCTCCCACCTGTCAAAGGCAGACTGAGAAAGGCCGCCTTTTCTGTCTCTCTACCAAAAATACTGAGTCCTTGAATGAAAGGTGTTAGGGCTGCAAAGTTTGTTAATTACAACTTAATGACTCTACACACAGTTTTCAAACCTGCAATTGCAAAGTGCCAGTGAGTATAAATCAAAATCAGTATTTACACAAACTTCCTAAAAGTGAAATGGAGACTGCCCTGACTCTCTAGCAAAAAAGCTACCATCCAGGATACCCAGGCATAAGTGAAAGGTACTCTTTTGATTCAAAGAATACATTTTATATGTATTATGTTATCACTTTTTTTGTCTTTTTTTGCCTTTTCTAGGGCCACTTCCCACGGCATATGGAGGCTCCCAGGCTAGGGGTCCAATCAGAGCTGTAGCCACTGGCCTACATCACAGCCACAGCAATGTGGGATATGAGCCACATCTTCAACTTACACCACAGCTCACAGAAACCCCGGATCCTTAACCCACCAAGCAAGGCCAGGGATCAAACCCGCATCCTCACGGATATGAGTCAGGTCCACTAACTGCTGAGCCACAATGGGAACTCCTTGACTTATGATCTTAAGTTTCTTTTTTTTCTTCTTTTTTTTTTTTTTTGCCTGCAAATAGGCTATAGGACCAACATGGGCAGTAGGTGCTCTAACTGCAAGGCATGCACTTTAAATTTTATTTATTTTTATTGGTTTATAACATTATATAAGGTTCATGTGTTTTATTTCAACACACAGCACAGCAGGCTCACCACCAAGAGCTTAGTTTCCATCTGTCACCACAATGCTGACCCCCTTTACCCATTTTGCCCCCCTCCTTCCCCCCTTCGCCTCTGGCAACCACTACCCTGGTTCTCTGGGTCTTCATGAAGAAATCATTTTATGTAAAACAATTTTAAGCTCAATTAGGCTTTTTTTCTCAGCACTATCTGAATCACAGTTTAATTGAACCTTGCTCTTAACCTCAGATTTTCATTATAATTTTTTCTATGCCTTGACACTGGAAACCCAACCCTTTTCAGACGTTCCTCCAAACATTCAGCTCAGCTTGACCTCAGAAGTCTTTCTACCTGCCCTTCCTTGCTTACTGCAGCCCCTCCACCCTTCACCCCACTCCATCCAACTTTTGGCAAGGAAGAATCTATTCTGTAGCTGCTTTCCAATAATCACAGGACCATTCTTAGTTGTTTTCCTCTCCTCAACAGAGTCTCGCTGCTTTCCCAATACAAGCCCAAAAAAGGGGTGGGAAAGGGGTTAGGAAGGTGTGCCCACAAATCTATCTCTAAGTTGAAAGCAGAAAATTCCATAACAAGATTCCAAATATTTTTTTTTTAAACTCTTACATGTATAGTGACCACAGGTGGCTTGGATATAATTTCAGAGCCATTTTCTTAAAGATTCCACATATTTTATACTCAACACCCTGAATAAAATGTTTAAAAAGTCTTTGAACAGAGCATTAAGATGGCATTGCAACCCATAAAGGATGTGAAATGGCAACTGATGAGAGTTTCTTGGTGGCTCTAAAATGACAAAATGGTGAAAGAAGAGGGTAATCTGTGTGCCTACTCTCCTAACACTGCCACCCTCATCTTCTTCATTCTCCCCATCTAACCATTCACACGTGACCTGAACCTTGCCCCATCAGGAAAGCAAACCTCCATTCTAAAAAGTAGATGTCATATTTTGTTTTTCTTTCAGCAGTTTCATGCCTTTTTAGAACAAGGCAAAATGTGCTCATCATGATAAGTTGGAAATAGAGTTCCCAAGAAGTAAAAGACAGTATAACTTTATAGCCAATGAGCAGATGCAATGAGCCACCTATGCACAAGCACCTGCCTCTCTGGCTTATGGATTAGGTTGAGTAATAAAAAAATCACAGTTAAGGCTGATTTAGCATCAAGTGATTTGCACTAAAAATTATGAAATTACTTTTTAAAACACGGCATTTGATGCATGATATACCAATATGCATCTTTGATACATAAATGTAAGATGATATCAATACCACTTGAACAATCCTTACATTAGGAGGTTCCGATAATACAGGAGGCATCCAACTCCATAATGAGCGAAGTACAAGGTTCTTGCAAACATTTGTCCATGCTCAAGGAAGAAATGCATGATACAGGCCACTATTAGATACTACTCCTTATGTACCACAATAATAATACTGCTCAGTAATACTGCTTCAGTTGAACATAATAGTAGGCATTCAAACAATCTGATAGTACCTTAAAAAATTGCCAGTCTCCAATTTAGCTATTCCACATCTAGCAATAAAGCCTGCAGAAATACAAAGAGTGCAAGGAGGGAGATATGAACATATTCATTGCCACATTCTTTACAACAGTAAAGAAATTTTAAAAAACAAATATTCAGGAATTCCCATTGTGGCTCAGAGGGTTTTGAACCCAACTACTATCCATGAGGATGCGGGTTTGATCCCTGGCCTCTCTCAGTGGGTTAAGGATCAGCATTGCCTTGAGCTGTGATGTAGGTCACAGACAAGGCTTGGATCTAGGGCTGCTATGGCTGTGGCAGAGGCTGGCAGCTGCAGCTCTGATTCAACCCCTAGTCTGGGAACTTCCATATGTCACACCTGTGGCCCTAAAAAGAAAAAAAAAAAAAAATATATATATATATATATATATTCAATGAGAGAATGATTATATAAATTATTTAATCTATACAACAACACTATAAGGCTATTAAAAAAGAATGAAGAGTATTGGTACCTACTGACATGAAAGGATGTCATTTTCCATTGAGCTTTTTTAAAAAAGGAAATTGTAGGAGTATATATAGTATGGTCCCATTTTTGTTTTTGAAACTAGTAGGTGACATTTACTGAGCGCTTTTGGTTCAGATACTATGTTAAATAATGACATGGGTTTTTAATTGCATATTCATTAACAGTCCTACGAGCTACTTAATAGTCTCCATTTGAAAACAGGGGGAAATGAGGCTGAGAGAGGTGTAGTGATTTGTCCTAAGTCAAAAGCCAATGAGAGTTGTGAGGTCAGCCTTTGAATCTAGATACCAGGGGTGGGGTGGGGAAGGGGTGATGCACTTAAAACACAAAAAAAGAATTGAAAGACCACCCAAAGTGTTAATGGTGGTAAATTCCCTAGAGATGGAGTGGGAGAGAGTGACTTGATCTTCTAAACAATTTGGATATTTTTTCCCCAGCAAGAGATTCTCATTATCATTGAAAAAGGAGAAAGACAAAACAAAATCAGCACAATGTGAACTCCTAAATAGGCTGATACCATGTAATAAGCCTAAGCACCACCGCTAAATGTTTTACAAATAGTGTTTAAAGGGTTTGATCTTTTTTGTTTGGGGTTTTTAATAGAGCCCTGATCAATTGTTGAGTCCAGGTCAACAAATTCTGATAAGACTCATTATCTAATAAACCATAGCAAAATGATAAATTGGAGGAAGATACTCAAAGGTAAAAACTTCCAGTTTAAGATACACAAGTACCAGGAATATAATCTATAGTGATGACTATAGCTAACACAGCTGTATGCTACAACAGAAAGTTGTTCAGAGAGCAATTTTTTTTCTTTTTTTGTCCTTTCTAGCATCACACCTGCAGCATATGCAGGTTCCCAGGCTAAGGGTCAAATTGGAGCTACAACTGCCAGCCTACACTAGAGCCACAGCAACGAGGGATCCGACCCACATCTGCGACCTACACCACAGCTCACGCAGGATCCTTAACCCACTGAATGAGGCCAGGGATCAAACCCGCAACCTCATGGTCCCTAGTTGGATTCATTAACCACTGAGCCACAATGGGAACTCCCAGAGAGCAAATCTTAAGAGTTCGCATTATGAGATTTTTTTTTTCCTTTCTTCTTTTCTTCTTTCTTTTCTTTTATTATACCTATGAGAAGATGGATGTTAGTCAAACCTTTCGTGGTAATCATTTCACAATATATGTAAATCAAACCAGCATGTCTTAAACTTATACAGCAATAAGACTCATTATTAGCCTCATCATAAGACTCACGATAAGTGATGTATGTCACTTATTTCTCAGTAAAAATGGGGAAAAAATGAGTTATGTCTTCCAATCCACATAAGATAACATATGCAGGACTGTATATACATGCTGCTCTATAGCCTGATTCTTCACTCCACAGATTATATACTTCAGTTCATGTCAATACATAGATTTCTACATGATCTTTTTAGAGGCTCCTCCACAGCATTTAAATGTAGTTTAAAAAACACAATTTATTCAACCAATCTACAATTTATTTCAATTACCATTTATACCATATTTCAGTGAACATTTTATTTCATATATATTTTTGGTGCTTGTGTGAGTTTCTATGAGCTAATTTCCCGGAAGTAGAGCTATTGGGCCAAAGTAGGAGGCACATTTAAAAACTTGAGAGCTATTACCAATTGTCTTCATAGGAGGCTGGTTTACTCTGCAATCATAGCAACACTGCTGCAATCACAGCAAATTCCCTACAACCTGGATGTATTTACTACTACTGGGTAGAGATAATGTACAGAGGCATTTTATTTATTCAGAGATATCTGATGAGATTTATCAAGCTATTCTGAGATTTTTTTTCCCCCCTCAATATGAGAGGAGAGGAACAAGCTCTAATAACATTATCTGTATTTAAATAAATAGTAGTGAATCATATCAATTTTTTTCATTTGGTCCAAAGATTCTGAGAGCACATGCAAAAAAAATAATAAATATCCATATGTAAAATGACAGGAGGTCCTTGGCATGAGGCCACAGAGAAATGATAGGTTTGCCTGATGAGATTACCAAAGTGTGGAATCTTAGAGCCAAAATGGCAGTCAGCATCCAGGACAAACCAGGAGGACCCAGTAAGCTTCTGTTCAGCAAAACCCAGGAATCAAATAAACACTGGCCCTGGAAATACAACAGATACCACACAAGTGTCTTCAAAGTCCAGATCACGATTTATCCATTTTATGAATGAGAAAATTATTCTTAGCAATTGTGCTCCCATCGGTTTGACCAGACCACTTAGAGGCATGTACTCAGTGTCCACTCTGGGCATCTGTGTTCCTGGTACGCTATCCATCTGAGCCCACACGCACCCCTTAAGATAAACAGCAACTTAAATCTGTGCATAGTACACAGAAGATCCTCAAAGTCTAGCCGAACAGAACAGAACTGAGGGAGGTAGTTACGAAGAAGGAAGAAACGTCCCAGTTCTTCCATCCCTCACATTCATATGTAAAAAACCAAAGTTATTTCACTTAATGTGTCAATGTTTATTCTTTCTCAGGGGCAGAAGCTGTTTTGTTTTGTTTTTTTTTTTTTTTTTTTTTTTTTGCTTTGCTTTTTAGGGCCGCACCCACAGCATACGGAGGTTCCCAGGCTAGGGGTCGAATCAGAGCTACAGCTGCCGGCCTACACCACGGCCTCAGCAACATCAGATCCGAGTCGCGTCTATGACCTAGACCACAGCTAATGGCAACACCGGATCCTTATCCCACTGAGTGAGGCCAGGGGTCGAACCCGCAACCTCATGGTTCCTGGTCAGATTCATTTCCACTGCACCACAACAGGAACTCCAGCTGACGAAAGCTGCTTTCTGAAAGGTAAAGTTACAGGCGACATTTTTTTCCAAGCCATCCATCTTTCTCTCAAGCAGCAGTGTGATTAGAGTAAGTCAAGTGAATCACAAAATAAATTTAAATTCCTAGTTATTCCTACAAGGAGAAATTTTCCTAGAGGGCTGGAAGTTCAGTTTCCCAAGAACTCAGTCCTTCCTGCCGGGGGTAACAAACTACTCTGAGGGTTAACATCTAATGTCATCTCTAGCAGTTATTCGAAAGAACAGTTATCGTGCCCCATCTGTTTCCTTGATGATGCCAGCAATGGTAACTCTTACTCTTTAAAAAGGGAAAGATTTTTCTAGTGGGAGGAGAGAGGAAAGAGACAGAGGCTAAAGAATAAATGAAGAGCCAGGGCCCTGATCCCTAGCACCTGGGTAGAACAGATAATGGATGACAGATGTTTAAAAAAAAAAAAAAAGAGGCAGAAGGACCAGATTCCTGGGGCCTGTGAGATGAAAGGAAAATGAAAACAGGAGCCTATCCAACATCTAAACAAATAACTCTGGGGTTTAAGTCTGATAGCCTCTGTGCCCAGAGAGGACTATTACTAAGAGCTAATATTACTAAGCAACTACTGTGTGCCAGGCACTACTGGAACACTGGTCATACTTTATGTCATCTATTACAATGACCTAACGAACTGGGTGTTCTCACCCCCATTTTACAAGTAAAGAGGTGGAACTGGAGAGGTTAAGGAGCTTGCTCAGTGAGAAGACAGCTGGTAAATGCTGGAGTCATACTTCACAACCTGGTGTAACTGAGTGCCCTCCCGGCCAGGTGTTAAGCACAACACAACACCTCACTTGCACACTGTGCTGCTGCTATACAAGAGGTCTTCCCCTGGTCTCGTGGGGAAAGTCCTAAGACATTCCAAAAACTGTGCAAAAAAAACTGTTCTAGGCCAAGCCATCGGCAAATGCTCTGGTGGGGCAGACAAGAGAAATGTGAAGGTGGATATGCAAAAGCAGAGTGGGAGCCACTGTACTCAGCACTGCATGTCCTCCAGCAGAGGAAACACGTGGCAGCAACCCCACATGGGCGATGCGTGGGGCTGGAAGAGGTAGGCTGGCCTGGATACTCCTGACAACCTGTCCTGTTCCCTAAGAGGCTAGATTCCAGGGACAGCACGGGGTCAGCAGCAGAAGGCCATTCAGTGAGGGAAACAGGTCTTAAACAGGTATCCCTGTTAACTTGCAAAAACACATGTGTGACTGTCTCCCTGAGACCATCAAGCTCCTACTCAGTTCTGAAGATGCTCTGACAGGACCTGCTGGGAAACGACGCCCACAGGACCTGGCCCAGGATGGTGGTAGGAGCAGGAACAACAGTAGGATAAGTCATTCCTATTACCGTTGCGATGAAATTCTTAGTGTGATCACTCCAGGCCCAGCCAGAGAGGCTTGGTTTCAAATGAGTAAGAATGCTCAAAGCCCTGACACGGTAGTGGGTTCATTATCCCAACATTTTTGAGGTTGATCGTGTGGCTCCACTTTCACAAACAGGGAAACTTGCTCAGTAAAGGAAAAGCAACTTCTTCTCAACCCCAAGCAAGAGCTCAGGTCATCAGGTTTCCACCCAAAGATTCTTTCTCCTCAAGCAGTGATTTTCAAGTGTTTCAAGTCTCAGAAGAGCTTCAAATACGATCTTCCCTGGAAGCGCAAACTGTTGGTCAAAAGTAGAACTAACCTGATGGACCCAGTGGTCAGGCCCAAGTTCAAATACCAACCTGCCCCTTACAGCTGTGGTATCTTGAGGAGGTTTGTCTCTCCAAGACTCAGTTCATTCATATCTAACAAGAGGGATAATACTTCCTCTCTCACAGCTGTTTATGAGGAATAAGTGAGACTGTCTAAAGTTCTAGATGCTTGATCTCTGAGGACCGTTATTATTATTATTGCTGCAACTGTATTGATGGGCAGGAAGGAAGCTGCTGTCATTCAGCAAATGACACAACGCCATCTCCTATCACAGTCATAAACCAGGCAGCAGAGCAGCCAAAGGTCAATTTTAAAAACTGATGCTAATCAAATCAGAGGAATATATAGAATAGGGAAAAGGATAAAGGGAAAGGTATATGCACACTTAATTACATTCACAAGGTGAAGCCTGTGCCCTTCACTCTGGCTTTGGTGAGTCAGCCAGGTACACTCCCCCTGCCTCTTTGGCACAAACAATAATTAGGACATCCATATTCATCCAAACACATTGATGGCTTACCCAGATGCCAACAACAGATGTGTCAGGACCAGCATGGGAAGTGGTAGGATATATGAAAAGTCAATTTGGAGTTGGACAAAAAAGTTTGAATCTTGCTAGATTTGTCTTCTGAGGCTCAGGATTCTTCATCTAAGGAGATGACAAACAGAAGTACCAGCTGTACCCAACACACAACACGCACCAGATAAAGGTGAATGTCCTTTCTCCCCGATAAGTCACTCTCTTCGGGCCCCTTCCCTAACTAGCAGCAGGGAAAGAGTTGATAAGAGAGTCTCTATAAATGATAACAGTAATCTTGTAATTAATAACACTTGTAATAGTCCTTTAAACAAGATATTCATTTAATCCTACCATAACCACAAGCTCAAAAAAGTACTCTTACCCTGTTTTAACATTTAGAGTAAACCAAGGCACAGAGAAGCTAAGAAACTAGCCCAAGGTCACGCGGTTACTAACAGTAGTGCCAAGATTTGAACCCAGGCTACCTGGTTCCAGAGTCAATATTCGTATAATACTGTTAGTATAATGCTTACACCTCTCTTATTGAATATAAGTATTTTTCTTTTACATTTCATAGTATAGTTAACCACTGAACAACCAAGGGGTTAAAGCTGTGTGGTGCTCCACACAGTTGAAAATCTGCATATAATTTACAATCAGCCCTCATACCACAGTTCTTCTGTAGCTACCATTCCACATCCAAGGATTCAGCCAACGACAGGTTGTGTAGTACTGCAGTATTTACTACTAAAAAACACCCACATGTAAGTGGACTCATGCAGTTCAAATGCGTGTTGTTCAAAGGTCAGCTATACTCCTAGAATTACAAAAGGTTTGTCATACTCTCTGCAGATACACTTGTAAAGTTGATAGGACAAATTTTAATATTCCCATCTGGCAGATGAATAAACAAAAGCACAAAGGTTAAAGGAGTTGCCTAAAATATATGGCAGGAATTAGGGGCAGGGTTGGAATTAAAACGCAGGTCACCCAGAGTCAAACTCTAGAAGTAAATTGTCCGATGACTGTCTGGGCACTTATAAATTACATTGGCGTCATGACCATGCCCCCACCAGAAGTGCTTACCCTCCACACTGCTTCAGCCAGGACAGAGTTAAGTACACACTGATCCTGACACAAGCTCCAGCCCCACCCTAGACATCCTCCCTCATAGCAACTGTGTGAAGAAGCGTCTTCCTTATCACTGGTGAGCCCACCACACACCAGCCCAGTGAAGTCAGCAGCAGAGATAAGAGTGGAAATGGGACACAGGTGACTTAGAGTGGTGAGCAACTAATGAGAAAGAAATCTGAGAAAGCAGTCAGGGGATGAGCATCAGGGCAGGAAGGGAAAGGAATGTAAACAAATGTCAGTGGGCTCGGAAGAGTGGAGGAAGGAGGGGGAAGAGACGAAAGTGTAGCTGCAGCTCTGGGAGGAATGGGAAGTGCACAGGAGGCTCGCACACTTACAATCCCACAGGGGGGCAAACATACACAGAAGCTGGTGGCACCCGAAGGTGGCAAAAGAAGAGCGAAGTTACCCAGTAAGGAATACATTCTGAGAAAGAGGCCTGATGAAAACTCAACTGCTAACAAAATGCTAACAAAATGAGGATGGTAAGATCAAAAGTTATCATTTTTCTTTTCCTCCTTTTTCCCAATTTTCTGTAGAGGTTAGAGTACTTTATAAATACTGAAATGTCGGGAGTCCCCTTCATGGCTCAGCAGTTAGTGAGCCTGACTAGGATCCATGAGGATGCGGGGTTCAATCCCTGGCCTCATTCAGTGGGTTAAGGATCTGGTGTTGCCATGAGTTGTGGTGTAGGTGGCAGATGAGGCTTGGATCTGGTGTTGCTGTGGCTGTGGTGTAGGCCAGCAGCTACAGCTCCAATTCGACCCCTAGCCTGGGAACTTCCATATGCAGCGGGTGCAACCTTCAAAAAAAATAAAAATACATACATACTGAAACATGCCGAAGATTCAGGCATATTTGGGCATGAGTCAAGGACCCAGAGGGCCACTTTGCTAGAAGACCATCTGAACTAAAGAGCTTGCTGGAAGGGAAAGTATCTTTAGGGGAAAGAATTGGGTCCCCAGACTTGAGCCTATTAACAGGGCTTGGACAGGGAGTAGGGCAGTTCTGAGCATAACACAGTGCCAGTCACTCTGTTCTCTGGCCTGGCATTCATGAACTGATGTGTGCATCTTAAGACCAAATACCAGGACATCAGAGCACAGCAGACAACACAGCCCCAAGGCTCAAGAAATGAGTCTGGCCTGAAGCTGTGAGTGGTCTCACCACTTCAGTTGAGGGCACAGCACATTATTGACACTCAAAAGGTGCCAGCACATCACTAGTGCGGCCCAACAAGGCAGCATCCAATATAGCGCAGGGACTGAGCACAGTAGGGCGCCAACTGGCCCAATTCTCGTAAGCATCAGGGAGACGCAGTCCCAGGGCCCCACTAGGGCACTCCCTGGGACTTGCTGGGCCCCAGGGCTGAGCTGAGTCCTCAGAATGGCCATCACCCCATAGAGAACTCAAGAGGAAGGGGCCTTCAGGACCAATGAGGCACCTCCCAGGGGTGCTCAGAAATAGGTAGAAAAGCTTCAAAGGAAAGTAGCATAAAAGTTCTACTGTTGTGGGTAGGGGCAGGGCCAAAGGAACATGGTTTTATATGATTAAAGTTTTCTATTTTTGGTGATCTCTTCACTGATACGGCCTGGAGGGGGAAAAAAGTAACATTTTTCAAAACCTGAAGAATTCAGAAATAACGATGTGAGTTAGTAACACGAAGCAGTTATAAGAGGCCAAAGAAACAGAGAACTATAACTAATAAACAAACATAAGCATATAGATAGAACTCCCACATGGTGTCAGCTGTTCTTTATGGAAGCAAAGAGTGGATAATTCTGGACAAAAAAAAATAGCTTTACAGCTCTATGAGGTGCTTCAAGAATATACACACACACTATATAGGCAAGTTAACTAATGAAGAAAAGGATATTTCAAAAAATTAAAATGATACGCAGGTTGGCAGAAAAGAGAGGTTAATCAGCCATTTGAATAGTGGAAGAGTAAAAACAACCCTGAGATTTATTTCTGAACAGAAGACAAATTATGAAGGTAAAATCACATCTAGAAGCTAACTAGCTCTTCTATATTCTGCTTCACAAGGCATTTTACCCAGTCTTGAAGAAGGCATTTATTACTGTGCATTATCATCTCTCTTTCTTTCTCTTTTTTTTTTTTTTTTTCTTTTTGGCCTTGCCCATGGCATGTGGAAGTTCCTGGGCCAGGGATCAAAACCAAGACATGTCAGATCCTTAACTGACTGAGCCACCAGGGAACTCCATGCCATCTTCTTTCTCTCTCCAACTAGACTGTGAGCTGGTTGAGAGCCATGCCTTATAGTCACCTCCTTGTCTCAGGTGCCTAGCACAGTGCCTGGCAAAGAGTAGGCATTAAATTAGCATTTGCTGAATGAGTGAGTGAATAAATGAATGAATAAATGAACAGATGAACCAACAAAGAAATGTTAAAAGGACTGAAATAAAAGCTTATCTCTGGGAGACATGGGGAAAAGGAAGCTCTGGCCCCATAAGGCAACCAGAGAAGGCAACTCATACACTTGGCATTTCACTGAATTCCATTTGATATATTCTTTAATAATTGCATGTACATTTGTGTCTGTCCACCAAGAAGCCTTAGGTCCTAAAGCGCAAAGACCACAAACTTATATTTCCACATGCCCCTTTATAGCACCTGGCACACAGCACAAGATTTTAGGTCTTCAAAAGATATTCGTTAAATACATTTGACTAAAGAAGATGAGAAGAGACAAGTAAAGTTACTTCTAGCAGGCAAGGTTCTTTCCTTTTAATTTACAGGAGAAAGGAGCTGGCTATTTATCAGGCTTCATTGCTACAGGCATTCCTGGGGACAAAGGCAGCCTTTCAGAACTACATGAGTGGCAGCGCCTTCTCCAGAGCTCCAGGCTTGGTATTTCCAAGGGAGAGCTAGGGTCAATAGTAAAATACGTTGGCACAGGCGCATGCCAGGGAAGTTGGCACAGCACCTGCGCAGGCTGGGATTGACTCCAGGCAGCCTGACCAAAGTCAAGAAAGCTCATAATTCATCCAGAGGGGAATTTAAAAAACAATCCAATTAGTCAGGTATGACTGCAGATGGGGCAACTGAATGTCAGCTGAATTCAGCAGTGAGGACAGGAAGGAGAGGGTGGAAAGCGAAGTGGGCACATTCCTCTTTCAAAAGCACATGACCCAGGTGAAGGCGAAAGGTCTCTGCTTCTTGGACTTGGCAACTCCAGCCACAGCAACCTGTCAGCAAAAATGCCTGCACAGGATCAGTGGGAGAGACTCCTCTTTCTATGCAGAAATTCCTCATCAGGCAGCTCCCAGTGTAACTACTACTAGATTAAAGGACTGAGACAAAGGAGCTAATTATTCGAGAAGGAAAGGCTCTGGGACAGGAAGTGCAGTTTGTTATTACAGCCAGTGCTAAGGATGAGAGTTGCCAGGGTATTTAAATACCTATGGAGAACAAAGCAAAAGGGGGCTATGATCATAAGTTCACATCTTTTTTAAGGAAACAGGTCAGGGTTTACAGGTAGGGAACACCTCCAGTTAGGGGAGGTAGACAGCCAGCCCTGCCCAGACACCCTCTGTATCTGCTTTGCCTCAACACAACTCCAGAACCACCCATAAGCCATATTATTCAAGAGACTCAGAAACAGTTACACTGAGCAAGAATCAGCGGCTTGTCACTTGAGCTCAAAGTAGTCATGAAACAGATTTTCAAGGGACAGTCTCTAAGCTCATCCAGTAACCAGTATTGCCGCATACAGCTGAGCTTGTCAACACTGTGCCCTGTACTTCTGGAGCACTCCAGAAAGAGTGCAGATGCTAGATTTTCACGGAAGTAGAAAAGACAATTCTAAAATTCTTATGGAACACATATAAAAAACCCCAAATAGTCAAGTAACCTTGAGGTGGGGGAACCAAAGCTGGAGGCAACACACCCCCTGATTTCAAGCATTATTACAAAGTTATTGTAATTAAATCCAGAATGGTACTGGCAGAAAAAGAGAGACATAGACCAATGGAACAGAAGAGAGAGCCCTGAAACAAAGCCATGCATCAACAGTCAACTAATTTTCAACAAAGTTACTAAGAATATACAATCAGGAAAGGACAGTCTCAATAAACGGTGCTGGGACTGGCCAACAGGGACCTGCTATAAAGCACTGGGAACGCTACTTCATATTCTGAAATAATCTACATGGAAAAAGAATGGATGTGTGTGCATGAATAACTGAATCACTTTGTTGTACAGCAGAAATTATCACAACATTGTAAATCAACTCTACTTCAATAAACTTTTAAAAATGAAAAGAAAAAAATGGTGCTGGGAAAATTGGATAGCCGCACATAAAAAGAATGAAATTGAACCCTTATCTTACCCCATACACAAAAATCAACTGGAAATAGATTAAAGACTTGAAACCATAAAACTCCTATAAGAAAACAGTAGGGAAAAAATTCTTGCCATTGGTCTTGGTGATGATTTTTGGATAGGACTCTTAAAGCGTAGCCAACAAAAGTAAAAATAAACAAGAGGAACTACATCAAACTAAAAAGCTCATAACCAGCAAAGGAAACCATCAACAAAACAAAGAGGCAATCTATGGATTAGGAGAAAATACTTGTAAACCATACATCTGATAAGGGGTTAAAACACCCAAAATATTTAAGGACCTCCTACAACTCAACAGTGAAAGAAACAACCCAATTTAAAAATGGGCAAAGGGCCCAAATAGACATTTTTCCAAAGACAACATATAAACGGCCAACAGGTATATACATAAAAAGATGATCAGCAACACTAATCATGAGGGAACACACAAATCAAAACCACAATGAGGTATCACCTCACATTTGTTTGAAGGGCTATTATCAAAACAGACAGACAGACAAAAGATAAGTCCTGGCAAGGATGTGAAGAAAGGGGAATCCCTGAAAACTGCTGGTGTGAATATAAACTGGTGCAGCCCACTATGTAAAACACCATGAAGGTTCCTCAATAAAACTACCATATGATTCAGCAATCCTTCTTTTGAGTATATATCCAAAGGAAATGGAATCAATACCTCGAAGGGATTTCTGTGCTCCCATGTTCACTGCAGCATTAGTCATAATAGACAATATGTAGCAACAACCCAAGTGTCTGGTGATGAATGAATGGATAAAGAAATAGCCACACACACACAATGGAATATCATTCAGCTTCAAAAAGAGACTGTTATTTGCAACAATATGAATGAACCTGGAGGATATTATGCTGAGTAAACCAGAAACAGAAAGAAAAAAAGCTCCATGATCTCACTTACGTGTAGAACCTAAAAAAAAAAAAAAATGTCCAATACACAGAAGCAGAGAGTAGAATGGTTACCAGGGGCAGGGAGGTTCAGGAAACGGGGAGACCCTGGGCAAAGGGTAAAAGTTGCAATTAAGTAGGATGCATAAGAGAGCTCAAGCAGGGCATGATGATTACAGTTAAATAATATCTTACGGAATACTAAAAAATTGCTAAAAGAGTAGATTTTCTGGTATTCTCACCACACACCCCCACACAGACACCAACAGGTAACTATGTGAGGAGCTATGCTAACTAGCTCGACCCTAGTGATGTATCAAATCATGTTGTGCACCTTAAATATTAACAATTTTTGTTTAAAATTTTTTCGATTTTTAAAAAAGAAACTAGACCCCGCAGCCAACATTCCAGGGAGTAACCAGGGTCGGCAGGACACCAAGCAGGAAGGAGGAGACATGTGGCTCAATCTCCACAGCCATCCCTTAAGCAATGCCCACCCCTCTGATCCTTCACCCACAGCTGGAACCCCTAACTGCTCCTGCTACAGGTAAGGGCACAGTCAGGATCTGGGGGTAGGGAGGACAGAAATTAGACTGTTCCAATTTCCTCACCATTATATCCCAGCAAACAGCAGAGGCTAAATATTTACTATGTGTCATCTGAATTCACAGTGAGGCTAACCAGCCTGCAAGTTCCAAAGGAGAGGCTGTAAGTTCAAGAGCTGAGATTTACAGAAGACCTGCTCACATCACTGGCCACACAGTTCCTCAATCTTTAAACGTCACAGAAGACCTTCCCAGCGTGCAGAGAAGCCCATGCAATGAGCTATCTCACCTTTCCCCATCCCTTCAAGTGTGAAATGAAGAACACCCCCCACCACCCCTGCTGAGAGAGCCAAGCTAGGGGAGGTTACTCAACAAAAAGAGCAAAGCATCCCCTTCCACAATCTCCCAGCTCTAAGAACCACCAGCAATTGTAAACAGGCTCATGCTTCTGGTTCTGCCAGGAAGTCGCCTTAAGACCTCATACCAACCATCCAAATCTTTGCAGCCTTTGCTTTCTTTGTTTTCCATAACATGATCTTTTGGCAGGGGATGGCTATAACTACTGAACCTAAACATAAGTCACGCCTGGGAACCTAAGTCTGAATCAGACCCAGGCATTCTTGACTAAGCCAGTCCCTCGGCGGCACAGTATCTAGAGACCCTAGACCTCTGTCAGTGTTCTCTAATCAGGAAACAGTAAGCTCTCTATGGCCAATGGAATTACCCAGATAGAGAAAGTGACTCCCTCAAGGCCTCAAATAGTCAAACGGAACAAAAGCAAGAGTTCCAACAGGACGAAGACAGCCATATAACCCACTGACTCACCGGGTTGTTCACACACACGGGCACATGAGCACACGCATGCACGCACACACACACACACAAAGGCGAGTTACTCTTTTTCTTCTGAAGTTGGAGAAAGTCACCAATAATTAAGTGCTAGATGGAATCGTGCCCCACAAAATTCACATGTTGAAGCCCTAACCCAACTGACTTGATTTGGAAATGGAGCTTTTAGGGGGAAATTAGGATTAAATGAGTTCATAAGGATATAGTCCTTCTCTGAAAGGATGGATAGGCTTAAAGGAGAAGAAAGAGACCTTTCTTTCCCTATGTCCATGTACTGAGGAAAGGCCAGGTGAGGACACAAAGAGAGGACAATTATCTGAAACCCAAGGAGAAAGTCCTCACCAGACACCAGATGTGCTAATACTTCATCTTGGACTTTCCAGCCTTCAGAACTGTAAGAAAATAAATGTCTGTTGTTTAAGCCACCCAGCCTATGGTATTTTACGATACTATTATGGAAGCCTGAGTTTATTAGACAGTAAGACATCCAAGGAGACTGCTGGCTTTCCCCAAACCCATTCAACCTCGTTTCCCAAACCAGAGGGGCCCATCATGTAAAAGTATGGGTGGGATAAGAAGAGGGGTGAGAATATCAAGAACACAACAGTGAAAATAAAAAAAATAAAAATAAAAAAAGAACACAACAATGCAAGGAGGGGTGAGGCCAGGGGAGCAGCAGACTGCCAACTTCTTTCAAATGGTGGGCCGTCTGGAGCTTTCCAGGGTTGAGGGCAGAGCTGCAGACCCTCTACCATCACAGCCAGTTTAAGACCCAGTGAACTCAGTGGCCCCTGATCAACCGTTCATACACTGTGCCACACTGGTTGTTGGCAGCAGCGGAGATGAAGAAACAAAGGCAGTCAGTGGAAAGAGGAAGGCTAGTGTCATGGGACAATTTGGGCACATCACCCTCATCCTACCACCTGAATAAAACTGACCTCCCACTCCACAGGCAGCAAAGCATGGTTACAAATGCCCAGGCAAGGCCCCCAAAAGGAGCCGCTGCGGTGGTGGCCTCAGCAGACGATTACCTCGAGGTAATTACCAGTGGTATAAATATACCCAGTCAATTACAGAACGGAACAGGCGCTCTGTGGAGCCCTACAAAAATGTTCTCATGGAAAGCAAGGGTTTTACGGAGAGATGCTGGCCTCAGAGAATCCAGCAATGTGACAGTCATGGGCCTGAAAGAAATAATTTCCAGAGAAACTGGATTAATTTTGGTTCTCAGTCACAGCCAACTCCCATGACAGCTGATTCAGAACCGTGAGGAGACAGACAGACGGTGGCAGGGGAAATAGCACGGCTTTTGCTTGCTGCTCAGTAAAGCAGGACGGCTCACAGTGAGAGAGGCATTAGCATGGGGGCCAGTCACTGGCCCGTGGAGGTCAAGCCAGGCCCCGGAGCCAGTGGACCTCAAAGATTTACTTGACGCATCTCTGAGTGCCTACATTTCAGGCCACTCCCCACTCGAAAATTGTTTCTAAAGAAATGTAACTATTGTGAAGGTCTCTCCCCACATGGAGCCCTCACTTTAACATCCACCTCCGCCAAGGAATTAGTTTTCAGACAGGAGCTCTGCCTGACTCTTCCCCATCCCTTTTCAAGGATCTTAAGATATAAGGGAAAAAAAAAAAAAAGAATTTTTAAAAATTCACAGGGTCAGAAAGGACTTTAGGTCACCTAGTCTGATGACTCATTTGATGTCTCAATGTCAGCCCGGCCAGGATCAGCCTCAGCTGGAATACCCCCAGTGATGAAACTCCTTCCCCTCTAAAGCTTGTTTCAGGAGTTCCCGTCGCGGCGCAGTGGTTAACGAATCCGGCTAGGAACCATGAGGTTGCGGGTTCGGTCCCTGCCCTTGCTCAGTGGGTTGGCGATCCGGCGTTGCCGTGAGCTGTGGTGTAGGTTGCAGACGCGGCTCGGATCCCGTGTTGCTGTGGCTCTGGCGTAGGCCAGTGGCTACAGCTCCGATTCGACCCCTAGCCTGGGAACCTCCATATGCCGCAGGAGCGGCCCAAGAAAAATGGCAAAAAGATAAAATAAATAAATAAATAAATAAAAATAAAAAAAAAAAATAAAATAAAGCTTGTTTCACTTGCCAACAACTGTGATGGTTAGAATTCTCCCCCTGAGCCAGAATCAGCCTTTCGATCACCCGGTTCGACTCTCAAGGTACGAAAGAACAGCTCCAGGCTCTCAGCTTCCTGGCAGCCTTTCCAAAAGTTTAAGACAGCCAGCAAGAGACTGGTCTTCACAAGGCGTTAGGAGATCCTAGCCCAACCTTCTGATCAAGTGCTCTTCCATGAGTAGAAAAGAAGTGGGCTTCAGGCTAAAATTTTCATAGCATAAATGTTCAGAGGTAGAAGGATATGATAAAGATCATCTACTTCCTTTCTGGCCCTTCGCAGGTGAAACCCAGGCCCAGAGAGGAGTAACTGACGTGTCCAAGTCCCCATGGCCACTCAGGGCTGAACCCCAGCTTAGACCAGAGCTCTCATTTTCAGAGCTCTTTGTACTGAATTCTCCCAGAACACCGCTTCTCATTTTCCCCAATAGAACTGTCTGTCCTCACTGCCACCTTACTATAAACAAACACAAGCATGTACACACGCACACTTCAGTCAATTTAAAGACTTAGACCTTTGGCCTTTGTCTACTCTGGTACAACCTTACCTTTAAAACTGAGTCCCTGGGTGGCCACCCCTGGAAGGGCACAGCAAATACTTCTAGAAACCGTTTCTAAGCAAATTTAGGACCATCTTCTGCAAAAACTACAAACATGAAGTTTTAAGGCCATAAATGAGATTCCAGAGGGGGAAAATGTATCCCTAAGTCTATGATATCAATCAGTTTTTTTCCAAAGGAAGCGTGAACAAAGGACGTGGGCTTCGCTCATTCCCTTGCAGTGTTGGCATTCAAAGTAAGAGACTCCAGACCTGGAGAATTAGAAAGGAAGGTGCAACGAAAACCAGCAAGTTATAAGCATTTAGTTAATACGTGCTAATTGAGGATGATGAAGATGGCCTTGAACTTCCTCTTCTCCCCAGCCTCAGCTGAAGGTGGTACAATGAGGAAAATGAGCTGAGCAGATCAAGTAAATAAACATCTACTAGACAGGTGCTCAATGGCCAGTATAGAGGCATTGTGGAAGTAACAAAAATTCTCCCCATGAAATTTAGAACCTAACTGAGAAGACAAGATACAGGCAGTGCCTAGAACACAGAAAATCTGTGGTTCTCAACCAGGAGTGATTCTGCCCTTCAGGGTACATTTGGTAATGTCTGAAGACATTCTGGGTTGTCACAACTGGAGGGTGCTACTGGCATATAGTGGCTAGAGGCGAGGGATGCTGCTAAACATCCTACCATGTACAGAATGGCCCCACAACAAAGAACTGCCCGATCCAAAATGGCAGTAGTGATGAGGTTGAGAAGCCCAGAAGTAAAATGCTTCAGAAATTATGGTTAGAATCGGGAAAAGATCTCAGACGGTCTTTCTGAGTCGGGCTGCCCTGGGGAGGAACCTCTTGAGTCTCCAAGGGCCCTGCTACCCGCCCAAGACCCCAGGGGGTGCTGAGAACCAAGTGAAATCTGCTACCATCGTGGGGTGGACCTCCCAGTCCTGTCTGCCCTCAGGAAGTCCTCCTTTGCTTCAAAGAAACACTGTTAGTCCCATCAACACTCCAGAAAAGCCACACTGCCTCAAAAAAAGATTGACCAACAACGACAGCCCTCAGGAAATATTCCAGGGCAGTGACAAGGCAAACACTACCCGATAACGGAGAGTACAACTCCCTCAGGAGAAAGAAGACAACAAGCAAGATGAAGAAGCTGAGAAACCACCCCCAGTCAAACCAACAGGAGAACTCACCTAAAACAGTCAACAATGAAACTGATCTCTGCAGTCTGACAGACCTGGAGTTCAAAAGAGAAATAGTGAAAATACTGAAGGAATTAAGAGAAGATATGAACAGCAATGCAGATACCCTCAGAAAGGAGCTAGAAAATATAAGGAGGAGCCAAGAAAAACTAGAACATTCATTTGCAGAGATGCAAACTGAACTAGGGGCAGTAAAAACCAGAATGAATAATGCAGAAGAACGAATCAGTGATATGGAAGATAGAATAATGGAAATCACTCAATCTGGTCAACAGACAGAAAACCGAATCAAAAAACTGGAAAGCAATATAAGAGACCTATGGGATAATATAAAACGGGCCAATCTACGCATAATAGGAATTCCAGAAGGAGTAGAAAAAGATAAAGGAATGGAAAATATATTTGAAGAAATTATCGCTGGAAACTTCCCAAATCTAAAGGATACTGGATTCAAGATACAAGAAGCACAGAGGGCCCCAAACAAACTGAACCCAAACAGACCCACACCAAGACACATCATAATAAAAATGGCAAAAGTTAGTGATAAAGAGAGGATCCTAAAGGCAGCAAGAGAAAAACAGAATGTTACCTACAAGGGAACCCCCATAAGAATATCAGCTGATTTCTCTACAGAAACACTACAGGCCAGGAGGGAATGGCAAGAGATATTTAAAGTGCTCAAAGGAAAAAATATGCAACCTAGAATACTTTATCCAGCAAGAATATCATTTAAAATAGAAGGGGAAATAAAAATTTTTCCCAACAAACAAAAACTTAAAGAATACAGCAACACAAAACCCAGGTTAAAGGAAATATTGAAAGGGCTTCTCTAAACCAAAAAGAAAGGAAGGAAAGGGAAGAAAAAAGAAAAGAAAAAAAAAAAAAAAAGAAGAAGAAGAAGAAGAGGAAGAACTAGGACTGAGGAAGATACAATCAGAGAGCAGTCACTCAAATAAGCCAGCATACAGATTTAATCATGAACATGCTTCAAACAAAATAAAATTAAAAAGAAAAAAATAAAAGAGTCATCAAAACCATAAAATGTGGGCAAGGGATGTTAGGAGGTAAATAATCCTTTTTGTTTCTATGTATGTCTCTCTTCTTAATTTTAATATAATAATGAAGTGTTTGAACTTACAGGACCATCAGGCTAAAACACACAATTATGGGAAGGGGTTAGCATACTTAAAAAACAGGGCAACCACAAGCCAAAACCAAATATTGCATTTGCAAAAAATGAAAAAAAAAAAATACACTCAAGCAGATAATAACAGGAGACCATCCAACCAAAAAAAAAAAAAAAAAGAAGAATGGAGAACCATAGAATCAACTGGAACACGAGGATCAAATGGCAATAAATAATCATCTGTCAATTATCACCTTAAATGTCAATGGACTGAATGCCCCAATCAAAAGACACAGAATGGCTGAGTGGATAAAACGGCAAAAACCTTCAATATGCTGCCTACAAGAAACTCACCTTAGGACAAAAGATACATATAGATTGAAAGTGAAAGGCTGGGGAAAAGTATTTCATGCCAATAGACATGACAGAAAAGCAGGAGTTGCAACGCTCATATCAGACAAAATAGACTTTAAAACAAAAGACATAAAGAAAGACAAAGAAGGACACTATTTAATGATTAAGGGATCCATCCAAGGAGAGGATGTTACTATCATCAACATATATGCCCCAAACATAGGAGCACCCAGATACATACAACAAATATTAACAGACATAAAGGGAGATATTGATGAGAATACAATCATAGTAGGAGACCTAAATACCCCCCTCACATCAATGGACAGATCCTCTAGACAGAAAACCAATAAAGCAACAGAGATCCTAAAGGAAACAATAGAAAAGTTAGACTTAATTGATATCTTCAGGACACTACATCCAAAAAAATCAGAATACACATTCTTCTCAAATGCTCATGGAACATTCTCAAGAATCGACCACATATTGGGACATAAAGCGAATCTCAATAAATTTAGGAGCATAGAAATTATCTCAAGTATCTTCTCTGACCACAACGCCATGAAATTAGAAATCAACCATGGGAAAAGGAAAGAGAAAAAACCTACTCCATGGAGACTAAACAACATGCTACTAAAAAACCAATGGGTCAATGAGGAAATCAAGAAGGAAATTAAAAACTATCTTGAAACAAATGATAATGAAGACACAACCTCTCAAAATCTATGGGATGCTGCGAAAGCAGTGCTCAGAGGGAAATTTATAGCAATCCAGGCCTTTCTCAAAAAAGAAGAAAGATCCCAAATTGACAACTTAACCCTCCACCTAAATGAATTAGAAAAAGAAGAACAAAGAAGTCCTGAAGTCAGCAGAAGGAAGGAAATTGTAAAGATCAAAGAAGAAATCAATAAAATAGAGACTCAAAAAACAATAGAGAAAATTAATAAAACCAAGAGCTGGTTCTTTGAAAAGGTGAACAAAATTGATAAACCCCTGGCCAGACTCACTAAAAAGAGGAGAGAAAGAACCCAAATCACCAAAATTATAAATGAAAAAGGAGAAATCACAACGGATACAGCAGAAATACAAAAAACCATAAGAGAATACTATGAACAACTATATGGCAATAAGTTTGACAATCTGGAAGAAATGAACAATTTTCTAGAATCTTACACCCTGCCAAAACTGAATCAAGCAGAAACAGACCAACTGAACAGACCGATCACTAGAAATGAAATTGAAGAGGTCATAAAATCACTCCCTACAAATAAAAGTCCAGGACCAGATGGCTTCACAGGTGAATTCTATCAAACATATAAAGAGGATCTGGTGCCCATCCTCCTTAAACTCTTTCAAAAGGTTGAAGAAGAAGGAATACTCCCAAAGACATTCTATGAGGCCACCATCACCCTCATTCCAAAACCAGGCAGAGATACCACCAAAAAAGAAAACTATCGCCCAATATCATTGATGAATATAGATGCAAAACTTCTCAACAAAATCTTAGCCAACCGAATCCAACAACATATCAAAAAAATTATACACCATGACCAGGTTGGGTTCATCCCAGGTTCACAAGGATGGTTCAACATACGCAAATCAATCAACATCATACACCACATTAACAAAAAAAAAGTCAAAAATCATATGATCATCTCAATAGATGCAGAAAAAGCATTTGACAAAGTTCAACATCCATTCATGATCAAGACCCTCGCCAAAGTGGGTATAGAGGGAACATTCCTGAATATAATCAAAGCCATTTATGATAAACCCACAGCAAATATAATCCTCAATGGGGAAAAACTGAAAGCCTTCTCACTCAAATCTGGAACAAGACAGGGATGCCCACTCTCACCACTGCTCTTCAACATAGTTTTGGAAGTCTTAGCCACAGCAATTAGACAAACAAAAGAAATCAAAGGCATCCATATAGGAAGAGAAGAGATCAAACTGTCACTGTATGCAGATGACATGATTCTATACCTAGAAAACCCTAAGGACTCAACCCCAAAACTCCTTGAACTGATTAATAAATTCAGCAAAGTGGCAGGATATAAGATTAACATTCAGAAGTCAGTTGCATTTCTGTATACCAGCAATGAAGCATTAGAAAAGGAATACAAAAATACGATACCTTTTAAAATTGTACCTCACAAAATCAAATACCTCGGAATACACCTAACCAAAGAGGTAAAGGACCTATATGCCGAGAACTATAAAACCTTAATCAAAGAAATCAAAGAAGATGTAAAAAAATGGAAAGATATTCCATGTTCCTGGATTGGAAAAATCAATATTGTGAAAATGGCCATCCTACCCAAAGCAATCTACAGATTCAATGCAATCCCTATCAAATTACCCATGACATTTTTCACAGAACTAGAACAAACAATCCAAACATTTATATGGAACAACAAAAGACCCAGAATCGCCAAAGCAATCCTGAGAAACAAAAACCAAGCAGGAGGCATAACTCTCCCAGACTTCAAGAAATACTACAAAGCCACAGTCATCAAAACAGTGTGGTACTGGTATCAAAACAGACAGACAGACCAATGGAACAGAATAGAGAATCTGGAAATTAACCCTGACACCTATGGTCAATTAATCTTTGACAAGGGAGGCAAGAACATCAAATGGGAAAAGGAAAGTCTATTCAGCAAGCATTGCTGGGAAACCTGGACAGCTGTATGCAAAGCAATGAAACTAGAACACACCCTCACACCATGCACAAAAATAAACTCCAAATGGCTGAAAGACTTAAATATACGACAGGACACCATCAAACTCCTAGAAGAAAACATAGGCAAAACACTCTCTGACATCAACATCATGAATATTTTCTCAGGTCAGTCTCCCAAAGCAATAGAAACTAGAGCAAAAATAAACCCATGGGACCTCATCAAACTGAAAAGCTTTTGCACAGCAAAGGAAACCCAAAAGAAAACAAAAAGACAACTTACAGAATGGGAGAAAATAGTTTCAAATGATGCAACTGACAAGGGCTTAATCTCTAGAATATACAAGCAACTTATACAACTCAACAGCAAAAAAACCAATCAATCAATGGAAAAATGGGCAAAAGACCTGAATAGACATTTCTCCAAGGAAGATATACAGATGGCCAACAAACACATGAAAAAATGCTCAACATCGCTGATTATAAGAGAAATGCAAATCAAAACTACCATGAGATACCACCTCACACCAGTCAGAATGGCCATCATTAATAAGTCCACAAATAACAAGTGCTGGAGGGGCTGTGGAGAAAAGGGAACCCTCCTGCACTGTTGGTGGGAATGTAAACTGGTACAGCCACTATGGAGAACAGTTTGGAGATACCTTAGAAATCTATACATAGAACTTCCATATGACCCTGCAATCCCACTCTTGGGCATCTATCCGGACAAAGCTCTACTTAAAAGAGACACATGCACCCGCATGTTCATTGCAGCACTATTCACAATAGCCAGGACATGGAAACAATCCAAATGTCCATCGACAGAGGATTGGATTCGGAAGATGTGGTATATATACACGATGGAATACTACTCAGCCATAAAAAAGGATGACATCATGCCATTTGCAGCAACATGGATGGAACTAGAGAATCTCATACTGAGTGAAATGAGCCAGAAAGACAAAGACAAATACCATATGACATCACTTATAACTGGAATCTAATATCCAGCACAAATGAACATCTCCTCAGAAAAGAAAATCAATCATGGACTTGGAGAAGAGATTTGTGGTTGCCTGATGGGAGGGGGAGGGAGTGGGAGGGATCGGGAGCTTGGGCTTATCAGTCACAACGTAGAATAGATTTACAAGGAGATCCCGCTGAATAGCATAGAGAACTATGTCTAGATACTCATGTTGCAACAGAAGAAATGGTGGGGGGAAAACTGTAATTGTAATGTATACATGTAAGGATAACCTGACCCCCTTGCTGTACAGTGGGAAAATAAAATTAAAAAAAAAAAAAAAAAAAAGAAATTATGGTTAAATTGAATTAGAACTCATCCAATTCAATATTTATTGAGCATATGCATGTGTTAGGCATTGTTGTAGGTGCTCAGGAATTAAAGATGAATAAGACATGTCTCTTCTCTCAAGGCTACATAAAGCAATTATAAAAATACAAGTTGGAATGTGATCCAAAGCTAAATTGAGTATGTAAGTGTTTTAGGACTCAGAAAAGTATGATGCCTGGAAGCCAGTATTAATCAGGAAAAAGATGGGTCACAAGTTTGGTCTTGAAGGAAAGGTGAGATTTGGAGAGGCAGACCGGGGGTGCGCTGGCAGGTGATGGGGCTGAGTTAAGGGACAGCCATAACATCACTGGCCTCACTGTCAGAAATACACACCTGATAGGCACACAAAAAGCACCTCCGGTTCTCCCAAACCACTGCCAGCTGCAAGAAGCCAAGGCTGGCCAGAACCTATGCATCTTTATTTCCTATCTCTGGTCACCAATGCCTGGAATAGGATATGGAGTTAATGAATGAATATGAAATAATTAGAAAATGAAAATAAAACCAAGAACTATCATCTAATGAACATCTGGCCATGTCAGTATCTCATTCAATCCTTACCACAACCCTGTAAAGTACACAGTATTAACACTCTTAATATGAGGAAACTGAGTGATGGGATGAACAGATAAAGGAACAAGTAGGATTTCCCGTCATGGCTCAGCAGTTAACCAATCTGACTGGCATCCATGAGGACGCAGGTTCGATCCCTGGCCTTGCTCAGTGGCTTAAGGATGTGGCATTGCCATGAGCTGTGGTGTAGATCACAGACATGGCTCAGATCCTGTGTTGCTGTGGCTGTGGCCCTAAGAAGCAAAAAAAAAAAAAAAAAAAAAAAGGATCAAATAAATCAACCAAAAAACAGCTTAAACAGCTCTGCTTCTCTCTCATCCTAACCTACAATCTTCCCAATTCCTACCACTGCCCAGCTTTCCAAGAAGATTTACATGCAAGGTGGCTGACCAGCACCTAGTTTAAAAAGCACAGGTATCCACTGGGTCAATGGTCATTTTTGAGGGTCCCTAAGGCCACTGTAGCACTGGCACTATGTCAAGGACTTGCCAGAATTTCTGCTGGCCAGAGGCAGCACCACAAAAGGGAACAGAGCAGGGAGGCTGCTCTAGGACATCCTCAGGGAAAAGGTTCAGGATCCCTGGTCCACATTAACACAAGGCAGCCAGCAGCAGCACACAGCATCTTCTTGTCACCAGCATATTTAGCATACCTTCTAATTATGTGATAAAAATCCTACTGGCAACTGCTTTTCCCAGAGCAGCACATTACCAGCATCCAAATATTTCTCAGGCTCTAAATAATAGGGTAGTTTTGCACGGCACGTATCTGAAGCAGCTGCAATAGCACAAATCAGTGCTAGATAATCCCTATTTATACAGTCCTCCGACCATTTATAGGATACTCTCTGGCTTTATTTCATTGGATCCAAGCAATCATGTTAGAAGACAGGTCACCTTATTTCCATTTTACAGTGGAAGAACCAAGGCTCAGAGATGTGAAGTGAACTGCCCATGGTTACACAGCAAGGTCTCTGACCACAGCTGCCTTTTCCAGTAACCCTGATATGTACCAACCACTTGGCATAGCCCCTTGGCCATGGGGCAATTTTCACTCTCTGTTCTTTTCTTATTTAATGTGTACACAAATAATGGTTACTCGTATGTCAATTTAAAAAATCACTCTGATACAAAACCCAATGCAGAAACAACCCCCTTCTCTTAGAGCAGGCTCAGCCAACTTTGAGGGTTGGCACGCTTTTTCTGTACAAGGTCAGATAACAAATATTGTATGTTCTATAGAACAGAGTATCTCAACAGATATATATGCACATCTGCTCTTATAGTGCAAAAGCAGCCACAGACAATCTATTCATGAGTGGCTGTGGCTATGTTCTAATTAACTTTATAAAAACTGTTGGGGTGGTGGGAGGCTAGTTTCCTGAACCCTAATTTTTTTTTTTTTTTTTTTTTTTTTTAGGGCTGCACCCATGGCATAAAGACGTTTCCAGGCTAGGGGTTGAACTGGAGTTACAGCTGCCAGCCTACACCATAGCTACAGCAACACAGGATCTGAGCTGCATCTGTGACCTACACTGCAGCTCACGGCAATGCAGGATCCTGGACCCACTGAGTGAGGCCAGGGATTAAACCTGGATCCTTATGGATACTAGTCAGATTTGTTTCCACTGTGCCACAACGGGAACTCCCCCAACCCCTAAATTAAATTATAAGGTCTTCCCATCTGTTATGGACTGAATTGTTTTCCCCCTAAATTCATGTATTAAAGCCCTCAACTCCAATGTGTTTATATCTGGAGACAGGGCCCTTAGGGAAGTGATTAAGTTTAAATGAGGTCATAAAGGTGGAGCCAAATCCAACAGAGCTGATGTCCTTTTAAAAAGAGGAAGAGACATCAAAAGTGTATGTGCACTGAGAAAAGGCCATGTGAGGACAGAGAGAGGAGGAGGCTGTCAAAAGCCTGGAAAAAAGGCCTCCTCAGAAACCAACCCTGACAGCACCTTGATCTTGGGCTTTCAGCCTCCAGAACTGTGAGAAGATAAATTTCTCTTGTTTAAGCCATCAAATCCATGGGATTCTGTAATGGCAAATTAGTCTGCAGCCCAAAGGACTAATACACTATCCTCTTACAAATCTGATCAACCCACAAGACTCAAATCTCCTACAAATTAAGAATCAGAAGAATATGAAACTTTTTTTCTAATGAGAATAGGTTTCAAATGCTCCCATCCCCTTCCCTTTCCTGAGCTCCCTGAATTAAAGATCCCTTTATCCTATTCCAACAACTTGGCTCAACATTTCTCCTTTTCCCCCCATTCCTCTGAGTTTTCCAGTTACTTATATAACATTCCCTAAATGGCATTATGTCACTATTTTTCCTCTCAAAATGTAAACAAACAATCCCAGTTTCTTCACTTGAGCAGGATGAAAGATTGCTCTGCTGAGGTAAAGTGACCAAATGAACACACAACTTCGATTCCTGGTTAATACTTTAAAAGAGTAAGTACAAATCAAGTAAGTCAGAAAGAATCCCCTTAAAGTGAGGGAGAAATGAACCTTTAGGATGGTTTGCAAGAGACATTTGAAGAAGAGCAATAAAGAGCCACCAGTAGGCCCCAACACACCGCTTGTTCATAGAGCAAGGTCATCTGCAGAGTTCAGAATGTTGCAGGGTGGCTCACCCAGCAGAGCTAGCAATTACAACCAGGCTGACCTACAGCAAGACAGCTACAATTCCCAAACCTATAATTCTGTGCCAATCACCCTTTCCACAGACCTCCAAAATCTCCCTTAATAAAAAAGCTCCAATGGTGATGACAGCAGACTACTCCCTGGAGAGGACGTTATGTCATTCTGGATGGAAAACAGAAACGGCAGCATAAGTGTGGCAATATTAAGAGTGGTTTTCAGAAAGAGGGGCAAGGAAAACTCTCTAACTTTGAATCCCATTTTCAAGAAGGATCTTGCTTGTTAACAAGTTGTGCTTTCTCTGGTCCTCACTCAGTAGTTACTCTCATCCCAAAGGGAGAAGAATAGCGTATGGCAGGGGGCACATGAGAGCCAAGCTCTTTTCCAATGCTCTGTCTTGCAATCAAGGAGCACACGTCAACTCTACTCCGCATTAAACACCCACACCATCTAAAACAAATTCAAGAGTACTTAAAAACTCCTAAAAATGGGGAAGTTTCCATTGCGGCTCAGTGGTAATGAGCCTGACCAGAATCCATGAGGATGCGGGCTTGATCTCTGGCCTTGCTCAGCGGGTTAAGGATCCGGCACTGCCGTGAGCTGTGGTATAGGTCACAGACAAGGCTTGGATCCAGTTGCAGCTTCAATTCGACCCGTAGCCTGGGAACCTCCATATGCTGCGGGTGTGGCCCTGAAAAGACAAAACAAACAAACAAAAACCTCCTAGAAATGGGAGTTCTCTTGCGGTGCAGTGGGTTAAGGATCCAGCATTGTTACTGCACCAGCTTGGGTTGCTGCTGTGGTGTGGGTTCAATCCCTGGCCTGGGAACTTCCATGTGACACAGGCATGGCAAAAAAGAAATAAAAAAATAAAATAAAATAAAAAAAAACCTCCTAAAGTAAAACTCAAACTAATCCCAGAACTGCGAGAAGAAATGAGGTAATGTGTATTTGGGCACAAGCAAGACTAACACATGATAATCAATAAATGTTTGCTCAATAAATGTATAAATAATCACCAGGAACCAGCTTCCTGTCCGGGGCTCAGGGTTTCTTTTCACATTCTAATCCATTAAGAAGCCAAGCATCAAGCTCTGTTTTCGTCTCTAAAACCAAATGATTAGCACTAAGATTTATGGCAACATTTTGTGCTAAATGAAGTATTCAACAGTTCTGATGCCTTGGGTCCTTCAGCCTCCTGAATATTTGGTTGTACAGAGAACCCAGATATCTTCTTATCCACCTCAGCAAAAATCTAGAATAAATTTTAGCAGCTTCCTCACAAAGTCTCCCCATCCTGCTCATAAACAAAGCACCGTCGATTCACATCCCACACAAGCCCCCACAGCCACACGTGTGCACCAAGAACCTCCAGCTAATTGCAGCAGCACCAACCCAGCGATTCAGATTCATAATGATTCCTAAGTACTGAGAAAAGTGTGAGCTTGACATCCACATTCCTCTATCCCACTCCCTTCTGAAAACCACTCAAACAGCTGGGAGCCACTGCACCCAAAAGCTCTAAACAGAACAAGCCCAAAGCAGAGGTGCACAGGATGGTGCGAAAGGGACAAGCAGACATGGAGCACCTTCCTCCCAGCTCCAACTGTGAACCGTGCTCAGAGTGACCACACCGCTCCAACACTTGCTGGCCATTTGCTGGACTTGAGTTCCATACCCAGACACCACCTGCCTACTCGCATAACTCATTTTTTACCCTTTCCAAACAGCAGTGACTAGGTATTCAGTCTCCCAGTCAAAAGACAGACAAAAATTAGAGGAAGTGACATGCAAGCTGAAATCTGAAAGATGACTCCTTTTGGAGGCTGGAGGTTAAGAAGAAATATACTATACTAGAAAAGGTGTAAAGGGAGGAGAGGGCATGGTGTCACCGAAATAAGTCCAACATAATGTAAAGCCACGGAGAAAGGAGGAGGAAAATAAAGTGTGAAATCAGCTGGAGCCAGATCATTCCTATGGGCCCTTTTCGGCTACGTGAAGGAGTTTGCAACATCACAGGGAAGGGTTGAAGCGGGATGAGTGGCAATGACGGGACTCGCACTTTAAGAAAGAGCATTCTATGGAGGATGCTGTGCAGAACCACCAGGCTGCAGTAATGGAAGCTAAGCTGAAGGGAGCCTGCGGTGGCAATGGACGTGAAGAAAAATCCCTTTGAGGTCCAGATCTTTATGTGCTAAGACGTGATGGTTCCTGAATAACCTACCAAAGTGGAAAAAGACGAATTCCTCTGGCGCCCTACTGAATAGGATATAATAACCTCTTTCAGAAGCAAGGTGAACTTGCTTTCATGCCCTAGGTGCTCAATCCTTAACATATCGTCTCACATTTATGTGGTGCTATCACGTGTATTTTCATTTCATTTCATCCCCCAAACCCTCTGAGAGAGGGTGAACTGGTATGAGCCCTCTTTAAAAAACAGGGAAATGTTCAGAAAGCAGATGCAAAGTCAGCTTTCAAAGTCTTGGTGAGTGACCTTGGGGGTGGACTCTGCAAATCAGTGGGAAAAAGAGAAATAGCACCCTTTGATTACGTTCCCCGAGTGGCTCCATGTCTGGCTTCCACACTACTTTATCTACCATCTTTTCATTAATAATGTTGACAACACCTGACCTTTTAAAAACTGCTGGAAAGCGGATGTGTTGGAGGATGTGCCCCAGGAGAAGAAACTGCTCCCTGGTCCCAGCTGTGCTCTGGTCATTGCCATTAGGGCACCAGGGCTGGAGCATGGATGAGAATTCACATCCTGTAACTCCTCCACAAGGCTCACTCCACTACATTACCTGGATGAATGAAGAGACAGATGGATAAGCACAGAGATGGACTATGGGACAATCCCTTAAGGCTCTATAATCTACCTCTTTTGTCTAACAAACTCCACAGGAAAAATATTCATGTAAGCAAAATCAGATTAAATTGGACAAAGAAATAAGCAGGTTCCCCTGCTAGCCTCCTGGTTGAGGCTGCCTATGCCAATCATAGAGACCCTATCCCTCACTCAAGGCTCAGTTATAAATACACACACACACCCCACTGCAAACAGTTGCCTTTAGTAGCCAACAAACTCTTACTGATGGGGAAGGAGGGAGAAATGAATCCTGGAGACATTAACTGAGCCCCTGTATCCAGGCACATCTGAAGCTAAACTCTGGCCCTCATCTTTTTTCCAGTTGTATAAGCCAATACTTTTCTTTTTCATCCAAGGAAGTTAAAGTTTTCTAATGATTTGCAGCAGCAGTGTCTTAACTGATACAGAGTATAAACTGGTATAGTGGTATAACATTTCTATAAAACCATATAGTAATATGTATCAACAATTTTGTTCAGAGGCACACCTAACAAATTCGTTTCTAGGCGCCCAACCCAAGAAAATAACCTAAAACACATGGAAAGATTTATGCATGATGTTGTTTAATGTAAAAGCACAAACTAGTAAATAAATTTAGTGGCCCCTGGCCCATGTTGGAGGAAATTTTAGATCAAATTATGTTATATCTTTAGGATAGAATATCATGAAACCATTAAAACATTATGTTTATGACAACTTATTGAATGTGAGGTTACACTTGATCTTAGCCAAAAGGCCGAGAAGCGATAAATGTGAGGTTAAATGTTTTGCCTGTGATCATACTTAAAAATTAAGATTCAAAACTGTTTATGCACTATGATTTCAACTTTTTAAAGAAAAATAAAATATACAAAAATACTAGAAGGTGCCAAATGCTAATAGTGGCTGCTTCTGAATAGGGATATTACCAAATACTTCATGGAATTTTTTTTTTTATTATTCTTTTCTCTTAAATGCCCTAAAATGAACATACCACATGTTGATGGTCAAGGAAAAACTAACCTCCTAAATGAAATTCATTCTTTCTCATATTAAACAGAATCACCTTCTTTCAGGCCTCCACATAAGAGTTCTGGAATTCCAATGCAAGTGCCTCCGGGACCACACCTGGATCCCCCAGACAAGCTTTCAAATATTTAAAACCCAGCCAAAGTCTGAGTTTCACCCACTCCAGGTTAAAAATCACTGTTTTTCCAGCCATCTCCACAGGCCGGAGTGGGTTCTTCCACACTCCTGTGAGTATGTTCCAATGTATCCCTATCCCTTTGAAAATGTGCTTTTCTGAATTTGTCACAATGCTCTAGGAGTGGTCTCATAACTGGTGGAGAGGCAGTGGGATTCTCACCTCCCTTATTCTGGATACAGCATCTGTATTAATGCAACCTATGTTTCCATTTCCTCCCAGCTCAGGATAGGAGTGAACAGGGCAGTGCAGGTTTCTAAGACAGAGACAGAACTCACCACAGCAATATTCATATCCTCTCTCTTTGGAGAACTCCTGATTCTTCATAAGCCATCCTCCCACATCCCCCAAAGAATTCCTCTGGGATGATGTCACTCTGAACTTAATTCAGAGCAAAGTCCAGAGCTTTCTAAACCCTGAGGGAGGAGTGCCCCAGAGGATGTAGCAGAAGCCCTAAGCTTCAAAACTCTCTGGGGATAATCCTTTGTCCCTGATGCCAGGCACCAGGGCCCCACAAAATACATGGGCACTTGGGCCAGACTTCTGTTCAACTTGTTTTCCTAGGCCCAGGAAGGGTAACCTAAAGCCCAAGGAGTCACAGAGAGACTCTCTCCACATCTCAGGACATGCACGGCCTTTTGGGAGGTGAAGTGGCACATGGTATTATTTCTGGGTCATCCTGAGTGAATTTTGGAGAAAGGTTTAAAAAGCCGAATTCTGGGCCTAATGGACTAAATCACAGAAAGACCACTGGGGTCAAAACCTCCACATCTCCACAGGCAATTATCTGTGTACACGTAAATGCACTCACACACAGGCTTTCACCCTGTGTGGGCAACAGTGTTCCTTTCCCCGAAGCAGCCAACTTGTTCTGGATAAGGTGGCTCTGGGAAAGCGATGTCAAACAGCAAGGAATTCTTTTCTCCCAAGTCTCAGATGGAGAAACTGAAGCTCAGGAAGTGAAATGGGTTTCCTACTAAGATCTCACAAGGTCAGCTGCCCTCAGTGCCAACGGCTTCCATCGCTAGACACTTGGCTTCCACCACCAGCCGCTGCTCCCTCCCGCAAAGCTGAATGTATCAACTCCCCTCTGGTTCTAGGACCAAAGGGATCATCTGTACTCTGCTCGTTTTGCATCTGCATACCAAACCCACGGTTCTTAATTTCATGTGGATAAATCAATCAGGCCAGTCTACTGCAACTCTCTTCAAACCCAGAATTGGGTTTTAGTCATAAAACACTCAAGTGTTAAAATCAGTCCATTCAATGGTATCCCAGCATGGGAGTACCTGGGGAAGGGGGTAGGTAAAGGTTAGTGGTTTATAAGAACTCACTCTAGGGGCAGGAGAATTTGTAAAGATGTATACACACAAACACACACACACAAGACAAGCAATCCACACTCTGCTCTCCAGGGATTATCAATGGGAATTGCCAGTATCCCCAATACTTTGGGAAAGAGCAAGCTGAGAAGCCACTCAAAATTCCTGTGTACATGTGTACACGTCCCAGAGGGGCTGGGGACAATGGTAGAAGGCACAGGGACACAGGCCTTAGCCAGCTCTGTCAGTTAGCTGTTGTTTATCCTCGGCAGCATCAGGATCACACCACCTATTGATCCTTACAAAGGTTTAAAGGACTAAATAAAAGAAGCCTAGTGTGGAAGTGAGCAGCACATAGCAGCACGGCAGAAAGGATAAAAATGGCACAGTCCCCCTCTCCCACCCTTTACGGGCTATCTCTGCAAGGTTCCATGAGAAAAATAAGATCTCCAACTGGTCTCCTCTTGCCTCAGGTTCCAAACATAAAACTCTAGAAGCAGATTCTAGGAGATTTGAAGGTCAAATGTAAACCTAAAGCTGCACCTGGGGTGAGATGTGGTGAGAGTGTGGTAAATCGCCACTGTAAGGCAGGGACTGGAGCTTATCCAGTGATGAGGAAATGGGACAACTAGGAGTTGTGCTTAGGAATAGCTGTGCCATATTTAAGCAGTCAATCCATATTTTCTGAGTGGCTATTACTCGCAGGGTATCATGTGGAAGACAACACAACCTCAGCTGCTTACCATTCAGCTGGGAAAGCAAGGCCCCAACTCCTCAAGACTGTAGGTTAAGACACCTGTTCCTCTCTGGCCTCGGAGGCCACAACTAAATGGGGGTCAGGGGGTGAGGGTGTTGGTCCCAACAGCCTTTACACACTAAGCTCTCAAGGCAGTGGTTCCTACTCGCCATTTTATCTCCTGTGCTAGCCAAGAGCAAGGTGCAGGCAGAAATCAACGCAAGAATGAGAAAATTGAATTTGAATCTAAGACAAGGAATTATTTGGAGATTTGCTGCAATAGCTCTCAGGTTGATGTCCCTGCTTCTAAGCCTCAGGGAGAAACATGAGCAGTCCCCACGTCCTCCTGAGGTCCATCCTCTCGATCAGCTCAGCAAGAACCACCCAGACCCTTGCAGAATCTTCAGAATTCTTTGCGGGCTTTTTCTTCAAGTTTCTGAAGAACAGATCTGAATCCCTTCTCTTGCCACAGCAGGGAGATTTCAGCAACTCTTAAGGAGCTGACTCCTGCCCTCTGTTCTCTCTGGGAGCAAAAATCACAAAGGGTTAGACTGACAGGACATTACAAAGATCAGAAATTTTAAGCCTCAGCACCTCCCATTCATATGCAGATGACTCTGAAGACTAGAAAATAAGGAGGACCATGAGGAAGATTATAGGCCTAACTAGTCAGTCTGTAATTAAAGCGTCATTCTCTCCCCAGCTCCCTCCCTAAGCACCTAAAAGAGCATCAGACAGCCCACTCTCTCCTCCATCCCTCTGCTCATGTTTCTCTCACCATCCTCTTATAATGCCTTCTAGGTCAATGCCAGAGCAGGCAGCACCAGAGCCCTCAGGCACTGGGACTCACGACGCCTCTGCACTTGACTGGCCCTGCAGCCAGCAATAGGGAGAGGCTTCAGGCAGAGCCATCTTGCCTCAGGGCACATGCCTGGTGAGGCCGGTGGGGCAGCTGCCCTTGGTCATACTGCACTGTCTGTGCTGCAAAGCTCTTTTCATCACAGCCCTGAAGAGCAGGCTGGAGCACAAGTGAACCTGAGGACAGCGTGACCCCAGGCAGGGGAGGACCAGAAGAGTAAGTGCTCTCAGTCCTGCAGTCCTCCCATGCACCCTCAGGCTGGGCATCTCTGCTCACTCACTCAGAAAAGTGACATTTCAGACAGCTGGCACCTGGTGGCGGAAGGAGCACAGGGAGGGAAATGCAGCAGACCTAGTCTCCAGGCCCCACCCTCAGCTGCCCTGAGCCTGAAGAGGGCTGCCCAAGAAGATTCCTAAACTGCCTGACCTCTAAAGTCTGGGTTCCCAGGCTCTTTCTCTGCAGGCTTCCAACCTAAAAGTGCTTTTACTTAGTTCTTAGAGACTTATTTCCAGGACAGACCAGCCTCAATCCACTTGTTCCATTTCACAGAGACTCAAAACTGAGAACTCCCAAGGGAGATCCAGCTACAGTTGAACACCCAGCAGCCAGGACATCAGAGCTGCCGAGAGCCTCCTTTCCCCTCTACATTTTCTCCATTCCCCTCCACCAGGCATGAGAAATTTCAAGGGAAGCCAACACCATCATGCAGTTAAACATGGCAGCACAAAACCAGCAGGACTTTTTCCTTTTGTTTCCACTTGTATTTAGTCAAAATACCACTTTCAGATTTGTCTGTGTGTGTGGTCTCTGCATTGGCCTGAGAACTCTCATAGAAGAGAGACCATTTCTTGATTATTTACCATGCAGCACCAAAGACAATGCCATTAGCAGTTAATTATTACTCAAAGACATGGACTCTGCCCTCAAAAACGTGTGTTTTACGGACCTGCCAGTAAACGTCCACACAGGACGTGGCTTTACTCACAATGGAATGGGAAAAAAAAAAAAAAAAACTACCAATAAACTCCTTTAACTACTCTTCACAATTATTCATCTGGTTACAGATGGAAAATGAAAAGATCCTGCCTGAACCAGCAGCAGGTTGGGTGTGAAAAAGAAAAAGGGGAACAAAAACCCTGGGGCCTCCAGCCCCACTCTGCCCTGAATTCATTCACTCAATGAATGTTTACTGACCGTCTGCTAAATACCAGGCGGTCTGCTCCCTCCAAATGGCCCCTTTGTTAGTCCATAAAATTTCTAATTATTAAATATGTGTCCACTATAATAGAATATTACATTGCATTTTTTTTCAAAACATTTATTTCTATTACAGGTTGTCTTCCATAGTCCATGTGGTGATGGGATGTTCCTTCAGCTTCCTGTTCTCCACCCCCCTGCCATCCTAGAGAACTAGTGCCCTCTATCCCACACTTCCCCCAGGCCAGGCTGCACATTCCCGAAGGGCACATCCTTCATTTGCACACGACCATTTCCAAACAGTGACAAAGCACCTACTATGTGCTGCACACCATGTCTCCCGAAATCCCTACACATGGAGTTCTCGCTGGACCTGTGGCCTCAAAAACATGCAGAATGAATCAACCAATCATAGTTTCATACCGAAACAGCTTGGTACTGAAGCTAATGAAGCAATGAATACAACATGGGTAAATAAAACCCACCAAACAAATGGCAAGCCTCGATGTTACCATTAGCCATTTCTATCTCCTGTATCACCAAACTGTTACCTTCTTCCCCAGAGACAATAGACAAGTTTTCATTTTACCACATTTTCCTTCACACCTTTAAAGAAGTGTGAACTCTTCAAACAGCATAAAAATAAAATAATCAGGAGGAAAGACAGTCAAGATCCAACACCCAAGGAAAACAGCGGCATCATAAGCCTCAGAGATGACTCAGGTCCTTTCAGCGCTTGAGTTCTGAGAGTCCTGGAACAAGAACACTGCCAAATAAGAGCCAGGCTTCGTTTCATTACAACTGGCCTAAATATCACAGATTAGAACTCTTACAGGACATATCCAAATTCCGCTGAGGAAAAGAACTGACTGGAAAAGTTGAGAACAGGAGCTGGGAAGAGAGAGCACAGAACACTCAAATCTTTTTTTTCTTTCTTGTTTTTAGGGCCACATGTATAGCATAGGGAAGTCCCTAAGATAGGGGTCAAATCGGAGCTGTAGCTGTGGGCCTACACCACGGCCACAGCAATGCAGGATCCGAGCCATGTCTATGACCTACACCACAGCTCTTGGCAACACCCAATCTTTAACCCACTGAGCAAGGCCAGGGATCAAACCTGCATCCTCATAGTTACTAGCTGCGTTTGTTACCATTGAGCCACAATAGGAACTCCCTAGAACACTCCAATCTGTGTTTTGTTTGTTTGTTTGTTTGCTTTTTAGGGCTGCACCCACAGGATATGGAAGTTCCCAGGCCATGGGTCTAATCAGAGCTACAGCCACAGCAATGCCAGATCCGAGCCACGTCTGTGACCTATACCACAGCTCATGGCAACACTGGATCCTTAACCCACTGAGCGAGGCCAGGGATCGAACCTCATGGTTCCTCATCAGATTCATTTCCACTGCACCATGATGGAAACTCCAAACACTCCAATCTTAATAAAACATTTAGGTGCTGATAACTGTCCTCAACCCCCACATTGACACGACCAACTCTAAAGACAATATTCCATCAGTAAAGACATTCTCATCCATCCCTTTAGTCCAACAGTCTAACTCATTTCATTATTCTGACAATGGCTTACTTTTTAATTTAAACCCAGTTACACACCTGGCCCTCATCTATGACCATTAGTAGACAGACACAACATGTGGCATATGGTTGCTCTCAAGAAGATGACAGTCTAGTTGGAAAGAAAGACAACTGTCACAGAAATTCAGTCTAAGAACAGGACTGTGTGAATGGGATGAATATGGGTTGGAGTGGGTGGAAATGTATGATGGAAGAGAAGGAACATGAGAAGGGAGAAAAGGATGCAGAACGGCAACAGAGAATGGCATTTCAGAACAAGTGGCAGGCATGGATTAAAGGAAACAGCAACTAATGTGGTCACTGGGGAAGCAGGAAGGGAGTTCACATAGGCTCCCAGCCTGCATGAAGTACAGGATATGCTGTGCAGAGTAGAGGAGTGTGAAGTGTGGTAACATATTTATAAAAGCCAAGTAGAAGAGTGTGGGAGTTCCCTGGTGGTCTAGTGGTTAGGAATCACTGCTTTTACCCTGCAGCTGGGGTTCAATCCCTGGTCTGGGAACTGAGATCCCACACCAAGCTGCTGCATGCCATGGTAGACAGACGGAAAGAAAGAAAGGAAGAAAGGAAGGAAGGAAATAAAGGAGTTTATTTATTTATTCAATAAGTACATAGTTATTTATGTACTACATGCCAGGCACTATACTGGGCACCAGAGATGCTGGGATGCAATGTAACCATGATGGTGGTTTCAAGGACCTAGGCATATGGCCCCAGAGAGACAGCAAGTAGACTGGCAATGAAAGGACCGAGTAGAAGTGTTATAAGCACAAAGTACTAATGAGACAGTAAAGATGGGGCACCAACTTCATGCTGTAAGAAAGACAGTAATATTGGTATTAATATTAATAATTATCAATACTGCCATTCTTAGTGGCAGCTTCCATTTACTGAACACCTAGTACCTGCCACACACTATACTAAGTACTCATTTAACCCTCAGAGAACCCTCTAGTTACTACCCCTACCTCTTTTCAACCAGAGATGAGGCAAGCCTTACAAAAATCACAGAACTGCTAGGTGGCAGACTGTGTGTAGGGAACACCATCTCTGGCACTCCCTCTACACAAGGCGTGGGCGATTCAGACAAGCAATGCAGACAAGTGGCCTAGTATCATTCAAGTAACACACCTAAGCAAGCCACTGGCCAAACCCTCCAAGATAACAGTTCGCAGGAGTAAAACCATTGGGGGAAGGAAAGAATTGGTAGGGTGGGCACGACACATACATACTACTGTATAAAACAGATGATTAACAAGAATCTAGCACAAGAATATCCACTCCATAGTTTGTATTGACGTACATGGGAAAAAAGAATGGATATATTGACATTCATGACTGAGACACTTCACTGTACATCCGAAACTACCACAACACTGTAAATCAACTATACTTCAATAAAATTCAATTTTAAAAAGTAAAATAAAATAGTCAATTAGGAAAAAAAAAAAAAAGATAATGCCGGACATTAATCTCCAGTTTCTGCAAGATCACTTTTTCAGGACTGAATGTCTCAACCTGATTTCAAATACCTTTCCTAGGGAAAAAAAGAAGTTAGACTTCCTCAAAGCATGAATATCCCCTTCCTGCCTCTCCTCTGTGTCACTCCATCCCCAGTCCCCAAGGACAGCCAAGGGCTGTTGGCGAGACACTATGAGCCCAGACCAAAGGTAAAGAGAACACTGGCAACCTTGCCAAGCCCGCAGTACAGTTTTTATGTGAACCTTTTGATCATCCGTGAGATCATTTAAGAAAAAAAGACCATTTTCATTTCTAAGAGCCCCTTTGGAACAGGAGTGCAAACCTTGAAAGGTTACAGGGAATTTTTCCACAGACACACAACTTCCAACAGGAAAGGAGAAAACCGCAATGCCCTTTGAGAAAAGTCTCAAAACAAAAAGGGCACAGCCGGCACTGCAAGTTTGTTCCATGTGCAGGAGGCCTCTTCTCAGGCAGACCGGGGTTCCCAAACCAACCAGGCTCTCTGACAGGCTGGGCAGAGTGGTCTTACAAACTGGTCATGGTCAAAGGAATATACTATCTGCTCTGTTAAAGTAGGAAAGAATGCTCTGCTTTTTCGTTAGAGAGAAAGAAGGGAGAGAGAGAAAAGGGAGAGAGGAGAGGAAAAGAGAGGAGAATGAGAAGATACAGGGGTCTAGGTGGGTGGTGATTGGGAAGTGGGGAAATCATGTTTAAAAAGCACATGGAGGAGTTTCCATCATACCACAGTGGTTAACGAATCCGACCAGAAACCATGAGGTTGCGGATTCAATCCCTGGCCTTGCTCAGTGGGTTAAGAATCTGGTGTTGCCGTGAGCTGTGGTGTAAGGTTGCAGACGCGGCTCGGATCCCACATTGCTGTGGCTGTGGTGTAGGCAGGTGGACACAGTTCCGATTAGACCCCTAGCCTGGGAACCTCCATACGCCTCGGGTATGGCCCTAGAAAAGACAAAACAAAACAAACAAACAAAAACGTGGAGATGGAAAAGGGAGTCAGAGATGGGAAACAGGGAAGATCCTTCTGGGATATTTATTTAAGGCTGTGCATGGGAAGCTCCACGTGCAAAGTGTGTATTTCTGACACTTGTTGAAGGAAGAGCCCTGCATCTCTCTGCAGAGCCTGTGAGACGGGCGGCCCTAGCAGCTGTGTCACGCTCCAGAAAGTTGGCAGCTTTGCCTTGGATCTTCTGGCAAATACTTGCCAATAGCTCAGATGGCAAGGTAATCTCTTAATTAGAAAGAAAGAAAAGAAACATCCATCGAGCAATGGAAAATAACGTAGCAGAATCTAACAAATATTGCCGGGAGTTGTGGGGTGGTGAGAAAAGGGTCTCGGGCTTTGAGAAATGGGTCACGAGAAATAGAAAAGATCTGGCTCGATTTCTGAGAAGTGTCCCTTTTCCCTGGCCCCCCTGAAATCAGGAGAGATTCTTTAGGGAATTAGCAGGGAAGGAAACAGACAACCCAACTAAATTATTCAGATGGCAGCCAAGAGAATTTAGAGGCTTTTGGCTGCTATTCAGCAATACAGACAAACATTTAGTAAATGGTAAAGAGAAAAAGAAGCATGCAATTATCCATCGGCACAAATTCTTGAACACCCTCTTCTTCCTCTGTTCAGGCCTGATCGCCGGCCAGTCTACTTCCCTGTCTAACCCTCAGGCCATCCCTACTTTATCTCTTCTAGGGGCTTTTCAGCAAGTCCACATTCCCATCAGCTACAAGTGGTTTGGGCTCTTTCTTCCCTTTAAGCCAGGGCACTGAGACATATTTCAGCATAAAATGGCCCAGAATCTTATCTCCCATCACCCCAGCATACCTCCACTTCAGGACAGGAGAGCCTTCAAGTGTCTCCCTTAAGAAATATTTCAAAATACACAACCTACTGCTAAGAGGAATTTAAGACAGGGGATCTAGAGCAGCCTGTTCTTACAAGACAATTCAGGCTCCCAACTTGAGCTGCTTTCCAGCCAGGTCAGGATCACTTCTTAGGCATGAAGCTTATTTCCTTAGAGCCTAATAGTCATTTTTTCAGTAACAATTAAGAAAAACCTTTACCTGTTAGAACTTTCCTAGAATTCCCATTGTGGTGCAGTGGAAACAAATCCGACAAGGAACCATGAGGTTGCAAGTTCAATCCCTGGCCTCGCTCAGTGGGTTAAGGATCTAGCATTGCCATGAGCTGTAGTGTAGGTCACAGATGCAGCCCGGATCCTTCATTGCTGTGACATAGGCTAGCAGCTGAAGCTCCAATTCGACCCTTAGCCTGGGAACCTCCATATGCAGTGGAGTGCAGCCCTAAAAAGCAAAAAAGGAATTTTCCTGCCACATCTTGAGTGTTCTCCAAAGGTGGTGGACTCTCTCATAGGAGGAATTTTCAGCAGAGGCTGTCAGTTCCTTGCAAAGGGGCACATCCTGGTCATTTGCCAGGGGTCAAAGGAGGACATTAAGAGGGTCTGGCTGCAATCAGAAGTCTGGATTAGATCCCTTCTTAAGTCTCTTTCTTTCGTAGTCTGTAAAAGGGGGGAGGGGAAAGCACATGCCCTGCAAAAAGGTGGTAATAAGCACAACCATCTCCGGCCAAGCATTTACCTTAAAAATCAAACATGTATCAGATCCATGCAGAAAGATGCAAAATCACCTAAGGAAAACAGAAAAGTGTCCAGGCTGGTAAACCTGACTAGAATCAGATTAAATTATTTTAAAAGCTACCTCTATATTTACCCATACTCAAATCAAAAGGAGGACTGGCCATTAGTGGAAGTTCAGAGAAATGGAGGTTTCTTAACAGGCATGCATCGCGCATAGAGGCACAGACCTTGCACAGAGAAGGGTGACCTTAGCCCAAAGACTCACTGCTAATGCGGCCAAGCAGGAGACATCCTTTCTGTGAGATGAGGGCAGTCACAAGCCTCTTAGCCTGGTTGCCAAACACAAGTGTCACTTGTACTCCTTGTTCTGATTTTATCATCTCCAATGGCCTTCTGCTAACCACTCCTCTTCATCCCCAAGCCTGCCCCATCAGGCCTTACACTATGCTCAAAAGATCTTCCTTCCAATCAGCTAATTACCAAAACAGAACACATTCTCCTTTCAAAAGCTCTCCTAAGATTTTGCCCAGTTCAACCAAGTCATCCTAAGACTGGCAACTTACTACACAAGTGTCTGAGATACATCCTGATATATCCCTGGAGAAAAAGAAGTCAAGTTGATGGCCCAGACCAGCAGTTCTCAAATGTGAGCATACATCAGAATCACCTAAAGGGCTTGTTCAAACAGACTGCCCTACCGCAGAGTTTCTGGTTCAGTTGGTCCTGGGTAGGACCTGAGACTCTGCATTTCTAACAAGCTCCCTGGTGAACCTGCTCCTTGATGGTCTGGGGACTACACTTTGAGAACCACTGGGCTAGACCATTCAGGTAATCCAGGATGCAGACTTGGAAGACCAAAAAAGCTGCTACTGACTGAAAACTCCAAATAATTCTCTTAACTTTAAGGAGACAATCACCCCCATCTGAGTAGCAGTGCACCTGTTAGTTGAACAGCAAGCCTGGATCCATGCCAGCACTTTGGCCTGCATTATCTAATTCTAAATGAGCAGGGTAATGCTTAGGCTAAATGAATGGTACGATTACATTGACAATGATTATTATCATTATTAAAATTAATTGGCCAATAAATCATCTTGATCAGGAGGATCAGGAGTCTGTGACAAACACAAAGAGGTCAATTACAGGATCAGTCTGAGTTCGACTCTGTCTTGCCTCCAGGCCTCTTTATTGGGGGAGGAAGAAGAAGGGAATTCAGCCAGCTCTCTGGGAGAAAGCAGCAAGAATTCCTGGAATCCCTTATCTTCCTCTGCCAGCCCAAACACAGCTCCTCAAGCAACTCAGTAAATCAACTAATGCCTATAAAGAGTCCTGGGGGAACCACAGGAATCTCCCACTCTACCTCCACACTGGGCCAGTGGCAGGCAGCTGGTGGACAGAACCTTTTAATGGCATCTATGGGTTGCCAGAAAGAAACAAGCCAGGTGGCTGCCCCCACACACCCATCCCCCACCCGACCTCTGCACTACCATGCATTATGCAGAAAGCACCCTCACACAGGAAAGACCCCCAGGAAAAGAATGCTCAGAAGAGAATCATCCAAAACACTACCCAGGGAAGAAGCAAGTTGGCCAACTAGAGCAGAGGACCAGGGACCAAAAGATTCTAAGGGCAGTGCCTGTCTTTTAAGAAATCCAGGGGGACTTTCCAATCTGAATACTGTTGTATGAAAGCATCCGAGGTAGAGGCACACTGAAATACTAAAAGAAAATGAAGAGTTCCCTTAGTGGCTCAGTGATTAATGAACCCGGCTAGGATCTATGAGGATGTGTGTCTCATCCCTGGCCTCGCTCAGTGGGGTTAAGGATCCAGTGTTGCCATGAGCTGTGTGCAGGTCACAGACAAGGCTCAGATCCCTCGATGCTGTGGCTGTAGGCTGGCAGCTGCAGCTCCCAATTCGACCCCTAGCCTGGGGACTTCCATATGCCATACCAGCAGCCCTAAAAAGAAAAAAAAAATTTTAATAATTAAAAAAAAACATGCCAATGTGAGCAAGTTCAGCTAGAGGGTGGTGGATGGTCTTGGCATCTTCTGTCAGATTGGGTGTCCGGATGCAGGGACACCTCTCCTCACTCAGGACTCCAGAACAGCAACACCATAGGAATCTCTTGCTTCTGGATACAGACTTAGCTTTCAGAAAACCTGACTTTGCTTACCCTAATATTTCCCCTCTTTTCCACCACCCTTCTCCCACAATAAGAATTTTACCAGCTCCTTAAGTTCTCAGACAAATTAAAATGTGCTCAGAGAATAGAGAAACCCCGAGGTTGAAGAAGCCATCCAAGCAGGAAAGGACAGCTGATAGAACTAAAGATGTTAGCCTGGAGAGATGGGAGAACCAAAGATCCACCATTCTTTTTTTTTTTTTTTCTTTTTTCTTTTTCAGGCCGCACCTGCAGCATATAGAAGATCCCAGGCCAAGAAGTGAACTGGAGCTGCAACTGACAGTCTACACCAGAGCCACAGCAATGCCAGATCCTTAACCTACTGAGCCAGGCCAGGGATGGAACCTGCATCCTCTTGGAGACAATGTTGGGTTCTAGATCCACAGAGCCACAGCAGGAACTCCACATCTACATGTTCTATGTGGCACTGGTAAGAAAGGCAAATGATAAAGCCGGTACTTAAATGATTTGGGTAATGCCAACTACAGAAAGCCAAACTCCACAAAACATCTTTGGCTGCCAACTCACTTGCCTGGCTTATAAAATGTTGAGAAACTCCTTACCAGCCACAGCCTAGAAGGCCCTCCATGACCTAGGCCTGCCCTTCTCTCCAACCACACAACAGGCACTCTCACCCATAAGACTCTACATGAATTTTCCTTCTGTTGCTGGAAGAGGCCAAGCTCATTCCTTTCAATCTTGTACTTGCTGATCCCTTAGCCATGAACAGATCTTGGCACGGCTGGCTCCCCATCATATTCAGGCATTAGCTCAGATTATACCTCTTCAGAAAGGTCTCCCCAGATACCTCCAAAGTATATGTCCCCCCCCCCAGTGTCACTCTCTGTCACATCACCCCTTTTATATTTTCTTCACAAGACTTACCACCATCTAAGATTACCTTGTTTACTATACTATTGGGTTATAACAGGTCTTCCCCACTTGAACGTCAAGTTCCAAGAAAAAGGCCTAGAAAACTATCAGATAGTGATCACAAATATTTACCAAATGAGTATTTGCTGAAACACCATCGGGCACAGTCCAACTCTTTATGTACAAGAAATCTGGCTCTGTATGCAAAGACGTGTTCTAAATGATAGAAAACTAGTTTGCTTAAAAGAAGAATTAGAAGAGCAGTGACAAAAAATACGCCAGTTTCTCTGTAACAAACCACTAGAAGACCTCAATGAGCACCTTAAACTTTTTCCATGTTTCAAATATGCCTTGATAGGGATGTTATTTTTGGCTTTTTATAATGGCAGTCTCAAGCGATAATTTCTGGGTAGTCATTAGCAACTACTAAAATGTTCAATATGTAAAAGACCATTCTTAGATATTCTATTATAAGGTAAAATGATGTGATATAAATATCACAACACATATACCATGATGCAAATCCAAACTTGTGGAAAATACTCAAATCTTAATATCAGCCAACTGCTCAATATTTGAAGAAATACAGGAATGTTTATCACCCTGGTGTCATTCAACAAAACCTAACTGTTCCTCAAAGATGGCATATAATACCACTGCACATGTAGCTTATTTTCATACCACTTCTGTCATTTTTCCAAAGATTTAATCTGGTTGCCAGCCAGATTCCTCTCTTGCACCAAAGTTGAAACAAAAGCTAGCCATTCTCAATGTTTGCTGCAGTTGGGTCTTAGGCCATGTAACAAACATGACTGCTGCTCCTGCTCTCTAAAAATTCCTTTTCAGTAAAGCAAGTGGTCCAGCTCTAATAAGGGATATTAACAACATAGCATTAATCAATAGAGCATTAATCAATCAAAATAGAGCATTATGAAAATGGCCTACAAAGAGACTGCATATGGACCCAACTCCAGCAAAAGAAACAGAAGAAGAATTATCTCATTAAGCAGAAATTTGTGGAACAGAATACTGAGCAAGTTTCCCAGCAAGCCACAGATAATTTGCAAAGTGATGGCAAAGGGCATCGTTTCGCTTATATAAAATAGCATCTTTTTATCTGAAAACTCCAACATGCCATTTGACCAGAGGCCATTCCTGTTGCGGTCCTACACATGAGTGAGATCTGACCCAATTTTCAAGAGTTCAGCCCCTTTCTCCATCAGACAGACAGGAAAACAATCCCTGGGTGATTAAACTGGTTATGACATTAAACTGGCTGCTGCTAGCTCCCCCTGCCAGGAAGAGGACTCTTCACGGTAAGAATGGCAACCCGAGATGATAACAAGAGAATGTTATACCACATTTACCATATATTCATGTGGCTCTGGGAACTCTTCCAAAAGCTTTCTTATTTCTGATTTCTACATGGCTGCATGAGTGTAGCTGAATCAGGCAGAGGCAGACACAGCCTGGCTTCTGTCCAGCACATCACATGGCATCTCAGACACTGGGAAATTTTAAATCAGGGCAGCAGGCAACTGGTCATAGGCTCTGGACACCTGCTACAACTGCAAGGTCACTCTGAATCAGATTCCAGCTCACCATTGGTGACCTATATTTCCAAGAACGAGCCCCAGCACTCTCTCTGCAACTAGCTTCACATGTCTACAACGTACCTCTGCACATTAAAGAGTGGCAGAGAACCCAGCACACTCTTATACTCAGAGGGTACAATATGTGGGAGGAGAGACACAATTTGGCAACATATGTATCCAAAGCCTTAGAATGCTACATACCCTTAAACGCAATAATTCCATTTAGTAATCTACTCAAAGGAATAATTCAAAATGTATTCAATGACATAACTACAAGGATGTTGACAGGAAGCGTTAAAGGTCAAACAATGAAGGCCTGTTTAAATAAATTAGGCTATACTGATTTACTAGAATGTAAATATATTCAGCCACTGAAAATGATCCTTTAGGAGTTCCCGTCATAGCTCAGTGGTTAATGAATCCGACTAGGAACCATGAGGTTGCGGGTTCCATCCCTGGCCTCGCTCAGTGGGTTAAGGATCCAGCGTTGCTGTGAGCTGTGGTATAGGTCGCAGACGTGGCTCAGATCCCAGGTTGCTGTGGCTGTGGCGTGAGCCGGCGGCTATAGCTCCAATCAGACCCCTAGCCTGGGAGCCTCCATATGCCACGGGTGTGGCCCTAAAAAAGATGAAAAAAAAAAAAAAAAGATGATGCTTTAAAGGAGTATTCAATGACAATCTTATAAAATATTAAGCAAAAAAAAAAATTGCAAAACCTTGCACAAGGTCTCATTCTTGTTAAAGATATTCCATTTTTGCTAAAATTACAATCCAGGAGAGAGAGAGCATCAGGCTCTACAGAGGCTAATCCTGGCCAATGGGATTACTGGCAAATTCTGTTTTCTTTGTCTCCACCTTTTTCTAAAAACTTTTACATAATAAATGTGAATCAGGTTTTACATCCAAAAACACAGAAGTTATCTTAAAATAACTCAATGCTCTCTGGAAACATCTCAGAGGCTTTAAACTGTGGAAAACAATCAAAACATCTCGGAACCAAGCACAGTGACATGAGGACCTCTGCCCAGCAACATGCATTATAATATGGTGCCAACCACAATGCCGTTTCACTGGGTTTCCCGAGATCTTAAACAAATGGTGCTGGATATAGACCCATCACACCAGGACTATCCTATCCTGATGTCATAATTACTAGTGTTATTTTAAAACTTGCAAATAAACATATAAATAAACAAAAAGTTAAGAAAAGCAACTAGGAAAGAAAGAGGAGGAGTAAAGAATTTGCCTTCCTGCATCCCAGGCAACAGCTAATCATCAAGATCAGGCCCCCTTTTAGGAAGTGCTCCCAGCCTATCTTGGAAACCTCGGGACCCCAGCGCCCCCTGGAAGAGCAAAAAGGAGGTGTCAGCCAAAGGTACAGAATTAAAATCTTCTTCCAGAGCAGGGAGGTGGGTGGTACAGATAGATTCTTCCCTGAATGTGCCTACATAAGGTTTTGTATTTTTTTCCACCACAAAATCCACGACATTCCTAATCACTATATTTGGCTTTTATATAGTGTGTGTATACGTGAAAATGTTACTTTAGAAATGACATGACAATCCTCTTATTGGTGGTTCTAGCAGCCCTGAGAAGTAGGGGAGAATGCTTGCTCCTACTGAAAATCAGAGGTAGAAGGCCACCTGTCTTGATGTGCACAGCAGGGTCTCATCACAGCCCAGGACTGAGGACCTAACTGTTGACTCAGTAATCTCCCTACAGTCCAGCACTTTGCCTAACTCCTCAGATTACCCTCATCGAGATTCTAGAGTTCTTCGAGGCACCAGGTTATTCACCAAAAAAACAAGAGTAATCCATTAAAACAACACATTCTGGGAAGTAGGGTGAAATCAATTTACCATAAAATTAACATGTATGTGTAACTGGGTCACCATGCTGTACAGTAAAAAATAAATAGTTAAAAATAATTAATACAGGTTGCCACTTAGCATCACCAAACAGAGACTAAAATAGGCAGAGTAACGGCCTCCAACTCCCACAAAGACAGCCACATCCTAATCTCCAGAACAGATGAAAATGTTCTTTTACATGGTAAAGGGTACCTGGCAGACATAATTAAGTCAGGCCCTTGCACTGAGAAGATTCTCCTGGATTGTCCAGTGACCCAGCATAATCACAAGCGTCCTTAAACAGAAGAGGGTGGCAGAAGATGAGTATCAAAGGAGATGTGACTACAGAAGAATAGCCAGAGAGATGCCATGGTGCTGGCTTTGCAAACAGAGGAAGGGGCCACAAGCCAAGGAATGCCAGCAGCCTCTTGAAACAGGAAAAGCAAGGAAACATTCGTCACTGGAGCCTTCAGGAAAAAATACAGGAGCTCTGCAAACACCTTGATCTTAGCCCAGTGAGACTCATATCTGTCTTCTGACAGGCAAAAATATAAAATCATAAATGGGTTACGTAGGTTATAGATTACATCACTACGTGTTTGGCAACGTGTTGCAACAGCAGTAGAAAAAAATAATATAGAGACTGTCTAGATTATTCAACAGTTAGAAACATGTTCCCCACTGCAGCACAATTACACGTCTCCAGCCTTGATGTCACAGAAACCTCTCACCTCAGTCAGCCTCAGGGGAGATATCAGAAAATAGGGCCAGTGAGCTCTCTGTTGGAGAACTATGGAGACCTTCCCAAATGTGCTGGGGACAGTATCAGGGGAGCAGAAAGGACACTATGTCAAACACTCCATCATGTGGTGGAAAGAGGAAGGTGTTGGAGACAGGAAAAGCAGGGTTCAAATCCCAGCTTCTCCACTGAGCAGCAGCAAGTAACCCATCCAAGTTTCAGTTTTGTCCAACCTGACAGTATTGTGACCAGCCAGAAAGATGAAACACCATGTGCACATCAGCACCCTAAGTAGTGGCTGTCCGAGAACAGACACTGTAAGTGGTGAATGTCCTAACAGCGACAACTGCTGCCAATGATCTATCTCATTCCAGGCCTGTGAGTGATGAGCCACAGGACCTTGTGTTCTAGTCTCTCCAGGCCTTTACTTCCTAAATGATGAGGAAGGCAGATGGCTCCATACGCCTCTCACTCCACAGCTCTAAGGATTAAAATTAAAATGGTTATAAAAGCTTTGTGACAAACACAAGCCCAACATAAAAAGTGAAGACTTTTCCATTGCTATCCAGGTATTCTCCAGAGTCCTTCATATGAATAGCCCTTCTCTGGTCATCACCAGAAAAGCTGTTACACGCACTTGAACTCAACTCAGAAAGTGGCGCATCCTGTGTTCCTGCCTCATGTGAGGAAAGCACCAGACAAATCTGAGAGCATCATGACAAAACCATGAATGAACTAAACTTGCCTGCTTCTGGGCTCCTTCCCAGAAAGGAGACACCCAAATCCATCCCCTGATAACTGGCTATCAGTGAGGGGTTCATAACAATACTATTCCCTAACGCAGAAGACCCCCGGTAACTGTTATCCAGGGGCAGCTGGTACTGGAAAGGCCCCCGAAAAGGAGAACCAACCTTTCCAGCAAAGAGTGAAAAAAATACAAGAGTGGACCAAGACTTAATCTTTTTAAATGATTAAAAAGTAAAAATCATGCAAATCAGCTTATTCAAAATGCAAAACATTATATAAAATGTGAAACATTTGGGTTATACTGAATTTTGCATTAATTCTTAGATCAGACCAAGAGTTCATTAATTATTGATTGCTGTAATTTCCCTTATTGCAACAAAACTGCACAACATGACATCCACCCCCTCCCCTCTGACTTTTCACACACTGCTACAATACAGAGAGTAATCTTTGCAAAAATTATTTAAGGGCCTACATTTTCTCAAAGGTGCTTCTTAATATTCAAAAATATTCAAATCCTTCTCTTTTGAGGCTGGTTTTTTGTCAGCAGGCTGGCTGTTTTTCTCACCAGTTATGAGTGGGTCTAACCGTGCTCAGTCCTCATTTGTCTGTACAGTAGTTTAAACAGTTCTCCAGAAACCCTTTTATTGACTTTCCATAATCCTACATCTTTCGAAAGATTTGCAATTGCACTTTGAAGTATATTTGCATGGAATTTGCATTGCACTGCCCTACCAAAGCAAGGCACTGGCAGACAGACCTTCAGGCTTTAACAAGAACAGATCCTGGTGTCAGAGGGAAGATAACTGAACAGGGGACTCAAGTTTTCTACTGTCGCGTCACAAATTACCACAGACTCCTCAGCATTAAGACGACACATTTGTGGTCTCCCGGTTGCCCTAGCTCAGGAGTCCAAGCACTACTTCCCTGAGTCCTTTGCCCAGGGTCTCACAGGCCATCATGCTATCAAGCAGGCTGTGCTTCATCCTGGGGCTTGAGGTGCTGATCAAAGCTCACACAGTTGCTGGTAGAATTCAGTTCTCTTGCAGTTGCAGGACTGAGCCATCCACTCCTGGTCTTTCTGGATATCAGCTGGGCATTACTTTCAGCTCCTAAAAGCCACCCATAGTTCCTTTCCACATGACGCCCCCCCCCCCCAACATGGCAGCTCACTTCTTCAAAGTCTGCAGGAGAAGCCCAGGTTTTATCGAATGTGACATAATCATGAGGCTCTTATGCAAGGGCATGAAGCACTGAGGGTCATCTTAGGGTGCATTTGGATTGTTTTTATAGCTGAGCGATTCGTTTGGTGAAATTTTAATGTTACATCCACTGTTAATTTCCTAGACAACCTCACAATTCAGAAAATCAGATAATGAACATGTGCCTCATGAGGAACCCCTGGTCCTCATCTCTCAGATCCATCATCTCCATTCCCACAGCCACAGTTCTGGTTTAGGTCCCAGTATTTCTTGCCAGCGCTAGTGAAATGGTATCCAGTCATGCTCTCTGCCCAGTTCATCCTCTCCACTGCCCCTAGAGAGAGCTTAAATGTGCAAAGTTCACCATGTTTCTTCTCTGCTTAAAATCCATCAGTAGCTCCCCATCAGCAGCAGGACAGAGTCAAAGCTTTTCAGCAGGCAAGTCAGAGCCTTCATGACGGTATTGCCTGAGAAGCCCAATGCCACATACCTCTCTCTCCAGCCCTCTCTGTATTCTCACCTTGTGGCTCAGGATGTCCCCTCTGCCCCAATTTCCTTCCCATCACCCATTTTCTGATCTGAGATTCAGGATCACTGCCTCTGTGAACCCAACCTTGACTTCGAAGAGGTCCTGCATGATATTCCCTTTCACATTCCCAATGAATCTCACCTATAACTATTACAACATTTACCCCTCTGTGCTACAGCTACTGGTCTCCAGGTCCTTCTCTTCATCGCACTGGGAGCACCTGGAAGCCAAGAGCGTGTGTTTCTCCTCCCTGTATCTTAGCAGTTAACATGGAACAGACAACAGTAATGGCTTCTGGATTAATCATATTTCTAGTACAGGACGGCACTTAAGAGCTTATGAAACCACATAGCCTGAGTTTGAAGACCAGTGAGACCACTGCATCACTCAGAGAAGGGTATTCAACCTTTCCGTGCCTCCATTTCATCTCCAAATGAAAAATGTGAATGAATGAATGAGTGAAAGGAAGGAAGGGAGGGAAGGAGGGAGGAAGAAAAGAACTACTTCAGAAGATTGTGATGAGGAGTAAACAGCCTCTTATTTTTTGTAAAGGACTTAGAGAACGGCATTGGCCATATAATGATTAGATCCATATAAATATTTGTAAGTAAAGTGCACACCCAACCACCATGTGATACACAATGATAGGAAATTCATCCAAAGGAAGGAGAAATGCCACAGAGATCAGGGAGATGAGCCAATGGCAAAACTTATCAATATTGTTCCGGCCACTAAGATGAAGTACAAATTTAAAAAATCATAATAAAAACAAAACCAAACTACACAAAAACAGAGAAACCAAGAATTGCAAAATCCTGATAGTTCCAGGACCTGAATGGTAGGTATAAGAGCAACCCTGCTAGTCTCTCGACTTTTATATATTTGGTAATTTCCGGAATGGAAAAAAATTAGCTAAATAGGCCAGAAGAGGTCTAACATCCAGGGAGATTAAAGGCATCTGGGCAAGGCTCTGCCTCTCCCATGCAAGAAACTACCCCTCTTTCTGAGGCTTATAAACTGGCATGCATTCCTGGTGAGCCCAAGGAGATGCTCTGCTCCACCCTCTCCAACTGGGTAGGTGATGTCTTCCCTACGCTTCTCTCCAGAGCCCGAGTGATGCACTGAGGAAGCAATGACACCAGAAGTGCTGGGTTAAATGCCAACTCTGTGACTAACTAGCTAGTTAACCCTCCTCAGCCTCAGTTTCCTCACCTATAAAAATGCAAACCCTACTCCATAAGGTTGCTAAAAGGATTCAATGGCAATATATGAAAAAAAAAATAGCACAGTGCTTGCTATGTGGCAGGTAATCACTTCGTGTGTTTTGAAAACAACATTAAAAGAGTAGGTGGGAGTTCCCATCATGGCTCAGTGGAAACAAATCTGACTAGTATCCATGAGGAAGCAGGTGCAAGCCCTAGCCTCAATTAGTGGGTTAAGGATCCAGCATTGCCTTGAGCTGTGGTATAGGTCACAGATGCAGCTCAGATCCTGAGTTGCTGTGGCTGTGGGGTAGGCTGGCAGCTGCAGCTCTGATTCAACCCCTAGTCTGGGAACTTCCATATACCTCAAGTGCAGCTTTATGTATATATGAAAGAGTAGGTGAACTTAGGATGTGTAAATCAGAAACTTCTACAAGCCAGCGACCTGCCTGCAAACCAAGAGTTAAGGTAAACTAGGAGGGAGGCTGGACCACACTGACCACAGTGCTAGCTCTCTTCAGACCAGTGACTCAAATACCAGACAGTAACCAGAGTATACATCCCACCTATCTGAAAAGAGACTTGCCACCCCAACGTGACCCTAAGACCCAAAAGGATCATGTGCAGACCAGCTTCCCTCCCAACACACAGGGTGAACAGTTAGCTGTAGCAAACTCCCAGGATTACTGGCCCATAATGCCACACCCAGGTAAGGTGAAAAAACCTTTCAGAGATCAGGGCTAACGTCCTATTCAACACAATGGACTAATCTTCAGGGCTCAGCTGAACCCTGCCCCAAGGGCTGCCCCAAATCACATTATCATCCTACTTTCCCATGTCACCTCATAGATTAAAAAAAGAACATAGTTCTCAGCAACAGGGGCAGCAGGGTTTTCTGTAGATAGAGGAAAAAGCAGGTCAGTACATGGATAGCTCAGCAACAGAACCAGTCAGTTTTCAGAGTGTGTTGACATTGCCCAGGTGAAACTGGGGGGAGGCAGATGCCAAAAGCAAAGTATTCAAAGGACATAGGTCCCTCTAAGTAATTATCTAATTGATTTGAAACTTACATCCACATATAAACCTGCATGTAAGTGTTGACAGTAGCTTTACTCATAATTGCCAAACTCTGGAAGAAACAAAGATGCCCTTCAATGAAGGACACTGAATGGATGAACGGATGAGAGGTGAATGGATAAACAGACTGTAGTGCATTCAGACTATGGAATACTACTCAGCAATAAAAATAAGTGATCAAGCCAAAAAAGACATGGATAAACCTTACATACATATTGCTAAATGGAACAAGCCAGTATGAATCCAATTATATGACATTCTGGAAAAGGTGAAGCTATAGAGACAGTATCCTTATCAGTGGTTGCCAAGCATTTGAGAATAGGGTGAACTGAATAGGTGAAGCACACAGGCATTATTTGGGACCTTGAAATTATTCTGTATATGGCAGTAATGGTAAATACAACATATTAAGCATTTATCAAAAGCCCAGAGAACTTTATAGTGTAAGAGTAAACCTTAATGTATGCAAATTTATGAAAATCATTTAGGAACAGGGAGAGGGGAATGGAATGCAAACTGTGACAAAAAAAATCTAAATGTTTTACAAATGTACTAAACACCTCACTTAAGGAGGCAGCAGAAAGGTGCTGACATAAGTAACAGTTGGAAATGAGTAGCATCCATAAGACTAAAGGCAAAAGGAACTACACATTAAGTACTGTACACTAGTTGACAAAATTGTATCCCAGAGGGAAATGGGTTAACAATTCTTAAAACACTACACTGGAATTGAACAATTAACTAAGTAGATGATGGGAGCCAGTTTTTTTCACTGCTGGAATAGGAAGTTATAACCTGAGGAGGTTAGAATGATTCATGAGGAAATGGATTAGATTTGGAGATATCCATATGACTTTATGTTTAGCTTAACACAGATACAGATGGTTATACAGAAATATTGACAAACGTGTACACACAAGAGTTAGTTCACACACATGTATTGCCTTGCTCTATCAGCTGAGAAGGCCTAGAAGCAAAGACACCCCAGTGGCAATATGCACACCTAGCAACCAGATCTTGGTTTCTAACACCATTCTCCAACCAAAGGAGATAGAAAGTCATTCTCTTCTATCAGCAAAGAGAGAGGTCTTAGCCTCTGCAATTGCCATTTCTCAAAGTTCAGACAAAGTCAGGATGTTATGACGTACATTTATAGATACAGCTACCCTACTCTCAGAAAACGGAAGAACTTTGGATTTGTTCTTCCCTCTTCAGAACAAGTACAACAAATGTTCAGCTCCCATTTACTGATAGACATGGTTTTCCTCTCCTTCTTCTCCCCCATAGTCTATTATGGGTTCACTCTGAACTTGAGCTCCTGGTTGGCTTTATAAAGAGATCTTGCTTGTGCAGGGTCAAGGACAGTGGGTAGGCCAAGTAGGGCCTGAGGAAGTTTTGCCCACTGAGCACACATCTTCCTGTGTGACACTATCAAGCAGCCCACTGGCTAAAGCCCCCACCCTGGGGATGCTGATTGGGCCCCACATAAAGGATTAAGGAGTTCTAAGGAAGAAATATATCACCCAAAAATGGTGATGTGGGACAAGGTCCTTGACTTTCCTTCCATGTACTGATAGGACTCCATGGAGAAGACTGACACCACTGGTAATAACATGGCCATGAGAAGAAGCACAACAGACTGGAGAGAAGAGAGGCCAAGGGATGGGATGAACTCTCAGGGGAGGAGCGGGGCCCTGAAGAGTGGGGGCTCAAATTGAGGGGTGAGTGGAAGGAGATGAGCTTCAAGAGAAAGGCTGGAGAACACTAATGAAAGGTGTTAAAAAGGGTGAGTGTTGGAGCTCCTGTCATGGCTCAGGAGTAACAAACCCAACTGGTTTCTCTGAGGACTCAGGTTCGATCCCTGGCCTCACTTAGTGGGTTAAGGATCCAGCACTGTGGTGAGCTGTGGTGTAGGTTGCAGACGTGGCTCGGATCCTGTGTTGCTGTGGCTGTGGTATAGGCCAGCAGCTTAGCTTCGATTTGACCCCTAGCCTGGAAACCTCCATATGCCACAGGTTAGGCTCTAAAGGGACCAAAAAAAAAGGGGGGGGTGTGATCGCCTAAGACATAACTTGCAGGATCCTCAGCAGCAGAGGGCTTTGAGTTCAGGGGTAGAGAACATGACTTTGGTTGTGATAAAGACTAAGAATAGAAGCCCAGGGCAAGAAGATGACAAGAGAGTAGGCAGAGACAGCGGAGGCCTGGACCAGCGTGGAAATTACAGGGACATCTAAGAGATGCAGGCAAAGAGAAGACAGTGAGGAGCGGCACCACCCCACCCCCACCCCGCACACCTTAAACAACCCATTCCAACAACAGTAAGGATGAAAGTCATTTGCTACTCTCTACAAAGCATGAAAACAAGGCAATAAGTACCAGGGACCTGAAGGTCAGCACTACTGCCCCGCGGTGGGACCAAGGGCAAGTCACAATTTTGTGGGCCTCAGTTTCCTCACCAGGAGACTCAGAGAGTTGGATATCTGATGAATTCTATCACCAGCTTTCCTGGGCCTCCCCTGTCTATCCCCTTTAGAAAAAGCTCTAAGTAACATTTGCAGCATTTCTGGTGATTGTGCCAGACATGCCAGACCCAGGGCCAGCAACTGACAATCCCTGTGTCTGCCTCAGGGTGCGGCCACTCAATTCCAAAAGCACATGCCCCAAGTGTGCCCTCACCATTAGCTCCAAATTCTGTGCCGCTCTCTTCCTTCACTTCCAAAATGATGATTCTAATTTTTCTTCTCTTCTCCCTTTTCCTTGTTTTGTTTTGGGATGGGTTTTTGTGGGGGTTTTTTAGTTTTTTTTTTTTTCTTTTTTCTTTTTAGGGCCGCACCCTTGGCGTATGCAAGTCCCCAGGCTAGGGATTTAATTGAAGCTGTAGCCGCTGGCCTATACCACAGCCACAGCCGCAACAGATCCGAGCCACAGCTGTGGCCTACACCATAGCTCACGGCAACGTCAGATCCTTAACTCACAGAGCAAGGCCAGGGATTCAACCTGCATCTTCTTGGATACTAGTCAGGTTCGTTACCACTGAGCCACAACAGGAACTCCCCTGTTCCTTGTTTTTAAAATAATTTATTCCTGCTCATTTACATCTCTGGACTTCAGTAGGACTTTCTTAGTAAACATGTATTAATAAGCAAGTATCTGCTATGAAAGAGGTCACACAGCATAGTTGCAGAAAGTCTGGACTAGGAAGGCAAGACAGTCTGAGTGGAAATCTATGATGGTTAATCTTAAGTGTCAACTTGACTGGGCTGAGGGAAGCCCAGAGAGCTGGTAAAATATGATTTGTGGGTGTGCCTGTGAGGTGGTTTCTAGAAGAGATTAGCATTTGCATTGAGTAAAGAAGACTGGCCACACCAGTGTGGTTGGACACCATCTAATCTGTTGGGATTCCAAACAACAAAAAAAGGTGAAGGAAGAGCAAGTGTGCTCTGCTTTAGCTGGACATCATCTTCTGCCCTGGACATGGGTACTCCTGACTCTGGGGCCCCTGAACTCAGACTTAAACTTATACTGTTAGCTCCTCAGGCCGTCAGGTTTGGACTGGAATTCCACCACCGGCTTTCCTGGGCCTCCAACTTGCAGATGGCAGATGATGGAAAGGATCCCACAATGTTTGAAGACGAGTAAGATACTCGGTTTGGCCAGAGAATTGGGCAATGATGGAAAATGAGTTTCATAGACACGGGGAAGCCAGAGTGGGGAAGCCCCTGACCAACAATTGAGAACTCCATGCTTCATTCACAGGCAGTGGGGAGTCTCTGAAGGCTTTTGAGCAGAGACATGTCTCAGGCTAGTCCAGACACAGTGTGCTGGCTGGGCAGGGGAGGTCTCCAGCTCTGCCGCATAGTTTCCTCTGTGAGGGCGGACGGATGCATGCCGCGCACATATGGTGGTCCCGCCTCCACGCTCAGGAGAAACCCCACTCTCTCTGGAGAAAGGACACTGGTTTCTTAAAGGAGCAGTCTGAGTGCCCCCTTTTTTTTATTTTGTATTTTGTATTATTTTTTATTATAGTTGATTTACAGTGTTCTGTTGATTTCTGCTGTACAGCAAAGTGACCCGGTCATGCATATAAATTTATGCATTCTTTTAATGCAATTAAATGCAAGGGTGTCTGGAAATGGATTTAAGTGAAAATCATAAATCATTAAGATCGTTCTCAATGAACAATCTGGCTACCTACTCTCCACCGGTCCCCTCAGTGGGGTGAAGTTGTTCAGTGAAAAGGCAGCCAAGCTCTTACTTAAATTAAGTGTCATCCTTGCTAAATGAAGACCAGATGTGCAAGCCAAGAAATCTAATCAGGTTCAAAGAAAGGGTTTCTGTAAAGGAGAACACTGAGGAAGAAGACTGACAAGAAGGTAGCAGGTGCCAAGAAGAAAAGATGAAGCAGGGCTCCAGGTCAACAGGGTCCCTGGCAAGGGAAGACATGTGCTGCCCTGGAGCCCCATCCAAAGAGCACCCTCATCGGGAAATGGGGCCTGACATCCTGCTGGGATGGCCCCATCCTGTCGCTCTTTCAGAAATGCCAGCTAGGAGAGCAGACTTTCTATTCTGACCACAAAGTCCAATGCTTAAAAGATGGCCCAGCCCAGCACCCCAAATGGGAGAAAAGCCTTGGGTATAAAGCTACACACCAGGTGGAGGAAACCCAACCCAAGACAGGCTGGCTTTGGGCTATTAAACTTGAACCAAGCTAGAGGGGACTGTGATCCCTCATAGCCTCAGCCCCTTAAGCCTCCTGTTCAATAAGAAACAGCAGCTTTTAGGCCATTCAGAGAAGGCAGAGTTTTTTAAAGGTTCAGAACCTCTTCTATTATCTTTACCAGGCCTTCATCTTAGTTTTTCAATGAAAGGAGGGAAAGACAAATCAATCCATGTGTCCACAAGCCTCAGACAATGCACACAGACTTTTAAGCCTTTGCTCTTTCAAGGGAGCAGGCAGCCTCCTCTGGGGACCCTGCCACCAACTCTCTCCCTGAGCAGCCTGACCCTGTTTATCAGTTGTTTTCACAGGTGTACCAGCTGATGCCACAAAGTCTAGGACCAGGAAGGAACAGGTGGCTTTGGAAGTTCCTACCCAAGCAGCCCCAGAGAAGTAGGGATGGGATGGGACCAGATTTAACAGGACAGAGCAAATACAGGCTATTTCTGACTCTGTGCAGAGAGAAGCCCAACAGAGAGGTCAAGACTGCTGATGTTTGGGGATCAGAATCACCTAAAAGAAATGAAACCATTCCCTTCCTGTTCTTTCCTGGTTTCTCCATAAAGTGGCTTAAGGAATTAAGGAGATACAGAGTCCAATTCTAAAATAGTAACAACTTTTATACACCCAGAACTGTTCAAACTGCCTTCTCTTCCAGCTCCTCCTAGGCCAGGATAAATCAAAGACCTACCTGGGTCCACAAGTGACAAAAGGCAGCAGAGGCTGATGAACCAAGACACAAGATGAGGTCTCTGGCTAAGCTGCTTTATTTTTTTCCCCAAAAGTTCAGGCCATCTGTCTTTACCAGTAGGAACTGGGGAAAAGAAGCAAAGATGACTGTCTTCTCCAAGTAGGACACAGAGGTGAGTAACATTAAACAGGACATACGACAAGCTGCTGCTTTTTTTTTTTTTTTTTTTTTTTTTTTTTTTTTTTCAGGCCTACAGAGTTCAGTCACCAGCTTGCTGATTTAGATGTACTGGCCTCTCCAATGTCCAGGCAACTCCAGCCACAGTGGGTCTCATCAACAGCCTTCAGAGACTTTGGACTCATCACTCTGAGGATGCATGGCACAGCTGGCCAGGAATCCTCAGCACCGCATGCTAGTCCACTATCAGTCCAGCTCAGCTCCTTCCAACGAGGCCCCCTTACAGAAAGGCTACAGGGCTGCCCTGTGGGCCTGAGCACACAGCAAAGGCAGAAGCCCCAACTCAGTTAAGAGCTGGAAAAAGAAGAGGCTGGGATATCTTGGGAAGGGCAGAGCTGGCTAGAGGGAAAGGAAATCAGGCATATTGACTTCCTCAGGGAAAGAGGTTCCCCACAACCTCCCTCAGCCTCACAGCCACTGGGAGGCTGGGGTGATAAAGTTACCCATGACCCAAGTCCTGGCCAAGCAGAGAAGCCAGCCAGGGACTCTCCAGCCCAGAGTCCAGGCTCTCCCCGACCATGGCCTCTACAAAGAGAGGAGCAAAGGCCTGGGGCTCTGGCAGCTCTGGAGAGAAACTAGATGAGGTGGAAGAGCTTAGAATGACTGTTTTCAGTGGAAATCCAGGGCATGTGCCCTACCTATTTAACAAGCCCTTGGGTGATGAGACTCTTAACAGTGGCAAAGAAGAATGCCAAACCTTCTCGAGATGCTTAGTGGTTAAGGAAATAGGGTAAGTTGCCAATATCACACTAACAAGGGTGATTCCAACGGGGCTGGTTAGACAGGAGGATTGAGCTCTATATGGAGAAGTGATTTGTCCTTCCCACAGCCAAGGTGAGAGGTTAAATGCCTTTCCAGGGAGACAGAGAACTTAGGCACAGCAGCTGCCTGTTCTCTCTCACATAGATGCAATGCCAGAGGGCCGGGTGCCTACCAAAGAGGCAGACACAGCAGGTTTTCCATCTAGACCTGGTGATGGAGACACCAGATTCAACTGAGGACAGCAATGCCAATCAGGAGATTCTACCAGCAAGAAGCCCTGACCAAGAGGCTTGTGGCACCCCTCTCGCTGCCTTCTGGGCCCAACCATCACCCCTCTGTATATGCACTTGGTAACTTACAAAGCCATCTACATGGTATCTCATTTAGTCCTCACAAAACAGTTATGAGGAAACCGGGCAAAGTGGAAGCCAGAGGTTCCAGGAAACTGACTTGCCCAAAGTCCCAGCAGTGTAACAGGTAAATAAACAGAGGGCTTCTGCCTCCAAGTCCAGATCAGCTCAGAAGGAAACATTCCGGTAAATGAGAGTGTGCAGGAATGCCTGGGGACGGTCTCCCTCCAGTCACACATGCAGGAGGGATGGGGAGACGGGATGCTGACACCCCCTGAATATCCATTACAGGCCAGGCACATGCTCAGGACCTGACATTGCCACTGCCTTTAATTCCAACAGGGTTGACATTTTTCCTCTTTTACAAAAGAAAAATCAGCATTCACCCCATGGCTCACAAATGATCATCACTCTCCCTGCCCTGAAGGAGACACATACACTGTGGTCTAATTGCAGAGACAGAGGTCTCTAGAGGGAAAGATTCTAGAAGGGATGAAAGCCCAAAATGGCTTGTGCAGGATATGCAGAAGTTCAGCTACGTGCTGAAGAGAAAGACCTGGGCCGCACTGATGAGGGAGCACATCCAAGGCAGAGGGAAGAGAGGAACAGAGATGGGCCCCATAGGACACAGGCAGGGCTCTAAGAAGAGCAGGACCCATGCTCCCAATTCTTCCCTCCCCATAACAGTTTCACCTATGGTAATCATAAGATTGGTTTTGAAATCTGTGCATTTGTTTTTTAAATAAATTCTTTTGTATCACTGTTTATTAGATTCCACATGTAAGGGATATCATATAATATTTTTTTCTGACCTACTTCACTCAGTATGATAAATCTCTAAGTCCATCCGTGTTGCTGCAAATAGCATTATTTCATTCTTTTTTATGGCTGAATAGTATTCTGTTGTGTATATGAACCTGCTATATAGCCCTATATAGCACAGGGCAGTCTACTCAATAGTTTGTAATAACCTATATGGGGGAAAAAATGGATAGATCTATATGTATGACTGGTTCACTTTGCAGTACACCTAAAACTAATGCAACATTGTAAGTCAACGATACTCCAAAAAAAAATAAAATTAAGCAATAGAGGAAGAACAGCAGGGCCATCACTGTGGCCTGAGGTGTCAGGCAAACTCCTCGTGCCTCGCTCCAAGTCCAGACTTGTAACCAAGCAGAATTCTATGAGCCCTTCCAAGAGTGGACCCCCCACTCATGTCTTCCACCTGCTTTTTTATCTATAGAAAAATTTTAGTCAAAGAACCAATTTAATCAGAGAAGTAAAAAAAAAAAAAAAAAAAAAAAAAACAGAGAAAAAAAATAAAACAGTAATAATAATTCAGCCATTCAACAAAGTCAAGGACCTTCAGTTCTTCAAAGATTATAACTAATATTCTGAGCCATGTCCTTGAAGTTCCCACCAAGTAGAAGAAGTGAACTGTATGCTGCCCCCAAGCATGTAGACTCCCAGACCAGTTGGAACCAGAAGGTTGATGTCGCTGACTCCTAATTACCTCACCATCCCCAAATCAGGAAAATGTCCAGGAGCGGATCACACCCTGCTCCTCAAACGCTGTAAGACTCCTCACTACCCCCTCTAAGGTGGGGGGGGGGGGGACAGTCCTTGAGGCACTAGCCTGCTGTGTTTCCCTCTTTGCCTGGCAATTAAAGCTACTTCTACTGTTTCCTCCAACTCTGTCTCCACTTTTCTATTTGGCATCTATGTACAGAGGCAGCAGATATTTCGGCAACAGACTCTAGCCTGTAGGTGACAAACCATCACCACGTGGTTTTAATCAGAACAGCTCCTACAGAGCTGCTTTTAGGCAGATGAGCCAGGCAGCACTATGGAAGATGGGCAGGAGAAGGACAAGCCCAGGGCACAATGACAATTTGAAGGACTACTGCACTCTCTGTAAAATGACCTGCACACATACACACACACACACACACACAAGAAGAGGGCAAGGTACCCTTGAGAAATACTGCACTCTCTGTAAAATGACCTGCACACATACACACACACACACACACACACACACACACAAGAAGAGGGCAAGGTACCCTTGAGAAATATTTAGGGGGCAAAATCAGTAAGTGTAACCAGTGTGGAGGCTACTGACAGGGAAGAGTCTAAGGTGACTGTGAAGTTTCCCACTTACATTCTTGGATTGATAAGATGCCTTTCAATGAGGAAAGGAAATATTAACAGAAAAAAAAAACTGCAAGGGAGAGGATTCTGAGCAAAAAGAGACTGCGGAAATGATGAATTCCATTTCTGAAATATTGAATTTAAGGTGCCTTTGGGATATTTGAATGGAGGTGTCGCACAGGATGTATGAAGCCCAAAATCTAAAAAGAAGTTTATTTTTTAAAAAAATCAAATAATGGCCTTATTTACATCTAGAGCTGTACATTGGCCATGTTCCCAGACAGTGGAAGGAAGGAAAGGAAGGTATAATCAGGGACACAGAAGATGCTGCCTGGATGGACACTTGGTAAAACAGGGACAGTCAGCATGTTCTCTTGGGATCTCTGACCCAGAGGTAAGCAAACCAGTCTTGCCATGGCTCTGATACCACAACTGTATCTCGTGCAAACTCTGCAGTGAACCCTAGATTCCCCACTGACCAGTTCTATGACCTGGGGCAAGTTATTTACCTCCCTGTGCTTCAGTTTCCTCATCTCTAAGAAGAGATGACGATCACCCCTGGACCACACGGAGCTGTCGTAAGGACCAAGTAACATCAACACGTAAAGCACTTTGCCCAGAGCCGGATGCTATAACACAGCACAACACACAGTCTATAATTAACTCTGCTCATCACCGATAAGGACAACAATAAGATAATTAGTTTGAACAAGTCATTTCACTTTGATGACCCCATCTGTAATAAAGCAGGGATAATACCTGCTTTTTATAAGGCTACTGGAGGCTAAAATTAGGGAACAATGGACCTGAAAATTGACTTCAACAACTATGAAATACGACATCAGTGACAGATTGGGCATTTCAGTAAGGGTCAAAGAGGTTTCCCACCAGCTGCTCAGGTCTTCAGTGTGTGTTGCTGAGGATGTTTTGTTCCATGACTGTGCATTCCGGTCCTATACTATGGTGCTTTTGGTCAAGAGCAGACAGCCACCCACCAAAGTCTGAATAATGTGTGGTGCACAAGAAGTTACAGCAGAGAATACTATTCAGCCATAAAAAGCAATGAAATTTTGACTCATGCTGCAATATGGGTGGTCCTTGAAAACATCATACTTAGTGAAAATAAGCCAGATAGCAAAGGACAAATATTATCTGAGATTCCACTTATAAAAGCAATCTAGAATAGGCAAAAATCAGAGACAGAAAGCAGAAGAGAGGTTACCAAAGGCTGAAAGGAAAGATGGAGTTATTGCTTAATGGCACAGCGTTTATGTTTGAGATGATGAAAAGGGTTAAGGTATAGATAGTGGTGGCAGGGACAGAACATTATGAATGTATTTAATGCACTCAATTGTACACTTACAAATGGTTAAAATGATAAGTATTGTGTATAGACTTTTTTCAAATGCACAGGAGTCATCAAAAAAAGAAGTGGATATTCAGGACAACCTGTTACTAACGGCAGGAATATGAACAAACAGGTCCCCAGAGATGGGTTAATGTAGCAGCAACCAACTGGGGTTCTTCTCCTCCTCCTGACATGACAGATAAACATTATTGGCTTCAAAAAGACCCCTGAGCATTAAGTAGGTTGCATAAGAAACTGTGGGCTGAGCCAGGCCATATTCAAAGGCTCCCATGAAAGCTCAATTACTTCTTACTCTTGAGCATAAATGGCTGTAATAAAGTAAGACACTTACTTTAAAGCAAGCATGGCTTTGAAAACAACCAATTCCTACTAAAGCTCCTCTGCTTACATATAATGCATTTAGCAGGTCTGCCCCACTTCTAAAATCATTCCCAAATTGCTCACCTCAGGATCAGAACCAAAGTTCCTCATGCAGAGTGACTTCAATCTGGTGCAGATTCTGGAAAAAGATAAATGCATCTTCTCCTGTGTGGTCAGACATTCAGTAGGTAACTAAGTAAACCAAATTCTCATGATGTGTGATTATTGGGAACAAATGCCTGGAAATAATCTACCATTACTACTTGCTCTCAAGTCCCCAGCCACACTGAGCCTCTTGCTATTCCTTGAGCCTGCAAAGCCCACTTCCACCACAGGACCTTTGCACTTACCATTCCTTCTATCTGGATTGCTTCCTCCAGATATTCACATGGCTTGCTTGCTCACTTGCTCTCTCATGCATTCACCTCTCTAGAGAGTCAATGTCTCCATAAACCAGAGGCCTTTTCCAACAATTCACATAAGATGGTTTCCACTTTCTACCTCCTGGCACTGTCTGTCCTCATGCCCTGTTTTACTCTTCTGCAGACAATTTACATGTGATATTATTCATATATTGTCTTCTCCTCTACCTTCATCCCAAATACAGGAATATATGCTCCATGTAGACAGGGACTTTGTTTTATAGACTGCTATATCCCCAGCACCTAAAATAATATTGGCTCATAAAAGTCAACAATGTTGCCTTCGGGATGGATTAGCAATGGGATCCTGCTGTGTAGCACTGGGAACTCTGCCTAGTCAATTATGATGGAACACGTAATGTGAGAAAAAAGAATGTATACATGTATGTGTAATGGTGTCACCATGCTGTGCAGGAGAAAAAATATATATATAAAGAAATAAAAATTTTTAAAAAGTCAACACTTTCTAGTAATCGATATCTTTATAGATTACATATCATACAAAGTTATTATAATATTATTGACTATATTCCCTATGTTCTACATTACATCCCTGTGGTTTATTTACTGTATTATATACCTGGTAGTTTATGCTTCTTAATCCCCTTTACCTATTTCACTCATCCCCCTCCTCACCAGCAACCATTAGTTTATTCTCTGAATCTGTGAGTCTTTTTCTGTTTTGTAATATTTTTGTGTTTGTTTTTTTAGATTTTACATATAAGTGAAAGCACACAGAATTTGTCTTTCTCTGACTTATTTCACTTGGCATAACACCCTCCAGGGACTGTGTTGTCGCACATGGCAAGATTTAATTCTTGTTCATGGCTGAGTGATATTCCACTGTACTGAAGAATAAACACACCACATCTTTAACCATTCATCAGTCAGTGGGCACTTAGGTTGCTGCCATATCTTGGCTATTGTAGATAATTCCATCAAGATATAGAGAAAAGGGAACTCTTGTGCACTGCTGGTAGGAATGTAAATTGGTACAACCATTTTAAAAACAGTGTGGAGATTCCTCAAAAAATTGAAAATAGCACTACCATATGACTCATCACTTCAACTCCTCAGTATTTATCCTATCCAAAGAAAATGAATATTAACTCAGAGATATATGCACCCCAATGTTCAAGACATTTTTTACAGGAATGGAGAAAAATTAAGTTCTTCTATCAGTGTACCATTCTTTACACTGATGAGAACACCTCACCAGAGATCACCTGAGAAAGCAATGATTTGTTTCCTTTGGCTGAAAGGACAACTGTAACTATACCACCACTGCTCAAACCACATCAAATTTTTTCTAAAATTTAATGAAGTCTGGGCCCCTCTTCAAGGAGGAGAGTTTCACAAAGACTCAGCATTTGAATAAATAAATGATATATGGTATATCTGTGCTATGGAATATTATTCAGAATAAAAAGAAATGAAGTACTGATACATGCCATAACATGGCTAAACCTTGAAAAGAAAGTGAAAGAAGCTAGACACAAAAAGGCCACATTGTAATAGGATGCCATTATTTATATGAAATGTCCAGAACAGGTCAATTCAGAGAGACAGAAAAGTAGAGTGGTGGTTTCTGGAGCTGGACGTTTTGGGGGAGTTTGGAAGGTGACAGCTAAAAAGTGCAAAGTGTTTTTTGGGGTGATGCAAATGTTCAAAAATTGATTATGATGATGGTTATGTAACACTATATCAAAAACCACTGAATTATTCACTTTAAATCAGTGAGTTGTATAGTATGTGAATTATGCCTCAATAAAGCAGATACCGAAAAAAAAGTGTTGGCAAATCACATATAACATCATTTAAATATGTAAGCCATAAAACTGAATATAAACTACTCATGCACACAAGCATTTCACAAAATTTATAAATTAGACACAAACAGTAAAACCAATAAATTCAAAGAGGTTCATGTCAGAGAAGATTTTATTTAACTGCAATTATATCACTTCTCACAAGAGGAATACCCAAGTTCTTTTGACGCCTGCCTACACAAACTCAGGTGCTCAATATTCTGACAACCAGGAGAGCACAGGTGTCAACGGATCAGAAGAGATACAGGAACTAATCAGAACAGGTATCAGTCACATAAGCCAGGAACAACTCTAACAGCAGTCCCGGGGGTATGGCCACACTACAGCCTTGCCTGCAGTCCCACGCTCCATGTGCTGACTCCATTTTTCTGCTACTTTCCTCTGTTGCAACCACTGCAAAATCTTCATCTCTACAAGATGTGTATAGTCATTTGTCTGTCACCTTGCCGGAATTCACTCTAGACATATTGTGAGCCTTTTCTTCAGTGCATGACAATTACAAAAGAACTATCTGGTGCCAACACAAGGAAACAAACAACTGCAGACAATAAAATCAGTTGGCAGCATTCAGGCATAACATGGCTTTTCCAAGAGTCTGGAATAGGCTTATTTTACTTTGTTATTGGAGTAAATCGAAAGATGAAATTGTAAAATTTTTATCAAGAACTCAGACCCTGTAATACACCCTTAAATTCCAAGAGAGCCACAGAATCCATTTTGAGAAACCCTTATCTACAGACTAAGGGAAAAAAGTAATTGGCATGCAAAGCTGACTTCTTTAATAACTAACATTTACTGGTGCTTAAGTATGTCTGACAGCCAGCTTGTATGGTTTTCTGACCCCACTGTCCCTGTCCAACATACAATAACTAGAAAGGAGGGAAATGTCTTTTTAGGGCCGCAGCCTACGGACATTTCCAGCCTAGGGGTCGAATCGGAGCTGTGCTGTTGGTTTACGAGACTCGTCTGCGACCTACACCACAGCTCAAGGCAACACCGACACCAGATCCTTAACCCACCAAGCGAGGCCAGGGATTTAACCTGCGTCCTTAAGGATACTAGTTACTGCTGAGCCACTATGGGAATTCCGGGGAGGAACTATTATTTATGGTGCACAATCCAGGTGCCAGGCACTTCACTCAGCGCTTTGCATGCACTCACATAAAACTGTAAATTCTAGCTTCCAAGAAGATATTCAAATTTTACTGAATAAAGACTGATGGAGTAAGAAATGTGTCCAAAGTCATTCAGCTAGTCAACAGAAGGAACAGGATATGAACTTAGTTCTTCCTGGCCCCAATCCTCCAGCACCTCAGTAAAGGAATAGAACCCTTCCAATCCCTGCTATGAGTCTAGCGCTCTAATCCCACTGTGGAAGGCAGAATAATGACACCAGCACACCACTCCCTGCCACCACCATGAAGTCCACAACCAAATCTCCAAGTGAATATGTTACTTTATATGGCAAAAGTGACTGCAGATGTGACTGAGAACCTTGAGACGGCGAGATCATCCTGGATCATGGAGGAAGGTTGAGGAGCTCATGTAAGGACCGAGGTCTTTCCATGGGAAAGGGGGAGGCAGGAGAGCGAGGCTGACCTCAGTCAGAGGTCAGAGTGATGTGATTGCTGGCTGTGAAGATGGAAAGAGGCCAGGGACTAAGGAATTCAGGCAGCCTCTAGAAGCCGGAAAAGCAAGGGCACAGATTCTCCCCAGAGCCTCCGAAGGAAGGCAGCCCTGCCAACTCCTTGATTTTAGCCCCCTTTTGGACTTTTGACCTTCAGAACTGTAAAATAATAAATCTGTGTTGTTTTAAGCCACATCATTTGTAGTCATTTGTTACAGCAGCAACAGGAAATGAATTGGGCCGGCCATGCTAAAATAACAAGAGAAAAGTTTGTGTTACAATTTAAGTTATTTAGAGATAGATTCTGCCAGCTCTGAATTTGGGAAGAGAAGGAATACAATTAACGACAAAGGAGGCAATGATGCTGAGGGCAGCCACTTAGGGGGAGGGTTCCTCAAAGGGATGAAGTGAGTCCTGGGTAAAACCTCCCAGAGGGGGGTAAAATGTGGATTTGTGGCTGAATGTATGAAAAGGCCATGTGCAGGGGCTTAATGCCTGAGGGAAAAGGAAACACCTGCACATCTGCAAGGCCCTGACAACAACTCCAGTGGCTGCTCCATAAAGCCACCAGTGGCCCCAGCCCCTGATCTTCTCCCAAGAGCATCCAGGGCCATATTAGGTTTGTTTGAGGGAAATTTCTAGAAGAGGTGGCAATACTGGAAGGGAGCTGTGCGAGAGGAGAGGGCTCAACCCTTTACTGGTCACCAGACCCTTCTGTTTGAGGGCCACTGACCACGCCATTCCTGATATGCCCTACTTGATAAATCAAGACACTGTTCAACAGAAAACTCAGATGCCATGCTGGCCTGCGGTGATAGCTGTCTGCAGGGTGGCCCAGAGTGTATTAAACCCACAGCCAGAGGAACCATGATGAGGGACCACACATCTCTGAGCATCTCCAACTGCACACACACACCCCTCTGGGTCCAGGCTGCATGGCCTCTGGGAAGCTGCACCACACTTCTACTGTAGGGATCTGTCCCCTGGGTTTTCAACAGCCAGAAATCTGGTCTTCAGCCACAAGGACAGCTGTCACCTCTCCAGCACTGAAGGCCCAGCAAGATGCCTCTCCCCTTTCCCACCTGATGCTTCCCTTCCAGCAGCTGCAATGGGTTCCAAAAGCAAGAGGAACAGAATTCCAACTGCCAGGCTGGAGCCCAGTCAGGCTCTGCACACACTGGAGTCCTTGGTGAAGTTACAGAGTCGGTCACATCAGACTTCACTGCAGCATTCTCCCCAAGGGCACCCCCCTCAGTAGACCCTCCCTGGGTCTCACTGTTTTATGCGCACGTGGTTATCAACCAAGATCACTTTTCTCAGTCACTCAACACAAGTCTACTGAGCAAAGGCCGGCACCCTGCCAGACACTGCAACTACAGTTGCTACAAGTGCTACAAAAGAGAGGGGTGTGGCACCACAAGATCATGCAAGAGGACAAAATGACCTAATGGGGGAGCCTCCACAAGGAAGTAATATTTGCCCTGAAATCTGGAGGAAGATTCTGGCTATTAAAAGGAGCTCGATGAAGCAGCTCAATACCTCTCAGGGTATTTATCTGCAATTTATGAAGTGCTTTGAAACCCAGAGGAAGGTATAAAAGTTATACTGGTGAATATAAATAGCCCTTTCTGGATTATGAAGTATTTTTTCATGCATTATCCCAGACTCAACAACAGTACCGGAGAGAACAAGCAGCAGCATCCTTTCCCTTTATAAACAAGGAGACGGAAATTCACAGCAATCAGAAACCTCAACAAGATTCCACTTGAGGTCAAGGAGACTTGAGTCCAACTATCATTATTTGTCATTGAGAGCTCTTTTGACTACATAGTGCTACCTTCCTGAGGAAGCTAATAAGTGCAATGATGGGGACTGGTGTTACTATTTGGGAACAAAGGACTTAAAAATCATACCAAATATTTGGCTGCCAAATTCACCTGTTCATACAGCAAGGCCAGCAGGCTGATTTCAGTATTACCAGCCACCCTTCAATTTTTAGCCATAACCTCCAAGCAAGCGACCCCAATGTGTCAGACCCACCGTGGGTTCACACATAACTTCTCTGAACTCTGTGAATTGTTCTAAGCTGTGTAACTTTAGAAGAAAAAAAAAGTCATATTCTCTTTTCTCTTGTTTTCCTCATCCAGCTGGCATCTTCTTAGACCTCTGAATCCTTGGTAGACAAAGAGCTGTATAATCAGCCAGTGCTTTGGGGGCTATCTCTTCATCTTCCTGCCAAGACCGTCATGGGAATCAGAGGAGAACAGGTGGGTCAACCCAACACCAGGCAGTGGTATGGAGTGGGCAAAGATTTGGTCTGGAATAAGAGGGCCTGCTGGTTTGGTCTGGCCTCCAGAACTTGGCTTAGCCTTTTGGGTAGACAACAAACAAGGCAGGTATGGTAAGTGGAATGAAGGGCTTCCACACGTGCCCACGCCCTAATGCCTGGAACCTGTGACCATGTTACCTCACACGGCAAAAGGGTTTCACAGATGAGATTAAGAATTGTGAAATGGGAAGATTATCCTGGTTTATCTATAACCCCAGTGTAATCACAGGGGTCCTTACAAGAGGGAGGCAAGAGTGTCAGAGTCAAAGAAGGAGATGTGACAAGAGAGTCAGAGTTCAGAGAGAAGAGGCCATAAGCCAAGGGATGCAGGCACCTCTAGAAGCTGGAAAAGGCAAGGGACAGATTCTCCCCTCAAGCCTCCAGAAGGAACACAGCCCTGCTGACCCATTTTTATTTTAGCCCCATAAGACTCATTTCAAACTTCTAACCTCTAGCACTATAAGATAACCCTGCATTCTTTTAAACCAGCAAGTTTGTGGTCATTTGTTTCAGTAGCAACAGAAAATAAGATTAACTAAAGATTTCTTAAGTGTAAGACAAACAGGAGTTCCCATTGTGGCACAGCGGAAACGAATCCCACTAGGAACCATGAAGTGGCGGGTTCGATCCCTGGCCTCGCTCAGTGGGTTAAGGATTCAGTGTTGCCATGAGCTGTGATGTAGGTCATAGACGCAACTCGGATCTGGCATTGCTGTGGCATAGGCCAGCAGCTGTAGCTCCAGTTAGACGCCTAGCGTGGGAACCTCCATATGCCATGGGTGTGGCCCTAAAAAAAAGGGGGGGGTAAGACAAACAAAGGAACAGACCAGGGTCTTTGTGAGTCAACAGTGCCAGCTAAAGGTGCCTCTCTCAACCTTGGGAAAAGTGGCAAATCCTGAATAAAGAAACTAACAAAAAACAGAGCAGTGGGGCAGATCCCAGAACTACTGCTACCTAGGGCTGCAGTTCACTGAACTCAGTGTGACGAGCAGAGCCTCACAAAATTCATCCCAACTCCCAATCAATGAAAGTTCCTAGAAGCTCTCCAAAGAAAACAAGGAAGCAAAAAAAAAAAAAAAAAAAAAAAAAAAAAAAAAAAAAAACGTGCAATTTCCATTGGCCTATTCCTCTACAGCAGTGGAAAGTATGCTGGGCTGGGCATCGGAAGTCCTGGGGCTTCCTCCTGTGTGATCTTGGGCCTCTGTAAAACTCCGACGGACACACTGATAAACTGCAATTATAATCACTATGATTCTGTGTGTGTGAAGTACACAACAGACTGGGTGTGAGCTAGTACATTTTATTGGGGGGAGGGGGGGACCACTGAAGTCATTCATTCCAAAAACACTACTGAGTGTGTATTAACGGTCAGGCACTAAGTTAGGCAGCTGGAGTTCAAAGACAGTATGATGTGATGTGGTCACCTCCCTCCAGGAGCTGCAAGTCCTCCCTGAGCCACAATACCTTCATTTCAGGGGCCACCTGGCTGCCCTATCTACTGATCACTGACTCCATCCCTCAGTAACCCACAGGCCTTTCCTGTCTCCCTCAAATTGGGTTGCATCTCCCAGTTACATACTTAGCTTCTTACCATTTTTTTAACACTCTATCATTAGTCATGTGCCTGGCTCGTCCACTGCTGAATATCAGCACCCAACAGAATACTGAAACATCGGCACAGCCTAGGGTGTTCCGTAAATATCTAACGAATAAGTGAGTGAGGAAATGAATGAGCACACATACATTATGCTGGTTGACATAGCTGGAGAGCCAGGTTTTCCATTCCTTCCTCCCTGTCCCACCTCATGTCAGGCGGGAGTAACAAATGAGAAGGCTCTGGGCTGACCAAATGAAATCATGTATGTGAAAGCGTGTTTAAAGCTGCAAATGTCCAAGTAATAAATATACATGAATAATAACCACTAGTCAAGGGGCAAAAGGAAGCACTCAACACTCTTCCACGGCCAAGCAGGCTGGCTTGCCTGCTCCTCGCTTCTTCCTCCACCATCTCCCAGGGTTCGGGCTCTCACCTGAGCAGTCCCCACTCTAAGCAGCCTCCAAACATGCTGCCCTGGGAGCAGGCCAATGCTGATCACCAGAGCCTGACCAACAAGCTGTGTCTCCAAGCAGAGGAACCCTGAGTGACCAGGGCAGGGCCAGAAGTGGTTCTACTTGGAATGTTAGAGAAGCAGAAGGTGAAGGTGTGAAATTCAGAAGAGGCCTTCCAAGAAGTCCTGATGAATCCATCCACTTATGTGCCAAATTCATACCATGACAATTGTGCTAACGCTGCAGCTACAACCATTCACAACCCAAAATCTAGTTCTCAGAATCCAGTGTAATGAACTCACACACCCTGGCACACGGTGACCCAGCCAGGAGTCCCCTGTGACAACGAGTAATCCAGCAATCCACTATGAATGCAGGTCCTGCTCCCTGAGACCACTCAGAAACACTGCAAGTGCTCCCTCCAACAGATTCCTTGCCAGGAAAAGAAAACTCATTTCTTGAAAGGGCCAGCACCTGAGAAGATGCACATGTTACAGAGAAAAAAAAATCTCGAAACCCTTATACAGAGTTGGGGGAATAAAAATGGTGCAACCATTATGGAAAACCGTATGGAGTTTCCTCAAAACATTTTGAAAAAGAATTACCACATAATCCAGCAATCCCACTTCTGAGCATGTGGCCACAGGAATTCAAAACAGGATCTCCAAGAAGTGTTTGCATATCCACATTCACTGCAGTATTTATTCACAATGGCCAAAAGGAGAAGGAAACCCAAGTGTTCAACAGATACGCTGGTAAAGAAAATGCGTTATATACATTCAATTGAATACTACGCAGCCTTTAAAAAGGAAGAATCCTGTCACCTGCAACGATGCGGATGAATCTTAAAGATATACTAAGTGAAATAAGCCAGACACAGGATGGCAAATACAGTATGATTCCACACAGATGAAGTTTTGAGTAATCAAAATCATAGAAACAGAAAATGTAAAGATGGTGGCCAAGGGCTGGGGGAAGAGGGTGGGAGAATTAGCATGTAATCGATACAGAGTATCAGTTTTGCAAGATAACATTTTAGAGTGATCTTTTACCCAATCATGTAAATAGACTTCAAACCACTGAGTTATACACTTTTAAACAGTTAAATATATGATGTGTTATCAGCCACTGGGGAGAAAAAAAAAATCTTTGAAAGCACACTAAAAAAAAAAAAAAAAAAGGAAAAAGATGCCAAAGATAGATAATATAAACTTTAAAAGAAAATCTGTACGGTGAGAGAACCAGTGAGAAATAGGCAGAGGAAAAGAGGAAAAACATCAGTCAAATCAACGGATGATATATTTAGCTCAGAGTCAACACCCTGGGTGTGGTCCTGGGGCAGGCACAGGAATCCATACACCTGCTGCAGCCCCAACTCAGAAGGTGAATCTGGCCCCCCTCAGGCGGGTCCCTCACTCTTGAGTCCTTCCCTCTCTGTGAAACAGAGGCCATCTGCACTGCTATACCCACTGTCCTGTACAGGGCTCCAGAGAGGACTGGGGGGAAACTGACGTCTAGAGGGCCTGGTGAGGCATGACATGTTTCACAGACCTAAGGCCCCGTGATCCTCATGGTAACTGCATCTCTCAGAGAGGAGAAGAGCCGCTGCTCTGTGAATCCAGGAACCAAACTCCGCTATGTCCTATCTGACGTTAGCCTGTCAACGTTCAACACAAAAGGACAAAGTCAGGAACAGTCCTTTACCCAGAAATCCCATGCCCTAGTTCTTGACAACTGTAATTACCGCCTAAACAGCTTTTGAAAGGGAGAGAAGAAAAGAAAATAGCAGCCTGAACCAAGCAGTGAATTGGGGGGTTCAGGGTAAAACACACACTCAGAGTTCTTATTGGTGGCCAGACTAAACAAATGACTGGACAGCCAGACCAAACAGCTTTCTGGCCAATTAATTTCTCCCTCTAACTTAATGAGCTGCTCATTAAGCACTGGAAGCAGGTCATAAGGAACAGAGCCACTGGCACATGGCCATCAGGCTGACAGGTGATGAGGGAAAAGGAGACAGAGGCCCTACTCCAGCCCCAAAGCGCTCCAGATCCCAAGCATGGCCAGCCCCACCACACACCCTGATCCTCCGTTGCTTTGAGGCGATGTTTTCCTATACTTCTGCTCCTTCTACAAAGTTCTATTTCTGACACTGAATGCCCCCCTGTGCAAGTTCCACGCCCCAGCCTTTAGGTTGTCCAGCTGGGGTCATCACCCAAATTAGAAAAGTGTGAATCCCGCTCCAACTCCTGACACCAGTTTGATCTAGAATTAATTACTGAGCACTCCAGACTTCCGTTTTCTCATCTACAAAATGTTAACAATAATACCCTCACCTCAGCTAGAGTAGTTGCAAACAATAAATAACATGATACCAATATAGATTTCCTGTTGTGGCGCAGTGGAAACGAATCCAACTAGGAACCATGAGGTTGCAGGTTTGACCCCTGGCCTCGCTCAGTGGGTTAAGGATCCAGCATTGCCGTGAGCTATGGTGTAGGTCACCAGTGTAGCTCAGATCTGGCGTTGCTGTGGCTGTGGTGTAGGCTGGCAGCTACAGCTCCAATTCGACCCCTAGCCTGGGAACCCCATGTGCCACAGGTATGGCCCCAAAAAGACAACAAAAAAAAAAAAAAGAAAGAAAAAGAAACCATTTTATCAATATGAAAGGGCCTAATAAAGCACCTATCACATAGTAAATGCTGAATAGCAGCTCCTATGATTAATAGCTGCTATTATTAATAAAGATATGTCTAATAATGACAGTGATATTAGCAACAACATATTCCCTGTCTTAGTCAAGTATGAATTAGAAAGTGACTTTTTTGGTAGAAACCCCAAGGACAGGCCAGCTCCAGGTCCAGTCCTTATCACAGCAGCAATGGTGACAACTGTGGTGAGAGCAGCAACCCATTCAAGGGCAACAGCCCAGCTGAGGCCCTGGTGCTTTCTCTCCGAGTGGGAAGGTGAGGAAGAGAAGAGGCCTGGGAGTACTGAATGCCAGGCCTGAAGCCAAAGGGGCGATGCATTTTGCATGTCTTCCCAAGACCAAGTGGAGAGCTGCAATCAGGCCCCATGCCTACCATGTCTAGACTCCTGTGACTGAGTCTAACTTTAATCTAGAAAATGAGGGTAACATGACCCCCCACTTCACAGCTGGTTACATTAAATGAACTCACATGAAAGTGCTTTGAAGTGAATCATTCCTATGTCCATGAAAAAGAGTATTGTTGTATTTAATACTAGTTTCAACAAATTCAACTTAACAATAAAGAACGCTGAAGGACTGGGAAGGCCAAAGCAATGAAAAGATTATTTTATTACACTGATGAACTGCTTAGAGAAACAAAAGCAAACATACTAATTTTCTTCCCCAAATTGCTGCCACCGAATTGAGATTTCTGTTGCTCAGATGAATTGACTGAAAGTAAAATTAGCAAAAAGAAACATGAAGCTCCCAACAACTGCTATATGTTTTCCCCTGAGGTGAGTAGATTCTTCTAGAAGACAAAGAGACCAAACCAAGCTGCATCCAGGATGACCAATCCAGCCACCTCCAACACCAATTCTCTCCAAAAGTCATGACAACTCATTTGACCAATCCCAACCCCACCTCTGAAATGCACAAATCTAACTTCTTGTTTCATAACAGAGCACATGGGCAAATTCCTGCACCGTGATCAGAAGACAACTTAATTTTTATTTAATCGCTGTTCTACATACCAGACTCAGAAAGCAATGGGTTGGAAAGTTGACCAAACTCTTGAAGAGTATCTGAAACGGTGGAGGAAAATGCACACACATCTAGAACCTAAAGCAACCAACTAAAGAAATTTTGCTCAAATTCCACATTTGTTCTTAGAAATGTAAGTAAATCTTCATGTGCCACAAAATGCTTTTACTTTTTAAATGCTTTAAGCCAATTATCAGCTAATTCCTAAACCTTTTCCCTAAAATCCTTGGATAAAAACAGATACTTCACCAAGTCTCTCTCACATCCTCAAGGGTAACATGTGTCTCAGCTTGAGAAGCAGCAGGTCACAAGACAGGGAGGGTGGTAGCCCTCCAACCGTCATATCCGTTTTAACCTTGATCAACCACCTAACTCAGAATTGCTTCCCTGGACAGTGTAAGGAGATGGGTCTGGAGTTCGCAAAGGATGCAGCTATCCATGTCGGCATCTCCAGTACCTTCCAAAAGGGTAAGCAGGTAGGATGCTGGAGTTCCAGCTCACACAGCCCCACCTCCAGTCACTCACCCGGATCCTGCGCATGGCAGCCACGATCTCCACTCTGCTGTTGGGCCTCGGCACATCCAGGCTTCCTACATACTGTGGGGAAGAAGCAAACATTCGTTGAGAATAGGGATGGCAAGTGTCACTAATGGACTATTATGCTAGAAAGACCTTTCGAGGTCAGCCAGTTCATCTTTGCATTTTATGGATGAGGAAATTAAGAGCCAAAAGGATGCTGTGTTTAGAAACTACTTCTAACTTTATAAAAAGCAAAACAAGAAGGAGTTTAATGGCTCAGTGGTTAATGAATCTGACTAGGAACCTCGAGGTTGTGGGTTCGATGCCTGGCCTCACTCAGTGGTTAAGGATCCAGCGTTGCCGTGAGCTGTGGTGTAGGTCACAGATGCGGCTCAGATCTGGCATTGCTGTGGCTCTGGTGTAGACTGGTGACTTCAGCTCTGATTAGACCCTCAGCATGGGAACCTCCATATGCCATGGGTACGGCCCTAGAAAAGACAAAAAATAAAATAAAATAAGCAAAACAAGAGACAGCTTCCTTTTTCATCTTGTTCTTAGAGATGCAGCCAAGCACTATGTTTAAACAAGCAGGTTTCTGAACCAGAAAGACTTGGGCAGGAAGAATCTCCCACCACTACCTTTTGTGGCAAGTAGTTATTTTGTCTTTGTCTCAGTTTCCTCATCTGGAAAATGGGATTTTGGTAAAGATTAAATGAAATAAGGGATAAATCTCCTAGAGAAATAGGCTTTGCACATATTAAAGCAGCCCCAAAGAATAAAAAAAGAATACATAATTCTTTTTTAATTAATGGAACTTCACTAAGTAAGCCCTGGATGTTATTGAGACCTCACACATGAGTAATTTCCGAAATGGAGGAAAGGAATAAACTGGTTAGGTATTAAAACTTTTAACCTGATTAGACTTTTTAGTTATTTTCAAAACCAAATGACCTGTACGTTGTTTAATATATGAATAATTTCTTGCTGGATACTATTTCAAATAATGCAGAAATATACAGAGCAAAAGAATAAAGTGCCCCACTGTCCAACGTACATCACTTTTTGTATATTGATGGACATATATATTCATAGACAGGGAAATGTCTCTTATGTAAAAAGGTTCACACTACTTACATTGTTCTGCAACCCGATTTTTTTTTTCTTTTTTTTTGGCTTTTTTGCCATTTCTAGGGCCGCTCCCGCAGCATATGGAGGTTCCCAGGCTAGGGGTCGAATCGGAGCTGTAGCCACTGGCCTACGCCAGAGCCACACCAACGCGGGATCCGAGCCGCGTCTGCAACCTACACCACAGCTCACGGCAACGCCGGATCCTTAACCCACTGAGCAAGGCCAGGGATCGAACCCGCAACCTTACGGTTCCTAGTCAGATTTGTTAACCACTGCGCCACGACGGGAACTCCCTGATTTTTTGAATTTAAGTTTAACTTGGACATCTTTCGCCACAAACCACTTCATCTATACACCTTCGAGATCATCCAAAGCCCTTAAGGCTGCATTCCTACAAGTGGGATGGCTGGATACAATTTATAGATAATTTCTAGATATCATTACTTAGCAGGATGAAACAAGCAAAGAGGACAACCCAACACTTATTAAGCACATACTATTGGAGTTCCTTCAAAGACCCCATCCCATTCCACACTGACCAACTGGGATTTGCCTTCTCTTTTTACACAAACATTATATAAAATAGCCCAGGGGATAGCCTAGAAATTAACAGCCCCAGGGTAATTTAAAAGTCTACCCAACCAAAGATTGCATTAACTGAAGATAAGAGCAAGAGAGTCATTTCTGCAGGAAACATATTTCCTGTGGTTTCAGGAACAGAAGGTTCTTCATAAAATTGGGAACTAAGGCTGGCCCCAGTGAGGAGGTTTTCAAAAACAAAATACTGGGAAAGGATTTCCCCTATGATCGATCCAGTCAGTTTGTGCAATGCACTGAAGACGGCGATTCCAAGCAGCCCATAGTAAGCAGGGAGCACACTGCAATCCGGACCCAATGGACAGCCTCACCACAGCCAAGTAAACAGCCCCCTCAACCAAAGGCTCTAAGCATACTGTCAGTTTAACCATGGCTGGCATTTCTCCCCTCTGAGCTCTGCTGAGGCCCCACAGTCTGTCAGCATGTCAGTGACCCACACAGCCAGGAATGACGCAAGGCCTGGTTTGTGACTGACCAACTTCGAAGTACCACCCCCAGCCGGGGGCAGTTTCCATGCTCCCTCTCCCAAATGCTGCACGCCTGATGGCTCCTGCCCTGAACTCTGAGCAGTCAGCACTGATCTAGCAATCACGCCTTCAGGGTTTGTGTTCCCTCTGCCACCACATGAGAGCCAGGACCTCGAGTCCGAGCAAGGTCACCTGTGACAGGTGAACCTGGGGGACTGTACGGTCCTCCCACACTGACCCCTGTGACCCCAGGCAAGGGCTTGCTACTCGGTAACATCCACAAGTGGGCCCAAATGCAAATACCCAGAGGGGACCTATCCCCATCCCTCCTCAGGAAGGGGTGCTGCTAAACTGGGTCTCCCAAAGCAGTCAGGGTACAGAGAGAATGGAAGCAACACAGAGAGAGCAGAGAGGTGGCTTCCTAGCTTTGGACAAGGCTTCCTAACAAGGGAGCAGCATTCTGCACATGAAGGCGCTCATGTAAGGACACCTAACATATTCACCCTATCAGTGTCCCCTGCACGCCATCAGCCAAGCTGGTATTGTGCACGCATGCACCACACACCTACATGCACACATGCTCACACACTTCACACGTCATACAAGTCACTCCCCTCCCGCATACACACTCATCTCACACACCCCACACAAAGCATGCACACAGTCATCCCACACTAACACATCCCACTCATATTCACACCACACACTCACTCATCTTCCTTCCCATCATGTGATAAAATCCAAATCTGAGAATGAGTCTGGAGCAGTCTATCATCTCGACCAGAGCTGTACCTGAAGGTTATTCAAGGAAATCAAAAGGAAGCTTGGAAGTTTTTGATGTGGCTCAGTGGGTTAAGAACCCGACTAGTATCCATGCGGATGTGGGTTCAATCCCTGGCCTTGCTCAGTATGTTAAGGATCTGACATTGCTCTGAGCTGTGGCCTAGGTCACATACACTGCTCAGATCCTGTGTTATGGCTGAGGTGTAGGCCCGTAATGGCAGCTCCAATTCAACCCTTAGCCTGGGAATTTCCATACGCTGTAGGTGAGGACCTAACCACTAAAAAGGAAACACAAAGGAGGGTTCAAAAGCTAAATATCCACACTAACCATCAATCAAAAAGCAAAGCCACAGAGAAGCCAGGGAGGGGTCAGAAAGCCCACCCCTCAGGGTAAAACTATAGGGTATGATAAGTGATTACTGCCATTGTGTACCTGTCTAACCTCACAACAAAAAGAGTAGCTCGATAACTCACCATCAGCAGCTCCACAACTAACTTCAGTCCATCCTGAGGCTCCATTTAGGGCAAAGTTTAAGACACAGCCTGAGACCAGACCCACCTTCCAGGTGCTTCTTCCAACCATTCCACTTCAATGGTTAAGCTCATCATCATTTCCCTGGCAAACTGAACCTAGCGCCAGCACCTCCAAGATTGGAAAACTGGCTCCCAGGCCTGATCCTCATCCACCTGCTTAACTAACAACCTTCAGACACCCAGGCTTCTGTCACCTTCTACAGGAATGGGTCAAAACTAATGCCCTGCCTTCAGTCAAAGGCTGACACAGGATGAACATGTTATCATTCAGACATGGCACCCCCTTCATCTGCCTCTTTTGCAGGACACTGGGATCCAGGGGGCTCCTGGGACAACAGAGGTGGGTTGACTCAAGATCTGGGAATCAGAGGAATAATTTCCAGAATGGGAACTCCTGCTTTCTTCCCCTCTACCCTCCAGGTCATGCTCCTCCCTTTGCCTTTCTCATTATGATTAACAGCCCCCAGTCCATCCATCAAGTACTCAAGCCTGCAACCAGGGAGTCATCCCTGAATGTGCCTCTCCCTTAGCCATCAGAGCTAATCGGCAACCTGACCTATCAATCCTCTCTCTTCCACCTTTCCAGAGATGCTTCCACTACCTGATCCCAGAAAACCTTTCTCTCTCCCCTAATCTACACAAAGACCTCCTCACTGGTTTCTCGACTGTCCCCACCCTGGCCCCCTCCAAACCACTCTTCCCTAGGCTATCAGTGATCTCTTTCAAATACAAATCAGATTGTGGTACCTCTCTGGCTTAGGAACCCTCTGCTTGCTTCCAACTGCTCTAAAGACGACCAAACCCTCGGCCTGGCCGACACAGCCCACATGATGCAGTTTCTTCTTGCACTCCTGGCCTCTGCATTATTCAGATGGTCCTCAAACACATCAAATCTTCTCACATCCTCTTCCCTGTGTAAGGATGCTCTTCTTCTAACCACTTCTCTCCCCAATCCCATGGATCTGTACCGCCACTTTGAGCTCCTTTTGCTGACCTCTAGGGAAGGTGAGGTGCTTATATGACTGAATCCCATAACTCCCTACAGTTCTTTTATAGCATGTGGCTAGGTACATGTTTTATTCATACTGGTTGACCATGCCTAGTTGAGGTCCAGGCACATAGGAGGTACTCAAAACATACCTGACTAGCATATCCAAGGATGAACCCAAGTGCTCATGGGAGAATCTCTACTCTGAGAAGGGGCAGACAAAGAGGCCTCAAGCCCTAGAGCCTGCCTGGTGTTCCAGCATCACAGGCATCAGCCTGCTTTTTCCAGTCAACCATCCCACTCCATTGTGATTCCATAAACTTTCCTGACTTTTACCCAGTATCTGAAATGGACCTAAGCCAGAAGTTCTTATTGTAGCACAAGCAATTCCTGGCTTATCCAACCTTTCTGTTGGTGGATTTTTAATCACCTGGCACTTGGTAAGACTTAGGACTTCTGTGTCTGTCTTCTAGGAATCCCTACTATGAAATGCCACAGAGCCTCTATTCAGAATATCTACCAGAGAGCTTAAAGGGGGAATAAGGTAAAGAAATTTTAAAATATCAGAGCCTGCTTCTTTTTTATTACCATCTAGAAAGAAAAAAAAAAAAACTAGAAGGCAGATGTAAATTACACTGAGTAAGCAAGAGAGGAGATCATCTGTGTCCGTTCTATCTGTGGCTACATCTTCCAGACAAGCAGGAGTTAACTGCAAATAAGGTTAACCAAAGGACTTCCGATATTCGCTCTAAGTTTCCGGACAACCTCAGTCTTGGTGGTAAATTAATACCTCATGAAGTTGGGGGGTTTTGGAGGGTTTTTTGTTTTGGTTTTTTCATTTTCTTATTTCCACCCTATTTTCTGGAGATGAACCTCTAAAGACAGTGATAAACTAAACTGTAGTGTTTCCTGGTTACACGAATCCCAACACTCAAAGCAGCAAGACTTAACAGCTTAACACAGTCATGAATACCCTCGCCACCCAACAACTTGTTAGGCTTTCTGCCCTCACCCTCCTCAGGGGGCTCCCTTTATTTACAAGGTTTCTGTCACGTGCGTCCAGAGACCAGGGCAAAGCTCATGCATGAATCAAAAAGAAATGCATCAGATGATTCAGCTTGTGATAATGATGAAGAAATGAGTATCCTCAGACTAGGCCTCCAATAAACTCTGGACAAGTTATTTAAAAAAATAATAACTGCTTAAAATGTACAAAGAATGAACTATGGATACATATAAACCATGGACATTACTTAATAATAATTTATCAATATTTGGCTCATCAATTGTAACAAATGCACTACCACAAATCAACCCCAGATTCCAGGGCACACACTAGTGCAAGATGTTAATCATAGGGGAACGTGAGGGGGGGTGAGGGGGTATATGGGCACTATGTCCTTGCTACTCAATTTTCTGTAACCCTAAAACCTCTCTGAAAAACAAAGTCCATTAACTGAAATAATAAAAATAACTTTGAAGGCACTGGAGAGAGACCAAAAGCAGGCAGAGACTGGAATCTACCCTTCAGGAGAGGACTGCACTAGGTAAGACCTGGTTTGCACAGTTCTGCCCAACAGCACAATCGCCCAAGTGCAACACAGGCTGGCTGGAACTTGGGCCAAAATGCTCATTCAGATGGCCTGGGGAGATGGTCCCCAGAAACTGGAATAGCCAGAGAAGCCTGAAAGTGAGCAGGAATCCCTGGCAGAAAGGGAGATCCCAAATCATGTATAAACCCCACCCAGGTCTTCAGTAACCCCCAAACTGCACACGTGCGTGAGACTCTGAGAAGTCCAGCAGACGGTGGCAGCTGCTCGGCTCAGGAGGTAGATTTAGGATTCAAGATCAGTCACGTCAACTCTTTAAGAACAAAAATATACTCTTCAGAGAGCAGGATCTCATGTCATGGCACAATTAGAACCTCACTGACTGGCTAATGCAGGCAAGGCCCGGGGAAAGACCACAGCGTCACACTCTCCTGGGGTAAATGGACAGGGCCTTCATAAATGGGCACAATGTAAAGGTCCTGGGATCTTGGGATTCCCAGCTCACATCTTCTCTCTGGAAACTTCTCAGTTCCACAGCCTCAGCCCAAAGCATTTCCAAATGAGGTTCAAGAAGACAACCCTCTTATTACAGAGGTGGACAACGCAACCCAAAGCAGTCAGCAGATGGCAGAAGAGGGGCGTGTTCTCCTCCCTCCTGGACCCTTCTTGCTGCCTGCATCCTTATCAAAGCTCTCCCTTCAGGTCCCAAACCTGGCTTGGCTTCCATTCCGTCACCCTGCCTACCTTCTCAAACCCTTCAGGTCTTCCGGCCACACTGTGTCCTCTCTCAGAAAATACACACGAGCAGTAGGAAATCTGATATTCTGCTTATATCTAGAATTTACCACCTGTGATGTGCCCATCTGAGTTAGTTCCTTAACCAATCCTCTGTCCTGATACCTGCTAAAACCTTGGTATCATAGGAGCAAGCAATTTCAAACCCAGAAGAAACCTTAGGAATCATGTCCAAGGTTATGTCGCAAAAGAAAGATTAAGGAAGAACATATGAAAAGCATTTAGCACAGCTGGGTATCCTGCCAGCGCTTAATAAATGTTCGCCATTATGATTCCATCTAAAGTTACTCTTTCTCAGACTGCCTTGTTTCCTTCCCAGTATTTAACACAGTGATTTGCACTTAGGGGTTTGCCTCATTTGCATGGTCACTATCTGCCCTCCCCAACAGATGGAAGCTCCCTGAGGTCTGGGACCTTGCCCTCATATTCCTGCATTTCCAGTCCTTAGAACAGGGCCTGCCTGGCAGAGTAAGACTCAAGTTATCTACTGAATGAGTGAGAGGCAACTGCCACCCACAGAAGTTCCATGACTTGCCCAAGGACACAGTTCAGGGCAGAACTGGAGTCAAAAATCCCATTCTCCCCACTCCAAGCCAGCACAACTGCTCCAGTTCTTCCTGGCCTGCAGAAACTGCTCTTGGTGCACAGCTGAGCGTCCTGCTGAGCGGGATTATGAATGTGACCTGGGTGAAAGTTCTCGCCTCATTTAGCATGAAACAAAGCAGCATTAACTGCAGCGGCAGCAGTGGCCCCAGATTCCAGGGCACACACTCAGCCAATGACCTTCTACTAAATGCTCTGGGGGGAGGGGATGAAAAAGAGAAAAGTGGCCTCGAGGGTTCCCCACTCCCCACTTCTGAAGTCTGCTCTCCAGGTGCAGAGGTGAGCAGAACAGGGAACGGGAACCTAGAAGTTTTACTGGGGTCCTTACCCCCGCCTGCAACAAGACAGAGGCCTCAGTGCAGGTTTTCCTCTCCCCTCTTCTCTCCCGAACCGCCCCAACACTCACACACCAGAAAAGCTTCCAAAATGCTTGAAATGCAGCTGCACACCACATCTTTATTTATTTGTAGTCTAAGAGGAATGAGGCACTTATATTTCTTCCTCTCTCTTCCAGCCCATCTGAAAAAGGAAGTACTATTTGAAGGCCATCTGATGTAACTGTGTCACTATTGATCAGGGGCTCAGCGGGGGCCGATGAATGTGCCAGAGATCACAGCAGAATCCTTCCTGCTCCTCAACATTAAGGGGCTGGGTGCAAAATAAATAATTGTGGTGACTTGTCTTTATGCAGCTAATGCCCTGCGATTCTCTAAAACACACAGAGGGTAAGACCGAACCATCCAATGTGCCCACGGAGAGGCTGCCTCTTTGGGTTCTTTTAGTCTCCATAAGCAAAAGCTTAGATGGATTGGCTTGATTATTTTTCTTATTATGAAGCCTCTGACTGATACAGCAAAGAGGAAAGAAAAAAGCAGTTAGGACAGAAAGCCTGTTCAGGTCTTCCAACTATTAGCTCTTGAATGAAAGCCTTTAGCTCGGCAGTTAAGATCTCTGGGTTGCATTAGATGCAAGTGTGGAGCAGAGGCTACTAGGGCTACATTCTGATCAGGGAGCGTTTTCCACCCCACTCACTCACCTGGGATGCTTACGTGGCAGCAGGTTATTTGCCTTAGGAAAAAAAAGGAAAAGGGGGAAGCCCAAGGCATGGTGAGAGGCAAAGAGAAACACTGACGTTCCATGATGATGAAATCATCTCCAGTAAAGCCACCAGGTAAGCCAGGAATGGAGCAATCAACACGGAACATGATGAAATCATAGGAAGGTCAGACCCAACTGCAGTGCTTAATTGGCCTTAAAGGTCATTTGACCTAACACTTCAATTTACAGAAGGAAAACCTGAGGCTCAAAGAGAACAGGATATAGTTTGTCAGTGGCAGAATCAGAACCAAAGTGGGTTTCCCTACCCTGCACTGACGCACCAAAATTACAGTAGGAAATAAGCAGTCCGGGCGAACATACGCCAGTGCTCCAACAAGGCCTGGTTCACAACATTAAACTCAAATTGAGCTGGACAAGGAAGCCTGTGTGCAGATACCAGAATGATTAAGGGGTCAAAAACAAACCAATGAAAAATTGCAGGGAATGAAGATTTGTAGAAAAAGGGAGATCATCGCTGATTCACTGAATGCTTTTGGGGATGGGACTGAAGATGTTCATTATGAAAATGGAGCAGTGACACTGAAGGAAGGAAAAAATTACTCCACTATTGGAGAGGACCAGGAAACTGAAGAAGCACAGTGATGAGAAGACCTCAGGATGACATTAGAGAGGGGCCTCCCAGCACCAACACTCTATACCTGCTAAATTCTAAGTATTTCAACTCTCCGAGCCTGATTCATCCACAGGCTATATAGCTAGTATCTGTACTGCCTCTAAGTCAAGGCTGTCACAAGAAACAAAATTAGATAATGAAGGTCAAAGTAAAGTTTTTAAAATATCATATAAAAAGATGATGTTCTTTATATCAAACCTCTTGCTTTGTAGGCCAACAAGACTTGAAGATGCCAAATTTGTCACTTTACAATAATGCCCTCTTGGATTCTCTTAGACTAACAATTGTGCATAAAACAAGGTGATCCAAAATGGAAGGGAGGGAGCTCCACTTGTGGCTCAGTGGGTTAAGAACTCCACATAGTGTCTGTGAGGATGCAGGTTCAATCCCTGACCTTGCTCAGTGGGTTAAGGATCTGGCATTGCCACAAGCTGCTGTGTAGGTGCAGATGCAGCTCAGATCTGGCTGTGCCATGACTGTGACGTAAGCTTCAGCTGCAGCTCCAATTCAACCCCTAGCCTGGGAACGTCCATATGCTGCAGGTGCAGCCATTTAAAAAAAAGGGAATGGAGTTAAGGGGAGGATGAAAGTGAGAATTCAACCCAAACAGGCAGAGGCTCAAATAGGAGGGAAGGGATGAAGGGCCTGATCAGAGAGTGTCACCAGTAACCAAACCACACAGACATGGAGAGACTCCCCACCACCATGACCAGCACCCCCAGCAGGAATGGCTCCCTATGACACTGCTCACAGAACCTCACAAGATAGGCTCAGTTTGAGGTAAATACCTTGTCACACACTTCCCTTCAGATGATAATCTGACCAGAAAAACCTTCCTGGAGTTGGGGATACAGACTCTCAAGTACAATGGTCTTTTATCAATGAAAGAAAGCCCACAACCAAGTAAAATTTTCAGATAACTGGCATGCACCCCTATTAAATCACCAACTTTTTCTCTTCTCTCTTTTCTCTTTCTTGACTAAAAATTGTCCTAAAATATATTATACTCTTCCCTAAGAATTGAGACTCTGAATTAGAATCAAATGTATTTCTTCAAGATTCATAATAACCATTATATACATCAATTAATATAAGCTAGTATCAGCAATGACTCCTTGAGAAATGTCTCCAGGTTACTACTCTGCATTTTGAGCCTTTGAGGCTGATTTTTTGGGATTTTTCTAAAGCTTTCTACTCTGTTAGCAGCAAGAATGGTAATAATATGCCATATATGCTTCCGCCTTTAACAACCGTCACCAAATCCTCAAGTACAAACAACTACTAGCAAGACAAATCTAACAACATATAAAAAGGATTATACACAATGACCAAGTAGAATTTATCCCAAGAATGCAAGACTGGCTCAGCATATGAAAAATCAATTAATGTACTATACCATATTAATAGAATAAAAAGACAAAGATCATATGATCTTCCTAAGAGACACAAAGTAACAAAAAAGCAATATTCTTTCATGATGAAAACACTCAACAAATTACCAGTGGAAGAGAACTTCCTCAACCTAATAAAAAGCATCTACAAAAATCCAGGCCAACATCATATTAAAAATAAAGGACTGAATGCTTTTTCTCTAAGATCAGGACCAAGTCAAAGATGTTCACACTCATCAACACTTCAATTCAACATTGATCTCCAAGTCCTAGCCAGTGAAATTAGGTAAGAAAAGAAACAAAAGGCATCCAGACTGAAAAAAGCAGTAGCAAAACTATCTCTATTCACAGACAACATGATCTTTCTATAGAAAATCCTAAAGAACATACACACGCCCTTATTAGAACCAATTTCTGAATGGGTTCAAAAGTTAAGGAAACAATTCTATTCACAACAGCACATTGTAGTATTCAAAAAGAGTAAAATGGGAGTTCCCGTTGTGGCGCAGTGGTTAACGAATCCGACTAGGAACCATGAGGTTGCGGGTTCGGTCCCTGCCCTTGCTCAGTGGGTTAACGATCCGGCGTTGCCGTGAGCTGTGGTGTAGGTTGCAGACGCGGCTCAGATCCCGCGTTGCTGTGGCTCTGGTGTAGGCCGGCGGCTACAGCTCCAATTCGACCCCTAGCCTGGGAACCTCCAAATGCCGAGGGAGCGGCCCTAGAAATGGCAAAAAGACCAAAAAAAAAAAAAAAAAAAAAAAGAGTAAAATGCATAGGAATAAATTTGAGATGTACACTGAAAATTACAAATCTTAATTGAAAGAAATTTAAGACAACATAAATTAATAGACTTCCTACGTTCGTTGTTCAGACTTAATACTGTTAAGATGGCAATATTTCCCCCAATTGATCTACAAGTTCAGTTTGATCTGTTAAAAATCTATAAACTATTTTTACTACCAGCACTTCTGATATCAAATGGGTGGGTTTTTCCCACCACAGAATTCTCCACTTCTGCAACACCAACTGGGTATCCTATAAGCTAACTCATTTCTGACACTAACTACCCAGAGTTAGCACAGACTGCATTTAAAGGCTCCATCCCACAAGACTGCCCTTCCACCTCAGATGCTAATCACAGGTCTGAGGCCTCCCATACTTTGGACCCATCAGCCAAAAATTACAGGTTCCTATGACCCCTCTCAGGTTTGATAATTTGCTATAATTTCCCAGAACTCTGGGAAACACCTCACTTACTAGTACTGAATCATTAGAAAAAACACAAATGAACAGCCAGGTGAAGAGATGCACAGGGCAAAGTACGTGGGAAGGAGAATAGAGTTCTGGAGAGCCTCTGGGCACATCGCCCTCCCAGTGCCAACCTGGAACCTCCCCAAACCCCACTGTTGAGGACTTTCATGGAGATTCTATTATATAGACACAATTGATTCAGTCACTGGCCATTGAGATTGGACGGAAACTCCAGCCCCTCTCTTCTCCCCAGCAGATACACAAATGGCCAATAAGAACTTGAAAAGATGTTCAACCATTACTCATCAGGGAAATACAAATCAAAACCACAATGATATACTTCATATCTAGTAGAATAGCTAAAATTTTTTAAAAAGACACAATAGCAAGTACTGACAAGGATGTGAAGAAACGGGAATCTTCATATTCTGTGGTAGGAAATAGTGCAGCCACTTTGGAAAAGCTTGACAGATCCTCAAAAAGTTAAACAGAGTTAAGGTATAAACCAGAAATTCCATTGCCAGGTTTATGCCCAAGAGCAAGGAAGACATTTGGCTACGCAAAACTTAAACATGAATGTTTGTGTCAGTACTATGTGTGATAGCCAAAAAATGGAAACAATGCAAATGTACACCCATGGATGAATGGAAAAAGAAAATGTGGCATATCCATACAACATTATTTGACAATAAAAAGGAATGAAGTGCTGATACATACTACAATATGGATGAACTTTGAAAACATCAAGCTAAATCAAAGAAGCTGGAACATAAAAGGCTACATATTAATTATACAATTCTATTTATAGAAGATGTCCAGAATAGGAAATCAATACAAATAGGAAGTGGGTTAGTGATTGCCAGGTATTGGGAAAATGACCACTAATGGTACAAGTTTTCCTTTAGAGAGGCTGAAAATGTTCTGCAATCAGATACATAGTGGTCACACAACTATGTGAATATACTAAAAACCACTGAACTGTACATACTTATTAGGTGAATTTTACAGTATGTGTATTATATCTCAATAAAGCTGTTATTTAAAAAACAACACAATAACTCTCCTCCCTCTGGTTTGCTTGTGGACAAGAAAGTATAACCGCAACCAAATTGGATTCTGAGCACTCTCCTTCAACATAAGGCTATGAAATTCAGCATCCATTCTGGCTGCTCAAATCTCTCTGCTGGGCCTTTCTGTATTGCTGCTTGTCATCAAGATTCTTGTGTTCACCAAATAAATAACCCTTGGGAGAAAACTGAGCTATACCTATACTGAATTTTAGTTCTAGTTCTAAAAGATATATTTCTCTCCCACCCAGAAAATGATTTTTTTCTATATTGTAAAAAACTCCCATTTACAATTCCTGTATTTTCTATATTGTATTAGCAATCCCATTTCATATTCCTACTCTCCAATGCAGTAAAGTTGAACAGAAGCTCACAAAATAAATTTCTGTATCAGGAGTTCCCGTCGTGGCGCAGTGGTTAACGAATCTGACTAGGAACCATGAGGTAGTGGGTTAACGATCCGGCATTGCCGTGAGCTGTGGTGTAGGTTGCAGACGCGGCTCGGATCCCGCGTTGCTGTGGCTCTGGCGTAGGCCGGTGGCTACAGCTCCGATTCAACCCCTAGCCTGGGAACCTCCATATGCCACGGGAGCGGCCCAAGAAATAGCAACAACAACAACAACAAAAGACAAAAAGACAAAAAAAAAAAATTTCAGAATCATACTGAAGCATCTAGAGCAGAGTGCAAACACCATGCCATTTCCGTGACTGCCTGGGTAAACCGGGCTCACTTGGGTGACCCCAAAATACAAACAGTACCAAACTTCCAGGCAGGAATATATTTTTAAGGCACACCAAGAAAAAAAGGTAAAATAACACATTATACATTTTCTAACTTAAAAATTCCAATATTTTTTAAAAGGGAAAAACAAATGAACAAGTTGTGTTACGGTGAGATTAAGGAAGTAGAATTTCAGGGTTCGAAGGGACAGTAAACATAGATCACACTGTCTGACACCCCAACCCCTCCACACACATCTGAAAGTTTAATCGCTTCTATACATCCCTGCCAAGGCATTAACCAGCCTTTGCTTAAATACCACCACTGATGATGAGATTACTACCTCAGACAACAGCTCTCCCCCATGGCAAGCTAAAACTGCCCTCCATAAAGATTCAGACTCTACTCTCAAACATGTAAAGATATTTCTCATCACCCTGGCACCCACGGGCCTTCTGTTCTATACCTTATAGCTCTTCACAATTTTAGAGTTCAAAGCCTTATTATGGATAAGGCTTCACTATTCTCAAAAAGGTGGCCTGGGAGTTCCTGTTGTGGCTCAGGGGGTTAAGAACACAAGTAGTATCCATGAGGATGTGCGTTCAACCCTTAGCCTCACTCAGGGGGTTAAGGATCTGGCACAGCCGCAAGATGTGGCATAGATCACAGATGTGGCTCAGATCCTGCGTTGCTGTGCCTGTGGTGTAGGCTGGCAGCTGCAGCTCTGATTCAACCCCTAGTCTAGGGACTTCCATATGCCACAGGTGCAACCCTAAAAAAACAGGGGGAAAAAAAGGTGTCCCAGGTGCTACCAGCTCTGCTAAGCTTTACCATGCATGTCCTCTGACAGGCTAAGACATAAAGAAAAGACGGTTTAAAAAGAGGGTAAGTTTCAAAGAAATAAGGTACATGAGCAGGAGAAGAGCGAGAGCAAGAGAAAAGCTAAAGAGCTGCTCATGAGGCCAGACCAACAGGCTGAGCTTTCACCTTGATGGCAATTAAACCCTGAGCAGCAACAGGTTCAAGAACTCCATGTAGAGCCATGAGTCAATCTACCCTTGACTCAGCCACTAGGCTGAACTGCTATCTAGCCCGTGTATAACAGAAAATAAATACCGGTTCCTTTGGCCCACACAACAGCTGAAAAAAATAATATGATGCACTTCATATCTTGGAAGGAGGAAATTCTGAACAGTGATCGCTATGACATTTAATAAGATCTGCGGAAGCAAAGTTTGTCTCTAGTGACCTTTCACCTCTCACACGTGGTCCCATTCCTCATCTTTTCAGGTACACTGTTTCTAGTCCTCCTCCCAGTGTAGTACTAATCCTCTGGGCAATTTCTTTCCCTGCCTCCACTCCTTCCCCACCAAAACTTCCCTGTCCTATGTTCTAAGTCCCTCATCTCCATCCATTTCCCACACAACTAACTAGACAAACTAGGACAACACTGAGAGCCAATGTCCTAATTTACTACCCCAGCCAGATGACACACTCATACCTTATGAGCATCACAAAAACTAAATATCCTCAAAGGCTCTTCACTATCCAGAGTTTCTAGCACTGAGTATCCGATTGGTAGAGTGAATATGTGAGGACAGAGATGCCTTTTAGCTATAGCTTCAAGTCACAACATAGAAGCTTCCATCTATTCTGTGCCATGGTCCTGCACAGAGAATCACAGAGGCTGGGATTAAAGACTCTTACAGGTGTTGTGAAGTATAGAATAAAGAACTTGGGCTTTAAAGTTAGATCTGGATTGAAGTCTGAGCTTCATTTCTTCTTCTATAAAATGGGCAACAGACTACCCCCCTTACAGAACCATCATAAAGACTACATGAGATAAGCATATAAATAAAGTGCTGGGCACTTATATCTTCTTTCAGCTCCTTGTCCAGGTTAGTCCTCCCGGTTACACCTGGTTTCACTTATCAGAGTTGTGCGTTTAGAATTGTTTGCTTCTTTTATGAACTATGTCTCCTTTAACTAGACTGCAGTAACTAGATGTCATGGAGTTGTCACCACTGTATCTTCAACCCCTAGTTCAATGTCTCGCACATCAAACAAAAATAAACAGATAGTAGCTTTTCCTGTTGTTAAGAATCTCCCTTAAGATGTTATCTGGTTCTTTACCTACCTTCAGGCAGTCCCAGACTGCTGAGCCTCCATCTTATTACCCAACTTCCCATTGTGATCCACCCAGCAGTTCTCATAGCTGAGTGGTTAATCATCACCACCACCTCAAAACAGCAAATACTTCTGCAATGATTTTTTGGCTATATGGTCATCTAGGTGAGCTATAGGAAGCAGGAAGTCTGAGGAATCCAAAGTCACAGCAACAACTCCTCTCACCAAAAGGTGGAGGGAAAGAGGGTATGAAAAGCCACAAGGCTAATCGAAGAACTCCAGTCAAAGAGAAGAGTCTACAAGGCTACCCAGGGAAAGGAGGCAGAAAAGAGAGGTACACATGGACTGTAAAGACAGTTTCCCCGAGAGAAGAAATGATGCAAAAGCAAGACTTTAGCCCTGGAAGGTAACCCCAAAGTCTTTCAGTCCCACCTTTTGTTTGAGTCCAACAAGGCAGGAGACTGCTGTCCAATGATCAATTGTTTGCTCAAGGTCACCCAGGTAGTTACAAAGTCCAAATAAGACTATGACCCAGGTGTCCTGGCCTCCAAGCCAACACTCTAAAATAACACTATGATAGAAGCAGGTGAGAAGTCTCAATCCCAGTTCTGCCACTTTTAAGCAGGGCTATGAATTTCAGCCAGCTGGTCAACCTCCCTGCACCTCTTCTTCATCTGTGAAATGGAACCCTTCAGGGTTATCACAGAAATTAAATCAAACCTTGTAGGAAAAGCATATAGTATCTCACCAGAGCTCTATTTCTTTATGGAAAAAAAGCACAGAGTACTTTTATTTGCTAAAGATCAGGGAGGCAAGAAGAAAAGAGGCTGTAAAGGGAAAAAATGATAGCAAGGAATAAACAAGCTCCATTCTAATAAAGAAGTAGGTTTGGAAATTATTTCTGAAGGACTTTAAATGAATACAAGTGCAGAGTTAGGGAGAAGGAAGTGGTCCAGGGCATGGGCAGAAGAGGTTGCAAATGCAAGCAAAGTTCTTCTTTGGGACATGGAGAAATGCTTTAGAAAACAAAAGTAAGACTGTACCACACCTGACCTAAAAGGTGAACCTCAAAGCACACTGCTTATGTGCCATCCTGAGATGCCAACGAAGCACAGCATAGGTTCAGATTTGCCTGCAAATTTTTTTCTTCAAGGAGAAATGTATATTTTAATAAAGATTTTTGTGAAGAGGAAAAGATTCAGCTTACCTACTACAGAGCTAAACAAATTGTTTAGATGTTGCTGTCAGATGTCCATCTCATCCTTGGAGCTCTTCGAGGTTTGGAGAGAACTAGGGAGAGGAGGAGGCCAAAAGCCAGGATGGGCTGAGAGGCAGCCACTGGGGCACAGGGAAATGGTGCATTCTGAACCAGTGCCCTCATCCACAAAGGAGCCTCCTGCCAGATGCTCACCCATCAAGAGGCACACGGTTCCTAGGGTACAGAAAAAGGGGCAAGGGTGGCAGGGGTGAAAGTCAACCAGGAACCCCAGCCATCTTGGTTTGCCTGGGGCTGTCCTGGTTTTAGCACCGCAAGTTCCACATCCTGCACAAACCCCCATCCTAGCTGTTTGCAATTTCCCCTCCCCTCCACCCCGGTTTCACTAGCCAGATGGTGAAACACTCCTGACCTACCAAGGGTACTACAGGTGCTAGCTGCCTTGCCAGCTAAGTACACAACCTCTCTTAAAGAAGGGCCTACTTAATGCCTCCAATCAGGTAAAGCTATAGAAAAGGAAGGTTGAAATAGGTGCTGAGAGAAGACGACGAGTCCCTTGGGATGTCTCCCAGGCAGACAGGATGCCAAACCTCAGGCCCCATCTTGCCAGAGTTAAAAGGATGCCCTCTGAAAAGTGACGTTCAGCCATGCCAGCTCCTCCATTATTCCTCTGTCATCCGCCCAGGATGGATGGGGAGGAGCCAGGGCTGGGGAGGGGAATAGGCAAATAAAAATACTACTCAAGGGCATAATAATGATTAATAAACACATATTAATACCAATGTATTTATGTACAAATTTCAAGAACGATCCCCACTCCCCCCACTCATTACCACAAAGTCTTATCTTCTAGGGCCACTCTTCCTACATTTACAAAACCAAACCAAAGGAAAACCACGTACCCCATCATCACCATTGCCCCACTGCCCAAGAGGAGACACTAACCTCTCTGGGCTGCAGCCTTCCTAAACATGAGCAAGAATACCTGTCCTTCCTATCCTTGTAGAGTGCTGGTGAGACTCAAAGAAGTGACCACTGTGAATGTATATTGAAAAAGTATGAAGCCCTACAAGAGTGATGGGTGACAGTGTTATAATACAGGGGTGATGTTGGCACCAGGTCCCTGCCCACTATAGGGAGCAAGAGGTACAGTCAGAGGCATAAGAAGGGAGCTGAACCAAGCCAAAGCACCAGACCTTCTGGGCTGTGGACCACAGACTCTTCCGAACCTTGCTATAGCCCTACCTGCTCCCAGGATACAGAGCTATGTGCTCAGCTTAGGGACTGTCTTTGGACAGTACCTCTCCTCTCCCCTGGAAAGGAAGAGACTATTCTCAAGATGCCATGACCCAACACTGCCACTGCAGAGCATCACTGGGCTGCTAGTGCTGTTGGTTTCCTTAGGGACAGCTCAGAAGCAGGCTGGTGGAGTAGAAAGGGTCTGAATTTCAACATTGCCACATATTGACTGTGGGAGGGCGTCTCAGGAGAGTTACTCACCCTCACTGAGTCTCAATTTCCTCCTCTCAAAAGTGGAGATAATACCTAAGTGGATGATTTGGTGAGAAAATTAAGATAACATGTAAAGCAAACAGAGTGCAGCTCACTCAATGGAAGCTCTTCTGCGAAGAGCCCGGACATGCTGGAGATGCCATGGCCTCCCATCTCTCCTTGGCTTACTGCCCAGCTGCCCCACCAGAGTCAGCCCAAGGGTGCTGGTTATGAAGAATGTCCTGAGGGAATGCAGGAGGATTTGCTGACTGGCTCTCATGGGCACCACCAGTCTATTCAGCTGATATTTGTCCTTCCTGAATAACACAGAGTCTTGACCACAGGTTCTACGATTTGATGAAATGTGGCAGAATCCCTACACCAATATCCATGTTCTCTTCACCTTACTAAAAACACAGTTTGGTGACATTTTTCAACCTCCCTTGTGAGATCCTATGAGTTCTGGCCAAGGAAATGTGAACAGAAGTGACATTCACCACCCCAAGCCTGATGATTAAAAAGGACTCCCACAGGAAATCCCTGCTGTCTTTTTCATCCTCAGATGAACAGAGGACAACTGAGACCCTAGAGAAGGCCAGAATGACATGATGGAAAGAACCTGGGTCCCCAAACAACTGCATGTAACAAAGCCCCCTCCCCCACACAGGACTGTGAAGTCTGAAATACACACCGACATAAGTCGTTGAGATTTTGGTGTGTGGCAGCCAGCCTCGAGGATGGCCCTCAATGACTCTCCTCTCCTGGTATTCACACCCCTGTGTAGTTCCCACTAAGTGTGAACAGGCTGACTCAAGTAACCAGTAAGACGTTGTGACTGGGCGTGACTTCCGTAGTTGGGTTTTAAAGACATTACAGCTTCCACCTCTCTCTCTCAGTTCACTTGCTCTAGGGGAAGCTAACTTCCATGTTGTGAAGACAGCCAAACAGCTCCATGGGCAGGTCCACAAGGCAAGGAACCAATGCCTCCTGCCAAGAGCCAGCTCCAATCTGCCAGCCGTACAAGTGAGTCATCCTGGAATTAGATGCTCCAGCCTAGTCACATCTTCAAATGACAACCGCCCAGCCAACATCTTGACTGCACTCTCCTAAGACACTTGGATCAAGAACCACCAGCTAAGCGGCTTCTAAAAACTTGACCCACAGAAACTATGTGATATAATTAATGATTATGGCTGTTTTAAGCTGCTAAATTTTGAGGTAACTGGCTACTAATACACCGAGTATATTTGTTCTATTAACTAGAGTTATTTACCAAATCAATACATTGCATGGCCAAAGAAAACTCAAAGGAGTTGTCCATTGCATTCTGTTCCCTCAGGTTACATGCAGCATTTGATGTGAGAAACAGATACTGGTTCCACTGGCCACACCAGGACTCCCCACTTACACATTTATATATATTCCCTCTCTCACAGACACATATATATATATGCTTAGACACATGCTCCAGGCCAATCCACAGCTGTTGGGACTTTCCTTCAGGTGTTCTATCTGTGGATTCATAGACAGGGAGGAAGCTGAGGGACCCTAAGGGAAGGCGCAATCTGTGTGTATATATATAACAGAGACAGAATTATGTGTTGCATATGCATATGCTAAGACACAGGAGAGATGCTGAGCAACCACAGAGGGAGAAGGCACGGGTTTTTGATTAATCGGACAGCAGAATGGGGGCAGGCAACTGAACAAGCAGAGAAATGGAGTCAGAAATAAAGCCAAAAAAAAAAAAAAAAAGGTGATTAACAAATCTGACTAGCATCCATGAGAATGCACGTTTGACCCCTGGCCTCACACAGTGGGTTAAGGATTCCGTGTTGTCAGGAGCCATGGTGTAGCTCAAAGGTGTAGCTCAAAGATGCAGCTGAGATCCTGTGTGGCTGTGGCATAGGCCCATTCGACCCCTAGCCTGGAACATCTATATGCCATGGGTGCAGCCCTAAAAAGCAGAAAGAAAAAGAAAGGAAGGAAGGAAAGAAGGAAGGGCAAGCAAGCAGAGAAAGGGCAAGAAAAGGTCCTCATACATAGACTTTTAAAAAGAAAACAGAGCTATCTGCTTTACCTCTAATGCTTCTTGAGTCACCCAACCGCCTTGGCTTTAAAGCAAAAAATAGTTAGCAACATACTGTGTTGCTTCCAGACAGCACTCTTAGAAACTATGGTGATGGGTACCATTAAATCAGATCAATAGACAGAAAAGCATCCAGAGGCACACGCCAATCCAAATCTAGTTAAACTGCATGCAAACGGAAAATCAATAGCACTGCAGAAGTGCAGAGGGACAAATGGCTCAGGGTAGCAGGAATGGCCCAGAATTTGAATGGACTTATCAATGTAGCTGAGGGGCTGAAACTGACCAAGGGGAGGTACACAGATAGACAATGTCGGGAGTGGCACTGCTGCAGGAGACTGTGTAAAGTGCAAATCATGCCATGACTCCTGATCTGTGGCAGAGCATTTATCAGTGACCAAGTGAAAGAAGCAAAGGAAGAAGAACTCCAGCCTCTCAGCTCCCTCCTCTATTACCAAAACCAAGGCCAGTGAGGACTGAAGGCAGGACAGAGATTCAGAGGTCAAGTTTCAAGTTGTTCAGAATCTCAGAATCCTCGTGCCCAAGGCCAAGACACTTTCACCTGCATCACTGATTGCTTCGCAGCAGCCCAGAACTCTGCACTGCGACCTGCACTCTGGTTGGCCCAACATGATCTGCCTCTTCCTAAAGTCCCAGGATGCAGTACTCATCCCAGGAAGGCCGAGAGGAACTTTTGCCTGCTCAAAGGCAGCTCCCTTCATGCTATGCCAGCTGAGAAGCAACTGAAGGAAAAAAAGAAAAAACACATAAAAACAAGCCTCCTCCTGTGGTTCTTCCTAACAGCTTGTCTCCTTGACCTTTGGCAAGTCACCTGACTTCAAATGTCTCACCTGTAAAAGGTAAGAAATAACCATTTACTGACCTCTGCAACATGGAAGCAAAGAAACATAAATGAAAAGCAGTGGAAAAATGAGAGAGCAACCCCAGAGTATCACCAGGAAGACAGAATCTGAGCTTCTAATTTGACATTTTCATTTCGAAAACTGCTGTTGGTTCTGTCTTTCAGTAGGCGGTTGGCTCTGTCTTCCAGTAGGCTGGAGCAATTTATAAGACTGAAGACAAATAAGGAAAAGGGCACTGTCTTGCATTTGTATTCAGCCCAGTCCTGGGTACACAGTAGGTATTCAAAGAATGAGAAGAGGGTAGATAAAAATAAGGGCAAGGGGGTGGGGTAGGGGATCATGTGCCCAGATTTCAATAATTAATACTTAGTCAAATCAATACCATAAATCTTAAAAACATTAATTGAAGGGTTTCCCCTCTGCTTAGCTTTGGGCATGTCATTTTCCCACCCTCAAATCCCCTCTCTTCTCCCTTATACTTCTTCAAATTCCACCCACCTTCAAGATACAGCTCAAATCTCATTTTCTTCCCTATGCAGTATTCCCTAACCACTCCAGCCCATGGCACTATCTCTCTTCTCTGAAGATCTGTAGCATTTGTTGAAACCATTTGCATAGTAGTACTTCTGTGGTTTTAATATTTTTCACTTGGTCATAAAACAGAGCTTTCACTGGACTCCCACAATCTTAGGATCCCAGATCATATTATGTACCTAAATCACATCTCCTACAATACTTAACACCAGTCACATACACAGACAAAACGGTTTGAAGATTTAGAGTTCCTGCTTCAAGAGAGAGTCAATTTATGACAGCCCATTTCCTAGACAAAGTTAAGAGGCGCGGACCTATCAAATGACATGTAGTCCACTAAGTTCAATTAGGACGAGGCCTGTGGTGTACTAGAAAGCAAGTCTGCCTGCTTGCCCCTGTTGGTCTTGAAATTCAGCACCCTCCCTGAGTTTCCACCGAGGTCAGAAGTGTCCCAGTCACCCTCAGGCTTGAAGGCAGATCCCCAGATGGTGACAGTAATTGCCAAGTTACAAAGTCAACCTGGGTCTGCCACCTCCCTGCACAGACCTGGCGGTCCCTTTGGGAGATGCAGCGAGCTTCCGCGTCTCAGAATCCAAAGTAAATGCCAGCTCTGCAGACAGAACAGGTGTCCCCATCACGATCATATCAACAAATTCAGGACATTTGTACCAACTGTTCCTGTCCTCCAGTACTGGAAATCTTCCAGGACGAGAAAGAAATTCATCTTCCCACAATTCGAAGAGCCTGTCTTTTCCCCCCCTTGCGATGTATGAAAAGTCAAATGCCTCCGCAGATACTCAGCATGCACACTGTCCTTGAGGAGCTTTCAGCCCGTCGTGACCTAGCCTGTCCTTCCATCCGTCAGCAGCCATTACCACTGAGGACATAAATACTAAAAGACATGACATGTGTCCCCTAAGAATTAATAGTACCCACGAAAGAGAGACATGTGCTTTAACAACGTGCTAAGATCACTGCCATGATGAGGTTATAGCTAGAGAACACAGAACACAATAGAAGCACAGAAGGACAAACACCTAAGTTGACTGGATGCAGGTCAGAGGTCTTCACAGAAGAGACAGAACTTGAGAGATGAGTGGCCGCTGTCAGAGGGAAACTGAGGGGAGGGTCCATTTCCAACAGGAACACCTGCCGCACAGAGACAGTGACACCAATGTGGCCCTTGGGCTTGTTCATGCTGCATGTCCTCTAGCCCTGAGCCCTAAGGATTCTGCACAGCAAACTTTGATCAGATTTACATGGCAGCTTCATGATGATGGATTACTAGAGAAGAGGAGAGACCAGTGAGAGACAGGGAGGACCAGAACCAGGATGTGAGGACAGGACGAGGAGATACCTAATAGGTGGGAGGCACAGGCCCTGGAAACTCATCAGATGTGGCCATCAGGGAGGGAAATGAATCCAGGATGATGTTCAGGATTCTTTTAATCTTCCTTTAACCTTTTACCCACTCTTTCACCTCTCCTCCCCCAGCTACACCACTACACAGTTTTGCTTTGATGAATGTTACCCATTATACCTGTACTTGCTATGACTCACTACTCAGATGTGTATAATTTTAGCATAAATGCTGAACTGATGACTGTCACCTGTGTTTCATCCCACTCAAGTGAATTTCAAAAGTGTCCTTCTGAATTGAATTCATTTTCTCTCCCTTTTCGTGGATACAATTTTGGGAAAATATCTTTTCTTCATTTCCTCCTCCCTGTGCAGTTCATCTCATATCAAGTTCACGGGGCAGGAACTGGATCCGAGTCTATGTTCCACTTCCCACCAAGCATGTTCTTGGCACTCTGTGAAGGCTGATTACTTCGACTGACCACAGAAATAACAATCTTACAAATACCTTGGCTTCCTACTACAGTTGAGAGGAATTAACCACACTGCAATTAAGGGAAAGCTGGAGAAAACATTTAGTTAGCATTTCTCAAAGCAGACAACAAGATTAAGGCCATAAATAGTAGTTTCAACGTATTTCTTTGGTGGTGTTTTATATAATAGTCCAATAAAATGCTAAAGACCACTCAATGCCACTGCAGAATGCTAACAACATGAAGTCACCCGATAGCTAAAATCAAACAGATTAATCTATCACGTAAGAGACAGATAATAAACGTAATTTATGCTGCTGCCAAATTATAAAAAGGAGATATTGTTCTAAAATACAGTTCATATAAAATATCACACTCTTGGAACAATAAAACAGCAAGACGTATGACCTCATTTACAGACTTTCAGAGAAAACTATAGGTGGTCTCTGGGTTCAGGCACAATGGTAACCACGAAGGATATGAAACCTACTAGAATTGGTTCTGTTAATAGATAAATAAGGGATACTTGCAGGCTAAAATTTGCCAAAATATTTGATGCTAAAATGTCTACCTACTGTGGCAAGGTAGGAAAGCGTAACCAAATACTGACCATCTAATAAAACAATGATTTGCTTCTGCAATTAGAGTTGAATTCAAAGCATCTAAGCATAAACATCAAGGACAAATCATGTGGACCAACATAATAAGTCCACATCTGGAGAATATTGTAGATAAATCGCTGCCAGAGAATTAATTCAGATGGAACTGAAGCAAGAAACCCCAAATCTCAGCCAACATGTGATATCATGTCATGATATTCCATCAGCTACTATCACCAGGTCTTGTTGACATCAACCTTTCAATGAGGTGCCACGTTAAAAGCAATCACAAAGGAAAAGACCAAATAAATAAATAAAATAAAAAAGCCTACAGCTCAGAGAGCACAGCCAGAGCAAACAAGAAAACCAGGGCACATTCAGGTAGAGCTGGGAACTTTAAGAAGAGAGCTCTGGTTTCAAAAAACAGATTTTTGCTCCATCATGGCACCCTGATCACCAAAACTGGGGTAAACTGAAGGGGTCTGCATCCTAGGAGAGCCTGCTCAGGGCCCACAGCCCTGACGAGATCAATACAGAGACATGGGGTAAGGGAGCGCTACTCTAGGTTCTAATGTCATCATCAGAATACCTGATACCACTGTCAGTTTCAGAACACATTTACCACTACTTTCCACATTGTTTTAATGAGCCAAGAACAATGAGGCTGAACAATTTTTTTTTTTTTTTTTGGTCTTTTTAGGGCCACACTCACGGCATATGGAGATTCCCAGGCTAGGGGTCGAATCAGAGATATAGCTGCCGGCCTACTCCAGAGCCACAGCAATACCAGATCCGAGCTGCATTTGTGACCTACACCACAGCTCGTGGCAATGCCAGATCCTGAGCGAGGCCAGGGATCGAACCCACAACTTCATGGTTTCTAGTCATATTCATTTCCCTTGTACCACTACAGGAACTCGGAGGCAGAACAATTATTAACTGCTATTATTAAATACTAATCATCAGAGTTCCCTGGTGGTGCTGCAGGTTAAGGATCTGGCGTTGTCACTGCTGTGGCAGGGGTTTGATCCATGGCCCAAGAACTTCTCAATGCTGCTGGGGCAGCAAAATAATAATCACAACAACAACAATAATAATAATAAATCATCCCTTTCCTGTGATCTCACCTCCTCTGTCCAAAGGCAATTCTTCTGTGTTCCACTATGCCTGATGCTCAGGGCGGAATCACTATGTTTTTTCACTTGACTTCTCCCTACCAAAGTCACTTCACCCACAATTTGATCAAGGTGGAGAGAAAGTGATTTTACTCAGTAGCATCACTGTGCATCCATCCACCTAATTTCCCATCTTGAGCTGCCCACAGATTCCTTCGTTTGGACAAGCATATGTGACTTGCATTTTCTCCAATATGCTTCACTTTCCAAAAAGCCTGTGGATGTCATCCCTTTCTGCCAGGAGGATTGTGTTTGCTGTAGTACACCCAGTTCTTGGCTGACTCAAGTGTCCCATAACCTTCTCCCTCCTGGGGTAACTTTGAACTTCTCATAATCTTCCACCGTGATCAGGAGATTTCAGCCCAACTTTCCAGGCACACCCTGGGGTCAATGTATTAAGGACATACACACGTGCCAGTGCCACCAATTTAGATTTCTCAATAGTTACAAAGGACTAACCTCATTGTGCATCTTACAAAGCATTTTCACACATTCTCTCATTTGATCCTGGTAATAATCCTACAATACAAGCAGGTAATATTGCTACCTCTATTTTACGGGTGAGAAGCCTGAGGGGAATGGGGATACCTGCCCAAAGTTTCAGAGCAATACAAGAATTAAAAGTCAGAAATTCTGATTCCCTTTCTGATGCTTTTTCTGCCTTTACTTTAATCACAATCAAGAAAAGATGCCACTGGGTAATACTAGAGCCCACAGAATAGTCCAAGAGGCCCATAAAAAGGGCTGTTTCTGCTGAGCTTGGACAGCCGCTAAATCAAACCGCCTCTGAATCCTTTCCAACCTCCCAGGGATAGTGCCCTTCAAGGAAACTGGTAAACAGACTGACCCAAAGTACAATCTAAATTAGAAGTCTTTTTCATGGGAAAGCACACACTTAAGTCTTTCTGGTCCATCTACCTCAACAGCTGATATAATGAAGACCCTAATATGCCCTACTGGGCCCTGTCACTTGTCAGGCAATCAGAAGCATTTTATTAAAGTTATTTGCTTATATATCTGTTTCCCCACTGCACTGACAGCCCCCAAGACTAAAGACCTCTTGAATCCCCACACTTAGCACTTAGCATACTACAACCATCAAACATTCAACCAAATATAAAATACACACAGGTCCTGAAGGAACATGCTTCCTAATATATTAACTGCCCACCCCCTCCACCACAGAAATTTGAAAGGGAAACTCCTCTGGTTGCAGAAAAACAGTAAGAAAATAGGAAGCATAAGTCTTCCTTCCAAATCCATTCCCTCAATTTTCTTTTATTAAAAGATGGAGACAGGAAGTTCCCCTGTGGCACAGCAGGTTAAGGATCCAGCATTGCCACAGCTATAGATGGAGGCAGGCTAAGTTTATAGGTATCAAACATGAACTATCAGATCTACTGGACCCCAATCAAGAAAATTTTTTTATCTGTTAGGCTTAGAGTGGATCCTGAGAATCAACTTTTTTTAATTCCTTAGGTGATTCTGATGATCAGTAAACCATTCATCCAACAAACACTATGGCACACATTGAGCACTGTACCAGGTGCTGGGTCTACTCTAATAAAACCAATGTGCTACCTCCCTTGCGAAGCTGATGGCAGAGCCTGGCTTGAAGATTCTGGAATAGATGCCCTCTTGTGTCAATAAAAACGGAGCCTCTGGAAAGACTGCTTCCTGCCTGAACAATGCCAAAAACCCTGATAATAAACCATAGCAGAGATGACTCAATGCCCAGGTCTGTTTCTCCTATTCTTGGCAAGAATAAGGCTGTCAGCAAGTGCCAGAAGTCGTGTGGATATTGCCTGAGAAATGAGCAGGCAGGTGAATTCTCATTAGGGAAGCTTCAGAAGATGTAGCATTTGAGCTGAGCCCACGAGGATAAACAGATATACAGAAGTGGAATGGGAGGACACTTAGGTAGGGAAAACACGAGACAGGCCAAAGAGGTAGGAAGGTATACGGTATACCTGTGGCACTGACAGAACTGGTTGAGCAGAATAGGGAGTACACACTGTGGACTATCGGGCAATAGTGACTGATCGAAAAAAATGGGGTCAGATGACAAAGAGCACAGCTTATTCAAATAGGAGGAGGAGACCTAGCGAAAAGAATTATACAATAACATGAGGCCTGTGTGACCGTGGGCCAAATGAGAGGACAGAGAATTCTAAGGAAAGACAGAACACGGAGAGCACAAATTGTCAAATTATGGCTAAAACTGAGCTGGAAGAAAGTACACAAACCTAAGAAAGGACAGCAAAAAGAGAAAAACTTACATGGGCACCCAAGGTGACACTGGCATGAGATGATAAGAACATTCATAAAAATCACTAATTTAACACCTTCAAATCCTCATGAAACTCTATGTGTGAAGAGCAAAGGGTAAAATCACGTCAGGGGTTATCAGAGCCAAACAGGAATCTCCTAAGACTAGAATCATCAGGACCACCCTTAGGTGACTAACCAGCCACTCACAAACTAATCAGGTGACATGGAAATCCCAAGCTGGCTTCACAGATCAGCAGCTGATCCATGGTAGTTCAGGAATTATTCAGCTTAAACTGACTTCCTCAAATGTTAAAGGGAAGCAGGGGTTGGATATGAAATAAATTTTCCCTGTCTGTACAATTTATATGCTAAATGTATCAGTTAAATTACCTTATAAATGGCAGATACTCAAATACCTATATTGTACACAAAGAGAAAAGAGAAAAACAGGAAAACATAACCCTTTTAAAGAAAGAGTATTACAAATAAACTTTGGTTTGGAATACAAATATTTTTGAGGATTTTCATTCAGTGATATTGGATAATGATGAAGATAATTATCAATATTTAAAATAACTGAATATTTCAGTCTGGTATAATGAACTTTTTGTAAATATGTACAAAGGAATAAATACTTCATGATTAGAATGAAACCACAGGAGGACAGATCATTGAGTGGGCTGAAACAACAATTCAACTTAATGAATATATCTCAAAAGGCAGACAATGCAAAATAATACAAAGTACAAAATAATACCAAGTGCATATAAAAATGAAGTGTATAATAAAGGTGGTATTTCCATATGGGGGATTATTTACTAGTAACAGTATTGGGACAACCAGATTGCATTTAGAAAAATATAAAATTAGATCTGTACTTCATTCTGTATAATACCATAAATACCAAATAAGAGATCTGAATTAAAATTTGAGAAAAACAAGACTACCCAAGTACTAAAAGAAAACAGTGGTAAATTTCACTACAACCTTCAAGTGAGAGAACTCTTGCTATGCTTCAAAATTCAAAAGCATTAAAATAGAATATTGATACAATTAACTATGTAAAGATATACAAACTATTGATACAATTAACTATGTAAAGATACACAAACTACATAATTAACTATGTAAAGATACACAAACCACATAATAAAGAAAACACAACAATAACAAAAACTACCATAAACAGATTATTGATAATTTTTCTGTGTGATAATGTTGTTGCATTATCATAAGGTAGGGGTTTGTCTTTCCTTATTCTTAGGATGTGTATCTTAAGTATTTAATGATGAAGTGTCCAATTCTACAACTTACTTTCAAATCTGTTTGTATAAAGAAATATAAAAAAAAAGAAATATAACAGATATGGCAAAATTATTAAAAATTGATGATCTTAGGTGGAGGGTATAGAGGTTCATTGTGCTAGCCTTTCAACTTTTTAGATATTTTTCAAACATAGAAAGTTGTATGTGGTTACATGGGACAGCAGGAGAACACCATGAAGTCAAGTAACAAAGTAGGAAAAAACACTTGCAACAGATCACAAGGGGATAGCATCCCTAATATAGCGATGAGATCCCAAGTTTTGAGAAGACCAAAACTGATAGAAAAACAGTAAAAGATATGAACAGTTTATTGAAAAACAAATGCCACTTGGCCTTAAACAAATGAAGAGATGGCGTCCCCATCGTGGCTCAGTGGAAACGAATCTGACTAGCAACCATGAGGATGCAAGTTCAATCCCTGGCCTCGCTCAGTGGGTTAAAGATCTGGCATTGCCATGAGCTGTGGTGTATGTCACAGAGACGTGGCTCAGATCTGACATTGCTGTGGCTGTGGCATAGCCCAGTGGTTCAGCTCCAATTCAACCCCTAGCCTGGCAATGTCCATATGCCATAGGTGTGGTCCTAAAAAGACAAAACAAATGAAAAGATGTTCAACCTCACTCCTAATAGAAGAAATTCAAATTAAAACTATAGTCATACTATTTCTCACCTATTAGATTAGCAAAAAACCAAGCTTCACTATATATTCTGTTGACCAGGCTATGGAAACAATCACTGCTGGTGGGAACATAAAATGGCACAATTTCTATGGAAAGAAGTCTAGCAATACCATCAAAAATTTGTACGTATTTACCCTTGGACTCAGAAATTCCACTTCAAGGAATCCGTCCCTCACCCCACCCCACTGCCAAAAAACAACTAGCAAAATTATTAAATGACTTACACACAAGGTTATTCATTACAACACTACTTGTAATAGCAAAAGACTAGGAATTATCCAAATGTCGATAGGGAACCAGTTAAATAAACAGTGTTCATCAGGATAGAAAAGTACACAACTATAAGAAGGAATAAGAAAATGTTCCACATACTCACATGGATGATTTCCAAGATACATTGCTAAATGAACAAAAAACATAGATAAAAAGGTAGAACCTAACCAAGTGATGCAGGTTAACATGACCAGTAATGAAAGAAACCTGGACCCTGTGCCTTCTAATATAATACGACGTACCTCTGTGGTGTTCCTGTTCCAAATGCTAATCCTCAATCTGTGAGGAAACAGGCAAACCTCAAATAAGGGACATCTGCAAATTAGGCTGTATTCTTCAAAAATGTCAAGGTCATGAAAGACTTAAACAGAGGAACTACTCCAGATTCAAGAAGACTAAAGAGACATAACTAAATATACTGTACCATCCTGGATTAGATCCTAGACCAGAAAAAAGAAATTAGTTTCATTTTGCTACAAAGGATATTACTGGTAAAATATGAATAAAATATGTGGATAGGATGATATATAGATGGAAGGTTTGGATGGGAGAGAAGGAGGGAAAAGTGAAGGTAAATTAGAGTTCTTTGTCCTATTTTTGCAATTGTTCTGTTTGACAGAATAAATGTTTACAGATAGGATGAGGGAGAGGGTAGACTTAGACACCTCTGGATATACCACATTAACAGCTTTGAATCTGTAATCATATGTTTTACCTATTCAAAAAATCAGTTTTTATATTCTAATAAAAAATTAAAACACATTGGCAAGATATATTTTTTAAAAAAGAAAAAAGCTAAAGCAAACCAACCTATTATCTCAAGTTGGTAACACGAACACACAAGGAAAATCAGTATTTCAACAGTCTTTAAACCACAGTGCTTTGACAATAAATACTTGATGGAACACAGTCTAAGGAAGCAAACTGTGATGAAATCAAACCTCACTCAGGATTATTTTAAGTAGCAATGTTGGTATTTTTTGAAACTATTCTACATATACTCCAAGACAATATTGTTAAGAGCCAAGGTTTCCAATGAAAAGAAAAATATACAAGTATAAAGTTGAAGAAGTTAAAATCCTGTAGTGTTCATTATCATTAGAAACAGCAGTGTGAACTTTTTTCAAAAATAAACGCTTCTTGGAAGTTCCCTTGTGGCACAGCAAGTTAAGAATCCAGCGTTGCTTCAGCCGTCATGCAGGTTCGATTCCTGGCCCAGAAACTTTCACATGCCGCAGGTGCAGCCAAAAAAAAAAGTAAATTAATAAATGCTTCCTAATTCTCACACTGAAAAGGCCTCAAAAACATAAATAAGTACCCCCAACACCCAAACCATGGTCTCTAAATTCCTTCTCTATGAAAAGGAATAGGACTCCTTGAAGGCAGAGCCGACTCTGGATCTGGGTTAGGAGATTTATCGATCAGTCTAGGATATCTTGATGTATCACAAAGCAAAGAGGTCATAAAAATGGGGGGGGGGGGCAAAAGGAAAAAAAAAGTGATTTGGGTCATGTCAAAAGGACATAGCCATTTGAAGAGCTTGTCCCTATCAAAATGAGACAATATGAGCATCAAAATGAATGACTGTAAATTTATTTAACACATTGAATGTATTGATATGTATGTTCATAATGATTCTCAAAAAAAAATTCCAGCGTGTGGGATGCCCTACCAGACAACTGACCTGGTTTCTTCAGAGTCAACATCAATGGAGGGAAAAAAGGAGAGGCTCTACCCTAGACAAGAGCCCTGAGTCGTAACAACCCACTGTAATATGAGGACTGCACCCGATCCTGATTCCAACAGACTAAAAGTAAAAAGACATAGCTGAAAACAACTGGAGAAAGCAAACAAAGGGCTTAGTATTAGGATTTTTTGCTAATTGTAAGAAAAGTCCACATATTTATGGACATGCACATTCGAGTGGTGAAACAACATGATTTCATGATTTCCACTGAAAACATTTCAAAATAAGGAACGTAGGTTACAGATAAAGCAAATGTGGTAAAATGCTAAAAAAATGTCTGAATCTGGGCAACAAGTTATTTGGGGGTTCAGGGTATTATTCTATTTGTGTATATTTTGGATTTTTTGGGGGGGAATAACAAAAAATTCTTAAAATAGTAGGTTCTTCCCCAAGACCTACTGCCTGAAGATCACAATGTGACCTTGATCTCTGGAGGAGTCTCTACTCTTCCCGTTAATTCAGTTTAAGATTAATTGATAATTTGTATGGAACAAAAATGAAAGCAATAATTCTCATTTTGTTATAGACCCACCTGTTAGTTCATTGCACTTATTAGCACTAGGATTTTTAAACATTGATGACATCTGAAAGCACTGTTTCTGAACATTTCTTATATCAGCAGAAGATAATTTTATGTCAACAGATTACATCTTGCTTTAGACAGTTTTCATTTTGCTAATCATCATACAAAGGAAAATTATCAATGAATAATCTTATGATATTTTAAAAAAGTGTTATTTAAATATACCTTGAAATTAATTCTTTGGTAAGGTGAAGGGATGTTTGTAATTACTTTAATCACCTTAATTTACCTGTTGATACATTCTGGCTTTTAAATGTTAGGTTGTCTTAAAGTCGAGGTTCACTTGCATTGTCATAGGTTTGTTTCGAATGGACTTAGAAATAGGTTATTCTACCCTAACTGCAGACATTCAATTATTGCTTTGGGTTCCCAATGTGGGAACATTCTCTGAACAATTATCCCCCATCTCCTAAAAGGTGAGGGTTCTACTTCCTGAGAAGGTCCACACAATAATGGAAGCAAGAGTCCTTTCTCTTAAACAATAAGGATAGAAAGTAATCATTAAAAACTTTATATTTTTATTGTTTAGAATAGTTAACATTTTCTAAGCACTTAGTAGATGGCAGACAGTGCTAAACACCTCATATACTCTCAGTTTACAAACACATCCCCTGAGACGGTCAGATTTTTCGCCCCAAGTCACCCAGTTAGTAAAAAGCAAAGCCAGCATCCTCCACAGTCCTCTGTAAAAGGAGTTGCCACACCCATCACTGCCAGCTGTTAGTTTCTGGGACACCTTACTTGGCCTCAGTTTTCCCATCTGCAAAATGAGGAGGTGGGACTAAATACTCTTTCAAACATGGAACTGAGCAGTTGACTCCGCCCAAATGTGGTTTTCCAAGTGAAAAACTAATGTTCCAAGTTCTTTAGCAGGAAGGCAGCTCACTACACCCAGACATGGCTTTGCAGTGACCAGCTGGCTGAACTCCTCATGAGGAACCCTGCTCCACAGACATGGATGTGGGTAAATGGGAAACACGGTACAGAGGGCCTTTGCAGAACCAGTATCCAAGAGGGATGAGCACCAGGACTGGAGAGGGCAGAAGCATCAACTCTTCCTCAAGAGTCTGAGTAGCAACAGATTGCTGAGGAATGCATTTGGCAGTGGAGAAGAAATGGCTCTGGGGAGAATATACATGGAGAATGTGAAGAAGTACATGTTAAAAGGAATAGGAAAAAATTGAAAGGATTCTCTCCCTGTCTCTTGTATCACACTCCCAATTCTTTCTGTGCTTCCTTATTCATAAACAAGCTTAATGGCTGCACAAATTTCCATCATTTGAATGAACTGTCATTTGTCTAACAATTCCTCAATTTTGAGCACTTAAGCTGTCTTTCCACTTTTCATTATAAATAAAACTGCACTGAATATAAAGATGTACCACAGAAAACATTCTACCATATTTAAGCTATTTCTTGATCTCCAGAAGCAGGGATTATGTGGTTAAAGGGTATGAAATACTGAAGTATCCTAATATATATGCATACATATATATGTGTATATATATCAAATAATCAAATTGTTTTAAGAGGTTTACACTCCCACCAGCAGCATAGGAGACATCCTATTAGTCATGGGGTAGCTTCACACGTGTCACTCCAGCCACATATTCATTATTACCTCCCTCTGCCTCCCCCACACAGTCCATTTCCCTTCCAAAAAGTCAAGGATCCCTGATGTTTCACTCTTCATGTCTCCAGGGGGCAACTCCATAAATCCCCTCATCTGACATAAATACCTTTTGCTACCCTTCAATATTTCACAAAGACAAGACAAAGATTGCTTAGCTTGGGCTGTAAAGTGCTCCAGGATTCAGGAGAAAGCTATAGCTGCATAAAGAAGAATTCTCATATAATGTTTAATAAAGGCAGAAAAAAAGGTCATGCAAGTGAGTTCCTACTATTTCTCTTAAGCTGACAACCCTTAGCATGTTGGCAATTTTTTTTTTTTTTTGCCTTTTTAGGGCCACATCCGCGGCATATGCAGGTTCCCAGGCTAGGGGTTTAACCGGAGCTGTAGCCTCTGGCCCACGCCACAGCCACACCAGATCCAAGCTGTGTCTGTGACCTACACCACAGTTCACGGCAATGCCAAATCCTTAACCCACTGAGCGAGCCCAGGGATGGAACCTGCGTCCTCATGGATGCTAGTCAGATTTGTTTCCACTGCGCCTCGACGGGAACTCCAGCAATTTTTAAATAAAATATGCACAGCAGCAGTACAGGTCCTCTGTTTATTTTCTGCCATTTGTTGTTTTTGTTTTGTCTGGTTTTTTGTTTGTTGTTTTGTTTTGTTTTTTTCACTTTTGCAGAATGTGGAGTAAACCCAATGGAGATCTCAGCTTTACTGAGACAAAAGCTGAAAGCAGAGGCATATCCATACTCGGGGACACACAGACACACAGGATCACTGCCTGCATAGTCACGTCTGCAAGTAAATACTTCCCTATGAATCAGGTTCCTTATTGCCCATGCCAGACACTGAGGACCCACTTCCAGACTGAAAAAAGCTAAGGACCTCTCTGAAATGCCTGGATGACCTGCTCCAAACTTCTCCCTGCTCTGCTTCACAAGCTACTAGAATACTTCCCATCCATGGTCCCCCAAGCAGACCCTCTTCTGGTCATTGTGACAGTGAAATGGTCCAGCTTCTTCAAAAAGAGAAACAAACTAAAAAGGTCCAGAAATGAGTATCTCTACCTCCCAAAATGCAGATAATAACATCTCTCTTACGTAACCCTGTCATGTCATCAAGAAAAATGGCTCTTATGCTGGGGGTCCTAGGAATCTCATGAACTTTCTCTTGGGCTCCATGGGCTCCCCTTAAGTGCTATAATAAGTTTTACGCTTATGAGCAGTTTTCTGAGAGAGGCTAAAGCTTTCATTAGGTTTTTGCAGAATCCATGACTCAAAAGAACCAAGGGTCTGCCCAGAGCAAAGTTCTATCTCATCCTGGCTGAACACATACAGACACCTTGACCCCCGTATCTCCTGAACAGCCCTGGACACACAGTATGTGCTCTGTACACATGGAGCAAACTGAAAACTGTCAATTGACTAACATATCTATTCAAAAAACAATGGTTATACATAAGAGCTCTACAAATGCTGATTAATCATGCAGGAAAAATTGTGGAGGGAGTTCCCATTGTGGCTCAGTGAAAATGAATCTCACTAGTATCCATGGAGAGGCAGGTTCGATCCCTGCCCTCACTCAGTGGGTTAAAGATCCAGCATTGCTATGAGCTGTGGTGTAGGTCGCAGACACGGCTCGGATCTGTCATGGCTGTGGTGTAGGATGGCAGCTACAGCTCTGATTGGACCCCTAGCCTGGGAACCTCCATATGCTGTGGATGTGGACCTAAAAAAAAAAAGTGAAGGTCAGAGTGGTTTTTCTTTCAGAAAAAAAGAAAAAGAGTCAACTGTAATATCACAAAACATAGCACCTGCTAAGCAACTGGTATTAGCGAAACATTTCAATCTTTTTTTTGTAGTATAGTTGATTTACAATGTTGTGCCAATTTCTGCCATACAGAAAAAGAAATGAATCATATGTGTGTGTGTGTGTGTGTGTGTGTGTGTGAGTGACTGGAAGGATACAGCCCCAGCAAATGCTCCTGGTGGGACCCTTCATAGAAAGAGGAGTAAAAGGTCTCTGAGCTACAGCCAGACAAGGTGCATTCACGGCACCAGCTCCTTTTTATTCCAGGAGCACAATGGCATATTTGCTCACCAATGGGCTCAACAATGTGCCTGAAAGGCCAGGAGGAGGAAGGTCCGCAGTCTTAGCTGAGAGGCACCTGGGATTCCACAACGGTCAGGGTTCTGAGCTACCAGGACCTTGATGTGTCCCTGGGTTTCCCTATGTCTCCCTCCCATCCTTTCTCTCAAACAAAAGGACAAGCATTAGGGTACATAAGTTCATGCTTCCCTGTCTAGAGAAAGAAAAATTCATGGTGAATTAGCTGGCAAGAATTCATCAGTTTAAAAAAAACAAAAAAACAAAAACCACTACCAAGAAGCAAGCAGTCAAGTGTCAGACACAGGCTGCAATCCATTAAGCAGCTGCAAGTAAATCCACATTCGTCCAGTCACTACTGCCCGGCATTAATCTGATAAAGGCAGGACCGATGTATGGAGACCTGTAGTGTCTGGAGAGACAGCCAATGCAAACAGAACAAAATGCATAAAATGAGCTCCTGTCCCCAGGAAACCGAAGCCAGCATTTTCTGATTATTAGATTATGCCCTAGTAAATGGATTAACGCTGTCCACAGAGACACTTTTAACTCTGTTCTTACTCCCTGGTGCTATGGTATATGCATCTGCAAGTAGCTTCATGAGAGCTCAAGGAACTTAAAAAATGAAATGGGCTTAACTTTGATTTAAGCTGAACAAAGGCTGCCTCTTGTTCCAAAGCTGATAACATACATTCTTACTCCCCAAAAGAGCCCACAGAGCTATGCAGGAGCATCAAAAAATATAGGGGGAAAAGTCTCTGAGGAAATTGTACTTGCTAAAGAGGGAGAGGAACAGGTGGAACTGTCTTCACATCACCCATGGTCACTTCTAGGATACCTACCCATCCTAAATCGGCAGCACAGTCAATACCTTGGAATGCTCAGATGTTCAGTCAGAAACTAACTGTACTTGTCCTCTGCTGGCCCACTTAGCTTTTCCCCATGTGTCATCTCTGGAACACAATGACATTTTTGAAAGGAAACCTCACAGCATTCACAACTGTCCCTAACTAGGACTGATTCCAAAGTGACATATTACAAATCTATCACATTAAGCTACCAGCTAAGATCTTTCTAAGCTGTATCTGGAATAAATCCAGGACATGAACAATGCTCAGCACAAAATAAGCACTGAATGAAGTAAACACTCTCAGTATGATGGATTCCAGGAAAGACAAAAGAAGAAGCCTGAAGAGGAAAGGTGCATTCTCTGGAGAATGAAGCACTCAGGACTGTCCATCTCGTGGATGGGACAACTGTCCATGCAGTTTCACTGGGGAGCAACCCAACCGCTTGGGGGAACACTGGACAGACAGGATCATGGCGTCTCCTAACGGCCTCCAGAAGCCACCAGCCTACAATGGGATTAACACACCACAGTCCTTGGCATCCCAACTGAAAAGGAAGGTAGGGACACTGCGACCTGCACACAAAGGTGAGTCATCACCCAGCTTGTGGAGAAGGTGACACTGGCTGTGACAGCACCCCACACACTTCAGAGGCCAGGGCTCAACTGCCCAAAGGCTGAGCCTAGATCTTAAAGACAACATTCCTGAAGCAATGTTGACACATCTGGCAAGGGCAACTTGAAAATCCTTTATGGGAGTTCCCGTTGTGGCTCAGTGGAAATGAATCCAACTAGGAACCGTGAGGTTGCAGGTTCGATCCCTGGCCTTGCTCAGTTGGTTAAGGATCCGGCACTCCTGTGAGCTGTGGTGTAGGCAGCAGACGCGGCTAAGATCTGGCATTGCTGTGGCTCTGGCATAGGCCGGCAGCTGTAGCTCCAATTAGACCCCTAGCCTGGGAACCTCCATATGCCACAGGTGAGGCCCTAAAAAGACAAAAAAAAAAAAAAGAGAGACAAAAAAATCTTTTATAATAAAGACCAATTCCAACTTCTTGATCCTCTACTTTCCCCAAAATCTGCTACCTTGTGTATCTGACATCTGAAGAGAACTTGGGACCCAGGAAGAAGTGTCCTATACAGAAACCAGTTCAAGTGCTCAGTATTTAAAAACTGCATACTTCCCATTATCATTCAATAAACTGGTGATCTTGGTAATGAGTCAGTTTCTTAAAGGTCTGTTCTTCACAGACTGACCTCACCCAGGATAAAACTGGTCAAAATAACCTTCTGAATTCATTCTCCCCCATTTCCCTCCCTCCATTTCCTTTCTCAATCCAAAGCTTTAAACCTAAATTGCCCTAGTAGCCTCTTTCTCTCCAGTTTCTCAAACTTTAGTATATAGGCAAGTCACTTAGGGATCTTGGTAAAATGTAGATTTGATTCAGAGGACAGAGCTTGAGAGTGTGCATCTCCAATGACACTGATGCTGTTGGAATACAAACCGCACCTGGAGGAGCAAAGTCCAACTATCCCGAAAGACATTTCTAGATAACTCATCTTCCTAGAACCTCTTCCCAAAAACCTACAATGGCTCCCACCACAGGTGGACCAGACTCCAAACATCTCATAGATTCTTATCCCAGGTGGAACAACTGAGGCTCAAAGAGCTGAATTTGCCCAATATCACACAACTAGGAAGTCAGTACTTTAAACTCAGGAAGTAATCAAATTTAGAGTCACATCATTCTGCTTATTTTCCTCATCACACTTAGCACTATATGAAATGAGCTTGTTCATTTCATTTGTATAGTTATTATTATTTTCCTTCCCTCTTCCCACCTCCCCAACACCCATGCCAGTTTGCAAAAGCTCCAAAAAGGCAAGGATAGGGTTTTGTCTTGTTCACTGCTACATCTTCTGTACAGAGAAAAAAATCCCCAGCTCATCCTGGGCACTTGAAAATATCTGTTGCATGAACAAAAGCAAACAAAACAAATTGTTTTTACTTCCACAATACAACGTACAAGATACAACAAGAATCTTAGCCATTCTGGGACCTGGTGATAAGTCATTGGTTGCAGTAACTGGTCACTGAGAAGCCAGAGGATTGCAGCATGGATTTAGACCAGAGACAGACAGACAGATGCAACAGAAGCTACCAACCCACCACTGCAAGAACTTCTGACTTAGTCATGGGGAAAGGTCATGAATACACAAAAGAAGACTTAAGCACACTTAGGAAGAAGCACAAATGAATCTAAGTTTAAAGACACGATGGTCTGTGTGAATGAGTCCAGGTGGGACCAGTGGGATTTTACTTTAGACCTCAAGCATGTCCTAGCAGGGAGGGTTGTGGAAGTAGGGGTTGGGCTACCAAGGCAAATGACATACGCAATTCTCCAGATTAACTTTCTAACAAGACAGTTTAGCAAATGTGATAGATTTTTTTTTTTAAATGCCAATCTGGCTATGCTATAGTACCCTGTCATCTAACCAAAAACTAATCTAGGTATTGCTATAAAGGCATTTGGTAGATATAGTTAAGATCCATAATCAGTTGACTTAAAGATTATCCTAGATAATCTGGATGGGGCTGCATTAATCAGATGAAAGGCCTCAAGAGCACAGCTGAGAATTCCCTGAAGAAGAAATTCTGCCTGTGGCCAGCAACTTCAGTCCAGGCCCAAGAGTTCCAGCCTAAGAACTTGCCGTAAAGATTCAAGACTTGCCTAACAGCAGACACAGTCGCCTGAGCCAGTTCCTTGCAATAAATCTCTTCATACCTCTCTTTCTACCTGGTCTGTTTCTCTGATTGAACCATGGCTGATACTCCAGCTAAGCAGGATGATCTTGTCCTGCTAGAAAGCAACTGTTCTCTTCCAACACTGGGGTTTATGATGAAAGACACCACAGTTCTTTCCATTCAAATTAAGTAACAGTTTTTGTGCCAAACACTATGTCACCTTAAACTAAGACTATAAAGGAAACCATATATACCACCTTGCTACTTGAAATATCCTCTCTGTAGGTTCTGAGTTTTCAAACTATCTATAACAACATTACCTTAGGAATAATTTTTTTTAAGTTTTATTGAAGTATAGTTGATTTACAAGGTTGTGATAATTTCTGCTATACAACAAGGAATAACTTTCTTAAAAATGTATATAGATAGATAAATAGATAGACATAGATTCTTCCACCTCAAAAGGGTGTTCAGGAGCAACCAGAGGCAGGTGTTTTACTGCGGCTGCCCTCCCTCTTAAGACGGAAGTCTGGACAGGAGAGAGGAGGCTCTTTTCCTCAGCAGCCGGAGCCCCACACCACATCCCACAGTGGGGCTAGCAGGACTCCACTGGGACACTTGACTCACTTCCAGAGGCTTGATGCCTGAATGTCCTGCCAACCACGTCATGCCTAGGCAGCCTCCAGTCCTGCTCCAACAACAGTGCTCATTACAGGCACCAAGATTACCCACAACCTACTGACTGCGAGTCTCAAGGTCCACCTTCCCCTAAAGCTGTGGGAAGGAGAGGGGCCAGCTTCCTATTACCCCATCTGCAGACACCAAGAAATCCTCACTCCAGATCCTGTCAACTCACCTCCTTCAGTGACCCTATCCCCACCCCCCTCTACCTGATACACCAAATGACAGATAGGCCTATTCTGAGATGCAGCCCATATAGCAGAAAAAGCAAGAACACTGAAATCAGACACAGCTGGTGGAGCCACAGAACCTTCAGGAGGCTATTTCATCTCTGAAGTCACCCATCTTCTCAATGGAAATTACAGCAACTCACCCTATAGAACTGTTGTAAAGAACCTAAGTATAAAGGTACTGCTGGGAGCTCCCATTGTGGCTCAGTGGTAATGAACCCAACTAGTACCCATGGGGATGCGAGTTCAATCCCTGGCCCCACTCAGTGAGTTAAGGATCTGGCACTGCCATGAGCTGTGGTGTAGGTCGCAGATGCAGCTCAGATATGGCACTGCTGTGGCTGTGGGGTAGGCAGGCAGCTGCAGCTCTGACTCAACCCCTAGCCTGGGAACTTCCATATGCTGTGGGTACAGCCCTTAAAAAAAAAAAAAAAGAAAAGAAAAAAGTAAAAGGGCACTGCTATCACAGGCAGCCCTCCACTCTACCAACCATGGTTTCCACCAACTGCAGGACTATCCCATTTTGTATAAGGGATTGAGCATTCATGGATTTTGATGTGGGAGGTGGGGAATCCTGGAACCAATCACTTGTGAATACCCGAAACAACTGTGTTATGTCCTTGACATGCTATGACCACTAATATACTCAGTCTATGGTATATGCTATATACCATATATAGGTAACTTCTATATTTGAGGGAGTTCTTAAGGCACATGATTTAACCTTAGTAAAATGAAAAACACACATATCCCTTTTTCAGATGTGACAGCTTCATCACACTAGTGACAGAACTCATCACACTACTGAGCGCCTATCTTTTAAATGTGCATCCACGTCAGAACATCTTTGACTGCAAGCTTTGAGAAGTCGGAACCCATCTAAAAGTCCAGTTATGTTCCTGATGGTGCAGAGCACAGACAAAGAACACTTCTGAATTACCCCAGACCTGGAGAGGCCCTCCAGAGAGTCACTGGCCTAAGACCATCAACTGATTTGTAGATAAAAGAATAGAAGTCCAAAGATGACCAAGACTACACAAACAAAACCCAGTGACAATGAATCAGACCCAGAGGTAACTCTCATGCACTTTACACTAGAGGCCAGGATGCTCCTTCCATGAGATGACAACTCAAGCCTAGGTTCCCAGACTTTTGCTGGCTTCCACACATGCTATAAGGTACCTTCCTTGACCATGACAAGTACACCAAGTAAAAATTTTTAGGTACATCAAGTCTACTGAGAACACATCTAGTTCCAAAGCCATCAGCTAGGCAGGCAGACTGATAACAAGGAGGCAGTTCTGTAAAGTGTGATTACAGACAGATGGTGCCAATAAGCTATAAAATCTAGACCCGCCTTAAGAAAGACACCACCAAAAATAAGGATCCCAGAGAAAATCAGTGACCTTACGTGGCAGTGCAACAAGAAGTCAAAGCATGAGGGACTTCTGGCCTCAGCTGTGAGGCAAATAGGAATAAACCTCGGGTTTTGGATCCTACGTGACGTGACCCATAAACTGCTGCTGACCATTACCACTGACCACCACTCTTGCAAGGAGGCCCTCAGCACTGAAGGTTGGCAAGCCCAGAGGTCATCCAGTCCAACTCCTCTCCCACTTTCAGTCCAGGCTTAAATCTGCTTGCAACGCTCCTGACAAAGGGCAGTATAGTTTCTCATCAGCTGTGAGGGAATGCATCAGCATCCAAAGCAGCCTATTCCATTTTTGGCCAGCAACATCCTCCTTACATTTGGCAGGCACTTCCTCTCCATACATCATCCATCAGGAAAGCCTCTGAGTGCAGCAACTATTTTGGCAACAAGGTCACACTGTTGACATTGCTTCCACTTGATGTCACTAAAGACCCTAAAACTGTTTTCACACTTGCCATCAATCAGGTATCCCCTTACACCTGTCCTACTAGTTTTGAGATGAGAGAGCTGACTGTCTTGAAAAAAAAATGTCATTTCTCTGAAATAGTTTCTCAGAAATGAGGCCACTCACAGGTCAATGAGCTCTACTCCACCACCAAAGGCAGTAACTCCTTACCCTAGCTATGCTTAGGTCACCACAGAGCTCATTGCAAATCTATGCCCACTACTAGACAGGCGACTCCACCCTCCCCACTGGCTTCCACATCCTCTCCTGTATTCTTTCTGTTCCCTAAACATACCAAGCCAGCTCCCACCAGAGGATACAATTTTCATTTGTTTTTTCTGTCCAGAATACTCAAGTCCCAACTAGCCTTAGAGAAGCCCCCAATCAGCCCAGCACCCCAGTCACACACTTAAGAGGTCCTGTGTCACGTTGCCCAGTTTTATTTCCTCATCATTACCTAAAAATATCTTGTTTACTGTCTGTCTCAGACCACTAGCTGCAAGCTGTTTTAGGACAAGGGATTGTGCCTTTGTCTTGTTCACAAATTTATCCCTCATGTCTAAAAAGTACCTGGCATGGAGTAAGTGCTCGATAAACATCTATTAATTGACTGAGTTAACAAAAATCAGTATGTGAGTCGAGAGAGAAGGCCCTGGTATCAGACACATCAGGGTTCAAACTCTGGCTTAGCTCTTTATTAATACTGTGACCTTGGGAAAGTAGTTAATCTTACACAAGATCCCACAGCTAATAAGATTTTAATATGTATGCCACAGGGTTTTATAAGAATTTTATTATTTTTCAATATTAGCACTCCAGTTTCCAATCATGCCTGACACACCAAGTCAGTTCCAAATTGACATTAGTAGGAATCACTGCTCATTTGATAAGGATGGTGGTGGTGACAGTGACAGCAATAGCCTATTCCATAATAATGATGGGCCACTGGCATCATCTAAAGATATCATACATTACTATTTTCAACTTCTGCTAAATGGAAAGGGCAGCATGACAAAGAGATAGCATGGAGTCTGAATTCAGAGGACCCTGACTGCAGTCTCTGACTTGACAAGCCCTTCCAACACTGATAAGAGCAGGTGTGGTGAAGAGGCACAAATGAGATGGTAGATTGATGTGAAGCACTTCCCAAACTCTACAGCACTGTATTTATGAGTATTATCAATATTAAAAATGTCCTTGTCTCCGCTTTAATATTCCTCAGACCCTAGAGGCTGTGTTCATTTCCTTGGGCATGTTAAAAGTTATTTGGCTAGTGAATGTGTACCCAGACAGGCACAGTGGTCTATAAATTATTCAGGGGAAAAACTCTCTCTAAACAGCACACTGGGAGCTCAACAAAGAAGAATATAAGCATCCTTCATCAAGTGGGGAAACAACACATATTTATGAGATAACAGCAAAGTATAGAGTACAGGGCAGTGGGAGTCTGGAGACTCAGGATCAAATCCCAGATATTCCACTAACTGGCCAAATGACACTGGGAGGTCCCAGACCATCTCCAGGTTGCTGGCTTTTCAAAAGGCCCTTGAACACTTGGGATGAGAGAAACATTCTTTTCCATCCACAGATACGCTACAGTCTGCAGTTGGCTTCAAGTGATGATGAGAGAAGACAGATTCAAGGAGACCCATAATACACACTAAGAAGTCTTCTCACGAATGGTATTCAAAGGGAGCACGTTTGGGATGTCTCCCTCAGCATCATGGGCTTAGACGGCTTGGTGAGCAGCTGAATCTGTGAATTAAAACTTAATTTTTAATTAAATAAGAAATCCAGTATGTACTCTATTTCCCTATAGGGATTTATTTCTAATGTACAACGACAAAATGGGAATGAGGTTTGGGAGTTCCTGTTGTGGCTCAGTGGATTAAGAACCTGACTAGGATCCATGAGGTTGTGGGTTTGATCCCTGGCCTTGGTCATTGGGTTAAGGATCCAGCATTGCTAGAAGCTGCAGGGTAGGTCACAGACGCAGCTCAGATCCCACGCTGCTGTGGTGCAGGCCAGCAACTGCAGCTCCAATTCAGCCCCGAGCCTGGGAACTTCCATATGCCACAGGTACAACCCAAAAAAAAAAGAAAGAAAGAAAGAAAATGAGGTTTACTAGAGTCCCATTTCACATAAAAGTTTTCAGAAATTCACTTCTTCTGAGTCATATTTATGCTGAGAATTCCATTTTCATTTAAGGCTTTACCAGTGAGGACCCTGAACCCCTGTGTATCCACTGCCCAGTTTCAATTACCACCAACTCAGGGCCATGTTGGTTTCATCCATAACCCCCTACTTCCTCATCAGCTCTTTATTTTAAAGCAAACATCAGGCACCATATTATGACACAGCAAAAGCAGTTCTTGAGAGGGAAGCTTATGGAGATACAACCTTACCACAGGAAACAAGAAAAATCTCAAACAACCTAACCTTACATCTAAAGCTACCAAAGAAAGAAGAGCAAACAAAACCCAGAGTTAGTAGAAGGAAAATAATCATAAAGATCAGAGCAGAAATAAGGGAAATAGAGACTTTAAAAAAATAGAAAAGATCAATGAAACTGAAAGCTGGTTCTTTGGAAAGACAAGTAAAATTGATAAACCTTTAGCCAGATTCATCAGGAAAAAAGGGAGAAGACCCAAAACAATGAAGTCACAAATGAAAAAGAAGTTACAACTGCTATCACAGAACTACAAAAGATCGATCATAAGAGATTCGGTATGCATTTTAAAAGATAGATTTTTCATTAACCTAACTGCAACATCTCACCTGAAAAGAATTAACAATTTCTTTCATCAAATAGCCAGTGTTCAAGTTTTCCCTGACTGCCTCAAAAAATTGAGTTTTGTTCCCATTAAAATTCATGTAAGATCTAAACACTGCAACTGATAAATATGTATATTTTGATCTACAGGTTTACACACCATCTTTTTTTTCAATAACTTAATACTGATAATTATTTAAAAACCCAGGTTATTTTCCTATGGCACTTTGCATAGTCTGGATGTTGCTGACTGCATTCCCATGGTACTACTGAATATTTTTCTCTGTCCCTTGTGCATGATTTAAAATCATTTGTCCAATCTTGAGGGTTAATAAGATTAAGGGTTCAATTTTGGGGGCAAGGCTACATTAGGAGGCAGATCGTGTCTGGTTATTTTTTATGCTGTCAGAAGTCCTTGCTGTTCATTGCCTAGGTCCATGAGTTTACCATTAGGTATTACAAAACGGTAATGTTGTTATCATTCCCTTTGTTTCTTAGCCACACTATTTCTATAAAGAGAAACTCCCCTTTTCCCTTCATCAGTTCTCAAATGATCCTAAGAACTATTTTTAAAGTTTTTTTTTATTGAAGTATAGTTGGTTTATAATATCATGTTAGTTTCAAGCATATAGCACGGCAATTCAGAATTTTTTTTCAGATTCTTTTCCCTTATAGGTTATTACAAAATATTCAGACTAGTTTCCTGTGCTATGCAGTAGGTCTTTGTTGGTTACCTATATCATACACAGTAGTATGTATATGTTAATCCCTATCTAATTTATCCCTCCACCCCCCTCTCCCCTTTGGTAATTCTAAGTTTGTTTTCTGTGTCTACATGTCTCTATTTTGGAACTATGTTCATTTTTACATATATACGTGTGTGTGTATGTGTATATATATATATATATATATATATATATATACACACACTTAGATCCCACATATAAGTGATATCATATAATATTTGTCTTTATCTGGCTTACCTCTCCTAGTATAATTTCTAGGTCCATCCATGTTGCTGCGAAGGGCATTATTTCATCCTATAAAGTGCTTCCTTTCCTTTACTTACCAGTTTTCAAAATAATGAGTTAATTTCATCCTACAAAAGTGACCGATTTTCCCTTCTTGAGTACCATTATAAACTCAAGTATTTAAACCTGTGTAGTGCATTTCAGCCCATTGTAGTATTATCTTTAATGATCCTCAAATTGTCAACTCTTTGGCCAATGGAATCCTCTTCAAGTTGGTTCCTGGGTCCTTTTGTGACATGACCCTGGAAGCCCTTCCCTGATATAATGCTCCAGGCACACTCCATATATCTTCTGTCCCAGATCTGAAAGCAGACATTTCTCCAAAGAGCCCTGATTTCTTTGATATGGAAATAGTATTTGGCAATCACTACATGGACACAGTAGGAATATTCACTGTCATTGTTTCTAGGCCTTGCCAGTGGACAGAGCTAGAACTTTTTTTTTTTTTTTTATAATGAAGTGCTTCATGAGTTCATACATACATCCAATTAAAATTCAGGGCTATGGGGATTTTACTTAATCTCACTGTTCTTATTCTGGCGTTTCCTTCCTCCTACCAACGCAATATAGTTTTTTACTCTTTTCCATAATGCACATACAAGGATCTCAGAATAACAATATCAACACCAACAGAAACAGAAAAAAAAAGTTTAGAATTTTTCTGCACTTTTGGTATCTTTATGGTATATGTCACTTGGAATGTACAATCAAATCACTGTGTCTTAAAGCCAGTTGGCAGAGATCCTCTCTGTGGGTTACACCAACCAGTTCAATACACAGATTTATTTGGTTTCCTCAGGGATTGCTTGTTTTTTAGTTTTTTAAATATGTTTAAAATTGACATTTCAAAGCCAAACCAGCAGAACAAGTTATCTTTAGAGAAGACAAAGCTTTATTCCTTTTCCCTCCAGCCTACTACCTCTCATCACCCAAAGATATACATTTTCTAAATTATTATTTTTACAGCTTCTATTTTTGCTATCATAAATATTCTTTATTTTGGTCACAGAAGAAATAATCCTGGGTTTAAGATGAAGTAACAAGAACTGATATGATCATTTCATGAGACTGCTTAATTTAACAGGGTTAAAATGAAACACATCAATGTTAGAATTGAGGACAAAACTGCTTATTTTCTGTTTCCAGTTACAAGTGAAAGAAATTAAGGCACAGCAGATTTTCAGTAGAAAAAAAAAACAACTGTCCTACCCATTCTTCCCTCTGTGGAACTGGTTTGTTCTTTTTTAATGTCAACACATTCTCTCCTTTCTTAAATAAATGGTATATTGCTCCTCCACTTAATATATCCAAGCTATCACTCCATTACAGATATACTCTCCTTTCCTTTTCCCAGTCTCATAGTTCTCCGTCATGTGAAAGCACCAGAGTTCATCCGACTAGTGCTCTAGTGAAGAACATGTGGGTCATTTTCAGTCCTTTATTATTCCAAACAGGTGCTTTAATTAATAGCAAAATGCACACTTTTTACCAGCAAGTCTTTAGAATAGACTTATACAAGCAGGATTGCTAGAACAAAGAGTATATGCATAAGTAATTGTACCAGGTACTGCCAAACCCCCTTACAAAGATGGGTCTATTAACTATTTCCCACCAAGTGGGAATATGTATTTCCTCCGTGGCCTTGCCAATAAGAGTGCATAGTCAAATCTGAAATTTTGCCAATCTTTTCAGGAAGAAATGCCATCTCAGTATAATATGCATTACTCTTAGGAGTCAAGTTGAGCATTCTCTCATATGATTATGAGCCATGTAGAGTAGTAATTCTTATTTCTGAAAATTGTACAGGTATTGCTAAACAGTCTAAGCAAGAGAGATGACAGCCATGTGGAATAGAGATGAGAAGTGTGCAAGGTGGCCTAGTGAGGAAAAAAGTCATGAAATGCAAGCAAAGAATACCAGCCCCCAACCAATACAAAATAAACAGATGCCACTATAGAAATTGGTTGCATTTCTTTACACTAACAATGAAATATCAGAAAGGGACTGTTAACAAATCCTTTTAAAATTGCAATCAAAAAACTAAAATACTTAAAAATAAACATCAAGGAGGTGAAAAACTCATATGCTGAGAACTACAAACATTAAAAAAGGAAAATGAGGATGATTCAAAAAATGGAAAAATATCCCATGCTCTTGGATTGGAAGAATATTGTAAAATGGCCATACTACCCCAAGCAATCTACAGATTTAATACAACCTCTATCAAAATACCCATGACATTTTTCACAGAACTAGAATAATCCAAAAATTTATATAAAACCATAAAAGACCCAGAATTGCCAAAGCAAACCAGAGGAAAAAGAACAAAGCAGGAAGCATAACTCTCCCAGACCTCAGACACTACTACAAAGATATGATAGTCAAAACAGCATGGTATTGGCACAAAAACAGACATAAGGATCAACAGAACAGAGTAGATCCCAGAAATAAACCTATATACATATGGACAATTAATATTTGACAAAGGAGACAAAAATATACAACAGTGAAAAGAAAGTCTCTTCAGCAAGTGGTTTTGAGAAAGTTGGACAGGTTCATGTAAATGAATGAAGTTAGAACAGAGGCTCACAATATACATAAAATAAACTCAAAATGGCTTAAATTTAAATATAAGACATTGTAAAACTCCTAGAAGAGAACATTGGCAAAACATTCTCTAATACAAATCACAGCAATGTTTTCTTAGGTCTCCCAAGGCAATACAAATAAAACAAAACAAACAAAGGGAATCTAATCAAATTTATAAGCTTTTGCACAGCAAAAGAAACCATAAACAACAACAACAAAAAAAGACAACCTATGGACTGGGAGAAAATATTTGCAAATAATGCAATTGAAAAGGGCTTAATTTTCCAAATATACAAACAACTCATACAATTTTTAAAAATAAATCAAAAAATTGGCAGAAGACCTAAACAGACATTTCTCCAAAGAAAATATACAGATGGCCAATAGGCACATGAAAAAATGCTCATCACTGCTAATTATTAGAGAAATGCAAATCAACACTATGAAGTACCACCTCATAATGGTCACAATGGCCATCATCAAAAAATCTACAAATAATAGGAGTCCCTGTTGTGGCTCAGCAGTAACAAACCTGACTAGTACCCATGAGGATGCAGGTTCAATCCCTGGTCTCGCTGTGGGTTAAGGATCCAGCAGTGAAGTAGGTCGCATAAACAACTCAGATCCCACTGTTGCTGTGGCATAGGCCAGCAGCTGAAGCTCTGATTTGACCCCTAGCCTGGGAACTTCCATATGCTATGGGTGTAGCCCTAAAAAGATAATAAAAAAAAATCTATAAATAATAAATGCTAGAAAGAGTATAGAGAAAAGAGAACCCTCTTACACTGTTAGCAGAAATGTTAATTGGTGCAGCCACCATGGAAAACAGTATGGAAGTTCTTCAAAAACTAAAAATAGAGTTGCCATATAATCCAGCAACTCTACTCCTGGGGATATAACTAGACGAAACTATAATTTTAAAAGATACATACATCCTTATGTTCATAGCAGCACTATTTATAATAGCCAAGATACAGAAACAACCTAAATTTTTATTGACACATAAATGGATAAAGAAGATGTGGTATACTAAAGGCAGCAAGAGAAACACAAAGCGTTAATTATAAGGGAACCCCCATAATGCTATCAGCTGATTTCTCTACAGAAAAACTACAGGCCAGAAGAGAGTGGCAAGATATATTCAAAGTTCTAAAAGGGAAAAATCTGCAGCCTAGAATAATCTACCCAGAAAGAATATCATCTAAAATTGTTGGAGAAATTATTTATTTCTCCTTCTAACAAAAGCTCAAAGATGACAGCAATACTAAATCCATTCTAAAAGAAATACTGAAAGGGCTTCTCTAAATAAAAAAGAAGTAAGAAGAAATAGGATGGAGGAAATCACAATTGGAAAGCAATCACTTAATAAGCCAGGACAGAGATCTAAAAGGAAAAAACAAAACAAAACAAAACCTACTGTAAAAGTGATGATAAACACAAGGAACAGCAAAAGGACAAACATTAAGATGTTAAAAAAGGACTTCAAAATCACAAATGTGGGGAAGGAAAGTAAGAAAAATCTAGACTCTTTTTAATAATGTGTCTGAGCCTATATGACTATCAGGCTAAAGCAAGCAAATATAGGAAGAGGTTAACGTACTTAAAAAACAAGGCAACCACAAATCAATACCAAACATTATATTTACAAAAACTAAAAAGAAAAGTACAAAGCATAAATAGAAATCATCCAACCAAAAAAAGAAAGGAACAAAGGAGACAAACTTTCCTTGAAAAAGACACATGCACCTGTATGTTCATCGCAGCACTATTCACAATAGCCAAGACATGGAAACACCCTAAATGTCCATCAACAGATGAATGGATTAAGAAGATGTGGTATATATACACAATGGAATACTACTCAGCCATAAAAAGAACAAAATAATACCATTTGCAGCAGTATGGATGCAACTAGAGACTCTCATACTAGGTGAAGTAAGTTAGAAAGACAGGAGTTCCCATCATGATGCAGTGGAAACAAATTCAACTAGGAACCATGAGATTGTGGGTTCGATTCCTGGCCTCACTCAGTGGGTTAAGGATCCAGCATTGCTGTGAGCTGTGGTGTAGGTCACAGACAGGGCTCGGATTTGGCATTACTATGGCTCTGGTATAGGCTGGCAGCTGTAGCTCTGATTGTTGCCCTAGCCTGGAAACCTCCATATGCTACAGGTGTGGCCCTAAAAAGACAAAAAGAAAGAGAAAACAAATACCATATGATATCACTTATATCTGGAATCTAATATATGGCACAAATTAATCTTTCCACATAAATGAAATTCATGGACTTGGAAAACAGACTTGTGGTTGTCAAGGGGAAGGGAGTGGGATGGACTGGGAATCTGGGGTTAATAGATGCAAGCAATGAAATCCTGCTGTACAGCAGTGGGAACTAAATCTAGTCACTTGTGATGGAGCATGATGGAGTACAGGATATGAAAAAAAGTCTCTCTATATACACATATACGTATATATACGTATATATACGTATTTGTGTATATATATATATATATATATATGCGTGTGTGTGTGTGACTGGATCACTTTGCTATACAGTAGAAATTGACAGAACACTGTAAACTATAATGGAAAAAATAAAAATCACTACAAAAAATTTTTTAAAAGGTGTGGTATACATATACAATGGAGTATTACTCAGCCATTAAAATGAATGAAATGCTATTTGCAGCAACATGGATGCAACTAGAGATTATCATACTAAGTGAAGTAACTAAAAGAAAGACAACGTATGGTATCACTTATATGTGGAAACTAAAATATGAAACAAAACAACGTCTATGAGACAAAAACAGACTCACAGATACAGAGCAGAAATGTGGTTGCCAAAAGGGAGGAGAGGTGGGGAGAGAAGGATTGGGAAGTTTAAAAAAAAGGGGATGGGGGGACAGGTACATTTATTATAGCTACCAAAACTATAAGACACCTATAAACAAATAAAAGGTGGATTAAAATTTAATAAATTATAACTTTTATTGAAAAAGACATTAGTAATGTCTAAATAAAAAAGATAAAACATATTTATGGACTAGAAGATTAAAAATCATAAAGCAATTATCTCTAAAATTACTCCATAAATTCAATGTGACTCTAATTAAAAAATCTCAACCCAAGAAGACAAACAAGTAAAGGAACTGATAAATACAAAGATCTCTATTTTAAAGAACTTACTAAACTGGTCCTAAAACTTCTATGAAAAAGCAAAGGCCCAAGAATATTCAAGACCATAAGGTTGGAACTGTCCTACTAAATCATAAGACATACAATAAAACTACAGTAATTAAGATAGATGTTCTGAAGGAATGAGAGAAAATAGATGAACAGAACAGAAAGCCTTGAAACAAACCTCCACATATGTAGATACTTGGTATATGACAGCAGTGGCACAGCAAAAGCAGTGAATGAACAGACAAAAATGATGCCAGGACAACTAGTTATTGACATAGATGAAAAAATAAATTAGATTTCTATTTCAGACTATATAAAAATAAATTCCAAAACTAAATGTGAAAAACAAATCTTAAAAAGCCTTTAAAGATATTTTTAAAAGCACTTTTATGATCTGATTATAGAAATTTTTTAAAAAGATAAAAGCATAAAGGAAAAGAAGACTGATACATTTTTTATTAAAATCCCAAACTCTTATATATCAGAAGATAAACCATAAAGGTAGTGAAGACAGGCAAAAGAATGGCAAAATGCAGTTGTAATACACATAACCAACTCAGCATTCAGATAAAACTTCTACAAATCACCAAGGAAAAGATAAAAGACTAAATTGAAAAACAGACAAGAAATACAAACAATTCTCATATGAGGGAAAAAACTAAAATAAAGAATTGATGCTTTCAGTGGTAAAGAAATGCAAATTCTTAAAAAAAAAAAAAAAGATTTAACATCCAGCGTATTGGCAAAAAATGTTAAAGCTAACAAAACTGTTAGCAGGGGTATGGAGCAAAGCAACATGTAACCACTGCTTATCAATTTCAATTTATATCCCTCCATCAATCATATGGTATCTAATAAAGTGGGGGGGGTGCTCAGCCAAGGACCTACAAGTCTACTATTAGGTACATAACTTAAAAAATTCACAACTATAAACTCAATGAGACTTGGACATTTGTACAAGAATGTTCACTACAACATTGGCTCTAAAACTTCAAAAAACCTGGAAATAACCTAAATACCAGTTATCAGAACAATGGATAGACTGTACTATTTTAATAAGCTAGGAGTTCCCACTGTGGCTCAGCAGGTTACAAACCTGACTAGTATCCATGAGGATGCAGGTTCAATCCCTGGCCTTGCTCAGTGGGTTAAGGATCTGGCATTGCCATGACCTGTGGTTTAGGTCATAGACGCAGCTCAGATCCCATGTGGCTGTGACTGGCAGCTTCAGCTCCAATTTGACCTCTAGCCTGGGAATTTCCATATGCTGCAGGTACAGCCCTAAAAAGAAAAAAAAAAAAAATGTAATACATTTAAGCTACATGGCTATCTCTCAAAAGCATAATGTTAAGAGGAGGGGTAGGGGGAGTAAAGTGTAGGAGAATAGGCAAGGATGCCCTGCCACACCACTTTTTATTCAACATAATATTGGAAGTTCTAGCCAGAGCATTTAAGCAAAAGAAATAAAAGACATCCAGACTGCAAAGAACACATAAACTGTCACTATCTGCAGATGACAAGATACCATATATAGAAAACCCTAAAGACGCCATCAAAAAACTGTTGGAATAAATGAATTCAATAAAGTTGTAGAATATAAAACCAATATACAAAAATGTATTTCATTTCTATACACTGACAATGAACTATCAGGAAAAGAAACCTAAATGTCCATTGACAGACGAATGGATTAAGATGTGGTATATATACACAATGGAATACTACTCAGCCATAAAAAGAACAAAATAATACCATTTGCAGCAGTATGGATGCAACTAGAGATTCTCACACTAGGTGAAGTAAGTTAGAAAGACAGGAGTTCCCATCATGATGCAGTGGAAACAAATTCGACTAGGAACCATGAGATTGTGGGTTCGATTCCTGGCCTCACTCAGTGGGTTAAAGATCCAGCATTGCTGTGAGCTGTGGTGTAGGTCACAGACAGGGCTCAGATTTGGCATTACTATGAGAAAGAAAAAAGCTAAAGGCATCAAACCTCCTAATTTTAAACTGTATTACAAAGCTACAATAATCAAAATAGCATGGCACTGACATACAACATACATAGGGCAATGGAAGGCCAGAAACATACCTACAGATATACATATAATTAGTTCATTACAAAACAGCCAAGAATATACAATGGGGAAAGGACAAGCTATTCAATAAATAGTGTTGAAAAAACTGGATAGCCACATGCAAAAGAATTAATCTGGACAACCTTCTTATACACAAAAATTAACTCAAAGTGGATTATAAGACCCAAAACCGGAGTTCCCGTCGTGGCACAGTGGTTAACAAGTCCGACTGGGAACCATGAGGTTGCGGGTTCAGTCCCTGCCCTTGCTCAGTGGGTTAACGATCCAGCATTGCCGTGAGCTGTGGTGTAGGTTGCAGACGCAGCTCGGATCCCGCATTGCTGTGGCTCTGGCATAGGCTGGTGGCTACAGCTCCGATTCGACCCCTAGCCTGGGAACCTCCATATGCCGCAGGAGTGGCCCAAGAAATAGCAAAAAGACAAAAAAAAAAAAAAAAAAAAAAAAACCATAAAACTTCTAGAAGAAAACATGGGCAATAAGCTCTGTGACTTCAGTCTTGGCTATGATTTTTTAGAAAAAGCAAAGGCAACAAAAGTAAAAAACAAGTGGGACTACATGAAACTAAAAACCTCTGCACAGCAAAGGAAAGCAACAAACTAAAAAGGCAACACACTGAATGACAAAAAATATATATCTGAAAAGGGATTAATTTCTAAAATATATACAGAAATTCATGCAATTCAACAAAAAAAAAATCCAGTTTAAAAATGAACAGATCATGGACTTGGAGAACAGTCCGTCAACTGGACTGTTCAAAAAAGAAAGAAAGGGAGTTCCCGTCATGGCACAGTGGTTAACGAATCTGACTAGGAACCATGAGGTTGAGGGTTCGATCCCTGGCCTTGCTCAGTGGGTCAGGGTTCCAGCGTTGTCATGAGCTGTGGTGTAGGTCGCAGACTCGGCTTGGATCCTGCGTTGCTGTGGCTCCGGCGTAGGCTGGCAGCTGCAGCTCCGATTCGACCCCTAGCCCGGGAACCTCCATATGCCATGGGAGCGGCCCAAGAAATGGCAAAAAGACCAAAAAAAAAAAAAAAAAGAAAGAAAGAAATAGCAGCTCCCATCATGGCTCAGTGGAAATGAATCTGACTAGTATCCATGAGGATGCGGGTTTGATCCCTGGCCTCGCTCAACAGGTTAAAGATCTGGCATTGCCATAAGCTGTGGTTAGGTCGCAGATGCAGCTCAGATCCCGGGTTGCTGTGGCTGTGGCATAGGCTGGCAGCTATAGCTTTGATTTGACCCATAGCCTGGGAACCTCCATATGCTGCAGGTATGGCCCTAAAAAGACCAAAAAAACAAAACAAAACAAAAAAAAACAAGAAATAAGTGTTGGTGAGGATGTGGGGAAAGGGAACCCTTGTGCTGTTGGTGGGAATGTAAATTGGTACAGCCACTAGAATAAATCAAGTAGGAGTTTACCACATCTGTCTCTACACACACCCCCAGCATTTTGATGAGACCAAAGTCTGCAAAACAAGCTAAAGTTACCCTCCCCAGATAAATTAGGGGATTGGGATTGACATATATACACTACAATAAATAAAATAGATAGGTAATAAGGCCCTACTGTACAGCACAGGATAATCTACTCATCACTGTGTAATAATCTATACGGGGACAGAATCTGAAAAGAATGGATGTATGTATATGTATAACTAATTTATGCGGTTGTACACTTGAAACTAACACAATTTTCTGAGTCAATTATACTCCAATAAAATTTATAAAAAACATTACCCTCCCCAGCAACCCACCTGCCATCCCAAAGGAAGATGAGAAGTTATGAGCATGGGGAAGAATGACCGGGGAACCAACCCATGTTTAAGAAGCCATCAGGGTCCCTCCATCCGAAGACCAAATCCATTTTCAGGGAGAGGCAAGAGTAGGCCAAGATCTTCTCCCCTCCTGAGCAAGTAACAACTCAGTTCCACTCTATATACTCTGCCTTTAGCACAGGTCTCTCACACCATATGCACACAGACATAACTGGCTTTGAGGAAGGCTAGGAAGGTTACAAAGAACACTTCACACCAGCCGAGTCCTTAGTTCCAGGATAACCAGGCTGCCAGAACAAACTTACACCCACCTTGCTTGTCACAATCAGCACAAGTCCTAAAGGACAAGAAATTATACTGTGGTCCATGTTCATATGACCTGCTGTGTACAGCTAAAATTTTTCAAGAACTTATCCCCAGTACCTCCTCCACCCATCTATACATGCAGCCTGGGGAGAGACAAAAGTCCTACCACACACCTAATGCCCCTTCCATGAAAAAAGAAGAAAAGAAAAGAAAATCATGATAAAGCACTCTATTCTGTTGCCTGGATATTTTTGGAGTCCACAGGACATGTCAACCTTGCATGAGCTCTACCACAGGTATTGACATCACATGACCGTTGAAGCCAATACAGTCTTCTTGCTCAAGGTCATAACCCTATAACAAAGCACTGTACCTGGCTTGCCATAGTACTCAGGAAGTACTTGTTGATAATTTTTTCTTCTGTGATCCTCTTCTCTTCGCATATTTCCAAGGATCCTCTGCTCAGAGGAGCTCTGAGAGATGGCATGCAATATAACAGGGCTCTGGAGGCCTGAAATTCCACTGGCAACTGCTTTTCACTCACCAAGGGATGCTATGATACTCAGAGGCTAAGACGCAATGTTCCCACCTGGAAGTGGAAATACAGTCAACCCTCCACGTGTGCAAACTGAACCAATGGTAGATGAAGCATATTCTGGAAAAAAATCCAGAAAGTTCCCAAGAAAGCAAAACCTGAATCTGCCACGTGCCAGCAACTATGTGCATAGTATTTACAATTATTTGCATACTATTTACATTGTATTAGGTATTATAAGTAATCTAGAGATGATTAAAAATATACAGGAGGATGTGAGTAGGTTAGATGTAAATACTACACAATTTTATATGAGACGAACAACCTGAATTTTGGTTATCTGCAGGGGTCCTGGACCCAAGCCCCAGTGGATACCAAGGGACAGCTATAATAACTCTCTCACGTGAAGAATCTAAAGATCAAACACAGTAATTAAAACATTTGAAAGGCCAGAAAAGAAAACGGGCTGGGGTAGGGATGAAAATTCAGCAGCTTAACACTTGCCTCTCTCTTCAAGGAACCACTTTTCTCTGATGAAAAAATGCACCATTCCTATGGTCTTCCCTCATCTGAAGTCACTCTCACAGCACTATAGCAATAAGAGCTTGTGACAGTGAGCACAGGAGAGAAACAAGTACTCAAATCCTCTAACATTTCATCCAGGAAGGCTCCCTATACTGCACACCTTCTTTCTTCTCAGCATTTGTGGCATATTAGTCAGTATTCAACCATGCAAGGGAGTATGAGTTTGTTCATCTTTTCATGTATCAGCCTCACCTTTCCAGACAGATTCATTCAATGAATATAATATATATGGAACACAAATCATGTACCCAGGCACTGGGTACACAACTATGAATTACGATGTCCTTGGCCAAAGAGACAAGAAGACCATTAGGGGAATACATGTTGAAATGAATAAATACCAACTCCTTAAATCATCAGTCATACACTATCATTCAATGAATACCATACTGCCTTCAGACAGACGCTTCCTTTTCTTCAAAGTGTCAAGGCCAGATTTATCACCTGACGGAGTGAAAAGTTCAGCGGGACCAATGTAGTCAGGACTTCAGGTTCTGTCTTGATCCTTCTATGGGAGAGCTGTGATACTGATGAAATCCTCTGTTCCGCCCCTCAATTACTCCACGCAAACACCCAATTATGTGTGCCTCTATTTTAAGGAAACCCACTAACTGAAACCCTGAACTTCTTAAAACAAAAGAATGAATACCCTTCAATTTACTCTACAAAAGGCCTCTTCACTTCATAATAGTCTGTTTACTCATTACTGAACAGTGAGGCCAGGGTCTGAGAGACTAGACTGAGGCATGCAAGAGTTCTGCACTGGTGGCAGTGCCAGTCCCTACCTTTTGTTGGTCCAAAAAAGCCTTGAACAAGTCACTTTGTCTCTCTGTACTCCAGTCCCCTGGTCTGTAAAGTAACAGTGACTTAGCACCTGAAGGTCTCTGAGGTTCCTTCTAACTTGAACACTCTGTGATTCTGTTTGATTCTTTGCATATCTTCTGCAGTCATACCCCAATGACTTAATGCCCACATACTGATTGACAGATCAATTAGAGCAAACAGCCAGAACACAGCAAGACCGCACGTGGGGCTCAATATGTGCCCGGCTGTGCAAGTGCCCTCTCTCCCTCTTTCTCTGAGGTGTGGGAAGTGGGAACTTGTGCTCTTTCTGCCCCTAGCTGTTCATCAATATGTTGCTCAAGTGTAAGTACACGTAAGCAAGATTTATTCGTTGTCTGCTGTTCTCAAATATTTACACCTTTTGCTGCTCTGTGGAGGTGGGGACTTTTAAAGTCTCAGCCAGCCATTTGCCTTATTGTAATGAAAATAAAAAGATGATATCCCAATTCGGGGAAAATGGTGGCAGTATAATTATTTGATCTTCTGCAGTTCTTAAAATAGAGCAACTCAATAGCAAGATCTAAAACTCATGGACAACATCCAACAGAATTTAGTGACAAGGTATTCTCACAAGCCCCAAAATACATGCAGATGGGGACAAATCACTAACCGCCAGGAAAATGGTGTCCCCATGGGAAAAAAACAAAGGTAAGCATGGAATTCCTATCGTGGTGCAGGGGAAACAAATCTGACTAGTAACCATGAGGAGGCAGGTTCAACCTCTGGCCTCGCTCAGTGGGTTAAGGATCCAGCATTGCCATAAGCTGTTGCAGACGAAGCTCAGATCCCACTTTGCTGTGGCTGATTCAACCCCTAGCCTGGGAACCTCCATATGCTGTGGGTGCAGCCCTTTAAAAAGAAAAGAAAAACCAAGGGGAGCAATGGGACACATGATGAACCTGAAGGAGAACCCCCAAAGGGCCAACAGGTGTTCTTGAAGAGCACAGTGGGAAATCTCAAGAAATACAGCTGAAATGAGGGGTTTGGGGGGCCCACGGTGAAGAAGGTTGGAACACCCCAGCCCCTATAAACTCTCCAAACTGACTCACTAGGCAGGATCCCACGCTGAGGAGAAATCACTGGAAATAAAATCAAAATTGAGCAGGACAGGCAACAGAGACAAAAGGGAAAGTTCAGATAAGAGTGGGAGAGAGAGGAGTTCCCTTGTGGTGCAGCAGGTTAAGGAGCTGGCATCGTCACTGCAGCAGCTTAGGGTCACTGCTGCGGTGTGGGTTCAATCCCTGGCCCCAGAATTTCCACATGCTGGAGGCATGGCCAGAAAGGAAAAAAAAAAAAAAAAGTGGGAGAGGGAATAGGGCCACCACAGTTTTCTCATCTACATGAAAACAGCAGAAGAGGAATTGTGAAGTTAGAAATGCTACTGAACTTGTCATTTTCTTAAAATTTGAGAACAGGTTCACATAAAAATTAACCAAAGTACCAAGGTCAACTCCATTGACATTTCTGTAAGAAAAAGGGAACAAGCAGCAAAATGTTATCTCCAGAGATGTGCGATAATAAAAAGCATGCCAAAAAGACATATTCCAAAACAGATAAAAATATAACATTATTTCAGAATGAGCTTAAAAATACTTTAAATTATGCAAGATATGAGAGAACATAAATTATGAAAATCCAGAAATGAAGGACTGAATTCAAAAAAGAATCAAAAAATTTAAAAAGAAAATCATTTTAGAAATAAAAACTGAACAGAAAGGAATACATGAAAAAACCACCTTAAAATGCCTGAAAAGTAGGGAAAGTTTTTAAATAAAAAACAAATATAGAAAGCGATAAAAGGGATCTGAAAGTGACAAATACTGAAGATGGACAAAGAAAAGCCAATATATAGTTAAGAGAGGTTCTTGAAAAACAAAACCAAAGCAAGGGAACAGAAGTCTAAAAACGTTATTCATGAAAACTTTCCTAAAAAAGAAAGATATTTGAATCACTATATTTAAAGAGCATATTACATACCTGAGACTACCAACTCAACCAATGTCAAGATATATACTCTAGTGAAATTATAGGAATTTAAAGAGAAAGATCATTTGGGCATCTAAGGGGAAAAAAGTACTTGAATTACAAGGTAGAGAAAATTAAGATTATCAGACTACAAGCTTTATGCAAGAAGAAAATGGAGTAATATCTAAGATAAAAGAAAAGTGAACCAAGGGTTTTGTTGGTTTAATTTCACCAACTTAAAAAAAAAAAAAAAAATCAGGATGGGAGGGTGGGAGTTCCCACTGTGGCTCAGCAGGTTAAGGGCCCCTCTTAGTGTCTCAGCATGCAGGTTTGATCCCTGGCCTTACTCAGCTTGCGCTGCCACAAGCTGCAATGTAGGTCACAGATGTGGCTTGGATCTAGCATTGCTGTGACTATGGTGTAGGCCAGCAGCTGCAGCTTTGATTTGACCCCTAGCCCAGAACGTCCACATGCCACAGGTGCAGCCCTAAAAAGAAAAAAGAAAAAAAAAAATTGGGAAATACTTGTCCCATGAGCCCTTTCCAAGGATACTAGAGAATGAATTTCAGATGACCAAAATGACTAGAGACATGGAAGTGTTGGTAGTTAAGTATTAAATATGTAGTTATTAAAGAACTAAGATAAGCAAGGCTTTAAAAAAAAAAAAAAGACAATGTGTAATGGCTATATAATTGTATTAGTTTCCTATGGCTGCTATTACAAATTATCACAAATTTGGTGTCTTAAAATAACAGAAGTGTATTCTCTCACAGTTTTGGAGGCCAGAAATCCAAAATTAGTGTCATGTGGCCCAAATCAAGATGCCATCCAGCTGCCCTCCCTCCAGAGGTTCTATGCAAGAATCTGTTCCTTGCTCTTCCGACTTCTGCTGGTTGCCAGCCCTCCTTGGCTTGTGCCACATCCATCCAATCTCTGCCTCCAGGATCACACTGTCTTTTCCTCCTCTGTCTATAATCTCCCTCTACTTCCCTCTTATAAGGACATTTGTGATGGCATTATTTTCCCACCCAGATAATCCAGGGTAATCTCCCCTATCTTCAGATGTTTAATCACATATGCAATGTCTTTGCCATATCAAGTAACATTCACCAATACTAGAGATTAGCACCTCGACACTTTTTGAAGGTTCATTTTTCAGTCTACCACAATGATCTAGTACAATCTTCTTTGGTTTTTTTTTTTTTTCTTTCTTTCTTTCTTTCTTTCTTTGGTCTTTTTAAGGTCGCACCAGTGGCATATGGAGTTTCTCAGGCTAGGGGTTGAATCGGAGCTGTAGCTGCTAGGCTACACCACAGCCATGCCCAATCAGAGCCACATCTGTGACCTATACCACAGCTCATGGCAATGCTGGGTCCTTAACCCACTAAGGAAGGCCAGGGATCAAACATGCATCCTCATGGATACTAGCCAGATTTGTTTCCCCTAAGCCATGATGGGAACTCCCTCACTTTTTTTTAAAATACTGGAAGATGAGGATGGCATATGCAAAAATCAGTTTTCAAATGCTTTCAGTGTCATAATTAATTCTGGCATTAGTACTGTTATTCTGAGACTGCTGATTGTATATCATGGGATAAAGTAAATGAGTAATTACGGAATGCTTAATTCTGTCACTCCCTGTGTATTTGAATCAGAATTCATGGTGTGGAAGAAATAACAGACGAAACATAGAAAAGATCAGGTAAAAAGCCTGTAGTATTGAATTCAAATTGCAAATATCAGTGTGAACTGACAAGTATGTTCCTATTACATTCATTTTCATGCTCTCTTTAGTTTCTCAACTCTGTCCACTGAAAAAAAGACCTAGAAACAATGGCCAACCCAAAAAAAAAAAAAGTCAGCATCTCAAATGCCCATGTGGTGGTCTTGAGAAACAATTTTTCATTAAAAGATGCCAGGTCTTCCTGGAGAAATGACGATTCCAGTCTAAGGCAGAAAAATATATGAGGAGGGGAAGAGGGGGAAGGAGAGTAGCAAGAGAGAGAGCAGGGGACATAGAGATGATGGGAGAAATTCCCAAGGCCCAAAGAGGCTGTGCATTCTGTGACTGTGTGTTCACAAAGGTAAAGAAAGAAGGGATCTCGGGGAGGAGAGAGAGGCGCTGATTAGCCCTGGACAGAGTCACACGCAACCTATAAAGGTAACTGCTGGCAGTGTCCCACCAAATATTCTGTAGGCAGGGAAGAGCTTTGACCTACACACTTTTAATATTGTGGCATCACCAGGGAAACCAATCACCATTGTGTGGGAGGATACCTCGAACCCTCCTGGCCTTCTGGCATTCGATATACCCAACTCACCTTCTGTTGGGGATCTATGCCCCTCCAATCCCCACCCTCTTACCTGTCAGGAGATAACTGCTAGTTCTGCATCCACAAGAATATCCAGTCAGTCATTCAATTGCACATCTCATTGTAAATCCATCAAAAGGCATTCTGGCCTAATAAATCAGGCATGTCAATTTGAGAAACCCAGGTCTGCTCATAAATGCACCTGATCTGTGAATCAGTTCAGCAGTTCTGGCTGCACACAGCTATCACTTCAGAGCTTTTAAAATTATAGTGGTGTGGAAATCAACTATAATGGAAAAAATAAAAATCATAAAACAATCAAATTATGGTGGGACCCCCACCCAGATATATGAAATAAGCATCCCTCTGTATTTGTAAGTCCTCGGGGTGATCCCAAGGTGCAGCTGGGCTGCAAAGCACTGCTGAAATACAAAATTAGGTTTCTGAGGCAGCAACACTGAGGGTTAACCCTTGAAAAGTGGGCTGCCCTTTAAGGCTAAGACACTGGTCCCTGTGAAGCACACAGAGGCTTCTTCCTGCTTGAATGTCTGCTAAATCTAAGGTTGCAGCTCAGTCTTTTTCTCCTTTGTCTTTCTGCAGAATGCAACCCCATAGGGTTCTGCTGTTTTTCAAAACTCTTCTCTTCTGACCGCCATAGGGAAAAAAATTGATGAGGAAGACTTAAAAAAGGTATTTTTTTTGTCTTTTTTTGCTATTTCTTGGGCCGCTCCCACGGCATATGGAGGTTCCCAGGCTAGGGGTTGAATCGGAGCTGTAGCCACCGGCCTGCGCCAGAGCCACAGCAACGCGGGATCCGAGCCGCGTCTGCAACCTACACCACAGCTCAAGGCAACGCCGGATCCTTAACCCACTGAGCAAGGGCAGGGACCGAACCCGCAACCTCATGGTTCCTAGTCGGATTCGTTAACCACTGCGCCACGACGGGAACTCCAAAAAAGGTATTTTTTTTTAATGGAGCAGGAAATGGTATAAATATTTGAGAACAGCAGACAAGTAATGAACAAATCCTCCTTTAGGTATACTTACACTTGAGCAACATATTGATGAACAGCTAGGGGCAGAAAGAGCACAAGTTCCTGCCTCCCATACCTCAGAGAGCGGGCACTTGCACAGCCGGGCACATGCTGAGCCCCACATGTGGTCTAGCTGTGTTCTGGCTGTTTGCTGTAATTGACCTGTCAATCAGTATGTGGGCATTAAGTCACTGGGATGTGACTTCACCAAGGAAAGGGGGATGATCTGCAGAAGTTATGGGAAGAATAAAACAGAATCGAAGCGTGCTCAAGTTGAAAGAACCCTCAGAAATCATTTACGATTTAGGTTTTAAACAGACTTGTGGGTGCCAGGAGGTTAGGGTGGGAGGGAGTGGGATGGACTGGGAGTTTCGGGTTAGTAGATGTGAACTATTACATTTAGAACGGATAAACAATAAGGTCCTCCTGTACAGCACAGGAAGTGTATTCAATCTCCTGGGATAGACCATGATGGAAGATAAGAAAAGGAACCTATATATATATATATATATACACATATGTATATACATATATATATATGTATATGTATATATGACTGGGTCACTCTGCTGTACTGCAAAAATTGGCACAACATTGTAAATCAACTTTACTTTAAAAAAAAAAAAAAAAAAGATTTAGGCTCCAAGTAACAGACTAGGGGATCGGAGATATTAAGTCAGTTGTTCAAGGCTTGTTTGGTCCAGCAAAGGGTAGGACTGGCATTGCAACCAGCGCAGAACTCTTCCATGCCTCATCCTATTCTCACAGACCCTGGCCTGTCTGAATAAAGTAAACAGATGATTATGAGAAAAGAGTACGCTGGAATGGGGAGGTGAGAGGAGGGACTGTATGCCTCCCACATGACACATTCAAGGCGTCGAGGCTTCTCCCTTAGAAGAGGTGAGTCAGCAGTCTCAAGTGTATGCTTCAGATGTACTTTTAATGAAAAACAACTTCAAGCTACTGCTGAGAAGAGGAAATAAGGAATCACTAAAGGGCATCACATTCATCAGGCACCTGACATTCACAGGACCCAGAGCTTCACTCTGACAAACCCAAGCCTTGCCAAAGTCCACATGCCACTCCATGTGTTTATTTACCAAGCTGCTACCGTGTGCTGGGCACTGTGCCAACACCATGGACGAGACAAAAGTCTAACCACAGTTTAAGAGGCCTGTGCTCAGATGAGCACACATCTAAGAGATTATAAAGCAAATGGTGACATAGCAATTCAAGGGCAAAGAATCCATGAAGAGTTGGGAGGTGGGGGAAACTAGTATCCGATGAGCCTCAAAGATGAGCACCGAGTTGATGTCTTCACCCACGATCTACAAGAGCAAAGCCAGCTCAGGCCACAGGCGAGATCACCTTCTGGAGAAGCAAAGTGAGACCCATACCATAAAAATCTTTACCATCTTGCCAAGGGAATGGCTGGGAGGGCAGAGCCACCAAACACTGCCTTCTTGCCACAAAAATCATTTTGGAAAATACAACCAACATGACTCAGATGACAACTGGATGGGCAGGAGAAGCAGAAATACTAAACGGGGTAAGAGCCATGTTCGGGATCCCCTTCCTGGCAGAGACTCTCAGGGAAATGTGGTGCGGAACAAAGCAGTGTATAGCCAATGACACCCTCTTCATTCATCTGTTCATTCCAGACCAGTGGGGCATCTATAATGTGTCAAGCGCTGTGCTAAGCGCTAGAAATTACAAAGTGGATCAGACATGGTGTTTGTTTCAGCATCCCACAGCCAGGGAGGACCACCTGGAGGGGGTTTGGAAGTGGAGGAAGATGGGAGACACCAGAAATAATTCTAATATAGACAGTAAGGATTAACAGAAAGCCCAGGGACACAAAAGGAGCTGCATTTTATGTCCCAATCTAATTAGCCTTAGAAACCCATTATGGATTTGCCAGTGACTTATAGAATCCCCACCCGAAGTTTTCATATTGAAGCAACTTTCACTAGACGCTGAGAGGGAGAACGAGACGCCCTAATTCTGACTTGCTGAGACTGTCAACTATCTAGGGTTGACAGCTTTTATTAGCATCCCACTCAGCCCTTTCCTCAATTCACAGAAGGGCTCAAACGATACAGCCTCCTTCTCATCATTTTGGCTAAACAGAACTTAACCTGCCAAATCTCAAGAGCCTAATACGCTTCCTAACCTCTGAAATAGTAAAGACAGCAGGATTGCTCTGAAAAAGAGAATCCCATACAGGATATTAAGACATAGTTTAGCTAAGGGCCCAGCCCATGATGAACAGCTGTGGACCAGATACAGAGGAGGAAAGTTTAACTACCTTTCAAGCTCATGCAGTTCAGATGTTAGAGTGATGGCATTTAAAGCTTTGTCCTATGAGTTGTAATGACTCAGGTAAGTTCCTTGGAAGTGAAGACTATTTAATTCTGTACCTTTTCTACTTCTGATTCTCCTTCCCAAATATATCCTGGCCCTAAGAACACAATATTCGTTGCTGTCCCAAGCCTTTCCTTGCAATTCCTCTTACACCTACCCCTTCATTTCCATGCCCACCATGGTCACCCTGGTTCAGGTCCTCATACGTGGAGACGGCCTCAGTGCTCTTTTCTATTTTTACACAACTTTTATCCACTTCTTCTTCCTAACACATGATTTTGCATGTGTGTACACATATGCATGTGTGCATATCATTCCCTAGAGGCACACATTTTTGCTCCCCACTGTTTACAAGATGAAGTCCCATCTGTCAAGCCCAATATTTAAAGTCTCCAGAGGTATGTATGGATCCTCCTACCTCTCTACCATTTCTTCATTATGTATGGGTTTTGTTTTTTGGGTTTTTGTTTTGTTTTTTTGTCTTTTGTCTTTTTAGGGCCACACCCATGGCATATGGAGATTCCCAGGCTAGGGGTCCAATCAGAGCTACAGCTGCCAGCCTACACCATAGCCACAGCAATGCAGGATCCGAGCTGTGTCTGCAACCTACTCTACAGCTCATGGCAATGCTGGATCATTAACCCACTGAGCGAGGCCAGGGATCGAACCCGCGTCCTCATGGACACTAGTCAGGTTCGTTAACCGCTGAGCCACGATAGGAATGCCAATCTATGGTTTTATTATTATCTCTTTCCCCCTTAAAAAAATAAATCCCCACACGGAAACCCTCCTTTCCCCCATTCATACCACAGAGCCACCCCCCACTCCTTTCTGCTTACCTAAAAGCTGCCCGTTTCCTTCTTTACTTATACATGTGGTCATCCCAGACTAAACAATGTCTTCTACTTCTTTTTTTTTATTTTTTTTTTTTTTTTTTTTTGTCTTTTTGCCATTTCTGTGGCTGCTCCCGTGGCATATGGAGGTTCCCAGGCTAGGGGTCGAATCGGAGCTGTAGCCACTGGCCTACACCAGAGCCACAGCAACGCAGGATCCGAGCCTCGTCTTCGACCTACACCACAGCTCACGGCAACACCGGATCGTTAACCCACTGAGCAAGGGCAGGGATTGAACCCGCAACCTCATGGTTCCTAGTCAGATTCGTTAACCACTGCACCACAACAGAACTCCTGTCTTCTACTTCTTAGCAACTTCCAAAGCAGAACACAGGCCCTAGTTGCAGCCACTGCCATCTCTCACCTGAAATGCGGGATGACCTTCCTGAACAGTCTTTCCAGGCCTTTCCATTGCTGCGCACTCCACACCCCCACCCCCGGCCCCCCGCGCCCCAAGACTCACTCTCCACAAAACTGCTACAGTGATATTTTTAAAACTCAAGAATCATCATCTCAGGCCCCTGCAAGACCCCTTCCAAAGTCACAGACTAAGCCACAACAGCTGCCTCTAAAAATTGTCCTGGGTTCTGGAGAAGACTATAAATGGATGAATTCTACCTCATCACAGCAGTACCCCCATTAATATGCTCATGGAGAAAGCTCAGTGGAACATCCCTGTGTGGAAAAGGCAAAGCTTTGTTCCAGCACAAAAGCCTTGGTCCAATTTTGTCCCAGAATAAGATATAGAACGTCTTTGAAAAAAGTCACTTAGGAGTTCCTGTCGATTAGACCCCAGCCTGAAAACCTCCATATGCCGCAGGAACAGCCCAAGAAATGGCAAAAAGACAAAAAAAAAAAAAAAAAAAAAAAAAAAGTCACTTAATATGTAGCCTTTGAAACTACAATGACAAAAGGAAGAAAATAACATGCAATACAGCTGTAAGACAGGTTATGAAACAGCAGAATGCTCAGCACATAGTATGTGCTCAATGCATAACACTGTCACTGTGCCTGCCTTTCCATATCTCACCAGCGAGACTGATTTCCTTCACGTCACCATCTTCTCTCATCTAACTCTGACCTTCAGCACCAAGCACTGTGCCCTCAACACAGTAGAAGCACAATAAACACTGCCTCTAAGACTGATTTTATTCCTACATCTGCATTTGGGAACTGTATATTCAGGGAACAGAAGTCAGATTCAAAAAAAGGCAATACGGAGGAAAAACATCTAAATAAGTCTATGGGCAGAAAAGCAATATAAGTGACATAAGAATTTACAAGGACATACATAAGGATTCATAAAGTCTTCTACTTAGGGAAGATTCCAGGTCCTTTGGGTCTTTCCACCAAAGCTACCTTGGCCTGTGCCAGCACTCTAACCCTGAGATTCTCCAATTGTGACCACTAATTGCATTAGAATCACCTGGGGAGCTCTATAAACTTCCCTATGTGGGAGTTCCCTTCATGGCTCAGCTATTAACAAACCCAACTAGGATCTATGAAAATCCAAGTTCAATCCCTGGACTCACTCAGTGGGTTGAGGATCTGGCATTGTCATAAGCTATGGTGTAGGTTGCAGGTGTGGCTCGGATCCCATGCTGCTGTGGCTGTGACATGGGCCAGCAGCTGTAGCTCCGATTTGACCTCTAGCCTGGGAACTTCCATATGTCTCAGGTATGGCCCCAAAAAGCAAAAAACAAAACACACACACACACACAAACTCTTCCAATATGTAGAACTCTCATTTCCAGAAAGATGGAGAAGACATAATTTTCCCCCTTCCTCCTACTAACAACCACCAAAAACTTCAAGCATTATATATAAAACAAGTATAAGACGACTCTGAAAGATGAAGAAAGGAAGGCAGGTCAGCCAGGGACCTTAACCCCCAAGGCACAGGGCAGTGGAGTTCCCTGAGTTCATTTTGCCTCATGTCCCCTAGACTGGTGGCTGAAGAAGCCTAGGACCCAGAAATGCCAATGGACACAAACCAAAAATATTAAGTCCCCAAGAAAAGCCTGTTTCTCTAGCCAAAGGACTAGGAAACTGGCAGCCCCACATGACAGAAAATTTTAGACAATAATAGCTCTAACTCTAGCTGAACACCACAGGGGAAAACAAAAAACAAAAAACTGTGCCCCCACCAGCAGAGGCAGAAACTAGACTTCTGCCCTCACTAGGTAGTAAGGAGAAGCTCCAACCTTACCTTCTTCCTGGTGATATCAGGGAAGGCTGAACAGGAAGCCTGGAAATCCACCTACCTGCTGGTAATAAGGCCTCCTCCACTCTTGCTGGAGCTTCACAGGAGTCCCAGCCAAGAGTCAGAACTTTTACCACCATGCAGGGGCTTGAGGCAGAGCGGCAGTGGAGATCACATGAGCAGCATTAATGAGGCGCTCCTGCCCTGTCCCAGAGTGGTATCAGCTGAGGCCGATAAATGATCTAGATGCCCCCCATCCAATGGTAAGCAGGTAGCACTCCCCTCCCCCCAACCAAAGTGCTTGCAGAAGAATCTTGCTAAAACATTTAATTAAGATCCAGAATCTCATAACATAATACCCAAGCCACCTAGGTTTCAATCAAAAATCACTCATCATTCTAGGAACCAGGACAATCTCAACATGAATGAGGAAAGACAATCAAAAGATGCCAACACGAAGATGACAGATATGTTAAAATTATCTGACAAGGATTTTAAAGTGGACTTCATAAAAATACTTCAACAAACAATTATGAATATGCTTGAAACAAATGGAAAAACAGTCTTGGCAAAGAAAGAAAAGATATAAAAACTACAACAGCCAAGCAACACCCCATACTAATTGAACTAAAATGGCTGAGAGTTCCCAGCCATGAGCAACTTTTTCTTTAACTCCCCCAAGATTCCAATGAGCAGCCAAGTTTGAGCTAGTGCTCCAGCTCTGTGGTTCTCCAACTAAGGTGTCTATCAGAATCACCTGGAAAACTTAATAAAAGCACAGACATCCAGGCCTTCTGCTACTTCAAGCCTGGGCCTCTGTATATTCATCAATTTCCACATGATTCTAATAGACACCAAAGTTTAGAAACAGATGCCTTCACTAAGGAATTTGCAGGTGATTCCCCTCATTTGAAGCTGCTGCAAAATTCCTGACCTGAAAGAGAAAACAGCAGCATTTAAGTAACCTTGAAGTGGTAAAGTTTCAATCATATTTTGGATATGGGTTCCCAGGATACAGTGTGTTTAACCTGGGCTGCCAAATTTAAGAGAAGAAAATCCACACATATTGAGGTCCAGCTTGAAAATATAGTTACAGTAGAGGTATATGCATTCATGGGAAATAGCAGGAAAGCAAGGTAATATGCTAGCTGTCACCTGACCCACGAGAGACATTAATCTTCTCCTTGGCAGAAAAATAAAATGCTTCCACATGAGAGCCTCTTCCCATCCAAAGAGACCAAAACAAAACAAGAAGAGTTTATAATCAAGATAGAAAAAACGGACCAACCAAGGAGCTTTTCCATTGTGCCCTATGGGCTAAGATTTCTAACCAAAAGGCAAGAGCATCTCCTGGGCTGGAAGTTTTTTGGTATTTATACTCTCTTGGAGGCACCCTGGAGGCTCCAAACAGGGTAGAGAGAACTGGTCCTCAGAAAAGGAGCTGAGAAAGGCAAGGAAGAGGATGTGTAGTTGACAGGAGGAAGAGGTGTGGTGAAGGGGAGTGGATCAACACGGTTAGGCAGGAAGTGCACAGGCAGGAGCCGGAAGAATAACAACACTCTCCAGGAAGCAAGGGCCTCCCAAAGCCCCTCTCCTGCCTGTCTCTGCTCTTCTACTTACTAACGCCTTATTTCCATACCTGGAGACCATCGACATGGCCCAGTGGCACACAGACCCTGGATCACAGGCTTAACCTTGATGGGATGGGCTGAGACCACCACCACCTTCAACAGACCATCTGCCCATTCAATCCAGCCTAGAAAGATAACATGTTTCCTCATCTGCAAAATGGAAACAAGAGCACCTCCCCTCACCGGGCCACTGCAAAGACTGAATTCATCAGCTACACATAAATCCAGAGAACCATGTATTGAAAGCAGTGAGTACTGGATAAACATTAGTTCTTGGTATTTTGAAAGATATTCAGCACAGCAGTTAATAGTGGATGCCCCAGGCCAGATTGCCCGGGTTTGACTCAGGGGCCTTACATTAACTAAACATGGACCATGAGTAAGTTACTCTGCCTCAGCTTCCCCAGCTGCAAAATTCAGATAATGAGTACCTTAACTCACACGGCTGTGTGGGAAGATTAATCCTTTCCTAGAAAGAGCTTGGCACAGTGCCTGGAACATAGTAAGTGCTTTGTAAATGATAGTGATTATTAGGTTAGCTTTCTACGATGTGGCTAGCATGGGGTAGGTATGTATAGGGTCCCCGTGTCCTTGAGGAGCTTATAGCCTAGATCAAGAGACAAGAAATGCACACAAAACTAGCAGGGAAGAGCAGCACAAAATATGGGACACGTGACAAGCCAGCAAGCAGGCAAACGGTATTTCTGTCTGACTCACACACAGGCTAATGGAGTTTAGAACGCTCTCAACACAGGGTGCACTGAGCAAGGGCCCTCTTCTTGGCCACCCCTTGGTAGAGAATCTCAGGTCTCTTTCAACTCTCAAGGCTGATCATTTCAAGTTTCCTGGAAAGCACTGCAGCTTCGAGAATGGGAAAAGTAGCCTCTGTCCTCAGATCTCTTGATGGACCATATAAGACAAACAAGTCTTGTGGAAGTGCTGCAAAACCAACTGGGTTACATGCAGGAGGTAGGGGACTAGGGATTCTAAAGTGCTCTGGGCACAGAACTTGCTGGAATTTAAAGCCAGCTGCTCCAGTGCTTAGACAGAAACATGACGCTGAATATAAAAATTGGAAAGGGAATTGTAAGCATCACAAGGTATTAATTAATCCCATGATGTAAAATTCCTTCTGCTTAGATTACCTCTGCTTACAGAAGTATTTAGCCAAGAAATTCAGAGAAAGACAGTGAAGACAGACAACATACCATACTTAACAAGATTCTGTGATTTTTAATCTGAATGAGGATTAAAAGGCTGGAACAAATGTGATAGGGGCATGCACCAGAAGCTAGTTAACCCCTCCCTATTCCTTCCCAAGGAGGCTGACAGCTATTTTAAGTCCACAAAGTAGTCACGCTGTCTGATTTGAAACTTTAGGAATCAAGAATAATACGGCAGCTAGACTTTTTAAAGCAGGCATGTAAAATGAAGATAATACACCACTAGGCCTCTGAGTTATTTTCAAAAAAACAGAGTGTATGACAACTCTTAAATTAAAACCATGCACAGATGAAACTTAAATTGCAATTTGTGGGACTAAATAACAACAATAAAAATAGTGACCCGCTCTGTGCCAGGCAGTGTGCTAGGCATTTACATGCATGACTCATTTGCTCCTCTCATTAACCATATGAGGTATGTGATAATTGCATTCTCCTTTTATAGATGAAGATACTAAAGGAGAGGTGTTAAGTAACTTGCATTAAGTTCACAGAGCAAGTGAGCCAGGATTTGAACCCAAGCACAATTCGCTTCTGAGTCCACCTATGCTGTGCTGTCAACCAAATTACTGTTAAAACAGCAAATTAAAGGAAATAATGAATTGGGGGGGAAAGGGTATCAATGAGAATGTAACGGGTTGGAAATATGGGTTTTTTTACTCATAAGTGACAATTACCTATTCCTGAAATTAGCCGTATGTTTTATATTCAAAGATTCTAATTCCAGTGCACAGCGATCACTAGAATTCTACTTAATTCAGGAAAAAATGCTTACTGGGCATTTCCTTTGGAAGGCAGTGGCACTCTGTGAGCTGGGGGTGGGGATACCTCCTGGGATACAGGGAGTCTCTCAGGTCACTAGGGACTGAGAGTTACAGGTGGAAAGCAAGGGGAAAAGCTGGGAGGAGACTGGAGCCCACTGAGGCATCTCCCTGTCTTGGACAACAAAGGAAGGCCCTGGCAGTCCTTGTAGGGAGCATCTCAGAAACTGTATTCATTGATTCAAAATACATTTTCTACATGCAAAGCACTGCAGTCTGCACTGCAGAAGACATATGGGGCAGAGCGACAGGGATCCTAATGACGACGGGGGGGGGGGGGGTGAAAACCCAAAAGCAGCAAGCAGCTACGATCCACAGCAGGAGCTGGTCAGTCCTTTCCACACAGAAGAGGGACCAGTAACATCCACTTCACTGAGTGACAGGGGACTGGGCCTGAGAACTGGATGGTAAATCGCAGGGAGAGTTGAAGGAATGGTTGGTACCCCAGCTGGATTGATGCGTAGGATGATTATAGGGAACTGTTCAAAACCAGAGCACCCTGAATATCAGGCTAGGAATTATGGACCTACTATACCAGGCTTAGAAATGTTTCGTGTTTTTTAGAAGGACAGCATAATTCTATCTCAGGAAAATTAACAGAGCAAAAGTCTATAGGATAAAGTGGAGACCTTCAGAATGTAACTGAAACAATATGGTGAGAGGTGGTGAGCATCTGAACCAGTCAGAGGTGAGATGAGAAGGAACAGGCATGCTGTATGAATGGATGTCACTGAGAAAATTCAAGGATGCAGCAACTGACCTGGAGTTCTGGGAAGAGCCAAGCCACAACAGGTACTCAATTAACAGCCCATAAGTCCACTGTTACATGAAAGGACTCAAGCACTGTTCCAAAGTATCAGGCTTGGGTGCCTGAGAGGATGATGGGGTCAGAGAGGTCATTTAAATAAGTCAACAGAGAGATTTGAATTCAAGTTTATTGAGTGATGGGGTTAGCGACATTATTCACTAGGGTAGAGACAGCCAGCAGGAGATCTGGAGTCTGGACTGGAGTTAGAAATCAAGGAGCCATCATGCATGACAAAGCAGGGGTGGTGGGAAGGATGGAATTGAGCACTCACTTGAGAGGTCAATGTGCAGGAAAAGAGCAGCCAGCACAGAAGAGGAGGTACAGACGGGGGAGCTAGATGTGGCTAATCCAGAGCCTGCACAGGGAGCTGAGTGAAGCATCCCAAAGAGGGACCTGGACAGGCTGCTCAGGAAGAAGACTCAAAAAGGATGAGGACAGAGAAGGACCCTATCTTTATGGCAGCCAAGACAGAAGTGGGAAGGATACAGCCAGGGACTGAATGAATATTGAGAAAGTGGAGAGAGTAGAATACTCACGAGGCTTAGCTGTGAAAGGAAGAGGACAAAACATTAATGAAGAAAAGGTGGAGAGAAGAGAGTTTTCACAAAGGGAAGGAGATAGCACACTTCTGGGCAGAGAGAGGAGTCAGTGGGGCCAGGGGGTGATGGAACCATGTAAAGGCGGGTGGAGAATGACAGGACAATGAACAGAGACCCAGGGGAGGTGGGCTAGCAGTGGATGGAGGGCAAATGAGTCTTTAAAAAGAGAGGAGAAAAGAAAAAAATCAAAATTCATAACTTAAAACGTGTGCTGGGAGTTCCCGTTGCGGCACAGAGGAAACAAATCCGATTAGTATCCATGAGGATGTGGGTTTGATCCCTGGCCACTCAGCGAGTTAAGGATCCAGTACTGCCATAGCTGTGGTGTAGGTTGCAAACGCAGCTTGGATCCTGCATGGCTGTGGCTATAGTGCAGGTTGGCAGCTGTAGCTTGATTTCAACCCCTAGCCTGGGAACTTTCATATGCCACTGGAGAGGCCTAAAAAAGAAAAAAGAAAAAAAAAAAAAAAAACTTTTGTGTTTCAAAAGACAGTATCAAGAAAATGAAGGAATTCCCACTGTGGCTCAGTGGGTTAAGAAAATGATATAGCGTCTGTGAGGATGGGGGTTTGATCCCTGGCCTCACTCAGTGGGTTAAGGATCTGGCATCGTAGCAGCTTGCAGCTGAGATCGTGTTACATGGCTGTGGTGTAGACCGCAGCTGCAGCTGATTCGACCCCTGGCCGGAGAATTTCCCTATGCCCCAGTAAAAAAAGAAAGTGAAAAGCCACCCAAAGAATAGGTGAAACTATCTGCAAATCTATATGAGAAACTCAAATACAGAATATATAAATAACTCAATAATAATAATAATAAAGACAATCCAATTAAAAAACGGGCAAAGGATATGAACAGATATTTCTCAAAGAAGATCTGCAAGTGACCAATAAACACACGAAGAGATGTTCTGTATCAGGGAAATGCAAATCTAAACCACAATGAGATACCACTTCACAACTACTAGGATGGGTAGGATCCAAAAGCCAGATTATAACAAGTGTCGGTGAGGATGCGGAGAAATCAGAATCTTAACGAACTGCAGGTGGAAAAGTAAATGGTACAGCCACACTGGAAAACAATGCGGCAGTCCCACCGTGGTTAAAGGCAGTTTACCACAGGATCCAGCAATTTCATTCTTACCTATCTCTGCGAAATGTAAGGATATATTACACAAAACCTTGTCCACAAAATGTTTATAGCAGCATTATTCATAATAGCTAAAAAACAGAAATGACCTTAATGTCCATCAACTGATAAATGGATACACAAAATGTGGTATAGCCATACATTTGACTATAAAAAGAAGTCCTGATAAATGCTACAATATGGATGAACCCTGAAAACATTATGTAAAGTGAAAGAAGCCAATTACCAAAAAAAAAAAAAAATCCCTACATATTCTATGACTCCATTTACATGAAATGTCCAGAATAGGCAGGTCCTGAGACAGAAAGTAGATGAGTAATTACTTAGGACCAGATGCTTAGGGGTAGATGGGGAGATGGGGGGGCATTAGCTAAAGGGTACAGGGCTTCTTTCTTAGGTAATGAAATGTTCTAAAAATAGACTGTAGTGATGGCTGTACAACACTGTAAATACACCAAAAACTATTAATTGTATATTTTAAATTAGTAAATTGTATGGTGTGTGATTTATATCTCAGTAAAGCTATTAGGAAAAAAGAGTGGGAGAAAGAAGAAAGTTCTTTTTCCAAAAACAGGGTGGAAGAAGGAAAGTAGCAGAGCCAAAGTTTGCAGTGTAGAGCAGGAAAGTGGGAGGTACAGAAAGGATGATGGGCATGGCCCCAGGCTGCCGGGGAAGCAGGATAAGGGCAGCAAGGGGGTCACTGGGAAGCTAAAGGCAGCCCCAAGGCAACGAAGGTGAGGAACAGGTAATGATAGTCAAAGAAAGCATTCTGAAGGTCTGAGTTCTTAGAAATAGCAGCTATATAAGTAAGCAATAATAAAAACAATGAATCTAAGTGAAGTCAGAAAGAGAAAGACAAATACCATATGATATCACAAATGAACCCATACAGAACAGAAACAGACTCACAGACATGGAGAACAGACTTGTGCCAAGGAGGAGGGGGGAGGGAGTGGGATGGATGGGGAGTTTGGGGTTAGTAGATGCAAACTATTACATTTAGAATGGATAAGCAATGAGATTCTACTGTATAGCTCAAGGAACTATATCCAATCTCTAGGGATAGAACATGATGGAGGATAGTATGAGAAGAATGTATGGATAGGTATGACTAGGCCACTTTGCTGTACAGCAGAAATTGACACAACATTGTAAATCACCTACATTTTAATTTTTTTTTTAAACTTTATTTATTTATTTATTTATTTTTGTCTTTTTGCCTTTTCTAGGGCTGCACCCGCAGCATATGGAGGTTCCTAGGCTAGGGGTCCAATTGGAGCTGTAGTCGCCGGCCTGTGCCAGAGCCACAGCTACGCCAGATCTGAGCCACGTCTGAGCAAGGCTAAGGATCGAACCCCCAACCTCTTGGTTCCTAGTCAGATTTGTTAACCACTGAGCCACGACGGGAACTCCTACATTTTAATTTTAAAAAAATTTTTTAAACAGTGAATCTGATTAGGGCCGTGGACATGGATGGCTGGTAAAGGTCAGCATCACACATGACTGTGTGATTTGACCACTAAATGGACTGGGGCATTTTGGGCAAAGTAGACAGGGCGAAATTTGAAATGTACAGCTTAGGTAGAAATAGATTTGACCATCAAATCCCAGAGCACCAGCTGTGGTGGAACACCCTGGGGCATCTAAGAGCAAAATAAGGATGAATAAAAACAGGTATGGTTTCTAAGCGGTGCTGTATCTTTGACTCATCTCCCCCAAAGACTGATCTGGTCCAGGCAGAAGATAACAACGGATTTTAAAGCATCTGACAAACACCTAATAAGGTGAAATAAACCTCCACTTCAGTGATGACATCAGCAAGTACACCAGGCCCTCTATCTGAATGGCTACTTGTCCACAATCCTAGAATTCAAAACCCCTGGGAGGAGGGGAGGGGGGGAGCAGACACCCAGAATATAGAGGAGTTGGTTCTGAGAGCTCGTTACCACACACTACAGGCTTAGGTTTGAGTCAGAACACCCCATTTATGGTGAACCACTGCATTTAATGTCCTAATCTGGAAGTCCTCAAGATAGTGTGTTCAAGAGGCATCCACAGGCAGCCTGCTATGTGGGTTTCTTAGAATCTCTAAAATCCACATCATGGAAACCATCAGCCAGTGAAGCCCTTTAGCAAGGAGGGAAATATATATGACCAGAGAATTCAGTTCAGATTTGACCAAGAACTCCCAAACTGCAAAAATCGCTCAGCAACAGGACAGTATATTTACTGTTTTCAGACTTTCTACAATTGGTTAATTTCTCCCCCTAGATGTTGAGGAGGCAGTTATCCACAGAAGCATGAGACAAGGTCCTTAAAGAACAATCGACATCACTGGAGAAAATACATGCAGAGGAGAAAGAATACAAAATCTTATATGGTCAACCATGATCCAAAGATGATTCTGGCAATCTCTCTCATCCCACATGCACTCTTGCACTGTGACCATGACACTCCCAACCTGAAATGAAGACTGCTTCTGCTCCCCTTGAATCTGAGCCAGACTACAGCCTGATTTGACCAACAGAATGCAAAAGTGATTCTGTGTAACTTTGGAGGCCAGGCCTTAAGAGCTTCCAACTCCACTGCTTAGGATGCTCCCTCTTGAAAGCTAGCTGCCATATTAAAAGGGCCACATGCTGAGAAAATCCAAGCTACCCAATGGAGAGAACTGCCACCTGAAGGACCACCAGGACACAGCCATGTGAGTGAAGCCTTCTAGGATCTTCCAGCCCAGCCACAGTGGAATGAAGCCAATTGAATGCACCGGTCAAAGTCATGTGCAACAGAAGAACAGCCCAGCCAAACCCTGCCTGAATTCCTGACCCATGAATCATGAGCAGATTAAACAGATGTTGTTTTAAGCCACTGAGTTTTGGGGTAGTTTGTAAAGCAGCAATAGATAACTGAAACAAACCTGAAGCCAGGAAACTAGGATTGAGTCCTGGTTCTGTTCTTACCTAGCTATAGACCTTGGGTCTATGACTTCTCCTCTGGACCTCAGCTTCCTCCTCTATAAAATAAGGAGATTGTACAAGGTGAGCCAAGGTGCTTTCCAGTTCTGACAGGCTGTGCCACACATGCAGAGATCAGTGAATGGGTTAGGCAATAACAGCTAAGAACAGAGGGAGCAGGATCAGGTGAAGGAACCATGAACCAGGAGTCAAAAGCACTGGATTGCAAGGATTAAATGAGACAGTACCTAGAATAATACAAGATCCATAGTAAGTGCTCACTAAAGATCAGCTATAATCAATATTCTCTCATCTTAGCAGTTCTGGGACTCTGGACAAGTTAACCTCTTTGATTTCCATTTTTTTCTTCCGAGAAAATGGAGGTAACACCTCCATTCCCGTTTCCACATGAGGAAGATTCTTTATGTGTTAAAGTCCCAAGCAAATCAAAAATCACCTACAAATGTAAGGCATAATTATGTTATTAATACTCTCATCCTTTGCATCACTGTTATTAGAAGTCGTCTTCTCCCCCAGCGAATAGAGACAATCAGCTGATGGCACTGGCCACCAGGAAGGGGTCCTGAGAGAGGAAGAGGCAGATACAAAGGAGCCACACAAGCCTTCAAGCTGAGAAGGATTTTACCATCCACCTACCAGCAATGGTCGGTGAGCCAGGTACCCTGACACGGAGAGCAGTATCCCTGAAAAGCAGTTCCTAACCCAAAGGAAGGAATATCGAGAAAGAGCTCAGTATTAAAAGTTTAAATAATTTTCTACATCAGAGTCGGATCCTACATCAGCAACCTAAGGATGCCCCACCAATGAACCATGAACCAAACCCACTGGCCAGCATGGAATGAACATGCCATAAAAATTATTAAATGGATAAGCATTGGATTTGAGACTCTTAAGTCAAAGCTCACAGGTTTAAATCCTGGCTTTGCCATACACAGCTGTGTGCACTAAAGCAGGCAACATATCCTCATTTATAAGACATAAGGAGACCCACCTTCAGGGAAGCAGTGAGAATTACAGGAAGTGCTGCAGGTGAAAAACCTCTAGGATTCTGCTTGATAATTAAAGGCATGGTATGTTTTAAGTGCGTAGAACCTCTGACATCCAGATGCCCTTCAACCCTTGCTATAACCTTTCAATCTCCACAGCACCTGAAAATGAGCGGCATTCACTCCATCCAATGTTGACTCTGAAAAACTGCCAGCCCTTGGAAGTGAAAGACCTGGGCTCATTTTCCAAGGGTACCTGACAAGGCAGCACTAACTTACATTTTACAGTCTGTGCTTTTCCAAAACATGGAATGAGTGTGGTGTGAATTTAACCCTGAAATCCCACAGATCGTGCAGCTCCACAGACGCTGCTCGGGAGGGATGTGGAAACCAGCCACGAGGCGCCAGCCAGATACACGTGGGACAGAAAAGCTTCTCTTCCACCTCTACGCAGGTCTTGACTGAGATGGTTTGAATGTACTGGTGTCCAGCCCTGACTACAAAGACTGGGAGTTAGAACCTAGTTCTCAAAGTCAGCCTTGTCCTTTCTTTCCTACCATGCCATTCTCAAAACAGAACTCTTGGTCTGCTATGTCCCAAATCTGCACTGGGAGCACAGCCAGGACCAAGAGTTTCCCCCTCCTCTTACTGAGCACTACTGCATGTGAATCCAGGGAAGTTACTATAGGAACTACACCACGCAACCTCCAGACATTTGCTTAGGAAAGAAAAACTGCATGTTGGAAAACGGAGGGTAAGACCCAGGGAGTTGGAGGCAAGCTTCAAGCCCAGTGTTTTTCAAAGTCTGGTCCCAATCACCTGCATTAAATCACCTGGGATGCTCCTCAGAGGTACACAATTCCCAGCTCTCACTTGGGTGTATCATATTAGAATGAAGGTGTGGCAAGAATCAGACTTTTAACAACCTCACCTGGTGATTCTTATGCATGCTCGTTTAGCAGACCTAGCTAGGACCAAATGCAGAGACTATGAGAATTGAATAAAAAGGTTAAAAACACTTTCATTCTAATTTCTCTTCTTCTTTCTTGCAAAACAGAGCACTGGCAAATCAAACAAGACAAAAGCCAATTTCCCAGCTTATGCATGTCCAAGAAAATTAAATCATGACCGTAATGAAAACTCATAATTTAAATTTAAACACTTGCTTACGAAAGCAACAGGCCCAGACAAAAATTAACCCAAACATCCTATCTTAGACCAACCAGATCTATTCTGAGAGAAGCGAGATAAGATCTTGGCTACAGCCCCACTCTGATCCCAACCATACCCAGAAATTCAGCTCTGCATTCCACTGCAGGGTTTGATGTCTCAGGGAACAGAGGGTGTCCTCCCAGCTCCAGCAAATATGATTGAGGGAAGGTTATTTTTAAAAAGGTAAGATTCACCAATTCACACATCTCCATGAAAAGGAAAAAACTAAAAGATAACCGACCATACTGGGCTCATATCAAACACTAGAAAAGATGTTTCATGAACTGAAGGAAATTGCCACCTGATGGAGTAATCCCTGCCTGAGATGCAAACACCCTGCATCTACAAAGTCATGAAGGAGAAAAAAAAGGAATGAAGAGAAAATTGTCTCCATATCAAAACCAGCAAGACACAACCTACTGGAAGTGCACTATTTACCAATAGCAGGCACACAGTAGGTGCCTGAGTCTTGGGGGGAGGGCATCAAGCAGCATGAAGGAAGAGCAGAAGCACTCTTCCCATGTGATGGGCAGTGGGAGTCCCAGCTGTAATCTCAGAAACCAGAACTCCTCACTCGGGAAGGGCATCACAGGGGGCCCGCCTTATTCACACCTGAAGGTCCAGTACAGAGGCTTCCACCCCGCCCCCGCCCCCCAGGATAGACCTGGGGCTCTGAGCTGAAAATTCCAGTCACCCCTGATAAATTCTCCAGCAGCTGTCCCCTACTAGTTGCTGAAACTTAACTTTATGCCACAAAACTAGCAAATGGGCAGCTTTCACCACACTTCCCCCCTTCAATGCCTGGCACTCGCAAAGGAGTCTTGGCAAATAAGGCATTTAGGAAGTGGTTCTGACACCTGGCCCAGGTTACCTGGAATCTAAAAACAAAAACCACCCTGTATTATTTTCCTCAATCAGGAGGCAGGTATTTCCCCTTTAAAAGACTTTCCTGAAAGCACCTCTCTCACAGGATCCCAATGATTAAATAACATCAGAGCTTCCCTAAACCGATTCTAAAGAACCACGGCCGGGCTGCGCACACCCACTGGTTTTTCCTCCTCAGAAGGAGGGATATGGGAAGTAACTCAATCAGTCCTGGGCGGGTAAGGATGGGGGAGTCTGCAGGTGGGAGAAGGGGTGAAGCAATACCGCTCAAACTTTGCAGTTGCTCTTTAGCAGTTCTGGGCAGAAGCCCAGAGAATTCTATACTGGGAAGGGGCAGTCACCCTCCCTAACAGAAAGGCCCTCAAATCAGCCTAACCCACCAGCTCTGCGCATCCCATTCACTCAGACATGCCCTCTCCGGGCAGTCCCCTCTCCAGGGCCCCCTCACCTTGGCCTCGAAGCAGATGCCGTGTTGGAAGGCGTCCTCGTTGTGCAAGGGGATCCGCAGGTCGTGCCCATCGTCCACAAGGTTGTACTTGGTTTTGCTGGGCATGGTGACCCTCGGTGGACCGGCTCCTCCAGAGGCGGCGGCGGTGGCAGGAAGGGGCTGGTAGGACCCCGGGGAGGGGAGATGGGAGCCGAGCGCGGCGGCTCGTGGATGGGGCGCAAGCGGAGGGTCGCGGGGCGGAGTGCGCCCTGGCCGCGCGGCGACGGTGGAAGCCGGGACTCCGATCAACGCCTAGGGCCGGGCGGCGCGGGTGCGGGCGACGCGAGCGGCGCTGTGGCCGCGCAATTCCTGCCGGCAAGGAGGGTGGCGGGGGCGGCGGCGGGGGCGGGCGTGCGCGGCGCCCCGGCCGGGGGAGGGGAGCGGTGGGCGCGCGGCCCGCGGTGGGACTGGGCGCGGCGCCGGCCTGGGAGCAGTGGCGCGGGCAGCCCGGGACGAGGAAGAAAAGGCGACGGCGGTGGCGGCGGCGGCGGAGCAGGGTGCCTGTCACGGAGACGCCGGATCAGCCGCCGGCGAGCGGCTCCTCCTGCGGGGCGGGCCCGGGCCGGCTCCTCCCGCGGGGCGCCCAGGCCCCGCCTGTCGCCGGGTCCGCCCCCGCGCTGCCCGCGGAGCAGGTGAAAGTCCCTGGGAGCGCCGCGCCCAGTCCTGGTTGTGTCCTGCGGCCCGACCCCGAGAACTTCGCCCTGGCCCTAGCCAGCCGGGGTCTCAGGAACACGGGCACAGTCTTGTTTTTGTTTTTTACAGTTTGATTCTGAGCCAGACTACTAATAGTTAGCAGTAGTGGCGCCTTTGGGTTGGAGGTTTGTTTTTGTTTGGGGAGGGGGGAGGGGCTGTGTTTGTTGTTTTGTTTTTGCGTTCTACCTGGAAGGCCCAAGTCCTGGCCCAAATACATTTAGATTATTAATTCTGAGAGTTCCCGTTCTCTGGAGAATGAAGACTGTAACCAAATGGGGGACTATTGCAGGTGTTTTGTGTTCTTTTGAGTAGTGATTTGTGAGTTGTGTATTGGGAGGGTTGGGGGATGCCTTTGGGGATAGTTTTAATAGTTAAAAGCCATAAGCCCTGTGGAAATGGAGTAGGCCAAAAGGGGTACTAGAGAAGGAAGAATCTACACCTTTTTATTTTCTTAGACAGCCTATACCTGGGTATGGACAAAATGAACTTACAAGGTTTTGGAGTGTTTTTTTGTTCGTTTGTTTTTGGTCTTTTTGGGGCCACACCCTCAGCATCTGGAGGTACCCAGGCTAGGGACTGAATTGGAGCTGTAGCCTACCTCACAGCCCTAGCAATGGCAGATCCGAGTGCATCTGTGACCTACACCACAGCTCATGGCAACACCTGATCCTTAACCCCCTGAGCGAGGCCAGGGATTGAATCTGCGTCCTCATGGATGCTAGTCAGATTCATTTCCGCTGAGCCATGGGAACTTCATCCAAGATATTTCTAATTTATGTTATTCTTCCTACCTTAGTAAGTGCTTGGATGTGGTTAAGAAGAAGCTCATTCATTTCTCTCTGTTACATCAAGAGTTTTTTGCCATGCAAAAATGTGCAAAGGAAGGGCCCATAGGAGTAATTAGTAACCAATTATTTAGTATCTGTCAAACCCCACAGGTAGAGGTGCATGATAACTATGTTCTACATGGCTTTATATTACCCTAGAGTCATCAAAAGTAACCAAATAAGCTAATGCCAAAGCCAGCCCAACCTGAGATCACTGAGACCAGATGGTCAGCTCCTCTGTTGAATTCATCAACTTAAACCGGCTTTTAATGCCTTGTGAACACGTCCACAAAGGGCAGCTTGAAAATCAAATGACTGCTTATTGTATAGTCAGGGCTTGGAACCACCATAAAACACCACAGTGAAATCATTTGCAGGAATTCCCATCGTGGCTCAGTGGTTAATGAATCTAACTAGGAACCATAAGGTTGCGGGTTCGATCCCTGGCCTAGCTCAGTGGGTCAAGGATCTGGTGTTGCCTGTGAACTGTGGTGTAGGTCGCAGACGCGGCTTGGATCCCGTGTTGCTGTGGCTCTGGTGTAGGCCAGCGGCTACAGCTCCGATTAGACCCCTAGCCTGGGAACCTCTGTGTGCCGCTGGTGGGGCCCTAGAAAAAGACAAAAAAAAAAATTCGCAAAAGCGTGTCTTCCTATACCATTTCAATTTGAAGTATATATAAGAGTACACATTATTGCCATAATCTTATTTCTCATTTTGTCCCATAGTGCTAGAGTACAATTGCCCTTTCCTATGTATTACCTACTCCCTGTCTGCTGAAATTACTGGTCAAGATGTAGCATCTTCTGGGATATCTCCTTGTCTAAAAGCAAGCTGATGACTAAACCAAGTTAATCACATGCATTATGCTGTATAGACTTTATTACATTCATAAATAATAGTAAGAGCCAAAAATAATTTTCTCTGAGGAAATGCACCCCCTAACCTTTTTATAAATACAGGACGTGAAAGTCTAATCAGGCATGTTTGACTCTTTGAATGTCACCATGATTTTAATATGCATCATAATGCATTCTCTAAAACCTGGCACAGGAACTCAACAACTTAAAGGCAAGACCTTAAGTAACTACTTTATTTACATCTCATATTCCCTCCTGAATTTAAAAAGTCTTCCAAAATCCAAATGGCCTTTTTTCTAGATTAACTTGAGTCCCACTGGACTGCTAAATTTACCAGAATTTCATGTCTAACTCTGTAACACATTCCTTGTAGACCAGATGCAAAAAGCTGAAGCCCCAAAGATGCTTCAGGGTCTAGTATACACACTACTACACAGTAGACATCCAATAATCATTAATAGAATTAATAATAATAATAGCTAATATTCATTGAGCTTTCTCTGTGTCAGGCATTATCCTTGAGCCTAACCTGTATTATCTTGTGTTGTATTCACAACAACCCTAAGGTTAGACCCCTTTTATGAAGAAATTGAGACAGAGAGGGTTACATAACTCACCCTAGGTCACACACTTAGAAAGAAGCAAGGATTTGAATCCAATTCTTTGTCAAGAAGTGTTTCTATCAGCCTAAATTGCCATGAAAATCTTCTTACTGCAAATGACATGCATATCAAATGCAGGGTCCATGTTTTATTTAGGTGTATTTTGTTGCTAAGCTATATTCGTTTCAGTTAGGTGAAATGTTCCAAAAAGCAGAGGTCTGTCCTCTGCTTTGGCCTCCACCTAATATAACGTCACAGCCACACAGGCACAAAAACACCCTTCTTACAGAAACAATGGGCATCCAAAGTAATTTCCTTTTTTTTTTTAGCAGCGATTTCAATCTTGTTTTCTCACCTTTAAATATAATTGAATTTTACCCACAGCATTTTTTTAAGTTTTATTTCTTAAAGTGAATAGTAGGTACATGTATCATTTTCCATATCTTTTTGTATTTTAACCACTACATAATACAATTTTAATATGAAGTACATTTAATTAAAACAAATTGCTTAAGCATACAACACTTCCTATGTTAAATTTTATTAAAATTTTGTTTAAAAATGAATTGAAAAAAAAAATAACAGAACTTTAGAACTGGAAATTACTCAGAGATTTTCTAATCCAGCTCCTTCATGAAGCCAAAAGAATTAACCCAGAGAGGTTAATTTGCCTCGTCGTTGCTAACTCAGTAATCTTTTCATCACATGAATATGGGTTAAAAAATAAATTGACAGGAGTTCCCGTCGTGGCGCAGCAGAAATGAATCTGACCAGGAACCATGTGGTTGCAGGTTCAATCCCTGGCCTCGCTCAGTGGGTTAAGGATCTGATGTCGACATGAGCTGTTGGGTACATTGCAGAGGCAGCTCAGATCCTGCATTGCTGTGGCTGTGGCGTAGGCTGGCAGCTATAGCTCCTATTTGATCCATAGCCTGGGAACCTCCATATGCCACTTGTGCAGCCCTAAACAGAAAAGCAAAAAAATAAAAGAAAATAGACAGCAAACCTTATTTTTTTTAATTTATTTTATTTTATTTGTCTTTTTGCCTTTTCTAGGGCTGCTTCCCGTGGCATATGGAAGTTCCTAGGCTAGGGGTCAAATTGGAGCCACAGCAACATGGGATCCATGCTTCATCTGCAACCTACACCACAGCTCATGGCAGTGCCAGATCCTCAATCCACTGAGCAAGGCCAGGGATCAAACCTGCAACCTCATGGTTCCTAGCCGGATTCACTAACCACTGTGCCACGACGGGAACTCCTTATTTTTAACACATATTTGGAACTAAGAAAATGAATTTGCTTTTGACCATAAAATACCTGCTTTTCTCTGCTAAGCACTCCCTGTGCATTGTCTCACTTGACCTTTGGAGGTAGGTACTATCAGTATCCCTTTTTACAAATGAGGAAATCAAGGCTGAGTGAAGGAAACAGTTTGTGTAGGTCATAGAGTAATAAGTGCTAGGAATCCTTTTGTGAGTATGGCCAACAAAAAGTGAAGAGTATGTCACCTTGCTCAGTACTCTCAGTTACTCACACAGAATTCACAAAATCTTTGTATAAATAGTAATATTAAATATTAACAACATGTAATGATTTCTTTCCATTAGCTAATGCTTAGCCCCCAAAAGCTCCGCTTATATTCCATGGCGCCATTTTTACCTGACACTGTCTCCCTAAGCATAGATTTAGAAATCATTAGCCCATTCTAAAAGGTAGCAGGAAAATATCAAGTGATTTCTCTGCCACCCCCAAAAAACATCCTCTATTGAATATTAGCAAGTAGTCTCTAATAGTCTCTAGTCCAAATTTGGCTTATTATATATGACTTTTTATTAGGTAAGCAATAACTTGGGATATTTGCCCCATAAAAAAAGATTATTCTAAATGGTATCACATATTCTGATGTTGACCTACCTATTTTTCCCCCTTAATTAAAACTTACCCCGTCAGGAGTTCCTGTAGTGGCTCAGAGTTAATGAACACCACTAGTATCCATAAGGACTCAGGTTCGACCCCTGGCCTCACTCAGTGAGTTAAGGAGCTGGTATTGTCGTGCGCTATGGTGTAGGTCACAGACGTGGCTCAGATCCCATGTTGCTGTGACTGTGGTATAGGGCAGCAACTGTAGGTTTGATTCTACCCCCAGCCTGGGAACTTTCATATGCCACAGGTGCGGCCCTAAAAAAACAAAAAAACAAAACCTTACCCCCCAAGGTCAAACCACCTTTCCTACTGAGTCATTTATTTGTTTTAAAGCACAGCCTTTCTTTCTACCAAATTATGCATGTTAAATTTTTATAAATTGAATACTCTTTCTAATTGACTTCCCGATGTCAGTGCCTTTTGGGTGCTTTCCTGAACAGCTCACCAGTGCAGGCAAAATTAGAGGGAAAGGAGGGCAGGTTGAGTGGGAAGCAGTGGCTGGAGATCTTTCCCTCCCTAGCACTTTCCCCGCACATCCCTGGACCAGAAAGTCATGAAACAAGTAACATCGAAGGTTATGGCTGCAGGACAGCCTTCATTCTCCTGGAACACCTGGGGAATTAAGAGACCTAGAGAAAGGAGCAAGATCCGAAGAATTTTTTTTTTTTTTTCCCACTGTACAGCAAGGGGGTCAGGTTATCCTTAGATGTATACACTGCAATTACAGTTTTTTCCCCCACCCTTTCTTCTGTTGCAACATGAGTATCTAGACATAGTTCTCAATGCTATTCAGCAGGATCTCCTTGTAAATCTATTCTAGGTTGTGTCTGATAAGCCCAAGCTCCCGATCCCTCCCACTCCCTCCCCTTCCCATCAGGCAACCACAAGTCTCTTCTCCAAGTCCATGATTTTCTTTTCTGAGGAGATGTTCATTTGTGCTGGATCTTAGATTCCAGTTATAAGTGATATCATATGGTATTTGTCTTTGTCTTTCTGGCTCATTTCACTCAGGATGAGATTCTCTAGTTCCATCCATGTTGCTGCAAATGGCATTATGTCATCCTTTTTTATGGCTGAGTAGTATTCCATTGTGTATATATACCACATCTTCCTTGACAGATGATTGGATTTGGAAGATCCGAAGAATTTTAAGTTGAAGGTTGGGTTTCCCTTTTTCATGTAGATTCATCAAGAATCTCTCTTCAATGGTGTGGCCAGTCCCTGCCTCTAATTCAAAAGATCCTTTTTTCAAGTTAAAGTTAATAGCTGTGTTTCTTGGCCCTGCTTAATAATTCAGGTGAGAAATGTTTATTGATTCAACAGCTTTTGGTCCAAAAGCCTTTTGGTCAAGAGCCATAAAATCATATTTAACAAATATATTCTTGCTGTAATAGCTTCCCAGGGGAAGCAGGGGTTATAAGAGATGTATATACCGTTAATGCGACAGACACTTTTAAGTGCAGAAGGTCATCTATGTATGATTGAAGGAAAATGAGAAGGACCATTTCTCAGTGTCATGGTGGAAATAGGAGGGAGAAAATTCCCTGGGACCAGCATGGTCAGGAAAGACTTCAAGAAGGAGGTGAGGCTTGAGTCTGGCTTGAAAAATGGAAAGGATTGTTAAAAAAAAGAACAGAGCAAGAGGAGAGCAGAAGATATGGAAGCAGGGTCTGTAGGGACGTTAATCTGCAGTATCTTCAGGGCACAGTTAGGAGATAAGCTTACAGGATGGTGAGTTTCTACTGGAACACAGGGGTGATAAGACTAACAGCAGATCTGGAGGCAGCAAGGGGAAGCCTCCAACATGATGCTGAGATGACTATACTCCGTGGGAAATGTTTGAACTGGGATATGACCCATGGTGCTAATTCAGAAAGATTACCCTCTTCCCCCTCCCCCCCCCAAAGAAAACAACATATGTTTCCTGTGCCTTTTATTTAAGCTACAATTGAAAAATGGCACTAAAGCAGATGATTGGATTTTCCATATTATAAGAGCATATGGAGAGTTGACCAGATAGTCCTTGTGCTGTTCTCCTGTACCCACAAATAAAGGTTGATGAAAACAGATAAAGCTGCAACCAATTATGCTTCAGGAACATGGGTCCCAAAGTACCTCCAATGTTGCTCACTTCCAGATGCTAGTTTTTAATTCTTGCTTCTACCCCACATTAGCTTTGGGCCTTCTCATTGGCTGACAACTTGAGTATTATTTATGTGGGCCATTAGTTTCGTTTGGTTTATTTGTTTCTTTGTTCATGTGTTTGTTTTAGGGCTCCACAACAGCAAAGAGAATTTTCTTTAGTTCAGCTGCTCTGCTGGAGATTGATTTTAGGACCTTCACTTTTATCCTTCTAAACTTAGATCTCTATTCCTAAATCTGGGACGATTTTCATTTGTTATCTATTTAAAATACCAAGTAACCCCAGCTGTTAAAGTTGGAGCTTGTCTGCTCAACCAAATTTTTTGTAAAAGCCACGTTCTTAAGATGACACGAGGGTTGTGAAAAGACTATGGAAATACTTGGAAATGCAATATAAGTAAATATTTTATTTTCGCATCTCTCTTTGGAGGTATAAAACTTTTAAGCAGCTTTGTAGCCACTTAAAAAATAAAGTTTCCACAAGACCCCCACTAGTGTACTTTAAAAAAAAATAAGGAAGACAGAAAATACAGAAGTGCAGCGCACCCAGGTGTATTTGGGCATTTAATTTTCCTTCCCAGGTTCTGGATTGCCCACTTGGGGGTTTATGTGTAAGAGCTTAGTTTCAGTTACCCCAGACTTTGATTAGCATAACAGGTTCTTCTCTCTACTCGCGAATGTTGTCTTTAGAACTGCACATGAAGGGAGTGGCACAGTATGTTTTTTTAAAAAAATTACAAGCATTTCAGGATAACTAACAAATTAAATGTTCAGGCCTTATCCAGATCTAGCTTTAGCAGTTTTCCATCATTAGCAACTGCCTCATTCCCTTAAAAGGTCCTGTAATCTCTTTTATAAATCCCTTGACATCACCAGCTGGCCCCTCTCCACACCACTCAAAGCATTTTTCCTGAAACAGTGCTGGAGGGGCCTCAGAATTTTCCACCTCTCTGAGCAGCAGCCTGGGCCATTCACTGGCCAAAGGCAGCCTCTGTAATTCGAGCTCCATATACATGATAACACTTTAACTGCAGCCAAGCTTAATTCAGAACAAATGTTCCTCAAGTTTGTACCTTTTTGGAAAAGCAGCACAGTCTAACAGCTAGAACAGTGACAGGGTTGGAGTGAGGGTGGGGTGGTATTTGTTAATGCAAATCTGACCGCCTGGACCAATGCGATGGCCACATTACTAACGTGCTGCCGTGGCGCTGTCATCTGCCTCCTTGTGGCCTGAGTCCATACTTAAGAAGAGGCATCCTTCCCTAACACGGTCTATGTCCTACCACCACGTATACCAAGAAAGGTCCTTACCAAGCCCAGTGGAACACAGAACTCTAATTAGTCCAGTTTTCTGATTCATGGTATACATCAGATTAGATATAGGGTTAACCAATGAGAATAAGTCTATGATTAAAAAACATACTTCTGAACAGATTTTTTACACCTGTGTTCATAGCAGCAATATTCACAATAGCCAAAGGTGCAAACAACTCAAACATTTATCAACAGATGAGTGGATAAACAAAATGGAGTATATGCATACAATGGAAATATTAGTCAGCCTTAAAAAGAATAAGATTCTGATGCCTGCTACAATATGAGTGAACCTTGAATATATAATGCTTGGTAAGCCAATCACAAAAGGACAAACAGTAGATGATTTCATTACATGGGTTGCATAGAATACGCAAATTCATGGAGGCAGGAAGTACAATAGAGGTTATTGGGGACTGAGGGGAGGGGAGAATGGGGAGTGATAGTTTAGTGGGTATTGAGTTTCTTTTTGAAATGATGCAAAAGTTCTGGAGATGTAGAGCAGTGATGGGTGCACAATATAAATGAGCTTAATACCACTGAACTGTATACTTTAAATGGTTTAAAGTGTTTTTAAAAAGCTTATTCCTGAAGATGTGTCTTTAAATAAGGTATTTGGGTTTATTGTGGAATTGCAGGGTCGTTGCTGCAAATATCAGTGATCATTCTGCCAATGAGCATAAAGTTCTGATTAACCAGATGTTCTAATTGAGTTGGTCTTAAATCATCACATTTGTGCTCTACATTGTGACACTTCAAGTTCTGCTGGAGACCAGTTAGAATATTAAACAGACAAAGAAAATGACACATCTTGAAATATTAGAATGTTTGAGACACCTTGAAATCATCTCATATGCTACCTCAGGACAGTTTTTATTGTTATTTCCATGGATTTTTTTTTTTTTTTTTTTTTTTTTGGTCTTTTTGCCTTTTCTAGCGCCACTCCCATGGCATATGGAGATTCCCAGGCTAGGGGTCTAATCAGAGCTGTAGCCGCCAGCCTATGCCAGAGCCATAGCAGCGCCAGATCTGAGACACATCTGTGACCTGCACCACAGCTCACGGCAATGCCGGATCCTTAGCCCACTGAGCAAGGCCAGGGATCGAACCCGAAACCTCATAGTTCCTAGTCGGATTTGTTAACCACTGCGCCATGACAGGAACTCCTCCATGGAACTTTTGACAGATTTTAGAACTCTAAAGGTTGTGTGGAACTGGTTTCCATCTAGACATCAAGGAGAGGGTAAAAAGACTCTTATTAAACATTTCCCAGCCGTAGGAGATGGATCTTACTACATTCAGTGCACGTGTGCTGAGTGTCTACTATGTGCATCGTCATGAGGTACATCATTTATTCAACAGATATTCGTTGGTTGCTGACTGTGCCCTATGGAGAGCTCTGAACAGTATAAAGAAATAGATAAAACGATTCCTACGCTTGAAAAATTTACTTTGATCTATGAAGGAGTTAAGACTGGTATTGTGGCTCAGCGGTAACAAACCTAACTAGTATCCATGAGGATGTGGGTTCACTCCCTGGCCCCGCTCAGTAGGTTAAGGATCCGGTGTTGCTGTGAGCTGTGGTGTATGTCGCAGGCATGGCTCAGATATGGCATTGCTGTGGCTGTGGCATAGGTTGGCAGCTGTAGCTCCGATTCCACCCCTAGCCTGGGAACTTCCATAAGCCATAGATGCAGCCCTAAAAAGACAAAAAAAAAAAAAAAGAAAAAAGAAAAAAAAAAAGAAATATTGGTATTCAGATAGTACAGAATAAAGCCACAAAAGTGCCTCAAAGGGTACAAAAGCAATGCCATAACGGTTCAGAGTGAGAGAAATCACTGTATGGTAGCCGGGGATGCGTGGTAGTGGAAGGTAGGAGGTGGCGTAGGAAGAAGCTTCCTGGGGAGGCAGTATTTGAGCTTGGCATTAAAGGATTATATTCCTTCCACAGGCAAGATCAGAAAAGGGCATTCCAGGCAGAGGAAACAGCCAGTCAGACCCTTGGTAACCGTCACTTAATACACTAGAGGCTGCAGTGCCCTCTTCCCAAGCTTCCTCTGCAGATCATTTTGAGGTTACCTGAGGCTTCTTTGTGGTCAGCCAGTGAGTCCTGCTCAATTGCCTGCTGAGCTCTGCAGGACCTTCCCAAATTAACTCAGGGGGCCTGGCCACAGAAATTTATAAGGGGCCGAACAGGACTTGCCAAGACCCATCTGAGCTCAGACCTCCATCCTGTGGTTTTGCATCCTTGGCCCAGAAAATAACAAGGGTCCCAACAAAGGGCTTTTCCTCCGGTTTTAGCCAATAAGAGGAAAAGGAGATAGAAAAAGTAGTTGCTTATTTTAGAGACACAATTTTTTATAGAAAGGAAAGCTATGTAATGCTCTGGACAGAGAATTAAGCCTGAACTTATCTCTAGGCCTGACTTACGCACTTGTGCCCAGACACAGGCGTGCACACACACACACACACGCACACACACACACATACATGATCTCAGGGGTAAGAAGGAATTGCACCACTTCTGTTCTGCACTCACCCACAGGCCACACCACAAGGCCAACGGATAAAATCCTTTATTTCACAACACAAATCCCCCAGCGGCGATTACACATCGACCTCTGAGAGTCAGGCTTGGATGGAACACGTTTTCTGGAGGTTTGCTGCTTTGGAGGGGAGGAAGGCCTGCCCCCTGCACCCCCTCCCCCCCTCACTGGGAAAGGAAGGGAAAGCACACTTAATGATCTCCTGCCACATGCTAGGAGGTGCCTGGCGCTTTCACTGACTTTATCTCATTTAATCCTCACAACAATTCTGGAGATTGGGGATCACTGCCTTTACTTGTAACTAAAACCTAAGATTTCAAGCTTGTGACTATTTGTACCAAATTCCAGGCAGCATCCAAGTGTTTGGTGGGGAGGGGGGTATCAGAAGAGGCAGACTTTTCCAAATGTACTTTTCCAGCTTGCCCACAGTTGACCTGATGTGTTTGTGTATACATGCGAACACACATGCAGATGTAGCAGAGGTATGAGCATGGGCTCAGCTGTCACACTGCCTGAGTCTAAATCCTGGCCCCATCACTTAGGAGCTCTGTAACCTTGGTAAGATAGCTAAACTCACTGTGACTTTCCATCTGTAAAATGAAAACAATAGTGGCATTTAGGATGTTTGAGATATTCTTCAAAAAATATGAGATAAAGAATTAGATACAAATATAGATGAAACAAGATGGGCCATGAGTTGATAATTGTTGTACATGGTGATTTATTACATTTTGGGATCTGCTTTTGAATATGTTTGGAATTTTCTATTAAGAAAGCTTTAAGCAGGGAGTTCCCATTGCGGCTCAGCAAGTTAAGGACTCAACATTTTCTCTATGAGGATGTGGGTTCCATCCCTGGCCTCTCTCAGTGGGTTAAGGATCCAGCATCACCATGAGCTGAGGCATAGGTCGCAGATGGAGCTGGGATCCAGTGTTGCCATTACTGTGGTATAGGTCCCAGCTGCAGCTCCGATTGCACTAGGCCGGGAACATCCAGATGCCACAGGTGAGGCAGTAAAAATTTTTTTAAATAAAAATTAAAAAAAAATTTAAAGCTTTAAACAGTATTAGTCACAAGACCCTAAAGGTGAAAACAACCCAGATTTCCATCAAGAGATGAATGGATAAACAAAATGTCATATATACATACAATGGGATATTATTTGGCTTATAAAAAGGAATGAAATTTTGACACTACAATGTGGATAAACTTTGAAGAATTACACTAAGTGAAATAAGCCAGTCACAAAAGGACGAATATTGTATGATTCCGCTTATATAAGATACCTAGAATAGACAAGATCATAGAGATAGAAAGTAGAATAGATATTGCCAGGCCCTGGGAGGAGGGAGGTAATGGGGGGTTGTAGTTTAATGGGTGCAGAGTTTCTGTTTGGGTGCAATGACAAAAAAAAGTTCTGGGAGTTCCCATCATGGCCCAGTGGTTAACGAACCCAATTTGTATCCATGAGGATGAGGGTTCCATCCCTGGCCCTGCTCAGTGGGTTAAGGATCTGGCATTGCCGTGAGCTGTGGTGTAGGTCACAGACACAGCTTGATCCTATAGCTTTGATTCAACCCCTATCCTGGAACCCTCCATATGTCTTTGTAGAGCAGCTCTAAAAAGACAAAAGACAAAAAAAGTTCTGGAGAGGGGTAGTGGTATGGTTGCCCATTGTAAATGTACTTAAAGCCATTGAATTGCACCCTTAAAAATGCCTGATATATTAAATTTTATGTATATTTTCCCACAATACAAAGTAAATAGAACAATGAGGTCATGCATGTAAAGTACTTAGAGTTTTGAGCACATTGTAAATGCTCAATTAATACTTATTGTTATTATCATATGCATACCATAGTGGCACTGGTGGTACATTGACTCAAGAGGTTCCAACCAGACTTTCAGATACACATTTGGGGAACATGTTGCATTGTCTGACCCCCAGGACCTGTGTCCAAACCTGTGTGTGTCTATATTACCTGAGTCTACGACCTCAGGATGTGAGATTTCTTGAGAGGCATTCATGGCCTAGTGGGCTACAAATCAATACAATTTCCTATTCACCTCTGCTAGTTGTCAAGTAAGTTGTAGGTTACTATGGCCAAATAGAAGTAGGTCTCCTATGTAGAAAACTAGAAGAAAGTCTGCAGGTAGCCCAGACCCCCTCACAATCTACTATAAAATGTGATTTCTGCAGACCATTGTCAACCTGCAAGGTGACAATGCAGAGGCTCATGCCACCTGCAGAATGCTCTTGAGCCCATTCAAAACTTAATTTGCTGTCACCTTCAGTCACCCATAGAATTGCAGTCCTGGAAAGCCTGCAGGGGGTTCTAAAAACCTGCCAAGCTAGACTAGGAGTAATCCTGGTTCTTTGGATACATACACACACACACTCACACAGACACCCCCCCCCCCCCCGCCGCATCTTTCAGGTAAAAATAGTTTGTCATATCATGCATCACAGTTTGCAAAGCTTTTCTTTTTTTTTTTTTAAGATTTTGGACACTTTATTTTATTTTATTTATTTATTTTTGTCTTTTTGCTATTTCTTGAGCCGCTCCCACCGCATATGGAGATTCCCAGGCTAGGGGTAGAATTGGAGCTGTAGCCATGGGCCTACGCCAGAGTCACAGCAACGCGGGATCCGAGCTGCGTCTGCAACCTACACCACAGCTCACGGCAACACCAGATCGTTAACCCACTGAGCAAGGGCAGGGACCAAACCCGCACCCTCATGGTTCCTAGTTGGATTCGTTAACCACTGCGCCATGACGGGAACTCCTGCAAAGCTTTTCTTTATTCTCTTACCTAATCTTCATGAGAACCTTCTGAGAGCAGTGTGTATGGTTCCCATTGTGCAGATAAGAAAATTAAGGATGAGTTCGGGAGGTTATGGGGTTTTTCCAACATCAGATAAGCAGAGGTCAGACCTAGAAGGCAAGCCCTCCACACCTATCCCACACCTTCTGTGCATTCCTTCTCTTCAGTTCTTGACTCCCATATGCCACTCTGCTGTAAACTTATCTGTCCATTGCTCCTTTGATGGGAGGGGGCTTCTGGAAAGAGGCACTTCTGCAAAGACAAGACCAAAGACTTTGTTATTGCATTCATTACGGCTTCTCAGGGAAAGTAATGAACTCTGTATACTGGGAGGGCAATGCCCTCTCAGAAAGGCTTCTAAGGATTCCACCCACCACCCACCTCCAGCCCACTCTAAGCAATCTTCTTCCTCACTTTATATCCTGCTTTACTGACCCGCATCCCATGTGACACCCCTGCAAGACCAGGAGTGAAATGTCTGATTCTGCCCCTCACAGAATGATAACGTTATTTGTCCAGCATTCAGAACATCTCAGGCTGTCTCTACTTCCACCTCAGACATTTATAACATAGGAGACCACTCTCTCCCCATTCTCCATACAACCTCTTTAGAGTCCTTTGTGAGTGTACATACAAAGTTTAACCTACATACAAGCACTACATGGAAACGTGGACTAGACCCCCTTGGCCATCATCATGGTCTCTCTGCTCCAGAGCCAGAGACTAACACTCTGAAGAGCTGTGCCTGAATCAGAATTGCCCTCAGTATCCTCATGGCCAAGACTCTTCCCTTTGGCTCATTCTTTCTTTCAGTCATTGACTCATTCATTCATTTATTCAGGAACAATGTTGCATATAAGCCTTTCTTCTCCCTACCCCAATGAGTTGGTATGAATCAAAACATCACAGACAACTCGGTTGTGAAAATGAATTGTCAGGGAAAGCTTGTCTTTGCCTCAGAATACTATTGAGATGACCGCCCTCATTTCAACAGGGCTCGTGAGTGATACCCAACATTCCCAAGTAGGTCTCAGTTATACTGTGCTTCAAAGCTGGTTTTGCACACACAGCTGGACTGCTTGGGCTGGTTACAAAAAGGCTACCCTGACAGTCTTTCAGTGATTGTTTTTTAAGACCTACTCTAAGATATTCTATCCTACAACCAGACTCGGGGTCCTGGGGAAAGGAGTTATGACAGTCAATATAATATGATGGATACTATGAAGGCTTTCCAAGGTCATTCTTCAGAGAGACTGTAAGTGACATGGGATATGCTTGAGAACAAACAAAATCTTTTTTTTTACAAAAAGCAATTAAGTTCCGAATTTTGTAAATAAATAAAAGCATATTGAAGCAAGGACAAAAGACAGAGAAGAGACAGACCAGTAAGTTAACAGAAATGCATTATTATAAGTAGTTATAATAATTATGAGTAATCTGTTGTTTTGTGTGTACTTATATACATGCCATATAGTCATCAATAAATAAGTATTACTTAAAAAAAGCTACCCAATCTTCCTCCAGATCCTGCTCCCAGCATTGGCTAGGCTCATGGATTAGGGACGCCTTGTGACAATTCCACCTCTGGTTTATCTCCTGAGCCTCATCCTCCCCCATGGCCATTCACAGCTCTGACATCATCCCCATCCCAGCTGTCTTGTCATACTTGGTTTGGGTCATGCTTGAGGTCTGTTCTCAGGACAGGGACACTCACAAAGATTCAAGGAAATAAGAATCTATGCTGTTCTAGCATTTCTCATTTTCCTTATTATTTAGAGCAATTTTAACAATCTGGAAGACACTTTTTGGGCCAGCTCCTTTAATTCCATCCTTTTATATAGAAGGAATCTAAAACTCAGATTTGAAAGGATTTTGAAAAGCCATTCAGCTGGGAGCAGAGCTTGAATTAGAACTCAGCCTTTGGGGTACTATCATCATCCCAGGAGCCCACTGTCCTCCACCTGCCATGCAGAACTCTGCAGATTATACCCATGGCAGGGCTTCCAGGGCTGGCCAAACACAGAGTCTCTTCATTGGTCACACAGCTAATTGCTGCCCCAGAACCTGTCTGGTTTCCAGCTAAGGTCTCTACAGCAAAGCAGTCTCTGGTGCCCTCAAGAGGCAGAACTGAATAGTGTCCAATTGTTTCGTTGACCAGACAAAGCCAGGAAGCAAAGAAATGAACCCTCTGATCTACCTCTACCCCAATTTTATAGAATACTTTGGATTCAGCTTTTTCTTTGTCCTTTTTTTCCCCCTAGAGCTGCACCCAAGGCATATGGAAGTTCCCAGGCTAGGGGTTGAATTGGAGCTGTAGCTGCTGGCCCACAGTCAGAGCAATGCAGGAGGATCCGAGCCACATCTGCAGTACACACCACAGCTCACAGCAACACCAGATCCTTAACCCACTGAGTGAGGCCAGGGATGGAACCCATGTCTTCATGGATACTAGTTGGGTTCATTAATGCTGAGCCATTAATGCTCCCCAGGTTTTTATTTTAAAGGTCGTGAAACAGAGATGGGATTAAGATGGCGGAATAGAAGGACTGGAGCTCAACTTCTCTCCTAAAAGTAACAAAATTTACAACCAAATTCTGAGCAATCTTCAATCAAATGAACCATAAATTTTCAAAAAGATATCCTACTCCAGAAGACAAAGAGGGGGCCACATCAAGAGGTAGGAGGGGTGATTACGTGATATAAGCAACCCCATACCTCCCAGTGGGAAGCCCTACAGACTGGAAAGTAACTGTTTTGCAGAGACTCACCTACAGGAGTGAGAGTTCTGAGCCCCGCATCAAACTCCCACGTGTGAGGATCTGGCACTAGGAGAAAGAGCCCCTAGAGCATCTGGCAGTGTAGGCCAGTGGGGCTTGTGCACGGAAGCTCCACAGGACTGGGGGAAATGGAGACCCCATTCTTAAAAGGTGCACACAGACTTTCACGTGCACTGGGTCCCAGGGCAAAGCAAAGTCTCCACAGGAATCTGGGCCAAACCTGACTGCAATTCTTGGAGGACCTCCTGGGAAAATGGGTAAATGTGGCTTGTTGTGGGGGAAGGACATTGGAGGCAAAGCTCTCGGGAATATTCAGCAGCATTGCCTTTCTCTGGAGTGGCCATTTTGGGAATCTCTGGCCCCATGCATCAGCACTGAGAAGCCCCAGGCCAAACAACAATCCAAGTGGGGTCACAGCCCTGCCCATCAGTAAACAAGCTGCCTAAAGACCCCACACACACCTCTCCATCCCCTCCCCACAACCACCTCTAATCTCACCCAGAAACAAAGCCCCACACACCAGAGAGATAAGAATCAGCTCCACCTACCAGTGGGCAGGCATCAGTCCTTCCCATCAGGAAGCCTACAGCAAGCCCCCGTACCAACTTCAGCCACAAGGGCAGACAACATAAGAGAGACTACAACTCTATTATCTGTAAAAAGGTCACCACACCAAAAACCTATAAAAATGAAAAGACAGAGAACTATAAATCAGCTGAGGGAGAAAGAAAAAAACCCAGAAAAACAGCTAAGTGATCAGGAAATTCTCAGCCTCCAGGAAAAAGACTTTAGAGTGTTGATGCTGACAATGATGCAAGACATTGGAAATAAAGTGGAGGCAAAAATGGATAACTTACAGGAAACACTGAGCAAAGAGATGCAAGATATGAAACTTAAACAAGAAGAGATGCAAAATACGATAACTGAAAAAAATCCATTAGAAGCAGCCAACAGCAGAATATAGGAGGCAGAAGAATGAATAAGCGAAGTGGAGGAGAGATTAGTGGAAATTATGAATGCACAACAGAAAAGAGAAAAAAGATTGAAAACAAATGAAGAGTGTCTCAGAGAACTCTGGGACAATGTTAAATGCACCAACATCTGTATTATAGTGGTGCCAGAAGGAGAAGAGAGAGAGAAGGGGACAGAAAAAATATTCAAAGGAATAATAGCCAAAAACTTCCCTAACATGGGGAAGGAACTACTCACTCAAATCCAGGAAGTGCAACAAGTACCATATAAAACAAACCCAAGGAGGAAAACACCAAGACACATATTAATCAAACTGACCAAAATTAAAGACAAAGATAAAATATTGAAAGCAGCTAGGGAAAAGAAACAAATAATATACAAGGGAGCTCCAATAAAGTTATCAGCAGATTTTACAGCAGAAACTCTGCAGGCCAGAAGGGGGTGACATGATATACTTAACATGATGAAAGGAGAAAACCTCCAACCAAGATTACTTTACCCAGCAAGGCTCTCATTCAGATTTGAAGGAGAAATCAAAAGATTTACAGATAAGCAAAAGCTAAGAGAATTCAGCAACACTAAACCAGCTTTACAACAAATACTAAAGGGACTTCTCTAGACAGAAAAGAAAAGACCACAACTAGAAACAAAAATTCCATAAATGCAAGGCTCACCAGTAAAGGTACATATACAGTAAAGATACGAAATCATCCATGCACAATTATGCCACCAAAATCAGAAATCATGAGAAGAGGAGGATACAAATGCAGGACACTGTATATCCATTTACTATTAAGAGACCAACAACTTAATTTCACATATATATATAGACACATATCAAAACTTCGAATAACTGCAAACCAAAAATCTACAATTGATACACACACAAATAAGAAAAATCAACTCAAATACAATACTAAAGACAGTCATCAAATCACAAAAGGGGAGACCAAGAGAAGAAGGGAAGAAAAAAGGCAACAAAAACAAATCCAAAGCAATTAATAAAATGGTGATAAGAACATACATATCAATAATTGCCTTAAGTGTAAATGGACTAAATACCCCAACCAAAAGACATAGACTGGCTGAATGGATACAAAAACAAGATCCATATATCTGCTGTCTTCAAGAGACTCACTTCACTTCTAGGGACACATACAAATTGAAAGTGAGAGGATGGAAGAAAATATTCCATGCAAAAGGAAATCAAAAGAAAGCTGGAGTAGCAATACTCATATCAGACAAAATAGACTTTAAAATGAAGAATATTTTAAGGGACGAGGAAGGTCAGTACATAATGATCAAAGGATCAATCCAAGAAGAAGATATAACAATTTTAAATATCTACACACCCAACATCGTTTCACAAAAATATATAAGGCGACTACTAACAACCTTAAAAGGACAAATCGACAATAACACAATCATAGTGGGGGACTTTAACACCCCACTTACAGCAATGGACAGATCATCTAGACAGAAAGTCAATAAGGAAACACAGGCCCTGAATGAAGCATTAGACCAGATGGACTTTTTTTTTCTCAATGAATTTATTACATTTATAGTTGTACCAGATGGACTTAATAGATATTTATAGGACATTCCATCCAAAAGTAGCAGAATACATATTCTTCTTTTTTTTTTTTTTTTGGTCTTTTTTCTATTTCTGGGGCTGTTCCTGTGGCACATGGAGGTTCCCAGGCTAGGGGTCCAATCAGAGCTGTAGCCGCCGGCCTATGCCAGAGCCACAGCAACACGGGATCCGAGCCGCGTCTGCAACCTACACCACAGCTCACGGCAACACCGAATCGTTAACCCACTGAGCAAGGGCAGGGACCAAACCCGCAACCTCATGGTTCCTAGTCGGATTCGTTAACCACTGCGCCACGATGGGAACTCCCTACATATTCTTCTTAAGTGCACACGGAACAGTCTCTAAGATTGATCACATCCTGGGCTACAAATCCAACCTTGGTAACTTTAAGAAAATTGAAATCATATCAAGCATCTTTTCCGACCACAATGCTAGGCGATTGGAAATTAAAAACAAGAAAAAACTGCAAAAAACACAAACACGTGGAGACTAAACAACATGCTGCTAAGCAATCAATGGATCCCCAAAGAAATCAAAGAGGAAATTTAAAAATACCTAGAGGCAAATGACAAAAGATACAACACTCCAAAACCTATGGGATGAAGCAAAAGTGGTTCTAAGAGGGAAGTTTATAGTAATACAAGCCTACCTCAGGAAACAAGAAATAACTCAAATAAACAACCTAACTTTACATCTAAAGCAGCCAGAGAGAGAAGAACAGACAAGACCTAAAGTTGGTAGAAGGAAAGAAATCATAAAGATCAGAGCAGAAATCAATAAAGTAGAAATGAAGAAAACCATAGAAAAGATCAATGAAACGAAAAGCTGGTTCTTTGAAAGGATCAACAAAATTGATAAACCCTTAGCCAGACTTATCAAGATAAAAAGAGAGAGGACCCAAATCAATAAAATTAGAAATGAAAAAGGAGAAGGAACAATGGACATCACCAAAATACGAAGGATCATAAGAGACTACTATATGCAACTATGTGCCAATAAAATGGAAAACCTAGAAGAAATGGACAAATTCTTAGAAAAGTACAATCTTCCAATACTAAATCACGATGAAATAGAAAAGACTAATGGATCAATCACAAGTACTGAAATTGAAACTGTGATTAAAAAACTTCCAACAAGCAAAAGTCCAGGACCAGATGGCTTCACAGGCAAATTCTATCAAACATTTAGAAAAGAGCTAACACCTATCCTTCTGAAACTATTCCAAAGAGGAAGGGATACTCCCAAACTTGTTCTATGAGGCCACCATCACCCTGATACCAAAACCAGACAAAGACACCACAAAAAAAGAAAACTACAGGCCAATTTCACTGATGAACATCAATGCAAAAATCCTCAACAAAACACTAGCAAATCAAGTCCAACAATACATTAAAAGGATTGTACATCATGATATAGTGGGATTTATCTCAGGGATGCAAGGGTTCTTCAATATCTGCAAATCCATCAGTGTGATACACCACATTAACAAACTGAAGAATAAAAACCATATGATCCTCTCAATAGATGCAGAAAAAGCCTTTGACAAAATCCCACACCCACTTCTGATAAAAACCCTTCAGAAAGTGGGCATAGAGGGAACCTATCTCAACATAATAAAGGCCATACATGACAAACCCAGAGCTAACATCATTCTCAATGGTGAAAAGCTGAAAGAATTCCCACTGAGATCAGGAACAAGACAAGGATGTCCACTCTTACCACTACTATTCAACAGAGTTTTGGAAGTCCTAGCCACAGCAATCAGAGAAGTAAAGGAAATAAAAGGAATCCAAATTGGAAAGGAAGAAGTAAAATTATCACTATTTGCAGATGACATGATACTATACCTAGAGAATCCTAAAGACTCTACCAGAAAACTGTTAGAGCTCATCCATGAATTTGGCAGTCACAGGATACAAAATTAATACACAGAAATCAAGAGCATTTCTATATACTAACAATAAAATAGCAGAAAGAGAAATAAGGGAAACAATCCCATTTACCATTGCACGAAAAAGAATAAAATACCTAGGAGTAAACCTACCTAAAGAGAAAAAAGACCTGCACTCTGAAAACTATAAGACACTGATGAAAGAAACCAAAGATGACACAAATAGATGGAAAGACACACCATGCTCTTGGATTGGACAAGTCAATATTATCAAAATGACTATACCACCCAAGGCAATCTACAGATTCAATGCAATCCCTATCAAATTACCAAGGACATTTTTCACAGAACTCAAACAAAATATTTTAAAGATTTTTGGGAAGCCCAAAAGACCCAGACTAGCCAAAGCCATCCTGAGAAAGAAAATGGAGCTGGAGGAATCAGTCTCCCTGACCTCAGGTTATACTACAAAGCTACAGTCATCAAAACCATATGGTACTGGCACAAAGACAGAAATACAGATCAGTGAACAGGATGGAAAGCCCAGAATTAAACCCATGCACCTATAGTCAACTAATATATGAGAAAGGAGGCAAGAATATTCAATGGAGAAAAGACAGCTTGTTCAATAAGTGGTGCTGGGAAAACTGGACAGTCACATTCAAAAGAATGAAATTAGAATGCTTCCTAACACCATCCACAAAAATAAACTCAAAATGGAATTCTCCTTACGGCCCAGTGGTTAATGAACCCAACGAGCACCCATGAGGTCATGGGCTCAATCCTTGGCCTCGTTCAGTGTGTTAAGGATCCAGCATTGCCATGAGCTGTGGCTTGGATCTGGTGTTGCTGTTGCTGTGGCATAGTCTGGCAGCTACAGCTCAAATTTGACCCCTAGCCTGGGAACCTCCATATGCCCATGGGTGTGGTCCTACAAAGACAAAAAGACAAAAATAAAATGTAAAAGAATGAAATTAGATCACTTCCTAACACCATACACAAAAATAAACTCAAAATGGGTTAAAGACCTGGATATAAGACCAGATACTATAAAACTCTTAGAGGAAAACATAGGCCAAACACTCTCCGACATAAACCACAGAAACATCTTCTCCGATCCAGCTCCTAGAGTAATGACAATAAAAACAAAAACAAACAAATGGGACCTAATCAAACTTAAAAGTTTCTGCACAGCAAAGAAAACCCTAAACAAAACAAAAAGACAACCCACAGAATGGGAGAAAATATTTGCAAATGAATCGACTCACAAGGGATTAATCTCCAAAATTTATAAACACCTTCTGCCGCTCCATACCAAAAAAACAAACAACCCCATTGAAAAATGGGGAGAAGATCCAAACAGACAGTTCTCCAAAGAAGACATACAGATGGCCAAAAAACACAGGAAAAGATGTTGCATCACTCGTTATGAGAGAAATGCAAATCAAAACCACTATGAGGTACCACCTTATGCCAGCCAGAATGGCCATCATCAAAGTCTACAAACAATAAGTGCTGGAGAGGGTGTGGAGAAAAGGGACCCCTATTTCACTGTCGGTGAGATTGTAAATTGGCGCAACCACTGTGGAAAACGGTATGGAGATGCCTCAGAAAACTGAAAATAGAACCACCGTTTGATCCAGCAATCCCATTCCTGGGCGTCTATCCAGAGGAAACCATGACTCGAAAGACACATGTACTCCAGTGTTCACTGCAGCACTATTTTCAATAGCCAAGATGTGGAAACAACCTAAATGTCCATCACAGAGGAGTGGATCAAGAAGATGTGGTACATACACACAATGGAATATTACTCAGCCATTAAAAGGAACGAAATAGTGGCATTTTTAGCAACATGGGTGGACCTAGAAATTATCATGCTAAGTGAGGTCAGTCAGACAATGGGACACCAACATCAAAAGCTTTCACTGACATGTGGAATCTGAAGAAAGGACACAATGAACTTCTTTGTAGAACAGATACTGACTCACAGACTTTGAAAAACTTATGGTTTCCAAAGGAGACAGGTTGGGGGTGGGGGGATGGGCTGGGTTTGGGGATGGAAATGCTATAAAATTTGGTTGTGATGATCATTGCACAACTATAAATGTAATTGAGTAATAAAAAATAAAAAATAAATAAACGCTTCTATTTCAAAAAAAAAAAAAAAGACCCCAATGTTAGCTCTATTTCAAGTGTACCAATGATCCAGTTTGTCAGGTTCCTCGTGCTTTATCCTAGTCAGTTAGTTAGTTAGTTTTTAGGGCTGCACCCATGGCATATGAAAGTTCCCAGGCTAGGGGTCTAGTTGGAGCTATAGCTGCCAGCCTACGCCATAGCCACAGCAATGCCAGATCCAGGCCACATCTGTGACCTTCACTGCAGCTCATGTCAATGCCAGATCCTTAACCCACTGAGCGATGCCTGGGATCAAACCCTCATCCTCATGGATACTAGTTGGGTTCGTAACCCACTGAGCCACAATGGGAACTCCTGCTTTATTCAATTTAAATCATTCACATAGTAAACAACTATTGAGTACATACTATGTGCTGTGTTTTGAAAGTGCAAAGCACTGAACTACATTGATGTATTTGTATTAAAATTTAAAAAATTAAGATGATACCCATGTTATTTTTTAAGAAAGGCTTTCAAATATTCTTGTACGGATTTCTTAAAAAGATTAATATCACTTTACTGATGGGAAAATATCATTCAATCAGGATGGCACATCCCATTAAGCATCAAAGAGATGCTGTATCTTAGTTCTTAAAGTATGGCTTTGTGTCCCCAGAGATAATTGGTGATAACAACTATGCATTTTATGGCTCTATTTATCTGTGTTGAAGAGGTCCACTTCAAATATAGGTTGTACTTATAGAGCAGAATCATTGGTTTGGTAACTGCCCTTGTCTTCTTTAAGCATCATATCAGAGAATACCCTTTCTGATTTTATGGGGAGTTAATTTATTCATATCTTAAGCATTTTAGTTGAAGAAATTTTAATTTTAGGTCTAGTTTTTTTTTAATCTTTGTACATATATATATATATATTCTAATTCATTCATTCTAAGTTGAAAGAGAATTTGCAAAGTGAAAACCAGGTATTTCTTCTTAAGATTATGAATAACCATGAAGAGGAAGATGAAACTGTAGAAGAGAAATACAGAATGTTAGGACTGAAAGAGCCCATGGTGATCACTGTCTCACGTTACAGATGGGGAAATTGAGGCCTAGAAAATTTAAGTCATGTGTCTAGGATTATGTAACAGCTACTGTCCAAGTGGCAAGGCTGATTTTAAACTCATGTCTTACGTTTCCAAGGCCTGTATTGTTTCCAGTTTACTTAGACTCACTACCACCTTTGAAGAAAAATACTTAGAATGCATATACATGTTTTAGTTAAACAGAACAGTTTTGTATAACTATTTGCATTTGATAGGATCAGTGGTTTTCCTTCTACCATCCGTTTCAAAAAGACTCACGATTCCCCTGCCATGTTGGAAATATCCACTTGCAGTGGCTCTGCACACATTCACTGAAATGAACAACTTGACATTCGGCTTTCCCAAGACCCAAAATCAGTCTGAAGAAGTAAAGAATAGATTACTACTTCAAAATGTAAAGTGTGTACTGCCCCCAAATTTAAGTATACGTATTCAATTTTGAAAGCTCTATGATAAGATTATAATTGCATGGAGTTCCCGTCGTGGCGCAGTGGTTAACGAATCCGACTAGGAACCATGAGGTTGCGGGTTTGGTCCCTGGCCTTGCTCAGTGGGTTAAGGATCCGGCAGTGCCGTGAGCTGTGGTGTAGGTTGCAGACGCGGCTCGGATCCCGCATTGCTGTGGCTCTGGTGTAGGCCGGTGGCTACAGCTCCGATTCAACCCCTAGCCTGGGAACCTCCATATGCCGCAGGAGCGGCCCAAGAAATAGCAAAAAGACAAAAAAAAAAAAAAAAAAAAAAAAGAAAAAGAAAGAAAGAAAAAGATTATAATTGCATCCAAACAGAAACTCTGCACCCATTAAACTACAACCCCCCATTACCTCCCTCCTCCCAGGGCCTGGCAATATCTATTCTACTTTCTATCTCTATGATCTTATCTATTCTAGGTATCTTATATAAGCGGAATCATACAATATTTGTCCTTTTGTGACTGGCTTATTTCACTTAGTGTAATTCTTTAAAGTTTACCCACATTGTAGTGTGTGTCAGAATTTCATTCCTTTTTATAGGCCAAATAATATCCCATTGTATGTATATATGACATTTTGTTTATCCATTCATCTGTTGATGGATATCTGAGTTGTTTCTCCTTTTGGGGTCTTGTGAATAATACTGCTTAAAGCTTTTTAAAAAGTTTTTTTAATTTTTATTTTTAAAAATTTTTACTGCCTCACCTGGAAGTTCATGGGCTAGAGGCTGAATTGGAGCTACAGCTGGGGCCTATACCATAGTCATGGCAACACTAGATCCCAGCTCCATCTGTGACCTATGCCTCAACTCATAGTGATGCTGGATCCTTAACCCACTGAGACAGGCCTGGGATGGAACCCACATCCTCATAGACACAACATTTTTCTTTTAGAAAAAAAAGATTTTACCTTTTTCTGGATGGTGATAGATATCATGTTTATTTTTGTCAAGTACGCTACAGCTTATTAGCCAATATCTGTTATCAGCTATATCTCCAGCACCTATTTGAAAATTACCTGCATCTCTTTCTCCAGCTGAGTATTACCTCACCATTTTCCCCTTCTGCTCACACATTTCAAGTTTAGATACTTTGGGGAGTTTGTCACTTGGAACTGCCTGCTGGGCTCCCCAGTTCTCATGTGGGGTCAGTCCCAGTCTGGTTTATGCTTTTGAGAGAATTAAGGGCAGTTTGTGTTTCAAACATATTTTGATATACTTAAACATGTTTCATGATCTTTATTTTTTCTTTTTTAAATTTTTTAATTATTACTCAATGAATTTATTACATTTATAGTTGTGCAATGATCATCACAACCAAATTTTATAGCATTTCCATCCCCAAACCCAGCTCATCCCCCCACCCCCAACCTGTCTCCTTTGGAAACCATAAGTTTTTCAAAGTCTGTGAGTCAGTATCTGTTCTACAAAGAAGTTCATTGTGTCCTTTCTTCAGATTCCACATGTCAGTGAAAGCTTTTGATGTTGGTGTCCCATTGTCTGACTGACCTCACTTAGCATGATAATTTCTAGGTCCACCCATGTTGCTAAAAATGCCACTATTTCGTTCCTTTTAATGGCTGAGTAATATTCCATTGTGTGTATGTACCACATCTTCTTGATCCACTCCTCTGTGATGGACATTTAGGTTGTTTCCACATCTTGGCTATTGAAAATAGTGCTGCAGTGAACACTGGAGTACATGTGTCTTTCGAGTCATGGTTTCCTCTGGATAGACGCCCAGGAATGGGATTGCTGGATCAAACGGTGGTTCTATTTTCAGTTTTCTGAGGCATCTCCATACCGTTTTCCACAGTGGTTGCGCCAATTTACAATCTCACCGACAGTGAAATAGGGGTCCCTTTTCTCCACACCCTCTCCAGCACTTATTGTTTGTAGACTTTGATGATGGCCATTCTGGCTGGCATAAGGTGGTACCTCATAGTGGTTTTGATTTGCATTTCTCTCATAACGAGTGATGCAACATCTTTTCCTGTGTTTTTTGGCCATCTGTATGTCTTCTTTGGAGAACTGTCTGTTTGGATCTTCTCCCCATTTTTCAATGGGGTTGTTTGTTTTTTTGGTATGGAGCGGCAGAAGGTGTTTATAAATTTTGGAGATTAATCCCTTGTGAGTCGATTCATTTGCAAATATTTTCTCCCATTCTGTGGGTTGTCTTTTTGTTTTGTTTAGGGTTTTCTTTGCTGTGCAGAAACTTTTAAGTTTGATTAGGTCCCATTTGTTTGTTTTTGTTTTTATTGTCATTACTCTAGGAGCTGGATCGGAGAAGATGTTTCTGTGGTTTATGTCGGAGAGTGTTTGGCCTATGTTTTCCTCTAAGAGTTTTATAGTATCTGGTCTTATATCCAGGTCTTTAACCCATTTTGAGTTTATTTTTGTGTATGGTGTTAGGAAGTGATCTAATTTCATTCTTTTACATTTTATTTTTGTCTTTTTGTCTTTGTAGGACCACACCCATGGGCATATGGAGGTTCCCAGGCTAGGGGTCAAATTTGAGCTGTAGCTGCCAGACTATGCCACAGCAACAGCAATGCAGGATCCTTAACCTACTGAGCAAGGCCAGGCATCATACCTGAGTCCTCATGAATATTAGTCGGGTTCTTTAACCACTGAGCCACTATGGCAACTCCCAAAGTTTGGTCTTTACGGCAACCACCCTGAAGCTATCTAGGAGCCTGTCAAGAGTTGCCTCATTAAAATTAAAAACACTCCTCTTACTCTTATCACTCAGGAAATTCCAAGCGTTTTAGGAGCTCTGGACTAGGAACCAGAGACAAAAACCAAACATCTTTCAATGACATCACAGGTATGCTGGTAAATGTTTAACGACCAACTTTCCAGGGTAAAATAAAACAACAGCCCATCCTTGCAGTGTATGCTAATTGCTAATTTCCTTGATGTACTCCACAATGGCTGACTTCCAGCTGCCAACATGATGTCCCTGGAGGTGTAGTTGGAAGGAGATGTGTCCAACTGGCTCTGGCAAACTATTTTGAGCCAGCTCCAATCCACCACTGCCTTTACTCTGGCTTAGCCTTAATATTGCTATATTGGAGTCTCTACTGAATACATACATGTTGGAAGAGGTCCTCCACTCAGAACTGACAGAAATTAAACATCTGTCCAACTTGCACGAGCTCTTGGAATCACTCACCTTTTATCTCTCCAATAATTGTTCCTTCTCTCACAATTTTATTTGCAGAGTCTTCATGGTGTTTTATTCTATGTATGTAGATCTCAGTGTTCAGCCAAGGATTCACGAGGGAAACTTATGCAGATTTCTGAAGCCCTTTCTCTGTAGAGCTCCCTTCTTTCTGGTACTCTGCCTTGCCTATTCAAGCTGCCTTGGCCTCCCTGCACTCTGCCACCTCCACTCAGGCTGTTATGATCTTCTTTGTTTCCCACCTCTGCATCACATTCCAGAAAGCGCTCCCAGGCAGGAATGAACTGTGTTCATTGCAGGTTTCACCTTATTTGTTTCCTTTCTCTCAGGGATCTTAGTTCTGTGACGCCTGTTGTGTAAGGTCTGAAGCAGTTGTTTCACACATTTTTTCCAATTTCCTAGTTATTTACCATGGGGGTACACGTCTGTTATCAGTTACTCCATTGCAGCCAGAAGAGGGCATCGTCTTGCTTCCATTTAGCTAAAGCGGATTCCTTTCTCACAAGGATATATCACATTTCTGATTTGGTATTTTCCTTTTACAAAAAAGGAGTTTGTCTTATTTCTGTTTTCACAGAAACTGTCAGCTTGCTATACTTTTACCCTACCTTGCTTTTGTGAGTGGATTGTCCATGCATCTTGGAATAAGCTTTGTGAAAGCAGTGTTCTGAAAGCAGCACCATTCATCTGGCTTGCACTTCCTGAGTGATAGACCTAGACTGCTATACTCACATGGGGGCCATTAGGTCCAGAATTATCCATAATGATATCACATGAATTCTTTACCTCTGGAGTTGATGAAAATGGCCCGAGGACTAATTGAAAGTAACTGAACTCACATCAACAAAAGAGAATCAAGTACAATTTGTTAAGGATAAAACCATCACTTAACATTGGATGTATTTTAAATATTAACTTCAAATTTTTCCTATGAGGAAAGTAGAAAAAATCTTTAGCCAAGTATGCCTAAGTGGCCTGTGTCTGTGGTGGTATAATCTGGATTGACCTTTTCTTGCATTGTCCAGGCTTGGCTGATCCTCACATGAGTATCCGTTGCTGATCTTAGTCTGTATGAGTCTGTGTTGGAACAGAAGATTCTATTATCAGTACCTTTCTTGACAGATGCACAACTATTTTTCAGCCTGAAATTGTCTAGGGTCTTGAAAAAACAAAACAGTAATGAGATTTTTCTTTCTTCCAATACATTCTGCAAAACACCTCCATTAGTTACTTGTCATCAGAGAATGGTTTTTCTTTTTAGTGATACTGTGTATTACTTTCCTCTGGCTGCTATAACAAATGACCACAAACTCCATGGCTTGAGACAATAGAAACTGATTCTCTCCCACTTCTGGAGGCCAGAGGTCTGAAATCAATTTCACTGGGCCAACTTCAAGGTGATAACAGGGCTATACTCCTTCCAGAGGCTGTAGGAGAGAGGTCTGTTCCTTGTCTCTTCCGACTTTTCAGTAGATGCTGGCACTTGTGCCTCAGGGCTGTATGACTCCAATTTCCAAAGTAGCATCCTCGGATCTCTCTTTGCTCCCTCCTCACATTGCTTTCTCCTCTGTGTGTATCAACTCTCCCTCTCCCTCTCTCCTATGAGGACATTTGGGATGATATTTAGGACTCTACCCAGATAATTCAGGATAATCTCCCCATCTCAAGATCCTTAATAACACCTGCAAAGTTAATCTTTTCAAATAAGGTAGCATTTAGTTTCTAGAAATTAAGATGTAGCTAACTTTGGGGGGGGGATATTTTTTGGCCTACCATGTGGGAAATACTGCTTCTTGTCTAAGTGTATTTTTTAAATTATTGTTGAATTCCATGAGACATGTCTTCTGGCCATGCTGTGGTACTTCAGGCTATCTAAAGAAAGAAAAAAAAATGAACTGAGAGAAATATGATGCTCTAGGGTTCTTGTGTAACACTGTTAAGTTAAATACCCTCTCCATGTGTGGTAACTAAAGATTTTTCTTTTTATCCATTTGGGGCCCACTCTAGTCAAGTTTGCCCTAAGTCTATAAAAAGGACAGTGATATAGCCCAAAGAGTGTTCAGATGACACCTTTATCTCGACTTGTTACATGATCTTCCTTTATTCTAGAATTGTTCTGCATGATTAGCCTTAAGAGAATCTAGATCAGCCAGGCTCACAGCCACCATTAGTCACCCAAGAGTTTATATTCAGATAAAATAGACACAGCTAAAAGAAAGATTTGGGGGTAGATAGAAAAAGATAGAATAATAAGGGAGAAAAAATAAATAAGTGGTCCCATTTGGAGGGGAACAGTCAAGAAATAAGTGAACAAGTATTTAATGAGCAACCATGATACAATTGAATGTATATGGCTCTATTGAGGGAAAAAAAAAACAGTATGATGTCATCCTTGCCATCAGAGAACCTTCAATCTAGGAAGACAGAAATGTACAAATTGCACTATAATATAAGATGCATTAATATAGGGACCGTAGGAAAGAGTCAAAATGAGGCGGGAAAGTTCACATCCAGTTAGAGGGATCAAGGAAGTTTTCGTGAGGGAGGCGGTGTTTAAGTGATACCTAGGACTGGCAGGGACAAGACAAGAGAGTGCACACACTGTGAGGCTGAGACTTTACAAATCCATGGTCTGGAACCTCAGTTAAGCAAGGCTGCTTCCAGGTCCTCGCAGTGCCGCTTTCATCCCTGCAGCAACTATTTTAAACAGTCCCTACTCTCAAGCTCCCTACTTCACCATCTCCCCCTAATTCTCAACAGAGAACTGTTGGCAGGAACATTTCCAACTTCTTTCCTCCATCTATGAGGCTAACTGCAGCATCCTCATCTGATTCTGCTTCTCTCCCAGCTCAGGGAAGAGGAGTTTCTCTTTAGGTAAGGTAAGGCTCCTGGATGACCACCCCACCCTGAGGTTGGTTTATTCCTCCTTCCACCCCTTAAGGGACTCTGCTCTGCTGGTTAGCCCCTCTCTCTTATACGAAGCGGTTAAGGGAGCACACTTGGAGTTCAAATCTCAGCTCTACTTCCTTCTGGCTCTAACATGAATAAATTCCCTCTCTGGGCCTCAGTGTCCCTATCTGTAAAAGGGGAACAGCAGTAGTACCTACTTTGGAAGGTTGTTGAGAGGATTGAACGGATTATCGCATATAAAATAGTCAAGACTCCAGCCCACAGGTGGTGTTCAGTGGGTGCCAGTACATGTCTTTAACCTTCCCCTCTGTGGGCTCCTTAATCTCTGCCTTAAAATATGTTCAACACATTGCTGTTCATCAGAATAAAACTCCCTCTCTGATCATCTCTTTTACCATTTGCTCTCTCGCTCTCTCTCTCTCTCTCTCTCTCTCTCTCTCTCTCTCTCTCTTCTTATCTATATAACCAGCCCTCTTGAAGGAGTGGTTCACATAGGTGGAAGCAGTGACTGGAGCTGCAGAAAGCCTGGAGCATGGTTGAAGAACAAAGGAATAGAGGAAAATGCCAGAAGTGTAGCCTGGAACCAAGTCATGAGCAGGCTAGGTTGTTGGGCTTTATTCTGCAGGTTGTGGCGGAACTATTGACTTCTGGCCAAGGAGTGACCTGAGGGAACTGTATTTTAAAAATATTCATCAGGCAGTAATGTGTAGATGAGAACTCTTAGACAGTTATTGCACTGAGAGAGATGAATTTATGCACCAAAAGAGGCAGTGACAGGAAGGGGTAGGACACAGAAAATCAACACAAGTCAAATTGAGAAAACTTGGCAGTGGATGGGATGTAGGAGAAGAGAGAAAAGAAATTATTGATGATTGTGAGGCTTTCAACCTGATATCAAGCTGCCTGCACCCAAACAGGCATGGAAAGTAAGGAGAAATGGTTTGGGAATTGCTGGGTGTGAAGAATAACACCAGCCACTAGGTGTCACTCTACTCCTAGTCTGAAAATCACAAAGCAGCCACTGAGCTCCGGAAGGACCATAAAAAGCTGTGACTGATCTCTACCTCCTGACTGAGACATAGGTCCTGACTTCTTTTCCTGCAAGGCTGGTACAGAAACTCCATACGCATTAGAGACTCATTGTGTGTTATAGACATCCATATTGCCGATGGCTCCTTGGGAGCGCTATGCTCTGAAATCCCACAATCGAAGAACCAGTGCTCTGGGCCTTTAAAGATTTTGACCTTTGAGGAAGGTAAGAAACCAGGGGTCACAGACTCATGTACCTTCAGGGGCCTGGAGTTATGAAGGATGATGTTATGTGGAGAAGTGAGGTCTGCGCAAACTAGAACGTATGTCTTTCCTGAAGACATTTAGATTCAGAAATTAAAAACCACTGTGCAGGCTTCACTAAATACATCTGCAGCCGATCACTTTGCGACCTATGCCTTAAGCTTCTCACTTAAGAGGAATGTTAGATACCTAACAGCAAAGACTTGGATGCATGGGAAACAGGATGGTGGGGGTGGGGTAGGTATTAGGAGTGGGATAACTTGGCCTGTTAAGTCTTTTGTATACACAGTTTGTTTCTCTCTATTCAGAGGGATCCACATACCCAAGCATGGGAGACACAGTGCCAGAAGCTCAGGGAGGCCATGGTCCTGCTCTGACTCATGGAACCAATGAACACTGGAGCATATTATCTGACTCAGCAGTCCCCAAACCTCAGGCATTTGTGACGTTCCCACCTTCACAGTTTTTGCCACATCACCTGGACTCACTTAACCCTTTTCTTTAGCCGTTTGGCTAAGCTTTTGGAGACAATAGCCCTTAAATCAATTCACTTTTTTATTTGGATTCTTCCTAAGAAATATTTTAAAAATAGCAAGTATTTTGTGTGTAATTTTTTAAAACACACAATTAAAATTAATGAATAAGTGAGTACCACCTAAAATATTCTCAAGTGCTCCCAGTAGTATGCATGTCACACGCTGGGAAGCACTGGTTCAAGCCCTTGAGACTGCAGATGAGGAGTGTGACACTGGTTCTGAATAAATAAGTCCGAGTTCCCAATCCCTGCTCTGTGATTTTTCTTTTTGGCCTTAGGCCTGGGATGGAACCCATGCCACAGCAGTGACCTAAGCCACAGCAGTGACAATGCCAGATCCTTAACCCCTGAACCACGAGGGAGCTCCAACACTGTTTGATTTTGCTTGTATTACTTATACTTTCTGAGTTTCTATTTTCTCATCTGTAAAGTGGGGGAAACTACCGCTTTTTCCCAGAAATGCTCTGAGAATTAGTGACAGTACGTGTAAAGCCATGAAGAATTGATGCTATCATGAACGGTGCTATTGTTAATGACCCTCTCAAGTCACAGCCCCAATCAGGGTCCTGTGGCTCCTGTCATTTAAGCCAAAAGAATGAGACGGAGTCATTTGAGAAGCAAAGGAAAGCTTTATTCTTTGACCAGAGAATAGAGAGGTGGGAGCCCCTGCTCCAGAGTCCAGGCTCTCCAACAAGCAGGGATGGGGCTCTTTTAGAGGGAGCTTGTCAGCAGGGAGGGGTCGGAGGTCTCACACCTGCGCAGGCCCAGTGGTACCCACCCTTTGGATCACAGTGCCAGGTGGAGGTCTCTGCATGCGGCTGCTGCTGCCATCTTGAATTGAGAGCTGTGCAGGGCAGTTCTGCACACAGTCCCTGAACTGAAGTGCCAGGGACAGCCCTTCTCCCACTAGGAACTCTGGTCTGAGGTGCCAGGGGCAAGGCCTCTGCATGAAGCACCCTATGAGCAAGTGAAGCACAAAAGGAAGGAAAGAAAAAAGGTTATTTTATGACCCAGATTCTATTTTAACTCCCTGGGAATTTTAATGGGCTTTGCTGGTGACAAATCCTTCCTCTGTCATTTGTCCTGCTCCTCATTCTTGAGGGCTGCTGAGGGGAGAATCTCCATCTACTCTAACTATTTCATGCTGATTTGAGTGTTGTCACAACCTCGGGAGAGGAGCAGAGCTTCTCCCCAGCTGCCTTAGGTGAATGTGATAGGGTCACCAGGCCTCAGTCCGGACTGTTCCTACCCTGAGCCACCGCCATTTGGCTAAGCTTTTGGAGACAATTTAGGGTGCATGGAGTCAATGTTAACAAGAGGATAGTGGTCACGTGCCAATTTTTTCCTAAAAATGAAGTATATAGGTCTTTTGCAAAAGTGTGCCCCGATGTGGAGGTTCATTGCCACACATGGCCTGAATATTCCTGGTCACACTTTTGTTGTTTTCAGAAGAGAAGCTTCAGGTCAGAGAGAGGTTCACATGAGTAGTCAAATGGGTCTGTTGCCCCAGGTTGTCTCTGGAGTTTGGGGCTTAGGGGCCCTCTTCATGCAAGTGTGCTGTGCCCACAGAGCGATACCTGTAACTTCAGCGCAGACTGGATGGTTAGGGTCACCAGGTGGGGTGCATTCCCCATAGGAGTGAGCTGATCTTGCAGGCTGCTGGTTGTCCAGGTTTTTAGATATGCCAAGTCTCCTAGCCAGAAGGGGTGGAGGACCAGGTCAGTGGGTGTGGACAGCACCTGGTTACCAAACTCCATGAGAGCTTTCCTGGTCTCTCCTACCTGGAGGGCATACTTGAGTTGTTCCTTTTCAAGAGGGTCAAGTTGTCCCTTCTTCAGGCTTGGAGAATGGGTCTACATATATGAATTCAAATGCACTTCACTTTAACACATCCCTCAGGGCTAAGTGCATGCAGAGAAGGCAACTGGAAGCAACTTAAGCCAGGTTTCTTAAGTTTCCAGACATAGCATGGCTAAAGCCCATTTCAAGGTCTAATTGGACCTCTCTACTTTTCCTGACGATTGGGGTCTCCAGGCTGAGGGCAAGGCCCACTTTATGCCCAAGGCACTCGTTATTCCCTTTGTCACTTGAGACACAAATGCTGGACCATTACCACCTTGTAGGGATCCTGGGATCCCAAACCTGGGAATTACTTCTGTTAGTAATGCTTCTATCCACCAGAATATATGCCTACTAGCAACAAAAAGATACCTGAAATTGCCTGGTACTCTCTACATGGCAGTTAAATCAATCTGCCAGGCTTCCCCAGGATATGTCCCTCTAGTCTGGAGGGCCTGGTGTTGGAGTTGTTCATTGTGCAGTTGGGGCATGTCTCAACTATCTGAGTGATTATACTTTTCATACCAGGAGTTACCATGACCTCAACTAGTCAATTATACACAGCTTCCTTCCCAGAATGCATTCTTTGATAAGCTTCCCCAGTGGCTTGACAAGCTGCAGTTCCGAGAAAGAAGTATTGCCCATAATCATGAACTAGCCACCTAGATCTCCACTGAAGACCCATTTTCAGGCTTTATCCAATTCTTTCCTTGTGTAGATTGGGGGATAATTGGATGGATCTGGCCTTGGAAGTATGAGGGATAGTTGCCAAGTTACTGGTTCTAGGGCTGTCCTTTTGGAATTCTGTCTTTCTTGTTTCCCTTATAAACTCTGCATCTCTCCTTCTCTCTCTTTTTGTCTTTTTAGGGCCACACTGTGGCTTATGGAGGTTCCCAGGCTAGGTGTCGCATCGAAGCTATAGCAGCTGGCCTACATCACTGCCATAGCAATGTGGGATCCAAGCTGCGCCTGCGACCTACACCACAGCTCACAGCAATGCCAGATTCTTAACCCACTGAGCAAGGCCAGGGATCCAACCTGTGTCCTCACGGATGCTAGTCAGATTAATTTCCACTGAGCCACAACGGGAACTCCATACTCTGCATCTCTTTTGATGACCCCTACAATGAATCACTGCCACCTTTTCTGTACTGCTTCTAAGAGCCTCGGGATGCTTAGGTCAGGTTTCACCTATTTATTCTTCATACTAAGCATATCTCTTTCCCTACAGATAGCCCTGTGTGCATGAAGGGTGACATATGCACACCGGGGATCTGGATAAACATATAAGATTTTCCCTGTCCTGAGCTCTAAGGCGCGGGTGAGAGTGAACAGCTTGGCCTTTTGGGCAAAAGTCCCTGGGTATAGGCTTCGTGCCTCTATGACTTGGGTCTGGGAGGTTACTGCATATCCCTCCAGCCCTTTCCCCTCATAAAACAGCTCCTCTCCACAAACTCCTCTTTAGCATTTGGGACAGGCTTGCTTCTAGGTTGGGGCAACTGGAATCACTGTGCCTATTGTTGCTGTACAATCTCGTTCCAAGGGCCCTGTTTTTGTAGGTAGCAAGGTGGCAGGGTTTAGTGTGTGACAGCTTTTATGGTAACCACTGGGCTCTGTGAATGCCTGTTCTTGGACCTTCCCTTGATGCTCCCATAATTTTACAACTCTTGTGACTGAATTTGCCTGATCTGGTGTTCAGAAGGAAGTAAACGGCACTGATGTTTGCTAAGATTTAACAGGCTTTCCTTCTATGTTCAATGTCAGGAATCCTCAGGGTCAATTGGAGGGCCAGCTTAGGAGCCCTTTGGCTCATCATTCTTCATATATTTGGACCATCTGCCTTCAAGCATAGTGGCTAGGACCTGCCATTCAGGGCTGAGGAGGCAGTCCCTCTTCCAGTGTCCCTCTTGTTTACATAAGGTGCATTGATTGGGTCCTAATTTCCTTGGCTTACTAGCCCTTGGCGGAGGCTGAGGGTCACTCACTGGAGTCTAGAGTCTCCATGGGCAGTTAGCCTAGATTGATGTGCTGACCAGTTAACATTGGGGGACAACAGCCAGTAGGTGGACTTGTCTCTGGGTCTTTTTATCCTCTGACTTTTCTTCCTGTGTATCTTGGTTATTAAACACCCAGGAGGCAACCTTGACTGTTCAAGAGGTAGAACTATCTGATTCTATTTCCAGTTTGTGAGGTTTACGCTTGATGTTGGGGGCACTTTGAGAAATGAAATAGAACCTGAGGAATGCATTTCCCTTCTGATGACTGAGGGTCAGTGGCAGTATAGATTGAGACACTCCCTGAGGCACTCCAGGAATGCAGAAGCTTTTTCTGTTGGCTCCTGATCGATTTCCTTTATATTACCCTAATTGACAGGTGTGAGAGGTTGGGCAGTGGGTGTTTCCTGGTCTTGTGAGCCACTCACAGGCCTCCCCAGCCCAGGTCAGAGAAGCTAATGCTGACAGAGAAAGGTCAAGTCATGGTTCAGCCTCGGGATAGTTTCTTACTCAGGCATCCCCAGTGCCTTTTGCTGAATTCAGATTGAGCTTCTTGTTCTGTTTCATCAATTAGTCTTTATTACCTGGGCCTTTTCCTGGTCTTGCTTCTTGGCTCACAGGGCTGGCTGCTTCCCTTCACCAAACAAAAGCGACGATGGAGAATGCTACTGTGGACCCTGGAGGTCAGCAAGGAGGGCAGAAAGTTCAGGTGCAGCCATTACTGCCTTGTACAAGGGACAAGAGGACAGCACTACTGGTGAGACAGTGGGCAAGACTGCATGCCCCCTCTCGTTCACTGGTCCCCCCATCCCTGGGGGTCTGGTACCACAGGAAGGCCAGCCAGAGGCAGCAGGCAGACAAGCATGAGTTTCAGGCTTCAGTCCCCAAGGATGCCAGAGTATAGTCCCCTCAAAGGGGGCACAGTCTAGATGATTCCAGGGCTACACTGTGTACATACTACACCCAGGTTCAGGTTGCTGGACAGTTGCTCTGAATTTGCCCAAAGGCTGCAGCCATCCTACCCTGTGAAAGTGAACTTGAAGATCAGTCATCCTCAGGCAAACCTCCCAAAGCCTCTGCCATCCTCCAGCTGGAGCCTGGGTAAGCTTGGAGCCTAGTGCATAGGCACAATTGAAAAGGCCATGGTCTGTACCTTTGTGGTCACCAAAATTTTGTTACCGACTCTCCTTCTGAGTCAGCCCCCTACAAAGGTCCTTCTGCCCAGTGTCATTTGGACCAGTAGAACGAAACTAAGTTTGGCTCTGGAGTAAAGGAAAGCATTAATCTTTGATCAAATAATGGAGAGGGGTGAGCTCACACTCTAGAATACAAACTCTCCCTGGAAAGCCTTTGGTGGGGCTGCTTTAGAGGGTTCTCATCAGCTGGGACAGGTGGAGTTCTTGGGTTACTTGCAGCTGTGCTACTCAGACTCCAGATCACAGTGCCAGGAGCAGCATCTTTGCACACATCCTGCTTTGCATCCTGCTACCGCCATCTGGAATTGTGGGGTCGTGGGCAGTGCTTCTGCACTAGCCTGTGAGCTGAGGTGCTGGGTGTAGCCATTTCACACCAGGAACTCTGGTCTGGAGGGCTGGGTGTAAGGCCTCTGCACGTGGTACCCTATGAGCAAATGAAACTACATGAAGCACAAAGGAAAGAAAAAAAAAGGTTAGACTTTAATTTATTACCAGATTCTGTTTTTATTTTCCAGGAATTGTTCGTGGGTTTTGCCAGTGGCACTATCATGGTTTAGCTTGTCCCCACCCCAGAGTGAGCCAGTCTGGAACTAGACCATTTCTCCTACTGCCTGAGCTAGTCTGGAACTCTTCTCCACAGGGAGTGACCTACCACTTCTGACTAAACCAGCCAAATTCCCCTGGCATATGCCCTGGGGCAGCCCCAGTGCTCCTCCCTCCTCTCCCACCTGTCTTCAGGTGTTGACTGTACATGATGGCTATGCAATCATGTTGCTACAATTTGAGGAAACTCAGGATGCACAAGTGTTCAGGAATGTGTCGTGAAAAGCATGGGATGTCTGTCCTTCTCACAATTCAAATATTCAACACTTTCTAGAGTGACTGATGGCCTTACAAAAACATACAAAGCAACCGTTTTTCTGTGGGTAGCTACATTCAATCCAACTGTGTTCCAAAACACACTACAGAGGTATTGATAAATTCAGCTGCTTGGACTAAAGGATTAAAAATGTTAGGGCTGAAAGGGAGCACCCTGGAAATTGCTCAGTCCAATCAACTTCTTGGAGAATAGACAAAAAAAGCCCATGACTTCCCATGTTGGCACACAGCTGGAGTGGCAGCACTGGAACTAAATGCTAGGTCCTTCAGATAAGACATCTCACTGTCCACTGCTTCTGCAGTTGGTTTATGTTTTCCATAGACATGCCACTTTGCCCACAAGTGGTTGGAGAACCTTAAGCATGGAATTCTAGAAGGAGAGATGGATGTGGGTGAGTAGATGAAATTAGGTTTTAAAAGTTAAATGTCAGAGAATGGGGTGTGATTAACAGCATGAGCTGAGAATCAGACAGACTTGAGATCAAAGCCAGCTTGCCACTTAACAAGTTGTGTATTTTTGTCCTTGGGCAAGTTAGTCGATCCATGTGCTTCAATTACCTCATCTGAAGCCTGGGGATAATAACACCCTCACTGCAAGATAGTTGTGGTGATGAAATAAGATGCTTGCACCTGGCCATATTAGGTGCTCAAACTGTCCTTAACTGCAAAGGACACCATTTACCTTGTATGGTCCGCCTGGAGTTATACAAAGACAGTGTGCTGTTGGACATGCAATTCTAGGACTATAAGCAGTGAAGCTCAGACACTGAAAACCTTCTGTGAAGGCACAGAAAAATCCAACAGCATATAGCTGTTCAGAAACTACACCTATCACTTTCAGATAACAGAGCTCTGAATGGTTTTTTTTCCTTGAAAGAAAGAGGGAGGAAGGAGGAAGAAGAGAAGCAAGGCAACATCAGTGAGATGAAGGAAGGTTGGGCATGATGGGGACATGAGGGAAAATTCCAAGATTAACTGGAATGCACTCAGATTGGGTTATCAAAAGGACGAAAGGAATTTTTCAGAGGAAGGGGGAGGAAGAATGTTGGCAGAGTTGGAACTCTGGGGTGGTACCACCCTGTCTCAGTCACGATGCTGCTATTTTAGATGTCTCTCTCCTCGGATGGGAGAGCACATAGCTGGGTTTCCTCTTGTCTGGAATGAGGTGTCTCTTGGTTTTCACTCAAGACTCAATGTCAGGCCAGGGCTGCCTGTGACAGCCTCCCTCTGCTCATCACCTTGCTCTGGGCGAAGCTGTATGTCCTCCCAGAGAAGGCCCCTGCCCTACCCACCTCCACACCCACCCCTATTCCCCCACTGGAGGCAGTATCTCCCCGGGTAGCTGCAGCTGCCGGATGTGGCTGGGCCGCCCTGCCAACAAAAGCAAGGGGCTGGCAGCTGGCTCCAAACACCTCAGGAGCCAAGCTTTAGAAAGTTACCTTGTTAAAGTTTAGTCCCTGGAACGAAGCAAACTCGAAAAAGGAAAAAAAAAAAATTACTTATATAAGTGACAGTCACCAAATGGAAGGAACAAAGAATCAAAAATGAGAGTTTCCTTTTTCAAGTAAACTGAGGCACAAAGAGAATTCCTTCTAAGTTCACACAGCAAGTCAGAAACAGGAGTATTAATATCTTCATTTAATAAGTGGTTATTACTTTATCATTCAGTCAACATTCAACAGATATCTGTGAATGCGGCGAGCTATGAGTCAAGCATTTTTATACATTATTATTATTATTAGATTCTCTAATCTCCAGGTCAACCTAGCAATGTTAGAAAACTAAGGCCCAGAAGAGAAAAACTTGCCCAAATCACCCACAAGATAGGCACGAAGATTAAGATTTGAGCCGGGGTCTTTGGTTTGAAAGCTCCTACAAAGCTCAGGCTGAATCGTCTCTCTTCACCTTTGTATCTGTGTCTGGGTTTCCTCTAGATGCCAAATCTAGGACTTACCCTTTTATTAAGCCTTCTGTGATCTTTATAGTCCTCATGATTTTCAGCCTTATAATTGGAATTGGCGTTCCTTCCTGTTAGGGTTGAAAAAGGAACACGTGGTGAGCACAAAGTAAGCAGAGGAGGATGTTTGCATGATTCCTGGGTTAGAATAAGGAGACCGGGCTCACAGAGGTGAAGAGACTTTAGTAAGACAAAGACAATAGGAAGTGTGGTAAAGCCAGAATTCCACAGCCCATCTGACCCAAAGCCCAGGATCCTCCACGGCTCCAGGCTGCCTGACAAGCCTAAAATTAAATGATATTCGTACACCCCAGTGAATGGAAGGGAGTATCCTAAAGAGCAAATATACGCATTAAACATTTTCAGGGGCTAGTCTCCACTGGGCTGAGAGCTGCATACACATACCTGGTTAAATTTATGTTTGGCTGTAGGATGGTACAAAGTCACATCTGGACTAGATTCAAGCCACGCTGGAAAAGGTATCACCTGGAGATGTGGACACACAGAAGAGCTGACATTTCTAGGTACCCTTTGTGTTATCTCTTATGGGGCGACATTGTTGCTTTTCTCTAAGATGATTAATTTATTCTAATTGATTTTTTTTTTTTTTGTCTTTTTGGCATTTCTTGGGCCGCTCCCGCGGCATATGGAGGTTCCCAGGCTAGGGGTCTAATCGGAGCTGTAGCCACCAGCCTATGCCAGGGCCACAGCAACACAGGATCCAAGCCGCGTCTGCAACTTATACCACAGCTCACGGCAACGCCAGATCGTTAACCCACTGAGCAAGGGCAGGGATCGAACCCGCAACCTCATCGTTCCCAGTCGGATTCGTTAACCACTGTGCCACACGGGAACTCCTCTAATTGATCTTTAAGTAAGTGCATCTTGGAAGCAGACAGGAGACAAGAAGCCATCCAACCACAGGCTAGAGCACAGTGGGTACCTATCAGTTTTTCTGCTCTATAGCCCTTCCCTGGGACCTGTGATTCTTCCTAGTTCTACACAGTGACCTGACCCCCTCCACGCATATCTTAAATGATCAGTTCAGAACTGGGGACCTGACCCATGTTGCACCAGAGTCCCGTCTCTGGGCATTTGGAATTTGGCCTGAGAAGGAGAAGGCCTCACTCTCCCTTCAAGTAACTGTGGTCTAGACATCTTCTGTCTATAGTGCGAAGTCCTTAATGTCCCCAGTGACACTGGGGCCCTTGGGTTCTGTGAGACAATCCTAAACTCTTATAATAAAGTCTCCTTCCTCATCCCTTTTCTTTGATAAAGCTGCTTTGTTACTTATAACCAAGAATTCCTACTCAAGAATACTTTCATCCTTCTCCCTTCCCCACATCCAGAGAGTCATCAACTCCTACTATTTCTAGCTATTTCTGTATCACCAACCCACTGTTTTCCCTTTATGCTCCTACCTGCATCAGAGCTTTCCCACCTCATGCCTAGATTTTGAAAACAGGCTCCAAGCAGGTCTCTCTACATCAGTCTGACCTGCCAATCAGTTCTATACTACTGCCAGGACCATCTACCAGAACTCAAGTTAAATTATTTCACTCCCTTGCTCATAGTACTTTCGGGGTCTCTTCTCCCCAGAGCCTTTGGCTCAAAATCCAAACTCCCAGCATCGTATGGAGGCCTGGCACCATCTGGCCCTCTCTTCTCACCCCTGCTACTTCCCCTTCTCTGATGCCCATTGTACCCTGTGCTCCAGCTTTGCTTGCATTTACTAGTAACTCACCACAGTTTTATCATCTCTAGGCTTCTGCCTGGGGTGCTCCTCCAGTCTTTACTAAGCCAGCTTCTGTGCATCTTTAATGACCAAGAATGAATCCTTGCACCTCATGTCTAGTCTAGATGGTAAAGCACAGGCCAGGCCTTACCTTTCTCCACATTCCTCTCTGGGGTTGTTCCATAATGTATCCTTTTGACTTTGCAATGTTTTCCCACTACTGCTTCCCTAGCAAAATCTGTTATCAGTTATTATCCCCTCGTACAGATTTAAGGAAATGCATTACCCCTACCAGGAGTGTTCACATGTAAAGACTTGTTGCTTAGATGATTGGATTAGGAAGATGTGGTATATATACACAAGGGAATACTACTAAGTCATAAAAAGAATAAAACAATGCCATTTGCAGCAACATGGATGGAACTAGAGACTCTCATACTGCGTGAAGTAAGTCAGAAAGAGAAAGACAAATACCATATGAAATCACTTACATCTGGAATCTAATATACAGCACAAATGAAACTTTCCACAGAAAAAGTCATGGACTTGACTTGTGGTTGCCAAGAGGGAGGGGGAGGGAGTGGGATGGATTGGGGAGCTTGGGGTTAATAGATGCAGACTATTGCCTTTGGAATGGATAAGCAATGAGATCCTGCTGTGTAGCACTAGGAGCTATGTCTAGGGACTTACGATGGAACCTGATAATGTGAGAAAAAAGAATGTATATATGTATGTGTGACTGGGTCACCATGCCGTACAGTAGAAAATTGACAGGTCACTGTAAACTAGTTATAATGAAAAAAAAATCATTACATATATATAAAAAAGACTCGTCAATGAAGAAAGAACTTATTAAAGGGACATTGGGCATCTGAGAAAGGGCAGGGGGGCATGTGAATACCCTGAAAAAGCATACCACATGACAGCACATAATCTGTGCCAGAGCTGCTCTCTGCTTGTAAGCATGGAGGTCTCTTGGAATGAGGAGAGGGGGAGAGGGAAGGAAGGAAGAGAGGGGGTGGGGGTAAGAGAGAGAGGGAGAGAGAGATCATGGTGTATAGAAAGCAACAGGCTGTATTCAGTGTTCCCGACCTGTCCCAGGGCAGTGTTTGGTGGTTGCAGGTCATGCCTACGTGATTCTTGGGGGCTCCCCTCATCAGCTATGATGGCAATAAGATCTCCCAGAGTTCTGCCATGTAGCAACCATGAGAAATTCCTTAGAAAGGCAAAGGGCTTCTGCCTACCTATCCCTCCTTGGGTCACCACAAGTCATAGAGGGCAGGGGAGCTCCTCTCTGAGTCAGAGCAATGACCTATCCAGTGCAGGACTCTGGCTCAGGCAGAGCCAACCCTGGAGGCAAGGGGGTCTGCAATCAGAGAACTATAGTTACTGTATTGCCTTTCCCTCCGGCTTTCTACTCTTCACTACATGAGTGATTCATCTAATCTGCAAATCTGGCTATGACCATTCTCCGGGCCCAAATCTTTTAATGGCTCTTCATTGCCCAAAGACATTCTCCTAGCTCTCTTGCAGTGAAGAAAAGAATACGTTTTTAACTAAAATATCTTCAAAGGGGGAAAAAAAGTTCTTTTGTCTGCCTCCCCAGGATTACATATAATCTTTATAACATGAGCTCATAAAGGCAGAGGTTTTGCTTTCTTCATCTTTTGTGTTCAGCAGGCCATAGGGCACCCGGCTCATAATATACATTTAATAAATGAGTGAAACTGAATTAAAAGAGAGAGAAAATCATGAAGATCAAAGGCAAATTAAGAAGCTGAGAAAGCAGCAGAGCAGAGTGAACAAGGGAAAAAAGACCTCATTTTCAGCCATGCTTTCCATCATCCCTTTCCAGCATTTTATGGCAGTTCCCTGGCAGGGCTCCCATGCTGTAGCAAGCCAGGGAAGGGAGATGGCAGAATGATGTTGCTCGTGGGATTTTGCCCTGCTCTTTGATTTTGATGCTGTAGGGCAGGTGCATTTTCTAAATTACATACTAAGGTGGCAGGTCATTTTTAGCCCCACCTGGAAAATGAGGTCTTAGTTTTCAACAGACAGGCATTTCTGAGCAAAGCCCGGAGGCTCCCAGGTAAACTGGAAAACAGATGCTCTTGCCAGAAGCAAACTTGGCTGGGGAGGCCTGGTAGATACAGCAGCTGAAAGATCCCAGACCTTGGCAACCTGCCAGCTGGCCAAAACCTATAAAGGTCCGAGGTCTCAGGTTGCTGAAGTGGCATGTTCAGGACTTTCTGGGACCCTGTTCTTTCAAGATCTCCACAGTAAGTATTCCCTCTCTGAGGCTGTTTCCTCATTTGTAAAAAGGGATAGTTGGAATTCCCGTTGTGGCTCAGTGGATTAAGAGCCCTATATTGTGTCCACGAGGATGTGTGTTCAATCCCTGGTCTCGCTCAGTGGGTTGCAGAACCGGTGTTGCTGCAAGCTGCAGTGTAAGTTGCAGATGCAATTCAGATCCGGCATTGCAGTGGCTGTGGCGTAGGCCCCAGCCACAGCTTCAATTTAATCTCTAGCCTAGGAACTTCTATATGCCATAGGTGCAGCCCTGAAAAGGAAAAAGAAAAAAGGGAGGGGATGGTAATACCTAGCTCAGGGTTTTTTGTTTTGAACATCAAATGATGCTTGCATACAGTAAGCACTCAGTACAGAGTGGCCATCACACAGCTCATTGTCTTGGTGTCTTAATGACTTCATCTGTCAAACAGGGAGAACAGTACTTATTTTAACATGAATATGCTGAGGAGCATGTGAAATGGGATCTGTAGGGACTTAGTAAAGGCTGCACAGAGTTTACAGTAATTTGGGTGCTCTAAAGCCAAGCTGAGCTTATATCAGGATCTTTAGATCAGGTTATCGGACTAGAAGGTAGGAGAAATGCTTCAGTGTGTCTTGAATTCTGAAAGGTCAATGACAAAAGTCTCTTGGGAAATACTTTTAGACATAATGAAAATACATGGCCTAGGCACCAACACCTTTGACTGCCGAAACAATCACCAAAAAGGTTAATATCAGATTAATATCAATAAGGAAAAACTTTTCCTAGAATCTGGCCCTATCTGAATGAATATAACTTTTTAAAATTAGGGGTTTGCATTAAGACAGAAATTATGCTTATTTGGATTACCCAAACTGAGACAAGAAGGAAAAGAGCAAGATTTCAACAGATTGAAAAGATGAGCCAAAACCATCATAATATTCAGTGGGAAAAAATGCAAAGGCCTGCACCTGGATTAAAAAAAAAAAAAAAAAAAAAAAAAGAACATAGCTGGAAAGCACAGGATGGAGAAAACCTGTATAAAATTCATGTTTTTTTTTTTTAAAAAAAGAACAGGAAAAAACTACATTTAAAAAATAAATGCGAATCATTGGTGCAATGTAACTGCCAAAAAACTAAGGCAATCTTGGGCTGTATTAATGCAATAACAGTGCCCAGAAAAAAAGAGAAGAAATGGTTTCAATATGCTCTAACATCTACTCAAACCAGAGACTTTCTACAGGAAAAAAAAAAAAAAAAGAATAATAGAAGGTCTGGAATATCATGTGGTCTGAGAAACGGGTCAATAAAAAAGTGAGAAAAAAAACAGGTTAATAAAAAAGTGAAGAAAGTGAGTGTGGATATTTTGAGAAAGAGATTTAGAAGGTACTTACTTTGTATCTTTAAGCAGAAGAAAAGCTCTCTTGCGGAGAAGGTCTAAGACATATTCTGTATTAGGACATTAGGATTGAACTTTAAAAGGATTTAAAAGTGGCTTTAAGTTCTCTGGGAGAAAGGACTCACGGTTATGAGATAGCTGCCACTGCTCCAGGGGCCATGACCACCATTAAAGACAAAATATGCGGGAAAGGGTGGCACTAGAAAGCTCCTCCTCCTATTTGTTTATCAGGAGTTTTATAAAAACTCTCTGCACACTTATTTTATTCTATTGGCCAGAACTCAACCATGTAGCTACTCCTAGCTGCAAGAGAGACTGAAAATTTGAATGTCTAGCAAAAGAGAATGGTCAAGGAGTAGCTAGAACACGCTTACACCAATTATAATCAGATCAAAACGCCTTGGAATACCCTTAAAAATACCTGAAATAAAAATCCTTTAAAAATATCTTAAAAACCCTAAGAATCATAGAGTGGAAAATAGAAAGACCAACTTGGGTCCTTGATCACTTCACTGAGCCACTGAACCAAATTTCAAACAGTCAACCTCCAGTCTTCTTAAAGTGGGAGAAAAACAAACGGAAATATGATTAAGGCATTGTTGACTTTCTGTTCATTGCAGTCACATGCATGCTAATGGACACAAAAATGGTATTTATGAAGGTAACTAGGAATACATTCGACTGGACTGATTGTAGTCTATTCATTCAACCTATTCAATTGAGTGTCTACTTTATTCCAAGCACAGGCGAAACTCTGGGAATGTAACGGTGAACAAAACCTCGTGGAGTTTACAGTCTAGTGGTGAAGGCACTACTGAAACAACCCACAAAGGAGTATAAAAATGTAATCCCCATAATTCTATGAAGAAGAGATACATGGTACTATGGGAGCATATAAAAGAGGAAGTGCCCTGCTGGTGGACTCAGCGAAGTCTTCGCTGAGAAGTGACAGCCAGAGATCTGACTGTGTACATTCAGGCTGGTGCTCCCTCCTAGAATGGCCCCTCTCTCTTGCCTACGTCTGTTGATTTATCTACTGCTTGTTGAAACCTTCCCATCCTCCCAGTCATTGCCAGAGTCACTCTTTCATGAAATCCTGACCGCTTTACCTGAAGTGACATGTATATGTGTGTGTGTGAGAGAGAGAGATTTCCATAAGCCCAGATAACCAGAACCTTTGATTTGTGTCCATAACTTGGATTAAAAAAAAAAAAAAAAAAAAAAGCAACTATTGGAAGTTCCCGTTGTGCAACAGTGGTTAACGAATCTGACTAGGAACCATGAGGTTGAGGGTTCCATCCCTGCCCTTGCTCAGTGGGTTAATGATCCAGCGTTGCCGTGAGCTGTGGTGTAGGTTGCAAATGCGGCTCGGATCCCGCGTTGCTGTGGCTCTGGTGTAGGCCGGTGGCTACAGCTCCGATTGGACCCCTAGCCTCGGAACCTCCATGTGCCGTGGGAAGCGGCCCTAGAAAAGGCAAAAAGACAAAAACAAAAAACAAAAAACAAAAAACAAAAAACAAAAACAAACAAACAAAAACTATTAAGGAGTTCCCATCATGGCTCAGTGGTTAACGAATCCCACTAGGAACCATGAGGTTGCGGGTTCGATCCCTGGCCTTGCTCAGTGGGTTAAGGATCCGTCATTGCCGTGAGCTGTGCGGTAGGTCACAGACATGTCTTGAATTCCACGTTGCTGTGACTCTGGCATAGGCCAGTGCCTACAGCTCCGATTGGACCCCTAGCCTGGGAACCTCCATATGCCGCGGATGTGGCCCTAGAAAAGACAAAAAAAAAAAAAAAACCCAAAAAACTATTAAGATATAGTAATACTCTGAAATTTTTACAACCTAAAGATATTAATAAGGGTTATCAACTATCAACTATCATCATTTTTATAAGCTGAAGTCTCCTTAGTTTATTCCTTATTCTTTAACACAAAAGGCAGGTGTTTGAATTTCCCAAAGAAGCATACACCCTTCGCATCTTCAAAGAGGTCTAGCTCTGTTCTGTATTTCCAGGGTGGCAGTTGTCCCAGAAGGCACAGTGCCTTTCCTTAAATTTACACATTGTTAATCTTCACAGTAGGGTTATAGAAGGGACACTAAGGGATATTGTAATATAATCTCACACTGTTAAAAGTGGATGCCCTCTTAGTGATCATTAGTGACAGAGATCTGAGACTTGTCCCAAACCATGAAGATAGTAAGCTGTTCCCTTGGACAGTCATTTGCTTCTCCACCAGGAACTTCCCCCATTAGAGTGTCAGAGATTAATTGAGTGTCAGAGATTAACTCTTTGTATTTGATAATTAAACAATTTATTTTTTAAATAGTTATTTCCCCAATACAATTTTTTTTCTACTGAACAGCATGGTGACCCAGTTACACATACATATATACATTCTTTTTTCTCACATTATCATGCTCCATCATAAGTGACTAGACATAGTTCCCAGTGCTACACAGCAGGATCTCATTGCTAATCCATTCCAAAGGCAATAGTTTGTATCTATTCACCCCAAGCTCCCCAACCACCCTATTCCCTCCCCCTCCCCTTTGGCAACCACAAGTCTATTCTGCAAGTCCATGATTTTCTTTTCTGTGTAAAGGTTCATTTGTGCCTTATATTAGATTCCAGATATAAGTGATATCATATGGTATTTGTCTTTCTCTTTCTGACTTACTTCACTGAGTATGAGAGTCTCTAGTTCCATCCATGTTGCTGCAAATGGCATTGTTTTATTCTTTTTATGACTTAGTAGTATTCCATTGTGTATATATACCAAATCTTCCTAATCCAATCGTCTGTTGATGGACACTTGGGTTGTTTCTATGTCTTGGCTATTGTGAATAGAGCTGCAATGAACATGCAGGTGCATGTGTCTTTTTTAAGAAAAGTTTTGTCCAGATATATGCCCAAGAGTGGGATTGTGATCACATACTGGGGCACAAAGCTAAACTCAACAAATTTAAGAATATAGAAATTATTTCAAGTATCTTCTCTGACCATAATGGCATGAAACCAGAAATCAACCACAGGAAAAGAAATGAGAAAAAACTTACTACATGGAGACTAAACAACATGCTACTAAAAAACCAACAGGCCAATAAGGAAATCAAGAAGGGAATTAAAAAATACCTCGAGACAAATGATAATGAAGACACATCTACTCAAAATCTATGGGATGCCGCAAAAGCAGTGCTCAAAAGGAAATTCATAGCAATACAGGCCTTCCTCAAAAAAGAAGAAAAATCTCAAATTGACAACTTAACCCAACACCTAAATGAATTAGAAAAAGAAGAACAAACAAAACCTAAAGTCAGCAGAAGGAAGGAAATCATAAAGATCAAAGAGGAAATAAATAAAATAGAGATTAAAAAACAATTGAAGAAATCAATAAAACCAAGAGCTGGTTCTTTGAAAACATAAACAAAATTGACAAACCTCTGGCTAGACTCACCAAGAAGAGGAGAGAAAAAATGCAAATAAACAAAATCAGAAATGAAAAAGGAGAATCACAATGGATACTACAGAAATACAAAAAACCATGAGAGAATGCTATGAACAATTGTATGCCAACGAATTTGACAACCTGGAAGAAATGGACAACTTTCTAGAGACTTAGAGCCTGCCAAAACTGAATCAAGAAGAAACAGATCAACTGAACAGATTGATCACTAGAAATTAAATTGAATGTCATAAAAACACTCCCTACAAATAAAAGTCCAGGACCAGATGGCTTCACAGGTGAATTCTACCCAACATACAAAGAGGAACTTATACCCATCCTCTTTAAACTTTTTCAAAAAGTTGAAGAAGGAACGTTCCCAAAGACATTCTATGATGCCACCGTCATCCTAATTCCAAAACCAGACAAAGATACCACCAAAAAAGAAAACTATAGGCCAATAGCTTTGATGAATATAGACACAAAAATTCTCAACAAAATTTTGGCCATCGGAATCCAACAACATATCAAAAAGATCATACACCACGACCAGGTGGGATTCATCCCAGGTGCACAAGGATGAATCAACATACGCAAATCAATCAACGTCATACAGCACCTTAACAAAAGTCAAAAACCACATGATCATCTCAATAGATTCAGAAAAAAAAGCATTTGACAAAGTCCAACATCCATTCATGATAAAAAAAAAAACTCTTACCCAAGTGGGTATAGAGGGAACATACCTTAGCATAATCAAAGCCATTTATGACAAACCCACAGCCAATATAACACTCAATGGAGAAAAGCTGAAAGCCTTCCCACTAAAATCTGGATGTCCACTCTCACCACTGTTATTCAACATAGTACTGGAAGCCCTAGCCACAGCAATCAATTTATTTTTTTATACTGATTTTTATTTTTTACATTATAGCTATGTAGGACACACTCCAGCAGGGAGTTCAATAGTCATCCTCTGGGTGGAGGTATTACCAGGTTCTAAAGCGGAGGCAGACAAGCAAACTAGAAAAGGCGCTAAGTTCAAAGATGCTAAATATCTTACCCACAGTCGGGGGTGGGGGCGGTGGGGTGGGGTGAAACGTCCAAGAGCAAACGCTCCCTCTTTCCTCCAGGTGCAAAAACGGAGGATGTTGAGGATCCATCCATACTGGCTCGGGCTTGGAGAGAGTGCTGGCTGCCTACCTCCCAACCCAAAGGAAACCTGCTCCTCTTGGGGAGAATGGGCACAAGGGTTTCCCACATTTCAGGGACCCTTACTCAGGGTAACCTTTCTCCCTTCATCATTTGCGGTCCAATGAAAGGAATGGGGCGCCCTTCCGACGTCACCCGCGGAGGGCGTGCGCAGCAGCTGAGGTCGAGTTGGGGGCGGGGTCGGCCGAGCGCCCCTCTGCGCGAGTTCTGGGCGCTTCCCGGTCCTCCTCCTCCGCGCCGTAACTGGCTGCATCTCAGAGGCCCGGCACAATAGAGACTCCGCCCTCCCTCCGCGCCAGCCCTCCTCTGCGCCCTCGCCCTGCAGCCCTTGCAGCTGCTGCCGCTGGCTGTCCCCCTGCGCCCCCGGGATCCCCGCTGCCCGCCTCGGCGCGCACCACTCAGCCCGCATCCGCCCAGACTCCTTCCTTCCACCTGAGCCCTCTCCAGAGGACGACGCACTCGGCTAGCTGTGCCACCTCCACCTTCCCGATCACCTCTTTCTACTCTGAGCCCCACTCTCTATCGCGGCCGCGGTCCAGGTCCAAGCTGATCTCGGTCCCGGCTGATCCTGTTGGAAAGGAGATGATCAGAGTCTCTGGGGTGCACGCTCCTGCCCCACTCAGCAGCACCCAGCTTTAGAAGGCACTCTGAGCAGCCCCTCACCGGCTCCAGCCAAGACACCCTCTCGCTTCAGTCCTTGCTGAGAGCCCCCACCGCCCCTCGCCCCAAACCTCCACCCGCCCCACCGGACCACAGCCATTCTCTGAAGGGGTAAAGCTCCTTCTGTAGCGTCCCTCATGGCCAAGTCTCTTCTGCTAGTTCTCTGCTTGTCTCTAGTTATGGCTTTGGGCTGGGGGCACAGCACTCCCTCCACTGGGGCGACTGAACCCCCAGATGTGCGGACGGTGGCACCCACGGAGGACGAGACTCTGCAAAACGAAGCGGACAACCAGGAAAACGTTCTGTCTCAGGTAGGCTGCGAGTCCCATGTCCACTCCTCTTGCCCTGGGGATGTCACGAGCCTTGAGATGGTCCTCTCTGAAGTGTTCAGAGGCAGCGGTCTCTCTCCATTACCAAAGGGGAGAGCATTTGTTTTTCATTTATCAGAATTATTTTCTGAAGTGAAGGGACATGAGTTCCACTCTCAAAGGGTCTTTCAAGGTTACAGAACCAGTAGAAAGGAGGAAAGACACCATACAACTCCCTGAGAAGAAAGAAAGAAGAAAAAAAATCTAAACTTTTTGGTTCAAGGGTTGTGGAAAATATGGCCAAATCCTGTCTGTGTGGCTGTTTGTCAGAATTGGAATGTGAAAACAGGCGGGCATATTGGACAGGAGGCAGATGGCATAACCCCACGAAGAGATATTTCGTGACACAGAGTGAGACACCCAGGGAGAAGTCAGAACAGCCACAAGTGTGATGAATATGAGGTGACCCCCAAACAGAGGGACTGATGATGATGAGTCCTCCCATATTGGGGAGGTAAAATGGAAATGCAGGTCTGGCAGATGGTGGGGGTAGGGTGGGGAGAGTGACAGCTGATAGGGACAGGATCTGTAACACATCCTTTTACAAAGAACTTTCACTTGTTTTATTTGAGTCAATCCTCTCAAACCCTTATTCCCATTCTATAGATAAGGACTCTAAAGCTTGGAGCAGTAAGAGCCCTAGAGACGGGTAGAGCCAGGTCTTCTGAAAATCGTCAGCCCAGATCTCACGACTGTAAAAGACAGTTCTTTCTAGAGTGTTTATTTCATGACTTCCAGAGCCAACATGATGATTGTGTGGTGGGTGTCACCATAATCCTAATGATGAAGAATGGTTGGGAAAGAGCCCTACGGTGCTGCCTGCACCTCCACTAAGCCCTTGAGCTGTGGTCCTTGTCTCCTTCCTGTAGAAAGAATGACCAGCTCCACTTTGGCATTTATCAAACACTAATCTCCTCACCCTTCCTTTAATAATTATGCTTATTTAGAATGGGTAAACAGCAAGGTCCTACTGAATAGCACAGGGAACTGTATCCAATCTCCCCGGATAGACCATGATGGAAAAGAATATAAAAAAGAATGTATTTGTATAACTGAGTCAGTTTGCGGTACAGCAGAAATTGGCACAAAATTGTAAATCAACTGTACTTTGAATTTAAAAAATTTTTAAATTATGCTAATCCATGCCCTATATCCACCAATAACCTCACACTGACCCCCAAATCAAAAAGACATAAAAATCCATCACACTGGGGCTCTGGAGGACCGTCAACAAAAGCTCTCCTGAAACCTGAGCCTCCTGAAAGGAAGGAATCTCTCCAGGGTCTCAGAGCAAGGTTATGTAGAAATCTAGGCAGAGTTTCACAGAACAGACAGCTATGATTTACTGTCAGCCCATAAAGACTGGCCACTTAAGTCACCCTGAACTACAACTCCTTCTTCCACGGATCTATTCTGCATTTGACAACAGTCCTAAAACAAATATTAGTATTAGAAGAAACCCAACCTTTGCAAGAAAAACATTAAAGCCTCCCCCCACCCCACCCCGACACCATCCCAGGAACATATCCACTCTAACAAGCTCAGAGCTTGCCTGTCATGGTCATTAGTCAAATGAAGGGGACCCTTCTCTGTGCCCACAAAGGGAGCCCTAACTTTTAGGGATGCAGGGTGTCTTGGAGAGGAGCCTTTTCCCCAGAGGTGCCTAGGATTGTGGTTCCAGAAAGCCTGCTGTGGTGTGTTTTCCTCCCTGGGGAGGCTGGCAGAGGCAAGCACTCAGAAGGAAATGTTTAGTGTTATAGAAGCAGCAAGTGCTGCCAGTTTGCTTTCCTGGCTTTGGCCTGGGGTTTGGGTGCAGAAGCTATTCTAGGAGCCAAATGAACCCTTGGGCTGAGTAAACCTCTTTGACATCTGGATCTGCCTCTCTTCTCCCAGTTCCTTTTCTCTGACTCTAACCCATCCTTTGAGACCAAATCAGATACCACTTCCTCCAAGAGGTCTTCCCTGGTGCCCAGCTAGAACTAGTCTCTGTGGCCCTCTCTTTGAGCTCCCACTGCAGTCCCACTTCAGGGGCACTTATCACACCCCTAACAGTGTGACTGTTATCTATACGCCTTCTGCACTGTATGTTCCTTGAGAGCAGGCTCTATGTCTGGCCCATTGCTTTACCTCTGCAGCACCTAGCTCAGTCCCAAGATGGCACTCAAGAAATGGTGAGTGAATGAAGGAAAATAGAAGCTCATAGCTTGAAATCGAAATGTCACTTTTCTAGTATCTCCATCTATCTCTTCTCTCCTTTTTTCATCTAAATCTGCAAGGAATATTGGAAGAAAAATGGGGCTCATCTGTTTTTTTTTTTTTTCTCCTTTAAATGATGAAAGGCTAAGGCCCCCTGAGAAATGCACAGCTTTCCAAGATAAACGAAGAGAGCTGAATTCTGAGTGCCTTCCAGGAAATGTTAGAGTCAGCAAATTGTGTCACGATGACCTTTTCAACTCCACATCAGAGTTGTCCAAGGTCTCTGGCTAGCAGGACATTTGACAAAGAAAATGTGGAGAGCCTTCTTCAGGCTCCTGACTGATACCTGTGTTTGCACATCCCCAACCTGTTCTCTCTGTCTTTGACTAGTTGCTGGGAGACTATGACAAGGTCAAGGCTGTGTCTGAGGGCTCAGATTGTCAGTGCAAATGTGTAGTGCGACCCCTGGGCCGAGACGCCTGCCAGAGGATCAATGCAGGGACCTCCAGGAAGGAAGACTTCTACACTGTGGAAACCATTACCTCAGGCTCATCCTGCAAGTGTGCCTGTGTTGCACCACCATCGGCCCTCAATCCCTGTGAGGGAGACTTCAGGCTCCAGAAACTTCGGGAGGCAGACAGCAAGGACTTAAAGGTAGGACCTGGTGTGGGGTGATGCCTGGATGAGAGAGTGCCTTAGGGACCCATGAGTCTGACAAGGATGTTGGTAGGGATTATAGGCTTTTGAACAAGTGCGCCCTGTTTTAGCCTTTCAGGGAAGTTAGTCCCTGGGCCCACAAGTGTTGCATGTAGACCCAAAACTGATCATCTGACAAACTGGTCATTTGCAACTCTAATGTCTGAGGGAGATGCCTAGAGCAAAGTGTGCCCGCCCCTCTTATGAAGCCAAGGAGGCTGGGCCTGGGAGGAGCTGCCAGGCTCAGCCAGCCAAAAGAACTCAGCGTTCTTCTCCAGGAGAGTTATTGCCATGATTTACTGTCAGCCCAGCAGGCACCCTAAAGATATACAAGACACAGAGAGCAGTGGGCCTTCAGTCCTCAGCACAAGAGCTGTGTGACCCAGGGAAGAGGCCGGGGACCTGTGCTAGGTCTAGTCATCAAACTGCAATCCTGTGGTCCTGGTCCACAGGGTGGGGGAGCTCAGGCCTTACCTGGGGCATCCTTGTAGGCTGGCCAAGGGCTTCATCTGAAGTGTGGGGTTGTGGAATGAGCTTGGTTTGGCATCAGACTTGGATTCAAATCATTGCTCTGCTACTACTTGCTGTGTGATTCTATTCAAGTTATTCAACTAGTCTGAACTCAATCTCCTTCAATAAAAAGTAGGAAGAGTAACATCTATCTTTGGGGGTTGTTTTGAGAATTGATGAGATGACAACTATTGAGTACTTGACACAATGCCTGATATGTAATTGGGGCTCAATAGACACTAGCTCCTTTAATGAGTGACCATGTAAAGTGCTACTGCTGTGCTGGCAGCTGGTACACACTTGGTAACTGGTCATCATTGACAATTATTATTATTATTATTATTATTGGCTTTTGTCTTTTTAGGGTTGCACCCACAGCATATGGAGGTTCGCAAGCTAGGGATTGAATTGGAGCTTCAGGTATGGGCCTACACCATAACCATAGCAATGCGGGATCCGAGTCACATCTGGGACTTAACACCACAGCTCACGGCAACATCAGATCCTTAGCCCACTGAGCAAGGCCAGGGATTGAACCCGCATCCTCATGGATACTAGTCGGGTTCATTAACCACTGAGCCATGACAGGAACTCCATCATTGAAATTCTTTTAAGCTGAGTAGTGTTTACCAGTAAAATAAGTGTCCCAGGATTCAGCTCTGTCTCTCAGAGCTTCAGCTCTGCCGTGAAACTATTATCTAAATCAAAGGCAGAGTCTCCCAGTTATAGGATTAGAGAATTCTGAAACTCTTGAGGGATTCTGTAACAATAATAGGCAAAATTTTCAACTCAGAAAATCATCATAATATATACTAATCAGCTATCTTTCCATGGCTCTTACCCAGGACTCAGCTGTCTTCCTCTAATGGGAGGAAGGAGATCTAAACATGAGCATTTCATATATGGAATTCCTCATCTAATATAAAGACTGTGGAGCAGAGATTGCACAAGTGTGTCCAGCAAACTCTTCTGGGGATGCTCCTTGGCAGGGAAGCTCAGTTTAAGCATGTCTCATCTCTTCCCCTTTGCCTGCACTTTGCATGGCCTGGATGTCACCAGCACTTCACCCACCCCCTTTCTCCAAGTGACTCTGTACTGGCAGGAAGGATAGTGTTGAAAAAAACCTGAGAGAACGGGGTACCCTTTGATAACTTGCCGCCTCAAAGATGGGCCATCGGATCTCTTTTACCCCAGGGTCAGTTTGCTTTTAGTGCTAAGGAAAAGCTTGTTGGTGTCTTCCAGGGACTTCAGCAGGCAATGAATTTGTTTCAGAAGCATATTCTCAAGGCATTGATGTATATAAGTCACTTCATTGATTTTATAGATCACTTACTATGGGGCCAGATACTGTATGAGGTATCATGGAGAATCAGAGATGAAGACGACATAGCACTATTTTCAAGGAGCTGACAGTCTAGTGGGAAAGACTAGACACACACAACTGATGGATTTAATAAAAGAAGTATAAACAGTTTGTTGAAGCTGTCCAGACCACAGTTCATGTGTTCTTATAGGAATCTCCCATTTCCTTACCCAAGTATTCCAGTAGGCAGAATACACCTACATCACTGGATCTGTGTCCACCCACACAAGTGCTGGTTTCAGAGGGCCACCTCTCAATTCCTGGCTGGTGGCTTCCCTGCCAAGCCTCCAACATGGAGATCTAAAAACAAACGTTTCCCCCTGGCAGTTCCTGTTTTGGCTCAGGGGGTTAAGAAACTGACATTGTCTCTCTGAGGATGTGGGTTTGATCCCTGGCCTTGTTCAGTGGGTTAAGGATCTGAATTTTGTTGCAAGCTGCAGTATAGGTTACAGTTGTGGCTCGGATCTGGTATTGCTATGGCTGTGGTGTAGGCCTCAGCTGCAGCTCCAATTCAACCCCTAGCCCGGAAACTTCCATATGCCACAAGTGTGGCCATAAAAATAAAAATAAAAATAAATAAATAAATAAAAAGAAACATCTCCCCCTGGATGTGTCTGCCCCAGCCTTGGACTGACACCTGCCCTTGTCTCATAGCTCTCCACCATCATAGACATGTTGGAAGGAGCTTTCTATGGCCTGGATCTCCTGAAGCTGCACTCAGTTACCACCAAACTGGTGGGGCGAGTGGACAAACTGGAGGAGGTAAGGAAGATTCTGGGTTCCATATATTTCTCTTGATCAGGCCCCAAAGTGTATCACACTTCCCACATTCTTTTTTTTCAGAAAGTATGTACCCCGACTATATTTAAACTATTATTCTTTGGAAAGAAAAAATATGCATAAAACATAAAGCACATCCAAAAGTCATGCCAAATTGTTGATGACAAAGAGACAGTGGAATGTAAATGTGCATATTTTCTTTTTTCATATATAGGAACCATACAATCAATATATATCTGTTTTCTCCTTGACTTCCAGGGAATTCAGAGCTAAATAAAATATAAAAGTATAATAAGCATTTTATTTCTGGTTTTAAGGTTCAGTCATGTCCCTTCTGGGTACATGGCTATTGATTTTTTTTGTCGTTTTAGCCTTTTCTGGGGCATGCATGGGGGTGGGGGTGAGGAGGTGGGTAGATGTGGGTATGTGGTAATCCATCTCAAATCCATTTTAGACAAAGAAGGTGTAAAAATGATTACTAAGAAGTAATATTCCTTATTAGAAAACATTCAGGCTGATCACCCCAGGAAGAATAGACTAGTAATGTAATCTTCATAGACAGACACCACGTTTGTATGGCTGGATTCTGGAGAGATGCACATAGCTGGAGCCGTGGTTTTCAGCTACTGTGTGACATGATGATGGGAGATAGAAGTCGTTACAGACAGTATTGTTGATATTGTTTTGCTGCTATAATGCTTTAACATATGATAAGAAATCATTTAGTTACCAGGAAAGGAATGATCATCATTCAGCCTGATTGTTAAGAAGCTCATAGATATGTTTCATCCACTGGCATCCAGTTCTTGATTGGATACTTGAATCAGTGACTCAAAGAGCGGCTGCCTCAAGTAGATACCTATTTAATTTCCCGACTGTTAATGGAAGTGGTAAATTTAATAATGGGGTGACTGTAAATATATCAATGTTCCTCATGAAAAAGTGGGCTTTGAGCAGAGGTCTCTCATAGGGGAGCTGAGGTTCCCTGATGGGTGATTAGTAGAGGAAGGATGTGAAAAAAGTCAGGATCATTATGTGGCAGAAAGGGCACTCACTGGACTGGGTGCTAGAGTCAGGACAGAGTGAATTACTCTCTGTTTGCCACTACAAGCAACCATATCCCACTTGCTCGTATCTGTGAAGTAGGAAAGGTCCCTACCTACTTTGTATGATTGCTGAGGGGATAAGAATTGAGCTAAACATTTTGTAAATATTTCAAAATGGTTAAATAAAACAAAGCACTCAGGTTTTGACCAAGGAGGACTGTTGGGGGCAGAGGGGGCAAACATCCCTCTGTTGCTTTGCCAAGAGAATTGGGTCAAAGATGATGAAACATTGTGACTTCAAGGATTAATTTCAGCACACTCCTAAAACACCAGATCCTTCTCCACCCACCCTTAGCCTTAGCTCACTTGGCTGTGTGAAGTGTTTTCTGAACCTGGCGATTTGCACTGGGAAGATTGATAGGTCCACAGTCACTTCAATTACAAAGTCTAATGAGCGGGATCAGGGCTCTAGAGGCCAAGCTTTGTAGACAGGTTGAGCTGGCTAATGGGACTATGCTAGTCCATTCTTATCAGCCCACTTTTCTTGGAGGGGCTCCCTAATAGAACCAGGTCACTTGGCGTCTTGAGTCTTTCTGATGGGATTAGGAATGGTCAGCATCATCCTACTACCAATGGACTTCATTCAGGCTGAGATTCTTTCTTCTATTTCACACCACCTCTGATTCTTGCACATGGGTTTGAAAGAATCAAACCAGGATCCAACTGGACCTTCAAAATTGGAAAGTGCTTCCCTTTCTCTTGGGCCCTAGAACCATCCAAATGTGCCATGCCCCTTTAAAAAAAAAAATTGCTTTTCTACAGGAACAGGGGTGATAGCCACCTCTTATGCTTTTACCTGACCTTGGCAGCCACCTGTTTTTCATTCTGTCTGGAGAACACAGCCTGGGAAAGATTACTCTGGGGGTAGAACACAGCATTCATGAGGCCAAGGTCAGACGCTCAGTGTCTGAGGAGGCCAGTGGCCTGAGTTCTGTTCCAGGGCTGTAATCTGTTTCCAGCCTCCTCCAGCAGCTGAGCCCTCCCTGCTGGCAAATGGTAGGAGTGTGGGTGAATTTGGTGCAATGCCACTACCCAGCAGGATGTATCGTCTTTGCAGTCACACAATCACTTCATTTTTGCCAACCTTAGTTACAGTGATGAGGGTTTTCTCTTTTTCAAATCTGTGGAATGTTTAGTAGCAAAAACTGGACCTTTATAATCATCATCAACATCATTATCCTTTATATTTGCATACCATTTATGGTTTTAAAGCAACCCATATACATTTAGCTCATTTGTTCCTGTGAGTTGGACAGGATGTGAAGCCTAAGGAAATTAGATGACTTTCCTACAATGGTGCTAGGGAAGTGTAAGCTGGAGCTCAGGCCTTCTGTTTCCTAGCCCAAGGCTCTTTCTAATCAACTTCATAAGGTTTTTTTGAATCATTCCTGGCTACCCTGAGAATATCAGTTTTTCCTAACCAGAACTTAAAGCAGTAGCTCTTCCAAAAGAATTTCTAGGCAAAACCATGGCCGTATCCCATACATTCTGTTAAACAGGATTAAAGTTGAGTTAAGGAAAGTCCCATCCCATGAAGAGGTTCCCCGAACCAGGCAGCCCAGGATTACAGTGTGTGGCTGTGGTGTGAGAGTAGACCCAGATGGGTCAGGGCCCTGGACCCACAGAGCAAAGCAGCCTCTCTTGGCTTCAGGTCCAGCCACTCATCTCCTGGCTGTTGCTGGCTGCCTGTCTGTAGTCTGCTGCCATTGAAAAGGCAGAATGTAGGGTAAATGGAAAAAACACTCCTTCTCTAGCCTGGCTCTGCAAGAGGAATGGAAGTGAAACTCTACTCCTGGTCTTCGAATATTCTTGAATCCCAAGGAGAGTTCTTTGGAGGTCAGACCAGACAAAAGGGGTCAGATTGGAGGGGCATTTTGCCCAGAGTAAGATCAGTACTTGGCAGAAGAAGCAGGCTCACACACGTGTGTACATCCACCTCGGGTATGTAGGAGGGTGTAAGAATGGAAACTCCATTTGCAAATGAAAGAGGAAGGAAGGAGAGAGAAATGGAATCTGAACCATTGAGAATCTAACCTCTTGGTAAAATCAGCTCCGGGAGCTCTGCTTGGTTGAACTTTTGTTCTAAATCATGAAAAATAATACTTGCATAGAAAAGTGCATAAACAATTAATATACAGCTTAGCAAATTATTATAAAGCAAATACCCATGTTACCACCACCAACCTTAAGAAACAGAGCGATGTTAATACCCCCAGAGCCCTTCGGGTACCCTCTCCCACTCACCCCTCTCTGAAGGGAGCTTCTATCCTGAATTTTATGTTAATCATCTTCCTTGCTTTTCTCTACAGTTTCATCACCTAAGAATACATCCCTAAATATAATAGTTTTGTCTATTTTTGAACTTAATATATAGAGTCCTACAGAGCTTGTGTGTATGCGTGTGTGTGTTGGGCTCCTTGCACTCAACTTTATGTTCGTATTTGCTTTTTTTATATATACTTTTTTGGAATATTGTTGACTCACAAAGCCATGCCAATCTCAGGCCCATAGCAAAGTAAATCAGTCATACATATACATATAGCCATTCTTTTCAGATTCTTCTCCCATAGAGGTTACCACTCTATGTTTACCAGCATCGAGTAAACAACTTTATGTTTTTAATACTTACCTGTGCTGTTTTGTGGCTTATAGTTCATTCATTTTGGTTGCAGTGTAGTATTCTAGTGTGTGAATATACCACATTGAATTGATCCTTTCTGCTGTCGTGGATATGGGGGTTGTTTTTAGTTTGGTAGTGTATGGTAGCCTCAGGAGCATCCCTCTCTATGCTCACCCCATAAATGTATGCATCTCTCTATGATATATAAGTAGGAATGGAGCTATTGCACCATTAGTTATGTGTATCGTCAACTTTAGGGAATACATTCGGCCTTCCCTATCCACATGTTTCACATCTGTGGATTCAATTGAAAATACACCCCCTGCAAGTTCCAGAAATTTCCAAAAAGCATAACTTGAATTTGCTACATGCCAGCAGCTATGTACATAGCACTTACATCATATTAGGTATTATAAGCAATCTAGAGATGATTTAAAGTATAGGAGAGGATGTCCTTAGGTTATATGCAAATCCTACACCATTTTATAAAAGGGACTTGAGCCCCTGTGAATTTTAGTATCTGCGGGGAGCCCTGGAACCAGGTCCCTGAAGACACCAAGGAGTGACTATATTGCCAAACTGTTTTCCTAAGTGGTAGTTCCAGTTTACATTGCTTCCAGAAGGGTATGAAAGCTCCATACATTCTTGCTGAAACTTGGTATTGTCAGAATTACTAATTTTTGTCAGTTTGGAGCATACATCTTAGGTAGGGCTACTTCATTGTGTTCCAAAAACTTAACCTCCAAAATATCTTTCCTGTTCACCTGGAGGAGGCCGGAAGCCTCGTGGGCATTCCTTTAGAACTGGTCCAAGTAGAAGTAACATCCAACATGGTCAGTAGCCCAGGAATGTTCAGTGTGGTAGTCCAAACTGACCCTCTCCTGAATGGCTAGAAGGGGAAGGGGGTGTAGGACGGAGGGGTGTACGTTGGACTTGGGGATGTATATTGTTGTATATAGACACAAAACATAGGTGCCCGGAGAGTTAGGAGTTAGAGCTCTAGAAGGAAAATCTATGCCTTTTCAAAAGACAGAGACCGACCCTCTTCATTGCAGGTAGACCCAGCGTGGCACAGATTCAGCTTAGAAGATGTTTGCTCTGAGCTCTGAGTATACCCAGAGGTACAAAGGCTGTGTAGGCTGTTCAGGCCTAAAAATAGATTCTTAAGGCAGCAGGAAAAGCGGCAGGAGGTACAGTCCTAGTACCACACAGTACTTCTAAGAGCAGATTTATTATCAAACTAAAGAAAAAGACAGAGGGACAGAAATTTCTTCTAGTATCAAACCTTCAGTTGAATTAAGTTAGGCCCATAAAAATTGCAAACCTTTGTGAAGAAATGGCCCACCCCCACTTAGCTACAGGATATCTGCCAGCATTTATAAGTACTTGGATGTGACTGTGCACACATGTGCCTTCATATATATGTGAGTGCATATCTCGAGCCCTTAAAATAGCTGCATGCCTGCAAGCTTCCCCAAGTGTGATTTCTGTTGCCCAAGCCCTGTGCCTTCTTGTGTGTGTGACTTTTTCTCTCACACCTACCTGCTGGAGTTTGCAAACCCCATCCATAAGGACATATGGGCACTGTGGAACCTTGTGTGTCATCTGAAGCCTTTTCTCCTGGTAATGTTGTATCCAAGTGAGATTTAAAGTCTCCAATGCATTTACCAGACCCAGAACTGGCCCTCTCCCCAGAATGTGCTGGCTCAAGCATTGCTGAGGGCTTCTACCCCAGACCTATGGATATGGTAGCCTTTGTATTTCTGGTCTGGAAAACAAGATCAAAGGATCATTCCTGACTCTGGATATATCTTTTTACCAATGAATAGGAAAATGTAATTTTTGTCTGGGCAGGCCTGGCCACAAGTTAGGGGAGCTGTGTCTTTCCAAGCCTATCCTTTCTTCCCTCCCTCCACTCCCATCAAGACACCCCAAGTGCTCACTCTGTCTCCTGATCAAATCTGCATTCACAGAAGGCTTTGCTGTAAATTATTTCACTTTTCTCCTTACTCAGGTGCAGCCTTGGAGAGCAGTGTCATTCACCCTGTCTGACCACAGTGAAAAGGGAAAGGGTTAGAGATAATATTTCTAAGACCCTTTTCAGCTCTGCTATTTAATTCCATTTACAACTCAGTATGGGTTCATGTCAATTTATTACCTCTCCTGGGGTTATATATACTTCAAATCTAATTTATTGCTGTGGCATGAAACATTTTCTTCCCAGCTCAAGGGATTTAAGGTATGAGTGTCAGCCCTCCATCTCCTGGCCTAGGAATAGCTTGTAGCTGCCAGGATGTATGGGAGCAGGTGGCCGTATTTAAGGGGTTCATCATCAGAGGCCTGGCACTTTTTGGTCTTTACTTGTTTGACTATCTTCCAAGCTCTGGACTTATGGAGGACAGCCTGGGTCTAAGTTATCTTTGTTTGCCAAATTTTAGCCCACCGCAGCAGCTGGACGAAGATGCTCAACAGCTGCTTGTTTCAGGGAGTGATTGAACACATCAGCTGGTTGCCCCCTGCACCCGGGCCGGCCTGCCCATCCCCATCAGCTGTGGTCATAGAGACTGTGCTGCATCCTGCCTGTCCTGTCAGCTGGAGCACCAGCTGTTTCTAGCTGCTCTCCCCCTCCAGCTCTCCTACCAGGGGCTGGAGACAGCTGTCGGCTGGAGTGGATGTCCCAGGCCACCTGGTCCTAGGCATGTCCTAGAAGGTTCCCAGGGGGGGAGGGTAGGTGAGCTAACAGGAACTCTGAGCCCTCCCAGCAGGTCCAGTTACCCCCACACTATCTCACTTCACTTCTACAAGGAACCCTGCTCCTTCTGCTCTCAGGCTTGCCATCTGCATCTGAGCCCTGTGCACTCCAGCTGGTGGGGGCTGGGTGGCTTCCACAGATGTGAGGGCACATGCCTGTTGCATGACTTGGAGCCGTGGTCTGGCCCACTGGCAACCTTGCTTAGTCTACTCCTGCAGGAGTCTCTTTACAACACACCAGCTTTGGGTCCTCACCTTCCTCCCTGTCCCAGCCACACCAAACCTCAGCTTCCTCCCCTTTTCTATCTCTGTATCTGCTACTGAATCCCAAGGGTCTATCCCCCCGCCCCCAGCTTCAGCTGCATCTGTCAGGCCCTATTTTTGTGCCTGGCACTGTGCCACATGCAGCCCCTCGTTCAGTTCTCATACCAAGCCCGGTGAGGTGAGTAGCGATATTTCTTCCTTCTCTAACTTGGGCTGAAGAGGTCCCATCTCTTGCTTTATGTGGTTATATGAAACCAGATGGTGACTGTTCAGGGGGGTTCATACTTGGTCTCCAGGGACGGCACCTTCCTTGCCCCACGCCCGTCCCTGATTTTGGGTTGGGAAAACAAGACCACAAAGAACTAATAGAGCTTTGCACTCTGGTTGTCTTTCCTTCAGGTCCCAGCACTTGTGGCTCAGCTTCCGCATGGTCTCACTCAGGCACACACACACTTGTCCAACAGCTGGACAAGGTCAGGACACAGTCTGTACCCAGGAAACAGCCTTTCCGCCCGTGCCTATTGTACTGGTCTGCGCATCTGCTTGTGTTGGCCCTCCCCAGCTCATTAAAGCTGTATTCTGACCAACTAGACCCCCAGTTCCACCTACATCTAGTCCCCCTTTGCCCAGGGACCTGCCTAATTTGCACACTTCCTCCCCTCTGGCATCTGTGGTCAGCACAGGACACCTGCCCCCATCTGGCAGTGTGGGCTTGCTCTCAGGGGGCACCCTCTGATGCCCCACTGCATGCCCCCAGCACATGGCACTTGTTCTGTGAATACCTCTCTGTTCCTTGGCTCTGCTTAGCCCAAGGACCCATGACACAGTTCTCAGATCTTTAATTCTCATGCCTAGCTATCTGCTATTCTTCCCTCCTCCTTTCTCTCCTCACAGCACCAGGATCCTTGGCAGAGGCCATGTGGTGTGCTCATCCCTGCCAGATAGGCACCCTTCCTACTTCCTCCGCCACGTTGCCAGTGCTGTGCACAAGCCAAGTTGCACATGACATAAATGTCATAGTTGCAGATGCCAGAGGGGAAGAGCCAGAGGCATGAGGTCATGGGCTTCACCCTCCTCCAAGGGTGAAGGGAGGAGAGTGTCCTGTGTGGGCAGCACCCCTAGTGCCTCCTGAGAGGTACTCTCACAAAAGACCCTTGGTGTGAGGAAGACAGAGCCCCAGGGAGGAGTGGGGAGCCCTGCCAGGCCAGAACCCCTGGGGTGGAGGTGGCTGAGTGGGAGAGGTGGCTGAGGAGGGGTAGCTGCTGCTGATGCCCTGGGGGACGCCAGCTGGCTTGGCCCAGCAGGCCAATGGGGTGATGCCACCACCAGCCTGGTGTTTATTCAGGCGGCTGGCGGGCTTTGCTGTTCCCGTGAGGGGAATAAAAACATATTGCTCCTCTGGGTTCTCAGGGCCAGGCCTGCCTCAAGCCCTCCTCTGTGGAAACTACGAATAATGGCTCCTCACTAAAACCAGAAAGGGTATTGGACGTTTATAAATCAATGAGGGGGGAGCTTTCAGGAGTCTAGAAAACCCAAGATCTAGGGGGCAGGGGCTGAATCTGTGGGGTTGCACCTTTGCCTCACAGGGAGTGTAAGGGCCAGTGCTGACTGACTCAAGGTGTTTAGGAATTGGATGAGATCTTGTTTTAGTAATGAGGCCACATAGGCCACGCCATTGGGTCCACCCAGAGTGGGGTCCTAGGGCCATGGCTGAGCCACAGAGGTGGACATGCCTCAGTCCCCACCTCAGAGATACGTCACTGACCTAGCTCATGAGTCAAAACTTGCATCTGTCATGTCACCCTGACTTGCTTTCTTCACTGCACTTTCGATAGTTGATGCTTTCTTGGTATTTCTTGTTTATTGCTTACTTCCCCTCATGGAGGGTGGTCTTCATCAGAGCAGGACCCTCACCATGTGCTTAGCCACAGTGCCCAGCGCTGAACACACAAATGCATTGCATCAATGAAGAAGTAATACATGGAATCTCTGAACCTGCTTGGGGCTTCATTACCTGTCTCAGGATGTGAGAGTCACAGGGGAAGATGTACAGGTCCTGCTTATGGATGTGCAGAAATGCTTGAATCCCACTAAGGCACCAGGAACTTTTCCCGTCAGCCCCAGAAAGACTCTGGTTCCTGCAGAACAGCCTTTCTCACACATTTGGGTCGCCTTTCCAGCAACTCTACCCCAAGCTTCTTACATTTAAGACAGTGCTTCTCAAACTTTAATGTATATGCAGATTGCCTGGGGATCTAGTTAAAATGCAGATTCTGATTCAGCAGGTCTGGGTCCAGCTGGAGCTTCTGCATTTCTAACAAGGTCCCAGGTGATGGAATGGTGCCTATGCTTTGGGGAGCAAAGATTTATGGGAGTCCAACAGTTCTATATTTCTCTGCATATGCATATCCTATTGTATATCCTGAGACCAAACTAACAGTACTCACTGGCCCCTTTGATGAGCTCAGAGTTCCTTGGGAGCTGGCTAAGTGCCAAGAACCTCTCCTGGTATTCTTAGTGATCCAGCAAGTGAATTAAAGAAGCAAGAGCGGAGTTCCCATCGTGGCGCAGTGGTTAACGAATCCGACTAGGAACCATGAGGTTGAGGGTTCGATCCCTGGCCTTGCTCAGTGGGTTAACAATCCGGTGTGGCCGTGAGCTGTGGTGTACGCCGCAGATGCGGCTCGGATCCTGCGTTGCTGTGGCTCTGGCATAGGCTGGCAGCTACAGTTCCGATTCGACCCCTAGCCTGGGAACCTCCATATGCCACGGGAGCGGCCCAAGAAATAGCAAAAAGACAAAAATAAAATAAAATAAAATAAAATAAAAAGAAGCAAGAGCCAGGAGGACTCAGTTCTGCCACTTTTCAAAATGATCTTGGGCAAATCACATCCTTATTTTGAGCCTCGGTTTCAGTTGTTAAAGGAAGGGTTAGGCTTGCATTCTGGAGTCCATTCCAGCTGTAATGTTCCATGAAAAATAACAGCCATTTCCATGCACGTCCTTGTATATTAACTCATTTAATCCTCATAACCACCCATAAGGAAAATGTTAGTGTTTTCCTTATTTTACACACAGGCAAACTGAAGCACAGGGATTTTTTTTTTTTTTTTTTTTTTTTTTGTCTTTTCAGGGCAACATCTGTGGCATATGGAAATTCCCAGCCTATGCCACAGCCACAGCAATGCCAGATCCGAGCTGCATCTGTGACCTACACCACAGCTTATGACAATGCTGTATCCTTAACCCACTGAGGGAGGCCAGGGATCAAACTTGCACCCTCATGGATACTATGAAGCACGGGGATCTTAAGTAATTTGCTCAAGATCACAGCTCTAGCAGTAGGACCTTTGAGATGTGAACCAGTTTCCTCCAGAATCCATGCTGTTGACCACTGTACTTGACTGACCCAGATAACACTTATCAGGAATAGCTGCACACCCGGTAAGACCACTCATTCCAAGTAGTCTTGATACAAGACCTCTTTCTCAAGGGCTTCAGCTCTCACAGTTAATTCTGTGCAATTTAGACAAGCTGGCTTGGACTTAGCCTCATGGAACACATTGAGTCTTTCCAGTGATCAAAATCTGGCATGCACTGAAATGCTGTAAGAACGGCATGGTCAATGGTCTGGAGCCTGGTTAGTGTTAACAAGCACCGCATGGGCTCCTCTGGGCACCTATGTAGAGCCATTGGAGCCACAGTGTCTGCTTGTCACCATCTTCCTACACACCCCCTAACATTGAACCACTGTGGCTTCCCTCTAGGACATGAGCAGCAACTTACAAGACTGCAGACTGTGCCTGGCAATGTCTGAGCTTTTGCACTTCTCGGGTCTGTCAAAGAAAGATGGAAAGTAAACCCATCCTCTGTTTTTACATGGTTACTTCCTCTACCACCATCATAAACAGGGCCCAAAGGAGAACATCACATTGAAAAATTCAGATGCTCATGGAAACCTTAGAGTGGGGGCCACTGCTAGACAATGTTACATCTCAGTGCAGTAAACTTCTCTAAAAATCCAGAGGTGAAAGGATACCTCTAAGCCTGTGGATAACTATCCATGATTCAAATCCCATTTAGCTTCATCTTCTGCAGGACGCTGCCTTTGACGCTTCCAGTCCATTCTCTCCCTCCTTTGAACCCACCTAAAGAACCTGACATGATTGGTCACCTTCTTCCTACAATGTGGACCCTCTCCCCTACTACGGTTTTTTTCCCATGCACCCCCTCCATCCCAGGACAAGAACCCCAGAGGAATTAGAGGCTTGCTTTCTGCCACACTATGCCCTAGACACATAGAAGGACTCACTAGTGCTGACTGGGTGAAATGTAGCTTTGGTCCTTTCTGCTGTGAACTATGTCTGGACCATGGCTAATTCGCCAAGTAGGGGTCATTTAGGGGAACTTTTTATGGGTGAAAAGGAAAGTTTAAAGCAGCCTATCAATTTCCTATGCAAAGGATGCTATTAAAGTGCTGGGGAACCATAAAAAAGAATTAAATATTGCCATTTACAGCAACATGGGTGAACCTAGAGAATTTCTACTCAGGAAGTAAGTTAGACAAAGAAAGACAAATATTATATGATATCTCTTCTAGTGGAACCAAAAAAAATAATACAAATGAATCTACGTGCAAAACAGAAACAAACTCACAGACAGAAAACAAATTTATGGTTACTCAGGGGGAAAGGGAGGGAAGGATAAATAGGAATATGGGGTTAATAGATACAAACTACTACGCATGAAGTAGATAAGCAACAGGATTTACTGTATAGCACAAGGAACTATATTCAATGTCTTGTAATAACCTATAATGAAACGTAATACGAAAAACATATGTATAACTGAATCACTTTGCTGTATACCTTAAATTAACACAATATTATAAATCAACTTATTTCCTTTTTTCAAAGGAGATTTTTTTTTTTTTGAAAGTACTGGGGAAGAGTTTGTGCTCATTAGAAAAGCAGATTAAGTGGATTTCTTTGGCCACCTCTTTTAAAATTGCTTAGAAAAGCTTCTTTTCATTGTGGCCTTAGTTCACATGAGTGGGAGTGTAAGTGAATGAAACTTTTTTGTAATGTTACTCATCACTGGATAAGCACATACTGTGTACAAAGGATGCAAAAATAGTAAGTGTCCCAGTAGCCCAGGGACATGGTAGTGTTATTATTAGGAAAGCTGTGGTGGTATTGGGGTGTATTTCTAGCAGTGGATACTGGAGCCAAGCTGCCCTGGGAAATGCTGCCTGGGACTGAGCACCTGTCCTCAGCACAGGGCTGGAAACCCTCCAGGGCCCCAGTTGCTTCCGGCTGCTTTCTCAGCCTGTCTGGTGTCTCTGCTCTGAGCAGAAATAGCTGGCAGCTCCCTCCTGCATGTCTTCCAGGCACTTCAAAGGATTCTCTTCTTAAAATTTTATCTCTTCATAGGAAGTGTCTAAAAACCTCACCAAGGAAAATGAGCAAATCAAAGAGGACATGGAAGAAATTCGAACTGAGATGAACAAGCGAAGCAAAGAGAACTGCTCCAGTAACATCCTAGACAGCATGCCGGACATCCGCTCGGCCCTGCAGAGGGATGCGGCAGCAGCCTTCACCCACCCCGAGGTACAGCTCTGGCCTCCAGGGGGCTCTGCCCACAGTCCCTGGACAGTGTGCTACCAGCCTCTCACCCGTGCATAGTACTTTCAGGCTTTAGGCTTTCCATAGGCATGGTCTCTTTTCATCTATACAACAGTTCTATAGGTCTGGTGGGGCAGGGGTTGACCCCATTGTACTTATTAATATTGAAGCCCAGAGAGGTTTAGTGAGTAGGTCTTGAAGCCAGAACTCAAATCCTAGTCTCCTGAGTCCCAGGCCCCATTCTTCTCTTTGTTTTTCTTGGCTGTACCCACACAGAAGTTCCCAAGATAGGGATCGAACCTGTGCCACAGCAATGACAACACCAGATCCTTAACCGCTAGGTTACCAGGGAACTCCCATTCTTGCCTTTTTGACCTTGCCTTGCATTTATAAGTCAGGTGGCTTGTCTGGGACCATCCTGGTTAACACCTGCTGTCCTGGTGTAATTATTAATAATTATTAATTCACGCTCAAAAGTGTCCCAGTGTGGAGACAGTAAGCTGTGTGTTCCTCTCTATTTATAAAGGACTTTGTGATGCCCTATGTGCTTTCATCACTATCCCATGTGGTCTCCACAGCTCTGGAAGGCAGGCTGGAGTAGAGATCAATATCCTTACTTTGCAGATGAGGAGACGGATCCAGGAATGCTTACAGTCTCCCTTGCACAGCCAGAAAGTGGTGGCAAGGGGCCTCAAACCTCTGTCTCTTCTCACCCACTTGTGTCCTGAACACAAAGTCACCAATGCATGAAATGGGAACACTGACTAATGTAATTCGAGTGATGCCAAAGGATTGATTTGCTTAAAAATACCTCCTCATCTGATGCCTGTTTATTTTGGCTCCAGTTACTAAGTTAATGTTTATGTGCTAATGGTTACAAGTGTTATTCTTAATGTGTTGAGTTATCTCCTAATTGATGCCTGAGAAACAGGTATTAATTTGGGAGATAACCCCCAAAAAGTAGAAGAGGAAACAAGGTAAATTCTGGCAGCAGGACTTGAAGAGTGTGGACGCTATTAGCGAGTCAGGTCTGGATAAAATATTGTCAAGAGGGGTACCTGGCAACCATGGGATAGCAGCAGTTAAGACAGGCCTTGCTCACTTTTCCTGGGTCAAGGGTCAGTGGTGTGTAGCAGAGTGTGCATTCCAGGTGAGCCACTGAGGAATCCCTTCAGCCTCAGGGAGGCAGGCAGTGTGTGAGTGGAGCAGGGACTGGGACAGGGACAGTCAGAGCTCCTGAGCTGATGTTGTGTGTGCTGTGTCCTGAAAATGGGCTGGGGAGCATTGCAAAGAAGGACTTTGTTGCCTGGGTCATTAAGAATTGAGGTAAGAGAGGAAGTAAGATGAGGTATGTGGGCTTGGAGCTCTTGGGCAGGGAAATCCACCAAACTGGTGCCAGGCAGGCAGCAGCTGTGGCTTTGGGGAACCTTGGGCACATGCGTTCCAAAGGCAGGAAAGCAGGCAGATTAGGACTTTGGAGGCAAGAAGCCCTGAAGAGAGTATGGTGCCTGCACCCTGCCCAATTTGTAACTAAAAATAAAACCATTCCAAACCAGAAAATAAGGACAAGGAAGGCCAATAATTTTCTGGCTTAGCCCATGATGACTACTTTGATGGTTTTTTGGGAAATATCATATTCCTTCAAAAATTATTTATATTCTCATTTTTGGGTGTCCTCGACATGCCCGCTACTGAGCATGTGTTTAGTCTGCTTGGTGGGTCGTTCCTGAGCAGGTCTGAGCTCATAAACCAAAGAGCCAGAGGACTTTTGGGCTGGAAGGGAACTTAGAGATGCCCGCTCAACAGCTCAATAGGGCCCAGCAGCTCCTACTGCAGCCCACATGGCATCCTTTGCTGGCCCAGCAGGCCAGCAGACTCAGGCGCTCCCTGCCCTCTCTGGCTTCCAGTTTCCCAGTCAGATGAGCATGAGAATTCCATCCGTTGTTTTGATGACACATTATGTGGTATGTTCAGGAACCCAGCTCAGATTTCCCAAGGGCAAACAGCAAACCAAATCAAACACACCAAACTCTTTTTCTCCTTGGTCAGCAAAGCTCTTCTCCCTCCTAAAATCCCCATGTACGCACTGCTGATGTTAGCACAATCCAACCGAACCAGGGTGGTGGGGGTGGAGCCAGAGCCCAGACAGGGCTGGAAAGGGGAAGTGGTGAAGGAGGCAAGGCTAAGATCTTTCTCTCCCTTTTCATCCATCTGTCTCTTTTGTGAACTCTGTGATGAAAAAGCAGAAAAACAGGGTATCTGGGTTTGGTTGTTATTTTCAGGGTTCTTCTAGATGACGTCAGGATTTTCTGGAGTGGCGAATGGCACTTTGTTGGAGGCCTCTCTCCAAGAAAGTCCTTGCCTGGAGGAATGGCAAGGGGCTCTGGGGGGGTGGGGGTGGTTGGGTTGAGAGTGGAGGAGGCGGGGTGGCCTTGGGAACCTCAGGACACCAGGAGTTGAAGTCCACAACGGTTTAACAGAGAAAGGAAATGGAAGCTCGGTGGCGGCGGCTGGGGGATGTGGGTGCTGCCGCTCAGTGCATCCTGTCGCCAGTGAATCCAAGGAAATTATATGTTCTCTGGCAGAGGCTCTTCATGGTCATGCTCCATCCCCTTGGCTGGGAGAAGGAACTGCAGTTCCCGCTCGTCCCTGAGAGCCTGGAATTAAAGACAGTTCCTGGGGTTTGCCACGAAGAAATGACAACTTGCTTTTGCAATGCAGAGGGAAACCAGGGTCTGGCAATTAAATGGCCCGCAGCGTCTGAGTCAAGGGCTGGGGCCTCTTGTCAGCCTCCCAGGAAGCTCTTTCCTATGAGAAATGAGGGATTCCCAAGTCTGCTGGGCACTAGCCAGACCATGGCCTCAAGGACTTGGGGCTGTAGGCAGGTTTTTGGATGGCAAATGAGTTAGTCTCGTGGTCAGAGCTGAGGACAGTGGCTTTAATGTAAGGTAGGACACAGACTGTGAAAGCAGGCAGTCCTGGGCCTTTTTAATAGCCATATGACTGGATATGTGCCTCTCTCAGCCCTTCAGGACATTGGGCATCAAGGGACAGAGGTTTTATTTCCAAGTGGGCTCTCTGGGTATATTTCACAAGGATTTAAGGGAATTCACCCACCTTCTCCTGGTGAGAAGGGGGTCTTTTGTGGCTTAGGTGACAACAGAAAATGGCCCCTTCATTATTCAGCCATTAGAGTCCTCATGAGAGCAGGGCTGGGCGACACTCCCAGCATACCTCACTGATGGAGCCACTGCTCTTCAGGACCTGGACACCCTGTCCAGTGGCTGTCACTTCGACCACAGCCAGCTCACAGGCCCTGTGCACAGGCCCTTTTTTTTCAAGGGTGGGTAAGTGTGATCCTGGATGAGAGGATATAATTAAATGGCCCAAGACAGGACCCAGAGACTCTGCCACATTGATACACGAGAGGTCAGCCCCCAGGCAGCAGCTCTGGGGAGGACAGGGTGGTCTGCGTGACCAGAACCATAACAGAGGCCTCTTCATGGTACCATCAAGATGCCCTTGTCATGGGCTACCTACTATAAAACATCATTTGATTTGACAAAAATCCCAGGGCCAGTCACAAATGAGGATGATTCCTTGGGATTTGGATGATTCAGAAATTCAGTTTATCAAATGTAAAGAAGCATCCACCCAGGGGAATTAACGCTGAACAAGATGTTGTCTCTACTCTTCCAGTTGCAAGAGTCTAGAGACAACATTCTTAAATAAAGCCTGTGGAAGATAGGCTGGGAGAGGTGGTATAATACAAATACAGGCTTGTATCCATACAAGTTGTGTTCAGCTTTGAGTTAGAAGCCCAAATAAATAATAAGGGGCTTTGTTGTTCTTTCATGTAGAAGAGCTCTGCAGTCAGGTGGTCCAGGGCTGGTGTAGTTGTTTTTGCAATGTCATTAGTGACGTCCATTCTCAAAACGCCCTGATGGTCACAAGATGGCTGCTCAGCTCCAGCCATCCTGTCCACATTCTCCTGGCCAGAGAAATGAGAAAGAGTACAAAAGATGCCTTCCAGCTGAGTCATTCCTACTTTTTCAGGACTTTTTCAAAAAGCTTTTCCTATTAATTTCTACTTCTATCCCACTGGCCAGAACTTACTCCCATGACCACTCCTACAAAGCCAGTTTCTTGTTAAGTTAGGAATAAGGAGACGCAGAAATTAGGTAGTCATTTGGAAGCCTCTGCCACAAAATGCAAAGTGAAAATTAGAAAACAAAGATTAACTCTTAATGAAAAAGTCTGGAAGTGTTTCCTTGGGGTCCTGAGATTTTAGCCAGGCCTTAAGAAATTGGCAGATTTCAAAAAGTAGCTATATGGGGGGAAGAGACTGGCCTTCCAGACAGAAAACAGCCTGAGCAAAGATCCCACAGCTCAGGAGAGCCAAGAGGTTCAGGAGTCAACCAAGTACCTGGAGTACCAAGGGCACGGGGGATGGGTGTGGACCAAAAGAGAATACTGAGCGGGGGGGTCAAGTCAGTTTGAGTTCTCAGTGCCAGGCCAAGCACTTTGGGCTTTATTCTGGATTCATCAGGGAGGGCTCAGGGAAGTTTGCTCTAACAGCATAAGTAAAAGAAGTCATGCTTCCTCATGAGGGGTGCGTCTTAGTCCTCAGCCTTCATGTGCCAGTCACATGGACCTCACTAGCAACAACTGATACCAGATCTAATTCACCCAGCATCCCCAGGCCAGAGCTGAAAGGACAGCTCACTCTCTGGGAAGGATAGCATGGAGGTTAGAGACAGATTCTGGAGCCAGACTGCTGGGTTCAAAACCTGCCTCTAAAACTCACCTCCTGTAGGTCCTTGGGCAGTTTCCGTAATCTCTCTGTGCCTCATTTTCCTAATCTGTAAATGGGAATGATTAAAAATTGTTCCTGCCTCACAGGTCTGATGAGAAGATTCAATTAGTTAACATATGCAACACACATAGACCAGTGCCGGGCTCTTAGGAAGTGCTTTTGGGATTAGCTGTGATGTTAGTATGGCCTTGGCTCCAGCATTGCCTCTGCCTGACCTCTGCATCTCTGACCAGTGACCTGACCTTTCCTTGTGTCCCCTCTGAGGAGCAGTATGAGGAGAGGTTTCTTCAGGAAGAAACTGTGTCCCAGCAAATCAACTCCATCAAGCTCCTGCAGACCCGGCCACTGACTCCACCAGAGGTGGTGAAGCCACAGCGGCCCCTACAGCGGCAGGTCCACCTGAGGGGCCGGCCGGCCTCCAAGCCCACCGTCATTCGGGGCATCACCTACTACAAAGCCAAGGACCCTGAGGAGGAGAATGACATCGAAGAGCATCGTGAGTTGGGGTCAGCAGGGCCGCTCCCTAGAGGCCGGGCAGGGAGGGCGTCACCATTTGGACCCAGTGGAGGTGCACTTATCATGAACCACACACCCTTTCTGCAGTTTGATTACTGCTGCGGCCTCACAGAGTCAGCTCAGTTATCTGAGAATTCTCTGCAGTTAATGAATTGTCCAGAGTTCTTACTGCCTTTCCTTACAATGTGCTGAGTGGCCCGGGGCAAGTCACTTGCTTTCTCTGGGCTTGCTGAGGACCACGTGACAGAACATGGCTGAGCCGGACGGGACTTCAGTGCCCTTCGGGCCAATCCTCCCCGTCTGCAAATGGGACACTGAGGCATGGAGGGGAGTAACTCGCTCAGCTACGCAATGGGCTCCTCCCACCTATTCCTTCTACAGGGACCCCGGGCTTCCTGACCATGACCAAGGCTCCAGTACCTCCCCTTTTAGCTCTCTCCCTCTTAATTTTGAAAGGAAAATGGATATTCTCTTTGGCTTCATCTCTATCTTGTTTTTCTAACATTTACTCCTCCTTTGTTTCTCCCTGCAATATACCCCTCCCTTGTCTTCGTCTTTCCCTGCCCAGTACCCCAGGAGGCCCCGCTCTCTGGGAGCAAATGCCAGGTCCTTGCATCAGGTCCAGCTCAGCAGTCTCCTGACTCATCCCCCTGCTCAATCTCTGCCTCCTTACAGTTTATGCTCACCCAGTCTCCAGCATAATCATTTTGCTCATTTTTATCAGTTTGTAGTCTTTTTAAATTATTGATTTGTGGGATTTTTATATTCTGGCTCAGGTCCTTTTTCAATCATACATATTGCCATTATTTTCTCTCAGCCCATGGCCTGTATTTTCAGTTCTTTAATGGTGCTTTTGATGAGCAGATAAAATCCAAATGACCAATTATGTCTTTTGTGGTTAGACCTCTTTGTGTCTTCTCTAAGAAATCTCCGCCCCCCTGTATTTCTTCTCTGCTCAAAACCCTTCAGATTCCCCCATTTCACTCAGAATAGAAACTGAAATCCATACACAGTGGCCAAGCCCCACATGACCTGACTTCCATGTGCTCTCCAATCTCATCTCCTGTTACTCTCCCATCACACCTTTTATTTGGTCCACACTGTCCACCTCACTGCTCCTCAGCCTTAGGAGATGTGCTCTGGCCCCAGGGCCTTTGCACTGCTGCTCTTCCCCTCCGCCACCCCCCCCCCCGGAATACTCTTCTCCCTGAGAGCTACTTGGCTAACTCCCTCACCCCTTCAACCCTGTGCTCATCTCTCCCTCCCACTGAGTCCCATCCTGACCACTTTATCCATTCCTGCCCTTACCCATCCCTTCCCACTCTCTGGGTCCTCCTCACCCTACTAGATTTTTTTTTCTTTTTATAGCTTCACCTACAGCATATGGAAGTTCCTGGGCTAGGGGTCGAATCAGAGCTGCAGCTGCCAGCCACAGCCACAGCCACAACCACAACACCGGATTAGATATGCTGCAACTTTCAGCAACACTAGATCCTTAACCCACTGAGCGAGGCCAGGGATCAAACCTGTATCCTCACAGAGACCACATTGGGTTCTTAACCAGCTGGGCCACAGTGGGAACTCCTCCACTAAACTTTTTTTTCACAGCACCTTCAAGTGTACAATCTATCTATCTATTGTTTAATGTCTCCACCACTAGAGGGAAACTCTATGAGGGCGGGATCTTTGCTTTGCTCACTGTTGAGGTACATACTCCATAAATATCTGCTGAATGAATGGATGGATGACGAACTTCCTCCCAGGTTTTGTGGTCCATGGCTGTCATCCGCCTGGTGGCCCCTGGGTCTAGATAGAGAGACCCTCTAGGAAATGCTTCCATCCGTGCTCCTTTTTACTGGCTCTCCTAAATCCCATTTGGGCCCCATCTCTAAATCAGGGCATTGTGTTTAAGAAAGGAACCCTCATTAGTCTGCCACATACCACATGTTCCTGAATACCTCTCCTTGAGTCACAAATGCACCTGTGTTTATTTCCCAGAAGACGAATTTTTCAGCGGTGAACACGGAATGGATTTGCTGATTGCAGATCAGCTTCTGAGACACAATAACCTACTGACCAGTGCCACCCGGAGGCCAGTAGCCACTCATCACAGTGCTACTGCGACAACTGATGCTGGCACTCAGCCCACAGCCCTGCCTTCCACACAGGCCTCAACCTCAGCTCCCAGCATCCCTGACCCTACTACTCTCTCTGCTTCAGTTGAACAATTTTCAACACCGCTCCAAACCACCTCAGAGTTTCCAGATCCCACTAGTGAAGCAGGCCTTAAACCTTTCACTCAGGTACCGGCCACCACCGTGGCACACACAGCCACCCAGGAACCTCTGGCCCCAGCTCCTCCATCAGTGGCTCCTGAGAATGCATTTGTTGAGGCTACATACATGGCCCCGGTGCCTCCCCCCACAGTCAGGACAGACTCACCTGGGAAAGATGCTATTGCTGGGCAGGGCCCAGCGCCCCCTAGCCCCACCCTGAGCCCGGAGGAAGAAGATGACATCCGGAATGTCATAGGTGAGTTCATTCTACCTGGCCTGGGTCTCCTGCTCAGGTAAAAGGCTGAGCCTGGAAATAGCTTAAAAGGAAAGGGAGGGTTCAGATGGTCCAGCTACTTCACAAACAAAGGCAAGTGGAGTTGCATCTTGGCCAATGATGGTTTTAATACCTAAGGCCTATATATTCAAAATGTACCAGTGACCAGAGTGGGAAACTCATTTCTAAAATATAGCTAAATTAATGGAGCCAAGATCTCACCTTCATTAATAAGTTTTGTAAACATTTCCCAAGTGCTTGTATACTGGGCTTTGTGATGAGTATTAGGTATTTGGTTCTTTGGTGATGACTAAGTTAAGTTTCTGCAGTACATTTATCAGGCCGTGAACTAACAAAGGATTCTTATACAGGGCTGGAGGGGAGGGATCCCAAAATAATAAGAGTGGGAATAATCAGTGCAATATGCCCCAGGGGAAAATCTTATGAGCCTTGGCCTTAGAAATCATGGAAACATTGTGGCATCATATGACAAATGCTATAACAAAGGAATGAAGAAACAGAAATGGAAAAAGGAACAGCAGCTTGGTCTGGCTGCTAAGAAGGCTGGGAAAGCTTTTCTAAGGAGGTATCCTTTGAGCTGGGTTTTGATGGATGAACAGGAGTTTTCTAAGACAAAGGAAATCTCCTGACTGTAAGGTCTAAATGAGCAGGGTATATCTCAGAAGCATGGAGAATGCTGCCCTGTTCTGTGCCTGAGAGCTCCATGGTCACAAGATAACTGAGAAAATGAAATATGAGAGTGTGTTTATGTTGGCAGGGTGGGGGACAGCTAGAGAAGGAAATGGGACCTAGCTGCAGAGGTCTCTTCCAAAAAGAACTAAACCAAATATTCATTAAGTCACCATCAATAGTAACAGAAAAATAACATGATTGAATAATTTCTTCAAAAATATACTTGAGTTCTCTTACGGCACAGTGGATTAAGGATCCAGTGTTGTCACTGCTGTGGTGTAGGTTCAGTCCCTGGCCTAGGAACTTCCAAAAAACTTAAAAAATATACTTGATTTGACAGAAGATGTGATTTGCTTTATACTGTCTTTCCCATCTTCCTATTTTCTGATCCTTTGGCAGCCTTGTTCCCAATTCCTCCTCAGAATGAGGCGCCAGCTCTGCCAAACAGATGGTGGAAGGAGCACCTGCCAGGAGCCAAACACCTTGTTAGAGCCTGGTCTCTGCTGCTGACAGCTGTGTGACCTTGGCCAAATCCCTGACCTTCTATGGGTCTCAGAAACTAGAAATTTGCTAAAGGTTTCTCCTCCATTATATTCTGTGGTTTTCTGCAGTCAAGTTTATTAAGCCATTATATCGCAAGCAATCCTCATTGGGTGAAAAATAGCAGGATAATGACAAGGAAAGAGCCAATCAAATGGACCCCAGGGCAAAATCTCATGAACCTTGGCCTGGAGGAAGCTAAGCAAGAAGACAGTTCTTGGGCCACAGAGGTTAGGGTGGGAGCAGGAGAGAACATTTTTTTCCTTTCCTTCTATAGTGAAAGCAAGCTGACCATGGAGTAGAAGGTCTGTTCCTCACTGCATGGATAAATAGTCCTGAAGCTCTGGGTCCTGCTTAATTTCTGCAAAACGCCCCAGGGTCTGAGCAGAGGTTCCCACTTTTGTGCTGGCTCTGGGCAGCCTTGACCATGCTCAGGGGACCACAGACCCTGAGCCCAGCACTCCATCTCCCCTTCTGCTATGGGCAGCTCTCGAGGGCTCCCACACCTCTGTTACTTGAGTGGGAAGGACAGTTCCTTTCAATACTTAGCCACCTGCCACCATCCCGCCACAAGGAGATAGAATACTAACAGTGAAGACAGGCTACAGATGGATCCACACACCTTGTATGTTCTCAGCGATGGTATTTGCCCACCTGGAAGCCTCTTCCCTGGGCGACTTCCCATCTAGGAGTGGAGTTCTCCACTGTCTCCACAACCCACTTGCCTCCCGCCACCAGAGGGCTTTTCTGGAGTAACTCCTGATGTGCACCTTTCTGGGGTTTTTAGGACTCCACCCCCTGCCTCAGCCTGACTGAGATGCTGAGGCCCAGACACGAGAAACCCTGTGTCCTGGCAGCTGTATACCTGGGGGTAGGAGCGGGAGATGGGGACACCTTTTCTCTTGTTGTTCAGTAGTCTCAGTCAGAATGACGTCATCACAGAGGCTGTCAGCTCCTTTTTAAAGACTGGTCTGTAGGATTTCCCAGAAGAGCTGGGGTTCTTGCCTCTTGTGTCAACTGCAGAAAAGAACACAAGGAAGTGGACGCAGATGCAAATACCAAGGGGTGAAAAGAGAGGGTGACACACAGGCAAGGTTTTTCAGGAACTGTTTTAAATCCTTTATCGCTGTCAAGTGCTTCTCTCAGGCTGCTGTTAGTATAGATGGTATTTCCTCTCTGAAACCTTCTCTGCAGGCTTCCTGACCGCCTGTGTCTGGCAGAGTAAGACTGTGATGTGCCACATGTAGTCATCAGTTAAATAAAAATCATTTGGCTGAAACTAACACAAAGCCACTGCTTTGCTGCCTGTGAAAGGTTGTTTGCTGTTTCATGAGCTTGGCAATTTTGACCTGGCACTCTTTGAGTGGTTTTAAATGGAGCTGCTTTGAAAAGGAACATCGTATCCTGTGGTTTCCAAACCTGGTTTTGTGATGCCCTGAAATGGCCACCATTTTCCTCAGGGGACTTGTAAAACTCTCAGATAAATCCCCCAAACAAGCCAATTAGAATGAACTCTTGGCCAAAACATAATAGCTCTAGGACAGGAGAGATGCTGTCCGTGATGGGAGCTGGGGCTCTGAAACGGAAGGGAAGGGCCTTGGTCACCATCATCAGTGGCTTGGGGAGGTCTGCTCAGGCTCCCACGGAGGAGGAGCACACTTGTGCCACATGGCCAAGGCTCTGCAGAGGCCCAGACTTCAAGGACTGTTACTCCTTATGAATGTTTTAGAAGAGGCTGGTTTGAGGCAGGGGTGGGGAGTGGGGAGAAGCAGACAAAGAGGACAGTCAGGATGTCAGCAGTGCCAGAGAGCCTGTGTCCTGGTGGAGACTAGGAAATCTGATCAGATGAAGACTGTCTCCCGCACAAAACTAACAACCTCAACAATCCCCCCAGGCTTGGCCGGCCACATGGCTGTGGGCACAAGATGGCCGGTCAGCCTGCCACGTGTCAGCAGCCCAGCGAAGGTGGTGCTGACATGGGCAGGGGCAGGGCTGGCCAGATCCTCCTCAGCTCCCCGACTAAGGACCAAGAACTGTCCCAGTTGGCTGCTCTGAGTCACTTACAGGCAGCTTTCCAGCCCCCAACTCCACAGGCACTCTCTGCTCTCAGTCACTTTTCTGGATCACTTCACCAGGCCCCTGAAAACACTAGGAACTACGGTCGGAACGCAGAGGCCACTGGCCCTAGAAACAAGACTGTAAAGTGGAGACTTTCCTTATAAGTAGATTAGGAATAAAGCCTCCATGTCTCTACAAGGATAAAGAGTCCACTCCTAATTCACGCAGCCCTACGCCATGCTGGCCATGAAAGGAGTGAACTGTGGTCAGCCTGGGGGGGGGCGTGCAGGTGACTTTAAGCGGCCAGGCCTGGCACGTGGCAAGGTTGGTTCTGACTGTGAAAGGCCATCTCCGAGGGCAGTCACCAGGGCAGAGCTCGTGACAGCATGAGCTGGGGTGGGGGGTGTTTGGGAGGTTGAAGAATGCCCACTCATCCTGACATATACTGGGAGACATGGGGAGAGGGGCCTGATGATGAAGGGAGTGAGAAGTCGGAACTTCTGTCTAAAAGTGGTAGAGCAGGTTATAGGCAGGGGAACATATTTGTCGATTTGAGGAAAGTACTGAGTGCTGACAGTGTGCAGGTGCTGTAGGTGTTGATCATGCAAAAAAGATGAGGCAGCGTCCCAGCCCTGGAGCTGTGCACACACTTGCAGACGAGACACATAATCACAATCACAGCTCAGGGTGGTGAGCAAATGCCTAGAGTGCTTTGGGGTTGGAGGGACTCTTTTGGGAAGAGAAGGTGACCTAGCTATCTTGAGAGATGAGGAAAAGCTAGGAAGGAAGGAAAGAAGGGAGGGAGGGAAGGAGGAAGGAAGGAAGGGAGGCTTTGCAGTGAGAAGGGCCAGAGCTGATAAGAGCCCCCAAAGTCAACAAGTGTGGTCAGGGCCAACTACATACTTTGTAGAACCCAGTGCAAAATGAAAAACGTAGGCCCCTGCGTTCAAAGGGCAGGAGAAAAGTGCCATTGAAGACAGCGAATATAAAGCTATTTCATTTCTTCTGTGGCCTCTCTTTTTCTCTTTCACTTGGTGTTTTTTTTGTTTGTTTGTTTTGGTTTGGTTTTTTTTTTTTTTTTTTTTTTTGCTATTTCATGACATTGTAAGTAAAGAAATATTAAAAATGTAAATAGTTAATATGTAAAATATAAATTTTATCGTTCACGTTTATTTTGTGCACTGCCAGTTTTAAACACAGTGATAAGATCATTTCACTCATATGTGGAATCCACCAAAATGACACAATTTGTATTTCATGGCTCCTACATTCTTAGGTAGTTTGTTTTTAGCAGACCTGTGGGAACATTGCACAAAACCCTCTTCTGTTTCATTCCTTGATATGTGCACATTTTACCAGCAGGCCCTACTTTGGGCTTACTGAGTAAGGGGGACTGAAAGGAAAAGGCACTATGAGTTGCCCTATCTTTCCCTCTTCTGTCATTTTCAGCATGAGTTATTGGCTACTGAAAGGAAATAACACAAACAAGAAAGAATATGAGAGGGTAACTCGGTTATTTATGTTTCTTAGAACACTACTTTCTTTCTGCTTGCAAAGAAACTTCTGGTTCAAATGGAAAGCATGTCCTCTGCGGCTATCGGGCCCCTCTTACTCCATCCCCAGGACAACGCACCTGTCTTGTCTTCACGCTGAGTCTCTCTGGACTCATGCAGTGGGTCCACCCTATGTATTCACTGGGCATAGTAAATGCCCTGTGCAAATGGGCCACAAGGAAGGAGGACACTTATGCGGAGAGTTCTCTGCTCAAGCATATGCTCCACTGTCCTATTAAAGTGGGCCACCCGAGGACCAGCTTCATCCCAGGTGTCTTGACAGTCTTAAATTTGAATGCCTTCAGGTCAGCCACTCTTCTAACCCACCACAGTCTCTGCTGCTATTCATTTTCTCACACTCAGCCTGCTTCACTTATGCAGTCCCTGCCTGGCCCCTGGAGGCATGTGAGTTTGAGAACTTTGCATGAAGGGAGGTGGTAAGATGTAACGGCAGTTCAGGAGGGGCTGATGTGCCAGGGCTTCATGTCGTGGTTGGAAAAGGGAAGTTAAGGGTTAAAGTGGAAAAGCAGTTGAGGACTGATGGTGGGGGGATGGGTGAGAAGGGAAGCCAAGATGAGCCAGGGAGGCCACTGGTGTAACTGGAATGATCCAAGCAATAGGCAGTGAGGTCTAAACTAAGCCACAGAGGTGGAGGGAGGGGGCATAGAGGTGAGGTGGTGGGGACAGAGGCCAGTGGGTACGTGGATGGAGGAGAGGGGGGCATCGGGGAGGACCACACTTCCTGGCTTGGTCAGTGGTGTGCAGGGCCTTTCTCCAGGACAGGAGGTACAGGAGGAGTGGGCTGTGAACTGAAGCGAATGCATTGCATTTATAATCCATTAGGTTTGAGGAACCAGGAGGACCCACAGGGAGAAATGTCTCATAGGCAGTTGGATGTCTGGTGCTCAAAAACAAACTCTGGTTGGAGAATCATTAGTAAGAGTTGGGTTTGCCCAGGGAACACAGGAAGAATAAGAAGAGAAGGGGCTGAAAGTGGAGCTCTAAGGGATAACATTTGAAAGGTGGGCAGAAAAGACAAACAGCCAAAGACAGCATGACCAGGGAGTTAGGTGGGGACCAGGAGAGAGGGATGTGAAAGCCCAGTGAGTGACAGAGGTGGGTGGGAGCAGTCCACAGTTTCAGACAAAAGACAGGCTTGACTAGACTAGAAGGACCCGAGAGCATCCCTGATGGGCAGTGTGTGAGCATTTAAGGCAATAGTCAGGTGCGGGATTGAGGAGTGTGTGGGCTCCTCTCCAGCCTGCAGGGCAGCCCTGCATGTGAGCGCCACAGCTGAGAGCTCCAGAGGGCAGGAGGCGCTTTTGGTTTGCTGATTTATTTTTGCTAGATGGCAAGATTTCATCAGGTTTGTAGGCTGAGAGGAAGAGCCCCTACTTTTCAAACCCCAGGGACCTTTGAAGCAGGGCTGACCATCTCCCAGGAGTAAATGATGCTTAAATGAGTTAATACATAGTGACAACTTAGGAAGTATTCCCATCACCATTCTTGGGAGGAAATGTCTAAGATGAGTTGCAGGTAGCACTCTCTTTTCTCTGCAGTGCCTTTGAACTATCACCCTTCTTTCTCTCATTACTCTTGAAAAGGAATAAATATGTAGCATCTTCTCTCTGAGGCTGCGTTTGCTGCCACTGATGGGAGCAGATGAACAGCCCCAAATTCTCAGACTGTGGTGGTGGGTCTGGCCTCATGGTTTATTGACCTTCTCTCTTGAGCTTATCTTCAAATGCTCTCAAACCACAAGTAACCATCCTGCTGTTCCTGCCTATTCTCGACTACCTGGCTTGTGGCCAGCGTTTGCTCTACCTAAGGGCATGTGTACTGAGGTCCTGGGTGTCAGGACTTTGAGGCTACAAGCTGGGACTCCCTTCTTCCTACAGAAATAAAGATGCCTGACTCCAGAAACTGATTGTATCTGTATGAGTTTCCTATGCCTCCTGTAACATATTACTACAAACTTAATGACCTAAACAATAGAAATTTATTTTCTAATAGTTCTGGAGGCCAGAAGGCTGAAATGAGTCTTACAGGGCTAAAATCAAGGTGTCAAAAATATGGTTCTGGAGTTATGTTGTGACTTAGCAGGTTAAGGACCCAGCGTTGTCTCTCTGAAGATGGGGTTTGATCCCTGGCCTCGCTCAGTGGGTTAAGGATCTGGTGTTGCCACAAGTTTCAGTGTAGGTCACAGATGCAGCTCAGATCTGGTGTTGCTGTGGCTGTGGAGTAGGCTGGCAGCTGCAGCTCTGATTTTGACCCCCTGGCTCAGGAATTTCCATATGCCACAGCTGTAATAAAGAAAAAAAAAATCTGGTTCCTTCCTTAGGCTCCAAGGGGTAGTCCATTTCTTGCCTTTTCAAGCTTCAGCTGGCAGCCAGCATTCCTTGGCTTGTGGCCTCATCCCTTCAGTCTTTGCTTCCATCATCAGGTTCCCTCCTCTTTGGTGGTCAGGTCTCTCTCTGCCTCCCTATCATGAGGATACTTGTGATCGCAATTAGGACCTGCCTGGATAATAGAGGCGACTCTCCCTGTCTCAGCATCCTTGATATAATCGTATTGCAAAGTTTCTTTTGCCATATAAGGTAACATGCACAGGGATTAGGACCTGGGTCTCTTTGGGAGCCATTATTCAGCCTCCCATGCCATCATCGGAGTGCATTCTCCAAGCATTCTCATGAAGTAGGTAGGGCATATATCAAACTTGTTTTACTGTGGAAGAAATGAAAGCTCTGTAACTTTTTAGAGGCAATGCAGGCTTCAGAGCTGGTAGGAGACACAAAACCAATGCCAGGCCTCTGGCTGCAAATCCAGGGCATGTTCTGTAGCCCCACCTTAAGGCCCTGTCATTGCAGAGCTTTAGTGCTGAGATAGGACCCTGTAGGGATTTGGAGTCTGCCTGGGGCAACCCACTACATTGAAACTTGGTTAAGTCCTGGCTCAAGAGCTCATCTGTAGTTTCCATGTCTGGGCAGTGAAGTGGCAACCCCCTGATAGAAGCCTCTGGCCTCATGCAGCCATTTGCAGGGCTCTGGGCAGGCGCTGGAGGCTGCCTCTGAGACAGGGAGTTGGTGTCCTCGCTGGGCTTTTCCAGGGGAAGGGGGCACCTAAAAAGCCCCTCGCTGGGGATGGCACACTAGGACTCACCTCAGTGCAAAGGAAGCACAGCTTCTCCACTGGCAGCCAGGGGCCCTGCTCAGTGCCAAGGAATGAGATATTTTCCATCAGACCTCTGTTCCCTGGGCTCAGCCAGAGCCTTCTAGTTTATTGTCTTGAGCAGATGAGCTCAGTTGTGGGGGAATGAGGCTTTGGCTGGTAGGCTCTGTTGTTTGTCTTACAGAGACTGAATCCCTCCCCTCTCTGTCAGACCAGGACCTAATAAACCCCACACAGAGATGCCTGAACCCTGCCAATTGCACCCAACTGTGGGGCCTGCCTGGGAAACAATGTTCATCCTGCTTTCAGCCGCCTGGCTGCCCCAGGCCTGGGGCCAAGGGCACAGTGCCTGCCCTGTCCTGCCAGTTCAGACCACTAATGGGGAGCAGAACGGATGGAACAGATTGGAACACTGGGAAATGGGAGTGGTCTGGAGTTCAGAGAACCCCGAATCTGCACTGTAGGCCCTTGCTCTTTGGTCCCACATGAATATCAGGAACCAATTATTCTCATCACTGTTGCCCATCTGCACCAGTCTTGATGGCAGGTGAGGAGTGTTCTGCTGGTCCCAGCTGCCAGGAGAAGTGGGAGGAAGTTGTGAGGGCTGAATTCATCTGCTTCTCCCACTGCTGCCTCCATTGCTGTCTTCCCATCTCCTCCATGACCCACTAGTGCGGAGACGGAAAGAGCACGTGTTCTCAGTAGCCACACACTACTTCAGTATTATCCAGGGCCATGTTTGATAATAATATTGCATATTAAGCTTGCAGGCAGGCTTTCAACTTGTGTTTAGAACCCGGCATAATTCTGGTGGTCTTTTAGGGCCTCTCCTAGGCGCCAGGTTCTCTCTCCAAAGAGCCACTCGGGAGCACGTTGCAGAATTCCTGTCCCATTAATGCAGACCTGACCTTTGAAAGAGGTGCCTACAGCCAAAGCAAGCTCCTTATATAGGAACTTGGTCCCTGGCCCCTCCAATTCCCCAGAAGGAGGTCCTGGCATCCTATCCACAGGGGCATAGACTTGAGGACAGCTCCCTAGGTTCCAGCAGGGACACGACATCCACTGCACAATCAGGGCTGGTCTCCGCTGATGGCCTGGGCCAAGCCCCTCAGGGCAGTTCAGGAGCTCAGAGCTCCATGTTCCTGGTCATAACTGCACAAATGTGCTCTGGTCACACTTCTCATGTGGCTGTGTATTCATCCAAGTTTCAGAAGATCTGCTTAGGGCCTGTGACCTGCAAGACACTGTGTATTCTGAGGACAGAGGACACAGAGAAAAGCCACAGAGCCTGCCCCCTGGGTTTATGCTCTGCGTAGGAGTGGGCATGGAATCAAGAGAGAGATGCACAAGACTTGTCGAGAAATAAAATGACATGTCCTGTAAAAGAGGTACGTTCATAGGACTATAGGCGCAGGATGGATTCCAGTGGAAGGATTGGATGTTTTTTTCAGAGGAGGATGTGGTGTCAGAAAAGAGCAATGGAGCTTAGATCCTAGAAGAGTGAGTTTGTAGTATTGAGAAGTAAGAGAACAGAGGAGCAAAGGGTGGTGGCTTGAAAGTGGCCCAGGATGGTGACAACAAATGGCTTCATAGGAGTAGAATATAGGGCAGAGGAGTAGAATATAGGGTAGATGAGAGGGATAACAGGGGATGATGTTGAGAAAATGTCTGGCCTCAGGTCGTTTATTCAGGGCTGCAGAAGTCTGCCCAGAAGTCCAGACTCCAGGTAGGAGAGCCAACAGGGGTTTTAGGGTGGGGTGTACTTCCACCATCCCAACCCCTCCCTCCACCTCTCCTCCCTCAGGAAGGTGCAAGGACACCCTCTCCACAATCACGGGGCCAACCACTCAGAACACATATGGGCGGAATGAAGGGGCCTGGATGAAGGACCCCCTGGCCAAGGATGAGCGGATTTATGTAACCAATTATTACTACGGTAACACCCTGGTAGAGTTCCGGAACCTGGAGAACTTCAAACAAGGTATGTGATATGGGTGCAGCTCCGGGGGTTTCTTCCTTCCCCACCTCCTCTGTTTTAATCATGGCCAGATCTCTTAGGGTGGAGACAGTGGTTAAGAAAGGCAATGCCTTCTTCAGATGCTAAAAGGACCTTCTCTGAGAGTGAGATGTCCCTTTTTCACCATCCCTCACATTCTCTGCTCTCAACCCTGCCCCTCCTTCCCAGCCCTGGGACATGGGGCGACCTGGAGTCTGGTTGTAGTGACATAGCCTCCCTTCTCATGGCCCTTGACAGTTTACAAACTACATTCATATACGTTAGCCGTCTGGATCTTGAAACAGCTCAGTGATGGGAGTAGGGATGGTTATCTCCAAATGACAGAACTAGAAAGTGGCAGAGCCAAGACACAAACCCAGGGCTCCAGAACCCAAGCCAGTGGCGCATCCCATCACTCTGGGCTACCCTGTCCCTGCCTGCACCACTGCCCTGACACCTCCTGCCTTCTCAACGCCCTCAGGTCGCTGGAGCAATTCCTACAAGCTCCCCTACAGCTGGATCGGCACGGGCCACGTGGTGTACAATGGTGCCTTCTACTACAACCGGGCTTTCACCCGAAACATCATCAAGTACGACCTGAAGCAGCGCTATGTGGCTGCCTGGGCCATGCTGCACGATGTGGCCTATGAGGAGGCCACACCCTGGCGGTGGCAGGGCCACTCGGACGTGGACTTTGCTGTGGATGAGAATGGCCTGTGGCTCATCTACCCGGCCTTGGACGATGAGGGCTTCAGCCAGGAGGTCATTGTCCTCAGCAAGCTCAACTCTGTGGACCTGAGCACACAGAAGGAGACGACATGGCGCACGGGGCTGCGACGAAACTTCTATGGCAACTGCTTCGTCATCTGCGGGGTGCTCTATGCCGTGGACAGCTACAACCAGCGCAATGCCAACATCTCCTATGCCTTTGACACCCACACCAACACTCAGATCATTCCCAGGCTGCTGTTTGAGAATGAGTATTCCTACACCACCCAGATAGACTACAACCCTAAGGACCGCCTGCTCTACGCCTGGGACAATGGCCACCAGGTCACCTACCACGTCATCTTCGCCTACTGACACCCCTGTCCCCACAAGCAGAAGTGCAGAGGGGCTACTGGCACCTTTGTGTGTGTGTGTGTGTGTGTGTGTGTGTGTGTGTGTGTGTGTGTAGATGGGTATGTGTCGTAAAAAAATATATATTATTTTGTATAATATTGGAAATGTAAAATGACAATTTGGATCTATTTTTTTTTTCAATGGATTGTAGATCAATCCACACGTGTATGTGCTGGTCTCATCCTCCACGGTTTATATTTTTGTGCAAATTAACTTCTCCTTTTGACCAGTATCCACCTTGCTTCAAATACCCTCAACACCTCCTAGCTCCTACATCTCGGTCTGAGGTTTCTTCACCTGGATCTTGCAGACAGATGGCTCCAGGAGCAGGAGTGAAGGAGGCATGAAAGAAGTGCTAAGGGGCGGGAAATTTTTTTTTTTTTTTTTGTACTGGAGAAGTTTAAAAAAAAAAAAAAAGAAAAATGCCTTTTTTTTTTTTTTTAATAAAGAAGAAATTTAAAATCACCTCCAATGCATTTTTGTTTAGCACTGGTATGTCCCACGGAGTTAGATCCCTCCGCCGGAAGGAGAAGCCATTTGTGTCACAAAGACCTGAACTTGTGCTGAGCTGCTCCAAGCGAGCTCCACTTTCCTCCCCCTCCACTTTCCTCCCCGTGAGAGGCTGCCTTAGGGGCTTGGAATGAGCAGACCTGTGTGCTCATTTTAATTTTGTGGCATTGATCCCTTCCGGCCTCTTCCACTATCACACCACTTGCTTGCTCTGTTCTGCATTTTTCTAGTCATTACCCAGGATATGGGAACCAGTTCATTCCTTAGTCCTCTTCCTTGTGGCCTGGTAGCTGGCACTGTTGAAAATATAAAGCTGAGTGTGCCCTTGACCCTGTACTTCATAAGCAGCTTATAGTCAATCAGTCAATCTCTCCCGGTCCCATAATCCTCTTCTCTGTCTCATCCTGAACATTCACATTCAGCCGGCCTTGCTTCCCAGCTTCCCTTTCAGAAAGGCTTGATTCGGAAACAAGGCCCCTGAGGGGAGCTTTTGCAGAACAGGAAGACCTGCCGCCCCTCGCCATGCACAGCCAAGCCCTGTGCAGTGCCTGCTGCACACAAGTCCTTCCCTTTCCTCCACAGTACACAAAACAGGAGACAGAAAAGTGGAAGAAGCCTGAACAGGTGTCTCCTGAGGTTGTGGGTGGAGGGCAGAACCTTAGGGTGATGTGGGAAGACAAGCACATCATGTCACCACATTATCCCCACCCCCACCCCCCTTTCAGGAGCAGCTGCTGCCTGGCGCGTCCTGCCCAGACCTCAGATGCCCTCGCCTCCAAGGCTCCCAGTCAATCCCTGTGCTGCTTACACCCCCCTACATGGTGGGTGGTTTCCACCCTCACCCAGATAGCAACTCCCTCCACTTAGATCTTTTCAAATTACAAATGTCCAAATGACTTTGTCTGGGGTCTGTTTGGGTCAAATTCTCCTGAGCAAATGCAAGTGCCTGTCAGGCTTAGTGGTAGCAGCAGGGGTAGAGGCAAGGAGATGGTATGTCCAGGGTTCAAAAAGGTTCTGGTGGATGATGGTGGTAGTAGAGCTGCCCCAGTACAGAGGCCTTGCCCAGCCAGAGGAGAGAGAAGCTTTCCCTCCTTGGACCCTGGCCCTTCTGTCAAGCCCTGATTAGAAACCACAGCAGAGTCAGCCTGAGCCCCAGGTAGGGCTGCTCTGAGGGAATGGGGTAAGCCACCAGGAGAGTCACTGGTGGGAAACGCACATTTTATGGAAATGTTTATCAACCTATGCATTCATCCATCTATCTATCCAGCCATCAGTCCACTCACCCATCTATTTATCTTTGCGAAGTGATGTATTTACAATTGTCAGACTCCTGGACCAGGACTTGTCCTATCGCTCCTGGGACCTCACTGCTCAGTGGCTCAGAGGCCAGTGCCAGATGCATGCCCCTCTCCCACCTACTCCTGGCCCCAGCTTAGGCTCTTTGCTGCTGTCCATATAATGCCAGGGCCTCCCAGTCTGCCCACTCCTCAGGTCTCTGCACTGACCTCCTAAAAGTTGAGACGTCCTGTAGTGGGAGAATGGAAGCTCTCAGACTTAAAGTTTCCAGGGTAGAGTGGCCTGTGAAGATGGGCCTCAGGACCAAGCAATCAGATCAGTAGGAAGTAGTCAGGGCTTGATCAGGGCCCCAGCTGTCAGGCAAAAAATAATTAGTTCTGTAAGCCCTGGCTAGCAAGGTATGGGTGGAGGATCCTAGGACATGAGCTGTCCCCTGAAAAGCCAGCACCCAGGCTGAGAGCCTCAAGGCAGGAGGAGCAGAGCAAGGGCTAGGCAGCAATTGCTGAAGGCAAAGGAAGCAACTGTTCTAATTGTCCATGGCTTGGATCCTTGGGTCCCAGGACAGAGGGGATCAGCAGGTAAAGAAGGCAGCTCCCCACACCCTCTGACTCTGGGATCAGGTTCCAATGTGGAAACTCATGTGGCCCCTCACCTGATCATCAATTTTCCTGATATACCCCCTCTGAGCCTCCTGACCCCCTCTGTGAGGTATCCTGACTTTCTGGCCCTCCAGTGAGACAGAGGTCAGGGAAATCCCAAGCTGGGAAAGCCGGGGGCGATGAGGAGCCGCCCCTGGGGATGCCAGCTGCAGCCTCTCTGCGTGATCTAATTGCCCCAGGCAGAACTGCGCACTCAGACCAGGTGAGGATCCACCCACACACTGGAAGAAGGAAGCAGCAAAAGGGGTAACCGCAGGCCTGAAACTGGGTGGTCGGAAAGTTTCTCTGAGCATATCCAGGACTTTTCCAAAGCAGCTTGCTCATCGTGAGATTGACTTTGGAAACATGATGAATTAGAGAATGAGTTTCTCAGACAGTTGAAGAGGCAGAGCAATAGCCAGGTATGTACCGACCTTCGTGGGTTTTTCCCTTATCTGTGAAATGAAGAGGGATTTTCCAGCTCTCAGATTTGCTGTCTTGCATCTTCTTCAAGCTTTGTAACACCTCACCTAAGCTGGGGCACTTTAATCGCTTGATACGGAGGGGGAGATGGCTTTATTTTTGTTTTCCTATTAAAGTATTTCCCGGGAGTTCCCGTCGTGGCGCAGTGGTTAACAAATCCGACTAGGAACCATGAGGTTGTGGGTTCGGTCCCTGCCCTTGCTCAGTGGGTTAACGATCCGGCGTTGCCGTGAGCTGTGGTGTAGGTTGCAGACTCGGCTCGGATCCTGCATTGCTGTGGCTCTGGCGTAGGCTGGAAGCTACAGCTCCGATTCGACCCCTAGCCTGGGAACCTCCATATGCCGTGGAAGCGGCCCAAGAAATAGCAAAAAGACCAAAAATAAATAAATAAATAAATAAAAATAAAGTATTTCCCAACAGAATGCTTTTCAAAAGTGGAGAAAGAAAGGACTAGGGATTTATCCTACATCCTTTCTACATTCATTTATTCACGTGTACATGTATTCATTCAACAAATACTCATGGAGCCCCCACTGGGGATTCTGAGTGACCAAGACAAAGTTCTGGACCTCACAGAGCTTATATTCTGCAGTGGAAGCGAGGCAAGAAATACATTTATGTGTGATATGACGGGTAGTGATACAGAGGGAAAGGATATAGAGAAACACAGGAGGAAGGGAAGGAGTGGGTTCTTGTGTAGGCAGGTTAGAGAAAAGCCTGTGTGATACAAGGGACATTTGGGCAGAAGTAGAAGATGCCAAGGGCTGAGCATGCAGACCTCTGGAGGCTGACAGCAAGGAACAGGACCAAGCAAAAGCCCTGCAGCGGCCCCATTCAGCCGCACCAGCCCAGCGTCCCAATGAGCATTAGGTGAGGCTGGTTCAAGCACCTGCAACCAACCGGCACCCTGGGCAGAGATCAAGTTTATTCTGCTGCTTCATTATAGGCTAACACACCTGAACACAATTAGGTGATGGCATGGAGTCCTTTTTCTTACTTGCTCTCACCCAGTGGAAAGGGATGTCTGCTGGGGGAAACTGTCTCCAAGACCAGGGTCTGAGTCCTGGCTCCCCAACTTAGCATTCATATGACCTCAGAGAAGTCATTTAGCCTCTCTGAATCTGGCTGTCATCTGTGAAAAGGAGCACACACAGCCTACAAGGAAGGTAGGTTCACAGAAGATTCAAGCAAGGCAATGCAAGTAAGTAGAAAACACCAGTTACAGTTATCTAAATTCCTCAGGCCAGCTCCTCCTCTGGACTTCCCTGATGGTCTCCTGCTCCCCTGGGATAGAAGCTGAAGGCTCGTTCTTAACTCCCACCTCCCCACCCCCACCAAGATACTTTCCTTATCTCTGAGGCATTGTGGGAGGCAGTGGGTGCTTGTGGACAAATCTCGGCTCTGCCATGTCCTGGCTGTGGGATCTTGGAAAAAACACTGAATTTCTCTGAGCCCTCAGTAATAGATCTGCCTTATACAGCTGTTTGGGGACTTAATGAAATAATAGCTAAAGCACAAGGCCAAACATAGGCACTCAATAGTTTCATTGAGACAATTTTTAAAATTTTTATTTATTAAAATACAGTTGATTTACAATGTTGTCAATTTCTGCTGTACAACAAAGTGACCCATTCATTCATACACACACACATATACGTATATATATGCATATATATTTTTTCTCATATTATCTTCCATCACATTCTATCACAAGTGACTGGATATAGTTCCCTGTGCTATACAATAGGACCTTGTTGTTTATCCATTCTAAATGTAATAGTTTGCACCTACTAATCCCAAACTCCCAATCCATCCCGCTCCCCTCACCTTGGCAACCACAAGCCTTTTCTCCATGTTTGTGAGTCTGTTTCTGTTCTGTAGATAGGTTCATTTGTGCCATATTTTAGATTCCACGTGTCATCATATGGTATTTGACTTTCTCTTTCTGTCTTACTTCACTTAGTATGTGAATCTCTAGTTGCATCCATGTTGCTGCAAATGACATTATTTCATTCTTTTTTATGGCTGAGTAGTATTCCATTGTGTATATGTACCACATCTTCTTAATCCATTCATCTGTCAGTGGACATTTAGCTTGTTTCTAGGTCTTGACTATTGAGAATAGTGCTGCCCTGAACATATGGATGCATGTATATTTTTGAATTGTAGTTTTGCCCAGATATATGCCCAGGAGTGGGATTGCTAGGTCATATGGTAGTTCTATATTTAGCTTTCTGAGGCACCTCCATACTGTTTTCCATAGTGGTTGTGCCAATTTATATTCCCACCAACAGTGTAGGAGGGTTCAATTTTCTCCACACCCTCTCCAGCATTTGTTACTTACAGACTAATTAATGATAGCCATTCTGACCAGTGTGTGGTGGTACCTCACTGTACTTTTGATTTGTATTTCTCTTTTAATTAGTGATGTTGAACTTTTTTTCATGTGCCTGTTGGCCATTCGTATGTCTTTGGAGAAATGTCTATTTAGGTCTTCTGCCCATTTTTCTCTTTGGGCTGTTTGTTTTTTTGGTGTTGAGTTGCATGAGTTGTTTGTTTATTTTGGAGATTAGGCCCTTGTCTGTTGCATCATTTGAAATTGTTTTCTCGCATTCCGGAGGTTGCCTTTTTTTTTTTTTTATGGTTTCCTTTGTAGTGCAAAAGCTTGTAAGTTTGATTAGGTCGCATTGGTTTATATTTGCTTTTATTTCTTTTTTTTTTTTTTTTTTTTTTTTTTTGTCTTTTTGCCATTTCTTGGGCCGCTCCCACGGCATATGAAGGTTCCCAGGCTAGAGGTCCAATCAGAGCTGTAGCCACCAGCCTACGCCAGAGCCATAGCAACATGGGATCTGAGCCGAGTCTGCAACCTACACCACAGCTCACGGCAACGCCAGATCCTTAACCCACTGAGCAAGGCCAGGGATCGAACCCACAACCTCATGGTTCCTAGTCGGATTCGTTAACCACTGCGCCATGAAGGGAACTCCTGTTTTTATTTCTATTGCCTTGGGAGACTGACCTAAGAAAACATTTGTATGGTTGATATCAGAGAATGTTTTGCATATGTTCTCTTCTAGGAGGTTTATGATGTTTTATCTTATGTTTAAGTCTTTAAGCCATCTTGAGTTTACTTTTGTGCACAGCATGAGGTTGTGTTCTAGTTTCATTGATTTACAGGCACCTGTCCAATTTTCTCAGCACCGCTTGCTAAAGAGACTTTTTCCCATTCTATATTCTTGCCTCCTTTGTCAAAGAGTTATTGACTATAGCTGTCCAGGTTTATTTCTGGGCTCTCTGTTCTGTTCCATTGGTCTAATAATCATCAATGATATAATAATCATGATATAATCATGATATAATAATCATCAATATCTCATTATATTGGTCTAGTACGTCTGTTATTGCACCAGTATCGCACTGTCTTGATTACTGTAGCTTTGTAATATTGTCTTAAATCCCAGAGAGTTATGCCTAATGCTTGTTTTTTCTTTCTGCCTAGGATTGCTTTGGCAATTATGGGTCTTTTATGGTTCCATATAAGCTTTTGGATTGTTTGTTCTAGTTCTATGAAAAATATCATGGGTAATTTGATAGGGATCACATTAAATCTGTAGATTGCTTTGGATAATGTGGCCAGTTTTTTATTTTCTTTTTAGGGCTGCACCCATGGCATATGGAAGTTCCCAGGCTAGGGGTTGAATAGGAGCTGTAGCTGCTGGCCTGTGCCACAGCCACAGCAATGTGGGATCCAAGCCACGTCTGCAAACTTCACCATAGCTCACAGCAACACCAGATCCCCGACCCACTGAGCAAGGTCAGGGATCGAACCTACATCCTCATGGATACTAGTCAGATTCATTTCTGCTGAGCCACAACGGGAACTCCAGTGTGGCCATTTTAATGATATTAATTCTTCCACTCCAGGAGCATGGAATATCTTTCCATTTCTTTGACTCCTCTTTAATTTCCTTGATTCATGTTTTATAGTCCTCAGCAATGTAAGCCTTTTACCTCCTTGGTCAGGTTTATTCCTAGGTATTTAATTTGGGGGGTGTGATTTTAAAAGGTAATTTTTTTATATTCCTTATCTAATATTTCATTGTTAGTATACAGAAATGCAACCAATTTCTGAATGTTGCTCTTGTATCCCTCTACTTTGCTGAATTCATTGATCAGTTTGAGTAGTTTTGTATGGAGTCCTTAGGGTTTCTGTATACAGTATCATGTCATCTGCATAGAGTGACAATTTTACCTCTTCTCTTCCAATTTGGAAACCTTTGATTTCTTTTGTTTGTCTGATTGCTATGGCTAGGACTTCCAGTACTATGTCGAATAAAAGAGATGAGGGTGGATAGCCTTGTCTTGTTCCAGATTTTAGTGGGAAGGTTTTCAGCTTTTCTCCATTGAGTATTATATTGGCTGTGGGTTTGTCATAAATGGTTTTTATTATGTTACATTCCCTCTATACTCACTTTGGTAAGAGTTTTTATCATGAAAGGATGTTGGATTTTGTATTGTGACAATTTTCAAATATAAGAAAAATACAGAGGAAAGTATAATGAGCCCCCATAACTGCAACACCAAGATATAATAATCAATACCTCATTATATTTGCTTCATTTTTTAAAAAAATTTTTTGCTGAAATAGTTTAAAGATATTATAACATTTTACACAAACTTACTTCAGTAGGCGAGTTTCTAAAGAAGGACGTTTTTCTATATAACTTCAACGTAACAAGATTAACAATGATTTCTTAAAATCAATAACACCCAACTCTCAGTTTTCCCAATTGTCTCAAAAAGTCTTGTGCATTTGGGCCTTTGAATCAGAACAATCAATGTCTACAGACTGAATATATGGTTTTGTGTTTTAATTCCCTCTCTCTCATAAATGTTTAATTTTGGAATAATTTAAGATTTACAGAAAAGTTACAAAGTCAGTACAGAGAGTTCCCAAATGTTCTTCACCCAGTTTCCCCTAATATTAACATCTTACATAATTATGGTATTCGTCAACACTAGGAAGCCAGTATTGGTATATTACTATCAGCTAAACTCCAGTTAGATCTCTTTTAGTCCAGAATAGGTCCTTCCTGTTCCACCCTCTTTCTTTCATGCCTTGATTTGCTGAAAAAAAAAAAAACCATGTTGGGTTTTCTGTAGAATATCACTTTCTGGCTTTATATGACTGCTTCCTTCAGCTATCATTTAATTTATTCCTCTCTCCTTTGTTTTTTTCTTTTAAATTGGAAGTTAGATCTGAAGTCTTGGTTTGATAAAGGTTCAACCTTTTTGGCAAGAAGACTGTATGGCGATGCTGTGAAATTAGTGCTCAGTATTTTTCATATTTTCCTTACTACTTACTGCCCGTCTTCAGCCTTACTGCCCCAGGATGACGTATTGCAAATGCTCCATACCAGTTCTACCTGCCTCCCAGGTCCCCTCCCACAGATCTGTCAGACCCACTGCTGACAGATGAATCTTGATTGATCAGGACCCTATAACTGTCAAGTTCATGAAGAGTGCCTCCAGAGCTGTAATCATTAAGACCTTTATTTTTCGTACCAGCATCTCTGTCAATGTGTCTGGTGAGCCTTCTTCTTTTCCTTCTTCCACAAAGAAACCTGGGCCAGCCTCTTGACTTTTTTAGGAACTCTTTTAAAAAAAATTATTTTATAATTATTTTTATTTTTTTTCCATTATAGCTGGTTTACAGTGTTCTGTCAATTTTCTACTGTAAAGCAAGATGACCCAGTCACACATACATGTATACATTCTTTTTTCTCACTTATCCACCATCATGTCTCTCTCTAGGGTCATGAAAACTGGTGGCAGACATATGGGAGAGTGTTGACCCATGTATACTCTGGCTGGAGGCAGACATCCCACCTTGGTCCCTGCACTGAGACCTCTGTTTATATTTTTTGCATTGTTTACAAATATTTCCTCCCATTCTATGGGTTGTCTTTCATTTGTCAATGGTTTCCCTTGCTGTACAAAATCTTTTAATTGTTCCATTTATTTATTTTTGCTTTTATTCTTTTGCCATAGGAGACTGATCCAAGAAAACATTACTACTGTTTATGTCAAAGAATGTTTCATCTATGTTCCTGTCTAGTTTTATGATTTCTGGTCTTACATTTAGGTCTTTAAACTATTTAGAGTTTATTTTTGTTTATGGTGTGAGGGAATGTTCTAACTGCACTGCTGTACATTTAGCTTTCCAGTTTTCCAAGCACCACTTAGTGAAGAGACTGTGTTTTCTCCATTATATATTCTTGCCTCCTTTATCATAGATTAATTGACCATAGGTGCATAGATTTATTTACAGTTTCTCTATTCTGTTCCATTGATCTATGTGTCTATTTTTGTGCCAGTACCATACTGTTTTGATTACTGTAACTTTGTAATATAGTCAAAAGTCTAGGAGGGATATGTTTCCAGATTTGTTCTTTTTCTTAGCATTGTTTTGGAAATTCTGGTTTTATGTAGTTCCATATAAATTTTAGTATTATTTATTCTAGTTCTATGAAAAATTTCCTGAGTATTTTGATAGGGATTGCATTAAATATGTAGATTGCTCTGGGCAGTATGGCAATTTTAATCATATTGATTCTTCTGATACAAAATCATGAGATATCTTTGCATTTCTTTGAATCACCTTTAATTTCCTTCATCAGTACTATGCAATTTTCAGAGTATAGGGCTTTCATCCTCTTGTTTAAGTTCATTGTAGGTATTACAGTTTTTATGTGATTTTGAAAGGGATTGTTTTTTTACTTTCCCTTTCTGATATTTCATTATTAGTGTATGGATATGCAACAGATTTCTGTATATTAATCTGTGTCCTGCACCTTTGATGAGTTTATTTATTCTATTAGTTTTTGGGTGGAGTTGAGAGTTCTCTCTATAAAGTGTCATCTCATCTGCAAATAGTGACAATTTTACTTCTTCCTCCCCAATTTGAATATCTCATTTCTTTTTCTTGTGTTATTGCTGTGCTAGTACTTCCAATACTATGTTAAATAGAAGTGGCAAGAGTGACCATACTTGTCTTGTTACTGAATTCAGAAGAAAGGATTTCAGTTCTTCAGTATTTCATATTATGTTAGCTGTGGTTTTGTGGTAAATGGTCTTTATTATGTTGAGGTATGTTCCCACTAAACCCACTTTTGTGAGAGTTTTTATTATGAATGAATGATGAATTTTGTCAAGTACTTTTTTTCTGTGTCTATTGATATGATCACATGATTTTTTGTCTTTTTCTTTTTTTCGTGGTCTCACTTTGGAAGAGAAGTTTCTTTTTAAATTTTTTTATTGAATTATAGTTAACTTACAGTTGCATTAATTTCTGCTGTACAGCAAAGTGATTCAGTTATAGATATACACATATCCACTCCCATATATATTAATCACAGAATATTGAGTAGATTTCTCTATGTTATATAATGTCTTTCCCTTTGTTAACGTGGTATATGGCATTGAATTATTTGTGAATGTTGAACCATCCTTATGACCCTGGGATAAATGCAACTTGATTGTGGTGTATGATCCTTATCATGTGTTGTTGGAATTGGTTTGCTGATATTTTGTTGAGGGTTTTTGCAACTATATTCATCAAAGATATTGGCCAGTAATTTTCTTTTTTGTAGTGATTTGTCTAATTTTAGTATCAGGGTAATAGCGGCCTCTTTGAATAAATTTGGTAGTTCCCCCTTTCAATTTTTTGCAATAGTTGAGAAGGATAGATATATTCTTTTTTATATGTTTAGTGCAGCTGTCTAGTGCTAGGACTTTTGTTTGCTGGGAATTTTTATTTTTTATTTTATTTTATGTTTTCTTTTTAGGGCCACACCTACAGTACATAGAAGTTCCCAGGCTAGCAGTCAAATTGAAGCTGCAGCTGCCTGTCTACACCACAGCCACAGCAATGCCAGATCCAAGCCATGTCTGTGAACTACACTGAAGCTCATGGGAATGCTAGATCCTTAACCCACTGAGCAGGGCCAGGGATCAAACCCCCATCCTCATGAATATTAGTCAGTTTTGTTACCACTGAGCTGCAATGGGAACTCCTTGGATTTTTTATAGATTAATTTCACTTCTAATGATTCATCTGTTCAAATTGCTTCTCAGTTTTGACTAGAAATTTTCCCATTGCTTCTAAGTTGTCCAATCTGTTGCCATATAACTGTTCATATTATTCTCTTATGATTTTTTTGTATCTCTGTGATATTGGTTCTTATTTGTTCTTTCATTTCTTATTTTATTTGGGTCCTCTCTCTTTTCTTCTTGGTAAGCCTGGGTAGAGGTTTATTGAATATGTTTATCTTTTTAAAAAATCAATTCTTAATTTCATTGATCTTTTCTATTATTTTTGATCTTTTCTTTTGTCACCTTTGATCTTTATTATTTCCTTCCTTCTGCTGACTTTGGGCTTTGTTTATTCTTCTTTTTCCAGTTTGTTTTGGTTGTAGGTTAGGTTGTTTTTGAGATTTTATTTATTTCTTGAGGAAGACCTGTATTGCTATGAACTTCCCTCCTAGAACTGTTTTTGTTGCATCCCAAAGATTTTGGAAAATTGTGTTTTCACTTTGATTTGTCTCAAAGAATTTTCTGATTTTCTCTTTGATTTCATTGACTCATTAGGGGTTTTTTAGTGCTATGTTGTTTAGTCTCCATGTGTTTGTTCTGTTCCCATTTTTCTTTCTGTAGTTGATTTCTAGTTTCATACTGTTATGGTCTGAAAGAATGCTTAATATAATTTCTACTAAATTTGTTGAGCCTTGTTTTATGACATAATATGTGGTCTATCCTGGAGAATGTTCCATGTGTACTTGAAAAGAATGTGTATTCTGCTTTTCTAGATGTAGTGTCCTGTAGGTGTCAATTAAGTCCAAATGGTCTATCGTGTTATTTAGGACCTATCGTGTTATTTAGGACCTATGTTGCCTTATTGATTTTCGGTCTGGATGATCTGTTCATTGATATCAGTGGGCTGTTATGTCTCTTACTATTATTGTATTCTTATCAGTTTCTGCATTTATGTCTGTTAGTTTTTGGTTTATATATTTAGGTGAATGTATGTTAATGAGTATAGTAGCCTCTTCTTGTACTGATCCCTTTATCATTATATAATGCACATCTTTATCTTTCATTGTAGCCTTTGTTTTCAAGTCTATTTTGTCTGATATGAGTATTGCCACTCCCACCTTATTATTGTTTCCATTTGCATGAAATATCCTTTTTCATTTCCTCATTTTCAATCTATGTGTATTTTTCACCTTGAAGTGAGTCTCTTGTAGGTAGCATACTGAAAATTCTTGCTCTTTAGCCAATCAGCCACCCTATGTCTTTTGATTGGAGCATTTATTCCATTGATATTTAAAGTGATTAGTGATAAATATGTACTTATCGCTATTTTATTCTTTTTTTTCAGTTAATTTGTAGTTCTCCTTTATTTCTTCTTTTTTTTTTTTTGTTTGTCCCATTGTGGTTTGATGATTTTGTTTTGTAGTGTGTTTGAGTTTCTTTCTTTTTGTTTTTTATGAATCTATTGTATGTTTTTGATTTGCAGTTACCATGGAGTTCAAGTATGTTTACCCATAACTATATCTACTTGCTTTAAATTGGTAGTCATACAAGTTCAAACAGATTCTAAAAGCTCTGCATTTTTATGCTTCCCTCTCCCACATTTTATGATTTATGTTCTATTTTACCTCTTCATGCCTGTAATTATAATCACTTGTTCAATTTTTAAATTTGTTTTTAATTCATGTACTGGCTTATTTAAGTGATCACCCATCCTTTTTTCCATTATTTCATTTCATTTCATTATTTTTGGCCACACCTGTGGCATATGGAAGTTCCTAGGCCAGCAACCAAATTTTTGCCACATCAACAACCTGAGCCACTGCAGTGACACTGTCAGATCCCTAACCCACTGAGCCAACAGGAACTCTGTCTTCTCTATACTTTTATACACTTGCCTTTCATATTGTGATTTTTTTCCCCTTTCTTATAGATTCTTGCTTCTTTTCTACTTAAAGAAGACCCTTGAATATTTCTTTTAGGATAGGTTTAGTATTGCTGAATTCTTTTAGCTTTTGCTTGTCTGAGAAATTATTTAACTCTCTATTTTAAATGATAATCTTGCTAGGTAGAGTACCCTAGATGTTTTCCACTTCAGAATTTTTATATATCATGCAACTCCCTTCTGGCCTGCAAAATTTCTGCAGAGAAATCAGCTGATAGCCTTATGGGGATTCCCTTTTATATGACTCTTTGTTTTTCTCTTGCTGCCTTTACAATTTTCCCTTTAAATGTTGCCATTTTAAGTATAGTATGTCTTGGTATAGGTCTGTTTGATCTCATTCTGTTTGGAATGGGCCTTCTGTGCTTCCTGTATTTGGCTATCTGTTTCCTTCTTCAAGTTTGGAAATTTTTTCAGTCATAATTTCTTCAAATATATTTTCAATATCCTTCTCTCTCTCTTCTCATTCTGGAACTCCTATAATGAGAGTGCTGGCATATTTTATATTATCCTATAGATGTCTTATGTTGCTTTCATTTTTTTTTTACTTTTTTTTTCTTTCTACCTTCTGTCTTTCTATCTTAGATGGTTTCTATTATTCTACCTTCCAGATCACTTGAGCATTTTCTGTGTTATTTAGTCTGCTATTCATTGCTTCTAGATTCCTTTTTACCTCAGAAATTGGATTATCTATTTTTATTAGCTCTTCTTTACAGCTTACAGTTCCTTGTTAAAATAATCTGTGCTTAGATTGATTCTCTTTAATTCAGTTATCATTTTATTACCAACTTTTTAAATTAATTGTCTAGTAGATTATCTCTCTTTCATTATTTATTTTTTTAGAAGTTTTCTCTTGCTCTTTCAATAGGGAGTAGTTCCTCTTCCTTTTCTTTTTCTTCACTTTCTCTGTCTCTGGAGTTAGGTGAAACAATTATCTATTGTGGTCTTGAGGGGGTTTTATTCAGTAGCACTCTAGGTAAGCTGTATGTACCCAATACCTTTGGTTGGAGGGATCGATTTGATACAGACACCTGATATGACTTTCCTCAGAGTGTGCTGGCCATTATCACCTTGGTAGGGGGTATGGATGGTTTTGGAGGAGCTAGAGCCTATGCAGGGTATGAGGGGGAACTTCCTCTCTGCCTGTCAGGGTGGGATCTGCTCCCACATTGCTGGAGTGGAAGTCCTGAAGGTTGGGCTTGAGCTTGCTCTGTTCCCTTTACATGTGTGTTTTTTCTTCTCCCTGTATTGGGGCCTTTGTCAAAAGGATGGGAGTGATGAAGTACATGGGGCTTGTGCACTTAGAGTTTCAATGCTCTGTCTGTGTAGGGATCTGCGGCTTCACTCTGGAGCAGCCCCAGATTGCATCTTTTCCCTTGTTGTGCTGGTCCCAGATCTACTGCAAGCTTAAGGCATGGAGTGGGTGTTGCTACAGCATGTGCTTGGCTGGCACTGAAGATCACCAAGTTGAAGTTGTAGGAATTCAAGTGACTGTACTGCCATCAGAGTCTGGGCTGCTTTTGTGTTACCATATGAGTAAGTGCCAACAATGGCCACCACCACCCCACCTGGGCAACACCTCAGGCCCCTGGGTCACCTCTGAGTCCCTAGATTGAGTTGTTCCCTAAATCCATTGCTAAGCTATGTTGTGGAGTAAGCAGGGCTAGGATGTTTGCTTAGCCCAGACTGGGGAGCACGGCAGAGTGGCAGCCACTGGGTCAGATCTCTGTCCATCCTACCTGGCAGCAAGCCAGCACCTGCTCATTCCTCATGAGTGGAGTCTAGATTTCTCCAGCCTTTCTTTCTGTCCCAGAAGTTCTCCAAAGAGCCAAGGTGGCTTGTGTCCTTTCCATAGGACCCCAGGACTGGGACAGCCTGTCTGGCTTGAACTTCTCTCTCCCCAGGGTGAATATCTGCCCATGTGGTCCTCCCTTTTTCTCTTAGTTCTTTCCCAGGGGCACAGATTCCAACTTGATGCTTTTCTCCCAATCCTACCTGATTACAAGGGACTCTCTTGCAGGCTTGGTTGCATAGAAGTTCTTCTACCAGTTTACAGTTTTCCATGAGAGTTGTTCCACAGGTAGATACATTTTTGATGTGTTTATGGAGGCTAGTGAACTTCATATTCTCTTATTCTTATTCTGATCCCCTTCATAATATTTGCTTTTTGAGAACATTCTCATATTCCATATGAACTTATTACCATCATATCCTTAGGAGTCCTTGGTTGTAAGCAACAGGAATATACTTTCAGCTAAAGGAATTTTGCTGACTTGGAAAGATACTGGGAAGTTGATAGATTCAAGGAAAACATGGGAAGGACAAAACCAGGCCAGCTCTGGGGCTCAAGGTAGCAGGATGTTGTGAATGGTCTTTTGAAGTTACCTTGTGGGAGCCTCTGCTTTAACCATCTACATGCCCCAGGGATGCAAATTTCCAGTAGAGGGTGTGACTAGTAAGCTTATATCCCAAGCCTACCTCTAAACCAGGGTAGGAGCCTGTGATTGACACCCCACTCTAATCACACCACATCAAGAAGGGCCAGTCCGTCAGATGACATGCTTCTGAGTATTTTGAAACAAAAACAGAAACAAACAAAAAACAAAACCAGATGTCTCATAATGTTTTTCTTCAATAGCAACCTCTGCTAATGTATTTGAGATATGATTCATTTTCCCCAAATTTAGTTTATATATGACTCTTTGTGTAACTAATCCAATTTCTCTTTCCATATTAGCTGGTGGAAAGTATACAGCCCTATTATATCTTACCCATAGAAAGCATGTTGAATTTTTTATGTTCTCTTTGCCTCCCTCCTGGTTCTAGTTTATATTTTTTATGTGCCTTTTTCTTTCTCTCCAATTTGGCATCTCGGTGTATGGGTGTTTTTTGTTTTGTTTTGTTTTTTGTTTTTGGAATAAGGCAGAATATAAATGAGCAGATTTATCTGTGACTCTGTAGGAATGTGTTATGGTGTACAGCAAGGTTCTTCAGTATGATGAGTTTTCCCATTGGAAGGGCTTGTAATCTGAAAGCCAGCAGTTGGAAAGACATCATGGCACGGTATCCCTGGAGTTCTCTACTTTGAAAGCTTTCCCAGAGTGATTAGGTGCAAAGTCATATCAAACCTGAGCAGCCCTCCTATGTTTAGAAGAATGCAATTTGACCTGGTGAAACAGTCCAGTTTCATGAGAGAGAGAGAACAAAGGAAAGTCGGCCGAACAGCTCGGGCAAGGCTGCGCTCGTGGGTTATTTTCCATGTGACCTCAGCTGAGCTTTCTCTCTGGAGGAGATTGCCTGGCCTGGGAGCACCAAGGAAAGTTTGGCAGTGCCTGGAGGAGTTAAAGTGCAGCCAACAGCAGCAGGTGCCAGGAATGGGCCGGAAAACTCTGGTGAAATTCCCAGTCACATAGCAGCTTCAGTTCAGGTTTGGAGAGGCAAAGCTGGGGTCGGAAAGATGGGAGGTCTGCCTGCTGCCCTCAAAAGAACCCCAGAACCCCCCTCCAGCCTCCATGATAAGGTGGTTTTTCCTGCCTGAGCCCCGAGGCCAGGAGAGCAGCAGCCGACTCAGGCTTAGTTCAAAGATAAGACAGCTGTTTGCAAGGATGCAACAGGAGGTCCTTCAGATATTCAGGGAGGTATCATAATCCTCTTGGGGACTGGGACAGACAATTCAGGAACTGTCAGTCCTCTCCGTCTCTCAGAGGCCCTCAGTGAGCTCCCTCACCCCTGCATGTCCGGGCTCAGTCATTCTGCATGTGTGCCCAGCACCATGGCAGCATTGATAAGCTCTCTGAGCTTGAGTACCCAGGGTTCACTGTCTCTGGGTCTCTTCTTTCAAACTCCCTGATTGGTCCAGCTCATCTGTCCATACTGAGCATGTGGCTTGACTGTCCATCCTTTGTCCAGCTGGACACGGCTAGGAGGAACAGGTCTCACTGGAGGGCTCAACATATGTTAGCTCCACTGGAGGGATTTGATGCTGACTTTTCCCCTTGTCAAAGGGCCACTGAGGGAGTTCCCTTTGTGACTCGGTGGGTTAAGAATCCGACTAGTATCTATGAGAATGCAGATTCGATCCCTGGCCTCCCTAAGTGGGTTAAGGATCCAGCATTGCCTTGTTGTGAGCTGTGATGGTTGATCTCAGATGTGGCTCAGATCTGGCATTGCTGTGGCATAAGCTGGCAGCTGCAGCTCAGACAAAACCTCTAGCCAGGGTACTTCCATATGCCACAGATGCAGCTCCGAAAAGGAAAATATGTGGGGGGCGGCACTCAGGACCCTCCAGACCTTCAGAATCCAGAGGTCTCCTGTCAGGAGTGATGCAGAAGGATTCCCACATCACGGGGCCACCAGGCCCAATGACTCAGAGGACAGTGCCGTGGGTTCTGGTTGCTGGAGGTCGGCAATGCTCAGGATGTCCAGTGAAATGCAGAGTCATTTTGCAGGTTGAGACTTGACTCTTTCTTCCTAGGGAACTCTTCAGAGTATGACTCTCTTGAGATATCCAAGTTTAAGGAACCCTTTGGGTTATTCAAAACTAACTTAATGTCAAAGTGGTACTTTGAGATGCTTAAAGTTAGCTCCCAGCTGGTTTTACTCCTCCTTGGGCCCAACAAGCCTTCAAGGCATGATGTCGCACTGGCCCGACTGCACCTTCCTTGCTTTTGTTCAGACTGTTCCTCCCCTTGGAATCCCCCACCGGGTCACCCTCCCTAGTCACTGCCTGGTTGGACTTTCCCCTTCCCTTACGGCCCTACCCCAGCCCATCTCCTGTAAGAAGGGCCCTGGCATGTCCATCCTCTCCTCCCCTTCTCCCTCTTCACTTGTATCCTAGGACATGCCTTGTCTGGTGCTCACAATTGCATGTGTTTTCTCCCCAAGCCTGACTATTTCTGGAGGACATCTCTGTGTCCCTGTGTCCCAGAGACTGCACTCATGTGCTGATGTGTGGATTATTACCAGACAGCTCAGCTCTGGTCACACAGAAGGACTTTGTGTGTGTGTGTGTGTGTGTGTGTGGTCTTTTTAGGGCCACACCAGCGGCATATGGAAGTTCCCAGGCTAGGGGTGGAACCAGAGCTATAGCTGCTGGCCTGCAACACAGGATCCGAGCTGCGTCTGTGACCTACACCATTGCTCACAGCAATGCCAGATCCTTAACCCACTGAGGAAGGCCAGGGATTGAACCCACATCCTCATGGATGCTAGTCGGGTTTGTTAACCACTGAGCCGTGATGGGAACTCCCAGAAGGACTTCTGACTATCCCAACAGCCCCTGGAACCCACCAGGCTCCAGTGGCCCCTAGGTCACCCTGATACTTCAGCCTTCTCTGCCCTCAGTGGAACCTCCCCCTCCCTAAAGACCTTAGCCCCAGTCTGATACCTTCTTCCTACAGTGGCCACTTCTGTGCTAGAGGGGCCACTGCCCTATGTGTTGCATCTTCAGAACAGATAGGGACCCCCATGGGGTTACTGCATTCCTGTGGGACACGCTCTCCTACCCACTGCAGCTCTCAGGAGACAGGCTCCTGACTCTGGGGCCCCAGGGTGGCCCCTCCTTCCCTCCTTTCCCTTGAAAAATAAGAACCGGGGTCTGCCATCAGCTCCCAGGCTTGCTGTCTTTCTAACTCTGAGGATGCCAATCCACTTTTTGTTCCTCTGCAAGGCCAGGCCAGTGGTCAGGGTGGATGGGAGGCCAAGCAGAGAGAGAGAGACCTGCCAGTAAGTGGAGAGCCGAGGCCCTGGACCGCTCTCCCACAGGAAACCGCTGACTGGAAACTCTGAAGTGCTCGGAGGCAGCTCCCAGCTGCACGGCTCAGAGTATTATCGTGCAACTCCAACAGCCCCTCCGAACTGGCTGGCAAGACATTTCGGGGGCGGGGAGCAGCCTGTGCTGCAGCATGGAGGGGCCTACACAGCCTAGCACAGCAAGGCCCCTAGTGCCCAAGGAAGAGTAACACTGCCTAGAGGACCACAGCCAGCATCTTGAAACACTTGGTGTTGGCATTAGTTTCTGACAACCCCAGATGGTTCCTTAAGCCTGAACAACATGTATCTTGACACACTCTGGAGTACTAATCCTGGGAGGGGTTGCTGGGGGTCTCTGTGCCCAGGTCTCCATCCTGGGCCATCTCAAGAGCCAAGATGGGACCTGCAGCCCAAATCCCAGGATGTGCTGAGCATCACAGGGGCCACAACACGGCTGGTATTTTTACTTTGCAAGTGGCTTGTCATAGGCATGTGGATTACAGTCACACCAAGTCACCAGAAGTCTCCTGATTTTGCACAAAGTAGGTGTGAAACCTTTCATCCAGGAATTGAAGAGCCTGCGTCATTTTTCTGGGTTTTTCCTGCAAGGCTTTTTTCTCTCGGTGACTCAGGATTTGGATGGTTTGCCCTAGGGAAGCCATTAAGGTGAGATCTAAGAATCAAAGGCTGGTGCCAGGCTTAGGATAAGGGAGCTGCCCCCCAAAGTCTGTGGAAAATATAGGCATGGCTTCCTAAGGGGCACTGCCCTCTCTCCCTCGGGGAAACTCTCAAGCAGAAGGCTCTGGTCCCCTCAGGGTCCTGCCCAGAGCTCCTTCCTCTGTGAGCCCTGCAAAGCCAGGAGCAAGGGGACACTCTGGCCATTGGCTGTGTCTTGTCCCTTCTTCTGAGGGGCTGTGTGGTAAGACACTGCCTGCCTCAGTCTTCTGGGAAACTTTCCATCTAGCTGGAGGTTGGGTGGGTTTGGGTCAAACACTGTGTTTGTGTGTGTGTGTGTGTGTGTGTGGTCAAACACTCTGTCTGTCTGTCTTTTCCTAGCAGTCCATTCCCTCTCTCCCTCCTGGCTTATCTTTTTCTTTCGTTGCTTCAGCTTCTTCTAGGTCAGCGGTTGCCCTCTTTTCCCAATCCTCACGCCACCGACTCAAACCCCCCTCTCCCCTCCTCCGCACATCTTTTCACGTCTTCATGTTCTTTCCCCAGTTCTCCAGAGGCCTGGAAGCGAATCCCCTTCCTTTGTTCTCTCAGGCCTGGGGCCTCCCCCCACCCCTCCTCTCCTCGTTCTTCTCTTTCCCCTTCTCCCCTTCCCTCTCCTCCCTGCTCCCTCGCCTTCCAAAAATATGCCATTTCACAGAAAGTTCCATTTTCACAGCCATGGTTATTTTCATGTGTTTCCCCAGTTCTAACATCGCAGAGGAATGTCTGACATCATCTTCGCCAGTGAATCCAATACTCACCAGCCTGCACCCCTACCTCTCTCCCCTCCTTTCTTTACCAGCTATTCGCTAAGTCTGGAGTCTGTCTGATGATTCAAACACATTTTTTTTCTTGTCCCTGGAACCCTGCTGCCCCTTCTACCTTTAGGACAATGCGGTTCCCTAAACATTAGAACACGAGCTGGGTCTTGGCTTTAAAAGAAACTGTTCATTGGCTCCCAAATTTTCTGCACATTAGAATCACCTGGGGGAAATTTTAACACTCCGATGGCCGGATCACACCCTACACCAATTAAATTAGAACATCTGGGGGTGAGAGCAGGGCAGCAGTAATTTTTAAAGATCCCCAGGTGATTCGAATATGCAGCCAAGTTTGGGAACCAAAACCTAGTGCTATGTTGAAGAGTGTTAGAACCTGCAGTCAACTGAACAGAGCTCGTGGCCCTGGGGCTCAGAGGTCTTGTCTTCAGAGCTGTGAAGTTGAGAGACAAGGGGCAGGTGCCAGGTCCCCAGCAAGGCCAGAAGCAATTGCTCTGGGGTGTCCATGCCAAGTGCACTGGGGACTTCCCTAGCCTCAAGGTGAAGACTTGCTCAGGAGAGGGCTGACAGCAGCCTTGTAGACCATCCCCTTTCTCATTGGAGGGTGCTGGTTCCTGGCAGGACCTCTCAGGAACTCAGTCTCCAAGAGACCCTCGGATCATTGGGAGGCAGGCAGCCAATTCTGTCTGTTCCTCCAGACACAGCCTCAAGCCCTGGGGTGGCTGCGTGCACACTTCTGATTAAAGGTACAGTGGGGATTCCCACTCTTTGGGCAGCCCTGATTCCTGCCACTCACCTGAGAGTGAGGTCATCTAGGACATCAGGAGGCCAGGTGATGCTACAAGGGATGGGAGGCTGTGGATGCTCAAGGTGTAACCCTGGTGGATTTTCAAAAAGAGGATGACAACAAGGAAATTCTTCCCTGGTATTTCCCTAAAGCCCTGGTGATCGCAGCCCCAGGAGATTCATCTCTGGATGAAGGCTGATACTCTCACCCCTCCAGCCTCTTTGAGAGGCATCTACATGGGTGGTTCTCAAATTCATATCAGAACCCTCTGGAGGGTTTGTTAAAACAGTTTGCTGGGCCCAGGCCCAGAGTCTGACTCAGTGGGTCTGGATTGGAGCCAGAGAAGTTGCATTTCTAACAAGTTCTGTGGTGCTGCTGCTGCCGAATGGGAGCAATGCTTGTAGACTCTCTGGTCCATGGCTTCTGTCCAGTCCACCTCCAGTTTGCCACAGACTGAAATCTGAAGAAAACAGCAGGACGAAATAAAAAGGCAAAGGGAAAGCTGATGTTGCCATGTCTGATGAGGGAAAGGCAGAGCTCTCATCTCTGGCTCAGTGGTGGGCACCATGAGTCCGCATCTCGAGAGCATGAGGAATATTTGCATATAGTGATGTAGCTGGTACATGCAAACACAAGTGACAAATGCCATCCTATCACGTACATTTCCAGAAAGACAGTGTCTGTGCTGTAAATTCTCAGTAATTCAACTTCACACACACACACAAATACCGAATTAGTCTAAAATGATGTCCAAAATGCTATATATCCTAAGCACATCGTGGATAAAATAGTACAAGTTTGACCCCTGGCCCCTGAACTTCCACGTGCCACAGATACAGCCACGTAGGCACTGACAGTTTTCCTGATCTGGAGTTTACTGTCCTTCAGAGATGATAAATATTAAATAAGAAATTGCAGAGGTGAGAGTCTGAAAAGGAAGCTAACTTTCTAAGAGCAGATTTTCCCCCTCCTTGGATTGTTCACACCCTGCTGATTTACACCAGATTATGTCTTGGGAAGATGGACTTAGCCCCACATGTGCTACTAGTTGGAATTTGCCTCTAGTTGTATTCACCTGAGTGGTGACCCTTTAAAACAAGAGGTTAAATATTTCAGCATCTTTCTTGCTCATGCTGTTTAAATTAAGATGACTTTTCAGTCTCCCCTCTGCCAGCCAAGGATTTGATGGAAACAGCCAGGCTGGTGATGTGGAGGTTGTTGTAATTCTGTCTTGCTTGAGGCTGCCAGACCGGAGGGGGCAATGTGTTGGTCTGATGTGAACAAGTTGCTGAGCAGAGAATTCCAGCATGTTCAGGAAACCAGAGACAAAGCAGTGAAATGCACCAGTGTGTGTCCTAGGACCAGCAGCCAAGAGAGTGGGTAAGCTCTGTGGCCATGACAAAGACACTGACCAATGAATCTTCTAGCCCAAAGCTCTCCCGAGAGCAGCTTGTGTCTAAACTTATTTTTTCAAGCTGCCCAGAAATCATAGCCTTTTCTGGAAATTATCTTTACTCTTCTGTGGGAACAGAGGGGTGACCACTTAGACCTATGGAAGAAACAACATGCACATGTCTTTGAGGACACAGATATTATCTGCTTTATCTGTAAAACTTCCTATAGCCTAGCGGTATGAGCAGTTTGTATATTTTGGAAATTAATCCTTTGTCAGTTGCTTTTTTTTGCAAATATTTTCTCCCATTCTGTGGGTTGTCTTTTTGCTTTGTTTATGGTTTCCTTTGCTATGCAAGCATTTTTAAGTTTAATTAGGTCCCATTTGTTTTTTTTGTTGTTGTTGTTGTTGTTGTTTCTGTTTTCATTATTCTAGGAGGTAGATCCAAAAAGATATTGCTGTGACTTATGTCAAAGAGTGTTCTGCCTGTGTTTTCCTCTAAGAGTTTTATAGTATCTAGTCTTACATTTAGGTATTTAATTCATTTTGAGTTTATTTTTGTCTACAGTATTAGAGAATTTCTAATTTTATTTTTTTTTATATGTAGCTGTCCAGTTTTTCCAGCACCAGTTTTTTAAGGGACTGTCTTTTCTCAATTTTATATTCTTGCCTCCTTTGTCATAGATTAGTTGACCATAGGTGCATGGGTTTATTTCTGGCCTATCTATCCTGTATAATTGATATATATTTCTGTTTTTGTGCCAGTACTATACTGTTTTGATTACTGTAGCTTTATAGTATAGTCTGAAGTTAGGGAGCCTGATTCCTCCAGCCCTGTTTTTCTTTCTCAGAAGTGTTTTGGCTATTCTTTTGTATTTCCAAATAAATTTAATTTCTTTTTGTTCTAGTTCTGTGAAAAATGCCACTGGTAATTTGATAGAATTGAATCTGTAGATTGCCTTGGGTAGAATAGTCATTTTGACAATATTGATTTTTCCAATCAAGAGCATGGTATATCTTTCTGTTTGTGTCATCTTTGATTTCTTTCATTGGCATCTTATTGTTTTCTGAATACAGGTCTTGTGCCTCCTTAGGTTCATTCCTAGGTATTTTATCCTTTTTAATGTGATGGTAAATGGTACTGCTTCCTTAATTTCTCTTTCTGATCTTTTGTTGTTAGCATATAGAAATGTAAGAGGTTTCTGTGTATCTTTCACCAAATTCATTGATGAGCTCTAGTAGTTTTCTGGTACTAGGATTTTCTATGTATAGTAGTATCATGTCATCTGCAAACAGTGATAGTTTTACTTTCTAATTTAGTCTCTTTTTATTTCTTTTATTTCTCTGATTGTCATGGCTAGGACTTCAAAACTGTGTTGAATAAAAGTGGCTAGAGTGAATATCCTTGTATAATTCCTGATCTTAGAGGAAACGCTTTCAGCTTTTCATTATTGAGTATGATTTTAGGTGTAGGTTTGTCATACATGGCCTTTGTTATGTTGAGGTTAAGTTCCCTCTATGCCCACTTTCTGGACAGTTTTTATCATAAATGTTTTATCATTCATTATCATGAATTTTGTCAAAATCTTTTTCTGCATTTATTGAGATGATCATATGTTTTTTATTCTTCAATTTTTATTTTGCAGTGACTTGGGTTCTGCAGAGGCATGGGTTCAATCCTGGCCCAGTGCAGTGGGTTAAAGAATCTGACATTGCTGCAGCTGTGGTGTAGGTTGCAGCTGCAGCTCTGCATCATACTGATTTGCAGATATTGAAAAATCCTTGCATCCCTGGGATAAATCTAACTTGATTATGGTACATGATCCTTTTAATGTATTGTTGGACTCAGTTTGCTAGTATTTTGTTAAGAATGTTTGCATTCATGTTCATCGGTGATATTGGCCTGAAAATTTCGTTTTTGTGTGATATCTTTGTCTGGTTTTGGCGTCAGGGTGATGGTGGTCAATATAGAATGAGCTTCCTTCCTCTGCAAGTTTTTTTTGGAAAAGTTTCAGAAGGATAGGTGTTAACTCTTCTCTAAATGTTTGATAGAATTTTCCTGTGAAGCCATCTGGTCCTGGACTTTATTAGAAGTTTTGTTTTGTTTTGTTTTGTTTTGTTTTTTGGCTTTTTGCTATTTCTTGGGCCGCTCCCGCGGCATATGGAGGTTCCCAGGCTAGGGGTCTAATCGGAGCTGTAGCCACCGGCCTACACCAGAGCCACAGCAACGCGGGATCTGAGCCGTGTCTGCAACCTACACCACAGCTCACGGCAACGCTGGACCGTTAACCCACTGAGCAAGGGCAGGGACCGAACCCGCAACCTCATGGTTCCTAGGCGGATTCGTTAACCACTGCACCACGACGGGAACTCCCTATTAGAAGTTTTTTAATCACAGTTTTAATTTCAATATTTGTGAGTGGTCCATTCATATTTTCTATTTTTTCCTGATTCAGTCTTAGAAATTGTATCTTTCTAAGAATTTGTCCATTTCTTATAGGTTGTCCATTTTATTGGCATATAGTTGCTTATAGTGGTCTCTTAAGAGCCTTTGTATTTTTTCTGCTATCTGTTGTAACTTCTCCTTTTTCATTCCTAATTTTATTGATTTGAGCCCTCCCTCTTTTTTTCTTGATGAGTCTGGCTAAAAGTTTTGTCAATTTTTTGTATCTTCTTGAAGAAACAGCTTCTGGGACTTCTCTTATGGCTCAGCAGGTTAGGGATCCAGCATTGTCACTGCCGTGGCTCTGATTACCACAGTGGTGTGGGTTTGATACCCTGGCCCAGGAACATTCACATGCCATGAGTGCAGCCAAAAAGAAAAAAAAAAGAACCAAATTGCATTTTTTTAAATAAATTTTATTGGAGTATCAGAGTTCCTGCTGTGGCACAGTGTGTTAAGAATCTGACTGCAGTGACTTGGGTTCTGCAGAGGCATGGGTTCAATCCTGGCCCAGTGCAGTGGGTTAAAGAATCTGACATTTCTGCAGCTGTGGTGTAGGTTGCAGCTGCAGCTTGGATTCAGTTCCTGGCCCAGGAACTTCAATATGCCACAAGTGTGGCCATTAAAAAAAATTATTGGAGTATAGTTGACTTACAAAATTGTGCTGGTTTCAGGTATACAGTGAAGTAAGTCAGTTTTATATATATATATTCCTTTTCAGATTCTTTTCCCATATATGTTATTATTATTGATTAGATTTCCCTCTGCTATACAGTAGGTCCTTGTTATGTATCCATTTTATCTACAGTGTGTATATAAGAACCAGTTTTTAGTTTCATTGATTTTTGCAATTGTTTACTTCATCTCTATTTCATTTATTTCTGCTCTGATTTTTATGATTTCTTTCCTTCTACTAACTTTGGGCTTTTTTGGTTATTTATCTAATTACTTTAGGTGTAAGGTTAGGTTGTTTGTTTGAGATTTTTCTTGTTTCCTGAGATAAGATTGTGTTGCTGTAAACATCCCTCTTAGAAGTAATTTTGCTGCATTCCATTGAGTTTTCATTGTCATTTGTCTCTGTATTTTTTTTTCTTTTTATGGCTGTACCTGTGGCATATGGACGTTCTCAGGTTAGGGGTCAAATCTGAGCTACAGCTGCAGGCCTATGCCATGGCCATGACAGCAACTGATCTGAGCAGCATCTGTAACCTAAGCCACAGCTTGTGGTGACTGAGCAAGGCCAGGAATTGAACCTGCATCCTCATGGACACTGTGTCAGGTTCTTAACCTGCTGAGCCACAATGGGAACTTCTGTATTTTTTTATTTCCTCTTTGATTTCTTTGGTCATCCATTGGTTGATTAGCAACATTTTATTTAGTGTGTTTGTGCTTTTTACAGTATTTTTCTGTAGTTGATTTCTTTTCTTTTTGTTTGTTTGGTTTTATTTTTTGTCTTTTTGCTATTTCTTTGGGCCACTCCCGCGGCATATGGAGGTTCTCAGGCTAGGGGTCCAATCGGAGCTGTAGCCTGCGGCCTACGCCAGAGCCACAGCAATGCAGGATCCGAGCCGTGTCTGCAACCTACACCACAGCTCACGGCAATGCCCACTGAGCAAGGGCAGGGACCAAACCCGCAACCTTATGGTTCCTAGTCGGATTTGTTAACCACTGCTCCACAACGGGAACTCCCTGTAGTTGATTTCTAATCTCAAAGTATTGTGGTCAGAAAAGATGCTTGATAGGATTTTGGTTTTCTTAAATTTACTGTGGCTTGATTTGTGGCCCAGCATGTGATCTATCCTGCAGAATGTTTCATGTGCACTTGAGAAGAATTTATATTCTGCTGTTTTTAAATAGAATGTTCTATAAATATCAATTAAGCCTATCTGGTCTAATGTGTCATTTGGGGCCTGTAGTTTCTTGTAGTTTTCTGTCTGGATATATATCCATTGGTATAAATGGGTGTTAAAGTCCCCCACTATTACTGTGTTACTGTTGATTTTTTTCTCTTATGGCTGTAAGTATTTGCCTTGTATATTGAAGTGCTCCTATGTTGGGTGCATATATATTTATAGTAATTGCATCTTCTTGAATTGTTCTCTTGATCATTATGTAGTGTTCTTTGTCTCTTATAACTGCCTTTATTTTAAAGTATATTTTTTTAATAATAGTATTGCTACTCCAGCTTTCTTTTTATTTCAATTTGCATGGAATACCGTTTTCCATACCCATCACTTTCAGTCTATATGTGTCCCCAGATCTGAAGCGGGTCTCTTGGGGACAGCATATACATGGGCCTGTTTTTGTATCCATTCAGCCAGTGTATGTCTTTTGGTTGGAGCATTTAATTCATTTACATTTAGGGTAATTATTGATACATGTGTTTTTACTGCCATTTTGCTAATTGTTTTGGATTTCTTTTTATAAGTTCTTTTTCTTCCCTTTTTCTTTTGTTCTCTTCTCTTGTGATTTGATGACTATCTTTAGTGTTTTGCCTGGATTGCCTTTTCTTTTTTGTGGGTATATCTGCTACATATTTTTGGTTTGCGGTTACCATGAAGTTTTGATGTAGATCTCTCTTTCTCTTCCTCCCTCTCTCTCTCTCTACCACATATGTCTAACTTCCTCTGATTGTAGTCTCCACTGCACAGGCGGCAGGATTGTAGTTCCTCTTGCTTTTGGTGTCTGCCTCCTGGTAGGTGAGTTTGATCTAGGGGCTTGTGCAAGCTTCCTGTTGGGAGTGACTGGTGCCCACCCACTGATGGGTGGAGCTGGGTCTTGTTGTTCTGGTGAGCATGGCTGTATCAGGGATGTGTTTAGAGGTGGCTTTGGGCTCAGGACGACTTTAGGCAGCCTCTCTGCTCATGGGTGTGGCTGTGTGTTCCCATCCTGTTTGTTGTTTGACCTAAAGCATCCCAGAACTGGAGCCTACAGGCTGTTGGGTGGGGTCATTCTTGGTTGCCAAAATGGCGACCTCCAGAAGAGCTCATGCAGATGAATATTCCCCTGGGTCTCTGCTACCAGTGTCCTTGTCACCACAGAGAGCCACAGCCACCCCCCCCCACCTCTCCAGGAGTCCCTCCCAGATCAGCAGGTAGGTTTGGCCCAGGCTCCTATGGAGTCACTGCTTTGCCCTGAGTCCAAGTTCAGGTACACCCTTATGTTCACCCTTCAAGAGTGGAGTCTGTTTCTCCCAGTCCTGTGGAGCTCCTGAAGTCAAGCCCTGTTGGCCTTCAATGTCAAATCCTCTGTGGGCTCCTCCTCCTGATGCCCAATTCCCTGGCTGGGGAGCCTGATGTGGGGCTCAGAACTCTCACTCACTCTGTGATATAATTATTTTATAGTTTGTGGGTCACCCACATGGCAGGTATGAGATTTGATTACATCATGAAAGCACCATCCTACTATCTCATTGTTGCTTCTTCTTTGGATGTAGAATATCTTTTTTGGTAGGTTCCAGTCTTTTTTGTCAATAGTTTTTTGGCAGTTAGTTGTGATTTTGTTGTTTCTGTGAGAGGAAGTGAGCTCAGGTTCTTCTACTTTGCTGTCTTGTCTCCTGCATTTGCCTGTTACAACACTGAGAATCTGTGACAGTTGTAAATTAAGGCCGTTATTACTGGCTATGCAGAAATTCAGTTTAAGAATCCACTGAGTGCTCAGATGATGTGCATAATCCCAGAGGTTTGAAAGTCTAGCTGGACACCTAAGAAATGAGAGTCAGGGATGGCTTTTTTTTTTTTTTTTTTTTTTTCTTTTTCCTTTTTGGCAACCCTACAACATATGGAGGAGTTCCCAGGCCAGGGATCAGATCCAAGCTGCAGTTGCAACCTGAGCCACAGTTGCAGCAATACCAGATCCTGAACTCATTGTGCCAGGCTGGGGATTGACCCTGTGTCCCAGAACTGCAGAGATGCAACCAATCCTGTTGTGCCACATTGGGAACTCCAGGGATGACTTTTAGGGCTCTCAGTTCTTCCTTTGCAACCAGTTGATGTATGCAGAAACAGGGCTACACCTGTAAACAACTGGAACTATTTTTTAGTTAGCTTCACAAGGTTCTCCCATCTAAATTAGCACAGTTTTTAGGAGTGATAGTGCTACAAATAGTTAATCTTACAAATGACCCATTTCTTTTTATTGTTATTATTATTTGATGATTTTTATTTTTTTCCATTAGAGCTGGTTTGCCGTGTTCTGTCAGTTTTCTACTGTAAACCAAAGTGGCCCAATCACACATACACATATAAATGACCCATTTCTTAATATGGTATGTTGCATCTATTTTAAAGATATGTCCTTCACTGCTGGACCAAAGCATTTCAGTTTGGATTTGGGGATTAGTGGTCTCTTACAAAAGCATCCCTCACCATCTCATAGTCTAGCATCCACACTGGAAATTAATTCTGTAGTGGAAACATTCTGAAGATAATAAAACTTTAAAGATTAGACAGTTGGATGCAATTGGGGATGGGCTTGAATGGTCACACTTGGCAGAGTCGGAGGGTTGGCCAAACCTGGCACCTTCAATTATGGGAGCATCTAACTTGTCCTTAACCCATTGGGCAACTCATCCAAGATGAGGACCACAAGGATTGAGGTCTAGGACAAGCTGCATGCAACCAGCATTGAGTGTACACCTTCAGAGGGAATGAGTTGTTCACAGAAAACCCACCAGCATTGTTAGACCTTGCCTCTTTGCTGAGCATGATTAAACACCCTGGTTGCCTGTGACGTGTGGCTTGGTTCCTTTCTCCCTTCTTTATCTCCTGCTACATCCTTTATGTCATTAAAGAATGAGTGGCAACATACTATAGTACAAAGACTGTGGCTTCAAAATCAAGGTAGACTTAATTTCAAATCCCACCTCTGATATGTGCTAGTTTTGAGTTCTTGGGCAAGTTCCTTAATCTTTTGCACACATTTTTTTTTTTTCATCTACAACATGTGGATAATGATGTCTATTTCATAGGGCTGCCATAAAGTTTAATGAACTAATTCTTGCAAATGCTTAGCACAATGTCGAGCAGAAGTTGTCTTCAGTGTATTTCAGCTGTTATCATGAAGTCAACTATGGAAAGGATTGTCTTCAGGTGTACAGATCCCACCAATGTGATGGAGTAAATGACATGCTATGGATTTCCTATGGTTAGCAAAACACTGGAAGTGGTCTACATTTCTAACAAAAGAGGACCAGTTAGATAAATTGCAGAGTGTATGCTAGAAGAGCCCTCTATTTCTGGCACTGTATATTGTGTAATCCAAATGCCAGTTACGGTTATCTTTGAGATCCAAAGATTGGCTTGAGCAGTAACCACATGCGGTGAGAAGTCCATAAGGATTTGGTGGCAGTGTCCCCTAAGGATAAGGGTATGTGGGAGTTATGTTTCCCTACTCACCTCTGTTGCTTCACTCTTTCATGACTTTTTTTTTTTTTTTTTTTTTTTTTTTTGCTTTACTAGCCGCATGCTTTTTTCTGCACTGGCTATACCGAGCACTAAATCATACTTTGGGTCCCCAAAACAACATGGATTCAAAGCTGTGGGTACAACAGACTTTACTGAATATTTGAGACAATGAAGAGGATTTACATTTTAGTACAAGTTTGAAGTCCTTTTGCTCTCCTGCCACCAAGATATCTTCTCACGAGTCCCTGAGAGACTCCAGCATCCAGAGACCAAGCCATGTAGCTTGGATCCACTTTTCTGCTGCCCAGCGCCCTACCCTCCAATGTGCGCTTTCTTTGCAGAAAAGGGGATCTGGGATCTTACTTTCTAAAGAAGCGTAATAAGCTATCTTAGGAAACAAATGTAGTTTTGCCCCAGAGAGAACCCTGACATTAGTGTAATTTTTATATTTTTGTGCCTGGCTCCATCAGCTGCTGTGAGGTCTTTTAGGGCAGGAACCCATGCCCCATCTATGCTGTGGGAGGTGGAACAATATAGTGGTTAAGAATCCATGTGCTGGAGCTCAATTTCCTGGATCCAAATGCTGGTTATTCTATTTACTAGGTATGTAACCATCTTAGGAAATGGGTTCATAGGAAAGCTTGAAATAAAAGAGTTAGTGAACTTAGAGCAGTGTCTGAGGCATACACCAGCTACTCAGTAAATGCCTGCACTGATTTTTCCCAGATGGATTCTTTGTTGTCAGTCTGCAGTGACCAGCTTCATGCATGAGACATGTCATTCCAAGCTGAAAAGACGCCTTTGGTGTGATTAACTCAGTTTCCTGACACAGAAGAACAAAGTATGTGTTTTTAGACAGTATTTTTCTTTTGCTAACACTGTAGTTCAAATAATTGGATACGGTAAAGGAAAGTTTTACTTAACTAGGTTGGGAAGAAGAGTGGAAAAGAGTTCCATTGTTTCAGCTAAACAGCAACAGGCCATAAAACTAGTTTAAGCTTCCCTTCTCATTACTAATCACTTAGCACTGAATATTCATTTTTGGTCTTTTTTTTTTTTTTCACTCTTTCTATATACAGAACAAAACAAGGTCAAGTTTTAAAAATTCTTTATTTAAATTTCAGACAAAGAACAAGTATTGCATTATAAAGACTTGCTTAAAAGCATATCATAGTCTGTCATCATATCTTTATGTGTTGTAAATCAACATAAATATTAAGGGAGAGAAAGGTATATCTTTCCTCCACATTTTTAACCTATTCTTAACTGAGCATGAATACAACCTTAGAAACAAATCCTGGTGAAATGGCATCTCTAACACTCTCTCCTCAGATTCTAATGGCTTCATGGGAGAAGCACTATTGGTCTTAGCCCAACCATATTGCCAACATGAGGAGAACAAGAAACTAGCATCTCTCAGGCCAGAAGTGCATAGAAGTTTCCATCTAAAGTTCTATTTCCCCAGCATCATATCTGAAGATGACTGACCTAGAAGTTAGGGGTGAGTGTGGGTTAAAATGGTCCAATATACATTTTCCATGAGTCAACATGCTGATCTCTCTCTGGGAGGCCTCCTGGTTTGCTTATTAATTAATGGTCACCAACATCAATATGCCAGGCCTCCTGGTTTGCTTATTAATTAATGGTCACCAACATCAATATGCCAGGCCTCCTGGTTTGCTTATTAATTAATGGTCACCAACATCAATATGCCAGGCCTCCTGGTTTGCTTATTAATTAATGGTCACCAACATCAGTATGCCAGGCCTCCTGGTTTGCTTATTAATTAACAGTCACCAACACCAATGGAGGAAAGCAGCAAGACAGTGTGCTGTTTGTTGACCCTGGCAAATGATAAACTATGATTTATTTACTCCTTGGTTTCCCCAACTTAATATAATTAAATGCCTTTTAAGTGCTAAGTCTCTAAGCCTTAAGGTTAGCAAACTAATGTGTTGAGAATGGTGTTTACTCTTTTACAGTGACTAGCCAGGACATGATTCATACATAGGATCAAGTTTCCTGATCAAGATACCTTTGTCATTCTTTCCACAAATTCTGATAGATATTAATACAGATATTAACAAACACATATTAGAATAAACTGCTAAAAGTTCTAATCTTATCCAAAATAAATCTTAAAGCTTAGTCATTAAAAATATGTTAACAGAATACACTCTGACTTTTTTCTGGTAAGAGAAAACTGTATTTTTTTTTTTTGAATATGCATAGTTCCATCTGGACTCTGGCAACATTTTTTAGGGTAGTCCAATATTCTGTTTCCTAGAAAAGTAAAAATCAACCACAACCCTTGGGGGGTGAGGGAAAGCAGGAATTTCTCCCTCCCAAATATTATTAGGGATAAGAATAAAAAATTATTACATTTCATTTTCTTTAAGCTTTATTCTTGGTTTTAAGGTAAAAATTATAATTAGTATTCATATTAGCAGCAAAGATTCTAATTTCTGTAAATTGACCCAGGACTGACAAAAATAACATTTTGGTAAAGAATGGGGGGGGTCTATAGGAGGTAATAAATGTCTATCAATTTTGGCATTAAGCAATCTTACTTGAGAGGTTAATTTATATGAAAACAGGCAATCATATGAAATGTCTCATTTGAAGTTCAGGCCTGTGACTCTGCTGTAGGAAGCTGAGTTGGCCCAGCAGCATGCAGTGGAAAGAGGGCTTTCATGGTGGAAAATTTCCATGAGGTCAAACTGAAGGGGGCATGGGATCTTATGCCGGCTCCTCAGTAGTGGTTACTTCTAATAGATGAAAATGGAAGCGGCTTTGAAACTTTCCAATGTGTTAGAAAGTCAAATACAACTACAAGTATTTCCCTCTGATCTGTCAAGTTTCACAACTTGAGCTTTAGTAAAATGGGAAGAGTCAGAAAACAGTACAAAAAAGTGCAAGGGGAGTTCCCGCGTGGCACAGAGGAAACGAATCTGACTAGGAACCATGAGGTTGTGAGTTCGATCCCTGGCCTTGCTCAGTGGGTTAAGGATCTGGCGTTGCCATGAGCTGTGGTATAAGCTGCAGATGTGGCTTGGATCTGGCGTTGCTGTGGCTGTGGTGTAGGCTAGCAGCTGTAGCTCCGATTAGAACCCTGGCCTGGGAATCTCCATATGCCATGGGTGTGGCCCTAAAAAAAAAAATTGCAAGGAGCTTCTTGAGAGGTTCTCCAGTTCTAATCACTCCAAATGCCATAGCAGTGTCTTATCAGAATGTCATGGCTGTGACTACTGGGGGAAGATTCAAGCCAGGAAAGTTTAATTAGGACAGTGTCTCTTTAAAAATGCTAGAAAAATCAGTTTGAATCCCAAGTTTCTTGTCTGTTTCTAAGTAGTGTTTATTCAGAACACTCAAGAATGACTCATATAACATTGCTGATTTCAAATACCTCTATGTCAACTTCTTGCTAACAAGAAAAGGCAAAGAAATGCCAGCTTTGTGCTGAAGCTTGTAGTCATTAAAAAAAAAAAAAATTAGAAGATGCTCTGAGCTCTTATAATCACGAGGGATTTTTTTTTTTTTTAACTCGTGAAAAGACAAAACCCACCCAATAATCTAATGTAAAGTTTCTAGACGATAAGCATGGCAAGCAATACATCTGTATCAAAATGATCCTTTTACAAATCCTTACTTTGGAAAGAGGCATTTTACATTCCCATTCTAACGGAGCTGAATCCTAGTTCTGCTGCATGAGTTAACCCACAGGGAAGAAGCTCCTGATTCTGCCTCAGTAGTTAGCATGAGGGAACATCCATTTCCATTAAGCCTGGAACTTGCACTCAGGTGGAAAAACCGTTCCCAGCAGCCTCCACCATCACTTCCTAAGAGAGCAGTACTGTGCCCCAAAGGGCACAAAATCATCTAGTAAGAGGCGGATGTGCCTCCTCCATGAGCTTATCCAATATTCTCATAAGCTTGCAAAATGCCACTTAAAAACTTAATAAATTAAAAAAACTACACACACTCCCCATAATTCCTGACTGAAATCCCCAAAAGGCAATCTCACCAAACAATTAAATCAAAAGACCAGCTTAATTTATTCATCAGGCATAGCAATTTTTCCTACAGGACTTTGCACCAACATAGAGACATTAAAATAAAAACTACCATTGTGCCCAGGGAGGAACAGTAGCCTTGACAGCAATGTAAAAAGTAGAATACTTCTTTGCACTTGTCAGTTGCCTTTCACTCACTTCCTGAAACTTTACCCTGAGAAGACTCCTGTTCCCTCATCTCAAAAACATCAATTCAAGAACAAGGAGCTGACGGGTCAATGAGTGAAGAGAAAGCCAAGGCTCCCAGACTGCTTGTGATGGTCACTTGGCAGGTCCCTGAACTTCATTATTTTCAACACCTGCCTGCTCTTGGTCATGACTCCTTCCTAACTTCGACCCACACTTTGACCTGAGAGAGAGGCATTCAAGCGACGTACATAATAGAAGTCCTCAGTCTGATGAGATGGTAAAATGAGCAAAGGAAAAGCTAGGCATAGAGGAATAAAGTAAAAGTTAAGTGCTTAAAACAAGAAGTCCCACATGATGGTCTGTTCTTGTGTGATTCAGTGCAAAATAGAGGAAGGAAGCATCACACATAATCACTCCACGGACACTGTGTTTGTATCCACTGCTAACTAGGACAGTTCCTCAAGACTGGCAGCTGGGGAACGACCATGTTGCCACTGCCTACTAGCCATGGTCACAGCCTCTTGTTTGGCTAATTCACAGGACAATGGGAAGGAGCAGGGCCAGGAGAAAACTGCGCTGGACCCTAAAGTTCTTATAGACACTTACCTTCTCTTCCTTGGCACCCATCAGAAGTAAGAGTGGCCCCAAGGGAGAAGGGGTCTTGCCTGAAAATTGCCCAGGAGCAGCTAAATCAGACAGGAGTGCTGCCCTGACTTAAAACCATTTGTACTTGTAGAAAAGAAGGAGGCAAACTGATAATTTTCAAACCCCAGATTCCCAGGAAATAGAGTAAGAGAGCCCCCTTCTCCTCATAAGAGTCAAACTGATTTCCTGGGGAGCATCTAAAAGGCTTGGGCACAGAGGCATCACTCTCCAGACAGAAGTGCTGGTGGGTTTTCAGAATTATTCAAGAGCCATGCCTGATTTCACAGGGAAAGAGCTAACCAGCTACATGTAATCCTTGAGGAGTTGATATTTCTTTTTCCTTTTGTTGCAAGGAGGACGAGATGGATACAGTGTGGGAGGGAAAGGAAGGGAAGAAATCTGACAAAGGCTAGTCAATTAGGGTTAAAAAGCAATGTTTGCAGAAAAAAAATTATATTAAGAAATTGAAAAGTTTCATAGGAGGAGAGCGTAGAGGACTCGCTTTAGGAGTTGAAGGTAGAAATCAGAGAGGAGAGAATTATCAAAGTACAAGTGAACACAGTGGAAGATTTATGTTTTTCTGTTTTTGTTTTTAAGTAATTGGAGGACAAAAAGAGTGAATTCCTTCACTGCTTTTTCACTGGAGAATTGAAAATCATTGCCATATTATGGGATGCACTCTCCCAGCAGGAATCCAACTCGCCTGTCTGCATAGTCTTAAAGGAGTAAATACTTGTCAATTCTCAAGAGAAAAAGCTCTTGTTTGTTTAAAGTCACTGACATGCTCCTTAGCTGAATTTGGTATCGTATTAATAAAACGTGTGTAGTGTGTGGTGATTCACAACAAAAATGAAGGACTTGCCCTGGGGCTCTTGAGGATCTGAACTAGATGAGTAAAAAAGAAGACATAAGTACGTGGTCTGGGGCCTGCAGAATAAATGGTCAGTGTGGCTTTAATCTTAAACTGCAGTCACATCAAACTTTCAGTGCTTTAAAAATGTGTATTAATGGACCTTTCTCCTCTTACCAAGCCCCACCACTAGCCCTTCCCTTCCATTTCATTCTCTCAAATTTGCTATCTGCCTCCAACCCCAAATAGTCACGTGCAGTCTCAGATAAATTTTACCACCCAGAGATTTTTCCCTTTTACCTAAGCCGCCAAATTGTTTTGATTCTTTTGGGGATGCTTTTGGCTCTTCTGGTTTTGACATTTGCTTTCCAACAAGCACAATATCCAAAATTGGTTTGCATTAAGCTGATGACAGATCTAATCAGTGGAAATATCTGTGTGCTGTGCTGCTTTCTATAAGTACGTCTCTTTACAAGTAAGTGAAATGGCAGAGTGGGGAAATGAATCTTATTTGAAAGAAGATAACTATTTAAACACAAACAAATACAGACAGAAAAGCAATTTAGGAAGGTATAGAAAAAAATCTCCACCAGGCAACAGTGGAAGATGTAGGGTAATGTGTGCCATTGGAGAAATGCTGCTCCCCTGTGTCTGAGTTCCAGTGCTTTCCAAGTAGATGGGTGGATTGCAAAAAAAAACAGAGCAGCTTCGTTTTTCTCTTCTTTCTTGAATTGTATCATGAGGTGGTTCTCTGTTTGCCACCAAGAAGGCAGAAAGAAGCACTTCTCTCACCTACTCTCCAGTCTAGCAGGGTCCCATTCTCAGTTTTCCCATGTAGCCCCAGGGTACTATTGTAATGACTCAGGGATGGTGCTGACAACATGGGCTGCCTCTGTGGCTGCTGGAGGGGAACCAAAAAAGGTGTTGGTTTGATTCCTCTGCTGATCACGGAGGTAAGGAGGAACGGAGGAGCTTTTGATGTGGAGGATCCTGGTGTCCATCACCTGACAGTCAATCTGCATCATCACTTCATAATCCTGCCCGTTGATCACATTCTCTGCAGAGAAGAATACACATAAGAAATAAATATTCAGTAGAATATGCAATTCTGCTATAACTTCAATCCCAGAAAGTCATCAATGAGCTTTAAGGGTGTGAACTGCCAAAATGCTTTCAAGGGTAAAGAGACGTCATCAGTCACTAAGCAGGGCTACAGTGCTGGCATGACCTGTCCTCTCCTCAGTTCTAGTTCCCAAACAACCTTCTTTGGCTCAACAAGGGCTGCAGCCACTGTCAAGAGTTCATACCACAGATTATCTGTGCACAGATATCATATGTCTTATATGCTTTCAATGCAATATTTCACCATGACCAGAGCAACAGATTTAGGGGAAGGGCAGCGGGGTACGGGAAAGAATACTTAAGTCCTCCCCTTCCATTTCAACAGTAGGAGGGAATAACTCTCAAAAGGACCACCTTATCATGTGAATGGTACGGAGACCTTGGCCAAGACTGCTTGGCTCCTGTTCATCAGTAATATTTCTCATCTCATCAAGACATTCCCAACTACGAATTTAAGGGTTTGTACTTAGGAACATAAAGAACAGTGAAGATGGATGACAAGTTACAGACATTTGACAATTATGCTGTTTCCCAGAGACCACTATCACTTCCTTTCCACATGAAGGCCATCTTTAATTCCAGAGTTCTGGATTCTGGTACAATTCCCATTTGGGATTAAAAGGAGTACTAGAGGACTTCCAGGTAAACTAGAGGCTACTGGCATAAGGGAACAGGAAAAACCATACAGAGCCATGCTTAACACATATGGGGTAACTTATTATCATGCATTTAACATACACAGACATGTATTACACTCCATGCTTCCTGAGAGGATGAAAGCTCTTTATTTTAGGGAGCGGGCCAAATAATCTCCCGATCTGTAATTCTGGGTGGTCATTGTCCAACTTGCAGTCAATGAAACTCAGGTATAAAACTGATGAGAGAATTATAAAAAGATAGTATCTTTCAAGTACAGCTAGACATTCATAGCAGTACAGTTAGAAGCTGTGTGAACTTGGAAGGATGCTGGGTAGTCAACGTGGCATCTCAGTTTGTATTTTCAACCATGAATCCAGAGCTGGGTGTGGGGACCAGGAAGAATAACTGCTGGCGAGGGCCTCATCCTGCGCTGCCTTTTCGTAAATATGATATACAGCCAACCAGTGATTTTAAAATTAAACATTTGGCTTCTCTGGGACAAAGAATTGAATTTAAAAGCAGAATTCTTTCTATTCTGTTATATATTTTTTTTTATTTTACACTCTGTGTGCCAAGTATTATAAATCTAGAGGAAGAAAATCCAAAGTTTGACACTTGATCCTCAGATTCCATCCTGTTTGAGGAAATTGAGCCATGCAGCTTGTCACTTATGAGGCACGAAAAAGACCCATGGAGATCATCTCATCCAGGGTGTCTTAAATTAGGGTCTAATGCACAGACTTCAGGGAGTCCATAATTTCCCTGAAATTATATGCAGTTTTATTTGTGTGTGCATTTTTCTGGAGGGGGGAGTCCATCAGATTCTTTTTTTTTAACTCAGTGAATTCTATTGTATTTATAGCTGTACAATGATCATCACAACCTGATTTTAGAGCATTTCCATCCCAAACCCCCAGCCCATCCCCCCTCCCCAACCTGTCTCCTTTGGAAACTGTAAATTTTTCAAAATCTATGAGTCAGTATCTGTTCTGTGAAGAAGTTCACTGTATCTTTTTTTTTAATATTCCATGTGTAAGTAATAGCATATGAGGTTGGTATCTCACTGTCTGACTAACTTGACTTAGCATGATAATTTGTAGGTCCATCCATGTTAATACAAATGCCATTATTTCTTTCCTTTTAATGGCTGAGTAATATTCCATTGCATACATGTTTACCACACCTTTGTCCACCCACTCGTCTGTCGATGGACATTTAGGTTGTTTCCATGTCTTGGCTACCCATCAGATTCTAAATGGGGTCTATGACCCCCAAAGTTAAAAACTATTTAATCTAGTAACCTATCAACTTTAAGTGCCTTGAGCAGATCACATATCCTATTTTAAAGCCAATGGAAGATATCATTCTTCCACTTCTATAGGCTGACTGTTCCAATTTCTAAAGCAGTCTCCATTACTGGTGAATTTCCCATTATAGGTCTTACAAATCTCTTTGATTACAGTTGAAGCTAATTTTCTTCTTTCCCAGCCTTACTAGCGATGAGACCAGTTGGTTGCTGCTGTGCGTTAACTAACACTACCTATTCTTTAAAACCATTGCTATGGAAACTTAACTCCAATTTTACAACTCCTGCTACTTTGAAGTGGCTATCAAGTCATTTACTTATCTTTAGAGAATTAAATCTGATTGCCTATAAGTTAGCCAAGTGTTTTCTTTTCCAAAAAGTAGGCAATGGAAGAAAGACAATCTGCTAATGTATTTGGAGTCATTACATTCAGAACATGTGACAGAGGTCAGATTCCAAGGTAGCACACTAGTCATTTCCTTTTGGAACCATGGTCCCTTTCCATTTTAAGAAAACTCAAAGATTACGTGCATGCATGCACACATGCACCCGTGCGCGCACACACACACACAACCAAATAATGAAAAACACATGTATAAGAAACATGTAATACAGATTACTAATTTTTACTACTTTCCTGGATTAACTTGGAATCCAGATGACAGTTTAAGATCAAGGCTAGGTTCTCTCATTCGGCCCTACCACCTGCAGAAGTCATTAGAGCCCGTGTGCGTGCTATGGTTTACATTGATAACTAGAGTTCTTTAATACCTTAAATGTTGGGAAGAGATGAAAAACCTGGTAATATGAGCTCAGTGGGAAAACTAAAGGTGTGACCTGATTTCAAAACCTGTAAGTCCGTAGCCATGGCTGAAATGCCACTATCATCTTAAACTCAACCTAGGCTCAAGCAAGGTATGATCCAGGTAACTTTAAAAAGGATTCTGTTCTTCACTCTTTTCTGGATTTTGGGCCAAGGAAATTATCAACATTACTAGAAGAAGACTTTACCAGATAAGATATGAATGCCCTTAAACTGAATTTAGGGAGCCCCTTCTGAATGACAAATTGGATACTTTAGGGTTTAAAGTGACATGCCATTAGGAGTCCCAGGTTACCCAACACCTCTGAAAAAATAAAGGGGCAATATTCTTTGATCCACTCTGTGGGATCTTATAAAAGAGGTCTTTGGTTGTTTCAGTACTGACCCCCTTGGATAGTCAGTGAGGCGGTCTCAACATTACCTATGAGGTTCTACTTATTTTATTTTTATTTATTTATTTCTTATCACCACACCTGTGGCATATGGAAGTTCCCAGGCTAGGGGTCGAATCGGAGCTGTAGCCGCCCACCTACGCCACAGCCACAGCAATGCGGGATCCTTAACCCACTGAGCTGGGCAAGGGATGGAACCCGCATCCTCATGGATACTAGTCAGGTTCGTTACCATTGAGCCATGGCGGGACCTCCCAGATTCTACTTACTTTAATTAAAGGAGGAAAGAAGGGGAAATGGCTTATGATAACTCACAGTCTTTGTAGGCCCCTTCACTGACCGCTGTTGGGCATATGCTCAAAAGATATGCTCTCAGGAGCAGCAGAAAGGCTCTAAAACTCCTCTCTCACATGGCAGATGAATCCCCATTATCCTTTACTTTCAGCCTTTGTGCACAGTTAATAATTGACCACCTTTGAAAAGGACAACATTTTCAATTGTCACCTATAATTTGCACCTCAGTGTGAAAAAATATACCAGAATAGGTTCTAACTGGAGAGGTGAGAATCAGAAGAGAGAGAGGTGGCTCAGGTAGGGAGGAGAGAAGAGCCTGTGACAGGAAACCCAGGCAGCATGTGAGAGGCCAAGGATGAACTGCACACTTACATTAAGGGCCAGGCCTCCATTATGAATGGGCAGTACCCGAGTAGTAAGAGAAAACATTGCAGCTCATGGGCTTTCTGACAAGAGGAAACAAGGCAAACATTGGGTTAGGAAACTGTTAGAGCTGACTGCTAGACCATTTTTTGTGTTCTTAATGAAAAGACAGTGACTATTTGGGGAAAAAAGAACTAAAAGGAATAGTATGGAGCAAAAACGTTTAAGGTTTAAGGTTTGCTTTCCCTTTTCTATCAGGAAACATTTGGGTGCTGCACAAGTAAGATTACACATAATCTTATGTTCTGGGCCCTCAGAACAAGAAGAAACACTGACCTGAGTCAGGAAAAAGATGTAAAATATCAGTCAGGCAAATAAAAAGGAAAAGCGATGACTGGCTTCAAATACGAGCAGTGAAAACTGGATCTGAATGCCCAGAAGTGTTGGGGAAGCAAGAAAAAAAGCGCCTGGACACTGGGGGAGGAAAAACTCTAGGCGATGTGGAATTTTGCATAGCCTGTAAACACACAATAACTGAATTAAGAACGGCCTGCCAAGAGGCTATTAGCTGGGAGATGACTAACACACACATCAGAACCTTGACCATAAACAGAATAACCCCAAAAATTTTGCAGAAAGTTTAATTTTAAAAAATGACAAGACCTCGCCAGTGCTTTGCAAAGAAGTATGTATGATAAAACAGATTCCTATTCAGAATCAGACACTAATCCTAACAAGAGGTAGTTTGTTCTGTGTAAGCTTGGCTCGTGACAGGCAGTGACAGGCTGTTGGCATCTGTGCCTGAATCCTGTGGGATGTAGTGTATGTGTCTGTCTGGGAGGGGAGGTGGGGATGGAACATGGAAGGTAGATAAAAATCCTCCCATTCACAGATCACAAAAGATACCTTCATCCAAAACAAACAAATGGAAAAAAAACAGGAAAGAAATCCAAAAGGGTAAGAAAGGGGAGACAAAGTAGTAGAAGAGAAAGGAAGGTGGGAATACAATGAACAAAGAAATGGTAAAATATCACATCCATATGGTGGCTTTCAAGAACTTCCAAAGCTGACTTCACTATGCCTAGCCAATATTGCCTCTAATTTTTAACCTGAGTCCTGGTTTGGACCATCCTAGCATACCATGTATTATATCTCTACCAGTATCCTTTTTTTTTTGGGGGGGGGGGAACGGACTCTTTCTGCTCTTCTTTATTGGGTCAAATTCTCCATCTGGTCAAATTCTATTAATCCTTAAAGGCCCATTTCCAGTTATACGTCTAAGAAACCTTCTATGAAAATTCCAATACTGATCTTTTTCTTTATAACCAACATATACATGTTCCATGTAACTGAATATGATAAAATATTTATAGAAAAGAGGTTTGGCTCCTTTAAGAAATGTCTGGAAATTTTTAAGGTAGGGGGGTGGGGGCTCAGTGGTAGAACTAGAACCTCTCCCTCATCAGTGAGGAAGAAGACTGAGTGAATAAAAGTACCAGTCATGCTGTACATAGAAACACAATGCTTCCAACTTGAAGAATTTTCTGGAGACATAGGGAGAACATCTGCAAGAGCAAAGAGCTCCCAGCAGCCACCATGTCTGCCCTGTGCAGATCTTCCCTGACAGTGGAGAGATTGAAGGCTGTGAGTGTCCAAAGCCAGGGAAGAATGGTGGGAAGGATGGCATACGTTTAAATGTAAGACAAGCCAGAATTTGTTCAATATTTTGAAAATACATGTTTATTTAATTGAAGTATAGTTGACTTACAGTATCGTGTTGGTTTCAAGCATACCGCACAGTGATTCAGTTATACACCCATCTATCTATCTATTATCCATCCATCCATCCATTCTTTTTCAAACTCTTTTCCCTTATAGGTTATTACAAAATATTGAGTATAGTTCCCGGTGCTATATAGTAGGTCTTTGTTGGTTATCAATTTATATGTTAATCCTAACCTCCTAATTTATCCCTCCCCCCACACCCTTTCCCCTTTGATAACCATAAACCACATGTTTTTTATTCAAGTATAGTTAATTTGCTATTTTCATATGTTTCAGTAGCACAACATAAAGATTGAGTATTTTTATAGATTATATTCCATATAAAGTTATTATAATATATTGGCTATGTTCCCTGTGCAGCACAATATATCCCTGTAGCTTACTGTATACACAGTAGTTTCTACTTCTTTATCCCCTATCCTTATCTTGCCTCTCCTTTCTTCCCTCTCCCCACTAGTAATCACTAGATTGTTCTCCATGTCTGTCTGTTTCTGTTTTGTTATATTAATTCATTTGCTCTATTTATTTTTTGCCTTTTTTTTAGGGCCACACTTGCTGCATACGGAGGTTCCCAGGCTGGGGGGGGGGGTCCAATGAGAGCTACAGCTGCTGGCCTACACCACAGCCACAACCACAGCAACACAGGATCCCAGCCATATCTGCGACCTACACCACAGCTCACGGCAACACCAGATCCTTAACCCACCAAGCAAGGCCAGGGATCGACCCACAACTTCATGATTCCTAGCTGGATTCATTTCCGCTGTGCCATGGTGGGAACTCCTGCTCTATTTTTTAGATTCTACATAGAGATGATAACATACAGTATTTGTCTTTCTCTGACTTAATTTCGCTGAGCATAATATTATCTAGGGGCATCTTTGTTGTTGCAAATGGCAAAATTTCATTCTTTTTATGGCTGAGTAGTATTCCATTGCAGATATATCCCACACCTTTATCCATTCATCTACTGATGGGCACTTGTGTTGCTTCCATATCTTAGCTATTATAAATACTATTGCCATGAATATTGGGTGCATGTATCTTTTCAAATTAGTGTTTTAAATTTTCTTTGGATATACACTCAGGAGTGGAATTGCTGCATCATATGGCAGTTCTGTTTTTAGTTTTTTGGGGGAACTCCATACTGTTTTCCATAGTCATATTGTAAAGTGTATACAAGGGTTCCCTTTTCTCCACATCCTCGCCAACATTTGTTATTTGTGGTCTTTTAGATGATAAGCATTCTGACAAGTGTGAGGTGATAACTCACTGTGGCTTTGATTTTGATTGACCTTGGGACTTAATAATGATAATCATAACAGTAATCATACAATTTTTAATGATAATAACTACAGCAACCATTTATTAAGTACTTATTACTCTTCAAAGGACCTCTTTTAAAATTTCTTTTTAAAAAATTGAGGTATAATTGATTTAAAATACGTTAGTTTCAGGTGTACAACGTAGTGTTCTAAATTTTTATAGATTATACTACACTTACAGTTTTTTAAAAATGTTATATTCCCTGTGCTGTGTAATACATTCTTGTGGCTTATTTATTTTATATATTAGTAGATTGTACCTCTTTATCCCCTACCCCTAATCTTCCCTCTCCCCCATACTGGTAAACCACTAGTTTATTCTCTATATTTGTGAATCTGGTTCTTTTTTGTTATATTCACTAGTTTGCTTATTTGTGCCCCCCCAGGTCCATCCATATTGTTTTCAAATGGCAAAATTCCATTTTTTTCTATGGCTTAGCAGTATTCCATTGTGTGTATATCTGTGTACAACATCTTCTTTACCCATTTATCTGTTGATAGATAACGTACGTTGCTTCCATATCTCAGCTATTGTAAATAATGCTGTCACAAACACTGAGGTGGATGTATTTTTTCCAATTAGGGTTTTCATTTTCTTCAGATAGCCCGTGGAAGTGCTGGATCATGCGGTAATTCTAGGTTTTGTTTTTTGAGGAACTCCATACTGTTTTCCACAGCAGTTACACCAATTTACACTCCTACCAATCATATACCAAGGTTCCCTTTTCTCCACATCCTTACCAGCATGTATTATTTGTGGTCTTTTAGATGATGGCCATTCTGACAGGTCTGAGGTGATACCTCATTATGGTTTCAATTTGCATTTCTCTGATGATTAGTGATTGAGCATTTTTTCATGTGCCTGTTGGTCATCTGCATCTTCTTTGGAAAATGTTTATTCAGGTCTTCTGTCCGTTTTTAAATTGGGTTGTTTGTTTTTTCAATGTTGAATTGTATGAGCTGCCTATATATATTGGATATTAATTGTCATTGGTCATATTATTTGCAATTTTTTTTCCTCCCATTTGGTACATTGTGTTTTGTTTTGTCAATAGTTTCCTTTGCTGTGCAAAAGCTTTTAAGTTTAATTAGGCCTCGTTTATTCTCTTTTGCTTTTATTTCCTGTACTTCAGGGATGCATCCAAAAAAAAACAGTGCTATGATTTTCATCAAAGGAGTGTTCTGCCTATGTTTTCTCTAGTTTCTAGGAATAAACTACTATGTTTTCTCTAGGAGTTTTATGGTTTCCAGGCTTACATTTAGGTTTTTAGTCCATTTTGAGTTTATTTTTGCACATGGTGTTAGAGAATGTTCAACTTTCATTCTTTTTTTTTATGTCTTTTTTGCCATTCTTTTATATGTAGCTGTCCAATTTTCCCAGCACCACTTACTGAAGAGACTGTCTTTTCTTCACTGCATATTCTTGCCTCCTTTGTCAGATGTTAATTGACCATAAGTGCATGGATTTGTTTCTGGGCTCTCAATCCTGTTCCATGATCTGAGTATCTGCTTTTGTGCCAGTACTGGCACAAAACCATAAGCAAAAATAAACTCAAAATGGATTAAAAACCTAAATATAAGACTGGAAACCATAAAACTCCTAGAGAAAACAAAGTAGTTTACACCATTTGAAGTCTATAGCTTTGGAGTGTAGTCTGAGTTCAGGGCATGTGATACCTCCAGCTTTATTTTCTTCTCAAGATTGCTTTGTCTATTTGAGGTATTTTTTGGCTCTATATAAGTTTTTTTAGAATTGTTTGTTCTAGGAGTTCCCGTCGTGGTGCAGTGGTTAACGAATCTGACTAGGAACCATGAGGTTGTGGGTTCGGTCCCTGCCCTTGCTCAGTGGGTTAACGATCCGGCGTTGCCGTGAGCTGTGGTGTAGGTTGCAGACACGGCTCGGATCCAGCGTTGCTGTGGCTCTGGCGTAGGCCAGTGGCTGCAGCTCTGATTCAACCCCTAGCCTGGGAACCTCCATATGCCGCGGGAGCGGCCCAAGAAATACCAAAAAAAAAAAAAAAAAAAAAAAGACAAAAGAATTGTTTGTTCTAGTTCTATGAAAAATGTCATGGGTATTTTGATAGAGATTGCATTGAATCTGTAGATTCCTTTGGGTAGTGTGGTCATTTTAACAAGATTAATTCTTCCAATCCACAAACACGGATAGGTTTACATTATTCGTAGCATCTTTGATTTCCTTTATCAATGACTTAGAGTTTTCAGAGTATAGGTCTTTCATCTCCTTGGTTAAATTTATTCCTAGGTATTCTTTTTTTTCCCTCTCCTTTGAAAAATTAAAGTATAGTTGATTTACTAGGTTGTACCAATTTCTATTGTACAGCAAAATGACTTGGTTATACATATATGTACATTCTTTTTTTATATTCTTTTCCATCATGGTCCATCCCAGAAGACTGTATATAGTATAGTTCCCTGTGCTATATATACAGTGTATTTTATTCTTTTTGATGAAATTGTAAATGGGATTGTTTTCTTGAATTCTCCTTCTGATAGTTCATTATTGGTATTTAGAAAAACAACATATTTCTGTACATTAATCTTGTATCCTGCAACCTTACTAAATTCATATTAATTCTGTTAGTTTTCTGGTAAAGACTTATACTCTGGTATAGAGTATCATGTCATCTGCAAGTAATGAGAGTTTTACTTCTTCCCTAACAATCTGGATTCCTTTTATTTCTTGTCTGGTTGCTGTGGTTAGGACTTCCAATACTATGTCAAATAGAAGTAGTGAGATGGGCATCCTTGTCTTATTCCTGATTTTGCAGGAAAAGCTTTCAGCTTTTCACTATTGAGTATGATATGAGCTGTGAATTTGTCATAAATGGCCTTTATTATGTTGAGATATGTTCCTGCTATACTCACTTTGATAAAATTTTTACCATAAATAGATGTTATATTTTGTCTAATGCCTTTTCTGTGTCTACTGAGACAGACATGTGATTTTTGTCCTTCCTTTTGTTAATATGATGCATAATACTGATTGATTTGTGGATACTAAGCCATCCTTGCACCCCTGGAATTAATCCTGCTTGATCATAGTGTATGATCCTTTTTTACATATTTTTGAATTCAGTTTACTAATATTTTGTTGTGCGTTTTGTATCTCTAGTCATCAGAGATGCTGGCTAGTAATTTTTTTTTTTTTTTTGTAGTGCCTTAGTCTGGTTATGGTATCAGGGTGATGGTGACCTGCTAAAATGAATTTGGGTATGTTCCTTCCTCTTCAATTTTTCAGAATAGTTTGGGAAGAATAAGTATTAGCAGAATTCGGTAAATATTACATGGGTATTACATTCCTACACCATGGGGAGTCAGATGAGAAAGATTTTACCTAGTTAGAAGATCTATAATAATTTCCCTCAGTACTCTGTGGTGACCTATGTGGGAGGGGAATCTGAAAGGGAATGGACATGTGTATATATGTGGCTGATTCACACTGCTGTATGCCTGAAACTAGCACAGCACTGTAAATCAACTATACTCCAATAAAATTTAGTAAAATAAATAAAATTTTAAAATGTACAGACCTAGAATAATGTGTATAAAAATCCCCAACCCTTCAGGAGCACTTGTAGTGGTCGTGATGTTTGAAGGGAACTACTAAAATTTAACAGACGGGACCAGGAATCTGAACAGTCTATAATGCACAGAGATAGTCTCCTGCAAAACTGTCCTTTATCTCATGCAAAATTCATGTAGGTTAAAAAAAAAGCCCTGATTTTTACTATATTAATAAACTTGCTGTTTTATATTTAACTATAGAGCACTTTTACATGGGTTTTATATACACTAAATTTCCAGGAATAAACTACTAAATAATAATTTATTTATTTAATAACACCTACTATTTCTGTATGCCATACACCGTTCATCTAATTCTCAAAACTACCTCCTAAGTCAGGTATTATTATTATAGTTACTATTATCCCCTATTTTATAGATAAGAAAACTGGAACATAGGAACATATGACTAGCCACTCATATGGCAAATGGCAGAGCAGGAATTTCAAACCTAGGCAGTGTGGCTTTGGAAAGCATTCTTATAACCACTCCACTATGCTGGGAATATTATTTTTTTTCTAAACATAACTGAGAATTGTCCATCATTTCAGAAAATCCCATCACCAATGTGATATAATAAATATGTTAAATATATAAAACATTAAATATGTGGTATGGAGAAAAATAAAGCACAGAAGGTGAGGGTGGGGTGTGAGGACATGGCTTGCTGTTTTAGATGTGGTGCCTAGAGGAGGCTTCTCTGAGAAGGTGACCTCTGAATAAAGACATTAGGAGGCGAGGAGTGACCCATGCAGCTGCTGAGGGAAGAGTTGAGGGCACACATGTCTGAGATTCCAGGAAGACATTTTAGTGGAAAAAACAGGCAAGCAGTAGGAAACAGGGGTGAGGACTTATTGGCAGGAGAAAACAGGGCTGGAACTGTATTTGGAAGTTATCTGCAGAGAAGATAGACGGAGTCCTGAAAACAAATGGTACTCTTGGGGGAACGAATGATGGGAACATGTGTGTTAAAGAGGATGGGCATGAAGGAAAAGGGCAGGACTGTGGTTTCATCAGGTCACTGAGAGTACTTTTCACTGAAAAAACCAAACTCAGTTTGTAACTTTCAATCATTCAGCAATTATTTGTGTACCGACTATGTGCCAGGCACATTTACAGACGCTTATAAACATTTAGATCCCATTTTTTGTGTCCAAATTAAATAGAGAGTGAGTTTCCTAAAGGAAAACGGATATCATATGGTGGGTCACAAAACTGTCAGCCAACATTTACTGAATTCCTTAGACTGTAAGGAATTACAGAAGAAAATTAGGTTTCTTTCCTTACACAGCTTACAGGAGTGTTGCAAAAGCAGCAGAATTACATGCAAAATATTAGTAAAACATCAAACAAGTGCATTTCCTCAGAAAGGCCTTTTCTTACTACCAAAACACAAGTAACATCCCCAAATCATGTCAGCTCTTTTCCTTCACAGCACTTATCACAATGTATAATTAAACACTGGCTTGTTTACTTGTTTAACAATGGACCATCAATCCCCTAAAGTCAGAAAGGATGTCTGTTTCATTCATTCTCTTTCATTCACCGCTACATACCCAGAGTTAGCAAAGTCCCTGGTACCGAGCTGACGATGAAAAATACAGCAGTCTCAGTGTTAAGAAGTCTGTCCTTCCTACTTGCTAGTCATGTCATTAGATAATTCTTTGCTTTATGAAAGTTTAACCCCAGAATAGTTGCAGAAATAGTAGTAGTAACAAGGAATTTCCAACATCTCCAAACACAAAAATAATCCTATTAAGACCTCTGAAACACAGCCAAAGTCACTTCTCTTCAATCTCAAGTTTATATTTTGAATTCATAGCCATTAACAATGACTCTTTTAAAGATGAAATTTATCCCCTGGGAAATTTAGGGGCCTCTGTAAGCTATATGGTCAAGTTCCTACTTTTCCTCAAGTTTAGCTCCTCCAGTGCTTATGAGCGTCTCCAAAGATGATTTCAGGAAATCTGGTGAATTCCATAATTATTCAAAGACATGAATGGTAATTAGCTTTACTCTGTACCTGCCTACTCTTCCGCTGAAAATGCTGCCCACAAATGTGAGAGGTTTGTTCATCAGATCACAGAAAAGTTATATTTCATTGATCTTCAACATCCCTTGAAAGATCATTAAAACAGATGTGACTAACAAAATTCTTACTCACTTTCTCAAAATGAGTTTCTAGACTACCAAACTGAAATTTGGTTATGTAATTTCAATTAGTGCCTCAAAAACAGAAAACCAGTGAACTGCAGGTATGGCAGCCACAAAGGGACCCATGAGAAGACTGCATTGGGGTTAAAATTCATTCTGAAGGCTGAGGGAACATGATCTAGGACCTGATTTGCTGCCCTAAGACACAGTTTGGAGTTTTAGCCTGGGGCCAGTGGCCTAACTCTAGGGATGGCCAATAACTTTATTGCTTCTAATAACTAATCACTGGTGCCAAGTACTAAAAAACTGTTTTATGGTGTCACACCCTGGAATTTGACACCCCTACGAACTGAACCAATGTTCAGAAGCACTTCCCAATAAAACTAGAACATGTGGAATAATATCCTGCAGGCAGATTAAAGACCAAACCTCTGCCATTACTAATATTGGGTCAAAAGAGCACTCTTTCTTCTGAAAAACTGTGGCTCCGTAATTGCTTTTAAAATTGATAGATGGGGAGTTCCCGACGTGGCGCAGTGGTTAACAAATCTGATAGGAACCATGAGGTTGCGGGTTCGATCCCTGGCCTTGCTCAGTGGATTAACGATCCGGTGTTGCTGTGAGCTGTGGTGTAGGTCGGAGACGCGGCTCGGATCCTGCGTTGCTGTGGCTCTGGTGTAGGCTGACAGCTACAGCTCTGATTCGACCCCTAGCCTGGGAACTTCCATACGCCGTGGGAGCGGCCCTAGAAAAGGCAAAAAGACAAAAAAAAAAAAAAAAAAAATTCATGGGAATTAAACATATTTTTCAGAGCAACAAAATGGCTTTCTCTGCAGTATTTCTACCCATTGTGTTGGGTAGGCTCGGCTTCTTCTAAAAGGAATCACTGTATCAGAATTTTTTTTAATTCTTATTTTTTGCTTTTTAGGGCCACACCCACAGCATATGCGAGTTCTCAGGCTAGGGGCTAAACTGGAGCTGTAGCTGCTATCCTATACTACAGCCACAGCAATGCCAGATCCGAGCTGGGTTGACCCACACTACAGTTCTGGGCAATGCCGAATCTTTAACCCACTGAGCTAAAGCCAGGGATCACACCCACATCCTCAGGGATACCAGCTGTGTTTGTTACCGCTGAGTCATGATGGGTACTCCTGAATCAGAATTTCAAAACATGAAAGAACCTGAGGCCTAATACTATCATATTACTCTCAGCCCATTAAAAAGTCTAGCATACTTTTTATTCATAAAATGGAACCTTAAAATATTTTGGAAATGTTTACCTAGTCACACAATACTAGGTACATTCAGAAAAACTCATTCACATGCTAGAAACAACTGCCAACAGGTTCAAATAAATGTGACTTGACATGGTATTGCAGTTTTAGACTAAAAAACCAATAAGGTAAAAATTTATATACACACACACACATATATATAGCCAAAAGCAGTTTGTATAACACTGAAGGCAGCCATTCTACATTTTTTTTTTTTTTTAATAAGAGGAAGTATCTCTCCCCTTCCAGATCTGCTCAGATAGAAAACCTGTTGGAGGGCAAAGAAACAGGTTAGGGGGCCCCATAAACTCCGGGGATACCCATTCCTAAAGCTCAATTCAACTTGGACACCTCCTGGAAGGAGTCATACTAGGACGTCAGCTCCCTGAGGGCAAGGCATTTTTATCTGTTTGTTCACTGCCGAATCCCCAGGGTTTGGCACAAAGAAGGCTCTCAGTAAACGTTTTAATACAGGTTGGGGGTGGGGGGACGCACTGGGGGTTTGGGATGGAAATGCAATAAACATTTTAAAATAAATGAATGAATGAGGCCTTGGTTGTGTGGAAGGGGCCCCACAGGATGCTGACTTAAAGAGGGTGTTGGAAGTACACTCCTCTTCTCAGGGAACGGAGCTAAACAAGAATGAGAGTCAGACTGCTCCTTCAGGAGAGACAGACTGTCCTAGGGATTCAGTTTTTGACTACAGAATTCCTTCCTTCCCTCTTTTCAAAGGGGCAGGCGTGGAGGTAAGAGGGAGGTGGAGACCAGGCTCACAGGTCAATGTCCGCGACATGAGCTGCCACTCTGGGTCTCATTTCCTCCACTGAAATGTCTGCAGTTCTCAGTCTGCAGTAAACTTGGCTGCTTTTTAATCTCAGAATGTTCAGAAAAGCCTAGCTATTTGAGAACTTTCATGTTTACTCCCCTCAGTTACTTACTACTGATAGTTTTGTAGGCTGACATAAGTGAAACCCAGGAAACAGGTCTTCATAAAGGTGTCCGCATTTATAAATGGTTTCTTTACTCTGTTTAAGCTGTGAAACATGAAGCCCTGCTTGCAGGCAAGTTTCATTAACAATAGGTAAGACCAGGAGTTCGCGTCATGGCTCAGTGGAAACGAATCTGACTAGTATCCAAGAGGACGCAGGTTTGATCCCTGGCCTTACTCAATGGGTTAAGGATCTGGCGTTTCCGTGAGCTGTGGTGTAGGTCATAGATGCTGCTTGGATCTGGCATTGCTGTGGCTGTAGTGAAGGATGATGGCTATAGCCCTGATTTGACCCTTAGCCTGTCAACTTCCATATGCCATGGGTGCAGCCCTAAAAGACGAAAGTCAAAAAAAAGAAAAAAAAAAAGGTAAGGCCAAACATATGCTGAGATTCAGAGATTGCTAATTCAATCTCATTCTTAGTTGAAATTTAAGCGAGTGTTGAGTCATTTAAGATTTTACTTTTTCTAAAACTTACAAAATTTTATATTTTAGACACAGGTCTTTGATAACAAATAGGATTTCTAAGAATCTTAGTTAAGAAACACTCGTAGACATCTGAAAAACAATTAAGTGATGACTGACTTATTTAGACATTCCTATAAATGACTGAAGCTCACTGCAGCATTTTCAGTGTTCACTTCACTCTTACAGATGAAGTAATTAGAAAATATTTATTCTGGAAAAGATTTTTCCTTTTGCTACTACTGGATACCGACCTAGAAAAAGTTGTCTAATAAGTGAGGAAAGATCTCTTTATTTATTTAGAGAAAAATACTAGAGGACACATGATTGAATAGCTGGTACAGGTCACTTCCAAGGACAATTAAGGTTCTGCTGTGAACTGATACCCCAACCTTCTCCCTCCCCTCAAAAAAAGAAAAAAAAGAAAAGAAAAAGAACGAAACAGACTGGCTGTTAGGCTCTCAGATTCTCAAAAGGAATGGCTTAAGGACTGTGGAATACTTTTTATTTCTATAACAGAATAATTTGGAATATACTATTCTACACATTGAGCCATTTTTCCATTCTGTTAACTCTGATACACTATCATGCAAGCCTACAAACAGTACTGCTTCTGACTCTTACAACAAATGCCTCTTTTCCAATAATCTATCATGATTTTTGAATTATTATAAAATGGGATACAGACAAGCCAGCTCTTGCTATGGTTACACCATTATTCTCTGAGTGATAAAAAGCTCCTTCTCTTTTTAGCAGGGAAGCCATTTTCTCTCAGTCCCATTTCTCTTTCTTTCAGAAAAAATAAGTAATCACATTTATAAAACTAATGAGCAAATCTTAGTACTACAGCACTTTGATAAGAAACTGAATGGCATTTTGGAAAATTTTAAAGTGAATTAACCATAAAATGTTCTGATCAATAAATGTCATCCGACTGCTGAGGGAAGAGTGAGAACAGGGAATGAGGGTTAATACCCAGGGATGAAGTCTAGTGGAGAGAAGTCTCTTGCTCTCATTTGTTTTACAAACTAAACTCACAAAAGCAAAGAGATTGTTTGTTTTAAGATAAGACCTGCTACACTGAAAATGCTACGCACTGAATGAAAAGTGGGAATACTTGAGTGAATGTCACATTGCAGTGCTACACTTAGCTGCGAAGACGACAAAATCTGCCGAAAATCCCCAACTAAGCCTGCTCCATCCCCCAAGGCCTGTGTGGAATGTAGGCAACACACACTCTGAGAATAGCTTTGAGACCAAATTCCCAGAGATTCCTGGTGTCAGCTATGATACTCAAACCATACAGAGATTTTTTTATCAAGGATGTCATTTTGATATTTTGAACTCCAGAGAATTTCTCATGCTCTCTCATGGAACAATTCCTAATAGGTGTCACTGCTAAAGCCAAAGCATAAGAGGATCCATAGTTGTCTCAAGGGAGTGTTAACATCAGGGATACAGGCTCTTCCTCACTTTCACTCCTGTATGTTAAAGACTCTGCAGGTCTGCAGTCAGGCATCCTGTAGTGTCTTATGTAAATACTTGGGTGGGAGACACAGAAAAGGTGTTCATAAAAGCTAGTTGGCTATGGGTTCAGTGGGCCCAGTGCGGTGTCAGGGCAGGGACTGCTTTCAGTTGAAATGTCTAACCAAATTCCCTATTAGCTGTGATCATTCATAGAAGTAACACATGCTTTGCTCCAAATGATTATATAACACAGTTTCTATCTTTAAGTAATTTACAATCAGGTTGGCAGACAAAATACATAGGGAAATAAAACACTAAGAACAGTTCAGAAGGAAGATATTAAAAAAATACAGAAAGATATAACAATTTTCCTGCATGCAACAGAAATTTTAACAAATGATAAGCTTATTATTAGGACCCTATTTGTAGTTCTGTTATGACAGATAATTATACTTTCTCCCAGTGAAAAGTCATTTAAGAATAAATAAGTAGTGATGGGTTGGTGTTTCGGCAACTGCAGGACTTATTTGTGAAATCCAAACACTAGTTGGTACAATGATAGAAGTAATAGTTATAATAAATGAAAGAATCTTTGGTTCAAGCAAAGAAATTAACAGAGTTGCTTTTAACTAAGTGCAGCTATAAAAGTGCTCAGAGATGAGGAGAAAGACAAGATTCATTTCTTCTGGAGCAAATGGAAATTGAGTTAAGAGAAAGATGACTGAGGGTGTTTGGTGTTTTGTTTTATTTTCAAACAAAAGTTTTGGTTTGATTACTGATCAAATCCCACATTCAGTAATGAACATGTCGTTCTTACCTTCTACATTCTAACACGTTCTATCTTGTCATGCTTATGGCAGGTTCACTTAGCCATAAACCATTGTGCAGCAGTATAACAGGAGTGGGAATCACAAACCTTACTCAAGCTGTGCATTTAATAACTGATATTTGTGAAGGAGCTTGGAAAGCTCTTCTGCTCAGAAGGATGCACACATCACCTCCACATAACTATACTCTCTATAAAGAGAATTTTTACAAAAGTAATGGACAGGGCTGAGATACAGTGCAAAACACTGCACTTAACCTTCTTCACCAAAACTGCTGTTAAAGAGTTGGACAACCATTCACTAGACTTAACAGTGCGTTTCTTCTAAGTTCTGTTAACCTTGGTGCATGCCCTTAACTCATAAAGGCAACAGCATCGGGTCATGTTGTAGACATACCTCCTTTCTTGACTTATGTGTCACTGATTTAATTCCCCAGACTTAAGTGGCCTTGCCTTCTGGGTTATTTGCCTCTTGGATGACTCCCTACAGCAGAGGCTACTTAAGAGACCAGCATGCTTGCCGGTCCTACAGTGTAACACAGTGAGAAGAAACTATTAGGTTTATGTGAAGTTCTGTAACTTATTCTCATTATTCCTGCTGTGTGGAGACAGTCTGAAGGAAGGACTGGTCTATGTCCCCCACCATATGGTAATTGAGGAAACAAGTGTTTTAAAAGTGTGAATTACATAAAAAGTATTCCTTATTAACTGGGTTTTATTTTATAAAATCACTTACAAACTTTTCTGGATTTTGGCCTAGCTAGCTCCTCACTGAAAAAGCATGGAATGTGGATCAGAAGACCAGTGTCGGTTTAAACTCTTGACACTTCTGGGCCACAGCATTTTCTGGGGAACAATCACTTTTCCTTTCTGATCATCCATTTTCTAATTTATTTTCATTCACCAAATAGTCACTGAATGCTTTCTATGTGCCAAGTCTGTTTGCAGTGCTGGAGTTGGAAGTGGACAAAACAGACAAAGGCATTTCTTCACAGCATTTCCTCACAGCATGTCCATTCTACTGGGCAGAAAAAAGCAGATAAACAATAGATGTAAACAAACAGTATGCTTGAAAATAAACACTAAGGACAAAAACTACAGCATGGAAAGGGCATATGAAACACTGGGGGCTAGACTAGAATTTTAGAAAGAAGGTCTGGGTAGGCTTGACCTGGAAGATGATTTCTGGTGACAAGGTGACTTTTTCATCAAGACCTGACAGTACTGAGGGAGCCAGTCATGCAGGAATGTGGGGAAAGGGCATTTTGGGCTGAGGCAACAGCCAGTGTAACAGCCCTGAGTATCTGAGGAACAGCAAGGAGGCCAGTGTGACTGGGGCAGAGAGAGAAGGAGAGGTGAAGCTAGAGAGGGATCCAGGGGACCAGACTCCTTTCAGGTCACACAGATCTGGGCCTTTATTAGATGAGACACAATAAGAGGGTCTGAGCAGGACTGTCACTGACTGATTTAGGTTTTAGTAAGATCATTTTGACTAAAGTCTTATTTATTACAAAGGGTGTGATAATCATTCATATTTCCAAAGTTCTTAAGAATTAAATGTGATGGTCTTTGTGGAGGACTATAAAGTGATATAAAATGTGACTTACTGTCATTGTGTGTAGACAGTGTAGCACAATGGAGAGATGTCGGGCTTTGGAATCAACAGACAGGTGGGAAGGCCAGCTTTTCTTTCTTTCTTCCTTCTTTTCCCTCCCTCTTCCTTCCTCTCTCTTTCTCCTTTCTTTCTCTCTTTCTCTCCCTCCCTCTCTCTTTCTGTCTGTCTGTCTTTTTAGTGACTCACCCCAAGACATTTGGAAGTTCCTAGGCTAGGGGTGGAATCGGATCTGTAGCCACCAGCCTACGCCACAGCCACAACACTAGATCTGAGCTGCGTCTGCAACTTACATCACAACTCACGGCAACGATGGATCCTTAACCACTGAGGAAGGCCAAGGATCGAACTCATGTCCTCATGGATAACAGTCGGGTTCGTTACCACTGGGCCATGACAGGAACTCCCTGAAGGCCAGCTTTTCTAATTAGTACCTAGCAAGTTTTTGTAACTTCATCTGTAATAGGGATATTAATGCCTCACCTGTAGGTTGTTAAACATTTGTTCGTTTGCCATGGCATGGAGCAGCTTGATGTGGGATCCCAGTTCTCAGACCAGGGATTGAACCTGGGCTGCAGTGGTGAAAGCACAGAGTCCTAACCTCTAGACCTCCAGGGAACTCCCTTAAATATATTAATTCAAGTACCTAACACAGCATGCAACATAACACCTCTCTAAGTAGCAAGAACAGAAAGGCATCAGGGTACAAGGGAGAGGCCTAGGAATGAGTGAGGGTCTAGCCCAGATTTTCCATGGCCTCATGGTCTTGTGGTGAGGAGCATTCTCTGCAATTAGTTCATTTTCTCCATCTCTCCAATAGATGGAAGTTACAGTGACTGCCACCTGCCTGTGCTGGCATGAAGGCTGAGGAATTAATGCTCGTGACACTGCTGTATGAAAGGAGACACTGCAGAATATTTCTACTGTTAATACAAGTGTGACTAAAAGACATCCATTAAGGAGACAGTGAAAGAATCCAGAGGAAGCTGCTGCTGCATTGGAAACAATGTAGGATTTCTCTGTTTATCTTGAGAACACTATCCAGAGCCTTTCGAGTTCTATGACTTATCATTTTAAAAAAAGAAGAGAAAAGAAAAAGGAGACAGGTTTGCAGCAGCAGATCTCTATCACACAGTGGAAATGGTTCCAGAGGGGAAATTTTGACAAGTTTTAAAACTTTAAGTCTTCTTATAGGGCTAAGAAAGCACTAGAAAATCTGGCAAGTTTTCCTTCTCTTTTTCATTTTTAAGATAAGTTATCCTAATCAGCTTCTTGTAACTTAGTACTTCTCACAGAACTTGTGACATCTTGTCCTTGTGGGCTTCTTCAGTGAAAATCTTGGGGCTCTTACTGGGTGAAACAACTGGAACCACCACATAGTTTATATAGGTCACTGTTAATCTCTACGGGAGCCAGGCTGAAGGCTGAAAACTAGGCTGGTTTATGACTTAGGAAATGCAGGCCATAAACTTTCTTGAAAGGACCTACATGTTTTGGGATGTTTTAAAAAGCAAGACTTGAAAACAGAGAAGGCTTGCCACCCAGCCTCTTCCATAGACCAACAGTGACCTGCAGCTTTTACCCTATTAGCTCATCTTATCAAAATACCACCAAAAACACAAAGCTACCCTAGACTGCAGCTGGGCATCACACATCTCAAACAACTGCAAAGTGCAGTCACTACCTATGTTTCTGCAATAACAGGCATTATGTAATCTTAACAAAACTATGAATATGCTACTCTCAGCAGGGACTAGAATACCCAGTTTAATATGGAGCATGGCAGCTCTCAATTAATAAGAGCATAATAACTAAGGACTTTTCTCAGATATATAGGCAAGGCAGATGTTCTCCCAGGGAGAGTTTGTTCATATGATCAATATGATTCAATTACATAAATATTTACTTAACAGCTGTTATGTGTTGGGCACTGTGCTGGGTGCTGGAAAAACACAGATGAGTAAGACCTGGCCCCGGATCAAGGCATTTACCATGTAATAAGGGAGGCAGCTATGTAAACAGATACTGCACAGCATAAATGCTATATGGTCATGCATATGGTGTGATGAGAACAAAGAGAAGGGGTCAGAGAAGGCTTTCTGAAGGAAGTGCCACTTGAGTTGAACTCTGAAGGATTCCTCAAGTTGGTCAGATGTAGGGGACATTCTAGACAGGGATAAGCACTACTAAATAATGAAGTCATAAGGCAATGTTCTGTGCAAGGTGTTGCTGAAGTTACAGAGTGAGGTGGAAAGAGGGCATATGAGGCTGGAGAAGTGAGAAAGGATGGTTCATACAGAGCTTGGAATTTATCCCAATGACAGTGGGGAGCCGCTGAAGAGTTTTAAGGAAGAAACAGGATTGGACATACATTTTATTTAAATAGGTCACTGGTGGTAGTGCAAAAGATAGGGCTGGTGAAAGATGGAGGCAAGAACCAAGGGATGATTCAACATTAAGTTTTATACTCCTTGACTTTTTTCCTTTGGAGCAAAAAGGTCCATTAGTTTGGCTTTATATCTATCAGTGAAGCAAAAAGCATGGAACAAAGATCTTTAACATATGCCTAACATTCTAGAGCATATACTGTTTGATGCATGAGTCATACTTTGTCCTTATTAGGTCTGGTTTGTCTCTAATAAATGTTGCTGATACATCAACATTGCTGAGGCATCTCCAAAAGTCCAGTGGGGCTCTTAGACCCATAGTGGGGGAAAAAAAAATCTACTGTTTCCCTTTAGGCAATTTTTTTTTTTAACATTCAAAATAAGTTACACAAAAAGGATTTGGAACAATGGGGAATTATCAAGGGAATACTGAAGAATTTGCTAATTTCCTACGTTGCTTCCATTTCCTATATTGCTTCCTACTTAACTAAACTGACTTTGATTACACTATTAAAGAACATGCATATATGTATATCAAGCCACTTCTATGGCTATGGCTGCTCTGGAATTAACCCAATTAAACCACACAATGGCAGTACCTAGTTTTATTAGGGAGAAGCAAATCAGTTTAGAGAACAGGCAAGTGGGAAAGGATAATGGAAACAGAAAAGGGACCTGTACCAAAGCACTTGGCATATACTGTTTCTTTTAATCCTCACGACAGCCCTGGAAGGTACCTATTATAGCCCCTAAGTTAACACAGGGAAAATCTGAGTCTGAGAGATTTAAATAAAATGCCTGCAAACACACAGCTGGTGAAGTGGCAGAATCATATGTGAACTCAGGTCTGATTCCAAGTCTGAGTATTTTTTCCATGACAGCAATGCTATAAGATTGCCCAAGAAGAGGTAGCAACTCAAACTTTATCAACATGTACATTATGCAGGCTCAGAAAGATCTTTCATGTTCGTGAAAATGCCTTATATTTTAGAAACATTTCCATTCCGTTTGCTTTTTCTTTTCACTCTTCTACTCTCTTTAATGAAAGAAAACAGATGACAAGGTGATGACAAATGATGATCTTACCGCAAAGAAGAAAAACAGTATATAAACAGATTATCTTGGTTTCTTTGAGATTTGACTTCTAAACCCAAGATTGATTGGGTCCAACATTTTATTTTATTTATTTATTTATTTATTTATTTATTTATTTATTTATTTATTTTGTCCTCTTAGGGTCACACCCGCGGCATATGGAAGTTCCCAGGCTAGGGGTCCAATCGGAGCTACAGCTGCCAGCCTACGCCAGAGCCACAGCAACACGAGATCCAAGCCAAATCTGTGACCTACAACCCCAGCTCACAGCAACGCCGCATCCTTAACCCACTGAGTGAGGCCAGGGATCGAACCCACAACGTCATGATTCCTAGTTGGATTCATTTCCGCTGCGCCATGACAGGAACTCCAAGGTCTAACATTTTAGGTGACTCTGTGTACAAAAGAAATTCTGCCCATCTCTACCCAGCATATCTAATCATTCCACAAACACTGAGTTCGGTTCCTATTTCATCCATTCCATGGTGGTAGGTCTCTTTGTCATAGCAGCCTAATCTCTATTTTTATATCATGACTAAATATGAAGAAGGACTTGAGCATCCAGTAAATATTAAGCACCTAATACATGCCAGGCACCATATTAGGGGCTGGAGAGAGATCATCAAACAAATCTTTGTTTCTGCCCTCACTGTATCTATGTAACAGTGGAGAAATCAGAACGAAACAAAGATACAGTTTTAGACAGTGACAGTGCTAGGAAGAAACCAAAGCAGGATAAGTGCCCAGAAGAGGTGGGGAGGGCAGATGACAGGGAGAGAGGGAAGGGGAAAGAGGAAAGACTGTGCTATATTCAGCAATAGTATGAATAGAGGAAGCCTTTCTGAGGATGTCCTCTTGTAGCTCGGATCCCAGTGATGGGAAGGAGAGAGCCAGGGAAAGACCAGGCAGAAGAGTTTTCCAAGCAGAGGGACTAGAAAAGATAAAGGCCTGAAGAAGGAATGAGCATGGCATGTTCCAAGAAGGCCAGGGAGGCTGGGGTAGGATAAGTAAGGAAGAAAAATGAAGTCAAAGAAGGAGGCAGGAAGCAAATCATGTAGCAATCTGTAAGCCAGGTAAGGGATCTGGAATTTTTTCTAAGTGTGACAAGAAGCCATTTTAGGATTTTTGAACAGGACAGGGATATAATCTGATTTATAGTAAAAAACAAAAAAGAGGTCACATTACTCTAGCTGCTGTTGCAGAGTAGAACGAGAGAGTGCTAGTTAGGAAGGAATTACAGTTGTCTGCTGAGATAATGGCATATAGATCAGAGTGATGCAGTAGAGATATGAGAAGTGTTATTTTGAAGGCAAAGTTAGTAGGACTTATAAACGGATTGGTTGTTGGGTGAGAGAGAGAGGAACCATGGTTGTCCTATATTTCTGGCACGAGCAGCCAGGAAAACTAATAAGGAAGGGTTAGAAGAAAACTCAAGAGTTCAGTTTTGGATATGTAGGTGTTTGGGGATGTTGGAAAGGCAGCTGGGTAAAGAGTCTGGAACTTGGGGCACAGGTCAAGGCTAGAGATACAAAACTGGGAGACATCAGTACATCGATAATACTTAAAAGTCACATGTAGTGGAAATTGCTCCCTGTCCACCAAAATCTATTATCCTCTTTTTTCTTCTAGTAAAAGTGAATTTTAGCTGGAGACCATGGTTACCTAACTAAAGACTATGTTTCTTAAAGGTCCTTCAACAAGTTGTCATATGACTCAGTTCTGGCCAGTGGGATGATGGCAAAAGAAATGTTTAACGTCCATGTCCTCAAGGGTGGGATGTGCCCTTCACTTCCTATTTCTTCTTCCTGATGGCTAGAAAAGACATGATGTAGAGGCTGGAGCAGCCAGCTGGGACCAGGGAATGGAGGCAGCATGTTGAGAACAGCAGCAACAGGAAAGAAAGAGTCTAGGTCTCCAACATGAATGAGTTATCATATCAGTCAGCTCATCTACTCACACTTCTATAGGAAAGAGAAGTAAGCACCTGCATTTTGGGGTCTCTTTGTTATGGCAGCTTAATGTATACTGTAACTTAGATATCATGCAAGTAAATGACATCACTGAGGCAAAAGATCAAGACTCAAGTCTAAGCCCCAGGATATTTCTATGTTTAGGGTTTGGGAGAAGAGAAAGAAAGAGTCAACAGATGAGACTGAGAAGCAGCTGCTAGTGAAATAAGATGAAAGACAAGACAAGACAAAACAGGAGAACTAAATAAAGTGTTTGTGGATGGTGCCTAATGCTCCTGGGAATGATGAGAACAGACAAGAGAGTTTGACAGGATGAAGGTGAAGTTTCAGTGGAGTGATGATAGCCAATTTGTAGTGGGTTAAAGACCAATTAGGAGGAGAAAAGGAGACAACACCAAGTACAGATGCATCTTTCGATGAGCTCTGCTAAAGAGGGTGATGGAGAAATGGGTGATAACTGGCGAGGAAACAAAGATTCAAGGGAAGATTTAAAAAAAAAAATAAGTGAGCACTATTATTATCAAAACTACTATAATGACAAATTTAAAAATTAAATGACAAGTAATAAAAAGCATGAGCTCTGAAATACAGTATGAAATACCTATATTTTTATAAAGGAGTAATTTTTTCTTTGAAAAGGTAATCCAAATTCATCTCCTTAAAGGAATGACAGCTCAAGTTGTTAAACAAGAACCTTAATATCACATTAATAGTGCAAATGCTATTGCTGTACTACAAATGGAAATAGAAATTTATGGGATTCTTTCTTATTTGTAAATCAGTGTCTACAATTTAAAAAAAAACTTTGATAGTCTGATGTAACTTTCTTCTACAAACTTTCAGATCTACCTTATATTTTTGGTACCAATGAATTAAAAACCTTGGTCCTTGGTGTACTTTTTCCATTGGAGAAATCTGACCGTTTCCCTGAAAATCCTTTTGCTCTTGTATTCTCTTAGATTCACAGGGAAATCTCAAGTACCATTAAAATCACTAACATTTAGTAGAAAAGGAGATGGAGGAAGAACCTAAGTGTTCACACAAAATTCTATGTAAATAGAGGCAGTTACTTCTTCAGATATAATTCCAAGATATTCATTTGCGTGAATCCAGAAGCCAAATCACTTGCCATTAGCCAAGAGTCCTACAACTTCTATTAGCACATAGCGTCTCATATAATATCTTAAAGAAAACAAAACAGAAAAATGACATCAGGAGATTTCACAGGGAAGATTCCCAGACAGTAAAAAAGATGAGGAAAGTACACTGTGGGCAAAAGGAACAGTAAATACAGGCCCTGAGGTGGTAGTATGTTTGGCATGTTCTGGGACCAGCATAGAAGACACTGCGCATGGATAAGAGAAAATAGGGTAGAAGAGAAGAAAATGAGATCAGAAATGCAGTGTGTGTGTGTGTGTGTGTGTGTGAGATCAGAATCACATAGGCTTGCGCAGGCAACTGTCAGGGCTCTCGCTTTCACTCTGAGTAAAATGGAAAGTGACTGTTTTGAACAGAGGAGGGAAATGATCTAATTTATGTTTTAACAGGACCACTTCAGCTGCAGTTTTGGGAAAGACTAAAAGGGCCAGGGTAAAAGCAGAAAACAATAGGAGTCAATTAGAGGAACCAGGGATGACATGATGATGTCTGGTCCGAAGTAGTAGGGCAAGGAGGTGAGAAGTAGAAGAGGTATGATTCAGGATATGTTTTGAATTAGATTCAGTAGAATTAGTTGAGGGGTTAGATGTGGGGTATGGGAGAAAAAGAAAGGAGCCAAGGATGACTCCAGGGTTTTTGGCAGTGCAAGCAAAAGGATGGCTATGCCATTAACTGAGACGGAAAGACTATGGGCGGAGAAGGTGGGGGCAGAAATAAGTCTGGTTAAGTGTGAGCTGCCCAGGAATCATCAAGGGGAGGTATTAAATAGGTAGTTGGATAAATGAATGGAATTTAGGGGTTAGGTTAAGGTTAGAGGTACAGATATTCTTCCTCATAATTATTTTTAATTATTCAAGTGTAGATATTGAACAAATACTAAGGAAGTACATAACTGAGTCTCTCACTGTCATAATCAGGACCCCAAAACAGCTTGATAGGCTAGGAAAAACATGAGCAAACTCAAACAAGATGAAACTATTAAGTCCAAATGTAAAATTCTATATAAATACACAATGAGGGAGACAGAGTGACTAGAGACATATTTGAAAAAGATTTGGAGGAGTTCCCATCGTGGCTCAGTGGTTAATGAATCCGACTAGGAACCATGAGGTTGTGGGTTTGATCCCTGGCCTTGCTATGAGCTGTGGTGTAGGTTGCAGATGTGGCTTGGATCCCGCATTGCTGTGGCTCTGGCGTGGGCCGGCAGCTACAGCTCCGATTCGACCCTTAGCCGCGGGAGCAGCCCAAGAAATGGCAAAAAGACCAAAAAAAAAAAAAAAAAAAATTGGAGGTCTTAATTAAGTATGTAAGTTTGATAAATCAAAACATAACTGCCCCCCCTCCAACTCACTGCCAACTAAGGTTGTATTAAGAACACAATGAAAAAGTGAGAACTCTATTCTCTACCTGTTGATCAGAACACACTTATAGTGTTGTAATCCATTCTGGCCTGGTTTAAACCCAGGCTGAGAGAGAGTAGAAGTGTATTTCTATGAACTGAGGAGAAGATGCAGAGGTAGAAGTGGCTATTTCCAAAGACCTCGAAGTGGACCATGTGGGAAAGGAATTAGACTACTTCTCTGAGGCCTAAGGTGTGAATTAGAATCAATAATTGAAAAGAACAGATTCTGGAGAAATATAGAAAGGAATTTCTGACATTTATAGCTGTCTGGAAACAGAATGAACTGTCTAGATATAATCAATGCCCTTTTATTAGAAATGTTTGAGCACTGTCATTATTTACTGAGAATCCACTATAAATGCTTTTATATGCCAGATGTATTATTAGGCAATGTACATAATATATTAAGTCATTCTTTACTATAACCTCATATGACAAAATCCCAACTCAGAGCAAAGTGAGCCAATCATAAAGTTAAGGAAGAGCTGGAATTCACACCTAAGTCCATCTGTTTCAAAAGCCCATGCTTACAAGCATGTGTCTCTCTGGATATTTTCAAGTATGTATAGTGTTTTCAAGAGTGCATATTATAATAACATAGAGTAAAAAATAATCCTACCTAGTTTTTAAGTACCTGTTAATCTAAAGAGTTGTGATAACTTCATAGCAATTACTGAAACCCATCAGCATCTTTCTTTACACTTGTGCGCAATATATGTCAGATTTCTCTGTAAAGTCTGATGCTCTCCAGCTATAATGGAAAGTCAATTCGAAGGAGGGTAGAGGGAGAGGTGTTGTTATTTCTGGCAGGAAACTTGCTACGAGTGGTTAACAATGAGTGATGATGCCCCAGCAACAAAGCCAAGAACATGAAAGCTAGTCATAATTTTGCCCTGCTCCCAGGGAAACATGGACTACCTTAGGAATATAGTTTAAATGCTGTCAGTAGTAGAATGCGCTTACTCCCTGTAAAACAAAGTGTTTATAACAGGCTAAGTGCCATGGAAACATGTTTGTTCTTTCCACAAGCATATGAAAATACAGGGAAAAAATAAATCACTGAGCTTAAGAACAAGAGGAAAAACAATTAGAAGGTTACTTAGAAGAAGAGAAAGCACCAAACTGTTAACTCTTATATATAAAAAAATCACACTCTTGAGAGTTATGGGCCTTTACAATAGAGGGTATTGGGCATATACTTTCCATAAAAGCTCTTTTTGGGAAGTATATGGTGCATCCAGCAGAAGCTCTGCCAGTACCACCAGGGATCAAAGGAGTCTTGGGAGCTTTATATGCTGCTGCTCCCAAGTTTCCTTTGGTTCCTAGTGGCAAACGAATGCCTCTTTATAGTAGTGCTGCTGGAACAGGGAAGTAAATGATGTAAAGCAGTGAGCCATGTGATGTTATGGGGTAAGAGGTTTCCAGAATGGGGAGTCAAGCTGAAGATAACCAAGGACTGTGCGCTGGATGCAATGAACAAGAATAGGGGTGGTGGTGACAGAAGAAATAAAGTTGGAGAGATGCACAGAGATCAGCTGAGCAATGGAGGCCAAAGTTTAGGAGCGTGGACTTTATTACAGGTATAACTCATAATGAGTTATGACAGTAACTTAACAAGCCATGTTGAACACATGAACTACTAAGTCCATTCAGAACTACTTAGTTTGTTAAATTAGAACTGAAGTTTATAGCATGATTTAAGAGAAAGAAAAATATTCTTCTGCATGTTGAACATGTTTAAATTAAAATCATCTCTATGCTGGCCAGAGTTTTCCATTACTAAAACTGAATAATGTCAATCTTTTTGAGTCAAGGGAAAAAAATGAAGTTACACACAAAAATTTTTCTAATTATGTCTCAGAACTTTAATGCCATCTCTTGATAAAATGGATTAATAAATAGTGGATATTCACAATTAAGATGCTTCAAAATATTATATATATGTTATATATAACATAAAATATGTTTTATAAATATTTTATAATATTTATATACATAAAATATTATATATATGTCATATATATATAATACGCACACACATATATTTTAGGATAGAAAGACCTGCTTATAATACATATTTTCTGAGAATAAAACTGTCACTTCTTTGCATGATGAAATCACATGTGTCAACGTTCTACTTTTGGGTACTGCATGATTACACAAATTCACTGTATATGACAGGTAGCCTCTAAGTGGGCCCCACATCCTGGCAGTCACACTGCTGGTACTCCCTCCTATTGAGTATGGGCTGCATTTCATGATTCGCTTCTAATATGTAGACTAAGGCAAGGTAAGTAAGGTAAAAGTGATGGTGTATCAACTCTGAGATTAGGTTACAAAGTGACTGTGGCTTCCATCTTGAGCAGTCTCCTATTTGCTCACTCTGAGAGAAGTCAGATGCTGTGTTGTGAGCCGTCCTACGGAGAGGCTCATGTGGCAAGTAACTGCAGGAGGCCTCTGGCCAGTAGCCAGTAAGAAGTGCAGCTCTCAGCCCAAAGGCTCACAAGGACTTGAATCCTACCAAAAATCATGTGAGTGAACTTCCATATGGATCCTCCCTAAGTTGAACCTTAAGAATGAGACTGAAGCCCCAGCTGATAGCTTGACTGCAACCTCATGAGGGACTTTAAACCAGAGGCACCCAACTAAGTTACACCTGGATTCCTAACCTACAGAAACTATGAAATAATAAATGTTTTAAGCCAATATGTTTTGGAATAATTTGTTACACAACGACATATAACTAACACATTGAGCTATTTATACATTTTAATAGAGATGTAGATCAGTTAAATTTTTAGCAATGGCTAATCCAAAAGACATTTAAAGTGTCTGAAATATATATTTAATCACTTTTTAATAGCAAGTTTACCTTTATAATATTTCTTAAACTTTGACTAATATTAGAATTAGTTTAAGGAATTCCTGTTATGGCTCAGCAGTAATGAACCCAACGCATACCCATGAGGACACGGGTTTGATCCCTGGCTTCGCTTGGTGGGTTGAGGATCCAGCATTGCCATGAACTGTGGTGGAGGGCGAAGATGCAGCTCGGATCTGGCATTGCTGTGGCTGTGGCATAGGCCAGTGGCTACAGCTCCAATTTGACCCCTACCCTGGGAACTTCTATATGCCACAGGTGCAGCCCTACAAAGACCAAAAAAAAGTTAAAAAGGGCTAATTTGAAGGGAACAGCCACAAAATCCAAAAGTTTTATTAATGAAAAAATTTGGTCATAAACTAAGAAATTCCAGTTTCAAAGAGGCAGAAATCTAAGAGCAGAAGTAGATGACTAGATTCCAGTATGCCTGAGAAAAATCTAGGGATTGTTAGCAAATAAAAAATAAAGTTGTAAAATAATATTGTTTTTAAAAGCATGAGGGTAGAATATAAAGACACAATAACCTGCATTGGCATTTCAACTTTAAACCACTGGCATTAGTTCTTTTTGATTTTGTGCAACTCAACCTCTTCATGCCTGTTTCTTTATCCATATAACAGAAATAATAAGAATATCTACATTTTAGGGTTGTGAAACAGTGCAATACTTGGTACATGGTAAATAACCAACAAATTTTGGTTCCTATAACAAACACTATTTTCTGTTATGGTCTTAAAATTAGAATCTATTTTTACTTTCATAGAATTTCAAGTTACTTTACAACTAGAGATATTATAAAAATTTAGAGTTCAGGAAACTCTAAAGCAGACTTTAAGCAGAGTTAAGAGTAAGACTTGTTCAAGAAAGTGAAAAAGACAAGCCCACAGAATGAGTGAAAATAATTGCAAATCATATATGTGATAAGGGACTGAGACTTGTATCTAGAATATATAAAAAGCTCTCACAACCAAATAACAAAGACAAATAATCAAATTAAAAATTGGCAAATGATTTGTTCTTTTAAGGTTGTTAACAGTTGCCTTATATATTGTGGTGAACCTTTGTTGGGTGCGTAGATATTTAAAATTGTTATATCTTCTTCTTGGATTGATCCTTTGATCATTATGTAATGACCTTCTTTGTCCCTTAAAATATTCTTCATTTTAAAGTCTATTTTGTCTGATATGAGTATTGCTACTCCAGCTTTCTTTTGATCCCTGTTTGCATGAAATATTTTCTTCCATCCTCGCACTTTCAATTTGTATGTGTCCCTAGAAGTGAAGTGGGTCTCTTGAAGACAGCATATGGGTCTTGTTTTTGTATCCATTCAGCCAGTCTATGTCTTTTGGTTGGGGTGTTTAGTCCATTAATATTTAAGGTAATTATTGATATGTATGTTCTTATTGCCATTTTATTAATTGCTTTGGATTTGTTTTTGTTGCTCTTTTTTCTTTCCTTCTTCTCTTGTTCTCTCCTCTTCTGGTTTGATGACTATCTTTAGTGTAATATTTCAGTAGATTTTTCTTTGTGTATCAATTGTAGATTTTTGGTTTGCAGTTATTCTGAAGTTTTGATATAAGAGTCTATATGTATATGAGATTGTTTTAAGTTGTTGTTCACTCAATTGCAGGTTCATCTCCAGTGTCCTGCATTTGTACCCACCTCTTCTCATGATTTCTGATTTTGGTGGTATAATTGTGCATGGATGATTTCGTATCTTTACTGTACATATACCTTTACTGGTGAGCCTTGTCATTTGTGGAATTTTTGTTTCCTGCTGCTGTCTTTTCTTTTCTGCCTAGAGAAGTTCCCTTAGTATTTGTTGTAAGGCTGGTTTAGTGTTGCTGAATTCTCTCAGCTTTTGCTTCGCTGTGAAGGTTTTGATTTCTCCTTCAAATCTGAATGAGAGCCTTGCTGGGTAAAGTAATCTTGGTTGGAGGTTTTCTCCTTTCATCATGTTAAGTATATCATGCCACTCCCTTCTGGCCTGCAGAGTTTCTGCTGAAAAATCTGCCAATAACCTTATTGGGGTTCCCTTGTACGTTATTTGTTTCTTTTCCCTAGCTGCTTTCAAGATTTTCTCTTTGTCTTTAATTTTGGTCAGTTTGATTAATATGTATCTCGGTGTATTCCTCCTTGGGTTTATTTTATATGGTACTTGTTGTGCTTCCTGGATTTGAGTCAGTGGTTCCTTTCTCATGTTAGGGAAGTTTTTGGCTATTATCTCTTGGAATATTTTTTCTGTCCCCTTCTCTCTCTCTTCTCCTTCTGGCACCCCTATAATACGGATGTCAGTGCATTTAATGTTGTACCAGAGTTCTCTCAGACTCTCTTCATTTGTAACACAATAATAGTGGGAGACTTTAACACCCCACTACAGCAATGGACAGATCAACCAGACAGAAAATCAATACGGAAACACAGGCCCTGAATGAAGCATTAGACCAGATGGACTTAATAGATATTTATAGGACACTCCATCCAAAAGCAACAGAATACACATTCTTCTCAAGTGCGCATGGAACATCCTCTAAGATTGATCACATCCTGGGCTACAAATCCAACCTTGGTAACTTTAAGAAAGTTGAAATCATATCAAGCATCTTTTCCGACCACAATGCTATTCAACTGGAAATCAACAATAAGAAAAAATCTGCAAAAAACACTAACATGCAGAGACTAAACAACATGCTACTAAACAACCAATGGATCACCAAAGAAATCAAAGAGGAAATTAAAAAATACCTAGAGGCAAATGACAACGAAGATATGACACTCCAAAACCTATGGGATGCAGCAAAAGCCATTCTAAGAGGACAGTTTATAGCAATACAACCCCACCTCAGGAAACAAGAAAAAGCTCAAATACACAAGCTACTTTTACATCTAAAAGAGCTCGAGAGAGAAGAACAGATAAGACCTAAAGTTAATAGAAGGAAAGAAATCATAAAGATCAGAGCAGAAATCAATAAAATAGAAACAAAGAAAACCATAGAAGAGATCAATGAAACAAAAAGCTGGTTCTTTGAAAAGATCAACAAAATTGATAAACCCTTAGCCAGACTTATCAAGATAAAAAGAGAGAGGACCCAAATCAATAAAATTAGAAATGAAAAAGGAGAAGGAACAATGGACATCACCAAAATACGAAGGATCATAAGAGACTACTACATGCAACTATATGCCAATAAAATGGAAAACCTAGAAGAAATGGACAAATTCTTAGAAAGGTACAATCTTCCAAGACTAAACCACAATGAAATAGAAAAGATGAATGGACCAATCACAAGAACTGAAATTGAAAGTGTGATTAAAAAACTTCCAACAAGCAAAAGTCCAGGATCAGATGGCTTCACGGGCAAATTCTATCAAACATTTAGAAAAGAGCTAACACCTATCCTTCTGAAACTAGTCGAAAAAATTGCAGAGGAAGGGATACTCCCAAACTTGTTCTATGAGGCCACCATCACCCTGATACCAAAACCAGACAAAGACTCCACAAAAAAAGAAAACTACAGGCCAACTTCACTGATGAACATTCATGCAAAAATCCTCAACAAAATACTAGCAAACCGCATCCAACATTAAAAGGACTGTTCACCATGATCAAGTGGGATTTATCCCAGGGATGCAAGGGTTCTTCAATATCCACAAATCCATCAGTGTGATACACCACATTAACAAAATGAAGAATAAAAACCATTTGATCCTCTCAATAGATGTAGAAAAAGCCTTTGACAAAATCCCACACCCACTTCTGATAAAAACCCTTCAGAAAGTGGGCATAGCAGGAACCTACCTCAACATAATAAAGGCGGTATATGACAAACCCACAGTGAACATCATTCTCAATGGTGAAAAGCTGGAAGAATTCCCATTGAGATCAGGTACAAGACAAGGATGTCCACTCTCACCACCACTATTCAACAGAGTTTTGGAAGTCCTAGCCATGGCAATCAGAGAAGTAAAGGAAATAAAAGGAATCCAAATTGGAAAGGAAGAAGTAAAATTATCACTATTTGCAGATGACATGATACTATACCTAGAGAATCCTAAAGACTCTACCAGAAAACTGTTAGAGCTCATCCAGGACTTTGGCAAAGTCACAGGATACAAAATTAATACACAGAAATCGACGGCATTTCTATCCACTAACAGTGAAAGATCAGAAACAGAAATTAGGGAAGCAATCCCATTTACCATTGCATCCAAAAGAATAAAATACCTAGGAGTAAACCTACCTAAAAAGACAAAAGACCTGTACTCTGAAAACTGTAACACACTGATGAAAGAAATCAAAGATGACACAAATAGATGGAAAGACATGCCATGCTCATGGATTGTAAGAGTCAATGTCATCAAGATGACTATACTACCCAAGGCAATCTATAGATTCAATGTAATCCATATCAAATTACCAAGGACATTTTTCACAGAACTAGAACAAAAATTTTTTTTTTTTTTTTGTCTTTTTGCTATTTCTTGGGCTGCTCCTGCGGCATATGGAGGTTCCCAGGCTAGGGGTCCAATCGGTGCTGTAGCCACCGGCCTACGCCAGAGCCACAGCAACGCGGGATCCAAACCGCGTCTGCAACCTACACCACAGCACACGGCAACGCCGGATCGTTAACCCACTGAGCAAGGGCAGGGATTGAACCCGCAACCTCATGGTTCCTAGTCGGATTCATTAACCACTGTGCCACGACGGGAACTCCGTAGAACAAAATATTTTAAAGTTTGTTTGGAAGCACAAAAGACCCAGAACAGCCAAAGACATCCTGAAAAAGAAAAATGGAGCTGGAGGAATCAGGCTCCTGGAGTTCAGACTATACTGCAAAGCAACAATCATCAAAACCACATGGTACTGGCACAAAGACAGAAATATATATCAGTGGAACAGGATAGAAAGCCCAGAATTAAACCCACGCACCTACAGCCAACTCATCTATGACAAAGGAGGCAAGAATATACAATGGAGAAAGGACAGCTTGTTCAATAAGTGGTGCTGGGAAAACTGGACAGCCACATGGAAAAGAATGAAATTAGAACACTCCCTAACACCATACACAAAAATAAACTCAAAATGGATTAAAGACCTAGATATAAGACCAGATACTATAAAACTCTTAGAGGAAAACATAGGCCAAATACTCTCTGACATAAATGACAGAAACATCTTCTCAGATCCACCTCTTAGAGTATTGACAATAAAAACAAAAATAAACAAATGGGACCTAATCAAACTTAAAAGTTTCTGCACAGCAAAGGAAACCCTAAACAAAACAAAAAGACAACCCACAGAATGGGAGAAAATATTTGCAAATGAATTGACTGACAAGGGATTAATCTCCAAAATTTATAAACACCTTCTGCCGCTCCATACCAAAAAAACAAACAACCCCATTGAAAAATGGGGAGAAGATCCAAACAGACAGTTCTCCAAAGACGACATACAGATGGCCAAAAAACACATGAAAAGATGTTCAATATCACTCATTATGAGAGAAATGCAAATCAAAACCACTATGAGGTACCATACCACTTTATACCAGCCAGAATGGCCATCATCCAAAAGTGCTGGAGAGGGTGTGGAGAAAAAGGAACCCTAGTACACCGTTGGAGAGATTGTAAATTGATGCAACCACTGTGGAAAACAGTGTGGAGATTCCTCAGAAAACTAAGCATAGAACTACCATTTGTTCTAGCAATCCCACCTCTGGGCATCTATCCAGAGAAAACCACGACTCACAAAGACACATGTACTCCGATGTTCATTCCAGCACTATTTACAATAGCAAAAACATGCAAACAACCTAAATGTCCATCGACAGAGGAGTGGATCAAGAATATTCGTACATATACACAATAGAATATTACTCAGCCATTAAAATGAACGAAATAGTGGCATTTTTAGCAACATGGATGGACCTAGAAATTATCATGCTAAGTGAAGTCAGCCATACAATGAGACACCAACATCAAAAGCTTTCACTGACATGTGGAATCTGAAAAAAGGACAGACTGAACTTCTTTGCAGAACAGATGCTGACTCACAGACATTGAAAAACTTATGGTCTCCGGAGGAGACAGTTTGGGGGGCAGGGGGATGTGCTTGGGTTATGGGATGGAAATCCTGTGAAACTGGATTGTTATGATCATTATACAACTATAGATATGATAAATTCATTTGAGTGATTAAAAAAAGGAAAAAAAAAATTGGCAAATGATCTGATGAGACATTTCACAAAGAAGATACCCAAATGGCCAATAAACACATGAAAAGATGGTCAACATTATTAGCCAATAATAATGCAAATCAAAACAACAGTTAACACACCACTTCACATCAGCAAGGACAGCTAAGAACAAGACAGGCAACAATCTGTTGTCAAGAATATGGAGAAAACGGAGTGCCTGTACACAAATGGTGGAAACATAAAAAGTGCAGGTTTCGGTGGAAAATAATTTGGTTTTTATTCAATTAATTGATTTTTATCTGTTTTAAATGCATAATTTTCTACCATCTCCACCACTAAATCAACTGTATTAAAAAAGGAAAATAGCCAACCAGTGGATATAGAATGTGTCCAAAATCCTCCACTTTACCAAAAAATGTGAAGAATCTTCTATTTCGTAATGAGACAAAACTATTTTTGAAAGAACATAACGTTCTAATTCATTATCATAACTGCAATTTAATCCTCAAATGTTAACTCAGGTATGCTATGGCTTAAATCTATTTGAGAAATAGATTATTGAAACTAGGAAACTAAGGAGGCTCTCATAAACATAGAAGCCGAAAATAATGATGACAAATTCAGTGAGCATTTCCCCTGCTGCAACTTGAATGCCTAAGCTGTACTGTGTGGGAAAATAGTATTTTTTTTAAAAAATAGTATCGTTTAAAAAAAACTTTGTGGGAGTTGAAGGTTTAATTATTTGAGTTCATGGAAATTTACTGTCATGAAAAAATAAGCTTATGATTTATGAGCCTTCTAAAACACACAATCCATTTAAGCAAAGACATTAACTGCAATTAGCCTATTATGCAGAAGTTATAGAACTTTAAAAATCACCTACCCCAACCTTCTCATGACACAGATGAGGGCACTAAATTGAACTACTTACTTACACATTTGGTTACGGAGCTGAGAAGGATGAGAACTAAGAGCTTTGACTCTAAGTGTGGGCATTATGTGAAGACTAACCCTTTCCAGAGATGATAGTCCTTTTCACCAGCAGAGAGATAATGGGCCTCAAGTAAAGTTATATTCTCTAGGACCTTATTAACTTCTGAGAGTCAGTTATCACCTAGCCTTCCATTAAATGAGTTTTATCAAGTGGTATAGGAACAGTTTTGGGTTTTTTTTTTTTTTTTTTCTTTTAGTAATACGAAGTAATGCCAAACAGCGTATATTTCTCCTTTGGTTGTTGTCTCCTTCTCACCTCCTGTGTTTAACATTCTGATTATCCAAAATGTAGAGGATAGAAGTTTTTGGTCACTTAGCATCTAACAGTCTTTGTATGTTTGGAGACTCTCCTATCTTAAGAGGCAGAGCTTACCTTCCACTATGTAAGTTTAAGTTCCTATGAGATAATAGAAATATATATTGGTCTCTGCCCTTGGTTCCTGGCACAGACCTCCTGAAACTGTTGGAACTTCCTGAGTGATAAGAGCACTGGGAACATCTTTTGTTCTAATATTTTGTCTTTGACTTTGGTTCCTGACACAGATTCTTGAAACCTTTGTACTGGATGACAGGAGTATCTTCTATCCTAATGAGGCTATGCTGGGTAGGTTCCTGGATAGCTCCTGGGTTCGGGCTGGTCAACAGAAAGTCCAAGCCACGATGAGAACCTTGGAATTTTCAGCCCTGCTCCACAGTCTTTGGAGAGGGAAAAGGGCTGAAAATGGAATTAATGACTGATCATGCCTGATGTGATGAAGCCTTCATAAAATTCCCAATAGTATGGGGTCTGGAGAGCTTCTAGGTTTGTGAACACATCCATGAACTGAGAGGGCATCCTAATTCTGTACCCCAATTCCAGGGGTACTGAAGCTTCTGTGCTTGGGACCTTCCTGGACCTTGCCCTACGGATCTCTTGGGTCCCTTTGTTTGGCTGTTCATCTGTATCCTTTAGTATATCCTTTAATAAACTGGTAAAAATAAGTAAGTGTTTCCCTGAGGACCAGATATTTTATTTCTCAGACTTTCTTGCAACTAGGGTGTGGGCATGTGACCTAAGCATTGCCTATAAGATGCACCAGCTCCAGACTACAAAAAATCTGTGGCTATGAAGACTCTTCCAGAGAGGGTGGTAGCCCTGGAAGCGGGAGTATCTAGTTTTAAGAGCACTGGTTCTGGAAGCACAATTAGAAATCAGTGATCTTGTGGTACAAACTATGGTCTGTGACCAGCTCCGTAGAGTAAGTTGGGGCCTTGTTTTAAGAGACCTCCAAGTCTGATTGTCTGGCTCTCCTAGAAAGTATGCTTGGTTACCCCGAGTTAGTTTCTGTCACTTGAAAAATTATTATTATATGCAGCTACAAGCAAGAAGCAAGAAAGCTATACTATAGTGTGAATTTATCTGGGGCAGGCACTATATGTAGTCTTCATATTAAGCAGTATTTCTCAGCTCATAAGATAAGGTCTAGCATTTAGTAGGTTCCTAATAAATGTGGAATTGAATTAGATGTTTTCAAAGTAGTACTTATTAACTGTATGACGAATGAGGCTCCCTGGGATAAAAGGGAAAAGACAGCACCAATAGAATAGTACATTTTTGCTAGAGTGTGTGAGAACAGTACAATTAACCAAACTCAGAATAGGGGCAGGAGAATTTCTATGTTCATGGCCTTGTTCTTCTAGAAAAACTAGGAACTTTCTATCTTACTCTGAGTACAAGCCAATTTTCCTGGGAAGATACATGGCCACATCTATAGAAACGCAGACAGTAAATTCATTAGTGAGAAGACAGACTGTTTATTTTTACTATTAAGTGATGTTTTATTTTGAATGTAGAACTGATCTATTGGTCTGGAACAGACTAGGTTAGGGAAATGACTAACATCTACTTACTAGAAAATGTAAAAAAAAGACTTTTGTATGTTTAAATGTCATGGGAAAAGCAAGCAAACTTTGAAATCAATGTCTGCTAAATTTGGATAGAACGAATTTATTTAACAAGTACTTTAATTAGGTAAACTTATGATGCCAAGAAAGCTGGAGTTTACAGTTTCTCAATTTGTTTCTTCATATTTCCAGAAAATTCTTCATTTTCACCATATTTTGATATACTGGTGAAAAACTCTTCCTGGCTTATTGTGGAAATTCCAGGGGACTAGTTTGTGAGCCTGTCTATCTTATTATGAACATAAATACTTCATCTTTTTGTTGGCCATCATGCCCAACTGTGTGTTTACCATTAAATAGTTTAGGTGACTGGAACATAAGCACAGTAGCTGTTACTCTGAAATTATGGTAGCATAAGCTCGTGTTTAGTTCTACTATTTTCACTTAGTTGCAAACTGTATTTAGGGAAAAGCTGTCGTTACCAGTAGGAGCTAGTGCTTGGGCTAAAGGAAACTGCAACGGACTATTCAGAAAGTTTAGTTATGGTTCTCTTAATTTTGCAGCCATTTCAGTTGCAAAACAGGTATAAAATTATACCATGAGGACTTTGTAAGGATCAAATGCAACTATATGTGTTAAAGAAACCAGAAATATGCTTAACATTCAAGGTGGGTACTCAAAAAAGGTGGGGAGGGGGCTAAACTTAAATTTGCAATTTAAACCATTTAGTAGCACAGGGCAAATCTATGTTAAAAAGCATTTTGTTTGGGACAAAATTCCAAAATATTTTAAGATGTGACATTTAAGCTGAATAAATCTTTTCAATGCTTAATTTTATTTATTTTCACTCTCTTTATTCTAACAGGGTAGCTCATACTTACATACTATTTTTACTCATTATTTATACCATAATTCTTACTTTACCTAACTCTGGATATTATCACTTTAATATGGGAAAATTTAAGTAAACATCTTACTTTAATTAGAGTGGTGCCTGCTTCAAAAAACTGTAAGGTATGGGACACTCCTAATTATTTCTCTGGGTTTACTAATACTAATTATAATTTAGCTCAAAATCACACAGTAATCAGTGACAAATGAGTTGGCCTTTAAAAAAAAAAAGACAAAAACATCTTCTGAGACATTTACGTCTCACCCTTCCCAGGACAAATACTTAGTCATTTTGCTTCAAATATACAAATGGCTTATGTTTTCAAAGAATGTCCTTGGTGGTATAAATAAATTACCTTTTACAGTTAACTCAAGTGCTGTGTCTGGGGAATCTAAAGATCTGGACTCTGGTCACAGCTCCATTAGCAGCTGGGCTGAATCAGCCATGTGCTTTTCCCAATCTGTTTTCTTATCTGTATCATGAAGCTGTTGTGCTACCCTGTCCCTAAGTGTTCTTCCAGTTCTGAGATTTTTTCTGTGATCTACGTATGTCCTGCTTTCCAGTAAGACTATTCATTCTCTGAAGGCATAAATCACATCTTAAGAGGTCTTCTGAAATTTGTATATTACTTAGTGTGGTGCTGTGCAATTATCTGTAAATCTGAACTGCAATTATATGACACTATAAAACACATATGGAACCAGATTACTATATCTTATAGTATAAAACTAAGCAATTACTGCAAAAGTAATCATTATTTAACATTTACAGTGGGTTCCTACCTTACATTTCAATCAAGCAAATGCTTCCTTTACCTGCTCTGGGTAGTAGGAAGCTGGGAGGCATGACTAAATAGCATAGTTTCTACGTGAAGTGTTTTGTCCTCTTATCTCCACAAACCATCGAAATATTCCTGACTTCTAAACTTACTCTTTACATACTGTCATAAGCCAGTGTGGTAAGCAGGCTCCATACGTACCACTTCCACTTCCTGGTATTACGCCTTGTGCAGTCCCTGCTGCAGTGAACCAGGATGAGTCTATGTAAGCAGTAGCACACAGGGGGACTGATGGGATATCAGTTCCACGACTAGGTTTAGAAGACTGGCTTCTCTCTTGGAAGCTCTCTGACTCACTCTCTTTCTTACCCATTGATCAGTTTACTTTGAGAGAGGCCCCAAGGAGAGGCCCTCATGGTGAGAAGCTAAAGCCTCCTACCAACAGTGAGTGAGTCTGGAAGCAAATCCTTCAGCCCTAATCAAATCTTCAGCTCCACCAAAAGCTTGACTGCAACCTCAGGAGAGACCTGGAGCCAGAATCACTCTACTAAGCTGGTTCCAGATTCCTGACATCAGAAATTGTGTGAGATAATCAATGGTTGTCTTTTCAAACTGCTAGGTTTGCAGGTTATAGATAACTAATTATCTATGTATCTACCTCTAGTAATTTTGCTACATGAAGTGTATCCCTCATTTCATTCCTTGCCTAGATGATTGTAACTCTTTAACTGTTGTCCCTGTAAAAGAATCAGCCTCTAATTTATCCTTCATACTGCTGTCAGAGAAATATTTGAAATGTGAGTCTATTTGTGCATCTCCATTGCTTAAAATTTTTTAGTAGCTCCTTTTTACTCATAGGATATTCAAAACTCTGTACCATGTCACACAAGGCCTTCAAAAACTGGCTTCTGCTTTCCTCTCTAGATTCTTCTACACCTCAGTGCCTGTGCACTTTAATCCTACTTCAGTGTCCCAAGTGGGCTGAGTGTTCTTCCTTTTCTGATATCCATGTTATACTGCCTAGAGTATCTCATCCATTTGGCCAATCCCATTTTTCCTCCAAGATTCAATTCAAGCTTCACCCTGTGTCTGTGTTTATGTGTGTACTTTTTTTTTTTTTTGTCTTTTGAATTTATTTTTTACTTTAATTTATTTATTTTTCATGGCCACACCCGAGGCATATGGAAATTCCCAGGCTAGGGGTAGAATCAGAGCTGTAGCTGCGGCCTGCTCCACAGCCACAGCAACTCAGGATCCGGATCCGAGCCGTGTCTGCAACCTACACCACAGGTCATGGCAACGCCGGATCCTTAACCCACTGAGCAAAGCCAGGGATTGAACCTGCATTCTCATGGATACTAGTTGGGTTTGTTACCGCTGAGCCACAACGGGAACTCCCATATGTGTATTTAATTAATTGTTTTTCTTGGCTATTCTACACAAGTACCTGGCTTGTACAGATGCTTATCTATATTTAATTCAACAAAAACATTTTTGAGCACCTACTATATGTTAGGCACTTTTTGTTTTTTTTTTGGCCGCACCCGTGTCACATGGAAGTTCCCAAGATTGAACCCGTGCTACAGCAGTGACAATGCCAGATCCTTAACGTGCTGAGCCACAATAGAACTTCTAGGCACTTATTTTTAAGGCATTAGAACAACAGAAAATATTAAACAAATAGGATTTTTAACCTTAAGGAACCTACAGTTTAGCAGGGAAGTTAGACAATAAGCAACTAATTACTAATGTTGTGAATGTTACAAAAATAAGGGAGTTTAGAGTATTCTGGGCAGATAAGGTGGGGAGGGACCCCCGACTTATTCTATGGGCTCAGAAAAGCCTTTCCTGAATGCTGGTTGAGTAAGGGATTTAAGAAAAAACTATCAAAAATATGTTAAATCAGGATAAAAATGTAGACCTAAACTTTAGTCCAAAAATCAGAATCACCAAGCAAATTAGAGATATGACTTGGTAGTAATATATGTGAAAAAAGAGTTATAAACTATATTTGAAGAAAGCACAATATATGATGTAATTGGGAAAAAAACCCTTGGTTTCACCAACAGAAGTACACAATACAGATCTCCCTCAACTTACAATGGGGTTATATTCTGATAAACCCATTGTAAATTGAAGATATCCTTAGTCGAAAATGCATTTAATGCTTCTAGAAACTTTAGGCTAGAATATGGATAATTTGTGCATTATTCTATGTTCTAGAATAATTACTGACAGAGTTGTTAGAACTTACAGTTTTTTGGTGGTCCTTCCTTTTGGCTTTGTGTAAGTATTCAAGCAGAAGAACCACATATTCTGCTTGAAAACTTACATATCACTTTGTTTAGACAGAATTTCATTTTTGTGAATATGGTGAAAGTAAATTGTAAGTTACATCAAACTGATATTTTGATTAAAAAAAGAAAGTGCATTTAATACACGTAATCAACTAAACATCATAGTTTAGCCTAACCTACCTTAAATGAGCTCACAACACTTACATTAGCTTATAATTGGGCAAAATCATCTAACACAAAGCCTATTTTACAATAAAGTGTTGAACATCTCATGTTCAGCTCATATTCAGTAAATATTGTGCCAAAAGTGGACACATAATAGCAGTATGGGTCTAGAATGGTTGTACGTGTATCATTTTACCCTTGTGATAACAAGGCTGACTGGGAGCTACTGCTGCCCAGCAACATAAGAGTATTATAATGAATATCACTGACCTGGGGAAAAAAACATCAAAATTCAAAGTCTGAAGTATGGTTTCTATTGAATGCACATCACATTTGCACCACCTCGAAGTAAAAAAATTGTTAAGTCACACATTTGTAAGTTGGGGACCATCTGTATAGAATTTGGACACACTTCATTATGCTTAGCATTCATGGCCTTCTTTAAGAGAGGTGGAAAAAGCAGAGACCACTCAGAAGCAAATGATCAAATTGAGGCAACTTGAACCCAGGTCCAAGAAAAATAGCTTAGAAGGCCTTGGTATGTGAAGACTCAGAGGGTACACAGTGTATAAATAGTTAAAGGTCTGCCATGTAGAAGAAATAGTTTCTATATAATCCTTTCTAATAACTCCACTCCTAGCAACAAACCATCTTATAGTTTATTTGTCTCATTAGGCATGCATTTGTTTCTGTAAAGAGTGTAATAAATCTGTAGTAAAATATCTCTATGGACACTTGGTTGAGTCAAAGGCAACTCTCTTTTTTTTTTTTTTTTTTTTTAGGGCTGCACCCACAGCATATGAAGGTTCCCAGGCTAGGGGTCCAATTGGAACTGTAGCCACCAGCCTACGCCACAGCCACAGCAATGCGGGATCCGAGCCATGTGACCTACACCACAGCTCACAGCAACACCGGATCCTCAACCCACTGAATGAGGCCAGGGATCGAACTTGTGTCCTCATGGATGCTAGTCAGGTTCGCTAACTGCTGAGCCACAATAGGAACTCCTAAAGGCAACTCTTGCCTGATATACTCAAGATCCTCAAAGCAAATGTTCTCTCTAATTAACAATCTGTATCCGTATTTTCAATTGCAACATGCTGGATTCAGAAAAAAGAAATATATATTTCTTAAGGCTTTTGTGTGTAAAAAGCCTAAGGGGGGGTGTATTTCCCAGTGTGAACAGAAATTACAATGTCTTTGACATGTATATCCCTGAGATGATGCTGGCCTATCACCCCGTCTTCAGCTTATGTCTTAAATATCAAAGAATTTACCACACAAATGCTGAAAGAACTATGTAACACTCCACAGAAAGTTATAATCCCAAGTGTTTCCAATTGCTATCACCACAAAAGAGAATACACAGAGGAGTTGAACCTGTGCTTGTTAAGCAGTTCTCCTGAAAAACAGAAACTGGAGATTATGTGAAATGGCTCAATCTTCTGACACACTACAAGGTTCTTGATTCTTCCAGTAGAAAGATAAATCTATTCTGAGGAGATTAATGTGTGTAAAATAAAGAAATATTTCAGATTTGGACAGTTAGTAGGAGGTTCAAACAAATTTTGCTGGATTAAATAGATGCTGATCTGTAGCTTTTATTTGTTGAAAGCTAAACCATCTGTTTGAGTAGAAACAGATTTTTGCCACAAGGGAGAAAAAGTGAAAGTGATCTCACTGAAGCTAACCGGACTCTGAAGGTCATTTAGGAACAGTGGGCTTGGCAGTTGGCTCCTCTGGGTCAAGGAAGGCCTGATATCCTAGAAGACGCAGTGCAAACTGGTCTAATTTAAACTTCTGGAGTCTTGTGAAAGTTCACGTAGATTAAATTGTTGACTGGTAAATCAAAAAAAGACAAACTACTCAAGAAAAAAAATTTCCTGTGTAACTGCCAATAAATCATCAAAGCAATAATCATTCTCCATAAAGTGGTAAGTGTTCCAAGTACACAAAGACAGATATATACCATTAATCTTTTTTCTTCTATTTAAAAAATTTATTTCTTTTCAAATTTACTTTGTAGAAGAGGGCTCCGAAGAGGATATGCTTAAAGTGTGGATAACAGTTTGGAAGAAGTTAAAAACAGATACCTTGATGACTTCAAGAAACAAAAAGGGAAAGAAAGATACCAGAAGAAATGAGGGGGTGCAAGAAACAGCTGCAGGACAGCTATTTCAAAATCAGGGAATCAGCTTTTACTTCTCCCTCCCTCAGCCAAGCACTATGGATTTTTCTTTTGGAATTTCTTTGGACATTTTTCCTTTCTTTCCATTCCAGGCCTTTAATGACCTCACCCAAGATTGCTGCAATGTCTCCTAGCTCATCTTCTCTGATGCTTCAACTTACCCTACCCTTCCTCCTAGCTCAGCTTCCCTCTTAATTATTTTCTATTTACAGACCTCAGCCAGGTTAAAGTCTTTTTTTCAATAGATCTTTTACAGTGTTTTTTAAATCAATAGCTTAAATTTACTTCCTTAACTCATTAATGACCTAAATCATACAGCTGCATCCCTTGCAATAAACACTTATTTCTTATCTCTCAGCATGAATCCTCTCTTTACTGTCTCCTCCTGGACCTCTTGCTCAATCCCAATGTAGCATATGATGGAGCAAGCAGCTGCTGCTAGTTTGTCCACAATATCTGTTATATCCATAGTAAGAGAAGTCCACATTTTTTTTTCAGATCACAATGTGCCTAGTTGAAATATTATATTTCTGAGCCTCCCTTGAAGCTAGGCATAAGCATGTGACACAGTTTACATCCAATGAGACACAAACAAAAGTCTGCTGGAAATTTCGGGAAAATGTGCTTTCCTGACAGACACCATGCCTTCCCCCCATTTTCCATCTGAACTACAGATATGATGGCTTGAGCTGCAACAGCCACTTTGAGATCATCTGGGAAAGGCCAAAAGAACTGCATTAACCTTAGTCCTAGCATCCTTAAATTACTGAATCAACACCAGCAACTGGTTCATTGCTGTGGACTTCTCAGCACATAAGAAAAAATAAATCCAATTAAACCCGTTATTTAAGCCAACTTAAATAACTTAATTAGGTTTTCTGTTTACTTGTAGCTGAGTCAATTATATATTAATAAATATCTTATACTCTCTTCATCCTTATATTCTAAGTTTCCTTTACAGCCTAGTTCAAGTTTTATCTCCTAAGGTACCAAATGATGTTAGTCACCAAGATTTTATCATCTACCATATTCTTCTAATTTTTGATCCTATATCATAGGCATTGGAATTTATAACTACCTACTACCTAAATTAATCACTCTTTAAAAAATCAATCAGGAGTTCCTGTTGTGGCTCAGCAGAAACGAATCCAACTAGGAACCATAAGGTTGCGGGTTCGATCTCTGGCCTCGCTCAGTGGATTACAGATCCGGCATTTGCCGTGAGCTGTGGCTAGGTGGCAGATGCAGCTCGGATCTGATGTTGCTGTGGCTGTGGTGTAGGCCGGCAGCTGTAGCTCTGACTGGACCCCTAGCCTGGGAACCTCCGTATGCCATGGGTGTGGCCCTAAAAAGCAAAAAAAAAAAAAAAAAAAAAAAAAAAATCAGCATATTGTTTATGGTTTAGAACTGATCTAAATCATCACTGTTGGTCTATATCCACTTGGTAACTTAGCATCAATGGAGACTGTGAGCTAAAAAGGAACCTATGGAACTAAGCCAAACTCTACTCAAATTCTAAAGGCAATTTGAGTCATACTCTGCCTCCCTTAGGTGATTGTCTTCTCACTAGAAAACTGCCAATTCAATTCAGAGGCTTAAAACGTGAAGTTAGAGCTTTACGAAAGTATTGGTTATCATAGTATAGTAAGTATTAACACATCATTTTACCTGCCAGTTATTACTATATACATAATTGATATATCTCTGTACATATTTTGGGAGAAAAAAATTTTCTCAGGTGAACAGTATGATTTTTCTTTTTCTCGATAGAAATTCTCAGTACAGGAATTTTACTACTGGTTTTAGTAGAGAGTCAAAAGAGAACTATTTAATCATGAATTTTTAAAAAAATCAAAACATGTCTTTAAGAGAAGACTCCATTCACTCAACTAGACATGATTATATAACACTGAAATAGAATAAATTGTAATGAAAATGCAAAATTGTAATTACATTTTAAAAACAGATAGAATACAAGCCTTTAAGGATAAACGAAAATATATAAGAAAAGGCACACTTTTCAGGCACCACTCTCTTAGGCAACCAATCTATTTGACAAGAGCAAATCTAAAATAGGAGTTTCCAAATGTATTCTTTGGGATAACACTTCTATGAAAGTGATCATCAAAAGCAACTTTATCAACATTCTCTTATTATTAAAACCAACCCATTTATTTGGTTGGTTTGCTTCCTGCCCTTCTGTTACACCCTTTCCAATAAAAAAGATTTTTCATTGCTAGTAATTTCTTCTAGATTTTCTTTAGATGGAAATTATTTTGAGATTAATTTTAATTATAGTTTAGCCTTGTAGTCATTTGTTCACCTACTCAGACCCGTAATAATAATAGGGTTGAATTAGAGTTATAGTTTTATTTTTATTACTCACCTATCACACCAATGGTATACAGAGAGGAGGAGAGAAAACCCAAATCAACAAAATTGATGGTAAAACTGTGAAACATCTGCTAATGGCTGTGTTCATTCCCTGACGAAAGGGGTCTACAACATAGCTACTACCATTTAAAAACTCTATGCTCTATTTTGTTGAACAATTCGTCAAGAGTGAGAGAAAGGAAACAAGGAGTTTTACCACGACATAAGTGGAAATCATTTAAAAGCAGGCAATGTACAAAGAGATTTATAGTACAAAGAGACCTTCCAGAAACCTTTTTAAAAAAAATAGCAATAGTTTTTACTTCATTACCAACTGCTCTGCCATCCATCTGCAATCGCTTTTAAAAGCTTTTTTAAAGCATACCTAGAATTTCATTTTGCTTCAATAATCTTCGTTGTGAAGACTTCCTGAGACAAAGACTTTCTCACAGCTTCACTAACTTGTTTTCAACTCTCTTACAAGACAAAGGAACTTAAATAACAAAGAAAACTCAAAATGAAGACCAATAAATTACAAAAATTAAACATGGCATGGAGAATACAGAATGATGATGTGACTAGTATTTTCTAAATGGCATTAATTTCATACCAATATCCTACTCTCTTTCAGCTGTTTCTTATACAGACTCTTTTCCCAAGCTCAAAACCACAAAGTAGAATCTTTATACACTATAGTTTAAGGCCAGGTGTTGACCTGGGAATCTAATTTACTTTGCTAAAATTGGAAAATCAAATTCCTCTTCCCAAATATCCCTATCTAGAATACTATAAAATCAGTTGTTCAATAAAATTTGACTTTATGTCCTCTATTATCCTCTCCAAAATTCTACAGGCTCCACTTAAGTCAGAGAGAGGGTTCTAACCCACAACTCATTTTTTTCTTTCCAAGTTACACATAACTTTTGAATTTAGAAATGGCAGAAAATATCTTTTATTCAACTTTCTTAAGTCCTCATATTGTTCAAGGTGAAAAACTTTGATATTAGAGGTGTCCTCACAACGACTCCGCTCTTTCGATAAACAGGTGCCTAAACTTTATTATGCCCATATACTTTATACTTTTCAGATTATAAATGATATAATTATAGCACAGCTTGTCAAATTTATTGCCTGATAAGTCAAAGGAATCTCTGAATCTTGGAGAGTTCTACAGTTCAATTTTTTGCATGAGTTCTCCTTTTGTAGAACAGTTGTTGAAAAGGAGATTCATAATTTCAGTCCACTCTTTACTGTGAATTCCAAAGTTAAATTAAAATGTGGTAGAAACGTAACCTAGTACGTATTTTTAATTATTTTATACTTGAAAAGATTAGACTAAACTGTGCTCGTCAACTTTTTTTAATCATGAAAGGAGTAAAATAGTAAAGTTTTTCAAGTGACCACAAAGTAATGACCAAATAACATTTACCTTACTTATTCTGTTGTTCAACAAACATGTGCAGATGAAATCCAAAACATTCTATTACACTAAATTATACTGCTGTCAATGAATGTGCTTAGCCTTTATACCACAGGGACAAAGTGGTACGAAAATCTATCAAATTTTTGAGTCCAAATATTTTTAATATTTGCACATTTGTCTTTAATGCTGAAATATTTAATTAACAATATAATAATCAAAATATTTTATACAATGTAGTCAGAACTTGGCTCTTAGTTATGTTGTAGTTGTATAAATGGTACAAATGACTTCCTTGAGTTTTAACGTCTTCATCCATAAAAAGAAGATAATATTTAGCTGGCAGCTGAGCATTACATAAATTAACAGAGATAAACATCTTGCAATGTTTCCTACACCAGACACTGCTCAAGGTTCTGGGGATATGGTCATAAGTACAAACATAACAAACAAGATTCCTGTCCTCACAGAGGAGGAGAAGCAGGTTAAGCTGACTGAGAAGGAGAGACAGGAGGAAAATGAGACATTACATCTGTCAAAACTCATTATACACATACAACTGGTGATATTTATTGCATGTCCATTATACCTCAATAAATCTAATTTCTAAAAAATGCATATGGGGAGGAAGACAAGATGGCAGAGCAGAAAGACTTGAGTTCACCTCCTCACATGAAAATACCAAAATCACAACTGAACTGCTGAACAACCACTGACAAAAAAGACTGGAACCTACCAAAAAAGATATCCTATTCCCAAAGACAAAGAAGAGTCCAGAATAAGATGGCAGGAGGGGGCACTTTCATGATATAATCAAATCCCCTACCCACAGGAGGGTGACCCGTAAACAGGAAAATAATTATATTGCAGAGGTTCTCCCGCAGGTGTGAGGATTCTGGGCCCATGTCAGGCTCCCCACCTGGGTGTCTGGCATTGGGAGAAGGAACCCTCAGAGCATTTGGTTTTGAAGGCCAATGGGGCTTGAGTGCAGGAGCACCACAGGACTTGGGAAAACAGAGACTCCACTCTTGGAGGGCACACACAAAGTCTCATGTGTACTGGAACCCAGGGCAAAGCAGTGACTCCATAGAAGCCTGGGCCAGACCTACCTGTGGATCTTGGAGATAAACATCTTGGGGAGGCAGGGGTTGGCTATGGATTACTGTGGGGGCAAGGACATTGGTGGCAGAGCAGCAAGGAATAATCACCCATGTAAGCTCTCTCCCTGAACCTGTTGTTTTGGTCCCACCCAACTGTCTGCAGGCTCCAGTGCTGGGATACCTCAGGCCAAACAACCAAAGGTGGGAATACAGCTGTACCTATTAGCAGACAGGGTGCCTAAAGTCATTCTGATCTCATAGCTACCTCTAAACATGAACCTTGACATGGCCCTTCCCACCAGAAGAACAAATCCCAGCTTCACCCACCAGGCAAGCAGGCACCAGTCCCTCCTACCAGGAAGCCTGCTCAAGTTCCTGGGCCAACCTCAACCCTTAGGGGGAGACACCAGAAGCAAATGGAACTATGATCCTGCAGCCTGCCTAATGGTGACTGCAACCACAGATAGTTAGACAAAATGTGATGGAAGAGAAATATATTCCAGACAAAGGAACAAGATATAACCCCAGAAGAACAACTAAGTGAAGCAGATATAGATAATTTACCTGAAAAAGAATTCAGAGTAATGATAGTAAAGATGATTCAAGATCTCAGAAAAAAAGAATGTAGGCACATACTGAGAAGACAAAAGAAATGTTTAACAAAGAACTAGAAGATGTAATAAAAAAAACCAGAATTGAACAAAACAATAACTGAATTTAAAAAATATACTAGAAGGAATTAATAGCAGAATGAGACAGAAGACCAAATAAGTGAAGTGGAAGACAGATAGGTGGAAATCACTGCTGCTGCTGAACAGAATAAAGAAAAAAGAATGAAAAGAAACGAGAGCATAAGAGACCTCTGGGATAACATTAAATGCACCAATATTCACATTATAGGGGCCCAGAAGGAGAAGAGAGAGAAGGAGCCGGAGAAAATATCTGAAGAGATAATAGCTGAAAACTTTCTTAAAATGGGAAAAGATACACACAAGTCTAGGAAATACGGAGGGATAAACCCAATGAGAGACATGATGAGACACATATTTATCAAATTGACAAAAATTAAAGATAAAGGGAAAAGGGACAAATAACATAAAAGGAAGCCCCATAAGATTATCAGCTAATTTTTCAGCAGAAACTCTGCAGTCCAGAAGGGAGTGGCATGATGTATTTAAAGTGATGAAAGGGAAAAACCTACAATGACTACTCCACCCAACAGGCTCTGGTTCAGATTAGAGGAAGAAATCAAAAGCTCTGGAGTTTCTGTCATGGCTCAGTGATTAACAAATCTGACTAGCATCCATGAGGACACATGTTCAACCCCTGACCTTGCTCAGTGGGTTAAGGATCCGGCGTTGCCATGAGCTACGGTATAGATTGTAGATGCGGCTCAGATCCTGCATTGCTGTGGCTGTGGCATAGGCCAGCAGGTACAGCTCCGATTAGACCCCTAGCCTGGGAACCTCCATATGCCGTGGGTGTACCCCCACCCCCAAAAAAAGCCTTACAGACAAGATAAAGCTAAGAGAACTCAGCACCATCAAACCAGATTTACAACAAATGCCAAAGGAACTTCACTAGACAGAAAAGAAAAGGACACAGCTAGAAACAAGAAAATTATGAATGGGAAAGCTCAATGGTAAAGGCGAACATTACAGTAAAGGTGGGAAATCATCTAAAAAATGTATATGTCATGAAAAACAATTCTTGGAGTTCCCGTCATGGCACAGTGGTTAACGAATCCGACTAGGAACCATGAGGTTGCCGGTTCAGTCCCTGCCCTTGCTCAGTGGGTTAATGATCTGGCGTTGCCGTGAGCTGTGGTGTAGGTTGCAGACGCGGCTCAGATCCCACGTTGCTGTGGCTCTGGCGTAGGCCAGTGGCTACAGTTCCGATTCGACCCCTAGCCTGGGAACCTCCATATGCCGTGGGAGGGGCCCAAAGAAATAGCGAAAAGACAAAAAAAAAAAAAAAAAAAAGAAAGAAAAACAATTCTTAAAAGGGCAGAAGAGCTGTTGTAGATAAAAGGAGACTAAGGAGGTGTGACAAGTAAATGCAATGTATGACCTTTGATTGGATTCTGAATCCCTCTCCCCAAAAGCTATAAAGAATATTTTAGGGACAAATATAAAAAATTGAACATATATGAATATATACTGAATATATATTAAACTGTATTGTAGCAATGTTAAACTATGGTGTGGTCATTTTATTGTGCTTATGTAGGAGAACATCCCTTGCTTAGGAGATGCACAATCAAGTATTTAGAGGTGAAGTGTCAAAATATCTACAATTAACGCTTCAATGGTTGTTTTTTTCTGAAAACACATGTGAGTGTAAATAGATAATCAGATAAAGATGAAGCAAATGTGGAAAAGTGTTAACTAGTAGAATCTAGGTAAAGAGTCTCCATATACTCATTGTCTTTCAACTTTTCTGTAGATTTGAAATTTTTAAAAATAAAAGTTAAAAGGACTGAAAAAAAAAAAAAAAGAGGGAACAGTCAACCATGTCAAATACTGAGAGGTATTGACATAGTTGAGTGGTCAGATAAGATGAAACATTGAGACATGATATTGTCTCCATGACTGGAAAGATACTAGTCATTGGTGCCCTCTTACAAAGGCATTTCAATTGGATCAAAAGCTAGATGAGAGTGAGCAGAGGACAGAGTGGGAGATAAGCAAATGGAGGCAACAAGTACAGGTAACCCTCTCAAGAGTTTTGCTATGAAAAGGAGCAGAGAAATAGAACGTAGAGTTAAGAGAGTCTCCCTATACCTGAAGTAATATTAAGATATTTTGTATGTTGATGGGGATGATCCAGTAGAGAAGAAACTGATCATTCAGGATAGAAAGGATAAAAATGAAGGCGCAAAACCTTTGAAACTATGAGAGGGGCTAGAATGCAGGCTCCAAAAGGAAGAAGTCCCTTAGATAATAATAATAATGATCACAATGACAATAGTGACAAAGTTAGTTAACATAGTGAGTAACCTGAAAACAGCCAGGCACTATTCAAAGCAATTTTTTTTTTTTTTTTTTTTTTGGGCTGCACCCAAGGCATGTGAAAGTTTCAGGGCTAGGGATCATATCCAGGCCACAGCAGTGACCACACCAGATCCTTAACCATTAGGCCACCAGGGAACTCCCTAAAGCATTTTTGCTCATTTAACTCACACAAATCTAAGAGGAAGGTATTACTAATATCTCCTTTTACAGGAAGCTGAGGTACACAAAAAAGTTAATTAACTTGCTCAACTATAAGTAGCAAAGCTGGGATTTAGAACTCAGTGGAAGAGACTTTTCTCCTAGTGCCATTAGAAGGAAGGCATTTGTGGGTGTAGATGCAGCTGGGCTGCTGGTAGTGGAATGATGGGGTAGCTCTTATATGATTACATCTATTTTCTCAATGTAGTGTTTGATGAATTCGTCAGCTGAGAGGTGGGGAGAGTGGATGTTGGAGATTTGAAAAGAAAAGGTAAGAAATTCCTGTTTCAAAGAGAAGGCAAGTGAATGTACCAGCTATGACAGGCTGTATTGAATGCTCCTTTGGAATTAACGGTCATAAATTTAAAGTGAATCTACTTGATCTGCATGGATGATATTTTGTAATAATTTTCAGCTGCTTAAGAGCAGACATATACAGAATAACTGGATTTAACTAGAGTGAGATTTTTACAGACAAGTGAGACTTAAGCAGAAAAAGGAGACAGGGAGGGTAGATTGCAAGAGAGTAGTGATTGTATGGGACATGTAATGTAGGCTGGGTAAAGAGGAATGTAGCCATTATGGATGGAATGGACACAGAAAAGCGGTAGGGTCAGAAGACTGGAGATTTGTGAGGTCAGAGAGTAGTTGGAATATGTGTATTACAGCAGGAGAGCAAGTAACAGAGTGGGATGCTTAAAGAGATTTCAAAGGCAGTGCCACTACAATGATAATGAGGTCTAGAGTATGATTGTGTGGATGGGAGGCTGAGGTAGTGCAGAATAAAAGATCAAAAGAAGCCACTGTGCAGGATAGGTCCTCTATGTAGATGTTGAAATTTGCATGGCAAAGAGTTGACAAAAGCAGTGGGGAGTCATCAGTGAAGGTGGGGTAGTAGATAGCAACAAAGAAGGGTAAGAGGAATGTTACACACTTGAAAGATGTTAGGGAGACTGAAGAAGAAAGGAGAGATCATTTGCAAGTTGTAGTGGGGAGCAAGAGTACTACCCACCCCATTTGCAGGCTCAGAGGTGTATGAGGTGGAGAAGAAAAATCAAACTCTAATTTGAGAAGCAGCCTCCATAGAGCAAGAAGGTGAAAGGACTTTTCAGAAAAGAGACTGAGGATGCAGCACAATACTAGATGCCTGATAATATACTCAAGCATTTCTTTTTTCTTTTTACAGCTGCACCTGCAGGCCTACACCACAGCCATGGCAACATGGGATCTAGCCACATCTGCAGCCTACACTACAGCTTATGGCAGATCCTTAACCCAGTGAGCAAGGCCAGGGATTGAACCTGAATCCTCACTGACACGTAATCCCGCTGAGCCACAACAGAATTTCCTCGGTCACTATTTCTCAAATTTGAATCTCAACTTTTCTAATTGCCTACTATATCCTAAAAAGGTAAACAAAACATAACTTATTTACAAAGAAATCCAAACCAGATTAGAAAGAAAATGATTCTCTAGTTATTGTATTTTTTCAAATCCATGAAAAGGCTCATTTTCAAAAATTAGCCCCCTGGCCAAGATAATCAAAGTCAAACAGCATCTTCTTGTTCTTAGATTAGCACAGATAGCTCACTGTTATGCAAAAGAATGCCTGGTTTTATTTTATAAGAACCTGAGATCAAAACAACAAAATCAAGTGAAGTCGGCCTTGTTGAAGCTTAGACCAGAGCTTTTCTGAGCATAAACTGACCAAAAGTTAAATCTATTATGGTTCAAGCAGAGAAATCTAGGTACCTATAGAATAAGAATAAATATTTCCTAAGTATATTCTTTGGAGTATATTACACTTTGGAATATGCTGTTCCACTTGAAGTTGTAATATGATGGGTTCATGAAATCTTCAGAAGTATGCCTTTATTGAAGGCATACTTCTATATTCTATATTCTATATTCTTTGAACATATTCTATATTCTTTGAAAATTCTATATTCAAAACATTCAAAACATTCAAAACATATATTCAAAACATTCTATATTCTTTGAAAGATTAAGAAAATATCATAATTCTTTTATGCTTTAACAAAAAATGTCTTATTTTATGTATATAAAGCTGCCTCCTAAGAAGTTCTGACAAGCTGTCTGTACATAGCTAATTGAAATTCTATAGTCCTCTGTGGTCTCAAAATGTACAACAGGTATCTAATACTTTTCCTCTAAGACTAAATTTTATTGGACTCTACCTAGAATCCTAGGGTTTTGTTTTATAATTGTATTTTGTGGCTTAATCATGATCATCAATCAGAATGTGGACTGGTTAAAATGTAGATAATAAGCTCAAAGGGCTTTTCAGTTTTGTCTTAGTCATTAAACTATGAGGTTCTCATTACCAGACAGAAAATTTACCAGTGGTTCTATTACACCACATAAGTGGACTTGAGGAGGGACAGCCAATCCTCTTAGTTTCATTAGAACCTAGTATGATGTGTCAGAGAAAGCAATTAGTCAACAATATACACTATGCTCCTTTATAACATGCAGCTGGCATTGGGAGTGAGCTATTGCTCTTTTCCATGAAGAATCCAGCTGGAAGTCATCTCTTTATTAAACTTCTTTAGTACTCTGCTTATTCCTTATGGGACTTTATTTTTGGAGTACAGTGACTGCTGTGCACATTTTATTTCTCTTCCTAAACTATTAAGCAAGTACACTATGCCTTAACATCTTTGGCTTCTCTTGGAATGTTATAGTATTATTTGTATTTGTATTTAATACCCATCACTAGTGCTAGAACAAAATGCAATAGTAATACTATCAATACCAAATTCATCAGTATTATAGGTTAAAAATAAATAGGCTTCTGAGGATTGGTCTAGGAATCATATCACCATTTATATAATATAGGAAACTGCTTTGAGTTCCAAAAACCTAACCTACAAATTCTTAGAACACAGCAGATACTTCTTAAATAGCATGTATAATCAGAAAGGACCCAGACAACAAGTATACAGATGAGTAAAGATGTTGACTTTCCCAATTTTGTAAATAAGAGAGAATGAATTTTTCTTTCAAAAATGTAGTAATTTAAAAAATAACTTTAAACCTTTTAATTTAAAAAAAAGTATAGAAATTTAAAAGTAACATTTTGTGAAAACAGTAGGAAATTGTTTCAAAATTAATGCATGGATATATTACCAGACCAAATGAATACTTTAAGTGTTTTTAGTTAATCCAGATAATCTAGGTTAAACAAAGCAATCCCATGTCATTCATAAATCAAAAGTTCAACTTACCATTTATGTTTATTGCTGGCAATACAATTGACATCTTTGGTCTTGTGGTCTTGTTATGGGTGGTAGCTGGTAATAGCAGGTGATCCTAAGATTAACAAAGAACAATTTGTTACACATACAATTGGCTCAGTCCTATAACAAGCCAAATTCAGAGTTTCGAAGATGCCAACATTTCATTGGGATGAGAAAAAAAAAATGACAGTTATTTGAATCTGACTGCAGGGTAATTTACTACAAATCATTTTATGATTCATTCATTCATAATGCAATAAACATTATGATTTACTGAGTGACTATCATTACCAAGTATTATGTAGTATTCTTGGAATACTCCTAGGTTCTGATAGCTCATATGTTGCAGTATACTATAAAGAGTACTGGTCAAGCATTCAGAACAGAGGGATTTTAATTCTAGTTCAGCCATGGAATAGCTGTAAGATCTGGATCTACTTTCAGTCCTAAAAACAAGGTGGCTAGACTAGATAATGTCCCAAGATACTGATATTACCTATCCAACAGAGTCATTTCAAAACTTCTTTTTAAAAGAAGAGGAATATTGCCCCACCAAAAAAAATTCTGATCCCAAATTATCAATATATAAAAGAATCTTGCCTGCTTAGCCTCTTCTCCCTTTGAAGCAGCCACAGTGCTAGACTTCTTTTTGGTAAGCAATAGGTATATACTACTAAAGAAGATGTAAAATTCTTGCCTTTAAAAAGTACACAGCTTCATGGAAGAGTTATATATATAAATGCATCCCTAGCACAATTACATAGTTCTAAATGTAATACTGTCAACTTCTGATCATCTTTAAGTGACTCAGGGCATCTGAGGTTTCTGGTTTCCAACCACACAAAAACTGAAGTAAGAATGAGCCAAGAGGAGTTTGGCTTCAAAAAGGGGGAAGTATGAGTGTTTTGGAAAAGGTATGTACATCTGTAGGTATTCCAAAGCTGACTGTAAATAACTTACGAGTTTGATGTTAATTATTATTTTCAATAACTCCGCTTTTTCCTAGCAAAAACATGGGAATTGTCATAGCAAAAAGGAAAAAAATGTGCACTAGTGTTTCCATTTAAGGGAATGTGGTTAAAATGGAAAGAAAGCCAACCCTCAGTCTAACTCCTCTTGCTTTCTTTCTTGTTCCTTTGTTCATTTGTTTCATCATTCAATAAACTTTCTATATAGAAGGACACATCAAGTAGAATTTGACATAGCTGAGTGATGAAAATTCAATGCAACTTAGTTCAAAATCAATATTACTATGAAATGTAATTAACAGCAGAGCTAAGAAAAAACCTAGACTGCGAAAAACAAACTGAAATTAATGTACATGAACAGAACTGTACAGAAAACATTTCTAGTATCTGCTTGCTCTTTGTCTAATTCAAGGCAATATCTCCATGAGAACAAGTTTTTTTAAAAAGAGGGGGAAGATGAGTGATTGTTCTGTTAGAATTCCAGCATTGCAGCATAGGAGGGTTTTTTTTTTTTTTTTTTAAGTGCATTGTTAGACACAAAGATCACACATCTCTGAAGTAAGATAACATATGGTGGCCAAGACAAAACAAAATTTGCCGATCTTCATGCCATGAAAATTATAAATAGCTGAACTCCTATAATTAAAATATTGTTTCAAGATCACCAAAATTGAATGAGAAAACAAACCAACAAACTTACAAGCCCCCAATTAAGGCTACTGTAAAAATAAACACACTTAGATTCCATTGGTCATGGGTTAAGGCCAGGCTCAGAATTAAATCTGAGTTTCCTGCTAAGATCTAGATGTTACATTAAACATTTAAAACATGATTTTCTTAACATAATGCCTCCTACTTTCTCTCTTCATTAAATTTCTAACAAAGTAGTTACTTTTACAACAGAAAACCAAAAAAATTATTAATTTTGAAAAAGAAAGACCACATTTTGAATGCATAAAAACTATTACAGTTACCCTGCCTTATATCTAATTATTAAAAGTTCTCAAACTGGGGGGGAAACCTATAATTTAAAGTGCTTTTTTACCAAAATTCCTATAAGTTAGAATTACAGGGAATCAAAGCTGGTATACTACAAACTCTGTGTTTATTTTATATTACAAAAATAATTTATACATACACACACCTGGGACAGGGTAGTTGCTTCACTTAGCATTTACTTTGACTTCCTCAAATGCTTCTTGCCACAATAATGAATTTTCAATCACTTTTTCTCTCCAACTGTGTTCATCCCACTCTTTTTTATGGCATTTTACTAATTCTATTAGTGACATCTCCAGAAACAAAGGAGTCAATCAACAAATATTCATTGACTTCTTACCATTAAGAAAAAATTTACTAGGTATAGTGACCTGCCATGTATTCACATTGTGCTACAGAAGATATTTTCTTTTAAAGAACATAAATTCAGGCTTTTATTGTGTCAGGGAAAGAATGCCAATTGTGGCAGAAACAGTCGTTTGTGGCCAAGTGTCTGCTTTCCCTTCTATAACAGAGTAGAAATAGAATCTTCCATATTTAGTTGGACACAAAGCCACCGAGAATAAACAATATTCCCTTGCAACCAAATGAAGCCATACATTCAAATTTTGGTCGGTGGTCTGTCAAGAGAAATGGTGCATGCAACTTTGTCAAGGGGGTGATGGTGGAAGGCAACCTCCCTCCTTCCCTTTTCTCTTCCCTGCTAGCTAGAATGCAGATAATGTGACTGTGAGATCTGGAGGAGCTATCCTGGACTGTGAGATGGAAACTGCAATCTGAGGATTATGGAGCAACAAGATAGAAGGAGCTGGGAACAGTGATGATCAAGGAGTTACTGTAAGACCTCTAGAACTTACATATGGGAGAGAGACAAACTTCTAATCTGTCTCAGCCACCATTATTTTGGATTTTCTGTCACTGAGTACTAAACCTAGTAGTTATAAATTTGTGAAATACTATTAATGGTGTTTATTCAAGAGAAATCTCAGTAAGGGTTAAAGTAATCGGAGATAGCTTTACTCTTTTTAACAGCATAAAAGAACCCATATTTGTTATCTAGCCTCCGTGATGTATTTCCTTCCAAACCCCCTTTCTTATTTATTAAAGAACTTGTACAGGAAATTCAATCCTGGAACAGTACCAGTACAATTAGATGAATGAACAAAACTCTTTTCAATTAATATACTCTAACTGCAACAAAGGTGAAGCTACTTAAAAATAAAAAGCAGAAAAAAGATGTTGCCATAGAGACATATATGATATGTTTTGCCACTGTCATTCAAAACTATGTCACTAACTTTAAGATATCTTCAAATGGACTCCTAAAAAGCCTTTATAGGACTGAGATACCAAGGGACATCTTCAGGGGGGAAACTATGTGGACAAATATTATAATCAACACTTTGTTATTTTTATTCCCAGAGGAAGTTAGAGAAACACTGGTGGGAAAATACCAAAACATTTCACTATGAGAATAAAGCATCAGTTTTCCAATGTTATGCAATACTGTGCATGAGAAAACACACTATTTTCATACAGTTCTCTCAATCCCCTCTTTCAAGCACTTTGTTAAAAAGAGATAAAATGTTAGTGCACAATACAGCATCCTGTCTCTTCTCTTTTTAAGAGTGCTAAAGCACTGGAGACTAACTTATCCAAAAGAATAGGGCCATATTTGCTCAGCTAAAGGTTATGATAATAAAACACAATAAAATTGAGGTCCTACTAAATGCTCATTCCACTTATGTATGTAGAGTAGAAACTGACCTCAACTTAAGCCAACTTACTAGGTTAAATGACCCTTCCTATTCCTCCCCCTATAAAACTTACTAACTCATGCCCTTAGCACACTGAACACTCATAATTAATTGTGTATTTTTCCAAAACTACTTTTGCTAAGTGTGTTTGTTACTAATTGTGTAATTTAATAAAATACAACATAACTGATAAAAATACAGAATGTAAAGAAGAGCGCTGGGAGTGTAGTTTATGTAGGAAAGACAATGTGGAACGCTAGTAGATCTGGACTCAAAAAAAATTGCCTTACCTTGAAACTTGACTAATGAATGCACATTTACATAATTAAAGGAAATAAAATATACATACATATCTTTTGTATACATACATACACACATCTTTTAACAAAAATGATCTCCCACTTTACACCATTTTGTTAACTAAACAACATATTATCCGTTAGTCTCTACCGTACTTGGTGAAACAGCTTTTCTTATATTAGGAAACTCTGGCTCAAGGCTACAGCCCTTTACTTTGGATAGAAAGGATTTAATATTTAGTATTTAATATTAACCATGTCCCATAGGGATGAGGGAAACTTGGTCTGCAACACGCTGCACTGGTGATAGTAAGCAGTTTTCACTTAGACCAACATGAACCTCTATCAGTCAAAAAGTTTTATAAATCAGGCCCGCATTAATAACAATGGCCTCTTGACATTTTATATTTGATCCATAGCCACTGGATTACAGGGATGGGGCTGATTTTCCAACACAGAAAATTGTTAAAATCCAGATAAAAAATAAAAACAGCATTTATCCACATTTAAAAAAATAGCTTTGTAATTAATTTTCTCTAATCTATTTTCCTTTCCTAGAGAGTTTTGTTTCTACTATCACTACCTCATTTACCTTACCAAGTATCTTTCAAACTGCCAAACAAGTTGAAAAGCATATCAAACCTTAAAAATAAAAGGGCCAAAGCAGTCATTAAAAGTAGCCCTTTCAAAGTTATTTATCAAATTCACAACATGCTGAATTAATGTTATTTTCTAGTAGTTATACTGAAATGTGTTCATTCAAAGCAATTAAAAAGCAAAGGCAATTAGGAAATTTGAAATCATTAAAATACATAAACACACATAGTGACATATCCTGAAAACAAAAATTGTAAAAAAAATTCAGTAGTAGTAAAATTAAGTAGAGTGTAATCATTTAAAAGTTTATCAAAATGTCTATGATGTAGAACTTCCCATCACAGTAAAAACATAAGCAAAGTATATTACTCATCCCCGAACTAGAAACAGTTAAATAGAAATAACTAATATGAATGCAGTATTTGTGCCACTAATGTATGCAATAAAACTACAGACTAATAAAAGGAAATGTAAAGTTTGCATCTGCACCATTAGTATTCATGATAGCCAGAGGAAGAATAAATCAAAGCTTAGTGCACAACAGATGGCCCGAGAGTAAGCCAAGGTTTACATTTTGAGAAGAGGAAAATTTTGACACTAAATTCAAATCTAAGAATGCGGGCAAGTTCACCAGAGGAAAAATCAGCTTGATATCCTAATAAGTGCAAACTCAAGTTTTGCACTACGACATAGTTCTCATATCAAACTCTACAGGAAGTCCCCAAAACTGCCCAACTGACCTTGAACTCCCCTTTTATTCACACAAAAAGGTATACAACTGAATCATCCAAAATTGTCATTTTTGTGAGTTAAATCTCAGTAATTTCATAATGTTCAACCTAGTACTTATATGTGTCTCTTTTTTAAACCTGGAATTAATTTTGAGTTTCATGGTCAAAATTATTCCTTGCAAACTTTCCCAAGAATAAGACAGTAGCCTCCAAATCTTTCTTCTCTCTTGACGAGAGTTTCAGGAAAAGTGTTTCTAAACCAGGGTAGGATTGTTTTCCCTAAAGAAAGCTCTTAGATAAAATGCTGGTTATGTGTCTTTGACTTCATAATACTTCATTCAATAATTTGAGGTCATCAAACTTCAAAACTTTGTCATCTATGATACAGAGCTTTTTCAAAGGCTGGACTGTATGTGATTTAGGAAAATATATTAGGACCCCTGAAACGTGTTATCAATCATTTTTTGAGTGGCCAAGAGTGTTGACAATCCCAAAAAGCCTTTTATAAAGGAAAAAGACCAAACACTAAATTTTGATTTAACCATATGAGAGTTTGTCAGACATAATGTTTATAAGATGTTTCATTTTTAAAAACTGACCTTACTCAGGACTACTGTCAGGAAGTAAATTTCTTGAGAAATAACTTGCATCCTACAGATATGCTATGAAAGCAAAGCATGGGGAAGGGACAGAGGGAGAGTTGGAGGCTACAGCATCTTGAGTCAACAAGTTTTCTGAGAAAAGAGATTAATTAGGAAACACTTCAAGGAAAGTTAAATATAGATATCTAAGAGAATTACTTTTTGTTGGGAAAAAATGGGGGAAATATTGGGTTGAAACCAAAAAAAATCATTTTTTTAAAGTTCTAGGCAGAGGCCATGGGAATGGGGTAAACTTGTACAAGAGTAGACTCAAATGTTCCATGTGTTTAAGTAGGGGGATAGGAATATGAGGAGACATTATTCTAGCTAATTCCTTCGTATCAGTGATTCTACAATCTTCTAAAGGTAGAAGAGGGGGCCTACTTAATTTATATTTCTAAAGGAATCTCTTCTAGCGTGATTCTTAGTGCCTGGATATTTCCCTGGTCTTCTCTAAAGATCTTGATCCTTTTCTTTCCAAAGCGATTTTGATCTTGGTTTCACACAGTGGAATAGGAAGGACTATAAAATATCTGTAAAGTACATTTTAGGAAAGATTGGGCTTGACAAGGCAAATAACAAGGTGAAAAAAAAATATGTTCCTTAAATTTCTTTTAACTCCCTTAAAATTTTAATTCATAATCTTTAATAATCCAATTTATCTACCTTAGTGGACAAATTTTCTCTTGGGCTCCTGTGTTAGCAAAACAGCCAGACTAAACACTTGTCTACACTGGAAACTGAGCTTTGTTGCCAGCTGCAGTCCTTTCTCAGGAGGGAGATATGATACTATATAGACCTGTTCCATAATCCAGAGAGATCTCTTTTTGTATCATATAGGTATACTTTCCAGAACTTAGTATAGTTCTTTTTATTCTCATCATAAATAGAACAGCAAGTTCTCAGTTTCCATTCAGTTTTAAAGTGAATTTTTCAGAAATAACGAATTTGTGGAAAAATTTAAAATTTTTGTTTTCATTGGTCAAATACTGTTCTAGAAAGGACTTCAGCTAAATTTCAGGTAGAAATCACTTAAAAGGCAAAGTACAGTATAACAGTATTAATTTTAACTTCGGTAATAATTAGGATCCCATAGAAAGCAGTTAGTCTTATGCTCAAAAGAAGCCAGGATCAAAAGTGGACTTGGTAACAGTAGCAAGTTCCTCTGAAACAGAAGTTCTTAACAAAGGATATGTATCAGAATCACCTACAAGACTTTACAATATAAAAACCTAGGTTCCCTACTCCCCACAAAGAAATTGATACAGTAAGTCTGAGGTGGGCCAAAATATTCCGTTTTATCTGGTTTAAACAAGTATCCCTGGTGATTCTAATGCAGACAGTTCCAGGACACCACTATGCAAGCAGTGGTCAGCAAGACACGGAGATAAGGAGAGTGAACTCTGGACCTGTACCTCCTGGACTTAAATTCTGCCTCTACCGACTAATTTTTAGCTGTAGGATCTAGAGCAAGTGCCTTGATCTCCCTAAGCCCTTGTTTTCTCATCAGTAAAATAGGGACAATACCTACCACATGGACTGTTAGTAAAGACTGAACAAGTTAATACTTTAAAGCACTTGGAATAGTGACTTGGTACACAGAAAGCACTAATAGAAGTGTTTGAGGAGTTCCCATCGTGGCTCAATGGGAACAAATCTGACTAGTATCCATGAGGACGCAGGTTCGATCCCCGGCCTCGATCAGTGGGTTAAGAATCTGGTGCTGCTCCACCCAGAATGGCCATCATCAAAAGGTCTACAAACAAGAAGTGCTGGAGAGGGTGTGGAGAAAAAGGAACCCTAGTACACTGTTGGTGGGATTGTAAATGGGTGCAACCACTGTGGAAAGCAGTATGGTGATTCCTCAGAAAACTAAAAATAGAACTACCATTTGATCCAGCAATCCCACTTCTGGGCATCTATCCAGAGAAAACCACGACTTGTAAAGACACATGTACTCCAATGTTCATTGCAGCATTCTTTTCAATAGTCAAGGCATGGAAACAACCTCAATGTCCATCGACAGAGGAGTGGATCAAGAAGATGTGGTACATATACACAATGGAATATTACTCAGCCATTAAAAAGAACGAAATACCAGCATGTTTTGCAACATGGATGGACCTAGAAACTATCATGCTAAGTGAAGTCAGCCATACAGTGAGACACCAACATCAAAAGCTTTCACTGACATGTGGGATCTGAAAAAAGGACAGACTGAACTTCTTTGCAGAACAGATGCTGACTCACAGACATTGAAAAACTTATGGTCTCCGGAGGAGACAGTTTGGGGGGTGCAGGGATGTGCTTGGGCTGTGGGATAGAAATCCTGTGAAATTAGATTGTTATGATCATTAAATAACTACAGATGTGATAAATTCATTTGAATAATAAAATAATAAAAAAATAGGAAATACAGAGGAGAAGCTACCAGAGAGATAACAAAATATTACATTTACTTAAAATTTTAAAAAAATGTAATTGCAGGTTAAAAAAAAAAAAAAAAAAAAAAGAGTCTGGTGTTGCTGTGAGCTGTGGTGTAGGCTGCAGATGTAGCGTGGCTATGGTGTAGGCCAGCAGCTACAGCTCCAATTCAACCCCTAGCCTGGGAACCTCCATATGCCGCGCCTAAAAAGACACACACACACACACACACACACACACACACACACACACACACAGAGTGTTAGAAATATTTTTTTTAAAGGACCCAAAAGTTTGAGATCAGAGAAGTCCTTGAGGAAATGCAACAGGAAGCATGAGCATGGGCACCAACACTGCTGTCTAGGTTTCTTTCTTTCTATCTCAAAGTTGAGAGCCACTGTCCAGTCTGAATAAAAGAAACTGAGAGTGACAGGCACTTACAAGTGATCCAGACTCCCAAGTCTAGAAATGAAAGCTCTTCATAATTTGGTCCCTACTGATCTGGCCTATTTCTACTGTGACTTCTCATTATTCCTCTTTTCACAAACACTGGTGCCAACTGTCATAAACAGTCTATAAATTCAACAAAGGAAGACACCCTGATATTTCATGCCCTTTACTTTTAAAAAGGGCAGAGGAAAAATAACTAAAGCATAAGAATTCAAAGGTTTTACTCTGTGCTTTTTCTGAGGGTTTTTTTTTTGTTTGTTTTTTAAAGCACTGCTGGATAGTGTGTGGTAGGGGGTGAGATTATAGCTGGAGAGGAGAGTTGGAAGAAGTTACATTTGTTTAAATTTTTTTAAAAAAGCATGAGTTAGCAGGGAAAAAAATCTGGAAGTTGGAAGGGTGGAAAAGAGTTGAATGCTAGCCTGGGCTGAGGCTTTTGTCTGACAGAAGAGAGACTGGGGCAGTGACTCTGTGTGCTTTGGGTGGGGGGGCGGTGCTAGAGGGGCGAGGGGTTGTTTCGCTGTCTATTGTTTGATTTAATATCCCGTTTACAATATCTTCAAGAGACTCCATCAAAGGGCTACATTACTTACCAAGTTTTTGAAATTCTGGATTTGTGTTTCTTTTCGATATGTCACTACACCAAAATTAGTCTTTTAAAAGGGCAAACAAAAAAGTCTAGTTTTATTTGAATTACATAGATAAAGGGTTTTCTCACTCTGTGGGGGGACTTCATAATATTCTTCTGACAAGGAAACACCTTTAAAAATCAAGTTAAATCCTAGTAGCAAAAAAAAAAAAAAAAAGGAAAAAACAAAAAAAAAAGGTTATCATAAGCCTAGTTATTTGAAGAATTTGTGCAGCAACTATCTGTAGGACACATGCCTTTCTCTGCTTCCTTCCACTGCCATGTCTCTTACCCCACTCAGTCCCTCAGCTCAGCTTCTGCTAAGGCATGAAGCACTTTTCCCCCAGTCTCAACACAATTTGCTCTTTGGCTTGTGTTATTTTCCTCCTTCTGCCTTCAAAAGGTCACAGCTACTCCTAATATCCATCCAGGTCTAGCTGAGACTAATCTCATCCTTAGAAATGTGCTCCTACTACTAGGTTCAGAAGTGGCGCCTCCATTTGGTTTGACCAGGCTGCCAACATGAATCCCAGTGTAGGTGTTACAGGGGCCCAGAGATCCGAGATGAGAGGATACTGAAGGGCCTATACGATAAGGTATAAAAGCAAGAGAGATCAGAGCCAAGATTTTAATTTGAAATTCTTGATAGTTAATATTGGTAAGGCAAGCTATGGCTTATATTCCTGAGCTTATTAAATAATTTTCATTTTGGTCATGTGAATTTCAAATTATTTTCCCTAAGTCTTCAAGATTTGGTACTTAGTTTTTATAGTACTAGTTGTTGATTTTGGCAATCCAGCATGCCAATAGCTTTTCTACTTGTTGGTATCACCGTTGAGAGGGCTTTTATGAGGGAAATACCTCTAATTACAGAAGCCGGAAGCAGGGGGACACTGCCTCTCTCCCAGATCCCTTGCAGCTAGGGCATGGGCCTAAGTACCTAAGCTTAGTAAGATTCTCCCTTTAAATTCAAAGATTTGGGTATTAGTGAATAAAGACTCAGAGAAATACAAATTATTCATAGCAGTGATGAGAGTCTGCCAAGCAGTGCTAGCAAGCTGTGGGGTATCCAGCAGTGGACTGTCCTAACCTAACTTGAGTTGAGACAATGACTGTGTTCCTGGCTCCTTCCATGTTCCAAGCTGAATTCTCCAATCTTCCATGGAATCTGTGAACTAACAAAAAGCCTTCCAATAAATTCCTTTTCTGCTTAATGTTAGCAGTTTCTACTTCAAGTTACATTAGGTTTCTGATGTTTACAACAAAGAAACATTACTGGCATAGAGCTTTAATTTCATTTCTGACATATTTGATATTGCTAGTTAATGTCTAACCTAACATCTTCCAAAAATACTAATTTTAATTAATCATGGCATTATTTTAGGTAGATAAAAAAATACAATAGATTGAGTCATAAATCAGTGGTCTTCCTTATCTCCCATTTGATGTTCCAAGTAATGAAAACTGACTCTGTTAACAGCATTCTACTTAAATGTCTTCATAAATATTATATTCTAATTGTCAAAGCTATTTGCTTTTATCCACTGCTCACCCTAGATTTCTCTGTGCAGCATCTGACATGAACTTTCTCTCCTCAAATTCTTAGTGCTCATTTCCCTCCAATGCTGTTGTTGCCTTCTCTTCCACCACATCCCATATTATTATAGGTGTTTCTCAGAGGTGAATCTTTTCATTCCATATCATCCCTTGGCATTCCTTTTTTTTTTCTTTTTTCTTTTTAGGCCTGCATCTGAGGCATATGGAAATTTCCAGGCTAGGGGTCAAATTGGAGCCACAGCTGCCAGCCTGCATCACAGCCATAGCAATGCCAGATCCAAGCTGTGTCTGCTACCTATACCACAGCTCACGGCCATGCCAGATCCTTAACCCACAGGGATCAAATCCACATCCTCATGGAAACTAGCTGGATTCCATGACGGGAATTCCCATCCCTTGCCATTCTCATCTAGTTCCAGGACTTAAAGTACATTTCTGGCTCAAACCTCTCAAAACCTAACTGAAGACCCATATTTAAAACTGTTCATTAAACATCTCCACTGGAATACTCTATAATAGGGTCTTTAAACTACAGTTTATCTTCCTTGTGGTTTCTTATTTTTGTTGACTCATCCATTTCTATTTAGTTATCCAAATAGAAAGAAAATCGTCTTGGACTCATCCATTTTTCTTACTCTCAACACCAAATACACCCCTTTCTCATTCCTGAGCTTAAGTCCCCATTACACCTCTTTTACACCTCTTCTCACTCCTTGGTAGTCTCATTTGGTCTCAGGGTTTTAAATTTTATCTATGCACAGATGACTCCCAAATTTACATTTCTAATCCATTTCATTCCCATGGCCTTGACTCCTATATCCAACTGCCTACTCAATATATCCCCTTGGACATCTTGTAGTTAAAACATCCAAAACCAAGCTCCTGATTTGCTTCTTCAATAGTGTTTCTCATTTCAGGGGCAATGCCATTCTTCTCAGGTGCTCAGGCCAAAAATAATGTAGTATTCTGCCGGAGGCCAGCTCTGGCAGCCAGGGGGTATACATCCCGATCGGAGAGGGACACGGCGTCGGCGAATGTACAATTACGGAGACAGCCTCTTTGTCCCTTCTTTCAGGGCGCTGAACTGCTCAAATTTTATTAGCATAAGTGGTTGATTATATAGACAGTTTTTCACTACAGATTACATCATAGTGTTAAAAGTACATTGGTCAACTATTAGGCTTTGTTTTTTGATCACATGGTACAGTAGCAATTCATCACATTCTAAAATCTTCAACGTAACTAAATTTAATGCGTACAAATCAAGGACAAACAGGTGTAGCATATCATGTGGGAAAGGGGAGACTCAGCACAAACCATCTCATGGCCAGCCAATTCCCACAAGCTGAAGAAGTTACAAACACAAAAAAAAATCTGTCTTTAGACTAGTGTCTACCTTTAAAGCATCCTTGGCAGGGAAACAGTATGAGAAAATACAAATCAGCTTAGCTAGCTACCGCTAAATGTTTCTAAAATCAAGGACAAGACTCACAGCTGGGTTTCTTTTGATCAAGAATAATATATGTCTAACTTCTATAAACCTCATTAAAATCCTAACTCTAAAGTTTACTGTGACTAGTTAGCAGATAAACACTATATATTAAGTTGGATATGAATAGGGAAAAGTCCTTCAGGATGAAATTTCTATTATATTATTATTGTAACTTTGTTAAATCACAAATCACCACAGGAAAATAAGGGTGGGAAATAAGAATAATAAGCAAATAATCAGGAAAGACTGAGGAAAACTGAATAACAAAACAGGAAAAGACTAGGTTACCCGAGAAACAATCCACGTTTTCCAGTGCAAACATGGAAATTGCTTTCCCAGGAAAGCCCCAATTCTTCCCCATAAACTTCAAAATGAGAGCTGTGTAACCTGAGGCCTGCCCTCTACCATTCAGGCAGGCTTTTTATCCTGACCAGAATCCCACTTTCAGCATGCACCATTCAGGCAGGCTTTTATCCTGTCCAGAGGCCCACCTTCGGCTTGTACCTTGTACCGTTCAGGTGAGCTCCCTTTCTTGGTTAGGAACCTGCCTTCAGGTTTTTCTGCCATCAGGCAAAGTCCTTTTTTTGAGTCCCTGCATCTCCTTGGATCCCCGCAGTATTCTTCTCATATTCCACATCCAATCCACCAGCAAAACCTACTGATTCTACTTTCTAAATATATCCAGAATCTAACCATCAGTCCATTGTTCGTATAATTATAATAGCCTCCTAATGGTCTGCCCACTTCTGCTCTTCCCTCCTTAAAATCTTCTCTCATCACAGCAACCAGAATGATCCTGCTAAAATGTACATCAAAATGCTCCAATGATTTCCAATCTCAGAGTAAAATCAAATAACCTCAATGGCTTTTAAAGATGTATATGTTATCATCTGACATCATCCTCTATGGTTCTTTCCCTAATTTTACTCCAGCTATAACAGCCTCCTTTCTTGTTCCTTATATACAAGGAGTATGTTCTTGCCTCAGGGCCTTTACATTTGCTGTTCCCCCTGGAATATCATCTCCTAACATATGGGTATGGCATGTATCTTCACCCCATTCAAATCTTCACTTAAATGTACACTTTTCAGTGAGGGCTTTCCTGGCTACCCTAGTTAAATTGTACAACACATCCCCAACAAAGGTACTCACATCCTTTCACTTTCTGCTTTATTTTTCTCTCCAGCACTGTTATCTGTCTTTATCCTTTACAAGAAAGCTCTACAATAGCTGACATTTTTATGTTTTGTTCGTCAGTGAATTCCCAGAATCTATTACAGTCTTTCATACGACAGATATCCAAAAATGGTTCATAATATAAACAAATTAGCTACAGGGGACTTATAATAGCAGCTTTTAACTAGCTCTCTGTCTTAAGGAAGCAAGGGTACCTGAGACCCTCAGCAGGTCTGTAGGGTCAAACTATTTTCATAATAATATCAAGATATTATTTGCCTTTTTTCAATGTTGGAATTTGCACTGATTGTGAAAAAGCAAGGTAAAACTGCTGGGCCTTGGCATGAGTCTAGGTGCTAACACCAAACTATACTAGTAATCATGCATTCTTCACTGCCACACACTCATAGTAAAAATGAAACAATGAATTAGTGAACACAAAAATTTAAAAAGTCAATTTCAATTAAGAATATTTTTATCAAAACAGTAAAAATTATTAATATTCTCTGATGAATATCACATAAAATAGCACAGTATGCTGCCTACTGAAGCACGATGGCTACCTCAAAACAAAACAAAACTTAGGGGAGTTCCCGTCGTGGCGCAGTGGTTAACGAATCCGACTAGGAACCATGAGGTTGCGGGTTCAGTCCCTGCCCTTGCTCAGTGGGTTAACGATCCGGCATTGCCGTGAGCTGTGGTGTAGGTTGAAGACACGGCTCGGATCCCGCGTTGCTGTGGTTCTGGCTTAGGCCGGTGGCTACAGCTCCAATTCAACCCCTAGCCTGGGAACCTCCATGTGCCGTGGGAGCGGCCCAAAGAAATAGCAAAAAAGACCAAAAAACAAAACAAAAAAAACCAAAACTTAAGTGAATGAGTTGCTGGCCAAATTACACACTTTAACTTGAAATAATGACTGACAAACTATTGTTATTCAGGCTTGAGTATCCGTCAGACATTTTCTTGAAAATAAGAGAAGTAAGCATGTCAATTCAAAGAAAATAGCTAACAATATTGTATTGCAAATGATAAAATTTAAGTTTTCAAGAGAAAATCAGTATTTTTGAAACCTTGTATCCACCACTATGAGCATAATAGTGATACTACTGAACATGATTTTTAAAATATTGGATAATGAAATGTGTTCATATCTAGAAGATATACCTAATTCAGTGAACCTGTATTTTCCAGATGACCAGCACATGATGTTACAAGATCATCCATGAGTAAAAGTTCCACTCAAAGTATAAGATAGATCAAGGGCTTTTAATGTTATCAAGGGTAAAAGTTCCATTGACATGGTATCAGATTCCACGGTGCAATTAATCTTTTAAGAAATAATCACTTATTGAGTTCTGATATAGTGTCAGAATATACCCCAAATTATCTGAAAAGTGTATTAAAACAGTTCTCCTGTTTCCAATTACATATCAGTATTTTCTTCATATATTTATACCAAAACAACATATTGAATGGAGAAATACAAATGAGAATCCTATTTCTTAAAGCAGGTATCAGAAATTTAAAAAACTTTAAAACAATGCCAATCTTCTCAGTAAAAAAATTATTTTTGTTTCAAAGCATATAATATTTATTAAAATATTGTTTTATTATTGTTATTTTCAAGTGAATCATTAAATATTTTTAACACTTCTTAGTTTTAATTTCTACTAATGGCTAATGATACTGAGCATCTTTTTGTATGCTATTAGCTTTTTTGTATATCTTCTTTGGCAAAATGTCTACCCAAATCCTGTGCTCATTTTAAAATCGAGTTGTCTGAGTTATAAGATTTCTTTATTCTAGATACAAGTCCCTGATCCGATACACGATTTTTAATAATTTCTCCTATTCTATGGATTCTCTTTTCTCTTTCTTAATAGTCTGTTTAAAGCATAAAATTTTTTACTTTTGAAGAAGTTCAAACATAATTATCTAACAAGTCATATTTGTCTATAACATAAAATTTCCACTCTCTGCCTTGTGTTTTTCTGGTCTTTCTTTGGTGTGTGATCCGGAAGCATATGCTATACCTTTAACATCATTCTGAATCATATAATGTCAGGATACTATATAAGCAGGGAAAAATTTGTCATCATAGATAATCTTTATAGCCTCTAATCTATATAAATAAAATCGCCGATAATTATATGGAAGTAAGAACTAAGGATGATTGTAAATAAAGGTGAGTTAAAGTAATTTCAATATAATTATTTCAATATTATCAATAGGACCCTGAAATGCATTTGCATGAATAATTCTAACACAGTCACATATTAAAATGTTAAAGTCAAAACACATATAAGAAGCACTCTTAGGAGTTCCCGTCGTGGCGCAGTGGTTAACGAATCCGACTAGGAACCATGAGGTTGCGGGTTCGGTCCCTGCCCTTGCTCAGTGGGTTAACGATCCGGCGTTGCCGTGAGCTGTGGTGTAGGTTGCAGACGCGGCTTGGATCCTGTGTTGCTGTGGCTCTGGCTTAGGCTGGTGGCTACAGCTCCGATTCGACCCCTAGCCTGGGAACCTCCATATGCCGTGGGAGTGGCCCAAAGAAATAGCAAAAAGACAAAAAAAAAAAAAAAAAAAAGAAGAAGCACTCTTACATATCAGTAATTATTCTTAATATGTTTTAAGTCACGAGTAGTGGAAACAGTTCTATAAATCTTTCAATCTATTATTTCCAGCCAGGATACACCTTGTGCATGAAGAGAAATGAGAACTGTTAAATGATTTTCTTTGTTCACAAGGATGAAATAAATGTATGACTATTATGGGCAGTCAAAGAATGATCAAAGTACAATCTGATGACAACTCAGAATACAAAACTTTTCTAGAAAATAAAATTATTCCAAAATAAAATAGTAAGTTAAAATTATAATAGAGTGGTTTTTTTTTTTTTTTTTTTTTTTTTTTTTTTGTCTTTTTGCTATTTCTTTGGGCCGCTCCCGCGGCATATGGAGGTTCCCAGGCTAGGGGTCGAATCGGAGTTGTAGCCACCGGCCTAAGCCAGAACCACAGCAACGCGGGATCCGAGCCGTGTCTTCAACCTACACCACAGCTCACGGCAATGCCGGATCGTTAACCCACTGAGCAAGGGCAGGGACCGAACCCGCAACCTCATGGTTCCTAGTCAGATTCATTAACCACTGTGCCACGACGGGAACTCCTAGAGTGGTTTTAAATCACAAAGGTTCAGGTGAGTATATAACTTAGCTATTTAATTATTTATAAATAATCCAAGAGCAAGTTCAAATCTAAAAAATAGGTAGTGAATGCTACTCATCAGTATTGCCACAGCTATGAATATAAATCCAATTTATGGCTCGCCTATATAATTAAGTATATGCGGGTGGGTGATAGGGGGAAATGTTGGGACTGAAGAGTATGTTTGGTCATTTAAGACTAACTGGCTTTAAAAATTATTTCATGTAAGTACATTCAAATACTTCATATGTATGGCAAACAGGAAAATCTATTTTATGATAGTCAAGGACAATGTTTGTTGGATAACAGGATAGAATAATGCATGGGTGACTGACATAGTGGTCTTTCTACTGTAATTTTACACTAAATTTTACATCATAACAATGTAATATTATACAGCAAGAGTATTCCCAAATATAAGTTAGTAAATTCATTAATATAAAATATGAGCCCATTAACATGTCAGAAAGAGTTTCAAATACACTTTAATAAAATAATAAATCAATAAATCCTCAGGATATGTTAATCAATGGACAGGTACAATTTGATGGTTTAATGAAATAATATTGCTTCTTGAAATTACTGAGATTGAGACAGTAACTATAACTAAGAAAATAAATTAGCCATTAATTGGACAGTGTAGCTAAAAATTTCAAAATTTCAGAGTAAATTCATTTAGTTTAGAAATGAAATAAAATAATTAAAGACACTAAATAAAATAAATAACTATATCCTAGCATTAATTCATCAAAAGGAACACCAATCTACCTCTTATATAAACGTATGGTTAGAACAGCACTACTGTGAAATAATACTAAAAGTCTCACATTTATTTTCTAGGCATAACTTTTAAAATAAACCTTTCTGAATAAATTTAAACGATTTCTGAGGTAGGAATGGAAGAACTAAAATAAATGAATAACACTTCTTTCTGATTACAATAATTCCTATAAGCTTTGCTAAGGGAATTATCACAGTTTCCATTTTTCAAATGTCATTTCTAACTTTCAAATATTTAAATTTTCTTATGGGCCTAAAGTTCAGTAGTTTTGCACAAAACTTATACAGAATGAGCATGTCTCAGGTAATATATAAATTTACATGCAAAACAAAAATCAACACCTACTATAAGATTAAGGAGATATTCTTTTAATAAACTACAATTATTTGCTTTGTTTAATCAAGCTGACTTCAGTTGTGATTACTCTTAATCTTCTTTCTAAAAGTATAGACATAAATTAGATTCTTAAGTAACATTTAATACTTCTTACCATACTAACTGTTTGGTCTTTATGACTTCTTATAATTCAATGCAATAATGTGGAATTTAAATGCAAAGATTATATTCAATTTATTGGCTTCTTATTGAAGATATGAACCCTCAGCTCAATAAACTAATAAAAATAGCTTTCTAAGAGGTCTTTTTCATTAATTCTTCAAAGACAGAGCAACCATATTAGTCTTCCAAATTTCTTCAGTTCTGGATGGGTGCCTAGTAGAAGTATTAGAGTAAGCTATGAAACATATAGGTAATGGGCTCCATTTGTGCTTGTCTCACAGCATAAAATGTAGCAAAGAGGCATAGAAAAATGTTAACCAATATTAAAGAAGCAGAGGAGTAAGATAGTGATGTGTTTAGTTTACTATACCTTTAAAACTGTTTAAAATTTTATGAAATAATTTTAACCAGAATGTTTTAAGTCTCTATTACCAAGTAAAAGTTAAAATCTAAGAGAACTCCTTCTTATTTAACAAACTATGTAACTTTTAGGTATTTAAGAAATTATTTAACTTTTTAAATACAGAAATCTAGAAGGGTAAAGCATTTTGTTTGTGACCATAGAGAATCGGTTTTGAAAAACAAGATTCTTCACTCTTTGATATACTAGATTTATTTCTCCATAACTCATGGTTAGAAAAGTAATAAGAGAACTACTGATGCTATTAATGGGGTGAGAGAGTTGTTTTCAAATGGGCTTATACAGCATGGGGATTTAGTACAGATGTTTGGAATAACTTGCAGCTGTTACAGGGTGAATAGGCTTAATGAAATCACCAGGAATATTGAAGGAGACTTGCCAGAAGTACCTTCAAACATTTATATTATTGTGGTAAGAAAAAATGTTTAATTAGAGGCCTAAAATTGGTCTTTGTTTAATTCTGAATCAAAGTTTTAGACGTCACTTATCATTGTTACATATTCCTGGGTATACATTCACAAACATATTCAATGGTAACACAGTGCCTCAATTACCATATATCTTATGAAAAAAAATTTTCTTTAGTTTGATCTACTTTTGGTTTAGTTCAATTTAACTCAAAATACTTTATAAACTTACCAAATGCAAAATACCATGAAGGATAAAAAAGTGAATAAAAAATCCCTCACTATTCTCAGACTTATCTAGACAGGTATATGCCACACACAGTATTACAGGAATTCAAAGGAATTTTGGGGATTCAACTGAGTGTTTAAGTTTTATTTCACGAGAAAGAGCCTGACTTTGCCTGAAGATATTTGTAGGCACCAGAGGTACCTTATTCTTTCATCCAGATAACTGTTAGCAAAGTATCTCAGTATTCAAAATAAGATGTTAACCTTACCTCTATTTAGTTTCTAAAGCATAAAGAGCCACCCTGAAGTAGCAATACAGAATACTAATACTCTAGGTTCTCACCATAAGTCTGGATAAGAGATATGATAGTTAGAAGGTATGATGTAGAGGCATGCTAGCCATCTACTCCTTTAGGCATTCCAAGTTCCAAGATAAAGTTAAATTCTGAGAAGGCTTGATTCACTTTTACCAAATTGTAAATTATGAAAAGATGAAAGTCAATTTCTACAGTTCATGTCACCATAGAAGGTTTTGGTTCAGCTTTAAGACTCATCCCAGGAGAAGATTACCTTAGAAATCTTAGCTCTAGAGCATGCTGTCTAATGCATATATAGTGCAAACCATATACACAAGCCACATGTAAACTTTCTAGTACACAATAAAAAAGTAAAAAGGAATGGGTGAAATTAATTTTAATAATCTATTCTATTTAATCCAATATATCCAAAATATTATCATTCAACATGTATGAAATCAATGTAAAATTATTGAGATATTTTATTTTTTTTCTTCAAACTCTAGTGTGCTATTTACATTTACAGCACATTTCCATTAGGATCAGCTACATTTGAAGACTAGTGGCTACTGAAGTGAACACAGTGACACTCTAGAGGATAAAATTCTGGGAAATGGCCCTTAGAGCATTCCTCTCCAACAAAAAACTACAGCTCCTCTGCTTTCCCCCTTTATTCTGTAGGTTATTAGACAACTTCACTCAGCAGTTCTTTGGTGATGAAGAATGAGGGGTGGGGGACTTGGTCAGAAGGGTATTTTAAACTCATATATTCAAAACTGAAATAAACAAAATCTTATACTATACTTCTCCTGGTCTATCTACAAATGCTCTAATAGCATCACCCTCCAACACAAACAGCATGGCTGATAGTGTAGAGTGATGCCTCCTAAGAGGAAGTGGAACTGGAGGTATTGAAACTCCTGGGTTTTGTTTAGTAAGGATCATTTTTATGACCAAAATAAAGTTACAGTTAACCTAAATTTAGAGGCTGTTTTAAATTAAAAATTTTAGATTTAATTTTAGATTTCCTTACATAATCTAAAATTAAAATCTAAAGTAAAAATATTACAGCCCATTCTGGTTTAGAACCATTTCAATTTTTCTTAAATTTGCAGAATAAAATAATATATCACTTCATAGGGATATGTTAATTTGTGGAATTCTACTGATTTGCATGGTTCTAAAAGTCTCTTTTAAGATGGTTTTATTTACTGATAGTAAGGAGGTTGCTCAGTGCAGTGAAAAAAGTAGTAGCCTGAAGTAAAAGATGATTTGGCCTCTAGACTTGTGTCACACATGTTACGTGATGCTCTATAATTCTCTGGATCTAAATTTCTTCATCTGTAAAATTAAGATGAATTAATTTACAAAACTACATCTCTCAATCTCAAAAATATTAACTGGAAATTTATATATTTATTTAAGAATTTCAAAATGCTATATTATTTGAAGCAAATTTTATTTCCAATGTAATGTTGTTGTAAAACTTTGTAAGAGTGCGATTAAATAACAAAGTCAAAATAAATGGCCAAATTGTAAACAGAACTTAATTCTCTTTGCAGGTTTAATTCCTGTTCCATGTGAAAAGCTCCTGCTAGCTTTTCGCCAATGAGTAAAATAACACTTGATACTCTCTATAGAAGAGAATTCATTAAATTCAGTTTAGTATTGAAACACTTTAAATTTCAATGACTGGGATCACTAAGCCACACTTACAAAATTCTGCTAATTGACCTTTAGGAACTCACCACAATAAGTTCACGATAAAGAAAGCAAATAAAAATACATACAGTAAAGTCTTATTACAATAAAGATATCACAACAAAGCAGGCAAAGAAAAAATATACAAAAGTATATATACAAAGGTATAATATGAAACACCTATTATTGTTGATGAAAAGATAAGTCATGAAACTTGTGTATTTATATTCTGCTTCCCATGGATAATTTCAGTTCAAGGAGGGCACATACTTATGTGTTAGCAGTACAGTGTTGTAATGCAGAGGAACAAGGGTGGTCCAGCACCTGTTTCTGTAACTGACTGAGTCCTTTGTTTTTTGTTTTTTCAAAAAGATCAGTAATTTTTAAAAAATGCCTTGATGTCAGTGCACAATAGCGTCTTTCAGAAATGTTTAAATGTTGACAGAGGGAGTAGGATTCCCTCCTACACATACCAAATCATGTAAGCAGGAATAACTCATCTAATCAGTATGAGACAGTGTAACTGCTTTCTTATATATATTTATAGAGGCATTAAAATGTTTTTTGGGGGGAAGGAGATAAGCACTAACTAATAAAATGTTCACAGATATACTACTAATGCCATTATGGAATCTTAACTCAAAAGCAGAGTAGAATCCTAGTCTAAATATCTAGACATTCTCACAGTCATCTAGGCACACGTCCTCCTGGCTACGTGATCTCTATTTTCCAAACAATAGTCAAAATCCCTGCCTCAGATGACTATCATGCTCACAGGTAACAGAGCCTTAAGAACCCTTGGAAGACAAAATGAAAAGTTATTTATCTATTGCTATCAGAATTTGGGGCTATCAGCCAAATGAAAAAAGTAAGAGTGGATTCAAAATAAAAGCTTATCTTCCACAGAAATATGTATAATCTTTGTTGCAATAACATAAAAAATGTATGTATCCTTTAAAATACTTTAAATGAAACCCACATAAATGTTTTAATAATTTTGTTAAACTAGAGGGTTATGGGTGATTTCTCCCTGTTTGTTTTTCAAATTTCTGAGCGTTGAGACACTCCTTTTGAAATTGAAAAAACATTTTCAATTGATTGCATAGTTCTCTATTAATGGCTGAGGCCATTTAGTAAGAATTCTGTAAAAATATGAAAACCTCATAAAGACTATAAAAAAGTTGCCTCTAAAACCAAAGAATTTATAAATAATTCAGTAATTAAAAAAAAACCTCTTAGCAACAAAGTTTAAGAACTTTAAAATCAAGCCTTTTCTATATCATTTATATGGCTTAAGAAAGGTATTTCACTCAGTTCTAAAAGCCAGATTTGCCAATTTCAGAACTTCAAAACAAATCTAAGTTAGGAGCTTTCATGAATCAAAAAAAGAATTTAAAACTAAAACTATTTAATTCCAAAATGAGTTTTTCAAACCATTTCCTAAGAACAAAACATCAATATGCACATTTTCAATTGAGCTGTTTTAAAAAGGAATTTAAAGGGGGTTTTAAGTACTAATAATAGGCAAATGATGTTTATTGGATACCATGTTTTGACACCAGATCCTAAAATGGGTTTATTACATAAAAGCTTTTGCAACCATTTGTAAGAAAGGGGGAAATCATAAAGGCGTAATTTTTGCAGAAGTAGGAACTTTATAAAGGCATTCTAGCTCCAATTTTGAAACAACGTTAGGGAGAAAAATGCAAATACCCGAAATGTTTAACTGCATAGAATGTGTATATTTTCTTGGTTAAAGGCATGCCTAGAACCTATTATTAAAACTTATCTGTAATTAGAGACAGTTTATTTTTCGCATAGGGTTTGACAAGGAATAAGAAAAAGACGATGGTTATGTTATATATGGAATAGATATTTTAAGCTTTAGATGATTAACTATGGTTGAAAAACAAGCAACAATGGGACTTCCCTTACATTGTCCATTACACACTTGCATGCAATTAAATGCCTGTCAAATGATATGAACTGATATAGGATTCCTGTACATTTCTGAACCAGATATAATACCTTACCAGGGAAATAAAGAGAACTCTTGAGGAAGAATGTTAAATGCAAACAGAAGTCTTATTAGGCAGTATCTTTTGTTGTTTTATAAGGAGCAATTTGAGATTCAGGCTTTTCAGAGGCTCGAGAAAAGAATAAATTTGTTTTACCTTGGCGTCATTTTTTAGAAGTTGATTTTGAAAATAAAACTTCCACTAAAACAGTTCACAAATTTTTCTAATCTATATAGTTAGAATATTCATATTCATTTTAGTAAGGACAGGCGCAAGCATAAAGTTATATAGATGTAACTATAAATTTTTTAAAAGGTGATTGAAATAGAATTTTATGTCTCTAATTCACTTCACTCATGGAGAAATAATTGCTTTACTCCTTCAAGTGAAACAGATAAGGAAAATGAAAAAGAAATGCAAAAAGCCATTAGGCACTTCCTGGATAGATACTGACAACACCTCAGGAAAATGTAGTGGGCATCACTACCCATCTTAGAAAAACAGAAAAACACCCACTAGCAATGTAGTGTACTTCAAACTAAGAAATAGTTCTTTCTTTAAAAAAGATGCAAAAGAAAACATTTCTGCTTTATATCTTAAGCAATTCTTGCTATTAAACAGGAAATGGGAGTTCCCGTCGTGGCACAGTGGTTAACGAATCCGACTAGGAACCATGAGGTTGCGGATTCGGTCCCTGCCCTTGCTCAGTGGGTTAACAATCTGGCGTTGCCGTGAGCTGTGGTGTAGGTTGCAGACGCGGCTCGGATCCCAAGTTGCTGTGGCTCTGGCATAGGCTGGCAGCTACAGCTCCAATTCAACCCCTAGCCTGGGAACCTCCATGTGCCGCAGGAGCGGCCCAAGAAATGGCAAAAAAAAGGAAATGTTTTCATAGCAGCTTTTAGAGTCAAGTCTGTACAATAAGGATACAAGCTGGTTTTCACCTCTGGCAACCAAAACACATTGTTGAAGAGGAACTTCTAAATAAAACATCTCATTCAAGAGTGAGTTCATAAAAAGTATCCAAATTGGGAGAGAAGAGGTAATACTGTCATTATATGCATATGACATGATACTACATATAGAAAACCCTAAGGACTCCACACAAAAACTACTCAATGAATCAGCAAAGTAGCAGGACTGATGGACGAATTCAGCAAAGTAGCAGGACACAAGATTAACATTCAGAAATCAGTTGCATTTCTGTATACTAAAAATGGAATATTAGAAAAGGAATACAGGAGTTCCCGTCGTGGCGCAGTGGTTAACGAATCCGACCAGAAATCATGAGGTTGTGGGTTCGGTCCCTGCCCTTGCTCAGTGGGTTAAAGGATCCGGCGTTGCCATGAGCTGTGGTGTAGGTTGCAGGCGCGGCTCGGATCCCGCGTTGCTGTGGCTCTGGCATAGGCCGGTGGCTACAGCTCCGATTAGACGCCTAGCCTGGGAACCTCCATATGCCGCGGGAGCAGCCCAAGAAATGGCAAAAAGACAAAAAAAGAAAAGAAAAGAAAAGGAATACAAAACACCTTTTAAAATCACACCCCAAAAAATTAAATACCTAGAAATAAACCTGACCAAGAAGGTGAAAGACTTTTATGCTGAGAACTATAAAACATTAATCAAGGAAATTAAAGAGGATTCAAAGAAATGGAAAGATATTCCATGTTTCTGGGTTGAAAGAATTAATGTTGTAAAAATGGCCATATACCCAAAGCAACCTACAGATTCAATGCAATCCCTATCAAATTGCCCATGTCATTTTTCATAGAACTACAACAATCCAAAAATTTATATGGAACCATAAAAAAAACAGAATTGCCAAAGGCAATACTGAGGAACAAAAACCAAGCAAGAGGCATAACTGCAAAAGTCTCTCAGACTTCAGGCAATATTACAAAGCCACAGTAATCAAGATAGTGTGATAATGGTACCAAAACAGACATACAGAACAATGGAATAGAATAGAGAGCCCAGAAATAAACCCAGACACCTGCGGTCAATTAACCTTCGACAAAGGAGGCAAGAATATAAAATGGGAAAAAGACAGTCTTTTCAACAAGTGGTGCTGGGAAAACTGGACAGCCGTATATATATCAATGAAACTGGAACGCACCCCCACACCATGCCCCAAAATAAACTCAAAATGGCTTAAAGACTTAAATGTAAGACAAGATACCATCAAACTCCTGGAAGAAAACATAGGCAAAACATTCTCTGACATCAACTGTACGAATGTTTTCTTGGGCCAGTCTCACAAGGCAACAGAAAAACAAACAAAAATAAACCAATGGGACCTAATCAAACTGACAAGCTTTTGCACAGCAAAAGAAACCATTAAAAACAACAACAACAACAACAACAACAAAAAACAGGAGTTCCCGTCCTGATGCTGTGGAAATGAATCCAAATAGGAACCATGAGGTTGCGGGTTTGGTTCAATCCCTGGCCTCGCTCAGTGAGTTAAGGATCTGGCATTGCCGTTAGCTGTGGTGTAGGTCACAGATGCGGCTTGGATCTGGCGTTGCCATGGCTCTGGTGTAGGCCCGAAGCTGTAGCTCCAACTAGACCCCTAGCCTGGGAACCTCCATGTGCCACGGGTGTGGCCCTAAAAAGACCAAAAGACAAAAAAAAAAAAAAAGACAACCTACGGAATGGGAGAAAATAGTTTCAAATGATGCAACTGACAAGGGCTTAATCTCTAAAACATGCAAACAACTTATACAACACAACAGCAAAAAAAAAAAACAAAAAACAAAAAACAAACCAACAACCTCAGTTGAAAAATGGGCAAAAGATCTGAACACACATTTCTCCAAAGAAGACATACAGATGGCCAACAAACACACGAAAAAATGCTCAACATCACTGATTATTAGAGAAATGCCAATCAAAACTACTATTAGGTGCCACCTCACACTTATCAGAATGGCCATCATTAATAAGTCCACAGATAACAAATGCTGCAGAAGATGTGGAGAAAAGGGAACCCTTCTACACTGCTGGTGGGAATGTAAATTGGTGGGAATGTAAATTGGTACAACCACTATGGAAAACAGTACGGAGGTACCTCAGAAAACTAAACATAGAACTACCATATGACCCAGCAATCCCACTCTTAGGCATATATCTGGACAAAGCTTTCCTTGAAAAAGTTTCAAATATCAAAGATATTCACATGCACCTGTATGTTCACTGCAGCACTATTCACAATAGCTAAGACATGGAAACAACCTAAATGTCCATCAGCAGATGAATATATTAAGATGTGATATACATACAGCAGAGACTACTACTCAGCCATAAAAAAGAACAAAATAATGCCATTTGCAGCAACATAGAGAGAACTAGAGACTCTCATACTAAGTGAAATAAGTCAGAAAGAGAAAGACAAATACCATATGATTTCACTTATATCTGGAATCTAATATATAACACAAATGAACCTTTCCACAGAAAAGAAACTCATGGACTTGGAGAACAGACTTGTGGTTGCCAGGGGGGAGGGGGAGGGAGTGGGATGGACAAGGAATCTGGGGCTAACAGATGCAACCGCATTTGGAATGGATAAGCAATATAATCCTGCTGTATAGCACTAGGAACTATATCTAGTCACTTGTGATGGAGTGTGATGGGTGATAATGTGAGAAAAAGAATGTATATGTGTATGTGTGACTGGGTCACTTTGCTGTACAGTAGATAATTGACAGAACACTGTAAGCCAACTATAATGGAAGAAATAAAAATCATAAAAAAGTGATTTTATTCATTAAATGGGAAAAGAGGGGAGCAAGGAGGGAGGATTAGGATCGATTAAAAAAAAAAAACAGATAATCATGTTTTGACCCTATTTACAGCAAGATCTGAAGGCAGTTTCATTTGCAGCAACAAATATATTCTTATAAAGATACTGCAAAATAGGAAAAAAGACAGAATCACAAATAAGTTTTTTTTTGTCTTTTCTAGGGCTGCTCCCGCAGCGCCATGACAGGAAATCCACAAATAAGTTTTAATATAGGTTTAGACTCTGTCTTATCTGGTTACCTAGTTTCAGAGGGTCTTATGTGGAAAATAAATTTCAATGGGAAATACATTCTCATTTCTCACAAAACATAAATTTAATCCTTCACAATTTCCCTACCAAAAATTCATTTGAGAAATAATTTATTGCATGAAAGTACTACTATAAAATACATTAAAAGATTAAGGTCAGAATTTATGTACATATACAGTCTCAAAAGTATCATGAGGATTCAGGGCACAGTTTGTTGAATGGGAAAAAGAGATGACTCTGTTAATTGCATAGAGGAATAGTCTCATTTTTATACAGAAAAAACTATCAGGAGTTCCCGTCGTGGCACAGCAGAAACGAATCCGACTAGGAACCATGAAGTTGTAGGTTCAATCCCTGGCCTTGCTGTGAGCTGTGGTGAAGGTTGAAGATGCAGCTCAGATCTGGTGTTGCTGTGGCTGTGGTGTAGGCCAGCAGCTGCAGTTCCAATTAGACCCCTGGAGTGGGACCCTCCATATGCCACAGGCGTGGGTGGAGTCCTAAAAAGACCAAAAAAAAAAAAAAGAAGAAGAAAAAAATATCAAAAATAACTCCCACTTATACTTTTTGCAAGTATGTATTCTACAACTTCCACAGGTGCTGTTTTTGGGTGACGAAGATGCTCAAATAATACTAATAGAATGTTAAGTAAATGTTAATACTAATATAAATACTTATAGTAATTAATGTTTTCAATAAATATACTTCAGCTGGCTTAAGTATCTACATTATCAGAAAAGATAAAATTCTGAACAAAAACCATTATGGAAAAAGGATTCATCATGTGACATCACAAGAAATTCTCTCTGATGCAGAAGGTGACTCAAGGTACAATGCTTTATCTTACCTGCATATGAAACCTGGAAATGTTGTGCTTAAAATATACCAACAGTATACAGATCACTGCTGAGAAGACAACAATGATTTCCTTTCAAGCAGGCAGGAGGAAAAAACCCAGTCACCTTTTAGAGTCTTTAGATTCAAAAAATGACCCACATAGTGTGAGAGGAAAACTTATGAGAGCCTATAATACATACCTTGAGGCAAAAGGTTAAGGGAGAAAAAAATCAGTTGAGAAAAGAAAATGTGATATAAAGCTTGAAGGACTTAAGAGATAAATGGATACATAGAATATATTCTAAATTGTGTATAAAAAGAAAGTAGAAGATGCTGAGATGGTAGAATGTTGTTCAAGAAAGCCGTTTTCACAGATTTATAAGGGAGATACAAATGTCCATTTCTTTAGAACAATTAAGATCTATTACTCTTTACATGCTCATTTTTCTTATGCTCATTTTTCTTATACATCAGAGTTGAAAAATATCAAGGGTATGAGTCTAGCTAAGGAAGAGGGAAACTATACATCTGAAAATTAAAGTTCAGATCAGCACACTTAAGCCACCAAAAAAAAAAAAAAAAGTTAAAACCAGGTTTTATTTTGATCTGCTAAATTAGAAGCTTACAACCTTAAGTGTTATAACCTTAACACTTCCCTTTAAACTCCTTTTCTTGCAAAAAGACAAATGATGGTGTAAAAGGAGCATTGCGGAGGTTTGAACAAAGTAACGTAGAGCAGAGCCTTAGGAAAAGCTTCATTTAATTTTCTTTTAAACATTAGGGGTTTTTAGTAGCCTTTGAAATCATTCAGTGCCACCAATTCCATAAATTGGCCAACATTCATCTACAAAGCTGCTTTTTCAAATGGCAGTCCTTTCTCCTTGGCCAACCTTACCACCTTCTACCAGGTGGTTTGTTCCCATTCTCTCCCAGAAAGAAAAATCAAATAAAAATTACACCATAAGAGTATTCAGTATGAGGATGAGCTGTATGAAACCCACACTAAAGAGGAACGCACACCTGTAGTTATTAATAACCAGCCTTCTAGCTGCCTGAACAGCTGGGCCAACTCCTGAAGAAAAGTGGGGTGAAGAAAGGTCCTCAGTATAGGTTGTCAGTGTTGGTGCTCCGAGGGGTCTTGATCTTCTCGATGTTTTTGAGAATTACATCATGCAAGGTGGCATACTGGTTCCGTACATGCAGTAGGATCTGGCGCACACTCAGGTACTCGTTCTCATCGACCTCAGCTACAGTGCGACGATAATCTTCCACCTGGGGGTATTTCACTATCTTGGATACCAACTTGGCCCGGGTGTTGTAGTAGGTGGAGAAGCGGCGTAGATACGAGGCTGCTGTGCTCTCCACTGTCCACAGCTGGTCCACGGTGTCTTCTTGGATAGACACTCCGAAGTTGTTGCCGTCCTCCACCTTTGGAATGAGCAGCTGCACCCACATCCGTACAGTGTTGCATTTCTCTCTCAGCAGCTCGATCTCAGGTTTTACCCGCTCAATCAGCTCCACCAGATGCTGGTTGCTTCGCAGGAGCTGGCCCTCGCCACCTGGCAGTGCTGGTACTCTGATGGAGGGCTGCGTCTGCAGAGGCTGTGGACTCCGGTTGGGCCCATCCCCCACAGTGTCTGGGGAGACGGTGGTTTCTGGTGCTGGCACCGAACGGATCCTGGACAGGTCTTGCAGGCGGAGCTCCTGAACCTGACTATCCAGCTCCGACAGCTTCTGAGGGAAGAAGGTGGACACCAGATCCTCGGCCTCCTGAGCGATGCGGGCCCGAAATGAATCTACTTTCCCCTGCACGTCCTGCTCTAGCTTCAGCGAGGAAGCCATGACTTCCAGGGGCGTCAGGTACTGGGGCAGACACAGCCAGAGTTTCTCCTTCCTCGGCAGGCTGGCTTTGAGCTTCCGCCGCCACCGCCAACTCCCAACAGACCAGGTCCTCAGGGTGAAATGACGTCTGGGGGTCCGGGCGACCCACGCGCAGCAGAAGCAGGAGCAGCTAGCTGACCACGCCCTCCCGACCACACCCTGGCAGGCAGCCCGCCTTCCTGAGACCAGCACAGGCTCCAGATGCCAGGCCGCTAGAGCACAGACCACGTGTCAGGGGGTCCCCAGCCTGGTCCAGATATACAAGCAGTCCTACCCCTACCTACCAGCCAGGAGAGTGGGAAGCCAGTTAAGCTGTGAACACCAGGCAATGACAAATCTGTGTACTTTACATCTGAATTCAAGAAAATCTACAATCTCTGCATCCAGAATACAATCTCTTTTGAAAGGCACTTCAGGAAATGGGCCCTCCAGAGGAAGGCTCACATCTGGAAAGCTTTGGTCACACATTTATAGGCAACCTGGACCTATCCATGCTTTTCCCTTAGAAAGCCAGGGGTTAATTCACTTCACTACTGTATTTTAATCAAGTTAGTAAACTTCTGAGATCGTCTATGGCTTATTTCATACAACGTTTAATTTAAATTACACGCTAAGTTATATGACTCATCTTAAAACTCATCTTTTTGAAAATAATTAACAATTGAATCTGGACCTTGGATTAACGTAACAAAGTCAAATTTCCTGAATTTGATAAATGTACGGTTACAGAGGTTAATATTCTTATTTTTAGGAAGTACACACTACAGTATTATAGGACAAAGTGACATGATATATTTAACCTATTCTCAGATGGTTCAGAAAAACTGTACGTGTGTATAGAGAATGCGAATGCTAAAGCATGTGGAGAAATATTTCCATTTGCAGCAATATGGATAGACCTGGAGATGAAACGTTCTTGACTTAGTAAGATTTTTAGCTAGCTATAGCTTCACAAAATCTAGAACTAAAAGGAAAGCCTCAATAAGACAAACATGTTGTTACAGGTTGAGTGCTCCAGCAAGCAAAGCAGTTGCTTATAGAAACTTTATTAAGGGTATGTTTTTGAGGGGTTTTGTTTGTATGTTTCGGCAATGCTCACGGCATGTGGAAGTTCCTGGGCCAGGGACTGAATCCATGCCACAGCAGTGACCCAAGCCTCTGCTGAGACAATGGGAACTCCAGAGGTATGTTCTTAAGATAAGAACCTGTAGAAAGGTAGAGACAAATAGGAAGAAGCTGGACTTTGATAAAATCTCAAGGCCTCAACTGACCCCATGGAGAATTGAGAAATGCCCTTCAGAGTTGTCCTGAGGTGGAGTCAAGGCAGTTCCTGAAGAGGGCTCTTTGGCAGCAGGACTCCTTGCAGGTGAGAAATAAAAACTTTAGTTCTGAGGAGGGATCTGGGGAACGCAGCACAGCTTCGACTACACATGTAAGATATTAAGATACCTATACTAATAAACTAGCAATGAAGTTGTATTCAAATCAACTACATTCGGTCCCAGTCAGGAAAACTTTAAAGATGGTTTCTGTGTTCAGATCAATTCAAGTCTCACAAAAATGTGACAAAGAAGGATGTGATGACAGGAATTATATGTTCAAAGGTGCGAGTGGAGGGGTGGTAAGGGTATATATGTATGTGAGGAAGGTACTGGGGAACTACTGGTAAGTTGGATCTTAAGATAGAAGGAAAGTAGCAGGAAATGATAAGCAAGGACAAGCACATGGAGGCAGGGCCTTGGTGCCATGCTTGAGGAACTTGAATTTAATAAAAGCCAGTGAAGGACGTTCAGGAAGCAAAAAAACAGACACAGATTGTGGAGGTGGATTTGAAGAAGAGAGACTGTGCCATAATCCAAATGAGAAAGTATGCCTCGTTTAAAGTGGCGATGGGGTTGAAGAGAAGCATCAAGAATATCTTAGGAAGTAAAATTAATAGTAAGTGGTGATAATTTTAGATGTAGAGAGATGAGAAAAAGAAAAATTTAATACTAATTTAATGTCATTGTTCTTGGCTTAAAGAATTTCAATTTATATTCTTCTAAGAGGTGAATTAGAAATATATACATTTTTACATACACACATTTACATCCAAATTATAGGAATTTAGATAGTAGTATCAAACAGAAAAGAAAAAGCAAGTCCTGAAACATGACCACAATTTCCCATATCTTGATTTTCTTCATAACTTTGGCTGTAAAAAATTATGATGGAGCCAGTACGGAAATTCCCTTTTACATTAAAAACATCCTCAATATATAGTTTAACAAATGGTTACTGTTTTCAAAGAGAAAACATTTCTAGTTGCTCTTTTAAAGAAGTAGAAAAGTTTCGTTCTACTTACATTATGACAGTGATTAATGTAGCCGTTTATATGAAATTATATCTTTAGTTGTCTAATGATAAAATATAAAATCCTTTGGGGCATTCAGCTTCTCTTTTTTATGGTGTGATGTAAAAATTTTATTTATTTGTAATGTTTCCTGTCCTTATTAATGAGAGTAGTTGGTAGGAAGGTAATAGCTCCTGTTTTTTCTTCCCCCATCAACCATCAGCAATCACGGTTGGTTTTTAAAAATTATTCAATGCACTTGCATGCCTTGATTTGACCCATGAAATGAACACTGAGTGCTAGCAGATGGAGGAGAGCCATGAACAGCTGTGTAGAGTATTGTCTTGTTTAGATCAGTTTCTCCTTTCTCCACAGACCAGCAGGGTTCATCATGAACCGATGCCAATAACAGAAAGCTCACTTTTCTTTTAGGAATACCACTCAGATTTATGGATTGACTTATCCTTTAAATACTTTACAACTCTGAAACTGTGCCCCGCAGTCCTATGTATTAAGTTTCATTTATAGAACTATTCTAAGCGACTGCTATTATGTCAATTATTGGAGATACCTGTAACCTTGAGATATAGATTGGAATTTAATCCTTCAAAATAAATTTTTTCCCCCACTGATTTCTCTGTCTATAAAAGTTGGAAGAAATATAATCAATGGGGCCAGATCTAGATAATCTTAAGACTCCAGTAAATGGTAACATTTATTCCCTTATATTTATAAAATTCATCATCTCTGGGTTGCAATGGATCTTATGTTATCCAGACCAAATGATTTCATTTACCTCCTATGAATACCCATAAGTGAGCAGTTTCTTTGGCTGACAAATTAATCACATCTTCTTCATTCCTCCTCCTTCTAGACTGCTGCCAAGTAAGGGTACCGAACTAAACAATGTAGAGGCACTCATAAAGTACCCTTTTGTCAGTTCTAATTGCCACTTCAACATCTCCAGAGTCAGTCTCCACATCTAACATGTGCATGCCTTTAAAAAGGAGTGGCAACAAAGCATTGTGGGTAGTTATGAAGTTAATCATGTTCAAATCCTAGCTTTGCTACTTAGTACCCATGTGACCTGGCTAAATTATCTAACTTTTCTGTGCTTCATTTTTTTTCATCTATAAAATGAGCATTATAATATTTAGCTATAAAAGCTGTTTTCAGGATTAAGTTAGTTAATACATGCGAAGAGTTTAATATAGGGACTCCAACATGGTAACTGCTCAATAAATGTTAGGTATTATTGAGGGAGAGGCTCTATATCAACATTCTAAAATCTCCCTTTTACTGTTTGAAATAGAGCAGATCTGTATCTGGACAAACCAACCAAGATAAAATTTTCTTGTTCACTATCTTATTATTTAATAGTGATGACTAATTGTACTACAATTACAATTTACAATTGTAAATACAGTTGAATATAAAAGTATTTAAAAACACTGACTTGAAAAAAATAAAATAAAAACACTGGTAGTTCCCATAGTGGCTCAGCAGAAATGAATATGACTAGCACCCATGAGGACACAAGTTCAATCCCTGGCCTTGCTCAGTGGGTTAAAGGATCCGGTGTTGCCATGAGCTGTGGTGTAGGTTGCAGACCTGACTTGGATCCTGAGTTGCTGTGGCTGTGGCATTGGCCAGTGGCTATGCTCCTGATCCGACCCCTAGCCTGGGAACCTCCATATGCTGTGGGTACAGCCCAAAAAAGACAAAAAATAAAAACACTGGCTTTAATTTCTGAGATCCTAAATATTTAGAGGACATATTGCAGAGCGCATAGATGAAGAAAGCACAAAGTTTTTACTGGCTACCTTGGCTGAAAAGTGCTAGAAATCTGAAGAGAACTCCTTCAGGCAATAGTCATGTCTTCATCAAGTTCATATTATTTTATCTTACAAATTACATAATTGGGATAGTTTGGAAACAATGATGTCTACTCTTACAGGTCCTTAAGATCATTGATTTTAACAAAAATCCACTGATCTCTGGGTCCTAGATTCTTGACTTTTTAAGATGCTTTTGGCCAATGACTCTCCACCCAAGTCACTGACAGCTTCCTTGTTTACAAAATCCTTGTATGAATAATGTACTAGATGAACAATGAATCTTCTAGTTCAGTATTTCTCAAGTCAGAGTCTATTGGTTCCTGTAATTATTTGTGTGTCTTCATTTTGATGAAAAATTAATTGATATAAACAAATTCTGGGTCACAACTGCCATGCAATCTGGGGGCCAACAATTACATTTTTATGATTATGATAGCATCAAGTAAATCTGCCTTGGGGACTGATGCGAAAGGAGCCTATGGGGATGATTTTCCTTTTTTCCCTTCTCCCAAACAGTTAATTAGATAGAACTAAGGTTTACTTAGAAGTTAAAAGAGAGAAAACTAGAAGGACAATTAATCACAGAGTACTCAATAATATGGAAATGTTTAATTAAAAATTGGAAGGACTTGCACCATGAGAATCAGTTTCACCTTCACTTGTCAGTAGACTTTCATAAAAGCATGATCTACTACATAAATTCATGTCAATTTGAATTTTATCTTTATAATTTCTATTTAATTTACATTTTATTATATAATATTTACATTTATATTATATAATTATAGTATTTTGGTTTTGTAGTTGTAAACTAAAAATAGATGTTTGGAATTTTATGTTTATATGTACTTAATAAACATAAATCAATGCAGGTGGAGAATTTCTTCCTTTAAAAGACATTATAGCTTCTTATATTTTAAATATATTTTATTTCCTCTAAAAACAGAAACAAACACACAGATTTCAAATTCAAACTTACAGTTACCAAAGGGGAAACCATGGGGGCGGGGAATAAAGTAGGGGATGTGATTAACATATACACACTACTATATATATAAAACAGATATCTAACAAGGACCTACTGTATAGCACAGGGAGGTCTACTCAATGCTCTGCAGTAACCTATATGGGAAAAAAGAATGGAGATATATATATATATATATAAAACTATATTAAAAATGGATATATATATACACACACACACATATATATATATTCACTTTGCTGTACACCTGAAACTAATACAGCATGGTCAGTCAACTATACCCCAATAAAATTAAAAAAAAAAAAAAAAAAAAAAGCTACACAGAATCTTCGTTAAAAAAAAAAAAAGACATTACTTCCTTTAAAAGTAAAAACCCTCTTCTAATGCCATGTGCAAACAATTCCGAAGTTATCTCCCTGAAATGCATGTCTGATCATATTTCTATCTTCTAAAGTGTAAGGACCAAGATTCTTAAGCATAGCCATCAGATCCCTTTAGGATCCAGATCCTGCCAGCTTTTATTTCCCAGAACCTACTCTATATTCCAACAACAGTTCTCTCACACATCCTGGGCTTTTACTATTCACCCTTTTCTCTGTGTAAAATGCCACAATGCATCATCCTACTACTCTCTACCCTACTCATTTATCCTGCTATAATCAACTCATGAACTGTGTTCTGAAAAAACCCTTTCCTGATACCACCTTCTCCCTTCCTAGATGAAGTCAGTGCTCCTGGCACAAGTTAAATAGTATAATATCCATCTCATAAAGCTGTTGAAAGGATTAAATGAAATGACTTATAAAGAACATTTAGGACAGTAAATTCTTCATAAATAGTAGTAGTTTTATTTATAATCTCAAAGTATTCTGCATGTATCTCTTTTATAGTTCCTATCACAGTGCTGTAATTTTGAATTTACAAGTCACTTTTCCCCACTATAATAAATTCCTGGAGGACAAGGATTTTAGATTTTCATTTTTATATGCTCTATGGTAGCAGAGTGCCTGGTAACAGTAAATGTTCTGTAAATATTTACTGAATAAGTAAATAAATTAAGGAAGGAAATAGGATAAAATTTATTAGACAGGACCTGACTTGCAGAAGAGATGGGACTCTCAAGCAACTGATCTTTCTCTTTTCCCCCTGAAAAATTGCTGAACTACGCTATGGTACATCATGAAAAAATCAATCCAACAGCAATCTTCTGTGCTGAACTCATCAGGGATTTACAGAAAAAGTCAGAAATATATTTCTCTTTTTCTCCCATCAACAGCATGCAGATTTCACTCTGGTAATATGCCAGAATTCTACCAGTCACAGTATTGCTTAATTCTTAAAAAAAGCCCTCACTTAAATAACTTTGGGTTGGTCTGTAGAACAGTAGTTACCCATTACTACATGTTTGTGCAAAATGAACATACTGGGAAGTACTAGAGAGGTACACATGCAAGGAATAAGGGTGGTGCTAGCTCTGACTCATGCTCCTACTGTTTATTTATAGCTTCTTATTAGTATGAGATTTGTTTTATTTGGCAAAAATACAAGATTTCACCGACTGAGAGAAGAAGATGTAAGAAAATGCCTAAGCATAAAACTTCTATAGCTGAATAATAATCTGTAACTCAGGGCTGTATCAACAGGCTCCCCAGGGGCTGGTGCAAGCTGAACCCACTCCAGAATTAAAATTTCATGAGCTGCAGACTTTACTGCTAAAAGTAAAGTAGTGGTTAACTGAAGATTTTATTCCTCCTAGACACTTCCATTTATAAAATGCTAAATTCACTAGCTAGGAATAAATTTTTTGATTAGTAGACAAAATATGCACAACGAGTTTCTAATTTATCTAAATAAATTTTCACCAGCAAAAACGGTCAAAAACAATTTTTTTAAAAAAGGCCACAATAAAAAAAAAAAAAAAAAAATTCAGGAGTTCCCATCGTGGCGCAGTGGTTAACAAACCCGACTAGGAACCAAGAGGTTGCGGGTTCGGTCCCTGCCCTTGCTCAGTGGGTTAACGATCCGGCGTTGCCGTGAGCTGTGGTGTAGGTTGCAGATGCGGCTCGGATCGCCCGCGTTGCTGTGGCTCTGGCATAGGCCGGCTGCTACAGCTCTGATTTGACCCCTAGCCTGGGAACCTCCATATGCCACAGAAGCGGCCCAAAGAAATAGCAAAAAATAAATAAATAAAAAATAAAAAAGCCCAAAGAATGCCCAAAGAAATAGCAAAAAATAAATAAATAAAAAATAAAAAAGCCCAAAGAATTTACATGCTTCAATCTGAAAAAAATGTATTTTCTCTAAGTTAATTTATAATTACTCTTTCCTCTCACTTTGACTTTCCTTCTCAGCTCTTATCACAAACTGGAATTCTATTACGTATTTACTTGTATAGCTGTTGTGCATGTCTCTAGAATATAAAAGCAAACACGATTTATTTTGTCTATCGGATTCTTTGCAGTGAGAACAGCCTGGAACATAATGGCTAATAAATATTTTGTTGCATGAATGGCAGTAAAATTGTTTAAATATCTTGATTAAATAATTCTTTGAGGATAACTGCATTTGGAAAAACTTTTTTAATGATAAAAATAAAGCAATTATTAAAACAGACAGTCACAACTTAGGATGAGTAAAGTTGTTTTTCTTCTTTTTACAGCCACACCTGCAGAATATGGACGTTCCCCAGCTAGGGGTCAAATCAGAGCTGCTGCTGCCGGCCTACAACACAGCCACAGCAATGTGGGATTTCAGCTGAATCTGTAACCTACACCACAGCTTGTGGCAGATCCTTAACTCACTGAGCAAGGCCAGGGATTGAACCCAAATCCTAATGGACACTATGTCAGATTCCTTAACCCACTGAGCCACAATGGGAACTCCAAGTTTTTTGATTAATAAAATCAATTATTTAAAGTCTGAAGGAAAAAACATTTTATGTTATGAAGATATCTCATATTTATGTTTTCTCTTAAAGAACAACAAAAGGAGCACTACTTGTTTAAAAAAATTTGGATTTTGGTATTTATCACTGCCACTCAGCTTCTTAAAACATGAGCTTTTGCTTCAAAATGAAATTAAGATTCACTTTTTGACAGACGGAAAATATGCCTCCTTAGGTTCCTATTTTCAACTCAGGTCAACTACACCAAATTTCAGTAAAATCAAAACAGTACAAATAAAAACAATTGAGTCTGGACTTGTTTTGGTTCTATTAAGTGTTTTGCTTAAGGAGATACTATATTCTCCTTGACCTAAGCTAAACACAAATAAAATAATCCTAGGGGGATAAATTTTCAAAAAACCCAGCAATCATGCATGCACAGAAATTAGGTTGATCACCTCTTTTTGCATGGCAAAGTATTATATATACTTAAATATTTTACTAAAAAACAAGATAAACTTTACAGCTAAAAAGCTGATCCCAAAGCCACAATCTTAAATAAAATTGCTTCACCAGAACAGACTTGAACTGTTTCATAATCTGAGTTCAAATTACTTCATCATTAATTTTTGATCTATTTAATAACCTATGAACTTCCATTACACATAAAAATGTCAGATAACAGACTTCATCTAAAAATGAGCAACAGAATTGGAACTTTGTGCAATAACATCTGTTAATAACACTAAATCTATGCTGATGTAATTGTTTTAAAATGTATATATGATTCTGTGTATGTTAGTAATACTTACAGGAAAACAAGACTGGCTTTATGCTACAAATGAAAATGTTTATTATACCTTTTAGATGACTTATCATATGTATAACATATCAGTCATATATGGAAAGGTCAAATTAAAGACTATAAGATTCTTTTCAGTTATCAGCTGATGGCACTAAAACCATCAAAATGAATGTATTTTAGTCAATTTGAAGAAACCCTGAAACCAGCAGAAAACCCAGTGTCTTCTGTTACTTAGTTCTCTGTATGTATCTAGTTTCTATAGACATCACATGAAGTGAAAACTGAAACAGATTTAATTTAAGAAATCACTCTAAAATCACTTTTTTAAAGGCTAAGGCTACTGTAAGAGGTTATAGATTACTGAGAGAGATTCTTTTTTTTTTGAAGATCTCCTTCTTTCAAATTTATGATTCTCTTTACTCCTAAATGGCACAAAGGTAGGTTTAAATTATCTAAATAAAGCCTTCAAAAATCTAATTAGATAGGGAGCTCCCATTGCGGCTCAGTAGTGACAAACCCGCCTAGTATTCACGAGAATGAGAGCTTGATCCCTGGCCCTGTTCAGTGGGTTAAGAATCTGGCCCAGTGGGTTAAGGACCTGGCATTGCTGCAAGTTATGGTATAAGCTGCAGACACAGCTCAGATCTGGCACTGCAATGGCTGTGGCATAGGCCAGCAGCTATAGATCCAATTTGACCCCTGGCAGGGAACTTTCACACGCCGGCACCCGCACCCTTTAAAAAAAAAAAAAAAAAAAAAAACCTAACTAGGTAATGGATAGTAATGTAAAAGATGCTGCTGTAAAATCTTGCCAATTTCATACTATTTCCAAATGTGCTAATTTCCTGTCTGTTGATAGATGATAATGGCATTAAAATGAATCTTTATAACAAAGCAGGAGGCATAACTCTCCCAGACTTCAGACAATATTACAAAGCTACAGTAATCAAGTACTGGTACAAAAACAGACATACATACAGGCCAATGGAACAGAATACAGAACAGAGAAGTAAACGCAGACAGCTATAGTCAATTATCTTTGACAAAGGAGGCAAGAATATAAAATGGGAAAAAGTCTCTTCAGCAAGTGGCACTGGGAAAACTGGACAGCTGCAAGTAAATTAATGAAACTAGAACACAGACCCCTTCACACTATGCACAAAAATAAACTCAAAATGCCTTGAAGACTTAAACATAGGACAAGACACTGTAACTCCTAGAAGAGAACATAGGCAAAACATTCTCTGACATTGAACAGACAAATGTTTTCTCAGGTCAGTCTCACAAAACAATAGAAATAAAAACAAAAATAAATAAATAGGACCTAATCAAACTTATAAGCTTTTGCACAGCAAAGGAAACCAAAAAAAAAAAAAAAAAAAAAAAAAAAGAAAAAGAAAAAAGAAAGAAAAGGCAACCTACAGAATGAGAGAAAATAGTTGCAAACACCAAAATACACAAACAATTCAGACAACTCAACAACAACAATGAAAACAACCCAATCGAAAAGTGGGCAGAAGACTTGAATAGACATTTCTCCAAAGAAGACACAGACGGCCAGCATGCACATGAAAAAATACTCAACATCACTAATTTTTAGAGAAATGCAAATCAAAACTACAACGAGGTACCACCTCACACCAGTCAGAATGGCTATCATTAATAAGTCTACAAACAACAAATGCTGGAGAGGATGTGGAGAAAAAGGAACTCTCCTACACTGTTGGTGGGAATGTGAATTGGTACAACCACTATGGAAAACGGAATGGAATTTTCTCAGAAAACTAAATATAGAGCTGCCAAATGATCTAGCCATCCCACTCCTGGGCACATATCTGGACAAAACTACAATTCAAAAAGATGCATGCACCTATACGTTCATAGCACTAGTTACAATAGCCAAAACATGGAAACAACCTAAATATCCATCAATGGATGGATTAAGAATGTATGGTACATACACACAATGAAATACTACTCAGCCATAAAAAAGAAAAAAACAATTATTTGCAGCAATACAGATGCAACTAGAGATTCTCATATTAAATGAAGTCAGGAAGAAAAAGCCAAGTAGCATATGATATCACTTATATGTGAAATCCCAAATATGGCATAAATGAATCTATCCACAGAATAGAAACAGACATACAGACATGGAGAACAGACTTGTGGATGCCAAGGCAGCGGAAGGAAGTGGGAATGGATGGAGAGTTTGGGATTGGTAGATGCAAACTATTACATTTAGAATGGCTAAGCAATGAGGTCCTACTGTACAGCACAGGGAACTATATCTGATCTCTTGGGATAAAACATGATGGAAGATAATATGAGAAAAAGTGTGTATATATATGTATGGCTGGATCACTACGTTGTACCGTAGAAATTGACAAAACACTGTAAATCAACTATATCCTAGTAAAATAAAATAAAAAATTTTTAAATGCCGTTTCGCCCCTCCCCCAAAGTTTTTTTCTCCACTAAACTAAAAAGTAATGACTCATAGCTGAATGGAAAAACTTTCTTCCCATTTCTGAATAAGCTGCAAAATGCTACAGGATAAACTATCTATACCTCTGTTATTTTTCTATTCTTTAAGCCAATGCCTAAAATATGTATATGTTTATGTGTATACACACTCCTACACATAAACATTCATACACACATTATATATGTATATTTGTGTGTGTGTGTATGTATATACTTAAAAAATTCTAGGATCTAATGCTATAGCTTCCTTTCACACACACACATACACACAAAAGGAGAACACTAGTAGATTAGACAAAAAGTAATATTTCTTTTAAGAAATTTATTTTTAGTTTCTCTTTCACTTACTTTTCTGTGTATTTCTTTGCACTATAAGCTATATAGGCACATGGTATGTTTTTATTTTATCTGGTCTCCAGAATCTTGGTTTGGCAATATATTCTGCTACCCATTATACTTTTGCTATAGTTATCTAACAGCATATGTTATGTTTCCAAAGAGAATATAAACATTTCATTGGTTAAGTATAGATAGGAAATTTGAAGCTAAAGAACTTCAATCATAGGATACTGTTTTAAGGAGTTCCAGCAAAATGTACAACAAGCTATCAAGAAATTTTTAAGGATAACGCAAAGAAAACTGACAGCCTAATACACCCTTTTAAGCTTGGCTTTGCTTTAATTCTTACATTAAAAGCTATTGGACACAAGGAAAAATGTTTTTTCTACTTTAAAATTTTCTGTCTATATAACATAATGGATATTCAACAAACATGATAATAATTTCATGATGTGTTTAAGTCAAATCATTATGCTGTACACCTTATACAGTGCTATATGTCAATTACATCTGAATAAATGTAGAAGAAAAAAAGCTACAGGATGAGAACACTATTGAATATGACATAATACTAGATATCCATATGCAAAAAAAAATGATCTTTGATCCATCCCTCTACCATATACAACACTAACTTAAAACAAATCATAGACATACATGTAAAACCTAAAACTGTAAAACTGTTAGAAGAAAACTTGAGAAAATCTTTGTGACTCTAGGTTAGGAAAAAATTTCTTAAGACAATAAAAACACGATCCATAAAAGAAAAAGATGATAGATTGGACTTCATTGAAATTAAGATTTCTGCTCTTTTAAAAACACTGATAAGGAATTGAAAGACAAGTGATAGACTGAAAGAAAATATATCTGGAGATCCCGTTGTAGTACAGCAGAAACGAATCCAACTAGGAACCATGAGGTTGCGGGTTCAATCTCTGGCCTTGCTCAGTGGGTTAAGGATCCGGCGTTGCCGTGAGCTGTGGTGTAGGCTGCAGACTTGGCTCAGATCCTGCGTTGCTGTGGCTGTGGCAAGGACCAGCAGCCGTAGCTCTGATTGGACCCCTAGCCTGGCAACCTCCATGTGCCATGGGAAAGGCCCTAAAAAACAAAAAGAAAAGATAAAAAAGAAAATATATCCAAATCATGTATCTGATGAAGGATTACTATCTAGAATATTTATAAACTCTCAGTTCAGTTATTAGAAAATGATTACAACTCAATTAAAAATGGGTAAAAGATTTGAAGAGACACTTTACCAAAGAAGGTATATAGGAGTTCCCGTCGTGGCTCAGCAGAAACGAATCTGACTAGCACACATGAGGACACGGGTTCGATCTCTGGCCTTGCTCAGTGGGTTAAGGATCTGGCATTGCCATGAGCTATGGTGTAGGCTGCAGACGTGGCTTGGATTCTGAATTGCTGTGGTTGTGGTGTAGACCAGCAGCTGCAGCTCTGATTGGACCCCTAGCCTGGAAACCTCCATATGCCATGGGTGCAGCCCTAAAAGACAAAAAAAAAAAGAAGATATATGAGCACAATAAGTGACAGTTAAAGTTATTCATCATTGGGGAAATGCAAATGAAAACCTGAGATACCACCACACACATATTAGAATGGCTAAAATTAAAAAGACTGGCCATATCAAGTTTGGTAAGGATATGAAGGAACCGGAACTCTCACATACTGCTGGTGAAAATGTAAAATGGTTCAAACACTTTGGAAAATAGTTTGGCAGCTTCTTAAAAAGCTAAACATATACCTAACCATACAACCCAACCATTGTACTCTGAAGTAACTCCGCAAGAGAAATAAGAGGGTATGCCCCTACAAAGACTTGTACACAAATATTCATAGTGGCCTTATCTGTAAACTTATATGGTCAAAGAATACAAGTTTCCTGTTATAAGACTAATAAGTCTTGGGGATCTAGTTACCACAGTAACTATAGATAACAATTATTTGTACTAGCCAAAGTAGAAGGTGAACGGATAAACAAACTGTTATATCCCTACAATGGAATACTAAAGAATTGAGCAACAGCACTATTGATAAAGTGACAATGTAGATGATTCTCAAAAATAATTATGCTGGAAGAAAAAATACATAATGTATGATTTATTCATAAAAATTATTTTTAATAGAAACTAATTTATAGTATCAAAAATATCAGTGGTTGCCTATAACAGGGAAGAGAATGAGGGGGGAAAATTACGAAGGGCAAGGGGAATTTTAAAACTTTCAGGAACAATGGGCATACCGATTATCTTGACCATGGTGATAATTTCACAGATATACATATTTGTCAAAACTTATAAAATGTGCAATTACATATGTGAAGTTTCTTATATGTCAGTTATACATCATCAAAGCTGTTTTTTAAACAAACAAACAAACAATTCACCATGGAAACAGTATGGCAGTTCCTCAAAAAACTAAAAATAAAACTACCATATGATAGAGCAATCTTACTTCTGGGTATATATCTGAAAGAAATGAAACCACTTCTTTGAAGAGATATCTGTACCCCAGTGTTCACTGAAGCATTATATGCAATAGCCAAGACATGGAAACAACCTAAGTGTCTACTGATAGATGAATAGATAAAGAAAATGTAATACATGCACACACACACACACACACACAGTGGAATATTATTCAGCTACAAAAAGAAGAAATCCTAAAGAACAGTATGGAGGTGCCTTAAAAAACTAAAAACATAGCTACCATATGACCCAGCAATCCTACTCCTGGGCATGTATCTAGAAAAGACAAAAACTCTAATTCAAAAAGATAGTACCTGCATCACAATGTGCACAGCAGCACTATTTACAATAGCCAAAACATGAAAGCAACCAAAATGTCCATCAACAGATGCAGGATAAAGAAGATGTGGTATATATATATATATATATATATATATATATATATATATATATATATATAATATTCCATATATATGCAATGGAATATTACTCAGCCAGAAAAAAATAATGAAATAATGCCATTTGTAGCAACATGGATGGATCTAGAGATTATCATACTAGGTAAAGTAAGTCAGAAAGAGAAAGACAAACTATCATGTGATATCACTTATATGTGGAATCTTAAAAAATGATACAAATGAACTTATTTACAAAACAGAAGTAGGCTCATAGACATAGAAAACAAACTCATGATTACCAAAGGGGGGAAATGGGGATGGAAAGGACAAATTAGAAGTTTGGGATTAAGAGATACACACTACCATATATAAAATAGATAAATAACAAGATCCTACTGTATAGCACAAGGAACTATATTCAATATGTTGTAAGAACCTATAATGGAAAATAATCTGGAAAAGAATAAATATATATTGTATATATTCACATACACATAACTGAATCTCTTTTCTGTACACCTGAAACTAACAATATTGTAAATCAAGCATATTTTGATTAAAAAATAAAAAGGAAATCCCGCCATTTGCAACAAAAAGGATGGGCCTTGAGGGTATTACACACAGTGAAATAAGTCAGAGAAAGACAATACTGTATGATCGCACTCATATTCAGAGCCTAAAAAATGTTGAAGCAGAATAGAATGTAACTCAAAAAAATAGAGTGAAATGGTGGTTAGCAGGGGATGGGGGATGGGGAAATTGGAAGAGGCTGGTCAAAGCTACAAATTTCCAGTTATAAGATGAATAAGTTCTGAAGCTCTATCATACAGCATGGTAACTACAGTTAACAATAATGTATTATATACTTGAAAGTTACTGAGGGAGTAGATCCTAAATGTTCTCACTACAAAGAAAAAAAAAACAATTATATGAGGTGAAGGATGTGTTAACTAACTTGATTGTGGTATTCATTTTACAATATATTACTTGTACCCAATCATTACTTTATATACTTAAAGTTACACAATGTTATATATCAATTATATCTCAATAAAGCCAAGGGGGAAGTTAATCTTCACCTTTTAAAAAAAGGCATTACATGATATATAAGATTTTACCATCAATTTAAATACAAACTATGTTAAAGAATAAGTCTTTGCTTCATATACCAGAGAATTAAATTCAAAGCAGCCACAAAGTTTTACTCTTATATTAAGAGAATTGGAGTTCTTAATAAATCTATTTTTTGCCTATCAAAAAAAAAAGAGAGAATTAGAGTCTTCCAAATAGTATAAGTTGGTAATAAGGCTAATTCCTCTGAAGGCTATAAGGCAGAAATCAAGTTAAAAGTTAAATGTTCAAATATTCCTGATTACAACAGAATACAACTAGTGGGAATATAACTAATCGGAAAATAATAAGAAGAACATGCCAAATAAAAATAAAATAGTATTTCTAGGCTGCATCTACAGATTCTTCTAATTTTATAGCCTCCAATAGCCAGAACTAAAAAAAGGCATGAGGGGAAAGAAGAGGGAGAAAGAAGGGTAGCCTTTTGCCTCAGAGAATCTCAAATTGTTAATGAGGTGCCTGGAGGATGTTTGCAGAAAGAAAACAAGCCACTGCATAAAGATGAAATAATACAGTTATGACTATCACACTTCTAGAATATTTCTGTCACCACAAGCTATGATGTAATAGTTTTAGGTAAGATACCTCAGAGCAGTCAGGTCTCAACTGTTAAGTCTCCAGGAGGATTTCTTTGCACAGGACTGAACTGTAATTAAGTATTTGTCCTTCATTCTTTAGATTATAAACTCCTTGAGTGCAAGGGCTGTGTCTTATTAATCAACTGTAATCCCACAACTAGCACTTTCTTGGAGACATTTCATTTATAAAATTTATGCAAATTGGCACCCTACTATGGCCTGACAATCCTACTATTTCTCTGGCAGACACACCAGCCATTAGCGAAGACAACTACTTCACACCTGCTCCTCTCTCTTTAAATCCCCTATACCTCCTCCAATAGCCTAACTTGCAGCTGATGATGTTGTACTTCAGTGGGAAAACAGAAGCCATCGGAGGTGTCTTATCTTCCTGGAAGCACACATCTTACCTATAAACTGGCCTTGACTCTACCACAGGAGAAGAAAGAGCTCATCTTCTAGCAAAGGACAGTCTTTCTACTTATGATATGAATTCCATCCTTTTGTCCCTCCTCAAGGACTTCATCACTTTTCTTATCTAACACTGCTCTCTTCCTATCCACTTTCATTCCTTTAAAAATTTTCATTGTTGGGAGTTCCCTTGTGGCTCAGAAGGTTAAGGATTTGGTACTGTCACTGCTGCAGCTTGAGTTACTGCTGTGGTACAGGTTCGATCCCCTGGCCCAGGGGCTTCCACATGCCATGAGGGCAAAAAAGAAAAAAAAAATTTTTTTTTTTTTTGTCTTTTGTCTTTTGTTGTTGTTGTTGCTATTTCTTGGGCCGCTCCCGCGGCATATGGAGGTTCCCAGGCTAGGGGTCCAATCGGAGCTGTAGCCACCAGCCTACGCCAGAGCCACAGCAACGCGGGATCCGAGCCGTGTCTGCAACCTACACCACAGCTCACGGCAACGCCGGATCGCCAACCCACTGAGCAAGGGCAGGGACCGAACCCGCAACCTCATGGTTCCTAGTCGGATTCGTTAACCACTGCGCCACGACGGGAACTCCCCAGAAAAAAAATTTTTTTAATTATTATCTTGGGATTAAAAAAAAAACTGTCTTCTTCTCTATTCTCTTGTATAGTCAGTTCTTTACATAGTTATGCTGTTTTCACTTCCTTACCTCTGAATATATCCTTAATCTAACTCTCACTTCATCTCATCACTTAAGGACTCTTGTCAAGGATACCAATGACATTCATGCTGATATATCCAGTGGATACATACCTTTGTCTTGCCCGACACCTTTCAGCAATATTCAAATCAACTACTCTCTCCCTCTCAAAACCATCTCTCTTGACTTTCCACCTACTTTGTTGGTTGCTCTATTGCAGTTTCCTTTGCAGGCTTATCCTTCTCTAATGGAATCTCTAATTCAATCCTGGGCCCTCTTCTCCCTCTATACTCTCTTCCTAGATGAAAATCTCAGAAACATTTCAAACTTAGATGTTGCCAAAAAGAATTCTTAACATTCATATCAAATACATTATCCCGCCCTATCCCAAATCTTTCTCATCTCAGTAAATGTTATTACCACTATGTACCTAGTTACTCAAGCCAGAAATCTGAACATTTCCAATTCCCACTGAATCTATTTGCAAAATGTATTTAGAAGCCATTCATCACTCCATTGCCATCATCATATTGCCTGGACTACTGAAAATGCCTTCTAACTGGTCTCTCTGCTTCTACCTTGTCTCCTTCTAATCTATTGCCTAGACAGCAACTGAAGCCATCCTACAAACTAAATCATTCATGTCATTCAGTTGCTTAAATCCCTTAATTGGACCTCAGAATAAAACTGAAATTCCTTACTGTACTCACAGTCCTTATGTGACATGGTCCCTTCCCGTCTCTCCAACCTCATTTTCATCACAAAGCCCCCCTAGTCCAATTCACCAAGTCTTCTCCCACAGTGGTTTTCTAACAATACCTCAAATAAAGCTCTCCTGCCTTACTGCAAAGTTCTCTGCCTTGAATTCCTGCCATCACTTCCCAATGTCAGTCAGAAGTCACCTCTCAGGAAAGTGTTCTTGATTATCCTACCTGAAGTAGCCTCAATATTAATACCTCTAAGTCCATTGTCTTATGAATTCATCGCTCTCTTTTTTTTGTTTTGTCTTCTGGTCAGCACCATCAACTAAAATATAAGCTGCAAGAGCATGGAGGTTGTGCCTGTCTTACTTATAAGTGGAAACCCTGCTCCTGGCATATAATCATAATATTCATTAAATAGTTCCTGGAAAAAAAAATTTGCTGAGTATATGAAAAAATAAATCACAAGATATACAAACTTTTCACAATCTACTATCAGACTAATGGAGAAAGTTCTGAAACATATTTTTATAGAGTTTAGTTATATGGATGGAATTCACTATTGAAATTTTCCTAACCATAACAAAAAAAAAAGCATACCTCCTTGTTTTGTTTTGCAATAATATTTTTTTAAGTTTTTGTTAACCTTTCTAAATTCAAAAACTTTATCTTGGAGTTCCCGTCATGGCTCAGCAGAAACAATCCATCTAGTATCCACGAGGATGTGGGTTCAATCCCTGGCCTTGCTCAGTGGGTTAAGGATGCAGCAATGCTATGAATGTTGGTGCAGCTTCGATCTGGCAGCTTCGATCTGGCATTGCTGTGGCTGTGGTGTAGGGTGGCAGCTGCAACTCAGATTTGACCCCTATCCTGGGAACTCCCACGTGCCGCAGGTGTGGCCATTGAAAAGAAAAAAAGAAAAAGAAAAAGAAAGGGCCTTTATGACAAACCCATAGTCAACATCATACTTAGTGGTAAAAAGCTAAAAGCCTTCCCACTAACCCTGGGAATAAGACAAGGATGCCCACTCTCACCACTTCTATTTAACACAGGATTGGAAATTCTAGTCACAGCAATCATACAAAAAGGAAAAAAAAAAAAAGAAAGAAATAAAAGGTATCCAAATCGGAAGGGAGGATATAAAACTGTCACTCTTTGCAGGTGACATGATACTTTATTTAAAGAACCTTAAAGTTTCCACCCCAAAACTTATTTAAGCAACAAGTTCAACAAGGGTGCCGACCACAAGATTAAAGATATACAAAAATCTGTTGCATTTCTATAAACTAATGCTGAAAAATGAGAAAGTAAGAAAACAACCCCATTCAAAATCACATCAAAAATAAAATTCTTAGGAATAAACTGAACCAAAGAAGTGTAAAATTGTATACTCTGAGAACTATTAAAAAAAAAAAAACTGATAAAGGAATCTGAAGAAGGTACAAAGGAATGTAAAGATATCTCATGTTCTGTGGTTGGAAAAAGTAATACTGTTAAAATGACCATACTACTCAAAGCAATCTACAGTTTTAATGCAATCTCTTATCAAAATACCCAGGACATCTTTCACAGAACCAGGATAAATAATCCTAAAATTGATATAGAGTCACAAAAGGTCCTGAAATGACATAGCAATCTTGAGAAAAAAAGAACAAAGCTGGAGATACAACCCTCCCAAACTTGGAGTTCCTGTCATAGTTCAGTGGAAACGAATCTGACTAGAATCCATGAGGATGCATGTTCGATCCCTGGCCTTGTTCAGTGGGTTAAGGATCCAGCACTGGTGTGAGCTGTGCAGGTTACACACTACCAGAATGTGCAGGTTGCAACACAGCTTGGATCTGGCATTGCTGTGGCTATGGTGTAGGCCGGCAGCTGCAGCTTTGATTGGACCCCTAGCCTGAGAACTTCCATATGCCACAGATACAGCCCTAAAAAGACAAACAAAAACAAAAACATACAAACAAAAAAACCCTCCCAAACTTCAGTAAGGAAGTTACTGAAGCTGTAGTAATCAAACAGCATGATTCTGGCACAAAAACCGACTCTCAGATTAGTGGAACAGAACAGAGCCCAGAAATAAACCCACACACCTATGGTCATTTAATCTATGACAAAGGAGGCAAGAATATACAAGAGAAAAGACAGTCTCTTCAACAAGTGGTGCTGACAAAACTGGACAGCCACGTGTAAAACAATGAGACTAGAACATTCCCTCATACTATATACATGACTAATATCTAAATGGTTTAAAGACTTAAATGTAAGAATGGAAACCATAAAAATCCTAGAAGAAAACATAGATGAAACACTCTTTGCCATTTAATCATAGCAATATTTTCTTTGTTCAGTTTCTTAAGGCAAAAGAAATAAAAGCAAAAATAAACAAATAAGACCTAATTAAACTTAAAAACTTTTGCACAGCAAAGGAAACCACTGACAAAATGAAAAGACAACCTACCAAATGGGAGAAAATATTTGTGAACAATGTGACCGACAGGGAATTAATATCCAAAATATACAAATAGCTCATACACCTCAATATCAAAAAACCCAAATAATCCAATCAAAATGGGCAGAAGACCAGAATAGACATTTTTAGAAAGCAGACATAAGACAGCTAAGAGGTATATAAAAAGATGCTCGGTGTTAATTATTAGAGAAATGCAGATCAAAATGAGATATCGCCTCACACCTCTCAGAACAGCTGTCATCAAAAAAATCTACAAAAAACAAATGTTGGAGAGAATGTGGAGAAAAGGGAACCTTGCACACTACTGGGGGAAATATTGGTGCAGCTACTATGAAAAACAGTATGGGGGTTCCTCAAAAAACTAAAATAGAACTATACTAATATATATACATATTATATAAATATACATAGTGTATATACATTATATTATATAAACTTAGTATATAAATATGCTACATAGAACTAAAAATGGAACTATACAATCCAACAGTTCCACTCATGGGTATACATCTGAAAAAAAGAAAAAACACTAAATCAAAAAGATACATGCACTATAACTCTTCCAGACTTCAGGCAATATTACAAAGCCACAGTAATCAGGACAGTGTGGTAATGGTACCAAAACAGACATACAGACCAATGGAATAGAATAGAGAACTCAGAAATAAACCCAGACATGTACAGTCAATTAATTTTTGACAAAGGAGGCAAGAATATAAAATGGGAAAAAGACAGTCTTTTCAGCAAATGGTGCTGGGAAACTGGACAGCCACATGCAAATCAATGAAACTGGAACACACCCTCACACCATGCATCAAAATGGCTTAAAGACCTAAACATCAGACGAGACACCATCAAACACCTAGAAGAGAACATAGGCAAAACGTTCTCTGATATCAACCTTATAAATGTTTTCTCAGGTCAGTCTCCCAAAGCAACAGAAATAAAAACAAAAATAAATCAATGGGACCTAATCAAACTGACAAGCTTTTACACAGCAAAGGAAACCATTAAAAAAAAAAAAAAAAAAAAAAGACAACTTACAGAATGGGAGAAAATAGTTTCAAACAATGCAGCTGACAAGGGCTTAATCTCTAAAACATGCAAACAATTTATACAACTCATCAGCAAAAAAAGCCAACAATCCAGTTGAAAAATGGGCAAAAGACCTGAACAGATATTTCTCCAAAGAAGATATACAGAGGGTCAACAAGCTCATGAAAAAATGTTCAACATCAATGATTATCAGAGAAATTAAAAAATTTCTATGAGGTACCACTTCACACCAGTCAGAATGGCCATCATTTATAAGTCCACAAATAACAAATGCTGGAGAGAGTGTGGAGAAAAGGGAACCTTCCTGCACTGTTGGTGGGAATGTAAATTGGTACGACCACTATGGAAAACAGTATGGAGGTACCTTAGGAAACTACACATAGAACTATCATAGGACCTAGCAATCCCACTTTTGGGCATATATCCAGACAAAACTTTCCTTGAAAAAGATAAAGGCACCCACATGTTCACTGCAGCACTATTCACAATAGCCAAGACATGGAAACAACCTAAATGTCCATTGACAGATGATTAGATTAAGATGTGGTATATATACACTATTCAGCTATAAAAAAGAACAAAATAATGCCATTTGCAGCAATATGGATGGAACTAGACACTCTCATACTAAGTGAAGTAAATCAGAAAGACAAATACCATATGATATCACTCATATCTGGAATCTAATATATGGCACAAGTGAACCTTTCCATAGAAAAGAAACTCATGGACTTGGAGAACAGACTTGTGGAGTGGATAAGCAATGAGATCCTGATGTAGAGCACTGGGAACTATATCTAGTCACTTACGATGGAGTATGGTAATGTGAGAAAAAATAATGTATACATGTATATGTGCTGTAAAGTAGAAAAATTGACTAAACACTGTAAACCAGCTATCATGGAAAAAATAAAAATCATTATTTTGAAAGTAAAGAAAGAAAGAAAAGAAACAGATACATGCACTATAATATTCATAGCAGCACTGTTCACAATAGTCAAGACATGGAAGCAACCTAAATGTCCATCAACAGATGTTTAGATAAAGAGGATATATATCTTACACACACACACACAGGAATATTACTCAGCCATAAAAAAGAACGAAATACTGCCATTTGTAGAAATGTTTATGGACCTGGAGAATATTATGCATAGTAAAATAAGTCAGATAGATAAAGATAAATACTGTACAATATCATGTATATGTGGAATCTAAAAAATAATAAAAATTAATGTATACAAAAAACAGAAACAGACTCACAGATACAGAAAACAAACTTGTGGTCACCAAAGGGGAAAAGGAAGAGGGGAGGGACAAATTAGGTGTCAGGATTAAAAATGACAAACTACTATGTATAAAATAGATAAGCAACAAGGATATACTATATAGCAGAAAGAATTAGAGCCATAATATAATAGAGTATAATTTAAAAAAAATATTGAATCACTATACAGTATACCTGAAACTAACATAATACTGTAAATCAAATATACTTCAACCGAAAAACAAAATACGTGTTTCCTTAACCCCTCAGTTATACTGCCTACATCTCAGACGCTGAAAAGGATAAAAAGTGATGCAGCAGAGAATTCTGTGACTCACAGAATGGCAGACTCTACCCCCAAGAAACTGGCTGCAACTATTAATAAGAAATGATCACATAATGAACACTACCTTCCTCTTGATCTATAGCTATTAATAATTAATCTTACTGTTTTTTTATACCTGAAAACATTTCAAATACTATTGGGTATCAGTTATTCAATGTTATTATGAGACCAATCACATAGAGTTTAAAGACCAGTGAAATATCTTAGCTGGTAATTTATAATGCATTGGCTAAAGAAGTATATACAATACCTGAGAGACTAACAAAATCTTGGATAGCTGACCTTGCTTGGTGCCTACTGGATGAAAAGTCAATGGCACTGCTATATTCTAATCACATAATAATTCATCAAATTAAAGATTTAGCTGCAAAAAATGGTAGAGAGGGTGTGGAGAAAAGGAAACCCTCTTACACTGTTGGTGGGAATGTAAACTTGTGCAGCCACCAAGGAAAATAGTATGGAGTTCCCTCAAAAAACTGAAAATAGAGTTGCCACATGATCCAGCAATCCTACTCCCAGGCATATATCCAGACAAGACTATAATTTGAAAAGATTCATGCACCCCTATATTCACAGCAGCACTGTTTACAATAACCAAGATGTGGAAACAACATAAATGTCCACAGACAGAGATGCAGATAAAGAAGATGTGGTAAACACACACAAACACACAATGAATATCACTCAGTGATTAAAAATGAAATACTGCCATTTGCACCAATAGGGATGGACCGAGACATTACGATACTAAGTGAATTCAGAAATAAACAGACAAATGCCATATGATACCATGTATATGTGAAATCTAAGATACGATACAAATCAATATATCTTTGAAACAAAAGATTCGTAGAAATAGAAAACAGATCTGTGGTTACGGGGCGGGGAGGTAGGGAGGATTGGGAGTTTGGGATTAGCAAAGGCAAACTATTATATACAGGATGGATAAAACAACAAGGTCCTAATGTATAACATGGGGAACTATAGTTATTATCCTGTGATAAACCATAATGGAAAAGAATATGAAAAAATAATATATATATGTATAACTGAATCACTTTGCTCTACAGCAAAAATTAACATGTTGTAAATCTATTATACTTCAAGAAAATTTTTAAAAATATGAGGACTGGGTTCATATTTCTACTATAGAATTGTGCTTTGGTTTTGCAAATGAACAAATCTACAGTCTTAATGTTTTGTTTGTACTCATTCAGAATGAGCACCAAGTAATCAGAAACAAAGATCTTTTATGGGAATGCTTGGCAATAAACACAAGCAGTACTAAAATATTCAGTGTTGAATAATGGTTTTGAATATCATCATTTATCCTGGAACAACTGTGTTGCTATTTACGCTGATGGTGCAAAATCAATTCTGGTGCCTTAGCATGAAACAAAACAGTGGTGCCAAACTGTACAGAGCTCATTGTATTATTCATCATCTCATGTTCAGATACATGTGTGCATATACAAGGTTAGTGTAAGCATCTCCTTGATAAAGCAATAAAAATTATTCATTTTACTAAATCTTGACCCTTGAGTAGATTTCTGTTTAATATGCTGTGACAAAATAGAAAATACACATAAAACCAAAGTATAATGGTTGTCTAGAGAAAAATCACTTGCGTAATTGAGTTGTGAGCTGTACTAGCTGCTTTTTAATGTAACGCCAATTTTACTTAAAAGAATGTTAGATAGATAAATTATAGTTACTTGAATTTGGGTATTTGATAGCCAGGGAATTAAAGGAAACTGCCACTTCAAGGTAAAGATCTGAAAACATATATATATACATTTTTTTTTTCTTGTCTTTTTGCCATTTCTTGGACCGCTCCCGAGGCATACAGAGATTCCCAGGTCAGGGGTCCAATCAGAGCTGTAGCCACTGACCTACGCCAGAGCCACAGCAACATGGGATCCGAGCCGCGTCTGCAACCTGCACCACAGCTCACGGCAACGCCGGATCCTCAACCCACTGAGCAAGGCCAGGGATTGAACCACAATCTCATGGTTCCTAGCTGGATTCGTTAACCACTGCGCCATGACGGGAACTCCTGAAAATATTTTTGATAGTAATAAAAATTAGAACCTCCAAGCACACTAGAATTTTGAAAAACTTGTATCTGCTACCATGAACTTAACAGCTTCCTAATATTTAACGACTTTTCAGATAATATTTGTGGTGTTATTAAAGAATTTGATTTTTTAAAAATATTGTATAATAACGTGTCAACATTTGAAAGATCTGCACAACTCAGTGAACCAATTTTTTCCAAATGACCAATGTGTAATGTTACACAATCATGCATGGGTAAGAGATCTGTTCAAAGTGCAAGATAAACAACTGGATTTTAATGTTTCAGAGTGATAAAAGTTCTTAGACTTGGCTTCTATACTGCAACTATCCTTTAAGAAACTATCTCTTATTGAATTTTGGTGTAGCATCAAAGAAGAATACCCACAATTATCTGAAAATGCTTTAAAAACATTCCTTATTCAACTACATATCTGTGTGAGGTCAGATTTTCTTCATATATTTCAACCGAAAGGAAATGATTACTGCATAAGCACACATGAGAATCCAGCTGGCTTCTATTAAGCCAGATATTAAAAAGATTCATAAAAATATAAAACCATGCCACTCTTCTTACTAATGTTTCTTTGTATTTTGGAAAATATAAAAGAGTTATGAAACCAAAATGTTTGAGAACTAATGCTCTACATCAGTCTAAGGATCTCACTATTACTCAGTTGAGTCTGAGGTCTGATTTTTCAGGCAAAAGAGGAGCCTGCAAATAAGAGTCAAGCATATAAAAGATGAGTGGATAAATATCTGGTCAGATAAATGTCTGCCTGCAAAACTCTGAGTTGGATTTTTTTTTTTCATTCCAAAGCCAAGGAAAAATTATTTTTTAACTATATGTATCATTCTCTTTATACTGCTTGTACCTCCACCAGAACAAATTTCCAAAGTTACCAATTCAAAACAATTTAAGAGGAAGAATGCAACTAGTCCCTTTAAGGAACTTCAAAGTAAACATCTTGACACCCCCCTCCAAGGCAGACTCATGCTTAACAGAATAAAAGTTATTGAATTTCTAGTTAATAACAAATGGAATAAGAAAGAAAAAAGCTATAAAACTCAAAGGGAAAAACTGAAGCCTCTTTATGCTCTGTGATATATTTTAGTTTTAAGATTTATTTCTAGTCATATTATAACCAGATACAGATGACTTTAAATAAATTATTCAAACTACAGGTTATGGGAGATTTAACAATTTAAGCTGACAAGCCTTTCTTAAATACTTTACATATACAAAATAAACACTATGGGAGTTCCCGTTGTGGCGCAGTGGTTAACGAATCCCACTAGGAACCATGAGGTTGCGGGTTCGGTCCCTGCCCTTGCTCAGTGGGTTAACGATCCGGCGTTGCCGTGAGCTGTGGTGTAAGTTGCAGACGCGGCTCGGATCCCGCGTTGCTGTGGCTCTGGCGTAGGCCGGTGGCTACAGCTCCAATTCGACCCCTGGCCTGGGAACCTCCATATGCCGCGGGAGCGGCCCAAGAAATAGCAACAACAACAACAACAAAAGACAAAAAAAAAAATAAAATAAAAAATAAAAAAAATAAAATAAACACTATGCAAGTGATAAAATACTAACATCATCCCATCCTCCTAAGACATCATAGACATACGTTATAGATGGGTTTCTATACACATGGAGATTATTCATTCTGTGACTTAATTCTAGAGCTTAAAATGATGACACAGCCTGTTTAGAATCCTAATTGAAAAAAAAATAATTTTCTCTATCTATGTATTACAAGGCTCAGTGTTTTAACTCTGAAACACAAAAAATATCTTAATGGGTATATAGCTCCCTCATGCAAAATGGTCCCTATTCTTTTAAAAATGCATTCATTTATTACAATGCTATATTAGTTTTAAGTGTACAACACAGTGATTCAATATTTTTATAGATTATACTCCATTTAAAGCTATTAGAAAATTATTGGTTATATTCCCCATGCTATATAAAATGCATTTAAATTCACTAATCTTCAAAGATTGATTTCTACATTTACCATGAGACACATATGGCCTTGATAAAAGTAGTTGAGAAGGTGGTCTATCACAAATTGTCACGTTTTGGTGACGGTACATAAGCTAATTTAGAATATGGTATTGAACTGACAGATTTGGTATCCAGCTTGTTCATTCATTCATTTACCCATTCAATATTTACTGAATACCTGCTATATACCTGGTACTATTCTGAATACTAGGGATAGTATGATGACTAAAATAGAAAAGGTTCTTGGAGTTTCCATTGCAGCTCAGTGGTAATGAACCTGACTAGAATCCATGAGGATGTGGGTTCGATCCCTGGCCTTGCTCAGTGAGTTAAGGATCCATCATTTCCATGAGCTGTGATGTTGCCGTGGCTGCGGCGTAGGCTGGAAGCTGCAGCTCCAATTCGATCCCTAACCTGGGCACTTCCATATGCCATGGTATAGCCCTAAAAAAAACCAAAAACAAACAAACAAACAAAGATAGAAGTGGTTCTTGCCCTGAGGATGCTTAAGGCCTGGCAAGGGAAACAGACAGTAAGCAAACAATTGCATAATTATTTAGTTAGAAATATACCATTCTCTCAGTCTCAGCTAATCATCTAACCTGCTGGCTTCCAGTGTAGTTCCTATTCTAGGCACTGGAAAACTCAAGGCCTACCTATGATAGGCTCTTTATGGATTAGCAACAATGCCTTGAAATAAATACCACATACCTATTATAACTGTAGAAATTTTCAAGAAAATCCTACTAAGTGTCAGTGCTCAGATTTGCTATGGTGTCAAAGTTAAACAAATCAGTGTTTATGGAGGAGGGGAGAGATGCACACAAGCATTTCAGACCTTACCCCGAGTCATATAAATCATCAGCTTTTCTTAACTATAACAATTGCTTCCTCCGTAATTAAGTTTTGTGACATCGTTAAAAAGCTTGCACCAAATTTTGCATAGACATAAAATGATTTAATAGTCTACATTGCTAGTTTTCTGACTTTATGAGGAAAAACTCCAAGACCATCTCCGCGTAAATTAAATTAGAAATACTTCTATCAGCTTTGTCAACATTTATCCTTATTAAAAACCAGCTTTTTTAAAAAATTGTAATCGTTATTTTCCCAAAACATTTTACTGTACAGCATGGTGACCCAGTTACACATACATGTATACATTCTTTTTTCTCACATTCTCATGCTCAGTCATAAGTGACTAAACATACTTCCCACTGCTACACAGCAGGATCTCATTGCTAATCCATTCCAAAGGCAATAGTTTGCATCTATTAACCCCAAGTTCCCAATCCATCCCACTCCCTCCCCCTCCCCCTAAAATCAGGTTCTTATTTAAGATTTAGAAGACTTTTGATGTCTCAAGGAATGCTTTAAATATTTTATTTTTTAGAAATCTGGTTTTAATTCTACATTCTTTTTTTTTTGGTAGTCCTACTGCAAATAAACAAACAAAAATTTTTCTTTAACTTTCTCCATGCTCTGCTTTAAATAGAAAAACATTAATATAGATGAGGAACACTGACTTATTTATTCTCCTTTAAAATATGTCAAAAATAATATATGAACTCCATTCTTAAATTCTTATGTACATAAATTAACCACAGTAGTCCCTCTTTACTTTATACTTTACCTATTTATATCTCTCCTATCCTTAAATACACACACACCCCCCTTAGTTCTCTTCCTTTTACCTATACCCAGGCTATCTCCACTTCCCGTCAACACCAAATGTACCAAACCTACCAGTTATTACCTTCACAATCTCTCTTAACAGCCTCTAAATTTGGGTTCTGTTCTGATCACTCTACTAAAACTATAATTGCAAGTTACCAATGATTTCCATGTTTATACAGGCCAAATGGACTTTCCTCATTTCTCATTCTCAATGAGCTCTGTAATACCCGATACTTGCTGACCACCTCCTTTTTAAATTCTTCTTCCTTGACTTATTTAAAAAAACAAACAAAATAAAACAAACAACAACCTAAGTCACTCTGCCTGTGACTTCTTATTTTTTATTAATTAAAAAAAAACTTTTTTTTTTTTTTCTTGGCTTTTTGTCTTTTCTAGGGCCGCACTAGCGGCACATGGAGGTTCCCAGCCCAGGGGTCTAATCGGAGCTGTAGCCACCAGCCTACGCCACAGCCACTGCAATGCTGGATCTGAGCCGCGTCTTCGACCTACACCACAGCTCACGGCAACGCTGGATCCTTAACCCACTGAGAGAGGCCAGGGATCAAACCCGCAACCTCATGGTTCCTAGTCGGATTCATTAACCACCGAGCCATGATGGGAACTCCTTTATTTTTATTTATATATTTTTTTGTTTTTTTAAGGCAGTACCCGCTAGGGGTCGAATGGGAGCTGTACCTGCTGGCCTACACCATGACCACAGCAATGCCAGATCCGAGCCACGTGTGCAACCTATACCACAGCTCATGGCAACACAGTATCCTTAACCCATGTCCTCATAGATCCTAGTCAGGTTCATTACTGCTGAGCCATGACAGGAAATCCCTGTCGTGACTTCTATTTTTAAATAAACAAGTTGATTTTTTTCCCCTTCATCTGTAGTATACTATTCCAATTTTCCTTCTATATCTCTAATCATTTCCTCTGTGTTTCCCAGGTAGCTCTTGATTTTCCTAAACTATTACTCTAAGTAGCATGGATCTAGGTTTTCCACAGGGTTTTCTCTTTGGTCTTATTCTCTTTGGAAAATAAACCTAAAGCAACTCAAACTATGTTCTGAACAGACTGATCGATAGAATTAAATTCCAAGTTGAATATTCTGAAAGATAAGGCATTTGAATATAAAAGTTCTAGAAAGGCAATACAGGGAAGTGGCCAGAAACATAGACTCTGGAGCCAGTGTTTCTAAGGTAAATTCTGGCTCAGTAACTTTCAAACTATGTCACATTGAACAAATTAATTAACCTCTCTGTGCCTCGGGCTCCTTATTTATAAAATGAGAACAACTGTACCTACCTCATAGGGATATTATAAGGACTAAAGAGTGGCACAGTATAAGCACTTTTAAATGATTATAAATAAATTATTAAGGCCACCAACTATTAAAAACATCAAACTCATTAATTTATAAACCTACCTTATAACTTGACATTTTGTTTTTGTTATGATTGTTTTTCAAAACACTTAAAGTATACTAACTCCAATAAACTGAATCACTCTAGTTAACTCTAAAGAGTTTTAACATAATACTATAGATTTCTAAGAGGACAGTGTTCACACAGAAACGTATACACTCATTTAACTACACACCCAATAGAAGAATTCTATAGATTTCTAGAGTCAAAAGGAAATGTATATTTGCTCTAACTTTATCATTTTATAGACAAGGAAACTGAAGACAGGAGGAGAGACAAGTGATTTGTCCAAAGTCACATTTTAAGTAGCAGAACTGGGGCTAGAATGCAGGTCACTAAAGCCTCCACCTATGAATTATTTTAAAAACATTTTTCCAGATATATTCATGATGTGAAGAAATATTTTTTTCTTAGAATGCAGTTTTGCTTTCAGGAAACGCTTTGTTCCCTTATTATGAAAAATCTGAAATTTGATAAGAAGGAAATCAGCAAAACTTTAAACTATCGATTTTTAAATCCTACCTAAGAATCAGGGTAACTTTAAAAGTCTTTCTTTAGAAAGCATTCTACTCTATAACTAAAGGTCTAGCCACATCAAAGTAGACTATATGTTTTTAAATTATTCATTGTTATTCAGATTACAAAAGTAGGAGTTCCTGTTGTGGCCCAGTGGAAACTAATCTGACTAGCATCCATGAGGACACAGGTTCGATCCCTGGCCTTCCTCAGTGGGTTAAAGGCTCTGGCAGCGATGACGTGAGCTGTGGTGTAGGTCACAGACGTTGCTTGGATCTGGTGTTGCTGTGGCTGTGGTGTAGGTCAGCGGCTATACCTCCGATTAGACCCCTAGCCTGGGAACCTCCATATGCCGTGGGTGCAGCCCTAAAAAGACAAAAACAAAAACAAAAAAAGATACAAGTAAACAGCAGTTTGATCCCTAACATTTAGTTAGGATGTGCTCTGCATAGTTTGCAGTGCATTGCAATAGACCTTGTAGAAAGACAAAATAGAATGAATAGATTTTATCCTTGGCCCAAAGAAAAAATACACCTAAAAAGGGAGTTAGGGGGGAGTTCCCGTCGTGGCGCAGTGGTTAACGAATCCCACTAGGAACCATGAGGTTGCGGGTTCCGTCCCTGCCCTTGCTCAGTGGGTTAACGATCCGGCGTTGCCGTGAGCTGTGGTGTAGGTTGCAGACGCGGCTCAGATCCCGCGTTGCTGTGGCTCTGGCGTAGGCCGGTGGCTACAGCTCCAATTCGACCCCTGGCCTGGGAACCTCCATATGCCGCGGGAGCGGCCCAAGAAATAGCAACAACAACAACAACAAAAAGACAAAAGACAAAAAAAAAAAAAAAAAAAGGGGGAGTTAAACAAATGCCTATGAAAAACACATTATAAAGTAAAGACTATTAAACACAACACACAAATAACGAATGGTTGGAAAATTATCCTGACTCAGATGTACTAGCCCACCATCCTAAGAATTTTGAAGACTTCAAATTATTCATGAGTTATAAGTTACTCTGTCCATGGCTATTCCACTTACAAGTCTAGTTATAGAGACTGTTGGACAATCATTTTCAAACAGAAAACAAATTAGTTTGCAATGAAAAAGCCCAAATAACAGAAATTTTTTTAATGTTAGCTAGGAATCTGTTAGAGAGCCAAGGAACAAATGACTAAATCCTCTAAAACCACACAACAGTAACTCATATTTAACAAGGAGCTTGAGATCAAAAGTTTCTGATCTCAAGAATCTGGCATGCCATAGCAGAATCCATAATAAAATGCATTTACACATGTACAAAACCCACCTTTCTCTACATGAAGTTCTAGAGTACCAATCATTAAAACAGTGTCTATTTTGGCTAAAGTACTTCCTTTTTAAGACACAGCAAACATTTTTTTTTTTCCCTCAATTGCTTTCAAAAGAAACCAGACACTCTCAAAGCCTATTTATTCTATTCCCTTGGTTTGAAATCTAAAGCTATGCTATAGTCTTTCAGACCATTAAGTTATTCCTTACTATTATGAAAGTGTATTAATAAAGCACTTAATCTATGATTAGGTAATTAATTAACAAACAAAAAATTTTAAGTGTTGCACAGTAACTCCAGCAAAACTGTCCAGCAGGTTTGGCAACAAAACATGGTTGGCTTTGGAGGAATAGTAATTTTGCTACTTAAATATTCTGCAACATATCTAAGACGCAACAGCCTAAGAAAAAAAAATCATTGTATTAAATTAGAACACCTCAATGATTGCCCTGGTTCTACTGCTTACCATTTCTTGTGTCCTTAGACAAACTACTTCTCTTTGCCTCAATTTTTTCATCTGTAAAATAGGACTAGGAATACTTACTTTATTATGTGTAAGGAACTAATGAAATTACATACATGAAAGGGGTTTGTGAACTATAATGGCCATAAATACTAAAGGTATACTTGTATATAAATGAAAGAGAAAATAGATATATAATGTTACTGATGTAATCATGAAGTAAACTCAGGTTAAGTGAATCCTCAGATAACCCTGCTCTATTTTTTATAACGTTCTTTATACTGAATTAGAGTATATTTCAGGGTAAGCTAAAAATTATTCAGAAAAAGCCCTCTAAAAGTTTTTTTAAGCCTTGCTCTTCTAAAATAAGTTTTTTTAATGTAAGCGTCTTTCCAAACTCATTTATTCACATTTTTTTTTTCCAGCCAGAGAAAGAATTTGGCTAAAAGGCCATGAAAGCAGAGATAAGAAAATGGCCAAACTCCCAGATCCATGTGTATGCTCAAGTTGTGAAGTCCCAAAACAAAAGGAGCTGTATTCTTTTTGAAGCAGACTTTGTAATTTCCTTTGATTACTAAGGAAATTCCTCTTGCCTCTGAAGAGTTTATATAAAATCATATACTAAACGAAAATTTCCAAGAAATAAATAATATGCATTAAGAAAATATGCCATTCTTCTAAGCATGTGTTGGGTATTAATCTCGGCACTAATTTATAAAATAGCATTGCTATTCTGTGAAATTCTCTTTTATGGCCTTATCTGAGAATAAACCTTTGGCAAACATTTTGAACCAATAATATCACCAATCAATCTTTCTGCACTAATTAGAGTCTTTTCTATCCTCTGTCCAAAGTTTCAAGTTTCTGGCTCATGCTGCTTGAATCTGTAGATACTAGACACTGTCCCTTCTCCACAAAAGAAAGCAGTGAGATCTAACAACTATCTACTCCAGAATGTTCCTGCCAAATATTAAAAAAACAAGGATGCAAGTACCCCAAAGTTCTACCTACTGACTATTAAACATTCAGAGTCAAACATTTCACCAAGGTGACTTCTTTAGCTCTAAAGCTTAGATTCACAGACAAGCACAACACTGATGCATCTGTGGCTGATACAATCATAAATGAACAAAGATAGGTCATTGCTAACGGAACTTTCTGCTGGAATTCAGTACTTTTTAAAACAGTAAAATAGATTTAAGTTTCTTTAAGCAAAACAGATGTAAATATACACTTTAAATGATTATGGAAAACAATAACCTTCCATCATTTGACTTTCTTAGTGAACCACACCTAAAATTGTTCAGTTTAATAAGCACTGAGTGGCTAGCATTGTGCCGAGCACCAGGAATGGCAATAAAAAAAGCACATGACACTTCCTGCCTTTAAAGTGCTTATGATATAGATGAGAAGACAAGCCTTTTAGAACAATTAGGGACCAATACAAGAAAGAATTCTTTTTAAAGCAGGGTTGTATAGTATAAAAACAGTTTATCAAGTTCTAAGGGCCCATTACAATCATTTTCTCAGAAGAGTGGCCCCAGTCATTCCTTTTGCATAAAGTTGCTGGCTTACAAAAAAAACCAGAACACATTTAGTGAAATCAACCCTTTTTCCCTGGTCATAAATGAATGGCCCACAGATCATGAGCCAAGGTTATCACAGCGATTCTACATAAGAAATGGTAAAAATAAACATATATAATCAGACCCTCTTTCTGTTTGGGGAGTCTGAATGAGCAATGTGTGAAAATGACTGAAGTGGAACTACTTGAACTGCTGTTGAGTCAGGAATGACAACAAACTGCTATTCTAATTCTCCGTGAGGACCAGTGTACATTCCAGTCTATGAAGCCTAAGCACAGAGGGACTATTTAGCTGCTGGGGTCAGTTTCCTGTGCTTCTTCAATTCCCATGAATCTCACAATAAGACCCTACAACTAAAGGCTATCCTTAGAATCTATGCTATACATACGATACTGCTCTTAATTTTTTTTATAAGAGAGCAAGAAGACGTGAAGTACCCAAATATCATACTATTTCTAGAATGCATTCAATACTCAGGAAGAGAGGGAGAGAGAAACATCTCCTTTTTTTTTTTCCTTTTATGACCATGGCATGCGGCAGTTTGATGTGGGATCTCAGCTTCCAGACCAGGATTGAACCCAGGCTACAGCGGTGAGAGCATGGCATCCTAACCACTAGAGTACCAGGGAATTCCTGAGAGAAACATCTCTGAGGCAGGCATATAGCTATGACTCAGGTTCTCCTTATGTATGCTACATTATATATGTATTTGAACCAAATGAAAAGACAATCTTAAATGTCTGCTTTTGATTTGAGGGACGGGTACTGAAAATGGAAAACATAAAACAAATAAAAAGTGTTTCAAAAGTAGGCATCCAATTCATTTGAAAGAGAAATATTAGGTAAGAATGGAGATAATACAGTAAAATGACATTCATAGCCATCTGAATCAAAGAGAACCTGTCCTTAATGAGACATTACCCTGGGAAGACAAAAAAATTCCTTTCCGTAGTTATCAGGGGATAAGATAGCAGCATCGGAGGATAGTATTTCAATGTTTATTGGAGTTATAAAGTAAATATAATTTTCCTACCTTTCTTCTCAATGTGTTCTTTTCTCCCCCCTTTGGAATCACTTTCTTATCCTATTTTACTTGAGCTTTCCTGATTATCTTTAGCTGTCCCATGCTCCTGAATTCATTTCGTTACATTCTTTAATGCACCGCCTCCTTCCCTACACTATAGAAAGCATTGAGAAAAATAAACATTTAACTTAACTGGATTTTTTCTTATCAATGTATCAGTTATATCACACTCAAAGTGACTTGGAAGTTTGAGAAAAAGTTATTTCCAACCACCCCCCAACTCCAAATCAAACTAAAACACGTCAAAGAAAGGAAGACAAAACACTTATAGGAAAAAAAGTTATGAATACCTCGAAGAAAACAGGAGAGCAAAGCAGGTTATTATACAGGAGGCAGAAACAGAAAGGAAAGTCAAAAGAACAGTAGAGGTCTGAACTTCTGTCAGGACTACTGAGATCATAAGCATTCTTTCTTGCTGACCTTTAACAGGAACTCAGTAGTTATCAAAGAGCGAGTCTGCTTTGGAGAAAATCATTTCAGCAGCTCCACTACAGACTAAAGGGAACAGAAGTGTGGGGTTTAAGGGAGTGGAAGTTTTGGAGAGAGTTGGTTTATTACATAATAGTATACATGGCTACATCTATTTTCAAATTTTTTTTGTGCCACACCCACAGCACATAGAAGTTCCTGAGGAAATGAAACTGGCAATGCCAGACCCTTAATCTACTGTGCCACAAAGGAACTTCCAAACATCTATTTTTTAGATATTGAAGTATTTTGTTAAATACGTGTTCAATTATAAAAATAAAACAGTATGGCTTGCTTATTGGCTCTGTTAAGTCTGGCTTATACTAAGCAAAACCTTGGGACATCAGAATTCCTGTATTTCTTAATTTCTAATGCAATAACACAGTATCAATTATAATAATTTCTGTCAATGAAATTAAGAACCTAAGTGGGAGAGAAAGCCTACATCCTTCCACACAAGAAATGACGCCACTTGCCTTTTTGATGAAACTATTAGAATATTGTATGCTGAAAAACAGATAAGAAAACTAAGCATGAAATCATTACTTCTTTCATTTTCATTTTAGTAAGAACAAAAGAACAACCCAGGATTTAAGAATCAAATTCTTGGCCAATGACATAGTTTGAAGTCATATGATAAAATTAACTTTCTTATCCCTACTGTTAAAACGAGAGAAAAAAGTAAAAAAAGGATACTGTCTCTAACTACTGTTATCTAAGTAAGTTCAGGCTTATCTTTACCTTGATATAAAACACTAAGATATGATAAATCAGTTTCAGGAAATGAAAACCTCAAATAGAATGTGAGAGAGACCTAACAGTTTTCTTTTTTTCCTCGTTACTGCCACACCTGCAGCATATGGACGTTCCCAGGCTAGGGGTCAAATCAGAGCTGCAACTGCCCACCTATGCCACAGCCACAGTAACCCTGGATACTTAATCCACTGAGCTAGGCAAGGGATAGAACCTGCAACCTCATGGACACTAGATCGGGTTCTTAACTCACTGAGCAACAACAGGAACTCCTTAACAATTTTCTTAAATATGAGACTGTTTCTTCTAGAACATTTGGGGGGGGAGTGATAAATTATTTTCTAATAGCACTTTTCACAGCAAACTAATGAGAAATAGTTTTTACAAATGCAAGAAATATAATGTGTTTATTTTAAAAAAGAACACCATTCACATCTTCCTTTGTAAAAACATAGTCCCTTCAAGGCTAGGATAATTGTCTTCGTAATAAATACTTATTTTCTCCCCTAGAAAAATGTTACTAGTCATGACATCAATCCGTGGCTTGACTATTGCTACTTTTAATATATACTGTACTGTTTCCATCAAATAAAGAAGTTATCCTGAATCTGAGAAAAAGTATTCAGCTAGTTGAGTGTTAAAAACATCCTTTTGTGATAATTTCTAAAACATATGCTTCAACATCCACCAAGTCTCTTCTTCACAGTACTGAACATCAGGTTTAAAAGTTTACTTCCTCCCCCGACTTTCAACATGAATATGTCAACACTAAGCTAATACTTAGTTCTCACCAGCCAATACAGTTGGATCCTTGCTGAAACCCTGTTCTCAGCTGCCCCCTTGCTGCTGAAAATGAACTTTGAGGCTAGTGCAATATGGAAATACATCAGTTACATCTTAAAAAGTAGGCTGAGCACAGGGAATTTTTGCGAAAAGGCAGAAATAGTGAGATGTCACCAGCATCTCCTAGAATATTTGATTAATAATTAAAAACACAAGAAATGTTTGATTTCCCTTAATTTCCAGGTGTCAAAGTTCTCTGGTCCAAAATCCTAAGCTGCTAGATATTTTATATCTTAAGAAAATAATTAAGTCAACTGAGAAGTTAAGTGATAATGAGTGGTGACAATAACCAGAGAATGAATCATTTATTGTTAGTATATTTCTATCATGTCCCCTCTACATTCTTTAAAAAAAAGAAAAAGAAAAACCTAGGACACAAAATACAAAGGGATTCTAACTCATTCATGTGTTACTACTGGTTTAACATATAGCACTCTAACAGAGATACACCATAACAGATGACAAGCCTATGAAAAATGTATTTATCATCTCAGAGGAAAAGCAGATGGAATGAAAATAAGCTATGCATTTTTCCCCATTTAGTCTAACATTTGTAACTTTCAAAAGTACTCATATAAATATTTACTTTTGCATAAGTGACTGATTATCTAACACATTCTTCACTTAGCAGGAGTAAATGTTTGGTGAAAAGAGGGAGAAACGAAGAATAGAAAAGTCAGGAACATAGATACAAACATTTCATAATTAATATATTAACCAGCCTATGATTCATATTAAACAAAATTTGAGAAGTCTACTTTTCAATAACCAAATGGGAGGACAACCACAAAGCTAAAAAGAAATTTTTATGTTTTATTTCCCCTTTGGTTATAAACAAACAGTATGCCTACAGGGATGACAAAGAGTAAAAATCAACAATCAGTTTATATTTTCTAAATATTGCCTGATATCAAATCCATGTTCCTCTTCATAATGCTGAACAGCTGGAAGTCAAGCATGTATTATAGCATTTAAACTGTTTCACTCATATAATTCATTTTATATTGCTTCATATCACATACCTTTTTATCTTCCACAATATTCAGCACAATGCCTTGTATGTAGCAGGTATTCAAAAACATTTTCTTTTTTCTTCCAAAATGAACTTACCCTTCGAAATGACACAACATAAAATGTGTCTCCCCTTCTGCGGATGGCTTCAAAGAAGTCTTGATAACTTCTGGGTGAAGCATAATACACCTGCAGCTCACTCCCTGAGTTCCTGCTGAAGAAAGAAAGTGGCAAAGTGTTCTTAAACTAATAAATTTCTATGCTTCTCATACTAAGGTGATGTCTCAATTATAAGAATCTCAACTAAAATATTAGCAGCATTTTGGCAGGAATTTTTATAACGACTTTTTGAAAAGCTCAAGGTTAGGACACTATAGCACCCAATTCACCAAAGCTAAAACTCTCATTTCTGAATCAAGACTCTAAAATGTACCGGATAGTCAAGTGCATTGCAAAGCATGTAAAAACAAAAAACATGCCAGAATATAGATTTCTGCCTTGGTCTGCATAATTTGAAAATTTTAGTAACAAAATTTAAGTCTGAGGAAAAGTTATTTTTCACCATTCTGTCAAATCTGTGAAGGCACACTTGCCTATAAGGCTGAATGAAAGGTGAAAAGACCTTAGGATTTAGTAACAAGTAGACCTGGTTCTGAATTCCTGCTCTACTCCTTAACTGGATATTCTTGGGGAAATCAATCTCTGAGCAACCTCAGTTTCCTCATTAATAAAATGAAGATAATGACATAAACTTTGCAAGACTGTCACTGGGGTCAGAGATGTTGGTACCAAGCATGGGTCTTATTCATTAGGAGTCACTCAACAATTGCTAGCCACAGATATTAAAAGTACCATGTCAGTGCCTTGATAAAATAACTAAAACTATAATACCTCAAACCACATCATATCCCAAAAGATATATTCAAATGATATTCATATAGTTCTTAATAATATTTTCAGGGTCTTTTACTGTTTAGCACAATAAGTCAACACCCAAAAGTTAAAGGAGAATTTTAAAATGTTTCATTTTTCTTCCAAAAGAAATCTTATATAAATATTTTTTTCTTATATGTTCTTCTTTCATATCTTCAATAAACTTTATTAACTTGAGAAGGGAAAGACTGACCTAAAAGGAAATTATAAATGAACCATAAGAACTTCCTTTAAAATATTTTCATGTCGGAGTTACCATCATGGTGCAGCAGAAATGAATCTGACTAGGAACCATGATATTGTGGGTTTGATCCCTGGCCTTGCTCAGTGGGTTAAGGATCTGGTGTTGCTGTGGCTGCGGCACAGGCTGGAGGCTACAGCTCCGATTAGACCCCTAGCCTGGGACCTCCATATGCCATATACCTCCATAGGTGCGGCCCTATAAAGACAAAAAAATTTTTTTTTTCATGTGCTCAGTAGGCCATTTCTGACTATATTTTTAATATATAGTCAATTATTATTAATGGTGGTTTTGTTCTATAAAGTCAGTGTAAACACTGAATTAGCAAATACCGTACAATTCTCGTAAGGAAAATACAGGTTAGGTTCCTGTGAGCCTAAACTAATAAATTTTTGTCAACTGATCAATAAATAACCTTGTTTTATGTGTTTCTATTTAAAGATATCTTCTTTAAACAAATACTTTTCATTCATTAACACTGAACTCACAGTCTATCGCATTGTAACTCATGCCCGAATGAAGCTTATCTAATGTGTATTTTCTCCATATGGCACTATACAGCTTTCTTGCGCTCTTATGAACACTAAGCAGCACTTCAGTTCTATGCTTGAGGGCCAATTTAAATGAAGAATTCACAAGCAAAAAGCACAAAAATGTGAAAAATATGGCACTAGATAGATCCCAAAAAGGACAGCTGTTTACAGTAAGAGAAAGGAAATAGGAAGCAAAGTATTGCTTTGTAAAACTTCTCGTGGGAATGCAAACGACCATGAAAGCTCTCTGAGTATTGATTCTGGGAGTACAAATAAATTTTCACAAGCAAGCGGATTCATAAATACAGAACACATGAATAAAGCAGGTCATTATAATTCACTTAAATCATTTTTTAAAAACTTTTTTTAAATTACAGTTTCAAGTTCACAGAAAACTTGAGGGGAAGGTACATTTTTAACTAATGAAGTAATATGTCATCATAATGATGGGTCAAAAAATATATATATATTTAAATATACACAGAGTAAATGAATGAAATACTCTGGCTACAGGGAATTATTAGTTACTATACATATTTGAATTATCTATTTCTATAAGATAATAATGAGAACAGTGTGCACTTCAACTTTACTGAAATACTAGGTATGTAAAATTCCTTATCCAAGAGCTTCCACACTTTCTTACCTGATACTAGTGGTTTCTGTGTATTGGACAGCCATGAGCTGAGAATTTGAGCCCTGTTCTAGAGCACCCTGGAAGAAAAAAAAATGGTTTAAGGTCATATAATGAAATTATATGAAGAGCTTACTATATTGACACATTCTACACTTACATTTATGAAACTTCATTAAAGTATTCATAAAGTTTTTTTCATGAATATTCTGACATATTAAGTACACAATTAAACACCAACACAGAAATTAGAACTCTGGCCATATTCTGGGCTAAGAGATGTAAGGCAATTCCCACAAAGATGAAGAAAATAGCCCAAAAACTTAGTCCAAGGATCACAGGTATTATGACTAATTCATACTGAACATATAACAATTATGTTGGTCTGAAATAATTATTTTCCCAAAGAAAATTTCCTAAAGTATAAAAGATCTATAATAAAACTAGATCCTATTGTTTACTGAGTTAAACACAAAGATCTTCATGCCTAAATATGTCTATGGATCAATCCATCATTAAAGAGATCTCAGCAATGACTCCTAGCCAGAGAACAGTCCAATCTGGAATCATTAGTGTCCACATGCACTGTACTGGAAATCTACCTTCTACATAGCATCTGCTTTGCACTATGACTTCTTATACACCCTGGCAGCTTTATAAGCTGATCTTCAGAAAAGTTTTGTGAGAGTATCAGAGTTCAAGAGCATCTTACCAATTATCATGTTAGGAAGTGACCTTACTATTACCCTGTCAAAGGGACCTAAGTTACTGTTTAATTATAAGATTACTAGTATTTGTTCAGTAGTGTGTCCATCTATCCATTCTTCAGCAATCAAGCTTTCATAGAGTGCCTACTACATGCATCGGGGCTACAAAATTTAATATTTGACTTTAGCCCTCAACATGCTTATACTTTAACTGGGAAGACAGTGTGTGCAACTAATGCAATATGATGCTAAAACAGAATAGACAAAGGGTTAAGAAGGAAAGAAGAGGGAACAATGTTTGATGGTAGATGGAACCAATATGCAGGAATGAATAGTTCTGTGAGAAGTCAAGGGTCCTATTTAATGAGAAGCTAATGTAGGTCTTACCATATAGTAAGTGTTCAATAAATACATTAAATAAGAAGAACATTCCAGGAAGTTACAATTATGAAATGGGAAAAGCCAAATCAAGGATAGAATGCTTAGAGACGACAAATGGTTTTTACAAGTCAATTTGTCAAATTTATAGACTATTTTATTAGACCATTAAGACCTTTTAGCATCTGAAGGGGTAACTGTGAGGAAAAAGAAGGCTGGAATGAGGAAAGAAGATTAAGCACAGCAGATACAGGCTCTCCACACTGAGAAAGAAAATCAGATGAATTCTTTATATGCTTTGGTATCAGCAACAGCAGAAAAAGAATGAGACTTCTCCTTCCCCTGACTGACCAAGAACTTCTTTTACCCTTAACAAATAGATACATCTCTGTCATTCCTTTTTCTGTAATATATAGGAGTCTCCCATTTTTTACCATTATCTAAGCTTCCTACAGGAGATATGCACCCAAGATGGCAGAGAAAGAGATAAGACTTTAAACAACAAATCTCCTCCAAATGTTCAAAGGCCATAAATTTAAAACAAAATCACTTTCCTTGCATTAAAATTTCTTTAAGATTAAAGAACACCAAGCACACTTACACAGTTAACTCTATTTGTCTAGTGAACAGGAAAGAATAACATGGAATATTAGAATAACATGAAAATTATATCAAAAGGCAAAAAACTCATTTAGGTCAATAATTTTAATCTAATTTTTCATAACGTCCATTTTACCATCTGTGTGAAATTATCTATTAACAATTAGCTATTCCTTCTCCCTTTCTTGTTCTTCCCCTATATAACAAGGGATAAAATCCTGAAAACTATATTGCCCAAACTTTTTTGCTACCAAGGTGTAGATATAATGTAGGTTCTGCCAATAATATATACACTGGCACCATATTTGGGAAGCAGAAGGTAGACACAGTCCATTTTTCCTCTGGCCATGGTGGCAGCTAATGTGTAGGCTTTGGCAGACCTGAGTTTTTGCAGTATTGGACATCTCATTCCAGTGCCACTAAGCAGCTTTGGGACTCTACGGTAAATATGACATCAGCAATGACTTCCTGTAGCCTCCAAAAGTACAACCAACCAATAAAATTGCCACAATAGATGAACAAAAGGTGTTGGGAGAGGTCCAGAGAAACACATAATGGATGATTATAGAATCTCAGAATGTCAGAGCTTAATAAGCTCATTTAGACTAACTCTCGTTATTTTATATATGAAAATACTCTCTTAATTAAGGTTAAAAGTCCACGTTTCTCAATATTCTTTTAATGTACTTTTGAACACATCACAAACTGCTTCCAATTAGTCTCCACATAATCAAATAGTTAAGGAGTTTCCATTAGCATATACACAGGTAAGCCTGGTGAAATAAATCCCACCCCAAAATAAAACCTCTTCCTTGATTCTTACAGCTATTCCATTTCTCTGTTCCTATTATGGGGATTTTCCCAAAATACTTTTCTGTATTTCCTTATTTTATTATTACTTCTTGAATCCACATCAATCAGACTTTTGTCATCACCATTCCAGTGATATGACTTCTGCTAAAGTTGCTACAAACTCTAATAATCAATTTCACTGGTAACTTCTCAGTCTTCATCTTAATGTCTCAGCCTTTGTAAAAGTAAATCACATCCTCTTAAAAAAACTTTCTTTGCTTGAGTTTTTGGACATAACTATCCTACATTTTCTCTTATTCTACTGACCAGCCATTCCTCTTCCTTCTTGAGTACTGATTCTTCCTTGTCTTTCAGCCTCTAATGTAGGAATTGTTTCAGGGCTCAGCTCCTTACCACTTTTCTATTCTTTTTACTTTCTAAATGCTATCATCCCAAATTAAACCTCCAGTCTCAACCTCTTCCCCTAAACTCCAGACCTAGATATCTGACTGTCCACTTGACTTCTCCACAGGAATGTCTAATAACCCATCTCAAATTTAATGCCCTTAAAACTCTCATTTCCTGCCTTCAACTTCTCCTTCCCCAACCTCAGTCTCAGTAAATGGATCACCATTCACCAAATAACTATAGCAGAGGAATTATAATTGATTACTTTTTTTCTTACGGTAGCAATTTCTATCAGCTTTACTTTCAAAATACATTTGTCATTCAAGTATTTTCCTCCTCCTTCACATCTACCATACTAATATGGGCTGCAATGATCTCTCCTAGACTACTGAAATGGCCTAACTGTTCTCCCTGCTTTCATTCATGTTCCCTGCTAGGGTCCACTCTGTGGAGCAGTTAGAGTGATTGCTTAAAAACATAAATCAGATCAAGTCACACCCTTGCTCAAACCCCTCAATGCTGTCCTCTCACACACAGAAGGAAAACCATTGGTTCTCACCATCGCCTATGAGATTTGGTATGATTTAGCCTCGTCTCTCTGACATCAACTTTGGCTACTCCCCCCTGAGTCACTGCAGCCCAGCCTTATCTGACTTCTTGAATAATATGCAAACGGTTTCCTCCTGAGGGTCTCTATACTCCCTTGGACTGGAAGCTCTCCAAATTTTCCCCCAGATCTTTACATTATTTACTCCTTTATTTTCTGTCTGTGGCAAAAACAATACTCTCACCAAACCCTTTCTTCTTCCCGACCACATGAGAAGACTATATTTGCCTAACCTATTGCAAAGGGAGACTGGGAAAAGTGACAGTTTTAGTCAACTGAACACTCAAGTCCAGGTCTGATCCCTAAAATATCTTGCATTCTCTTCCAAACTCTTACTCCCCCAACACCCAAAGCTAGAAGCAAAGGATTTTAAGTTGTTGGGGCCACAATGTGAAAGAACCTGGATTGCTTAGTCACTGCTTAGAGGAAAGCCATTCTAGAGAGGTACCTCAAACTCTGAGTGGGCAAGAAACAAATTTTTATTCCTTTCAGCTACTGAGATTTTGAGGTCAGTTTGTTATAACAGCTGGCATTAATTACCTTGACAATACCTTACTCAAGTGGAAACTCTTTAGAGAAGGCTTCTCTAACCACCAGTCTACAATAGCCACTTATCTATTAATTCAAACTCTAACCTCCAATCCTGCTTTTTCTTTAGAAAATTTCTAACTTTGAGTATATTTAAATATTTATTTCCTTTTTTTTTTTTTTTCGCTTTTTAGGGCTACACCTGTGGCATAAGATTCCCAGGCTAGGGGTCAAATTGGAGCTACAGCTGCCGGCCTGCACGACAACTACAGCAATATCAGATCCGAGGCGCGTCTGCGACCTACACCACATTTCATGGCAACGCCAGATCCTTAACCCACTGAGCAAGGCCAGGGATCGAACCCGCAACCTCATGGTTCCTGGTTGGATTTGTTTCTGCTGTGCCACGATGGGAACTCCTATTTATTTTTTTACTTCTTTTTTAAATTTAATTTTATTCCTGGTGATGAGTACTTTAAAGATATAGCTCTTAGCAACTTTTGATACACACTACAATATTATTAACTATGGTTACCATGTAGTAAATTATGTCCCCATAACTTCTTTATTTTATAACAAGAAGTTTGACTTCCATCTAATACCTCTGGGAATCACCAATCTTTTCTCTGTATCCAGGAGTTTGGCTTTTTTTTAAGATTCCACATGTAAATAAGATCATAAGGTATTTGTCTTTTTCTGACTTATTACACTGTACTTGTATATTGTTCATCTCTCCAGGTAGGATGTAAGTTCCATGAAGGCAAGATTTTATCATACTCACTACTATATCTGAGGGTCTAGAATAGCACCTGGCTCATAATTACTAACACCGGTATCATTTGTTGGGAGCTGCAATATGTCAGTCTAAGTGCTCCAGAAGTAGTAATAAATATTAGAATTGTGCTTTGTGGTAAAGAGCATTAGGACAGAAGCCCAACTAAATAGGTTTTCTTATAAGAGCTGTCACTAATCCATAATGCTACAAGTCCAAATACAAAAATGCCCTTCATGGAGATATGCTTTACTTCCAAGCTGTTCTATGTTTGAAAAGCTCTAAGAACATAAGTGATAAAGAGTATCATTAATTATACCATTTGTGCCAAAAACATTTGATACAGATGTTCATGCATAGGAACCCTTGGTTTGAAAGCAAACTTGAGGGAGAGAACAGGAAACAGCACCATGCCTGAGCAGGAAATACCAACGCTATACAACCTAAATGAGTGCTGTGAAACTTGGAGAAGGGCTTCGGTGGCAGTGACAGCTGCATCAAAAGCAATGAGAGAGGAGTTCCAGCTGTGGCTCAGCGGTTAATAAACCTGACTAGTATCTGTGAGGACACGGGTTCCATCCCTGGCCCCGCTCAGTGGGTTAAGGATCCAGTGTTGCTGTGAGCTGCAGTGTAGGTCACAGATGTGGCTTGGATGTGCCATTGCTGTGGCTGTGGTATAGGCTGGCAGCTACAGCTCCGATTCAACCCCTAGCCTGGGAACCTCCCTATGTCTGGGGTGTGACCCTAAAAAAGGCAAAAAGACAAAAAAAAAAAAAAAAAAAAAAAAGGAAACAGAAGGCAGTCTTCTAGCAAATATGCCAACTATTGTTGGAAGATGAGCAGAAACAAACCTGGAGAATACGGGTTTTCTGTTGATTATTCGTCATTCTTCTTGACTTGGTCCTTTCCACTTCATGTCTATGAACCCACCCTCGAAGTTCATGATTTAACCTATAAGATAGCTTAATTAATTAAACATGTTCCATACAAAGAGCTGTCTCTTTTGGTGGGAAATGAATTTAGTCATATTCTTAGGTTCCTAAGAGCCTTCTAAGTGCCTAATGATTCAATATTGTTTTTAGATTTGAGAAAGCTAAGATATTCAATGTTGTTTTTAATAAGACAGGCAGTTTATATAGTAGCCTCCTCAATCATGAGTTCAAAATTCAAAGAAAATCATAGTGAAGTATCTGTCAAACATGAATATTGGATGCAAAAGTTTTTCCATTAAAAAGTATTTCCTGTTTCTGCTCCTGAACTATGTACACACAGACACTGGAGAGCCAAAGAGCACATAACAGTCATAGGACTGCTAATAACAAATGGATGCATTAAAGCCTTTGAAAACAATGCTCTTTAGGAGTAGAAAAAGAATGCATCAACTGCTCAGGAAGAGAAATTTCACTGAACTATAATCCAATTTTCCAATCCTGGAAATAAAATTTTTTTAAAAATAGCCTAGTTCAAATATATCTTTTCTTTATTTTTCTTACTATTTACAGCAGTTGTGAACCATGTTAGAGTAGACTTAGTTGATTACTATGTATCATAAAAAAACTGAAGCAGTTTTTGAGGTTCAGGGACAGGATTCAAAATTATAGGCAAAAATTCACAGGAAAAGTAGATAAAGATAGGGACAGCAGTTCAAAAATGATTTCAGAATCACATATCTTCAAATTATTACCTTAATTTAAAGATAAAGGTACCTTCTACTATGAATTTTACCACCTGCAAGTCTATCACTTCCCCTGAATTTTTATATTAATATCATTCTGTAGCTTTCAAATAAGATATATTTAAGTATACAACCCCAATACCAACCATCACATGAAGTAAATCCATCATGATCTCTATTAGGCTGGTGGAGAAAATGGACAACTGATATGCCTATGGTTATCCAATAAATAATTCAGACATTTTCTCAGCCACTTGGTATATCTGAACAAATACTTTCCTAGGTTCCAAAGCAAAACACAGGAACTCACTCAGATATATCGTCAACTATAAACAAGACTCACCTGAGAGATTCTGTTGTGTTGATCAAGGGCTGACAGGGAGGTGGAGGAATATAGAGTAGTGGTTCTTCAGTTAGCACCATCAAGGCTTTGTCATTTGAAACAGAATGATCGTACCTGAAACATACACATAAAAAATGTGTCACTTTGTGTCTTAAATTCGTAAGAAGTTTGCTGTAAGAAAATCATCGCTTGGAGTTCCCGTCGTGGCGCAGTGGTTAACGAATCCGACTAGGAACCATGAGGTTCGATCCCTGCCCTTGCTCAGTGGGTTAACGATCCGGCGTTGCCCTGAGCTGTGGTGTAGGCTGCAGACGCGGCTCGGATCCCAAGTTGCTGTGGCTCTGGTGTAGGCTGGTGGCTGCAGCTCCGATTCGACCCCTAGCCTGGGAACCTCCATATGCCGCAGCAGCGGCCCAAGAAATAGCAAAAAAGACAAAAAAAAAAAAAAAAAAAAAGAAAGAAAATCATCGCTAGCATTAAGTTTTCACGAAAATAAAAATATAGTAAATAGGGGAGTGCCTCTTGTGGCTCAGCGGGTTAAGAACCCAACTAGTACCCATGAGGATGTGGGTTTGATCCCTGGCCTCGCTCAGTGAGTTAAAGGATCCCACATTGCAGGGTTCCCCTTGTGGCTCAGCGGTAATGAACCAGGCTAGTATCCATGAGGATGCAGGTTCAATCGCTGGCCCTGCTCAGTGGGTTAGGGATCTGGCATTGCTGTAGCTGTGGCGCAGGCCGGCAGCTACAGTTCTGATTCAACCCCTAGCCTGGGAACTTCCATACACCACAGGCACAGGCCCTAAAAGAAAAATATATATAGCAAATAGAACATACTGAAAGAAAAAAGCAAATATAATTTTAACACAACACAAATGTCATTCTCTGATTTTCTTTTTCTTTTTTTTTCTTTTTATGCCATATCAGCATATGAAAATTCCCAGGCTAGGGGCTGAATTGGAGCTTCAGCTGCAGGCCTACACCACAACCATAGCAACAAAAACACAGGACCCAAGTTTCGACCTACACTGCAGCTTGCGGCAACATTGGATCCTTAACCCACTGAGCAAGGCCAGGGATCAAACCCACATCCTCACAGACACTATTTCAGGTTCTTAACCCACTGAGCCACAACAAGAACTCCAATTTTCCAATTTTCTACAAAGATTATCACGGTAGTTCATATTTACTGGGCAATTGTATGGTACCAGAAACTAGGTATACAATGATAACACATGGTTCATATCTTCAATGAGCTCAAGGCATACAAAGTGCTGCTGGAACAGAGGAGGTAACATGGTAAGAGGGGAAAGACTCACTGATTGATAGGAAAGATTATTATTAATATGAAAGTATTACATAACCAGAACAAAAGTTTTTGTGGTCATTCACAATTCTTTTTTTTTTTTTTTAGGGCCGTACCCACAGCATATGGAGGTTCCCAGGCTAAGGGTCTAATCGGAGCTGTAACTGCCAGCCTATGCCACAGCCACAGCAATGCCAGATCCAAGCCATGTCTGTGACCTAAACCACAGCTCATGGCAACTCGGGATCCTTAACCCACTAAGCAAGGCCAGGGATCAAACCTGCAACCTCATGGTTCCTAGTCAGATTCATTTCCACTGCGCCATGACAGGAACTCCGTCATTCACAATTCTATGATAACAGACTGACAATCTTAAAATTGTGTGTGTGGTAGAGAAAAGCAAAAAATAACAGGCAGGAGAAAAGTAAAAATGTTGAAAAGCTAATATAAATTTTAAAACCATGGAGGAATCTCTAGCCAAACATCAGAGTGACATTAATCAGTTATTCCATTAGCTTCAAAATATAAACTTTCCATCACAGTGATCTATATCATATGAATTCAGATCTAACATGTGAAGTAGGGAGCAAAATCTGATTTAAAAATTAGAATTTGAGCTGAGGGCATTATTGATATTTATTCTCTTCAGTCTGCTACTTTAACCTTTTTCACTAAGAAATCTTAGATCTATCTTGAATTTCTTTATATATAATACTCTGGATTTAGAAAGCTAGATATATTAAAATCCAAAAATAAAAACTATAAACATAAAATGGGACATGGCTAGATTTGTACTTTTCATTAATTCAATCAACAAATATTTACTGAATACCAAATGTGTGCCAAGTACTGTGCCAAGTGCTGGAATTCCAACACAGAACAAGGGAAATGAAGTCTCTCTCCTTAAAGGCCTTAATGGAGAAGATGGACTAAATATAAGAAAACAAATACATAAAATAAACCCAAACTGTGGTTAGAGCTATGAAAGAAACAAACATATGGTTGAAATAGAAAACCAGTGGCAATGTCTACTTTAGATAAAATGAGGAGATGGCACAAAGGTGAGACAAATCCTACAGAAACTGGGAGAAGAGTTTCTAAATAAAGGCAAGTGGGAAAAAGGAGGGTTCAAGGAACTTAAGGAAGACTACTCACCAGCTCAAGAGTTGTGAGGAAGTGAATGAGGCCCAAGATGAGGTTGGAAGGACTGAGACCAGATTATGATGAGCAATTACTAAATGTTACAAGAAGCCACAAAAGGGGTGTTAAGTAGAGAAGTAATATATTTTAATTTAGGTTTACATCTTGTCACTGTACCAAAAACAGTTTTAATGAAGGCAAATGGGGAAGCTGGGAAACCAGTTAGGAGAGAGCTGTAGTAATTCAGGCAAGAGCTGAAGATTCTGTGGACTAAGCTAGGGCAGTGAAGGATGAGGAAGAATGAACTAATTCAAGATAATATTTGTAAAGAATATCACCAGCATTTGCTGAAAGGAAGCAATCAGAGTTTCTGGGCTTGCACAACAGAAATGAAGAAGACTATTGTAGAAAAGTGGGTGGAAAAAGACTATGGAAGAGTTCCCACTGTGGCACAGTGGGATTGGCAACATCTTGGGATGCAGGTTAAATCCCCAGCCCAGCACAGTGGGTTAAGGATCTGGCATTGCTGCAACTGCAGCCTAGGTTGCAACTTTGGCTCAGCTCTGATCCCTGGCCTTGGAACTCCATATGCCGTGGAGTAGCCAAAAAAGAATAAATAAATGAAGAACTAAAACGAACGAACGAACGAACGAAAGAAAGAAAAAGAAAACATGGAAAAGAACCTAGAGTTCCACTGTACAGGTGTTAGGTTTGAAATGTTAAAAGAGAAGTCACGGAAACTAATGGATATATGACTCTGGAGACTCAGAAGAGAAGTCTGGATGGGAAATAAATTCAAGAATCATTAGGATATACAGAAATGGACTGTGTGCTAAATTATGAATGAATCACCTAGGCAGAAAAAAAAACAAGAAGTTCACAGTTCCAAACCTTAAGATAGAGGAGGAGCCTACAAAGATGAAGCAGAGCCCCTTAAAAGAAGAGTAAACTAAAAACATAGTAATATAAAAGAATATTTTAAGAAGGAGTGATCTACAACAGCCAAATATTGAGGAAAGATCAAGTGAGATGAAGACAGAAATATGCACTGAATTTGACAACACTGAAATCACTGGCCCCCTTGACAAAAATAATTTTGGCAGAGTGGAAAACTAACTTCAAGATAAAAGTTAGAGACTTCTATGTATGCCACACACAAAGGGAAAAAAGCAACAGCTGAGGATATGTAGATCATTCTTCCCTTCAGATTGCACCAGAAACATTCTTGATGTCCTTTCTTCTGCCTGTTACAGTTATTTGGAATAAAACAGAGATAGCGGTACACAAGTAATGATTGTACACACAAAAGGAAATCAGTCTAAATTAACTGTTGAAGAAGAAAGAAAACTCTACACTTTGTAAATTCTGAATGTTTATGAGAGGAGGCTGTTTGCCACACTAAAAAAAAAAAAAAAAAAAACCCTAAGAACAAAGATCTGTCACAACTGTGTTATTTTAAAAATCAGGTCTGCGCACTTAACAAAAATACAAATATTCTAGACCATCAGAAAAGCCTAAAACTACTTTTGAAAATGTAATTCTGATTTATAACTTTACTTCCATGTGATAAATAATGATTTCTGCACATCTGTGCTGACTGGCTTTGTTCTATTGGCCAAAAATTTCTTTGGAAAAGAAAGAAAAAATCTGATAGGAGAAATATCAGGGAAGGGACTGGGTGGAGTTGATGGGGAAAGAAAAGGGAGACTCTAAGCCAGCAGGCAATCTGGAGACAATTAGATCCATACGACTCCTGAGCTAGTCAGAGTTCTAGGCTGTTTGCAAACCATTCCATAACAGGAAAAATTTCAACAAATATATCACTAGTGAGGGACAGTGTTAAGGAGCTAGAGTTAATGAAAATTCCTAGGAAAAAAAAAAAAAAAGGTTCTGGCTGATGCCTTATATGTAGGGTGACTACCCTTTTCCCTTTATCCAAAATAGTCCTGATTTATGCTGAATGTCCTGACATAATTATTACTAACACTACCTTTCATTCTTAAAAGTGTCTCAATTTGGTGACAAATTATATGGTCATCTTATTTATATACCATACATTTCTAACACAGAAAATATATGTGTGGTTAATTATTAAATGCTAGGCAAATGCAATATTATAAATTATGAGATTAGAATATAATACTTTATTTGAATCAGTTACTGTAACTCTCTTAAAAAATGAAACATAATATAAAATAAGCTGCATTTAAAAATTAACATAGCAAGTTCCCGTTGTGGCACAGCAAAAACAAACCCAACTAGTATCCATGAGGATGCAGGTTTGATACCTGGCCTTGCTCAGTGGGTAGCAGATCCAGCATTGCCATGAGCTGCTGCCATGAGCAGACATGGCTCTGATCCCATGTTGCTGTGGTTGTGGTGTAGGCCGGCAGCTGTAGCTCCAATTCAACCCCTAGCCTGGGGACTTCCATATGCCATAGGTGTGGCCCTAAAAAAAGAAAAAAAAAAAAAAAAATACAAGTGTCGTGGTTGAGTATAAATAAATGTCTAAGATTCAGTTTAAAACAAATTCATATTTGGTGCTTTCAAATGTTTCACAAATATTTTTGATATCTTTTATTCATGATTTATAATGACGCAAGCAAGAATGTCAAATTAATGGACCAGCACCAAGCTAAATCTCCAAGGGACTCAATAATAATCTTAGATACTTTAAGAGACTTGCATGTAGCCAACAACTAATAATCATTTCCTTTTTTTACTAAAACCAGTAACCTGGATTATGCACAGGCAATGGTGACTTTAGGGCAGGGGACAGAGAGATAGCTTACATTACATGCACCACTTTGGTGTTTTTTTGACAGGGGTTGTTTTGTTTTTTTACTTACAAGTTGTATTAGGTTTCAGGTGTAAAGCAAAGTGAATCAGTTACACATACATACTTATACATGGATATATTAATATGGGTATATATATATATATATATATATATATATATATATACACACACATATCTCCATTCTTTTTCCCATATAAGTTATTATCCACACACTGCTTTAAAAGCTGATAAATTACAGCTACAAGTCATTCAGACCTCTAGATTCAACTAGTACAGAGTTCTATGCATTCTGGGAGCCACCATGTTAGCTTACACTATCATGGGTGGACAAATAAGTGAAGGATTCTATTTATGGTTAATGCAAAATAAGTAGTGTTCTTATAAAGCTCACCTGAATTGCAATTTCAGGTGTCTATTCAATAGCTTGTTTTATTTTTAGCAACAAGCTATATCACTAAGTAGTACACTCTCAATCCTCATAAACCCAAAGACTACCCGTTAAAATGTAACCTTTTTTTTTTTTTGGCTGCACCCACAGCATGTGGAAGTTCCCAGGCCAGGGATTGAACCCACAGTGCAGCTGAGGCCTGTGCCACAGCTGCAACAATGCCAGTTCCTTAACACACTGCACCACAAGGGAACTTCATAAAAATGTAACTTTTTTTTTTGTCTTTTTAGGGCTGCACCCGTGGCATATGGAGGTTCCCAGGCTAGGGGTTGAATCGGAGCTGTAGCCGCTGGCCTACGCCACAGCCACAGCAACGCCAGATGCAAGCGGTGTCTGTGACCTACATCACAGCTCACGGCAATGCCGGATCCTTAACCCACTGAGCAAGGGCAGGGATCGAACCCTCAACCTCATGGCTCTTAGTTAGATTCATTTCCGATGCGCCACGACGGGAACTCCCAAAAATGTAACTTCTGATGGCTCTCATGTAGACAACAATAGAAAAAGTTACAGAGCATGTGGGGCAAACGTGGAAAAATCACTTAATAAAATTACAAAAACTATTAAACTCTAGTAATATTCAGGAACACTTACATGATCACTAAGATCAGTATTTCTGAAGTATGGCTAATTTTGGCATTAAAGAAAAAAAGCAGGAAGTGTTAGGTTTTCCAATATTATGGTTCATCACATTCTATGCTACATTACAGTCACTACCATACAATTCTTCAGATCCTCTGCCACACTTAGCATAGTACTTTACACACTGCCAATTCCTAGACAAAATGAATTTTAGCATTTTTTCCAGGAAGACTAAATGGAGATAAGCCTGAAGAGCTATGGTTATAATCTCATTAAATAGGATGGGTATAACAGAGTAAAAATCAGAAGAATGATTCCCAAATGGCCTTTGACCTGTAAAACCTTAGAGAGTTGAGTAAACAAATCCTTAATGATTTTTTTTTTGGGGGGGGGGGTCTTTTTAGGGCCAAACTCATGGCATATGGAGGTTCCTAGGCTAGGGGTCTAATCGGAGCTGTAGCTGCCGGCCACAGCCACAGCCACAGCCACGCCACATCTGAACTGCATCTGTGAACTACACCACAGCTCACCGCAACGCTGGATGCTTAACCCACTAAGTGAGGCCAAGGATCGAACCCGCAACCTCATGGTTCCTAGTCAGATTTATTTCTGCTAAGCCATGATAGGAACTCCCTTAATGATTTTCAAACATTATTCTGTGCCACAGTTGCCACACTATGACCTCCTGTTGCCTTCTTAGTCAAGGACCTAGCTCCATTTGACTCTAATAAAAATTCCAAATAATACAGGGAAATTTTTTTTTTCTTTTTACAGTCACACCTGCAGCATATGGAAGGGTAGGGGGCAAATCAGAGCTGCAACTGAGGCTTATGCCCTAGCCATGACAACACTAGACCTGAGTCACATCTGCAATCTATGCTGCAGCTTATGGCAACCAAGGGAAATGTTTATCAAAATGTATACAGGTCTGGATTTCTCACTGTGGCACAGTGGGTTAAGAATCTGACTCAAGCACTTTGGGGCGCTGCAGAGGTGCGAGTTCAATCCCGGGCTCAGCACAGTAGGTTAAAGGATCTGGCTTTGCCACAGGTAGGTCACAGCTGCAGCTGTGATGCCCAGTAACTTCCATATGCTGCAGGAACAAGCCATTAAAAAAAAAGTATACAAGTCTGAAAAGGTCCACTATAACCTTCTTCTAGTTAATATAATATAGAAATTGTATTTTCATAGAGTTAAGTCTTTTACTATCGACAAACTATATGGAAATTTATGAGAGAATATCAAATTATGACAAGGGAAGGAGATTCAACAAAGATCACAATAAACAATTATAAATGATTTTATCTAATGACTGCAAATAGGTTCAAACATATTATTCCACCAAATCTTATCCACCACAGATTATATAGTAGCAAATATTAAATGTATTATATATATAAACATATGATAGACATAAAATAACTATATTAAAGAGGTTATATACAATATAATATGTATATTAATAGTTACAATCAGATTTTAAGGTCACATCTCTACAAGAATTCTAAAACTGGGAGTTTTTAAAAAGTAAATTTATTCTTAGAAGAGATCTTAACAGTAAAATTTATTAACGTCCTTGCAATCCGTTCGCTCTACTAGTTAAAACTGTAGATAAACAATTTAGATGTACAGTCATACTACATAATTCTGTTTCAGTTTCATTAAATCAATTTAATAGAGACATGCCATCTAACCTGTAGCTGTTTTTCTGGATGATACCATCTGATGTATCTTGCTCCTCTTTAGCAGAAAATCCTAGGAGATGCCTCCTTTGATTTGCAGGGTTCACACTAGGATTCATTCGCCTGGAATCCTGTTCCAATATACTGAAAAATTTAAAATGATAAGAAATAACTGAAATCAAAATGTCATACAAATGCATACTACATGTAGCTCTGAAGCAAATCAGAATTACTTGTGCAGGTCCATGCATCAAGAATGCCAGGCATATGGAGTTCCCGTCGTGGCGCAGTGGTTAACGAATCCGACTAGGAACCATGAGGTTGCGGGTTCGGTCCCTGCCCTTGCTCAATGGGTTGGCGATCCGGTGTTGCCGTGAGCTGTGGTGTAGGTTGCAGACGCGGCTCGGATCCCGCGTTGCTGTGGCTCTGGCATAGGCCGGCGGCTACAGCTCCAATTGGACCCCTAGCCTGGGAGCCTCCATATGCCGCGGAAGCGGCCCAAAGAAATAGCAACAACAACAACAACAAAAGACAAAAAAAAAAAAAAAAAAAAAAAATAGAAGTCTCTATGTCTGTAAGACCAGAAACATGCTACTCTGCAAGAGTCACAACAGTTTTAAGCCACAAAATAATCACTACACCAATAAACCTTGCTCATGCTATAGGTCAATGGGCCTGAAAAGCATAGATTAATAAAATACAAGTAATTTCAATTTCCCCAAAAGTCTGGAAAAAATATAAAAAGAAGAAAATTGTTACTTTTCTTTTTCATTTATGAAATTCTAAAAGCCAACAACTGTTTTAGGCTAATTTATAAAGCCAACTTAATCCTAAAGAGATGATTTCAGATACCCAATTTCCATAACAAGTAGCTGAACAAAAAATGGCATATCTCCAAATCTATTCTGTTCATTGCAAACCTATTTCCTTATGGTACAAGTAGGTCAATTTTAAGTTCAATTCATCTCAGCAGGTAAGAACCATACTGGTTCCCATACCCAAAGGAAACCCATATGCTGCTACTGCTCTGCCTGAGAAAGGCACATGAAAAACTGAAATCACTTTAAGCTGAAAAAAGCATGGAGATATTCAGGTTTTAATGTGGAATAGTGGAAAGAACACAAAATTTGGAGTCAGGAAATCTGGATTCAATGGGTGGCTCTGAGAATTCCCACTTGAGAGCTTTGGGAAAGTCAGTTAACTTCTCTGAGCCTCCAATTCCACACATGTAAAATAGGAAAAATAAATATTTCACAGGGTTTTTCCAAAGATTCAAATCAGATGACAGATGTGAACATGCTTTATAAATTTGGAAGGGCTATGTGTCCCAAAGATGACCCAGTTAGTGGCTCAGCTTCTTTCTATCTGCCAGGTTCAGGCAATTCTCAACATAGCAACTGCAGTGATTGTTTTAAAATCTAGGTCAGATTACTATGTCACTTCTCTGCTCAAAATCTTCAGATTGCTCTCCATTTCTATCATGGTAAAAGCCCAAATCATTAAAATGACCAAGGCCTCACCAAATTCAACCTCTCCTTCCATCATACCTCTCTGGCATCATCTCCTACTACTCTCCCCCTGGCTCACTTTGGTCCTGCCACACTGACCCCTCCCACCTTGCTTTTCCCTAAACATACAAGGCACACTTCCATCCTAGGTCTTTGTACCAGCTGTTTCCTCTGCCTAGAATGTTCTCGCCCCATATATCCATATGCCTAATTATCACCTGCAAGTCTTACTTCAAATGTCTACTTTACACTAATCACTATTTAAAACTACAGTCCCTAAATAAATAAACTACAATTCCAACATCTACCCTCACACTTGTAAAACCATTTACCCTGCCATACTTTATCCTTTTGTTCACAGAATTTACAATTGTAGGGCTTCCCGAAGTGGCACTGTGGGTTAGTGAGCCGGCGTGTCTCTGTGGAGGCCCGGGTTTGGTCGTGGCCCAGTGCAGGGGGTTAAGGATCCAGCATTGCCACATCAACAGCTCAGACTCTCTCCCTGGCCTGGGAACTTCCATGTGCTGTGGGTGTGGCCAAAAAAGAAAAGGAAAAAAAAGGAATTTACAATTGTATCATTTTACTTATTATGTTCATTATCTCTTATGTCCTCACTAAACTATAAGTTAAAGAGTATAGAGACTTCTGTGCTATTCTAGGACAATGCCTGACCCATAGGAGACATTCCTTCTTTTTTTTAAGTAACAAATGAATTTTATGTACCATTCTGCCTCTTGCCAGGAGAAAAATCAAGGTCTTTATTTTAGGGAAACTAACCCTAAATGGCAGGTGGTGAACTCATTATTGCAACATCTCCAGATCCAGGAACAGGAAATTATGTTAATTTTCATTGCAACTAAGGCTAAAGACAGGGCGCTCTCAAGGAATTTCTCCCAATCTTAAAAGAGCTTTCTTTCTCTGTTTATTAAATGGTTCACAGATGATCTTTGCAGGGTAGAAGTAATCAGGGGTAATTTACTAGGAACAGAAATTTGACTGAATGAAGAAATAGATCAATAGTCAAGATATTAAAAAAAAAAAATCCTCTAAGTAGCAGTTTTTAGAACCAAGGATTACCAGACTCTGAAACACCTACTTTATGGTGGCAGTTTGCCAAGTTAGCCAAAAAGAGCAAGAAAACAACCTGATATTCTTTCATCCATTCAATGAACAATTATAAAGCAAGCACTCTTCTAATAGGTGATGCTCATTCTTGGAACCTAGCCACTATATTGTGAGGAAGGCTAAGCAGCTTGTGGAGAGGCCCAAATGAAAAAAAAAAAAAAGACACCTAGCCAACAGACCTGGCTCAGGTACCAGCTGAAGCCAGCACCAACTTGCTGGCCATGAGTGAGCCATCTTAAAAATAGGTCCCCTACCACAAGCCAACCTACTGACACTCCAGGGAACAAAGAAGTGCTGTCTCCACTGAGCCCTTCCTAAATTGCAGATGTTTCAGCAAAATAAATGACTTTCAGCCTTCAAGTTTTTTGGGATGGTTTGCTACATAGCAATAGATAACTCATAACACCCGTAATTAAATTGGTGAAGTCAATGAGTCATTTAACACAGCAAACAACCTTTGGTATACTCTTACTTGAGAAAGACATACTGTAATGATTCTAAATGTCAAGATGTCTATAAATTTGAGTGCAATCTCTTTTCTGTTATAGTTACATCAGTCCTATCAACCCATAAAATACATATTTTCTCCTTTCATATCCAGTCTTAAGCTTCAGGAAAATGGGTTAAATTATTGGATAGAGTCCTAATTCCTCTTTCTGCAAACACCAATTTCTTTTTCTCTGCATGGCATGGCTGTTGTTCTATTAGTGATTGACACAAGGGCTCCAAATGCAGACTGTGAATCCTAGCTCTGCCCATGTTAACTGGGACTTCAGTTTCCTCATCTATAAAATGGAGACAATAATACTTATAGTTCAAGGAGGAATTAACTTATCTAAAGTGCTTAGACTAGTACTTGGTGCATAGAAAATGTTTGATAAATAAAAGTTTAACACAACAAAACACGAAAACTACTAACCAACCAAGTGTAGACGGTATCAACATATAGCCAACCCATAATATTCTGTAACTGTCTGCCCTTCTTTTGTCTTCAACTTCTCTTTCCAAATGCCTTATTTCCATTTATCTCTCATTTTCAAATTCACTTCAGACAAAAATGGGGGGTAGAGGGGAATGAATGCAAGCAACATTACTGTATTGAGAAAGTTAGTAAAAGGGCTGAGATAGAAAGCCATATAAAGCATACAGAGTGTCTGTAATTCCCCAATTCTAGCTCCTCAGAAGTCATGGATTGTGATCAATTAACTGGAAACATAAGGTATCGATGCCAGTTTATGTTCAGAACACACAGACAACCATGAAGTCTAGATGCACAGCACACACAGTTCCTGCTATATCAGCCATAACTTGGTTGAAAACAATCTGTAGAATGACCCTTAAAATATAAGTTTCAGATGCTTACTGAAATGACAAAACAGGTCAACTATGGAGAAAATAAGAAACTAATGACAAACTGCCTAGAAAAAATATATAATAATTACATATCATACACGTAATTATATAATAATTATTATATTATATAATTATAATTTTAATTATATAATACATATATATTTTGATAAATTAAAAGTTTCAAAGTTAGCCTGTACTACCTTAATATTAGGCTAGACCTCCACTTATTACAAAGTAAAGCTGTGCATTCCTCTATTATTTATGTTTTGCACAGTTCAGTACTGAAAATGGTGCCTGAGAAAGCTATTTCAGACAAATCATCCCCTGGTCCTTATATCATGTTAAACTAAGATTTATAGTCTAAAGAAAATACCAAAATGATCAACTTAAATGCTGACAGTTTTCTCATCTGCCCTAGTTTCTCACTGATTGCCATCTCATAAGATAGAAGCAGCAGAAGTTACATTATCTCCTTTTATCTGTGAAAGTGACATAGTGACTTAAAGTAAAGAAATAAGTTAACAAAAGATGTAAGTAAGTTTCTGATTTCAACTGCTTCCCTTTCACATCAACAAATCGAATCGGAGGGGAAAGGTAGCCAAGTCATATGTGATAGTCACCAGGATATTCCTTATAAGCCTCCCTATATACCACTCACATGAAAGCCAAAACTAAAGAAAATCATCAACAGAATTTTCCATGCCCTCAAAACTCAGCTCTGTACTACTGATAGACTGCAAGCCATTTGTAAGAACAAAAGATGAAATCTACAGAGGCTGGAAGAAAAGAGAACTAACTACTTTGTTGATACTTTTTTGAAGAACATGAATAAATTAAGACTAGGGAAAAAAACTGCCCTTAATTCTGCTACCTCTCTGCAATCCCAGATTCAATGACACCTGGTATTTAGTCATATTGTATTTCTTCAGTTTATGTGTCACTTTGATAAATGTGGAAAATACTTTTAGCCAAAAACTTGAATTAGATTTCATTTAAAAATCTATCTGAACAAAACCATGTATACTTGGTGGTTTGAAGTCTGACATGTACGTTATACAGTAACTTTTAACCTACAGCCAATAGTGATATCATACAGCAAAATGTGCTTTGCAATTGAATTGGGGAAAAAAAATTGAAGCCAAATTTAGGGACAGGCTCATGTCAGGATAAAAAACTATAATTCTTCCTGTAAAAATAATGGAAAGCTGACAAAAGTAGAGAATACTGGAATTAGAGACATTTATTTCTAACTAGTTCCAGACAACTCAAATTCAATTCAGTATTCTCTGTGGCAACCTTTTCCTTATAACATAGTCTCATAACAACACCACAGAGTAACTGGACTTTAAAGCAGTATGAGGAGTTCCCATTGTGGCTCAGTGGTAATGAACCCAATTAGTATCCATAAGGATGCGGGTTTGATCCCTGGCCTCACTGAGTGGGTTAAGGATCCGGCGTTCCGTTCCCCGTGAGCTGTGGTGTAGGTCGCAGACGTGGCTCGGATCCTGCTTTGCTGTGGCTGTGGTGTAGGCCATCACCTATAGCTCCAATTTGACCCCTAGCCTGGGACCCTCCATATGCTATGGGTGCGGCCCCTAAAAAAAAAAAAAAAAAAAAAAAAAAAAGGGCAAAAAATAAAGTAGTATGATTTACCCTTCTTCATCCAAGTCTGATGTCTCAAACTGTAAAGATTCTGGTTCTGTGAGGGGACAGCACCTCACCAAGAACAAAGAAGGAAAAAGGATTGTCAATTTCAAATAATTATTATTTTTTTAAAGACCTAATACCTAATATATGCACAACCTCCTCGAGATGTTGCTTTATTATTGGCAGAAAAAGAGATAATTATAGTAACTTTTAAAACAGAAAGGGGAAAAAGTAACAAAATAATCTATATACTGCCCTCCTAGGTGCCAGGAAGAAGTTCCTCTCACAGAGTTATTGCTATGGCTCCTATTCTGAAAAAAGCACAGACCCATAAATTTCTGCAATTATGTAATACAGACCTATAAATACATAAGTGTCTGTCTAGAAATTTAATAAAACTGTTTTTATATATATTATCTTCTAACTTAATGGATAAGTGCTCTCACATTACCATATGGGTCAATGTATAGAAGGAGAGAAATACAAAACTATACACCATAGTTTTCCAACCTGGACATACTTCAGGATCACTGGAAGAAAAAACTTTGCTTAAAAACAAATTATTTAGATCCATCTTACTAGATTCCATAGGTTTGAGGTAGGGCTCAGTTAGCTATCTTTTTAAGATTTCATAGCAATTAATTTTAGGCACAGTTGAAAACCACTAGGAGAGAATTTAATAAAAAGTCCAGGGAATTTCTGTTGTGGATCAGTAGGTTAAGAACCTGACTAATGTACATGAGGATATGGGTATGAACCCTGGTCTCACTTGATGGGTCACAGACGTGGCTCAGCTCTGGCGTTGCTGTGGCTGTGGTGTAGGCTGGCAGCTGCAGCTCCAATTCAACCCTTTGAGGTTCGGATTCAACACCTTAGCCCAGGAACTTCCATATGCCACAAATGTGGCCCTAAAAAAAAAAAATCCAAACTGTTAAGGAGAAAAGTAAAATTTACAAAACATCAGACAAACTTCTCTGACAAAAATTAGCTCTACCATTACTCAAGAGTTGGCAAAATTCAGAACATAACAAAGCTGATAAACAACAAACTGCAAGTGGCATTTAGACTGGTGTTTCCCAACTAGCTCTTAGTCACCCTGTTTTATAAAGAAGGAAGTATTTTTAGAAAAACTTGTTCCTGGTTAAAATTTATGTTGCTAACAGAACCTTTCAGAAATTGTTTTCATCAAAATTAATCTATTTTCCCTTTCTCTCCCTTTATTTCCCCCTCATTTCTTAAATTAATTCAACTTTTCTTTATGAAGAAGTATTTTTACAACTACTTAAAATGAATACTGCTCATTTCCCCTACCTCACCATATTTCCTGGATATCTGAGATTTACATCAATCCCTGGAGTCAGGGAGCAAGTTAAACTTACACCTAATATCAAAAGTCATGAAGCATAAACTTAACAACAAAATTTACAAATTAAACAGAAACACAGAATAGAGAAGCAATGAAAAATTACGCTTTAGGTATGAACGTCAGGTATGACTTTTGACCACTGCTTTAAGGAAGTAGGAACCCAAGAGGAGGAAATTCTAAAGATTAAATCCCCTCCCTACAGAGAAAATATTGCTTATTCAATTTCAGAAAATAAACTTAATAACCATTTATTGTATCCTATCCAGTATCAACATGTTAGAAGGTTTAGTTTATGAAAAATGATTAGAAGAAACCACATTTATAATCAGAAAGTAGTAGTAAATGAGATAAAAAGAATAGCTATGAAAATTAATGTATCTTAGAAAATGTAAAATAAATGTATTTTAGAAGAAATAAAGAAAATGGACTCAAGAAAAATTTTTGCCTGTTTTATTTTTTAAAAAGGGGAATAACTTCTTTTCCATTTCTATACTATACCTTGTTACTGCCATGTATCACACACTTCCCTTGGAATGTCTCTCTCTCCTTCTCTCCTTATAAGCCTTTAATTTTACTCTTCTCCGTGAAGCCTTTTTTTATAAAAACTATTTCCATTTTTCTCCCTTTTCTCAGTAACACTCACACATACAACACATTACTTGGTACTCATTAGAACATTTCCCTGCATTAGTCACTGTTTTATGCTGTTCTCCTTTGCAGCAAACATGATGGCCTATATGACCTAAACACAGCCTACGCTTTCAGCCCAACTATTTACCATTCCCCACCATACTGTCTACATTCATTCACATTCAATCATTCAGTCAGTCACTCAACTATCATCTAACAAATATTTATGAAGTAGCTACAATATGTTAAGCACAATCTAAAAGCTAGGCAAGCTTGGAGTTCCCCTTGTGGCTCAGCAGTAATGACCCGACTAGTATCCATGAGGATGGAGGTTCGATCCCTGGCCTCGATCAGTGGGTGAAGAATCCAGTGTTCCCAGGTTGCAGACACAGCTCAGATTGGGCACTGCTGTGGCTGGGGCAAGCCAGCAGCCATGGCTCTGATTTGACCCGTAGCCTGGGAACTTCCATATGCCTCAGGCAGGGCCCTAAAAAGACAAAAAAATTAAAGAAAACATTTTTTAAAATAAAAAAAATAAAAGCAAGGCAAGCTCTAGCCATCCTTGACTGCTTCTTACTGCAGGTAAAAGCCATCCTCTTTCACCTCTCTAATCATTTGTTCAGGGTATTCCCTCTGCCTAGAATGCCCTTCCCTCTTTGTCACCATGACAAAACCCTTCTTAGCAATTCAGTGCAACGACTATACATAGTATCCTACATGCTGAGAATATTTTAAAAAAGGAATAAAGTAGAACTTCTATTCTTTGGAGAAAAAAAAAAAGTCTGTAGTGATGAAGACAGATACACCAATAAATAATTAGTAAAATGTGATACATTCTATTATATCTATATAGGATAATTTGGGAACACCAAGAAGAAATACTTAGCCCAGTCTAGCAGTGAGTTAAACTTGCTCAATGCCACTTTTGAAATCTAACAATCCTCTTGCTTTTCTTTATAGCTATACCACATATGCACATGCATTCATAGTGTACAATTTTCCTGATCTGAATCTGATATGTAATCACACTGTAAATATTTCTCTGCAATTTGCTTTTCCTACGAGTATGGTACTTCCTACAAGGTCTGATAAATAGCATTTTAATACCATAATTTAATACCAAATTTCATTATGATTTTTTCTTTGATCTATGGGTTATTATTTAGAACTGTGCTTTATAATTTTTAGTAGTATAGGGGTTCTTAGTTTCATCTTTTTGCTACTGATTTCTAGTTTAATTGCATGAACAGTAAATGCAGTCCATATATTATTCTTTGAAAATTTGATTATATTTCCTTTATGACCTATTAAAATTTTTGAACACTTTCACATATAGTTGAAAAACTTTGCATTGATAGATAGGGCCACTAGATCAAATTTAATAAGGACAATAATCAAATCTTCAGTATTCTTGCAAATTTTCTTGTCTATGTGTTCTATCAATTACTGAGAGAAGTACACTATTTGCTTCAATTTTAGTGAAGTGTAGTTGTTTTACAATGTTGTGGAAATAAGAGTTTTGATTTTTTTTTAAGGCACATCTGCAGCATATGAAAGTTTCCAGGCTAGGGGTTAAATCAGAGCTGCAGCTGCCAGCCTACACCACAGTCACAGCAATACTGGATCTGAGCTGCCATCTGCAACCTATGTCACAGCTTGAGGCAACACCAGATCCTTAACCCAATGATTGAGGCCAGAGATCAAATCTACATCCTCACAGAGACTAGTTGGATTCTTAACCCACTGAGTCATGATGGGAACTCGATTTGTTTTTTAATCCAGTATTTTCTGGTGTACTAAAATGCAAAGTTTTTTTTGAACTTCTAGCCCATCCTATTGCCAAAAACAAAAGGTCTTAAGGTTTCTTCAACAATGGGGGCGGGGCAGATGATGAGAAAATGCTTTAGTTTAGCAGAAAAGGTGTAGTTTTTGATGCTAACTTTTTTTTTTTTTTTTTTTTTTTTTTGTCTTTTTGCTATTTCTTGGGCCGCTCCTGTGGCATATGGAGGTTCCCAGGCTAGGGGTCGAATCGGAGCTGTAGCCACCGGCCTACGCCAGAGCCACAGCAACGCGGGATCTGAGCCACGTCTGCAACCTACACCACAGCTCACGGCAACGCCGGATCCTTAACCCACTGAGCAAGGGCAGGGACCGAACCCGCAACCTCATGGTTCCTAGTCGGATTCGTTAACCACTGCGCCACGACGGGAACTCCTGATGATAACTTTTAAAAAGAGAAACGGGATAACTTTCAGGTACTTCAACTATAAAATATGACTAATAATCATAGACTTAAACCCAACAAGTAGTGAGAAGAGGGTTTCCTACCAATTCACATTTGTCCTGATTAGCCATTCCCTGTTGCCCAGTTACTATTTTTAAAGACCACCCAGAGCAGGCCAATTCTTGAATCCTGTGCCAAAAATAGCTAGATGCCCTCTTTACCATCCACACAATATCAATAACGTTAGAAAATTAACCCTTTTAAGTCTATTTATTTTCTTTTTCCGTGTGGTGACCCGAAACTCTTTTCAGTAACCCAAAACTCTTCAAAGTAGTCAGTTTCACTACACATTACTTTGACAAAACTCACTACTTTACATATAAGATGTATTTACATTTCATCACCAAGTGCCTTCAAGCAATGTTTCTTAAGGCATACCTACATTTGGCAAATGTCTGTTATATATTTTTCTCACTTGGACCCATACCAATAAGGCACAAAAGTTCAATTCTACACTGAACATCTGAAACAACATTAACAACTTTATTATGGTAACATGATCTCTTACGAAAGAGTTTAAGTTCCTAAATTTAAAATACTTTGGAAATCTCTGATTAAAATGTCTATTGGTTTGGCCAGACTTAGTTTTTTGCGGACCTGAGAAAAGTTGAGTTAGAACTCACAATCTGCTACTTAAAAGCCTATGCAATTTCATACCAATTAAAACATAATAATGCTTGCTTTATAGATATACAATGCCATGGATGTGGAAGTTGTTCAACAAATATCTTCCAGGTGTACTAATAGAGTTCAACTGGGGAGTTTCTGCTCTGCTGGCAGAGTCCCAGGCCTAAGAAGATCCTCAGCCTTGCAGTGAAGAGGCTGTAAATGATGAAGTCAATCAAGAAATAACTCTGAATAATATAAATGATGGAATAGCTCCATTCCCAACATTTGGCTCAGGGGTAGATTTCAATCTTTCAAGTCATCGTTGTTCCCTGAGCTTTGATATTTCACTGTTTGTGCCAAATATTCTCTAGAAGAAATGGTTCCCAGTTTTTATGAGTTTCATAGCCAGTTTCTTTCCTATTTCCTTTTTGGTGCCTGGAGATATTCCAACTTGTTGAGATACTTTGATATTTCTTCATTCCTTCCAGCTCTTCTGTTTGTTGCTTTTCTTCAAACTAAGCCTTTTAACATGTTTTTAAAATTTGAACAGTTCCTAATATTCCCACTACTTCTTGGCCTGCTGTTCATAAAGCCTTCACAGAAAGACAGAAACAGATTTCCTCTGGTTGTTCCTCAGGGTTTTCAAGTATTTAACTCTCTTCCATTCTTAATTCCCCTTTTTGTATTGTCCATCTAATTTTTTTAAACACAAATCTTTATTGATAAATTGAGACCAAAATCTCCTTGAACCATAATGCATCAATCTACCTGCTCATGGAAATGAGACCCATCCCCTGATACATCATCACCTCAATATCTGTGAAGATCATTAATTCATGAAAAAATTTCTGTTCATATCTTATTTTTCAAACCTCTATTGAGTTATGAGGGCTTTCACAAAAAGACTGCTCAATTCCTTCAGCATAATTCCATTCTCCTTATTTGTTCATTAAATGCTACTGCATAAAGTTCTATGACTGCCATTTGCAAAGTTATTGATGTTCCTTCAAAAAAGTCCCTAATTTTTATATAATATCTACATAAATCTTTCTCATACTATAATTGTTTACATATATGCTTCTCTTACTAGACTTTTATTCATTTTTACACTCCTGGTTCCTTGCTCAGTACCTGGAAAACAAGAGTGCTCTAAAAATATTTGCTATGTATCTGACTGAATAATGAGTACCTCTCATATAGCCTAGATAAGAAATGAGAAACCAAAAGCACATAGCTTTTGAGAAATAGCAAATGAACACACATAAATGTGTATCTGCTCTAGGGTGAACACTGCCTTGTCCCTATAGGACAAAATTAAAGAACTAGACAACATGATCTAAGACCTTAGAGCTGTGCTAAAACATACATAAGAAACAACAGCACAAAGCACAACTTCAACAAGTAGAAGAAAATGTAATAAATTTCATAACTGGTGAGAAGCAGTTGAATAAAAAACATACATTGAAAGAGAGAAGGAAATTCTTTCAATTTAGGACTGGTGTATGTAAACATACAAAAGCAGGAATTAGTAAACATATGCCAAGTACAGCAAGCAAGTTAGTTGCCAATAAACACTAGATACATGTTTGATACATGCAAGTGGGTTTACAGCAATTCACACAGAAAAAAAGGATTTTTTTTGGTCAGACAGCAAATAATCTTTTAAAAGGGAAATATAACTAGCTAAAGACATATCAAAAAATAACACTAAAAGGGGATGGGGTAGGAAGGGAAACATTCATTCAACCCACAAATATTTAATGAGTGACTATTATGTCCCAGGTACTGTTCTAAGCACCGTAAAACAAAAAGAGATGAATATCTGTATGGAAATAAAAAAAACAAGTAAATTTTATTATCCTAGAAGATGAGAAGTGCTATGGAGAAGAGTAAAGGAAGACAGAAAATAGTGAGTATAATGGTAGAAGCAGAGGTGGCAATTTAGAGAAGGCAGTCCAGGGACAGTCTGACTGAGGGGGCATTTCAGATTATGATTGAAGGAAGGCCACTGGGGGAAGATTCTAGGCAAGCAAATGTGAAGACCCTGAAGCAGGAACATCATTAGTGTGTTTAGGAAGAGCAGGGAAGCCAGTGTGGCCGGAATAATGATAACACTTTGATCCAGAAGATAGGTAAATCTTAAAAAAAACAACAACACAATATCCATGTCAGGAAAGATACAGAGAAATGAATCTTCCTTTCACTTGCTGGTGGGAGTGTAAACTGGCACAGTCTTTTGGGAAGGTAATTTGGCAGAATCTATCACAATTTCAGATATTCATGCTTTCTAACTCCAGTCTACTTCTCTCTCTCTACACACACACACACACACACACACAGACACGCACACGATATATACTTTCTTTCTATACATGTGGACAGTACCCTGTGTGTGTGTGTGTGTGCAGAAATAACTTGTAAATGCCCACTAATAGGAGAATGGTCAAATTAATTATAGCAGTTCTGAAAGTGTAGAGCCCTGCAGTTCCAAGTAGTCCAAAGAGCATTCAAAAGGAAAAGGAGTGCAATAATAGTTAGAATCTTCAGGGTATAACTATTAATGATTACCTTAAAAAGCTGACATTTAAATATAAGATAATAATTAAAACCTACGGCTCTGTTTTCCTCAATGGCTGTGGCCAAAAGTCATGGAGGGAAGTCACAGAAAAAGTCATTATACAAAAGAGACTTTGAAAGGAAGAAATGAGTATAGCTGGAGTTCTAACAAATGGCCTACAGTCATGTAGCCCCCTCTAGTATTGAAGGTCCCAGTATAAAATGCTTCATTTAGGGAGCTGCTGGTGGCTCCATACCCACTCTATAATAATCCAATTTGCTCTAGTCAAGAAATTTAATTATACTCAAGTTCCTAAGTCAGGAGGGTAAAGTTTTGATTAGCATGTCTCTTTTCTCCTTTATGAATCAAGAGACAGATTTTCATGAATAAAGAAGACAAAAATTTAAACACAAAAATTAAAAGGACAAAATAATTTTAATGTGAAGAATATGGGTAAGTTATCAAGAGTAAATAATGAATAAAGTAGTAAAAAAATTTTTTAATAATTCAAATGCTTGATCCAGGTATCTCTTCAGCATATACTATGTAACATGTCTAGTATAGTATGAACTTTCTTTTTTTTTTTTTTTTTTTTTTTTTTTTTTGCTATTTATTGGGCCACTCCCGCGGCATATGGAGTTTCCCAGGCTAGGGGTCAAATCGGAGCTGCAGCTGCCGGCCTACACCAGAGCCACAGCAACGCGGGATCCAAGCCACGTCTGCAACCTACACCACAGCTCACGGCAACGCTGGATCGTTAACCCACTGAGCAAGGGCAGGGACCGAACCCGCAACCTCATGGTTCCTAGTCGGATTCGTTAACCACTGCGCCACGATGGGAACTCCTGAACTTTCAAAAATAAGTCAACTCTGGAGTTCCCGTCGTGGTGCAGCAGAAACGAATCTGACTAGGAACCATGAAGTTGCGGGTTCTACCCCTGGCCTCACTCAGAGGGTTGAGGATCTGGCGTTGCTGTGAGCTATGGTGTAGGTCACAGACATGGCTCGGAGCTGATGTTACTGTGGCTATGACGTAGGCTGGCAGCTGTAGCTCAGATTCGACCCCTAGCCTGGGAATGTCCATATACTATGGGTGTGGCCCTAAAAAGAAAAAAAAAATTAAAAAATTAAAAATAAGTCAACTCAGAATTACGACTTCTTTTCAGAGTTGTCTTAGTAAATTAATTTAAAAAATTATATATATATGGCTGGGGCACTCTGAAATTGACAGAGCACTGTAAATCAATTATAATGGAAAAAAATTAAAATCATTAAAAAAAAAAGATTGGTCTCTGGAGCTCCATGATGAGGATATCAAATGCTCTGGGAAACTGTGACAAGAGTCACAATAAACAATAATAAGTAGCTCCGATTAGACCCCTAGCCTGGGAACCTCCATATGTCGTGAATGTGGCCCTAAAAAGCAACACAAAAAAATGCAATAACAAGAGTTCAATACAAGATCTATATTTCATTCTTTAGAATCCAACTATATAGAAATAAAATGGGAGTGACATATTTTGGTCATCAAACATTTGAAAATGATATGGGGATTTTAGTTAATAATACATCTCTTAAAAAAAAGTTAACACAATATTGGGCTGCAAGAAAAAAAAAAAAGAGCTCTTAGAAAGTAAGAGTTTCATTATATTCTACTCAGGTCAGAACACATCTGAGGAAATGTTTCAGCTCTGGACTTCACATTCCAGCATGTATGCTGATAAATAAGGCCATCACAAAGCCTGGAACAAAGATGCAACTCGGTATGAAGGAAATGGATGAATGAGTATCCAGAAGAGGGACCAGGACAGAGAACGGATTTGAAAACTAAAACACAGGACAAATGAGTAAAGAAATTAGGTTTATTGAGCCTGAGAGTAAGGCTAGAAAAATAAAGATTAATATGATTATCTTTGAGAATGTAAACAACTGTCAGAAGTGCATTTCACTGTCATCAAAAACTAAATGACCATCTGTAAAGTTTCCCACATCCTAAAAACAGAATCTACTTAATCCTCCCAAATCCTTACTCTCCTTTCCCTCCCAAAGTTCTTAAAAGGATAATGCATGCTCACTGTCTCTACTACCTAAACTCTTTTCAGCAAAGCTAGCAAAATGTTGATATTTACTGAAGCTAGGTGACGGGTCTAAGAGAGTTCATTGTACTATTTTCTCTAATTTCTGTATGTTTGAAAGTCTTCATAATAAAACATTTTATTAATAAAAGATCATTCAACTTATAATTCCCTTCGGTTCTCAACTAATTTTAACATAGACTTCCTACCCCTAATAAATCTGCTCTCCAAGAGTACTACTGGGCCTGCCAATTACCAAATTCAATGTTCTCACCTCAGCTCTGTGCCTCTCCCAAGACCTCAACTTGTGATACCACTCTGCTCAAGCCCCTCTTTTTTTTTTTTTAACTTCAGGGGTGCAGGTATGGCAGATGGAAATTCTCAGGCTATGGATTGAATCCAAGCTATAGCTGCTGGCCTACACCACAGCCACAGCAACACTTGGGCCATGTCTGCTCATAGCAACACTGCTGGATCCTTAACCCACTGAGTGAGGCCAGGAATCAAACCTGTATCCTCATGGATACTAGTCAGGTTCGCTTCCACTGAGCCACAACGGGAACTTCCAGCTCAAGGCCCTCTTGACAATCTCTTCATCCTTGGCTTCAGAAAACCATTTTTTTTTTTTTCTCATTCTGTTCCTAACTTACTCACTCTGGGGTTCTTTTCCTGAGTCCATCTACTGCTCAAGCTGATTCCTCCAGATTCTTAATACTCCACCTCCTCTTCTTATTGCTGTTCTCCTGGGAAAATCTCAACTATCTAACATCTGTCTAGCTACCAACTATGGTAATTCCCAATATCCAGTCACTATCATAGATTTCCCATACTCATAATAAAAACCACTGTCTTCCATTATAAAACGGTTCATCTTTCTGTGTTTGCTACCTCAAGTAACAGCATCACCATTCAAGACAGAAATTTTGGAATTATCTTAATTTCTCTCTTTTCTTCCTCACATTTCACATTGTATTCATCATCAAATCCCACAGAGTCTATCTCAGAGATGTACTCTGGGATAGTCCATCCTTTCCATCCTCACAGTCTAAGTTCAGAATCTCATCTATTCCCTTAAATAAATAGGCAGTCTCCTAACCCTGTCTCTGCCAATAGTTTCTCCTCTGTCCAATCCACCCTCAATACCACCCTGAGAGTCATCTTCCTAAGATACAAAACTGATTTTGTTACCCTATGCCTAAAAACCTAGGAATGCCTCACTGTATATAGTAGCATACTAGGCCCTTCATTATCTGGCCCCCACTTATACCTCTAGCCGTATTTCCTCATACACAATCCCACATATATAAAATGCACTGAATTTTTCACTTTCTTCTGAAAATGTCTGGCCATTTCACAATTGTGCCTTCTTCCATGCTGCTCCCTCTGTTTGGCATGCCTTTCCCATACTTTGTACTTAGCAAACTGTCACCACACTTCAAGATGCAGCTTCCTTTATGGGATTTCCCTTATCATTCTGCCATTGAACAACAAAAAAATTGAGCATCTATCAATAAGACATGAACCTTTTCCTTAAGGAATCCATATTCTCATTTCTATTCTTTTAGTACTTTGTTCCATATTGATATTATGGCATTCATCACATTATCCTATAGTCATCCCTTCATATGTCTCTCCTCCCAGCTAGATCATGGGAGGTTTAAAGGCATGACCACTGCCTAATTATAATTAACTCTTTGACTCCCCAACATCCATGATGCTGACTTAATCATGTGTTGAATGTCTATGGTGAGTGGGAACCTGAAAAAGATGCTTTCCAAGATCCCTCTGAATTCTAGTATTCAAAAACTCCAACCTAAAAGCAGCATTTCTTAGTTGTGACTTAGCTTAAAACCTGTACCAAATTCAACTAAAATGCTTAAGATACTTATATTGATTCCCATTCCAAACTTACTAAAGAAGAAACAGAATTACTGCTATAGCTCCTTGTTTTCTAGCTAGAGAGGAAGCCACTCAAGTGCTTTGTAATCACTGATACTCAAGTATCATAGTATTAAGGTAAGTAATGTTACTACTATAAAATCATTTCAAAGGTTAGTAACTGAGGCACAGAGAGATTAAGTAACTTGCCTAAAACTATGAAGTTACTGGAGTTCCCATCGTGGCGCAGTGGTTAATGAATCCGACTAGGAACCATGAGGTTGCGGGTTCGGTCCCCGCCCTTGCTCAGTGGGTTAACGATCAGGCAATCCGGTGTTGCCATGAGCTGTGGTGTAGGTTGCAGACGTTGCTCGGATCCCGAGTTGCTGTGGCTCTGGCGTAGGCCAGTGGCTGCAGCTCCGATTCGACCCCTAGCCTGGGAACCTCCATATGCCATGGGAACAGCCCAAAGAAATAGCAAAAAGACAAAAAAAAAAAAAAAAAAAAAAAAAAAAAAAAAAAAAAAAAAAAACACTATGAAGTTACTATGTGGAGGAGCTAGGATTTGAACTCAGGCAGTCTAATTTCAAGGCCCATGATCTTAATCAGTTCATTATTCTGCTTTATCCATGATCTATTTAATAACTTAAAGCTCCCTTCATTAAAAAACTTGAACTTTCTGCTAGACCTACATGAAGAATGAGGAACAAATCTTTCTTCTCCTATCTTGTCTCTAAGAACAAAACAAAGCCATTTTTCTCTAGCTTATAACTAGAATGAAAATAAATAACAAGAATTTAAAATATTAACATTAGATCCAAAATAAATATCTATACTCTTACCTCATAGGTCCATAGTTCAGTATGACAAATGCCAAAACTATCATCACACAGATGGCTCTTCTCTTCGGACTAGGAACTTTAAGCCTCTGGTTCTAAAGAAAACGACCACATTAAGCACAATTGAACTTCAAATCAACATCACAAAAAGCGACATCTAAGATAACAACTCTCCTTTTCACGAGTTATGTGAATGCTTAAACAAACAAGCAAACAAAAAACCCAAATGCAAACGTGAGGAAATAGTACCGTTAAAGACTAGAGCAGAACCTTCCAAGTTTTGTTTTCAGCAGAGAGAGAGAAAAGGAGAGGAGCAGGAAAGAATATAGCAGTCACCCTGCTGCACAGGCCCCTTCACCCAAAAGGAAAGAACTCAAAAATTTTATATTTGTATGGCTCTTCAAAGAATACTGAGGTATTTCTATGATTTGTCTCCTTCTTAAATGATTGTTTTCAGTAACATAATGAAATATTCCCATGTGCTCAGGGCAAGACATAAAGAGCAATGAAAGAAGCCCTACTCTGTAGGCAGAGGCATCTATTCAATCCAGGACAGCATTGCAGTAGGAAAGCCTGAAAACAGTAGATTTCATGAACAGAAATGAGGAAATTAACCTTGTTGGGACCAGCAGAGCAGCAAAATACAAAACATAATAGTAGTCAGGTGAACAGAGAAAACATTCAAAATTTTTAACTTTGTGTTGTTTTCTTTTTCAAAAGGGAAGACCTAGTGGGACTACTTAGAAGTCTCAATATGATTCACTTAGTTTAACAAAAACAAAACAAAACAAAACAAAACAAAACAAAAAAACCAGGAGAGAAAGCTAGAGTTCTATTAGTCATGAGTGAGGAGACACCTGGGAAAAGGAGACAACTTTGTACGTAGCTTGGGAGGTACAACTCAAAAGCTCCTCTTTCCAATACTTTATCCTTACTACAAATGTTTTTGGACTTACTGTGCCCACCTTTTCCTAGTACTATTATTTTACACAATTTAATTTAAAATGTGGAGTTGCCTTCGCGGCTCAGCACTTAACAAACCTGACTACAACCCGTGACGATGTGGGTTCAATCCCTGGCCTTGCTCAGTGGGTTAAGCATCCGGTATTGCCATGAGCTGTGGTGTAGGTTGCAGATGTGGCTCAGAGCCTGTGTTAATATGGCTGTGGCATAAGCCAACTGCGGTAGCTCCAATTTGACCCCTAGTCTGGGAATTTCCACTTGCAGAGGGTGCAGCTGTAAAAAAAATAAATAAATAAAAATAAAAATAAAATAAAAATAAATAAATAAATGTAAAATTTTCAGTTGACATCTCAGACAAAAAGAACCCATTATCCCGGCTCTAGCACTCACCTCTGATACAACTTCATCCAGCTGCCGCTTCAGTGATCCATTCTCTTTCTTCAGCTTCTCATTTTCCGAAAGAGCAGCCTTTAACCTTGCTTCTAACCCTAGCATGTATTCTTTCTTCTTTTTGCGGGACTGACAAGCTGACTCTCGATTTTTTATCATACGCTGTTGTCTTCTTAGCACAGCAATCTAGGAAAAGTTACAGCGAATCAGAATATTTGAATTTCAGAATCAGATCAGATCAGACTAGAATATACTGATTTTTACAGTTATTTTTAAATGAATTATTCAAAACATAGGTTATTCGTTCTTTTTAAAAACACTACTCAAACAAGTCAAATTATTGAATAAGGCCTTCTAAAACCTAAATGTTAAATGATTTCTTCTTGTGTTTTCTAAGGTTTATTGATCTTCCAATTTTCCCTTTAGAAACATTACATATGTATGTATGTATTTATACACTTTAGAACACAGGACCTGAATTGACTATTTTTCAGAACCATATGTCCAATTACTTATAAGACCACTTCTACTTGTAGAGTTACCATCGTTTTAAATTCACAATGTGCAAACTGAACCAATTATCTCCTTCTACCTAGATTTTTAAAAATCTGTTCATCTCATGTCGGTGGTAAGGATCTCTCAGGATATAAAGAAAAGGTGGGACCATTAACCTATTTTCCCTCATCCCCTAAATTTACTCTCTCTCTCAACCTCTCATTTACTTGCTAAATATGTATTGAGGATATGCTAATGAGCAAACTTCTTCCTGAGAAAGTGTGTCTCAATCATTCCTTTCTATTTCCACTGCCATTCTTCTAATACAGGCACTCGTTAACTCAACTCTAGACTACTACAATAGTCTCTCCTTTTAACTGGCTTCAGTCTTATCCTGTCTACCATTTCTAAGATAACTTCCTTCCCCTAAAAACATTTCAACCTTGCTACTCCATTGCAAAAGCAAGGCAGTCATGCTCTAGCTTTCAAAATCTTCCATAATGCGACCATCTCCTACTGCCCTAACCTCACAACTATCTACTCCACACTCTCCAATCTTATCATTTAAGGCTACTCCATGATCTCCACACATATCTAACTTATTCCTTTAATCATATTATTTATTCCAATTTGGAATCTGTCTCCTCTACTGAGCTAATTCTAAGAAACTTCTAAATTCTAATTATGATGAACCACTCAGAGCTTTAATTTTTTTCTTCATTTCTTATGCCCTTATAATTTGGAAAATACACCCGAACACTTTAACCATCTAAACTGTCAAAAATGTTGACTCTGGAGTTCCCGTCGTGGCGCAGTGGTTAACAAATCCGACTAGGAACCACGAGGTTGCGGGTTCGGTCCCTGCCCTTGCTCAGTGGGTTAACGATCTGGCGTTGCCATGAGCTGTGGTGTAGGCTGTAGACTCCGCTCGGATCCCGCGTTGCTGTGGCTCTGGCGTAGGCCGGTGGCTACAGCTCCGATTCGACCCCTAGCCTGGGAACCTCCATATGCCGCGGGAGCAGCCCAAGAAATAGCAACAACAACAACAACAACAACAATAACAACAACAAAAGACAAAAAAAAAAAAAAATGTTGACTCTCTCTCTCCACCTAGATTTTATACCTTAGAATCCAAAACTATGTAATACTCCCCACAAAATCTACCATAATCAAAACTTATTGAGCAAAATTAGTGCTATCATACTTTCTAAACTAAAGTGTGGAACCTATTTGTTTTAGCATTAGGCTAGTTCATTTGGGGGAGATGGCGAGATAGCAAAATTAGGTCCATAAAAAGCACCAATATTAAAATTTATTACTGTAAGTATACAGATAACTAAATTACTGACCTCTTTATTTTTAAGAGATTTTTTAAAAATAAGGAGTTCCTGTCATAGCTCAGTGGAAACAAATCTGACTAATATCTATGAGGACACAGATTCAATACCTGGCTCACTCAGTGGATTAAGGATTCAGCGTTGCCATGAGCTGAGGTGCAAGTCACAGATGTGGCTCAGATTCCGAGTTGCTATGGCTGTGGCTAGGCCAGCAGCTACAGCTCCAATTCGAACCCTAGCCTGGGAACCTCCATATGCCGGGGGTGCAGCCCTAAAAAGACAAAAAAAGAAAAAAAAAAGTATTTTACTGTGATTTAATAACTCTTACTGAGATGGATAAATAAAACTTAAAAATTTAATACTGATTTCTTTTGAAATAACAAAATTCCCACCCTAGACTAAATTTACTAGAAAGTGAGGTATACCAGAGCCAACCAAGCATCTCTCAGCACCAAAGTCAACAACCTTTCAATCAGAATCTACCAGAATAGAAACAGTACATGCGATATCAAAAAGAATATTTTTTCATTTTTTTTAAGTGAAACTTCACAAGAATGCTGACTTACATAACCAACAATCTATAAAATTTCCATGTGGAATAACTCTCCCATTCTTCAATAATTCTAAATGCACACACGAACATACACACAGCAATGGTAAAACCATGATAGACTGATTATTCGTCAATTTCAAATTATTCTCGGAACAATGCTGCTTTATTCAATCTACTATTACTCTTAGAGATCTTCATTGTTACTGAGAATGCCAGGGTCCATAATTAATACTTGAACACTAGAGTGCTAAAGTGCACAGTATGCCGAATAAGCACATAAAAGAGAAGGTTCCCAGATGGAAGAGTTTATACTAAAAGTTAGATAAAAGGCAATCTTATTTTAAAAGCTAATTAATATATGGAATTTGGGGAGGCTTACAGATGGCAAACCGTTTAATAAATTTCAAACAAAGATTAGGGATTTCTATAAACAATAAAAGCACCTGCATATTATACAGCATAAAGTTTCAAAGGTTGTCAATGCACGTGCCTCATACTGAAAAAATGAAAACCATCTGTAGCCAAATATTCTTTCCTTCCCATAGAGGAAGGTACAACATTTCTGAAAATGCAGTCAATACTCACTAGTAGTAGTAAATACAAAAGATAAATACAGTAAAAACATATAAAAATCCATAGGAATCACAAAACATGAAGTTCCAACTTTACATCTCAGAAAGCTATCTTCAGCTATATGAATAAACATTTATTCTGTATTTCTAGACAAAAACTATATATAATTTTCAGATTAAATACACATACATATTGTTTGATTTCTTGGTGGGGGAAATACTTTACCAGAAAGAAAGGATTACTGCTGTAAAACTTGGTTATGATGACCGCTGTACAATTATAAATGTAATAAAATTTATTGAGAAAAAAGAAAAAAGGATTACATTGTAATTACTGTTTTACAAACTGATTTTTTGGTTTTGTTTTTCAGGGCCACACCTGAGGCATATAGAAGTTCCCAGGCTAGGGGTCAAAGCAGAGCTGCAGTTGCCAGGTTACACCACAGCCACAGCAACAATGGATCCAAGCCATGCCTGCAACGTATACTACAGCTCACATGACAATGGATCCTTAACTCAATGACTGAGGCCAGGGATTGAACCTGCATCCTCATAGAGACTAGTCGTAACCTGCTAAACTACAATGGGAACTCCGTGATTTTTTTTTTTTTTTAATGACTGCACTTGTGGCAAATGTAAATTCCCAGACCAGGGATTAAACCCAAGCTGCAGCTGCAACCTGTGCTGTGCCTGTGGCAATGCCGGATCTTTTAACCCACTGTACAGGGCCAGGGCCAGGTGCCTCCGAAGCAACCTGAGCTGCTACAGTCACATTCTTAACCCATTGGGCCACAGCAGGAAAGCCAGTAAACTAATTTGTACATACAGTGTATCATGATTAACTCTGACAGGCCATGAGGATAGCAGCATACTATTTAAATTATCTTGATGTTCTATAACACATTTTATTAATCTCTTCTTGTTGAAATTTGTATAGTTTTTAAGATTCTTTAAGATAAATCTCATCACTTAATACTGTTAGAGAGTAGAAGAGCCAAGGCTAGATTTAGGACCCTTGGTTCCAAGCCAGTACTACTTACACAACAGCTCCACATTGTTTTTAAATACCAAATAGGAAGTCTTGCATCACAGTATGGAACTCTAAACTCAGTGAACTGTGTGGTTACTTTAATTATGTGCCTGTTTGAAATTGAAGGCTTATGGAACTGCTTGTATCTGAAAGGTTAATCTCCTTTGTTAGCAGTCTGAAAACTTAAAATCCATTCTGTGGCCTACTCATCAATTGACACATCTCCCTTATGGCCGTATCAGATGATATGACATGACTGAAATGTGTGAACAGCCAGCCAGACCCTGCTTCTGATCATCCTGTCTTCACATAAATCTCCCACCAAGCATTGTGCCTTGGGGGAAAAAAAGAAAGAAAAAACTCCACAGCTGCAAAATATTCTCCCTTTAGTGCCACTGCACTATAAAATATGGTGTTTAATTATTAAACATTTATTTGACTGTAAGAAAGACTCTCATAAAAGGATAACTTTCACAAACGGACAAGTACTTTTTGAAGGTTGGATCCATTTAAGAGTCAAAATCCTAAACCTCTCTGCATGATGTTTTTTAATTTTAAGTTATTGACTGCTATTGACTATAAGATATTATGCTCTCCTTGCAAAAATAGGCTATTTAGACCCTTGATTCTGTGATATTGCTAAAAAATGAGCTTCAGAGTTCTGAATGGCTATAAATTAAAGATATTAAAATAATTTGTTTTCTCTTTTTAGCCCGCACCTGTGGCATATGGAAGTTCTCAGACTAGGGGTCAAATTGGAACTGCAGCTGCTGGCCTACACCACAGCTACAGTAACATGGGATCCGAGACACATCTGCCATACTGCAGCTCTCGGCAAGGCCAGATCCTTAACCTACCGACCGAGGCCAGGGATCAAACCCACATCCTCATGGATACTAGCCAGATTCTTAACCTGATGAGCCACAATGGGAGCTCCTAAAATACGATATTTTAATGCTAAGAAATACATTCCAACATCTCACACAAATTCAAGACAGACCAAGTACTGATAACCTACAGGTGAAGGAATCACCGACTTACTACACATCTACCAGTTCTAATTCTCTTTTTGCTGAATCTTTCCCTCTAAACTGAAAAATGAAGTACTGATTAACCTCTTCATCATACAAAAAAAATTTTAATTAAATTTAAAAAAGAAATACACTTTGTCTGCTTGAAACCGATTTAAAAGCCAAAGGAATAAATTTCCTTACATATTTCTTTTAATTTACATATCACTGTCTATCATAGTAAATATATTTATAACTATATCCTTAGTAAGGTGTATACTTGTGATAGAACATGATAGAAGATAATACAAGAAAAAGAATGTGTATATATACGTATGACTGGGTCACTTTGCTATATAGCAGAAATTGATACAACATTGGAAATCAACTATATTAAAAAATTTTTAGAAAAGGTGTATAGCTAAAATCATTGACAAACTTAATTAGTGGCTAGCTTATTTTAAATATTCAAATAAATTACATATTTTAATTTGATTTATCTTAAGAATCTTAAGTATACTCCTTTTCCTTGTAAAATTATTTAAAGCAGAAAAACATAATTTTTACTTATACTACCTTTTTTTCTCAAATCTCACAACAGAAAGTCAAAATTTCATTTTTACTCTCTACTAAGCTGTGTGTGTGTGTGGTATAACAAGTTCCTACTCACAAAAAAAATTAAAGTTTTTTTTAAATTACATTAAAGATGCTTCATTACTGGGAACCTGAGCTATTTAATTGGGAGAGTCAAGGAAATAATTTTTGCCCTGCAATTTCCTTCTCTCTTTTTTTTCTTTCCTAATGAAGAATGTCCTGTGACATGTAGTATGATTTCCAGAGTGAGAAAGGATAATAGACTTAATCCCTGCTAGATTATAGATCCAGGCTGCCCTATTTGATCTCATCTTCTGAGTGAAAAGAAAAAGCAACTAGTAGAGACAAAGGCAGGAATATCTACCAGATGCCCTTAGGAAAGCCACACTGTGGGCAGAGCCTCCTGAAGGATTGGAGGAATTTTAGTCCCATGCATAAGGATCTTCAAAGATCCTCAAAGGAGTTTCCTGTGCCTTCAGTTATGGACTCCTCTGCTTCATAAATCCCTAGAAATACTTGGTGTAGCTCCATAAGAGTAACAGTAATTTAGTCACTAAACAACAACACTGGAAATCAGGAGTTCTTAATGCTTGTCCCAGCACTACAATAAATTAACTGGAAGATCTTGGAAAAATCACTTCTTCTCCAAGGGTCTATTTAAACATTCATAAAAAGAGGGAGTTAGACCACAACATGTTTTTGAAACTATTATAACCCAGTATCAGGCAGTATGAAAAACTCAGTGGATCACAACAGACTTTTTAAAAATTGACAGGCTTTTAAAAAAAACCACAGGATAGAATAAAAGAAAAGAGAAGGCTTTGTATGTAGTTCAAGAGATTAGCTCTTGTTTCATTAGACTGTGTATGTCGAAAGAGATGTAAAATACATTTCTTACTGTGGATTGTGGGCAAAAAGTTTAAAGCAACCACTTTAATCCTCTAAAGGTCTCATCCAATCCAAAAACAAAACGGTTCTAGTACTGCTGTTAAACATGTGTACTTAATTACCACGCAGCACAATAATGACTATTGTATCATAAAATATGGATAAGATTAAGTTTGCTGTTTTACTTGATACTAGTTTGTTCAAATAAGGTCAACCCTTTTTTTTTTTTTTTTTTTTTTTTTGTCTTTTTGTCTTTTGTTGTTGTTGTTGCTATTTCTTGGGCCGCTCCCACGGCATATGGAGGTTCCCAGGCCAGGGGTTGAATCGGAGCTGTAGCCACCGGCCTACGCCAGAGCCACAGCAACGCGGGATCCGAGCCGCGTCTGCAACCTACACCACAGCTCACGGCAACGCCGGATCGTTCACCCACTGAGCAAGGGCAGGGACCGAACCCGCAACCTCATGGTTCCTAGTGGGATTCGTTAACCACTGCGCCACGACGGGAACTCCCTGTCAACCCTTATTATACTTTGTCTCTCAACTTAAAACCACTTGCCTGAAATTTTTTTTTTTTTTTTTTTTTTTGGTCTTTTTGTCTTTTTAGGGCTGCCACCAGCCTACACCAGAGCCACAGCAACGCCAGATCTGAGCCACGTCTGCAACCTACACCACAGCTCACGGCAATGCCGGATCCTTAACCCACTGAGCAAGGCCAGGGATCGAACCACCAACCTCATGGTTCCCAGTCAGATTTGTTTCCGCTGCGCCACGATGGAAACTCCCGAAATTTTTTTAAATTAAGAGAATACATTTGCAGAGGGAGAGAAAAAAATCATGCTAGACTAAGAGAAGGCATAGGCTTGAATCCTAACTCTATTATAGCAGGTCATGTGATTAAGGTGAGGATCAAGTGAGTAGTGGACATAAAGGTTTTTTTGTAAACTGTAATGTATCATACACAGAAGTTTCAGTAAAAAGAAAGAAACTATAGCTATGAATAAACTGGGAAGGAGGCAAAAACTCTTAATTTCAATAAACAATGTGCTATCCAGCTGCCCTAACAGTACAACTGAAGTAATACTGAAAATACCTGTCCTCATTCCAGTGCCTATTTCACATATTTAAATTTTAAATACCAAACTGAAAAAAAACAAAAAATAAAAAATAGACAAAATCTGGAAATCTCATTTAATCCCTATAAAAGCAGAAAAACAGAGTCTAAGAATAAAAATCTAATTCACACTCCAGAGAGATCCCTCCGTCTGCTCCTTATTCTGTATTTACCAGGACTTCATTCAACTCAAAAGCCCTCTAGAAGGTTTTATGCACTTAGAAAGTGTTCAGTACATACCACTGTATCCGATTAGCCATTTAAGCAATATATCCTTGGCTGAAACATTTAATCAACTGATTCATTCAATGGTAAAATGGGACTAAAGCCTACTTTACAAGGATTTTGTGTGAATCAAATAGGACTATGTGGAAACAAATATGAAGTACTTACCAAAACTGTATTAGAAAACAGCTGAATTTTTCAGAAGTGTCAAAAGGATAAAGGCTGTGAAAATGTTCTAGATTAAAAAAAAAAGATAAAGGCTGTGAAAATGTTCTAGATTAAAAAAAGGTAAATGTTCTAGACATCTAAATGCCTGACCCTAAAAAAAATTTTTTTTTAATTTTAAAAATGGAGTTCCCGTCATGGCACAGAGGAAACAAATCCGACTAGGAACCATGAGGCTGCAGGTTAGATCCGTGACCTCATTCAGCGGGTTGAGGATCCAGTGTTGCCATGAGCTGTGGTGTAGGTCGCAGATGCGGCTCAGATCCTGCATTGCTGTGGCATAGGCCAGCAGCTGTAGCTCCAATTAGACCCCTAACGTGGGAACCTCCATATGCCACCAGTGGGGCTCTAAAAAAAGCAAAAAATAAATAAGTAAAATAAAAATGAATAAATAAAATAAATGCCTGACCCTAGACTGAATCCTGTATTGGAGGGGAAAAAATTCAACTGACAAAACTGTGATATCGACAGTTGATTAAAGTATTTTACAAAGGTTAATTTATGAAGGTGGTTAACTGTACTATGGGTATGTAAGAGAATATTCCTATTCTGAGGATATACACATTGAAATCCTTAGGGGTAAAGGACTATGAAGCATATAACCTACTCTAAAATAGTTCAGAAAAAAAAAGCTGTGTATGTGTGTGGATGGAGAGACAGATGGGCAGATAGAAAGAAAGAACTAATATAGCAAATGTGGTTAAATGTTAACAATAGGTGAATCCAAGTAAAGGCACATGGGTGTTCTCTTCACTTTTTCTTTTGTCACCTTTTCTAAAATTTGAAAATTACTACCATATACAAGATCTAATACACATGTACACACACACCCACAGGGTGGTGGTACACACTTAACACTAGGGAGTTACAGGAAAGACACAAAGATATTTTCCTTTAGAACCCATAATCAACAGGGTAAGAACTGCAGAAAATATTAACCATAACAGGGTTTAATCTTTGAATACCATTTGTAAACCACCTTTAACCAGTCAAAAGCCCTCTTTTATTAACAATTAATATTCTTCCACTTGGCAATATATAATATTTTATACTTGTAAAGTAGTAAGTTTTCAGAGGACATACACCTTCAAGAATAAATAGCCACTGATACTTTCACGGAAATAATTTGACATTCTCCTTTGTAAAATTACTTATTTTGTACATTTGACTGTTGTGTTAACTCGCATTTTTCTAATTTGTCACACTTTTACACTAAAAATTGTTTTTAAAAGACTGAAAAACTTGAACACAAATATTCAAAGTAGGATCATTCATGACTTCCAAAAAGTAGAGATCACCCAATTGCCCATCAATTAATAAATGGATAATCCAAAAGTAGTTTACCCAAACAATGCAATGTTATTTGGCCATAAAAAGAAGTACTGAAACATGTCACAACATGAATGCACCTTGAAAAATATCCTCAGTGAAAGAGGTCATAAACAAAATCTATATACTATGTATATAATTCCACTGATACAAAATGTCCAGAATAGGCAACTCATAAAGAGAGTAGATTAGTAGTTGCCAGGGGTGGGGGAGAGCAGAGATGAGGAATGACTGCTAACATGAAGAGGGTTCCTTTTTAGGGTGATGAAATATTCTGGAATTAGACAGCAGGGATAGTGGTGATAACAGCAGCTCTGGGAATATACTAAGCAATCACTAAATAGTACATTTTAAAACTCTAAGATATATGACTTTTAGCTCAATTAAGCTATCAAAAAACCATCCATGAGGAGTTCCCGTCATGGCTCAGTGGTTAACTAATCTAAGAACCATGAGGTTGCAAGTTCGATCCCTGGCCTTGCTCAGTGGGTTAAGGATCCGGCATTGCCATGAGCTGTGGTGTAGACTGCAGACGCGGCTCGGATCCCTCATTGCTGTGGCTGTGGCGTAGGCCAGCAGGTGTAGCTCCAATTGGACCCCCTAGCCTGGGAACCTCTAGGTGCGGCCCTAGAAAAGGCAAAAAGATAAAACAAAACAAAAAAAACTAAAACATCCATGAGTTCCTATTGTAGCTCAGTGGAAACAAACCTAACTAGGATCCATGAGGATGAGTGTTCAATCCTTGGCCTTACTCAGTGGGTTAAGGATCTGGCGTTGCCGTGAGCTGTGGTATAAGTCACAAATGTGGCTCAGATCCTCAGCTGCTGTGGCATAGGCCAGCAGCTGCAGCTCAGATTCTACCCCTAGCCTGGGAACCTCCATATGCCTCAGGTGCAACTCTTAAAAAAACAAACAAAAACTACATAGGAAGCTATGGACTATCTTTCCAGACAAAGGCTCACACACACAAAAAGTATTACAAACAATTATGCCAAGAAAGGAGTGAGGTGAAGAGAACTTGTTTATGGAAAAATGAAACCTATCTATGGGCTCCATTAAGAAACCCTGTGACTGTCACTCTCATACTCTGTAAGTGGAAGAACAAATGAGAATTTCCCCAATGTGAAAAACTAAAAAACACATAAACAAACATTTAAAAAAATAAATCAAGTTCCCACTGTGCCTTAGTGAGTTGAGAATCTAACTAGTATCCATGAGGATGTGTGTTTGATTCCTGGCCTCCCTCAGTGGGTTAAGGATCTGGTATTGCCGAAAGCTTTGGTGCAGGTCTTAGATTCAACTTGGATCTGGTGTTGCTGTGGCTGTGATGTAGGCCAGCAGCTGCAGCTCCAATTCCATCCCAGCTGGGGAACTTTTTATGCCATGGGTGTGGTGCTAAAAAAGAGAAAAGAAAAACTACCTACTTTCTGACTCTCCAATTCCAATTCCAGGAATTTCTCCTACAGATAAACCTGTACATGAACAAAATGAAATAAGCATCAAGTTATTCTTTTTTTTCTTTCTTTTTCGGCTGCCCCATGGCATATGGGCTGGGAATCAGATGGGCACCTCAGTTGCAACCTATACCACAGCTGCAGCAACACCAGATCCTTTAGTGCAGGACAGTGTTCATGCTATATTACCATTTTCATAAATTAGGTAAATAAGCAAAAAGACAAATACTCAATATATTAAAGAACTGTCTCATTAACTAGTAACAATGACTGCTTCTGAGCAGGGGAACAAAATGGCTAGAAAGCATCTGGGACATGGGAGGACCGTCTCCCTAAGAATGAGTTTGCGGAGGCAGGTTAGGGAAGAAAAATCACAGAAAGGAGAGAAGCATTTATTTATTAAGACACAAATCAGCATCCCTCTAAAAATAATTACATATTAACCTTATCAGGATGCCAAACTTTAAAATACAGAATAAAGAATGCTTAAGTAGGAGTTCTCCTGTGGCCCAGCAAGTTAAAGATCTGGCATTGTCACTGCAGTGGCCTGGGTTCAATCCATGGCCTGGGAACTTCCATATGCCATAGGTGCAGACAAAACAAACAAAACCTAAAGTTGCCACAACATAAATCCAACCTAATGCAACACATCAGAATTTAAAAAAAAAAAAAAAAAAAAAAACCTGTTCACTTACCATTCCAAAGCTACTGTAACCACAAAAGAGATTACTTGCCAAATTCTTTATTCAAGATAAATTTTTAGAAGTCCCCAAATCTCCATCTAAAGAGGAACTGCAAATATTTTAACAAAGCATGTTTTTCTTTTATTTGCTGAGTCCCTGGTAGCACAAAAGCCAAAACGTAGTCAGTACAGAAGTAATTTTTTACTAGAATCTGGAGAGCTTTTCAGATCTCCAAAACTTCCTGTTGAAGATCCCTCTGCTCTGTAGCCTAAAGAAATATGACCTCAATGTCTTTGCTGTTAGACAATTTAGTTACTCTAAAGTATCTTTCCTTTATCTTCTTAGATCTAAGATAGTCACATAATTTAAGGATATTCAGCTCATGCTTTGACCTAACAGAGTATCTATTCTTGGGTGTTACAGACAAAATAAGCCACTTAAGTATCAGTAGAAGTTACACTTTTTTTTCTGAAATAGAACACAGGCACTCTCTATTTTTCTAAGATTCCCTCCACACTCTTTGCATTGTAAATAGATTATTTTAGATTCATATTTTTCTGGAAGATACTCCTTTAGTGGGTCCCCTGTGAATCGTGCTACTACATGTCTTCCTGGGTACAACAAGGATACCCAGGAAGAGGCGCTGACCAATCTTCACCCAGGCCATTTCTCAGGGTTGAAACCTTGAGAGATGAGGTGACATCTCCCTCTGGACAGTAAAGAAACTTGCTTACTGCTTGCTGTAAAGGCAGGCAACTCCCAAATTCAGCATGCCGCCACTACAATAAAGGAATACTATGGGCACAGCACCCATCTATCTGAGCCAGTATCACATCACCTCCATGCTCACAATAACACAATACCTGAAATCTTGAACTTAACTGTATAACACTGTCTCCATTGAGAAGAAATACAAAACTTCAATTTACTCTGTTTGCCAAGGGAATCTCCATCACAACACTTCTAATACCTGAAGGCTGGTAGAAATGGATCCCTCCAGCACATACCTCCTCATGAAGGCTCTAGTGACTCAGGGGAGGGACTCCCAAAGGGTAGGAACTGGGATGGAAGGGGTCAAGGCCACTAAGTAAAGAAACAGATAGAGGATCCAAAGGAATAAAGGGTCTAGAAGATGCTCAATGAAGTAAATGGGCTGATAAGAAGACCGGGGCCTCCTGTCAGTATAGACTATATCCCTTCATCGGCCTTCCCATCTGATATTACTTCTAGTTCCGACCTCCTGGTTTCTGATCATTTTCTTTCCATTATGCCCACCAACTGATTTCTATTAAGCTCCCACCTTGATCTACTGTGGAGCATGGAGAAGAGAATTTCACTACTTTTTCCCCCAGTCTATTGTCTCAATAACCAAAACAAATTTAGCTCCATAGCCTTAAAACCAGGGCCTTAATGTCTGATGAACTTTATGGAATAATGATGGGTAGGCGAAAGCACTAAAGGCAGATTTAAACAGGCTGTTTCCAAGCCCCTGGTTTGACTTGGCAACATTCAATAGCACTTTAAAGAAAGATAAGCCCATGTTCTCCCACGAAGGCACCTTTGTAGTTCCAAGATTGCCATTTACTAAGAAACTACATAAGAGAACTTCTACACTGAAATGAGAGACCATGTTCATTTTTTCCATCAGGATCAGAGCCAAAAACCAACTATACTTCTTGAAAACTTAGGTGAGGTTTCCAAGAGTTAAACAGAACAGATTTACCAGCAAAAGGCAGGAAGAGTGAGATTATAATTTGAACCAGGCAAACTGTTTCATAACAGAAAATGTGGCACTTAATGTAGTTTGCAGAATATGGTATGCTAAAAATGCTACTTTATGGCAGTAGCAGGCCTCTAGAGAGTGAAACCAGCCAAACAAAAGGAAAAAAAAAAAAAGTAGAAAAAAAAAGAAGCCCTGTCAGCAATACAAAGCCACAAAAGACTGGTATCCTTTTTTTTTTTTTCTTTTTGGTGCTGAATTACAACTTTTTCACCACACTTTTGGTTTAAAACACACAAAAGAAAAAACCTGATGAAAAAATTTTCATTTGCCCATTTTGAATCAGGAATTTATAGTAATTCAAATTTATCCTAACTTAATAGGACTTGAGTCTAACAAACACACGCACTATTGAGGTCAACCAAGCTACTAACACAGGAGACTATATATATGAGCAGACCAAAGTTTTCTACAGCTCCTTCTGGAACAGATTTACTCTGGGTTCCTGAGTGGTTTGGCCAGCTGATAGGACAGACTGATGTTTCTTTACTTGAAATAAACATTAAGTCAAAACCTCTTCCAGAAAACTCATACTGAAAAGGCTTGGCTCACTTCCTGATGTGCTAGCCAAGGAAAAATAAGCACAAAAATCTCAATGCAGGTTGACTAGAAAATTTATTCTACCCATCTTTAGGTCTCTGGCACCAGACACACAATACTTGAAACTTTCTTCTCTACTACTATCAACTCCAAATTCTGAAAAGTAATAAGAATGCTAGTCAATAAACATTGCTTTTAAAAAAGCTAATACTTGTTGGTTCTATACTTTCTCATCTCACATATCTCCCAGTTTTTCCAATGTTGACTGAATTATTCACCAAATTTACAGAGCACTCTTAAGAGTGCAAAAGCAAAACAGACATAGTCTTTCACACCAAAGAACTTATAAAGGATGTCTGGCTAATGGATGAACAAATAATTAATTGAAATATTTAGAGACTATAAAATGAGTTGTTGAAATAGAATGATGATTGCCAACATTAAGATGCTCACTAGACGTCTCATTAAGAGGAGACAGTGACCTCTTCTGGTTTTTAAATACAATAACTGTAACAAAGAATCTTAGAATTATAAAGAATTATTTTATAACTTACCTGCACCTGTTTTAGATGTGTCCTCTGGAATAATTCAGAACAATTATCCTATTTTCCACATGACTACTTTCAGTTCCTAGAAGATGGCTCTACTTTCAGTCTTCTCTCCTCAGTTTACTGAATCATACTTACCTTAAACTATCTCTCTCCCTCTGACATGGTTTCTAGACCTCCTCCCCATCCTAGCCATGTTACTATGGACTGTCCCATGACTGGATGTTATAATTCTAGGACTGGAGGCTAAGAATATGTTAACATTTTTTAACAACCATGATATACTAGTGATCTACATTTTTTAAATTTCTATTTAGTCATTACCTTTTTTCACATCTAAAATATTTTATAACACACATCTTGAATATCAAGATAAATTATATAAAGACAACTCTGAATATTTTCTATTACTAGTTCTATTTGGTAGTATTACAGAAGAAACACTCAAACTCATGATTTAAAAGTACTAAAAGGAAATTGTAAGAGACCATTTTTTTTAAATAATTTTCCAGAATACAAATTATTTCAAGCATCTTTTCTGACCACAATGGTATGAAACTAGATATCAACCAAAGAAAGAAAAATTGGACAAGAATGAACACAGAGAGACTAAACAACATGCTATAAAAAAAAAAAAATGGGTCAACAGTGAAATCAAAGAAGAAATCAGAAAACGCCTCAAAACAAATGAAAATGAAAACACAACTTTCCAAAATCTATGAGACGTAGCAAAAAAGGTTTAACAGAGAAGTTCCTAGCAAGAATCCTTTGTCAAGAAACAAGAAAAATCTCAAATAAGCAACCCAATCTGCCACCTCAAAGAATTTGAAAAACAAAATAATAAAATAGATATCAAAAACAATAGAAAAGATCAATAAATCCAAGAGCTGGTTTTTTGAAAACATAAACAAAATCAACAAACATCTAGCCAGACTCACCAAGAAGAGGACTCAAACAAAATAAGAAATGAAAAAGGAGAATTAACAACTGATACCACAGAAATACAAAAAAATCATAATATTATGAATAGTTATATGCCAACAAATTGGAAAGCTTAAAAGAAACAAACAAGTTTCCAGAAACACACAGCTTGCCAAAACTAAGACAGGAAGAAACAGATAATTTGAACAGACCAATCACTAGAAATGACATAGAATCTATCTGCATGCAAAAATCCTCATCATTTTTAATTTTCTCAGTCTGTGAAAAACATACTTCTTTATTGACTATACAACTTTTTAATTGAAAATATGAAAGATTTTTAGACTTTTGTTCTTGTTGTTCATTGACTTATTATAGAAAATTTCCCAAAAGGAAATTTCATACCCAACTTCAAGTGTTATCAACATTTTGCCAAACATGTTTCCTCTATCCTGCGCTCGTCACCTCCCCATAGCTTTTTAAAGCAAATTCCAGCATCATATCATTTCATCAACTGAAACACATACTATGCACTAGTGCCTATTACACCACAAGCACTGTCCTTACCTTTTCTAGTCCTCAAAATAAACATAATAATAGTCAAAATTAATCCTGAATTATCCATGCCTATTCTCATATGAAACTAATGTTCCTCATTCATGTCTTGGCATGCACTGTTTTCAATATCTATATAAACTGGGGGAATTCATGTAGAACTTTAATGTTCTACTTCCACTAGATAATATTTTTTCATTATGGGGCTTTACGATACTGCTGATGGAGATTACTTGGTTGTGTTTATGCAACAGTAGAGTAATTTCACAACTAAATGGGCTACTTAATAAATTCTGGTAGACAGATCAGTCAGTAGTCTGATAAACAACCTTACATAACTCACAGGATTTTAAAAGTACTTTGCAAGACCTAAAGAAAAGGTAGAGTAGCAATAGTAACCACCAATAATAAACACTTTTATTTTAAAGAAAACATATAGGATTTGCTTTCCCAATCACAATTTTAGAGAATCCACTTTTATACTAATTATTTGACTTTAACATTCATTAAACTTTAGGCCCATAATGTTCAATTACTGTTTAATACATAACATGAGGTATTTTACATCACTTTTAAAGAAAGCAAGAGTTAGCAGGCAAGTACTGTAACTGGTCTTAGCCTGTGAGAGATCTTAGGAAATGTTCTGTGATTTATAAATTACAAAAAAAAAAAAAAAAAAATCCCTGCAACAGAAGACCTGAAGGTTTGCAAAGATGGGAAAATACTAAATAATTATTAAGAAACAGAATTCCTAAGAGCAGCAAGTCATCGTTATGTGGTGGTGAAAATCCTTCAATAAGTCAAGCGAAAAGCTAAATATAAACCCTGACTCAAAAGCAGTCTGCAGACTCTTATCTGGGGAGTTGCCAAAAACATTTCAATCAGGAAACATGAAAGAATCCTGTAAAATACTAGTATATGATTGAGTTGGGGGTTACGGTTAGGAGGAATGTGATGAAAAGGTTCAAAAGAAGGATTTAAAGAAGATATGCATACTTCTCTTTTCATCAAACCACTTAAGACTCTTTAAAACCTTTCATTTAGATTCTAACATAGTAAGCCTTACCCTAACTTTCTGCCAAAGATTGGATGGGCAATTTCAGCACATTTGACACAATATGACAAACTTTAAAAAACAAAAACAAAAACAAGGCAACAAAAAAGTGTTTCGTACTGTTTTCATTTTTTAAATCAGGCATTAAAAAAGTACTAAGTTTCAAAACTTACATCTGAACCCACACTTCTCATGGTACTCTGAAGCACAGGTTTAGTCACAGAAAGTTTTCCATTCACTGGGCTATTTGCCACAGGGGCTGGGACCACATTCACCACGTGATTAGGTAGCTGTGTGGCGCCCCCAGTGACAGCAAGGACTGGCTGAGGGGAGGGCAGAACTCCAGGTGCCTGGAGTTGTACCATGGTAGGCTGAGAGAGCACCACCGTCTGACCTGCAATAGAGAAAAATGAAAAGGAATCAGAGGGTGCATTAACTACTGCAGCAAGGGAAGCTGTTTAACGTTTAGGTCTCTTCTGCAAAGTAATAGGTAAGATCACACAGAGGGATTTGAAACCACCAATTAAAACACAATCAGTAGCAGCACATACTGATACTGACTTTTACTGCTATTGTTTTGGGGGTTTTTTTTTGGGGGGGGGGTTAGGGCCACAGATGAGGCATATGGAAGTTCTCAGGCTAAGGGTCAAATTGGAGCTGCAGCTGCCAGCCTACACCACAGCTCACCGCAAAACCGGATCCTTAACCCACTTAGTGGGGCCAGGAATCAAACCTGCATCATCATGGATACTAGCCAAAGGTTAATTTCCACTGAGCCACACCAGAAACTCCTGTTGTTATTTTTAATGAAACCAACAAAATTCATTCTCTTTTAAGCTGTCGCTAACAACATATTTCCACACTCTTTCAACTAACATATATCAAATTTCTTACGTTATACATGGATTTCTCTAAGTCTTAACCTCTGAAATGTATTAGTGCTAAAAGTATTTTTCCTATTATGGATAACTATACTGAAAACAGAATCATATACTTTAAATTAATGGAATTCAGAAATACATCCACACCAAGAATACATGAACAGAGATTCAGTACCTCAATACTTGGAAGAACAAGAGGCTACAAATACCAAAAATGTTAAAACCTTTTGAAAGGAATTCTCACTTGACATAGGGAACAAATCTATAATTTTAAATAGTACATAGATAATATCAACTCCCCACCATAATGGTCTACAAATCTTTCCTTAATGCTAACCTGAGGAGAATTACTATCGCTAACCTAAAGAAGGCACATACAACTAATAACACTGGTCTATTAAAAATTTTACTTGCCTGCTGAGTGTTTCCTTTCAGATCTGGCCAATTTTATAAGGTGTTGAAAGTCTCACCTAATATCCACATTTACTTGAGCCCATCTAGCAAAATAAAGGTACTAAGTAACTGGCAACTAAAATTTCACCTAGTATATTAATACTCTTTTTTAAGGGAAAATAATTCACTAATGCTTTCTGATGGTATAACATGACCCATGTAAAACTTAGCTCAGCATTTCAAAGGATCAAGGAAAACTAAAAATCAAAACACCTGTTTCTTAAGAACATCTGCCTTAGCCTAAAAAAAAAAAATTACATCTGGAGTTCCCTGGTGGCCTAAAAGTTAAGGATTCAGCATTGTCAATATAGTGGCACAGGTTCAATCCCTGGCCTGGGTACTTCTGCATGCTGTGGATGTGGCTTAAAAAGAAAAGAAAAAGAGAAAGAAAAAAAAAAACAAAAACCCACTTCCATAAAGTCAAAGTCTTTATATTTCAGATGGCCTCAAAAAGCATACTAAAACTAGAATTGGCATTTTACCCCAGGTAAATTAGTAAATTAGTAAGAAAAAACTAAAAATAATTTGCAATACGTACAATTTACTTGAGCATAAATGACTACTACATATTTTCACCTTCTGATTTTCCCTTGGAACAATTTATTTTATGAAATAAAAACATAAAATACAGAAATGATTCATAAGCAGATACAAATCTGCCTAGGTCAAGTAGCCAAATAAAAATAAAAAGTAAATAGCATTTGACCAAATGTTAGGGTTTTTAATAACACTTGTTGAGATACTACAGTCAATCTGGTACGGAGAAAATACATACTCAGAATGTAAAACTTAAACCAAGGGTTCCCACCTTGAATATAAGGACCCTTCTTTAATATCAAAAAATACCATGGTCACCCAAGAAGATCATGGGTGTCCTTTCAGTTTCTGAGAATTGAGAAAATATGTAACGAGAAAAGCCTATTAAGAATTTAGTAACGATTTAGTAATGAATCTGGAGCGTATTAACGAAATCTGAAAGGGAGCAATACAAAGACATATGAAACTAATTATTTATTCAGTCTACAGAAAATACAGATTTGCAGATGCCCTGCAAAAAAGCCAAAAACTACCACTCGTCCTACCACCCATACCCCAGGGTCTACAGTATAAAGGTTGAGAACCACTGACTTAAACCAATACTTTGAGAAAAGCATTATCAGATGCAATGTTCCACATATTCTGAGTTTTAAAATTATGATAAAAAGATCCCAAAAAACTAAACACTGTTCAACGAATTTGAGGATTATCCCAAAGAACAGAGGCGGCAGTAAACATAAAGAATTCAGTCGTTTCAAAAAAAGATCCTACTTCAAGCTCCAGTTATAGATTTAAAGCACTGGCAGATAACACATGCAGATGGCTTTGGTTTGTAACACTTCTTAAAATTAATTTAGAAAAATAACCCAACTGTATAACATCCATTACTTGGTTATCACCACCTCCTTGCTGAAAGAACTGCAGCAGGAAGTGAGGGAGATGGAGCAATACCAAGGCAAGATCTGTGTAGCAAACGTGGCTCCAAGTCCTGCCAAGCCACTGATAGCTCCTTTTTTTCTCCAAAAATGCACATCAAGCCCTTTCACCCCAGAGTGCCCAATTAACCTCAAATTATTCGGCATCTAAATCAAGGATCCTCTACATATTCTAGGCATGTTTGGGTTCAAGATAGAATGGGGAGAAACAACTAAATTTCTATTACAATGTGTTGATGGTGACTTGATAAATCTGACATGCTAGATGCTTACCAGACCAAAAAATGCAATACAAGGACTGTTTCTAGTCTTAAACAGTTAGCAGCTGAATACAGATAGTTACTACTCTTCCTATTGTGGAAACAGTTAAAAAGGATATACCAAAAGGCTGTTTATCCATTTCAGCATGCTCAAAAGCCTCTTTGGCATTACATACAAATCTCCCTTAATGGACTATGGATGGTTTCAATGCTATATATTTTTGACTATTTATGACTCACTGATTGTCATAGTCAGTTTCTTCCCTTTCGATTATCTTCAAAGATTTCAAATTTTTTATCAAAGATTTATTGAATGTCTGCTTTGTCTAAAACAGTATGGCTTTGTGACTGAATAAATAATTTCTCTGTGTATTAACTTTCTCATCTATAAAATGGAGATGATAATAATAGCATCTATCCTCACAGAGTTCATACAAGGATTAAATAAGATAATGCACTTAAGAAGTTCCCATCGTGGTTCAGTGGTTAATGAACCCAACTAGGAACCATGAGGTTTTGGGTTCGATCCCTGGCCTTGCTCAGTGGGTTAAGGATCCAGTGTTGCCATGAGCTGTGGTGTAGGTCACAGACGTGGCTTGGATCCAGCGTTGCTGTGGCTCTGGTGTAGGATGGCAGCTCAGCTCTGATTACACCCCTAGCCTGGGAATCTCCATGTGCCACAGGCGCAGCCCTAGAAGAGACCAAAAAAAAAAAAAAAAAAGATAATGCACTTAAGCACTTAGAACAGTATCTGGCACATAGAAAGATCAAATGTTAGCCAGTATTAACAGTAATAATAGTAGTAATAGTAATTTATTATTATTACTACTACTACCAATCTACTTTTAGGTGTAATAGCAGCTTCCGTAAGTGCACTGCATGTATAATTATTCATCAGTTCTCATAGTGAGTGTTATTTATATAAATCTGTTAACTCCCCAATTAGATAGAATTCTTGAGATCAAAGAACCACATCTCTGAATTCTGTTAGAGGCAAAAATAGTATAATGATTAATTCATAGACTCTGAGCCAGACCACCTGAGCTCAAGTTCTGACGCTACCTTTCACTAGGAGAATGACCTGGAGCAAGTTATTTTACCTCTATCCTCCATTTCAATGATTAGCACTACTACCCAAAAAGCCCAAGATAGGATAGCTTCCTCTTCATCCTCCATCCCCCTTTCACATCATCTAATTACCGAGCCCTGTGATTCTATCCTTTTTAACATCTCTACTGTCCATCCTGGCTCTTCATTTTCACTGATATTCTAAGTTTTCATCATTTCTCACCTGCACTATTCATAGAATCTTTTTTTTTTTTTTTTTTTTTTTTTTTTTTGCCTTTTTAGGGCTGCACCTGTGGCATATGGAAGCTCCCAGGCTAGGAGTCGAATCAGAGCTCAAGCTGCCAGCCTACACCACAACCACAGCAATGCCAGATCCAAGCTGCATTTGCGACCTATACCACATCTTGCAGACACACCAGATCCCCACTGACAGAGGCCAGGGATCAAACCTGCATCCACGTGAATACCTATAGGGTTCTTAACCCACTGGCCACAACAGGAACTCCTCTCATTAACAGTCTTAATGAATGTACAGGACTTAGATGTATAAGTAGACAGAAGCTATTTTAGGCAGACAGAATGTCACATCAAGAAACTAGAAAAAAACAAGAAAATTAAAGGACCAATGGCCAAATTAGTTGGACTAAAGGATTTATAGAAAGGGAGTGATACTATAAGGTAAAGTTAGAAAACTAAACTAGAGCTGAACCATGATGGTTTTCCATTTAAAGCCAGAGAATCTGAACTTAATCCTGTAAAAATTACTTTTTAAAAAATTTCATTGAAGTATAGTTGACTTAGAAAGTTGTGTTAGTTTCAGGTATATAGCAAAGTAAATCAGTTATAGTTGTATATATATATCCATTCGTTTTTCAATTCTTTTCCCATATAGGTTCTTTTTCAAGAGCAAAATATTTACTTCTGATACATGTATCAATTAACTGTAAAATGCCTTTCCTATATGTCCCTTCTTCCTCTCTCCTCACTCCCAAATAAATGGAAGACATATACTTAAATCTGTATGTTAGTATAATATCACCTTTACAGATTATACTATAAAGACAGACAAGTGCCTTGTATTAGCATATGCTCCCCCAAAATAAATACTATCTTCAGATAATGGGAAATCACTGAAGTTCTAAATAACATATGATTCAGGTTTCTGAAACTGATAAACTACTCAGAAAAGAAATTTCTCTTCTTGGTATAGGTTAAGACCATCTATCATTCAAACATAGCCAATGGTCTGGTCTGCTAAGAGCAAATTCTTAGGAAAACCCCTTGATTTACATACTGGTCATATTCTGTCAAACTTCAACTTTTTACACATGTGTTTTAATAGTTTATGGGAAGAGCTTCATTATAGTTCAAATTCTTAGCCTTTGGGAAGACACAGACTCTTGAGATCCTGACGAAAGTTTTGGAGACTCTCCCTAGAAAAATCCACACGTGGAGTTCCCATCGTGGCGCAGTGGTTAACAAATCCGACTAGGAACCATGAGGTTGCGGGTTCAGTCCCTGCCCTTGCTCAGTGGGTTAACGATCAGGCGTTGCCGTGAGCTGTGGTGTAGGCTGCAGACGCGGCTCGGATCCCACGTTGCTGTGGCTCTGGTGTAGGCTGGCGGCTACGGCTCCGATTAGAACCCTAGCCTGGGAACCTCCATATGCTGTGAGAGCGGCCCAAAAATTAGCAAAAAAGACAAAAAAGAAAAAAAGAAAAATCCACACGTAACATACACTAAATCTTACATTTTATTTCAAGGAGTTCAAAAACACTTAACATCTACTCACAGACCATAAGACCCATCCTATAGGACTGCTTTCTCATGAAAAAGACAGCAGTTTTAACCCTTTACTGAGAAGGCAGGTATTTCAGGTTTGTTTAGCTGGGGTTTTTTTGGTAGGGATTGATTGACGGATTTGCACTGATCCATCCAGTTTATCATCTGGTTCTTCTTTTTTTTTTGGCCACTCCCATGGCATATGGAGGTTCCCAGGCTAGGGGTCAAATCGGAGCTGGAGTCTCTGGCCTGCACCATAGCTCACGGCAACACTGGATCCTTAACCCACTGAGTGAGGCCAGGGATCGAACCTGCATCCTCATGGGTGCTAGCCAGGTTTGTTTCTGCTGAGCCACAATGGGAAATCCTCTTATCTGGTTCTTTTTATCAATGTCATATTGTCTAGGACTATGGAATAGAACAAAGATAAGAGAGTACCTGGAAATCAAATTTATGACCTTGTCCTCATTAAAACCATGCTCCAAAGAAATAAGCTAACAATCCATAGCTGGAAATATAACCATAAATGTAACATTGGTGTTTATTTACAAGTCATAACACACTGACACCTAGTCCTACCTGCTGCCAACAAGCTAAATCCACGGAAAGAATGCCGCACAAGTTTTCCTTTAGTCGTGTGTACACATTTCAGTATAATGATGAGTAATATTCCCAAGAGATCTCTATGTGCAAATGATTCCTGTATCTAAACAGTACCAAATCCTCAAACTTGAACTTCTTTCAATAAAGACCTCAATTTCTTATAGAATCAATTAAATGAGGCCATCTGGTGGACAAAATATAGAAACACATTCTTAACTACCTGACACTTTCAGGTCTCTTCTTACGACCACACAAGATCATACTTATTAAACAATGCTGTCTCCTCAGAGACTAAGAGGCTGATTCTATTGTCAAAATATGCCTATTAGACCTGAAATGGACCATATTATTTTAAATACTGACCTCTCTTTTTTTTTTTGCTTTTTAGGGCCACAATCACGGCATATGGACGTTCCCAGGCTAGGAGTCCGATTGGAGCTGCAGCTGCGGGCCTAAGCCACAGCCATAGCTACGCCAGATACGAGCCACATCTGTGACCTACACCACAGCTCATGGCAATGCCAGATCCTTAAGCCACTGAGCAAGGCCAGGGATCAGGGATCGAACCCGCAACCTCATGGTTCCTACTCGGATTTGTTTCCTCTGCACCACGATGAGAACTTCATACTGACCTCTCCTTAAATATAAAAAAGTTCATGGACACAAAAATCTCAGAATAAAATGGCACCAAGAAAGTTTCCCAGGTTTTTTTCTTCATTACAAGTGGTTATATAACACCACAAGTTTTTGGAGTTCCCATTGTGACTCAGCGAGTTAAGAACCTGACTAGTATCCATGAGGATGCGAGTGGGTTAAAGATCAGGCATTGCCGAAAGCTGCAGCCTAAGTCAGGGATGCAGTTCATATCTGGTATTGCTGTGGCTGTGGTGCAGGCCGGCAGCTGCACCTCTGATTTGACTCCTAGCCTGGGAATCACAATATGCTGTGAATATGGCCCTAAAAAAGACGTGCGCGTGCACATACACACACACACAAAACCACACACAAGCTGTGTAGGTTTTTTGCTTTGTTTCATTTTGTTTTTTGGCTGTTCCCATGGCACGTGGAAGTTCCTGGGCCAGGGATCAAACCCACACCACAGCAGTGACCTGAGCTGCTATAGTGATAATCCTGAATCCTTAACCCGCTGTGCCACAAGGGAACTTCAAAACCACAAGCTTTAGAGACAGGTGTTTTCATGATTAAAACTGTGAGAAAAAAGACATACAGATATAATTGATCTATACAGCTTATCTCCCCTGTTAGAAGAGGAACCACCTATCAGTCCTCTCTACGACATCCTCAGAACCAAGGACAATTCCTGACACACAGCATGTGCTCAGAAATTATAACCTGAATTAAAAAAAATCATATGACACATGCCTTAGCATCCTCCAATTAAACACACACAGCTCAAATTCCATTCAGGTACCTTTAGTGGGTGCAGGATGTATACTGATAACTGGCTGCTGCTTTGCCAATGGCATAAGTGTTGGTAGTGTCTGAATAATGATGGTTTTCGCTGGAACACTGGAGTTTGTTTGAGTCTTGGGTGCTGCTGGAAGTAACAAAGGCTTGGGCTGAATTGAAGGTTTTGAATTTATCTGAATTTTCTTCTTTGGAGTCAGTCCATTTTCTGGAGAAATATAAAAACAAAACAAAACAAAACCATAAATCAATTTAAAGGCAATTAAGCAAATCCTAGAAAAAAGATTCTATTACACATCCTTCTGGACACATTATCTTGACCTCTGACTATCCTTTACTCAAGTTTAAGCATAGCTACTCTATATCTTAATGGACTGAAGAAAAGTCCTCAATCAGAGGTCTTCCTTTCTGACCAAGGTGCAGTTCTTTGAAGGGGACACATGAACCAATAAAGGAGAATAGCTAAAATCACTGAATAAAGGAGTTCCCTAAGGATGCAGGGGGTTAAGGATCTCGCATTGTCACTCAGGTCCCTGCTCTGGTGTGGGTTCAATCCCTGGCCCAGAAACTTCTGCATGCGTCAAGTGAGGCCAAAAAAAAAAAAATTAATAAACAAAATAGAATAAAGTAAAATCTCTGAATAAAGCCTCAAGGCGAATGAGATAACATATGTCACAAGCAAATGGCCCCCACACTTAGTATCTGTAACTATAATTTTAAAATTTCTCCCAAAGATGAATGGGGCCCTAACTCTATTTTAAAGTACTGTTCATCTATAAAAACAACCAAAGATTATTTCTTCCCTTTCTTTTCCACATTCATTATCCACAACGGACAAAACAGGTCCATTAATTTAAAAATGGCAAGCCAGCTTAATAACCATACACTTTATCCAACATATTCTTTTAAGAAATGGAGACTAAGCTTAGTCTATAACAGGAGTTCCCATCATGGATCAGCAGAAATGAATCTGACTAATATCCATGAGGATGAAGGTTTGATCCCTGGCCTTGCTCAGTGGGATAAGATCCGGCGTTGCCAGGAGCTGCAGTGTAGGTTGAAGACATGGCTCAGATCCCTCATAGATGTGGTGCAGGCCAGCAGTTGCAGGTCCTATTTGACCCCTAGCCTCGGAATATCCATATGCCAAGGGTGCAGTCCTAAATAAATAAATAAATAACAGAAGATAGAAGATGGAGTAATACCAGTTTTGCTCCTAGGACCAATAATGGGCTTATCTTCCTTTAGCGGCTCTGATGAGAAGGGGGTATTAGAGCTTTCACCATATAAGGAAAGAGGAGACATCTGGGAAGTAGAAGACAAATCCAACTCCTCCTGTAGCAAAATAAAACACAAATACATTCATGCAAAAGAATACTATCCTTGAGTAAAAAATTGCTTAGAAAGAGAGACAAGATCCATATACAGAGAAACACTTCAAGACAACTTCAAGCAAAGGTGTGCTATATCACAACTATATATACCAAGCACTAAGAGATTATGGATAAATCTACACTATCCATCAACTAAAGGAAAAATAACTAAAAATGCTAAGTAGGTATATTTCATTCTCTTATGGCAAAGATATGAACCACTGACCCGATGTGCTTCTATATTTTCTCCCATAAATATTATATTTTACTTGGTTCCTAGTCATACAAGCATTTAGTATCATTATAAAGAGTTAGAATGCTAATATCCTTTCCCTACCATCTTATTCAGTCTTATAGGACTCTCAAAAGCAAATAATTAGTATTTTTATCCTTTTCTATTTATTAATACTGCCTTTGTCCCAAATGTTGTGAAAGAAAAACACTGAAAGGGGCAAAGTTATTTTCTTTTATTTAATGAGTGAATCGATAATCAGAGATAAATAAAGATAATAGTATTTTCCATATGTTTTTTAATATTCAGTGGATCTGTCTTATTTCATTAGAACAAAGAAACTTAACACAGGATAAAAGCAGCATTTCAATTCTGAGAGAAAAAAGTGCTATCTATAATAATGGAATGGGCATACATATACATACACACACACATCCAACATACCATATTCAAAAGAATCTTAAAAATTAATTAAAGAAGAGTTAAGAGAATACTTGTTTACTCTCAGAATGATGTAGGCCCCCTTAGGTCAAAAAATTCAGAAGTCATAAAGTAAATAATTAAAATATTTTATAATAAAAACAGACAATAAACAAAATTAAAACATACATGTTGGGAGAAAAATATTTGCCAAAAATAAAGTGAACAAAGGACAGGAATCGCCATTTCACTGAATAGAAAATGCAAATGGTAGTTAAGACAAATTTTTTTTAAAAAATCTTTTTTTTTCAGTCATCAGATAAGAAGAGTTAAAATGACCTGAAAGAGCCTATAGGAAAAACAGTCATTCTTAGCCATGCTGGTGAGAATGAAAAATGCTTTGTTTTATCCTTAACTACTCAGCATGCAGCCATAAGCTCCAAGTTATGAACCTTGGAGAGTATATTATATTTAGAAAAAAATGAAGAGTATGAGATAAAACAAGAGAAAATGATTATCTTCGTGGCCTTAGATGCTTAAAAGATATCTGATAAAATCAGCAAAGATTTCTCATAAAAGTCCTAGAAAATAAGGACTGCAGGGATGCTTTCTTAACACTAAAAAAAAAAAAAAGCTATGCATAATTGTATAGCCAAAGTCATACCTAATGGTAAAACACTAAAGCCAGGCAGAAAACAACTGCTTTTTCTGTAATTCTAGGAAGCATAATTAAAAGAGAAAATGAAATAAAAGTAATAAATATTAAACTTGAAGAGACAGAAGTGCCTTTGTTTGCAAGGTCATGGGCTGTCTACATGGAACACATTTAAGAACTAAACAAATTTCACTATGAAAATATTTTGTATATAATCACTTAGAAAATATAATTTTAAAAAGTTCACTCACAATAGTAATAGCAATTATAAAATATCTAGGAATTAATTTTCTAAGGGATGTACAGGACCTATATGAAGAAAACTATAATACTTAACTAAAAATTTAAAATACACAAAACTGAAGTCAGTGAGAAAAAGATGAATTTTTTAATAAATGATATTGGAACTATCCTTTGGATAGTCATTTGGAAAAACAAAATAATTGGATTTTTATCTTGTATCATAAACCAGGATTACTCCAAATGGATCAGAGATCTAAACATTAAAAATAAATCTTTATGAAAAATATGGAGTTCCTGCAATGGCTCAGCAGTAACAAATCCAACTAGTATTCATGAGGACGCCAGTTTGAGGCCTGCCTCCCTCAGTGAGTTAAGGATCTGATGTTGCCGCGAGCTATGGTGTAGGTCACAGATGTGGCTCAGATGCAGTGTTGCTGTGGCTATGGTGTAAGGCAGCAGTTACAGCTCGGATTTGACCCTCGGCCTGGGAACTTCCACATGCTGTGGGAATGGCCCTAAAAGGACACACACACACACACACACACACACACAAAAGAAAAACTTTATGAAAAATATCTATTAAGTCACTCACAAATGATTTCTTCCTCAACAATTTGATCCTAAAGCCACTAGATGGGGCAGCACAGAGAGGCAGGCTGGTGCTGTCAGAGTCTAAGGGGAGAAGGTGGGGGCAGGTAGCCCAGAATGGGGTGTCGGAGCAAGGAAATAAGCACATCACACTGGGTCTGCCTGATATAGGGTGTCATGGCCCAATGGAGACATGTGAAGAGAACACAGGAGCAGGTGTGGAGGTACCTGCACTGGTCAAATCCAGGACAACGTAAGTGTGAAAATAAATAATTATAGTAGTGGGTTACAATCCACTGAATAAAATGGGAAACCTTAAGTCCATACTGATATAAATAAATAAATGAAAATTTAAAGTCTGATGAAGAAGAGGATATTTTTATATAAAGTATCTCCAGAGTACCCACTGTGGCACAGCAGTAATGAACCTGATCGGTATCATGAGGACATGGGTTTGATCCCTGGCTTTGCTCAGTGGGTTAAGGATCTGGCGTTGCTGTGAGCTGGATATAGGTTGCAGATGTGACTGGGATCTGGTGTTGCTGTGGCTGTGGGATAAGCTGGCAGCTACAGCTCCAATTCAACACCTAGCCTGGGAACTTCATATGCAGTGAGTGTGGCCTTAAAAAGACAAAAATAAATAAACAAGCTGCCTCATTATAAAATACTTATTTATGACAAAGGGAGAAAGAGCAACTTCTCAGTGGACTAGCCTGGCAGACACCACCTTAATCAAATGTACAAAGTGAATCTCATCAATAATAGGACAAATTAAAATTGTGTACCATCTCATCAAAAGTAAATGAGACAGACACAGTATCACTTCTGTGATATTCCTGCCATGGATACAAAACCTGAATCTCATTCTGAAGAAACAGCAGACAAACCCAACTGAGGGACATTCTACAAAATAACTAGTCTTTAATCTCCAAAAGTGACAAGGTCATGAAAGTCAAAGAAGAATGAACTGTTTCAAGTGAAGGAGATTAAAGAGACGAGACAACCAAACGCAACATATGATTCTAAAGGAGATCCCTTTGGTGCCTGAAGGACATCTTTGGGACAAGTGGCACAATCTAAATGGGATTTGAGGATTAGATGATACTAATATACAAACATTTATTTCTTGATTTTAATGACTGTATTGTGGCTATAAGACATAGCCTTGCTTATAGGAAGTAGACACCGAAGTATTTGGGGGTGATAGGGCATCAAGTTGGCAACTTACCCTCAAATGGTTCAGAAAAAAAAATTCTTGCAATGTACTTGTAACATGAGTTTGAGGTTTTTCCAAACCAAAATATTAATATAAGAAAACAAGAATAAAAATATTATAACCCCTTAATGCAAAAACCCTCCTTTAAGTAACCCATCAATTGATCAATCAATAAATAAAAGACTGATAATTCAACTATGAAGAAAAGTATGCCTGGAGAAAATAAACATCAGAAATAAAGTTTAAAGACAAATGACACACTGGAGGAGAAAATACTTGTAACTTTTTTTCCACAAACTAAGCACTAATATAATCCTAATATGTAGTAAAATACTTGAAAAACTGAAGAGACAAAGACCAATATAATGCAATACTAAAAGTGGACAAAAATTTGAACTGACAGTTCATAAGAAGAAATGCAAATAGGCCTTATACATATGAATATATGAAAACATGTTCAACTACACTTATAGTAAAAGAAATAAAAAATAGGAGTTTCCATTGTGGCTCAGCAGTAACGAATCCTACTAGCATCCATGATAATACAGGTTGATTCCCTAGTCTCACTCAGTGAGTTAAGAATCTGGCATCACCATGAGCCGTGGTGTAAGGTTGCAGACATGGCAAGGATCCCACGTTGCTGTGGCTGTGGCATAGGCCTAGGCCAGCAGCTACAGCTCTGATTCAATCCCTACCCTGGGAATTTCCATATGCAGTGGGTGCAGCCAAGAACGAAAGAACGAACGAAAAGAAAGAAAAGAATGAAAGAAAAGAAGTAAAAGAAACGGAAAGAAAGAAAAGAAAAGAAAAAGAAATAAAACAGCTATATAGCGATGATGGGGAAATTGGCCCTCTTACATACTGCTGATCAGAATACACAAATGTATAACCTTTGGAGGGAAATCTGGCAATAAACAGTAATATTACAAATGTATTCACCCTGATCTCAGCAATCAGATTTCTATGAATATATTCCAAAGATATCCTGGCAAAAATAGAAAGTGAGTTAGGTACAAAGTTATTTATTACAACATTATTTGAGCCTGGAAAACACCAAAATCAACACAGATGTTCATCAATCAGTAAATCATTAAAGTATGCTATATCCACACATTGGAACACTATGCAGCTATAAACGGGAATGACAAAGATCCTATATCCTGAAATTGGAGTTGCCTCCAGGATATATCACTGAGTTAAACAAGAAAGGTGAAGAACAGGGTACACAGTATGCTACCTTTTGTATAGAAAGGATGGAAAGCAAAAGACAGAAATCAGGCGTCTGTAAATATACCCTGTTATATACTTTTGAATTCAAAAGCAAATTAATTTTTTAAATTAAATCATTTGGAGAAATTGTAGGGACCACAGAGAACTTTCAATAGCAGTAATCAGAGAAAAGCTTCAGAGGATGATTTTTGAACTGAAACTTAAGGATGATAGAAGTTCTCTAAGGGAAGGGGAAAAAAATGAGGCTATTCCAGGCAGAAGGAAGAGTATGTGCAAAACCTAAAATGGTGAGAGCAGAGATCTCACTGCTCTTGTTCACTGCTGGTGTTTGGCACAGTTGCTGGCTCAGGTGCTAAATGACTGGAGCGCATACGAGCTCTCAGGGTTAAAGCTAAAGGGAGTGTGAAGGTAGGAATAGGAAGGATGCTCTGAGAAACAAGACTGGAAAGGTAAGCAGGAGGACCTAGTACACTAGCAATTTGATTTTGTCCTTGTAAGGGTTGGAAAGACATTAAAAGGTTTTAAGCAAAAAAATTGACATAATCAAATGTGTGACTTTTAAAGATTTCCAGTCCTGTACTAAGAAAGGTTTGGGGAGTTAGGAGGCAGAGAGATCAGTCAAAATTCTATACCTTAATCCAGCTACGGTGATGATGCTCTGGCATGGGTAGAGAAGATGAATCCTAAAGATACTAAGTAGACAGAATCATCTGGATTTATTAATTGACTATATGTAAATCATGTCAGAATGAAAATATATTACAGCAGATATAATATACTGAAACATTATTTTGAATTTTTCTTAAGTTTTTCCTTTCCTTTTCCATTCCAAAAAATACCCAAGTCCTTTGGAACTTCCTGGCTTCAGAGCTTTTGTGAGGAGCAGAAGCAAAACATTTTTAAGTTTTTCTAGACTTTTGAAAAAAAACAAAAACAAAAAACCTTATTAGCTCATTCAAAAGGTAGTGCTTGGCAGTCCTGAACTTTTTGGAGACCATTCTAGGTTCTACGGCTAAGAGGTTACAAAAACAGACCACCTTACAGTCTTCCACGTTCTCAAAGAATGTATATTCTAATAGTGAGTAGAGAGGACAGCAGAGAGAAAAGGCAGTAAGTCAATAAACCAAAAAATATTAGATATTGGTAAAGTACAATGAAACAAATAAAACAATGAAGTTACAAAGAAGAGAACAGAAGGGAAAGAGGAAAAAAACATAGTAACTAACAACTTTCTAGCTCCCTGAAGGCTCTTGCTCAAAATTCAGTTTGCTCAGGATTAAATGAGATAATAAGGCTTATAGCAACAATTTATTAATGTTAACTGCCTTCCACACATACATATTTTCCAGATATCATTATAACCAAAATCATTATAAAAGACTGCCTACTTACAGGAACATGCTGAGTTGAAGAATAAGAGTCCACTGACTGAGGAGATGAAACCGAACAACTTGAGGAGGCTGGAGAAAGTGGTTGAGGTTCTGCCTTAATATCTTTAACTGAAAAACAAGGAACAAAAATTTTTCCATTGGACAATATATACTCAGAATGAAATAAATAAGCAAAATCTACTCTTAAAATTCAATGATATGGAAGCTAAAGTCACCAAAATATACCAAGAGAGAATTCAAGATGCAGAAAAAAGTATATCCGGTACACTTCCATTTGTGTAATGAATTATGTATGTGTCTACTACTAACATCTACACCAATTCTCTTGAGGAATAAACATATGAAGTTGGTAAAAGTGGTTGTCTCTGGGAAGCAGAACTCGTTGGCTGAGGGACAAGAGCCAAAGACATTTTCCTACTCTATTGACTTTTTGTACCTTTAGAATATTACGACATCTGCAAAAAATTATAGATTCTCGGGAGTTCCTGTCGTGGCGCAGCAGAAATGAATCCGACTAGGAACCATGAGGTTTCAGGTTCAATCCCTGGCCTCACTCAGTGGGTTAAGGATCTGACATTGCCATGAGCTGCGGTGTAGGTCGAAGACGTGGCTCGGATCCTGCGTTGCTGTGGCTGTGTGTAGGCTGGCAGCAACAGCTCCGATTAGACCCCTAGCCTGTGAACCTCCATATGCCACAGGGTTACATTAGGCAATGCAGCTTCTATATTTTACATTGAAATACTCACACTGGAGCCTCTGAAGTCTAACAACCATGAAATTACCAGGCTGGGAGGAAGCCAGGCCATATGGAAAGGTGATGTGTAGGCACACTAGTTGGCAGTCCTAGTCTTCAAGTCATTCCAGACCAGGCATCAGACATGTTAAGTAAAGAAACCTTAAGATAATTCTAGTCCCCAGATGTCAAACTACCCCAGCCTTCAAATCTTCCCAGATGATGTCTGGACATCATGACAAGCAGAGACATGCAATTCCTGGTGCATTCTGTCCAAATTCCTAACCCACGGAATCTGGGAGCCTAATAAAATGGGTGTTGTTCTAAAGCCACCAAGTTTTAGAGTAGTTTGTTTTATACAACAGTAACCAGAACACCGGCCTTATAGCCCACAGCCTATGAGAGAAGACAAAATTGAACAAGATATAAAAGGACATAAAATGAAGGGGAACAGGAAACATAGGGATGGGGAGGGCTGCAACTTAGATGGGGAAATGTGGTTATTTTCTCCCAGCTTGAAGTCCACCTCCCAAAGTCTGTGATGCAAATTATTAATACATGTTCCAGCTGGCCTCCTTTTCAATCCTGTCAACAGAGGACACCAGAAGGATGCTAAAAGATAGAAGGGGGAGTTCCCTGGTGGCTCAGTAGGTTAAGGATCCAGTGTTATCACTGCTGTGGCTGGGTTCACTGCTGTGGTATGAGTTCAATCCCTGGCCCAGAACTTCCACATGCCACAGGTGTAGCCAAAAACAAAAACAACAAATGAAGGGGAAAAGGAATTTCTTCACCCTCCCATCAGCTCACTCCAGAAGTGAGTTTGCTGCAGGTTCCAGCTTTTTTCAGCATACCCCAAAAAAATAGCTCACTGGGTGTCTTAAAGATACTAGCATCACCGGGTAGTGTCTCCTCAGCAATATATACATGGAACCCCTACACCAAATTCCTAGGTTCTGATAATCCCAAACCTCTTCCTTTTGATTCCCTAAATTCTAATTCTCAGATTAATCTCTTAAAAGTATTACATATAATTCAAAAATCAGTATTTCTGAATGATAAATTTTGCATTAATTATGTGACTAAGACATAACTATTAAATTCTTTACATCTATTTTGGCAAGAGACTTATGTACGCACTGTCATACCAGAAGTAGAATATAGTCCTGGAATTTTTTAACCCACAAAAGTAGCCCAACAAACCCCACCTAATTTTGACTATTATCAAACTACAAAATAAAAGGGATCCATTTAAAGGTTTTACCAATGAAATACACCATTACCTTCACAGAACTGATTGTTGATGTCCCAAATGCCTGTCTCCCAAGGCATCAAATCCAAATCAAAATCAAGATTATCAAAATTGTTTTCCTGCAGGTATCAAATCAGCAAAAGAGTATTAGAAGATTAAAACACATATATTCAGAAATTAAACAGGCAAAATTTGCCATAAATAATATTAACTGCTATTACCCAACTTAGTAAAAGTACTTTACTAAATTATCAGTTCATCTTGAGAATACTTCCTGGGTGGCTTAGAGAAAAACCAATTTGGTTATGTTACGCACAGTAGTAAGATCTAGGAAGAAGATAACAGAGTCAATATCTGAAAGATTCAGTTAGTCTCATTCTTTTCAATGGAAATAGACTATTACAAGAGTCACAAAATAGGTACTATGTCTTAAGGGAGATCCAGTAAAATAAATTTTCCCATTGCCATTAAGAGGAAAAAGTCAAAGCAAATGTCTATTTACCCTATCATTTCTATATACAATGGAAAGAATATAAATGTATCCAAAAGACCCACAGGAGTCAAAAAGAGACTAACTGAACCTTCAGATATACCAAATATTAAAAAGGTTAGGGAAGAAGGAAGAGGTCCATAGGATGATAAGTAATTTGATATTTTTTTTACTGTTTTGTACTTTTCAAACTTCTAAAATAAAATTTATAAAATTTTTTAATCCTAGAAGAAAAAGCTACATTTCTCAAATAGGGATCAATAACCCTCTTAGAGGGGCTCTTAGTTTCTTTTCATTCAGGTGATAATTTTTTAATTTAAATATAAGCATATTCTGGAGTTCCCGTCGTGGCACAGTGGTTAACGAATCTGACTAGGAACCATGAGGTTGCGGGTTCGGTCCCTGCCCTTGCTCAGTGGGTTAACGATCTGGCGTTGCCGTGAGCTGTGGTGTAGGTTGCAGACGCGGCTCGGATCCCGCGTTGCTGTGGCTCTGGCGTAGGCCGGTGGCTACAGCTCCGATTCAACCCCTAGCCTGGGAACCTCCATATGCCGCGGGAGTGGCCCAAGAAATAGCAACAACAACAACAACAACAAAGACAAAAAGACAAAAAAATAAATAAATAAATATAAGCATATTCTGGGTCATCTCGATGACCATCTTATACCATATACATTAATAAAGAACTGCCACATGACTTCATAGCCCTCATATGAGTTTAAGATTAAGACGATACCACTATTTTAAAATGTCTAGGGTTAGAGAGATAAGAAGAGAAGTAACCTTAACAAACAGTACAACAGCAGTCAATGTCAATTTAATGTGACAGATAATAAAACAGCATCAAGGAGCTCCCATCGTGGTTCAGCAGAAACGAATCTGACTAGCATCCATGAGGACGCAGGTTGAATCCCTGGCCTCACTCAGTGGGTTAAGGATCCGGAGTTGCTGTGAGCTGTGGTGTAGGTCACAGACATGGCTCGGATCTCTCACTGCTGTGGCTGTGGTGTAGGCCAGTGGCTATACCTCCTATTTGACCCCTAGCCTGGGAAATATCCATATGCCATGGGTGCAGCCCTAAAAAAAAAAAAAAAAAAAAAATACCAGCATCAAAAGAGAAAGGAAGCCTCAGGCAAAAAGTAAAAATTAATCTAGTAGTTATTAACAACCATTTGATGACAATTTCTAGAATAATATCATTTCAAAAAATGTCTATAATATGGATTATTCTTATTGAGAATGTAACAGAAGGAGAGAAGGGAAACTTTTCTTATCATACTGCCCTAAAATGAGTAAATATTAGAGCAAGTTACATAAAGAAAAATGTGTGAAAGTTCACATTATTAAAAAAAAAAAAAAAAAAAAAAACTATAGGAGTTCCCATTGTGGCACAGCAGAAACAAATCTGACTAGGAACCATGAGGTTGAGGGTTTGATCCCTGGCCTCACTCAGTGGGTTAAGGATCCAGCGTTGCCAATGAGCTGTGGTGTAGGTCACAGACACGGCTCAGATCTGGTGTTGCTGTGGCTCTGGCGTAGGCCGGTGGCTACAGCTCTGATTAGACCCCTAGCCTGGGAACCTCCATATGCCATGGGTGTGGCCCTAAGAAAAAAGGACAAAAGACCAAAAAAAAACTATAAATTTTTTTCAGGGGGGGGGGGGCTGCACCCAAGGCACATGGAAGTTCCCAGGCTAGTGGCTGAATCAATGTAGCTGCCAGCCTACTCCACAGCCATAGCAACGCAGAATCCAAGCCGCATTTTCAACCTATACCACAGCTCATGGCAATGCAGGATCCTTAACCCACTGAGTGAGGCCACGGATCAAACCCCAGTCTTCACAGATACTAGTCAGGTTTATTACTGCTGAGCCACATCAGGAACTCCAAAACTACTTAAATTATGAAAGAACCATCTTTTAAATCAATTTCCTTTGCTTTTTTTCTCTTATTTGAGTCTATACATCAAAAATTTAAGCAGCCTCACACTTTCGGCAACCAAAAAAATCCTTAAACCTTCTAAGTAAATTCAGCAATGATATTTGCCTGAGTGCTGGCAATACTTTTTAACATATTCCATAGTGGCATGACCTACTTCAGGGATACTTCTTCAATCTTCAGCGAAAAAAGCCAAATACTTTTTACAGCATAAGAATTTTATCTAGTTGGAAATTTCACAGGCCCATTTTATGTACATGAAACATACTGGTACTTATATATTCTGGTTCTTCAGTGACTTCTCCTTGAAAACTACTGCCATGTGAAAGAAGAATTATACAGTTTTAAAGCTAGAAAGGGCTCTCCAAAACCATTTAATCCAATCTCTTATTTTATACCAGAAAAATTATGGAACTGAAAGACTAAGTGACTTGTTTGAGGTAACAATGTTATAAAATCAAGATGATATTTCCTTGAATCTTTCAAATTTACTATATTGTTTCTTGATGATATCAGGCTCTGGAAATTATGAAAAAATATCAGTTGCTTAAGCAACCGGCCAATACTAAACACCAATTTAATCAACAGACAAGACTGTAAAGCATCTCACAGAGTAAATGAAACCATTAAGACTGCATGTACTGATTTTTAAAAATATCATGTGCTTCACCTCCTTCTATTGATTCATGGTAAAACAACCGCTAAATTGTTCTTTGAGCAATGGCTTAAACCCACTGAGTAAGCTTTATATTTAATAAGGGCTTACAAAAGTGATTAAGTATTCAACCTGTGGATATAAAAATCACTCTGTTCACTTAAACTACTTCCCAAGTCAAACAGCACCTCATCCATTAAAGAATAAGATAAAATAAGATCTATAGGCCAAAGAGCTTCACATATACTAACCCAGAAAAGAAGAAAAAAGTCCTAAGATATTTTGAAATAAAAAAAAAAATTACTAAGATATCCTAGAATTTTGAAAAAAAATTCTAATTCAAGAATTTGAAAATTCTGAGATATTAAGTACTATAGCAATAGCTTCAGGCAGACTTCTAACCACTCAAAGACAAAAAGTAAGGACATTTCTAAGTTTCAGAACTTTCTATCCTAAAGATACAGAACTTTAAAAAAAAGACATTGATTAGTTTGACTTAACTAGATCCATAACTCACACATACCTCCTACGTTTCCCCTATGTAGCAAAATAGCTGTAAAAACCAAGTAGGCAGTTAAGTAATTTTTCCAAGGCAGACTTAGGATACAAGTCTTCTCACACCAAGACCAATGCAATTCCTATAATCCAACATTCACTGACTACAAAATGGCTATTAACTTTCATACTTAATGCTAACAGTAATTAAAACTTAAACAAGTAACCTAAATGTGTTATCCTGAAATCTCTTGCAAAAATCAGAATAAAGATTAAATATCACATTATTCAGTATTTCTCCTCTAGTGAATACTTACATAAGTTTCCTTTGCTGCATCCAGCTGCAGGTCTTCAGTGTCTGTGAAATAGCCAAGTTCAGCAAACAGGGTAGAATCTTTGGAGAAAAGAAAATAATAGACATTAACTGTTAACTCAATGTTTTGACAAAAAAATAAGCATTGTATCCCTATGCCAGTTCTATTATGGTTTTTCATTAGCCATAACTATTATTAATAAACCCTAACAGTGTGAATGACAACCTATTCAAAGCCAGTTTCTAACATATATATTATTCTCCACTTAATTTTTATCTTGTGAGCTAAATCTTTTTTTTTTTTTTTTTTTTTTTTTTTTGCTTTCTAGGGCCACACCTGCAGCATATGGAGGTTCCCAGGCTAGGGGTCAAATTGGAGCTACAGCTGCCAGCCTACACCACAGCCACAGCAACATGGGATCCAAGCCATGTCTACGACCTACACCACAGCTCATGGCAACACAAGATCCTTAACCCACTGAGGGAGGTCAGGGATTGAACCTGCATCCTCATGGCTCCTAGTCGGATTCATTTCCACTGTGCCACAATGGGAACTCCTCTTTCGAACTAAATCATTACACCAGGGATTAAAAAAATGGTTTTATGTTCTGTGATGTTACGTTGAACTAACTCATAGTGACTTTCTAACACAAATTCTGAGGCTACATCTATTTGGGTTCAACACAAAAAAAGTAACATGGCTGATGAACAGTGATAACAAGAGAGGAATATGGCAGCACATATATCTCCAATGACTTAAAGGTACAACCAATTTTCTAACCAAACAATAAATGACTGACTCATCTAAACCATTAAACTTATTTCGGCAAGTTTAACTATGCTTCAATTTCTTAATAAGATTTCATTATAAACCAAGAAATATATGACCACAGAAGGTCAAGGTGCTGACAAGCCCAAAGAAGGCTGATTATTGTACAACCTATAAATTATTTTTTCTAACATTTTCAGAACCTCAAGAACTTTGAAGAGTTTTCCAAACTAAGTCTGTCTTGGAGTTCCCATCGTGGCTCAGTGGTTAATGAATCCGACTAGGAACCATGAGGTTGTGGGTTCAATCCCTGTCCTTGCTCAGTGGGTTGAGGATCCGGCGTTGCCGTGAGCTGTGGTATGGGTCGAAGATGTGGCTCGGATCCCGAGTTGCTGTGGCTCTGGTGTAGGCCGGTGGCTACAGCTCCGATTCAACCCCTAGCCTGGGAACCTCCATATGCCATGGGAGCGGCCCAAGAAATGGCAAAAAGACAAAAAAAACTAGGTCTGCCTTTGTACTCCCTACTATCATGCCACTGAAATGTGCTCTGGTGATTTCCTCATTTCACATACATAGGAACTACAATGCCAGCCTATCATTGACTTGGCCAATGGTAGAAACATTTCACTAACCTAAAACAAAACAGTACATAGGAAAATAGTTTGTGTGTAATGATAATGAAAGGTTATTCATATAACACTCAGAAAAGGACTACCTTAAACTCAGATGCAGAGCCAAAACAAACCAAAACAAACAAATCCATGTAAGTAGATGAAACCATGTATGTACCTTACACATAGGCTAACACTCCTTGAAATAGTTCTCTTTATCCACTGTCTCTCATTTATCCCTTTCCTTCTTGAAGCTATTCCAATCAAGCTCCCACGTGTGCACACCCACACCAGTTTTTAAAGTCTCCAGCGACCTCTACATTGCTAAATTCAATAGTAAATTCATGGTCCCTCATCTTATTATCACCAGTATTTGAAACAGTTGATCCTTTCACATTAATTGAAGCATTTTCTTCGCTTGGCTTCCTTCCAAATTACCATACTCACCTGGTTTTCTTCCCACCTCACTGGTTGGCCCTATCTTGCTGGTTCTTCCTCATCTCCTTAACATGAAATTGTCCCCAGGATAAGTGTAAACTTTTCTATTATACTTTCTTTGTGATCACTGAGCTCATGCCTTAAATAACATCTATAGGCCGAGAATTCCTGAAACACATCTCCAGTCCATGCCTCGAGATCAATGTATACACTGAGTATTCAACATCTTCTCTTGGATGTCTAAAAGGTAGTTCAGAACAATACCATGAGGTTGCAGGTTCAATCCCACACCTCACTCAGTGGGTTAAGGATCTGATGTTACCATGAGCCATGGTGCAGGTTGCAGACACAGCTCGGATCTTATATTGCTATGGCTGTGGTATAGGCTGGCAAATATAGCTCCAATTGGACCCCTAGCCTTGGAACCTCCATATGCTGCGAGTATGGCCCTAAAAAGCAAAAAAAAAAAAAAAAAAAATTAAAAAAATATGTATTTCCCTGTTCTTAGGAGATATACGGTGAAGTGTTTAGGAGTTTCATATTATTTACAACCTGCTTTCAGATCATGAAAGAAGAGGGAAGTACAGGTAATACTGAGAAAAACTGAGTATGGCAGGATGTTAACAGTTGGTAAATCTAGATAAGGGAAATATAGGTTATCACTACACTGATCTTTTAAATATCTGCGGTTTGTGAAAACTTAAAAAAAATGAATGGGTTGATAAATACATTTGTATATCTATAGAACATCTGAGAAGGATTTATAAGAAAGTGGTGGTGCTGGCTACCTGTAAGGCATCTCTAAAATCTACTGAATACTTCTTTATCTTTTTCACCAATTCCACACTACTATTTAATTTCTCCTAACAGTAGTAAACTATGGTAGCTATTAGTTTGCTCAGAAAGCTTTCCCACATGACCACCACCTTTAGTATTATTCATTCACTTCTTACAAGAAGAGAAATGGCCACCAGATATCAGTGGTGACCTTAGAAAGAGCAGTTTCGGTGGAGTGGTGGAGCCTAACTGCAGTGGGTTCAAGAGAAAATGAGAGAAGAAAAACTGGAGTTAGCCAACATGGACTTTTTTTTAAAAAAAAAAAAAAAGAATTCTGCTGTGGAGTTCCCCTGTGGCACAGTGGGCTAAGGATCTGCCACTGCCACTGCAGCACCTCAGGTCGCTGCTGGGGTGTGGTTCCATCCCTGACCCTGGAACTTCCACATGTTGCTGGCATGACCAAAAACAAAAAACTGGTGGCAGCTAGAAGGGAAGTAACATCTAAAGAGGGTTGGGTTGTTTTGGTTTTTTCCCACTCTAGATAGGAGAAGCAACCACATGCAGGAAGGGAAATGATGATGCAGGAAACAGAAGGAAGAAGAGTTTGAGTAATATTCTTGAATAAAGAAGGAGGGGTCTACAGCACACATGGAAGGGATCAGCTCTAGCTAAGAACAAGAAAGCCATTCATCCCACCAACGGAAGAGAAGGCAAACATGCTGGCAGGTGGGTAGACGAGGTAGTAGGAGATTGCAGCAGTTCTGATTCAAATGATGCGGGAGGAGATGTTGGAGGTTTGAAGAGAGAAGAAACTATACAAATAATCATCAGAGTGGGAGGACCAGAAAAATATGATTGACCAGGCAATACTTAAAGGTTTGTTTCATGTTAGCGTCATAAATTTAAAGTGAGACCAGTCAGGTGAACTTTTTTCAGCCATGTTCAGCTGTATGAGTGTAGTCATGGAGTAGGCAGAACTGGATTTACCCAAGGTTGTGGTTTATCAAAGAGAGAACTATAAAATTTTATCAAAGAGAGAACTATAAAATTTTTTTCAATAAGTGAGGCAGAAGCAAACCAGGAATCAGCAGACAACTACAGAGGGAGAGGCAGAGGATAGCTTGTGAGAGAGACAATGTGAGATCTAAATCTGGATGTTTTAAGGAAGGATGAAAGGAGAATGATCTAAAAGTAGCAATGAAGAACAAGGAAGACATCTAACCCGTCTTCAGAGGCCCTAATGGTTAAAAAAAATTTTTTTAATTTTAAAAAAAAATTTTTGAGAATGAAAATAGCTACCATTCTCTAGGACTTTAGGGAAAACAGAGTCATCAGGGGAACTGGTTTTTGGTCAATGCAAGAAGGCAGAAAGAACTTCACAGAAGATACTGAGGTTACCAAAGAAACCGCAGCGGCAGATAGAAGTGTCTGATCTTGGTACATAATGTCTTACATGTGGCACACACGCATACAAAGTGGCTTTTGCACAAATGTAAGAAAAAGAAACGGAAGGAGGAAGGGAAGGAGAGAACTATCAGGCCATTAAAATGAGACAGTGAGAAGACCTGTCATTTCTGGGGGCTCAGGCGGAGGGAGGGAGAGACAAAGAGGTGAAACATAGGGGATCTTTTAGGGTAGTGAAACTACTCCATATGATACTGTAATGGTAGATACACGACACTATACATTTCCACAGAATGAAGAACAGTGAACAGTTAATGTCAACTGTGGACTTAGTTAATGTATCAATACTGGCTCATCAATTGTAACAAATGTACTACACTAATTCAAGATGTTAACAATAGGGGAAAGGAGGGGAGGGTAAATGGAACTCTGTACTGGCCATTCAGTTATTCTATAAATCTAAAACTGTACTGAAAGCAAACTCTATTAAGTATTAAAAATAATTACATGAAATAGAATTTCACCATCCATAAATAAGTTGTTTTAGAACACAGTCATGCTCCGTTTACACTCTCCATGATACTTTTGTATTAGAACTAGTAGAGCTGAGTACTTATAACAGAAACCACACCATCACAAAGCCTAAAATATTTACTATCTAGACCTTTACAGAAAATGTTTACTGGCCCATTCTAAATTTCATTACCCTACATAAAAGGGAAAAAGCACATCCCATCATAAACTATTCTGAGTAAATCATTTTTAACTATTCAAAGTTGTTAAGAATCACAAATACTAATTATATAATCTGATTTTAAATTTTTAACTGGCTAGCTTCTAATATATGAAAAAAATCATCAAATCAGTGAAGTACCTGAACACCCAAAATGGCAACTCCCAGAAAAAGAATCCATATTCTACTGAGAAATGCTAGCAGACATTAACATTTCACTCCAGGGCCTGCAAAATCTAGCCTACTTACTAACACCAGAAGAATCAGAATTAAAATGTTCAACTAAGAGAAGACTGCTAAGAGTCTGGAAAAAGAAACTTGAAAAACCATGGGAAATGGCCATATTCAGGGAGAAGCAGGGCAAGATACCTGACTTGAGTCAGTGAACTGACTACAAAGAACCAAATGCTCGGTTAAAGAACAAGACTGGGAGTCAACTGATCAGCTTAGTTAGGAAAATGCAGCTTGAGTATTCTTAGGTGGGGAATCGGACAAGACTTGCTAGGCATCACCAAAACTCTAATCAGACTTAACAATCTAGAAGGGTGATCCCTCCCCCAACGAACTGCCTTGGGGACCAATTAAACAGTCATTTGTCATGCAATCTTTCTTTACAACTTCCCTCTACCCCTACCCTAAACCACTACCTACATTCCTAAGGAGACTGCCTTCCCCTAACCCTTGAACACTGATTTAGCACAGAACAAACATGTGCTAAAAATACAAACTACCCCTTTTCCTATATAACTAACTGCTCCCTAAACCAAGTAAAGCCTGCATTCTCTCTCAGTGCTCCTGGCCAGTCTTGCTGGTCAATAAAACTGGCTTGAAGTCTCGGCCCTCCAGCCTCCTGCCTCTTTAATTTTTCACTCTAACAACTATCAGAACACCATCAGGAAGTATCTTACAATTATAGTTTAAAAAACATCGTTTAAAAAACATCATGAAAATATAACAGTTGACAAGCTGAGAAAACAGATAATTACCTAATATACTGAAGTAGATTTGTTAATAACCATGGGGAATCTTGGTAAGAATCTTGTAGAAGTAATTTAGGAAAGCAATATAAAATAGTGACTAAGTGCAGGTAGACAAATCTGGTTCTGATCCTGCTTTTGACACTCACTAGCTATAAACCTGACTATTCATTCTCTCTCAGCCTCAGTTTCCTCATCTATAAAATAACAATACCTCACTGGAATGCTAGGAGGATTAAATAAGATAATGCTTGTAAGAGCTTGGCAGGGCACCTGACACAAATAAAGTGCTAAATAAATGGTAATTGTTCCTATAACTACTACTATATTTGGCTTGAGAAAATATACTTGGGATAGATAGTTTAAAATTTTTCCAACAACTCATAGAAAATCTATCCAAAGATTGAAATAAATCTCTAACAGTACATACGTATTTTTTTTTCTTTTTACTGACACCTGTGGCTCATGAACATTCCCCAGGCTAGGGGTCGATTAGGAGTTGCAGCTGCTGGCCTACACCACTCCACAGCCACACCAGATTCCAGCGGAATCTGAGACCTACATCGCAGCTTGCAACAACGCTGTATCCTTAACCTTCTGAGCAAGGCCTAGGATCGAACCCACACCCCCATAGAGACATCATCGGGTTCTTAACCCACTAGGTCACAATGGGAACTCTTCTAACGGTACATACTTTAAAAGAAGTTCTGGAGTTCTCTGGCTGTGGCGCGGTAGGTTAAGGATCCGGTGTTGTCACTACAACAGCGCAGGTGACTCCTCTGGTGTGGGTTCCATCCCTAGCCCAGGAACATCCACATGCCACGGGCGCAGCCGGGGCTGGGGGTGGGGCTGCCCTTGGAAAATCAAAAGAGGACTTCAGTTCAACAAATAGAATTGAGATTACACTCTTGGTACTGAGAATGATGGTCCCTGGTGCAATGATGAAGATCAGTCTCTGTTCCCCCTAGGATTTTAAAGCTGGTAAATCCTGCAGATTCACTACAGGACCCATTCAGGGACGTATACGATCCCAAATTCACACCGAAGCCCAAGAACAATATAGTACTATGTCTTGCAAACAAGAGAGGAATAAAAGTTTCTTGTAAACATTTAGATGATAAAGCTTCTCCACTCTCATTTCCACTGCATACCATCCCAAACTCTTCCTGACAACGAAGCCAGACAAAACGAGAAAATTCAGAGATGTACCAGGAAAGCGGTCGGAATTGTATACGTATCCTTTACAAGCGTTAGGTCTAGGTAATCAGGGACCTAAGGTCATGTGGTGGTGTATTTTGCTCCCCTGCCAACATAGACATCAGCCTGAATCAACAGCAGAAGCTTCGAGATGAAGATTCACATTCTCTCCCTCAAACCAAAAACATACACGTATAAACACTCCACGGCAAGCACTACCCACACATCCCACACACAGAAAATAGCTTGTAGCGTTTTGAGTGATCACAGCCATCCTGCCCTAAGGTTCCTAATGACGTCGTTTTCGCCCCATAATATCATCACCTGGTACTTTCCCAGAGGAAACAGTGGAAAACGATAGCAATTCCAATCGGGCAACATTTTACGCTCGCTGTCGCCAGGGCAGAAACCGACAGATTCTGCTAGACTCTACCAGGACCACAGACGGAAGCGACGAATGGCCCTCGCTCCCCCGGCGGGGTTTGTCCACACCTGTCACCACAAGTGCGCGGAAGCAGGGAGGAAGAAACCCGGAGCCACCTTGATACAGTCTCAAATCCCACTCACCCCAATCTTCATCCGACCGGTGAGGGAGTCCCGGACTAAAAGGTGACTCCATGGTGCCGGCAACGCCAGCCTGCTCCCCCGAAACACACGTTCCCCTGCGCTGGAACTCGGTGACTAATATCTGGGACGGCGGCAGCAGGCGGACAAAATACTCCGAAACGCTGTCGAGACGGTGGCCGAATGAAGACAAACTACTTCGGCACAGGGGACGTCAGAGACCAAGCTAATTTTAACCAAATCTCTGGGCAAATATTTCTCTTTTGAATTTGTCGGCATTTTCTGTCCCGCCGTTTGAAGGAAAAAAAATATATAGAAAAAAAAGTAAACTATTTCGGTTAAATAAAATATACTGATCATATTAAAAGATGGAAAAACCCACTCTGAACGCCTTGGCTTATCCCCTGAATAGCCTTAAGACCACAGCGTGGCTATATCAGAACAAAACTAGAGACTAAGCAAGTAAATTTGGTTTAATTTTTTAACGAATAACTCGCTATCAATTTAAAAATTATCTTTATACACAAGTTTGGGGAAGAAAAACACACAACTTTTTCCACATTCGTTAGAGCTGCCTCTCTACGGGCACAGTATCGGAGACAAGCAAAAATACTATGAATTAGGATTTTTAAAAAGCTTACTTTTAAAAAACAAATTCAAGCAAAGCAAATATGAAAGATAAACTCCCTAGGATCAAACTTATCTCCTTAAATATGCATCTCTAAAGCATCGTACTTGGTAGTGACAGTCCAAGCCAGACTACCCTAACATCTACAATAATGTAAGTTCCCAATCTTTTTATTACTAAAACTTAAGAACCGGTTTTGTTTAGAAAAATCCCACATACATCAGAAACTTCTACTGAAAATTTGAACTGAGTCTGATGAGACAGTTTCAAGAACGCTATTTAATGGAATGTATTTTAAAGAATTTCAGCTGTTGACTATTTAATATACTCTACCTTAAGAACACGTATCCCTCTAAGACCAAGTGGAATCTTTCCCTCGGTTACTAAACAAAACAAATGTTTCCCAGAATCCTCCAAACTACTTGTGGCTGGTTGATTACTACTGATTACACCATCCGCAGCATACGAAATATCCCTGGGACCCAACTCCGGAAAAAAGGAATTATCGAAATGCCCTGACATTAAAGGTGTTTCCTTCTATCACAAACTAACTAACCGGTTTTCATTTCGGGTGCAATTTATAAGTTTTTATTCTCACTCAACTGCAAATTCAAATATTGGCATAAAAACTAAAATAAAACTAGCAAGAGTCTTCTATTTTATATGCACCAGACACCTTAGTCTTTTTTTTTTTAAGTAAATTATCATAACTGAACTTAAGCAAATTTTCTTTTTTTGTTTGTTTGTTTGTTTGTTTTTTAAGTGCCGCATCGCCGCATATGGAAGTTCCCAGGCTAGGGGTCGAATCCGAGCTGCAGCTGCTGGCCTACACCACAGCCACAGCAACGCAGATCCCAGAGGGATCTGCGACCTACACGGCAGCTCACCGAATTGTAGGATCCTTAACCCACTGAGCAGAGCCAGGGATCAAACCTCTTCCTCCTCCTGGATGCTAGTCAGATTCGTTTCTGCTGAGCCATGGCAGAGCTCCCCCCCCCTTTTTTTTTAAATTTTTGCAACTATTATATTTTATTCAAGAAGTGCAGGTAATTACAAAACATTTGTGTACTTATTACCAAGAATTAACAAATATTAACATTTTCCACTTTCAGACTTTTCATAAGAAATCAAACATTGCAGGGAGTTCTCATTGTGGCTCAGCTAGGATTAGTATCCGGGTTCGATCCCTGGCCTTACTCAGTGGATTAAGGATCCGGTGTTGCTGTGAGCTGTGGTGTATGTAGGTCGTGGGCTGGCAGCTGTAGGATTTGACCCCTAGCCTGGGAACTTCCATATGCCACCGTAGGGCCCTAAAAAGCAAAAAAAGAGAGGAAGGGAGGGAGGGAGGAAGGAAGGAAGAAAATTAAACATTGCAGATTAAGTTGAGCTCTGCTTTTTCCTCTGCTTCATTTCCCTTCCTCCACATAGACAAATTCCATTATGAATTTTGTGGTAATCATTCAAATCTATTTCTATTTTTATCATGTTTAAATATGTGTGTATACATATACATAGTTAGTGTTGTTTGGGGGTATTTTAATTTACATAAACATACCATACTAGTGTTCTCCAAGTCTCTTTTCTCATTCAGCATTATTTTCAAGTTTTAACTGTTTTTTAACTGTTACATGGTATTTCCTTGAATATATATTTTTTCATTTCCCTACTAAATGGACATTTGGAATATTTCAACTTCTGTTACATAAAACATATGCTTGTATGGGACTCCTTGTGCAAATATGCAAGAATGTCTTTTAGATATATGCTGGGTCATGAAGGAGGAGTACTAATGTTTGCCAAATTATATTAATTCACACTCACCAACACTAGATGTGATCAGACTTTTACATTTTTTTTTTTTTTGGTTGTGAAGGGTGTGACTATAATTTACATTTCTCTGACAATTAAAGAGGTGGTGTATCTGTTCATATTTATTAAACCCTATTTCCTCCTCTGTGAATTGCCCATTATTATCTTTTACAAAATTTCCTATTTTCTTTCTCTCGATGATGTGTTCACCTTTAGATGGCCTATTCTATTCATTTAATCTATATGTATATTGTAAATACCTTCTCCTAAGTTGACACTTGTCTTTGTTTATTGGTTTTTTTACTCCTCTATGCTTTAATTTCAATGTAGTCAAATTTATCAAACTTTTGTTAATGATCTCTGCTATTTGCATAATGGGTAAGAAATCCTTCCCTCTCCTGAGGTCTATTTTTGTTCTTTTCATAGTTTTATAGTTTCGATTTACACATCCCTTTTTTTTTTAATTCAGTTATTTTTGAGGCATAATAACATTATTGACTTTCATACAGAAATCTTGTATTTAAAAACCTTGATGACTCTTAAGATTTTTCGTGTTGATTCCCTTGGATTTTTCTGTGTAGAAAAACTTACTGAATGCAAACAGTAACATTTAAAAATCTATGTTGGAGTTCCCATTGTCGCTCAGCAGGTTAAGAACCCAACATAGCCTCCTTGAGGATGCAGGTTCCACCCCTGGACTTGCTCAGTGGGTTAAGAATCTGGCGTTGCCACAGGCCTTGGCGTAGGCTGCAAATGCAGCTTGGGTCTGGTGTTGCTGTGGCCGTGGCTGGGGCAAAGCCTTCAGCTGCAGTTCCAATTTGACACCTCGCCTGGGAACTTATGCCACAGGTGCAGCCTTAAAAAGAAAACAAAAAAAAAATCGATTTTGCTTATTTAACATCACTTTTAAAATAAACCTTTACTATGGAAAATTTCAAAGAGACAAGAATCTCTCATTTGTCCTGTAGAATTTCTCACTTTGTGGTTGTGCTGATTGTAAAATCTAGAGGGGTGGTTGGCTTTTTGTTTTTACTTCTTCATTTGTTTTTGCAAAAAAAAAAAAAAAAAAAAAAAATTGGAGACTTTTTTAAAATACAAGGACATTTATTTTCAGTTTTCATTAAGAAATGCGCTGTTTGTAGATTTTATTTTTTATATGCATATTGTTTAAGGACGCTTCCTTCCGTTCTAGTTACCATGCTTTTTTTAAAAATATTTTTTTTATTTATTTATTTTGGCTGCTCCAGGCCAGGGATCATATCTGAGCCCAAGTCCCAGCTGCGGCACTCCCAAGATGCCACGGATCCCGTCATGCACTTTTTGTTTTTGTTTTTTCCTTTTTATGGCCACACCTGCCACACAGGTTCCTAGGCAAGGCATTGAATCGGAGCTGCAGCTAAGACCTAGTCACAATCACACGCTTTTTTTTTCAAGTCATTAATGTTGAGTAGTATTGAATACTTCTTAATTTAGTCCTTATTTGCTTTCAACTTAAACCACTGTCAGAGAAATGAAATTTGAGTTTTATGTCCAGATCCATACCTAGGACTATACTGACTTCTAGTAATGTCACTTTCCACAGGTTAAGAAGCCATGATGCCAGTTATGCGCCCAGCCAAAATACCTGTCTCCTTCTAGACATGCTTCTGACTCTTACATAGCCCAATAGCTCCAAATGTGCATCCAAGGCTTGCTCAGACCTCTGACTTCCTAAGGAAGAACTGTGCCAATGGTATATGCCAGGAGTGTAGACAGAGCTTAGAAAAGTGAGGTGGGGAATCCACAAATACACATGCACCACCATCCCGATGAACAAATTCAGCTGTGGGGAAAGGGGGCAGTGGGTGGGTCAGGGGCCAACTTTCACTGAATTTCATATTTTGTCATGTAACTCCATGAAGTCAGAGAACTCTAAATTTGAACCTTGTCTTTCATATCATTATGAAAACATACTTGTCAAGAGAATAAAACATTTTATTTAAGTCTGGTAGCTTTATTAATAACTTTTAAATATTAAGACAAATAGTAATGTGGGCCTCGATTTGTACTCCTGTCTGAACCCTGTAAGTGCTGGTGGGATGCCTGGACTTAATAGTTAAAAATTGCATTTCATCAGTACTATCAGATTTTACGATCTGATTGACATTTTCAGTATGACATCTTTAAGACAGTATCAGCCTGGCGTTCCCATCATGGCTCAGTGGTTAACGAATCCAACTAGGAACCATGAGGTTGCAGGTTCGATCCTTGGCCTTGCTCAGTGGGTTAATGATCTGGCATTGCCCTGAGCTGTGATAGCTCAAAGAGGTGGCTCAGATCCCACATTGCCGTGGCTCTGGAGTAGGCTGGTGGCTACAGCTCCAATTGGACCCCTAGCCTTGGAACCATATGCCCCAGGAGTGGCCCTAGAAAAGGCAAAAAGACAAAAAGACAGTATCAGCCTGAAATGAACCCAAATCCCAAACATTATTAGAGAGATGAAAAGCTCAGATTTTGGAATAAGCCAAATATTGCTTTTAATCCATGTTCATTTGCTAGCATTGTAACTTTGAGGAAGTGATTTAACCTTTCTGAGCCTCAATTTCACCTGTAAAATGAAAATAAAGGATCTCAGGACTGTTTTGAGGATTAAATTAAATAATACACATTAAGTGTTTAGGATAGTGACTGATATCCTAAGTTCTCAAGAAATTGCAGCTACTTTATGGGAAAATGTTAAATGCTACTAGTTAGGCACTACACTAAGTTCTTTATCTGCACTGTATCACAAAAATTCTCTTAATAATCCAGATGTGGATATCATCTCCACTTTATATAAAAAGGAATTAAAACTAATACAAATGACCTTTCAAACAACCCTGTCAGGATGACAGAGCAAATATTAATGCCAGTTTGTGAAGATGAAAAATGACGATTTTCAAATGACTTGTTCACTTTCAGGAAGACAGTAATCAGTGGATCCAGATTTATTAAAGCCCACTCTGACTTCTACTTCAGTATTGTTTTCACTGTGCCATTATTGCCTCTGAAATAATATTACTATTTTCACAAATGTGTAAATCTAAATGTTTTACATTGATATCCCTAAATGTTAAAAAGAAAGGATCCTTTCATTGCCATTTGAGAATAAAGGCATAATGGATTTTCTACCTACCACCCCAAAAAGTCAAAACATTAAACGGCTTTAAATCTGAAAATTTTGCTTAGTAGATGTTTCACAAAACTTCAACATTTACATAAAGAAAAATCAAGTATCCCCCAAATCATTCCTCACTGGCAAATACCAATTATCTTTCAAAAAAGACATTTTGCTATCTCCTGGATAGAAATTACAAGGCAGCAGAGGTTTTATCTATCTTGTTCAGTGTATCACCTAGAATTGTGCATATTATAGATACTTAGTAAATATTTACTGAATTAACAATTACAAACTCAAATAAAATCTATGTAATTTTCTGTGTTAGATGCCGTGGTGTGTTATGGATAGATATTAGCTTGAACTACATGAAACTCCTGCTTTTTGACTACTTCTTACTTCTAAGAGGCAATTTTACACAGTTCAATCTAATTGTTTATAAAAAAAAAGCTTTCTAGAGTATAACATTATAAAGTAAAGAAGTAAAAGATACTGTGCAAGCTGAGGCAGAAATGGAGAAATTTTTTCTTCTAAGAAAAATTTATATGAAAGTTGATTTAGGTCCTGTGTTGAAACAGTCTCAAAAATCATCTGTAACACTCTCACACTTTTAAAGATCATTATTCACGCTTATTTTTGCATTTAAGATAATTCTCATTTTGGTGTTATGTACATATGGATATACTCACATATGAAAAATATGTTATGAACATGTACTATATTTCTCTTTATTAGATAATTCTGATTTCATGTAAATGTTCACATATCTAATTAGGCACAATTCTAACTATCAGCAATGAGTAAAATAAATTCCAGTCTCCAAAGAACACACTGAAAAGCTAATTTGGGAGTTCCTGTAGATTTTAATATCAAATAAAATATAATTTACATGATTAAAAAGTTTTTATTTTATTTTAGCTTTTTAGGGCCACACCTGTGGCATATGGAGGTTCCAAGGCTAGGGGTCAAATCAGAGCTACAGCTGCTGGCCTATGCCAGAGCCCCAGCAATGCCAGATCCAAGCCTCGTCTGCAACCTACACCACAGCTCATGGCAACGCCAGATCCTTAATCCACTGAGCCAGGCCAGGGAACAAACCCATAACCTCATGGTTCCTAGTCAGATTCATTTCTGCTGCGCCCATATTGAGTTTTTCTCACATTTCAAATGAAATGCTGATGGCCTATAAAAGTAGACAATCTGCCATGAATGACAACAAGCAAGGGTAACACATATCCTCAGCAAGTTTCTTCCCAAGTTATCAAATGGCACAAGTTCATGTCTTTCTCGTTTGTGGTCCCAAAACTGGCAGCGTTTTCATTTCATCCACTCTATTCTTATGTATTTGAAAAGCAGGTGTTATCCATCTACCACATGAGCACTGTTCACCATACCAATTGAAAGAACCCAACTTGGCACTGCATTTGGGGCAAAGAAGCTGCAATAAAACAAAAGCATTACTTCAGTGATTCACTTTTATACAAAACAAAGTTATTCATTACATTACATAAAATGTAGTGGCAATTTATTGTAACAGATAGTGGACTACAAAAGAGTATAAGAAGCACGTTGTACTCTAGTAGGAGTTTGTAGGAGGAACATATTCACTCTAGTGTTAAGAGAGAAAGGTGAAGCTTGAGATGTGAAACAGAAGGTCTCATGATTGTGGCATATGTGTTCAGTTCAATTTTTTTTTCTTTTTAGGGCCAAACCTGTGGCATATGGAAATTCCCAGGCTAGGGGCTGAATCAGAGCTGCAGCTGCCAGCCTATGCCACATACATAGCAACATCAGATCCAAACTGCGTCAGTGAACTATACCACAGTTCATGGCAACACAGGATCCTTAACCCACTGAGCAGGGTTCAGAGACTGAACCCGCATCCTCATGGATACTAGTCTAGTTTGTTTCTGCTGAGCCATAACAGGAACTCCTGTGTTAAGTTTTAAAGCACATTTTTGTTTTTGTTTTTTGGCCACACACCCACAGCATGTAGAAGTTTCAGGGCCAGAGATCAAAGCCATGACACAGCAGTGACAATGCCAGATCCTCAACTGCTAGGCCACCAGGGAACTCCTAAACCAGCGATTTTTATTTCTAATCTTGAGCTATAAAAATATGGACATAAACCCAGAAACTAGGATTACACAAATATCTTAAATTTTAGTTTGACAAAATATACCACATTCCTCAAAAAAATTAAACACACAGCTATTATATGATCCAGCAATTCCACTTCTGAATACATACCCAAAAGAAATAAAAGTAGGGACTCAGATATGTGTATACCCACGTTCACAGCAGCATTATTCACAACAGCAAAAGGGAAGAAATAACCCAAATGTCCATGGATGGATGAATGGATAAAATGTGGTAAATATATATAAGATGGAGCATTATTCAGAATTAAAAAGGAATGAAATTCTGATCCATGCTACATGAATGAACCTTGAGGACATTATGCCAAGAGCAATAAGCCAGTCACAAAAGGACTGTGTAATTCCATTTTTTGAGGTATTTGGAGTAGTCAAATATATAAAGACAGAAAGTACAATGGTGGTTGCCAGGGGCTGAGGAGTGGGGCACAGCTGTGGAGGGGTGGATAGAGAATTATTGTTTAATGAATGGGGCATTTCAGTTGGGGAAAAAGAAATTCTAGAGATGGTTGGTGGTGATGGTTGCAAACACTGTGAGTGTTCTCAATGCTACTGAATTATACACTTAAAATAGTTAAAATGGTAAATTTATGTTATGAATATTTTACAATTTTTTAAAAAGCCCACATTCACAATATATGTATGTCCAGTCATTACGCTGTACACCTTCAACTTATACAGTGCTATATGTCAACTGTATCTCAATAAACTAAAAAAAAAAAATGTATTACAAAACTGAGAGAAGCAACAGACTGGAGAAGATACCTATAAAATATTAGATCAGGAGTTCCCATCGTGGCGCAGTGGTTAACAAATCCGACTAGGAACCATGAGGTTGAGGGTTCAATCCCTGGCCTTGCTCAGTGGGTTAAGGATCCAGCATTGCCATGAACTGTGATGTAGGTCGCAGACACAGCTTGGATCCCGCGTTGCTGTGGCTCTGGTGTAGGCCGGTGGCTACAGCTCCAATTAGACCCCTAGCCTGTGAACCTCCATATGCCGTGGGAGCGGCCCTAGAAAAAGGCAAAAAGACAAAAAAAATAAAATATTAGATTAAAACTCTAGACTAGAGAAAGAGCTCCTACAAATCCATACAAAAAAGACAAAATTCACAGAAAAATGGGCCAAGGATATAAAGGAAATTAACTGAAAAAGAAACTATAAATGGCTGATAAGCATATAAGTGTTGGTCTTCCATAATAGTCATGGAGATTCAAATTACACCATTTTAGGATTAACATTTTTCATCTCACAGACCGACTGACAAAACTGGACCCGTTTTACAATATCCATTGTGCCAAGGGTATGGGGAAATTAACACATGCATTCAACATTAGTAAATGGCAAATTGTATGGGCATTGTTAATGTCTGCCCATAATATTACCAATATTTAAAATGGGAGTTCCCACTGTCACAGCATGGATTAAGAATCTGAGTGCAGTAGCCTACATTGCTATAGAGGTACGGGTTCGATCCCCAGTCTAGCACAGTGGGTTAAAAGATCCGGCACTGCCGCAGCTATGTCATAGGTTGCAGCAGCAGCTCAGATTCAATCCCTGGCGGTTCGGATTCCATGTGCTGTGTGTGCAGCCATAAAAAAATGAAAATTTAAATAAGAATACAAAGAAGTATGCATAAATGTAATCTAGAATATTTCACAAAAATGCCTTTCTCTTGCATGTTTTCCAGGTTAAATAAAAGCAGCAAGCCAAAAGCACAGCCTCAAAAGAAAAAACTGGTAAAGTGAACTTCAACAAACAATATAAAGAATGGGAAGTGACTGTTCTAAAGGGTTTATTTGATAATGATAAAAATGGTGATGGTTACAAAAACCTCTGTGAATATATTAAAAACCACTGTATACTTTCAATGGATGAATTACATGGTAAGTGAATATATCTCCAAAAAGCAGCATCACCTGAAAACATAGTTTTGAAGATAGAGTACCTTTTTCTAAGCAAGACACTAATGTAAACTAAGTTTCCTTATAAATAAAATGTGAATATATCTGCTCTATTTTATAAAGTTATTGTATTCTTCAAATGAAATAATATGGTGAAAGGGTTTCATAAAATACTCATTGTACAAACTTTGATACAGCCCATACAAACCGTAAACATTAGTGTATCTTAGATTAAGAATATCCTTAGATTAATATCAAGTAAACCTAAAGGAGAACTGTGGCTGTCACAGGATGGTCATATGAGCTGCATTCTTAAAAACTGACAGAAAATGAAAAAGAATATCATAACAAACACACAAAACTGAAAGAAAACAGAAAGAGACATGGAGGCAAAAGAGAAAAAAAGATTAAGAGAAAATTAAGATCTAGTTTTTATTTTATTTTGCTTTGCTATTTAGGGCCGAACCCCTGGCATATGCAAGTTCTCAGGCTAGGGGTCAAATTGTAGGTACAGCTGCCAGCCAACACCACAGTCACAGCAATGCAAGATCCAAGCCACAGCTCACGGCAATGCTGGATCCTTAACCCACTGAGCACGGCCAGGGATGGAACAGTATCCTCCTGGATCCCAGCTGGGTTCCTTACCACTGAGCCAAGAAAGGAACTCTCCAGATCTAATTTGTAAACCCTTGATTTGCCCTACTTGCCACAAAGTTTAAGTTTTGTTAACTATAGTCTAATTATTGTTAGTCTTTATTTGAAAAAATATAAACAATAGCCTTAAAAAAGAATTAACTTAGACCATCAGCACTCAACCAAAAGTGGTTCACTATTTCAGATCAGCTGGTTTTTATTTAATTAATTCAGCTTTGATAGAATCTTGTCTATAATAGAAAGATAAAATCTTTAGAAAGAAAAGTAGTTAAGATGGAGCAAAATACGGTTTAAAATGAAAGAAGAAACAAAATATAGATAACATAAAATTAAAATGTGTTCTCACCTGTCCATCCATCGCTCCCAACAAAGTGGATTCCATCCACTGTACAGGTTCAATGAAATAGGAGGTACACTGAGTCTGACTCCCTGTGGTAAGCATGAAAGATGGTGTCATTCTCTTGTGGGCAAAGGCTATAGGACCACTTCCTTCATTATGATCCAAAATGCTAGAACTTCGAAATAAAGATCGCCTGCAATTCCCAAACAAGTAAAAAGATTAATGACTTCCAAATGGATGAAAAAAATAGATGAAATGTGCAGTATTTCTTAGAGGACAAAATAACATCTCATTGATAGTGCTACTTAAATTTTCCATAACCTCTATAAGTAACTGGATTACCCTTTAAAGAATTCATATTCTTCTTCAAACCAGATTTGAAAATGAAATTTCTGTAATTATTCAGTTAATAAATCTTCCTACAGATTTTAGGAAACTGAAATTTTCAGTACTTTTCAGCTACTGAGACAAGATAAAATCTTCAAAAGATACAAAATAGTTTACCTGCACTTTCTACATTTGTAGAGAACCCCATCTTTCAATCCCTGTGAAATGGCAGACGGGTCAACAGCAAAGAGTTCTTGAGGTAAGCTCTGCAATTCTACACAACATAAATCATAGCCATTTGTCAAAATCAATCCTGCATCTTTAGACCAAATGCAGTTAATGTCAAGTAGAGGCAAAACTTTTAAAAAAAATTAAAAAGAAAAATCCAGTGTTGAGATATCAGGATGAGGTAGGACAGCAGTGATGAAGTCCTTGGGTTCTGGGCGCAGACTGCCTGAGTTCAAAGCCAAGCCAGCCACTTATAAACTATGTGACCCTGAACTAGCTATTTCTTGTTAAGCCATGGTTTCAAAAGGAAATAAAACTACCTGTCTCCAGGGATTGCTGGAAAAGCGAGATAATGCACCTGAAGCATTTGGTGTCAGAGTAAAGAGCGTCTAGAAAAGACCCAATACATACCACCAATTATCTCTTACCTGGATACTTCTCTGTAACCTTTTGTAAACGATATTGTTTATAAATTGTACTAGAGGTATCTACTTCACATCCCATGGCCTGGTATAATTTCAGTTGCCACTCAAATCCCTCATTCATCCTGCAAGGACAAATATAGAGTTGAATTTTCTTTAAATACATAAAATCACATCACAAAAGCTGAATTGCTATAATGACAAACTCACTTAGCCTCTGGTTTGATAGTCTGAAGATTTTCATAGGCTTTTTCAAAGCTAAGTTGGTCAGTCTTCATCATAAAAGCAGTCATTACAGCCACACTTCGACTGACTCCTGCATGACTGAAAAAGAAATCTTTAAAACAAAATAGCAAATAGCAGCAATTAAAAAAACAAAAACTTTCAGCTCCTTCTTAAGGGTAAAGTTCAGGTCCACTTCTTGTCTGCTTCTTCTACTCAAACGAACCCTCTGCCTCTGAAATACTACCACTGTACAAAAGAATTATCCCTTTTTTTCCTTATTCCTTTTGAATTCTGAACCTCGAGAATGTACCATCTATTCAAAAATAATTACACTAGTTTTTCAAAATTTTATAATGGCTTCGGAACAAATCTAAATTCCTTTGCTCTTGGAGTTAAGGGCCCTGGAGATCTGGTCCCAGATTTCTTTCCAATAGTATTACTACCTTCACTGCTTTGTGTAATATTTAGAACAAACGCTGGCACAAAGTAAAGGCATCAGCTCAATAAACAAACTATTATTACTGCACTTTTTGCCGTTGCTATCACGCACACTGTCTTTCCCCGAGGCATGGCTTAGGAATCATTTACATCCTAACCGATTTATCCTGTCCATCAGCCATCCCCTGCCTGAAACAAAAACAGTGAAAATAATCTGCTCTTCCTCTTAAACTTGCATAACCTCTCCTGCACTGCATCACAATAATCTGGGTAAGGGTCTGGCTTCTCCTAGAGAGCTTTAAACGCTTAAGAGCAGGGACTTTGTCATTTATCTGACGATTCCTCCTAACCTCCAAAAAAAAAAAAAACAAAAACAAACCTCGGCGGCTGCATAAGGTACCAACACAAACTAGAACAAATGAAAGCCTGCACGCCATCAGGGGCTGCCTCTTGCCCACTTCTCTCTCTACGACACAGGTCTACGAAGGAGAGAGTTGAAGGACGTTCTAGCTACCTGACAGCCCCTTCGTCCTCTTCTGAGGCCTCGGAGAAAAAAAGGTGAGGGGGACAGGCTGGAAGCGAGGCGGGGCTGCTCTCCCCACAGACCAGGCCACTCACCAGTGCACTAGCACCGCTCGGCCCTCAGCGCGGGCCTGGCTGATGAAAGCCAAGCACCGGTCCAGATGGCTGAGCAGGTCGGTCTCGGGTTTGTCCAGCGCTGGCACGAAGAGACTCCGTAGACCCTCGACCCCAGCCCCTGCCTTAAAGTCGGGCTCCTCCGAGTCCACCGTCAGCACAGCCGTAATGCCTGCCTCTTTCAGGTGGTTGGGCTCTGCGATGGCCGCGGCTCCACCCAGGAACAACCCCGGTCGCACTTCCAGCATCTGCCCGTCGGAGCTGGATGGGCTCTGCCCGCGGAAAGCGTCCTCGCCGCCATGGCTCTTATCCTGAGTCTCCAACATGGCCGCGCCCAGAGGCCAGGATGCTGCTTGCCCTACCATCGGGTAGATGGCTGGCTAGAACGTCTTTCCTCTGGGCCCGCTGGGCCTGAGTTGCTCAGTGGCTCCATCGGAGGACCACGTCGACTTCGGGAATGTGCGCTGACTGGGGAAAGTGACATTACTGCGGCTTGGCTGGAGCTAAACCCCATTAAAAGAAGCTTCTCCGCCACTCCCCCAGTTTGGTGGTAGAGGATAAATCAACCCAAATACAAGAGTTCTCAGGCGCTTAGTGTTGAGATTTTCTGGACTTTCTGCAGGAGCAGAAGATGGATTCAAATTGAAATGATAGTTCCATCAACTGAATCAGAAACACATATTTATGCATTTCAAGTAAAACGTTTTTTCAATGCTCATGAAGCCATTTCTTTATTGTTCTTCCCTGTGACTGCTTTCCCTTTTTTTCTTTTTTCCTAGTTGCTTACGGTATGTTAATCCTTTTCTTGTCAATGTATACTATTCTATATATTAATCTCATGATTTTGTGTGTCAGTGCCCTCCAGCTAAAGACCACCAAGTATATATATATGAAAAATATTGAAAGATATATATTGAACAGTTAACTGGTTATTTCTGGGAGCTGACATGAGGAGACTTACATGATACACTTTATACACTTCTTTCTATATATTTTTAATTTTTTTCAACCAGTATTATTAAAATTATTCACTGTTAACAATCATAGATATTTACATTCTGGAAAAATAGAAAAAATTTAAGGATTCATCTCCTGGACATTTTATTAAGGAATCCTAATCATTCCCTTGGCTTTAGTTTTCTCTTGGAAATGAGCTTTTCTTTCTCAAATCCTTAAAATGAATATAAGTTCCTACAAGGATGGGAGTAGGACATACTTCTGAATTTTTATGGAATACCCCATGCAGTGAATATCTGTATCTGGGTGAATAATAGGAATATCTCAATTCCTGAGGCTTGTCTATTACCTGCTTCTGTATTTATAATCTTAGCCACTAGGTGGCACCATGTGCCCTTTTACGATATATTTTCCGTACCTCCGTTGAAATACGGAAAAATTAATCTGTCTACTGATTCCCCCCCCCCAAAAAAGCAGAATGTTAGTCCCAGGGAAGGAAATTTGTTTTTTGTTTGTTTGTTTGTTTGTTTTTGTTTTTGTTTTTGGAGAAGGAGCGGGGTTGCTTCCTGTCAAAGAGAGGAGAAGAGGCTCTATGTCTTAGCATTGGTCGGTGCACCCGCACACATGCACTGCTTATCTGCTCATTTTATCGGAAGCAAGCCTACAACATTGATAAACATGAATTAAGCAAAAATTCTAAGATATAGCCAAGTATGTGGTGGCTTGCATTTTAAGAAGACACCCACTCATTTTATGAATGGCTTAATTACGTGAGAATACACATCACCTGGCCTTCCTGTTCTTTGGTTTTTTCATCTTTGTGACCACAAGCATGATTTACCACTTTCATCTTTAAAAATATTTGCTGTAAGTGCCATCCGTGATAATATCCGTGCTGAGCAATAAGCAGGGAAATTTCCCCTCTTTTGCCCCATTGCCTCCCCATCATGGCCCAAAGTTAAGTTCCTCTTTCTATCCCCAGCATGTTGCCCAAGCCCTCCTACACCCAATAATTATCAGTATATGGTTGCTAAATGATTACCAATTATGTTTTGGTTATTTGTTTGTTTTTAAGGGCCGTACCCACGGCATATGGAATTTTCCAAACTGGGGGTCTAATGGGAGCTACAGCTGCCAGCCTACACCACAGCCACAGTGACATGGGATCCAAGCTGCATCTGCAGCCTACACCATAGATCATGGCAATGCCGGATCCTTAACCCACTGAGCAGGGCCAGGGATGGAACCTGCATCCTCATGTATCCTTGTGGGGTTTGTTAACCACTGAGCCATGAAAGACACTCCACCATTTATGCTCTTAAAGGGACTTAAGATCTAGAACAGTTATGAAGATACACATGAAATATACTTTAAGCTCCCAACTTAAAATGTTGAGAAAAAATATAAGTGAGTAGTAATAACATAATTCTATTATTTTGTCTGTGTTCATGAGAAGGTGGATACCTAGGAGTTCCTGCAGGTTAAGGACCCTGTATTGCCGCAGCTGTTCGGATTCAGTCCCTGGCCCTGGGAGCTTCCATATGCCAGAGGTGTGGCCAGAAGAAAAAAGGTGGATACCTAGAAAGTGATGAGTTCAGATTTGGTCCTGTCTTTGAAGGGCACAGTCTGAAGTCAGAGAAAACCTAAGTCTGAATCCCCATCTGCTTCTGACCATGTTACCTACCAATATGTGATCATGTGTCTTCAGAAAGTTGTATGATTTCTCTAAGCTTCGGTTTCTTCATCTACAAAATGGGAGTAATTATGGCCATACTGCAGAGTTCTGATAAGAATTAACTTAACAACATGTCGTCTTAGTGGGAGAAAGAAATCCTAAGCTGAACCATTGCATCAGAAGCAGCTCGGAGAGGATACAGTGCAGGAGAGGATGCGTGCAATGAGGGAGAAAAGGCTGTAGATGGCTTGTCCTGAGGAAGCTGCTGAGCAGAAATGAATCATTGAGTGTGATCATCCATGAATTCAGTGGTCATGAGACTTAGAAGAAAGTGGATCCGAACTATCTACGCAACTATAACCACATCCTGAGGTCCACTTAGTTTAGAAGTGTCCTCCCTAGAATGGCACCTGTTGTCAAGATTCTTGGGAATAACTTCAGCTTCATGAAACCTGGGAACACAGATAACACCCTTGTTATGTCAAGGACAACTCCTGCCTTACTCCCAACTGTGCCTTCCAATCACCCCCAACATTTGCAAACTCATCACATTGGGGCTACCATCTGAGAAACACTGGGGCAGGAACTGGTTGGTGACAGTTGGGTTGTGCTCAGTTCCTTTTTTGACTCAAAGAGAAACTGGTAAACCAAAAAAAAGAGTCAGATGAGTAGAGCAAAGGAGACCACAGATGTTCCCTGTTCCATGTCAAGGGTTTGGTGGGTTACATTTTGCAGAACTCCTCTCCTTCCATCCATCACCAGAAAAACAAAATACAGAGAATGGTCACAGTTCCCCCTTCCCAATGTCACAACCTTTGGAGCTCTCTTGCGTAAACATAGTCCAGTGTGTTGTAGTGGAAAGAGCTCTGGACTTGTATGCACAAGTCCTAGACTTAAGTTCTGGTTCTCTCATGTAATGGTTGTATAATTTGGCCAAGCCAGTTAGTGTCCCCATTAAAAAAAAGCAATATTCATAATGCCTGCCCTGACATTCCCTAAATGTCTTTAAACTATACAAATCAGAAATCCTATAAACTTTTGGTCAGTCCACAGAATATTCCTAAAACCTTTTCAAATCTGTTCCTTGACCCTCCTTACTACCAAATATACTCTGCTGCTGCTTCTAAGTATGCTTCACATTCACTATCTCACCTCTTCCAAGATACATTTCTTTGTTCACACCTACTAGTAATTTATACATCCTCAGCCACGAGAACTGAAAACAAAGATGGGCTATTTACGAACATTCAAGTTGGCTGGAGGAAGCTGCATAAATAAAGAGAAAAAGACTAGATTTATATGTTCAGTAGAAGCACTTGCATATGGCCCCAAAGCAGGGATGGAGCATGGAATAAGACGAAGATCTTAGACTCAAGTTTCTAAGGGATGAAAGTACCAAAAACCAAGTGTTCAACTGACAGTACAGACAAAACACTTGGGGGCTCTCAACAACAACAACAACAACAAAAATTATTTTGTCTGAAGGAAACTGGGAAAAATTCTCCAGGAAGGTGGCATTTGAATTGGGACTTTCCCACTGGTGAAGGAGATGAGAGAGAAAGGGCTGGGAAGGTGGTGGGAAGACAGAAAGCGGTGAAGGCAAAGAGATATGAGGGCTAAGACAGTTGAGAATATTTCATTAAATGTGCCCAGTATGTCCAAAAAATGGATGATTTGTTTTGAGACTTCACAAGCTGTCCTGGAACATTGTATTTGGTCCCACCAGCCACATCCAGTCCTAACAGCAGCCTCACAGAGGTGCAGCCCTTGTGGAAAGAAGGCTATTCCATACCCCTCACAAGCTTAATGCTTCCACAGTCCCTTTCACAGAGGATCTCAGAATCCCTTAGTGGGGTCACTAAATGGAAAATGGGTAGTGGGGTACTAAGTGGATAAGCCCCAATCTGCTTCTATATCTTTAGGGTATCAAACTAGTAAGGCTTTCTCGAATCCAAAAAGATTCAGTAATGTTACTGCAGTAATGTCTTTTAAGCATTTATTTTAAAAAGTAGCTATATCAACTCTAATATTATCAACTACAGGAAGCATGGTGACGATAGTTAATAATACTGTATTGCCTCAGCTGCAGCTACAATTCGACCCCTAGCCCAGGAATTTCTATATGCCACAGGTGCAGCATTAAAAAAAAAAAAAATACTGTATTGCCTATTTGGAAGTTGCCAAGAGAGCAGATCTTAAAAATTTTCATCAAAAGAAAGAAAGATGGAGTTTCCACTATGGCTCAGTGGAAACATACCTGACTAGTATCCATGAGGATGCAGGTTTGATCCCTACCCTTTCTCAGTGGGTCAGCGATGCGGCATTGCTGTGGCTGTGGCTGTGGCTTGTGGCTACAGCTCCAATTGGACCCTTAGCCTGGGAACCTCCATATGCCTCAGGTTCAGCCCTAAAAAGGTAAAAAAGAAAAAGAGAGAAAGAAAGGAAAGAAAAAGGAAGGAAAGAAAGAAAGAAAGAAAGAAAGAGAGAGAGAAAGGAAGGAAGGAAGGAAATAGAAGAAAATCGTGTAACCCTGTATGGTGAAGGATGTTAAATAGACTTATTGTGGTGATCATTTTGTAATATATACAAATATCCAGTCATTACATTATAGACCTGAAACTAGTATAATGTTATATGTCCATTATAGTACCTCAGTTGAAGGAGGGGGAGAGGGAGGGGAGGAGGAGGAGGAGAAGTAGAAGAGAAGAAGATGGAGGAGGAAGAGGAAGAAGAAGCAGCAGCAGCAACAGCATCCACCAGGGGCCAGCATGAGTTTACCAAGGATAGTCTTACCCTGATAGTCTGTTTTATTTCCTGACAATGGCCTAGACAGGCAGATTAGAGGAAATCTGAATCTGTACTTTTCCAGACTTTTAGACAGATCTCTTTATGGACAAGAGTGGGAAATATAGGCTGAATGTGAGAGCAATTGAATTAGGTTGGTAATTCGTTAAGCAGTTGTACCCAGAGAGAAAAATGGCTCAATGGCAAACAAGAGAAACATTTCTAGTGAGATGGAGCAATCATCTAAATTTCTTTAATTTGTTTTATTCAACTCTTTTTTTTTTTTTTTTTTTTCTTTTGAGTGATTTGGATTAAGGTACAGGAGACATGCTTACCTAATCTGCATGTTACAGCTGCAGGGGTCTGTACTGGGATCAAAAATTTTTTACTAGGCTAACAAAAACAAAATTCAAAAAAGATAAATATAAGATTCTACAGTTTCGTCCCCCAAATAAACTACATAAATATAAATTGGGGGTCAAAGAGGTATGTTAGATGAAAAGAGTCTCTTGGATGGGTTTGTTGGAATAAGCTTAATGAGGCAATACACTGGACTCCTGAGAAAGTAGCTATCCTTTAGGCTACACCAAATTCCTTGTCAAAAGACTTGAATTCTATATCTACCCCACAACTAACTAGTCATTTAGTCTCTGGGTCTTAATCTCCTGATCTGTAAATTAACAAGTGGGACTAAATCTCTAGGTCCTTTACAGCAGTAAAAGCCTAGGTAGGACTCACCCCTTTATTGTCTGTGGAGGTGGGGTCAACAGCTTTCATTGCCATCTCAAGTGCCTTTCTGAACTGCAGAGCCTGGAGAATTAAAGGGGACTGAGACTCCCTTGCTGATAGGTGCCCGGTGTAATTTAGATCTGAACACTCGGATTGTTACAGCAGGCAGATAGCTAGGTATGAGCAGAGGCCCACAGGAAGGGTGGCAGGAAACCCAGCATCTTGTAAACAGTGGGGGTCCATGGGCAGACAAAGAAAAGCAGGAACCTCCATATTGACAGGAAACCACACATTTAAGGTGTCTGTCCTGGAGGCAAAGAAAGGTAGAAAAGGCAGGAATCTCTAACATCTAAACGTAAACTGTTGCACATTATGCCCTCATTAAAATAAAATTAGCCTTGCAGATTTGAAGTTCCCTTTGTGCTTGGGACGCCAAGACACTTCCAATAAAGGATGAATAAGGACAAAAAAAATTCCTCCTCCCTTCGGGAAAGTGGAGCTGAAATGAAAATCTGGGAATATAACCTCCAAACCCCTCCTGAATCCCCAGTGGATATCCATCCCTTCGTTTGTATACCCCTCAAAACCAGCTTGCCAAAGAAATGCAGGGCAGCTGCTGCTCACACCCGTCTGTCTACCTCCCCTTTGGGGGTCTATTTATCACCTATATAAATCCTCACTTTCTTTTCTCAATTTCCATCTCATTTCTGAATTACTTCTTTGATAAGACAATAATCTTTCAGCAGGAAGGAAAAAAACCCTTGGACAACTTATGGAAGGTGAAAATGAAGCAGAAGCTGTAGCTGTGTTGCTTCTGGAGACCAGATTGAGGAGGCTTTTGGGTTTTTTTCTGTAGCAGCAATAGCAGCAATCCCAGTGTCCAGACTCTAGCTCTATGGTGCAAGAGGAAGGGCCCTGAGCATTCATTTCTTGGACCATATGTTAAAGCATAATTCGTGGTATGATCAAATGCAGTTTTTTTTTAATGTATTTCATAATCTATTTAAAATTCTTTCAATAGGGAAATTCCCTGCTCTCCTTGCTACTCAAAATATGCCCCAAGAACTTGCAATCATTGGCATCAATTGGGAACTTGTTAGAAATGTACTCTCTGGCCCTACTCCAGACCCACTGAATCACAATCTGTATTTGCAGAAGGGCTGCAGGTGATTCATGTGTACTTTAAAGTTTCAGCAAATCCCTGATTTTTCTGCTTCTCTTGGTAATGGATAGTCCTTTAATGACTTTAGGTCGCAAGCATAGTTTCAACTTATGAATTAGAATTCCCAGTCCTAGACATTAATCAGACTTTCAATGTTGATTTAGAGATATTTCATCACCTTCCTACTTAATTACTCAATTTAGGTCCTGACTTTGGCAAGGAGCTTGTTTGGCCTCTCCTTCCCTCTCTCTCCCTCTCTCATTCTCTCTCTCTCTCTCTCTCTCTATGCATGTGTGTGTCTCTCCATATCTCCTTCCCCTCATATCTCCTTGCCTCGCCTAGGCCAAATAGGACAGCCAGAAAATAGAAAATTCTTCTTTGGCCAGGCAGCTTCCTACTCTCTGAACCTGGAGGTGACTATGGCCAGTTCTTTCTCCCACTGACTATGGCCAATTCTTTCTCCACTTTTGTGGACTTTGGAGGCATTTGTTTTGGGGGGGAACTGCTCTCCTCTGGTCCTGTACTCAAGGCAGATGCATCTTTTTTCCCCGGGAATCCGGATCACCTCCGGTTTGTTTTGTTTTGTTTTGTTTTTTGTTTTTGTTTTTGTTTTCCAATTCCTCCTGGTGACCTTATTGTACAGGAATCTAGACAACCTCATGCCAGCTATCTTTCATGGAGCACAGAAATACACACACACACATGGCTTCACCCCAGCATATTTTATAGTACAAAAAACCCCAAATAGGCTCTTCTGTTCTACAGCCACAACTCACGTTTGCTTTCTTAGGAAGGAGTCAGGGCCGGTTTCCTGTGTCTCCCAGCTGCAGGGAACATGTTTCAGACCTCTCTGAGCGAGTCCATGAGGATCTCATTAGGCTTGAGGAGGAGAGGGTAATTTTTCCCAAAATTCTCCTCCGTGAGTATGAATTGTGATGAATATTCTTCACACTGCAAAGAAATCCCTTCACAGGGCCCCTCTCCTTTCCATACTCTGACTCCTTTTTATCTCCAAGAAGTGATTTCAGAGTTCAAAAGTCAAGGAACAGATCCACAACCATTTCCTTCGTAAATTCTGCATATGATGATCTGGCTTCAGAATTTCTATTATATCGGGAAATAGCACTTTAGACATCCTGTCACAAGGGCAATTGCTTAATTGTAAAAAATAAAAATAAAATTCTGCCTTCCTAGGAGTTCCCGTGGTGGCATAGTGGCTAACGAATCCGACTAGGAACTATGGGGTTGTGGGTTCGATCCCTAGCCTTGTTCAGTGGGTTAAGGATCCAGTGTTGCCGTGAGCTGTGGTGTAGGTCGAAGACAAGGCTCAGATCCAGAGTTGCTGTGGCTCTGGTGTAGGCCGGTGGCTACAGCTCCCATTAAACCCCTAGCCTGGGAACTTCCATGTCCCATGGGAGCGGCCCTAGAAAAGGCAAAAAGACAAAAAAAAAAAAAAAAAAAAAAAAAATTCTCCCTTCCTACCTTATGCTCCCTGGACACACCCACCTGAGAAACTGTAGTCAGATGTGGGTGTCACATTGTAAGCTAAGTAAATACAGAACAATTGAGATGTGCTCGGAAAAGCCAGGGTGGAGAAGGAACTCAAAATTAGGAACAGCTGAAAACACTGAAACAAACAAAAAAAGAGTCTATTTTTAAGAAAAATAAGTATGAGCTAAACAGTGTCTTTAAATTTCAAATGGCCTGACAAGAAGGCCAGGAATTAGATCTGTTCTGTGTAACCCTAGGAAGTATAGTAAGTAGAAGATATGACAAAATCATTTTGCGCATTATCCATAGGAAGAACTCTGTAACTGCCAGAGCAATCCCAAGATAGTGTGGGAGGTAATAAGGACCACATGCTCACAATAAGTCAAGAATGCTTGCATGGCCACATGGCAAGAGAAGTTTAAGTCTCCATAAGTGGTTTCTTGGTTGAACCAAACAATTTCAATTCCTTTCAAGTTTTTGAAGACTTCAACTCAAAAGATGCCCACCTTTAGTCTCTGGCTACCTGTGGAATCATATGTAACTTTTTTTTTTCCAGACATTTTAAATTTGCTTTCCTGGATTTGCTTTCAGAATGCATTTTGTATTGTATTCTAAGACATGAGTTTTTTAAAAACTACATAGTAACATCTCTGGAACCATGGTGCATCTTATAATTGCTGTCTTGTCATAATGATCATTGCTTAAATAAGCACCAACGTTAAAGTACTGGCATCAAAATTGAAGAACGGGTATGAGCAGCTTGGGGAAATTCTCTGGAGGTGAGAGTATCGCAGGTTGTGAGAAGTGGAGTGGCTGGTGGTGAATCAGACATGTTTAGCAACATTCCTGAAGCAGGAGTCAGAAGTAAGCTAGCACCAGTTAATTGCAAAGCCAGCCTAACAGAATGGCAATGATGACTGTTATGCTTCTTATGACTTCTTTTGAGAAATGCCTCATTACTAACACTCTTCATGGGAAGAGTATGTTACAAGCATGGGAAAATATAAATTGATGAATCTGAGTTGAAAATTGATTCAGTAAAGTCAGACTCTGAAAGCAGTTTTAGGAATACCTTACCCACTTTATTTCCCTTATATTGTCCTTTTTATACATATTTAAGAGTGATTATAATTTAATTTAAAAAAAAAGGTTTTTTTTGGTTGACTCCACCCATGGCATGTGGAAGTTCCAGGGCCAGGGACTGAAGCAGAGCTGCTGTAGTGACAACTCTCACATAGTTATGCTGTAGACCACAAGGGAAGTCCCCAAATTTCTCTTTCTTTCTTTTTCTTTCTTTCTTTCTTTCTTCTTTTCTTTCTTTCTTTCTTTCTTTTTTTTTTTTTTTTTTTTTTTTATCTTTTTTGCCTTTTCTAGGGCGGCTCCAGCGGGATATGGAGGTTCCCAGGCTAGGAGGGTCTAATCAGAGCTGTAGCCACCGGCCTACGCCACAGCCACTGCAACTCGGGATCCGAGCCGCGTCTTCGACCTACACCACAGGTCACGGCAATGCCAGATCCTTAACCCACTGAGCAAGGCCAGGGATCAAACCCGCAGCCTCAAGGCTCCCAGTCAGATTCATTAACCAGTGAGCCACGACGGGAACTCCCCAAATTTTCTATTTCTAATTAAGCCTAAAAGATATTATGTGAGTATCTGGCCATGATTCCCTTTCCTGGTGTTCTCTTTAATGGTGCATCCTATAGTCAGTGTCATTTTAGATTCAGTGAATTACAGTCATAATAAAAATTTATGGCTTTTTAGTATCAAGTAAATTACTTGCATAATCTCTTTTAATCCTTCTACCAATTCTGTAAGGCAGTTAATATTATTAGGCTTTGCAGATAAGGAAACACAACTTCAGAGACAAAGTATCTTGCCCAAGGCTACACAGCAGCTAAGCAGCCAAAGCGATGTTTTTCTCTTTCTTTTTTTGTCTTTTTGCCTTTTCTAGGGCCGCTCCCACGGCATATGGAGGTTCCCAAGCCAGGGGTCTAATCAGAGCTGTAGCCACCAGCCTACACCAGAGCCACAGCAATGCAGGATCTGAGCCATGTCTTCGACCTACACCACAGCTCACAGCAATGCCAGATCCTTAACCCATTGAGCAAGGCCAGGGATCGAACCCCCAACCTCATGGTTCCTAGTCGGATTTGTTAACCACTGTGCCACGGTGGGAACTCCCAAAGTGGTGTTTGGATGTAAGTCTCTTAACTGCTTAGCCAGGGTTCTTATCCTCTCTACTCCTCCACTTCTAGGTCCACAGCTACTTAGCTTGGCTATTACAACTTAACATCCTAGGAGTTCCCGTCGTGGCTCAGGGGTTAACCAACCCTACTAGTAACCATGACGTTTTGGGTTCGATCCCTGACCTCACTCAGTGGGTCAAGGATCTGGTGTTGCCATGACCTGTGGTGTAGGTCGCAGATGCTGCTTGGATCTGGCATTGTGGCTGTGGTGTAGGCCAGCGGCTACAGCTCTGATTAGACCCCTAGCCTGGGAACCTCCATGTGCCTTGGGTGTGCCCCTAAAAAAAAAAGACAACTTAACATCCTATATTAGGAGCATATTCACTGTAAAGAGATGGGAGAGTGATCATCTCCCACATCACTGTAGTGAGATTGGCTCCATTAAACTGAAAAGACTTAAGTGTACTGTACCAATTCCTTAGCTTCAGCTGTTACCTGAATCAGGGATGGACAATTATATGAGGCCTCATTATAATTAAAATGTCACAGTTCCTGTTGTAGCTCAGTGGTTAACAAACCCGACTAGTATCCATGAGGACTCGGGTTCGATGATCCCTGGCCTCGATCAGTGGGTTAAGGATCCAGCATTGCCGTGAGCTGCAGACATGGCTCAGATCCCACTTTGCTGTGGCTGTGGTGTAGGCCAGCTGCGGTAGCTCCAATTGGACCCCTAGCCTGGAACCTACATATGCTGCTGGTGCGGCCCTAAAAAGAAAAAAAAAAACATTGTTAAACGTAGAAACCAATTATCTTTGCGGGTGTAGTGACTGGGGAATAAACTATTATGGCTTGGAAATCTGGTGAAGAACTAGAATGATCTGGCTTGAGATAAGACCTCTACTTGGCAGAAAGTTTGCATTTAATAAGGAAGTATACTCAGGACTGCATTTTCCTTATTTAACTGCAAACTGGCAAACAAGAATTCAGAAGATGCTTGGGTTAGCATTACAAACTGGGGCACAGACCCTGGAAGGACTGTACTACTGGGGTGTTGCATGACACAAGGTTAGTAATGTTGTCAGGATCTAACTGGGGGCAATTCAACAGTAGATAAAGAGTCAAGAGGTTCTCTGGGTCTAATTAAGGAATATAAGTATAATTATTTGCTCTCCTGACTAGGGAAAGAGAAACAAGCTCTCTCATTATAATTAGTGGAAGTGAAAACTGCTACTTCTCTTTGTGTGGTAATTTGATAATAATATCTATTAAATTAATTTTTTTTTTTTTTTTTTTTGCTTTGTTTTAGGGCTACACCCAGGGCACATGGAAGTTGTCAGGCTACAAAGGAGTAGCTATATCTGCTGGCCTACACCATAGCCACAGCAATGACAGATCTGAGCTACGTCTGCAACTTACACCACAGCTCGTGGCAATGCCAGATCCTTAACCCCCAGAGTGAGGCTAGGGAATCGAACCTGCATCCTCATGGATATTAGTCAGATTATTTCTGCTGAGCCACAACAGGAACTCTCATATATATTAAAATTTAAAAAGGCATTCTTTGGAGTTCCCAAGCCAAAAGTAACCCAATGGCAGAGAGGCCTGAAAGAGGGTGGCGTGCTGCGGAAAGAGCAAGTGGTCAATGTGACTGCAACACAGGGTGAGTGGGCTCTTGACCGCATGAGAGGGAGTTTGGACTTCAACCTAGAGAATCTGATTTACTCTCTTAGGAAAACAGTCATAAGTGTAGAACCCAAAGAGTTCCTTCTTTCCAAAGAGTTAAATCCAGATAAGAAACTTAGGGAGAACAGAATGAGAGAGTAAAGCTGATATCCAGATGAAACTTGCCAGGATGCTTTCTACTCTCTGATGGAAGACATTTGCGTTTCCTTGCCTGCTGTCGGGTATGGATACCCATAAGTTTAGGGCTGAGGCTTCAGTCTGAGACACAGAAGTGATCAGAGAGAACCAGAAAGAACTCCCCAGGCTTCTCTAACATTTTGTTGCCATACTTGCTGCTTGGGAATGAGCTTGAGATTCTCCTCCAGCAGCCTGGGCTATCCAGCCCTCTGTTTCCATAAATGAGTGTTGAAGCCTGAAATAGTGCTGGATGAGGACTTTTTCCCCCGGAGGAACATGGCCAGCAGGTTGCCTGTGTGATATTTCCTGACATTTCTTTAGTTCAGGTCTTCCTGGGAGGCTATTAACAGATATTGTAGGGACTGATCAATGAGAGTTGGGGGCCTTAAAGAGAGTGGATGCCAGAAGGCCTAAGAGTCACTCTTCCCATACACACACACACACACACACACACACACACACACACCCCTTGAGTCCTGATTTTCATTCTAAGCCATCAATTCTTTTATTATTATTATTATTATTATTATTACTATGTCTTTTTAGGGCCTCACTCATGGCATATGGATGTTCCCAGGTTAGGGGTTGAATCAGAGCTGTAGCCGCTGGCCTACGATGCCACAAGCCACAGTAATAACAGATTTGAGCCACATCTTCGACCTACACCACAGCTCACAGCAACGCCGGATCCTTAACCCACTGAGTGAGGCCAGGGATTGAACCTGTGTCCTCATGGATACTGGTCAGATTCATTTCTGCTGAACCATGATGGGAACTCCTAACCCAGCAATTCTTATTCTTCCCCATTATGCCACTTCCTTAGCCTTAAATGGAGGAGGGGGCAGGACAAAAAGAAAGTTCATGGTCACTAACAAGATGAATGAAGAGATACAACTCTCTTCTGAAAAGTTATTGCACTCTTTTGCTCTCTTCTTTTGCTCTCCTAAAAAGTGATCAACTGTTTTGGTTTACTTGCTTGTTTGTTTAATGACTTGGGATTCTTTTATTCCCTAGCCTCTTGACATTAATACTAGTTACTTCCTATCTAGATTAGGGATGGCAGAAACTTCAGGAGAACAAAATCAGGATGGGGCCACTGGACTAGAGTGGGGTTAGCCAGGGATGGCTTACTAGGGGAGAGTGGGGAGTGAGATGAGACTGCATTAGAAAGCTTAGCCAAACTTGCCTTTCTTCTTGGGAGTTCCTGGAGTTCCCATTGTGGCACAGTGGAAACGCATCTGACTAGTATCCATCAAGATGCAGGTTTGATCCCTGACCTCGCTCAGTGGGTCAACGATCCAGCATTGCTGTGAGCTGTGGTGAAGGTTGCAGACATGGCTTGGATCCTGCATTGCTGTGGTGCAGGCTGGCAGCTGTAGTAGCTCCTATTAGACCCCTAGCCTGGGAACTTTCATATGCCTACACCTGTGGCCCTTAAAAAAAAAAAAAAAAAAAAAAGGGCGGGGGGGGGGGGGGAGTTCCTGTCATGGCTCAGCAGAAATGAACCTGGCTAGTATCCACGAGGACTCAGGTTCGATCCTGGCCTTGCTCAGTGGGTTAAGGATCCGGCGTTGCTGTGAACTGTGATGTAGGTCACAAGCACAGCTCAGATCCCACATTGCTGTGGCTGTGGTGTAGGCCGACAGCTACTTCCATAGGCTGTGGGTATGGCCCTAAAAAGACAAAAAAAAAAAAAAACAAAAAACAAAAAAAAACAAGCAAGCAAGCTGGAAATCAGAACTACAAAGACCTTTGTAAACCAGAACCCCAGTACTGGATCATGGGGCCCAAATTACCTTCTCACAGTTAAGCAAGTGTTCACTGAAATCAGTTCATTTGATTGCTCTTTTCTAATTTTAAATTAACTTCTCCAGTAAAGTTTATTGATGCCCTCAATAAGGAATGCTTCCAAATATCCACCCAAAATATCCAACAGGTTAAAGTACCTCTTAAAAAGACTTTCATGTTCTGATCCCTTTCTACTTCCCCATGTTCATCTCCTGCCACCTTCTCCCTAAAATACACCTTACCCTCCAGCACAAACACATAAAAACACATAATTCTCCAACCACTTCCAATTTTTTTCAGCTTTACAAACATACTAGGGTCTTTCACATCTTCTTGCCTTTGCATCCTCAGCCTACCCCTCAATCTTTTGCACATCTCCGCATGATGAAATCTTGCTCTTTCTTCAAGGTTCAGCCTCCTTCTCTGAATTCCCCGAGTTTCATACAGCGCTTATCACACTGCATTGTAATTTAGTGGGCACCCGCCTGCCTCTCTCTTTGTTTAATTTCAGTGACTTTGTAATAATAACATGATGAAGATAATACTAAGAAGAAAAAGATGAAGGATGTTGATGTTATTCTGGTTAACTGCTCAAAAAGAAATGGGAAATTGCATTGTGACTGAATATCTATTAAGCAGAAGGATGGGAGGGTAGTTACAAGTTCTAAGCCTTAATGGTAAGGCTTAAATGATGAGGGGTATGGAGCCAATGAGAATGAGATCTCCTGGGAATGATTCATGCCAGCCTTGTAGAGAACCAATTATTTTGTAGGCAGATGGAGGACTCGTAAAAATTGAATTGAGTATTAGTGTTAGAATGGTTCTTAGGGAAATATAAAAAAATTAAACTGCCAAAAACTAGAATTCAGCAGTTTTGAGAATTTGTCTTAAATTTTCTTCAAAGAGATTTATTGATGCAGATAGTACCACTTAATTCAAGGTAAAGTGAGTCTGGCCTGCCTGCTGCCACCAGAGTCCATCAGTCTGTCTAACATTAGTGCAAGAGGTACATCTGGGTGAGTGTGACAGTACACTGATCATTATAACCTGGAATGGAAGGTCCACACAAATCCTTTTCCCCCTCTAAAACTAGAACCCAGGACTCATCAGAAACAGAACTGAAAGTCTTTTAAAGTTTAACATTAAATTCATGATGAACAAATTACAACTTGACCCTTAAATGCTCCAAAGGACTCAGTTATCTCAATGACCTTAAGTACAAAAAAATTGCCCCTCCTGAAATATGTGTGTGTGTGTGGGGGGGGGGGGTTAATATGAAAACCTAAGGATGACTAAATTCACTTCCAAACATAAACCTCAAAGTAGTAAATATCAGGTTTCTACTTCCTTACTGAAAACTGTGAGGGGAAAGAAGGGAATCAGAGGGAAGGCCTTGTGGTTACAAACTGTTCAAATGTGCTGTGTGAGAGGGACATGTCAGCCACCACACTTTACAAACCACAGCAAGACAGAGGGATGCAAATAGATGGCTTTGGAAGGTCTCCACACGATGATAAGCAGGACCAGGGATGAACACGCCTGGAGAGGAGACAGTAGCACCCCCTCCCTCAGCTCTCCACAGCAGTGGTCTCCGGGGTTCCCTGACTCACAGCAAAGTGGGAAGTGGTCTCGAGTGTTTCCCTGTGCTCTGGGAAGGCCTTTGGCTCCTTTAATTCCAGAACCACCCGGCTCAGAAGGCCTTTGAGCAGCTGCATTTCTCGGAGCAGAAGGTCCACATCAGGTTTCAGGGCTCCAGCGGTTTGTTTCAACGGCGTTGGGGGAGCGCAGGCTGGTGGCTCAGCAGTGGGCCCTCTACCTGAGGGGAACTGCAGCCCCGCTGAGGTGGTGTTCGGGACGGAGGTGACAACGGGGACCGATCTGGACACTGGGGGCTTTCTGAAGGAAAGCGGCTTGTTAGCCGGCGCCAAGGCCGCGGCCTTTGGGACAGGGGCGGTGGTGGACGCCAAGTCCAGGGGAGAACCTGTGAACGCAACACACAAAGTACCGCAGGCTGAAATCGCTCTGCCATGGCCTGCAGCAGAAAGAGGGGGCAAGTGGTTGGGTGAGTAGGAGAGAGCTCCAGGCCGGGGAGGAGAGTGAGGGGAGTGGGGGTGGGAATAGAAGTGGAGAGGAGGGGAGGGAGGTGTGAAGGAGCGCGTGGAGATGTGGCACGGAGATGGGAAGGCGAGGGCAGGAGAGAGGAGGGGGAGTGCGAGGAGGGAGAGTGAGGGGTGGGGGAAACAGGAGTTCCCCAAGGGCGGGGGTGGGGTTGCCCGCCCGGGTGGGCGTTAGGTCTCTCACCCGGCCCAGGGAGCTGCAGCCAGGGGCTGCGTTTCCGGACGCTTCGGGTGGCGGTAGCTGCCTCGCACCAGTAGGTTTCCAGCTCCTCGACCTCGGGCTCGGGGACCATGTACTCCGTGCCCCAGTCGAAGCGGCGCACTGGGCGACTGTACTTGTAGAAGGCAAACTGCAGTGGCGTGTCGCGCTTCTGCGGATGCAGGTGCGTCTCGCAGCGCAAGACCACCCCGCCGAGGGCCGGGCCGCGACCCTGCACCCGGCCCATCACCCTCAGCACTGGCGCCTGGAACAGCTCTGCGGAGAGGAGGGGGCCCAGTGGCTAGGGATGCAATTAAGGCTGGCGCAAGAGTCCCAGGGAAACTGGTCCCGCCTGTCCACAGTCCCTCGACCCCTCTCCCCTTCCAGTTTCCCGCAAGGGTTCCTCGCCGACTAGGGAGAAGGCTGTGTGTACACGTGGAGAGAGGACAATCTTGAAATGTGGGGAACGAGTCCACGAGGGAGGGCAGGCAAGACAAGGCCAGATGCTTCGTGTCACATCCCGACTGATATTCAGCTTGGATTCTCCAACCAGAAAGGGCGTCGCTGCTCCTGCTTTGCAGGACATTCAGGAGCTGTTCCCCCGCCCCAGTCCCACACTGATGGGGCTGCGGACAGAGCTGCCACCTACTTGGGGCCCCCACCGTGAGTAAGCGTGTTGGAGAGAAGGGACACCTGCCCACCTCACCACCGCCCCACCCCCTCGCAGGATACAGATCAAGTGCTACCACATCGAGGAGGAGGAAGAAAGGAGAAAGTTGTCCCGCAGGGAAATCCGCCACTTGGCAGCAACTAGAACCTCGCCCCTCCTTCCCCGCCTGGTTTCTGTCCCGGAATTTCCCAGTGCTCTTTTGCCTCCCCCTCGGGCCCCAAGTCTCTCCCACCTTGCACGGTCACGGCCACTTTAGCGGAGAACATGGGCGCGCTCTCTACCGGGATGCGCATGGTGCCGGAGCACTGATAACGCCCACTATCGCTGGCGCGCGCCTGGGGCACCGTGTAGTTGGCGCTGGAGTGGAAGTAGCGCACGGGTTGGTCATCTTGGTAATAGTGAAGTTTGTAGACGACCTTGTCGTACCAACCGCGGCAGCGCATGACCAGAGGCTCGCCCTCGAACACCACAGCATAGGGTACTTGCAGGATCAGCCAGTCTACGACAGCACAAACAGCCTGACTCCAAGAGAAAATCCAGACCTTGGAGTCTCTCATTCTTCTCCACCTCCCTGCTCCCTCTCCTTCCCCTTTTTCCCCACCAGCTTCCTCTCCACTTCTGAGCACCTCAGGAACCTCAGAATTGGAACCATCAGATGGTGAGTGGGGAGGAAAGGCCAGTCTTTCATTAGGTACTAAGAAGGCAAAAATATTTGAGACTTTGTTCCAGCCTCAAAGAGTAATGCCAATCATAATCCAGTTTAAACTCCTTAGGATGGCAACACCGCCTTCCTGACCTTACCCCTACTTACCTTTTCAGCACCATCTTGGGCTTCTCCTCTGCCCTGTGTCTCCCTTTCCCTTTCCACCTTTCTCTCCTAATGCTGGCTATGTCCATCCATGCTGGACTGCTGGGAGAACTGGCCCTGCTCTGAGTTCAGAGCTTTTGTACCTACCAAGAAGACCCCTTCACCAGCTTTAGTTGAGGCCTATTTATCCTGCAGGTCTGGGCTTAGATCTCGTCTCCTTCAGAAAACTTAGCTGATCACCCACTACCCCAGCTAAAAAGAGAGAGAGCCTTAGGCACTTCCCGCAGCACCCTATTTACCTGATCACCATCATCATCTTCATACCTAACACTTACATGGCCCTAGTGTGTGCTAGATGCCGCTTTAGATGTTTTATATTGAGAAAGAATTCTGCAAGTAATAGCCACAATCTTACACTATTCTCAGTTCTACAAGCAGTAACTACCAGCTATTATATTCAGTATCTTATTTGCACTCAATATCAATTTCTTTTTCTTTATCTTTTTTTGTTTTTGTTTTTGGGCTTTTTGTCTTTCTAGGGCCGCACCTGTGGCATATGGAGGTTCCCAGGCTAGGGGTCCAATCGAAGCTGTAGCCACCAGCCTACACCAGAGCCACAGCAACTCGGGATCTGAGCCGTGTCTGTGACCTACACCACAGCTCATGGCAACACCAGATCCGAAACCCACTGAGCAAGGCCGGGGATCGAACCTGCAACCTCATTGTTCCCAGTTGGATTTGTTAACTACTGAGCCATGACAGGAACTCCAGTATCAATTTCCAAACAAGAAACCACAGAGTATGGACATGGAATATAAGTGCTAATCTGCACATTGAGTGATGATATTTAAATTCCGAATACAAAGTATAGTTTACCAGACTACAACGACATAATCTTTCCTACAAAGTAGCCAATCCTGTGCCCTAATGAAAAAATTGCTGTTATTTCTCTTATCCTATCTTGAAACACCTTAAGTATCCCTGAGGAGTTAGTTTCTTAATTGTCTCCTATGTGCACATGTATACATGTCTGTAATAAAATTGTTTGTTTGTTTGTTTTTTGCTTTTTAGGGCCGCACCCATGGCATATGGAGATTCCCAGGCTGTGGGTCAAATCAGAGCTATAGCTTCTGGCCTATGCCATAGCCACAGCAACACAGGATCCCAGCGGTGTCTGTGACCTATACCACAGCTCACAGCAACACAGGATCCTTAACCTACTAAGCGAGACCAGGGATCGAACCCACAACCTCATAGTTCCTAGTTGGATTTGTTTCTGCTGCGCCACTACAGGAGCTCCTGTAATAAAATTTCAATGAAGTGTTTTGTTCATTTGTTTTTTTCTTCGACAATGTATCATAATTCATTTTTAATTTTCACAACAACCAAAGAGATAGATATTATTTTTGTCCCTACTTTACTGATGGGAGGTACAGAGAAGCATCATACTTCAGGAGGAGTACTTCCCCCGGCCTTCCAGGGACCCTCACTTTTTTTGCTTTGCTTTGCCCTTTCCCTCCCTGCCCACACCGCCCTCCTCAAAAGTTCTCTGTTCAGTATCCCAGGTCCTCAGAGCCTGTTTTGTTCAGAGCCAGTAAACGAACAGAAATGTTTAGCTGCTGTCCACTGCAGCAGGAGGGTGAAGGGACTTTGGGGCCAAACAAGCCTTACTGCATCTCTCACATAGCACTAGGGCAGCCCTTTGCCTGCCCCCAGAAATTCAATGTAAACCCCTCCTTCCTGCCCCAATGAGAGTGGCCCAGTGTCCTCTCCCACAAGAGGACCAGTATTGCCTGAGGACATGTGTGTTGCTTCTCCCCTGTGCTCAAATACTCACCATTGGATACAGAGAGGTGGATGGGGTCGCTGACAGGTGCTCCCCGTGTCTGGCATCGATAGATCCCCGGTGTCTGCACCTCAATGCTCTTCTTGTGAGAAGGCAGGAGTAGGTGGCCCAAATACCAGAGAGTGCTGATGGGTCGGAGCTCCAGGAGCAGAGGGTGGTACCCATCACACCGCAAGGTTACCCTCTCCCCCTTGAAGATTGTGGTCCAAGGTGGGTGTAGAGACAATACGGGCTTCTCCAGAGTAGCTGGGGAGGGTATGTGAGGGGTCAATGTGAAAAAGAGAATCAAGGTGAGGTGCTCAAAGATGGGGTCTGAGGTTAGGACGTCTCAGAAAACACCAGCTTCTAGGACCCAGCCCATGTTATAGCTCATCCCTGCAAGAGGCAAGACCATGTTGAGCTACAAACCAATCCCTTGGGCAGCCCCATTTCTAAGTGCCAGTGCCTACAGGCAACTTGAGCCATACGGATTAAGGAGCCATGAGAGGAGACCCTACCCCAGAACAGCTAAGAAGTGGGGAGTACCCAAGCAGGTCACTTAGGATGGTCAGAGTGGAAGTTGTAGAAAATTGGTATGAGGGATGTGTAAGACTCACCAGCTTGCCCAATGCTTGGAACTGTAAAACAAGAAATAAATAAGAAAGTAGAAGGAGAACGTTGGAGATGAGAGAAAAGAAAGGGACTTTCTTCACCCTAAGAAAGACTCAATAGGTCTCAAGACCTATTTTCCTTCTGCCTTTAGTTTCTTCAGCTCTGAGAAAGACCTTTCCTCTTTTCCTCTCCAAAAATAGATAATGAACTGTTGGAATCGATGACTGAGTATCCCCCCCAATGCACGCGCGCACGTACACACACACACACACACACACACACACACACACACACACATCCTAGCCCCCTCTTCCCCACACCCAAAGTCCTTTTGTGGCTGTTGCCTCACTGAGGACTTACCCAGGAGCAGAAAGGCTGCTAGTGACCACATGATGGAACTACCTGCAGCAGCTGCAGAACAATGGAGATGCCCTGGCATGGGATGAGGGGAGAGAGAGACCTGTCCTGACCACTGAGGCCTGGGAGACACTGCTGCTTCTCCCACCCATTCCTAATTCCTGAAGATGGTGGACTGGAAAGGGCAAGAGACAGGCTGGATATGTGTCAAACTTCAGGTGTCCCAAACACCAGACATTGTCCCACCTACTACCCCTAGAGCCACCTCGTATCTCAGGCCAACCCCAACTCCTATAGAGAAGACCTGCTGAGCAAAGTCTGTGCCTCTTCAGCCCAAGAAAGCCACAGAGAACCCTAGGCTCTGGCAGATGACCCTGCCACCTTCAGGCTGCCATCAACATCAACTCCCATCCCACCTCCTCCCCATCTTCTAGCAGGCCCGGTAAGCCTCAATTGAGAAAGACACATCTTCATGTCCTCAAGTTCCACCCAGGACACTAATTCTGCTCACTTTCCTGTGGCAGACATTGGAGTGAGGCCTATTGAGGTTGACATTGGGTTCTGTGCCCCCAGAGTTCATGTCCTCCCACAGGTGAATATACAGAAAAGCATGACTCACCAACCACCTTCTGTGTCACTGTCTTACAGTGTCCCAGTCAAAAATAGAAATGTTGTGTTTCCCTTTCCTTTCTCCCTTCCCAGAGACTTAAAACTTCTGAAATCAGAAAACTCTTTGTCCCTACCCATCCCAGTGAACTTACTCTATGACATCTCTGATCACTTGTGCCTTCCTTCCTTCTGTGAGTCTCCAACTATGCCCCAATTCCAACAGAACTTACCTGTGGAAGAGAAGTCACTGCTCAGTCCCTCAGAAGCTTCTCAGATCTGACCTCTCTTCTCTACTTCTTGTGCTTTCCAAACCATGTGAGCATACCCTGAGCAATGAGGAACCTGAATTCTCCTGTAAATAATTAAAGAATTTTCCAACCTGATAGTATGTCTCCTTGGACAGCCTTCTGTCCTCACCTATAGCTGTTTAATACTGAGGCACCTCCTTGCCTTGGAACTCGGCAGGAAAGAGATGGATTATCTGACCCTGTCAACTCTGTTGAAAACCGTCTCTTCCCTTCTTGTTTGTTGATGCCCAAAGCTTCACTCTGAGAAATCCCTCATAGTTTGTGTGTGTGTGTCTCTCTCTTTTTTTTAGGGCCGTACCTGTGGCATATTGAGGTTCCCAGGCTAGGGCTCAAATAGGAGATGTAGCTGCTGGCCTATACTACAGCCACAGCAACTCAGGATCCAAGCTGTGTCTGTTACGTACACCACAGCTCACAGCAATGCCAGATCCTTAAGCCACTGAGTGAGGTCAGGGATAGAACACGAATTCTCACGGATACTAGTAAGGTTCATTAACCACTGATCCTGTTTTGAGAGCAGGTTTTGCTAAAAGAGAGAAAGTTCCCACAGTGGCTCAGGGTCAGCAGAAGGAATCTGAATAGCATTCATGAGGACAGAAGTTCAATCCCTGGTTTTGCTCAGTGGGTTAAGGATCCAGCATTCCCCTAGGGCTGTGATTGCAGACATGGCTCAGATCTCACATTGCTGTGACTGTGGTATAGGCCAGCCGCTACACCTCTGATTCGACCCCTAGCCTGGGAACCTCCATATGCCTCGGATGAGGCCCTAAAAATAAATAACTTATAAAATAAAAGAGAGATGGAGTCATATGGGTCTGAAGAGCAGGGAGGTAATTGATAGGGTGCTTAAGAGTGGAGGAGGGAGAGAACTACATATCAGAAACAGAGATCATAAAATGCCTGCTTAAGAGGGCCGGGTAGGCGATGCTCCTAGTTCCCCACGGTCTGCCTGATGCCTCATCCAGGGTCGGCTCAGGCCTCCCACTTCATCTACTACCTGCCCCTGAGGTCTGAGCTCGGCACCAGGCAACTGCCTGTATGATAAGAATATAATGCACTCATCAGCTGTTCTCTTAGTCTACATGAATGACTCTATTTTGGCTTTTTATGACTCACCACATAGATCTCAGCCTCTTTATCAGATTTCACAAGAAACCTGATTACACTCAAAATTCGTAAGGTGTATGGTCTTCCCTGAAAATCTCTAGAATTACTCGTAGAGTTCACATCATACAGTGCCAGTGCTTAAATTTTGGCTTGAAGAATCTCCCACCCAACACTTCTTTATTCTAGGCTTTCTTCTGCATTTTTCCCAAATTGGATCTTTTTCTCAACACAGAACTTTTTTTTTTTTTTGGTCTTTTTGTCTTTTGACCCACCCATGGCATATGGAGGGTCCCAGGCCAGGGGTCCAATCAGAGCTGTAGCCGCCGGCCTACACCACAGCCACCACAACGCCAGATCTAAGCTGTGTCTGCGACCTACACCACAGCTCACAGCAACGCGAACGAACCCACAACCCCAGGCCCCTGGTTTCCACTGCGCCACGAAGGGAACTCCATCCACGCAGAACTTTTAACTGCGAAATTTCTAATTCTTCACATCTTTTTTTTTTTAACTTTTTTAGGGCCACACCCGCAGCCACACCCCAGGCTAGGGTTGAATTGGAGCTACAGCTGCCGGCCTACACCACAGACACAGCCACAGCCACAGGGATCCTCACTGAGTGAGGCCAGGGATCAAACCCATGACCTCATGGTTACCAGCTGGATTCGTTTCCACTGTGTTACAACGGGAACTCCTAATTCGTCGCATCTTTACTATGGAGAGAAATTTAGCAATTATCCTTTATTATCTGAGCAATTTTTTGAAACCTATCAGGCATAATTTTTGGATGAGTTATGCCATTATCTGGTAATAATTCTGAGAAATAAGACATTTTCAGTGATGATAATGAGATAATGCTGCTGTTGCTATCAAAAACGACACTAGCTTACTATGGTGAGCGTGGCAGCCCTACGTGTATGACAGGCACCATACCAAGCACCAAGTAATATCACAGATATTACTTTATTTAAACACCACAAAGGCACTTTAAGGAAGGATTATTATTATCTTCACTTTACATGTGTGGAGAATGTGGTGATGGAACCGGAATTTGAATAGAAATCTACAAGTCTCTTGAACACCTTTTCATATACCTGTCGGCCATTTGTACATCTTCTTTTGGCAAATGTCTGTTCAGGTTCTTGGCCTATTTTTAAAATAATGTTGATTGATTTTGTTGCTATTAAGTTGTATGAGTTTATTATATATTTTGCTGTAAGTCGTATGAGTTTATTATATATCACATAACACATATATTATATACATATAACCTTATCAGATATAGGGTTTTCAAGTATTTTCTCCCATTCCATGCCTTTTCACTCTGTTGATTATTTCCACCGCTGTGCAGAAGCTAATGCTATTTCTCACAGATGTACAAAGGAATAAATAAACATATAGTGTAATCAACTTAGATTTTAAAAAGCATTCAATTAAAAATATTAAAAAAAAAAAATTGGAGTTCCCGCCATGACTCAGTGGTTAACGAATCCTACTAGGAACCATGAGGTTGCGGGTTTGATCCCTGGCCTTGCTCAGTGGGTAAAGGATCCGGCGTTGCCATGAGCTGTGGTGTGGGTCGCAAACATGGCTCGGATCTGGTGTTGCTGTGGCTCTGGCGTAGGCCAGCGGCTATAGCTCCTATTATACCCCTAGCCTGGGAACCTCCATATGCCATGGGTGCAGCCCTAGAAAAGACAGAAAGACAAAAATAATAATTAACTAATTAATTAAAATATTTTAAAGATTGACCTGAAGTAGAGGTCAGAATTATTGTATTAAGCCCAGAGAACTGATTTAGGAATACAAAGATAACTGGGTTCGTCTCTTCAGAAACGCATAGATCTTGAGGTTACTCAGGGTAGCGTCAGGCTGGGCTTTAAGAACGGTCTAGTTCAGTGGTTGTCAGTTTGATCTGTGGATGCCTGGGTGTTCTAATTTCCTTTTCAGGGTGTCTGCAAAGTCAAAATTATGTTTATATTAATACTAAGAGGTTCTTTGCTTTTTGCACCAAGTTGACACTTGCACTGATGGCACAAAGCAATGTGGGATAAAACTACTGGCTCCTTAGCACAATTTAAAGCAGTGGCAACAAACTTTCTCTTTCACCATTATGCACTTACAGTAAGAAAACAAAATCAAAAACAAAACAAAACCTTGATGAAATGATTTTTTTTTTTTTTTTTTTTTTGTCTTTTTGCTATTTCTTTGGGCCGCTCCCACGGCATATGGAGGTTCCTAGGCTAGGGGTCGAATCGGAGCTGTAGCCACCGGCCTACGCCAGAGCCACAGCAACGCAGGATCCGAGCCGCGTCTGCAACCTACACCACAGCTCACAGCAACGCCAGATCGTTAACCCACCGAGCAAGGGGAGGGACCGAACCCGCAACCTCATGGTTCCTAGTGGGATTCGTTAACCACTGTGCCACGATGGGAACTCCTGAAATGATTTTTAAAATTAATTTATTAAATTTTGAGCGCAGGTATACATCTTTTTATTATTCTGTGTGATGAATAAGGAGGAGTGAACTTTTGTTCCATTCTGAAATATAAATGGCTATTTTTAGGGAAAGCTCATGCACAATTGAATTCTGATCCTAACCAGCTTCTCTTTTTCTTAGAATACCATTTTTAACTGAAAGAATGACTGAAAGATTATGGTGATTCTGACATGGGTGTTCCACATTTTCTGAAAAGTGAACTAAGTGAGTCTGTCATTTCAAGGGAAAAAATCTGACAGTAATGAACAAATGAATTTTAATGTAACAAAGTAAGAAATGCTTGTTGATATGGTTTCAGATTCCATAATGCAACTCATGTCGAGTTTTCGTGTAGCAATGTCAAGTTTTCATGTAGCATCAAAGAAGAATATCTACAATTATATAAAAAGGCTCTTAAAAATGCTCCTACCTTTTCCAACTACAAATCTGTGTGTGGCAAGATTTTATTCATAAACTTCAACTAAATTCTCTTTTGAGAGCAGAGATCATGTTAAATTTATCTTCCTTTTTTTTCTTATAGCACCTTGCATAGTACTTTGCACATAAATGCCAAACTAAATGAAGATGCTTTAGTACTGAAAACAAAAATAGTTATCTTGTCTACTCTGAAGAAGGCTGGGGAAAATATGTGAAATATTTACAGTCATGATTTTAAGGTCAACAAAAAAAATTTCACCAAATCCAGCAGTACTAAGAGTGTACTGGGAACATTCTTTAGCAGGTTGGAATTACTTGGGGATCAATAAAAGAAAGAACTACTTTACATTATAAGTTATAAACTTGGCTTCTTACTACCTCTAAGAAAGATAAAGTCGGAAAATATAGGAATTTGAAGATGATTTAGAGAAATACATATATTTAAAGGAGGACTAAATTCCTACTTTGAGAAGATTTTAAAAATTAATAATATCTACCTACATGCTCTTCCCCTATGGTCTTCTTCTAGTCCCTTAGAGGTAACTACCATCCTGACGTTGGTGCTTATTTTCATGCCTTTTTAGAAAGGTTTATCATATGTATGAGTGAATGGCTAAGCAATATGTTCCTTTGTAAAAAGGGCATCATACTATATGGTATCTTATGGGACTTGATTTTTTTCACTGAATGTTCTATTCCTGATATTCTTTTATGTTGTTGCATGGTAGCCATTGTTCATTTACTCTATTACTACATAGTATTCCATTCTGTGAAAATAGCACGACATATCCATTTTTCTGTTGGTGGACAACTGGCTCCAAAGTCATGAACCCCTAGCCTAGGAACTTCTACATGCTGCAGGAGCATCCCTAAAAAGACAAAAATAAAATAAAATACAGTTAATGCAGTGTGATGATAGAGGTCCATGCAGACACATGGATGAGGAGTGCAGCTGCACCCATGTCTTCTCTCCTTGATCTCTGATAGCTTTTATTTATTTGTTTATTTATTTATTTGTTTATTTATTTATTTGCTTTCTAGGGCCAAACCCGAGCTTATGGAGGTTCCCAGGCAAGGGGTCAAATCAGAGCTGTAGCTGCTGGCCTACACCACAGCCACAACAACTCAGGATCTGAGCCACATCTGCAACCTACACTACAGCTCACTTAACCCACTGAGTGAGGCCAGGGATCGAACCCAAATACTCATGGATACTAGTCGGATTCATTTCCACTATGCCACAATTGAACTCCTTCTGATAGCTTTTATTGTCTGTACATGACTTCCTTATTTAGTATGAGCTTGCAGGGTGCATTCATGAAAATGGTACCACTAACCAAAATCAATTCCATGTAGAATGGCTATACCATATTATCTTTGGAGGCACATCCAACATGGTCCATTGGCAACTGAGCCTCCACTTACTCAAATCCATGATGTTTATGGACTTTTACCAATTCCCAATTGCTTCCTGATCCCCCTTAAATGTGTTAGGGACCATCATAAAACTCACATTTTAGAGGGGTCTAGGAACTACCATAACACTTGAGTTTTAAAATTCAGCATGATTCTATTCCGTTGTTTTTTTGTGGTATGTCTGCAATAATCACATACGTATGATTTTTAATTTATCATGGATCAAAACTATGCACAGAATAAATGGCACAAAGAAAGAGTACATGGATAACCTCATACCATGTAATTTAGGATAACATGGTAGAACACTCATTGGCTGAGGTCAAATGATGTGCTAACTCATTGACCAAAGGTTACTGTAGAATCTGTCAGGCTAGCTCTCATTGGTTGAGAATGTACACCAGCAGTCCACGCACACACACAAAAGAGTATTCTTATGGTACCAAAATAGATTTATGTGTATTTTTAAAGAAAAATTACTTCAGAGACAAATTAAAACAACTAATTGTTACTCAGGCAATGTTATACTTGATCACATACTTCTGAGCCTAGTAGGATCCTGTAGGGAATTTTTATATACCCTGCTTAATTGTTTATGGGTAGGAATATTACTGCCTCTCCATCTCAAATTGTAAACCCTACATAGACAGAGACGTTGTCGTATGAGTATACTTAACATAGCATAACATAAACTTGGGCATGTAGCAGAGGCCAATGAAATACCAGCATGTAACTAATATTTGCTAAATAAGGCTAGGAGGGTATAGGGGAGAGTAAGTAGATGAGGCAAAGGTCCATCCCAGAGTCCAATGTCTCTGTTAGGCTGAGTTTCCCAAACTTGGCACTACTGACATTTTAGACAAGATAATCCTACGTTGTGGGAGGCTGTTCTGTGGATTATAGGATGTCTAACAGCATGCCTGGCTTCTGCTCACTAGACACCAGTAATATGCAGCCCCAACACAATGCGAAGACCAAAAATGTCTCCAGACATTGTCCAATGTCCCCTAGGGTGGGGAGGGATTGCCCTTGGTTGAGACTACTGCGCTAAATCTATCTCATTGCTTCTCTTTCGATCACCAGATTCTGGTCTGGACAACAGAAGGCAGTTCCTGATCTAAACAGAGCAGGATTATGTTGTCACATTAGGAGAGAATACACAATTTTTTTCTATAGCTAAAATCCAATTATCACTGTGTACAAACATTTATACTCATCTAACTCTGTTATACTAATAAAACACTGGGAAACTTGCACAAGTATTTATGGGTAAATACAGAACAAAAAGAGGAAAAATAGAGTTGGATTTATCGCAGGCAGTTGAGTAATACTGTTGGTGAATGCTTTACTTGTATTCGGCAGGACCCTTTGTGATCTCAAGCTTCAGGTAGCCTGACAAACTCCTCAGCTCCATGACCAGGTGACCAAGGAGATCCCTTATATCCTGCATTTGTTTGAGGAGTTCACGCACTTGGTGACGCAGATGCGGGTCTAGGATCTCCAGAGGAGAGGAGAAGCCTGGATCCTTAGAAGAAGGGGTGGGCAGTGGAGGCAGAGGCCCAGGGCGCTCAGTAGAAGTAGTTTCTGGAGCAGCTGACTTCTGAGCAGCTGGATTCAAGATGGGGGGTGCAGCAGAGCTGGAGGGACCTGGATCATGGAGTAGGAGATACATATAAGAGGAGATACACATAAGGGTGAAGTCTGACTCTAGCCCTACCCTTATATTCCTGGTCAATTTTTCTTATTCTCTGAATGTAGCTGTGGGGCCCAATAGCAGCAGAAACTGGAGGACTCTGGTCCAAATTTGAATCTGAAGCTTGATTCCCTCTGCTTGAAAATCTTTGGCAATAAGGTCTCATCGTCAGAGAACTGTTGATTTTAGCCAGTTCCTCCTCTTTCAAGGCAGTATTGAATTTCCTACAGCATACGTGTGGTAACTGGTCTTAGGTCAACCTATTATGGCAAATGGCTTTAGTATAAATCCTTATCCTTTTGCCAGCCTTCTGCGCTTTTTTTTTTTTAAGCTGTGCGCACAGTATTTGGTAGCTTCCAGGCCAGGTCTGAGCTGCTGCAGTGACAATGCTGGATACTTAACCTGCTGTACCACAAGGGAACTCCATAGCCTTCAGTGTTTTGAGGACACCTCTGCTGGTTCTTTGAATTATTTCCTCTTCAGGATAAGCATCTCCCATTCCTTTCCATTATTTTCTTTATGACATGACTCAAGACCCCTCATCTTGGTATATGTCAGGTCAAATGCAGCCTTCTTAACTGGGACTCCCAGAATTGAATGTTAACTCCAGACTACTTCATCTTCACTCTGCGTGCTGTATTCCTACAAATGCCCAGAGGGAGTGTAAGATCTATGGGGCAGCAGCAGAGGAGCTGGCTGAAGTTTTGGTTTGGTGCGATGTGCACCATAGTCTGAAGGAAAAGTTCCCTATTTGTGCTTTCTTCCATCACCAGGGACTCTGGCTCATTGTTCCTGCCACCTGTATGTCCCTTCTTAAACTGCTCACACCAAACCCTAGCTCATGGACCCAACTGTCCTATCCCTTCCTCCCTGCCTTTTCATGCACACCAAACACACAAACACACTAACTCACTCTGAACCTTAATCTCCAGCTTGGGGCTCTGTTTCCAAACTTGATTGTCCTCAGTGGCTGCTTCACACCAGTAGGACCCAGAATGTGCCTCTGAAGCTGTGGGGATCTGGAACTCTGAGGAGGGGCCCCTGCTGCGCACTCTCCTGCCGTCTTTGTAGAAGGAGAAGAAGAGGCGGGCAGCTGACCTTTGCAGGGGCAGCTTTGTCTGACAGCTCAGGGTCACCGGGCTTCCCTCCCGGAGCTCAGCCGAGGGTGTGGCTCTGAGCACTGGAGTTGGAAACAGTTCTGAGGGAGAGAGAGGTGAGAAAGAAGAGCTCAGCCATCCTACATTCAGGTAGACCCATGACAGGCAAAGAACCCCATTTACACTTTCTTTCCCCTATTTCTATCAGGAAGGAGCTCTCTTAGAAAAGTTCCGTTTGAACCTTTCAGGTTTTCTCTCTCTTCAGTAGATAGGACTGGACTAGATCTGGAGATGGGCAAATCTGACAATAGACCAGATGCCAGTCAGTGAAAATTGGGAAGCATAGATCTGTAGGATAGAACAGTAGGAAACATGTTAAGCTTGAAATGGGGCTGAATGACTTGAAAATGCAATGCCTAGACTCTGTCCTTCCTGAAGCCCAACTTAGGCATTTGCCAGCAATCTACTCCTCAGGCCTTCAGTGATCTTGCCATCCCCAAGTGAAAGATATTTTTGGTCCCTCTGTCTCTCCCCACCTGCCTCTGCAAAAATGACACTGCCTCCAGCTCTTACCTTGAACTGTGATGGTCACAGATGATGCTGTTTCTAGGCTCCCAGGACCAGGGCTCCTGAAGACAGCACTGCAGTGGTAGTGCCCACTGTCTGCCTTTTGCGCCACAGCGATGGAGAATTCCCTGTTAGGTCCAGGGGGACCCAGGGCTGAGCCGTCTCGGTAAAAGGTGATCTGGGTCAGCGGCCAGTTTTGCCAGGCCTGGCAGCGTAGAACCAGTGGGTCTCCTTCAAATATGGGCCTGACTGAACTTTGGAGGATCAACCAGTCTGTGGTCCAAAGCAAGAGCTGAGTGTGACCCACTGTCTTCCTTGGGAGCTCCCCAGGTCCTGCCCATAAGAGACCCCTCTAATCTTTCTCTGAGAAGCCAGGTAACTCTCACCCTTGGTTGGGAACATAAATCAACTTCTCTAGGGCCTAGCACAGAGGGCACCCTGGCTTCTTAAGCTGAAGATGGGGAAGAAGGCATCCCCTCCCATGGCCAATTTTCTGGGGGTAACTTCCTGAGTAGGCTGTGGGGCTGAAAAGAGAGCTTTGGGAAATGGGAAAAAGAGCAGCCCTGCACTGGTCAGTCCTTTCTGGGACCTCACCGTAGGACACAATCAGATGGAAGGGTTCACTGAAAGTGTAGCCCTTGATCTGGAAGTCGACATCCCTCGGGTCCGTCAAGTCCTCATCCATGTGGCACCTGCTCTCCTGGCTGCTGAGAGGTACTTTGCATTGGAGTGCATCAAAACTGGCAGCTGGGGAGGCCATGGTCCGCAAAGAACCAGAAAATGATGCTGCAACTTGGAGAAAGAGGACATGAGATTGCTCTACAAGGGTTTCTCCCTCTTCTCAGGGAATCTTTAGAGTAGAATAGGAAGACTTATATGCTGAGAACTATAAAATATTAATCAAAGAAACTAAGAAAGATTCAAACAAATGGAAAGATATTCCATGCTCCTGGATTGAAAGAATTAATATAGTTAAAATGACCATACTATCCAAAGCAATCTACAGATTTAATGCAATCCCCATCAAATTACCCATGACATTTTTCACAGAACATGCAGACCAATGGAACAGAATAGAGAACCCAGAAATAAACCCAGACACCTATGGTCAATTAATCTTCAACAAAGGAGGCAAGAATATAAAATGGGAAAAAGACAGTCTCTTTAGCAAGGTGGTGCTCGGAAGACTGGACAGCTGCCTGTAAATCAATGAAACTAGAACACACCCTCACACCATGCACAAAAATAAACTCAAAATGGCTTAAAGACACCATAAAACTAGAAGAGAACACAGGCAAAACATTCTCTGACATCAACTGTACAAATGTCTTCTTATGTCAGTCTCCCAAAGCAATAAAAATAAAAACAAAAACAAACCAATGCAACTCAATCAAAGTTATAAGTTTTGCACAGCAAAGGAAACCATTAAAAAAAAAAAGGCAACCTATGGAATGGGAGAAAATAATTGGAAATGATGCAACTAACAAGGGCTTAATCTCCAAAATATACAAACAAATCATACAACTCAACAGCAAAAATACAAACAACCCAAATGAAAAAATGGGCAGAAGACCTAAATAGATTTTTTTCCAAAAACATACAGATGGCCAACAGGCACATGAAAAAATGTTCAACATCACTAATTATTTCAGAAATGCAAATCAAAACTACTATGAGGTACCACCTCATACCAGTCAGAATGGCTATCATTAATAAGTCTACAAATAGCAAATGCTGGAGAGGGTGTGGAGAAAAGGGAACCCTCCTACACTGTTGGTGGGAATGGTACAACCACTATGGGAAACAGTATGGAGGTACCACAGAAAACTAAATATAAAACTACTGTATGTTCCATCAATCCCTCTCCTGGGCATATATCTGGACAAAACTTTCATTCAAAAAGATACATGCACTCCTATATTCATCACAGCACTATTCACAATAGCTGAGACTCGGAAACAAACTAAATGTCCATCAACAGACAAAAGGATTAAGATGTGGTACATATACGCAATGGAATACCACTCATCCATAAAAAAGAACAAAATAATGCCATTCGCAGCAACATGGATGGAACTAAAGATTCTCATACTAAGTAAGTCAGAAAGAGAAAGAAAATTCCATATGATATCACTTATATGTGGAATCAAATATATGGCATAAATGAACCTATCTACAGAGAAGAAACAAACTCGTGGATATGGAGAACAGACTTGTGGTTGCCACGGGAAAGGGAGGGAGTGGGATGGGCTGGGAGTTTGGGGTTAGTAGATAAAAACTATTGCATTCGGAGTGAATAAGCAATGCGGTCCTATGGTATAGCACAGGGAATTATATTCAATCACTTGTGATGGAACAAGATGGAAGATAATGTGAGAAAAAGAATATATATATATACACATATACATAGATATATTTATAACTGGGTCACTTTTCTGTACAGCAGAAATTGACATAATTGTAATAAACTATAATAAACAATTTTTTAAATTAAAAGAACTCTCTTTTTTCCAAAAGACCCATAAGGATCTCTCAGAGGAATAATTCTGACTCATTTTGATGGCTTGCAGGTGCTGTCAGTGAATGAGCTGTGGTTTAAGGAGATGCGTAGAGAGAGAACAGAGAACTCACCAGCATAACATCTAGCTGCAGGTGCAGGAAGCCAGAGGCCAAAGACAATGAGGAGCCCAGAGCAGGCAGACACAGGACAGGAGCGAAAGGAAGATGATCAGATTCTAACATTTGTTGGGTATTTACCACGTACCAGACACTGCCAGGCATGTTAACACCTTATTTTATCGCAAAAATCTTAAGATTTCTAGGTACATGATTTCACCCTCATTTTACAAATCTCAAATGAACAGCCTTAGAAAGGTCAGTTTACCCCAAATTTTAAAAGAGAGTAGGGCGCAGAGCAAGAAAGTCATGTATGTCTGAATGCAAAGTCAGTGTTCTTTTTACTTCACTGTTCAGACTACTGAGCTGTTCAGATTTACTTCAATCTTCAGACCTTCCATGAAGGCTTTCTTTCATATTTTCATTTTCCCACATTTCATGTGGCTCTTCATCCTTGAATATGTTATTCACCAAATAGCTTTTAATACCTTCTTCCTTGCTTCCCCTTTCAGGTCTTCCTTTTTCATCCATCTCTACCTTCACATCCTCTGTTCCTTGAACATTCCCTGGCAACAGCAGAGCCCATCCCATGTCCTTCTTTCTGCCCCTGATTCTCTATTCTCAGTCTGTACTTGTAACTAAAGAACACTCCTTTCTTTGCTTCAGGGTTGAAACTAAGAGTTACAGATTTTTCACCTGATCTCCTCAGTCTATCTCTTAGCTCCATGGTTTACCCAGGTAAGGTAAATTTCTCCCATCTCCATGATTGCTTCTTGTCCCTCTTAACATCTCTCCCCTTCTTCTGGCTCCATGGCCATTCTCTTATACTCAGTTCTTCAGTCTGTCCTTTCCTATCCCACTTGCTTTGTTCCCTTCCACTTCAAAGGCCTAATACTTTCCCTTGACCTTGTAACTTCCCTTAGCAAGGCCCCTCTCTACTTCCTAATTCTCATGACATCAGTACCAAGTGCTTTCTTTAGGTCCTCTGTCAGCTCCCTTCACCACCCTGCTACTCCTTTTCAGTTCCTCCATTGTCACTCAACTGGACCTGGTCTTCTCTCATTTTGTAAAATAAAAATATTGGTGGGCTACCAGACACTTTCACTCAATAAACTTGTGGTAGGTATTACTATTCTCATTTTGTAAATAAGAAAACTGAATTCAGAGATATGAAAGTGACTTTTCCAAAGTGACCCAGAGCTAGTAAATAAAAGAAGAGGAGCTTGAAACCAGAGCATCTGATTCCATGACTGGAGTTCTTGCCACAATAGCATTGCTGTATATTAATACAGCCACCTAGTCCTGTTTCTAGATCTCAGTATAACAATTCAACAAAACTATTGTTCTGTTTTGGGGACAATGCAGGTGCTGAGAAGTCAAAGATAAATAAGACACAGTTAAAAGCCATAAACAAAAAAGCACTGTCCCTGCCTACAAATAACTCTTGGTTCAGCAGATGGCACAGGCACATGAAGAGATTGTTTTAGCATGAGGAAGAATGTAATAAGAAAGAATTATCACAGGTAGCTATCAGAGCATAAAGGAAGTTTCAGGGAGGATTTCCTGGTAAAGATGCCACCTAGCTGAGTCATTAAGGATACCTAGATGTTTGTAAGTGAGAAAGGAATTCAGGGCAATGGGGAGTGCTCATATCAGGCAGAAGTAGCAGTATGAGCAAAACTTTGGAGACAGGTAAGAGTCTAGTGTGTGAATATAAGCAGGTTGGGATTTATTAGATAATAATAATAATTTATTGCTATTATAAATTGCAAGGCTCAAAGAATGAGAGAAGAGGTTAAATAGGGGCCAAGTTACAGTGGACTTTGAATGCCATGATAAAGAGCTTGGCCCAGCAGGCTTGAATTTTAGAAATCCTTCTGGCTTCAGAGTGCAGAACTTATTTCAAGGACACAAGGCTGAGACATGACGAGTAGTTAGGAAATTGTTGGACTAGACCAAGTCAGAAATAATGAGGGCTTGTCCTAGGATACCTTTAGTTAAGCTCCATGGAAGAGACTGGCTCTATGACCAACTTAGAAGGTAGACCTTGCCGAACTTGATAATTGATCATGTATAGAGGATAAAGGTGAGAGAAGAATCTAGGTTGTCTCCCAAATTTTTGCCCTGGGTATCTAGATGGTTACTGTTAACTGAGATCAGAAATAACAAAAGGGAGTTCCCATTGTGGCGCAGCCAAAATGAATCCAACCATGAGATTGCGGGTTCGATCCCTGGCCTTGCTCAGTGGGTTAAGGATCTGGTGTTGCCGTGAGCTGTGGTATAGGTCTCAGATGCAGCTCAGATCTGGCATTGCCATGGCTCTGGCATAGGCCGGCAGCAACAGCTCTGTTTCGACCCCTAGCCTGGGAACTTCCATATGCCACAGGTGCGGCCCTAAAAAGACAAAAGACAAAATAATAATAATAATAATGAAAGATGAAATTAGGAGAGGAAGGGGCTAAGAGGACAGACAGGTTCAACTCTGGTCTTATTGTACTGAGGTACCTTGAAACACGCAGGTAGATACGTCTTCTGCAAAGCTTGATATTTGAATGTGAAACTCAAAATCATAATTAGGATTGGAGACATGATTTAGAACCCTTAATTATACTGTTATGGTAAAAATTATACAAACAAATAATCTCACTTTATCTTTCTTGTAAAGTAAAGTAGGGAGATAAGGACGCAAGTGTAGAAAACACTAGTCTTTAAGGGGAAGAGAAGAAAAGCCACCAAAGGGACCAAGAGACATGGAATACAAGGAGAAAATGGCACACAGAAGCCAAGGGAGTAGAGATTGCTGAGAAAGAAAAAGCAATCAACAGTGCCCAGTGCTGGGGTTCCCATCATTGTTCAGTGGTTAACGAACCCTACTAGTACCCATTAGGACGTGGGTTCGATCCCTGGCCTCACTCAGTGGGTTAAGAATCTGGTGTTGCTGTGACCTGTGGTGTAGGCTGCAGTCCCGGCTCAGATCCTGGGTTGCTGTGGCCATGGCCGGCAGCAGTAGCTCCTATTAGACCCCTAGCCTGGGAACCTCCATATGAGGCGGGTACAGCCCTACAAAAGAAAAAGACAAAAACAAAAACAAAACCAGTGCCCAGTGCAGCAGAGAAGTCCAGCAGGATGAGATTTTAAAAGGGTGCAATGTCATTATAGCGGTCATTGCACCCTGGCTAAAACAGATTCCAGGGGAAGCCAGACAGTAAGAATTGAAGAGTAAGTGAAATGTCGGGAAATGGAGATAGCAGGTAAAGGCTGCTCTTTCAAGAAATTTATCTGAGAAAAGAAAAAAAGAGTCAAGATTGTACCTGAGGAGGGCATCACAGTCAAGGGGATTTTTAGGATGGAACAGTGTTGAAGGTTATTATATTCAGAAAGAGCCATGCAGTTCTATACACCAAATTTCTTATACTACCCTTCACATCCCACCTGAGCACTGCTTCTTTGGAGGACTGAAGTTAGTCATCCATGCTTCTTTCTTTTGGGTCCTTTCCCCAAAGTCATGCATCTCTCCATTTCCACTTATTCAAACATTTTACTTACCAAGTAGCATCTGAGCGGCCCAGAGCATAGGAGGAGGAAAGGAAAAGACCCCTGTCGTGAGGACATAGCCCAGCTTCATGGTGACTGTGTTTAGGTCTCCTGCAGCTTCTAACACACTGACTTTCTTCAACATGAAACCTCTCAAATTAGAAAAGAGGAAGTAAATCAAACTGTCTAATTGCCTCGCATCTGGGGCCTATTTTCAACTTTACAATTGGCTTTCATTGTTCAGGTTGGCCAGGTTGGTTCCTGCATCATCAGCACCCTTAGGATTGTGGGTGAAATGGTAGCTCTCTCAGTTGTTCAAGAACTCCCCCATAAGAGCTCAACCCTCTAATTGTCTGATATCTCACCAGCCGTCACAAAAACTCTGGGAAAGGTCAGTGCCATAACCATCCATTTCACCATTGAAACAACTGGGAATGGGGGCAGGAAATTGCTTGAAATTGACACAGAAAGTCACAGTGAGAGCAATAGAGAGAACTTGTGCCCTGCCCTGTCCTGTTCCAAGTCTTACATGTTCCTATTAACCAGACTAGAGCCGGACAGAAGAGGGAAGATTGGCAATGGCACCCAATTAAATATCAGATTCATCCCCTGGTTAATCTGATATCTAATGATGGCTCCTACCATCCAATGGCCACACAAATTTGTACATGAATTTCTCTAGACTCATGACTCAGCTCTCTGTTTCTCCAGTACAACTAAGGCTATTTAATAAGTCTCAATGGAAATCTGAATAAAAGGCAGAGGGAGGCCCTGGGAAAGAGCACACAAAAATGGAAAGCCATTTTTCAGAGGACCTAGCCATAAGCCTGGGGCTCAAGTTCACAGCCAAAGCACAAGCCACTGATCCTGACGAAATTAAAGATAGAAGGCATCTGATAGCTTGAGAAACCTGAGGAGACTCCGGAATAGGGGCGATAGGGAGGCCACGACATCTCTCTTCAGCTCCAGGGGGAACCACTGTCCCTGCCTCCAAATATTTGCTGTTTAATTGAGGTCTCCTCAATGTCAGGGCCCATGTCTCTTTTTGCAGACATCAAACTCTTCTCCCTTCCCCATCATAACATCCACCAGGCCCTCAACTGGTTAACTGAAGATGAAACGAGCCGTCAGAAATGGGGGAAGACAGTCCTGCTTGAAGGGAGAAGGAGGGCCAGCATGACCCTTCAACTGTGCAAAAACCACAGGTTACAGATATATTAGCAACAGAGGCACGAGAGAGCGGATATTTCTCAATCTAAAATAAGAATTTAGAATAAATTTTCCATTATCTGAGAGACAAATGTTTTGTGCAAGCGGCCCCAGGGAATCCAGCAGGAGTGGGGGGGGCGGCAAATATGGGCATGGGGAGGAGGCAGTGAGGCAGTAAGCCTTGCAGGTGATGTGATGTGAAAAAAACCAGCAGCCACAGAAGAGGAAGAGAAGTCTAGGCCAGCCCTAATGAAAATTAAGAAAATGAAATGAGTTTAAATGGACATCCACCCCTAACACTCCCTAAAAATATAGATTCTCAGAGTTAGGTCTTTAAGGGGCTTCCAAACTAACCCCAGAAATCTTTCCCTTCTCATGCCACCCCTTCTCCTAGCTGCCCTTCCCATCAAGTCATACCTGGACAGAGACCCTCATCTGTACATACCATCTGCATCTACCCCCAAAGGATCCCACTGTCAGTATGGAGAGGAAGAAGGCCTCTGAAGATATGAGGTGAAGCGGTCATATTCTTTGCACTTAAATTTCAACTAAGCATCTGGAAAATTTTACTCACTTGAAGACTGATGCATGAACCATTCAGATCAGGTGTGATTCCCTGGGAAAAGAGTAATGTTGGGCCTATTATGTGCATATGGAGGCCAACCTCAGTTCATTGAGTTATTTCCACCATGAAGATCACCCCAGAATTCTCACAGGGTGACAGGGCAAGTTCCCATTCTCATCCCACCTCAGTACAAATTAGACTTGGATATCATCCTCAGCTGCGCCTGGCTTGTCACAAGTGGGCTGATATTTATTTTTCCTTTACTTTTAATTGAATGGATAAAAATATTTATAAAAGATGTGAAGGTATAAAGAATAATGATGCGGAGTTCCCGTCGTGGCTCAGTGGTTAACGAATCCAACCAGAAACCATGATGTTTCGGGTTCGATCCCTGCCCTTGTTCAGTGGGTTAAGGATCCGTTGTTGTGGTGAGCTGTGTGTGGTGTAGGTCTCAGATGCCGCTCAGATCCTACATTTCTGTGGCTGTGGTGTAGGCTGGCAGCTACAGCTCTGATTCGACCCCTAGCCTGGGAACTTCCATATGCCGCGGGAGCGGCCCAAGAAATGGCAAAAAGATTAAAAAAAAAAAAAAAAAGAATAATAATGCAACGCTGACTTTTGTACCCTCACCCAGTTGAGAAAATAGAATATTACCATTATCCTATAAGTACCATGTGGATCCCTTCTGATTATATCTTCTTCCTTCCCCATGACAATCAACTACAATCCTAATCTTGTATTTATCACTCCCTTTACTTCATAGTTGTTGTAATAATTTTGCCCCTGAACTTTTAGTAAATTGAAGAATATTGTATTTATTGTTCTGAGACGTGCTTTCTCCTTTTTTCCCTGTGAATTTACTAACCTTGTGCTGGCCTTGGACAAAACGTTCTTCATTCTTTTTCTGGCACCCTTCAGGTCAGATGTATGTGTATGTGTGTGTGTGTTTGTGTGTTTCATGTTTAAAAACTTTTTTTTAATGATGTTAATTTTTTTCCATTATAGCTGGTTTACAGTGTTCTGCCAATTTTCTACTCTACAGCAAGGTGACCCAGTCACACATACATATATACATTCTTTTTCTCACATTATCATGCTCCATCATAAATGATTAGATATAGTTCCCAGTGCAATACAGCAGGATTTCATTGCTTATCCATTCCAAAGGCAATAGTTTGCATCTATTAACCCCAAATTCCCAGTCCATGCCACTTAAAAACTATTTTATTTTATTCTATCTGGCTTCTTAGGGCCCAGGCTAGGAGTCAAATCAGAGCTACAGCTGCTGGCCTACACTGCAGCCACAGCAACTGTGGATCCAAGTCTCATCTGTGACCTACACCATAGCTCATGGCAATGCTATATCCTTAACATGTGAGGCCAGGGATCGAATCCACAACCTCATGGTTCCTAGTTGGATTTGTTTCTGCCACACCACAATGGGAACTCTAAAAGCTATGTTTTAAGAGTAGTTTTAGATTCATACCAAAATTGAAGGGAAGGTACAGAGAGTTCCCATAAACCTCCAGCCCCCAGAGATGCATAACTTCCCTCGTTATTGCCGTCCCCCACCAGAGTTGGTACATTTGTTAAAACTGACAAACCCATACTGACATATAATAATTACCCAAAGTCTATAGTTTACATTAGGATGCATTCTTGGTGTTGTATATTCCATAGGTTCGGACAAATGTAACCATCATTATAGCATCATACAGAGTGTTTTCACTGCCCTACAAATTCTCTGTGCTCTGCCTATTCACCCATCCACTTCCCCTACCTCTGGCAACCTCTAATTTTTTTTAATGTCTCCACAGTTTTGCCCCTTTCAGAATGCCATATAGCTGAAATCATATATTGTGTAGTCCTTGCAGATTATCTTTCACTTAGCAAAAGGCATTAAAAGTTCCTTCATGTCTTTTCGTGGCTTGATAGCTGACTTCTTTTTAGCCCTAAAAAAGATTCTATTGTCTAAATATACCAGTTTATTCATCCACTCACCTACTGAAAGTTATCTTGGTTGCTTCCAAGGATTGGCAGTTATCAATAAAACTATTATAAACATCCATGTACTAATGCTGTGGAGCATCTTTTCATGTATTTATTTAGTAAACGTATATATTCTTTCATAAGACTTTAATTCACATCTTTGCCCATGTTTTAAAGTTGTGATTTTTTTTCTTATTACTGAGTTGTAAGAGGTTTTTTCCTTTTTCTTCTTTTTTTTAGTTCTAAATATTATGTCCTTCATTACATAATATGTTTTAGAAGTATTTTATCCCAATCTGACTGATCCTTTCTTTCCTTCTTTCTTTCTTTCTTAGGACTGCACTCACGGCATATGGAGGTTTCCAGGCTAGGGGTCAAATCGGAGCTGCAGCCTCCAGCCTGCACCACAGCCACAGCAACGCCAGATCCGAGCCATGTCTGCGACCTACACCACAGCTCATGGCGACACCAGATCCTTAACCCACTGAGCGAGGCCTGAACCCACATCCTCAGGGATCCTAGTGGGGTTTGTTAACTGCTGAGCCACGAAGGAAACTCCATCATTTTATTTTCATATCATTCTCTTTTTAAAATTTTTGGTATCATCCAAATTAATGTATGTGTGTTTGTGGGGTTGTGTGTGTGTGTGTGTATGGTCCAGTATTTCTTTTCTTTTTTCTTTCCTTTTTTAAAAAATTATTGAGATTTAATTGACCTACAACACTATGTTAGTTTCAGGTGCGGCTTCTCTCTTGAAAGAGAAGGAATAGGGAGGAAGAGAAAGAGGGAGGAAGAGAAAGAGGGATAAAGGGAAAAAGGGAGGGAGAGGAAAAAAGAATACACTCAGGTCCAGTGTCATGTTGCCCAGGTGGAAGCTGGAAGTCTCCACACATGTCAGATATGAATTGAAATGACCCTCTTTGGATGCCTGCTTCACCTACAGTTAAAGTTTCAGGACACACATTCAGAAAGCACATACAAAGATGCTCTGAGATCTTAAAAATGCACCAGATCTCTCATCCTATTGTTTCTTTTTCAGGGAGCAACTCCTGGTTCCCAAAGAAAGCCAGTGTCTTACCTCCAGGAGACTAAAAGTATGGGGAAACTCACCCTGCTACCAAGTGGCCTCCTTTTCATAAAGAAAACTCACATATTCCTGGAAGATTGTGCCCAGAGCTCTTCCTTTAGCCTGACTGCTGGCAGCAAATCAAAGAATTTATTTCACAGAGGATAGTGCCCTGGGCTCCTCTTCCTTGAGAAATTAAAACTGCTTGAGGTTCTTGGGCCACGGGGGATTACACCATATATGTGTGTATTTTTTCTTACTCTCTTTGTGATGGTTCTACAGACTCATTCAGTAGAACAGAGTTAGTCTGAGTTGGCAAGAGTTACATCACAGAGACAAGCAGACTCTTTCTAGGGTTCAAAGAGATGGTCTATCGCCCCTCTCTTTGCTGCTTTCTTTATTTGGGCCTGTCAGCACAGAGCATAGCCTTCAGCTCTCAGCCCTGCATGGATTTATTAATGCAATTTGTTAATTAATTGAAATAAGTCTCTTGATTTCTTTGTTAAAGTAGATTAGCAGAACCACAGGCTTTTTTTCTCCCACACACTTGACTGAGAAAATGAAAACATCAGTAACTAGTTATTTGACAGAGCAGTTTTACAAATATCTATTCTGTGCAGGAATACAGAAATGTCAATTGCATTATTGCACAAGCAACAAATTATGACATAAGATAACCAAATAGAATTATGGATTTTAAGTCTTTTGATATTCTTATTAGAGTCTTCAGTGTAACATCTTATCAAGTTGGATTCTTTGAGCCCACTTCATAATGTAGAAGGATAATGCTCCCTCTGTTGATTCAAGAGAGAGGGGACATCTCCTTCATCTCTTTCTGAGACTCCTTTTATTAGTTATGAAGATGTATTTTTAAGATTAGAATCTGAAATTTTAATCATTAGCCCTAAAGCAAAAAGAAGGCCTATAAAATTCTATTTTGCCATTAGAAATTATGCAGAAATGAATAGGGTTTTACTTCATAATAGTAACATAAGGCACATCGACCACTGATATTCCAAATGTTATTTATAATGATGCATGTTAATTGTAGAAGGTGTAGAAAAGACAGAAAAAAGAAATAAAGGAAAAAAAATCAGACACAACTCCTTCACCTAGAGACTTTTTCTATGGATAGTTTGGTTGGGTGTTTTCCCCCCAACAAATTTGGGAGGAAAATGCAGACTATAATTAATTCTATGTATCAATAGAAAATATGTTTAAACATGCATATTAAAAACATAAAGCTTCAGATATCTTCTGGGAATGTGAATAAAAGTTTATTTTCTCTATTCCTCCTGCTGAGTACAACAAAAAGTGCTGGACATTATATCTAAAACAAAAATTAAATTCTTGGAGTTCCCATCATGGTGCAACTGAAACGAATCTGACTAGGAACCATGAGATTGTGGGTTCGATCCCTAGCCTCACTCAGTGGGTTAAGGATCCGCATTGCCATAAGCCGTGGTGTAGGTTGCAGACGCGGCTTGGATCTGGCATTGCCATGGTTCTGGCATAGGCCAGCTACAACAGCTACAACTCCACTCCTATCCTGGAAACCTCCATATGCCGCGGGTGTGGCCCTAAAAGGACAAAAAGACCAAAAAAATAAATAAACAAAAATAAATTCTTAAAAACTGGGGAGAAGAAAATAGACCAGCTTAGAGACTTTAGGACCTGAGGAATGACACAATGGTATATTTCCTGAGTTTTCTTTTTGCTTTATATATCTCAAATTTGGAGTTGAAAACCAACAACACAGAAATACCTATGGCACGGCCAAAAAAAAAGAAGGCCCAGAAAAAGTTCTCTCCAGCCAAAGGACTCGAAAAGGAACAGCTTAGTATAACCAAAAACATTCAGACAATAAATGCCCCAGGGAAAATCTGTGCCCCCACACTACCCACAAAATCATCAGATAAAGCAAACTTCAGAGCAGAGAACATTACCAAAGACAGAGAGGGACACATATAATGATAAAAGGATCAATCCACCAAAAAAGACCCTGCATTAACATGTGGCAAACAATATTATTGCAAAATATGTGAAGCAAACATGATAGAATGGAAGGTGAACTTGACAAATCCATAATTACTCTTGGAGGCTCCAATGCTCTCTCTTAACAACTGATAAAACAACTAGACAGAAAATCAACAAGAACGAAAGAGGCTCAACACCACCATTAACCACAGGATCCGTTCAATATTTATAGAACACTCCACCCAGTTACAGCAGAACATACATTCTTTTCAAGTGTCCATGGAGTATATACAAAGCTGAAACACATTCTGGGCAAAAACAAAAGAAAAAACACACAAAATCAACAAACTGGAAAGAACTGAAATTATAAAGATTATGGTTTCCAGACCCAATATAGTCAACAGAAAGAGAACAGGAAAAAAAAAAATCTATAAATACTTGGAAACTAAACAACATACTTCCAAATAATACATAAGTCAAAGAGGAAGTCTCAAGGGAAAAAAATACATTAAACTGAATGAGAATGAAAATACAATGTATCAAAATTTGTGGGACACAAAGTATTGCTGAGAGGGACATATACAGCATGAACTATTATATTAAAAAATAGAAAAATATCAATCAATAATTTAAACTCCCACCTCAAAAACCTAGCAAAAGAAGAGCAAATTAAGTCCAAAGAAAGCAGAAGAAATGGAATAATAAGGAGAAGAGCAGAAAACAATGAAAAGAGAGAAAAGAGAAAATCAGCGAAATGAAAAATAAAGTTGATCTTTATCGAAAAGATTTAAAAAAATTGACAAACCTCTAGCAAGACTGACAATGAAAAAGAGAAAGAAGGAAATAAAATAACAAAAAAGAAATTTTGTTACTGTGTCTGTAGTATAGGCCTGCAGCTGTAGCTCCCATTTGACCCCTAGCCTGGGAACCTCCATATGCCGTGGGTGAGGCCTGACAAAAAGAAACCAAAAAATAAAAATAAATTTGACAACTGAGATAAAATGGAACAATTCTTGAACAGTACAAACTACCACAACTCACCCAAAATGAAACAGATAACAGAATAGCTCTATAATTATAAAGGAAAATGAATTTGTTGTTTTTAAACTCCTCCAAAAGAAATCTCCAGGCCCAGATAATCTCACTGGAGAATTCTGTTGGACATTTAAAGAAAAAAAATAACACTTTTTTTTTTTTTTTTTTCTTTTTAGGGCCTCACTATGGCATATGGAAGTTCCCAGGCAAGGGATCAGGGTGAAATCAGAGCTGCAGCTACCAGTCTACACCATAGCCATGGCAACACAATTTATTTTTAATTTTTTGTTATTCTGTTTCCAAGTCGCATCTGCAACCTACACCACAGCTCGCTGGCAAGATCCTTACTCTGAGGGAGGCCAGGGATAGAAACCACATCCTCACAGATACAAGTTGGATTCATAACCTGCTGAGCCACAATAGGAACACCCACCAATTTATTTTTTGTTCTTTATTTTTTTGTGGCATATGGATTTCCCAGGCCAGGGGTTAGAGCCATAGTTGCGATGTAAGCTGCAGCTGCAGAAACACAGGATCTTTAACCCACTGAGCCAGGCCAGGGATCCACCTGTGTCCCAGCATTACCAAGACGCTGCCAATCCCATTTCGCCACAGCTCAAATTCCAAATTAACACCAATTTTTAAGGCTCACTTCCAGAACACAGAAGATGAGAGAACATGTTCAAACTTACTTTAAGAAGTCAGTATTACCCTGAAACCAAAGCCAGACAAAGAACATACATTATTTCTGTGTCCGTGGAATATATAAAAATATAGACTATATCCTTTGCCCCAAACAAATACAGGTTTAACACACATATAAAAAGAAAATTACAGGAGTTCCCACTGAGGGGCAGTGGGTTAATAATCCAACTGTAGCAGCTCAGGCTACCGTGGAGGCATGGGTTCAATACCCAGCCCTGCACAGTGGGTTAAATGATCAGGCATTGCTGCAGCTGTGGCTCAGATTCAATTCCTGGCCCAGGAACTTCCACATGGCAACCATTAAAACAAACAAACAAAAATAGAAAAAAACACCAAATCGCTTAAAAAAAAAAAAAAGAAAAGAAAAGAAAATTACAGGAGTTCCCCGGTGGCACTGCAGGTTAAGGATCTGGCATTGTTACTGCTGTGGCTCTGGCTGCTACTGTGGCTTGACTTTGTCCCCTGGCCTGGGAACTTCTGCCGGTCATGCCCATAGTCAAAAAATAAAAATAAAAAAAAATTACAGACTAATACCTCTCATCAATACTAATGCAAAAATTCTTTTTTTAATTTTTCTTTTTATGGCTGCACCTATGGAATATGGAAGTTCCCAGGCTAGGAGTCGAATCAGAGCTGCCGACCTATGCCACAGCCACAGCAAGGCTGTATTTGAGCCACATCTGTGACCAGTGCAATAGCTTGTGGCAATCAATGCTGGATGCTTAACCCACAGAGGGAGGCCAGGGATCAAACCTGCATCCTCACAGAGACTACATTGGGTTCCTGAGTCACTGAGTCACAACGGGAACCTCTAATACAAGAATTCTTTTCTCTCTCTCTCTCTTTTTTTAGGACTGCACCCATGGCATATGGAAGTTCCCAGGCTAGGGGTTGAATTGGAGCTGCAGTCGCTGCCCTAAACCATAGCCACAGCAACAACAATGCCAGATCTGAGCTGAGTCTGTGACCTACACCACAGCTCATGGCAATGCTGGATCCTTAACCCACTGAGTGAGGCCAGGGATCGAACCTGCATCCTCATGGATACTAGTCAGATTTGTTTCCACTGAGCCATGACAAAAACTCCAACAAAAATTCTTAACAAAATATTAGCAGATAGAATTAAGAACATACAAAAAAGAATTATACACCATGACATAGTGGGGTTTATCCCTGGGGTGTAAGGATGCTTGAATATTTAAAGTTATTTAAGGAGTTCCTACTGTGGCTCAGCGGGCTAAGAACCCAAATGGTATCGATGAGGATTCTGGTTCATTCCCTGGCCTCACTCACTGGGTTAAGTTTCCAGCATTGCTGCAAGCTGTGGTATAGGTTGCAGATGTGGCTTGAATCTAGCATTGCTGTGACTGTGATGTAGGCCTGCAAGCTGCAGCTGTGTTTCAGCCCCTAGCCCAGGAACTTCTATGTGCCAAAGGTGTGGCCCTAAAAAGAAAAAGAAAAAAGGGGAGTTCCCAACTAGGAACCACGAGGTTGCGGTTTCGATCCCTGGCCTTGTTCACTGGGTTAAGGATCTGGCATTGCCGTGAGCTCTGGTGTAGGTGGCAGATGCAGCTTGGATCCCATGTTGCTGTGGCTGTAGCATAGGCTGGCACCTGTAGCTCCAATTGGACGCCTAGCCTGGGAACCTCCGTATGCCTCGGGTGCAGCTTTAGAAAAAGAAAAAAAAAAAGCGGAAAAAAAAAGGTTATTTAATGTTAATTCACCATATTAACAGGACAAAATCAGATGATCATATCAATCAATGAAAAAAAAAAACACTTGACAAAATCAACACCCACTCATGATGAAAATTCTTAGGAAAAAAATGAATAGAAAGGAACTTCCACATTTGATAAAGAGCATCTACAAAAGGCCTACAGCTGGGAGTCCCCTGGTGGCCTAGTGGTTAGGACTCAGCACTTTCACCACCGAGGCTTAGGTTCAAGCCCTGGTGTGGAAATTGAGATCCCACATCAGCCTGCTGCACACCTTGGGTTCCCTTCAAAAAAAAAAGCCTACAGCTAACATCATACCTAACAGTGAAAGACTACATGATTTCCCCTTCCGATAGGAAACGAGACAAAGATGTCTGCTCTCACCACTTACTTAACATAATGCTAAAAGTTCTAGCCAGTTTAATAAAGTAAGAAAATAAAATTTTAAAATATTCCTACTTGATCATCTATGTAGAAAATCTGAATAATTCATTAAAAATTCCTAGAATTCAGAGTTCCCATTGTGGCTCAGTGGGCTAAGAACCCAACTGGTATCTATGAGGATGAGGATGTGGGTTTGATCCCTCACCTCACTCAGTGGATTAAGGAACTGGTGTTGCCGTGAGCTGTGGTGTAGGTTGCAGACACACCTTAAGTCCTGAGTAGCTATGGCTATGGTATAGGTTGGCAGATACAGCTCTGATTTGACTCCTACCCTGGGAACATCCACATGTAGCCGGTATGGCCCTAAAAAGACACACACACACACACACACACACAGCAATACCATTTATAATCACTAAAGAAATAAAAAGTGTAAATCTAACAAAAGTTGTACAGAATTTGTATGATGAAAACTATACAATACTGATGAAAAAATGTTAATCTAAATAAATGGAGTTCATTGTAGTGCTATTTGCAATAGCCAAGACATGGAAGCAAACTAAATATCAATCAACAGAGGACTGGATAAAGAAAATGTAGTACAAATATACAATGGAATATTACTCAGCCATAAAAAGAATGAAATAGCAGTTCCCATCATGGCACAGCAGAAACGAATCCGACTAGGAACCATGAGGTTTTGGGTTTGATCTCTGGCCCCGCTCAGTGGGTTAAGGATCTGGCATTGCCATGAGCTATGGTATAGTTCACAGATGCATCTCGGATCCTGCATTGCTGTGGCTGTGGTATAAGCCAGCAGCTGTAGCTCTGATTTGAACCCTAGGTGGGAACCTCCACATGCCGCAGGTGCAGCCTTAAAAAAAAAAAAAGAAAAAAAAATGAAATAATGCTATATGCAGCAACACGGATGGACCTAGAAATTATCATACTAAGTGAAGTCAGTCAGAGAAAGACAAATAGCATATGAGACCACTAATATGTGGAATCTAATGAAAAATGATACAAAAAACCTTGCAAAACAGAAATAGACACAAAGATTTTGAAATCAAATTTATGGTTACCAAAGGGGAAACGTGGGGTGTGGGTAATTGGGGGATTGGGATTGACATATGCACATTACCATGTATACAATGGATAGGTAACACAGACCTACTGTACAGCACAGGGTTACCTACTCTGTACTGTGTAATAACCTATATGGGAAAAGAATCTAAAAGAAGTAGATATATGTATATGTATAACTGATTTACTTTGCTGTACACCTGAAACTAACACAACTTTCTGTAAGTCAAGGATACTCCAATAAAATTTATTAAAAAATAATAAATACATAAATAAATGGAGAGTCATACCATGTTTATGGATTAGAAAAATTCAACATTGGAGTTCCCGTTGTAGTGCAGTGGTTAACGAATCCGACTATGAACCATGAGGTTGCGGGTTCGATCCCTGGCCTCGCTCAGTGGGTTAACAATCTAGCCTTTCAGTGAGCTGTGGGGTAGGTTGGAGATGCGGCTTGGATCTGGCATTGCTGTGGCTGTGGCATAGGCCGGTCGCTGCAGCTCCGATAGGACCCCTAGTCTGGAAACCTCCATTTGCCACGGGAGCAGCTCTATAAAAGGCAAAAAGACAAAAAAAAAAAAAAAAAAAAAAAAAAAGAAAGAAAGAAAGAAAAAGAAAAACTTAACATAGTTAAAAAAAGAGTCATTTTTCTCAAACTTATTATGTGTAATACATGGGTTGCACATAATTCCTGTCAAACCCTAGCAAGACAGGTTTGTAGATTTAGACAATATTATTATAAAACATACACGGAAAGACAAAGGAAGCTGAGTAGCTAAAATAAAGTTACAAAAGAGGAATTCCCAGCGTGGCTCAGTGGTTAACGAATCCAACTAAGAACCATGAGGTTGCGGGTTCGATCCCTGCCCTTGCTCAGTGGGTTAAGGATCTGGCATTGCCGTGAGCTGTGGTGTAGGTCACAGACGCAGCTTGGATCCTGCGTTGCTGTGGCTCTGGCGTAGGCCAGTGGCTACAGCTCTGATTAGACCCCTAGCCTGGGAAGCTCCATATGCCGCGGGAGCGGCCCTAGAAAAGGCAAAAAGACCAAAAAATAAATAAATAAATAAATAAATAAATAAATTACAAAAGAATAAAATGAGAGGGAAAAAAATCTCTAGTAATCAAGGTGATTGGCAGAGGATTAGACACATAGAGGAATGTTCTCTGCAGAGAACCAGAAATAGACCCACAAGAATATGTCCAACAGATTTTTGACAAAGGTGCAAAGGTAATTCAGTGAAGAAAGACTTTTTAAATAGATGGTTCCTTGAGTAATTGGTAGTTCATAGCCAAAAAAAGGGAACTTCAATTTGTCTCACATCTAATAAAAAAATGGACTCAAAATTTATCATAAGCTTAAATATAAAAGGTATAACAATAAAACATTTACAAAAATGTAGGAGAAATGTTTTGGGGGCTCTGATGATAAGCAGAGAGTTAGACTTGATACCAAAACATGCTCTGTTAAAATACAGAGATTTTCATTGAATATGTGGAAATCATCCATTGAAGGGGTTCATTTATTTGACTAACAGTAATTATAGAAATGCATGTTATAAGATTTTTGGTTAGAAGTTTTGTTTTTTGTTTTTTGGGTTTTCTGGGTTTTTTTTTCTTTTTTTCATCTTTTTATCTTTTCTAGCGCCACACCTGCAGCACATGGAGGGTCTAACCGGAGCTGTAGCCACTGGCCTACACCAGAGCCACAGCAATGCCAGATCCAAGCTGTGTCTGCGACCTACACCACAGCTCACAGCAACACTGGATCCCTAACCAGCTGAGGAGGCCAGGGATCAAACCTGTACCCTTATGGTTCCTAGTCGGATTCGTTAACCACTGAGCCGTGACGGGAACGCCTGGTGAGAAGTTTTCAGTAATCTTGTTGATGTAAATACTAGTATAATCTAAATGCTCTGATGAAATTTTGCTTTTTGGCAAAAAAAAAAAAAGAAATTAAGGAATATTTAATTTAATTTAATCCAGTTGACACAGGAATACAATAAATGAGAATAGACTAGTGGGGCAAATATCATAGATGACTTTAAATTTATACATATTCCTTGGTATTAAAAATGTAACGTTAGAAATAAGAAAGGGGATATTCAAGACTAAAAATTATTAAAAATGTAGAAGAGATTTCATTGTATAAGATAAAAAAACAAAAGAGAAGACGATCAAAAATCAAAAGTTGATTTTGTGAAAAGACCAATGAAATAGACTTTTGACAATTCTGGTTAAAAGAGGTATAAAGATTTCCCTTTGGTATTCAACCATTCAACCACAAAATTTTGTTTAAGAATTAAGAAGTAACATTGGGATGACCGCAAATCTTGGTCACATTAATGCAGAAAACTGACCTGTAGGGAATTGATTTTACTTCCCTAAAGAAGAGAAGCCTATTGAGAAGCAAAGCAATCTTCCCGGAAGTTCTGGAAAGGTTCAGGAATTGGAGGCATTAGGTACAACACAAGATGTGGATAAGGACTGATTTTAAAAATGAGGGGATAGCTGGAAAGTCTGTAAAAGGAGAAGTTAGAGTCTTAAGGCCTCTCTCATACACAGGGGGAGTAGTTGTTTCCAGGTGACTCATTTTCCTTCACTATAGATTAATTCTCAGCAGAAATTAAACCAGCCAGCAAGTGGTTGTGAACTTGGGTGAGTCAAGTGAATATGAGGTGTGGCATCAATGGTACCTGCTATACCACCCAGGCATCATTTCTCAGGACACTCTGGCAAACACAATCTACCCAAGTAAAGAAGTAAATCAAGAAATAGGAATGCATAAAATTGGGGGGGGGATTTAATACAAAAACAGATGAAGGGAAGTTCCAAGACAACTGCTGTGCAGGGGGCCTAGAAATCAAAAAATCAGGTTTTGGATTCAGGTTCGATCCCTGACCTCACTCAATTAGTGTTGAACAACAGAGATTTCTAGAGGGGACCTGAAAGAGAGAGAAAAAAGAAAGAAAGAAGGGGGAGGGAGGAAGGAAGAAGGGAGGGAAAGAGCGAGGGAGGAGGAAAATGAAAAAGAAAAACTCCTTGGTGCATTTGACCACATGGGAAATAGTGATAAGCCCCTTCAGAAAGTTTTTGAAAATTTTGGGAAAAGCTAATAATAGGTACATAGAAAACTAAACAAATGGCAAAAATGAAGCAGTAATGATCTCTAGAGGGGAAAAAAGATTATTCAGGAGGAGAAATATAATCAGAAAATATTATTTTTCTCAGTAATAAACAGTAGACATAAAATAGGGATAAACTATATTGGAGCACTAGGTAAGGAAAAGGAACTGAGTAACCACGGTGAAGTTACAGTCTCATATTCTATAGTAGGAAATCAAATGAATAATTTCTAACAGTAAAATCAAGAAAGTAGCAAATTGTATCATTTGGAAATATCGACATAAATTAACAGAACACATAGTTGAAATTGTTGAAAATGATTGCATCTGCAGAATAGGAACAAAGGGTGATAGAGGCAAAAATCAGTTATTTCTTTTTTAAATTTACTTAAAATTTTATCACATTAGATAACACTAACCATAAACCCCTTGTGCTTATAATTTCTAATTAAACCTCAAATAAAAACAAATGAGGAAATTAAATACAAACAAGATTTACAAACAAAAAAATACAAACAAAAACAAGAGCATTTTAGATAACATTTATATAGTGTCACAGTTATTTCTTGTTATATGCCTTGTACTCTTATATAATTCAAATTATGTGTTTTAATTTAATAGAAAATTAAAATTTATTTAAAAACAAAGCATTATCGTCACACACATTTAAAACATTCACATGCAGAAAAATCATACAGATCACATCACTGTGAAATGAGAATGGAAAATAACAATAAAAATGATAGCACTCATTCCTCTTGGAAATAAAACAAACAGAATGAAACACTCATCTAAATAAACCTTGAGTTAAGAAGAAAATAAAACGAAAGTTGTAGATCATTTAGGGACAAATAGCAATGACAAAAATACTTATCAAAATTGAATGGATGTAGACAAAAATAGCAATAAGAGGGAAAGTTATAGCCTTTGTAAATTTGTTTAAAAACAGAAGCATAAAAATAAATGAATAATACAGTAAATCTAAATAAAGTACAATAAAGAAATAATACATTAGAGGAGTTCCCGTCGTGGCACAGTGGTTAACGAATCCAACTAGGAACCATGCGGTTGCAGGTTCGATCCCTGGCCTTGCTCAGTGGGTTAAGGATCCGGCGTTGCCGTGAGCTGTGGTGTAGGTCGCAGACGAGGCTCGGATCCCGTGTTGCTGTGGCTCTGGTGTAGGCCGGCGGCTGCAGCTCTGATTGGACCCTTAGCCTAGGAACCTCCATATGCCGCAGGAGCAGCCCAAGAAATGGCAAAAAAAAAAAGACCAAAAAAAAAAATAATAATAATAATACATTAGAAAATAAACATGTCTTGGTTCATTAAGTCAAAAGTTGTGACCAAAAAAAAAAAAAAAAAACCCCACAGACAAACCTTTGGCAAGTCCCTAAGATAAACATATATAATAGTCAAGATGGTTTACTTTCCAAAAGTAACTCCACCTCAAAATGATTAAGCTAAAGTAAGTTATTCCCCTTTCTAGTGATTGATTTAGGAATGGGCATGTGACCTAGTCTTGACCAATATGATGGGACAGGAATACTTCTGGAGAAAGTTTTCTCATTCTTAAGAGAGAGAGAGAGAGAGACACATAGAAGAAGTAGTTAGTCCCCTTCTCTATATCTTTGGGAGTGATGCCTAGAAATGCTATAATCATCATGCAGCCAGGCTAAGGGCAACACTCAGAGGATTACAGAAAAGTGGATCCAGAGTTCTGATGTACTGGAGACATCCTGTCTCTGAACTTTTTGTTATAGGAGATAATGGATTTCCTTATTGTTTAAGCCAATTCAAATCAGGTTTCCCGTTATTTCTATCTGAAGTCATTCTGATAAAAGAAAGCAAGCCTGCATATGGGGGCAAGAGAAAAGTATAGATATATAAATTATGACAAAAAAAAATAGAAGAAAATACAATGTATATAGCTGCACAGCAGTAAAATGGATAATTTTCTAGGAAAGTAACATGTTTTTCAAAACTAATTCCAAAGATATAGAAAAAACTGATCAATAATGACAGGAAAAAAATTTGTCAAAAATCTATCGTAAAAAAGCTTTCAAGCCCATGTGACACTATAGGAGAATTCTATCAAATCTAAATTAATTAAGAAGAAGCTGAAGGATCCTAAAAACTATTAGAAACAGGGCAGATATAGGGATATAGGAAGCTGGTCTCATCTGGGCAATGTCATTGGGATGAACGAACTTCGCTTGTTTTCAGTCGTAGTGTCTCTGCTCAAGATTTAAATTCCAGGGAAATGCTGTTGATTGGCCCAGTTTGAAGTGCATGTTCTCATCTAGAATCAAGAGATGAAGTCAACCTACCTACTCACACGGACTGAAAGGGGAAGTAGAGCTATTTAGTCAAAGAGAAAACAGGTTCTGATACTAGAATGAGGGGAAATTCATGCTGGGTAGGGAAATAATCCATTATAATCAGGTTGGAAAAAATTTTAAATAGTCAACACTGAGAAGGGGGTCAGGAAATGGATACCCTAATATACTCTGGGAGGACATGCAATCATTTTTTTTGAGAGCTGCACCTGCAGCCTATGGAAGCCTGTGGGCTAGAGGTCAAATCGAAACTATAGCTGAGACCTATGCCACAGTCATGGCAACACCAGATCTGAGCCACATCTTCGGACTACACTGCAGCTTGTTGCAATGCAGGATCCTTAACCCACTGATTAAGGCCCAGGATCTAATCCATATCCTACGGACACTATGTAGGATTCTTACCCTGCTGAGCCTCAATGGGAATTCCTATAGGTGATCTTAATTATATCTTTTTCAGATTATTGATCTGATCAGGTTTTTCTATATCTTTTCTTTCTTTTTTGCTTATCTGTTTTTTTAAATTCGTGGAATAAAATAATTTACATCTAAATAAAACAGTTGCTACTGTGTAATTTATAAAGGGATTTGTTACTATAAAAATGGGCATGAGTATGTGAACAAGAAAATCACAAAAGAAGAACCATGAATGACTAGCACTTTTTTTTTTTGGCTGCCCTGGTGGCATGCAGAAGTTCTTGGGCCAGGGATTGAAACTGTGCCACAGCAGGCACAACTCCCAATCCTTAACCCGCTGAGCCACCAGAGTACTCTAATTCTAAAGCACATAGTTTGACATAAAGTAAGTCCTCAATAACCCAGTAATTGCAATTACTATTCCCTATTTTTATAACAATATGTGGGTATGAAATCTGATATGTGAATATTATAGAAAGCTATAGAAACTACCCAACAAAGGAAGCTGCTAAATCCTTAATGCAAAAGTGTTGCACAATGAAGCTGTGTCAGAGTCCCAGGAAAACGAGGCTTCTCCAAGGGCACCCACCAAACTCCCAAGGGAGCTATTAGTCATATTTCTAACCTGCTGGGATGGCTTCGTTGAGAAGGTCACATCTTTCTGGTAACTAATAGAAGGGCAGGGCAGGAAGAGTCAGCAGTCTCCACTGGGGACTCATCTGAAGCTTGGCTTCCTGAAAACTGGTGTTGCAAAGTGATTGTTTATTTGCCACGGAAGGAAGAGGAAGAGCACAAATTCACTGAGAGAAGGGTATTTGGTTTTAAGAAGAGGGACACTTGTCCTACATTCTAAATCTTTCCTTTCCTCTACCTCCTACCCATTACTACCTTCCCAAGATTCTTTTATCTTTTCTTTTCTTTTTTTTTCCCATTCTTTTGTCTTTTTAGGGCTGCACCTGTGGCATATGGAAGTTCCTGGGCTAGAGGTCTAACTGGAGCTGCAGCTGCTGACCTATGCCACAGTCTCAGCAACAGGAGGTTGGGGGTGGGGGAAGATGGAGCCATATCTGCGACCTACACTGCAACTTGCAGCAACACTGGGTCCGTAACCCACTGAGCAAGGCCAGGAATTTAACCCTCATCCTCATGGATTCTAGTTGGGTTCTTAACCCACTGAGCCCCAATGGGAATTCCCCAAGATTCTTACCATTGAAAACAAATGCATCGGATCAGTCTACGTCTCCAATTAATACAGCCTTTAAAAGGTAAAGAGAATGTTGTTTGTGTAGTATTTTATTATGAAAGTAATATATGATCTACACAGAAAAATAAAGGAAATGAAAAGCGCCAATAATTCCATCACCCTGAAACAATTGCTTTTAATATATTGGCATATGTTAGTCTGTTTCAACATTTCTGAAATCATGTATATTTATATAATTTTTCTCATGTCATCTGTAACATAAGTATTTCCCGTGTTGCTACAATCTCTTATTAAAAGTAATTTTCACTGGCTGTGTGGAAGTCTAACAGAAGAGTCCTAATGGTGAGAAGTGCTGAGGCACAGAAGAAATCAGCAGGTCAGTTATCTGAGACGGTATTGTCTGTGGCTTTCAGAAAAGGGAGCTTCAGGATTCATGTAGATAACTCTGGAGGGGTCGTTTTCCTTTGCAACTGCGAAATTCTCTTCTCCTCCCTAAGAGGAATTCAGGGCAGAAAACACCAAATCCTTATTCTCTTCCCCAAGTCCCAGGCAAGATAATGAAATTTAAATGTGGTTCTGGTAATCTGAAGCCTCTGCTTCTCCTTCTGCAGCTTCCGGATGCAAGAGAAGTGAATAGGTGATTGTATCCTCAGCCTAGAGAAAGCAGAAAGGAGTAAGGGGGATCCATAGAGAGGTCACAGGAATGGAGGCAACAAAAGAGGAGGCAGGGAGGGGTAGGAAGGAGAAGAAAAAGCAGGAGGCTGGCATGGCTCACCTCAATTTTGGCAGCCTCTTCAGCATCAGTGTGATTGGCTGTGGGCAAAAAAACAGTGATCAGCCAGGGCACTGCTATGGAATAGGGCCTACCCATGCTGCTGCTGAGACCCAAACCAGGCTTGAGGCAAGGACCACTGACTCCAACTCAGGCCTGTAGGCCAAGAGCTCCATTTCCCACCCACCCTCAGTATCCTAGACATGGCCTCTCCCACTGGCCACACTGATAAAAGGAAGTAGTCACTGGTGTTGCATTCTTTTTTTCAGAGAATCACTGAGTTTTCCTCAGAGCAAACCAGGCAGCTTTAGGGATCTGAGATCTTGGGGAAGAGATGGGGGGTGTTCAGTATTAGGGTGAAGTAATCCAGATTTTTGCCAGCCATAGTTGTGGCCTTTCCATATTAGCCAGATGTAATATATCTTTGTTGGAATTTTGAAGACCCTGATACTCACTGACCTCAAGAAGAAAAAAAGCATGAGAATGAGAGTGAGCAAGGGAGGCTGGAAGGAAGGAGAGAAGGAAGCAAGCAAGCCAGCCAGCGAATATTCTCCCTGGTTAACACCTAAAGCACATCCAAATTTCCTCATGTTTTTGCCAATAAACTCACTTTGCCAGTGCAAAAAGCAGCCTCAGTATCTGCAAAGCAGCATTCCTTAAGAAGTGGGGAAGGAGTCTGAGACAATGCATCTAGTGTCTTCATTCATCTCCAGGACATAAGGAGTTTCTGTGTCCCACGCTCCACATTCTGGAACAAACCATGCCCTGAATTCTCCTTCTAATGTATCCCTCAACAATCCCAGCAAACTAGTTGTGCTTTTTGAGAGACCATCAATCCCAGTGCCTTCTTGTGAAATAAATGCCTGGTGAAATACATTTATGCCAGGTAGAACCAAACATCAAAGGTGTTAGTCCACTTGTGTTTGGATTTGTTTCTACATTGGTTTTGTCCTGGTGCAAACTCAGGTCCACATCCCCACTTGGGCTGGCCAAGGGACATAGGGACTTTGCGCTAAGCGCAGCTAGGCAGCTGGGCCATTTTGCTCAAGCTCTCAAAGCTGTTGGCTCTGTTCTGAGTCATACTCCAGCCATCAGAGGTGGCGTCCTCAAAGGCTTCTTTTTCCTGTCCATTTCTGCTGTCTGGGAGCTTCCAGAGAAAGCTCCAGGTTTCCTTATGCTCTGGCTTTACCTACAGTCAGGAAATTGCCTGGAATACTCCTGTTCCTTTAACATACTCCCAGCTGGGCCAGGAGCTGGATGGTTACTGACCCTCAGAATGTCAGACCTGAAAGGACTCAGAGGTCCTCCAGGCCAACCTACTCATTTGCCCCCGAGAGGTGACTAAACCTCAGGATGAGGAATGACACTAAGGATTCCATTATACAATGGTGACAGGGCTAGTGCCAGGCCTGCATGTAATAAACCTACACAAGTGGGCATTAGAGCCAAGCTTTGCCCACAGAGTAAAGACCACTAATGCACCTAGTACCCCAGCACTTTCTTAAGCCAAAAATCTGCCCTTAATGTTCCACTAAGAGCTGAGCTCGGTTACCCTTTCCCTGTCACTCCACAGAGGGACATTCTGCTGCAAATCTAGGGTTTATTCCTTTGGCCTCCCTCTCCTTTCCTCCTAGAATCTTATCCCCTCAATTCTATTTGCCTCAGTCTTACAATTTCTAACCCCTGTCCTGTGCCAGCCCTTCCAAGTTTCCATGGAAAGACCTAAATATCTCTGATGTCCTGCTCTGGAAATATCCAGCTGGTCTAACCCCAGAAACTCGGACAAGGCCCTCCCCTCTCTATCTTGGACAGGTGTTCATATCTTCTCCCCATCTCCAGTGAGGTCCTCCTTAAGCCCAGGAGTTAGTCTCAGAACTGACCAAGAGATTTGAGCCCCTGCCCTCCTCCCACTGCCCCCCTCCCTCTCCTGTGCTCCCAGCAGAACTCACACAAGCCACTTCTGATGCACAAGGTGGGGCGTCACTGAGCCCCCAGAGGAGGAGCTGCACTCACCTGGTTCCTCAGGGAGGGTATCTCCCTTTTCCCTGTGCTTAGGGGTTCCTGGGAGAGCTAGGAGGGGCACATAGGAGGTTAGTAGGATTATGGGATAGGACCTGAGTCTTCAGGACCACGGACCAGAGATAAGACAAAGTTAGAGCCAACACAGACCCTTCTCCCACACAGACATCTCTCCTCCCCATTCCCCAGGGACTGCCTTAGCCTGTAGAAGGTCTAGGGAGATATAAGTTGGCTAAGCTAACAGACTGCCTTAGCCTGTAGCTGGTCTAGGGAGATATAAGTTGGCTAAGCTAACAGTAGGGACTGCTGGAACGATTAGAAAAGCCATTGTTCTGCCTTTTTTTTTCTTTTCTTCTTTTTTTTTTTTTTTTTTTTTTTTGTCTTTCTAGGGCTGCACCTGCGGCATATAGAGTTTCCCAGGCAAGGGTTTGAATCAGAGCTGTAGCTGCTGGCATTTGCCACAGCCACGGCAATGCCAAATCCAAGCCTCACCTGCAACCTACACCACAGCTCACAGCAATCCCAAATCCTCACTGAGTGAGGCCAGGGATAGAACCTGTGTCCTCATGGATGCTAGTCAGATTCATTTCCACTGAGCCACAACAGGAACTCTGCTCTGCCTTTTATTTATTTATTTATTTATTTATTTATTTATTTTTTGGTCTTTTTACCATTTCTTGGGCCGCTCCTGCAGCACATGGAGGTTCCCAGGCTAGGGGTCGAATCAGAGCTGTAGCTGCCAGCCTACACCAGAGCCACAGCAATGCAGGATCCAAGCCGCGTCTTTAACCCACTGAGCAAGGGCAGGGACCGAACCCGCAACCTCATGGTTCCTAGTCGGATTCATTAACCACTGCGCCAAGATGGGAACTCCTGCTCTGCCTTTTAAAATCACCTTTCTGAAAATCATAGACTTGGAGAAAAGCCTTGTGGCTACCTGATGGGAGGGGGAGGGAGTGGGAGGGATCGGGAGCTTGGGCTTATCAGACACAACTTAGAATAGATTTACAAGGAGATCCTGCTGAATAGCATTGAGAACTTTGTCTAGATACTCATGTTGCAACAGATCAAAGGGTGGGGAAAAAATGTAATTGTAATGTATACATGTAAGGATAACTTAATCCCCTTGCTGTACAGTGGGAAAATAAAAAAAATAAATTAAATTTAAAAAAATTAAAAAAAAATAAAATCACCTTTCTCCCTCTCAGTATCTCTCCCTGTTTCTCTACATGTATTTATTATCAGTAACTGAGGTCTTGGCTATGAACCATTTGCAAAGTGGTTTGTGGTTTGCTGTGTGCTAGGTACTGTTATAAGAGCTTCAGATTCGTTTATACTCAACCCTATGATGTGGGTTCTATTTGTGTCCTCATTAATCAGATGAAGAAATGAGGCACAGAGAAGTTGAATGTGATGAGAAAAACTTTTGCTTTCCTGAAAAAAAACAACTTTGTTTCTCTGGGTTGCTGCCTAGGCATTTTACAGTGTTGATAACCCTGCTCACACCCAGAGTTTGGACATTTAAGATAAGGACCTGGGGAGTTCCCGTCTTGGTGCAGCAGGGGCGGATCTGACTAGGAACCATGAGGTTGCAGGTTTGATCCCTGGGTTAGGGATCTAGCGTTGCCGTGGGCTGTGGTGTAGGTGGCAGACGAGGCTCAGATCTGGCGTTGCTGTGGCTCTGGTGTAGGCCAGCAGCTATAGCTCCGATTAGACCCTTAACCTGGCAATCTCTATGTGCCACGGGTGCAGCCCTAAAAAAAAAAAAAAAAAAAGATAAGAACCTGAGTTTAGGATTCCCACCATAAGTTCTCACTCCGCTTCTCCTGGGGGCACCTTTTAAAATAATGCCTTTAGAGTTAAGCCCACAAAAAAGTTAATGTCCTCCACCCAATCGCCTTATAAGAAATAGTTGCTTGCTGTCCTGCTGGCTCTTCCCTGCTCACCCATGACCTGGGACAGAGGACTGCCACCCCCAACCCTCCTCATTTTTGGGATCTGTAAGTAACAAATCTTGTGACACTACTTCCTTTGTATGAGGGTATTGAAATTGTGCCTTCAATCAAAATGACCCCAGGGTTTTCACTTCCCCAATCTGGGGACTCAGCTGCTAAGGGAGCTGCTGACCCCATTTGGGTGATTTATGCCTCCTCGTTTATCACATCGCAAACTGCATGTTCTTAATTCACCAGCTCCATCTTGTCAACACATTGAGTAACTCACCCAAGGTTATTCAGTTGATGACCTGAGGAGCTGAGATTTGAACTCAGGTAGTCTGCCGCACCAGGTTGCTTCATCACTACACATCATTGCCTCCCTATGAAGCCTTCTCTAACTGCTCCAGTCCATTTTGGGTTATGCAGGCTCTTCTGTACCCAGTCATACCTTTTGCCTTCCCTAATACTGGTCTTATCCCCTCTTATTATCATGATCTATTTGTACTTCAGCCTTCTGCACAAAATTATGAACTCCCTGAGGGCAGAGACAGAACTTCTTTATCTTGGCATCATCCACAGAGTCTATTGCAGTGCTTGATACATAAGCAAGTTTGTTCTGGCCTTCTCAAATGAAAGGTTGAATGAATAAAATATGGGACTATATCTGAGTGCTAAGGATTCTCTAGCACAAAGACAGCAGTTCTAGCAATGTGTGGGGTTAGGGCCTTGGCTAAGTAGGACCTGATAATGAGGGACCAAGAGGAGCCACAAACCTGAAATCCGCTTTCGCCTGAGGCGGAACCAGGCTGCTATGGCAGCAGCAATAGCCATTGCAACAATCCAAGCAACCACAGCCACAACTATCGTCACCAGCAAGTTGTTCAAGCTGGACCCTGGGAAGACAGAACTCAGGACAGGCTGTACTCACCCTGCCCCACCTCAACCTCCCTGCCCTCCTCCAATGCTATACTTGGAGCTGTTTTCTCTTTGGGTCACTCACAGGTACTGGACTCACTTTCTCCCCCAACCTCACCTGCACCGGATTTCTGTGACTGGCCTTCTTCCTCCCCATCCTCAGCTTTCTCTGCTAATCAAATGAAGGTACACTGTGTAAGGCAGAGGGAAGTACTCCTCTTAGCCCTCGGGAATAGAACGGAAGGTGGACCTGAAGCCTCTGCCACTGTATCCAGCACAGCCTTAAACTGTCAGGGACATGCCATGCCTTTCAGAGCGGAATGGACATAGCATGAGACATAAGAGGAAATTAGGAAAACCTCAGCTCTTAGGAATGTCCAAGAGCTCAGGGAACCTCTGCACCAATGAGAGAGCTCTGTTCTGCTGCTGTGCATATTATGATGGGGCCTATATTTCAACAACCTTGTCACCTATCACCTGGAAGCTAAGGACTCTGAGCTTTAGCCACTACTTAGTAGGCGCCCATATCCCTGCCCTCTGCCCCAGTGCCCAGGTTTGCTGTTACGGCATTTCTCAGATCTCCATGTAGGTCCGTATGGCCTTATCCTTAAATGTCCATCCCTTCTACTCTCCTCCTTTCATCTTGACAGAGTTCCCACCTTGGACAGTGATGTTCACAGACTGTGATGAGTACGACATCTTCCCGATAAATCCTGTGCAGTGGTACTCGCCACTATGACTCTGGTTTGCTTGTGGGATGGAGAAGTTGGAATCCACATAGGAAAACTTCTTAGATTTTCCATTCTGGAAAAATGCAACCTTATGCAGAGGCTTGTTTCTCCAGCTATGGCACCTCAGCAAGATGGGCTCCCCTTCCTGGAAAACCAGACTAGAGGTTTGGAGCAGCAGCCAGTCTGAAAGACACAAAGAGACCACAGGATCCGGGAGGTCTGACTCAATACTGAGACCCAGACCATCCTTACTGGTGGGATGTTAGGTGTGGAGGGGAAAGCTTAAGTTTGGAATCAGATTGCCCTGGTTTCTAATTCTGGCCCCATCATTTATGAGCTCTGTAATTGTGAGCAAGTAATGTTAACTCTTCCAGGCCTCAGTTTCCTCTTATGTGAAAATGGTGACAATCACATCATTACCTCTCTAGAATTTGCAGGTGCTCAGGATATGCTTGTCATCAGGTTCCTGTCCTGGAAGAAGCCAGCTGCAGCCCTGTCACGCCTGACAGGGCTCTGTAGGAAAGATGCAGGAGACTCTGGGGTACAATCCCTTCTCTGAAGTGGGGGGGGGGTCCAGTCTGTCATGGGAGATAGCAGGTGAGGGGGATACAGCAGAGATATATGTCTTTGGGGAAAGTCATGAACATCCAACAAATATTAATTTGGTGCATATTAGTAAATGTGGAATTTCATTTCAATAGGGTCTTTGTCTAAAGGCAGCCATGTCATGGGTGGGCCATTAGCTTTCTGTGTACTTTCTTCCCCTCAACTTTCATCCGTTCACTGAGGAAAACATATATTCAATTTCTTATTCCTCTTCCCCTTCTTCATCATCATCATCATCTTCTTCTTCAGGCTGTGCCCACAGCATGCTGAAGTTCCTGGGCCAAGGATCAAACTCACACCACAGCAGTGACCTGAGCCACAGTAGGGGCAATGCCAGATTCTTACCCACTAGGCTATGAGGGAACGCCTATATTTAATTTTTTTGTTGTATAGGGTATAGAGGCTAAGGTGGGTACTTGTAATCCTGACCTCAGCCCACATACTCCTTTTTCCTAAAGCTATAGGACTGAGCAGAGTTAGAATTGGAAGGAAAGTGAAGAAAACAATGGATACATGGAAGAGAACCAGGAGATGAGATAAAAATGACAAAAGCCACATGTGTGCCAGCCACATGTGTTTGGCTACAAACATACTAGGTCCCTGAAGCAAATCAGAACAATGCCAACAAAAGTCTCTACACAGATGAGGGAATAAGTGACAACAAAGAGAAAGCTCTGGGCCACAGCTACAATGGGACAATCCAGAGGAAAGCTGGGGGACACCAGATCTTGCTACTTGTGTCACAGGAGCTAGAAAACCCCACTTCTCCCACTGGGAAGGAACCCCTCTGTCCCAGCCATTTCCTTCCCTATCATCCTGTGTATTCTTTCTCTTGGAAAACTCAGACCCTTGCAGGACATGCCACACCAGGATTAGGTGAGCAGTCCTGGTTCTCTAGAATGCCCCTCTTATAAAGCTTGAGTTAGGGTAGAGGTAGGGAAGGCTAAGAATTGTAAAAAAAAAAAAAAATTTAATGAAGTGGAACCCAGAGAAAATGTCAAAGCTGCTTGCATGTAGCACCAGCAACCAATTCTTGCACTTCCCCTCCCTGCTTGGCTAAAATCCCCTCTACAGAAGGTGCACCTCATTAGAACAGCATGTTCTCCCTAGCAGTCTCAACTGGTATGAGCTTATAACCTGGAAAGTGGGGAGTGTCTGCCTAAGGCTGGTTTGTTCAAGAGGGCCAACTTACGCCTCCTTGAGGACAATTTCTTGGTGCATGTCTTGAGGGCAGGGCCCAGTTTCATGTCCATGGTACTCATGAGATGTTCTTTAAGAAATAAAAGGGCTTTTGCATCAATCTCCTGGGAAGAGAACTCCTCTGCAATCTTCTGGAAGTCTTGAAGAGAGGCGATAAACTCATACAATCTTCTACACTCCACTGGCTAAGTTTACTGGACAAGAACACAGGGTTGATGCTGTGAATCCTGGGGTAGGCAGAACTGTGTCAAAGTTCCCTGGGTCACACTCCCCCTGACCAGCTCTCACTTATAAAGACCCAGGGACATTGGAGAGAGTGCTTCATCCTAAGTGGAATTCTCTGAACCCTCGCTAGAGTCCTCTTACCTTCAGAGCCACTTGCCCTGGATCTTAGCATGGGTAATGTCAGAGGAGCTGCAGTAGGGTCCACACTGGTGAACACAAGCATTATGGACTTCTCAAGACACTTCCATGTGTTTTCCTCTTCAGGCAGAACTGAGGCTACAGCTCACACTATACCTTTTTTTTTTTTTTTTTTCTTTTTCATTTTTTGCCACCCCGTGGCATATGGAGTTCCCGGGCCAGGGATCAGATCCGAGTCTCATTTGTGACCCAAGCCGCAGCTCTGGCAATGCTGGATCCTAAACCCCCTGTGCTGGGCCGGGGATCAACCTGCTTCCCAGGGCTCCAAAGACAGGGCCAGTCAAGCTCCTATACTCTACCTCTTAGTGCAACTCATGGAGTAGAAACTCTTGGAGCCACAGAACTGTTCTGCAGGAGTGCACTTGCCACAAGGCTGGAACTTCAGGAGATTTGTCCTCTTGACTACTCAGCAGGTGGGCTGTCCCCTCCCCAGGGGCCACCTGACTGATTCTCATTCAGCCTTGTCGGGAGGCCAGTCTACATAGAGCAGCTTCTCAGACTTTTGAGTAACAAACAACCCACTGGGAAAGGTTCTGCTCCATCCTGGATTCCAAAGCCCTCGATCATGTGGCTGAGCATGTGGGGCTTCACCATGGAGGTTTGAGTCACCCATTTGTCTGGACACCATGGCTAGTGTAGGAGGTGGTGCTGTGGGCAGGGGCCATGGCTGCCAGTTCCCCCTTTGGTGAATTAGCATTCCCTCTGGTCACTGGTTCAGCTTCTTCTCCAAACTGCTCTCCTTCTCCTCGGTGGCCTTGGAGCTCACTGCTAGTGCAGAACCCTTGGCAGGAACCCTGAACCCAAGGTGAAGACATCATCTCCTTCCTCCTTGCATTTGACAGCCAATGTCTGGGTTTGCACAGCAGGTACACAGACTGCATGTAGAAGACAACAGGGACCCAGACCTGTTGGCTGAGGGGCAGTGAGAGTCGTGGCTGCTGCTGCTGCTGCTGCTGCTACTGCTGCACCTACTGGAGGTGCTGTGGGGAGAAGTACCGGGATTGACAGTGCTGGAGCTGTCACCAGCGGTCGATAGCAATCTGCTGCCTGGTCATCACCTGTTTCTCCAAGAGCTGGATCCGTTGCTATTGCTAAATTGGTGAATGGGGCTGGATCTGTGTGTGGGTGACTGAGCTAGTAAGGGTCTGCCTGGGGGCAGGTGTAGCTCTCTATGTCAGGTTCATGCCCACATCCTGCTGACCACTCCCATCTGCTTCTGTCTTCTTGGCCACTGCACTTTCTGCCTCTGTCCAGCCACCCTGGATCACCATCAGTGTTTGAAATGCAGGCAAGGGCTCCACCACATCCGCCTTTCCTGGGACAGCTTCCACCACCACCCATTCCAGAGGAGGAACTGACTCAAGGCCCATTTCTACCTGGACCCATGGACCTCAGAATGCTATTCCCACTGCCTCCACCAAATGGACTAATGCTAAAGACTGGCATGATCCCTATAGAGGAAACCTGAGCCACAGCCAGATGTCTGGGGAGGCTAGAGACAGGGGAGGCTCAACGGGAGAACAGTCTTCTGGTTGGAGACTTGGGTTGAGGCCTGTTGGTTCCTCACTGCCCAGTGCTGCTCCTGATCTGCATCTACACGGACTCCAGGAGCCTGAGCAGCTGGCACCTCCAGCCGGACTACAGTCACTGTCCTAATAGGCATCAGGATGAGTTGAGAAGCTAAAGGCACATTCCAGCCCATGGTCTGGTTTACTTGGAAAAGGTTCCCCAGCTGTAGTCTTAGGTACATCTGGGCCTGGAACAGGTTGAGGGGAGGAGGAGGTGGTGTTTCCCAGGAGCAGAGCTTGGGTCAAAGTGGTAACATTGGGAGAGTTCACACTCGAGGACTGGCTGGTCAGTTGGGTGGCTGATGTTGTGGCCAGATTGACTGAGGCCTGGGTGTCGGTCAGCTGCTGTGTAGTGCTGGTGTTTGGGGAGCTGGCCTGCTGACTAGCAGCACTTGTGATCAGCTGCACAGAGGCCAGGCTATGCAGCTGGGTCCGCTGAGCAGCAGGTGCACATGAACTGGTAGAAAGACGGGGGCCCATAGAGCTATCACAGCAATGCCTGCAGAGCCTGTTCTGCTTGCTGTTCATACAGTGGCTTTGACTATCGGGGGCCGAGGGCTACCACCTGAGTTGGGACTCTCATTGGTGCAACTGGCATTCTGTTGGCTCTAATCTCCACTAGTGACCCAGGGTCCCCCAGGCTATTGCTCTGGCTCAAGACTTTCACATCGAGCTCTGCACTCAGATCTTCCAGGGCAGTGTTCAACTCACATGCTGGGGTCCCCTATTGCCAGGCAAGGTGGCTGGGGGTAGGGGTGATCATACAGTCATGAGGGGTGGAATTCCCTCATCTCCACCCCATTCCTGGAGGGTCGGGGCACTGAGGTCAGGGCTCTGCCAGGCCTCTGGGGATTCCCTCCAGGACCATCTTTCCCTGCTAAGCCCAGAGGGGAAAGATGATAGGTCTGGGGCCGAGGCCCATTTGGCCTATTAGCTATCTTTGAGGAAAATTTAGGAGCCAGGTAAGAGAAGGGGACAAAGTGAAGTATAACAATGACAATATTCATCATAATTGCATTACGCCTTTTCTTTATGGAGAACCTACTTCTTGCCAAGATCTTTGGAGAATCTTTTTTTTTTTTTTTTGTCTTTTTGCCATTTCTTGGGCCGCTTTCCTGCGGCATATGGGGATTCCCAGGCTAGGGGTTGAATTGGAGCTGTAGCCGCGGGCCTACACCACAGCCACAGCAACGCGGGATCCAAGCCGCGTCTGCAACCTACACCACAGCTCACGGGCAACGCTGGATCCTTAACCCACTGAGCAAGGCCAGGGATCGAACCTGCAACCTCATGGTTCCTAGTCAGATTCGTTAACCACTGAGCCACGATGGGAACTCCCAAGGTCTTTGGAGAATCATTGATCTGTTCAGCAAACAGTCATTGAGCCCTGCCCTGTGCCTGAGGCTGGAAATACAAATAAGATTAAAACACCACTTTCACCTCAAGTTGCACAGAGAGCCGGGGTTGGGGGTGGGGCAGGGAAATGCTGATTCTCACCAAGACCTGATAGAGGAGACAGTAGTCTCTCCATTGAGCAGATGAAGAAACTGTGGCTCAAAGCTAAATGGAATCATCATGTTTACACGGCTAGTAAGTTCCAGGGCTAGGATTCAGTTGTGGTCTGTCTGTGCATTTGACTCTGCTGTAAAAATGGAAGCGGTCCTATGAGTTAGGGATTTCCTTCTGCCTCTCTCACACTCAGCTGCCTGTTTATGGCCTTCTTACCTTCTTGTTCAAGTCAGGACCGAGGCAAAATTGCCCAAATACTGAGAAATCTCTTAGGCAGTTCCACCCTACCGCACATACTAAACCAAGGTGGTGGGTGGGAAGGGAAATGAGTGGGCAAAAATGACTTCAGATTCATAGCCATGCTTCTCAGTAAACAGGCCACCCTCTTCCCTAAAAACCTCTGCCCTGTAAGCTGATTTCATCTCTCCTTGTCCTCCCAGACTCTCCCAGGCCTTCTTCCACTAACCAGAAATCACATCCAGATGCACAGGGTCGCTGAGACTGGAGTAGGCAGTCTGGCACCTGTAGTATCCGCTGCTAGCTCTCCTGGCCTTAAAGCTGAAGCTGGGCTGGTTCTCGGTCCAGGTGAAGTTCCCATTATGGAACCACTGGGTGGTGGTGTTCCCAGGGTCATGGTCGCCCTGGCACGTCAGTGTCACAGAATCCTCCTGGAGCACATTGATCCATGCAGGCTGAAGCTTCACCTCAGCCTTTGGGAGAACTGCTAAGGGGCAGAGAGAAGAGGCAGCATGAGGAAAGGGGTCCCCTAGGGCCCAAGTAGACCCCAAATGTTGGATAATGGGAAACTGTGGCCCTGCTGGAGACATCAGGAGAGGAACCCAACCAGAACTGTTGTGCAACTGAAGGCAATTCCTCCAACTCATATAGCCCACCCAGGGGCCCCAAGAAGCCAAGTTCTCCCAGGGAGCTTGTCTGCTCCTCAGGCAGAATAAGAAGGAAGGGAATAGGAGAGGGGGCAAGGCAGACACATTACAAATACAAGTACACCTGACCAAAGGATGTCTAACCGGTTCCTTCTTTCTCTCCATCTCTCTGTCTCGTCTCTCTCTCTGTTCCTCTCTTTCTCTCTCACACACATGCACTACACATACATCTTTTTGGGGAATCAATTTCTCTCCTATAAATTGAGGTATTTGGACGTTAGTAGATAAATGCTCTCCACAGTTGGATGAAGACAAGTGGGGACATCTGGTGGAGATGCCAGGCTGAGAGTCAGATGTCATGTTTCTGTTCTACCCTCTTCTACTCCTTTACCTTAGGATAGACCTGTCCTGACACCCAAGCACAAAAGGGTCTCCGTGGTCTCAGTAGAATGAGAAAGGGGGAGAAAGACTGGAAAGCCAGTCCAGGGAAATCCCGACTTCAGTGCCGCAGGGAGAGCCCCATCCCCCTAACTAGTCCTGGGAAGTAGAGAGTTTAGTGGTGCAGAGAAAGAGGTGCTCAGCAGAGTTCACACAACCACACTGCAACCAATGGTATCTCCTCCTGTTAATGCCCAGGGATATAGGCCGTAAAGCCCTCAGATATATGAAAAGTACAGGATTTATCAAAACATGAGTATAACCTTAGCATGATTTTGTATGCAGCTACAATTAATTTTTTTTTTTAAGTCTTTTTGCCTTTTCTAGGGCTGCTCCCGCAGCACATGGAGGTTCCCAGGCCAGAGGTCGAATCGGAGCTGTAGTCACCGGCCTACGCCAGAGCCACAGCAACGCAGGATCTGAGCCGCGTCTGCAACCTGTACCACAGCTCCCTGCAACGCCAAATCCTTAACCCACTGAGCAAGGCCAGGGATGGAACCCGCAACCTCATGGTTTCTAGTCAGATTCGTTAACCACTGCACCACGACGGGAACTCCAGCTACTACTAAATTTGCCTGGGCTTGTGAATTAGTATGGAGAGAGGAAGGCGATTGAAGTAGAAAGCAGTTCTTTTCTGTGACAGTATCTGTGAGGTCTCCTGGTTAACAGAACCAGAAGGCTGAAGCACCTGTACACAGTACTGCCCTCCCCCCACTTCCCTGGGAGGAAGGAGAAAGGGACAAGGCATCTTGGGGGAGCAATTACTCTTTCCTGGCTCTGCCTAGGTCTGGGGTTGCTGCTGCATGCAGACAGAGCATCTCCAGACAGGGTGCTGGGAACAGAGCAAGGGGATAGCTGTGGGGAAAGAGGATGTGGGTGGAGCACTTACCACGTGTCCCAGGAACAGGAGCTGTAAGAGAGAAAGCAAAGATCAGCATGGTGTTTGGATTCGTTGATTCATGGTTATAAATAATCACCTCCTTGCCTTTCTCCTTAATTCTCCTGTCCTTCTCTGGCTGCAATTCATTCACCTGTGTTGTCTGTCACCTTTACTTCTTCAGCTATGTGTTAATGAAATTTCCACATAGAGGCTGGATTCATATCTGTAAATTTACTGTCTCCATATTCAAAAGGACACCAAACTGCCATTCTGATGCTTTTCTCTAGTAAATTTGCTCTGAGGCTCTTGGTAGTGACACTTGGTTTTTTCCTCATACCTCAAACTTTCCCATCTTCTGCCTTCAGTCCCCTCTCATTCAAAGCTAATGTCCTCCTTTATCCTCACAGAGAAAACAAAAGCAGTTAGACAGAAGGTCTCACGTCTTCCCCTAACTAAACCCTCTATCCTATTTGTGTCTCTACCCATCTTCCTTTCTTGGTTTTCACTGGGACAATATCTTTCCTTCTATCTGTGGTCAGGGTCTATCCTGTGTCACCTTCCCTTTCACCCTCTCAAGGATTTCCCCCTCTCGGTTATTTCCTTTTGCTTCTGCCTCACCCATTTCTCCTTCTTAACTGGATCTTTCCTACCAAAATAATTATATTCCAGGATCTTTCATTAAAGGGAAAAAAAACACACACTTGGTCCCACATACAATTCCAAAATTATTTCTCTGCTCCCTTTCCCAGCCTGATTTCTCAGTTCTTTTTCTACATAGGCTGTCCTGATTCCTTCTCCTTCCAATCACTCTTTCATTCTCTGCAATTTGAACTCTGCCCTCACCAGTCCACTAAAATTTTTCTTGTCAAAATCGCCAATGACTTTTCTGTTGTCAAATCAAGTGGACATACCCTATCACCTCTCCCAGGTTCCCCGATAAAAGTGTATATCTCCACCATCTACCCAGGTAATCATGCCTGAAAACTGCAAGTATTTTTATTCCTCTCTCTCTCCCAAACTCCTTCTGCCTTTGCATCAATAAGTTGTGTTCTGCTTCCAATTAGTTCTTGAATGCATCAACTTCACTCCACATTACTATTTTATTTTATTTTATTTTATTTTATCCTATTTTAATGGCCATGCCCACTACATATGGAAGTTCCCAGGCCAGGGATCAAATCCAGCTATTCCAAATCCTCAACTCACTATGCCAGGCCTAGATTGAATCCACACTACCACAGAGGTAATGCCAGATCCTTAACCTACCAGATCCTGTACCACAGCAGGAACTGTCATACTGCTTTGTCACCACAAGCTTTCTTCCATCTCCTAATTTGTCTTTTCCCTTCTTTTGTTCACCCTGCAATTCATTCCCCATGGAGAAGCTAGCAGGTTTTGTTTGTTTGTTTGTCTTTTTGTCTTTCTAGGGCCAGACTCGCAGCACATGGAGGATCCCAGGCTAGGGATCTAATTGGAGCTGTAGCTACCGGCCTACAGCCATAGCCACAGCAATGCCAGATCTGAGCTGCATCTGCGACCTACACCACAGCTCAGGGCAACACCAGATCCTTAACCCGCTGATCGAGGCCAGGTATCGAACCCGCAACCTCATGGTTCCTAGTTGGATTCGTTTCCGCTGTGCCATGAGGGGAACTCCTAGAGTTATTTTTAAAATAACAAATCAGGAGTTCCCATTATGGCTTAGCGGAAATGAACCCGACTAGTATCCATGAGGATGCAGGTTCAATCCCTGGCCCTGCTCAGTGGATAAAGGATCCAGTGTTGCCATGAGCTGTGGTATAGGTCACAGACACACCTCAGATTCTGCCTTGCTGTGGGCCAGCAGCTGTGGCTCTGATTTGACCCCTAGCCCAGGAACTTCCATATGCCATACATGCAGCTGGCCCTAAAAAGAAAAAATAAAATAAAATAAAAAATTTTTAATAAAATTTTTAAAAATCAGATAATATCATATCCCTGCATACAAGCCTTCAATACTCTTCCTTTGCTTTTAAAATAAAATGTAAATATTTACCAGGCCACACCTGATAGGACCCTTGCTCACCTCTCCAGCCTCATCTCGAACCCCACTTTCCCTTCTCATTTAGCCCCAATAACACCAGCCCTCTTGAAATTCTTCAAACTTGGGGCTTTTCTGCGTGCTGATCTCTCTACTCCAAACCTCCTTCCTTTGTATCTTCAAATCACTTAATCCTTATCATCTGAGTCACTTCCTCAGAAAATTCTTTCCATATCATCCTGTTTGTGTAGGCGGTTCTCTCATCTCCTCCACAACAACTGTTCTTATCAGAATATCCTGTTTACATCTTCGGAGCCATTTTCTAACTTATATTTATATTTATTTTTGTGTTGCTTATATCCCTCAGTAGAAGGTAAGCTCAAAGAGGGCAATAACCGTGTTAATTTTATTTGCCAGCGCTCTGGAAATCATTCATTGAGTCCATCCAGGTGGGAGATAGGAGAGCCCAAAGTTGTATTGATAATAGAAAGTGAAGACGAGGAGTTCCCTTTGTGGATCAGAGAGTAACGAACCTGACTAGGATCCACGAGAATGTAGATTCGATCCCTGACCTCACTCAGTGGGTTAAGGATCTGGCATTGCTGTGAGCTGTGGTGTAGGTCGAAGACGTGGCTCGGATCCCACGTTGCTGTGGCTGTGGCTGTGGTCGGCAGTTGTAGCTCCAATTCGACCCCTATCCTGAGAACCTCCATATGCTGCGAGTGTGGCCCTAAAAAGCAAAAAAAAAAAGAGAGAGAGAGAGAGAAGAAAAAAGAAAGAAAGTGAAGATGAGATAATGGAAAAAATAAAAATCATTTTAAAAAAGTGAAAATGACATGGGCATGAGAGAAATTTAAGAGGCAGAGAGAACGTGGCACTTGATGAGATGTGGGGATGATATAAACAGCTGACTAGGAAAAAGGTTGATTGTGGTCACACAAATGTAAATGTAGAAAGGACAAGAACATTTTCGAGGGAAAGATGACAGTTAGATTATAAATACATTGTGTTCCTGAGGCGACAAAGCAATTCGGAAGTTTCCAACCAACAGGTAGAAATATGAAATTGTACTTGACACAAATAAGAAAGATGGGTTTGGAAATTACTGACATAGAAGTCATAGCTAAAAACCAGAATGTGTAGGATTGACAGCATGACAGTGCGGGGAACGGGTAAAGTAGAGACCAAGAGGAGAAGGAAGAAAATAGTTAAGAGTCCAGAAAAGTAAAGTCAACTTCCATTCATTCCTTCCACATTCAAGAAATATTTATGAATATTAAACAGCTTTACACTCAGTGTAGTCACTGTGAGGGAGACAAAGACCGTGTGCTCTAGGTTAGGAAGGCTGTCTCTCCTGTTTACAGATAAATCCCCAAGTCCTAGAACTGAGCCTGCACATGGCATTTATTTGATGTTTGAACAAGGAAGTTTGTGGAATCTTTGAAAAGCAGAGAGTTCAGAGTATACACTGCCTGGCTCTAAAGGAAATCCACTCGGAAGAGTAGAATTGGAGCTTTACTAAGCACTGGAGACACTGAAGGTATGTATGGAGGGCAGGGACTCCTCCAGAGCTGTAGTTGAGGAAGTCATGACTTCAGGGTGCAGCATGGATTCAGGCAAAAGGACACTAGGAGCAATCAAGAGTGGATCAGGAGGGAGTTCCCATTGTGGCACAGTGGTTAATGAATCTGACTAGGAACCATGAGGTTGCAGGTTTGATCCCTGGCCTTGCTCAGTGGGTTAAGGATCTGGCATTGCCGTGAGCTGTGGTGTAGGTTGCAGACGCAGCTCAGATCCCATGTTGCTGTGGCTCTGGCATAGGCCGGTGGCTGCAGCTCTGATTCGACCCCTAGCCTGGGAACCTCCATATGCTGCGGGAGCAGCCCTAGAAAAGGCAAAAAGACTGAAAAAAAAAAAAAAAAAAGAGTGGATCAGGAGGTACTGTGAAAATTGAGTTACTGAGCAATGAAGACCAAAACAAGGCGAGGTGCGGCAGATAAGGATCAAAAAGATGGAGTAAATCCTTGCTGACTTAGCAAAATGGCAAATGGAGGAAAATACCAAAGCCTCTCCCAGGAGTCTTGTCTAGGCATCACACTGGTATCACCCAGGCAGAGGTAGGGAAGCATACCACCTCTCCAAGCCTGAGCTTCTCAAAAAGGCTTTGCTGGCTTTCTCCTTGATCAGTGACAGGACCTATCCCCATATCTGGGCAGTACAAGGAACATGCCTGCTTCTCTGATCCCACAGGTGATGATCCCAGAATTGCCTGGTTTTTATTCTTGAGCCCCATTCCCTGGATAACCGAGACCCTCTTATGCTTTTTCCCAGGGGAATCTCCTTTCACTTCCGCTGCTTGAAGTGGTTTCAGGGGCACAGAGAATGGCCACTGCACCCCACCACAGTGTCTTATTGCTTCCCTCCCCCTCCTATCTGCTTAAAAGATGATTAGCCCTCCCAAGATTTGGTCCCAGTAAAACATAAATTTCAAAGGAAGGTAAACACCTTGGCCCCTCATTAGCCTTTCAAGTCTATGACACTAGACTTTCCTCAGAGCTGGCTCTGCTGTGCAGGGTGGCAGAGCACCAAGGACATGTGAACCCAGTGAGATTGGGCAAAGACTTAAAAGAGATTGGCAAAAAAACTTCCTGATTCTGCCAATTTCACAATTTGCCAAAGCCAGCAGGGTGGTCAGAATTTGATTTCCATCAGCCTGCCCTCACCCTCCTGACTTTCCTGACGTGCTTCCCATGCCTCCCAACCCCTCAACCTTGCTCAAGCTCAGCCCCAACCGAGGTGGCAGCAGCTGAGTTAGAAAAGCACACCTGCCTCTGCTCCTGCTCCACCGTCCCTCCTGGGGACTCTCACTCACCCAGGAATAGCAGAGCTGTCCACAGGAGCATGTGGCCCAAAGGATGGCAGGGCATGCAATCAGCCCAGTCACTCCTGGCAGCGGGGAGGGCTAGGAACGAGGGGATCCCCATCACCTCCTGGAGTACGCAGGTTGCCTCTGGCAGCGCCAGCGCAAGACAGGCTTCTCTCAAGGCTCGACAGATTCCACCCCAGAGGACAGACAAATTCTGGAGAGCAAAAGAGGAAGTGAAAAGAAATGTTTTCTCATTAGCTCCTCCCCTCCACCCTCTTTCATCTCAACTGTCTCCTCCCAGAAGATTCAGGGCTTCCCAGAATGGATGTTCCTCAGTCCCACTCCAAATTCACAGAAAATGTAGAAATTGGGAAACAACTTCTCTTCCTCTGGGGCCTCAGCTGGGCTCAGCCTCTGGGAGAAAGAGGGGACTAGTTACCCAAACTCAGCTCACAACCTCCTGTCTCTCTCTGTCTCTTTAGAAAAGGCGATGGAGGAGAGTGAGCCCCCAGCCTTTCCATACTTCTAGATTCATTCAGAGGCCTAGACACCTGCATCAGATTCCTTCTGAGGCTGAGCTTGGCGGCTTGAGACCAACCACCATCATCATTTGATTTTCTTTATTATCATAATCCTGACTCTGTTTTGGATTGTGGAACAAGGACAAAGAGGTGTGTCAGTGTGACAGTAGGATGGTCACACTAACCCTCTTTATTCCCTTTGTCATTCATCCTTTTACGCATTCCTCTGACACATCTCTCTCTCTCTCTCTCTTTTTTTTTTTTTTTAAGCCGCCCCTGCAGCAAATGGAAGTTCCCAGGCCAGGGATCGAAATGGAGCTGCAGATGCAACCTATGCCAGAGCCACAGTAACACCAGATCTGAGCTGCCCTGGTAAACTACACTGCAGCTTGCAGCAATGCCAGATCCTCAACCCACTGAGCAAGGCCAGGGATCAAACCTTCATCCTCACAGAGACAACATCAGGTCCTCAAACCTACTGAGCCACAATCAGAACTCCTAACAGCTATCTTTTGAGCAGCAGTTTGTGCCCTGGTTCTTTATCTTTGTCGCCCTCATTCCCATCACAGTTTTATCCTTACAGCATAGTGAAAGAGCAGGGCTTTGGAGCTGTACATGTCTTATTTTGGTTTTTGGTTTGGGTTTTCTTTTTGCTACAACCATGGCATGCGGAAGTTTCTAGGTCAGGTACTAAACTCAAACAATAGCAGCAACTCCAGCATGGCAGTCACCTGCCACGGGGGAATCCCTATGTAAGACTAATTTTGAATAATATTTTCTTAGAACTACAGATTCCTCATTTGCATAAGTGTAGATTATCATGCCTATCCTTCAAGCAGGATTTCTCAGCCTCAGTGCTATTGACATTTGGGGCCAGTTAATTCTTGCTGTGAGGACCTGTCCTATACATTGTAGGATGTTTAGCCACATCTCTGGCCTCTACCCCCTGGATGCCAGGGGCACCACTAGTTGTGAAAATAAAAACACTTCTAAACATCGGCAAATATTCTCTTGGGGGCAATACTGCGTCTGGTTGAGATCCACTGCACTCAAGATATTTGAAAATTTAAAAAGAACGTGTAAGCTAGCAAAGTGCCTTGTGTACTGGAGGTATCTAATGAATGCTAGTAACCCTTTTTACTTGCTGTGATCATCCTCATCACCACTTGTTCCCTCTCAACATCCTCAGAACATGACATGCTCTTTGATGCCTCTTGGTGCTCTGTGCTAAGGCCTCTCTTCCAAATGCTCTCTCTGGAAGCAAGCTGTAATAGTCAAGGAAATGGCCTTGTAAAACCTGCTCTCATATTCTGTGGTCTTCAGAAACCTCCATGGCTTCACCCCCTTGACCAAGGCTTTTATCACTGGCTTCATTCTTCCCCATCCTCCTGCCCCTAATTTACTTCCAGGGCTTATCTGATTTTTAGGTGAAAAAAATTTCTTTATCAGTGACAAGACTCCAACGAAATGACATCAACACTTTAGAACTTAATTTATATAATGATACCCACAAAATTGGAGCCATCTAAGTAGACCAGCCCTTACCATAAATTTAAACCTAAGTCAGTCTGCACTTACAGGAAACTTCTTTTGAGGAACCTAACATACACCAATCACAGTCTTCCAATTCAGCTTTAGCCAGTTTACCTTACCCTAGAAACTACAGCCTGCTAGCCTTTTAAGGAAATTCCCCACCTCCTACCCAATCATGTTCTGTTTCCACATTGCTTCTTCTAAAGAGCCGTAAGGCTTGGTCTTGCCCAGATCCCTTGGGAAGAGTTCTCCACTGCTTATGAGGAACTGTATACACCCAGTCCACAGCTTGTCTTCTCTTGAATAAAGGATATCAAATTTGTAACTGAATTGGTTCAGTTTTTTCATTGAACAGATCAGGCATATCTCATTTTATTGTGCTTGCTTTATTGCGCTTTGCAGATATTGCATTTTTTTTTACAAATTGAAGGTTTGTGGCAATCCCGGCTGAGTCTATCACTATCACTTTTTCCAATGCATTTGGCTCACTTTGTGTCTCTGTGTCATATGTTGGCAATTCTCACAATATTTCAAATTTTTCCTTCCTATTATATGTGTTACGATGTTTTGTGATCAGTGATCTTTGATGTTACCATGGAAATTGGCCCTTTTTAGCTATAATGTCTTCTTAAATGAAGATATATATGTTATTTTATAGACATAATGTTATTGCACACTTCCTAGACTATAGTATAGTGTAAACATAACTTTTATATGCACTGGGAAACCAAAATTTGTGTGACTCATTTTATTGCAATATTCACTTTATTTCAGTGGTCTGGAACCAAACCCGAGATCTCCCTGATGTATGCCTATAGTGTTATGAAGTGTGATATGAAAACAGCTACTGAAGATTGCAAGGTTGGCTCCTAGGCAAAGGTAAAGATTCCTATGGAACCACTTCAGTTTTCTGCCTCTCTATCTACTCTCCATGATCTCCAATAAATGTCTCTTACATTGAGTTCCACCTATTTCCCATTTTGAGCACAAGTTCATTCGTTCTAATCCTTGTAGTTTGAAAATGGGGGTGCGAAAGGCTCCAGTTTTTATTGTTGTTGTTGTTGTTGTTTGCTTTTTAGGGCTGCACCTGCAGCATATGAAATTTCCCAGGCTAGGAGCCAATCAGAGCTACATCTGCTGGCCTACATCACGGCCACAGCAACACCAGACCTGAGCCACGTCTGTGACCTATACCATAGCTCATGGAAATGCTGGATCCTTTAACCCACTGAGCAAGGCCATGGATCAAACCCATGTCCTCATGAAGGTTAGTCGGGCTTGTTGCCGCTGAGCCACAATGGAGCAACAACGGGAACCCCCAGATTTTTGACAATGTGGAAAACTGAAGTATGACAGACTCCAGATATTTCGTAGTGAGACGCAGGGGGCCACAACATCTGAGTGGGTGCCCAATCTCATCTCCAATGCCAACACCTTCAGAAGGTATTGACAGATCTCTAGAACAGAACCCGGCTAGCCAGAAACAGTAAACCTGGTTGAACTAGAGGAAAATACATAAACAAGGGAAAATAATAGGTGTCCCTCAATCAAAAGAAAACATGATGGCAGCCATTAGGAAACTCACAATGCTTGAGTTAAGTCCATGGCATAAACTGCTGGACAGGTTGGAGAAATTAATTAAGACAATAGATTTGGACTATTTTGGCCAAAAGCACATCAAAATATGTGTAGGCACAAATCCAACTATTGAAAGCCATCAGTACATCTGCCACTGTAAAGAAATACTCTCATGAAAGGAGTAAAGGTCTGCTGTGAATGGGAATCTCTGAAACCAGAGCAGCAAAAGTGGTGAGCACAGATCAAGCACTTAAAAAGCTGTTAGAGCCCTCATCGCCTCACTCTCAGACTCCTGGGCTAGGATAAATTGGTCAAGGAATGGGTGAGATCAACAGCAGGTCACATGACACCCTCAAGAAAATTTCCATGTAACCAGATACACTGTTACATACCACATAACCCCCAATCCAGTGGTATATCCCTATTAGGCTCTGAGAAATCCAAAGCTTAGCTACAGAAATGGACCCCTCAAATTTCAAAGAACTAAGCATGCCACCTTCTGGCACACATGCCTATTTTATATCTGAGGAATGCAGTCCAAAAAACGATAGATATCTACAAAAAACAGCATCATCTTACTAAAACAACCTGGAATTACAATGGCCATTATAGGGAATCTTCCAGTTACACAAGATCATTCCTTTAAGAGTGCACTTGAGGAGTTCCCGCCATGGCTCAGCAGAAACAAATCTGACAAGTATCTATATACTCAGACGGAAAGAAAATATTCCAAAGACAAACTGCCACACATCTAGAACATAGACTTCTTTTGATTTGTATCTTAAAGATCTTCTCCCTGGTATGAAGAAGCAAATTGGGAGTTCCCGTGGTGGCGCAGTGATAAAGAACCCAACTAGTATCCATGAGGATTTGGGTTTGATCCCTGGCCTCGCTCAGTGGGTTAAGGATCCGGTGTTTCTCTAAGCTAAGGTGTAGGTTGCAGACGCACCTTGGATCTGGTGTTGCTGTAGCTGCAGCTACAGCTGCGATTTGACCCCTAGTCTGGGAACTTCCATGTGCCACAGGTGCAGCCCTAAAAAAGAAAAAAACCAACCAAACAAACAAAAAAAAGCAAATTGAAGATAATGTAGTTGTGTGGATGGGTCAACCGTTTGAGGTCATACAGGCTACAATCCAATTCCTTGAGGAATTAAAAACTGTCCTTGTTTTATAGGACCAGAAATGCAGTTCTAGAAACAATTCAAATCTCACGTATCCTTTTTACCAGTTCCAAAACTTCCTCATTCATCTCAAAAAGATCATAGGCATTGTAAAATTCTGGATTTAGAAAATAAAATTTTTTCTTGGAGGAACTTGCACTGTTTCCCTGTGACATTTCTTTGATATTCAAACTTCACATATATATATATATTTGTCTTTTTAGGGCCCAACCAGGGTATATGGAGTCAAATTGGAGCTATAGCTGCTGGGCTACACCACAGCCACAGCAATGCTGGATCTGGCTGTGTCTGTGACCTGCGCACAGCTCAAGGCAACGCCGGATCCTTAACCCACTGAGCGAGGCCAGGAATCAAAACTGCGTCATCGCTGATACTAGTCAGATTAGTTTCTGCTGAGCCATGACAGTAACTCCAGAGAGATAATTCTTATTAAGAAGAAAAAAAAAAAAAAAGAGGAAAGGTTATTTGGAAGACATAAATGAAAAATTTTCAGTCTTCATAAAATTAGTAAAAAATTAAGCCATCAGAGCAGGTAGGCTTAACTTATTTCACCTGCCAGGAAAACCATTTTGATCCAACAGTTCTTTTATAAACTACTGAGTTTTGCATTATCACAGCTATTTTATTTTATTTTTTGGCCACAGTGTGCAACAGTTTGATGTGGGATATCAGTTCCCAAACTAGGAATTGAACCCAGGCCATAGGGTGAAAACGCTGAGTCCTAACCACTAGATCATCAGGGAAAGCCCTCGTGGCTAAAATTTTAAAATGAAAGCTTTAAGACTTCTGTTTGCTTCTGTCTCTATGTTTATGTATGTCTACATATGGATGTTACAAATGTGTGGATTTTTTCTACCTTTGGATGGCATTGCCAAAACTGATTTGTAAAGAGCTCTGCTTAATTGGCTTAAAGAAATTTAAGAATTTATATAAATCACCTATACTCTCAGTAATACAGAAATTAACTCAAATGTTTGCCAAGGACACATGGTCTAGGATAACCTCCTGTAAAACAAAGCTAGTTTAAATTTGTTGGTTTAATCCAAACAGGAGTGTCTTTAGAGTTATCAGCATTAAATATAATACTTTTAATCTACCTAGGTTTGCTAAAAACCAAATAAGCTCATGTTATCTCTGTTACAGAATTTGTGAGCAAGAAAGATAACATGATGATTAGCTGTTTAATGTCTTTTAAATTCTCAGAAGGAATCTAAACATAATTGTCAAGAACAAGTGAAGTTTAGAAGTGAAATTTTCAACAATTATTATGTTTTGTAGTACATCTACCTAAAAAAAAATAGTTTCCAGGAGTTACCGTCGTGGTGCAGTGGTTAACGAATCCGACTAGGAACCATGAGGTCGCGGGTTCGGTCCCTGCCCTTGCTCAGTGGGTTAACGATCCGGCGTTGCCGTGAGCTGTGGTGTAGGTTGCAGACACGGCTCGGATCCCACGTTGCTGTGGCTCTGGTGTAGGCGAGTGGCTACAGCTCCGATTCAACCCCTAGCCTGGGAACCTCCATATGCCGGGGGAGCGGCCCAAGAAATAGCAACAACAACAAAAGACAAAAAAAAAAAAAAAAAAAAAAAATAGTTTCCCAAATTTTTTTGCTTACTTGAATCCTAAAGTTACACCAAAATAAGTAAAATGGTGACTATCCACTGAATATCTAGATCATTTCCCAATAAGATAAAATACTGAAATATTAATTACTAAGCATAGGTTTATCCACTTTTGGCTTCCTTTTACAGAAGAACTAAATATATTTGGATTTCTTAGTAAACATTGTTTGCGCCACACTGAAAAAAAAAATGTATTGAGGAAGAATACATTTCTAGAAATATTTGCAAATTTGCCAATCCACAGAATTCTAGTGCAATAGACAGTCCACAATTGTTTTCACTAGGAACTAAGAGATTCTTAGGTAAGAACTATAATTAATATATGTAATTAAAATTACCAGAAATAATAAGGGAAACATCACTATGCAAGATGTGGAAATGTGGGTTTTTTGTTGTTGTTTGTTTGTCTTTTTTTTTTTTTTTTTTTGTCTTATTAAGGCCGCACCTGAGGCATATGGAGGTTCCCAGGCTAGGGGTCCAACCAGAGCTGCAGCTGCCAGCCTACGCCACAGCCACAGCAACACCAGATCCGAGCCATGTCTGCCACCCACACCACAGCTCACGGCAATGCCAGATCCCCAGCCCACTGAGCAAGGCCAGGGATTGAACCCACAACCCCATGGTTCGTAGTCGGATTTGTCTCCGCCGTGCCACGACGGGAACTCTGAGAGATGTGTTTTTGTTAAGGAACAAAAGAGAGTAATTTTGTCCTAAAGTAAGAAGATTATCCAGAATGAGAAAGAAAGGGGGAAAAAAAAAAGACAAAACTAGAATTGATATAAAAAGTTGTGGAATATTTGTGGAAAAATATTCCTTGGAAAGAAATTTGGAATATGGTCAAGCTGGAAGGTATGGCTAAAATTGAAATGCATTTATTTAAGTTTTGGAATTTTTTAAATGAATTTTAATAGCAAAAATACTCTGGGGCAAAAGTTGAATTGGTTTTCTGTCTTTTAAAAGAGCAAAGTTTTATTAGACTATTGGTCTGCTCTTGACAAATGTTCATGAAAGTTTAATATTATTATTTTTTAATTTTTCAGGTAATCTACCTGGAAAGCAAATATTTTATGCCTTACCAGAATAATTTCCTATGCTTCATGTTAACAAATGTCTTTGCTAAGTCATTGATTACTTAAGAAAATTCAGTCTTCTCAATATTGAAAGAACTAAGTCTTGGTCACAAATACGTAACCTTCTGCATTTGTCTTTAAAATATTTTTTTGTCACTTAGTTAAATAGATAATTAGGTACTGTTTCATAATCTCTGTGATCCTAGTTAAGTGTTCAAACCTTTTCTCATTTTCACAATTCCCCAAATCAAATTATAAATGCAGCATTTTTAACCCTCAATGTAAAAACTGGGATTTTTATTAGAGCACCCCTAGAAATTTCAAAGGCTTTTTCTCTGATTGTAAAGGAGAGATGTTAAATTAATTAGGTTTATTTGGCATATTAAATTACGTGGGAAACATTGGCAAATAGGAAGTGATGATAAACCTTAAGTTATATATGTGTGGATGTATGTTACTGATATAGGTATTCCAGAAATTGTTTAAAGATCCTAGAATTTTGTCAACACTCTCATTGTTGAATTATTATCTTAGTGTATTGTATGCCACAGAATTAACTACATTTCCTTATGAAATGAACTCTCATCAGATTTTTATCTTGAGCATCTTTAATTTTTTTCATTAGCAGACATTTATTATTTTACTCTAATGCTTTTGCAAAAGTGAGACTCATGGAAGGGACTCTACCAAGAATTCTTGACCACTGACCCCTGTAGGCCAATTACAAGTTATTGAAACTTGCATGTATATTTCACAGCTTAAAAAGACTCCACCTGACATCTGGTCCTGAACAAACACTCGAAATCAAGCTTACTTGAATGAGAAGCTACTGACATCATGAAGTAGAATGCTTCCACCAGAGAACAAGAATCCCAGTCCCACTCTCTTCATGAAGCAGCTTCTCCCTTTTGTACCTGCTTCATCATTCTTCTTTCTCTTTCTGTCATTTATACAGATAATGCTATTATCTATATTTCTGGGGCCCTTGCAAAGGGGGAGACCTATTTGATTAGTGGGTTTGCCACCAAAGACCCCCACAAGGTCTAGGATGCTGGTGATCCTGCAGTTCTGCCTGTTACAAACTTCTCCCTGATTTCCAATGCCTCTTTCTCTGGACTAAATTAAACCCCCTCTCTATCCTGTCAGATTCCTAACCCTCACCCTACAAATCAATTTCTCTGCCTCCAGTTAACAACAAATAGAGAGGGAAATCAGAACAATATTCTCTGTGCAGTCTACAGACCCTTAAATCTTAAATCATAAGTCATCTGATTTCCAGAGCTTTAAGCTTTCCAATTTTGAGCCTTGGCTTATCACTCTGCACTCCCATTCCAATATTCTCCACCACAGATATACCATCTGTGCTCTTCCTGGATTCATCTTTATCTGTGGACAATTAGTGTCCCCTCCAGTATAGGAAGCTCAAATTTATTTATTTGTTTTTTAATCTTTTGTCTTTTTAGGGCCACACTGGAGCATAGGGAGGTTCCCAGGCTAGGGATCTAATCGGAGCTACAGCTGCTGGCCTACACCAGAGCCACAGCAATGCCAGATCCAAGGCGCATCTGTGACCTACACCACAGCTCATGGCAGCACCAGATCCTTAACCCACTGAGCGGGGCCAGGAATCGAACCCGCAACCTCATGGTTCCTAGTCAGATTCATTTCTGCTGTGCCATGATGGGAGCTTGGGGTTAATAGATGCAGACTATTGCCTGCTGTGTAGTACTAGGAACTGTGTCTAGTCACTTATGATGGAGCATGATAATGTGAGAAAAAAGAATGTATACAGGTATGTGTAACTGGGTCACCATGTTGTACAGTAGAAAAAAAATAATGTATTGGGGAAATTAAAAAAAAAGCCAAGGTACTGGACTAGATCAACCAGGTATGTACAAACGCCTTAAAACAGTGCCTGGTACATTAAAAGTTATCAATTAAAAAAAAAAAAAAAAAAAAAAAAAGAGGGAGTTCCCATCGTGGCTCAGCAGAAATGAATCCAACTAGGAACCATGAGGTTGTAGGTCCGATCCTTGGCCTCGCTCAGTGGGTTAAGGATCAGTGCTGCCATGAGCTGTGGTGTAGGTCAAAGATGCGGCTTGGATCCTGAGTTGCTATGGTGTAAGACGGCAGCTGCAGCTCCGATGCAGCCCCTAACCTGGGAACCTCATTACGCCGTGGGTGCGGTCCTAAAAAAAAAAAAAGACAAAAAGACAAAAAAAAAAAAAGAAAAAAGAAAGAAAACAGCCAACTAACTGACTGAGGTTTCAATATCCTAACCTATGGAGAGAGTCAGCCCAATTACAACATCAACAGTAAGTGATAGCTCAGAGTGGCACTAACACCTTATATTTTGATCCATGCTCTCAGAGCAACTGAATGTTTGATCACAATGAGAGGAATTGATATAGTTAATTAGTATATTGGAATTCTCCAGATGGTAGCCATTCCAGCGGCCCAGCCAAGTCACAAATCTAAACCTAAGTCAGAGTGCAGTTACAGATAACACCTGTCAAAGGAAACCTAAGCTGTATCCATCAGAGTTTCCAAATTCAGCTCTAAGTCGCTTACCTTCTAGAAAATAGGACTTTCTAGACTTATAGGAAAATACTGATCTGCCAGCCAAGCCTGCTTTGTTTTCACATTGCCTCTTCTAATGCCCTATAAAACTCACTCTTGCCCAACATCCCTCGGGAAATGTGCTTTACTTTCTATAAGACACAATACTTCTGTTGCTGAAACTCAGCTTCTGTCTGCCAGTGCCATATTGAAATACAGAGACAGAGTTTGGGGCAAAGGAGAATAAAATAGCTTTATTGCTTTGCCAGACAAAGGAGGGTCACAGCAGTCTAATGCCCTAAGGACTGTGCCCCCCATTAGAAAGAACTGTGAGGAGTTTTACAGTAAAAAGGAGAAAAGCGGGTTTTCAGATAGGAATCAGGATTGGAACAAGCAAGCATTCTTCTTTCTTTGGGGGAATATTAGTCATCAAAGCTGGAGTCAGGAGATCTTTGCATGATCCTGATGGTGGTCTTCTGGGTTACTGCCTAGAATAACAGTACTTGCGAAAAGGGCATATTGATCAGGGATTAGGACAAACTAGGAAAGTTCCTGAAAACTATCATGTGCTAATAATCTTTAACTCACAGGTGATTATGCTCAGGGTGCCTAATCTTTAGCTTTCAGGTGATTGTGCAATTAAGCCAGGGATGAGGACAAGGAAGGACTACAGGCTGTTTGGTTTTAAAGGGATTCCTTTCTGAAAGAAGCATAAGGAATACAACTTTTAGGCATATAAGATGCCTATATTATTATGTATATTCCTTAAGAGGGAACCAGGATCTTGCCCCAAGGCTGTACTATTTTTCCTTGACTGTTCCTCCCTTGTCTTTGCATCCCCTTCCTTCCCTGATCAGCAACTGTCTGAACCTGTCCTTGGGAACTCAGGGAAGGCCATGATGGCTGAGTGAGGCCCATTTCCTAAGAACAAGAAATAAGAGACACAGAAATGATTTTGTGCCCAGGAGCCCCACAGGGCCATGCTCGGTTTCACTCCCTCAGTCCATGGACTGCTTTTCCTTGAATAAAGAACATCAAACTTGGAGTTCCTGCTGTGGCACAGTAGATTAAGGATCAGTGTCACCACAACTGTGGCATAGGTTTCAACTGTGGCTCAGGTTTGATCCCTGGCCCAGGAACTTTTGGTGGGGACAAAAAGAAAAAACATCATATTTGTTCTTTAATTGTTTTAGTTTTGTCAGTGACAAGACAAAAGCAAAGACCAATATATGGTTAACACACTAAGAGACCAAAATTAATAGTTACTCTGTAAGGATATGAATGCTTACGCTGGAAGAGGCACTTTACACATATTACCTATAACGCTTACAATTTCAGAATGTAAATTTAGTCATCCTCACTTGCACACAAATAAACTATTGAGATAAACTAACACATATTAACATTTTTAAGAGTTTATTTGAGCAAAAATCAATTCCAATTGGGCGGTGCAAAACTAGAAATGATTAGGAGTGCTCCATAAATAAGAATTTGGAGAAATTCTTTTATAGAGAAAAGGTGAAAGCAAAGCAAGGAAATTATTTAATTGGCTATAGCTTAAGCTGTTGCATTCTTTGGAAAATACAATGGGCTCTTTTTAATTTATTGTAAATGGGACCAGAGTAGGCCACCCCAAAAATATGCCTCTTTGGCAAAAGTATTATCTTGATCTGGTTATTTTTAACAAACAGGGCATACTGGAAAAGCACTAAAAGCTGAGAAGTTACCCTTTGTAAGGGAAATTTACATTTATAAGGGAAATCTAAATTTATGAGTGTCTCTCTATATATACCAGGAAGAGAAGGCTGATTCTAAATCCCAAAAAATTCTTATCAATGGAGAAGGCTCAGACTCAAATCTTCCCAACGACTTTACCCTTTACTGTGCTTTTTTGATAACCTCCTATAACTGGATCCCCAAACTCCAGAGTCTTTCTTTTGCCTTCAGCAGATGATAGCATTTAAGGGTGATGGCTTGGACTATTTTGGAGAGTCACTCAGTTTTCCTAGGTATCTCCCATGTACCCAGGAGGTATGCGTGTTATTAAAATTCTGGTTTTTTTCCTGTTAATCTCTCTTTTATTAAGGTGAGAGGCGATGTCTCAGGCAAGACCTTGGAAGGGTAGAGGGAAAACTTTTTCCTCCCCTACAGAACCAAAACAGAAAGAGGAGTCTTTCTTTCCCATTATTGTTGGGGGGAAACAAACAAACCTAAAGAAAGGACAAAGTACAAGGAAATGTTTCTAAAGGAAAATGATTACAAATATAAGGGGCCCACTGTTTATTCAAAACTGAAATAAGCTAATGAGAAAGGAGAGTTCTTTAAAAGGGACAGATTGACTTAAAGTATATATGTCTAGAAATAGGAAATGTATGAATAACTCAAACATCAGAAAAGCCTGGTGATTAAGAGAGTGGACTGTAGATAGGTAGACATAGATCAAAAGCCTTTTTCCTTAACAGCTGTGTAATCTTAGATATTTTAATCTTTCTTTCTAAGCTCCATGGCCTCATCTGTAAAATGGAAATTACTTTGCTATTTACCTTATAATGTTGTGAAGATTAAATGAGAAAATCCATAAGCCATAAAATTCAACTGAGTAAATTTTAAATATCTTATTGGGTTTATTCAATAATTCATGAATCAGGCAGCATGCAATCTAGCAAACAGAAAGGAGCTCTGAGGAGCTGCACAAAATGAAAACCTTTTATAGGCACACAAGAGCAGAAAAAAGGAAGTTGCTCTAGGCCAAAAAGCAGATTGGTTATGGCAAGTTTACTTTCCTTTAGAGGATGGTATCACTGTTGGGCTGCATCCTGCAGGCCTATAAGCCTGCACTTGCCCAGGTTTAAAACCAAAGAAAGAGCCTGGAATCAGCAACAAAGACATCAATAGTTTAATGGATGGAGGAGTTTACACTTCTGAACCAAGGTCCTAGAATGATACCTCACCACGTGCAGCAGATGACAGGCAGGACAGGGCAGCAGGCTTCACTCCCTGAGGGAATGGGAGATTGCCAGTTACAGGAGGCTGGCTTATTAGTTACCAGGGAAGGCAGCAGAGGGGCACATCCCTCACTGCCCCTTTGACATGAACGATCACCCACTGGTGCCTGGGGCATGTAGGAAGTTCAGCCATGTGAATAAAGTACAGGTGAAGTAGACACTGGTCAGCCAGGGGATGTACAAAGAGCAAGAGAACGGCCATCTTTGGTGACCTGACCATACAACCACACTCCCTGATTTCAAACTATACTAAAAGTTATAGCCATCAAAATAGTATGGTTCAGACCCAAACCCAACACATAGATCCCTGAAACAGAATAGAGAGCCCATAAATGAACCCATACTTATATGTTTAATTAACCTATGACAAAGGAGGCAGGGATATACTATAGGGAAAGACAACCTCTTCAATAAATGGTATTGGAAAAACTGGATATCTACATGCAAAAGAATCAAACTGGACTATGTTTTCACACCATATATAAGATGGGTTAAAGAATTAACTATAAGACATAAACCATAAACATTCTAGAATAAAACACAGGGGTATGTTCTTTGACATCAGTCTTAGCAATATTTTTTTGGATATACCTTCTCAGGCAATGGAAACAAAGGCAAAAATAAACAAATGGCACTACATTGAACTAAAAAGATTTTGCACAACAAAGAAAGTGATCACAAAAATGAAAAGACCGCCTGCTGAATGGAGGAAGATACTTGCAAACAATATCTGAAAGGGGTTAATATTTCAAAGTATACAAAGAACTCACACAACCTCACAACGAAAACAAAAAAATTAAAAAACAACGCAATTAAAAAATGGCAGAGATTGGAGTTCCCATTGTGGCGCAGCAGAAGTGAATCTGACTAGGAACCATGAAGTTGCGGGTTTGATCCCTGGCCTTGCTCAGTGGGTTAGGGATCTGGCGTTGCTGTGAGCTGTGGTGCAGCTCCCAGACGCGGCTTGGATCTGGCATTGTTGTGGCTGTGGCTGTGGTGTTGGTCAGCGGCTACGGCTCCGATTAGACCCCTAACCTGGGAACCTCCATATGCCGAGGGTGTGACCCTGAAAAGACAAAAAAGACACATACACACACACAAAATTGGCATAGATTCATGTGCCCCCTCCAAAAAACAAAAAAAGAACAACCAAAAAAAGGCAGAGGACTTAAACAGACACTTTTCCCAAGAAGACTTAGAAATGGCCAAAAGGCACATGAAAAGATGCTTAGGATGAGATATCACTTCACACCTATCAGAATAGTTATTATCAAAAGAATCAATAACAAGCCTTGCTAAGGATGTGGAGAAAAGGAAACCTTTGCACACTGTTGGTGGGAATGCAAATTGGGCAGCCACTATGGAAAACAGTATTTGAGGAAATGCCTCAAAAAATATATGATCTAGCAATCCCACATCTCGGTAGCTATCTGGAGAAAAACATAATTCAAAAAGGTATAGGCAGGAGTTCCCATCATGGCTCAGAGGTAACGAACCCAACTAGTATCCATGACGACATGGGTTCGATCCCTGGCCTCGCTCTCAGTGGGTTAAAGATCTGGCATCTGTGGTGTAGGTTGCAGACTCAGCTCAGATCCCAAGTTGCTGTGGCATAGGTTGGAGGCTGCTGCTCTGATTTGACCACTAGCGTGGGGACTTTCATATGCCATAGGTGTGGACCTAAAAAAAGCCAAAAAAAAAAGATGCATGCCCCCCCCCTCAATATTCATTGCAGCATTCATTACAATAGCCAAGTCATAGAGGCAATCTAAACATCCATTGACAGAGGAATGGATAAAGAAAATGTGGTTTATATACCCAAAGTGATATTATCAGCCATAGCAAATAGTGAAATAATGCCATTTGCAGCAATATGGATGCACCTAAGATTATCCTACTAAGTGAAGTTTGTCAAACAGTAAAAGACAAAGACCATATGATATCACTTATATGTGGAATCTAAAAAAAGGATACAAATAAAATATTTCTTGTTTGAAGTTCAGAAACAGATTCACAGACATTGAAAATAAACTTATGGTTACCAAAGGGAACATGCAAGAAGGAGGGATTAACTGGGGATTTGGGATTGGCATATGCACACTGTGGTATATGGAATGACTGGCCAAATGGGACCTGCTATATAGCACATGGAACTCTACCCGGTATTCTGTGATAATCCATATAGGAAAAGAATCTGAAAAAGAATGGATGTGTATATATGTGTAACTGAATCAGTGTTTTGTACAGCAGAAATAATTACAACATCATAAATCAAGTATACCTCAATAAAACTTTTAAAAAATGAAAAAAATATATTAAAAAAAATTTTTAATTCGAGCCACCATACAATCCAGCAATTCCACTCTTGCGTATTTGATGAAAAGGAAAACACTAATCAGAAAAGATATATGCACCCCAATATTCATTGCAGCATTACTTACAACAGCCAAGATATGGAAGCAACATTAGTGCCCATCAATCAATGAATGAATAAAGAAGGTGTGGTGTATATACACAATGGACTATTACTTAGCCATTAAAAAAAAAAAAAGAAGAAATCTTGCATGTTTTACACCATGGATGGACCTAAAGAGTATTATGCTAAGTGAACTAGTCAGAGAGACAAACACTGCATAATTTCACTTATATGTGGAGTCTAAGAAAATAAATGAACAAGCATAACTAAGTAGAGGCAGTCATAAATACAGAAAACAAACAGGTAGTTGCCAGAGGGGAGGGGGATTGCCAGAAAGAGAAACAGGTGAGGGAGATTAAGAGGTACAAACTTTTGGTAGCGAAATAAATGAGTCTTGAATATGAAATGTACTGGGTGGGTAACATAGTCAATTAAAAAAAAAAAGACTGGGATAGTCTAGCCCACTGCTTCCAGTGGGGGATAGTGTTCAAGGACCTGCTTTGGGAAAGACAGATAAATGCTATAAACTCAAATGACTTCAGCTCTAGACACTGTCAGATTCCAGCCACTTGATTCAGAAGATGCTCTTTTCTCTTTTCTCTGCTTGATTGGGTTTTGTTGCTCTTCCTCATAAAACTCTGACTGCCCTTTCAGTGGATCCCTGTAATTGCTTTATCAGTCCTTTCTAGGGTTTCCTTTTTACAGCCACTTCCTCAAGAGCTGAGCCACCCTAGGCAACACTACAATCAACTGCTGACCTCAAAGGAGGAGGAAGTCTGGTAGGAAAGGCAACCACAGAAGGGGAAGAAGAGAGAAGGAATGATGAAGTTATAAAAGACGGTTTGAAGGAGCTCAGCTAGATCTACACAACGGCATCGCCAGTCTACCTAGGAAATCTTCCTGTGGGAATTGATGTCTTTGTGTTAAAGCATTTAACACACATTGAGGTCTTTAAAGCACGTCACCTTTAACAACCTTTTAGAAATGCAGATACCCTAAACTCTGTGGATTACTAACTTCAGAGTATGGATTTGTTCGGTCTTTTTCAGAATAGCAGAGTGCTGAAGAATTTTCATGAGAGGAGAGAGAAATCTGAGAGAACGAAGGGCTATTTCTCAAGAAGCAAGGACCCGTGAAAAATGAGGGGCTTAAACAACAGAGGGCTATTTATCTCCGAGGACCCATATTGGGAAGGGAAAGATAAGACAGATTTCAGACCCAGCTTTGCCACTATGTGGTCATGGGAAAGGCACTTTTCTTCTCTGGGCTCAGTAAAGTAAGGGGGATGGACATGATGCTCTTTATCAGATATGATTTTTGCAAGTATCTTCTCCCAAGTATGGCTTGTCTTCTTACTCTCTTGACAGTGTCTTTTGCAGAGCCAAAGTTTTAAATTTTATTAAAGTCAAGTATCAATTATTTCTTTCACACCTTTTTTTTTTTTTTTTTTTTTTTTGTCTTTTTGCTATTTCTTGGGCCGCTCCCGCGGCATATGGAGGTTCCCAGGCTAGGGGTCGAATCAGAGCTGTAGCCACCGGCCTACGCCAGAGCCACAGCAACATGGGATCTGAGCCGCGTCTGCAACCTACACCACAGCTCACGGCAACACTGGATCGTTAACCCACTGAGCAAGGGCAGGGACCGAACCCGCAACCTCATGGTTCCTAGTCGGATTCGTTAACCACTGCGCCATGACAGGAACTCCTCTTTCACACTTTTGATGTTGTATTTAAAAAATCATTGTCTGGACACAATAGAGATTGTCATACTAAAGGATAGGTTCCCAGAAGGATAGTGACAGGACCCCACCCCCACCCCACCCCCAGCCCCTGAATGTGGCTGTTCTCCTTGGAGACCTGCTGCAGACATGGGTATGGCCAGCACGAGATTTATTCCCTTTCCCAGAATGCAGATGCTCAAGTGGGGCAGCAAGAAACAATGGCCTACAGGAAAACAACTGCCTGCATAGATTAACAACCCACAAGGATTAACTGCCTTCTGTCATGGGACTTCATCCCCTACCCTTCCCCTCTTCTTCCTTCACTGTTCCTGTCACAAGTTCCCCCCATAAACTCCGACCACAGATTGCCCCACAGATCCCTTATAAGCCTAGCATCCCCTCACAGTTGGCGCTGGTACCATCTTGAGCTCAGCCCATCCACTTCAGATGCCTTAGTAGATCTCTCTCAATTTACTGACTTGACTTTGCTCATTCCTCCTTTGGCAAACACTAAGTGAAGTAAATCAGAGATAGAAGGACAAATACCATATGATATCTTGTATATGCAGAATCTAAAATACATCACAAATGAACCTATCTACCAAACAGAAACAGACACATGGACAAGGAGAACAGACTTGTAGTTGCCAAGGGGGAGGGAATTGGGGAGATAGATTGGGAGGTTGAAGTTAGCAGATGTAAGCTATTAACATGGAGGGGATAAACAATATGGTCCCACTATGTAGCACAGAGAACCATATTCAATGTCCTATGATAAACCATAATAGAAAAAAATATTTTATTTTATTTTGGTTTTTTTTTTTTTTTTTTTTGTCTGTTTGCCATTTCTTGGGCCGCTCCCATGGCATATGGAGGTTCCCAGGCTAGGAGTCGAATCAGAGCTGTAGCCACCGGCCTACGCCAGAGCCACAGCAATGCGGGATCAAGCTGCGTCTGCAACCTACACCACAGCTCACGGCAACATCAGATCTTTAACCCACTGAGCAAGGCCAGGGATGGAACCCGCAACCTCATGGTTCCTAGTCGGATTCGTTAACCACTGCGCCATGACGGGAACTCCATAAAAAAAGAATATTTTAAAAAGAGTGTATGTGTATATATATATTCAGAAATATATCTGAATCACTTTGCTGTACAGCAGAAATTAACACAATATTGTAAATCAACTATACTTCAGTAAAAAAAGTAAAATTTAAAAATACATGATAAGTCATTTTATACTCAAGGTCATTTAGATTTTTCACCTTTATTATCTTCTAGGGTTTTATAATTTTGTGTTTTGCATTTAAGTCTATGATCCATTTCTTCTTTTTTTTTTTTTTTTGTCTTTTGTCTTTTGAGGGCCACACCCTCAGCACCCAGAGCACATGGAGATTCCCAGATTAGGGGTCAAATCGGAGCTGTTGCTGCCGGCCTACACCAGAGCCACAGCAATGCCAGATCTGAACTGTGTCTGCAAACTACACCATAGCTCATGGCAACACCAGATCCTTAACCCAGTGAGCAAGGCCAGGGATTGAACCCGCAACTTCATTGTTCCTAGTGGATTCATTTCCACTGCGACATGACAGGAACTCCTATGATCCATTTCAAGTTAATTTTTTGTGAAGTGTGTATGTTTGGTATCTAGATTCCTTTTTTTTTCTTTTTGGTCTTGGATGCCTAGTTGTTGAAAAAACTATCTTGGAGTTCCCGTTGTGGCTCAGCACTAGTGAAACCCGACTGATATCCATGAGGATGTGGATTTGATCCCTGGCCTTCCTCAGTGGGTTAAGGATCTAGCATTGCCCTGAGCTGTGGTGCAGGTTACAGACAAGACTCAGATCTTGCATTGCTCTGGCTGTGGCATAGGCCAGCAGCTGTAGCTCTGATTCAACCCCTAGCCTTGGAACTTCCATATGCCACAGGTGTGGCCATAAAAAGCAAAATAAATAAATAAATAAATAAAGGCAGTGAGGAAAAAGAAGACTATCTTTTCTCTGTTATACTGCCTTTGCTTCTTTTTTTTTTTTTTTTTTTTTTTTTTGTCTTTTTGCCATTTCTTTGGCCGCTCCCATGGCATATGGAGGTTCCCAGGCTAGGGGTTGAATCGGAGCTGTAGCTGCCAGCCTACGCCAGAGCCACAGCAACGCGGGATCCAAGCCGCATCTGCAACCTACACCACAGCTCACGGCAACGCCAGATCGTTAACCCACTGAGCAAGGGCAGGGATCGAACCCGCAACCTCATGGTTCCTAGTCGGATTCGTTAACCACTGCGCCACGACGGGAACTCCCTTTGCTTGTTTGTAGACAATTCTGTTCTAGTGGTTTGTCTATTTTTTTGCCAATAACAGGATATTCTTTAAGATTTCTTCCTGTTCTAACCAGTTCTTCCTGTTCATTAACCTATATGTAAATGAAGAAAAACACAGATTCCTTTCCAATTTTACCCAGCTCAGACTCCAGACTCTACTTCCTCTTCAATAGTGATTTCCAGGCTGAAAGTGACCAATCTTCCACAATCTGTAGGGAACAAGAGAGTATTGGGATCCTGGGTCACACCAAGATGGGCTGCTCTCTGGGGCAACCACAGAAGGGTGTGGACAAAGAGATAGCTTACAGCGACTGCTATCCTAAGCAGGTGCTATGCTAGAAGGGAAGAATAATGCCATCACCAGGAAAGAAAGTAGAAGAGTCAGGAGATGAGAAGACCATTAATCAGGTATCTGGAGCAGAAATACTGAAAGATGAGAAGTTGGAGACAGATGGAAGGGTGGTAGGTCCAGATTCAGTCTGAAACAAATCTTGTCAACATGAAGTTCCCTCCATACATTCCTTTCATGCAATAACTGGCAGATTTCTAGGAAAGGACAGATCCTAAAAGGATAAGAATATAAATAAAGGGATCTCCTCTGACCATAACAGTGAGGTAAAGTCACAAATATAAAACTAGTATTATTGCTAGCTGAAGAGTGTTATGGAAAAGTCCCTCCATAGGGGTCACTTTATCAATCTAGAAACTGGGAAAAATTACTTTGTACAAGAAGACAGTGGGGGAGTTCCCATAGTGGCGCAGTGGTTAACGAATCTGACGAGGAACCATGAGGTTGTGGGTTTGATCCCTGGCCTTGCTCAGTGGGTTAACGATCCGGCGTTGCCATGAGCTGTGTTGTAGGTTGCAGATGCGGCTCAGATCCTGTGTTGCTGTGGCTCTAGTGTAGGCCGGTGGCTACAGCTCCGATTCAACCCCTAGCCTGGGAACCTCCATATGCCATGGGAGCGGCCCAAGAAATGGCAAAAAGAAAAAAAAAAAAAAAAAAAAAAGACAGTGGGGGGAGTTCCCATCATGGTGAAGTGGAAACAAATCTGACTAGGAGCCACGAGGTTGTGGGTTTGATCCCTGGCCTCGCTCAGTGGTTATGGATCTGGCATTGCCCTGAGCTATGGTGTAGGTCACAGACGTGGCTCAGATCTGGCATTGCTGTGGCTGTGGTGTAGGCCAGCAGCTGCAGCTCCGATTGGACCCCTAGCCTGGGAACCTCCATATGCCGCGGTTGTGGCCCTAAAAAGACAAAAGACAAAAAAAAAAAAAAAAAAAAAAAGACAGTGGGCATTCCCAGCTAAGCATCTGTTCTTTCCTATGGCCCCCAGTGTCACTACAGGCCCCAAAAAGAAGACTTTTCTCTGGCAAAGGTACAGAGTAAGTGGGCAGGCTGGAGTAAACTTGGGCCCTGTGAGAATTGTAAAATGATACTAGATCCTCAGGGATAACTGCAGGGCAATAATGCTGAGGCTGGCAATAGCATCAAATACTAAGTAAGGGAGAACTTGCCCAAGAGGAAGCAATTAACTAGAGACTGAGTGACTCAATGAACATCCAGTGCTTTAACCCTCTGTTGTCTCTATACTGATAAAATGGGGGGATGGTGGGAGGAGAAGATGAACAAATAAGTAGAGACAGGAGTCTCTGCTCTGGGGAACTCTCATTATAATGGCAATGACAGGATATATGCAGGAAACATATATAAAAACAGAATAAACACATCCTATCTTTCACCTGTGTTACCATAGTAGAAATGAGCTTTGAGTTTGTGACTAGAATTAGAAATTGAAGACAATTATGAGGATTTGAAAAGATAATTATTAACTGTAGAGCCAAATCATTTTATCAAAAGGGTTTTGATTTCAGACACAGCTGCCAATTAGCTGCAAGGTAGGTCTGAATCTCAAGCAGTATTAACATAAATTTGAGAAAACACTGAGCAACAATAAGAGAGAAGCTAAGAGATGAAAGTTTACACCATCAATAGTTATGATAGTCATAAAATCAAAATCATATTTGTATTATAAGCCACAAAGCCTCAGTGAAAACAAATACCAACATCACCAGTGGTGAAAACTTAGCACAAAAAAGATTGCAAACTGAACTAGTGATGAGAAGAACATATAGGAATCCTGACATCATTGCATGGCTCCTGCTTATGTAAACCCCTGTCATAATTAGGGTCTAATTCTTAATCACTTTTGATGAGGAGATTTAAAACACACCAGATAAGACAGAAACAGAGGGAAAAAGAAAAAAAAAATGGAGGTACTAAACAACCAGAAGGCAAATGATAATATGGCAGTAGAAATTACTTACATATTGATATAAGTAGATTAAATTCACCAATCAAAAAATACAGAGGTGAGAAAGTTCCCACTGTGGCTCTGGAGTATTGAGTCAACTAGTATCCATGAGGATGCAAGCTCAATCCCTGGCCTCACTCAGCGAGTTAAGGATCCAGTGTTGCCCTGAGCTTTATGTAGGTTGCAGACACAGCTCAGATCCTGCCTGGCTGTAGCTGTGGTGTAGGCCAGCAGCTGTAGCTCTGGTTTGACCCCCAGCCTGGGAACTTCCACATGTCACTGATGTGGCCCTAAAAAGCAAAGCAAAACAAAACAAAAATAAACAAACAAAACAACCCAAAACCAACCATCCAAACAAACAAAAACCAGAGTGGGAATTCCCCAGCATTTTAGCAATTAAGGATTCAGCATTGTCACTGCTATGGCTCAGGTTCTGTCCTGGCCTAGGAACTTCTGCATGCTATGGGCAGGGCCAAAAATAAATAAATAATACAGAGTGACTGGATGGATTTAAAAAAAAGAAAAAAAACAAGACCCAACTATGTATTGCCTACACGAGATTCATTTCAATTCTAAAGACATACATAGGCTCAAAATGAAGGGTTGGAAAAGGATATCCCACACAAGTGGAAATCAAAAGAAAGAAGGCATAGCCATACTTATATCAGACTAAATAGACTTCAAGCCAAAAGTAGTAACAAGAGACGAAGAAGATGGTTATGAAATGGTCACTACATCAAGGAGCTATTACACTTGTAAATAAACACACACACACAATATCAGAGCACCAAACTACATTAAGCAAATACTAACAGATATAAAGGCAGAAGTAAACAGCAATACAATAATAATAGGAACCAGAGTTCCCGTTGTGGCTCAGTGGTTAACGAATCTGACTAGGAACCATGAGGTTGCGGGTTCGATCCCTGGCTTTGCTCAGTGGGTTAAGGATCCAGTGTTGCCATGAGCTGTGGTGTAGGTTGCAGATGTGGTTCGGATTCCAAATTGCTGTGGCCCTGGCGTAGACCAGCGGCTACAGCTCCGATTCGACCCCTAGCCTGGGAACCTCCATATGCCATGAGAGTGGCCCAAGAAATGGCAAAAAGACAAAAAAAAATAATAATAATAATAATGGGAACCCAGGAACTTTACTGAAAAACTGGAAAATAATAAAATTATTTTCAGAATGGGAAAAAAAAAAACCAATAGTAGGGGAATTTAACACCTCATGGTTAGCAATGGATAAGTCATCCAGATAGAAAATCAAAAATGGACAAGTACCTATTGAGTTAACAAACATATATAGAACACTCAACAGTAGCAAAATAGACAGAACACTCTCCAAGACAGATTATATGATAGGACCCAAAACAACCCTTAGCAAATTTAAGATTTAACTCATACCAACCAACTTTTCTGATTACAGTGGTATAAAACTAGGAATCAAGAGCTGAAGAAAGCCATTGGAAAATCTGACAACCTCATGGAAACTAAATGACACAGTTCTAAACAACCAATGGGTCAAAGAAGAAGTCAAAGGAGAAATAAAAATTATATCTAGGAGTTCCTGTCATGGCTCATTGGTTAACAAATCTGACTAGGAACCATGCTGCAGGTTTGATCCCTGGGTTAAGGATCTGGAGTTTCCATGAGCTGCAGTGTAGGTGGCAGACGCAGCTCAGATCCCATGTTTCTGTGGCTCTCGCGTAGGCCGGCAGCTACGACTTCAATTGGACCCCTAGCCTGGAAACCTCCATATGCCATGGGTGTGGCCCTAAAAAGACAAAAAGACAAAAAAAATTATTTCTAAACAAATGAAAATGGAAACATTATATCAAAACTTATGGGATGCAGAAAAAGCAGTTCTGAGAGGAAAGTTAACCACAATAAATGCATATATTAAGAAATTAGACAGCAACATGGATGCAACTAGAGATTCACATACTAAGTGAAGCAAGTCAGAAAAAGAAAGACAGATATCATATGATATTACTTTTATGTGGAATCTAAAATATGACACAAATGAACCTATCAACAAAACAGAAACTGACACACAAACAGAGAACAGAATTGTGGTTACCAAGAAGAAAAGGGGAGGAGTGTCTTGGACTGGGAGTTTTAGTTGGTAGATGCAAACTATCATATTTAGAATGAATAAGCAATAAGATCCTATTGTATAGCACAGGGAATGAAATCCAGTCTCTTAGGACAGAACATGATGGAAGATAATATGAGAAAAGAATATATATATATGTGCGATTTTTGTCACTTTGTTGTACAGAAGGAATTGATAGGACAGTGTAAATCAACTATACTTTAATAAAAAATAAAATTTAAAAAATGCCTTTGAGAAAATAAAGATTTTTAAAAAGCTGAGAAAAAAAAAGAACTGGAGTTCTGTCATGGCTCAGTGGTTAACAAACCCGACTAGCATCCATGAGGATGTGGGTTCAATTCCTGGCCTACCTCAGTGGGTTAAGGATCTGGCATTGCCAAGAGCTGTGGTTAGGTCAAAGACACGGTTCAGATCCTGCATTGTTGTGGCTCTGGCGTAGGCTGGCAGCCACAGCTCTGATTAACCCCTAGCCTGGGAACCTGCATATGCCACAGGTGTACGGCCCTAAAAGATAAAAGGGACAAAAAAATCAGAGTTCCCATCATGGCTCAGTGGTTAACGAACCCGACTAGTATCCATGAGGATGTGGGCTTGATCCCTGGCCTCAGTGGGTTAGGGATCCCACATTGCTGTGGCTGTGGTGTAGGCCGGCAGCTATAGCTCTGATTTGACCCCTAGCCTGGGAACCTCCATATATCACGGATGTGGCCCTAAATAGACAAAAGACAAAAAACAAACAAACAAAAAAAACTAATTTTATTCACCTCATGAAACTTGAAAAAGAATAAAGTTAGCAAAAGGAAGTAAATAATAAAGATCAAAGTGGAAATAAATAAAACAGATACCAGAAAAAAACAATAGAAAGGATTGACAGAACTAAGAAATGGCTCTTCAAAAAGCTAAACCAGGAGTTTCCATTGTGGTGCAGTGGAAACAAATCTGACTAGTAACTATGAGGTTGCAGGTTCAATCCCTGTCCTCCCTCAGTGGGTTAAGGATCCGGTGTTGCCAAGAGCTTTAGTGTAGGTCGCAGATGACGCTTGGATCCTGAGCTGCTGTGGCTGTGGGGTAGCCTGGAAGCTGTAGCTCAGATAAGACCCCTAGCTTAGAAACATCCATATGCCGTGGGTGCAGCCCTAAAAAGCAAAAAAAAAAAAAAAAGCTAAACTGACATTTAGTTAAACTAAGAAAAAAAGAGAAGATTCAAATAAATAAAATTAATAAAATTAGAAATACAAAATGAGACCTTACAACTGACTACAAAAATACATAGTATCATAAGAGATTATTATGAACAATTAATTATATGCCAGAAAATTAGGTAACCTAGAAGTGGATAAATTTACAGAAGCACACAACCTACCAAGACTGAATCATCAACAGCTCTGATTTGACCCCTAACCTGAAAACCTCCATATGCAGCAAGTGCAGCTCTAAAAAGCAAAAACAAAACAAAACAAAACTGAATCATCAAGAAATAGAAAATTTGAACAAACCAATAACAAGCAGGGAGATTTAATCAGTAATAGAAAAACCCCAGAACAAATGACCTCACTGGAGAATTCCACCAAACATTCAAAGAACAATTAACACCAATTCTTCTCAAACTCTTCCAAAAAATTGAGGAGGGAATACTTCCAAATGCATTCTACTAGGTCAGGATTATGTTATACACTATAACCAAGTGGGATTTATCCCTGGGAGGAAAGAATGGTTCAGCACATGTAAATCAATAATGTAACATATCATATTAATAAAATGAAAGATAAAATCACATAATTTTCTCAATAGGTGCAAGAAAAATATTTGACAAAATAAAATATTCTTTAATGATTAAAAACCCTGGGAAAATTGGGTATAGAAGGAATAATAACATAATAAAGGCATATATGACATAATAAAGGCATATATGACAAAACCACAGGTAACATTATACCCAATAGAGAAAAGTTGAAAATTTTTCCTCTAAGATCAGGAACATGACGAGGATGCCAACTTTCACCACTCTTATTCAATATAGTACTGGAAGCCCTAGCTAGACTAGGGCTAGACAAAGGAATAAAAGGCATCCAGACCAGGGAGAAGTAAAAATTTCACTTTTTGCCAATGATACGATTTTATACATAGAAAATCCCAAAGACGCAACAAAAATTTTTGGAAATAATCAACAATTTCACTAAAGTTGCAGACTACAAAATCAACATACAGATATCAGTTGCATTTTTGTACACTAATGATAAAACAACTGAAAAAGAAATAAACCTATCCTAGTCACAACAGCTTCAAAAACAAAAAAATACTTAGGTACAAATTTAACCAAAAGAATTGAACAGCTAAAACTACAAGACTTTGCTGAAAGAAATTGGAGAAGACATAAACAAATGGAAGGACATTATATGTTCATGGATCTGAACAATTAATATTATTAAAATGTCCATACACTCAGGTCATCTATAGATTAAATCCCCATCAACATACCAATGGCATTCTTCACAGAAATAGAAAAAAATAATCCTAAAATTTGTATGGGACCACAAAAGACCCCAAATGGCTAAAAAATACTATTCAGGAAAAAGAACAAAGTCAGAGATAACACACTTCCTGATTTCAAACTACACTACAAAACTATAGTAATTTAAAAAAAAATAGGAGAGGACAAGATGGCGGAGGAGTAGGGGGACACGCTCGCCCTCTCCCACAAACACAACAAAAAAAGCACATCTACAGAAGAAATGACTCACACAGAACAACAACCAATTGCTGGCAGAGGAACCTAAACTCCAATAACGGCAAGAAGTTCGTGACATTATTGGGCAGAACGGGAGAAAAGAGGAGAGTGAGAGAAGGTGAATCCGAGCGGGACGGGCGCTCCCGAAAGGGAACTGCGGAGGAGAAAGGGATCCCGCACCCTGGAAAGTCTCCTACCGGGGGAAAGATCAAACGAACCGGAGGAATCTCCAGATGCAGAGAAGAGTGTAGCAGTAAGTCGGAGTACGGAAAAACGATCAAGAACCCAACGGACCATCTGAACTACGGGCACAGTCACCAAAAATTGAGACGCCTGGGTGGGGGCTGGGCACCGAATCCTCGGCTCCAGAGGTTAGTCCCCGGGAAAGGGCCGGGGGACGCCTGGGTGGGGGCTGGGCACCGAGACCTCAGCTCTGAAGGTTGGTCCCCGAGAGGGGGCCGGGGGACGCCTGGGTTGGGGCTGGGCACCGAGACCTCGCCTCCGAAGGTTAGTCCCCAAGAAAGGGCCGGGGACGCCTGGGGGGGGGGGGGGCTGGGTACCGAGACCTCGGCTCCAGAGATTAGTCCCCGGGCTAGGGGGGCGGGGAAGAGCGGAAACTGCTTGGGAGGTCTCTAAACCATTTGACGGGGCAGAGACTGCCTGGGAGACTAGAAAACAAAGCTGTCGGCAGAGGAAGGGAGCAATACTCTAGGGGCGGGGAAGTGGAAAGCCGCCTCAGAGGGAACCTGGGAGAAGAGCCTGGTCTGCGCCCGTGCTGGGGAGCGGAGAGAAGAAGGGGTGGGTCCCCATAGAATACCCCCCACGCCACAGCAAGCTTACAGGCCCGCTAGCTAGCAGAAAGCTGTGCTTCCCAGTGCATTCCCTCCCCCCACCCCCGCCACCCCCTACGCTCTCGCGGAACCTGGGGCTGCCTGCCATCCAGGAGGGCTGGCCTCAACAATTGCCTGAAGCCTACCACCGCAGGGGCTCTCCCTGCACAGGCCTGCTTGCCCTTTGGAGGGGCTACACTTCCACAGAGCAGCACCAAACACCACCAGCCCCCTAGAAAAGGCCTGCAGCCCAGAAAAGCTAGAACAAGCCTAGCCAGGCCGTGAATAGATCGACCTAATTCTCCAACGGTTTTTCTGAGACGGGCTCCCCCGGGGAGGAGCCTCTTGAGTCTCCAAGGGCCTTGCTACACGCCCAAGACCCCAGGGGGTGCTAAGACCTAGTGGACCAGCTGCATAGGACTGCCAGCTCCAGGCAGGACCCCCTGCAGCCCAGAAAAGCTGCAACAAGCCTGGCCGAATTGGGAAAAGATCTCAGACGGTCTTTCTGAGTCGGGCTGTCCTGGGGAGGAGCCTCTTGAGTCTCCAAGGGCCCTGCTACCCGCCCAAGACCCCAAGGGGTGCTGAGACCTAGTGGACCAGCTGCATAGGACTGCCAGCTCCAGGCAGGACCCCCTGCAGCCCAGAAAAGCTGCAACAAGCCTGGCCGAATCGGGAAAAGATCTCAGACGGTCTTTCTGAGTCGGGCTGTCCTGGGGAGGAGCCTCTTGAGTCTCCAAGGGCCCTGCTACCCGCCCAAGACCCCAAGGGGTGCTGAGACCTAGTGGACCAGCTGCATAGGACTGCCAGCTCCAGGCAGGACCCCCTGCAGCCCAGAAAAGCTGCAACAAGCCTGGCCGACTTGGGAAAAGATCTCAGACGGTCTTTCTGAGTCGGGCTGTCCTGGGGAGGAGCCTCTTGAGCCTCCAAGGGCCCTGCTACCCGCCCAAGACCCCAGGGGGTGCTGAGACCCAGTGGACCAGCTGCATAGGACTGCCAGCTCCAGGCAGGACCCCCTGCAGCCCAGAAAAGCTGCAACAAGCCTGGCCGAATCGGGAAAAGATCTCAGACGGTCTTTCTGAGTCGGGCTGTTCTGGGGAGGAGCCTCTTGAGTCTCCAAAGGCCCTGCCCCCGCCCAAGACCCCAAGGGGTGCTGAGACCTAGTGGACCAGCTGCATAGGACTGCCAGCTCCAGGCAGGACCCCCTGCAGCCCAGAAAAGCTGCAACAAGCCTGGCCGAATCGGGAAAAGATCTCAGACGGTCTTTCTGAGTCGGGCTGCCCTGGGGAGGAACCTCTTGAGTCTCCAAGGGCCCTGCTACCCGCCCAAGATCCCAGGGGGTGCTGAGAACCAAGTGAAATCTGCTACCATCGTGGGGTGGACCTCCCAGTCCTGTCTGCCCTCAGGAAGTCCTCCTTTGCTTCAAAGAAACACTGTTAGCCCCATCAACACTCCAGAAAAGCCACACTGCCTCAAAAAAAGATTGACCAACAACGACAGCCCTCAGGAAATATTCCAGGGCAGTGACAAGGCAAACACTACCCGATAACGGAGAGTACAACTCCCTCAGGAGAAAGAAGACAACAAGCAAGATGAAGAAGCTGAGAAACCACCCCCAGTCAAACCAACAGGAGAACTCACCTAAAACAGTCAACAATGAAACTGATCTCTGCAGTCTGACAGACCTGGAGTTCAAAAGAGAAATAGTGAAAATACTGAAGGAATTAAGAGAAGATATGAACAGCAATGCAGATACCCTCAGAAAGGAGCTAGAAAATATAAGGAGGAGCCAAGAAAAACTAGAACATTCATTTGCAGAGATGCAAACTGAACTAGGGGCAGTAAAAACCAGAATGAATAATGCAGAAGAACGAATCAGTGATATGGAAGATAGAATAATGGAAATCACTCAATCTGGTCAACAGACAGAAAACCGAATCAAAAAACTGGAAAGCAATATAAGAGACCTATGGGATAATATAAAACGGGCCAATCTACGCATAATAGGAATTCCAGAAGGAGTAGAAAAAGATAAAGGAATGGAAAATATATTTGAAGAAATTATCGCTGGAAACTTCCCAAATCTAAAGGATACTGGATTCAAGATACAAGAAGCACAGAGGGCCCCAAACAAACTGAACCCAAACAGACCCACACCAAGACACATCATAATAAAAATGGCAAAAGTTAGTGATAAAGAGAGGATCCTAAAGGCAGCAAGAGAAAAACAGAATGTTACCTACAAGGGAACCCCCATAAGAATATCAGCTGATTTCTCTACAGAAACACTACAGGCCAGGAGGGAATGGCAAGAGATATTTAAAGTGCTCAAAGGAAAAAATATGCAACCTAGAATACTTTATCCAGCAAGAATATCATTTAAAATAGAAGGGGAAATAAAAATTTTTCCCAACAAACAAAAACTTAAAGAATACAGCAACACAAAACCCAGGTTAAAGGAAATATTGAAAGGGCTTCTCTAAACCAAAAAGAAAGGAAGGAAAGGGAAGAAAAAAGAAAAGAAAAAAAAAAAAAAGAAGAAGAAGAAGAAGAGGAAGAACTAGGACTGAGGAAGATACAATCAGAGAGCAGTCACTCAAATAAGCCAGCATACAGATTTAATCATGAACATGCTTCAAACAAAATAAAATTAAAAAGAAAAAAATAAAAGAGTCATCAAAACCATAAAATGTGGGCAAGGGATGTTAGGAGGTAAATAATCCTTTTTGTTTGTATGTATGTCTCTCTTCTTAATTTTAATATAATAATGAAGTGTTTGAACTTACAGGACCATCAGGCTAAAACACACAATTATGGGAAGGGGTTAGCATACTTAAAAAACAGGGCAACCACAAGCCAAAACCAAATATTGCATTTGCAAAAAATGAAAAAAAAAAAATACACTCAAGCAGATAATAACAGGAGACCATCCAACCAAAAAAAAAAAAAGAAGAATGGAGAACCATAGAATCAACTGGAACACGAGGATCAAATGGCAATAAATAATCATCTATCAATTATCACCTTAAATGTCAATGGACTGAATGCCCCAATCAAAAGACACAGATTGGCTGAGTGGATAAAACGGCAAAAACCTTCAATATGCTGCCTACAAGAAACTCACCTTAGGACAAAAGATACATATAGATTGAAAGTGAAAGGCTGGGGAAAAGTATTTCATGCCAATAGACATGACAGAAAAGCAGGAGTTGCAACGCTCATATCAGACAAAATAGACTTTAAAACAAAAGACATAAAGAAAGACAAAGAAGGACACTATTTAATGATTAAGGGATCCATCCAAGGAGAGGATGTTACTATCATCAACATATATGCCCCAAACATAGGAGCACCCAGATACATACAACAAATATTAACAGACATAAAGGGAGATATTGATGAGAATACAATCATAGTAGGAGACCTAAATACCCCCCTCACATCAATGGACAGATCCTCTAGACAGAAAACCAATAAAGCAACAGAGATCCTAAAGGAAACAATAGAAAAGTTAGACTTAATTGATATCTTCAGGACACTACATCCAAAAAAATCAGAATACACATTCTTCTCAAATGCTCATGGAACATTCTCAAGAATCGACCACATATTGGGACATAAAGCGAATCTCAATAAATTTAGGAGCATAGAAATTATCTCAAGTATCTTCTCTGACCACAATGCCATGAAATTAGAAATCAACCATGGGAAAAGGAAAGAGAAAAAACCTACTCCATGGAGACTAAACAACATGTTACTAAAAAACCAATGGGTCAATGAGGAAATCAAGAAGGAAATTAAAAACTATCTTGAAACAAATGATAATGAAGACACAACCTCTCAAAATCTATGGGATGCTGCGAAAGCAGTGCTCAGAGGGAAATTTATAGCAATCCAGGCCTTTCTCAAAAAAGAAGAAAGATCCCAAATTGACAACTTAACCCTCCACCTAAATGAATTAGAAAAAGAAGAACAAAGAAGTCCTAAAGTCAGCAGAAGGAAGGAAATTGTAAAGATCAAAGAAGAAATCAATAAAATAGAGACTCAAAAAACAATAGAGAAAATTAATAAAACCAAGAGCTGGTTCTTTGAAAAGGTGAACAAAATTGATAAACCCCTGGCCAGACTCACTAAAAAGAGGAGAGAAAGAACCCAAATCACCAAAATTATAAATGAAAAAGGAGAAATCACAACGGATACAGCAGAAATACAAAAAACCATAAGAGAATACTATGAACAACTATATGGCAATAAGTTTGACAATCTGGAAGAAATGGACAATTTTCTAGAATCTTACAGCCTGCCAAAACTGAATCAAGCAGAAACAGACCAACTGAACAGACCAATCACTAGAAATGAAATTGAAGAGGTCATAAAATCACTCCCTACAAATAAAAGCCCAGGACCAGATGGCTTCACAGGTGAATTCTATCAAACATATAAAGAGGAATTGGTGCCCATCCTCCTTAAACTCTTTCAAAAGGTTGAAGAAGAAGGAATACTCCCAAAGACATTCTATGAGGCCACCATCACCCTCATTCCAAAACCAGGCAGAGATACCACCAAAAAAGAAAACTATCGCCCAATATCATTGATGAATATAGATGCAAAACTTCTCAACAAAATCTTAGCCAACCGAATCCAACAACATACGAAAAAAATTATACACCATGACCAGGTTGGGTTCATCCCAGGTTCACAAGGATGGTTCAACATACGCAAATCAATCAACATCATACACCACATTAACAAAAAAAAAGTCAAAAATCATATGATCATCTCAATAGATGCAGAAAAAGCATTTGACAAAGTTCAACATCCATTCATGATCAAGACCCTCGCCAAAGTGGGTACAGAGGGAACATTCCTGAATATAATCAAAGCCATTTATGATAAACCCACAGCAAATATAATCCTCAATGGGGAAAAACTGAAAGCCTTCTCACTCAAATCTGGAACAAGACAGGGATGCCCACTCTCACCACTGCTCTTCAACATAGTTTTGGAAGTCTTAGCCACAGCAATTAGACAAACAAAAGAAATCAAAGGCATCCATATAGGAAGAGAAGAGATCAAACTGTCACTGTATGCAGATGACATGATTCTATACCTAGAAAACCCTAAGGACTCAACCCCAAAACTCCTTGAACTGATTAATAAATTCAGCAAAGTGGCAGGATATAAGATTAACATTCAGAAGTCAGTTGCATTTCTGTATACCAGCAATGAAGCATTAGAAAAGGAGTACAAAAATACGATACCTTTTAAAATTGTACCTCACAAAATCAAATACCTCGGAATACACCTAACCAAAGAGGTAAAGGACCTATATGCCGAGAACTATAAAACCTTAATCAAAGAAATCAAAGAAGATGTAAAAAAATGGAAAGATATTCCATGTTCCTGGATTGGAAAAATCAATATTGTGAAAATGGCCATCCTACCCAAAGCAATCTACAGATTCAATGCAATCCCTATCAAATTACCCATGACATTTTTCACAGAACTAGAACAAACAATCCAAACATTTATATGGAACAACAAAAGACCCAGAATCGCCAAAGCAATCCTGAGAAACAAAAACCAAGCAGGAGGCATAACTCTCCCAGACTTCAAGAAATACTACAAAGCCACAGTCATCAAAACAGTGTGGTACTGGTATCAAAACAGACAGACAGACCAATGGAACAGAATAGAGAATCCGGAAATAAACCCTGACACCTATGGTCAATTAATCTTTGACAAGGGAGGCAAGAACATCAAATGGGAAAAGGAAAGTCTATTCAGCAAGCATTGCTGGGAAACCTGGACAGCTGCATGCAAAGCAATGAAACTAGAACACACCCTCACACCATGCACAAAAATAAACTCCAAATGGCTGAAAGACTTAAATATACGACAGGACACCATCAAACTCCTAGAAGAAAACACAGGCAAAACACTCTCTGACATCAACATCATGAATATTTTCTCAGGTCAGTCTCCCAAAGCAATAGAAACTAGAGCAAAAATAAACCCATGGGACCTCATCAAACTGAAAAGCTTTTGCACAGCAAAGGAAACCCAAAAGAAAACAAAAAGACAACTTACAGAATGGGAGAAAATAGTTTCAAATGATGCAACCGACAAGGGCTTAATCTCTAGAATATACAAGCAACTTATACAACTCAACAGCAAAAAAACCAATCAGTCAATGGAAAAATGGGCAAAAGACCTGAATAGACATTTCTCCAAGGAAGATATACAGATGGCCAACAAACACATGAAAAAATGCTCAACATCGCTGATTATAAGAGAAATGCAAATCAAAACTACCATGAGATACCACCTCACACCAGTCAGAATGGCCATCATTAATAAATCCACAAATAACAAGTGCTGGAGGGGCTGTGGAGAAAAGGGAACCCTCCTGCACTGTTGGTGGGAATGTAAACTGGTACAGCCACTATGGAGAACAGTTTGGAGATACCTTAGAAATCTATACATAGAACTTCCATATGACCCTGCAATCCCACTCTTGGGCATCTATCCGGACAAAGCTCTACTTAAAAGAGACACATGCACCCGCATGTTCATTGCAGCACTATTCACAATAGCCAGGACATGGAAACAATCCAAATGTCCATCGACAGAGGATTGGATTCGGAAGATGTGGTATATATACACAATGGAATACTACTCAGCCATAAAAAAGGATGACATCATGCCATTTGCAGCAACATGGATGGAACTAGAGAATCTCATACTGAGTGAAATGAGCCAGAAAGACAAAGACAAATACCATATGACATCACTTATAACTGGAATCTAATATCCAGCACAAATGAACATCTCCTCAGAAAAGAAAATCAATCATGGACTTGGAGAAGAGACTTGTGGTTGCCTGATGGGAGGGGGAGGGAGTGGGAGGGATCGGGAGCTTGGGCTTATCAGTCACAATGTAGAATAGATTTACAAGGAGATCCCGCTGAATAGCATTGAGAACTATGTCTAGATACTCATGTTGCAACAGAAGAAATGGTGGGGGAAAAACTGTAATTGTAATGTATACATGTAAGGATAACCTGACCCCCTTGCTGTACAGTGGGAAAATAAAATTAAAAAAAAAAATAAAATAAAAAAATAAAAAAAAATAAAATAAAAGACCAATGGAATAGAATAGAGAGACCAGAAGTAAATCCTTGCTTATATAGTCAACTAATATTTGGTAAGGGAGCAAAGAACACTCAGGGGGGATAAAATAGACTCTTCAACAAATGGTTTTGGGAAAACTGGACAAACACATGTAGAGCAATGAAATGGGACCTCTATCTTACAAAACCCACACACACAAAAAAATCACTCAAAATGTATCAAAGATTCAAACATGAAACCTGAAGCTACAAAAGTCCTGTAAGAAAATATAGGGTAGAATTTGTCAATTTTTTTAGATATGACAACAAAAGCAAAATTGGCAAATGGGATTACATAAAATTTAGAAGCTTTTGCATAGCAAAAGAAACAATGAACCAAATGAAAAGACAACATACAGAATGGGAGAAAAAACTAGCAAGCCTTGTATTGGATTAGAGGTTAATATACAAAATATATAAAGAACTCATAGAACTCAATAGCAGAAAAAGACCAAAACAAAACAACAACGAAACTGAACAACCAAAGAGCCTGATTAAAAATTGGCCAGGGGATTTCCTGTTATGGCGCTGCAGAAACGAATCTAACTAGTATCCATGAGGACTCAGGTTTGATTCCTGGCTTCTCTCAGTGGGTTAAGGATCCAGCTTTGCTTTGAGCTATGGTGTAGCTTGCAGATGTGGCTCAGATCCTGTATAGCTGTGGCTGTGGCATAGGCCAGCAGCTGTAGCTCTGATTCAACCCCTAACCTGGGAACTTCCATATGCCACAGGTATGGCCCTTAAAAAAAAAAAATGACCAGAATAGCTAAATAGACATTTTTCCAAAGACATCTAAATAGCCAACAGGTACATGAAAAGACACCTAACATTACTAATCAGTAGAGAAATACAAATCAAAACCACAGAGAGATATCACCATATACCTGTTAGAATGACTATCATTAAGAAGACTGTTGAGGATGTAGAGAAAAAGGAAACTTTATACAGTGTTGGTAGAAATGTAAATTGGTTCCACCACTATAGAAAACAATATAGAAGCTCCTTTAAAAATTAAAAATACTGGAGTTCCTGTCATGGCACAGAGGAAATGAATCTGACTAGCATCCATAAGGATGCAGGTTCCATCCCTGACCTTGCTCAGTGGGTTGAGGATCTGGCATTGCCATGAGCTATGGTATAGGTCGAAGATGTGGCTGGGATCTGGCATTGCCGTGGCTGTGGTGTAGGCCAGAAGCCACAGCTCCGATTCGACCCCTAGCCTGAGAACCTCCATATGCTGAGGGTGTGGCCCTTTAAAAAAAAAATGTTTTTTTAAGTACTACTACCTTGTGAATAAGAATCCTACTTCTCGGTTGATATTCAAAGGATATGAAAACAGGTTTAGAAAAGATAAATGCACTCCCATGTTCATCATAGCATTGTTTTTATTTTTATTTTTTCCATTATAGTTGATTTATAGTGTTCTGTCCATCACAGCATTATTCACAAAAGCCAGGATTCGGAAACAACCTAAGCACCTAGGAACAGATGAATGGATTAAGAAGATGTGATATAAACATGGAGGGTATCCTGCCATTTATGACAATGTGGATAAAGCTTGAGCAAATTATGCTAAGTGAGATAAGTCACAGTAAGACAAGCACAAGAGTATGATATCACTTATATGTTGAATTTTTAAAAGTGAAACTTGTGGAGTTCCTACTGTGGTTCATTGGGTTAAGACTAAAGCTGCAGCTTAGATTCATCCCCACCCAGAAATGTCCATATACTGTAGGTGCGGCCATTAAAACAAAATTCATTTATTCCTTCCAAACTTGCACTTGTTTGTCTATGATCTACTCTGTTACCTAAGTCAAAATCCTTCACTTATCCTAAATCCCTTATTCTCCTTCATCATTGCTATCCAATCAATAATTAAATTTTCTCAAAAAAAACCCTTCCTGCTAGTTATTAGCAGTATAAAACTTTGAGCAAGTAACTTAATTTCATGGTGCTTTGCTTCTCCCACTTGTAAAATAGGAGCAATAATAGTTCAATTACCTCACCAGTTTGATATGAGGGTTAAATAAGTTAATTATTTATTGTTTAGAATGATGCCTGAACATAGTAAGTGCTATGTAAGTACTTGCTATTATTATTTTTTCATGTCCTAATTATTCTCTGCCCAAAATATTGAAATAGAATCTTAACTAGTCTTCCTTCCTCTCAGTCTGGCTCCATTACAATCCATCTTCAATAACTGTTTTCAAAAAGACTTATCGAAATATTTTTCAACACAACACATCATTTAAGAAGGGAGGGACCACAGACTAGGAAAAGATATATGTAATAGTTATATTTGACAAAGGATTCATATCAACAATACATAAAGAATTCCCCACCCCCCTCAAAAAAAGGACTTCCCATCGTGGTGCAGCTGAAATGAATCTGACTAGGAACCATGAGGTTGCAGGTTCGATCCCTGGCCTCGCTCAGTAGGTTAGGGATCCAGCATTGCCGTGAGCCGTGGTTCAGGTTGCAGACACAGCTCGGATCCCAAGTTGCTGTGGCTGTGGCATAGGCCAGCAACAGCTCCGATTAGACCCCTAGCTTGGGAACCTCCATATGCCGCAGGTGCAACCCTAAAAAAACAAAAAAGACAACAACAACAAAAAGAATACATAAAGAATTCCTACAAATCAAAAAGAAGAAGACAGACAAACAAATTGAAATGTAAGCAAAAGATTTAAACAAGCACTTCACAAAAGAGGACATTTGAATGGCCAATTAAGCACATGAAAAGATACAACATCATAACTTATCAGGGAAAAGCGAATTAAAAATACAACAAGATATCACTATACATTGATGGGGTTCAAGATACACTATCCCAAAATGTAGTAGCTTGGTAAATTGAATATTTTAAGCTGAGGGAGGTTGTTTTTTTATTTTATATTGGCAGAATCTAGAAGTTCACTCCGACCTCCTCCACCTTGCCCTTTCTCCCTGAAAACAGGAGATAAATATCCCAAGTAAAAACACCCTCCCTATACCAGAAGAAGGGGGGGGGGCATTCTTATCAACAGAGATGGGAAGTTTAGGGCCAAGAAGGCTGTATAAACAAACCTTGTTTACTCTTCACTATTTATTTACTACCCATAGCCCAAACCCCTCTGCCTTGTCAATTCTTCAAAAATGTGTTGTTTCATAGCCAGGACATGGAAACAATCCAAATGTCCATCGACAGATGATTGGATTCGGAAGATGTGGTATATATACACAATGGAATACTACTCAGCCATAAAAAAAGGATGACATCATGCCATTTGCAGCAACATGGATGGAACTAGAGAATCTCATCCTGAGTGAAATGAGCCAGAAAGACAAAGACAAATACCATATGATATCACTTATAACTGGAATCTAATATCCAGCACAAATGAACATCTCCTCAGAAAAGAAAATCATGGACTTGGAGAAGAAACTTGTGGTTGCCTGATGGGAGGGGGAGGGAGTGGGAGGGATCGGGAGCTTGGGCTTATCAGACACAACCTAGAATAGATTTATAAGGAGATCCTGCTGAATAGCATTGAGAACTATGTCTAGATACTCATGTCGCAACAGAAGAAAGGGTGGGGGAAAAAACTGTAACTGCAATGTATACATCTAAGGATGACCTGACCCCCTTGCTGTACAGTGGGAAAATAATAAAAAAAAAAAAGAAAATAAAATAAAAATCATCATTGTTAATGGCAAAAAAAAAAAAGTGTTGTTTCTTTGTCTGAAAGGCATAAAATCTTCCTGCTATGTTCACTTCTTCAAGTCTTTTATCTTAGTGGGGCTCCCGTTAACACATATACAGAATTAATTTTTCTCCTGCTAATATGTCTTATGTCACTTTAAAAATTAGACTACCCAAAGACAGAGGAGAAGAAGTGGGATATTCCCCCCGCCCCCCAGCACCCAAACTTTAAAAGATTGAAAATACCAGAATATACCTCAGTTGAAACGAAAAACTGAAAACCAAAATTGCCCAACACACCAGGTCGCTGCCCTGTTCAAAATCCTTCGATGACTTCCCATGCCTTCAGGATAATGTTCAACCCTTCAAGATGACATGCAAACCCTTCAGGGTAGCACAAAATGTCTGAGAGCATACCTTTCACTGCCATCCTCACCCCCATCCTATGCTCCAGCAGTACCAAACGTCTTGCTGTCCTCCCAATTTGCCATGTATTGCCATATTTTCCCCCCTGCTGTTTTCTGTGAACAAAGCCATTTTGCCAACTCGCCCATTCCTTAAGACCAAATTCCTTCTCCATAAAGCCTTCCATAAGTTGCACATAGCTAAACTTTTGTTTGCAAGAAGAGTCACCTAAGTGTTGCTGACTGTCCAGAGGCTGCCCTGCCTGGACAGAGATCTCTCCCATTTATGAACACACAGGAAGCATGATATGCCATATTTCGGCTATCTTGACATTAGGATAATGTTTTAGACTGACTTTAATCCGCTCCCTGCTGGGTTTAGGAAAGCAAGCTGTTTGCTGCTTTCTACTGCCCTCTGTTGAAACAAAGTGGACAATGTGAGTCTCATCTCTAAGGACAAAGAGTCAGTTTTCTTCTTCCTTTTTCTTTTTTTGGCTGTACCCACAGCATGTGGAAGTTCCAATGGCAGGAACTGAACCTGGACCACAGCAGTAACCGGAAACAGCAGTGACAAAGCTATATTCTTAACATGCCATGCCACAGTGGAATTCACTTTTTGGGGGGCGGGGGGGGGGGCACAAACCCACCACATGTGGACCTTCCCAGGCCAGGGATTGAACCCAGGCCACAGAAGTGACCGAGGCCACAGCAGTGCAATGCCAGATACTTAACCTCTAGGCCACCAGGGAACTCCACCCAGTTTTCAAAAAAAAAAAACTAAAAAATATCTAAGTAGTTTAACATAACAAGTGGCTAGCTCATGGGTTAGGGGAGTGAGAGTCAGGTTCAGGAGCAAGAATCTGGGGATGTTCTTTTTTAAGCCACTTGTTCTGCTCTTCTGCTTGAGTGACTCTTAACCTCAGACAGTAGCATCAAAGTCTCACTTTCATTCACTTGCACTCTGGCTTTAGGCCCTTAGCAGTGAGGACACAATTTGAAGTGGTAGCAGAAAACTAGGAATTAGATTCCAACATCTAGGGTCTGCAATCAAATGGCTTAGTACCTCCCCCTCAAGCCTACTTTGTCCTTTAACTGAATCAAGTGCATGGTTTCCAGCAAAGGTAAAGATTCAGAAGGGTAAGAACACTATCTTATGCTAAATATGCTGAGAATTGCTGGAAACTACTTCTGCGGAGGGCTGAAGCTGACCTTCTTAGTAGTAAGCAAATATTTGGTAAGACTATTTGAATAACTATAAATGAGGTTCTAAGTGATTCAAAATTATCTTCTTGTCACTGAAAATAGACCTACCTCAAGGCCTCAGCAAATATAGGAATCACTTCTCTGGCTTCCATTTGATTTTCTAAAGCACAGTTCAGCTGGAGACCACCTCTCTAGTTCTGGCCCATACCTCTCCTTCCAGGTATCCAGCTCATCCTGACCACTCCCCTGGTATGTCCCACAGGCACTTCAAACTCATAATATCCACATCTGAACTTATTATATCTCCCCCCTCTATTCCAGCTAAACTTCTCATCATAGTTCCCACTTCAAGTAATAGCACCTCCTAAGCCAGAAATCTAGGTGTCATTGTGGTTTCCTTACTGTCTTTCATAACCCACATCCCATTTCACCAGATCTCCTTGTTTTTTGTTGTTGTTTCGGTTTGGTTTTTGTTTTTTGTTTTTAGGGTCATACCCGCGGCATATGGGCTTCCCAGGCTAGGGGTCCAATAGGAGCTACAGCTGCCGGCCTACGCCAGAGCCACAGAAATGCCAGATCCAAGCTGCATCTGCGACCTACACCACAGGTCACGGCAATGCCAGATCCTTAACCAACTGAGCGAGGCCAGGGATCAAACCCATAATTCCTAGTCGGATTCATTTCCACTGTGCCATGATGGGAACTCCCAGATCTCCTTGTTAAATATCTAAACCCCATGACTATTACCTTAGTCCCAAGCTGTCTTCATCTGCCACCAAGACTATTGCAAGAGCCTAACTTTGTCTTTCTGCTCAACTTGTTTATAAGCTGCAACTAGAACAATCTTCTTTAAGTACAAATTAGATTTTTTTACTTTCCTACTTAAAATAATTCACTGGTTCCCCATGCTTCAGGACAAAGCCCAAACTCCTTAAGGTGGTCTATAAGGCATTGTGGTACAAAGACCTACATATTCCTTTGCAGATTTATCTTGCTACACTACTCTCCTTATGTTCAATATCAAACTAACTCAAACCTGGGGAAGGGGGGATGCCGTTGTGGCACAGTGGAAACAAATGCAACTAGTGTCCATGAGGATGCAAGTTCAATCCCTGGCCTGGCTCAGCGGGTCAGGAATCCAGCATTGCCATGAGCTGTGGTGTAGGTGGCAGACTGAGTTCAGATCCTGAGTTGCTATTGCTGTAATGGAAGCTGGCAGCTGTAGCTCCGATTGGACCCCTAGCCTGGGAATGTGCTGCAGGTGCGGCCCTAAAAAGCAAAAAAAAAATAAATAAATAATAAAGTAGGGAAATTTTTTTGGTCCCAGTGTAGATATTGCCTTCTCTGGGAAGCCTGTGCTGGCTTCCTAAGGTTGAACAGTTTGAGAATGTTCAGTCATTTCTATCCAAATGTGCTTCTGCCTTAAATTTAAGTCCTAATCTGAAAAGAAGTATACATGGGGAAAAGTTAATAATATGAAAAAAATGGTACAAGCACATCATATTTCTTTATAACCTCTTTTATATCTTTTCCAGGGGAGGGGTTCCTAAGGAGGGTTAAAAAGTGGAAGCTAGGAGTTCCCACTCATGGCTCAGTGGTTAACGAATCCAACTAGGAACCATAAGGTTGGGGTTCGAGCCTTGGCCTTGTTCAGTGGGTTGAGCATCCGGTGTTGCCGAGAGCTGTGGTGTAGGTCGCAGACGCGGCTTAGATCCCGCATTGCTGTGGTTGTGGTATAGGCTGGCAGCTACAGCTCTGATTAAATCCCTGGCCTGGGAACCTCCATATGCCCCAGGTGTGGCCCTAGAAAAAAAAAGACAAAAAGACAAATAAATAAATAAATAAATAAAAAGTGGAAAACTAAATTTCTACAACTCCACAACCAAAAAAATAAGTTACCCAATTTAAAAATGGGAAAAGGACTTAAATAGACAATTCTCCAAAGAAGATATAAAAATGGAGTTCCTGCCGTGGCACAGTAGGTTAAGAGACTACAGCAGCTCTGGTTGCTGCAGAGGCATGGGTTCAATCCATATGTCGCTGGTGCAGCCATTAAAAAAAATTAAAGACCAACAAGTATATTAAAAGATTTCAACATCACTAGTAATTAGGGAAATACAATCAAAACCACAGTGAGGTATTACATCACACCTATTAGGATGATCACTATAGAAAATTAACAAGTGCTGGCAACAATGCAGAGAAATTGGAACACTTGTGCACTGCTGGTGGGAATGTAAATGGTGACACTTTTATAGAAACAGTATAGAGGTTCCTCAAAATATTGCTACCATATGATCCAGCAATCTTGCTCCTGGGTATATATGCAAAATAATTCAAAGCAGGATTTTAAGAGATATCTGCACTTCCATGTTCATTTCAGCATTATTCACAATAGCCAATATGTGGAAACAACGCTAATGGCCACTAAAAGATGAATAGATAAAGAAAATATGGCGTGTATACACAATAGAATAGTATGCAGCCTTTAAAAAGAGGGAAATTGGAGTACCCACTGTGGTACAATGGGATGGGTGGCATCTCTGGAGTGCTGGGACACAAGTTTGATCCCTGGCCTGGCACAGTGAGTTAAGGATCTGGTGTAGGCCACAACTGTAGTTGGTTCTGATCCCTGGCCTGGGAACTCCCATATGCCAAGGGGCAGCCAAAAAAAATAAAAAGGGGGGAGAGGAGAATCTTCTCACATGGTATACCATGGAGGGTTGAACCTCAAGGACATTATACTAAGCAAAATAAGCCAGTCACAAAAGAACAACTATTGTATGATTTCATTCATAGGATATAGCTGAAGCAGCCAAAACCATAGAATCAGAAAATTAAAAGGTGTTTGCCAAGGAGTTCCCATTGTGGCTCATTGGGTTAAGAACCTGACATAGTGTCCATAAGGATGCAGGTACAATCCCTGGCCTTGCTCAGTGGCTTAAGAACCCAGTGTTGCTGCAAGCTGTGGCATAGGTCACAGATGCGGCTCAGATCCAGTGTTTCAATGATTGCGGCATAGACCTGATTTGACCCCTAATCCAGAAACATGCACGTGCCACAGGTGCAGCCATTTAAAAAAAAAAAAAAAAAGGTGGTTGCCAAAGGCTTGGAATAGGGGAGAGGAAGAATTAGTGTTTAATGGGTATGGACATTCAGTTTTGCAGGATGAAAAAGTTCTAGAGATCTGCTATACAGCAATTTGAATAGACAACCCTACTGAACTGCACACTTTAAAATGATTAAGTTAGTAAATTTAATAGGTTTTACTCACTAAATTTTTTTAAGTAGGGAGCTAAGTGGCAGGAACTTGGAGGTATCAATAAGCCCCTTTTAATAAGTCAAGTTGTTAGGCAGATAACTCCTCTCAGAAAAACACACAAATACATTTCAGAAGGACCATAGCTATAGAAACTAGAAGAATCAAGCTATAGAAAACCCAGAATTCAATAGAACTGAATATTGATCAAATTCTCTGAAGGAATAATGATTTCTAATTTTAGGGGGAAAATACAAAGGAAACAACCCTCACAAAACTTTTACAGTTCTGAATAATGCAAAACAGATATTGATGCTGGAAAGATGTTACCAGAATCCGAGTTCTTGTTCACGCAGTCAAAGAATGAACTCCATGAACACACAGGCATCAAGCAAGCAAAGTCTATATTACAGAAAAGCAAATAGCTCCCAGGGCTGCTGGGAGGGAGGAGAAGAGCCCCCACTCTCTATTGTCTTACAGGGGTTTATATCCCTTAAATATGGGGAGGTACCAACGTGGGGTCCAGAAAGATGTGGTTTTCTCCAACTGGCCTTGCCCAATTACCTATATTAGTCCTTGTCCAATAAGGGTTTTAGGGGTGGAAATTTCCCATAAGTCTCATAGTTTCTTTGCCCTTTTCTTCCCATAAACTGAGTCACAGGGGATTAGGGATTAATGTCCACCTGGGCATAGGTACTCCCTATAGTAAACAAGGCCTGTGGGGATGTCACTCCCCAGAGCTCTTAAGCCACAAATGTTAATCAATAGCCATATCAAAGGATGCATCGAAGTCCATGCTCCTATACTGACTACCTGAGTTAATATTCTGCCTCAAAATCAACCCAAAATAAACAATAGATTGTAAACCGGAAAAAAATGTTTTTTAATTATGCCTCACCAAAAGTGATATTTTTTATTTTACAAGAAAAACATTGAGTCCTGGTAAATAGGCAAAGGCAGGAATATCAACAAAGAAATTCCAAAAAATTAGGTTAAACAAACAGTAAATGACCAAGTGTGACAGGCACTGTGCTAAGTGCTTTCCACCTAATAGAAATATGAAAGAGGAAATGTGCTAGTAAACAAACACACAGGAAATGTTCAGACACACTAGAAACCAAAGAAATGCAAATTAAAATGATGAGACCCCATTTCTCATCTATTAAATTACATAAGTCTAGGAAAAAGAATGTGGTTAAGGGGATTCTCACAGATGGAATGTAAACTAAAACAATTGTTTTGGAAGGAAAAGTGGAATACTATCAAACGTTAAGAAATATGCATGCCAGAGTTCCCGTCATGGCGCAGTGGTTAATGAATCCGACTAGGAACCATGAGGTTGCGGGTTCGGTCCCTGCCCTTGCTCAGTGGGTTAAGGATCCGGCGTTGCCGTGAGCTGTGGTGTAGGTTGCAGACGCGGCTCGGATCCCGTGTTGCTGTGGCTCTGGCGTAGGCCGGTGGCTGCAGCTCCGATTCGACCCCTAGCCTGGGAACCTCCATATGCCGCGGGAGCGGCCCAAGAAATAGCAACAACAACAAAAAAAAAAGAAAAAAAGAAATATGCATGCCTATTACATTGTAATTTCACTTCTGGGAAATATGATAAAATACATACTTAAAAAAACACTATTACTCTTTGTGGCACCATTGAAAATTAGAGACAGCCTAACCATGTCCAAAATCTGACTTTAGGTAAATTGCTCTGCAACTACATAATCACTTGGAATCTCCCTGAGAGAGGTATATGTATCAGTTAAACGACTTTCTGCAATTAGTACCAGAAAATTCCTCTCAGATGGCTTAAACAACAAGAAATATTTTGCTATCTCACATATTTTAGTTGTCTGAAAATAGGGCAGTTTCAACGTTGGTTAATCTATAGCTCAATAATATCACCAGTCACCCAGATTTTTCTCTCTTTGCTTTGCTATTATTTGCATGTGAGCCACTTTCCTCATGGAAGCAAAATCCCTTCAGCTGCTCCTGGCATCACATCCTTAAACACCATCATGTTCAAAGACTGACAGAGAATTCATTACTTCTTATGCCTCAGGATCTCCACCCCCTGAAAGTAGATTGCCCCTGAGTTTTTGTTGACCAGAATTGTATCACTTATTCAGTCTTAAGTCAATCATTGGCCAGGGAATTGGTTCTCAAAGTGTGATCTGTAGCGTCAGCATCGTAATCTGTTAGAAATACATTTCTGAGGTCCCAACAGAATCGAAAATCTGAGAGTGAGGCCCATGGATTTGTATTTTGACAAGCCCTCCAGCTGACTCTGATTTGAGAGTCAGAGTCAAATTTGAGAACCACGGACTTAGAGGAACCAAAAGCCACCTCCTGGGGTTGTGAAAAGTTCTAGCCTTCTCTAATACTCATGGCCACCATACATCTGAACAAAATCGTGGTCTGTCTGCAAAGAGGAAGGGGAGAAATGGCTGTGAGGTAGGCAACCTCTGTATAGGAGAAAGCCCTTTTCCAGTGCTGATAATGAGTCTTTTAAGGATACAAGAACATCAAAGGAGTAATACTATCTCTTCCTTTCTACACATTTCTCAAAAATAATTTTTTTTTCAATTAAAAAATTTTCATGTGTTCAAGCCCCAGCCTGATGCTGTGGGCTAAAGATCTGACATTGCTTCAGCTGTGGCATAGGTTGCAGCTGTGACTCAGATTCTGTCCCTGGCCTGGGAACTTCCATATGCCTCGGGTGCAGCAAAAAAAAAAAAAAAAAAAAAAGGAAAATATTGAGTGGTGTGTGCAAAAATGCACTTCCTTTGTGTATGTGAAGTAATTATAAAAAAGCAAGTTGCAGAATAATCATGTAAGGTAATATGTAAATAATAACAAAAGTGAATAAATATAAATATGTAAAAGTAGGTGTGTGCTTATATGGAATATAAATATGTAAAAGTAGGTGTGTGCTTATTTGTATAGGGAAAGTTCTGGAAGAACGACAAGCTTTTCAGTGGTTATCCTTGAAGAAGGGAATAAAATTTGGGGAGGGAGGTATCATTTTCATTTTTACTTTATTTCTTCTGAATTATTTCACTTACTTAGAGAAAGAATATATTATAGAACATGTGTGTATCTTCCAACAAAAAATTGTTTAAAGCACCAACGCAAAATACAGGTGAGAGGAACAAGGACTGAATCTCTAGGAATGGTTCTGAGCTCTGCTTATATTCCCACTGATGAAAGGATAGGACTAATCAATGAAATAAAACAGAACATTATTTTCCATTTCCTTTTCAAAACTAAGTTTTCTTTTGGTGTCACCATTATTTTTCTAGTAGGTTCTCATTGGTTTGCATGGAAGAGAAAGCATAAGTTGGGTTTTGGGGGAAGGGGCTGTTTTTGGTTTTTGTTTTGAAGGTTAAAGTTTTATTGGGGCAAAATTAGGACTTAGGCTGGGGAGACAGCATCTCAGGTAGCCCTGAGAAACCTCTCCCTCAATTTTTATAATTAACTTCCAATTCTTAGAGCTATTAATTTTCTAGTTCTGCTAGACAATTCCTTGGACTCCCCGAAATAGCCCAATAGCCTTCAATAGGATTTTGCCTTTTAAAATTTTTGCTAATTTTAAAAGGGAAAATTTACTAGTTTTTACAATGTCTAGAATTTATAATTGGAAGTCAGCATTCAAAACATAGAATAGTTAAGACTGAAAGAAATAGACATAATCTAGCTCAATTACCTCACTTATAGATGAGGCAACAGAGGTTTAGGAAAGAGAAGTGCTTCGACAACTGATCTCTATCAGAATGAAACCAAAAGTTAGATTTCCTTCCTCCTTGACTAGTATCTTTCCCATAACACATCACCAACTTAAAATTTTGCAGGTTTGGGGGGAGTCTAAATCCATACTGATGTGAAATAACAAGATAGGGTATTTATATGTTAATCTAGTAGATAGCATCAAATTTCTGGATAGCTCTTACATGTTAATGGACTATATTAGTTTAATGATCACAGCTAAAGCACAGCCGTGGTTTATGGTTACACCACAAAATGTATTTTAATTCCTTATAGTTTTCTTCCTTTGAGTCTATCCATCTCTTCATATTTTTGGAGTTGTTCTATCATCTTCACTGTCGTTCTATGTGTTACATGTCTGTTTCCAGAATTCAGTGTGTGCATCTTGTTCTGTGTGCATTTTCAATCTATGTTTGAGACTCAGTGTTACTTCCGACAAGCACCTTTGTCTTTGTTAGTTTTCTCTCTCTCTTTTTTTCTTTTTATGGCACGTGTAGTATCTGTGACCTATGCTGCAAGCTGTGGCAATGCCAGATCTTTAACCAATGAGCAAGGCCAGGGATCGAACCCACATTTCTATGTACACTATGTCAGGTTCTTAACCTGCTGAGCCTCAATAGGAACTTCAGTTTTCCCTCATTTTTTAATGAAAAATCCTCCAGATGATTCCAGCCCCCAGCTGTTTGATTTTTCCCAAAGGAAGCTTCAGACACTGTGGAGCAAATAGAAGTCATTCCTACCATGCCCTGAATTCCTGACCCATAGAATCCACGAGAATAATAAAATGGTGGTTGTATTACATCCTAAGTCCTGGGATGGTTTGTTACACAGCAGTCAAATAGCTGGAATTCTAGTCCTGGGATGTACCGAAGACAACCAGGCCAGCCTGCCTCTCACAGTCCCTCTCCTGACTGTGTCTTGGATGACCTCACTGAACTTATACCTACCTTCATTCTAGTATTTCCTCAATCTGACTGGGCTGCTTTGGAGGTGCTGCAGGTGGCATAACCTACCTGCACTCCTGCTCAGAACTCCTCTCAGCAAGCTAGTCAGAGAGCAGTTGACCTGAATACTACTAGAGAAAATATACCAACACTGAGAATTGGCCTGGCTACAAGTCCATAATCTTCAACCTCTGCTGGGCCCTTGGCATGTTTTAGCAATTGATTTACATGCAAACTGTCAGCTCCTTCTCCTATCCACCATAATGGCCATTCTAAACCTTCTCTGGTATCCTTAAGCCCCTACTATCACCTTTACCCCCTCTTTCAACAGATGACTGACTCCTTCTCCAAGAAAATCAAGGCTATCAGATACAAACTACTTCAGCTTTCTAACTCAATATCTGAAAATAAATTTGCATATGCAAATTTCTCACCCCCCTAATTTTAGCTCAGACGGAGCAGTGTTCCATATCCAGTTCAGAACCAGGGCTCCACCTGTATCTACTCTTTTGTCTTCAGGATCCACACTTTCTTCCTCAGTTATCCCCTCCTTGTCATGCATCCACCTTCTCCCACTCTACTGACTTCTTCCCAAAACCTGTAAACAAGTATAAGTCTTTCACTTAAAACAAAATCTCCCTTTCTTCCCTTGATCTCCTAGAGTTAATTGTCTTCTGATTCTCTTTTCTTTCTGTATCACTGAAGGCCCTTGACTTTAAGCAACTGTATCAGAATCTGGATATATTTAGGTTTTTTTTAAAGGAATTTATTGGAAAGAAACTGGAGGTGGGTCAGCTTATCCCACTGTTGTGGTGACTGGAACCCAACCACCTTCCTCCCTTATAAGTGATTAAGTGTTACTTATTTAGGATTCAATATCCCAGAAAAGACAAAGGCCAAGCCTAGACCACATGCCTGCTCTTTGGCTTTCTATATTTGTCAGTTCAGGTTGCCATAACAAAGTACCACAGACTGGGGAAGTTTAAACCACAGAAATTTATTTTCTCACTTTTCTAGGGGCTAGAAGTCAGAGATCAAAATGTTAACAGTTAGTTTTGTTTTGTTTTGTTTTCCCACGGCCTCTCTCTTTGGCTTGTAGATGGATATCTTCTCCTTGTGTCTTCATATGGTCTTCCCTCTGGGCATGTCTTTGTCTTAATGCCCCTTTCTTATAGGTATACCAGTAATGTTGGATTAGGGTCCACCTTTTTTAAAAATTTTTTTCATTACTCAATAAATTTATTATACTTACAGTTGTACAATGATCATCATAGCATTTCCATCCCAAACCCCCAGCATATCCCCCCCACCTCCCAACCTGTCTCCTTCGGAAACCATAAGTTTTTCAAAGTCTGTGAGTCAGTATCTGTTCTGCAAAGAAGTTTCATTGGGTCCTTTTTTCAGGCTCCACATGTCAGTGATAGCATTTGATGTTGGTGTCTCACTCTCTGACTGACTTCACTTAGCATGATAATTTCTAGGTCCATCCATGTTGCTAAAAATGCTGTTATTTCATTCCTTTTGGTGGCTGAGTAATATTCCATTGTGTATATGTACCACATCTTCTTGATCCACTCCTCTGGGATTAGGGTCCACCTTAATGGCCGCAAGTTAATGACTACTTTAAAGGCCCTGTTTCAAATATGGTTACATTCTGAAGTACTAGGGGGTTAGGACTTCAACATATAATTTTAGAGGAGATATAATTTAACCCATAACACTAGCCCAAGGTGGGGAAAAGGGGGATCTGACTCCTTTGGTTTCTGTAGTAGAAAGCTATCACCACTTTCTACTCAGAATACTCACAGTTAAGTTCCTGTCGTGACTCAGTGGTTAATGAAAATGACTAGTATCCTCGAGGATGTGGGTTAGATCTCTGGCCTTGCTCAGTGGGTTAAGGATCCAGTGTTGCCATGAACTGTAGTGTAGGTCACAGACAAGGCTCATTTCTGGCATGGCTGTGCCTATGGCATGGGCCTGCAGCTTCAGGAATCAACCCCTGGCACCTCCATATGCCATAGGTCATTAAGGAACGAGTGTTGTCACTGCTGTGGGGAACTTTCATATGCTGTGAGTGAGACCAAAAAAAGAAAAAAAAAAAAAGAACAAAGCAAACAATGGAAAAGCAGGAGTATTACTCAGCCATAAAAAAGAACAAAATAATGCCATTTGCAGCAACATGGATGGAACTAGAGATTCTCATACTAAGTGAAGTCAGAAAGAGAAAGACAAATATCATATGATATCACTTATATCTAGAATCTAATGTATGGCACAAATGAACATTTCCACAGAAAAGAAACTCATGGACTTGGAGAGGAGACTTGTGGTTGCCAATGGGGAGGGGGAGGGAGTAGGATGGACTGGGAATCTGGAGTTAATAGATGCAAATTATCGCCTTTGGAATGGATAAGCAATGAGATCCTGCTGTATAGCACTGGAAACTATGATGGAGGATAGTGTTAGAAAAAGAATGTATATATGTATGTGTGACTGGATCACTTTGCTGTATAGTAGAAAATTGACAGAACACTGTAAACAAGCTATAATGGAAAATATAAAAATCATTAAAAAAAAAAAAAAAAAAAAAGCAGAGGGAGGGAGTGGATCCTGAATAGCCAAGACAGAGTAATGCTTTCACAACAGAAATTCTTAAAAGGAGTATTAACTTACTAAAACACTTTTCATTTCTACTCAATCTTCAACCAAAATTATCAACATTCTGTTCCCTGACTTCCGCCCCTGGAATCGTTCAGGCAAAGGTCATGAACAGCTCCCAGACTGCCACATTGGAGTAATTTTCTCGAAATGTTCTACAGCTTTTTTTTTTTTTGCTTTTTAGGGCCACACCCATGGCACCCACAGTTCACACCAATGGCCAGGCATCAAACATGCATCCTTCTCATGGATACTGGTCAGATTCATTTCTGCTGTGCAACAGCAGGAACTCCTCTGTAGCATTGTATACTGCTGGCTTCTTGCTCCTTGAAGATCCTTCCTCCCTGGGTTCTCCTGTTCTCTCTCCTTAAGCCCCTCCTACCCAATCTCCTTTGTCAGCTACTTTTCCTTCACATACTCTGTCAAAATTGCTGAATGCTAAGTTTTGTCATTAGTCTTCCCCTCCTTCCTCCCCCTCCCCTTCCTTTCCCTCACTGTTCCCCTTTTTTCTTACTCAATACTCTTATATCAGAAAGACTGTATTTGTACTTCATCTTAATATAGGATCTCTGAATGGGCTTCATATGGAGCTTCTTAAATTATAAGAAAAATGATGTGTATACATGCATTCCCCCCCCACCCCCGGGATAGCATTTAAAGCTTTTATCAGAAGTTTAAAACATCAGTCATGTTGGTGTCCCCTATTTAGTTTAGATCCTTCTGAGTTTCTTTCTTTCTTTTTTTTTTTTTTTTTCCTTTGCTTTTTAGGACCACATTCATGGCATATGGAGGTTCCCAGGCTAGGGGTCAGAGCTATAGCCACCAGCCTATGTCAGAGCCACAGCAAGGAGAAATCCAAGCCATGTCTGCAACCTACACCACATCTCACCGCAACACGGGATCCTTGACCTGCTGAGCGAGGCTAGGGATAGAACCTGAAATCTCATAGTTCCTAGTGGGATTCGTTTCCGCTGAGCCACATCGGGAACTCCAGATCCTTCTCAGTTTCAAAGCCATACGTCCAACTGTCCAGTTGACATCTTCACCAAAAATCACCACCAACCTCCAACTCAATAATGGCAAAAGCTGAAATCATTATTTCCCCCTCCCAGAAACTGCTCCTCTTCCTTTATATCTTATGTCCATGAAATGTGTCACCATCCTCCTCATTACCCAAATCAGAAAGTCCAGCTTCACCTTGACCCTTCTCCTCCATCACTCCTCGTAGCCAATCACTCATCCAAATCCTATCCATTCTACCTTTTTAACATCTCTCCCAGATGCCTCCATTGAATTTTCACTTATTCAACTGAGATCTCCTAACTCTCAGCTAAACTGTTAAAATAACTTCCAAAAATTTCCCTCTACATTCAGCATCTCTCTCTTCTCCAATCTATTTCTTGGATTATGTCATTCCCTAGCTTAAAACTTTAATGATCAGATTAACATTTTGTAAAAATTATTCTTTTTTTTTTTTTTATCTTTTCTAGGGCTGCTCCCACGGCATATGGAGGGTCCCAGGCTAGGGGTCGAATCGGAGCTGTAGCTGCCAGCCTACACCACAGCCACAGCAACGCAGGATCCAAGCCACATCTGCGACCTACACCACAGCTCATGGGCAACGCCAGATCCTTAACCCACTGAGCAAGGCCAGGGATCCAACTCGCAACCTCATGGTTCCTAGTCAGATTCATTAACCACTGAGCCATGATGGGAACTCCTGTAAAAATTATTCTGATAGTAGTTCAAGAAAATACAAACTCTTCACCATGACATACAAAGTCCTTTATGATCACCCAAAAAATTTTAATTGAGGGTGTATTCCAGGCACTGTGAAATATACTGGAGATACAGTGATGAACAAGAGGAACAGATTTCCTGCCTCTAAGATTTACAGTCCACAAATGTGATGAGTACTGCAAAGGAGAAAAACGAGTGCCTAAAGGAGTAAGAGGATGGGAGTGTCATAACTTAAGTCTGAAAACAACGGTAGACCTCAACTTCCCGTGTTGCACTTCTTTTTTTTTTAATGGCCACACCCACAGCATGTGGAAGTTCACAGGCCAGGGATAGAACCCATGCCTCCACAGCAACCAGAGCCAATGAAGTCATATTCTTTTTTTTTTTTGGTCTTTTTTGTCCTTTTAGGGCCGCACCCACCGTGTATGGAAGTTCCCTGGCTAGGGGTCGAATCAGAGCTGTAGCTGCCAGCCTACACCACAGCCACAGCAACACCAGATCCAAGCCATGTCTGTGACCTACACCACAGCTCACAGCAACGCAGGATCCTAAACCCACTGAGTGAGGCTGGGGATCCAACCAGCAACCTTATTGTTCCTAGTCGGATTCGTTTCTGCTGTGCCATGACGGGAACTCCACAAGTCAGATTCTTAATCAACTGTCCACAGCAGGAACTCCTGCATTGCACTTCTAATAGTCATCAACAGATATGGTTCCAGATACACAACCAACAACTTTTGGGTTAGTGCCATTCTTCTTATCCCTATTTTATAGATATGGAAACTGAGGTCCTAGACAGGTTAAGCAACTGGTAGACTTGGAACTCCATCCCAGGCTCATCTGAAACCCAGTCCCCTTAACCCTTTAGGAGCTTGTGCTTCTCCTTATACTCAGGAATCCTGTGGAGCTATACCAATCTCTGTAGACATGCCAGCCGACTTCACTCCAAGTCTTTATTCATGCTGCTCTTTTTGCCTGAAATGCCAATTTCCCTCAAAAACCTTCCTGCTGATCACGCAATTAAAGTGTTCTCTCTTCCACATGGACTCTTCCTCCGGGGAAGAATTAGCCACTACTGCCTTCTTTGTGCATACACAGAGCTTCACAAACACTTGTAGAGTCCCTATAGCACTTCAGATACTTCTCTTGTAGTCTCCCTCTGAGAAACTATAAATCCCCAGGGATGATAACTGATCAACCTCTGTAATCTCAGAATCTGTGCTGTAGCTGTCATTGCAAAGTTAGGGAAGAGAAGAAGGGAGGGAGCAAAGAAAAGGATACGGCAGAAAAGAATAAGCAAGCATGAAGACAAACACTCCAATATAAGATATGCCAAGACCATCTGTCCTTCTTTTAAAAAGGTGCATTTTACCTCTCACAGTACAATTAACCCATACCACCTCCACAACGTTCAATTTGAGGATTGTTCGATAAGTGTTTCATGAAACCCAGGAGAATGTTTCCCACTCTTTCGCAGTCCTCCTGCGCTCTCCCTCCTCTTTCCTGTCTATCCCATCCACTCTGCAGCTGACAGTTCCTTCCTCCATGTGAAGGTCACTGACAGAAAATGGGTCAAGAAGAAAATACAACCTTGAAGAAGGAAAAATAAAGTGAACGCCTTGTACCATATCGGGTGGGAGAAAGAAACTTTGGTAAAAATGAACAACAGAACATGCTGAGTGATAGCCACCTTTCACCTCAGAAACCACAGAAAGCCCGGAAGGCACGCTTTCTGCTTTAGGTGTCCCAGACAAGCACCTGTAGGGCTGTAGCATGGAGCCTGAAGTTTTCAGATGCTACGCTGGATTTTGCAAGATGAAAATAAATCACTTGCGAAGTAGCACTAGAATGGCTGCTTTGTTGGTTTCTATTGTCCATCGTAACCAGACATCTCATCCAGGAACCTGTGGAGGAGGGGCTGCTGCAGGAACATATGGGGCAGGGGAGGATGGGAATGGGAGAGGAGCAATTAACTCTACTCAGGAGCAAAATAAAACAGAAATTAAAACTGTGAAGTGGTTTTTATATGACTCTGGAGTGGAAAGGGGTGTGGGTCCACTTGTGCCAGCCCCTGCCTCCACTCTACCTGCCCACTTCTGTCTGCTGCTCACTTCCTGGGCTTTTTCAAGGCTTTTCCAAATGAATCCTGTCTCTGATGTCCAGCAACCTGCTGAGGGCGGGATATGGCCAAGCTGAGCCATTTGACTTTCTGTCTGAGACCTAGACTGATGTGAGAATAAACAAAGTGGGGGTAGGGGTGGGGAGGGTATGGGTATGTATGTTTCAGCAGGGGGGATGTAGAGGAAGGAAATTAGCAGTGTCACCACTTCCTAACCATTGCACCTCCAACTTTTCTGGAAAGGAGCCCTGGACCCTGGGCTGCTAGGCTCACAGACCAACCCAGGTCCAGTGAGTCCCTGAGGGGCCCAAGCTAACATGAGCTACTGCAGCCCAGCATAGCTCCCATAACACTGGGGTGAAGGTAAAGTGTTGGTGCTCAACTCACCCTGACCCTTTCCCTCCTCTCCAACTTTTCTGCATTCCTTCCCACCTTTCAGTGGTATCTCCTCCTCCCAGAGCCCGTTTCTCTCCCACTGCCTGTGTTTCTTTAACAGACGATGCAAATCACATGATTGAATTCATACTAAGTTAGTAGCTCCTGCGGATTACAGATCCCAGGGGCATATGCATTTTGAATTTTGAAAAGAAACATAGATGGAGATAATTTTGGGATGAGGGACACCTCTAATGATCTGAAGATTGAAATGACTACTTTCTGTAGGCAGACCTGGCTGGATGGAGAAGGGTCTGGGCCAAGCAGGAGAGTGAGCAGTTCTGAAGCAGAACAAGAGATTCCTTGAGGAAGGTTCTCCCGCTTGAGTCTCATTCCCAGGGTCACATTGTCTTGTTCATGGCACTAGGTGGATCCAAACCCAAGAGGTGGGGGCTCATTTGTCAGAGTTCAGATTCAGGAATCAGATGATGTTTCCCGAGAAGGAAACTGGTGAGTAATAGGCTGGGGGTTGGGGGAAAGGCTGTTTACTTCCTCTGTTCAAGTCAGTGAGGTCCCTTTAGAGCTCTGGATAGCTGTGGTGACGGGTTCACGCTAATGCACAGCATGTGGCAGCTGCTGTCACCAACGGCTCTGCTGCTTCTGGGTAAGTCAGAATTACCCTGGCTGGGAGAGGAGCTCAAGATGCCCTGGGTTCAGCAAAGATCCCTTTTCAGGCCAGGGATGAGACCCCTACCAAGGAATAGAAGCCCTGACCGTGTCTATAGACCTAAATTTAGCTCCTAGGACAAAGCTTTGAGGGTTAGAGATGCAGAGGATGCTGGCTCTGATATGGGCATAATCAGGAGGTGAAGGGAGATAGGAGGTCCTTGTTACATCACTCCTCTGGGTCTCAGTTTTCTTATCTGTACATTGCAGATTATGGACTACATGGTTCCTACGGTCTGTCTCTTCCGTTCTCACATTCCAGTGTTCCCCTCTAAGGCTTTTAATTTCTACCCTTTCCAGGGGACTTGGGTTGAGGCTGTTTCTATGGCTTGATTCAGGGATAGTCGATTTGTACCCTTAATTGGAAAGTTTAAAACAGGACTGAGGAGTAAGGGAATGGTGTTGAAAACAGAGGTTTGGGTTATAAAACAGAGGATGGAGTAGTAAGCACAGACATCAGAGACCAAAGGGCAGACAAAGGGAAAGATGTCCACTATATTTATCTTGATTCTTGGGAACACTGGCCTCCCAGGGCAGAGGAGGGCAGAGGAGTTGAAACTCACTATACGTTCCAGCCACCCCAATTTCTATCGCTGCTCAATATTTGTTTCACTCTTTTTTTCTTACAGTTTCAGCTGGCACACACGCTGGTAAGTTTGCTTCATGGTCTTGGATTGATCAAATGAGTATGTAAATATATAATCGCAACAGGGTGTTGAGAAATGTTTTTTGCGCGGGAAACTGCTGATGCAGTTATTAGCGAGAGCAGTTCCCCCAAAACAGTGGGGCCTGGTCCTATGCTTCCCTAACCAATTTTCCACAAGATAAAGAGAGGCCAAGTGTCTCCAGCCAAGATGCTCAGACTGAGTCCCATCCTAAGGCTGAGTTGTCAATTCTGGGTTTGTGATGGGCTTTGATCCTCCCCAGGAATGCCAATGCAGGGCCTGCTCATTTCCCTGCCCTTACCTATATTCTCTTGACTCCTCAGAAGATCCCCCGAAGTCTGTGGTGATCCTAGACCCTCCATGGGACCGGTTGCTTGAGAAGGATTCTGTGACTCTGAAGTGCCAGGGGGCCTACCCTCCTGGAGACGATTCCACAGAGTGGAGGTGGAATGGGACCCTCATCTCAAACAAGGCCTCCAGCTACTCAATCACAGATGCTACAGTTGGGAACAGTGGAGAATACACGTGTAAGACAGGCCTCTCTGCACAGAGTGACCCATTGCGACTAGAAGTCTACAAGGGTGAGTAGGTGAAGGGGAAGGGGGAAATTACCAATAAAGGGTGAAACAAGAGGCCCTGAAAGATTTGGGAAGAGCCAGAAGATGTTCTTGGGGGTAAAAATTAAGATGAGATGATCTGTAGCTCCAATGAATGATATCAGAATTGCAGTCCTAGCTACAAGTAGGCCTGAGGTAAAATGTCAAAACAGGGTACATACTAGATACAAGGCTGTTGCACCATACAATTCCAGGAAGCAACATTCACAGGGAATACATATGGCATGAATGGTGTCATCTGAAGGTTAAGGCATGACATAGATGCTTGATAACAGTTATTGAATAAATTAATAAATCCACTTTGAGGACCTATCTCCTCACTCTCATACACTCAATGCCCTAAGCAACCCCCCAAGCCATTCTTGCGTTTTGTTTTGTTTGTTTTGTTTTGTTTTGTTTCTTTGGGCCGCATATGGAGGTTCCCATGCTAGGGATCAAATCAGAGCTGTAGCTGCCAGCCTACGCCAGAGCCACAGCAATGCAGGATCCGAGCGGCATCTGAGACCTACACCACAGCTCACCACAACAACGGATCCTTAACCCACTGAACAAGGCCAGGGATTGAACCTGCATCCTCATGGATGCTAGTCAGATTTGTTAACCACTGAGCCACAATGGGAACTCCCCCTCACCCCCATCCCCCAAGTCACTCTTAATCTAGCATCATATCTATCTCTTTCCGTCAATGCCATATTCACAGGTACACTTCAGCATAAATTTGGCAATATGATATCTCTCCTAATAGAGATATATACATGTTCAGCCTGCACATTCATTGTAAAATGAAAATCTTTGTGTATTAATAGAATCCAGGTATTAGATGCAAGTACAGGAAGTATTTTAGAGACAGACACTCTCCAGGAGTCCCTGTAATCACACCACATAGCCTGGTATGTGCAGTGCCATCTTGAAAGCCTGGTTCTACTTCCATGGCTGCTCTATCTGTACAGTGTATGTGGGTGGAACAAGCCTGGAGGGGAAGGAAAGCCTAATGAGGGTGGACCTACAACACAACTCCATAGAATTGGGCCTCTGAAACTGGTTTTCTTGGCCTCCTTTGCCTGACTGTGTCACTTAGCCATGGTTCTCACTCTACAGAGCTACAAAGTGGAACGTCTATCATTTAACTAGGTGAGAGATAGTCACCTCTGACCAAATAAAATCAGGAATCATCAATAGGAAGCAATAGAAAAATCGAGTCTAGAAGTTATTAGTTTTTCTTAAACTTGGCTCCAGAAACTGACTTTAGAAGTCTAACCAGTGAGAACTGTACTAAACTGTGACCAAGGCCATTACTTTCACCAGGCAAACTCCTGATCATCCCATGGGACCCATTGCACTTGTTTCCTTTTCTGAGAAGCCATCCTTCCTTTTTTTGGGCAGAATTTCTTTGCTGTATTCTCTTTGGTCCTGCACGCTTTTGTTCTTTCCCTGTTGTAGCACATACTACATTGTATTGTAATTATTTCTAAGTATGTGTGTTTCTATGTCTAGGCCACAGATTCTTTGATGTTATGGATCATGTGTCTTAGTCATCTGGGTATCCCCAGTCTGCACAACACAGTGATGGCTCAATAAAATATCTGTTGAATGAATGTACATATAGATATTCATTGAGTTCATGACAGCCAGAATGGAGTAAGACTGTTCCCCCCAAAGCCACCAGAAAATTGTACATATTACATTATATAATATGTAATTATATATAATATATACATGTAACTCCTGTTAATATTTAAATACATGTTCCATGTTTAGTTTTTTTTCTTTTGGGTTTTTTTTTTTTTTTTGAGCATATATACTTTTTGAATTCTGTCTGGTTTTTTTTGGCAACCTGCAACTATAGAGTTCCCAAGCCAAAGATCTGAGCCACCGTTGCAGCCTATGCTACAGCTGCTGCAACTTAGAATCCTTAATCCACTGGGCAGGGCCGGCCAGGCTGGGGATCAAACCTATGTCCCAGGGCTCCAAAGCTGTTGCCAATCCCGTTGCACCACAGCAGAAACTCCTGTATTCTGTCTTTTTAATTTCACATTGTCCCATGAATGTTTTCTTGTGTCATTTTAAAATTTCTCTGTGTCTGGAGTCTGGTAACTTTGCAAGGGAATAGTGAAAACAAGTATCTTGGTGATATAAAATTTTGTCTGTTAAAGGCTATGCTCGGTAATGAAGATGGCCTGGTGGAGATGCTGTGGCCCTCAGAAACCACCAATTATGACCTGCTTTTCTTTCCCCTCCTTTATTTATTTATTTATTTATTTTTATTTTTTTTGGTCTTTTTGCCATTTTCTGGGGCCGCTCCCGCGGCATATGGAGGTTCCCAGGCTAGGAGTCGAATCGGAGCTATAGCCGTTGGCCTATGCTACAGCCACAGTGGGATCCGAGCCTCGTCTGCGACCTACACCACAGCTCATGGCAATGCCGGAGCCTTAACCCATTGAGCAAGGCCAGGGATCGAACCTGCAACCTCATGGTTCCTAGTTAGATTCGTTAACCACTGAGCCACGACAGGAACTCCCCTCCCTGACTTTTATATGTTCTCCTTCAGGATTTCTGCCACCACTCCTGTGGCCACTCAGTGACCTTCTTCCTGACTGGCTATGACAGCATTCCAACATTCCTACAAGTGTCTCTTCTGAAGTCTGACTCTCCTTTAATTGGGAAAATCATCATTTTTTTTAATTGAAGTATAGTTGATTTACAATGTTGTATTAATTTCTACCATAAAGCAAAGTGATTCAGTTGTATATATATAATTGAATATATATGTATGTATATATATGTATATATACATATATTTTTTAATATTCTTTTCCATTATGGTTTATCATAGGATATTGGATACAGTGCTGTACAGTAGGACCTTGTTCATCTATTTAATGTATAATAGCTTATATCTGCTAACCCCAACCTTTCATTCCATCCCTCCCTCAACCCCTCACCCTTAGCAACAACAAAGTCTATTCTCCTTGTCCTTGAGTCTGTTTGGTGTCTCATAGATAGGTTCATTTGTGTCATATTTTATTTTTTATTTATGGCTGCACCTGTGGCACGTGGGAGTTCACGGGCCAGGGATCAAACCCATGCCGCAGTAGCAACCCCAGCCACCACAGTGACAAGGCTGGATCCTTAACCTGATGCTCCACAAGGGAACTCCTGTGTCATATTTTAGGTTTCACATATAAGTGATATCATATGGTATTTGTCTTTTTCTTCCTTACTTCATTTAGCATGATAATCTCTAATTGCATCCATGTTGCTGCAAACATTCATTGTTTTTTATGGCTGAATAATATTCCATTGTATAGATGTACCACATCTTCTTTATCCATTCAACTGTTGATGGACCTTCAAGTTGTTTCTATGTCTTGGCTATTGTGACTAGTGCTGCCATGAACATAGGGGTGTATGTATCTTTTTGAGCAAATTATCATTTTTCTAATATAACTTTCACTCTTCGATCTAGAACTTATAGTGACTCCTTATTACCTGCCATAGCAAATCCAAGTGTAGCACTTAGGGATCCTGTAGATTGCTTCTCAACTGCCTCATCACTTAATCCCTCTGCTCTAACCTTCTTTTGTTCATGTGTTCGTCAGTCCCTCTCACTCAACAAAAGTTCTTGATGTGACTTGAATTTTCTTTCAGGGCCCAGTTGCCTTTTTCCCAAAGAAAGCTATGTAAGGAAAAGTCCCAGTCTGGCTTTTCATTATGCCCCAGGATCTAGGTAATAATCATCCCCTTTACAAGAGCTTCACACTGAATGTTGAGGCCTCCTGGACCTGTGGTCTCGTTGTGTCTTTCAGGCTGGCTGTTGCTCCAGGCTCCTCGGTGGGTGGTCCAGGAGGGGGAGTCCATTAGGCTGAGGTGCCACACCTGGAAGAACATTACAATACAAAAGGTCCAATATTTCCAGAATGGCATGGGGAAGAAGTTTTCTCATCAGAATTTTGAATACCACATTCCAAATGCAACACTCAAAGATGGTGGCTCCTACTTCTGCAGAGGAATTATCAAGAATTACAATTTGTCTTCGGAGGCTGTGAAAGTCACTGTTCAAGGTAAGAGGGTGCACCTAGAGTCCTCAGAGGCCTGTGGCGGGAGGGGGAAGTTTCATCCACACTGGCAAGATGAGTTGGGAGGACATTGTTGACCATTCCACAGACTTCTTTACATGGGCCATTCACTCTGCAGCGTGATAGCAGGTGCAGAAGCCACATTCCTCCCCCAAAAATATGTTTGTCCTTACCTCATTCAAACCATATCCACAATGTTATGTGTCTCTATTATACTGGCTCATCTTTACCTGCCCTCTTTTCCCCTCCAAGCCTCAAGTCTTAGCCAAGAGCCAGGCTCACAATAGCTCTTCACTTTCTCACAAAAAGAGCCTGGAACCTGAATTCTGGCTCTGCTGTTAATTACCTGCATGACCGTGGCCACTTAGTGTCTCTGAACCTCAATTTCCACTTCTGTAACAAAGACAAGCAGACATTTATTGGGTAGCTTTCAGGATTCTGGACACTGCTAGGTGCTTCTTTACATGTAACTAGTTTGATGATCATAGTAACCCCTCACAACAACATTAAGAGATAGGTAATATTGATTCTACTGATGAGTTAACTGAGGTGGAAAAAAGGGGGATAATTAATTTGTCACCAAGGTCATACTCAAGTTCAAAGCCTGTATATTTAATCAATAGATAAAATGAAATGCTTGGACAGGCGCCAATGTCCTGCGACAGAAATGAATCCCACTAAGTCACTTTAAAAACATTGCCAGTTTCTGTAGTGCCATCTTTCAGGGTCAGAGATCCCCTACTACAGTGCTCCTGCACTTCCCAATTTCATAAAACCTCCACCTGCAATCAGACTAAGATGTACATTGTAAGCAATTTACATGTAGTAAGACAGCAAGATAGACACACATCTTTTGAGACTTTAACAAAATAATGCCATAATTTGTATAAAAAATAACTTCATGACAATTTAAATTGAAAGTAAATACTCTCAAATAGGGAAAGAGAGAGCAAATAATAAAGCAAAGGGGGATACAATGCCAACAGTTAGATAATCTAGGTAACGGGGTTCCCATCGTGGCTCAGTGGTTAACGAATCCGACTAGGAACCATGAGGTTGCGGGTTCGGTCCCTGCCCTTGCTCAGTGGGTTAACGATCTGGCGTTGCCGTGAGCTGTGGTGTAGGTTGCAGACATGGCTCAGATCCCGCATTGCTGCGACTGTGGTGTAGGCTGGCAACTACAGCTCCGATTTGACCCCTAGCCTGGGACCATATGCCATGGGTGAAGCCCTAAAAAGCAAAAAGACCAAAAAAAAAAAAAAAAAAAAAAAAATTAAAAAACTGAGACTAGGAGTTCCCATCGTGGCTTAGTGGTTAACAAATCCGACTAGGAACCATGAGGTTGCGGGTTCCATCCCTGGCCTTGCTCAGTGGGTTAAGGATCCGGCGTTGCCGCGAGCTGTGGTGTAGGTTGCAGATGCGGCTCGGATCCCAAGTTGCTGTGGCTCTGGTGTAGGCTGGCGGTTACAGCTCTGATTCGACCTGGGAACATCCATATGCCTGGGAACCTCCATATGCCACAGAAGCGGCCCAAGAAATGGCAAAAAAAGACAAAAAAAAAAAAAAACAAAAACAAAAAAAACTGAGACTAAAAATCCACTCTAGGAGTTCTTTTTGTGGCATAGTGGATTCGGAATCCAGCATTGTCATTGCAGTGGCTTGGGTTGATGCTGTGGTGACTGTTTGATCTCTGGCAAGGGAATTTCCACATGCTGTGGGATCAGCCAAAAAAAAAAAAAAAAATCCATTCTAATGTTACCAGTTTATAGTCAGCAACATGGAATGATTTTAAAATAACAATATTAAGGGCTAAGAGGTTGAGAACAAACAAATTCTACCTCTTTCCATTTGGGGTTGTTAGTTATTGAGCCTCGATAAAGAAATATTATCAATTTTCTGCCAATAAGTAGCAAGTTTCAATGGTTCACTTTTTTTTAGATTTCCTTTAATGGGGTGGAAACAATGAGTACAATTTCGAAACACAAGGGACAGTTACTGAATTAAGAAAGTGTTTTCACACCAACTTAAACTTCGACAACTTTCATGATTTCACACAAAACCCAGCTACAACTTAACTTGTTCAACACTCTCAGTCACATACCTCAATCAAACATGAAAACACTTTTGCTCAGGTAGCACTGAGATCCAGACTCAGTGGAGGAAACAATGGCTTTCCATCAGACTTCCCAACTGTTCCTTAGACCCTGTCTCTTAGCAGTTGTCAAAAAGACTTTCCACTGATGACCTCACTGTTTATTGCAAATTTCTGCCTTAACAGATGTCATTTTATTCTCATCTCTCTGCTTCTCCTATTAGGTTCAAAAAGTCCATCACCTATCCTATCATTCTTTCTACCTTGGCACCAAATCATTTTCTGCCTGGTGATGGGATTCCTGTTTGCAGTGGACACGGGGCTGTATTTTTCTGTGCGGAAAGTACTTCGAAGCTCAAAGGAGGACTGGAGGAATGGCAAAGTCACATGGAGCCGGGACCCGCAGGACAAAGGAGGATAACAAAAGCAGCAGCATCACCACCACCACTGCTTTTATTATCCCATGGAGTAATAAAAGCAGCATCTCTGAACCTGTTTGTTGTTTTTTGTTTGTTGGTTTTGTTTCTTTAGGGCCATACCTGGGGCATATGGAGGTTTCCTGGCGAGGGGTCAAATCAGAGCTACAGTTGCTGGCCCACGCCACAGCCACAGCCACAGCCATACGGGATCTTAGTCACATCTTCGGACACACAGCTCATGGCAATGCCAGATCCTTAATGCACTGAGCGAGGTGAGGGATCGAACCTCCATCCTCATGGATACCAGTCAGATTCATTTTCGGTGAGCCACGACAGGAATTCCTGAACCTCTTTCTAAAATCACTACCCCATCATCCTCAACAGGCATCTCTGGGAGCAGCAGGAAAATTATACCTCTGTGTCTAGGCTGAGGGTCCTTTACCCAGCTCTGTTTTCTCTTGGTCTCCTATGGAAAAGAAAGGACTGTGATCTTCAAGTGCTAATACTGAAGCCCCAGTAAATAGCTGCATTACCAGGAATAGAAGTGTCAGATAAGTAAATAAGAGAAATTATTGTTGTGAGCCAGCTGGATAGTGGTCTGCACCTGTTGCTGAAAGGCTGGCTGCCTTCAAGCCACCCTAAAAGTCCTTCTAGGCAGACCGTGGGTATTCCTGGAGGTCTAAGGGAGACCACAGAATCAATGAAGGAGCTGGCTAAGAAAGAGCAGGGAAGTCCAGGATGGACCAGAGGAGACCTTCACCTGGGCTGTCTTCCTAGAACATCAGCCTAGAACATGATAGAGGTAAAAGAAAATCACAGAGGTGGTATAGAATTGACTTTTTCAAGGCAACCCCTGTCAGAATTGGGATGGTCTGCAAGTATATGTTAATGAGTATAAAATGGTCCAGGAAAGGGATGGGATTGGAGGATTTAGATAAAAAAGCACAAAATAAACCTACTGGAAAGAGAGAAACATTGCTGTCCCAGACTAAGCTCAGTGAAAAAAGATACCTCAGCGTCCAAACTGAGAAAGCATGACAAGAAAAAATTCAACCGCAACTGCACAGGAAGGAATGGGCAGGAGCCACAATAGTGAGAATTAGAGCGAGAAGGGGCAGGGACTATAAAACCAGCTTCTCTGTTTCAGTACCTTATTCAGCACAGCTTTCTTCACATCATCCATTAAACAAATGTTGGATAACCAATATTAAATGTACTAAATTCTACTGCGTTAAATTATGAAACTTTGAAATCCCTCAATATATCAGTTATAATGGAGTGGAAGTGGAGAAGGTGATCACTGCTACTGCTTTTGGAGGAAAGCTTTAGCTGTCTCTCTGTTTTAGAAGCTTTAAACAGCTTTCAACAACATTTCTTGATTCCAATACGGCATTTTACAAGATCTTGCATGCTACTGTTAGACAGAAGATAGAAAAACCATGGTGATAAAACTAGAATGATAAAAATCTTTTTCCTCCCATTGTCCAAAATTCTATCAGAGATTAGGTTGATGAGAAACCCCCTCTCAGCAACCATCTCACCACAACTCATATGAATTAGTCAGCTTGCTAATTCACCAAATCTTGCTGGGACAACTAGGCAAAACAGAACTTTCACAAGTAGTATGGGATAAGAAGGTGAATGGGAATTAGAAGCAGTCTTAGAGCATGCGGCAGGTATGAGAAGGCACAGCTGGAAAGAGGCAGGGTCTGGGCAGAGGTTTAGGGTCTACTTAATTGTGTCAGTTATGAGCTTCATGCCAACAAGAGTCAAGCTTGGTGTAGATTGGTATGAGATTCAGACATGAGACAAGGGCATTTTGGAAATATTGAACATTCAACTCACATTTATTTAGTATTTACAATGTGCTATGCTTGAGTTTAGGTGCTGAAGATTTCAAGGTGAACAGCACAGGGTCATTTCCTGGAGGAACTTTCATTCTAGTGAGGGGGAAAAAAAAAACAACAACACATAAATAAAAAGAGAATGGGAATTCTCTTCATGGCTCAGTGGTTAATGAACCCAAGTAGGATCCATGAGGGAGTGGGTTCCATCCCTGGCCTTGCTCAGTGGGTTAAGGATCCTGCGTTGCTGTGAGCTGTGGTGTAGGTCAAAAATGCAGATCAGATCCCACGACGCTGTGGCGTAGGCCTGCAGCTGTAGCTCTGAATCGACCCCTAGCCTGGGAACTTCCATATGCCGCACCTAAAAAGACAAAAAATAAAAAAGATAATGAAGAAAGAGCTGCAGAAAAAAGTCTTAATTTTTGGTGTTCTGGTAATGGATGAGTAGGAGTTGTGAGGCAAAAAAGGAAAAATGATGAACATCCATGGGCAAAGATTCAAAAGTCAGAGAAGAGAGGTAAAGTTGTTTGCCAGATCATGAAAGGCCTTCAAAGCTAAGGAGATTGTAGTTTACCCTGCTAGGGCTTGAGGAATTTTAAGCAGAACCTGTCTTGAAAGCTTCTCTGGCAGCTACTTGGAGGCTGGAAGAGAGAAGACAGTGAAAGACAGGAAACTGCCCAGAGGGCTAGATGGTTATTGCAGTAACTTAAGGGCTAAGTAATGAGGAAGTAAATGTCAGCAGGCTGAAGAGGAAGATGATTGTTCAAATATTTAGAAGGTTGGCTCTCCAAAAACCAGCAAGACATAACATGACCAAGGGCCCAAATTCTGGAACCGCCCGTCTCACAAGTTAGGAAGTACAAGTACAAAGGCCAGGCAGGTTGAGCAAAAAATTCCTTTTTGGATTATGAGTACTTTCTTTTATCGGTAAATACTTCCAAAGCATCCGTTTTCATGATGCGGTTTTTGTAGATCCTAAAGAAGAAGTTGTGTCACCAATTGCAGCCCTAACCAGGCAGATCAATTTTTTAAATGCGGAATGGACAATTGAGAACTTCACGGTGTTGGCCGGGTTTAAACAAAAACGGTTGTTTTTCCCGTCCCTGGGTGGGCTCGAACCACCAACCTTTCGGTTAACAGCCGAACGCGCTAACCGATTGCGCCACAGAGACAGGCGGCATATGTGTTTCCTGTTTAGTCAGTTCACTGAAGATTAAACTCCTAGTGTTCGCATTTCCAAAAAACTGGTTGAGGCTGGCATGAGAACCGGTGGAGGCAACACCTTCCAACGCATTAGAGAAAGGTTAGTAGCCCCGAGGAAAACGGGTCTTTTTCCCGTCCTAGAACCTGCTTAGATCTAGGACAGGACTCGGTTTCTACCCGGAAGACGTGAAAACGGAAGCAGCAGAGGATGAATGAACTGAGGTACTTTGGGAAACCCAAAATGAATGCTGTGGGTTCAGGAGTTCACTTGGTATTGCTCAAAGAAGTACATCGATACACTTTTTTGCTGAATTAGACAATTTATGCCTTCAGGTGTATAAGTGCGAGTATTAACTTATAATAAGCCTATTACTGTGAAAATTTTAAAATGCCACATCACATGTCCATTTGCCACATGTCTAGCAAAATGTTATAGCTAAGTAAGGGAGCCTAACGACAAAATTAATCTTTACCCCTAGCTGTTTTGAAAGGTTTCTGCTTGCATGTGAGGCATCAAAACAGAACAGCGTTTATAAATGCCTGTAATTTAAGATCTTCATGTTGACATAATCCAGATCCAAATATCCAAAGGAGGGCCCTTATCCAACATAATCGACCTAGAGATCCTGGTCAGGGCTGGGCCAAATAAAGTTCTCTTCTCTCCAGTTTGGAGAGAAGCTCTTTATTCCTGGGCCATTTAATAGCCACAGGCTTCCTGAGTCACATCACCTCCGCTCCCGGCATACCCAACCGTCTAACCAGGCTGGTTTTTCGCCCCACACAAAAACACATAAGCAGTCACTTTCTCTGTTGCTCAATCCCAGGGCGCCACGGAAGCCTCCCCATAGAACCTCCATTTTCCTTCTGCCCTGCCATCCTTTAATAAGTGGGCTCAAGTTTAGGTGCAGGTCAAAATTTTCAATGATTTCCAGTGAAATGAGAATACACACAAAAATAGATATGCATATGCATAAATTATGTGTATGTGTATCTCAGATAAGCTTGACAAATGACCTCTAAGCTGACATTTTTTTTACACTTTAAATTTTTGTTTTTAAATGTCCTTTCTTTTATAAAATAATGATGAGGCTGTGATTTTTTCTATTAATTTCCTAACTTGGCAAAATAAAAACTGACAGCCTTATATTGGTCACCAATATTTGGGGGAATTTTTACTTGTCTACAAAGACCAAGTTTGGGAACCACTACTCTCACCTTCACCTTCTTTACTGGATTATTAAAAATAATTTGCAAGAGTTGCTGCTGTGGCACAAGGGGATTGGTAGCATCTCTGCAGCTCCAGGACAGTTGATAGATCCCTGGCACAGTGGGTTAAAGGATCCAGCTTTGCCGCAGAGGCAGCATAGATCACAACTGATCCCTGGCCCTGGGAACTCCGTAAGCCACAGGGTAGCCAAAAGTAACAATAATATTAATAATAATAACTTGCAAGTTATTCTAAGTACACATACATTTTCCATGTTTCTCATGTATGCATGTCAGCAATCCAAAAGAAAGGAGGAAAAAATAATAAAAGGAAAACTGAGGCGAAAGAAAGTAAAAAAATAGGGTGGTGAAATAAATCCAAATGTATCAGTAATCACAATAAATATAACTGGAGAAAATGTGCCAGTTTTTTAAAGTACATTTTATTTTGTTTAGAAGAATGACATTAAAACATAAACATGGAGTTCCCTTGCATCAGGTTAAGGATCCAGCCTTGTCACTGCACTGGGTTGCTGCTGTAGTGCGAGTTGGAACCCTGGCCTAGGAACTTCCACATGCCACAAGCAGGGCCAACAAAGAAACAACAAAAAACAGAAAAGAGAAGAAAAGATATTTGGTATGTAGCTATATAATAACGAGCAAAATAAAGTTTATGAAATAATGTGTCACTAGAGATGAATATGGTCACCATATGTGATAAAAGATTAAACTTATGATGAACATATAATTCTGAACACAAGTATCTATTAAAATACAAAAACAGGAGTTCCTGTCGTGGCTCAGTGGTTAATGAAATCTGACTAGGAACCATGAGGCTGAAGGTTCGATCCCTGGCCTTGCTCAGCGGATTAAGGATCCGGCGTTGCCGTGAGCTGTGGTGTAGATCGCAGACACAGCTCGGATCCCGAGTTGCTGTGGCTCTGGTGTAGGCCAGCAGCTACAGCTCCAATTGGACCCCTAGCCTGGGAACCTCCATATGCCGCGGAAGCGGCGCAAGAAATGGCAAAAAGACAAACAAAACAAAACAAAAAAAAATAGGTCTCTGCACACCTGGCATATTTACCTCAAAACAGACAGTTAAAATATATCTTGATAACATCTTTATTTTTATATTATGTTAAAACCCAGTTAATCCAAGAAATAAAAATAATGATAATGCTTTATATTTATGTGACACTTCAGAAATCCAGCCCCATAGCACTGATGGTCAACTCTAAGAAACTCAACTCTATGTAGTCAGTTCCAAGGAGGCCATTCAGTGGCTCCCAACCTGCAGGTCTAATTTAAGCCAGCCTACTGCATGTCCTGGATAAGGGTCCCTGGCCCTGTATGTCTCCCAGGACAGGCCTACCTGAACCATGGTCCAATTAACAAGTTTCAATATGCACTGCCCCCCAAGACAGTGGCTACCCACCACTACTCTGTACCACTCTGTAGTCACTCTTGCTTGTGGGAACTGCAACCTCCACCCAATCATGGCAACAAGAGAGTTAGGAAATAACCAAGAGAGGAGACAGGCAGCAGCAGATCACCATAAAGTCATCAGCCAAGTGTCGTAGCCTTTGCTGGCACTAGCACTAGAGCATAAGAAAAACTGAGGGCTAAAAAAAGATGACTGAGGTGCAGTTGTACTCTTTTCTCATCCATGTTGTATTTCACCTTCATTTCCTGGGACAAGTTTTTGTTGTTGTTGTTGTTGCTGTTGTTGTTTTTAAACCCCAAATATCCTCCCACCATGGGCATGGCTTTAGTAATAAAAGAAATAATTAACACTTGTGCATTGCCAGGCACCGTTTTAAACATTTAACTTATTTGGGAATTACAGTTATCATCATTATGTATTTTACAGATGAGGACATTGAGCAGAGAACCAAGATTCAAATACAGAAAGCACAACAGAACCTGTGTGCTTAACCACCAGATTATGTTGCCTCATGCAGCCTGAATAGTTGAAGTCAACCTAATTACACACGCCATTCCAATAGATGATTTTCATATAATAAATATAACAGATATATAAAGCCCTCAGACAATATTTCAAAGGCTAGGGGAAAATGTTAATACCGTTTGCTGTCAGTTCCATAGAAGATGAAAAGGGATTCAGTATCATTAACACCATCCTTTCCTAATTTTAGGAAAAGTTTCTCTACTTACTGAGCCCAGTCACCCAATGACTATCAGTTTATTGGAAAGGAATTGGAGAAATCTGATGCATTTCTCCCACATTAAACCAGGACTCAGGTAGGTAAATTATTTAGCTAGTGACAGTTGTATCAAACAAAACCAACAGTTTATTTTTGTTTTGTTGCCATTTTTTGGGCTGCTCCTGTGGCATATGGAGGTTCCTGGACTGTGGGTCCAATCAGAGCTGCAGCCGCAGGGCTACACCAGAGCCACAGCAATGCCAGATCCGAGCAGCAACTGCGACCTACACACCACAGCTCTTGGCAACGCCAGATCCTTAATCCACTGAGCAAGGCCAGGGATAGAACTCGCAACCTCATGGTTCCTAATCGGACTCGTTAACCACTGAGCCACGACGGGAACTCCAAAACCAACAATTATTAAAAATCAACTAATTTGGAAACAACTAGAAATATGTGACACAGTATTAGCACTATAATGTGCAAGACCTGGAAATCAGTTTTATAAGATACATAAACATGCTTATCTACATATATAATTAACAAATAATTGAGAATATTTGAAATATATATATTCTTGTAGGTGTTTTAAATCTTCAGAATACCATTCCTTGCTATGTGTTTCAACATAAATGAATCCCATAAAAATAATATTTTGTGGAAAAATGGTAGTTGTAAAAGTATACCAGGTATATGAACTTTAAAAGTATGAAAATCTAAATAATATATTATTTAATAACTCATGTACCTGTAGTGAAACTTTTAAAAGCTAAAGGAATAATAAATATAAAATCCAAAATAATACTTCTTATTGGGAAGGAGAGGGATGCATCAAAGAAAGGAACATAGGGGTTTTCTTCTGTTTCATCCTTAAACAGGGTATTGAAATACAGGGATGCTCACTTTATTATTTTCACATTTCACATTTATGATGTGCTTATTTGTGTAAATTGCTTTCTTAAAATTTAATCTTTATTAATGCTTAAGATTTGGGAGGAAAATAATAGCATTTAAGTGGACAATGAGAGAGATGCAAAAAGAATCCATGCTCATATTTATGGACCCACACCAGGTCCAGATGGATTACTTAGATTACTTCTCATTCATAGATGAACACGCAGAGTTCTTAACTGCAAACAAGTTAATCTATTCTAGCTTATTTAAATACAAATGATGAAGGGCACAGATCATTAATAAGACACTGGGAAAACTGGAAAAAGCAAAAATCAGGCACTACTTTGAAGGACTCTAGGGCTGCAAAGCGTCTTAAAAGCTGTACTTTTGCTCCTCCGCTTTACAGATGCAGAGACAGAGAAGTAAAATGACTTGCACAAAAGCAAACGGTTCTTTAGTGTTAAGAAACAAGCAAGCAAACAAAAAATAGGTCTTCTGATTGTCAGACCAGGAGCTCATTTCTCTGTATCTGGTTTAGACATAACACCTTTGTTTATTCCCCATCACCCGCTGTAGAGGAGGTTGTTTCACGAGTTTGCACACCTTCGTGTAGTGTGGCAGTGGCAAGAGTGTCGGCTTGAGAATTTAAGCAGGCTCCTGCTGAATAGCAATATACGCGGGCGGAGGAAAGAAGGAGCCGCTAATGAATCATCGATGTGGGAGATAACAAGAAGGAAAGGAATCTGGAGTACAGACAGAGCCTAAATCCTTGAGATGCTCTTCCAGTCGGCAGCGGGAATTACGGGAATGAGAGAAGATAAACTCAGTGGCAGCTAATTCAACACAGCAAATCAAGCAGAAACTTGCTTGCAAGAATTAAAGATCCAACGCAATTAACGCAGAACCAGGGTCAAAATTAGCGCACCTGCTAGCACTATTACCCACCGTACAAGAAAATCATAAGCGAGAGAAATACTCTGGGGAGAAGCTAAAGTTGTTTAAGATTAGTTTTTGTTTCAGCCTTAAGAGAGAGCAGTGAACATAGTCAAAATGCAGCCTTAAGAGAGAGCCATGAACACAGCCAAAATGCAGCCTTAAGAGAGAGAGATGAACATAGCCAAAATGGAGCCTTCACAGAAAGCCTTCATGGCCAAAATGGTGTATAACCTCCCCGTCGGGGAATCGAACCCCGGTCTCCCGCGTGACAGGCGGGGATACTCACCACTATACTAACGAGGAAAGCAACAATGAGTAAGTCAAAATCAGAGCTTAGGAAAGCACTTCTAAGCCGCCATACTTTTTTTTTGAAAGCTTGTTCGTTGTTGGCCAACTTGTATATTTACTGCATCTAAACTGACACATTGCAATCGAAACATAGTAGAAAACCTATGCGTAATTTAAATTTTCCAACAGCACATTAAAAAGTAACAATAAACAGTGAATCATTTTAATAATATATCTGATTTAACTCAATATTCAAAAACGTTATTTCAACATGTAACAACACACAAATATTAATTTTTTTTGTATTTAATCTTCAATCCAGTATTTTACACTTATAGACAACACACTTCATTGGAAAAAATTAGTATTGAGAGTTCATGAAATTAACAATTGAAAAAGTAGGTTCATATAGTATGTGTTTAAATTTTTCGTTGATTTATTTTCAATTCGTTAATTAACTTCAATTTATTAATGTATTAATTTCAATTAAATAGGCTTAAAAACGCAGTTCCTCAGACGGTATTAAGTTCCCAATAGCTTATAGCTACCGTATGAATCTTGCAGGTATAAAACCATAGCCCACTTTCGAGGCTGACAAAACAGAATCCAGAATATCCCAAAGATTTCCACGAGTTGAAAGTTTAAAAAGTTAAGGCAGGAGGAAAGGTAAGAGAGGAAAGAATACCTTTAGAACCTAACCCCTCCGAAATGTGGCTGAGCAGAGAAAGAAGCCCGGGGGGGGTATGAAGGAGGCGGTGGAAGTAGGTGAGGTGCTGCTGCAGTTCTAGTTTCAGTTTCTATTTTCACTCAAGCTTTAAAGTTGTTTTGCACACGATATTAATTTCTCGCTGTCTGCAGAACTTGCTTCAGCGGAGGGCGACAAAAACGTAGGCTCTGCGTTGGCCGGGAATCGAACCCGGGTCAACTGCTTGGAAGGCAGCTATGCTCACCACTATACCACCAACGCTGTCGCTTAATAGGCTTTGAATTCTCTGTATAAAATTATCAGAGGCCACGCATGTACCGATATTTTTTAGTACCATTCTGCATCTAACAGCCCAAGCTATACGGAGCATTTTCTCGATGAGAATAAAACCCTTCCTGACTACTCCTCTTAATCGTCTTAGCCAACGAACGACACGAGGCCAGGGACGCAGAGACCACCGGGAGCCAGAGCTGGAACAGCGCGGAGCCCGGCGGGAAATCCAACGCCTAACTCGACCCGGGCATTTATTTACCCTTCTGAAGACTTCTGCTTTCCGCGGTCCCAGCAAAGCTGCTGGACGCGCTCAGCACTGGATCCACCGGATACTGGATTCGGTAATGGTGATTTGGGGCTAAATATCCGAGGGAGATCGGACGGCAAGGGGCTCCGCCCCGGTGTGGCGCCCCCGAGAGAAAGAGCGAGAGGAGTGCTCGAAGGGGCGTAGAAGAAAAGGATCTTTACAGTTTAGGGTAGTGAAGAGGTAAGAAGTAGGACTTGGAGACAGTTTTACTTTTCTTGTTTTGCGAAGAAGTCCAAGGAAAGTTCTAGTTTTATTTAAAACGATGAATAAACAGTACAGCCAAAACGATGTCGCACTACAGCACCGTATGATAATCTTAAAGGTAAAAAAGAAAAAGCGTTTTCCGTCACTGTCAGGATGGCCGAGCGGTCTAAGGCGCTGCGTTCAGGTCGCAGTCTCCCCTGGAGGCGTGGGTTCGAATCCCACTTCTGACAAGCTCTTTTTTTCCCCCAACCATGAGTAGGATTGCATTTGTGGAGAAAAGAATATTAATCAACACCTTTCTGTGTGGTATATCCACATATGGAGATTTTGCTTCGCTTTGCATATGAAACAATATATTTAGATTTATCCCTAACAACAAAATTTTCTTCTTCCTTTAGACTCCAGTTTCTCTGTTTCTATCTATTCCGTTATTTGAAAATATATTGAGCCCATTAGGGTAGGTAGATACAAAAGACTCCTCTGGACAAGGTGAAACCCTCCACCCAGATCCCTTAATTTGTTCACGTTCTAGAGTCACATTTTGGCGAGACTCGGATTCCCCACCATCTTGCCGGACCCGGTCCCACCACCAATTCTAATTCAATAGGTTTGCTGTGTCACCAAAAACCAGAAAAAGAAATCAATACGGCATATGAATGGAAACTAGTAGAAAGGAAAGATAAATTCATGGGGTTGTTTCAAGAACTTTTTCCTAAAAACCGCAAAGAAACCGCTTTCTGATTTGGGAGCAGCTGGGTATAGAAAAACCTTGTCCTTTCCTGACGATCTGAATTGTGAGCGGTCCATAGGGATGAGGATGGAAGAATCTGGTTAATGAAAGCTTGCCAAACTTCATTCTTTGTTATTTACTAGACTATGACCTTGGGAAATGTATTTGACTTTTCTTAGTTTGCTTGTAATAAAAATGGAGATAGAATTGTTGTGAAGATTAAACTAGACAGCCTAGGAGCTTGTTAAAAATACAGATCTCAGGCTACACCTCAAACCTACTGAATCCACATTTTATAAGATTCCCAGATAATTCATACACACATTAAAGTTTGAGTTGCACTGGCCTATCTAATTTAGATGTCTTCCCATAGGTCTGTCTTTAACTTGGAATCTCCTTTCTTTTGCCACATTTTGTTCTATATCATTTGAGCACTAACAATACACCAGGCACTGTTGGAAGGGAGGATAAAAAGTTAAGGTAAATACTGAGTCTAAACTAAAAAATAATGATAGTGCATCCATAAGAAAGAAATGTAAAAAAAAAAAAATAACAACGCTGAACCTTAATCATATGATCAAGGTTAACATTATGAGCAATTAGTCACATTGATATCACATACCTCCTGATATAATGCAATAAGATGGGCACTTCACTCTGTGGTATTCTTTCCCAAACTACACTTCAATCACTAAAAAAAAAAGCCACAATGAAGGACAATCTAGCAAATACCTGACGAGTATTCCTCAAAATGTCAAGGTCTTAAAAAAAAATCATAAGATTAAGAAGCTGTCACAGATTGTAGGGAACACATGATAATTAAATGCAACATTTTATCCTGGATTGGCTTCTGAAACAGCAAAATAACATTAGTGAGAAGATATGAAATCTGAACAAAGTCTACAATTTTGTTAATTGTATTGTACCAATATCAATTTCCCAGGTTTAATAAATGTACCATGTTTATGTAAGACGTTAACATTAGGGGAAGCTGGATGTAGGATATATGGTGACTTTCTATAGTATCTCTACAATTCTTCTGTCAGTCTAAAATTATTGCAAAATAAATAGGCATTTTAAAAAAACTTGTAAGTACTTGCCTATTAGGAGTAGGAACTGGGAGTTGGACAAAAAACTGCTGTTTTTTCACTAGAAGTGCTGAAGCAAAATTTGATTTTTGAATAACGGGCATGTATTTTGATTTAATTTGCTCTAATATTTTGAGAAATAAATATTTAATTTGTTTTATTTATTTTTGGCAGCACTCCCAGCATGCAGAATTTCCAGGGCCAGGAATCGAACTTGCGGCACAGCAGTGAAAATAAAGGTTAACTGCCAGGTCACCAGGGACCTCCTGTTCTAATGTTTTTATTATAAACACACAAAGCTGTGACTACAAAAATCAAACTAAGACTATATACAATATAATGATATTTAGATGCCTATTAACAAGAAATAGTCTCCAAAGAATCTAAACCATCAACAGCAGTCATTTAAAAGTAGATGAAGTGGATTGTTTGTCTAAATTATCTGTAGAAAAACAGATACAACTAAACACAATGAAATTCTCCCTCTTATAATCTGTGTGTATTTTGAGGTAGGGAAGGAGAGAGGGAGGCTGTTGAAATGCTAGGAAACTATCTAAACCCTATAAGTACCATCATTCCAACTGAGAAGTTACAAATAAGTTGGGATGGTCAATGTTGGAAGTAAGAAGGAAATTCAGGAAAGGAAAAGTGTAATATAGAATGTGTATATGACATCACCTCTTTTTCCAGGTTCCTTCAATGTGAAGTCAGATTGTACAGGTTTTAGGCCAGGTGCGTGAAAAAGCAGTTAAAAATGTGAAATGACAACCAGGGTACAAATAGGTAGTTACTACAACCTCCTCTTCACCTGTAAGAGATCACCCTTAGCAAAATATAATGTAGAATAATGTATTTATTAAATTTTGTATATTTTAATACATTATTATATTTATAATGTCAATATAATATAGCACTCTAGCCAAGACCGCTTTCAATTCTGAGATAAAAATAAATCTCCCTTCCCACACAGGAGAGATGTAGAATGGGTTGTGTTGACTGGGAACTAACTTACACAAATTTATCCTTGCTCTTCATTTAATTGGCAGTAAGGTTGAGCCCAAAGATACTTCCCAGTTTCAACCACTTGCTACAAAAAAATACATTTTCACCTAATGAATAATGTAAATATACAATAAAATATATTTTTCCACTCAGGGCTCATTATCCAACTGTGTTCTAAAGGAATGATATGTCCAATTTCACAATATCTGGGGGGAGGTCTGGTAATAAGTGGCGTTATGGCCTGTTTGTAAGGTGGCAATGCACAGGCTCTAGAATTAGGCCCGATAGGGTTCTTAATCCCAAATCTCCCCACCACCACCCTTTCCCAATTTAATACTTATGGATCTTGAGTAAATTGTTTAACCTTTTTTAGCCTCAGAATCCTCACCTTCAAAAAGAGATTATACACTGTGATGTTGCTGTGAGGATTAAATTAGATGGTATATGTCAAGTCTTGGTACACAGCTGACAATTAATAATAATTAGTTATAGCTAATATTTGTTGCTCAAATACTATATGCCTATCATTCTTCTTCACTTCTCACATATTTAGTTAGTTGTACCCTCTTAATAATTCCGAGATACTATTCCATCATCACCCCCATTATACAAAAGGGGAAACTGAAACTCAGAGTTTAACTAGTGTGATAGATAAAGCTGCAGTGCTGAAAACACAAGCCATCTGGTTCCAATATAGCCATTTTCCTACACAGTTGCCAGCAGCAGCAGCAGCAGCAGCAGCATCCTCATCCTAAGGCTCATCAGCAGAAACCAGATGGGACCATGCCATTTCTCTCAAATAGATAAGATCAATAATAACTTTAATTATACCACCAGACCTAATCTCTTAGTCTTACACATACTTGGGATCGATTATCTAAAAGAACAACGAGTAAAGTCTCATTATTAGAGACAGATAATTAGCATATAAACTCTTTGTCAGTCTATTAGGATGCATAGACTGACACACTAAACTAGGCTCCCAATACAGAATTTTTATTTTAGGGTTTTGCTAGGACTTAAGTTTCTTACCATTCTCTGTTTTCCAACTCCACCTCCCTCCCTCTTTCAACATAATGTCACAATTCTCTCTTATCTGATCTCACAATTCAATACTGTCTCAATGTGCCAGCCTCAAACTCTTCCTCTTACCTTGTTTTCCCCTATAGAAATCACACACAGTCTTGTGAATTTTCTTCCCTTCCTTCCTTCAGCACCCACCCCAACATTTTCTGCTTCTGAAAGCCTTGCCCCTTCATCTACTTAATTGGATAAAATGAAAACTAAGAAGTTGTTTTAAAAGTTTATTTAGCTCTATTATTTCACATAACAAAATCCATACATGCAAGTAACAAAATACATTAAATGTTAGATGAAAGCAACGTTAAAGTGCCACACAAATGTTCATAAATGGTTACTTCTGCTTGTTTGAAGTGGGAGAAGATTTTTTTTTTAAGTCAAATGACAGATACCTCAGGTATAAAAGATACTGACAAAAAAACCCCTATTTAGGGGTAAGATTCCCCTTACACTCCCGCACCTGAAGTTACAGGCAGGATCATATAGACAGTCTAGAAAGTCCACAAGCTCAGACCAAGTGGGAGAAGATTTTTTTTTTAAGTCAAATGACAGATACCTCAGGTATAAGATACTGACAAAAAAAAACCCTCTCTATTTAGGGGTAAGATTCCCCTTACACTCCCACACCTGAAGTTACAGAAAGTCCACAAGCTCAGACCTTACAGTCACAGCTGACTTGTCAGGAGGGGCCATTTAATCAACCTCCTCAATGACAGGGCCAGTACTGGGGGCTCCCTGTCGAGCTTGAGCACCACAACTGCTACCCCCAGGGATACCAGAGCCCCCATAGAGCCTGGAGAAGATGGGACGACAAATCTGCTCCAGTTCCCTCTTCTGATGCTCATACTCCTCTTTCTCTGCCAACTGGTTGTGCTCCAGCCAAGTAAGGACTTCCTGACACTTGTCTTGTACTTTGCACCTGTCCTCTTCAGGAATCTTGTCTCTAAGGCTTTCCTCGTGCAAGGAGCCCTTCACATGGAAAACATAGGCCTCCAGGGAGTTTTTGGCAGCCACCCGGTCCCTCTGGGCCTCATCCTCAACCTTGTACTGCTCCGCCTCACGAACCATCCTCTCCACCTCTTCCTTGCTCAGCCGGCCCTTGTCATTGGTGATAGTGATCTTGTTAGCTCTGCCTGTGCTCCTGTCAGTGGCTGTCACACTCAGGATGCCATTGGCATCAATGTCGAAGGTCACCTCAATCTGGGGCACTCCACGTGGGGCAGGAGGTATGCCACTGAGCTCAAAGCGCCCCAGAAGGTTGTTGTCCCTGGTCATGGCCCTCTCACCCTCATACACCTGGATCAGGACTCCAGGTTGGTTGTCTGAATAAGTAGTGAAAGTCTGGGTCTGCTTTGTAGGGATGGTGGCATTCCTCTGGATCAGCGTGGTCATCACCCCCCCGGCTGTCTCCAGCCCCAGGGACAGGGGAGCCACATCCAGCAGCAGGAGATCCTGCACCTTCTCACACTTGTCCCCCATCAACACTGCTGCCTGCACAGCAGCACCATAGGCCACAGCCTCATCTGGGTTTATGCTCTTGTTCAGTTCCCGGCCATTGAAGAAGTCCTGCAGAAGCTTCTGTATCTTGGGGATGCGGGTAGAGCCACCCACTAGGACAATATCATGGATCTGAGCCTTGTCCAGCTTGGCATCCCGCAGGGCTTTCTCCACTGGCTCCAGGGTGCTGCGGAAGAGGTCTGAGCACAGTTCTTCAAAGCGGGCTCGAGTGATAGAAGTGTAGAAGTCTACACCCTCAAAGAGGGAGTCGATTTCCAGCGTGGCCTGGGTGCTGGAAGACAGGGTGCGTTTGGCGCGCTCACAGGCGGTGCGGAGCCTGCGCAGGGCCCGTTTGTTCGTGCTTAAGTCCTTCCTGTGCTTCCGTCGAAACTCCTCCATGAAGTGGTTCACCAAACGGTTGTCGAAGTCCTCTCCACCCAGGTGAGTGTCTCCAGCCGTGGCCTTCACCTCAAAGACACCTGCGTCAATAGTAAGGACCGACACGTCGAAGGTTCCTCCACCCAAGTCGAAAATGAGCACGTTCCGCTCACCAGCGCCCCTCCGGTCCAGGCCATAGGCGATGGCAGCAGCTGTGGGCTCATTAATGATCCTCAGCACGTTGAGCCCTGCAATGGCACCTGCGTCCTTGGTGGCCTGACGCTGAGAGTCGTTGAAGTAGGCAGGCACGGTGATCACAGCGTGCCTCACGGGCTGGCCCAGGTACGCCTCCGCAGTCTCCTTCATCTTGCTCAGCACCATGGACGAAATCTCCTCCGGGTAGAACGCCTTGTCCTCCCCACGGTAGGAAACGCGCACCTTGGGCTTCCCACCCTCGCTCACCACCTGGAAAGGCCAGTGCTTCAAGTCTGACTGCACGGTGGGGTCTGCAAACTTGCGCCCAATTAGCCGCTTGGCGTCAAACACGGTATTCTGCGGGTTCAGGGCCGCCTGGCTCTTGGCTGCATCGCCCACCAGCCGCTCGGTGTCGGTGAAGGCCACGTAGCTGGGGGTGGTGCGGTTGCCCTGGTCATTTGCTAGGATCTCCACCCGACCGTGCTGGAACACACCCACGCAGGAGTATGTGGTACCCAAGTCGATGCCTATGGCCACTTCTCTTGCAGCGGACATGGCTGTGGCTTCTGTCCACGAATGCAATATGAAGTCAGATGCACCAGCTTTCGGAATTTAGTGCTTCTCAACGTTGGAGGTACGCTCAGCACTGCCACTCTTGCGTCCAACCAGCTCGGATCTGCTCTCCCTCCCCTTCCAGGAGCTTTTTATCCAGTTGCGGAAGACCCGCCTCCTCCCGCCCCCGCAACCGTGAACCTTCCAGCGCCTTCCGGGCGAACCTAGAGCCGCCCAGCCCGCCCGCTCTGGCTGACTCAGCCGCTGACTCGGGAAGAAGGTTCGGGCGGATCGTCTGTTCAAGGAAGGGTGGCCTCACCTGCGTCTGACTCAGAGCCACAGAGAAAGTTCCAGCTTCTCCCAGCTGGTTCTAAAGGCCATCGGTGGGGCAGAAGTCAGGTAGGGCAGTAACTTCTCAAAAGAACACCCTCCTGGGTTGAAGAAGGCAGGTCTGAGTCCGGCACCTCCAGAAAAGCCCAAAGAAAATGTCACCATGGGAAGAGAGCCATGGCCTCAAGGCCAAAGATTTAAATTTCTTAATCCTTAATATTTGCAGGGGAGGGGGTTCTTGAAACATAAAGGCAGTATTATCAAAATTATAACTGAGAAGAACAGCTAGGAAGGGACCTAGGGCTAGGGATGATGTTAAGAGATCATGCTGCAAACAGCCGTTCCACAAGATGCATTGGTGGTTCAGTGGTAGAATTCTCGCCTGCCACGCGGGAGGCCCGGGTTCGATTCCCGGCCAATGCACAAGGGTGTCTTTTCTTTCAGCAGCTTCAGTGATTTTAAAAAAGCTTTGTTTTGTTTTTCCCCTACTAGGATTTGTGACAATGACATAAATAAAACCAGTTAAAGGCTGGGTTCTTCTGGTTTTCTCTCCTTTATCAAGTCGCAGCCCAGAAAGGAGCCAGAACCTGGAGCTGTGGCTTGGGAACAGCCTAGGAGGAAGGAAAATGCAGGTGAACTGTGGTGAGAATGTCCCTTCTCTTATCCAGCCCCTGCGGGCTCATATCTCCTGGGAGCATAGTACCAAGGGATGAGTTGGAAAGGCATAGTGTGTGTTTTCTTTCTGAGGCCTGGACGGGTTCCCAGCTCAAACCCAGAACTCAGGTGTGCAATAAATGCCTGGAGTACAAGGCATCCTGTGCCCCAAAGGCCAAAGGCCAAGATGATTTCACTGGTCAATAAAGCCACATTTGATCCCATCAGATCTATGGCATTGCAAACTGAGTCTTTGCCTTGTCTCACTTTCTTTAATCCAGAAGATCTCATTTAAATATTTTGGTGTTTCTCTTTGGCATGGACTTCTAAGATACCGAAAGGAGAAGACTTTTTGGAGACACGAGGGTGGAAATGGAGGAAAGAGAAGCCAGTGTTGTCTGTAATCTCCTTCTGGGAAATGGAACTCTGGTTTCCCACATGACAGACAAGTACGGTCACTACTAGACTAAGAGGATAGTACCCAGGAAAACATGATACATTCTAATGTTAAACTCTAGTAGCTTCAACTTTTATGTACTATATTATTATTCATCTGATTCAATGAAACTACTAGTTTTTAAAAAGCAAAACTTAAAAACCTTTACTCTGAGTAAAGTGGCTCCTTTCTCCTCAGGTGGCTTAGAACTCTTTGGAACACTTCAGGGCCTGAAGAGGGAGAAGGAATCAGGATGCAGGTATCAATCCCACTTCTGGACTGGGTTTCTGGGCCAGCCCTTTCCCAGTGTATTGATGAGAAAGAGCTGACAAAGTTTGCTGCTAGTGAGCTCAGCTATACTAAGAAGGTGATCAGTCCATGAAATAAGGGAATGTTTGAAGAACTGTGCAATTAATTACTTCCACAGTGGAAAAGCAAATCATCCTCAAAAAGGAGCCTATTTTATAACTCCAGGAGGGAGAAAAGCTGTCAGCTTTAAATTCATTCACTCTCAGAGTTTAGGCTGGCTAGGCCTACATGTCAAAGTCAGGACATTTTAGGCAAAGGCCTGCAAGAAAAAGATCCTTATTTCAGAAAGGAAAACATGGCCTGCCCTGAGGTCTGTTCAGGAACTGCCTTGTCCAAACTCCTCTAACCTTCTCTCCCAGCCCTCAGCAGCCGCAAAACCCCACCTGCACACCTACCCCCAAGAGTTTCAGGTATAGCCCTAAAGCAAGCACCTCCATACCTGGACAGAGCCTCACACACACATTTCCAGTGTCACTCACTTTATTTTTTTAACTCAAAAGAGTTCAAATATAGGGAAGCTTATTATGCAATGCAAACTTTATAATACACTTAAGCATATCCACTTATGTGAAACATATAAATTTGAGTGTCTTTCAAAGTAGAACAGTGAGAGTTCCCAATGTGGCTCAGTGGTAAGGAACCCAACTATCTATGAGGATGCGGGTTAGATCCCTGACCTCGCTCAGTGGGGTTAAGGATCTGGCATTGCCATGAGCTGCGGTGTAAGTCACGGGCAAGGCTGGGATCCCATGTTGCTATGGCTGTGGTAGCTGGCAGCTACAGCTCTGATTCGACCCCTAGCCTGGGAATTTCCATATGCAGTGGGTGTGGCCCTAAAAAGACAAATTAATAAAGAAGTGTAGAACAATGATGACTTAAATAGAGATTGTGGAGAGATGCTCTTGACCTAAAACTGAGTACAAAAAGCAAGTTGAACAAAATGTATAGTATGATCCAAAACAATATGTAAAGGTCTATGATACCAATTACGTGTACATCTTTGAACATCCTTAAAACCATCTGGGCCACAGCTTTCTCTATTTTATTTTATTTTATTTATTTTCAACCATGCCCACAGCATGAGGAAATTCCTGGGCCAGGGGTGAAACCTAAAACACAAAAGTGACCCAAGCCACAGCAGTGGACACCACATCCTTAACCTGCTGGGCCACTGGGGAACTCCTGAGCTTTCTCAGTTTTAAAATGAGGAGATTGAACTTCACCATTTTTAAGTCTTTGTAGCGTCAAAAGTTTCTGATTTCCCATGAGCAAAAGAGGATTCCTGTGTCTCCTAAACTATGTACCTATGCTATACCTGAATGAACCCTGCCCTTTTTTTTTTTTTTTTTTTAATGGCAACACCAACAGCATACGAGAGTTCTGGGGCCAGGGATTGAATCTGGGCCACAGCTGCAGACCTGCACCAGGTCACATCCTTTAACCCACTATGCTGGGCAGGGGATTGAACCCATGCCTCTGAAGCAACCCACGCTGCTGCAGGCAGATCTTTATTTATTTATTTATTTTTTTCCCCTCTGTCTTTTTGTTTTTTTTAGGGCTGCACCTGCGGCATATGGAGGTTCCCAGGCTAGGGGTCTAATCAGAGCTACAGCTGCCGGCCACAGCCACAGCCACAGCAATGCTGGATCCAAGCTGCATCTGAGACCTACACCACAGCTCATGGCAAACCCACAACCTCATGGTTCCGAGTCAGATTCGTTTCTGCTGCACCACACCAGGAACTCCAAGATTGTATTTTTATGATCTGTGAGTTTAATATGCAGGTTAGAGCTGGTCAAGTAGGATTATCACCCATTTTTTTCCCAATGTGACTAGCCACAAAAATGTAATTCACTCAGTTCTACCTTCTAGTCCATCCCTACTCCAACTTACACCTCCCTACCTTTTTTTCAGTTACTATAGTAAAAACAGTCTTATCTGTTTAAAGGGAAAGTGCCAGCCAAATAGTGTGCTCCAAAGACTACAGTTTCCATAAACATTTATTAAATACCTATTATGTTCCAATGACATTATGTTTCCATGTATGTTGTTAAACTTTAACCTCAACAAGATATCCCTGGGGAGAGAGAAAGATATTACCATTTCACAGAAGAAGAATATAATTCACAGAGTAGTTAAATTCTTCAAGACCAATCAGCTAGCATATGGTAGAAATGAAACACAAATTCAGGTTTTTGGCTCTATTTTCAGTATACTTTTCACAATGCTACTCTATAGGCTTAGAAAGTTAATTAAATTAAAGGGAAGCAAGTCCAACTGATATACTACTTTAAAAGATGTGATGGGTGAAAGTAAATTATATTAAAGAGTTTAGGCAAATACATTCAAAGCTGAAATGCATGTACCAGTGGTATATCTTGGATGGTATCTAACAGGGTGTTCAGTAATATTGAATTGGATTTCTGCTTCTGGGAAGATGGAGTAGATGTGCCTTTTTAAAAAGTCTTTGATTTCAAATTATAAGGAATTTACTCACACCACAAATAGGTATTGTATGCTTTGTCATGTACCAGATGCTGACCTTGACTCTAACTGTATGATAGTGAACAAAACGGAAAAAAAGCACTGGATCCTGGAGCTCATATTCTAATGGGAGAGGGGATAGTCAGTTGGTAATAAGTACAATGGGTAAAAATACATCAATAAACAATTAAACAATTGGGCATATGGTACTTCAGCTGGTGATGAGTACAATGGGGGAAAAAATCAAGCAAGAGAGGGAGATTAGGAGATAGTGGAGGAGTGGTATTGTATTGAATGGTCAAGGAGACCTCACTGATAAGGTGATATTTGAGTAAAGACCATGTTGAAGCACAGTGTGGATATCTGTAAGAAAGAACATTTCAGGAGTTCCCGTCGTGGCGCAGTGGTTAACGAATCCGACTAGGAACCATGAGGTTGCGGGTTCGGTCCCTGCCCTTGCTCAGTGGGTTAACGATCCGGCGTTGCCGTGAGCTGTTGTGTAGGTTGCAGACGCGGCTCGGATCCAGCGTTGCTGTGGCTCTGGCGTAGGCCGGTGGCTACAGCTCCGATTCAACACCTAGCCTGGGAACCTCCATATGCCGCGGGAGCGGCCCAAGAGGTAGCAGCAACATCAACAACAAAAGACAAAAAGACAAAAAAAAAAAAAAAAAAAAAAAAAACATTTCAGAAACAGTAAATAATATAAACCTGGAGCAGAAGAATAATTGAAGTATTCAAGGAAGCAAAGAAGAGCAGTAGATGAGGTCAGAGAGGCAGTGAGGAAGAAGATCATGTAGTGCCTTGTAGCAAAGGCTTTAGCTCTTACTCTATGTACAAGAGGGAAGCTATTGTATAGCTTTGAGCAAAGAAGTGACAGGTGCAACGCACATTTTTAAAAGATCACTTTAGCTGTTTTGTTGAGACTAGACTGTCAGGTGGCATGAGTGAATGTAGGGAGACCAGTCAGGAGGCTGTGGAAGTGAGAGATGATGGTAGCTTGGACCAAGGTGCCAGTAGTAGAGTACTGAGAAGTTGTCAGATTGTTGGATTTATTTTGGAAGTAGAGCAGGGTTTACTGAGGTTTCATATATTTGAGGAGCCTCTGTCAAACATCTATGAAAACACATTTGCTGTGAGTCTTTGAAGAGCTGGGTGGGTTGTGACTGTACCTTGGCCTTCAGGAAATCAGTAAAGGTAAGACCTGTTAGGATTTAGCTCTGAAGATCACAGGCCCTTTCCTTCCTTGGAGGGTCCTTGGCCCAAGTTGCTGTTAAGTCGGGGCTGGGGGAAGAGTTACGGACTGAAGAGATGCTGCTACCACAGCTGTTACACCATGGAATGAGCGATCATTTGTCCTGAGGGCCTTGGCTCCATCTGACTTTGCTGTTCTTCCACTCTCCCTTTGAGCATTGAAGGTCTCTCTGGACAGAAAAATACAGCCCTGTATCCACTGCAAAAAGGAGCCCCATCGCCAGGTAGAAAGTTATTTGATACCAAGGTGGAAAGATGAATAGAATTGCCGGACCTAATAGGAGAGGCAGAAGGATGGGAAAATGACACTTGTTAAGGCAGAAATTTAGAATAAACAATCAGGTCCCTAGTGAGAAGCTTTTGAGAAGGCTGAGGCCAAGGCCAAGACAGACAGGTAGCCCAGAAAGGATTCAGAGGACCTTTTCCTCTCCCTGCCTTCCCAAATAATGCACTGGGTCAGCATTTCCCAAAGGATAACCTCAGGAGCACATCTGTTCTTTAGGACATTAACAGAAGTTATAGAGAAAAAAGATTTTATAGCTACCCAGGTTTAGCAAATGCCTTGTGACACTTCATTTAAGAGTTTTCTTTAAGACAGGGCTTCTTGAGGACTTTAATGTACATTATGAATATAAAAGGAAAGGAACAGAGTACATAGCATGTTCTGCATTGATTTGACCACAGAACCCCTCATTCTGAAACATCTCTCTGGGAGTTATGTGATTGGGGAACAGCCTTTGGAAAACGTTGAACTAGAGAATCCATAGACCACATCAACAGATTTTCACTCACCACCTCCTTTTAGCCTGAGACCAGGTATTCACTAACCCACACTAGTCTGGCATAAATGCTTGTGATGCCATCTGAAAGGGCATGATTTGGAATTCACAAGGCATAACTTCTCAAGAAAAGGCAGAGGCCTAGTTATTTGTATGTGCAGAGGGAGTCTCATGCCAACATGGCTCCTTTGGCTAAGATTTGAGCCCAGCCTGAGCAGTTCACTAGGGAGACACAAGCAAGCATTAGACTCCTAGAGGGACATATGATAAAGTACATGGAATGAGGTGGGAAAGAGGGAGAATGGTGGATTTCCCTACTGGCTCAGTGGATTAAGGATCCAACAT